>NC_136060.1:168309952-170709952 GCF_964261635.1 Lissotriton helveticus
TTTTAATTTTAACACAGTTCCAGGTGAGGTGTGTAAAGTCTACATGCGGAGCCCCGCATTTTAAACAACAATAGGGCCTGTCCGGTCTATCCTATGTGTTTTCTCTGGTGTGAAGTAACTTCTCCGCAAATATTTGAAGTGTATCAATTTGTGTCGACTATTCAGGGAGTCTTCCTTGGTCTGCGAGCAGCACGCAGACCATTGTTCATTAAGAATGGGGTGTCCCAGACAGCCTCCCAGGTCTTGTTGGATTTTAGTATCATCAACGAGAACTACCGCCGCACACAGCTCTATATAGTTTAGAAATTAGGTGCTCCCCTCCTGTACTCTAGATGACCGTGTAATGGGGCAAACGATTCGAGCTCCAGGGGGAATCCCTGCATTATTGCCCTAAGCTCAGAACGCACTCGATTGAGGACAACCTTGTCCATAAATTACTCTACGCTGAATCTCTCCTCTTCCACGAGCGAGAATACACGCCCACCCGGAAACAAATCCCCAATATTACTAATATCGTATTTGCAAAGAGTACGCTGCACCGGTCTCTAACCCATTATAGGAATCCATAAATTATTTAATAATCGGAAGAGCCGAAGAATATAACATAGGGCTACAGTGAATCTAAGCAGCTTTTTCCAAGCCCAGCTGGTGGTAGAAACCATTAGGATGTTCCTCGATCTCGGGGAAACCCCCGAGGTAGGACAACACTTAGAGTATCAGGCAGGACCAAGTCCGCTTCTGGCCATAGGTATGGAATGCTGGCATCTGGGTGAACCAGGTGTGTGCATTGCTACATTGTGGAACTAAATAGTACAGCTGGAGATTTGGAAACGCTGAAGCCACCTCTTTCGTAAGGAAGGGTCATAACCTTTCAATTGACCCTAGGCCTCTTTCCTCCTCAAGTAAGTCTAATGAGGTGGGAACGCAATGTTAAAAAGAAACTGTTCGGGAGTGGAATGGGGATACTGTTGAAGAGATACAAGAATTTAGGAAGTACTACCATTTTTATAAGGGCTACTCGACCCGCAATCGAGAGGAGAAGACGCAGCCATCTCTCAACCTGCGACTCGAGTTTGTGAACAGCCTGGCCGTAGTTCTGTCGAATTATTTGAGCTGCGTTTATATGGATATGGATTCCTAGGTACTTAGTCGAATTGTCACACCATTCAAGCGGGAATTCAAAATCCCACTGCTTAGTGTTGTTGGTAAGGTGAAATATTACTGACTTGTGCCAATTGATTCCCAGGCCGAAAAGCGACCAAACCTGATAATTTCCCTTATCAGGGATTCAAGGTTTACTTGTCGGTTCCGGACGTACAGAATAACGTCCGTGTACAGGGATATGAGGAGGGGACCTGTGTTAAACTGGAGCCCTCTCTGTAAATGTTTCTCCTGAAAATATCTGCCCAGTGGGTCCATTGCTAGTATAAATAATAACGTGCCGTTACGGTGCAGTCTCGCAGTTGCGCCGCAATATAGGCGCGCTGTAAAATCCATTAACCCCCTGGTTATACCCATCTGACAGAAAAAAGGGCCACCAAAGGGAGTCAAAGGTTTTTTGTTTGTCCAGTAGAACTGCAGCAGCTGGGACTTCCAGATTTATTCTGTGCAGCACTGAACACAGAGTTCTTAAGTTTAGAGAGTGGATCTGTCGGGCACGAATCCCGACTGGACAGGGGAGATAATTCTATCCAGAAATAGGTCAAGCCTCGGGGCAATCATTTTTGCGAGTATTTTGTAATCTAAATCTAACAGGGAAAGCGGTCTGTACGACCCGCACAGCAAGGGGTCTTTCCCCGGCTTGGGCAGCAAAATTATCACTTTCTCCCTGAGGAAGGGGGGCAGTTCTTTCCACTTGAGTGCTTCATTATAAACCTCGAGCAGGCTAGGGGCTAGTAGTTCTTTATAAGATTTATAAAAGTCCCCAGTGAAACCGCCAAGGCCCAGGGCAGTGCAACCATTCAGTGCCTCAATCGCGCTGATGATCTTGTTTGAGGAGAAGGGTTCGGCCAGGAAGTCTTGCATAAATGTTTCCAAGTATACCAAGGCTATTTCCTCAAGATATTCCTACTGTGCTGTGGAGTTATGCATGACTCTAGATGACTCATGATGTATAAAGAGCATCATAGTATGTTATAAACTCGTTGCGGATCTCTGTGATGTTGGTAAGGAGTTGTCCTGAGGAGGATCTGTCAGTTATATAAGATTTACTATGTGGGGGTCGCAGCTGCGACAATGTGCGGCCTGGCCGTTCACCCTCTCCGTAATGGTGGGCCGTCACATATGTGCTTAGAAAGTAGGTTTCGCATTCCGCCGCTTCCCTAAATTCAGTGAGCAGGGTTAAGCATTGCCGCAGTCCGTCTGGCCGCGAGTGGAGAAGCAATTTCCTGTCCAGTTCTAACAATTGCTGCTCAATGCAGGCCAAGGTCACTCTTAGATCCTTCAAAACTCGTGCGTGCTTTGCAATACAGACCCCCCCGAATGTATGACTTGAAGGCCTCCCAAAGAACGGCCCAAGTATCAACCGAACCAGTATTTAATTCAAAATAGTCTTCTATTGCCTCTCTAATCTCTGTGTGGAACATGTCGTCATTGAGGGCTCAGCCAGGGAATCTCCATTGCCGCTTGCATACTTCTGGTCTGGGGATCCAAACTTTAATTACTACTGGGGAGTGATCTGAGTACGTTCTGGGGAGCGTGTTGATGCCTCATACCATGGACATAGACTTGGGGGAATCAGCCAGTAATCTAACCTGGTCCATGTGTCGTATTGAGCAGAGTAGTGTGTGTAAGTGGCAGCGGATGGGTTACGACGTCTCAATATGTCTAATAAATTCAGGGAGACGCATAGTTCTAACAGCACGCGGCGTGTGCCTGGCTTTGTGTCTGTCGAGGTGGAGGAGCAGTCTAATGCGGGCTTGAGTAGCAAATTAAAGTCCCCACCCATAATCGTGTGGTCTGCACCCAACCGAGGATTTGAGAGTGTAAATGCTGGAAATATTCAGGGCAGTCAGTGTTAGGAGCATACAAACACACTAATGCCACGTTGTGACCCATCAGCTTTCCAACCTCAATTGTGTGGCGGCCTACGCTGTCACAGCAGGCTTTATGTAAGTGGAAAGGGAGCCCATAGCGTATGTGCTGAAATTTGAAAAACAACGATGCTGGCCCCAACTTGATGCGAAATGGGTGGCGTCTGATTTGGGGAGTTGAGTTTCCTGTAAGAATGCCACATCAATTTGGTGTCTCTGCAAATAGTGTAGTACCTGTTTCCCCTTCCTACTATTGTTAAGGCCCCTAACGTTCCACTTGATCAATGACAGGCCGGAGTGGCCAGGCAGTTTAGCTATCGCGGCCATCTTAGCTGCCGTTCTGCAAAAACAATAGTGGCTTCATAAAGAGAAATTTCTGGCGCAACAGTGAGCTTATTGATAAACAAGTGACTATGATGAAATCTATATCCAAACCCTCCCACTACCCCCAGACAGCCTTGTGTATTCTCACGCAAGGAACCAACCCCTTCAAACAATAACCAAATGTATCCAGTAAACATCCTAGTTGTAAAGACATATGTATAGTCAGTTACATCATATCAGTGATACCTTAAACGTGATACATACACACTGGGGGAGGCAACGCCTGACGACGCCCAGTGTAATGTTACATTGACCTGAAAAAATTATTAGCTTTATATCAATGAATATAAACACTCCAAACTGAAGAACAGTGCTACTGCACTATACAACGTGGTCATTCTGTTGAAAAAAGTTCAACGCTGGCGACCGAGCCATTGTGATGGGGGGGAGGAGACCGTTCCTGTGGCTTCTTGCTGACCAACATTGTTTTTGTAAGTTCTTCAAAATTCGTGGACAGCAGTAGGTGTCTTAAAAATACGGGACCTGCCCTCGATGTCCACGCGTAGTCGTGCAGGATATAGCATGCCGTATTTCAGACTTAAGTTCCTGAGAATAGTTTTCACTCCATTATATTTTTCCCATGCCTCCTGCACCATCGCTGTAAAGTCCGGGTATAGTGCGTTCGTTGAACCCTGCCAAGTAGATAATGGGCCTGGGAGGGCAGCCAGGATTTGGGCGAGGGCCCAAGGAACAATGTGCCCGCTCGACGACAAAACCAGGCGTTAAGGCTTCTTTCCCAAAGAGGTCAGAGAGCAGGGATTCCACCAAAAAATCAATTCTGCCCGTGTTGGTGGATTCCGAGACCCCACGAATGCGAAGGTTATTGCGCCTGCTGGCTGCTTCCAAATCCTCGTTTTTGATTGCAACATCCTTGAGGATTTTTTCCATGCGCTCAAAGCACTCAAGATCAGAGATTCTCCCCTCCACAGTGTCCAAGTGTTTATCATGAACGTCAATTTTGGCCCCCAGGTTTTCCAGGCTTTTCTCTACAAAAGTGCTCTGAAGCCGGCTCTAAGCTCTTGCAATAAGGAAGATTGAGTGAGAGCCGGGTCACCCGTGGCACCTGTGTCTTGGCCTCCCTCCACCATGTTAGGGCCTGTCTCCTGTACTTTTTCAGTGAGTTTGCCAAATGTAATACCCTTTATTTAGGGTCTTTGCTGCCAATACCGTCGTGCATGTGCGCAATGGGAAATGTTTTTGGTTACCCGGAAGTATGGAAGCACGCTTCCCTAGTGCTGATTTTAAAGAAGGCCAATTTGGATCCTGACAATCCGGCCAATTATAGGCCGATTTCGCTTCTTCCCGCTCCAGCTAAAATCTTGGAGCGACTAGCACATCAACAAATTGCGGGTTTTATCGAGAGCCATGACCTTTTCCATGATTCCCAGCATGGCTTCCGCAAAGACTACAGCACGGAGTCGGCCCTAATTGAGATGGCTGACTCGGTCCGATGGACTTTGGATCAGGGTCTGAGGGCGGTGTTGGTGCTGCTGGATTTGTCAGCAGCATTCGACACCGTCTCTCACCCCATACTGCTGGACAGACTTAGGAAACTGGGATTACAGGGCAAGGTCCTTAAATGGATAAGTTCCTTTTTAACTAATCGTACGCAATGTGTTCATACCCCCCCCTTCACTTCTACACCTAGACCACTGAAATGGGGCGTCCCTCAGGGCTCCTCATTAAGTCCCCTTCTTTTTAATGTTTACTTTGCTCCGCTAGCTGATCTGATTTCTAAGTCTGGTATTAAAACCACGTCGTATGCTGACGACATACAGCTGCTTTTTACCTTTGAGAAGCCTTCCTCGTCCACCTTTGATCCTCTTAAATCCTGTATCAGAGATATTGCAGATTGGATGGATCTTAATTTTCTGAGGCTGAACGCAGCCAAAACTGAGGTGCTTTTTTTTTATCTGCCATCCCCTCTTGACTCCAATATCTGGTGGCCGGAAGATCTTAGCCAAGCCCCGACACCGAAGGACTCAGTCAGAAATCTAGGAGTCCGCTGGGATCAACAGCTGTCACTCGGGTCTCAGGTCCAATCAGTCTCTGTTGCATGTTTTACCAAGATCAAAACGCTAAAAAAACGTATAAATTATCTATCCAGTGCTAATAGGAAAACGATTGTTCATGCATTGATTATCTCGCATCTGGATTATGCGAATGGACTCTACTTAGGTTTATCCTCTGGCCTCTGCCATAAACTTCAAACGGTCCAGAATGCTGCGGCTCGTCTGATTGGAGGTCTTTCACGTAGGCAGCACATTTCTCCTTATCTTCGCGAATTGCATTGGCTGCCTATAACTAAACGTATTGAGTTCAAAGCCATGATATTAGCTTATCGCTGAACTCAGGGCAAGGGGTCTGCCCATCTCAGATTCATTCTCCGTCCTTACTGTAACAGCAGAGCCCTTCGTTCCAATTCTCAACATCTATTGACCATCCCAAGATTTAAAAAATCTTGTGCGGGAGGGAAAACATTCGAGCTAAGAGCCGCCCTACGCTGGAATAAATTGCCTATGGGCCTACGCTCTATTAAATCTGAGCTCGAATTCCGTCGGGCGTTGAAAACTCACCTTTTCTGCCTATAAATTTTTGCCTTCTGGGACTTGCTGTTAATCATTTAGCACCGGGACACCCCGTTGGGGTAGCTGCGCGCTTTATAAGTGACGCAATAATAATAATAATAATTGTGACGCTACTGGCGAATCAACTGGGCACCCGCTCTCCCCCTTCTGAAGACTGGCAAGAGAGTATTCACAATGCAACACACCCTCCTGTAGAGCCACTGAACAATGCACCACCAGCGATCTGTTGTACGATAAATATGGGGGAGCAGCTATTAATTTAATTGCCATGGTGCGGCAGTCATAATCTTGCCAGTGTGCGCTGCGTAGTCAGTCTCTGTGGTTGCACACTTGAAAGGAATATGAGGGCAACAGGACCCTGCCCCACCAGCCAAACCTCCACACACCCCAGCGTTTTCAACATGGTAAATGTGGGGAAGCAGCTATTAATTTAATTGCCAACCTGTGGCTGTCATAATCTTGCCAGTGGGTTCTGTAGTCTGCCTCTGTGGTTGTATCCTTTAAAGGAAGATGAGGGCAGTTGATTACAGGGCGAAATTGTTTGTACCAGAAAGATGTTACTGAGGAAGTCTGTGGGGTCGAACTTGGTTCGTTTGATAGTTTGTTTTGAAAGAAGTGACTAAATTTCGTCCTGGACCAGAGAAAACTGATACTGAGAAAATTGTAGAGGACAGGGCAATTGTAATTGCATAGGGGGGTGGTAGAGCTCTATGTAATACCCTTGAACTGTTTGAAATACCCAGGGATCTGTGATGAGAGAAACCCAAGCACTGAGACAGAGAGCTAATCTGCCTTCAAAAGTAGGAAGGCCAGAATTGGAAATCCTGACCTGAGTACTGATCTCCTTTATTCTTATATCCCCTGAAATTGAAACCTCTGGAACGGTGGGGATGGAATTGGGGTTTGTATTCTGAGTATGAGTCCAGGTGGGAATCTTGCTTGAAGAAGACTTGGTTATAGGATTATCCTCTTGTGGTATAACTCCTGCCTTTGCTGGCCCTGCCAAAAACCAGAGAAGAAAATATTTCCTTTAGAGAGAGATGGGCCTTATCCATGGTGGCAAATGTGGATACATATTTGCCTCGTTCCTTGATGAAGGAATCTCCAAACAGGAGACAATTAGCTTGTTGACCCTCTTTTTTGATGCAAAAAAACTGCTACATTTGGGATCTATCTTCAATAACAAGCGTTTGCCCGTCTTGAGAAGTGTGAGAGTTCGCATTGCCCAAAATGCATGTAGCCCATTGGGCCCAGTTAAAGGGGGTATCTGGATCAATTAGAATGCCCTTAATTTTTGCCTCATCAGCCAGATTCAGCATTCTGGTGAGAGGACCAACCATGTCTAAAATCCTGTACTGTCAGTTGGGCCAGGACCCTGTCCACCCCTTTCTTCGGATCCTTGTTTTTTTGGTGAAAAACATTCAGCATGTTTGGGTTGATGAGACAGATAGCAGCAATGTTGTTGTGGAGGGAAGGTCGGGGACATTCTGATTTTATTTCTAGAGGATGTATCTAGGGAATGATGAAGATAAAAGGAAACATACTCTGAAACATGCCCAGAACGAAACCACTCAGTGGAGTTAGGTTGGTGAAATAAAGAGGGCTCAAACATGGGTTCCCCTAAATGGGCAACTAGATCACTAGACAGTGGGTGAGCATCACCTCAACTTTAGGGGAAAATGTACACTTTTTCCCCAAAGCCCATGAGTAAAAGAATTTGAAGATTCACCAAAATTGTCCTTGTCACCTGGAACGTCATCACCGTCATCATCAGTGTCATGTAAACAGGTGACCTGAAGGGAAGACGTAGGAAGCCCCAAAAAAGAAAACTCTTAAATAGGAAGACCAGTTTTAAATGAAACACCTTTGACAAACCCACCTGGGGTGCTGAACCTTTCTTTCCTTTTTTGAGCGAACATCAGTAAGGGAAGAGAACATTTTAGTAATAGAAGCCTCTACATCTGTTAATGTCCAGCATAAAGACAGAAACTGAATACTGTACTGAGTCCTTGATAAAGGACTTCAAGTTGTCTTCAAGTGTCTGGGCTTCTTCCTCCTCAGCCATTATAAATTTTGAAATCGGCGAAATATACCAATTTAAAATGGTGAAGTAAAAAAACACAAGGAACCGAGGTAAAACAGTCTAGAAAGGGAAACTACCTGCAGTCACTTGTTGGTTAGAATTTTAGTAATGTAGCCACTCATTGTAGGGAGCTCCAGTTTCGTTCGTGATCTTGTCCTTGTTCTCTGCCCCTCTTTTCATGAGGTTAGTATTGTTCGATTTCTTCAATAGTATTTGGTTGTACAGACTAGAAAAAAAACAATTATAGACTGTGTTAGACCTGTCTGGATTTTTTGCGCAGTCCCTCCTCATTATTCTTTATTTTGTCCCCTTTTTGCCCCTCATACCCTTAATATTTTTTGTGTCTACTACTTTTTATAGGTGTTGGTCAAGGGGATAGGTGTTCTTTCTTCCCCCCATAGTCTTTTACCTCAGGCCCAGAGGCCTGTTCTGACAGGAAAGTTGGAACCACACAAAATGGTGGCTTCCAACTGCCCCAACTGTCGCACTCAGGACTTGGCCATAGCCTAACATAGGGCATTCCAGAACCTTCTGGTCCATGCTGGACCATTGAAGGGCAGCCTATAAAAGGCGGAATGCGGGGCAGCCATTTTGTCTACCTGTGGAAGTCAGCTGGAGGACAGGTGGTAGCTGAGGGTGGGAAGAGGTTAGACTTAGGGTTGATCTCCTGGACTGGGAAGCTGCCTTATTGGCCTAACCCACTATTCCCCTGTTGGTTACTTGTCTTGGCCCCGCTGTGGGAAGTTACTGGAGACCCTGGGCGCCTAGCTTGCCCCTTTTCTAAAGAATATAGGGGAAGTCTGTAGGAGAAGGAGACTGCAGCGCTGCGGAGCGCAGTCCTCTGCCCAGTTGGAGGGACTTGTGAAAAGTGTGCCTTTATCCTCAGCCTCTGTCCAGAGACTGGTAATTGTGCTAGACTGTCCCCTTGTTCATAATTCCCTGGAGCGTCACTTCTCACCTGCTGTGGTGGAGCGCCACTGAGGAGAACAGAAGCCAGGAGAAAACGGGCTGTTCCGCCCTTCTACCCCCCCAATCCAGCGTGGAGAGCGGCGTCGCTGTAGATCTGCCACTGCCAGCCCTGAGGTGAGGAGCGGAGAAGAAGGGCAGCGCAGCGTGACCAGCGCAGTCTCTGTGAGAGAGACACTAGCTCTCCGCGCATGCCCCGTTGAGCCGCCGGGCTCCGTGAGGCGGAGCCGGATCAGTGAAGGCGGGAGTAAGGAGAGCTTCGCGCATGCCCCCGTGATCAGCGCATCCCCTGCCGGAGTGAGAAGGAGAGCTTCGCGCATGCCCCCGTGATCAGCGCGTCCCCTGCCGGAGTGAGAAGGAGAGCTTCGCGCATGCCCCCGTGATCAGCGCGTCCCCTGGCAGTGTGCGGAGGAGCGCCGGGAGTCCCTCGGCGGTAGCTGTGCATAAGAGCTTCTCTCACCCTGCTCAAGCGCCCTACAGTGAGGCAGGCGCCAGCGGGAAGGGAGAGCTTAGAAGCCCAAAAGCGGCTGAAGAGTTCTGAGGCATTCTGCCTCTGTAGTGCTGATGTTACACGGAGGAGAGCTGAGGGGCCCCAGAGGCTAGTATAACTCGCCAGCACGTGGCTCTCTCTCTTGTCCTAACCACTGTCCCTCCCTCATCCTCTGGTACAACAAGAATATCACCGCCTGATAAACAAGTAAGGAGGTGTTTTGGAAGGGGAGAGTAACGCTATAACTTAACCAGGAAATAACTCAGTCATTGATCATTATTCCACAGTGGTACAGCCTACGGTGGGGAGGAACTTGAGGAAACCCTCAGTGACTATGTACTATAAGAAGGAGGTTACTGGTACTGTGTAAATCAAGCATAGTGTACTCCATAATAATCCCCTTCAACTACTTTTGGGGCCTAATTAAATGCTGATTTAAGTGGGCCTAACCCAATTGCATTCAAATAAGTAGTAGAAAATCTAAATGTCTTCTATGTAAATGAGAGTGTTGCTCTGCTTGGATTTAGGAGCTGTTCTTGCCAAAACTTAAAGTAATGCTGTGTTTGGAAATGATATAAAGTAAGCTGAGTACAGTCATTACCTAATTGAATTATAAAAGAGTAAGAGTTATTTGCCAAATGTCTAAGTGAATTATCTATTTTACAAATGTTGGTTGTTCTTATGTCCTAGAATTGAAAAGTATTCCTGCTATATTCCACACAACCTGAATGGTAATTTAACTGTGAATTCTAAAAGTGAAAAGAGCCAAGATATATATATATTATTTTTATAAAGCAGTGCTTATTTTCCTATACTTTGGTGTAGTGTTGTTTTTGTGTGCTATTGCGTGGTTTTACTCTTGGGTGGGCTGCAACCTTAACACTGTGCCTCTGAAATGTATGTCTTGCCCTGGGCCAGGCTACCCCAGGTTCTAACATTTGGTGCCTAGCGGTGGGATGACTGACTTGGTTGCAGCTACTCACTAGTAATTCAACGCAATACACTAACCTACACCAGGAGTTTTCTCCTTGCGGCCCTCCTAATTTGAATTTTATTTTTTCTAAATGTATTTCTGGTGGTGGGTGGAGGTTAACCTCAGGTCACTTTGTGGTTTTCTCCTGTGAGTGATTTTAGTCCATGGCAAAGATGGAGTTGAATTTTAAAGAGCTGGAAGCCAATACTGTGGCCCAACTCAGAGATTGGTGTCAGCATCAAGGGGTATTTTTTAATAAAGGTGCCAAGAAAGGAGAGTTGCTGACAAGCATAAGGGCATGGGTGGAAGCTCATTTAAGGGAGGAACCAGAAACTGAAGAGGGTGACGGGGACACTGTCACTGAGGATGCATTGTTAAACCAAGTGGGAGGTGGGAATCTGCTGACAGGTCCCAGGATACCTTCAAGGGCAAGCAGCAGCGTCTCAGACAGGGGTTTAACTGAAGCCGAGCTGGAAGATAGGAGGGAGGAGAGGAGAATGAAGCTGGAATTAGCTAGGATGGATATGGAAAGGGAGGAAAGGAGGTTAGCTCATGAGCGAACCATCAAGGAGATGGACCTACAAGCCGTCCTAAGAAGGTCTCCCAATCCTGATAATGGTGGCAGCGAAAATAAAGTGAACACCAGGGAATCCAGACCCTATTTACCCAAAGATGTCATTGCTAGCTACACCCCAGGTGATGACATTGCCAAATGGTTGGCCGCCTACGAGGTTTCTTTAAGGGCTCACGGGATCCTAGAAACTCACTGGGGATGTGGGCTGTATAAATACATGCCACCTGCTGGCAGAGACACCTTGTTGGCTCTGGAGCAGGATGAGCAAACCCACTACCCTGCCATGAAGGTGGCACTGGTGAAAAAGTTTGGACTTACCCCTGAAAGGTACCGACAGAAATTCAGGGGAAGTCACAAAGTGAGTACCCAGAATTGGGTAGACTTTTTAGACTACGCCAAGAAAGCTTTGGAGGGTTGGGTCAAGGGCAGCGAGGTAAAATACTATGAGGGGCTGTACAATCTATTTTTGAAAGAACACCTCCTCGAGAAATGTTTTCCCGAGTTGCGCCAACACCTGGTGGACAGCAAGCTGACCGATCCCCGGAAGCTTGCAGAGGAGGCGGACACTTGGGCAAGTACCCGGGTGTCCTCCAAGGGGACTGGAGGGGATTCTCAAAAAGCCGGACAGGGCGCCCCCCAGAAGAAAGAGGGAGGAGATAAAAAGAAGGAGTTCTCCAAAGGTCCCCAAAACAATTTCCAAGGTAAGGGAGCAGGTTTCACCCCTAGGGCAAACCCGCCCAGAAACCCTAATCCTGGTCAAAGCCAGCAGCCAAGGGTTCTCCACTGTTTTGAATGTGGTGGTGTTGGACATTATAAGGGAGATGTCAAATGCCCAAAGAGACCACCCCCTCCCACCGGAGGAAAGTCACCGGGAGTAGCTAGTGTAGCGCTCGGGGAGGAGTTGCCCTTAGATAAGGGGGGTGAGTGGGCGGGTGTCACCTTAGTGTCCCTGGGAGAGCGGGAGATGGTACCAAAGATCCTGGTGCCCCCAAATACTACAAAGTATGGGCAATGGGTTACCATCAATGGCCAAAGAGGGGAGGCTCTGAGAGATACAGGAGCCAGTATGACTATGGTGAGAAGTCAACTGGTGTCTCCAGGGCAGGTTGTTCCTAATGTACTCCACCCCGCCGCGATGGCTGACGGCAGAATGGGTCACTATCCAGTGGCTGAGGTTCCCTTTGAGTGGGAAGGGGTTGCAGGTTCACTTCGAGTTGCCGTAAGCCCTGCCGTGCCAGTTGATTGTCTGTTGGGGAATGACATGGAGCACAACACTTGGAGAGAGGTGGAATACCGGACGCATTCTGCGATGCTGGGTACACCTGACTGGGCCTGTGTAAGCACACGGTCTGCGACTGCCTGGAGAGGGAGTTCGCCTGGGTTGGAGCCTGGAACAATGGCCCAACCCGCTGCCAAAAAGGGACAGAAACGGAGACAGGGACAGCCTGCTTCGGCTTCCACGCCCCATGGGACAGATCGGCCACCTGCGGTGGTAGGCCAGGAGTCCATGGAGGGGGGAGTAGACTCTCTGGAGGATTTACCCATCCCTGCTGAATGGCATGTGGAGGGAGGTCCTACCAGAGAGGAATTCTGTAAGGGGCAGAGGGAGTGCCCTACCCTTGAGGGACTGAGGCGTCAGGCTGAAGCCCAGGCAGCAGGTGATGCTACGGGACACCACCATATTTACTGGGAGGATGGCCTCCTCTACAGTGAACCTAAGGTACCTCTACCTGGCTCATCAAGGGCCTTGGTGGTCCCGCAGCAATACCGAGCCTTTCTGCTGGAATTGGCTCATGTGATACCACTGGCAGGACACTTAGGCCAGGACAAGACCTTTGCACGGCTTGTTCTCCACTTTTACTGGCCTCAGATGAAAGCGGCGTCCAACACATACTGTAGGACATGTGTATCCTGCCAGGCCAGTGGGAAGACAGGGGTGAAGCTAAAGGCTCCCCTGGAACCACTTCCTGTTGTTAGCACCCCCTTTGAAAGGGTGGGCATCGACATTGTAGGGCCATTGGATCCACCAACAACAGCTGGTCACAGGTTCATCCTGGTTCTGGTGGATCATGCCACACGGTACCCAGAGGCCATCCCTCTGAGGACTGTTACTGCACCTGTGGTAGCTAGGGCCCTGATGGGAATCTTTACTCGTGTAGGATTTCCGAAGGAGGTTGTGTCTGACAGGGGGACTAACTTCCTGTCCGCTTACATGCGGACCATGTGGAAGGAGTGTGGGGTGACCTACCGGTTCACCACTCCTTATCACCCCCAGTCCAATGGACTGGTTGAGAGGTTTAATAAGACCCTGAAGGGCATGATAAGAAGTCTGTCGGAGAGCTTACGGAGGAAGTGGGACGTCCTCCTACCTTGCTTGCTGTTCTCCTACAGAGAGGTGCCGCAGAAAGGAGTGGGCTTCAGCCCTTTTGAATTGTTGTATGGGCACCCTGTGCGTGGGCCTCTCAGCCTGGTGAAGGAAGGATGGGAGAAGTCTCCCAGAAAACCTCCCCAGGATGTGGTGAGCTACATGTTGGCCTTCAGAAGCCAGATGGCCAAGTTGTGGAAGCAGGCTGCTGACAACTTGGAGGCCAGTCAGGCAGTCATGAAGGAATGGTACGACCAAAATGCTCACCCGGTGGAGTTGGAGCCTGGCCAGAAAGTTTGGGTGATGGAACCTGGAGAGCTAAGTGCCCTTCAGGATCGTTGGACAGGCCCATTTGAGGTGTTGGAGAAAAAGGGTAAGGCCACTTACTTGGTGGATCTTAAGACCCCGCGGCAGCCCCTACGGGTGCTGCATGCCAATCGCCTCAAACCCCACCATGAGAGGCCAGAGGTCATCCTGATGTTGGTGACTGATGGTGCTGAGGAAGCAGAAAGCGAGCCTCTCCCAGACCTCTTTTCATGTCAAGAGAAGGATGGGTCGGTGGAGGGAGTGATTCTCTCCCCGTCTCTCACTCCTGAGCAACGAGGGGATTGCCGCCAGGTATTGGGGCAGTACTCTTCGCTGTTCTCCCTTGTCCCGGGAAGAACCCACCTGCGTACCCATGATGTGGACACAGGAGACAGCCCCCCAGTGAAATCCAAGACCTACAGGCTGTCGGACAAGGTGAAGGCTAGCATTCATGGCGAAGTTGCCAAGATGTTGGAGCTAGGAGTGATAGAACCGTCCAGCAGCCCTTGGTCCAGTCCGGTGGTGCTAGTCCCAAAAGCCGCCCCACCGGGCACCACACCAGAACTGAGGTTCTGTGTGGATTACCGAGGACTGAACTCAGTTACCAAGACTGATGCTCATCCAATCCCCAGGGCGGATGAGTTAATTGACCGGCTAGGAGCTGCCCAATACCTAAGTACTTTGACCTCACTTCAGGGTATTGGCAGATCTCCTTGACAGATGGAGCAAAGGAAAGGTCAGCCTTCTCCACGCCTGAGGGACACTTCCAGTTCTGTGTGATGCCCTTTGGGCTCAAGAACGCCCCTGCCACATTTCAGCGACTGGTGAACCAGGTCCTCTCTGGAATGGAGGGTTTCTCGGCTGCTTACCTGGATGACATTGCTGTCTTCTGTAGCAGTTTAGAGGACCACTTGCAACATTTGCAAGCAGTTCTCCAGGCGCTGAAACAAGCTGGATTGACCATCAAAGCCAGCAAATGCCAGATTGGGCAGGGGTCGGTTGTGTACCTTGGACACTTGGTGGGTAGGGGGTCAGTGCAGCCCCTGCAGGCGAAGATTGAGGCAATCATGGCCTGGGAACCCCCCAAGACACAGACTGAGGTCCGAGCTTTCCTGGGCCTCACAGGTTACTACTGTCGCTTTGTGAAGGGGTATGGCACTATTGTAGCGCCCCTCACAGAGCTCACCTCTAGGAAACAACCTCGACGGGTAGTTTGGACAAAGGCTTGTCAGCAAGCCTTTGAAAAGTAGAAGCAGGCTATGTGTGAAGCACCGGTCCTGAAGGCTCCCGATTTCTCCAAGGAGTTCATTGTTCAAACAGATGCATCCGAACATGGCATTGGGGCAGTGTTATCGCAACTAAATGAAGAGGGCCTGGATCAGCCTGTAGTCTTCCTATCCAGGAGACTGCTTCCCCGGGAACAGAAGTGGAGTGCAATTGAGAGGGAAGCTTTTGCGGTGGTGTGGGCTCTGAAGAAGCTGCGGCCATACCTCTTTGGCTCGCACTTCCTGGTTCAGACTGACCACCGCCCCCTTCGTTGGCTGATGCAAATGAAGGGGGAAAATCCCAAGCTGTTGAGGTGGTCCATCTCCCTACAGGGAATGGACTTCCGGGTGGAACATCGGCCTGGAGTGGACCACGCCAATGCAGACGGTCTCTCCAGGTATTTCCGCCTTAGTGAAGAGGACTCCCAAGGGGTTGGGTAGTTCTCCCCACTTTCAGCTGGGGGGGACGCGTGTTAGACCTGTCTGGATTTTTTGCGCAGTCCCTCCTCATTATTCTTTATTTTGTCCCCTTTTTGCCCCTCATACCCTTAATATTTTTTGTGTCTACTACTTTTTATAGGTGTTGGTCTAGGGGATAGGTGTTCTTTCTTCCCCCCATAGTCTTTTACCTCAGGCCCAGAGGCCTGTTCTGACAGGAAAGTTGGAACCACACAAAATGGTGGCTTCCAACTGCCCCAACTGTCGCACTCAGGACTTGGCCATAGCCTAACATAGGGCATTCCAGAACCTTCTGGTCCATGCTGGACCATTGAAGGGCAGCCTATAAAAGGCGGAATGCGGGGCAGCCATTTTGTCTACCTGTGGAAGTCAGCTGGAGGACAGGTGGTAGCTGAGGGTGGGAAGAGGTTAGACTTAGGGTTGATCTCCTGGACTGGGAAGCTGCCTTATTGGTCTAACCCACTATTCCCCTGTTGGTTACTTGTCTTGGCCCCGCTGTGGGAAGTTACTGGAGACCCTGGGCGCCTAGCTTGCCCCTTTTCTAAAGAATATAGGGGAAGTCTGTAGGAGAAGGAGACTGCAGCGCTGCGGAGCGCAGTCCTCTGCCCAGTTGGAGGGACTTGTGAAAAGTGTGCCTTTATCCTCAGCCTCTGTCCAGAGACTGGTAATTGTGCTAGACTGTCCCCTTGTTCATAATTCCCTGGAGCGTCACTTCTCACCTGCTGTGGTGGAGCGCCACTGAGGAGAACAGAAGCCAGGAGAAAACGGGCTGTTCCGCCCTTCTACCCCCCCAATCCAGCGTGGAGAGCGGCGTCGCTGTAGATCTGCCACTGCCAGCCCTGAGGTGAGGGGCGGAGAAGAAGGGCAGCGCAGCGCGACCAGCGCGGTCTCTGTGAGAGAGACACTAGCTCTCCGCGCATGCCCCGTTGAGCCGCCGGGCTCCGTGAGGCGGAGCCGGATCAGTGAAGGCGGGAGTAAGGAGAGCTTCGCGCATGCCCCCGTGATCAGCGCGTCCCCTGCCGGAGTGAGAAGGAGAGCTTCGCGCATGCCCCCGTGATCAGCGCGTCCCCTGCCGGAGTGAGAAGGAGAGCTTCGCGCATGCCCCCGTGATCAGCGCGTCCCCTGGCAGTGTGCGGAGGAGCGCCGGGAGTCCCTCGGCGGTAGCTGTGCATAAGAGCTTCTCTCCCCCCTGCTCAAGCGCCCTACAGTGAGGCAGGCGCGAGCGGGAAGGGAGAGCTTAGAAGCCCAAAAGCGGCTGAAGAGTTCTGAGGCATTCTGCCTCTGTAGTGCTGATGTTACACGGAGGAGAGCTGAGGGGCCCCAGAGGCTAGTATAACTCGCCAGCACGTGGCTCTCTCTCTTGTCCTAACCACTGTCCCTCCCTCATCCTCTGGTACAACAAGAATATCACCGCCTGATAAACAAGTAAGGAGGTGTTTTGGAAGGGGAGAGTAACGCTATAACTTAACCAGGAAATAACTCAGTCATTGATCATTATTCCACAGTGGTACAGCCTACGGTGGGGAGGAACTTGAGGAAACCCTCAGTGACTATGTACTATAAGAAGGAGGTTACTGGTACTGTGTAAATCAAGCATAGTGTACTCCATAATAATCCCCTTCAACTACTTTTGGGGCCTAATTAAATGCTGATTTAAGTGGGCCTAACCCAATTGCATTCAAATAAGTAGTAGGTGAAAATCTAAATGTCTTCTATGTAAATGAGAGTGTTGCTCTGCTTGGATTTAGGAGCTGTTCTTGCCAAAACTTAAAGTAATGCTGTGTTTGGAAATGATATAAAGTAAGCTGAGTACAGTCATTACCTAATTGAATTATAAAAGAGTAAGAGTTATTTGCCAAATGTCTAAGTGAATTATCTATTTTACAAATGTTGGTTGTTCTTATGTCCTAGAATTGAAAAGTATTCCTGCTATATTCCACACAACCTGAATGGTAATTTAACTGTGAATTCTAAAAGTGAAAAGAGCCAAGATATATATATATTATTTTTATAAAGCAGTGCTTATTTTCCTATACTTTGGTGTAGTGTTGTTTTTGTGTGCTATTGCGTGGTTTTACTCTTGGGTGGGCTGCAACCTTAACACTGTGCCTCTGAAATGTATGTCTTGCCCTAGGCCAGGCTACCCCAGGTTCTAACAGACTGCAACTACATCCAGCAGTCACTTGTAGGTTAGAGTTTTAGTAATGGAGCCACTCATTGTAGGGAGCTCCAATTTCTTCCACTGTCTATACTTGCTTTTGCTGTTGTTCTCCTTTGTTCTATCTACCAAAAGGTTGACCTGAAGGGAGTGACATGATGAATGCTCCATATTAATGAGGAATTACTAGGGTATTTCCAGGAGGGAAACCAATGACATTTAGTGTGGGTCCGGTTTAGTGAGTAGGCCCAATATAATCTGCCGTAGGTTGAGGGCCTGAAGGTTAAATGTTATGAAAGCAGTTTGGAATTGGTTATCAAACCAGATGTTGAGGTTCTCTAGGGTGTAAAGGTTGGGGTGATTTAGCAGGAATTTGTGATCGCATCCTGTTTACAAACATTTCGAGCTCTTGCTGCTTTTCTGACTATAAGACTGAAAATACCTTGGATTTTTTTATTTATTTCACCTATCCCAATTTCTTAGTCGTGGCTATTACTAAACAAAGCTCTCTAAGCTTGCCTTGCACCATGCTGTCCATAGTGGTATCGAAGCTACAAGGTATTTATTGCTTACTGGAAAAAATTAACCTCCGCAAAAAAAATGTCTGATTTATGGAGGTGATTTTTACCTGCTTGAAATAGGGTTAGGGTTAATCAATGTATTATTCCTTGATTAAAGCACTGACCTGCTATTTATATTTGTTTCCTTAATGAGGGACCAAACAACTGACTATCTTAAGCAGTTCATGGATGAAGTTCTGTCAATGCAGGTCTTTCAATCAATCATAGGTTTGTAATAGCACGCTACTCCCCGTGAGGGTTTCAAGGCGCTGAGGGGGGAGGAGAGAGTGGATCCGGGTCAGTCGAAAAGCCAGGTCTTGAGGTCCTTCCTGAACATGTGCAGGGTCGGGGAGCATCTGATGTTCATGGGGAGCTTGTTCCAGGTCTTTGCTGCAATGTGGGAGAAGGCTCTCCCTCCGGTTTTGTTTCTGCGGATGCGGGGGACCTCTGCCAGGGAGAGGTCGGCAGAGCAGAGGTTGGGTAAGTGGAAGGATACTCTCTTGTTGAGGTATTTGGGTCTGGTGTTGTTGAGGGCTTTGTATGCGTGTGTGAGGAGCTGCTGAGTTCTGGATGGTTTGGAGTTTGTGTAGAAGAGTTCTGTTGATTGCGGCGTAGAGGGCGTTGCCGTAGTCGAGTCTGCTAGTTATGAGTGCATGGGTGACAGTCTTTCAGTTAAGTGCATTTGTCACAAGGCCTTCAGACAAATGTAGCTGATTTCAATGCCATGGACTTGGTAACTTTTACATTTTGACCCTTGAAAGTATCTTTTTTGATCTTCTTTGCACGGGAACTTTTTTCAAGAGTCTGGATAATACTGATCTCCCACTCTACTTATGAAAATACAATATTTGCTTATTATAACCATTATGTTTTATTTCAGCCTCTGTATTTGTGTTCATTGAAACCGTTCTCTTCAAAGGTTGTATTGACGTTAATACATTTTGTGTGTCGTACTAGTTATTTGCTACCATTAAACACATATTTTCTTTATACTGCTGTTTATTGAAGAGAGTAATCATCAAAATAAAACTTTTTTTTCTGAAGGTAATTTCTGTATCACATTTACCAGACAACATTCTACTATCTTTTATCATTCTCTACTTCCATCCAGTGCAGAGATAAATATTGTTTTCGGTATCTTACCAAAGGTTTCATGCACAGCATATAATCTGAGGAAGCTGAAAGTTTTTAACTGATTAATGGCGTGCCAGGTCAAAACTGCAACCCAAAAAATTACTTGATGGAGAGGCATGTGTCTAAGAGTCGTATTTGCTTTACAGATGGCTGTAGACCCGTTTGCAATGATATGATATTCCGTTCCAAAAAAGGAACCGTCTAGATTCAAACAAATGTCCTCCTCTTTATGTTTTCGTTTTCTTTTGAAATGTCTTACATGGGACATTTAAATGGGAAGAACAATTTAGAAAGTTTGTGTGTTGACTTAAGGAAATCTAGCAAGAAAAAGATGAGCAAAAATCGTATCTATACTTTCAGAAAACAAGTGATCGATTATAAATTTTGGGAGAATACCGATCTCCGTGAACGTCGAAAATTACATTTACAAGCAAAGAATTATATAAAATTGGACTGTAAAAACCGCCACTCCTTCAGGCCTAAAAACAATTTATCTGAATAATTTTTCCAACATCTTAGTTCAATTAATTTGTTGGCCAAGTATTGAAAGACAGGTAAACCATAGCATTTTTACTGGAGCTATTGTTTAAAAGATACTAGTACCGTACTCTGCCAATTACAAAAAAAAGAAATATGTTAAAGCTCATCCCATTTACAAGTATTAGGAAGTAAAAAAAAACCATTACATATTTTTTTTAATACCGCATAAGATGTCGTGCTGTCTGGGCTAAAAGTTACTTTCCTTAGAAGGGTGAAGGGGATTTTATGTTTTCTAATGTATTAGGCTTTCTATTCAAGATGCATTCTCCCTGTGAGCCGCTTACTTTTGAGGCAGGATTCCATTGGTTTCACAGGGCCTAGAAGAACAAAACTTGGCATAAATCGTAAATCCCACACATTAAGAACAATTTGTAAACCGCTAACAGAGGCAGCCAGAGTCCATGTGGAACAGTCTGCTCCTGTTACTGCCATTGTCTAAGAAGGGCTGGTTTATTATTTCCCTAATGATTTCTCTGCGAGCACAGAGATGTGAAAAGTTAGAAAGAAAGAATGGTTCTTGAGAGAAAGGGGAGGCGCTTTATTGGGTAGAAAGGAAGGAGGAATGTATTTCCCTCTCTTCCTCCAAAATATACAAAGAGGCACTCTGTCTTTAATACGAATGACAGCTTTAAATCTTTTAAGTTTGGATTAACTGCATTAAGCAAAAAACCGTAGGGCTTTCAAATATGACGCAAAAAAAGTCTTCTCCCAACTCATGATGTTCATTCGTAAAGCCAAAGGCCGGGTCCACTGAATGGTGAGCTCCAGTCGTCCCGTCTGCCGTAGTTAGCATGACAATGGTTAGAATTAACATCCTAAGAGCTACATTATCACTTTTTGCTCTTTCACCGGCGGAAGCTGAGAAGACAGTAGTTGAAGATACGTCTCCCCTTCCTTCACATTTTTGGGGAATTTAGACTGGCAGACGTGTAGCAAGCAATATACTGCGAATTCGAAAGGCAAGCATGTTTTCCCGTCGTGATAATCGTGACTGTCAGGGGTTCATGATGGTCTTACACCTACAGCTCGGTCTGCCATTCAGAAATCACTGCCGTGCAGGGAAAGTGATTCTTTTTTTTTGTTGCTTTTTGTGTTAATTCTTTTTGAAAGACACTGAGAACAATTCCAGTACTTGAAACACAAAACGAAATGTTCAACCGCGTTGTTTTACACAGGTTTAGGAATCACATAAACTCAGTCGGTCCAGCCTGTCTCTCCTGCCGTGCCCCGTGTAAAACGACGTCTGCTCGCATTGCCGCGTGCGTGTAACACGCATGAGCGTCAGAGCCGAGGCTGACTCGGCGTGAGGCCTCTCGCGCACCACGGTAGTATCGCGCTTTCATTTCATACAACAGAAGCAGAATGCTGTAACGTGGACCTACCTTCTTTTTTACCCATAATGGCAAAAAATTTCTACCGGCATCCCAGAAATGTTGCTGCATTTTTAGAACAATGACAGCATTTGACATACCTCACTTTTTCTGTTTGACAGACTTATGGAGCCATGTTTAAGAGCTAATTATACTCTAAGGAATGAAACAAACTAATTGTTAGCCTATCAGGACACAGGTATGCTGCTTTTAATCTTGGACATCTAATTTCTGCCAAGGCATGTGTACTATTGTAATTGCTGCCAACTGACAGACAGTAATTTGTTAATCAGAGAATGCTTTTTCATGCAGCAGTAGTGCGTACCTCTGTTGCAGAGGGTTAGCGCATTGTACAAAAAAATCAGACCAAGGCTCATTTTCTCTCTTTCCTTAGTATGATTTTACTTCACAAGGTTTCTTTTGTTTTTGTTTCCTATTTGGCTACTGGTGTGCAACTGAAACAATTGAAAGCGTTTGAAAGTAATATTTTCCGGCTGTTGCAGAATCCAATAATATCATAAATTAATATTTAATTGACATACTACTTAATTTCAAGCAAACCATCTGTGTTTCTTTTCTGCTTTTAGAATGTCTTTTTTCGGCGTTAACCTACACTCTTGGCGTCTTGTTAACTGCACAAGGCTCAGTGTAACATTTCATCAACAATTTTCCGAAAAATATTTCCCTGTTTTACAGGATGAAAGAAACGCTTATTTTTCGGTAAATGGGATGCTGCGTACTTTTAGTTCTTTCAAAACCTCATGTAGAAATGCGGCACAAAGTGCACACTTCCTAATTTGTTCATATCTTGTATCAGATTGGCTGCATTAAATAGCTATTTCGGTTCTCAGTTAAATGCTTTGTATAAAAATGTACTACAGTTTGGTTTCCTCTGTGGCTAACATTTGGAAACAGCACAGTATAAAAGGGTCTGCTTTCATCCACAGATGAGAAATACTCATACATTCTCCTGATTTGTGTTTTTCAGGCTAACATGATGTTCAGCTCTGGCGTATTCTGGATGGGTCTTCTTTTTATTCCGGTGACATCTTTACTTTTGGATGTAGTATACAAAGTGTGAGTGTAAATAACAATGTTTTTATTAGCATGTTGTACCTGAAAGTTTTTACCTTATTCACATAAAAAAACTCACTTCTTTTTTATGTACCTGTGGAATAAAATGCAAAGATGGTATTACTATCACTCCTTTGGTCCGTAGTAAATAGTACATTATAATATTACATAACTAATTACTTTTCAACTTATTGACATAGAAGAACCTCACTTCTTATTTATGTACCTGTGGAATAAAATGCAAAAATGGTCTTACTGTCACTACTTAGATCCATAGTAAACAGTAGTATATTACATGATGACGTGATAAATTAAAAAACATTTTTAGTAGTTGTGATAATAAAAAAAAGCTTAATGTTAATTCGATTTTTGTTGAATTAAGTGCTTTGTTTATATAGTTTAAATTGGTCTTAGAAATATAACTTAATCTAAAACTTTTAGATGCAAGTTTTCCACGTTGAGCCTTTCTTTCCATAATCCACGTTTTCAATTGCAGCGTTAAGAGAACCAGTTTTAAGACGTTGGTCGATGAAGTGCAGGAGCTAGAAGCCAAGTCGCAAGATCCAGGGGTAGTTGTACACGGTAAAAGGTAAGAGTGACTGATTTCAATCTAAAGCCTGATTCACTTTTAGATGCTACATACTTTACACTGTAACCTGTAATATATTTAGGAATACACTTACACTAGAATTACAGTGGTGTGTCCGCTTTGTTGAAAAGATTTTAAGGCAGCATAGCTGTGGAGAATTAGAGAAATGTAATTGTCAAATGATACGAGTACTTTAAATTCGCTTTGGAATATTTAGCTAGTACATTAACAGTTGCCATTTCCGTCTCAGGGTTTGTTTCTTCATTTAGATGGCACTTTGGAGCTGGGAATTTTTTTACCTTTCTTTGACATCTAGCTAGCATGACAGTGAATCATAGATTCAATACAATGTTTTTCTGGGTTTCATTGGTAGTTTTGTTTGTCATTACCTTTGACTGACTGTTGTGTTTTTTCATGTGAGTGCTAAAGCATAAAACATACAGAACCATGGCTAATGTTCATAGTAGTGGCAATGGTACTTATAGGTCAACTGTCTCATTCCAAATACAGAATGCTCATTCCTGTTACTCCAAAAGGCTACTAAAATTACTTGATTGGTTACAATATATTTTTGTGTGTGCCTGTTGACTTATCACAGCTCCTATTTAAGTTTAGTCATAGCAAACAGCATTTTTTATCCGCTCTGCCCTCCAACCCAATGACCAAGTGAATGAATGAATGAAAATCCATTTGATGGAGCATGCACAGCTCCTCCTGCAGGGAGCATCTCAGCGCTTAGCCAATTAAGGAACTAACATTCAACTGCATTTCTCTTAAAAGAAAGAGTTTTAAGCCAGTTTTAAAAGCTGATTCCATTTTAGTCTCCCATAATTATTTTGGCAAGGTATTCCATAGCCAGGCTCCCCACAAGCAAAAGGATCTGCCACCATTCTGGCCTTTCGGACTTTAGGAATGCAAAGAAGGTTCTGGGTGGCTGATCGGAGTGCTCTATTCGGAACTTATAGTTCAACTCCTACCAGAAGGGAAGTAGGACTTCTTTTGTGTTCTGCTTTGTGAGTGATCATTAACGCTTTAAATTTGACTTGTTGCCTGATAGAAAGCCAATACAGTGCTTTAAGGCCATCACCTGTGGGCTGATTTTTAGGGATATTCAGAGTGAGACGAGCTCCAGCTTTCTGCACCAGTTGGAGTTTATTCAGAAGTTCCACCAGTGCCCCCAAATACAGGACATTTGCATATTAGTCTATTAGATAGGAAGGATTTGAACCACCTTCAAGCTTAATCTACAATTCCTGCTTCTTCCAATCTCTTAAAGAGAATCTTGAGGGACACTTTCTCAAATGCAGCCGAGAGGTCAAGCAGAATCAGCACTGTTTATTTCCCACAGTCGAAATTGTTATAATGAGTGCAGTGACCTATGACAACGCTACTTCAGTACCAACCCGGAGCAAAATCTATATTGAGAGGGTAGAAAAATTCATATTCCTCAATAAACCTGTTAATATGGCCATTAACTCATTTTTCCAGCATTTTTCCAAGTGCTGAAAGAAAAGAGATTGGTCTATAGTTACTCAAGCAGCGTGGGTCTGCATTTGTTTTTTTTTACAGTAAAGGCATCACTAACTTCTTTTTCCAGGCAGTGGGCACTATTCCTTCTTCCAAAGACGTGTTAAACAGTGTGTTAACCAGATCATTAATGTAAGGAGCAGCACAAACTAGAACCTTAGGAGGACTAGTATCCAAAGTTGAGCCTGAACTTGCTTTTTAAATGCTTGCTTCAGAACCTGCCAAGGAAATCTTCTCAAAAGCTGCAAGCTTACTGTTAGTGTTTGCAGCCATTCCTCCCACGTCTGCTTTAGAGAAACATTGTCATTGAACACCTTTTCCAACCCTTCTCGGAAGTGGCGCAAAGAAAACACAGACACCATTGCTCAGGAACACATGAAATGTATTTGCAGGCACAGATGCTTATTGGCTAACCAAGGCAGAAGACCGACACACATCCCAGTGGTACGCCTTAGAGACTGGCTTCTTCTGCCCTGAATCACTCTAGTGTTCCCTTTATATACTTTACAGAGATGCAGTCACTAGTAGAAACCAAAAAGATGACAGTCCAAACGGGCAAACTGAATTGCCACATATGCACAAACTAAAAGAACACAGTGCCAAATAGGACACAGTCTAAAAATGGGCCGACAGAATTGCCACATAAGCACAAACTAAAAGAACACAATGCCAAATATACATAAAGGCAGTGTAGGAAAAAAAGAGAACATAAAATGGTGTACAGTTTTAGGCAAAGGAAGCTATGACCCTGCTTGTGGATTGTCCTAACGAGTAAATCTTAACGTGTGAGACAGGAGCTAAACTTGAGGGAGATACATTAATGGCATGTAGGCCTTGGAGTGGTTTGTATGTATAGCTGCAAGAGTTGTCAGAGAGGTCAGCAGGGAAGCCTTGGTCCAGGACTGTAATAGATCTGTGAAGGAGGGGGAAACCACTCTGTAAAGGAGAGGACCCCTATCAGTATCCCTTGAGTGGGGAGAAGAGAAATGCGTTCTAGACAATTGTTCTGCAATCTGCCAAAAACTATCTAAGGTAATAGTAGGATTTCATTTTCAGTGGTCTCTGTGTCCCTGAACGGACTGTACACAGGCCCTTGACTGATGCCGAGTAGTGGAATTAGCCTCCTTTCTAGTTGTCCATGGCTCTCTGTCAGTGTTATCTCAGAGCTCTCTTGCATGTTATTTCATTGTGCTCTAGTCGCCAGGATTCTCACAGGTGCCACTCCATTTCAGAGTACATCAGCGGCTAGACCCCTGGCCCCATTGGTTGGCATGGGGAACATATTCAACAGATTCATCCCTCTGGATCTAAATCTATTTCTCTTTTTCCTGCGGTTGAGTGAGCTGGGGAGTCGATATGGAGGAGACAGAGCACTTGGTAGGCAAGCCCTATCTCTGTTCCTAAGCTAACTAATTTGGTACTCTAGTTTCTCCTAAGTATGTCACATTCCTCAGACTTGGGATTTTTGCTTATACTTGTTTGGCTCCTCATACCATTGTAGGAAGAGCTGCCCTTGCTCAGCGCCTATTTTGTTTTTTGGCTCCTTGGTTTCTTCTGCAAATTTGTTAGTCTTTCTATGTCAAAAGTGCTGTGTTTAAGAAATGAATTCTCACCATTCTCATTAGTGATTCCCACCCACTTTCCTCACTACCTGCACATGCCTTTACCTTATTGTTGGTACATAGTATGGGAAAGGGACCCTTTAGGTGGAGGCGTACTGCATTTAGATTTTTCATCCCCCATAACTGCTTCTTATGGATATGTCTACCTGCAGATTCTTCACCTTTAGAACAAATCCAGGTGCCACATTGGATCAGGGAACTTCAAAGCTCTCACATGCTGGCTTCAGATCGCTGCCAGAAGTGGTGTCATGTGAGGTAACTAAAGCCATACAGCACACGCCCGTGCAATGTCAGTTACCTTTTTGATGCCCTTCGAATCAGAGCAGGAGCTCATACTTCCTGATGAGGTTTCCTCACAAAATGTAATATCGCTGTGCAGTACCATGTCTCCTTCCAAGAAGCATTGGTTTAAACCCTGTAGGCATTACGCGGAACAAATGTCTGTCACAGACCCCCATGTCGTGTGTCTCTGTTACCTATTGTCGGACCATGACTCCAGGACCAGTGCTTCATGTTGAAGCATGCCCCCAAAGGCCGTAAAGGAACAGCAAGGTAAGCTCTTGATGGCTCGGGCCAAGAAGGACCAGCTGAGTTGGAAGAGTTCCAGACACTGTTCAAAGTCTCCATCCTCTTTCTCCAGGGGTAAGACGAGGACACATAAAAAGAGCTTGAAGCACTTAACAGGTAAGTCCACTCCCCAAGAACCTTCATCCTCGAAGCCAGAGATAGTCGACATTGAGCTGGTCATCACCCTCTGAATGGCCTCGATCCAGTGGTTTGGTTCCACGGGACCCAAACTGGCCCCTTTCTTCATTGGACTCATCGGCGTCAGGAACGGCGCTGTCTGTCTACCCTGCACCAACTCCACCATACCCCAAGATACCAACTACTGGGTCGGGTCTTTGCGGAGCTTCTCAATGCCATGCACTCTATTTCCTTTAAGGTGTCAGTGCCAACCAGCATCCGTATGGGTTCTTTCACACCATACTGATAACCATTGTTAATGCCTATGGCCCTGGTGCCGGCCCAGCATTTCTTTCACACTGCGATACACGATGCCATGGATAGTGCTATTACCACCAGTACCGCCTCCACCTCTGACTTCGGAAACAATACCACTGGTGCTTAATGCCACTCCCAAAATGCAATCTCATAGGGAGGCAAAGCGCCTCATTGCAGAGGAACAATACAGGGAAAGGCTGCTTGAAATCTTTGGCACTGATTCAGACACCCTGAATATACACTTCGATCAAGATCCACAAGGAGTATTTCAAGGCTTATCATCTGCAAGCAGCCTGGACACCTCTCCTGAAGGTGCTATTGACTTCCTCACTGGACCACCAATACCTGAGGTGATTTTTCTCCCTAAGATCATAGTGAAGGCTGCAGATGCACAACATCTGCATCTCCGACTGCAGAGACAAAGACTAATGTCCTCACGAAGATGATCCTGCCATTATCACTACAAAGGAACCCCTATTCCCCTCTAACGAGGCCCTCTTAGAGCTAGTCATGGCAGCGTGTGAGATATCTTCCTCTGCCATGACTGTTAACAGGCTGGTTGCTTGTTGGTATCGCCTTGCTCCCGGTGATTGTTCCTCTCTACTTGCCCTTTGCCTGAAAGCCTATTGATTGAGGCTTCCTGCTCTGGACAATCGGGAGAGACCTTCTGATACACCCCCGATGACATAGAGTTGAAGCACCTAGAGCATGAGGAAAGAACACCTTCTCTGTGGGCAGCTTGGAGCTAAATCCATAAATGCCAATTGTCTACTAGCAAGATTCCCCCATGCCCTGTGGAATATGGGCCAAATGGTAGTTCCCCCATGTGCCGGAAGATATGTTTTGGCATATTCAAGGAGTGGTTCAGGACTTAATTACGTTGGTGATGGGTACCTCAGTCTCGATCAGGAGGCAGGCCGGACTGAGAACATTGAACTTCGTGGATGTACAGATAGCTTGACGGAGTGCGCTTGTCAGCAAAGCCAATTCTGCATTATAGCACTTCAAGACCAGTAAGGCCACCACTCCTTCCCTGTTTTTACAACCATGTTTCATCTCAAGGGATTACCATCAATTTCACCATTTTCGTGGCTTCGCTAGGGGCTTTTCCTTTTACAACAGGCAACAATATTTTCCTCAAGACCAGCAGCAGCAAAATCCACTGCTTAGGCAGTATAGACATAGATCCAGAGGAAGGGGCCAAGGTTCCATTTAGCACCCCTTCTCCTTCCTTGCACCTTCAGGAAAGCAAACCTAGTTTACTTCCCAACCTCCACTTCTAGCTGGGAGTGTGTCCTGCTTTCTCTCAGCCTGGAAGCCCATAACTTAGCTGGGAGCGTGTCCTCTTTTCTCTCAGCCTAGAAGGCCATCACATTTGACCAGTGTGTCCTTCAGATCGTGTAAAGCGGTTACACCCTTCTTTTTCTTCAGGCTTCACCCCTTATGCCCCCCTGCCTTCTTTCCTCCACCCCCTCAGACCACCTGGCCATTCTTTAACAGGAGGTGGCAGCATGTCTGAAGAAAGGAGCTGTGGAGTTAGTGTTGGAATAGGAAAAGGCACAGGGATGTTATGCATGTTACTTACAGGTGCCCAAGAAGAACAGCGGTCTGCGTCCGATCCTGGACTACAGAGGCCTGAACCTCTTCCTCAAAAAGGAGGTCACGATGCTAACCCTAGCTCAAGTTCTGCTGGCAGTGGAGCTTGGAGGCTGGACAGTGTTTCTTGGCCTATAAGATGTTTACTTCCCTAACCTGAGGTGGCATCGGCAGCACTATCAGTTTATGGTGGGTACTACGTACTACCAATTTGCGGTACTACCCTCTAGCTTGGCATTGACACATCAAGTCTTCACAAAGGTGATTGCAGTGGTGGCGGCACATCTCACAAGGTTGGCCATCCCTATCTTCCCATACCTGGACTACTGGCTAATCAAAGCAAATTCGCCATGGGTGTTGTTCTGGGATTTGTGGTCGCCAGTATCTCTGCTGTTCGGCCTGGGCTTTTCAGTCAGTGAGCCCAAGTCTCACCTGCAGAGGAACAGGTTCTTCACATCAACCTGTTAGAGATGCAGGTGATTCAGCTGGTACCAAAGACCTTCCTCCTCACCATCTAAGGTCAGTCCGTCCAGATCTTGACAAACAATACAACTGCAATGTGGTATGTCAACAAACAAGGGGGTGTAGGCTCTCGCCTCCTTTGCCTGGAAGCGTTGAGACTGTGGTCTTGGGTACACCATTAAGGGATCTGACTTACCTCCAATTACCTAGGAGGTCTCTGAACGTCAGCGGCAACAGCCTGATCTTACCGATCACTAGTGGCGTCTTCTACGAAAGATAGTCCTGGACATCTTATGCTCAGTGGGACACTTCTCAGGTGGTTTTGTTCACCTTTTCAGAAAATGCTCATCGTCAGCAATTCTGTACCCTCTAGTATCCGTCAAGGGGAGACTCAGGGAATTTAGTTGAGGTGGACATTTCAGCTGTATTACAGGTTTCCCCTCCTACCTTTGATTCTAAGGACGTTTCACAGAAACCGAGACAAAGTCATAATGATTGCCCAAAATTGGCTGAGGAAGGTGTGGTATGCAGACTTCCTGCGCTTCTCCACATGTCCCCCATTAAGACTTCCACTCTTGCTGCACCTTCTCTCCCTGTCGGGGCGAATGGTTCTTAACCCCAATCTCCAAGGCCTCCACTTACATGCTTGGAGATTGAGCGGTGACATCTGGGTTATTTTCAATTGCCACCGGAGGTGATGGATGTCATCTTATCAGCGCATCACCTCTCCACCAAATCTGCTTACTCAGGCAATTGGAGCAATTTCGTTGCTTGGTGTCACAGGTACTGCAGTAGGCACTATCCCTTGCTCAGAATAGTTATGCAGTAGGCACTGTCAAGTGGCCAGAGGTGTTCCCATTGCAGAGAAATGCAAGGTGGTGATGTGGGCATCCCTGCACACATTTGCTAAGCACCACTGCCTATACTCTAAAGTGTGTAGGGATGGACACTTTGCCTGGTCGGTTCTGCAGGATTTTGTTGTCTGACCATCCATCAACCCTCCTACTTAGGCAGGGTATTGCTCTATGTTCTGCTTTACAGGTGAGAAATGTGCAGGCATAAGTATCCATCAGATGAAAAAGGCATTTTGATATGATAACTCTTAACCAACTGTCATAATTTCCCCTTTTCCAAGAAGATTTTGTAAACTATACCATATTGACAGGATTTTCTTCTTTTTTCTAGTCGGTTTTGGAAACTGTACTGAATTGTCAGTCCTTTTCTCTATTTTGCAACCCCTTTTTTCAGTTCCTTCTTCAATTTTTACTCATATTATAAGAGACTCTAGTCCTTCAATTTTTACCCATGAGACAACGATTTTGTTCTAAAGAATGGTGTGTGAGCCGCCCGCTTCAGATCTCCTTACTCATTGGAACACCAAATTTTGCAGTAGTTCCCTTGTGCTACAGTCTGGCTGAATCTTCATCAGCCAAACAGCAGGCTAATTCATGATTCCTCACCTTGTGGATTGAAGTACCTTGAGGTCTGTTGAACATATTTGGGCAACATGCGGTCTTTCATTTGTTTTTCCTAATTTAGTTTTACCTGATTTTTCCTGATTCAATTAAGCTCTATTTTTGGTTTTTAAAGTGGCTGCCTCTTAATCCTGTTTTTGTTGAGTCTTCAATGGCAGAACGTTTCTTCTAAGATATTTTTCTTAATGGTACCACACTTCCTTATGGGGTCATAGTTTTTGATTCAATTCTCACAGTTTTTTGCCAGTTTATTTGTAGATTCAGATTGCTGTACCAGGTTCAGTGAGCAGATGAGTTTACCCTTTCTTTCAATAAATAATGAAGGTCCCGGAGCCGTTCCTGGAGTCGTACCTTGCCGTCGGCTCTCTGAACCTCAGCTGGAGATGCCTAGCGGATCACGAATGGCGTCTACATCCAGAGGTAGTGCAGCATCTCTTTCAGGAGTGGGGAGAGCCATGGTTAGATCTGTTTGCCCCCGCGAGAACACACAATATCAGCAGATTTGCACGCTGGAGTTTCCCAGGCGGCTATCGCTTGTAGGGGCGTACCGTCTCAATTGGAGCTCTGGCCTCCTTTACGCCTTTCAGCCAGTACCACTCCTGCCCAGAATTCTCAAGAAGATCAGACTGGGCCCAAGTTATTCTTGTGGCTCTGGATTAAGCACAGAGAGTCCCCTTTCTGCACCTCTTTCTCAGGTTCTTCTGTTTGGCTCAGCAGGGTTTTAGTGCTTATTAATCGGCCATTTCAGCTTTTTCGCGGTTGCCGTTCCTACCTTATTTGTTCATTCCACCTGTTGTGGCTAGGTTCCTCAAAAGCTGCAACATATAGGTACTGCACATATCATTTCTGGCCCACATCGCTGACTCTGAGCTTAAAGGTGCAACCTACCTGCCCATTGCTTGAAAACTTCTGGATCCAGTTTAACATCTGCAGAATATTCTAAAGTGAGGAATCTATGGCTAAATAAAGTCTACTAAAGCAGTATCAAAGGCAAGTAACTTGTTTATCAGTGCACGTTCACAAAGCATTGTTTCCTGACAGACAGGTCCGACAGAAAGGGCATTTTGGCCGTTCAGTCCTGCAGGACATTTTGGTCTGAGTTTTGGTGTCTATTCTAAAGGGGAGGAATCTGCAGTTAGATATATCCCATCAGAAGAACATGTTCCTTACCTTTGGTAACAATTTTTCTGATGACTACTCTATTCAGTCGCAGATTTCTCGCCATCTGTCTGACTTCCTGTTTTGTGGAAAGGACTCTTATGCTTCTAAAAAGGTCCCAAAAGAGAGATCTGCACACTAGGTCACATATTTGTTTTTGGGCTACATGTTGGATGGCACTGACAGTGTCCAGAAAGAAACTGACGTCAGCGCTTGGGTGGTGCTTATATGTGGTTTCATTTGTCACTTCTGGGGTTGATCGGGCCAAAGTGGAACCAAATTATGCCACCTACTAGCACGCATGAGCTATCCTGAAGAATCGTCTGGATTTGGATTAGTCCCTGGGTATATTCTATATTCTGCAAGGGAGAAATCGGGGGTTAAATGGAGTATTTACTAGAAACATTGTTACCTAAGATAAGAAACTTGTTTGTTTGCTACCACCAGAAACACTCATTCCCAACAGTTCTGTGTCCTCCAGTATCCAATGTGAGGATGCTTGAGGACGCGTTTTGGTTAAAGTGGAGTGTTCTTCTTTATTATGCATTTCCTCCTACACAGTGTATTCCTTGAGTTCTGAGGAAAATTTGCCAAATACCAGGCCCAAATCATTCTAGTAGCACCGGATTGACTGAAAAGAATGTGGTGTGCATCTCTTCTGCACCTCTGCCTATGCCGCCTGATCAGTCAACCATTCAGAGCAGACCTTCTCTGTTAGTCAGAGGGACAATTTTTGCAGTCAACCTCCAGAGCTTCTACCTTCATTCCTACAACCTGAGCGAGGGCACCTGACTTCTTTCCAGCTATCTGCACAGGATAAATGTCATTCTTTCTGCCCCCCATCATTCCACCTAGATGGTTTGCGCCAGAAGGTGAAACAGTTTTGTCACCTGGTAAGCTGAGAACTACCTGGATTCCTTGAAGAACCATTTGTCTGACATCCTCAGATTTACCCTTTCTCTAGCTCAGAAAGGCTGTGTTGTGTAGGGATACCTAGCAGCCTTGTCAATTTCCTTTGCCTTCCAGACCAGCCATCCCTCTTTAAGTCTCCCATTGTCTTGTGTTTTAATGAAGGGTCTCACAACCATGTTTCCTCCTGGTACATTTATCATGCCTTAAGGGGATCTTAATTTAATCTTAATCTTTTTGACGGGCTCACTGTTTCAGCCTCTTAACAGTTGCCAATTGCAAATATTAACCATTACAAACCGTTTTCTTGGTGCCATAACTTCAGCAAGATGGGAGAGCGAGTTGCAAGCACTACGTGTCCTACCTCTTTTTACTTGCTTTTTACGTGACAAGTTGTCTTTTAGATTAGAGCTGCTTTCCTACCCAAACTAGCAATTCCATTCCATCTGGGCCAGTCCATTGCTCATCCTTCCTTTTTGTTCAAAGTTGTTTTTATTGTTGCCAATCAAAGATAGTACAAATCAGTGACATAGATGAGACCGCACAAGGGTGCACTCGCCCGCTCTTACACAAACAACTTTTAACCAAACCCCAACTCCCACCTCACTCCATTGCTGGGCCTTCCCCCCCATGGGCACTGAACACATAATCAAAAATATTATTGTCAACATGTGCACAACAGCTTACCGACGGTGTGGATGTGGGGTCAGTTAGGCAAAGTAATCTAAAGGTAGGGCAGGTCAATTCCGTGAACTCATGAGAAAAGAGTGAGATGAATGGCCTCCAAATCTCTAGATAAGACTCCCCTTGTGCTAATAGCATCATGGTAATCTTCTCCATCCCCAGCAGATGCCACAAGCAGTGAAGCCAACCTTGGCGAGTCAGCCCTCTTTCAGTGCCCCAATTAGCCAAGATCGTCTGATGTGCTGTCCCCAATGCAAGGCCTATTAGTCTGCCCCTGCGGGATTTGAGTGGAAATGTTAGTGGGTTGGGAAGTTCCAACCTAGGCATTTGGGTCTGTAAGAACGTGTCCACGTCTTTCGATATGGCCTTCCAAAATTGGGTTAGACGGGGACATTCCCCCAGAATATGCAACAGAGTCCCAAGTGTACTATATCCCCTCCAAAAATCCGCACTACGCTCTGAGTTACCTATATGTAGACGGACAGGGGTCAAATACCAATATGTGGCAATCTTGATGGAAGCTTCCTTGGTGGCTTTGTTATTAGCCATATGCATGCTCTATAGTATATATCATGCCAATCATCAAGGACAACTGTCTACCTAGTTCCGATTCCCATCTAGCCTGCGCTGCCGTATTATCTTCAGGGGCCAGGCCAAGCTGCATAGTATAGAGATCCATGATCAAGTGGTTAACTGTATCCTTAATAAGAAGCCACTTTTCGTACCTTGTGAGGTGCCTTCGTACCGCCCTGCCTACTAGGGGATGCACAAGCCAATGCCTTATCTTGAGATAGTGAAATCTCTCAAAGTCAGAAATGGGAATATCCTGGCATAGCTCGTGAAAGGGTATGGGGCACTCAACATTGAAGAAATGTCCAATGTCCAATCGAACAACAACCTGCTTCCTCCCACACCCTGAATGCCACCCCCTCGAGGCCCAGTGAAAAATCTGGGTTGCCCACCACCGGGGTGAGGGGAGATGGAAATTATGTGAAGCTCCTTAGAGTCGCCTGGTTATTCCACACTCTCAAGACCCACCTGGTTATTGGAGACACATAAAGAGACAGTGGGCGTTGAATACGAGGCAAAAACTGGATTATCCACAGAGGGATGCCCTCCACTGGTCGATCCATGCATTACCAAGGCTTCTCAGATTCCACCCAGGACCATTCGACCAAATATCAAAGTTGAGACGCACTATAATAGTGCTCGGGATACCCAATCCCCCCATTCTCTGGGGGCAACCATTCAACTCCCAATGCATATGTGATCGCCTGTGAGCTCCAACGAAGCGTCGTAATGCCGTTTGTATGGATTTTATCCGTCCCCGAGGTGGTTGAAGTGGGAGAACCTGGAAGTGGAAGAGAATTCTTGGGAGTACTACCATCTTCAATGCGGCTATATGGCCCAGTATTGAGAGAGGTTACAGCTATCCGGGCCAAGTCAATTCGGACCCGCCCATCAAGAGTATGATAGTTTAGAGTCCTGATTTCTTTTAGTGTGGGCGCCAGCTGTACGCCGGGTTAGGGAAGAGGGCCAGGCAACCACGACATTGAGTAATTTTGGTCTGTAGATGCCATAGAGTCGAGCGGGACCGAAATATTCATGGCCCTTGATTTAGTCATATTATCAATGGCCACCAAAATGTCATCCGCGTTTAAGGTAATGACGTGCTCGTCACCCCCATAGCGCACCCTCGTAATACCAGGGTGGTCTCTAACCCTCTGGGCAAAGGGCTCCACATAGAGAGCAAACAACAGGGGTGACAAAGGGCACCCCTGCTGCGTGTCTTGCCAAATTGGAAAAGGGGCCGAACTTCTCCCGTTAACCCTCACCGAGGCACATGGTTCCCATAAGTTACTTAGCACCCAGGACCTAAATCTGTCTCCGAAGCTAAAGTGTTTTAACACCTCTGTCAAATGCCTTCTCTGCATCGACGGAGAAGAGCATAGCCTCCCGCTGGGATCGATAGGCCTTTTCTTTGAGATGTAAAACTCTTTTCATTTTGTCTACACATTGTCAGTGGGGAATAAACCTCTCCTGGTCTGGGTCCACCAGTCCAGGCATCACTGTAGAAAGAAGCGCCACCAAAATACTTGTGACGAGCTTTCGGCCACATGCATCATTGTAGGATTTTGCAATTCCTAAATTGTGAAAATTAAGGAATCGCAATTTAGGAATTGCAAAATCCTATGCATCAAGAAATCTTACAACTTTTTAGGATTTCTTAATTTTCTGTATTTGCGATTCCTTAATTGCGAATCGCAATTAAGGAATGGCATTACATTGATTCCTATGGGCCTAGAGGCCCATAGGAATCAATGCCTTTTTGCATTTTTTTATTTTGCGAATCGCAATTTGTTGATGCATTTCAAGGGTGCTGAGGGGGGGTCCGCACCCTTGAAATGTTTTTTAAGTGCAAGTTTCACACACACATGTCCAAGGGACATGTGTGTGTGTAACATGACACTTTCAAAAATGCTTTTTTGAGCATTTTTGAAAGATTTCGCAAATTAACATGAGGGTCAACCTCGTGTTAATTTGCACCTCCTATTTCCGAATTCGCATCTTTAAAAAAATTCAAGCATTGCATTTAAGGAATCGCACAAATGCGATTCCTTAAATGCAATCGCATTTTTTGGAAATGCAAAAAATTGCGGTTTTCCAAAAATTGTTTCATGCATACCAAAAAGTGAATTTGGAATCGCAAACGGCCGATTTTTCCGATTCGCACCGTTTGCGACTCCAAAATCACTTGATGCATGTGGCCATTTGTGTTCACATTAAGCAGGGAGATCTGTTTATATGACCCACAGAGCTGCTAGTCTTTACCAGGCTTCGCGATGACTACAATTGAAGTATCCAACATCGAGGGTGGGATGATGGCAGGACCCTTAAATTAGTTAAAAACCCTAGTGAGAAGGGGAGCTAACAGAGTGCAAAAAATCTTATAGAACAACGACACGAAGCCATCAGGGCCCTGGGATTTCAAGAGCTTCTGTTTCGAGATAGCAGATACCACCTCTTTGATTCCAATCGGTTGTTCGGGTCCTGAGAACTAAGTCCTGATCAGTCGTTAGGTGAGTAGTATTCGCATGATGCAAATAAAGATTCGAGTTCTCCCTAGGGAGATACTGCGCCGTATATAGGTCGGCATAAAATTCCCTGAAACGTGAGGCAAATGACCCATCATCCTCAAAAAGGTCCCCGTCCTTGGTAAACAGAAAGGTAACCCCAGCAGCTAGGTGCTGCACTCTCAGTTTATTAGCTAATAGCCTCCAGCACTTGTTCCCCCCATATAAAAGTAATGTTTAAGGCGAATCAGAGAGTATTTTGCCTTATCTAGATCCACACCAGCTAGTTGCTTCAGTACGGCTTCTAGTTGGCGCCATATTCTGGGGGCCCCTGTACGGTGGTGAATAGGTTCAAGTTCTTTCACCCTTTCTTGGAGTTGCATTTGTTTCTCCTTCCGTAGCTTATTGTCCACAGTGGATATCGCCATAAACTTGCTTCTGATAATTGCTTTGAATGCATCCCAAATCATCGCATCCTGAATCTAAGGGCTGTCATTAATGCTTCGGAAATCCAACTTTGCCTTTTGAATCTGCTCAACTACAGCCGGTCTATGGAGGAAGGTCTTACAACTGCCATGGGTGCACTGTACTCTCTGCACCAGGTATCCTCAAGTCGAGGAAAGCCCTGTAATGGTCCAAAAGCGACCTCAGCTCTATTCCCACCGATGTAACCGCCACTCGGATCTCATGAGAGCCCAAAAAAATAACCCAACCGTGCAGAAGACTAACGTGCATGAGAGTAGAATGTATAGTCTAGTCCCTCGTGATCAGATGGCAGTCTCGTCATAGATCCACCATGCCCATCTTCTGCAACTAGAGAGTCCCCTGCTGAGACTGCTCCTGTCCCTCACTACCTGCTAGCAGCCCGGTCCATGCCGTTATCAAAGACCAAGTTAAAGTCGCCACCAAGCATAACCCATCGTTCCTGCTCCGCCATTGTGTAAGCTATTGCTGTGCGAATAAACTGTTCCTGCCTCTCATTGGGGGCATATAAAAAGCCTAAGACCAGTGTCTGTGTCCCCATATGTATCCTGTAGTCTAGAAGACGGCCCCTAATTTTGGCACCCTCGGAGCAAACCTGCCCTTAAAGGAGTGTGAAACTAATTTTACGACCCCAGCTGACTTGCTTGGCATGGAAGAAAAATACTGGTTTGGAAAGGCCCTGTGTTTAATCCGGTGCCAGTCCCTTGCCAGCGCTGTGCTACTTCGCTGCGCTGGTCCAAGTCATTGGACGAGATGCAGGAACGATGCCACAAGTGAAGGCTACACTCCCGTAGTCCAATCGGATGCGTTGTAGTCGTCGTATGTGTTTGGCTGGGATTCCTTCGTAGAGTGCGTTGCCGTAGTCCAGTCTGCTGCTGAAGAGGGCCTGTGTAACCGTTCTTCTTGTTTCAGTCGGGATCCACTTGTAGATCCTGCGGAGCATGCGGAGAGTGTTGTAGCAGGAGGAGGAGACGGCGTTGACCTGTTTAGACATAGAGAAGGAGGAGTCGAGGATGAATCCTAGGTTGCGTGCATGGTCGGTGGGTGTTAGTGCTGTTCCCAGTGTGGTCGGCCACCAAGAGCCTGTCCCAGGCTGAGACGGGTGGGTCCGAGGATGAGGACCTCCGTCTTCTCTGAGTTTAGTTCCAGATGGCTGCTCCTCATCCAGTCGTCGACGGCCTTCATTCCCTCGTGGAGGTTGGTTTTGGCAGTGTGCGGGTCCTTGCTGAGGGAGAGGATGAGCTGGGTGTCGTCTGCGTAGGAGATGATGTTGAGGTCGTGATGGCGGGCCACTTGTGCGAGGGGGGCCATGTAGACGTTGAACAGCGTCGGGCTGAGGGATAAGCCGCAGATGATGTCGGTGGCTTCGGATCGGAAGGGCGGGAGGCGGATGCTCTGGGTTCTGCCGGAGAGGAAGGACGTGGTCCAGTCAAGGGTCTTCTCTTGGATTCCAGCTTCTAGGAGGCGTGTCTTTAGAGTGCGTTGGCAGACCGTGTCGAAGGCGGCTGACAGGTCCAGGAGGATGAGGGCTGATGTTTCGCTGTTGTCTAGTTGGCGCCTGATGTCGTCTGTGGCGGCGATGAGGGCTGTCTCGGTGCTGTGGTTTCGCATGAACCCGGACTGGGACGGGTCCAAGATGTTGTTGTCTTCCAGGTGGCGGGCCAGTTGCATGTTGACTATTTTCTCGATGACCTTCGCCGGGAAAGGGAGCAGGGAGATGGGCTGGAAGTTTTTGAGGTCCTTAGGGGTCCGTCTTGGGCTTCTTGAGGAGGGCGTTGATTTTGGCATGCTTCCAGCTTTCCGGAAATGTCGCTGTTTCGAAGGAGATGTTGATGACCTTCCGTAGTTGAGGTGCGATGGCTGTGTCTGCTTTGTTGAATACGTGGTGTGGGCACGGGTCTGACGGAGATCCTGAGTGGATGGAGTTCATGACCTTGCATGTCTCGTTGACGTTGGACCAGGAGGTCAGGCGGTTGGCGCTGGTGGTGTTCACAGGGGAGGTGGAGTCTGGTGAGGTTGGGGCTGTCGTGGTGTTGAAGCTGTCATGGATGTCAGCAATCTTGTGATGGAAGAAGATGGCTAGTTAGTCGCACAGTTCTTGTGAGGGCGGTATGTCGTTGGCTTTGGCGCTGGGGTTGGAGAGTTCCTTTACGATGCTGAAGAGCTCCTTGCTGTCGTGTGCGTTGTTATCCAGGCGGTCTTTGAAGGAGGATCTCTTGGCTAATCTGCAGCCGCGGTCGGTAGGGGAGTACCTTCCGGGGCGGTGACGTGGGGAGATGGAGGGGAAGGGTGGGGGTTAGTAATGTATGGATAATGGAGGTTTGCAGGTAAGTAAACATTTAAAAATATCAAACAAATTTTGTTGCGCACACTGCATCCCCAAATGCAATGCAGTGCGCGCAACGAAATTCGTTTGATTTATTTAAATGTTTACTTACCTGCAAACCTCCATTATCCATACATTACTAACCCCCACCCCACCCTGCCCCTCCCCCTCCCCACGTCACCGCCCCGGCAGGTACTCCCCTACCGACCGCGGCTGCTAATCTGATGAGGTGGTGATGTCTGCGGGTGGCTTCCTTGTGGGCTGCGTGGTTGTCCGGAGTGCGTTCGTGGAGCCATGTCTTCTCCAGTTTCCGGCATGCGCATTTGGAGGTCTGAAGCTCGTCGGTGAACCAGGTGGCTCTTTTGCTGCTGTGGCTGTTGGAGGGTTTGTTGTGTGGGGCGAAGGTTTTGGCGCAGTCGTCCATCCACTGTCCGAGGTTGCGGGCTGCGGTGTCTGGGTTGGTGGGGTCGGCGGGTGGGTTCTGGGCGAGGGTGGTGATCAGCTGGTCTTTGGTGACTTTGCTTCAGCAGTGGCGAGGTAGCTGTTGGGTGCGGTGGTGCATGGTTGGTTTCTTGAAGGTGAAATCGATGCAGCGGTGGTCGGTCCAGTGGAGTTCGGTGGTGTGGTTGAAGGCGACGTGGGTGTCTGTGGAGAAGACGGGGTCCAGCGTGTGGCTGGCGGCGTGGGTGGGTGTGGTGACGAGTTGTCTGAGGCCGAAGTTGGCGATCAGGGTGGTGGAGTTGGCGTTGTTGTTGTTCTCGAGGTGGAAGTTCAGGTCTCCGAGGAGGATGTAGTCCGTGGAGGCGAGTGCGTGGGTGCTGGTTCGGTCGGCGATGGAGTCGCTGAGCTGAGCTTGGGGTCTGTAGATGAGTGTTCCTCTGAGGGTGGTGTTGGGGTCGGTGTGGATCCGGAAGTGCAGGTGTTCGGCGGTGTTGACGGTGTCATCTGCGTGGGTGGCGACCTTGAGGGTGGACTTGTGGACGATGGCTATTCCTCCTCCTATTCCGTTGGCGCGATCCCTGCAGGTGATCTTGTAACCGTCCGGGATGGCTATGGTGATGTCGGGCGCCGAGGAGTTGTTCCACCAGTTCTCGGTCAGGAAGGCCACGTCAGGGTGTTGGTGTTGAGCAGATCCCAGAGCTCGACGGCGTGTTTGTGTGTGGAGCGGGTGTTGAGGAGTATGCAGCCGAGGTGGTTGGGTCCAGTCCTTGGAGGTTTGGTGGCTCTGTCGCAGGTGAAGCTGCAGGTGTGGCAGGAGAAAGGTCCGTGGGTCCGTTTCGGGGCCGCCTGGGAGCAGGTTTGGTTTCGGTCAGCGTTGAGTGCGTAGAGGGTGCTGGCATCGTAGCGGAGACTGGTGTTGTGGCGTTCGCGGGGTTCTGGCGCTGGGCGCGGTCCAGGCGCAGACGGGCTTGCCTTTGGCGCGCCAGCGGCGCGGCCTCCATAAGAGTGGGAGAGGGAGGGAGGAGCAGCTGGGAGGCGGGAGCGGGGTGGCTTATGGGAAAGCAGGGGGCGGAGCCGCAGGGACGCAACGGCGGGAGGAGTGGTAACTGCGGGAAAAGGCAGGCAGCAGCCGGAGTGCACCGGAGGAGGAAACCTGAGAAAGAAAAAAAGAACAGTGACACAGATTAGGGTGTAGGGAACCAGGCAGCGGGAGCAGAAGTGAGCAGCACAAGAGTCAGTCACGAACCAGCAGGCAGTCCGTGTGGTGGCGTGGGGAGCGACCTGCCTGCGAGCAGGGTCAGAGGTCGCTCCTTCACCACTGCGCGGCCTCCATAAGAGTGGGTGAGGGAGGGAGGGAGGAGCAGCTGGGAGGCGGGAGCGGGGTGGCCAATGGGAAAGCAGGGGGCGGGACGCAGCGGCGGGAGAAGTGGTAATGGCGGGAAAAGGCGGGCAGCAGTCGGAGGGCACTGGCGGAGGAAACCTGAGAAAGAAAAAAAGAACAGTGACACAGATTAGGGTGTAGGGAACCAGGCAGCGGGAGCAGAAGTGAGCAGCACTAGAATCAGTCGCGAAGCAGCTGGCAGCCGTGTGGTGGCGTGGGGAGCGACCTGCCTTCCAGCCGTGGAACCTGGGCCTGGTTCCCCTCTGCGCCTACCTGAGTTTCCTAGAGTAACCCCCACCCAACTCAGAGATTTTTATGATGCTATGCACCTCCTATTTGGGTGCTCTGACCTTTCTGGAGTGTCTTTTCGCCCCACGTGTCTGGGAGGTGCCCCAACTGGACCTCCACTGGTAGGTTCACCCTCGGACCCAGTCGGGCCCGCTAGATCCCTTCGCTGATCTGGGTGTAATCCGGTTACCAATCCACGATCTTCGCGGGGTATGGCCCTGTGGCGACATGCCTAGTGCCATAGATGCCAAACCCATTGTCATTCCCAACTCCTATACGGAGAGGAACTGGCGTCATTCGACACATACGCTGACCGGACCCCAACGACCGGGTCAAAGACAGTGTCTCCTTCTTTTAACAGGCCATGTGAGGACTTTGGCTGTGGTGAATCTGAGGATCCTTATAGCTACCCCGACCCCTATGAAGGCCCTTTAGCCCAATTAAATGATGACAACCGGTAAGAATTTCTGGTGGACACCTCACTAGACACTTGCCTGATCTCTCCTCCAAGTGTGGCTACAGAGGATGGTGGTGAGGAGGGCGGCTGAGATCCTTGATCTCCAGCTACTCACCGTGGAAGTCCAGACCAATGCCTTGGTGGAGGTGCTTCAACCAGGGGTATCCCACACAGAACCTATACTGCCCTTCAGTGTAGCCTTCTCATATGTCCTGATCGGGGACTAGACGATTGCTTGTCACCACGAGCCCGCTCCTGGGGCCTCAGCTTTTCTCATCCAGCATCCTACCACTGAAAGCTTGTGGTGCAGGCCTCAACTTCCAAGGTCAGTCCCGGCGCGCTCCCTACCACTATACCAGACAGGGAATCCAAGAGGCTTGATACGTTTGGGAAGAGTATTTTCACTTCTGCCAGCCGTGCACCGCCGTTGGTGGTCACCACATGTCTCTTGTGCCTATATAAAGTGGTACAAAAGGGGGTGCCAATGGACAGAGTATCTGAACCAATCAAACACTCACACCCAGTCAACAGATCTGGGTTTAATCCATCACCGTTCTTTAGCCCACTCTGCCACCCCAGTTCAGACATGGCCATATGCAAATCAGTATGACCCTGTGCCTCATGGGATCAGTCCAGCCCGAACTGCCAAGCCATGCCTTCCCTGGACCGGAAACAGGCTTCCGAGGACCGGTTTCTGGCATTTCATCCATCTTCAGCCCGGCTTGCTTGAATCCAGTGGCAAAGTGAGCAAGGGACTCACGTCTGAGCATACCCTGCCAACTTATTGCGAGCAAAGTGGTACAAAAGGGGGTGGCGATGGACGGAATTTGAATTTGAATTTGAAGGGATTTGTACAGCGCTCGTACACCTGGCGGTTTCTTGGCGCTAACCGGCAACAGCTACTCAGCGAAGCGGAAAGGGGAAAGAGGTGAGCATTCAGGATGGGAAGGCTTGGGTGAAAAGGAAAGTCTTGAGATCTCTACGGAATTGGGGGTACTGGGTGCAGGTTCTGAGGGGCAAAGGGAGAGAGTTCCAGAAAGCTGGACCTGTGGTAGCAAATTTTGAACCACCCCACTTCTTCCGTTTGAAGCGGGGGACCAAGAGGAGGTGGTGAGAAGAGGATCGAAGGTCTCGTGAGGGAGTGTAGGAGTGAATGGCCGAGTTAATGAAGGAAGGGGCAGAGCCTGCCCGGGCTTTAAAAATGGTGCAGCCGAGCTTGAATAAGACGCGTTGCCGGACCGGGAGCCAGTGCAGGGAAAAGAGAAGAGGGGTTACATGGTGTGATTTAGAAAGGTTAAAAACCAGCCTAGCGGCCTGGTTTTGAACAAGCTGGAGACGTCTCATGAGGTAGTCAGGCATGCCATGGTAAAGGATATTGCCATAATCTAGGCGAGATGTTATCATGGCAAGAAGAATTAGTTTGAGCGCGTCTGGGGCGAAAAATCGAGAGACTCTGCGGATGGTCCTGAGTGAAAGGAAGGCTGAGGAAACCACAGCGGAAACTTGAGAATGCAAAGAAAGTTGGTTGTTGATTTTAAATCCAAGGGTTTTGACAGAGGATACAGGAGTGGGAGGGGAACCTAGTGAGGGGGGCCAGAAGGAGGGGGTCCAGGGACTGGAGCAACCACCTGTCAGCACCAACTCCGTTTTGTCGGGGTTGAGCTTCAGGTGGTTGAAGTTCATCCAGTCCTGGATGAAGGTCATGATGGATTGGACTTTAGACATAGACTCCGGGGTAGAGGAGAGGGAGAAAATGAGCTGGAGATCGTCTGCGTAGTTATACACAGAGACCTCCAGTTGCTGTAAAGCAAAAATAAGGGGGGCAATGTAAAGGTTAAATAAAAGGGGGGATAGAGAGGAACCCTGGGGAACACCACACTGGATGGGTTGGAATTCCGCAGAGAACTCTCCCAGACGAACCGCTTGAGTCCGGCCGCTCAAAAAGGGGGATAACCGTACTAGGGCTGTTCCTCTGATTCCCGCCGCTTCGACACGTGAAAGTAAGATGGTATGATCCACCGTGTCGAATGCGGCGGAGAGATCTAAAAGGATCAAAGCCTGATGTTGATTGGTGTCCATTCCTTGTCGAAGGTTGTCCAAGACCGATGTTATCACGGACTCAGTTGAGTGGGCCGGGCGAAAGCCGGCCTGTCTTGGGGCCAACACACCATGATTTTCCACAAACTCGCTCAGGGTTTTTACCACGTGCCGTTCCAATACCTTAGCCAGGTAAGGCAAGAGGGAGATTGGGCGGAAGTTGACTGGATCGGAGGGATCCGCTCCGGGTTTTTTTAGTATCGGAACGATCACTGCCGATTTAAGTACAGGGGTAACGATGCCCTGGGCCAGCGAGCTGTTTAGGAACACTAAAGGCGGTAAGGGGCAGTAAGTGAAAATCTGCTTTAGGATGTAGGCGGGGCAGGGGTCCCGCGGGGAGCCAGATTTGACCAGCGGAAGAATGGAGAGGAATGAGTCGGTCGAGAGGGGAGGAATTGAGTCCAGATGAGCAATGGCTGGAGGACGGCAGGGGTCGGTGAAGGTCAGGGATGGAGGAGGAATTTTACTTTTGATCTTATTGATTTTGTCCAGGAAAAAGTGATTGAGCGAGTCGCATAGTGTTTGAGAAGGTGATGGTTTGAGTGACGCTCTATCGGAAAAGGCAAGATCCTGGATGATAGAGAAAATTTCTCTTGGCCGATTCTCCGCGAGTTGGATTTTAGAGGAGAAATAGTTTTTCTTTGTGTCTAGTATGGCTTTCTTGTATTGAGTGAGGAGTTCAGTATAACGGTTTTTAGCAGTAGGGCAGTAGTTCCGTCTCCATTGTCGTTCTGCTTGGCGGAGAGTAAGTTTTTTGTTCTTTAGGTCATCTGAAAACCAGCGGTTTGCATCTTTGGGGCGATTGGTTGAGATGCGTTTTAGGGGAGCAATGGCATCGCAGCCGACCCGCAGCCAGTTGGTGATAGCTTCTGCCTGCCCAGAGGAAGGCAGCGCGGTCAGATCAGGGCTGGAGGAAGAGAGGAGGTTCGATAGAGCTTCGATGTCGACGCGATTCCATGAACGCGCCCAGACATTTCTAGCAGAGGTGGGCTTGAGTGGTGGAACAGGGGATAGGGAAAAGGTGATTAGTGAATGATCTGACCATGAACATGGAGAAATCGAAAGGGATTTGACCGGGCAGTCGCGTTGCCAGATTTGGTCCAGGATATGTCCCAGCCTATGTGTGGGAGTATTGACAACTGATGTGAAGTTGAGCGACAGAAGAGAGTCTGAGAACTCCTTGGACGTAGCGCATTCCGCAGGGTCGGAGGGCCAGAAGTTAAAATCTCCCAGGACCATGATGGAGGCATGGTTGACAACCAGGGTCGCCATTAGGTCTTGAAAACAGGGGAGGAAAGTTTGGGGGGAGGACGGGGGTCTGTACACAAGGACACAAGTTAACGGGGGGTTGAAAGAAAGAGAGCGAACCACTAGGCAGTCTGAGATTCCCATGGAGGGGGAGACCAGAGGCTGGAAAGTGAGTTCCTTGCGGGCGATCAGAGCGACCCCTCCACCGGCCTGCCAGAGGAGCGGTCTGCTCGAATGGCATAATAGGCCGGGGGGAGTATCGCTAACAGGGAAGGGAGGGAACTGTCCGAGAACCAAGTCTCGGTAAGAAACAATAAGTCCGGTTTATAGGAGTCAAGTAGGGTGAAGAGATCGAGCTGGTGTTTTACTGCCGATCTTGTATTTAGGTATATAGCAGTAATAGCTGTGGGGGAAAGGGCATCGGGATGCCGTTTAAAGGGACTGGTATTTGGAGACGTAGGCAAGGTGCTGGTGTAGACTGGGTTCTGTGTAGTTAATAGTCCAAGAGTGGAAATGCGAGCTAATGTAGCGGCCGGTAGAGTCCACTTGCCTTGAAGGGTAGTGAGTTGCGCGTGGGAGTATTTGATGGGACCAGCAGGGTGTATGGCCTCAGGTCTCGGTCGGTCGCGGACGGGCGCAGACGGGCTTTCCTTAGGCGCGCCTTCGGCGCGCCATCGTCGCGCCCGCTGCGCTCGTCCGCTGCGCTTCCTGGGGAGGCACATACTTATGGAATGATGAGTAGAGGGGCGGTGGGCGTGGCCTCCAAGGGGGGCGTGGCATGTCGATGGTTCGAGGCGCTGGCGTTTTACACGCCGGTTTCACTCTGCAAGGGGTCCGCTTGTCAAAATCAGCGGGTTGGGTGAGTGCAGTCAGTTTAAAAACACAGTAAATCACAAAGATACAATTTTAAAAAAGGAGCTCTCTCCCGGCTTTCGCCTCAGGAGCAGCGTGTTAGCAGGTAGGAGCGCTTGTGATCAGCGTCCCTCTTGTACTGTGGGCGGTGGGCGTGGCCTGTCGATGGTTCGAGGCGCTGGCGTTTTACACGCCGGTTTCACTCTGCGAGGGGTCCGCTTGTCAAAATCAGCGGGTTGGGTGAGTGCAGTCAGTTTAAAAACACAGTAAATCACAAAGATACAATTTTAAAAAAGGAGCTCTCCCCCGACGGAGCATCTGAACCAATCAAACACTCACACCCAGTCAACAGATCTGGGTTTAATCCATCACCATTCTTTAGCCCACTCTGCCACCCCAGTTCAAACATGGCCATATGCAAATCAGTCTGACCCTGTGCCTCATGAGAACAGTCCAGCCCGAACTGCCAAGCCATGCCTTCCCTGGACCGGAAACAAGCTTCCGAGGACCGGTTTCTGGCATTTCAGCCGTCTTCAGCCCAGCTTGCTTGAATCCAGTGGCAAAGTGAGCAAGGGACTCACGTCTGCTAATCAGGACCCCAGCCACTGTGCTTCCTCCCTAAATTTGTCATGGAAAGTGCTTTGGTACCTTCACAATTGTCTACTGGCATACCCATGTAGGTCCCTAGTATATGGTACTAAGGTAACCAGGGCTTACGTACACCAGGGGTCCCCCATGTGCTGCAGCATGTATTCTGCCATCCATGAGAGACTACTTAAACTGTAACTACAGTCCTGCCATTGCAGCCTGTGTGGCTGGTGCTAGCACCAATTACGACAGACATGTTTTCTTAAATCTGAGGCCACTACACTTAAAACCTATTAGTCACCCCTAAGGCAGACCTTTCAATCCCGAAGGCAGAATGCTGGGTTATAAGTGTGAGGGTGCCCTACATGAGCAGGGTACCCCTCTACAAATGCCGAAGTTGATTCTCCAGGCTTTGTAAGTACGGTCAGCTATTCTGATACATATAGTGGCCATGCGTCATTACGCAATGGCTAACTATATACTGGCTGTCCTGCACCTGATCAGGTTTGGTTTCAAACATGTTGGAATTATACTCCAACACCTTTAACGGTGTTGGAAGTATGATTCCATGCACTGGGGGGCACCTCCGGGAAGTCCCCAGTACTCCTGGTAACAGCCTTCCAGGGTCTGCCAGCAAACTAGTGCTGCTGCCGACCCCAGACATGATTCTGCCCTCCCCAGACATGATTCTGCCCTCCAGATGCTGAGGTGAGCTTGAGCAGGGGAAGGTAGAACAATAGGTTTCCTGTAACAGGGAGGTGTGACCACTTCCAGACAAGCCTTTGTGTATTGGGCTGGGTTGGGGGCATTTTCTAGCGCCACCAGACTGCTTTGAAGGGCACATTTGGTACCCTCCGTACATACTCTAATTAGGTTAGAACCAGTTCTGGGAGCCCTTGGCTTCTGCTCTGGTGCAAAACTGGACAAAGGACATGGGAGTATACTTCCCTCTGTCCAGCCCCTCCTCTGGGAGGTACCCATGAGTCATCTTAACCCTTTTCTTAGTGTATACAAGGGCTTACCTGTGGATGGGTACTCAGAATCAAGCCTGAAACCAAGTCGCTCTTCGACTGTATGGACACTTGGACTTCGCTGAACTTCGCCTGGAACCGAGACTGCATCAAGGAAGACTCCTGCTGCTCCTGGACTCGCTGCTCTGCAAGTCTTCTTCGCCGTCTCTGTCTGTGCTTCATCCAGGATCTTCAACAGACTTGTGGACATCAAGGACGCCCAAAGTATTCTCCCTTGGAGTAAAGTAATCACTCCCCTGTATCTGCAGGCACCGCAAAGAAGCAGACCGGTCTGCTGCTCCTGACGTCCGACTGACTTTGAAAAGCTCAGCAACACAGGTGGTGGTTCTGCAACTCCCTCGAGGCCTGACCTATCCTCTCTGGAATTTCGAGGCCAGTATCCCTTGTCGGAACCGCTGGAACAGAACCTCTGTGAACAGCATTGATTTGCCGTTGCCAAGGCTTGTTGGTTCTGCACTCCAGAAACCTTCAGGTTACAAGAAGCTCCAGCCTCCAGTATCTCTTGCTGCCAAGATCATCTTCCTCACCACATCCTCTGCATCGTGGGCCATCCTCTTTGATGAGCTGCTCGAGGCCCTCTTGCGACTCCTGTGACTATGGCCTGTGGGTCCTCTTGAGGGTCTTCTCTTGCTTCAGTGGGCTCCCCTGCTACTCAGAGCCTTATCTAATGCTCCTGTTCTTGGTGAGTCCCTTGGGCCTTGCTGGTCCCCATTTTGCTCCTTTGTCGTTTTCTACATCTGTTGCTGCTGCCAAGGCTAGTTGGTGCTCCCACCAGACACCGACCCCCTTGTTCCCGACTTCTGACGTCGGACAGCTCGTGAACGACACCTGGTCTTACTCCGCTTCGCCTGGTCCACACTGCTGCAGCGACAAGGTCACCGTCATCATTCCTGCATCTTCCGTCATTGGTGGTCATTGCTCTTCCATGCCTCCTGGTCATCTCTGAGTGGCATAGACAATGTCCCCTCTGCCTGCAGGTTCTTCTCTTCTAGAATCTACCCTTGGATTCCACAAGACTCTTGCGCAGTCTTCACCATTGGCATCGTTTCTGAAGTCCTCCATTGTAGTCTATGGCAGTTTCCGATGTTACTACACATCTATGCACCCGGCTTTCTTGGTGTAGGTATCCTGGTTCCTGGGGAACCCACGGGTGGGGTGACTCCCCAACCTTCTGTCTTCCACTGGGTTTCTTCAGGGTCCGCTGGGAAGGGTCCCTCTTCTTCAAAACTGCAACCGCGACTTTCCTGTTGACTTTTATTGAGTATTCAGGTGTGTTCGTACTCTGCACACAGCCTCCGTGGGGTTCCTGGATACTTACCTTGGGTGGTTCCTTGAGTCCCCAGTTCGTCTGAGGCTCCTGGTCCAAGCCCCAACTTCGGTTGCAATTCGCATTCCACTTTCTTAGTATATGGTTTGGTCTCCCTCTGAAGACCACTGTGTATTGTGCTTACATACCTGTTTGTATTGAAGTATTGTGTGTATTTGTGTTGATATCTCCAGGTAGGAGATATACCAATGTGTTAGTGAGTGTTCCATAATAAATAGCCATATTTGTATGAATACACTGTGTGTTTCTTTTTCATTTAACCTACACTACATGGTTAGATATGGTAAAACAAGCTGCTTAACACTCCTCCTGAACTAAGCTTGAAGGCTGCTCTCCACATCGACCACTTAGAGAGCTTTCTTTGGTTGCCTAAGACCACTAAAATCACCATAAGGGTTGTCTGGATTAGTGTAAGGTTCTTCACTTAAATAAGTGTGCACCATATACTAAGCCATCCGCCTCCGCTGACTTTGAGACTGCTTGGTCTGATGCCCTTCTGAAGTAGGAGCTGAAGTTACAATGGACACAGCATGAGGAACACCTGGTCCAGATTTCGAAGGAGACTGCAAAAGACCTGCAGTGGTGGCAAACAGACCGAGATTGGGGCAATGGCAAACCCCACTCCCTTACCCACCCAGAGATGACAGTCGTAACTGATTGTTTCTGAACTGAGGCGGCCATCTGGGACAGGTGGATGCCAGAGGCCTTTGGTCTTCAGTGGAGACGCAGCTCCACATCAATCTTCTCGAGCTCAGAGAGATTTTGCTAGGCATTGAAAACTTTACTATCATCCATCAAAGGAAAGCTGGTCCAGGTTTTCCTGGAACACACTACCGCCATGCGATACTGCAGCAAGCAGGGCTGAGTTGGGTTGTGGAACTTGTGCCAGGCAGCTCTGTACCTCTGGACATGCTAGGATGCCAGGACATTTTCTTGGTCATGCAGCACCTGGAAGGATCTCTAAACGCCAGGATGAATGAACTCCGCTGTCGATGCCTCATGGACCACAAATGGCATCTGCATCTGGAGGTGGCTCAAAGTCCCTTTCAGGGCTGGGGAGAACCGTGGCTCAATTTATTCACCACTGCCTAGTACACACAGTTTAAACAGAACAGAATGCCAGTACTGCTATGTAAGTCGCCTAACTTCAAATGCGCAACGACTTCAAACAATTGCCGCATATACAAGACAAGCCTATGTCAGTATTAAACTTTTTATTTTTAGAAATTTCACAAATAGTTGTATCTTTTTTTATGCAAAATTGACAATTTGATCAGGACAAGGGGAGAGGGATATATCATAAAATCTCTTCTCAAAAACGTGGTGTATAAGGATAAAAAATAAACCAAAACTACCAGAGGGAGATAGGTTTCCAACCAAGAAAGAATGAACCTCAATCGTACGGGCTCATTTGTCATCCGACATTCATTCCGTGAAAAACTCATACACAAACTATTTTCTCACCAAATCAGACATACAGGTGAAAAAAGATAATGACAGGATTAGAAAAAAGAAGAAAAAACGTGAATACCCTCACCTAGATTCAAGGGAATCTATTATTATTATGGGTGGTGGGATATTAGTAGGATTGTTTCACAATAGTTTTACAAATGACAACAAATACATCAAAACCACAGGCCATCAGAAGTTTTTCAAACAATCTAAATGATTTACAAATGACATTTTCATGTGATTGGCCTGGAAAGGAAACTCGTTTCAAAGCCCCTTAGTAGCGGGGCTTCTCCTCAGGACCTTGGGGGGGTTCACTCCTACGAAAAATAAGAGACAACAGTCCTTACTATCCTCACTCTAGAGATCAACCTTCAACTTCAACCAGACAAGCACAACCTTAAAATAGTTACCTTGTCTTCTTAACATTCAGAAAAAGAAGAGCTCATGTTCTCCAAATTCGACAAATCAAAATTCACAATATCCTGTGGACTATGGCACCGATCGTGTGCTGTTGGCGGAAAGGAAAGCTATGTTGCAATTTGATGTTTTTTTATTATTAAAAAAACAAGGTGGTATGTAGCAGCAAGTTATCTTTGGACATCAAATTATAAGGCAATTACCTTATTCGGGGAATATCTTTTTCCAGGGTGCTAGGCTTGGCTTGTTGGTTAATAATTAGAACCCGATTCCTGTTTGATTGAAAGAAACGAATCACTCACTAACGTTATATAAAACACAGGCGGGTAGCATTCAGTCGGTGCATTATGTACGTTAACGACACCAATCCCTTAAACCCGACAGTCCGTGATTCAAAAGCGGGGTGGGTCATGCCATTCTTTGGCAAGGCTAAAATTCCGAACGCATTGCACAGGCGTTGGTAAACACATACCTCAATCACAAAGCGGGTCTCCTCTCCATGACGCGGCGTCTGTCGATCAGCCGTCGCCCTCTGAAACTAGTCAGTGCCGGCACTTGGTATATGAACATCCGCGTGTACCTCTATTCTACGCATTACCTAAGATACACAAAGATTTTTAAAAAACACCTGGGAGACCCATTGTCTCCGGATGTGATTCACTTTTCGAGCCTGTTTCTAAATGTATTGATTTTTTCCTTAAGCCATTATGACGGAAGTTAAATCGTTTCTACAAGACACCACCGACTTCATTAATAAGCTGACTGATTTACCCTTTGAAGAAAGCAAAGATTACTTAGTAAGTATGGATATTACATCTATATATACCCAGATCCCCAAGGAGGAGGGACTGGAAGTATTAAGGCTTCTTTTAACCCAGAGAGAAAGACGAATGAAGGTACCGACTGAATTTATCCTTGACCTGGCCAAACTGGCCCTCAAAAAGAATTTCTTCAAATTTCAGGACGATTTCTATTTCCAGATCCGCGGAGTGGCGATGGGCTGCCCCTTCGCCCCAGAACTGGCAGTGCTATTTATGAGCAAATTTGAGGACAAATTCATCTATGATAACAACCCTTTTATACAATCGATCGGAGGGTGGCTCCGATACATAGATGACATTTTTTTCACTTGGTCAGGAACGGAGGAACAACTATTGGCGTTCCACCAATGGCTTAACAACCGGACGGAAAACATAAAATTCAGTTTACAGCATTCCAAATAACTACTACCTTTTTTGGACGTGGAAGTATATTGCACAGATGGGGTCCTGGTGACCACTCTATACAAAAAAGAAACGGACCGTAACAAAGCTTTACACTTCTCAAGCTACCATCCGAGAAGTCTTAAAGAAAACCTACCACTGGGGCAATTTCTGCATGTACGCAGAAATTGCACGTTCAAAGATGAATACATGTTTCATGCCAATGCCCTGAGAGAAAGACTACTACTCCGTGGATATCCAGCAAAATTATTGAAACGGGCGCTCAAACGGGCTTGGTGGACACCTAGAGAGACCCTCCTGACAAAAAAAGAAAAAAATGACCAAAACAGAATAGTATGTGTGTCTACATTTTGCCCAACATCCAACTGGCTAAAAAAAGAAATCTGTAAAAACTGGCACTTGGTCAAAGATTTGGATGGACGATTAGCAGAAATACCGCTCTTCGCTTTCAAAAAAGATAAGAGTGTGGCAAATCATATAGTCAGAGCAGCAATGCCAAAGGATAAGCCCCAATCTCTTAGAGAATACTTGAATCTTCCACCAATTACAGGCCACCATTAATGTGGTACTTGTGTATCTTGTTCCCTAACGATAGAAGGAGATCTGTTCCAGCACAATGGCATTAGTTGGTGACATTCCAGATTTACGAATTGTAAAACAAAGTACGTTATTTATGGCATTCTATGCCCATGGAATAGGCTCTATATAGGAAAAACGAGCCAAGAAGTCAGACAGCGAATAAACCAACATAGATTGAGAATCAAAAAAAACATCCTTACTGCACCATTGGTGCAACACTGGATGGATCATTCACACACTGAAAACGATTTAAAATGGACGGTCATTTCCAGGGTGGAACTCGACCCAAGAGGAGGTGACCTGGAGGCAAAATTATCATCTCGAGAAGCAACCCTGATTTTGAAATTCAATTCGGCAGTCACAGGACTGAACAAGATGTCTAAACTATACCATCTCTAAGATTCACCACTTCACGGCCATATAAAAATAGGAATTGGACTATACAGTCCACCATGTTCTTTCACGTAATAGAATCGAAGTGTCGCCATTCAATTGCACATATCCTGTTCAATGACATCTCCAGCACGTGTGATCCAAATGGAAGGTTCAGTGCAATTAAGAGATTGCGTCTCTCCTTTTTTCATCCGAAGGCTTAAAGGAACTACAATTCCCAGAATACCGAAGGAACGAAATGACGTCATATACCAAGTGCCGGCACTGACTAGTCTCAGAGGGCGACGGCTGATTGACAGACGCCGCACCATGGAGAGGAGACCCGCTTCGTGATTGAGGTATGTGTTTACCAACGCCTGTGCAATGCGTTCAGAATTTTAGCCTTGCCAAAGAACGGCATGATCCACCCCGCTTTTGAATCACGGACTGTCGGGTTTAAGGGATTGGTGTCGTTAACGCACATAATGCACCGACTGAATGCTACCCGCCTGTGTTTTATATCACGTTAGTGAGTGATTCGTTTCTTTCAATCAAACAGGAATCGGGTTCTAATTATTAACCAACAAGCCAAGCCTGGCACCCTGGAAAAAGGGATTCCCCGAATAAGGTAATTGCCTTATAATTTGATGTCCAAAGATAACTTGCTGCTACATACCACCTTGTTTTTTTAATAATAAAAAAACATCAAAATGCAACATAGCTTTCCTTTCCGCCAACAGCACACGATCGGTGCCATAGTCCACAGGATATTGTGAATTTTGATTTGTCGAATTTGGAGAACATGAGCTCTTCTTTTTCTGAATGTTAAGAAGACAAGGTAACTATTTTAAGGTTGTGCTTGTCTGGTTGAAGTTGAAGGTTGATCTCAGGAGTGAGGATAGTAAGGACTGTTGTCTCTTATTTTTCGCAGGAGTGAACCCCCAAGGTTCTGAGGAGAAGCCCCGCTACTAAGGGGCTTCGAAACGTGTCGACCCTTTTGTTTCCTTTCCAGGCCAATCACATGAAAATGTCATTTGTAAATCATTTAGATTGTTTGAAAAACTTCTGATGGCCTGTGGTTTTGATGTATTTGTTGTCATTTGTAAAACTATTGTGAAACAATCCTACTAATATCCCACCACCTATAATATTAATTGATTCCCTTGAATCTAGGTGAGGGTATTCACGTTTTTTCTTCTTTTTTCTAATCCTGTCATTATCTTTGTTCACCTGTATGTCTGATTTGGTGAGAAAATAGTTTGTGTATGACTTTTTCATGGAATGAATGTTGGATGACAAATGAGCCCGTACGACTGAGGTCCATTCTTTCTTGGTTGGAAACCTATCTCCCTATTGTAGTTTTGGTTTATTTTTTATCCTTATACACCACGTTTTTGAGAAGAGATTTTATGATATATCCCTCTCCCCTTGTCCTGATCAAATTGTCAATTTTGCATAAAAAAAGATAAAACTATTTGTGAAATTTCTAAAAATACAAGATTAATACTGACATATGCTTGTCTTGTATATGCGGCAATTGTTTGAAGTCGTTGCGCATTTGAAGTTAGGCGACTTACATAGCAGTACTGGCATTCTGTTCTGTTTAAACTGATATTTGGCGCAGCCTTACTGCACTTCAGCCAAACCCTGTCTTTGTTTCCTAGTACACACAGTGTCAGCATTGGAGTTTCCAAAGCGCCTGTTGCTCGGACACATGGAACACATGAGCACTCTTTCGTTATACAATCATTTCAAACCAGAACGTGGAGTAAATGAGGACACGTGCACATTTGAAATATTTATTTACTAATGCAGTTTTCTCAAACGCAGTATCTTAGATAATACAAGGAAACATATTATCAGCAGCAAAGTTATCAGCATAGTTACTAGTCCATAAAAAGCAAATGGTGACAGCATGCTAAGATGCTGTAATGAATAAGGGTTAAAAACACCTATTTCTCACCCTCCCTAACTAGCATATTATATTAATATCTAAGAAGGTCTCTTTGGGTTTTAGCAGGGCGGGCCCATACCTCAAGATCCTAGTATGAAGAGATCACACCAGCTTCAACCAGCTCTCTGCATGCGAACCGCATCAAGTGTGTATGTGTGCTCTAAGCAAAGCAATATAAAATGCGCCTAAAGCCAGAATTTGGCAGGAGCTGCACTTATGTTATGTCTATGAAGGTGCGGAGATCAGACCTCACAACAATTTGTGTCGAGTTATCCTTGAAGCTTCAGCACTCTCTGTACAGACATAGTTTACTAAGCAAAGCTGATATCAGAGCAATAACATATTATTCTCATGTAAATCACAACGCTCTTGTAGGTTGAAAGCTAAATCAACAATTAAGTGTTGTGTGCAGAAGCAGCAAAAGGAAAAATGGCGTTTAAACATTTAATAAGCTCATGCTAACTTAACACAGTATATAGATAAGCAGTAACTATATGACACCCCCCCATGATCCGAGCATGGATAAGATAAGATAAGATAAGGGCCTCCTCATGAAAGCAGAGTTCAAGAACGATGAGCAATATTTATAATTCAGAAATCGATGGAGAAAATTTTATTCATGAAGTGGTCACTTTTACTCAAGCCAATAGGTCTGGGAGGTGAAAAATTCAAGAAAATCTTCAAAAAAGTATGTCAGTAGAAAACATGGGGCCGTGATCCGAAACGTGGAAAGTTTTTAGGGCAAGACCGAATATGCAAAATATGCAGCAACAGCCTCCAACATGAAATCACCGTCTTCATCCGAAAACAGTTCAGCCATCCAGTTTAACAATGGGAAAGAACATACGTGCTCTTCTAGGACCGGAGCCTCTATCACCATCAGAGGACAACTCGGTGGGTTCTCAAGAAAGCTATGCGCCAAAAAATCGTGCGCTGCTTCGAGAATGTTCCAATGACCCATTAGTCAATGCATCGCTGCCAAAGCCATAATCCTTTCGCCTGAACAAACCAACTCGTGAGTAACGACGGGACTCATCAGCTGATTAAAATCGACGTCAGGAGATACCGTCTTGCAGAGACACAAATCAAGGGCCCAGTCAAAGTCACAGCTCAGGCAATGAAACACAGGCTGGACACATGTAAAATAGGAAAACCGAAACGATAATCCATATGCCGTGCTCAAAGTCGCAAGCGGCAAAGTGCCATAGTATTCAAGCATCCTGTTGCGAAACAGTGCCAGGAGGGGCTGCTCGGCTTCTTGCACAGGAAGGGCATCCATGTTTAATGAAACAAAAGATCACCAGAACGCCTGCCGCCAGTGCCAGTAAAACGGGGAATCCACCAAACAGACTTGAAAAATAGAATGGAAGAAAGCAGGAATGACCCCAAATATTTTCTCAAATGAAGTCACTAGACCGCTGCTCACTATTTTGAAAAAATGCGCCAGTCCAGTCGTGGAGGACGCGTTAAAGATTGAATCAACCAGTTCGCTGAAATGCAACGGTAAATCAGTATTCAAAAGGGCCTGAACCTCTGTGCGGGTGTTAGCTATGTGAAGCACAAATGTTTCTCGAGCCGAACTCAAGGCCACTTCTTTTTGGGACAATAGAGCTCTTATTCTACTCATGCCATTGAACTCCGCAGTCAAGGTTGGGATGCGCGGCCAGATGGAAACATCCCTTTTCCCATGCGGGGGTGGGTAAAGTACATTTTTGCAACACACCACACGCTCTGATACAGTTACCACATAAGCGACACCTCTAATTAACCCACAACAATCTTCATTATTTAAAAGTAAATAACTACCGTTTGCCAAGAAAGTAAAAGTGGGAACGATAGCGGGAACTGGTGTGCCTTTCAAAACACAGGCTAAATTTGGCCGGTCCTGATTACAAGAACCGTGCAATTGAATGTGTCTACACATTAAGGAGTGATCCGGAGTCTCTGTACACTCCTCCCCATTCAGATAAACTTCTTGTCCGTCTTTTAAACATCTGTAAGTAAAAGGGAGGGACCAGACTTCATGAAGAAATGCATTACCTAACGGTTCATATCGACCTATAGCAACATATCGCATACAATTTGTAAATTTATATAAAGCAAATGGCAATGTTATCAAACCGTGGATAAGCCACGTTGCAGCAGTGGCTTCTGCCACAGAGAAAGGCAACGATTCTAACCTTTCAATATGTAACATTGAAAAAGACGCATCGCGCATGGAAAGCAAGCGCTGCTTGTCAGTTAAATTAAAGGGGGCACAGAGAGAGGAGACATTCATGTAGGTCCATGGCACCTTGCCAGACTTCAGTGTTTGCAGGGTCCACGCAAATTGCATGATAGAACGCAATTGATTTTGACCATGGTACAATACAGATACTTCATCCTGCACAATATCCACTACAGAGGACACAATATTATCTAACGTGTAAATGCGGGAAGAAAGCATGTTAATACTATTATCTACCACTACAAGCACTTTTTCTAGATTAGCTTGATCTATAGCTCTAAGGCGTGTCGCCGCCTCAATCTGTGATGTCTTCCAGATTTCATTGTAAATCGCATATATCCATCTTTTCGATCTACCACTAGCCGGGCCTTTTTATGAAATTATTTAAATCCACATCTTCATTTAGCTTCGATAGATGTAATTTAACCGCAGCCAATGTAGATTGTTTCAGCCAAGTTTGACATAATTTGCCTATTGACTAAGTCGTGACAGAATGGTCATTGTCAAAACGTGGAGCAGGTCTGACTTGTTTAAAGCCATCAGATAAACCCAGAAAACGGTGCTGGCATGAATCAGCACTTCTGTGCCACATCAGCCAACCTTTTGGATCCAAACTGGATATGTTAAAGGATGAATTATGCAAAAGGGTCTGCAAGTCCCTAATTGAAAACTGAGTATAATTACTCCAGCCAGAATATTCTTCTAACTCAGGGATGGTAGGAGTATTCAATTTTTTAGAGGTAGCCAATCCAAAGCATGTTGTCTGTGAAATAGAGGAATTTAAAAACAACATTTGATTCGGGATGAGACAAGCACGGTGCAAAGCCTCAGTGCCTTGTACCTGCCAGTTTTTAGAACCCCAAACTGATTCAAGGTCAATAGTCTCCTTCCACAATTCATAGCCGCCAACAGCTAGCCGATCAAGAAAGGACTTCGAGTACAATAATTTGGTATCGGTAAGTCTAACCTTGGACATAGGCTTCTGTGTCATTTTAAAATAAAAGGACTCGGGATTAGACTGATTGAAGTCAGTAAAATAAGTGTACTTTTTCAAAACAGTACTCGAACTGCCTTGTTTAGGAGCTGGGCAATGCTCCCATTGTGTATAATTTACAGTACTCCTTCTAGAAGTAGTTTTATGTAAGAAGTGATTGCCAAAATGTTGAAAGCAAAACAAATCACCATAATTAGCAGATTCTAAATATAAATCTTCAGCATCAAAGGCAGCATAGTATTTCAAATCAGAAAACAAAGTTTCTACGGCCTGAACATTCCAACCATCAGAACGTATGTTTTGTTTCACTACATACCCCATGTTAACTCTAAGCACATTAGGGACATTAACAACCTCTGTAGGGCCATGAATTTGAAATCTAACGGCATCCCACACAATTCCATCACGGACAGGCCAAGCAGTGATGTTAACAAATGTCAGGTCTCTTTTCAATCTGTGTGCAGAATGCGACGAGGAAAGGGGGGCCAAAGTTCCATTGAGATGTCGAATGCATGTTCTTTCCTCAACATAATGTCCATTTACAATTCGAAAAAAATAAAACACAAAACCAATTGACATAAAAAGGTAAATTGAAAAAAGAACTAGCCAAATATATGTCCAAGGGGGAATCAAAAAATGTTTTTTAAATAAGCTGGCATATCAAAAAATGTTTTTTAAATAAGCTGGCATAAGCTGCAAAATGTGAGGGCTTCTTCGAGGCATTGGAAACAGTGTCAAATGAAAATCTGGATTCTGTGACCAAACGTGTTTGCAGGTCAGGCATGGATAAGTCAGTGGGGTAAGTGTAGTCTATTTCATCATGGTCTGTACCAGGCAAAGTACTTAATAAAGGACTGGAAATTGCAGGCAATTCGATGGCCACTTCAGGTTCAGGATTAGAAGCAGTGGCCAAAACTGAATTTCTCACAATTGAAGGACAGGAGACTGCCGGCGTCATGCTAAGAAGAATCGGCCATTCTGTGTATCTTGACATTGTCAATTGAGATAAACCTGTTTTCCTTACGACCTGGAAGCGGTGGTAAAATGACTGTTCTTGTGCCCTTCACACCAAGGACGGGAACCGGAGCTCGATAGGAAGGACCAAATTCTTTCTTGTTATCGATCTTCTCTCGAACCAGTTCTCCAACTTGGGGTAGCCAACCGACTACCGGGATCTGCAACGCAACATCCGATGTGGAGGGCAAATGTTCCTTTGCAAGACTGTCTCTGGTCTTTTGTAGATCCTGTAAACATTGCAATGTTCATCTACGTCAAATGTTGTGGCGCGAGCCACGCAGTCTAGACCGTCAAGGTCAGGGACGTACATCTTGATGCCAAAGAGCATTTCGTATGGGGTCCGCCCACCCAGAGACCTTCTAGGGAGATTATTAAGTGCACGTTGCACGCCATTGAGGTGGGCCAGCCAGTTTCTGCCAGTGCCTATAACTCGAGCTGTCAATGATTGCTTTAAGTCACGGTTCATTCGCTCCACTACACTATTACCCTCAGGTCTGTAGGGAGACGAAAACTTGACTTGGACCCCCATCGAAGTCATGGCATCCTTATAAGCCTTAGAGGCGAAAGCCGGACCCTGATCCGAATGGAAGGTACCACAGGCAAAAATCTCTACAAAGACACGCAAATCTCTTATGACAGTCCGTGAATCAGCGCTGCGATGGGGCCAAACCCACACAAAGCGTGTGCATGAATCAACTGCTACTAAGATGTACTTATACGCAGTATCAGAGGAAAGAGGACCGCAGTGATCTAAATAAACACAACCTAGTGGTTTATTAGAAATGTACAACTGTGTCTGTGGTGGACGCGCAGCAGTCGAAGGTTTAATCTGCTGGCAAACGTCACATTGAAGGACATAATCTCGCGTCTGTTTGTACAGACCCCGCCACCAGAAACGTTGTAATTGAGCTACAGTGGCCGAGACGCCCGCATGCGCAGACGCCACACCTTCATGCGCCGCTGTAATCAACGTAGCCCTGCGATCCGAGTTGGGAATTAGACGTTCTCCAACTTCAGGAATTTTCACAAAAGGAACCTTTTCGTGACATAAGTGGTATGTGTACTTCGAAGGGAACCCCGTAGGATGTTTACCTCCCTTCTCAGTGGCAGCAACAGCCGCCAAGATGTCGTCATCAATCTTACTTTTGGACCGCGTAACTGCTGCAACTAAATATGTAGACACCGCTGATTTCGCTGCTTCATCAGCAAGCGAGTTACCGACAGCGTGACTCCCACGCGCTGATGGCCGAGAGTATGAATCACAAAAACGAGCGGCAGCTTAGCCTTAAGCTCTGCCACTCGAACCCAGATCATCTTGTGTTTTATTGCGCTACCCTTGGAATCACGGAAATCATTCTGAATCCAAAAGAACAAGTTCTTATTGTAAGACTGGACATAGTAGTATGAATCACTCACAATAAGAGTAGCCACACTAGTTTCAGCGTACTCCAACGCTAGTAAGAGAGCACGAAGCTCTGCCAATTGTGCGGTGCAGTCCCCTAGAGTCTGCGTGTGCACTACTCCGGACTTGAACTCATCGTTCACCATGGCACCTACCACAATGGCGCATGCGGAAACGTAGGCGTGTTTAGAGCCATGCGCAACCTGCGCCGAACCATCAGTGTAAATGATGCAATGGAAGTCCTCCAGAGGTCGCATTGCTAGAGGAGCAGGATGAACAAACTCATACTGCAAGTACTCTTGCCACCGCAATGAGGCGTCAAAAATAAACGTGACATCCATAGATGATAAGGAAGCGGCTCATTGAATCCACCGAGGGTGCAAAGCTTTAGAATTTGGTACACTGGCTTTCGTAACTGCCTCCAAATGAGGACAAGGTGTAACAATTGTTTTTTTTGTACCTTTTGTCTAATTTTTTGTTTATTTAGTGTTTGATTTTAACATGAATATTTGTGTATCTATTAAATGAAACATAGTTTTTACAATTGTTTACCTTTGTGGTTCCTTTTTGTACCTACCTCCCACATGTTTTGTTAATATTATGCCATGATCTTTACATTGTGTATTTCCCTGTCTTAAGAATTGACAATTCGAACAGGGGGTCCTTGTTATGTACATTGTGCAAGGTGTAACAACCAACATGTGTTTCCCCTGTGACAGAGCACGTTCCTTAAGAATCGCCATCTGCACAGCCGTCAAAACTTTCTCCACAGTGGAAAACCGCATTTCAGCCGAAGTGTACAAGTGTGACTTGTAAGCAATAGGTACTGTGTCTCCTTCATTAAAAGTGAGGTACGTGAAACCCACTGTCCCAGGAATAATTCTTATCACCAGGTTGGTGTGGTTATCACGAGTCAGTAAAAATTTAGAAGCGAGCAGATCAGCCTGCAAGGATTGCAAAATGGCTGAGTGCTCAGGCAGCCAGCATGACTTGGAAAAAGTTGGTTGTATCAAAGCATACAAAGGCTTGATACGCTGGGCATATTCCAGAATGTATGTCCTCCCGAAATTTTAAAAGCCCAGTAAAGACTGTAATTTTTTCAGTGTTGTAGGAGCGCGCAACTGTGCGCATTTCTCCAAGAAGTGAGGAGCCAAACCTCTACCTTCATTGTTGAGCTCATAGCCCAGGAACAACACTGTGTACTCCGCAATGTGCGATTTTGCAAAGTTAAATTTGTAACCCATGTCTGCAAAGGTACAAATTATGGAACTCACTCGACACAGATGCTCCCAAATTTCGTCGTGTGTGAGATATATGTCATCCACATACGAGCAAGCATCTGGGTCGATCCTCTCTAAAAGAGAGACTATGCGGGCGGTAAATATACCAGGACTATTCTTATAGCCCATCGGGAGACGCCAGAATTGTTTTTGGACCCCAGCGCATGTAAAACTGGTCCATTGGGAGCTAAAGCTATCAAATCTGTGGGAATAAAAACCGTTGGAAATGTCAAGCGTGGTTTTAAAACGCTTACGCACTAGACTATCCACCAGGGCAGAGCCGTGAGTATTCTGTACTGCACAGTTACGGCAATGCGAGTTTAAATACCAGTAATCCAATACCAAACGATATGACCCGTCAGGCTTGGTTACAGTAAAAAGAGGGTTATTCATCGATGACACACATGTTTCAATAACTCCCTGATATTCCAATTGTTCAAGGATTGCCGCGACGGAAGCCTTGGCTTCACGCCGTATGGGATATTGAGGTTGAGGCTGAGGCTGAGACCGTAAAGGAATCTCGTGGCATGGGGACAAGTTATCCCAACCACATTGCTTGTGGTACAGAGCAGGCGCTAGAGCCCTAGCCCACTCTTCTGCAAAATGCTGCGCATGCTCTCTCGAGACAGTGTTCGCGAAACTCGGGAGGATTACCTCCTCCCCTCGCGGAGCTGCGAGCACAAAAGGTGGGGGCCAGTCAGCCTCTGAAAGCAAAATGTCATACGTAGACGAAAGATTTTCCCAAAATACCCCTTTGATGGTATGTTGTATGTCACCTTCAATTAACAGGACAATTTCATAAAGTCTATCAGGGGGAGCAACTCTCGTATCGGCTGTTTCTATTACAACATAAATACCAGTCGCTGTCACCTTCAGTAGTGGACGCAGGGCCTCTCTCACAATGGTAATCTCCGCCGCGCTGTCCAGCAAAGTCAGAGCCCATGTCAGATTCCGAAGCCGCGTTCTCACTATCTGTGGCATATCGATGCGCTGTTAAAGCCGCGACTCTCTTTTTGGCAAACTGTGGTCTCTTCGGCGTTGAGCCGTCCTGCTGACCTGTGCTGTCTGTCTGGCGGGGCTGGTCACATCCTTGCTGACCATCCGACCCCTTCCGCATCCTCCACCACCGGTCTTCCGGCCGACGAGTCCTGAAAGGAACGAGGAGAGCGTTGATCAGGAACCTGAAATCGATCAGGTGATTTAATTGTCGCGCGATCGCGCAAGTCATAAACACATTCTGTTTGCGCAGGCAACTGAGACGCAGGTTGAGACTCCTGTTTCTGTTGTTGTTGTTGCTTACCCTGTTTCTGTTTTTTAGGCCAATTTTGTTTTTTGGACTGGGGCTGAACTTCCGTTTCTGAAGTCTGCCCTTGGGGTTGCTTCTTTTCTTTTACAGAAAAAGGCTTTAGACCCTTGCTATTGTGACCCACCTTTCTATAAGCAGCCACAATAATCCTCGCCAACTGCCTGGGTTTATCGGGAATCGCCTCCAAAACATTAGCTACCTGAAAGTTCACTGCATCCCCCTTGACATTAGCAAGAATGAGATCGCAAACTATATCAAAGGAGCCACATAGGCGCATACCCAATTCAACCGCTGCCTCTGGTCCGTGATCATCTTGAACACGTTTAACTATCGCAGGCAGGACAGCCATAGACGGAGTGCCGTAACACCTCGCATAGACTGCCGCAAATGTTTTTCCCCAGGTCTCACAGTCAACGAGTTCGGGGGCCAAATCCTTCGGTAAACTAATCGTTAAGATTCTATGTTTATCACCAGGAGTTGTATTAGGAAACACTGCTTCCAGCTGGTCAAATTTCTCGGCAAGCCAGAAAGGAAAATCATCCTTTTCCTGGGGACGCTTACCCATCACAGCATTGACCATCACAGGACTGAGCTTCAAACCGCCCTGTCCCGCTGGAAGAGCCGGACCCCCCGGGGGCCCACCCGGGAGATGACGACCTATGTATTGCACTAATGCACGAATCACGGCAATAGAAACTACATGTAGTCTACGAAACTCCGCTAAGGTACAATTGCTATGTTGTGGATGAGGAGTAAATCCAGCCAAAACAGGCCAATTTGCGCCCAGAATGGACAAAGGACCTAACCTCGCAGCGGTCAAAGAATGGGATAGGGCGCCACCAAACCAAACGCGATGCTGCCAATGATCAATAGGTATTTCCAGTGCCCTGTACGGAGTATATTCAGCTGGCACAGGTGAGGGAGTGTAAGTGTGGAACACGTTAGAATTAGTGTCCAAAGCCGGAAACGTCACCCACGAATAAAAGAGTTCGTACGGGTAAGCTGCTTCCGCACTCACCACCAAAATCACAGCCAAGCCATCAACGGGTACATTGTAAGTTTGCAAATGATTGCGCACAGCAATTCGACTATGCTGTGGAATGTCCACAGGCTGGGCCATGACTGCACAGGAACTTAGAAAAACAAAGGAAACTTTGTAGCACAACTGGGTAGTAATTCAAGGAAACCGTTTTAGAAAGATTCAAACTTGAAAAGACCTATTTCAAAAATAGGTAGGTTTTTCCGACACCACCGTTTTCCGGAAACGACAGTGAAGGGGTTAAGGTTTGAACGATATACTACTCGAGTGTCAGGATATAAGACCACCAACGGTTTGGCGCCATGTCGCAGGGATTCCGTTCTCCTACAGAACTGTGCATAGAGATTTGGAACCTCAGTGAATTAGGGTGACCCAATACTCACCTCCGTACCCAAAATCCCCTTACCAGGCTAGCTACAGTGTCTCATTGGTCATAACAAACTCCCAATGTTTAGACAAACCAGAACATGAACTTACGATACCTCAGGTCAAGTGGAACACATGAGCACTCTTTCGTTATACAATCATTTCAAACCAGAACGTGGAGTAAATGAGGACACGTGCACATTTGAAATATTTATTTACTAATGCCGTTTTCTCAAATGCAGTATCCTAGATAATACAAGGAAACATATTATCAGAAGCAAAGTTATCAGCATAGTTACTAGTCCATAAAAAGCAAATGGTGACAGCATGCTAGGATGCTGTAATGAATAAGGGTTACAAACACCTATTTCTCACCCTCCCTAACTAGCATATTATATTAATATCTAAGAAGGTCTCTTTGGGTTTTAGCAGGGCGGGCCCATACCTCAAGATCCTAGTATGAAGAGATCACATCAGCTTCAAGCAGCTCTCTGCATGCGAACCGCATCAAGTGTGTACGTGTGCTCTAAGCAAAGCAATATAAAACGCGCCTAAAGCCAGAATTTGGCAGGAGCTGCACTTATGTTATGTCTATGAAGGTGCGGAGATCAGACCTCACAACAATTTGTGTCGAGTTATCCTTGAAGCTTCAGCACTCTCTGTACAGACATAGTTTACTAAGCATATTATTCTCATGTAAATCACAACGCTCTTGTAGGTTGAAAGCTAAATCAACAATTAAGTGTCGTGTGCAGAAGCAGCAAAAGGAAAAATTGCGTTTAAACATTTAATAAGCTCATGCTAACTTAACACAGTATATAGATAAGCAGTAACTATATGACAATACCTCTTCTCAATCAAGTTCGGAAGAAGATAAGAACCGACCGGATCTAAGGTATCCTGGTGGCTCTGAATTGAGCAAGGAGAGTTTGGTATCCAGAACTCCTGGGCATGTGCAATCTGTCCTCTTATCAGGCTGCCCCTTCGAGAGATCTCCTGTTGCAAAAACAGTGGAGGGTTCTGCACCCGAACCTGCACAATCTCCAACTTCATGCTTCGAGGCTGAAGGGCAATAGTTAAAGGTCTTTGATCTTCTTTCAGAAGTCTGTGAGGTTGCCATCAATGAAAACTGTGTCCACCTGCCGTTGTGACAAGTCTGTGGCTTGGTGTGGCGAGAAACAGATTGACCCACTTTCTACACCCTTGTCCAAAGTGCTGTTGTATGTTTTGTCGTTAGCCCTGCATCATATTTTGTTGTATGTCAATAAGGTAGCCTCTAGTTTTGCCTTGTTTACATTTCGAAACATGACCTTGATTTAAACATTGCCCACTAATTGGTACTGGAATTGAGGTATGCAAGAGCATCGTGAATGGAAATCTCCTTTCTATGTTCATTATGACTTGCAATGAATGATAGATTTATAGTGCGGATATCTAAATGAATAATTTTTTAAGAAAAAATATTCTATCAAGGCAACGGAGTATGGGTAAATTCTAGATGTGCAGATACATAAATTACAGTAATGAAAAATAGTATGTACCATTGATGTTGTTATCTGCACTTTTGGTTTGTTGAGCGGACGAGTAACAAAGTCTGCTATTTGTGTCCGACTCTGTTTGATTGTATTTATTTCCGCTTGTTTGGGAATGAAGATGTATGAACAAGAACCATGTGGGGTCGAAACGAGTCATATTTTCAGCCTAAATACTGGAATAAACAAGAGCCATGTGGGGTAGAAACGAGTCATACTTTCAGCCTAAATACTGGATTAAAGCTTCACAGCAAAGCAGTTACGGTTTGGCTTGCCTCTTTCCTTGAACACTGGTGTGTGTTGTATACATATATGTATGTGTGAGTGTGTGTGTGTGTGTGTGTGTGTGTATATATGTATATATATATATATAGAGAGAGAGAGAGAGAGAGAGAGAGAGAGAGAGAGAGAGAGGAGATATATATATAGAGAGAGAAAGAGAGAGAGATATCAGTAAATATAAATACACGTGTTTGTGTATGCGTGTATTATATATAAATTAGAGGTGTGTGAAATGTGTGTAATTTGCTTTAACATAATTCAGCGAAATTACAGCAAAATTATGTATAATTATGCAGAATTACAGAAAATGCTAATCCACCATTTTGTGCTATATTTTATATAATTTTTACCTTGAAAGGCACAACATTATATATATGATGTATAGACCCAAGTGATATGGTCTTGTATTGCCATTGAGGAGTTCTGGTGACCTCATAACCCACAAGTTGACCTCCTGGTTTGTAAATGTCACCTGACCATTTGCCCAGTGAGGCCAATATAGGACTGTATGACACCTATTATCCATTGTATATGTTCTTCTATTATATGTGTGTCTTGGGGTAGTTAGCCTGAAAAAGCTGCTTCTTCAAAGTACAGCTAACAATGGACACTGAATAGAAATGGAACGTTTAGGCTTTGTTTATGTCTCATGAATACATGTTTGATAAAACAATAAGCAGTGGTGAGGTCCAGTGGATTTATGTGAATCCATGGTTGTTGCGTTTATTGCATAAGTATGGAGGTTTTGCATTTGCAACATAAAATACAGTTGTGACAAAAATGTTGTTTCTATCTCAATTGGATGAAAACAATTCTGCCAGAGAATATGCTGCATAATTTACGGAGTTGCCGAATAGTTTAGCTAACCTTACTGTGTAATCAGGTCCTGCATGCGAATAATCCTGGGAGAACTGTAAAGCTCTGCAGAGGGGTTTGAGGGCTGAGGGCTGTTATTATTTCATATTAAATTTATCAGGTTTGCCTGTGAAATATGGGTTTTCATACCATTGAATTATGTGCAGTAAAAATACTCCTACATATAATGTATACAAGATTAACACTAACTGCATTAACTAGTATTGCCACTAGTTATTAGTTACTACGAAGACCAAAAGTGTTGATTCTGTCCTGCCTCACATGCTCCAGAGGTGTACACAAACTGCCACACGTTTGCATCAGTTCTTCACAGGGCATTTATGCATTTACACTTGTCAGAAACGAAGGGGTAAATGTTTACAATATATGTGAAAAATCAACCAAAATGCGATAGTTTCATAGGATTTATTGTGGAATGATTTTTTTCAAATTGAAATCTGTTTATCTCATAGAAAAAGAAAGGTTAGCTGTCGGCAGTAAACCTGCTCTCTGAAGAGTGTAGCGCACAAAAATGTACGAGTTCTGTTGATTCTTTATGGGGAACTTTTAGAATTTTTGTTAATAAGTAGTCATTTTACAGATATTATGGGTGTGGGTACCATACTGTGTTTTTTTATGATTGCATCGTTTTGATGACTGTTTTCCCATTATAGGTGAAGCAAAAGCGTTTAAGGCGGTTTTATGAATTTTAGAACCGAAAAAGCATATTTGCTATTAAATTAATAAATATAAAATGGTGTCAGTGTTGTTTTAACAAATTTAACAATTATGATTTGTTATCAGCTTGACGGAAAGAGCTCAGCTTTTGAAGAATGTTTTTAAGAAGAACACATCAAATTTGTATCGCTCAGAATCATTACAGCAAAATCTTCTTCGTAAGTGGTTTATATATTTTTTGCTTCATTTTATGTTAGTGATACCAAAAACACTTGTGATTCTAAATGTATTGTTATTTTTACTTAAATGCTAATAGGTAGAGTGTTTACAACCTCTGTACCTTCATAAAGTGTGTGACAAGAAGTTCTCAACTCAAAATTTGAAGTATTGTGTCTTCATTACATTACCAACGTCAATATGAGAAGTAGCCTGCTTATTTTGTTGATTTACAAAGATTTTGGTTATTTTTAGTGCCCCCTCCACTCCACCCGAAATGAAGCTGTAGCAGAGTTCTGACTAAAAGGCATTTTGAATGGAAATAAAAAGGAATTTAATTTTTACTGAAACTTTCTAATAGGCAGTCGCGTTATGTATTTTTGCTCATTGCAGTATTTCGGTTCATTATACCCCGTGTTTTTTGGGCGGTTTCAATATTGTCCGTTTCTAGTGTGAGACTAGATTGCTTAAATTTCCTTACTTGCAAATGATATTTTGTCTTGAGGAATTAAATAACAAAAACAACTCCAGAGGATGGGAGGGGTCAACGTTATCGCCTGAACCTACAGAAGCAGTTGTTAAGCAGATCAGTGAAACTGAGTACGTTTTCTGGAAGACAAACATATGGAGCTGCAGTCGTGTGCAGGGACACCACTAATTTTATGAACGCGTCTAAAACAAAATCGTTTTATCCACATGTTTAACCAATGTAGATTGTGCAAAAATATTTCTTCGGAGCTATGCGAGTCGCTTAAAATGAGTTCGGGCAGCAGTTTGGTGCAGAATTACAGACTGAAGGCCCAGACCTCCAGCAAAGAGACTTATTTAAATGGAAAGTTAAGTGCCTATTGTCTGTTGAGCGTCAACGGATTGACTGCTAAGAATTACCCGAGTTTGAGATTAGTGTACTATGGTGGTTTTCTACCATAAAATGCGAATATTTCCTGTGCATTCAAATGCTTTCCCCCTTGGTTGGTATTCATATTATTTGTGATGCATATCTTTGGGCTTTCTTAAACTATGTGGCTCTCATACAAGCAGTAACTCTTACCTCATGTTTCGGCTTGGGAAAAGTGGATGCACCACAGTCTACATGGCAAGTGAGTGGGCGTCTGACAATGAAGAAGTTGTGAATAGGGAATGACTCTATTCATAAGGTGAGGCCTGGGATTTCCACGGAGACACCGCCCACTTATTATTGTTACCCCCCTCTCTTCTTGGCCTCCATGTTTTTAGAAATATCTGAGGTACGTTTATTCTGCTCGCGTTAATCTGGTCTGAATAATTCGGGAAATGTTTGCTGAATACCAATGGGGCTGACGTTTGCTCTGACTTGAGCCTGCCCTTTATTGAATGCAAAGAGTTGACCTCTAAGCTAAAGTCTTTTTGGTTTGCAACCTGCATTTTAAAGCGTTCATCAACAGACTGCTGCCTGAACCCGGGAATAAAACTGAAGAATGTAATTATATCCATCAATTAAATAATTTTTACTATTCGCTGACATTTTGTGTGTTCCTCCTTTGTAACGCAAATTTAGAAACTGTTACACATAGTTTACGTTTACTCAAAATATTTTGCTTGTATCAGATATGTATGGCAATTGGAGTAAGAGTCAGCAGTGATTTGGCACATAAAGAGCAAGGAATTTATGGCCATGCCGCCACCAAAATTTGCCGTATAATTGTTTTAGCTTATTGTTTTATTACAATGTCTGCTAATCCTTGTTTTTTCTTAGTTTAAGTTCCCTTTTTTTGGTCCATTGTTAAGAAACCTGCTGCCGTTTTCTCATATTGAAACATTACTGCGTTGTCCTGAAACTGCTTCTCTAAATCCATTTTAATGATATACTGGAATTAATTTTTTATTCAGCGTTTGAGGAGATATCAAAGTTCAAAATAAAAGCAAGGCTATCTCCAAATATTAAAGGGGCTGTAGCAATAAATGTGTGATTGAATGACAGCAACCCAGCCGAACTATCCGCATTAGCTAGATAATAATGGTCTCCGAACCTTTAACAGTTTCTGTTGTAAACATCTGTAATAGGGTGAGACATATATTGAATCGTGGATAAGTCTACATCTATTCCTCTCCGAGGCACGTTGTATCACTGGAAATAAGGCATCTAAGTTGCAAGGAACATAAAAGAATACAAGCACTTAAAAAGAAAACAAAGAAAGCAAAATTCAGTGGTACAAGTCTGCCATAGCATCCTAAGCTGAGGCAATTCATGGCCAATAGAATGCTAGGGCACATGGTCAGCGACTAGCTGCCGCCTCCCCCCCAAACCGGCACCCAACACCCAGAAACGTGGATACAAGACTTCTTTACTTTTTGGAAGGCGGGCGCTAGTCGCCCGGCCGTATTTATTAAGATATGAAATAAAAAAAAAAAAGGTTTTAATTGCATGATCAACAATTTATACAAAAATCAGCAGGACATTAGTTACAAAATTATTGTCAACAAGTTTGAGAGCCTGACCTTAACAAAACTCTAATACATGTTGTTTCCTAACCGAGTCTAAACATCCTCATCTGATTTTTGTACATTTCTGGCCATATGGCAGGGTCACTACCGGTGTCAGGTCCTACAAGCTGCGCCTCCCCATGAGACGTGCGCATGCGCAGTGTTACCCCGGGAATTGCCCGGTCTACGCCCTGAACTCCATTTACCCACTAAAGGAGGGCCCTTACTCTGCGCCGGTGGCGTCATGAGTCCACGCGCGCGGGGTGGCTACCAGCCTAAGGAAAGCGTGAACTACTCCTACCCGCGCTCCTTTGCTTTGCAGCATCCATTACCTTGCCCCTGGAGTTCTAGGAGTGGCCCGCAGGCCCCTCCCCCTGGGCGGGAACCTCCATAGGATGATGCCCGCCCCCTCAGACCTCAAATATGTGCTCACCGATAATGACCTTACCGCAGAACACGCTTTACCTCTTCAGAGAGCAAAAGAAAGATGGAGCTTACGGAGTGAGGCCAGAAAACGAATGTGTAACGGGGACAATGAGGACCCATCTCAGAGGCAGTCAGTGCCAAGCACTACCGAAGTGAGGTGAACACCAGGTGCAGCGAGGAGGAGAATACCCGAACGCTATTGACAATACGGACTTTCTACATTTATCTCACCAAGAGTGCAAACCTTCGCAGCGACCTTTGGCCCCCCCCCGCCCGCATGAGCACCACGGCCAGTGGCTCACCTTGATTGCCCGCGCCTGTGTTAAGCCCACACCCGGGCCCTTTGCCGGATCGGCGTTGTCCCTGCTTGCCGCTGCCCTCCCGGAAGCTCTCCACTTCGTCTGGGCCTCCGACTCTCCCTGTGCCATATCTTGCCCCTGTACCGCCATAGATCTTCCGGCTCACGGGCTCGAACGACAGCATCTGTACGCCCCAAGTCGATACCTGTAATACAAAAAGAGAGATTGACAAAAAACAAAGAAGCCCCGAGCGCGGGGCACACGGTGCTGTGGGAGAGCGTCCAGGGACAAGGGGGTCTCCTGGGCGCTCCCCACCTCTTTATTCTCCAGGGGCCAGGCGGGGGGGGCACGCCCCCCCCCGGCCCGCCCCTCCTGTAGCCCGCCCCCCCTGACCCGGACCTTTTACCTGGTATCCGGGTCAGGGAGGCCGCCGGCCAATCGGTGGTGGGTCGCGCCCCCCAGGGCCCGCCCCCACCACCGAGAGACAACAAAGGAGAATGGGGGTGAGATGGTCGCCGCGCCGCCATGCGTGCGGGGGGGCCGAGGGCCCCCCCTTTTCATTTGAAACTTTGCCTTCATAGGATGCAGACTAAGGGCCTGATTTAGATCTTGACGGGACTCCTGCCGTCCCTCCGCAGTGGAGTATACAAGTACTCCCTCAAGCTGACGCTATCCTTCCCGCAGTATTTAGATGTGGGATGACTGAACCGCTGTCCGAGTTAACAGACTGTTTCCCGATGCGTAAACAGTGCACCTTTGTCGATGCGGCAGACTCCTCTGCTGGCTAACAGTACTCCTACGGCTTTCCAGGGGAAGTCTAGGAACAGCTGACTGGTATGCAGTTTGTCAGGCAGTACTTCCTCTTTGAAGTAGCTGGTAGCTCATGGAGCATTTCTCCATGCAGAAAGGGAAAGTGATTACTCCTTATTCTGTTTTGTTCCCAAAAAGGACAGGGTCTGGTTTGGGGTTTCATTGGTTCTGCAAAATCTCGAGATTGGCATTGCAGTTTATAATTCACAGACTGTTCCTGTGCCTCACTGTAGAGGATGAACACTATTTAATTGGGTATCCTCTTTCGCCCACTGTAAAAGGGTTCTCAAAGGTGATGGTAGCGGTAGTGGCTCAACCCAGCTGGGCTTACGGATGGCTGGTCCAAAAAAGAATTTTCTTCTGACTGAGTATTCACATGTTTTGCAAATTCCACAAAAATGAAACAATGCTTCACGAGCTTAGTAGGTCAGACATCACGTTGTAAGGTCTTGGGTTTCAAACCCTGTTGATGTTGCCATAAGATTTAATTGTCAGATCCTTTAGACTCGCCCTGGATTTTCTGAAGATTTTCCTGCTGCACTAATGGATATACTAATTGAGGAGAAGAAGCTCTTACGTTACGGCACTATTGTTAGAACTGGCCTCTATGGCTAAGCAATTCCACCAGCAGTGTTGTCGCTTTCACAGCCTTCCCAAGGATCAGGCTTCTCTGTAGCATCAACCCACCCCATGCCGTTGTGACCCTGCAGCAATCCTTTCACTCTTTTCACTGACAAAGTGAATATAAGGGACATTAGCAACAGTTTCAGTCACCCCTTCTTCCACTGATTCTGCAGCCTCAAAGCCACTTTAGTTTGCCCTCCCTCCTTCATCAGCTTCTGATCAGGGGAGTGTTTCCCATTTTCTGACTCAATTAGGGTCCATTACTTCAGATCGCTGTGTACTCCAGTTAGTCTTCAAAGGTCATGTGCTCCTGTTTCTGTCCGCTCCTATGGACTGCCACCAGGGAGCGCCCTCCAGCCTATGAGTTGCTCTGGAGGCAGAAGCCCTGACCAAGTTGTGCCCATGGATGAAAGTGGCATGGGATTATTTTACGTTTACAACTTGGTTCCCAAAAAGGACAGTAGCTTCAGTCCCATTTTAGACCTAAGGCTCTTGAATGTATTGGCCAGTTAGGACAAACTTAAAATGTTGCCCATCGGGGGGCGTGGCTAGCAGCCAAGCATGGAGGCAGCATAACGTAAGGGCTCCTGAAGGCACTGTGGCCTAACCTCAATCCGACACATTAATCCGGCGCATAGCCCACCTGAAGCGGCGGCGGCTGGGACCGGGTCCGAAGCGGTACCACCCGACCCGCTTTTGAAGAACAGCGGAGTCTGCAAACTGCTCCGACACCCTCTGGCGCGTTTGGGCCTGCACCTGGGTGAGAGACACCGGTCTAGCGTGATCCTCCGGCCCCGGCGGAAGTAAGTCCGGGCCGGCATACTGGTAGACGCGACTCCCGGCACCCGACCCACACCTAAAACCCACCCACGGAAGAGACCGGAAAGACGGACGGACCTCCTGCGACACTGCCCAGGGGTGCGGCAGCCAGTTGCGACTGTCGGCGTCTGCCCCTTACAGCCGGAAGGAGAGGGACCCTTCGGAGGCTGGCGAGAGACGACACCGCAGACGGCACAGTGCAGGACCCCAGAGCGACAGTGAACAGCTCACATCAGTGGCGGAGGGCGACAGGCGATCGGAACAAACTGTGAGGACACCGCAAGCCCCCTGGGACTGTCTGGATCCACGTAACGGAGTCCGGCCGACGGCGGTGAGGGCGAGTGCCCCCGGGGGACTGACAAGCACACAGCGGAGCTGCAGGCAATATCGGAGGGGGGGGGGCAGCACTGATCCGTGCGACGGAGTCAGGCCGGTGGCGGTGGCGACGGGTACCCCCGGGGTACTGGCGGAAACACCGCCGAACTACAGGATTAATCAGAGGGGAAGGCAGCGCCTATCCTGCGCTATTAAGAACGCCAGTGCTGGTACAGTGAGGTGCCAGAGGTTGAGACACTGTGAGGCAGACACGCTACTGAGGCCCTGAACGATCTGATAACACACGTCCAAGGCGTGGCCCACCGGCACTACGACCAGTACATAACGGGGGGGCGCCCCGCTAGTGGGTGCAACATCCACCCTGTTCAGATCCGGTGACCCCGCGTGGAACTCGTGGGGCGCTTCCTCATTGAGGCGCTATAAATCAGACTGGACATTGCGCATTGCAGACGTGAGGAGCTTTCATTGCATATACTAGGACGGAGTGCCGGCTACCACTGGGAATACCCTATCACCAGTACGTAGTGAAACGGCGAAGAGACAAACTGCGTGGCGACAAGTGGCTGAGAGGAAGGTGCCCCACGGCCTCTAGGTGCACAGATATACTTCGACCCACGGAGCCCTGCCCCGGACGCAGTTTGTTGCATCCTTTCGCTGCGACACGGGGAGGGACAAATCCAATCCCTACAGGCCTCAAGACATGGCGGGCAAGAATAATAGGAGTGGATCCACGCAGGCCAAGCTGGACAAGTTCGCCTACAGCCAGCATGCACAATCTCAATCCAGTGGGCGAAACTCCACCGGGACATCCCAAGAAGCAGACGGGACCAAGAAGGTGATGCTAGAAGACATCATGAGAACACTATCGGACGTCAAAACTACAGTTGGGTCCATCTCCTCTGAAGTCACACTACTACGAGCGGATTTTCAAAAGATGACCGAAAGAGTATCCCAGGTAGAGGTGGTCACGAAGTCTCTGGTGGAAGACACGTCGGATCTACAAACGGCCATGGAACGAATGGAGAAGATCACCAGGCTTCTGCAAGACAAGTTGGACGACCAAGAGGGGTGTTCACGAAGAAATAATGTACGCATCCTTGGGCTTCCCGAGACGGAGGGTAAGGGAGCTATGGACCTCTACATTGAAGACCTCATAAAAACCAAATTGCAACCAAAAGGGCTGTCCCACTTCTTCTCCGTGGAAAGAGCACACAGAGTTCCGGGCGGAGCACCCAAATCAGGTGCCGCTCCGCGGCCTGTACTGGCTAGGCTCTTTAATTTCAGAGACAGGGACGCCATCCTGCAGGCGGCGAGAGTCTCCCCCCCTGTCAAGATTCACAACGCAACTCTGGCCTTTTTCCCAGACTACACGGCGGAAGTAGCCAGACGCCGCAAATCATTCACAGAGGTTAAAAAAGCACTGCGAGACAGGGAACTACCATATTCCATGTTATTTCCTGCCAAGCTAAGGGTAGTGGCCGATGGAAAGACTTGGTTTCTCGACAATCCGGAAGTGGCTCGAGACTGGCTCGATGGTTGGCGCCAGGGGGGGCAACAACAACATCGTCCACACAGAGACCGATCCCATCAGCGTAACGGCAAGCAATTGAACAGACAGGTCGACCACCCGACGCATCAGGACGGCCCGGAAGGAACTGAGCTTAACGCAACACAAGATCTCTTCGATTCGGGGCAACCAGCCCCGGTCTGAAGTCCACTTATAGCGGAGCGGGACAAGATGCGACACGATGGACCTGGGTCCTGGTGCGGCTGAGTAAGGTGGGCACAGTTAGTGCATGTAAGGAACTCACCAACCCCACGAGCAAGTAAGATAGTTGGGGAAGGACTAAAGCACTCTGCGAAGTTGGGGTCACGGGTGGGGGTTTGTCCGTGGAGCAGGGGAGCAGGGAGGGGGGAAGGGGATACAGTTATGTTGTTCTCATTTCTGTTTTTTGCCATCACTCAAACCACACGATACATTATCTCTCGAAATGGGGCCACACGCCTGCATACCATCATAACACATCAAGTCTGCATTAACCCAAGCGCCACAATACAGAATACACTATCACAACGGTTCAATGACCCAACCACTGCATGCAACGCCCGAAAGGACTGACTCCAGAAAGGTAAAAGTGCCCCCACTGCGCCTTTTAACTTGGAACGTCAGAGGCCTAGGGGATAAAATAAAGAGGGGGTTAGTGTTGCAAGCCATTAAGAGACAGAGCCCGGATTTAGTCCTACTCCAAGAAACACATCTGGCAGGGACGACATGTAAAGCGCTTGATAGGCGCGGCTATGAAATGGCGATACATGCAGAATTTACCACCGGTTCCAGGGGGACAGGGATCCTAATGAAAAAGACCTCGCCCTTTATCATCACACACCGTGTGACGGACGACCAGGGTCGTTTCGCAGCTATACATGGCCAATGGGAGGGAAGACCGCTAAATGTAGTCTCTGTCTATATGCCCCTGGCACTCCACTCCGTAGCTCTGCCTGTCTTAGGTAAATTCCTCCTAGACCTACCTGAGGGAGACACGATCATAGGGGGGGACCTGAATGCCATAATGGACCCGGCGATGGACGCCTTCCCCACCAGAGACAGTTCAAGAAGGAACGCATCATTGCGTGACTTTCTAGACGCCTTTGGCATCACGGATGTGTGGCGGCATCTGCACCCCACGGCGACACAATACACTTATTACTCAGCGGTACACAATAGCCTATCTCGAATAGACTACTTCTTATTCCTGGGGGTGGGGCTGGGGGCCGTGGACAAACTAGACATCCTGCCCAGGGGTATATCTGACCACTCGCCACTAACTTTGTCTCTCACCACCGGGGAAACGACGTGCGCTAGAATCTACCCAATATATCCGAATTACTTAAAAATCCCTAAGATCTGGAAAAAACTAAAATTAGCGACAACACATTTCTTCACAGAAAACACGGGCACGGTAACTTCACCGTCAGTCTTATGGGAAGCATACAAAACAGTCCTCAGGGGCGCAGCGATAGCATCAATAACAGGACACAAACGAGACTCCCGGCGGGAACTCGAGGAGATGGAACTGACGCTAAACGACGCAAACACTGCCCATATGGCAAATCCCACCCCAGCCACAGCGCACACATTGCAACTAAGACAGCAGCAATACCAGACTCACCTGAAAACGACGGTTCAGGGGTACATCACCAACACTGCACACAGAATTTACGATGTGGGCGACAAAGCAGGAAGAATGCTGGCATGGTTAGATAGGAGAAAGGGGGGTGCAAGGGGTATCCAGAAGCTTCACACTGCTGACGGCCGAGTACTGACACACCCGGAAGACATTGTGCACACTTTAGCGACTCACTTTCAAGAAATATACACCCCGGAACATACCGTCACCGCTCAAATGGCATCGGCATCGCTAAATGCAATCGACATCCCCAATATACCACATGAGGTTAGGCAAGACCTGGAGAAAGACCCGACAGAGGAGGAAATACAGTTGTCAATTCAGGCATTGCAGTCAGGCAAAGCACTGGGCCCTAATGGACTGCCCGTGGAGTGGTACAAGGCAATGGCCTCGGAGCTTAGTGGACCCCTGTTAGCGATGTTTAAGGAGAGCAGGGAAAGGGCGGAATTACCACTTGACCAACGCACGGCCACGATCATAGCTATACCAAAGCCCGGAAAACCGCCGACGGATTGTGCTTCTTATCGCCCAATCTCCCTGCTTAATGTGGAGGCCAAGGTCCTGGCCAAGCTTCTGGCTAACCGCCTGATGCCACACCTGCAGGCCCTGATCCACCCTGACCAGTCAGGCTTTATGCCTAATAGGAGTACAGCGTTGAACCTAAGGAGGGTCCATGGGGTAATGGCTCGTGCGCACCTCCTCTCGGAGAAGGCAGTAATTATCTCCCTCGACGCCAAAATGGCTTTTGACCTAGTGGAATGGGAATATCTCTTTGAAGTTCTCGCACGTATGGGCTTTGGGCCGAATTACGTAGCCTGGGTACGACTCCTGTACACGCAACCGGTGGCACAGGTGATAGCAAATGGTCACATCTCGCTAACATTCCCATTGGGCAGAGGGACCAGACAGGGATGCCCCTTGTCACCCTTGCTGTTTGCGTTGGTGCTCGAACCCTTGGCTATCCTGCTTCGGACGACACCCTTGTTCAGAGGCATTAAATGGGAGGAAGGATGGGAAGACAAAATATCACTATATGCGGACGACATGCTCGTCTATATGGTCGACCCGGAGGTCGGGATCCCGGCCCTGCTAGATCTTTGCAACACACACGGGAAGTCCTCGGGCTATACCTTGAACTGGTCAAAATCAGTGATATACACACTGAAGGGTCCGGCGCCGACCCTGCAGATAGACTGCCCTTTGGCGACATCGTTGTCCTCCTTTAAATACCTGGGCATTGTCGTCACGCAGGATGCGCCAGCCTTCTTTATCAACAACTTAAAACCACATATGGAACGCCTGCGTGCAGACGTTAAGCACTGGGCCGCTCTGCCCCTGACCCTACTAGGGAGAGCAGCCTTATATAAAATGATGGCATTGCCCAGGTTTCTCTATGTATTAGAAAACACCCCGTATCTTGTCCCACCGCGATATTTTAAGCAAATTGCGGAATTAGTCTCCAACCTGCTCTGGAACGCTGGCCCGGCACGTATAGCCTACGACAAACTGGAAAAAAAGTTGGTATGAGGGGGGAATTCCACTACCCAACATACAGCTCTATTACTGGGCAGCTCAACTTAAAATAATCAACCAATGGCTCCACGCCCCGAGAGACGACCCAGCTTATCGAGCAGACTGGTCACAACTGGGGACGGATTGTATGCTCTCGGTGCTATATAATAAACCGCAGATAGGTCGCCTGACTGGCCCAACGCAACACACAGCGGCACTGTGGCACATAGCGCAGGCGCGAATGGGCTGGAACGGAAAAATCACTAAAATGACACCATTGTGGGATACAAAGGCACTGGGATCCCTGAGAATATGCAAAGGATTTGCGCAATGGGATCTTATAGGCATTTCCACAGTAGGGGACATGTGGGACAAGGACACAGTAATACCGTTTCCACAGCTACAACAACAATATAGCCTTAGATCCACAGAGACATATAGATATGTCCAAATCAGACATGCACTGCTACGGGCGATTCCGGCGGGCACGGACTTACCGGAATCCTCGCCACTAGAAGATAGATTACTAACAGATTTTATGCAACACAAAGCGACCTCTCTTACCTATAAAAAGCTAACTAACAACCTGGAAGACCCCACGCTAAAACTGAAAGAAAAATGGGAAAGGGAAGTAGGTGCGATGGATGAATCAGAATGGAATGAGGCACTGGCCTCCCCAAGAGAGGTGGGAATTTCGACAATATTCCGACTGGTGCAGCTAAAAATCTTACACCGCATTTATTATACCAGAACATTGCTTCATAAAATACATAGAGCACCACACCCCTTTTGCCTGCTGGGCTGCGGGGAGGAGGGAACACTGTTCCACACACTATGGGACTGCACACGTATACAAGAATTCTGGAAACAAGTAATGCGCACTATCTCCCAAGCAATTAAAATCACTGTTTTGCCTGAACCGCGCAAATGCCTCCTAAATATCTGGGATCCCAACGACTTAGACAGGTATGGACTAATGTGGGCTACACTGGCCATGACAGTGGCTAAGCGAGACATCGCGCAGAAGTGGGGGGCTCCGGAACTACCCACGGTGACCAGATGGGCTAAAAATATGGATGCGCTAATGGTAACTGAGAGGGCGGTTTATGTACTCAGAGCTTCCCCCCGGAAGTGGAACAAGGTTTGGGCAGCATGGAATGTCTATCGAGGGGAGATATGTGATCCGCTGCCAGAGGGAGATGATACGGACTCCGAAGGGGAAGATGAATAATGAAAGGGCAAAGAGATGATCGCCTACGAGGGCCGACTGCAGTGGTGGCCTAGAACATGACGACTAAGTGGTGCTAGGAGGGGATGCGGACTTACTTTTGGACAGTGGGAGGTGGTAACGCAAGAGATATGATGGCTTAAGTTTGAGGGGGGGGTTGTTTCAAAAGGTTTCTTAAACTGGGGGGCATGTTAAGCAATGTAACCAAGACATTAATTGGTGACATCCAGAGAAGTTGATATAAGCAAACACGAATGGTCACACTCATCGCAGGAGGGGTGAATACTATCACTGTTTGGAATTTTATGTTACATGATACGTGATGCAGGACTGTTACTTTGACAAAAAAGAAAAATTATGATTGAATGTAACACTATAACTGCTTGATATGCCTACATGTCAATAAAGATTTTCAACAAAAAAAAAATGTTGCCCATCAATTGGATTCCCCGCACCCAGAACTCACAGGATAAGATTGCCCCTGTATCTGCAGGACACGTATTTCCTCCTGCTGATACAGCTCATAGATGTTAACCTTCACCAGTTTGCCATACTGGCTTTTGACTTATACCACTTAGCAAGTCTTCACCACGGTGCAGACAGATTGCGGCTTCCTAAGAATGCTCGAATGTCATGTATTTCTATACTTGGATGATTGTCAGGTGTAAGGGCTTGTGCTGGTTTTTGTCCATCTAGGATGCACCCTGACCTTGCTTCAGTGGTTGGGCTTCTCACTCAAACAGCAGAAGTGCTTCCTCCTCTGAGCTTAGAAGCTGGCCTTCATTGGAGTGATCCTGTACTCAATAATCTGAAAGAAACACGTTAGTTAGATTCCTTACCTTAGAATAACCCCCAGGCATCAGACTGGATCTGGAAAGTTTTCGTCAGCAGTACCCCTGCACGTCGGTAGGCGTTGTGATCGCCGGGATGACGTCATCGGAGTACTTAGATGCCGCCCTCGCACGCTGACGTCAGTTCTTCTTTTTTCCGTGCCAGAAAGTGTAGATCCGGAAAGAGCGTACCCTTAGTAATTTTTTGACTAACCTTTGGACTTTTTTGGTCTATCTTTTTCGAGTCGACATCAACTCCTGGTGGCGGTAGGGATGCCCTGTTTCAAGCCGTGTGACGTCTGGCACCGACTGATGTCGGTTACCGACCCCCACTGCCGGTGTCTCTACTGTTTAGGGGCCGACCACATCAACAAGTCGTGCCCTGCCGGGCCTTGACGTCGAAGGCTAGGCGGGAGCGTTCCCGTAAGCTGCTCGAGATCTGGCAGTCGGCTCCTTGCCGCTCGAGGTCCCGGTCGAGGAGGCGGTCGAGGGACCGGTCGCGGAGCCGGAGTCATCACCGTTCGTCGGGATCCAAGTCCTCGCACTCCGGTAAGTCGACGCCGGTTGACCTCACGACTCCTCTGCTGGCGCCAACCTCGGGCGAAGCCGGCCCCGGTTTCAGCCCCGGCCCAGCGCCGATCGGCACCATCTCTGACACCGACTGGTGAGTTGTTCACCTACGCCCCGGCTCTGTAATTTATGCCTGTTTATCAGGACACGGATGAAGGGGAAGACTGGGAGGGGTCTGAGGACCATCTGGCACAGCAGTGCCAGTTAATTGAGGACTGGGCAGATGAGCTAGGGGAGGCCAGTGGTCTAGACACTTCGCCTGACACTGGTTTTCTTTCTCCTCCTTCCGTGGCTACGGAGGAGGGAGCTACTTATGCTGTGGTGCTGCGCAAGGCAGCCAAGGCCTTGGGCCTTGAGCTCCCTGCAGTGGCTGTGAGGACTAACCTCCTCACCAAGGTGCTTCTACCGCCAGTAAGCTCTTCGGAGCCTCTGCTGCAGTTCAATGAAACCTTCACTGACGTTCTGATGGGCACTCGGTACAAGCCCACCACAGTTCCTCCTGTGGATCGGAACGGCACGGTGCCACGCCCTGCTCCGGGCGACCCCTGTTTTCTGTCCACCCACCCCACCCCTGAGAGTCTGGTTATAAAGGCCTCCACGTCCCAAACCGCCTTCCCGACCGCACCACCGGACCGGGAATCCAAAAGGCTGGAACAGTTTGGCAAGAAACTCTTTTCCTCCCTCAGTCTAGGGTTGCGAAGCATTAATACCGCATGCCTTTTGAACCGTTACACCCACTCCATGTGGGATACGGTGGCGACGTGCTGCCCCAGTGTCCGGAGGAGGCCAGGGCACGGCTCGCCCAAGCAGGTGCTGAGGAGCGGGATGTAGCACGGTACTCCATCCGATGTAGACTTGACACCATGGACTCGCTGGGTAGAGCGATGGCAACGACGGTTGCGATCCATCGTCATGCCTGGCTGAGATCCACGAACTTTTCAGGGGATGTCCAGAGCACTCTCATGGACATGCCTTTTGATGACCGTCGCCTCTTTGGCGACAAAGCAGAAAGTGCGCTGGAGCGCTTTAAGGACTCCAGGGCTACGGCCAACTCCTTGCGCCTGTCGGCCCAGCGCCAGCAAACGTCTGCTTTTCGCTCCTTTCGTGGCACCCCCGCGCGTTCGTCCAGCCACAGGCTGCAGAACCAACTTCAACGCGGTCGCGGAAGTGCATTCTGCCGTGGCGGAGCAGGGGGACAGAGACCCCGTCAGTCCACATCCGCTCCCGCAGCATCTGCCTCAAAGCCTTCCTAGTCCGAGCTTTCAGGCCCATTCCACGCCAGTGGGAGGCAGAGTTCGCCATCACCTGCTCCACTGGCGTACCATCACTTCGGACAGGTGGGTGCTGCAAATCGTCCGAAGGGGCTACTCCCTCCCCTTCGAGGCGTTTTCCCATAACTTATAGTTCAGTTAACATCCTCGTTCACCCATACCTTATAATTAACACTCTAGGCAATTTATTATTTTCTCCTAGACGCCTCTTGTTTTGATTGAAATAAACTATTTTTGCTTCTGTCTTTACAATGTATAGATTGAGGCTGCCAATAAGATAAACACACGGTTTTGGATATCACAAGGGGCAATAACATAAATTACGTTTGATCCATTATGTCCCCCTTTGGCGGTAATAATGGGATATGTAAGTTTACACACTTACATTTTCTGCCACATACATTAGGATAGATATAATACCATTCCTTGTTGTTTAGTAATCCACAGAATTGCATGTAGGAATTGAACATTGATACAAATGCTTGAAGTTGAAATAATCTGGAAGTTCAAGTACCTATTATGAGATACAAAGGTACATATCTGTTTTATCTGGTCTTGACTAAACATAGAGCGCACATAAATGTGGGGCCTGATCATCGATTCTTTGTCACATCTTACTCCTTTTCTGGCTTGTTCTTTGAGTGACACTCCACATTGGTGATGGCTTTTTGTCACAGAAAAATAATGTCAGTCTGCACATAATCACAAATCCTCTTTTTCCTTCACTTGAAATTCCTTCTAGTGACTAGTGTTTTCCTTTCCTTTTTTAAAATGATAGTTCTATATTTTTAGAAATTTGAAAAAACTTTGTAAATAGGACCAAATTGCAACACTGATATGTTTTTGTCTACATGTACCTTTTTTTAGATTTCAATTCATATATGTACATGGCGTCCTGATGAAGGCTGCCAGCCGAAACACTCGTAGGAATTAATGTGTATAAAAGCCATGCCCAAGATTAATTTGTTCTCCTCTCAGTATCAATTAGCACTTTGTACATGATTTTGTCAATGTTTAATGAATTTTAAAAAAGAAAACAAATCATGGTACCCTCTGTTGCAAAACAATTGAAGTACTCATTTATGTAAACAATTTTGTACCATTTGACATAGAGGTCATCATTACCTTGAATGTATTTCTTTTTCTCAAATATGATCAGTTTATAAAATAACAAATAAAAAATATATATTTTTGTAATAAATGGTGCATGTATGCTAAGTTGTGTATGCTCTTCAGGTCCGTTATAATATTTTCTATGTTCCTAAATTGTCTTTGATCTCAAGTAAGTGATGCACCCTGATTTGGAACTACCGTCAGGGGGTACCCTTTTCTTTACAAATGACGAGCCCTCCAGCCATGCCACCACAGTACCACCGCATGTCGGAGGATCACTTGCACCTTCTGCAGGAGGAAGTTACGGCCCTCTTGGTCAAGGGGGCCATCGAGCGTGTTCCTGGCCCAGAAGTAGGACGGGGTTGTTACTCCCACTACTTTCTGGTTCCCAAAAAGGGCAAAGGGGGCCTACACCCTATCTTGGACCTCAGGAGCGTCAACGGCTTCCTCCAGAAGGAGAAGTTCAAGATGCTGACGTTAGTTCAGGTTTTGGCTGCTCTGGACCCTGGAGATTGGATGGTAGCGTTGGACCTGCAGGACGCTTATTTCCACATTCCCTTCCTGCCGGCGTTACCTGCGGTTCACGGTGGGACACGAGCACTTTCAGTTTACCGTGCTCCCCTTCGGCCTCACCAGTGCCCCTCAGGTGTTCACGAAAGTGATGGCTGCAACTCATCTGCACAGATCAGGGGTTCCAGTCTTCCCCCTATCTCGACGACTGGTTGTTGAAGGCGGGCTCGCCCCAAACAGTTGTCTCCCACCTGCAGACTACGGCCGACATCCTGCATTCGCTGGGGTTCTCCATCAACGTGCCGAAGTCACACCTGAGTCCCTCCCAAAAGCTCCCCTTCATCGGAGCGGTTCTGGACTCTGCGCAGTTTCGGGTTTATCCTCCTGAGGAGCGGGTATGGGATATTCAGTCTCTGATTCCGATCTTTCAGCCTTTATTCCCAGTTTCGGTCAGGATGACCCTACGGCTGCTGGGTCTGATGGCCTCCTGCATCCTGCTGGTACATCACGCCAGGTGGCGGATGCGGGCTCTGCAGTGGGACCTGAAGTCCCAGTGGGCACAACATCAGGGCAACCTGTCCAACCACGTCCTAATCTCGGAGGGCACTGAGAGACAGTTGCAGTGGTGGCTCACGGACCGCAATTGGGTCAGTGGCAGATCCCTCTCCCTTCCCCAACCGGAGCACACAGTGGTGTTGGATGCGTCCCTCCTGGGATCGGGGGCAACATGGGAGAGCCGGAGATCAGAGGCCTCTGGTCTCCGGCGGAGCCCCGAACCCATATCAACCTTCTGGAGCTGCGGGTGATCCGACTTGCACTGAAGGCATTCCTTTCCTCTGTCCGGGGAAGTGTAGTGCAGGTGTTCACGGACAACACCACCGCCATGTGGTATTGCAACAAACAGGGCGGGGTGGGGTCATGGACCCTTTGTCAGGAGGCTCTGCGCCTCTGGACATGGCTGAAACATCAGGGCATCACCCTGGTGGTTCACCACCTGGCAGGTTCCCTGAACGCCAGGGCGGACGGACTCCGACTTCGGTGCATGATGGATCATGAGTGGCATCTGAACTCGGATGTGGCGCAAGGTCTCTTTCAGCAGTAGGGAGAGCCATGGTTAGATCTATTCGCCACCGAAGAAAATGCGCAATGTCATCAGTTCTGCGCATTGGAGTTTCCAAGGCGGCACTTGCTCAGAAAAGCTTTTCGTCGCGAGTGGAGTTGCGATCTGTTATATGCGTTGCCGCCTATACCACTTCTGCCCAGAGTGCTGAAAAAAACCAGGCGTGACCGGGCCCAAGTCATACTTGTGGGTCTGGATTGAGCACAAAGATACTGGTATCCCGAGCTACTCAGTCTGTCAATCGATCCCCCGATTCGACTGCCTCTTCAGGAGGACCTTCTATCGCAGCAGCAGGGGACGGTCCTCAACCCGAACCTGTCCAGCCTCCACCTTAATGCGTGGAGATTGAGCGGCGACAGTTGATGTCATTTGACTTGCCTCCTGAAGTCTGTGATGTCATTCTGGCAGCCAGGCGTCCCTCCACAAAAATGGTATACGCCTGCAGGTGGAACAAATTTGTGGCATGGAGCACAGCAAAGGCTGCGGATCCCCTTTCCGCCCCTCTTTCTGTGGTTCTCCTCTTTCTTCTTTCCCTGGCCCAGCAGGACTCTGCTCTAGGCACCATCAGGGGATATCTTTCAGCTGTTTCAGCCTTCTTGTGGCTGCCAGATCAGCCTTCGCTCTTTTAAGTCCCCTGTTGTGAATAGGTTCTTGAAAGGCATTACTCACATGTTTCCTCCTGTTCCCTTTGTAATGACTCAGTGGGACTTGAATCTGATGTTAACCTATCTGATGTGTGCTCTGATTGAGCCACTCCATAACTGTCCTCTTCGTCTTCTGACTCTCAAACAGCTTTTCTGGTTGCCATCACCTCTGCCAGAAGAGTGAGGGAGCTCGAGGCTCTTTCTTCTAAGCCTTCTTTCCTCTCTGTCCATCCGGACAAAGTTGTTCTGAGGACTCGTCCGTCTTTTCTACCAAAGGTGGTTACTGCCTTTCACATCGGCCAGACCATTACCTTGCCCACCTTCTTTCCGCCTTCGCATCATTCGATTGAGGAAGAGAGGCTCCACCGTCTGGACCCAAAATGTGCGCTTTCCTTTTACCTGAACCGCACACAACAGTTCCGGGTGGACAACCAACTTTTTGCTGGCTACGTGGGCGCTAAGAAGGGACGGGCGGTGCACAAATGGACCATCTCTTGGGGGGGGGGTTGTTTTGTGCATCAAGGTCTTTTATTCCTTGGCTAAAAAGGATCCTCCTGAGGGGCTGCACACCCATTCCACTGGGGCCACGGCGGCTACTACTGCCCTGGGACAGGGAGTCCCTTGGCAGAACATTTGTCAGGCAGCTACGTGGGCCTCGCTGCACACATTTGCCAAGCAATACTGCCTCGACAGCCAAGTCCAGAGGGATGGCTTCTTTGACCGTTCGGTTCTCCAGGACCCACCACCGGGGTTGGTATTGCTAGGGTATCTATTCTAAGGTAAGGAATCTAACTAACGTGTTTCTTTCAGATGCACAAGTTGCTTACCTTCGGTAACGATATATCTGTAAGAAACATTAGTTAGTTAGATTCCTTACCGCCCCACCCATCCTCCCCGTTCTGTGAACCGATATCTAGGGTTAAGGTCATCCCTTTCAGGGCCCTAGTTTTATGGCACCAGTGTCCGTTTCTTGCATGGCTCTGCGTTCCTGGCGCAGAAAGCTATGTACAGAACTGGCGTCAGCAGGCAAGGACGCCGTCTAAGTACTCCGACGACGTCAACCCGACGATCACGACGCTGACGACGGACGCGGTGCCGCAGGCGACGCTTACCGACACGCAGGGGTACTGCTGACGAAAACTTTCCGGATCCAGTCTGACGCCTGGAGGTTATTCTAAGGCAAGGAATCTAACTAACTAATGTTTCTTACAGATATATCGTTACCGAAGGTAAGTAACTTCTGCTTTAGATTCAAAGAACCTCATACTTCCTCTATCTCAGAGGATCTCTAACCTCTAATGGACACTTCTATCTACAGATTCCTCATCTTTAGAATATCTGCAGATGTCAGACCGGAAAAGGAAAAATTTTCAGCATAGCCCCTATATGCCAGTTGGTGGGGTCATGGAGTTCCACATCAACTTCGCTCCACCCCTGAAGTGACAGCTGGAGCCACATATAGGTTCCACCCCAGCATGCTGATGTCAGTTTTGTTCTTTCTGTGCCTTTGTACGCAGATCCAGAGTTACCTCCTACATTTTTTTGCCAGTGGACTTGCCTTTTCTTAAATTTCATTCCACTCTGCAAGAGAACATGTCCCCTTCTAAAACAACAGGGTTTAAGATCTGAAGGAATTTTTGACAAACAAATGTATGTGACCGATCCCCACATGGTGTGTGTCTGATGTTTGGGGTCAGGCCATGACTCCAAGTCAAGTGAGCAGTGTGCTCTGATGCAACCAAAGGCAATCCAGGAACACAAAGCCAAGCTGTATGTCACTGAGCACAGCAGGACATGATATATTTAACACAGCAGGAAGTCATGTATTGGCCATGTCCACTCAAAGTCCAGAACACAGACCTATTCCCGCTCATGACCGGTTGTTGTTGTCGTCTTCTGGTGAGTCCAAAAAGAAGCACAAGAATTCCAAGCAGGCATTGTCCTCGCATCACATTCTCCTTTGAGAAATCATAAGGACGTCCAGGTGCCCCACAGTCTTGCTTCATGTCTACTACGGAGAAGCCAGTTCCACCACTGAATCTGATGTACCTAGAGTTCCCGGGACCACCAGTGATGCCACAACAGATTGAGGAATATGTAAGGAGACCAGGCTCCACATCTTCTACACCCTACCAACTTTCCTCTTGGGTGCTTTCAGGCCACATGGATCCTCTGAGAACTCCAGTCAGGTTACTGGTGTCAGGTCCACGCTTCACGACGTGTGTGTGCCTCCTGAACCCATTTCGGGTTCAGCTTTAACTTTGGAGCCGACTCCACGCCTAGCACCATGCCAGAGGAATACGTGGATCCCATGTTCTCCCCTACTCAGAACCAAATCCGCTTCAACCGAGGTCGCATCCTGGAACAGTTCCAATCCGACCATCCCCTGTTCACTTAGACTCTGACAAAACAGCACTTTTGCCTAGGAGCTGCCCTCCAGTGCTCCAACAATTTTTGGGATAAAATTCTGATGAAACCCAGCCAGCCTTTGGCGATGATGGAGGTGATAAGGATACATTTCCCCCACAATATGATGACACCAATTTCTATTATGACCCACAAGAAGCAAGTGGACTGAAAACTGCAGCTGACATGAGGCTGGGTTCTCCTTCTGGACCCTCAACAAAAGAGACATCCTCATTTGCTGTGTCCATCAGGTGGGCAGCAGAAGCTCTGGACTTAAAATTGTTGTCTGTTGTGGTAAATAGACCGGTAGCACGATACCACATATCTGCTCCCAGTGACCCTATCTTTTTGACCCCACACCTGAAGAACCGGATTAACCCACTTACTGGGTCTCGGCGCGGGGGAACCGCCCAAGCCTTCCATACCCTTCCTAGGTAGTAAAAGGAGACACAGGAGCCTTCGTCTGCAGGAGGAACCCAGATTTATTCAAATAGCCCAGGCTATGGAACAGAGTCCCAAGCTCGTCAGAAACAAGACAGAGGAGGCTGCTGCTTTACTCCGCAGCTTACAAGCCTTTTATACTTTTTCATCTCAGTCTTTTGGCTGTTAGTTCATTGTTCAATCAGGGCAGTGTTTGCCGTTGATAACCAGATCCAGACGACGTTTGTAGATGGTGACCTGGTCAAGGCTTGGTACACAAATCATTGTTCACTCGGCTTGATCAAGGCTCAGTCTTTCAGGTCATTGTTTAATCACCTTGATCAAAGCCCGGTCTTTCAGGTCATTGTTTAATCACTCTGATCAAGGCCCAGCAGTCAGACCATTGTCCAGATAACCTTATCACGGTGTCAAGGATGTTTTCCAGGCTGGGAGCAGGAGATGGAAAACAAATCATTTACACAGGGTGTGACTGTCTCATGGCTTTCTGTTGAACTGCAAGAACAGGGGGCGGTTGGGTGTGCGACAGTTTCTGGGCAGAAATGCAGGCTGCAAGATGGCTGTTGTCGTGTTAGTTAGATTTTCCTCGGGCATCAGCAGAAACGACCATGTGGGTCATGTGAAAGTGTTTGACACAAGATGGCAATGAAAAAGCAGTGGAGCCTCGGTACAAAAGATGCCGATCAGAAGAACACTTTTCCTCACACCCTACTCCAGAATGCCTGGTGGTTCAGGCTTCCACTGGCAGGATCAGTCCCAGCTCATTCCTTCCAACACCACCAGATAGAGAGTGGAAGAGAACTGAGACACTTGGGAAGCAAGAGTTCTGTTCAGCTAGCCTCGCCCTTTGCTCAGTCCACACCAGCTGTTTGTGGATAGGTACTTCCATGCATTATGGCACATGGTAGGTGTGAGAAGTTGGCCTGGCATATGATGTCCACCATTCTAGTGGGCACCTTGCACCAGTCCAAACGACACTTATTGATGGTAGGTTTAGACACCCTTTATAGAAAGCTATCCTAGTGGTAGCTGTGGAGAGCAACCTTCAGGCAAATTCTTGAAGTAATGTACCGCTTGTTTTACCAGTCTATAATCTCTTGAATGATCAAATGAAAGAGCACCACACCAGGTATATATATAAAATATATGTATTTATTCTAAACACAACCCCTCTAGTCTCTTTATGAGGCTAGAGGCAAAAGAACAATACAAGAACTTAAATAGCACACTGTAATCTAGCACAGGTTATGTTTTGCTCTAGGAGCCTCACAAAACATATACTAAGAAAGTGGTATAAGTACCGCTCTCAACACAGAAGCCAGGCCTAGAGCCTGTAGAACCTCTGAGGCAACTAGGAACCACCCAAGATAGGGACGCAGGAGACCCACGGGGGACGCATGCAGTGTCTAAACACAGCCGTGAATCATTATTGACTTCTATGGAGAAAGTTTAAGTTACAGTTTTAAAGTTTAAGGACACTTAGGAGTGGACTACAGTGAAACCCTTTCAGTACTGGACACTTCAAGAGTCAAGACCCACCGGAGCACGGAAGTACTCGTGTTACCTCACCCAGGGAAGCCGGTGCATAGGTGTCTTTTCGTGTCGGGTTTCGTTGTCGATTCCAATGTAGAGCTGCAAAGAAGTGCTGCAGGCGTCCAGAAGAAGAGTGTCCTGATGGATCCAAGGGTGGATCGGAGATCTGAAGAACCTGAAAGCAGAGGGGACTGAGTCTGGGTCACTAGCCAGTGACCAGGCTGGCGACAGGAAGATGCCAGCCCAATGTCTGGTCCTTTCAAGTGAAGTAGGTGAAGCTTGACTCTTCAGCCACGCGGTCCAGGAGGCGTCGACGACAACCAGGAGCTGGATTCGCGCTGTCCCACGTCGGATGTCGAGTGCTGCAGCGTCGGTATCAGGATTGGACCCAACAAGCCTTGAGAACAGCTACCCCCGCAATATGACAAGATTGGCTTCGGTGCAGACCAGCAAGGTCTGAGGGACTCACCCTTTGGAGGGGAGTCAGGGCACGTCTGGAGCAACCAGGAAAACCCAAAAACAAAGGATTGTCCTTCGTGGGGACCCACCAGTCGACGGACTGGGATCGCGAAGGCGCCTTGAGCTGAGATGCTGAAAGCGGGCCCACTGTACACTCGTGGAGTGTAGGCCCACAATCTTCGAGGCAAAAGGTGCTCAGGGTTTGGACTACAAGTAGCCCAATGCACAACTTCGGGAAAGCTCGGGAAGTCAATGCACTAGCAAATGTGCAGGATGTCCAGGAGTTCCGATCCCACGTCTCTCGTGATAGCTACAGGACTCAGCTTCGCTGGGGACTCGTGTCAGCCTCGGAAATGTCTGAAAGTCTGTGTCCTGTGTCGCAGATTCTTCGGGATCCGTCGGGAGCCTTGAAAATGCAGACAGGCAAGATGCTTCTTTGGTACCTGTTTGAACAGGGGAGTCACACCTTGACCCCCAAGGGAGATTTCTTCCGTCTTCCAGTCGATATGGAATGTCAAAGGTCCAAGATTTATGTATCAGAGTTTCGTCCAGGGTAATCTAAAGTCCTAGTAACTGGGTTCCTATAATTATACCAAGTTTAGGGGTTGGACTAACTCTAAGGGAGGACCTGGGGAGGGGGTGGTTACACCCCTTCCCCTTTGTCCAGTTTCACGCCAGAGCTGGGGCTGAGTGCCTCAGCAACCGGTTTGAACTGGGAAATGCACGGGGACCTTGTGTGCCCCACGCACTGTTTGAAAAGCATTCACTGACTGCAACCCACCCTACCCCAATACACTAAAGCCGGTCTGGGGTGTGCTGGCACCTCCCTGGACAGGAAACCCATTGTCATGGCCACCCCTGTCGGAGTTTCGTCCAGCAGCAGGAGGTCAGACTTGTGTCTGTGGCAGCAGCATCCATTTTGTGATGCTGAGGCTCTTTTAAACATTTACAGGGTAAGTAAGTGTGTTCATGTCTTCTCCCTCTAGAAGGGTGGGATGCTACCCATCCGCCAGAACTGGTGTGGGGGCGGGGGTAGTATTCCAAAGTGTTTGACACCTCACACAACATGTTTTGATAAAGCCATTCCAAAGTTAGCCTTAACTGCAAGGATTATAATGGACTTAAGAGTATATGGTATAGCTATATCATAGAACAGCTATAAGGAAGGGATTCCGAAAGCTGCACAGGGGCTCAACTCATGCTAGGGCACCCTCTCACACAAAACCAATCACTTCAGGATTGTCAAGGCCTGCCATAGGAGTGACTTATAGGCTCAATATGTGTCTGTCCATATATATATATATATATATATTACCTACTGGCGGTCGCCAGTAGGTATATATAGTTAGGATTTTTTCTCTATGGGTTTTTTGAAAATTCTATGTCTAATAACTTTGGCGTTTGTGGACGGAATTGGCTGAAATTTTCAGAAAAATGGCACATTTTGTTTCTGAGCAGCCCTTGAAAATTTGGGGGGGGTTCGTCCAGTGGGGGCCGAGAAAAAAGGGGGGTCCCAAAACGCGTTTTTCCCATGTTAATTTCCATAGGGCGGTTGGCCTCACTTTTAGCCCGAACGGCTGAATGGATTTGCACGAAACTTGGCAAAATTGTAGGGACTGGTAGCCCGATGTGCCTTTTGTAGGTCTCAATATATGTGCTCCAGTGGATTTTGAGAAATTAACGTTTAAAAAAAGATATATATCTGTAACAGCGGACCGGGCAGCGCTCTGGTTCGCGGACTTTTCGCGCAACGGAGCTTTGTGAAGCGAAGCTGATTGGTTCTCCGGCGTCTGTCAACATTCCAAACAGTCCGTAGCGGCCGCCATCTTGTCTCTCGGTAGGATCGAGAGACAAGAGGAGGTCAAAACAAAGGGGGAAATAACTATAAGGGGGCATAGTAGATCCTCGCTGACCCCCTAGGTTTGATGTGGAGGTTTTAAAAGGGCCCCGCGGGGCAAAAAAAAATAATAATAATAATAATCGAACGGCTGAATGGATTTGCACGAAACTTGGCAAAATTGTAGGGACTGGTAGCCCGATGTGCCTTTGCTAGGTCTCAATATATGTGCTTCAGTGGATTTTGAGAAATTAACGTTCAAAAAAAGATATATATCTGTAACAGCGCACCGCTTCGCGTACTTTTCGCGTTACGGAGCTTTGCGAAGCGAAGCTGATTGGCTCTCCGGTGTCTGTAAACATTCCAAACAGTACGTAGCGGCCGCCATCTTGTCTCTCGGTAGGATCGAGAGACAAGAGGAGGCCAAAGCGAAGGGGCAAATGACCATAAGGGGGCATAGTAGATCCTCGCTGACCCCCTAGGTTTGATGTGGAGGTTTTAAAAGGGCCCCGCGGGGCAAAAAAAAAAAATAATAATAATAATCGAACGGCTGAATGGATTTGCACGAAACTTGGTAAAATATTAGGGACTGGTAGCCCGATGTGCCTTTGCTATGTCTCAATATATGTGCTTCAGTGCATTTTGAGAAATTAACGTTCAAAAACAAGATATATATCTGTAACAGCGCTCCGCTTCGCGGAGATAAAATTATATCTGTATTACCTAGCTGTTGCTAACACCAGTTAGCGACGGCTAGTAGTAGATAGCGACCATCTTGGGTCCCACTTTGCATGTGAGTGATATTTATCACTAATGACATGCAAAGTGGGCATGCCAAGATGTTAGCGACTGGAAACAGTCGCTAACATCGCTATCTCCTATTATCAACTTTTGGAAATATTCGAGATAAGCGCGAATATCTCCAAAAAGTAACAGCTGCCCTGAGCAGTTCTTAGCCATGTTATCCAATGGGAGGTGGATAACATGGCTAAGAGCATTAGCTCGGTAATGCATGAATATCGCGGAGTTTTCAGCGATATTAATGCATTGCGCTCGTTTTTTATCGTATTTGCGATAAACCTTGATAATAGCAAGGTTTATCTGCGATAATTTCTGACGGTAAAAAAATCTTTGCAATGCATCGTTAGGGATAAATATCGCTTAACTTTGGTAATATGCCCCAACGTCTGTTAACGTTCGATTCGAAGGAAATCAGGAATTGTTGAAAAACATTGTGTGCGCCATCTTGTCTTTTTTCAAATGCCACACTTTTGTCGTGCACGGCAGCCATTTTAGATGCCTTGACCAGACCCACTCTGTGCACGCTGTCGATCCTTAGCATGGCTCCCCACCCTCGCAAGCATCTCACCCAGGCAGTGGTCACCCCCGCTCTCTGTCTTATGCATGGGTAATAAACCTCCCCCCATCTGCGCTGCTCTTCCCTGAGAATCACACCCTGTGCCCGCCCGACACCTCCCTTTCGCCCTATTCACTACCGCACCCTCTGACACTCCTTTTCCTCTGTGTCCGATTGTCCAGGCCGGTCCTAGGCTATCAGCTAGCCCTGCAGATGTAGTTTATGGCCACAGCTGTAAAGAATCACCCCTCTTCAAAGGAGTTATAGTAGATCAAGGCCCACACTCGATGAGATCCGTCACAGCAGAAGCGTTGCTATTATCTGAAAACCATCCTGTATTGTGATTGGGGAGGGGACCGAGCGTGAAGCGGAAGATTCCAGGGATGACTCTTTGTACATCAAAGTTTTTACAATTATGTGTCACATTAAAAATATATAGCACTCCGACAAAGTAGTAAGATTATAAAACTTTAATAATTTATAAATATATACAAGAAAACAAAAATAGTAATAACATATAAACATTTTTAGAGAAAAACAACGAAGTAGCGGTCGGCTGTGCGAATAGTCCCAACGCAGCACAACGTCCAGATTTCCGGCGTGGGGCGTCGCGGGGGGTGGGTCATCAGTAGCAAACTGTTGTGCGAATAGTTCCAAGGCAGCAGAACGCGCCGAAATCTAGATGACACGAAAGTGATGTCTAGTAAGTTGCCACCCAGCAAATAACGGCGTGGGGCGTCGCGGGGGGTGGGTCATCAGTAGCAAACTGTTGTGCGAATAGTTCCAAGGCAGCAGAACGATGGCACCAAGGTGATGTCCAGTAAGTTGCCGCACTGGTTTTGGTATCCTACAATGCTGCTCCGAATAACGGCGTGGAGCGCCCCGGGGGAGGCGGCGTGAACGGGCCTCTCCAGGTGGAGTCTCATCTGTTTTAGTGGGGCGCCCCTTTACCGTTTCAGTTGCCATTCCGTCCGCTTTTGGTCCACTGTGTCAAAATCCGCCATTCAGCTGAGTTGCGCCCACTCTTGCGGTGCAGCGATAGGCGGCTGCCACAGGACTCTCAAAATGGCGGCAGGCTCTTTCCTTTTTGGGCGTGGTCCACTGAAATGGCCCTGGGACACCTTGGAAATCGGACGCTTGTCTGCTAGGTCTTGGACCCCATTCTCGAAAGCGTCCCCTCCGCCTTGAGAATTCATCAAAAGTTTTGGGGGCCCCGACTCCTGCAGGCTTCTGGTGGGGAGCGGCTGCCATGATTGCTCGCGGAATGACCACGACGGAGCTACGAGATGGTGGTGCTCTCATGCTGACGCCAGTTTAGTCTGAAACATCCAGAAACAAGGTGGGGCTTTCATCGTTTGGGGGAAAAAAAAAGTTTTCATCCAATGAAAAGTGTTGTTTTTAGGTCATATGATCAAGCCTTCCATCATTCGGAAACCAAAAGTAAAATGAACCAATGAAAAGTTTTATAAACAAGTCACATGACCTGTTATGCGGCATAGGGTATAAAATGCGGAGAAAATACGTTGGCACGTGAGGCGGCGTCAGTAGCGGACCGATGTGCGAATAGGCCGAAGACAATACAACGCGCCAAGATCCGGATGGCACCGAGGTGGTGTCATAGTTGAGAGTTCTGAGCAGCGGTTGTAACACTGTCTGAAGCTTATTTGCAGCTGCTGCAGCTTCACTACGCGCCAAGATCCGGATGGCACCGAGGTGGTGTGTAGCAAGTTGCCGCACTGGTGTGGCCATCCTACAATGCTGAAAGTCGGCGTGGGGCGCCCCGTTGGCCTGTGAGTTTGCGTCAGTAGCGGACCGATGTGCGAATAGGCCGAAGGCAGCACAACGCGCCAAGATCCGGATGGCACCGAGGTGGTGTCTAGTAAGTTGTCGCACTTCTGTGGCCATCCTACAATGTTGAAAGTCGGCGTGGGGCGCCCCGTTTGCCTGTGAGATGGCGTCAGTAGCGGACCGATGTGCGAATAGGCCGAAGGCAGCACAACAATATTTTCTGACTGACACCACAAGGCGCTGAGATGCCAAGATCCGGATGGCACCGAGGTGATGTCTAAGTTGCGGACTGATGTGCGAATGGGGCCAAAGGCAGCGTAACAATATTTTTTGTATGGAAGATACCACTAGGCGTTGAGATGCCAAGATTCGGATGGCACTGAGGTGATGTCTAGCAAGTTGGTGTGGTCATCCTACAATGCTGAAACTCGGCGTGGGTCGCCCCATTAGCCTGTGAGATGGCGTCAGTAGCGGACCGATGTGCGAATAGGCCGAAGGCAGCACAACGTGCCAAGATCCGGATGTCACCGTGGTGGTTTCATAGTTGAGAGGCACTTCATCTGCAGTGGGGCGCCGAGATCCGGATGGCACCGAGGTGATGTCTAGCAAGTTGCTGTACTGGTGTGGTCATCCTACAATGCTGAAACTCGGCGTGGGTCGCCCCATTAGCCTGTGAGATGGCGTCAGTAGCGGACCGATGTGCGAATAGGCCGAAGGCAGCACAACGCGCCAAGATCCGGATGTCACCGTGGTGGTTTCATAGTTGAGAGGCACTTCATCTGCAGTGGGGCGCCGAGATTCGGATGGCACCGAGGTGATGTCTAGCAAGTTGCTGTACTTGTGTGGTCATCCTACAATGCTGAAACTCGGCGTGGGTCGCCCCATTAGCCTGTGAGATGGCTGTTCTTTGGATTTGGGCCTGGTCCACCAAAATGGCCCTGGGACACCTTAGAACTTGGACGCTCGATTTTTTTTTCCTTTCCTGTACATGCAAAAAAAGGTAAATGCCCGGTACGTTACACGCTTCATCTGCCACGATGAACTCTCCAGAGGAACCGAAAAAAAATATAGTTGTGGTAACTATACCATGCATCGTCATATGGAGAGGTGGCACCAATTAATTATAGTGCTGCATAAAAGAGAGATTTGGAGGAGAACCCCTGACCTGCTAGTACATTCATCAAAGAAGTGGCACTGAGAGCTTCAGAGGCAAGGGAAACGGTCCCAAATATTTAGAAGAACTTTGGAAAGATTAAAATGACATGTTTAGACTGTGGCAAATTAATTTCATGTGGACAGATGAGTGTTACTCTAATAAATACAGCATATGAACATCATCATAGTCGATGGTTGGTAGAGACATTTTGACTATATCCTGGACCTGCCCGTCCTCGCCCAAAATGGCGCCGGAATAAATGGGACTCGTAACTCCTTGTTGTGTACTGGTTGCAGAACCTTGAAATCACGAGATACGTATGCAGTTTTGAAGCACATGGCGGGCGGGGACGAGAATTGATTGAATATTTCGACATCCCTATTGATATTAAGTTCTGATGTGTTATTGATTACTGTACTGTTGAAAGTTCGAATTAACGTCACCCATGGTACTTGCCCGCAAATGTATATCTAGATAATTTTATTGTAACTGGCCCTGTCGTATTTTAATTATAAAATGTACGTCCACCGATTCCGTAACTGTTAGACACCTTAGTTCTTGCAACCTAATGGCCCGCCCGTTACGTTCCTCTACAGTGTAAATGTCTATTCATCATATACGATTACAGTTTGCTCTGTGGCAGGCCCACGTGGTTATAGGCTCGTATTTGTATAATGAAATTTTCACAATAAAGGTTTTTAAAAGAAAACATGGTAGTAGTATATACATTGGTAAAGTTTTTAATAATAGTGACTGTTTTAGAATCATTAAAAGGCAAGTGAAATAAAGCAGACCAATTACATGAAGGGTAAAAGGTATAATACGAAGGAACGCAGTAAAGATAAATGGTCAAGGGCTGTTGTGTTTTCTATTCCTGCAACATAAAGTGATCGATAAGAATCTCATATTCAGGCGTATCGGCGACTAAGACAGCAGGTCGACCCTCTTTTGCTCAACGGCTCCGTCATGGGACGAAGAAACGCTCTTTTTCTCGAAAAAAGAATATATTTTACTTGCAGGACAGTTGTAAAATTTCCGGGAAAGTACATTAGCCTGGAACATTATAACATATATTTAAGAAAAAATAATGTTCGGAAGTAATGAAAAGCGTAATTTTTAGGTCATATGACCAAGCCTTTCATCATTACAATAAGAAAAGTAAAATGAACCAATGAAAAGTTTTATTAACAAGTCACATGACTTGTTATGCTTACGTTACGCGCTGCGCGCCCCGGATGACTTCCGGATGCGCTAACGCGGCGCGTCATATGACGCATTACGCGACAACGCAGGTACAGAATATAGTCAAAATGTCTCCACCAACCAGCGGTCGGAACACAACCCCTTTCAGCAGGCTAAATAGTTCTGTTAAATGACAACAGAAGGGACAGGCAACAAGAACCATCAGTCAAAGAGGGGAGAGCTAGTTCTTCTCTACCGGGTTACATTGGGGCGCTACCGGAACTGATCGAATTGGTAGTCTACAGTGTTTTTGGATGTTTCAGACTGAAGCTGGGGTTAGCATGAGAGCAGCACCATTTCGTAGCTCCGTCGTGGTCATTCCGCAACCAATCATGGCAGCCGTTCTTTATCGTTATTTTGGGCGGGGTGGGTGGCGGAGCCGAGCTGTTTTGCAGCCATCATTGTGTGGAGTTCAGTTCATCTCACTAGTTTTGTATTTGTCATGAGGGGTTGTTCCTAATGTTTCTATTTTAGCGAGGTCAAAAAGAGATCCCATTAGTGGCCTACTGATTTTGCTCGATTCCTTTTCTTTTTTTTTTACACGATTTTTCGTTATCTGCAAAGACTAAACAGAGTATTGCGACTCTGTGTTTGTTTGTAAATAGAGAATGAACCAAAGAGAACTAATTCTAAAACAGTAAATACTTGGATAACAATCAATCAAATGGAGAGAGAAGCAGGCACGACGGATTACAATGGGGGCAAAGACCTGCGTTAACTACCTTTCACTATCTGCAAAGAGAGAGTACTCCTAATAGAAATGAGGGGGGGGGGGGCACCATTCAAAGCAGATCAGTGTGCATAAACACGAAAATGTTTTCACTTACCACGTACTTGACATTCGACAGCTTATGATATTTGCTATTAAAAAACCATTGAAATTCACTGAAAAAACCATAGGTTATAGACTATATATAGTTAGGAATTAGCATTTACAAAACCTTGAAAATTCACTGAAAAAACCATAGGTTATAGACCATATATAGTTAGGAATTAGCATTTAAAAAACCTTATTTTACTCACACAAAACCATTGAAATTCCATATATAGTTAGTTGCACTAACTATATATCGCGCACCTGCAATCCACTGCTGATCATGTCACATATTACATCATTCATGACATGGTCAGTGACATCACTGATGACATCACTGATGACATCTCAAATGACATCACTGATGACATCACTGATGACATCTCATTTGACATCATTCTTGTGCTAATACGATAAACCTCTTCAGACTCTAATATAACCTTAGATACACTCAGTGTATACAGACACTCACACACTTCCACTCATCCATGGAGTTACTCACACACCCAGTCAGTCATGCAAAGAAACAATCTCATCTCCATTTCTTCAACTATACAGTTAAACACACCTTACTTATTGAAACATATACTAACACATATTTACTCTCTTATACAATCCCTGATACAAGTTCACAATGATCGATACAACCACTCACTCATTCGGTGGCTCTCATGCACAGTTATTTATATATGCCAACTCTCACATGTACTGTGTTTTACATATGTACTTACTATGACATGTAGCATTGAGATATCCATTCACTCATCAATACACTCATGCACACAGTCAACTGCCCATGTAGCTGTTTCCACATGCACTCTTGAACTCATACACCTAGTGAATAAACTGTTCACACATCTATGCATAGAGTCACACACCTTCCAGCCACCCCCACACAAACTCAATCTCCCATAGAAATACTTGGGCAACCAATTAATAACACATATAGCCTCTCGTATAGCTAATGATCAACACATGCAGCAGTTTACAGAACAACAGACATAATGATGCACAAATTAAGACAGTTTAGTCACTAACCCATGCATTCAGTGAGACACATTTAATCACTCACTCATACAGTCAGTCACGCACCTACTAAATCCTTCATCCAGACACTTATACATCCACTCATTCTTCAATATGTAAGACATATTTTAACTTTACAGAAACATACAGTCACTGGATGTTGTCATCAGTGATGTCATTTGAGATGTCATCAGTGATGTCATCAGTGATGTCACTGACCATGTCATGAATGATGTAATATGTGACATGATCAGCAGTGGATTGCAGGTGCGCGATATATAGTTAGTGCAACTAACTATATATGGAATTTCAATGGTTTTGTGTGAGTAAAATAAGGTTTTTTAAATGCTAATTCCTAACTATATATGGTCTATAACCTATGGTTTTTTCAGTGAATATATATATATATATATATATATATATATATATATATATATATATATATATATATATATATATATATATATATATATATATATAGATAGATAGATATAGGTAGATATAGGTATACTATATCTAAGTAAGGGGTGCTTACATCACCTTACCCACCTGTGGTGCCATTTTGGAAGGATTCCACCTATGCCCTTGGTACCTAAGGTACCATATACTAGGGACTCACAAGGGTTACCCAGTAACCAATCTGGAGTGTACCTAATGTACAGGTAACCAATTTAGAGAGAGAACAGCTAGGCTGTGGTCCTGATTAGCAGGGCCACAGCCAGACTAAAGTCGATAAACCAGTGAAACACAGCAAAAAGTGGGGGTAACCATAGGAAGCAGATCCTACTCTCCTACAGTAGTTTGTCAGCTGGCCAGAAGAAATTCCGTACCAACTTTGCTTAAACCATTCAGGACATTGCCAAATATGTCATATGGTCAGGTCTGAACACAACTGTTTGTTTAGGCAGAGTAGTTGGGACTGTCATTGTGCTCTGGCACCACGCTGGTTGTGATCCACAGGCTTCTCGTGTGACATCCAGGCACCACTCATGGATATGCCTTTTGACGGGTCTGACCTGTTTGGCAAGAAGGCCAAAAGAGAGGACTGTTGATTTCCTCAATTATGCTCATTGGCCAAACCAGGTGGCGTATGCGGGCTTTGCAGTGGGATCAAATAGTCTGTGTGCCCAGCACCAAGGATATCTATTGGATTTCATCCATGTTTTGAAAGAGACTGCAAAAGATCTGTTGCGGTGGCTGTTCAACTGTAATTGGACCAGCTCTTGGAAACCACTCTTCCAACCACACCCAAAGCTGACAGTGCTGACAGATGCATTACTGCTGGGTTGGGTTGGTCATCTGGGAGAGGTGGAGATCATAGGACTATAGTCTCCGGCGAAGAGGCATCTCCACATCAACTTTTTGGAGTTGTGAGCCATTCGCCTGCTATTGAAAGCCTTCCTGCCATCCATAAAATTGCACTGTAAAGAAAGTAGAGCCACGGCGCACTCCCTTAGTCCTTCCACCCCCGCAAGGCAGTTTAACCAACAGTTTCACATCATTTGAAACCTCACTGGTGGGAGCAATTACCTGCAATGTCCAGGCCCACCACCCCAACAAGAAGCACCCTAGTCCTTTTAAGGTTGGGGTATGAAATCTAGTAGGCAGCATCTAGGCCAACAGGGACAGCAAACCTCTCAGTACCCCGCTCCTTCTAAGAGCAGCCTCCTGGCTGCTTTAGTTTGACCTTAGGAGCACACAACCACCCTGTTGGAAGCAGAATCAGTAATTTTCTCCGCAGTTGGATGACCATAGCATCCAACAGGTGGGTCCTGCATAAAATTCAGTAGGACTACACTCTTCCATTACTTTCCGACCTTCCCCCTCTTCCACCTACATCAAAGCAGATTTTGGGGAGATACTTGTTGATTTTGCTGCAGGAAGTTCTGGCTCTTTTATAGAAAGGAGCCATAGAGTGAGTCCTGGCCTCAAAACTCTGAACTGGATCTTACTTCCATTATTTCCTTATTCCAAAAAAGGGCGGAAGCCTTCATGCCGTTTTAGATCTTCGGCCTCTCAATTTTTTCCTGCTGTAGGACAAATTCAATATTCTCAAACTGGCCCAGGTTCCAGCTGCCCTGGAGCTAGGACCCTGTATAGTAGCACTTGACCTGCAAGATGCCTGGTTTCATGTTCCCCTCTTATAGGCGCTACCTGCAGTTGCAGGTGGGCCACAGGCTTTTTCAGAATGGATGACTCAGTTTCGGCCTCACCAGTGCCCCTCAGGTATTCACAAAAGTGATGGCTGTTGACGTTGTGAAAGTTACTGTTCACAGCCTCATTCAAAGTTGTAAAGATTGTGTGTTCACTGAGAAAAAATGTAGTTAACTGCTAAACCTGGCCCTTTTTGCAGGGTCACCCCTCCCCCAACCAGATGTTTTGCCTTATGTTATTACAATCATTTTTGTTTACTTTAGGACTCTGCTCTTTTTCCCTGCTAACCAGTGGTAATGTGCTTGCACTCTCTCCCTAAAACATGGTAAAATTGCCCTACTCCTGATTGCTACATTTAATTTACTTGTAAGTCCCTAGTATGTGGAGCTACATGTGCACAGAGCCTGTAAATTAAATCTTACTAGTGAGCAGCAGGACTAATTGTGCCACCCACTAAAAGTAGCCTATTTGAAAGAGACTATTAGTTATATATTCCTTACCATAGAATTACCCCCAGGTGTCAGACTGGATCCAGAGACATTTTTTCATAGCAGTACCCCTGCTCTTCGTAGGTGGCGTCGGTCGACTCCATGTTCGTCATCGGCGTCGTGGACGCCAGGATGACGCCGCCCTCGCGTGCTAATGTCAGTTCTTTCTTTTACCGCAGACGTCATTTTGGTCACGTGGTCGCACTCACTGTGGGATACGGTTGCGCATGTGTTGCCTAGTGTCCGAAGGAGGCCCAGGCAGTGCTCTCCCAGGCTGTTGCTGCCGGCAGGGATGCAGCAAAGTTTACAATCCATTGTGGACTGGACACCGCCGACTCTCTGGGCAGGACCATTTCAACATCGGTAGCGCTTCGCCGCTACGCCTGGATGAGTCTACTGGCTTTTCAGGGGATGTCTAGAACACCCTGATGGACATGCCCTGTATGGCCGTCGCCTTTTTGGCGACAAAGCAGACAATGCCCTACTGCTCTTTAAGGACTCACGGGCTACGGCCAAGTCCTTGGGCCTCTCCTCCCGTCCGGCGCAGTCTGCTTTTCGCCTGTTTCGTGGCTACGGAAGGGGTGCCCCGCCTGGTCCCACCCTGGGCCACAGGCCGCAGCAAGTTACCCAGCCTTCGCATGGCCGGGGACGTGGAAACAACTGGCGAGGTTCTGAGGTTCAGGGGGTGGGCCAGTCCACCAACCCCTCTCTGCAGCAGCCTCCAAACCCTCCTAGTCCGTCCTTTCAGGCCAATCAAACGCCAGTGGGTGGCAGGATTCGCCATCACCTCCCCCACTGGCGTACCATCACTTCGGACAGGTGGGTTTTGCAAATAGTCCAAAGGGGCGACTCCCTCCCCTTCGAGACTACCCCTCCAGCCATGCCACTGCGATCCCACCGCATGTCGGAGGACCACCTGGGCTTCTCCAGAACGCAGTTACGGCTCTCTTGGCCAAGGGAGCCATTGCACGCGTCCCTGTGCCAGAAGTAGGTTGTGGTTGCTATTCCTACTATTTTCTGGTTCACAAGAAGGACAAGGGCCTGCGTTCTATCTTGGACCTCAGGGACGTCAACCGCTTCCTCCGGAAGGAGAAATTCAAGATGTTGACATTGGCTCAGGTTCTGTCTGCCCTCGACCCTGGAGACTGGATTTTAGCATTGGACTTGCATGACACCTATTTCCACATCCCCATCCTGCCAGCCCACAGGCGTTACGTACGGTAGGCCACGAGCATTTTCGGTTTACCATGCTTCCCTTTGGCCTTACCAGCGCCCCTCAGGTGTTCATGAAAGTGATGGCGGTGGTTGCAGCTCATCTGTGCAGATCAGAGGTTCCAGTATTCCCCTATCCCGATGACTGGTTGTTGAAGGTGGGCTCGCTCCAGGCTGTCGTCTTCCACCTCCAGACTATGGCGGACCTCCTGCACTCACCGGGGTTCACTATCAATGTGCCGAAGTCACACCTTATTTCTTCTAACAAGCTCCTCTTCATTAGAGCAGTTCTGGACAGGATGCAGTTTCGGGCGTATCCTCCTGAGCAGCGAGTCCCAGATATTCGGGCTATGATTTCGATCTCTCAAGGGCGTGGCTACGCACGCAATGGTGGTGGACGTGCACGGGTAGAGCTCCGTGCTGAGCTCCCCTTCCCTGGGCCAGTTATCCGCTAAAACAGCACGGAGCCGCCTGAAACTTTCAGCGGACCTTCCTGGGGCGATTCTCGGCACTGCGGCTGATTTTGGCATCGGAGACCCGACGGGCCGAGCCCCGTCCTTTCCTGAGACCCGCCTGCGGGGCCAGCGGTGACGAGGTCGGTGGAGTGATCACGGGAGGCCGCGGCTTGGGCCTACCACACAGGCCCCACACTGCGCACTTCGCCGGGGCGGGACTGTACCCCGCAGAGCCCTTCACCGAGGAGCAGGCACAATAGCCACTAGACGCCCTGTCTGCCGCGTGGCTGGATGCCCACGGGGGGGCTGCTGTGGGTGCGGAGCGGGCGCCTGGCGGGACCTGCCTGACCGCGGAGCTGCCGGGACCCGGGAGCGGAACACCCCTGCACGGCTGTGCGGAGACACTCCTGGCGGAGTAGCGACCAGGGCCAGCAAGCCGGAGAACCAACGCGGCCTGCGGCGACCCTCCCGGTGGCTTCCGGAGACAACGGACTCCCCCCCGGCCGGGAGGGGAGGCCGGGGGCACAGGCCAAAAACTTGCAGATCCCGCACTGCGCTGAGCGACCCGCACGGCGGCTGCTGCTGCCCGCGGGGAGCTCTTGAGTGGAGCTGGGCTCGCCCTCCGGCACGGACCTGCCTGGCCCCCCCACTGCCGCGATCGGGGAGCAGCGCCCTGGAGTAGTGCTGACGGGGCTACTGGGGGGGGCCCACGGGCCCACGTGGCAGATCTGCCGGATGACTGTTGGTGCTACCCTGGCCCTACGGACCCTTGCATAAAACTGAACAGCCTCGTACTTCGCTGCAGGGCGGCGACACCTGACTGCCGGCTGCTCACTACCTGGGCGCTCACGCCGGTGCCTGCGACGCGGCCCTCACACTCCCGGCGAGGAACATTACCGCCCGCCTGGCGAGGCGAGCGGACAGAGGGCAGGGGCCGGGCCGGGCGACTGGCACTGAATGAACGGCTCACAAACATACCTGCCGCAGAAGGGAGCCCGCAAATAGTCCAGGCACACACTGAGAGCGGGACGGCGGGAGCGGCCCTGAGGAGGGACCTGCTGAGCCCACACACGAGACGACTGAGCTGTGGAGCCGCGTGTGACGCTGGAGAGACGCTGGAGAGGCGCTATTTGATGACAGGACCTGCCATGCGAACATTCCTGTCCTACAACATCTAGGACACTGGCAGAGAAGACCTGCACATGTCCGGTGGAGTGAGGACGCGCACCGGGACAGGGGGAGCCCCTCCAAAAGGAAAGACCGGCAAGCTACTGGACAAGATGGCCGCTGATCAGGTCGCTGCGAGGTTGGATAGCGTGCTTGCAGCTATGGAGCGCATGGAGCACTCACTTCAGCAGACCAGAACCTCCCTGGAGTCGAAAATTGACAGTGTCGCGATTGACCTCACACACCTACGCGATGACCACAGGAAGCTGGCGGACCGGACCAAGACGCTGGAGGGTGCGGTGAAAGATGTTGAACCCAGGGTCGCCCAGACGGACAAACACGTACAAGATCTCCTCAACAGAGTGGATTTCTTGGAGGATCGGGCTGAGGATGCGGAAGGGCGGGCGAGACGCAATAACATTCGCCTGGTGGGAGTCCCCGAAAAATGGGAAGGGACCCGACCCGCACAAAGAGTGGAGGACTGGCTCAGGGAGCTGCTTCCTGCGGACACGCTCTCGCCGCAATTTGTGGTGGAGAGGGCGCACAGAGTCCCAACGAGACCCCACACCACGGGCATGAACCCAAGGCCGCTCCTCTTCAGGATCCTCAACTACAGAGACAGAGACGCAGTGCTGCGGGAAACCAGGCGTCTTGGCGAAGTCCGCATTGACAATGCACACGTCATGTTTTTCCCGGACTACACAATCCGAGTACAGCGTCAAAGGCATGATTTCCTGGAGGCTAAGCGGAGACTCAGGGAGGCGGGCTTGAAGTATTCCCTCCTATTTCCTGCCAAACTGAGGGTGGTGGCGCGGGACAAGACTTACTTCTTTAACACCCCAGAGGAGGTCGGTGACTGGCTGGACAGTGGTACTGATACGACGCCGAGACAGACGCAGGAGAACGGGACGCGGCCGCGAAGGCGCGGACCGAGACGCCACCGTGGGAACAGGGACCAGCGGAACCGAAGACCGGAGGAACCGTCGCGTCACTCCCCACCAGCTGACCAAATGCTTATGGAACAACAGGATGCGCTCCGACGTATCTCTCAAATGAGCAACTCTCCTGGATCGGAAGTCGCCGTGGACCCTGGCCAACAGACCAATCTCAGCGATGAAGAAGCCATTTATGGACTGCCGGACTCCCAGATGTCTGTGGAACTCCCGGAGGTCACACCGCAGACGGCAGACTTGCTCCACTGAAGGAAAAGTCGCACGTAATATGAGAACTCTGTTGCAGAGACGAGATCGGCATGGTGCCGAAGGGCCGCTTGGTGATGCTACATGCTGGGCATCTGTCGGGGGGGCCCCCACAGCTAGGTTGGCGGTCGGCCTCACCAGCGCACCGTGAGTACTTCTCCTATTCCAACGACCCTCGAGAAGGTAAGGTGCTGATGGAACACTAATGCCACGCTTCCCACTCCCCCCTCCCCTGGTCTGTGGCACCGTCTCCCTGGCTTCCCTACATGGCCGGGGATTGCATTGACCCCCAGCAGCATGTGACTTTCTTGCACTGTGCAGGCAATGTGTCAGCAAACATTTATATACCCAATCCAAAGACAGGCTGCAGGGGTGGGCCCCCCATGGAGCTAAAGACGTCCAGCTCTGGCGCGCTGACATTGGCTGTAACTGGACTGGCCCATGAGGCCCAGGGAAGGGATTAGACCTTTCCTCTTGCACACCTCATAGAACTGTCAGGACTGTGAGTAGCACACGATCCCCCCAGATTTGAATAGTTGTCCCTCTTTTTTATAGAGTATGGACGGTGGCCCGTTTTGCTACTGCCCTTTTGGTATTTCAGGGGTGTTTCCCTACAGTTGGGTTTTGTTACAATGTGTTTTGTATCCCCTTTTTGATGTCTTCCTGACCTTTTATGGGCGCGCTGAGGGGGGTGGTCGGGGGAGAGCTGGCGGTGGAGTTGTTGCGGATGGGCGCTGGGCTGCAATTGAGGGGACGGGATGGAGAAACACACTGCTGTTTGATGGAGTCTACCAAACTATGCACCTGGAACATTAGGGGTATGCACACACCAGCACGCCGCTATCAGATATATTCCTACCTGAAGAGACACCAGATACGCATCGCACTTCTGCAGGAAACGCACTTGGACAGGGCAGAGGTAGTCGCACTGCGGCGTAGATGGAGGGGGCAGCTGTATGCTACCGAGTACTCATCGTATGCCAGGGGGGCGCTCATATGGGTGCAGCCGGGTACTCCCTTTGCGATGTCCGATGTGCAGACTGATCCGGAGGGCAGATATGTGCTAGTGAAGGGCCGCCTGGATGGGCAATCTATAGTGCTAGCGTCCATATACTCTCCAAATACGGAACAGGGGGGCTTCCTGGCGCGCGTTTCGGAAAAGCTGGCACCCTGGCATGGCATCCCCTGGGTTCTGGGAGGGGACTATAACACGGTACTGGATCCCGCACTGGACCGCTCGGCCCCGCCTGGGCCCAATGCCACCTCTCAGGGGGCAATTAAGGCACTCACCCAATGGGCGACACAGTGGGACCTACGGGATGCATGGCGCGCACGCAACCCTAACATTAAAATATACTCCTATTACTCAGGGGCACACTCGTTGCATGTCCGCCTGGACAGATATATGGTGTCATCGGAGCTCTTGCCGCACATAACAGATACACAATACCTTGGTCGGACGCATTCTGACCACAACCCGCACACACTGCACATAGCCTGGGAGCGCCCCCACCCGCCCATCCCCATGTGGCGCCTACAGCCGGCCCTGCTGCTAGACGCCCCATTCCGAGACTCCCTGCAGGCACGCGCAGCAGACTATTTCACTGATAACGCAGGCACGGCGTCCTCCCCGCAGGTCGAGTGGGACGCATTCAAGGTGGTGATGCGGGGCCACTCCCTGGGGACACAGGGCGGTATACGGAAACAATTAGAGGCCGACCTATGCCGGGTGGAGGCTGAATTGCTCCGCCGGGAGCAGGAGGCGGTGGAGGGGACGAGCGCCGAGCTAGATGAGGCCCGCGCGGAACAAGAGGCGCTACTAGAACGCCTGCGACACATCAATTTTGCGGCACACTCGGCGCGAACGCACCAATACAGCGACAAACCCGGCAGATTGCTGGCCTGGCTAGTCAGACAAGAAAACCGCGCTGAGCCAATATCAGCCATCCGGACGACCATGGGGGACGTAGTGCACACACAGAGTAAGATACATCAGGCCTTCGTGCAGCATTATCAGGCACTGTATAGGTCACAGCTGAGGGCTTCGTCGGCGACCATAGCTGAATACTTGGAGCACATCCCACTACCAACTCTTACGGAGGTGCAGCGGGGGGAGCTAGGGGCACCTTTCACGCGGGAAGAGCTGCGTGAGGCTATCTTCGCACTGTCCAATGGCAAAACGCCAGGCCCTGACGGCCTGCCTGCCGAATTCTTTAAGACCTGTTCAGATATACTGATCCCGGAACTGCTCAAAATGTACAATGCTGCAATTGAGGACTCGGCGCTTCCTGCCACGCTGAATGAGGCTAACCTGGTTTCTCTTCTGAAGCCTGGTAGGGATGGGACCAGTATGGGCTCTTACAGGCCCTTGGCCATGTTGAATACCGACTATAAAATATTCACCTCTTTGCTAGCTCGCCGCCTGGCTGCGGAGGTCCCTGCCCTGGTTCATTCTGACCAAAATGGCTTCGTGCCAGCGAGAAGCACCTCGCGTAATATTCGTCGACTCTTCCGGGTACAGGTGGAAGCAGTACCCCAATGGCCGAGGTCGGGTTGTCTGTTCTTAGACCTCGAGAAGGCCTTCGACTCGGTGGAGTGGCCTTACTTGGGGGCAGTACTGGACCGCTTTGACCTGGGGGGAGCGTTCGAAGACATGGTGGACCTTATCTATCGGCGGCCGGGTGTCAGGGTGCGTACGGGCAGGCTACTCTCTGAGGAAGTACTGGTGCGCAGAGGTACCCGACAGGGTTGCCCGCTATCGCCCCTACTTTTCTCTCTGGCAATTGAACCCCTGGCGGCGCTACTACGGTCGCGGGGGGCGGGATGGGGAATCCCGCTGGCGGATGGTACACATATAGTTTCACTATACGCAGATGATTTACTTCTGTATGTGCCAGACCTCACAGCAGTGCCAGATGAATTGTCGGACATTTTCCAGACCTTCGAAACAGTGTCAGGACTCAGGGTCAACTGGGTGAAGTCCGGAGTGTACTCCTTCAGCCAAGAAACGCAGGAATGCGACGTGACCCTTGGAGGTGCCAGGCTGACCTGGTATCCCACCTCCTTTAAGTATCTTGGGATGCACATCTATAGAGACCCGGAGACCATATTGGAAGGTAACCTGGGACGTGCCGTGTCCTCTCTACGTGCGCAGATGGCTTTCTGGAAGACACTGCCCCTGAATGTACCGAGCAGGATTGCTCTAACTAAAATGATAGCATTGCCTAGACTGCTCTATCACTTTGCCAACATCCCGTCCTACGTCCCCGCTAAACTCTTCCGCGAACTAGAAACAATGGTCCGTAACCTGATCTGGAATGGGGGGCGACCCCGAGTGGCCCTGTCGAAATTATACTCCCCGACAACAGAGGGCGGGCTGGCAGTTCCTAATATGGAACTGTATTATCTGGCTGCGCAGCTGCAATGGGTGACACACTGGCTGAGTGGCACGCACCTGGATGACACGGCCACCGCTACGTACACATGGACATACGCGCAGATATGCGTGCTGTTCCACCCCCTAACTAAAGGCCCACGCCCGCTGCCCCTGCATGTGGCTGTGGCCCGCAAGTGTTTCCTCCGCAGTTTAAAACTGACCGGGGAAGTAAAGCCATATGCCCCTGCGATTCCTCTGCTGGGCACGCCCAGGAGATGCGGAGCGGTAACAGCGCGCATCCTAGAGTGTTGGACGGCGGCTGGAGTAGAGACACTAGGTGACCTTTATGCGGACGGTGCTCTGCTTCCATTCGAGGAGCTGACAGAGGGCGCAGGTCTACCGGCGGGGCAGTTCCTGACCCATGCGTCCATACTAAGGGCATACGCGGAATCCTGGGGGGGAGTTGGGGAGGAACCGCAGATGCATCATGTGATGCAGTACCTACATGTAATGGGCAACGGCACCCACATAATCCACTGGCTGGCGCAGGCTCTCCTCCTACACACGCAGCGGTCCACGCAACCGGCGCGGGACAAGTGGGCGACCCACCGACAGCGGGAATGGACGGATAAGGAGTGGGCAATGATCTTAGCCAGCCCTATGAACATCCCGCGCAATGCCCGCTTCCGAACCATCCAATTTTATATAATACATCAGGCATACTTATCACCAGATAGGATCAACAAATACTTCAAGATTAACACCGCCGCCTGTCCCAGATGCGACTTGATAGGTGCGGACATTTTACACTTGCTCTGGAATTGCCCCTCACTGGATTCATACTGGGGGGAGGTGGCGTCTCTCCTAACGCACAGCGCTGGCCCTGGGCTACCACATACCTGGGAGGCATGCATACTTGGTTTATATGGCAGGAACAAACTGAATAAGACGCACGCCAGGTTCTGGGATTTAGGCCTCATCACGGCCAAGCGGCTGATTACTAAACATTGGAAGGAGAGGAGGCCGCCAATCCCTAAATACTGGTGCGCCTCCTTTACTAACTGGGCTAGGGCGGAAAGCGTGGCTTTGCACAAGGAAGAAGTTGCGGGCTTGAGACAATTCCCCATTGCGCAGATTTGGGACGGGTTTGTGCGATCCCTACAGGAAGAAAGGACGGCCAGAGGGCTCATATAGGGTCAGTAATAAGCGCGTTGACACGAGCCACATAGCTGTAGGGAAGCTGGGTGTATGAATAGGTGTTCTCTCCCCCCACCCCCCCCCCCACGTCATACACACATTGAGGGCACTGGTGGTGTGGCGTCTCTTGACCAGTGGGGACTGCCGCCTTCCCAGTTGTTTCGCCAACAGGCGCTTGTGAGCACCCCATGTCCAATAAGCTAATCGATGGTCTGGATAGTCATTCACAAGCAGACGCATTACAGTACAGGCCTGCTGCGATGTCTCGCAGACCGCTCTCAGTGGAATCGCTCCCTTTAGCGCGCCCGCTCTCCCCACGGCCCCCCTCCCCACACAACCACCCCCGTTTATATGTTCTGGACTCTTACCTCCCACACGTAGTCTGTCAGCTAGGATGCGCAAGCGATCACAGACTTAGGAGAGGGGACTGGCGCAGGCCACGTCTCTCTCAACAGCTGCATGTCAGCCTATAGAGCCACCCGCACGAGTCGCTGCACGAAGTAGAAATGGGAATTACTTGGCAGGTGGAGCGATTCGCAGCGCAGGTAAGCCGCACAAGTGCCTCATCCGCATCCACATTATTGACACGCAGCTGAGGTCAGCGAAAACTCCTCCTGGGCTTGGTACCGAGGGTGCGGTAATGTTCGCTGAAGATACAACCGACAGAATGGGACACACAGATGAGACTTGTCCAGTTTCCTAAGTTGCAATGTTTTGCATATATATACATAATGAAAATAAAAAAAAAATGACGTTCATTTTACACATGTTGTGCGCAGAGGCACCTATACCGTGAAGGATATTGTACATCATATGCAATGATTGTTGGCCGGCACGAAATTACATGCTTCTTGCTTGTGCTCATTTATCTCGTACATGCCTCCTCAAGTTGCGGCCGCCCACAGGGTTGTAGGCTGCGCCATCTGTACTGTGCTATGAAAAATTAATAAACGTCTTTAAAAAAAAAAAAAATGATTTCGATCTCTCAACCTCTGTCCGGGGTTTCGGTCAGAACGACCCTGTGGCTGCTGGGCCTCATGGCCTCTTTCATCCTACTGGTGGATCATGCCAGTTCCAGTGGACACGTTTGAAAAATAAAGACCTGGCAACAAATTTGGTTGCTGCTATTTATTTAGATGCATGGTTAGACCCTCGGTTAAACCAATTCTGAGGATCTATTGAAACTAATTTATAGATAGCTTGCAAATAGTTTACACAAAACATGCAAGTATTTAGTACATCAGATATGTGAAAAAACACCAACAAAACAAGTTTAAACAAAATTAAATCAAAAGCAATGAATTCTAAACATGCGGAACTATGACATATATCATGCAACAGTTAAAGCTGATTTAGTAGATATTTCAAAACACAGTTACATGTAAAAGTACACCAGAACAATTTTTGCATGTCGATGGTCCTATTGCTCATTTATTTCCTCATTTTTAGAGCCAATCCCACAGAGGGCTGAATTTTATCTGTTTTCAGCAAAGCCTAGTCTTAATAGACTGCACTCAATGTTTTGAGCCTTCAGTGGGTGTTAGGGGTTCATTCGTAACAAGTGTCAAATGCCGACGCGTTTCCAAACCGTTCAAGTAATTCACGGTTTTTCTTCAGGGCACGACTGGGTACCTAATAATAAACAAAAAATACAGGTGCTTAGCGACCTTTCTTTCTCTCTATTTACATGCCTGGTTCGCTAATGTAGCGAGGATTTACCTTCATGTAATTCTGGATATCCTCTATTCGGAGTACAAAGTGTGTGCGCTGGTTTGATTTCGGGTATTCAGATCTGCATGGGAGCAAAAGGGCAAGGGCTTGTCACTAGTCTCTGCATTTAGATTAATGCGCTGTCTGTTTGCGCATAATTTTTAGCATACTCACTAGATATTAACATTGTCAGTACACGCTGATGGCCACGCTTCTTTTCACATTGTTCGCGGATGTTCCGCTAATCTGTGGTGAGAATGTGTATTTTGAGCTGGGTCATTTTTATCCTTAAAACATTGTGACTGTATTATTAGTTTAACTGGTGAATTAATGGTGGCTTACTTTGCTCGGAGCGTTTCACTAGTTCTCGGTGTTTCGATGGGTTTTGCTTCCAGCTCGAACACGGTGAGGAAAAGCTTCCACTTTTATGTTTATCTGTAATAGTTAAAAACAGCTTGTAGCTGACGCACATTGAGTTAACTATGCTGTTTTGCGTGATGCTGAATTCAAAAGCGCCTGTCTCACCTGACTTTTCATATGTTTGTTCGGGGGCTATGGCTTCCGTATTCTCTCCTCGATAGGTATCGCGTTTGTTTTTGGCAACTCCTACTTTTATGAAAGTGACGATCACATAATGCTGTGGAACTGTGGGATTTGTAGTTAGTCAGATTTTGGTTTAATTTGTGATCACGCAACTGCATTGTTTCTTGTTAAATGATAAACGATCTCAAATCGGTTTGCAAGTCACATTAGTGGAGAGCACTCTAATGTATGTGTGAGTTTCTGATTGGGGCAAAACATTTTTTTTAAATGTGTTCAATGAAAACGATTGATCTGTGTGTGGGCATAGCGTGTAGTCTGTTTAATGGTGATTTGGTTTGAAATGGGTGTAACGTGAAGGGCCAACCGCGGGGTTACACTATAGTTCGTTGAAGTTCGGACATCTCGTTCATCCCTTCCACCACGCAGTTGTATCTTAAAATCAAGTAGGCTTCTTTTTTAAGCAACATGGTATCGACATTACCTCCACGGGGGGGGAGTTTTAATGCTTGACAAGATTGTCCACTGGAAGTCTTTCTCAGTGTGTTTTTTCTCGATGAAATGCTGTACCATTGGAGCGGTCAGCACTTTTCGTTTAATTCTAGACCTGTATTGGGCAAGTCGTTGATTGATTTGTTGATTGGTCTTCCCAATGTAAAGTTTTGGGCAAGGGCAAATAATCGCATAAACTAAGTTATGGCTTTTACAATTAGTGAATTCTTTGTGTGACCATTTCGTGGAGTTAAATTCAAACATGGCCCCTTCAATTGTATTGGCGCAAGAAATACATGTGCCACATTTGTGGTGGCCAATCACTGGTTTCATGTTCCATAATGTGCGGATATCAGACTTGGGTTTGGTGATCCTTAGGTCTGCTCGTATAATTTGTTGACCTATGCTTCTGTTCTTTTTGAGAGCAAATAGGGGTTTAGCCATTGGCACTTCGAGATTGGACAGTAGTCTTCCACCTCCAGACTATGGCGGACCTCCTGCACTCACTGGGGTTCACTATCAATGTGCCGAAGTCACACCTTATTTCTTCTCACAAGCTCCTCTTCATTAGAGCAGTTCTGGACATGATGCAGTTTCGTGCGTATCCTCCTGAGCAGCGAGTCCCAGATATTCGGGCTATGGTTTCGATCTCTCAACCTCTGTCTGGGGTTTCGGTCAGAATGACCCTGTGGCTGCTGGGCCTCATGGCCTCTTTCAACCTGCTGGTGGGTCATGCCAGTTCCAGTGGACACAGCATCAGGGGAATCTGGTTGATTGCATCCAGATCTCGGAGGGCACTGCACGCCAATTGCAGTGGTGGCTAACGAACCAGGATTGGGTCCATGGCAGATCCGTCTCCATTCCCCAACCAGAATTCACAGTGGTGAAAGATAAATCGCTTCTGGGGTGGGGCGGCTATATGGGAGAGGCGGAGATCAGAGGCCTCTGGTCTCCGGCGGAGTCCGGGCTCCACATCAGCCTTCTGGAGCTCAGGACGATTCATCTTGCACTGAAGGCACGCTTTCGTTCTGTCAAAGGAAGAGTAGTGCAGCATTTCACGGACACCACCACAACCATGTGGTACAAACAGGGCAGGGTGGGGTCGTGGACCCTCTGTCAAGAGCCTCTTCGCCTCTGGACATGGCTGGAACATCAGGGAATATCCCTGGTGGTTCAACACCTGGCAGGCTCTCTGAAAGCCTGGGCGGACAAACTGAGCCTCAGGTGAATGATCCATCACAAATGGCATTTTCACTCGGAGGTGGTGCCAGGTGTCTTTCAGCAGTGGAGAGAGCCTTGGTTAGGTCTATTCGCCACCGAAGAGAACGTGCACTGTCAGCAATTTTGCACATTGGAATTTCCAAGGCAGCACTCGCTCGGCGACGCTTGTTATCGCGAGTGGAGTTGTGGTGTTCCATACGACTTTCCACCTATACCACTTCTGCCCAGATTGCTGAAGAAGATCAAGGACGACTGGACCCAAGTCATTCTTGTGGCTCCTGATTGGGCTTGAAGAGTTTGGTATCCCTAGCTGTTACAACTGGCCATCGATCCTCCGATCCGACTGCCTCTTCAGGGGAATCTTCTGTCGCAGCAGCAGGTAACTGTCCTCCACCTGAACTTGTCCAGCCTCCACCTCCTTGCATGGAGATTGAGTGTCGACAGTTGACAGCCTTTAACCTTCCTCCCGAAGTCTGTAATGTTATCTTGGCAGCCAGGCGTCCCTCCATTACGACGGTATATGCCTGTTGATGGAATAGATTTGTGGCATGGTGCACAGCAAAGGCTGTGGATTCCCTCTCTGAGGTTCTTATGTTACTCATTTCTTTAGCCCAGCAGGGCTCTGCTCTGGGCAGGCTTATGGGCTATTTCTCAACCATCTCAATCTTTCTTCGGCTTCCTGATCAGCCTTCTCTTTTCAAGTCCCCTATTGTAAATAGATTTCTTAAGGGCATCTCTCACCTCTTTCCTCCTATTCCTTTCGTAATGCCTCAGTAGGACTTGAACTTGGTCTTGGCATACCTTATGTGCTCCCCTTTCGAGCTGCTAAATAACTGTTGTCTCAGACTTTTAACCTTAAAAACTGCCTTTCTGGTTGCCATCACCTCTGTCGCAGAGTGAGTGAGCTTCAGGCTCTGTCTTCTATGCCTCCTTTTCTAGCTGTTCATCTGGAAAAGGTTGTCCTAAGAACCAGACCTTCCTTTCTTCCCAAAGTGGTAACTTCTTTGTACATTGGACAGACCATAACTTTGCCCACCTTCTTTCCACCTCCACATCCCTCAAAGGAGGAAGAGAGACTCCACCGTCTGAATCCAAAACGTGCGCTGTCCTTTTATCTGTAACGCACAAGACAATTCTGGGTGGATGACCAACTCTTTGTTGGCTATGTGGGCGCCAAAAAAGGTTGGGCCGTGCAAAAACGGACCATCTCTAAATGGGTCGTTCTTTGCCTAAAAATTAGCTACTCTTTGGCAAAGAAGGACCCTCTAGTAGGACTGCGCGCCCATTCCACCAGGGCGACGGCAGCTACTACTGCTTTGGGACGTGGAGTTCCCCTTCTTCATATCTGCCAGGCAGCCACGTGGGCATCTCGGCACACGTTCACAAAACACTTATGCCTGGATTCTCACCTCTGGAGAGATGACATCTTTGGCCGTTCTGTTCTCCAGGACTTCCTGGTGTGAACTTAGTTCGTAGACACACCTCCAAGGTTGATATTGCTGGGGTATCTATTCTATGGTAAGGAATCTGTAACTAATAGTCTCTTTCAGAAGAACAAGTCACTTACCTTTGGTAACAATATATCTGTAAAAGACATATATTAGTAGTAGATTCCTTACCACCCCACCCATCCTCCCCGTTCTACGAACTGACTTCTAGAGTTAAGGACTCCCTCGCAGGGCCCTTGTTTTGTGCACCAGTAGTCAGTGTCTTGCATGGCTCTGCACGTCTGCCATGGAATGTCGTGTAAAGAACATCAGCGCGCGAGGGCGGTGTCTAAGTAGATACCACAATGTCTTCCCGGCAACCACTACGACGATGACGAATGCGGAGTCGACCGACACCACCTACTGAAGCGCAGGGGTATTGCTACGAAAAAAATTCTCCGGATCCAGTCTGACGCCTGGGGGTAATTTTAAGGTAAGGAATCTATAACAAATATATGTCTCTTACAGATATATTGTTACACAGAAGGTAAGTAACTTGTTCTTTAAAACGTGTCTCAGGCTTGCCAATGCAGCTTGTAGTGCAGTTTCAAACTCTCATTTTAACCTGGCAAAATAAAATCTTTGCCAGACGTAAACTTTCCTTTTTAATACCTATTGGTCACCCCTATATAGGCCCTAAAGACTCATTGATCAGGGTGCATTGTATTTGAAAAGTAGGACGTATATTTAAAATTTCATGCCCTGGCAGTGAAAAACTCCTAAATACGTTTTTCCCTGCTGTAAGGCCAATATCTCCCACTGACAAACACTGGCTTACTTTATTATATTTTATAAGTGGTAACGTAAGACTGCGAGCAGATAGAGCTATGCTGTTTACACTCAAATGAATTGTAATTTACTTCAACTGTGAAGACGTATTTTAAGTTACAAATTTGAAAATGCCACTTGTAGAAAGATTACATTTTCTTGTCCCTACCAATTGTGCCTTTCTGCCAGTGTCCTGGGTAACATGACTGTGAATGTCTCTGCTGTTGGGGTTTGTGTATTACTTCCAGACAGTGAGACAAAAGAGGCCTTGGTGTGGACAGGATGGACTATCCTGGCAGGATGACTGGGGAGGTGCTGTATCCAGTCTCACTTGGACTTCAAAGGCCTTGCCTACAGCACACACAATGAATCAGATCTGCCATACATAGGTACCCCCAGACAATTTGGAAGTTAATGGGGAAGAACTTTCCAGACCCAATTGTAGGGTAGAATAGGGAGTACGCCACACAAAGGTCAACACCAGTTCTACAGGTACAGTTTCTTGCCACCATCCCTGCACTTATTTCTTGAGAACGGCAAATCAGAAACCTGAATCTTTGAGCGGTAGAAAATGAAGAAATAAACCTAGTTTGTGTTACCACGTTTTGTAAGTGAAGACCTCAAAACAAATATAGTTCACAAAGTGCACTTCTTATACTTTGTTTGCTGTCAGTTGATGGTGGTTCGCTGTAAGCCAAATTAAGGAGGCTTGCTGATATGTTTTACCAAAGCGCTCTCCTGCTGTTTAGCTCCCAAACATGCAAGAGGCAGTCTGTAATGTGTGCCTCTTCTCAGCACTACCAACTAGCACCCCCAAGGCCTCTCCATCTCCCCCTAGCCAGCCAATAATACCACAAGCATTTGTGTCGGCACTCCCCTTTAAACCAGAAAAAGACTTCACTACGTGACCACATGAGGAAAGTGTGCCTGAGCAAAGTTGAGGCAAAGGGATGGTAGGGAGGAGACTGAGAAAAATAGACAATTGGTGGGAGCAGACAATATACAAGCAAGGGAGTAATGTTGGTGGACTGTGTGCAGAGAACAAGTACTTAACAGTGACACGGGGCATGAAGAGGGAAGAGAAGCATTCAAGGATACTAATGGAAAACATGCACTCTCATGTACTAGAAAAAAAAAAATGAGTTCCAGAAAAGGATGCACTTGGGAAAGAATACTAGGGGCCAGTCCAAAGGCAGTAGACCGGCGGAGCTTAACAGGTGGGACAAAGGCATGCTGGAGGGGCTATAACAAATAAAGCCAGCAAATGTGAGTGACACAACGCAAAGCAAATGATAAGCATTGGGTAGAATGCTTTCAGAATGTCCACAATACGTCTTTGCAACAAGGCAGCTGCACTGTCTGGTAGGCTTCGACCTAAAAATGGGTTTTCTATTTAAGAAAAACCACTTAAAGTTGGCCGCCATTGTCCACACATGCACATGATTCTGTGACGCTTGTACACATGTACACCCGCACCGTGACAAATGTGTGTGCATGTTCTGTGATGCATAGCGGCTATTTTTTATTTTGAGTTCTCACGTGGTGGACAGTCATTTTAGAAAAGTAAATTTAAATGTATAAAAAGTGAACAATAAGTTCATGCGAAGTGCAAAAAGAGTGCATGCAAAGTGCAACAAAGGCAGTAAGCAGCCTGGCAGCACTTTGCAGCTACCTGGTCCTTGATGAAAAAAAGAAATACAAATAGTGTTGGGAGTGGGGAGTGTGATAGGGAAAAGGGAGTAATGCGGGGAGCATGATTCCCTTCAAGTATGCAGTTATAGGATACAATACATAGAATCTAATTGCTGTGAGCCCGAAATACTCCCAGGTGGGATGGCCACAAGAATAGGGAGAAGGCCTTCAAATCAAGAGTGAACAACTAAGATACACAGGAAAGCTATCCAATCATTACCAAGGGGCTGACACTCCGCCCATCCTCACTATACGTTATTTATTGCAAACAGTATGTTTTGCCAGAAGCCATCTAAAACCTTCTGTAACCCAGACCTAAAAATGGTAGGGGTGGTACACCAGCACAATTCTCCAAATACCCCTGCAAGACTTGGAGGTGGGAGGAAGTGTTTTTTTTTTCTGACACCAAAGCTATAGTTGGTTCCACCAGTAGAAACTTACTAACTATAGGGCCACTATCAACAACACTTTGTTTATAGTTTGTCCTTCATCATATATTTTTCATGTCCGCTTGACTATATAAATCATGGTGGGCATGGAAATAGAAATATGCCCCCATACAATGTTAGAAAACTCAAAACACGTCAGGGATGTTTCTTTAAAAAAGAATTAAGATCAACAAAACCCTACTTCATGCATTTATTTTCTTGAAATCAAAAATAATGGCGAGCAGATTATCATGATATGGCAGCCACCCTGCCTTACATTGTTGCCAAGCGTTCTTCTGCCACGACAATGAAAGCACTTAAATCACAAATGTAGCACTAGAGAAGCAGGTAACATTTAATGTTGTGGACGGCTGCCGCAGAACTCGGCCCCAGCAATTTAGCTGCCTACCAGCCCAACTCTGAATAGACCCCCAGATGATCAACATGTGGCTGCACATTTTTTGCTTAAATCCACAGCATCTTGTATTCTTAATAAAACGATTAACTCAGAAATATTGTTTTCTTTTCTTTTATTTACAGATGGATACGCCTTCTCTCAGGATGAGAACGGAATAGTTTCACAATCTGAAGTGATTAGAGCATACGACACCACAGTAGAAAGACATGATGAATGGTGAAGTGCTTTTACCAGTGAAACAGAGCCATAAAAGTGTCTTCAAACAGACAATTGTTTGGATCTTTGCAACGATCTCAAACGCCCTTGCCATAGAGATTCAATCAAGAGGTTTTATGAAGATCTGTATGCAAAGTTCTGTCTCCTGCATTAAGATTATAAAAGCACTGTGCAACTATGCTGTAACATGCATTTTGAGTTTCTATAAAACACACATAACTTTGATCTTGGTGAACCGAGCTGAGGCTTGGAATATGACTGGAAAGCCCACTGGAAACGAGGCAGTCTAAGTTGAAATTTATAGTCTAACATCGTAGTTCTCAGTGTATTAATATGGGTAAGATTACTATGGAACAATATTGCTTACAAATCGTAAATAACAATTGGATTGTAAATCTATTATGTTTGAAGTGGAAGTAAACGAAATAATTCAACAAAGATAGCAATATTTTTGGGGGGTTAACGATTTCACTGGACAAGATTTCAAAATGAAGCATTTATATGTGTTTGTTTCAAACTAGCCATGTAAATGTTTGCCAAAGAGATAAAACAAATATGCTTCACTTGTTTATACTTGCTCAAAGGTAGATTCAAGAAGAAATGAAGTGTAAAGATATACGTCTGATTCCCTATGCCTGCTTTTCAGTGCGAAAGTTCCAGTGTGAGACTAATTATAGAAGCCTTAAAGGCACCGTTTTTAAAATATGTGTGACATTTTGCACCTTTGGCCTTATACAGTACATACTTTCTTTGTGTTTAATGTTCATTTGTTGAAGTTAAAGATGTTTGTGGTTTGTAAGTTGACTTCATGTGATTCATTCAGTAAAAAAAAAAATCACATTTGTAAATTGTTCCATTTTCAGAAAGTTCAATTTCCCAGTGTACAACAACCACACACTCACTCGCACTCTCTCTCACTCTCACTCTCTCTCTATCTCTCTCTCTCTCTCTCTCTCTATATATATATATATATATATATATATATATATATATATATATATACACATATACATGTGTGTGTGTATATATATATATAGAGAGAGAAATATACGTGTGTGTGTATATATATATATATATATATATATATATATATATATATATATATATATATATATATATATATATGGTGTGTGTACAGATCTCATTAATCATGCTTACTTATACTATAAAAAATAAACTGAAAAGCGGAACATTTAAATTCCTACATAGAAACTTAGTGAGAGATATGAAGATGAAGGATATTATTTCTTGTAGATCTAAATGTGATCCTAATATTCTCTGACATATTTAGACATGACATCATCAAAATAGATCATCCCTGTACTAAGTGAAATTGCACTGGAATTTCTTTTTCGATTTGTACTGTACTTGCATTCGTTTAAAGCTATATCATTATTCTGAGTGATTTTGTTCATCTTGATCACAGCTACGATGTGCATTTGTGCATTTGTGTTTTTATCGGAAGTCAGAAGGCACTTGACTTGGCTAGGTGCCTCTCAGTGCCTCCAAGGCACTTCAGATGCCCACACATGTGAAGCAAGAATGCCAAATGAATACATAGACTTTGCACTCTTCATTATGTTGAATGATGTACATGCTGAATAACTAATACATCATTTCTGCCTCCTCAGATAAGTATGTGCAGACAGCTTTCAGGTTCCTGAAAGCTGAAGTGAACACATTTCTGTAAGAATTACAGTGAACGGTTTGCTTCAATAACTTTCTATTCTCTTAATGTTGAAAGGCTCCAGGAATGTTAAGGCATACATGCCTTACATTCACTATGAACAACTTAATAAGCCACCAACTTAGAACACATGGAATAGGTATGGGCATCCTTGACATCCCGTGTCCTCAATATTCAGTATATTGAAAATGCTTTTTTGAAAATACAGTATTTTTATAACATGCAGCTTATTGCACTTGTCATATCATCAGTTCATACACCAACACAACTTACCTTCTTGGAACATGACCTATAAGCAAAATATAATTTCAGAGATGCCTCATTTTTAAATGACAAATCAGTTGCTAAGTTTTGTCTGTAGACATATTTAAAAAAAGGATAATAGATATTTTGTCTGCAATTAAGTTGTATAAATGAACTTTTAAAGTACAGCTTAATCTATAACTTCACTTAGTTCTGTCATAAATGATCAAATGGATGAATTCTTTAATCTATATGGCGGGTAGATAAGTCAAACCACTATTAAAGTTTTGATAACATGTCATATCCTGTCATTTTCATGCACATCTACTGTCATTGCATCTTTAAGTGTGAAAATGTTAAAACACATTTAAAAAATGTTGAGTTCTAAGTAAATAACTCAATTGAGTGTAGGTTCACTAATGAAACCTGTTACGTGAAAATTAATGGAATGTATGCGCTCTTGTGCCATTGATATTTTCAAATTATTGCCTGGATATTATGCTAACCTATAGATTTGCTGATAGGTAGAATTGTCATTAAGTCTCTTCATCTAAAAGTACCTCATTGAATTAATGTATTTTCAATTTTAATATGGAGTGAGAAAGAAAAGGGAAATTTTAATAATGACAAAATTGAGCCTACTTGGTTCATAATTTTACAAATATGCTCCTCTATATATTTGCTTGCATATTGAGTCAAAAGATATCATTTCAAATGCGGAATTCCTGTATTGGTTATGTGACTACATATTCAAGTGACAAGCAAGCGAGTTCCGAATTTGAGCTCAGAGTCTCCAAATGCTGGTAAACATTGGCCCTTTTAGACCTTTATATTTGTTTTTAAATGTTGTTATGAATTTGTGTGATATTATTTAATGTTTTGTCCTACCGTTAATGCCAGTCAAACAGCTGTGTTTGTCAACCAGTGGTTTATACCGAAGAACCTCTGAACATCAAATAGTGCAGCCAAGATATGTTAGTGGAAGTAAACATGTAGAATACATGTGGAGTCAACACCCCTGGATTTTATTCCTTTGTTACCCACTTAAAAAAAATATGTAAACCCGGCATGTTATTTTACTTCTGTCTTTTACATTTTCGGTTATCTGCCAAAAAAAGGTTTGCATACAAATAAAAGAACTCACAGTATTAACTATGTATAAATGTATATTTGTTTAGCATTTCCTAGATTAAACTCTGATTTTGCTTACATCATCTGCCTTGTTTTGTAGGAGTGAAGGCTTCTTTGCAAATATAAAGATAGTATAGAGGATTGTGTGAATTATAAGCTTTTATTTTACCAAAACATGGCTGTCACGTTTTTAATAATCTTTAATACTTTCTGCTCAGTTTTAAATTGTAATGTAAAAGTAAAGGGATGGGAATGAATCCCTTTTTTGTTTGGAACTTTTCACTTTGATTTATTATCTTCTTTCTATGTATTGTCGGTGAAGAAGACAGCATGTGATATGGCTTCGAGAGTGCCTGTAGTAAGCTATACCATTCCCTTTCCTTTCAGAGATATGTACTAACTAACACCTTCAGACTGTTGTAGGAGCTGCCCATTGCTCAAATGCACTGCAGTTAGCCCAAATCAGGCAACCAACTCCATTATAACACTGTTTCCTAATCTGCATAAGTCCAAGCAGGTGTGACAGAAAAGCGATCCTACATTCACATGATGCTGCTGTATTCCATTTTGGTACTGTGAGTTGGTATTTGTTCCATATACATACATTTGAAACCTGTGACCAAGTTTGTTAAATGTTAAGTATCATGCAAGTTTGTGTTTTTGAGTAGCAATCACGCGTTGTAGCAATGTTGTGTTTACTCGATGAAACCTGGTTTTGATGCTTGAGTAGCTCAGTGTTTAGTGATAAAGTTACCATGCTGGACAGGCCACTGTAAGAACAGATTTTGAATGAACAGCTTGATAACGTTTGTCAGATCCCCCTAAATTACTCTTTCTAAGCCTTCTGTGGGAAGTGTAAAGCTGCATGAGAGTTTTCACATCTGCGTGTTTGATATTTTCTCTCAGGATTTGTTTTAATGTTCAATGCACTGTTTCTTTAATTATTTTTAGTAACACAATCAGTTGTATACATTGGTATGTACTGTTTCTTTGGCATTATTGTGAATGTGCATGTTCTGAGCTGCAAATTAAAAATGTTTTGTCTTTAACTGTAAAAGAGGTGAATAAACTTTAACGTTGACTAATGCATATGTGTATGTGATATATTATTATAGTTCTATCATATTTAAGAGTGTGTTATAGTAAGTGAAAGCTCTCAGCCTCGGTGTGAACACCAACTTTAAAGACCTGAAGATTGTAATAGTTTGTATTTCTATTTCATACTAGTTGTTTCCATTATCAAATTCAGGAGGCCCTGCCACTTAGTGGCGAAATCAGAAGCCGCTTCTATAAGTGTTAAAATAGAATTTTTGTTGTATGGCTGCCTTAATCACGCCTCTTACTCCTCCTAAAATATATATTTTCTGGTTAAACTCACCGATGCCTGAGGCGTATTTCCTAATGTATAACTGCTATTTGCTATTCCATTTATGTTCATTTAGAGTAAAACAAAACTTTATTATTCTTGGATAGTGGGTTTATAGTTCATATGCTATACATTTATGAAGTGTAACATTCAGAGAAAAGCACAGTGATTTCATTTTTCCCAAAATAGGGTTGAAAAATATCATCTGATAGAGAATCTAAGCCACAGATTGCTTCCCTTAAAATATTTCCAGGCGTCAGACTGGATCCAGAGGTTTTTTGAGCAGTAATCCTGCACTCGGGTAGGTGACTTCGTTCGGCTCTGCGCCGAACGTGACTTGCGCAGTACCTATATAGGTGCCACCCCAGTGCACTTAACTCATTTTCTTCCTTTCCATGCCAGATAGCAATGATTAGTCTGAGCTACCCTCTGTCATTTTTTTGACAGGCTTGTTTGCAACATTTGAGTGAGGATATCACCCAAGAAACTGGCCGGTTTCAAGTCATGTGGAGCCTGTCACAGGCATATGTCTGTGACAGACCTCCACTTGGTTCATTTGTGGTGCTTGGCACATGATCACGACTCCAAGACCTGTGAGGACTGCCACGCTATGCACCTAAAGGCACTAGGGTTCAATTCCTCAAGCCCCTCTCCACCTTATGTGGGACCACTCTGCGATGCTCAAGATCTCGTCAAGTGAAAGGTCCCAAGATCATTCACGTAGCCACACCTGATCTTCATCGTGATTTAAAATATCTCCAGGCGTCAGACTGGATCCAGAAGTTTTTTGAGCAGTACTCCTGCACTCGGGTAGGTGACTTCGTTCGGCTCTGTGCCTAACGTGACTTGCGCAGTAACTATATAGGTGCCACCCCAGTGCACTTAACTCATTTTCTTCCTTTCCATGCCAAACAGCACTGATTAGTCTGAGCTACCCTCAGTAATTTTTTTGACAGGCTTGTTTGCAACTTTTGAGTGAGGATATCACCCAAGAAACTGGCCGGTTTCAAATCATGTGGAGCCTGTCACAGGCATATGTCTGTGACAGACCTCCACTTGGTGCATTTGTGGTGCTTGGCACATGATCACGACTCCAAGACCTGTGAGGACTGCCACGCTATGCACCTAAAGGCACTAGGGTTCAATTCCTCAAGCCCCTCTCCACCTTATGCGTGACGACTCTGCGATGCTCAAGATCTCGTCAAGTGAAAGGTCCCAAGATCATTCACGTAGCCACAGCTGATCTTCATCGTGCTCCAAATTGTCAGGAAGATTGGCTAAGTCCCACAGACACAAAAAATCCAAGAAGTTGAAAAGGTCTTCAACTTCTCCGTGCTCATTGAAGATGTCTGACCAGGTGCAGGATCATTGGCACTCCAGAACTCGTGCTTCAGCTGAGCCAGAGTCAGGGTCCGCTCTGCATTTCCCTGATTTTCCGAGAGCCCGAGCAACCTTTGCCCAGCTCAAATGATTTGATGAGACCATGCACCTCATATTTGAGTGACCCGGCTCATCTGGAGCGCCTATGGGCCCCACGAGTTTAGGAGGCAGGGCAGGCAGCAAGACTGAGAACTTCCTCGATGCCTGTTCCCGTGCTGCGCCCCACGGCAGCACCATCCCCATCCTCATTCCCGGCTCCAACACGGAGCCAGATAGGCGCCGCCCGACACCAGTTCCAATGCTGGCCGGAATCATGCTTTCCGGAAGAGAGACAGTGCCTTTTTCTCTTGATAGGCCTGGAGAAGAAGAGGAATGGGAGGGTTCTGAGGACCCTTGTGGTTACCAGCATCCCTTAGATGAGGAGAACAAATGGTATGAGGAACTGGCAGAGGCCAGTCGGCAGGACACTTTGCCTGACACTGCCTTGGTTTCTCCTACCATGGCTACGGAGGAGGGAGTCTCTTTCGCTGTGGTGGTGAGTAGGGCAGCTGAGGTCTTAAACCTTCAGCTGCCCTCTGTGGCAGTCAAGACAAAGGTATTTCGGCCAGGAGTCACCCCCTCTGAACCTTTACTCCCATTTAATGAAGCCCTTACTGACATCTTACTTGGTGCCTGGCCCAAGCCCTGCACAGGGGCTCCTGTGCATGGGATAATTGCCCGCTGCCATAGCCATGCTCTGGGGACTCCAATTTCCTTACCCAGCACCACACCCCAGAGATCTTTGTGGTCCAAGCCTCCACTTTTAGGATCAACCCGGCATGTTCCCTAACGCTCCACCGGATAGGGAATTCAAAATGCTGAAAACCTTTAGAAAGAGAATGTTCTTTTCCGCCAGCCTCGCAACTACAGTTGGTGAACACCAAGCAGCTTTTGGCCTGATACTCCCATACAATCTGGGATTCGGTTGCACAAGTCCCGCCCATGGTTTTAGAGCAGAGCAGGCCCAAGCCATACTGTCCCAAGTTATTGCTGATGGGAGGGATGCAGCAAAGTTCACCATATGATGTGTACTCGACAACACGACCAACTCGCTGGGTAGAGCCATTTCATTGTTGGTGGCCCTGCTCATCTTGCCTGTTTTTTCAGGGGGATGTCCAAGCCTTGCTTATGGACTTGCCTTTTGATGGCTCTCACTTTTTTGGAGAGAAAGTTGACTCAGCGCTGGAGCGCTTTAAAGACAGCAGAGCTACGGCCAGGTCCTTGGGCTTAACTATGGTCCCTTGTTATTCCCAGTTTGCCTTCCTCACCTTTCATGGCCACAGAAGGGATTTCCAACCACGTCCTTACCCTCCCGGCCAACAGGCTTCCCAGTCTTTTCATGTTCAAGGATGTGAGTCCCATAACTTTGTGGGACAGGCAGCCATAGGTCAGGTCAGTCTACTACCCCCTCGGCAGCCACCAAAACCCTTTAGTTTGTCCTCAGTCCATCATGGAAATCCAGTGGGAGGCGGGATACACCTCACCTGCACCACTGGTGGTCAGTAACATCAGACCACTGGGTTTTGCAAATAGTTGAGCGTGGCTACATTCTCCCCTTTGTGGCTACTCCCTCCCCTTTATGGCTACTCCTCCACCTATGTCACCCATGCCACCCACTTAAGACTAGCTGACGGAGGACCACATCTCCTTGCTTCGTCAAGAAGTGCTGGCTCTCTTGGCCAAGGGAGCCATCAAGAGGGTGCCAGCATCAGAAGTAGGTTGTGGTTGCTAATCCTGCTACTTTATGGTGCCCAAGAAGGATAGAGGCCTTCATCCTATCCTAGACCTGCGCCTTCTCAATTTCTTCCTGAAAAAGGAGAAATTCAAGATGCTCACTCTTATGGAAGTTTGTCTGCCCTGGCCCTGTAAAGTGGATGGTAGCATTGGATTTGCAGGACGCATATTTCAACATCTCAGTCCTGCCTGCCGTCAAACATTAACTGTGATTCATGGTGGGCCAAGCCAAGAGCGCTTTCAGTTTATAGTGCTCCCCTTTGGCCTTACCAGCGTTCCTCTGGTGTTCACAAAAATTATGATAGTTGTTGCAGCTCATCTGTGGAAAATTTGATTTCCAGTGTTTCCACACAATGATCATTTGATGTTGAAGCTGGTGTTGTATAGTATTTTAGGACCCTACTGTAATTTTCCCGATTCATGCCCTTATATAGGTATAAATCGCCATATCCTTATATAGGCATAGGAATCATAACCATCTTTAGTCATAGCTCGCGCAGTCCAAATACGGCAGGGCTACTTCCACTAGTTCCGAAAATCCACAACGATTTCTTGGAAAACTCGGCTTCAGCAGTTTGGGACTTCCCCTTGCTTGAATATTGATTTGTACAAGAACTCATGGAGTTTTCAAAGAACTGAGACTCTTTGATGACGTTATTATGTCCACCTTTACGTCAAACTCGGCCCCTTCAAGGTATAAATATGCCCACACTTGCCATAGCAAACACACAGTGGTTTGGAGCAGTTCGACTATCTACTTGCCCGATGCATCTCGCTACAGCAAGTGCCGAAGGAAGCCGACCCTCCAGCAGACGCACTGAGAGAGACGCTGTCTTTTCTCCTGCCGAGAAATCCAGCTCCAATGTTTCCAAGCTACCCTTACGGTTTGTTGGGTAATCGTGTCCTGAGATAGACCTTCTTCATTCTAAACCAAGGTATGGAGCTGATTAGACCCTAAGAGAAATCTTGGATAGATTCTTGGCAAAGAATAAAAAATTTATGCTACACCTCACTTCTTACCTCGTACTAAGCTTAGGTTAGGTACATCGGGGTAGGCGTATTTTAGAAGCACCAGTTGAATACTTTTTAGCCTCGGTTATTTATGTATGTATTTATCTATGGTCTAGGAACCATACAATGCTCTTACAGTATTATTTTATTTGACTCTTTTTACTGTATGCACTATATTTTGCAACCAGTATTACGATTGTAGCAGTTCATTTCTTAAGCTTGAGAAAGAAGACTGTTCACCTTTTATTGAAAACGCCTGTCTATCTATGTCTCTGCACCTCTGGTGAAACGAAGCATGCACGAATGACTGAGTAAAATATCTATCTATTGTTTCCACGACTCTGAAGATCAGTTTTATCTTGGGGAAACAAAGTTGTCATGTTTATGCAGTTGTCAGAAACGAAATCCCTTCTTGTGAACTCAAGAAAGTTTCTAGTGACCTCTGAGCTAGCTGGCACTCACAATTAAGTCTAATATATTCGATAGAGACCTAGTAGACATAAGTCCTACGTCACGTCTATAGGATATATTATTCCAATGTGCAGAGCTTATTGGGAATATAGGAACTACACTACAGTGGGCTCGCGCCAGGCAACCATCCCCCACCTCCAGACTACAGCAAACCTCCTGCATTCACTGGGGTTCACTATCAATGTGCTGAAGTCACAGCTGACTCCCTCTCAGATGCTCCCATTCGTCTTAGCTGTTCTGGACACAGTGCAGTTAAAGGCTCATCCTCCCGAGTGGTGAGCCCAGGATATTCAGACTATAATTGATGTTTCAGCTTCTGTCCTGGAATTTGGTGAGAAACTCTCTGAGATTGTTAGGCTTAATGGCCTCCTGCATCCTGCTTGAGACTCATGCCCGTTGGCATATGCAGGCTCTGCAGTGGGATCTGAAGTTTGAGTGAACAAAGCATCAGGGGAATCTCTCCAACATGGTCCAGATCGCGGAGGGAACTGCAAAAGATCTGCAGTGGTAGCTGACGAAACACAATTTGGTCAAGGGCAGACCCCTCTCCCTTCCCCAACCGGAGTTGGCTGTTGTGACAGATACGTCACTTCTGGGATGGAGCGGCCATCAGGTAGAGGTGGAGATCAGAGGACTCTGATCTCTGGCGAAGTCTGAGCTCTATCAACCTGTTGGAGCTTCATGCAATTTGCTTGCCATTGAAGGCCGTTCTTCCTTCAATCAGTGGAGGTCTGGTGCAGGTGTTCACAGACAACACCACAGCCATGTGGTACTACAATGACCAGAACGGGTGGGGTTGTGGACTCTTTGTCTAGACGCTATGCCTCTCTTGACATTGCTGGAACACCAGGGCATTTCCCTGATGGTCCGAAACCTCGTGGGCTCTCTCAACGCATGGAGGATGAACTCCGCAGAAGATGCCTAGCAGATCACTATTGGCGTCTCCATTTGGAGGTGGTGCAAGGACTGTTTCAGCAGTTGGGAGAGGCTTGGTTAGATCTGTTCACCTCAGCCGAGAACGCGCAGTTTTGCATACTGGAGTATGCAAGGGAACTCTCGCTCTGAGGCTCTTTTCGTCTTGAGTGGAGCTCCGGCCTCCTGTACGCCTTTCCGCCAATACCACTCCTGCTCAGAGTTCTCAAAAAGATCAGGAATGACCGGACCCAAGTTATAATTGTGGCTCTTGATTGGGCTCAAAGAGTCTGTTTTCCTGTGCTGTTGAGCATGACAGTCGATCCACTGACCAGGTTACCCCTTAGAGAGGATCTTCTGTCATAGCAAAGGGGAAGGGTTCTGCATTTGAACCTGCACACCCTTGATGGATATTGAGTGCCAACATTTGACAGCTTTTTTTTTTTTTTTTGCAAGACTTTATTGGCAGTTTGTTAACCTACATTAGTTTGCCTACAACCCTGGGGCTGGCTACTTCCAATACATAATTCACCATTTACCACTTACACAGCTACTCAGCCGACAACCAACGGTCCGGCAGCGGATCTTCCCACGGTTATGGCATGTTTACGCATCGTTCTTATATTCAAAAATATTTGTAGTCCTGCTTTTGTATTTTTTGATAACACAACTTAACTTATGACTCAGTATTTAAATGAGTGACCACAGCCACGGTCCAAGTACCTTCAAACCCTGCGGCATTTTCGGTTACCCTCGCATTAATCATACACACCTCTTATCCGGATCCAGAATTGTATGAAAGAACTGGGCCATCTGCCGCCCTCCCTCCTCCTTCCACCAACCCTAACAATGCAACCCCATGTATTAAGCATCCTCAAACTCCTCCGCCGAACTATCTAAATCCTCCTCTTCTAAGGGGTCACAGAGATCGCCCCTGTAGGTGCTCCATGGCAGCCATACTTTATTCCATTTGCGGGGATTCGCTCTCATCTGGTACACTGCCCGCTCCGTAATCCTAGTCGCATCCATATTCCTGCACCACAGTGACAGCGTCGGCAGTTTTGCCGCCCCCCACCTCTGTGCAATGTCTCTCTTGGCTGTCATTATGCCTATTACGACCCACAGTCTCACCTGATGTGTTAAGTCATTCGAGCCCCATATGTGCAACAAACAAAAATGTGGGTCTGGCGTCAGGGACACCTCCAATGTCTGCGAAATGGTGCGCATCACCTGCTGCCAGTACCGTACCATAGTGGGGCATTCCCAAAGTGTGTAGGAATGTGCCCTCCACGCCACACCCTCTAAGGCAGAGTGGATGCGGCACTCTGTGTAGTTTTAACAACATCGTCCTGGTGTAATATATTCTATGTAAAGTTTTTAGCTGTACCAGGCGGAACCTAGCTGAGATACCTGCTTCACGCGGGGATGCCAGCGCCGCGTTCCAGTCTGAGTCATCCATGTCCCCTATTTCTTCCACCCATTTTTCACACAGCTTAATTAGGGGGTCTGGCAAATTATTCACCAGTTTACGATACATAAGGGATGTAGCGCCCTCCTTCATAAAGTCAGTGAGTAGGCGATCTTCGAGTGGTGAGGCGTCCGGCAGAGTGGTATTTGCCGGGATAACCGCCATTAGTGCGTGCCTGATCTGTACATATCTATACGTTTCCGTAGGACCTAGATTGTAGTGTAGCTGGAGGTGTGTGAATGGGACCACTCCCTCCCCTGTCCACATGTCCCCCACCGTTGAAATTCCAATATTGTCCCATTGGGTGAATCCTTTGGTGTAGCGCAAGTGTCCCAGGGCCTTTGTGTCCCACAACGGTGTCAGCTTTGTTATGACTCCCTCCCATTTCAGTCTCACTTGGGCTTGGCGCCACAGTGTTACCGTGTGCCTGGTAGGTCCTATTAATTTGGATGCTGTTCCCTTGTGATATAGAGGTTCCAACAGACTATGTGTGCCCAATTGTGCCTATTGGCAAGGTACGCCGGGTCATCCTGTGGAGCATGCAGCCATTGATTAATAATCTTCAGCTGTGCTGCCCAGTAGTACAGTTGGAGATTTGGCAGGGCAATTCCACCGTCGTACCAGCTCCTGTTAAGTTTGACATGCGCTATTCGAGCTGGTCGTTCTCCCCACAACAGGCCTGTCAACGTTCCGGTTACCTTCCGGAAATAACCCGGAGGTACTAAGGTCGGTGTATTCTCGAGCACATAAAGAAAGCGCGGCAGCGCCATCATTTTAAATAACGCCGCCCTGCCTAGCAGTGTCAATGGAAGGGTTTTCCAATGCTGGACATCATTCCGCAGTCTAGTCAGCGGGGGTTGCAGGTTACTTTAAAAAAATTCAGCGGCGTCCTGGGTGACATAGAACCCCAAATATTTGAAGGAGGTTGTCGCCACCGTTAAGGGGCAGTTCTCAGGCAGGGTCAGTGGGGAGTTGTTTAATCCGAATATGACCGACTTTGCCCAGTTTATAGTATACCCTGATGCAGTCCCATGTGAGTCACATACTTGCAATAGATTGGGGACTCCCCTCACCGGGTCCGTCAGATAAATCAGCATGTCATCGGCATATAGGGAGACTCTGTCCTCCCAGGCGTCGGTCCAGCGGATCCCCCTTAGCAGCGGAGATGTCCTAATTTTCACTGCCAATGTTTCCAGGACCAGTGCGAAGAGCAGTGGAGAGAGGGGGCATCCCTGCCTGGTCCCCCTCGCCAGCGGTATTTCACGGGAGATGTGTCCATTAGCCACCACTCGAGCCGTCGGGCTCGTGTAAAGCATCCTCACCCATGAGATAAACTTGTCTCCAAACCCCATGTGAGTCAGCACCGCAAGGAGGTACTGCCACTCAACCAAGTCGAACGCCATTCTGGTGTCGAGGGACAATATGACCGCTGGTTCCTTCAACAACAGTGCACGCGCCAGTACCCCATGTACTCTGCGTAAATTGAGCGCAGTGCTTCTGTGTGGCATAAAGCCTGATTGGTCAGGCTGGATCAGATGCTCCATATGGGGCAGCAACCTATTCGCCAGCACCTTCGCCAATATTTTCGCCTCTGCGTTTATCAACGATATCGGCCGATAGGAGGTGCATGCGTCAGGGGGTTTACCCGGTTTCGGGATCACTACAATAGTTGCCACCCGCTGATCGGGGGGCAAGATGCCCACCTCCCGGCTCTCCTCATACATTGCCAACAGAGGTGCACACAGGGATGCAGACATCGCTTTATACCATTCAATTGGTATCCCATTGGTCCCGAGGGCCTTGCCTGACTGTATCGCGTTTATGGCCGATTGAATCTCTTCATCCGTCAAGTCTGCGTCTAGTTCTCCCACTGCTTCTGCCGACAAAGTCGGTGTTGGCACATCGCGGAGAGCCGCTGTTGCCATTTCCTCAGAGACCTCTACCGTCGGGGAGTACACTCCTTGGAAGTGATCTGCCAACGTGTCAACAATGTCTTCCGGACGCGAGTGCAATATACCATTCGCATCTCTCAATTGTAATATAGTTCTACCGCCCCCTTTTTTCTTTTCTAGCCACGCCAGAAGCTTACTAGCCTTATCCCCTATGTCATACACTCGCTGGGCGGTTGCCGCCACATCTGCCATCGTCTGGCGTCTTAGGTGGCTATCATGGAGCTGCTGACGCACCTGAAGGAGATGCAGTGTGTCGTCTGAGGGGCCCGCCATGTGAGCCGTATTGGCTCTGTCGAGTTCCAGCTCGAGCTTCACTAGTTCTTCCCTTTGGGTGCGCTTATGATTCGTAATACTAGATATAGCCTGCCCTCTCAGGACCGTCTTGTATGCTTCCCACAGTATCGAGGGAGATTCAACTGAGGTCTGGTTTTCCGCGAAGTAGAGTTGCGTTGCCTTTGCTAGGTGTTTGCGTACCGACGGTACCCTGAGGTACCCTGGGTAGATCGGATACACACGTCTACGAGTCTTCTCTTGACTGGATAGGGTTAAAGTCAGCGGTGAATGGTCTGAGATGCCTCTCGGCCTGATACGTATCTCTTCTATTGTGAGACGACCGGTGCCCAGGGTGAAGAAGTAGTTCATTCTGGATAGGCTACCATGTGTAGCTGAGTAGTAGGTATACAGCCGCTCGGTTGGGTGGAGGTGTCGCCAAATATCAATCAGCCCCTGCGCCTCCAAGAAATTACCAAAGCGAGAGGCCCCGAGCGGCTGTGGCCGAAATGGGAACCTGTCATGCTCGTTATGAAGAACAGCGTTAAAGTCTCCCCCTATATTCAAATCGCCATCGGGTAGCTCCAGCAGGAACCTCCCCAAGTCTGGCAAGGCCACTGCATGCAACGCTGGAGAGATGTACACTGATACTATATTCAACTGGCGACCTTCCCACTGCCCATGCACGGCTGCGAATCTGCCCTGATCATCCACCTTAGTAGTCTGGACTATAAACTGTGAGGACGTACGTAGTAAGATTCCTACCCCCCGTGACCCAGAAGTGAACTCCGAGTGTGCTATCATACGATATCCCCTCCTGTCTAGGGCTTGCCTGGCAGCTCCCATAAGATGCGTTTCCTGGAGAAGGACTAGTGTAGGCCCCACCCTTTTGATTCCCTGCAATACTAGTCCCCGCTTGATCTTGTCCCCCAGTCCCCTAACATTCCAAGGCATGATCTGCAGTGGAGTCACCGGAGCCGTCTGATCGATCCCACTAGTCGTGGCTGCCTGTCGTGGATCTGCCATTTAGGAGTTGTGGTAGCCTATCCCAGCCACATGTGTACGGGATCTGGTGATACCAGAGGAACCCAGTTCCGTGTGGTGTATGGTGTGTAGTCCGAGATGTGTGAGGAACGTGTGGTATACCGACGCTGCCTTTAGGTATCTTTCTACATCTATGCACCCCTCCCGCGGGAGTTGTGTGCCATGTTATGTCACTCTGAGTCACAGAACCAAAACAACACTGAAAAACAAACACAACCCTCTCCCCTCTTACCCCCCTCTCTGCCTCCCTGCCATACGGACCTTGAACTGCCCGCCCCCCCCAACTTAGCAGAGTGCTTGATCCCCTCCCCACACTTAAAGATACTTGCTCGCTGGGGTGAGGGGCTCCCCGCCGACGACGGCCTCTCTTCCTCTCTACAGAATCCCTCAGCCAGTGTCCAGGGCAGTCCATTAAGTGATTATAACGTTCTGTGCGTACCGGGCCGTTACTGTTCCTCCTCAGCATCTTCTGCCTCAGTTCTTCTCACCGGCGAGCGTTCCCCCATTTCATGCCCTGATGTTTGAGAGTTCGGAGAGCTTCCGGCCCTTTGATCCTTGTGCGTCCTCTGGGATCGGCGCGGTTGGCCTGCCGGCCTCCATCCATCCATCCAGCCAGTCTCGGGCTACCTCGGGAGTATCAAAAAACCAAGTCTTGTTATCTGCCACTACACGCAGTCTGGCCCGGAACAGCATTGAGTACGGAATCTCACGCGACCTGAGTTCCTTTTTGACATCCAAAAACGTTCTCCTGCGACGTGCAACTTCGGCTGTATAGTCCGGAAAGAAGGCCACCGTTGAGTTTTGGATTTTTATCGGCGGAGCCACTCTGGCCGTCTGCAAGATTGCGTCCCGATCTCTGAAGTTGAACAGTTTAGCCAGGATCGGTCGCGGATTAGCGCCAAGTTTCGGTCTCCCCCCTGGGACCCGATGCGCTCTCTCAACGGAAAAGAAGGTGGACAGGCCCCTGGGTTTGAGTTAGTTCCTTATCAAGTCCTCTACGTAGAGGTCCATTGCTTTTGTGCCTTCCGATTCCGGAACCCCAAGGATCCGTACATTGTTCCTCCGAGAGCGCCCTTCCTGATCATCCAGTCTGTCCCGCAACACTTTGTTCTCCATCGACATCTTCTCCATCGCCGTTTGAAGCTCTGAGACGTCTCCTACCAGAGATTTTGTAACCACCTCCATGGAGCTCACCTTTTCGGACATTTTGTGGAAGTCCCCCCTGATGAGGGTGATCTCGGTGGAAATTGTGCCCACTGTTGCTTGGACCTGCGCCAGGGCCTGCATCACATCGTCCAGCGTCGCCTTCTTTCCGCCCGTGGTCTCCGTTGATTTACCCGCCCTCCCATCCGCCGAGGGAGAGACACTCTTGTCACAGGCAAACCTATCGATCCGGGTTTGCGTGGTGCCTCCTTTCCCACCTCTGCCTGCTATGCTGATTGTTCTGGACCCCATTGCAGACTGTACACCGTGGACCGACTGGCTAGAAAAGCGTGGGTCTCGTCGTGCGATGCTGGAGTGGCACTCGGGGATTCTGTACCACGGACAGTTCTTGTCGCACCTTAAGGCACTTGGTTTGGAAACAGGTCAATGCACCGTCAATCGGGCGTGGGGTGCCAGTATTGCGCTCACCGATGCGTTGGCAGGCCGCTAATTGGTGGCCCCTGAGCAGAGAGATCGTCAGCGTGAGACCAGCTTACTGTTGAGCTCACCGTCGTGCCGCCACCACCCGGGCTCTTCCTCTCGCCAAGTATATCCACGGTATGTGCGACAGGTCTTACGGTTGATGCCCGCAACTGCCAGCCCAAGGGTGCGAGGGGCGCCCACTTGTCATGTTAAGGGCCCCACGTTATTACTATCCTCGATATCTGCTGCCCAGCCGAGCTTTCCAGAGCGTTCATGAGTTACTGTGTTCGTTTATGCCCTGTTTTCTCCACTCTCCCTCTGCAGCTACTCCATCCCGGGTCCCACCGTACTATCCAGGGGCCAGCAGCGCCGTGCTTGGATACGTCTCCGCAATTGTCCCGGTGAGTGCTGTTTCTTCGTGTGGCCCCGCAACTTCGGGGAGCAAGGACCCACCCGGCTTCACGCCGCACCCCGGTCCTCGGCGCGAGGCGCTATGAGCCCCTCAGGTCCAGGTGCGTGTATTACGCTCACCGCTGTCTCACCTCGCAATGCGGGCACCAGAGTATCTCAGCACCGGGGGTACGTCTCGGTCGGTTTCAAACCGGAGACCCGCCTTCAGTGTTCTCCGGCCTCCGATTGTTCACGCAGGCGCCGCGGAGCTCCTTCTCGCCTCTCAGTTGCCTCCTACCAGGCTCGGAGCACTCCGGTCAGTCTTTCCGACTGTGTCTCGGATGTCCCTCTCCCCTTCGTCCGCCGACCGGGTGCTTCCGGTCCAGGGTGGTTGAATCTTCGGCACTTCCGGTCGGGCACTTGCACAGGAAAATCCCCGGCTGCACACCTCCTTCTAGGCCACAGTCGCCGCCAGTCAGAACTTCTTTATCCGGCGCCGGATTTCGGCCGGAGTTGCTGCCGTCTGTTCCGCCCGGTCCTGGGCCTCGGGTCCCTCTCACAGAGACCGTAATGAGCACGGATTAGTGTGTGGATATTCGGAGAGGCCGCGTCTTCAACTGAGCTTGCCCTTCAGGCTGCCACCATGTTCGGCTGCAAGCCACGCCCCCCATTTGACAGCTTTTGACCTTACTCCTGAAGTCTGTGATGTTATTCTGGCAGCCAGGCACCCCTCCATCAAGCCGGCATACCCCTGCCGTTGGGATACGTTTGAGGCCTGGTGTGATTCTCACAAATTGATCCTATTTCTGCACTTCTATCCCAATTTCTTCTATTGGCTCTCTCTTTAGCCCTGCTGGGCTCTGGGCATAGGTAAAGTTTATCCTCCTGCCAGTTCAGCTTTTTGGTGATTGCTCGACCAACCATTGTAATTTAAGTCACATGTGGTGGCTTGGTTTTTCAAAGGCTTGCAGCACATTTTTCCCTCCAGGCAATCCATCATGCCCCAGTGGAATCTGAATCTGATTCACACATTCTTGATGTGCACACCGTTTGAGCCCCTGCACAGTTGCCCTCTTAGGTTCTTGAACATCAAAACTATACCATCGTCCAGGATGGTCAGCAGATTACAGAAGCTCCCGGCACACCCTCCAAACACCACCTTCTACACAGACATGTTGGTCCTCCAGACGCATGCTGCCTTTATTCTGAAGGTTGTGAGTCCCTTCCATGTAGGCCAAAACATCACCCTGTCACCTTCTTTGCTCCGCATCATTCCTCTTAAAAAGAGGAGAAGCTCTGCCGTATAAACCCAAAAAGAGTGTTGTCATTCTACCTAGACAGTACAAAAGAATCCTAGGTGGACAAACAACTTTTTCTGTGAGATGTACGTGCTAAGAATGTGATGGCTGTGCAGAAACAGACCATCTCAAGATGGATTGTGCTCTGCATCAGTATCTGCTATGCATTGGCAGCAGTTTTGCATGCCTATTTCACCAGAGGCTAGTCTGTAGCCACTGCAATAGCTCACGGAATTACTGTCCTGGATATCTTTCAGACACCAACATGGACAGTCAGGTCTGTCACAAAAGGCACTTTGCCCATTCTGTCCACAGGACTTTTTGGTTTGAATTTGACTTTGCGGACCCACCTCCAGCTCCAGGGAAGGTATTACTTGGGTATCTATACTAAGGTAAGGAATCTGTGGCTAGAAGTCTCTTATCAGATGAACAAGTTACTTACCATCAGTTATGCGTTATCTGGCAGATTCCTAACCACCCTGCCCCCCATCCTCCATTCTGTGCAAGCCAACTGTAGTAGATGGGACACCCTTCTCAGGATCTTAGTTTTTCCACACCAGTGGCCTGTTCTCTTCATGGTTCAATGCTCCTGGCATGAAAATACGCAAAAGTAACTGACATCAGCGTTCCACCTCTATAGGCACCATGCACGTCACTTGCGGCGCAGATGGTGCCAACGTGGAGCTGAACGATGCCACCTACCTGCCCACAGGGGTACTGCTCAAAAAATGTCCAGATCCAGTCTGACACCACAGGATATTCTAAGGTAAGGAATCTACGGCCAGATAGAGTCTCTACCAGATAAGACGTTAACAAAGGTAATTTATTGGTTATATAAACCATGTTCACAAGGCCTCTCTGATTACACATTTAAATATATTTTCCATTGAAATGGGGAATTATTTTAATAAAGCCTTTAAAAATAAGAGTGTGGATTTCTTGTGTGTGTGCATCTTTTGGGGAAATGAGTACTAGCAACCCTTTAGGAATATAATGATATTCCTGACAGTCTTTTGCAGGAGTGCGCATCTTATATCTCAATATAGATTATCTTCGGGCAAGGGAGATTGTTACAACCTGTCTGCTCTTTCTGCTCAAGCTGGTAATTTGGTCTATGCCTGACCTTGCTTGAAGGATCCACTGGCCAGTGGTTAAAGGAGAACTTGTAAAAACTTATATCATGCCTTTCAAATTACAGGCTGGTTATATGAGTATCCTCAGCGGCAACACACCAGTGCTTGCTATTTATTACTAATATGGAGACTTCCGCTGTAATATTATTTTCATCACTCGGTTCATATAGAGGCCCCTATTCTGCTCAAGTGTTTGTTAAATAGCTTAACTGTTAGAAGGAGTTCCCCGTTTTAGGTCGAGCATCGAGACCCTCTTGTATACTTTAGTATACCTCTTGTGCTTACTTGAATGTGGACACGAGTCGGACGCGTGCTTTTTCAGTGTCAGATTTGTCCGTGTGAGCGCGCTTCTGAGACGCGCTTGCGCAGACGCACAAACAGCCCCTGCTTTTGCTTTGCTTGCATGCACTAACGGCGCACACACACACAGCCAGCGCGCACGTACATACGCTGCCGCCCCCCCACCCCCTGCACACACACACACATACAGACACGCACGCATACACACGCCGCCGCCCCCTACCCCCCCCCTGCACGCACACACAGACACACCCCCCCCCCTTCTCGCCGGACCGGCACTCGCCCTGCACGTCTTGTAATCTCTTTCCGTGTGCGTGAGCGAGAAACACCCGAGGGAGGCAGGCAGGCGGGACGGACGCTGTGAGTGAGTGCCCCTGCCCCGGGGGCTCTCAAATGTCTGTTGTCCCTCGGTTTGTGTAAGCGCTTCTATCACAGACTGTCTCTGACGCCCTGGGGGGACAGGCCACGGACAAAAGAGAGCTTGTCTGTGATGCATGTGACAGGCGCTGCCCGAGTCTCCTGATTCAGGACGTCACAAGCGTGGAACGTTCGGTGCTGATCCGATCACAGCCATAGATCAGTTCATGGGGCGGCAGCACCCTTCTCCGAGCCCGGCACATCTCTGGCACGGGCCGGCCGGGGCCTCCGAAGCCTCCAGAACTTCTCGCAGGCCATCGCCGTCCTGACCCGGATACCAGCAAGAACATTGCAAATACAGTTGTAAACACCACAGTATTTACTCCGTAAACACCACTCGTACACGGCAAAGGAATAAAGTCCAAAGTTGCAACCAGCCTGGTCTGGAGGTCCGGTGCGGGGCGGTGAGGTGGCAGCACACACCAACGTTACAGGTGAAGACACAGGGCCTCTGTAGTGCTGCCTGGAGGCCGGGGGGCAGAGGGGATGGGGGGAGAGCACATGCGTGGAAAAGGGTCTGCACCTCTGAAGTCAGCCTGGTCTCTTTCAAAGAAAACGGTCATCACATTGGTCAGTCATTCGGTGCATAGGAGTTAACTGAGAGCAGCTCTGGTGTAAGGACTTTTGGCGCCTCAGGCAAATTATTGACGTAGGCACTTATTTTATTTGTTTATTTCATAAAGTCTGTTTTGGACCCTATGTAATTAAGCAAACTGATTTCTACAAAAATATTACACTTTTAAATACTATTCGGCACTTGATTTAGTTATAAAAGGCTGCACTTGTATTACAAAAACACCACTGTTAACATTTAAAAAATTCACAACAATTAACATTTCCACGCCTCCCATAAGCACTTAATTTTATGAATGAGGTCAATCGTAGTAAAATTATCTGTGCTCTTTCTTTGATATATCCTAAATTCATGAAACTGCATAATTTCCAGTTAAAAAATCCTACTTAATTATGCTGGTTAAACTCTGGAATAATAGCTTCCTCTTCGCAAACAATTTAGAGTGAGAAAATATGATACGTTGATGTACCTTTTGCTCATCAGAAAGGTGACGTAAGATCACATTGTGTAAGGGCTCATTCATCTACGTGTATCCTGTAGTGTAGTTCCTATTTTCCCAATAGGCTCTGCGCATTGGAATAGTACCTACAGCAGTAAAGGCCTAGGCCAGACGTTAACTAGGTCTACTACTGTCGATACTAGACTTAAGTTTTGGGTTTGCCAGCTTAGCTCAGAGTTCGCTAGAAACTTTCTCGAATGTTCAGGAAAGAATTAACTCCCCTGATTAGACAAGAAGGGATTTAGTTTCTGACAACCATAGAACATGACAACTTTGCTCTCCCCTAATCAAGAGTCAATCTCAAGAGTCGTGTGAGCACAAGGCAATTATTTTACTCAGTCAGTACGTGCATTCTTAGTCTCATCAGATTGTAGAGAAAAGGAAGAGACGGGCGTGTTCAATAAAAAGGTGTTATTTATTGATCAGTCTCTTTTCTCGTACAAGAGAAATGGATCGATATTATTGCAATACTTATAGTTAAGTAAAGTGCATACATTAAAAGCAATAGTATAAAATAATACTGTAAAAACATTGATATGGTTTCTGAGCCATATGATGTTTAAAATGATTAAAATATATTTACATACACATATACATTTGACTAAACGTACTCAACTGGTGTTTCTAAATACGCCTACCCCGTGTACCTGACCTAAGTCTAATGCGTGGGCGGGAATAGAAAGTTACAGTTTAAGTTAAGTTTGTTTTTGCCAAGTGAATAACTAAAGAATTCTCTGTGAGGGGTTATTCAGTTCTGTACCTGGAATTTAGGATGAATGAGGAATGGTATCTCTTTCTCTGCTCTCGATATTCCAGGCTGCCTGCGAGGGCTGCCCGAAAGCGCCGGTGCTGGGTCTCTCGGCTTGAGATAGCAGCGCGTCTCTCAGCGCGTCAGGAAGGCAGGGCTGCTGCCAGCGGGGTCTGCTTCTGCTCTCGGCTTCGGCAAGTATGGCTGCTCCGTCTCGTCACCACGCGTGTGTTTGCATAGGGCAAGATCGGCAATATTTATACCTTAAAGGTGCCGAGATTGACGTAAGGATGGACATAGATACGTCAATAAAGATGTCATACGACTTGCTCATTAGCACATTCTTTACTAAAGTTCTCTGTGAAATCAAAACAATGGCCGCACGGATTTTCCAGGTTGTCATAGGTTTGATTTGTTATGAGAACGTCGTATGCCTTATCAGGGGCTGGAGGAATGTCGCTTGTCTAATTAGATCTCAAGCGTTATGACCTAATCAGATAACACGTTCCTGTGCCGTAGTGTGACTGCGTCAGATAACGGTATCTGCATCATGGGGGCTGTTCTTGCCTCATGGGCTGACTGTTAGTTAACTTGATAGTTAGTTTAACCAGAATAGGGTCAGGAATAGGGGGATCGATTCAGAACCTATAGGAATACATGACAATCCCATTAGGTTTTCGTATGCAGAATGACCTGCAAACTACAAATTTCGTCCAATATCTCAGTTTCCTCACATTTCAGTGCAGGGAAAGTTCTGAAAACCGCCAGGAACCATATAAGTACTACCACCCAGCCTTCCCAGGTTTTTTACACAGTGTATTGGGTTGGAGCGGCTCAGGAGGCTGGAAGCCAAAAGGTGGATTCATTCTGCTCTTATTGACATTGTTGTGTGCCTGGTTCACAGGAATCTGTCTTGCATCCAAAGATAGAAGTAGCTTAAACACTGCGTGAACATGATTTGGTTCCCAGTTTTCTTTAAGAAGCAGAGGTAAATCTGATATTGTGCACACTATTGCTCAGTTATCTGAATCAGTGGCACATGTTGAAATGATTGAGCTGCAACAAGGGACTCAGGTTATTGGGGTTTATATTTCTCTATCTATTGCCCTCTCTCTATCGCCCTCACTCTATCTGTCTGTCGCCCTCACTCTATCTGTCTGTCGCCCTCACTATATCTGTCTATCGCCCTCACTCTATCTGTCTATCGCACTCCCTCTATCTATCTATCTATCGCCCTTATTCTATCTATCTATCGCCCTCACTCTGTCGCCCTCACTCTATCTATCTATCTCCCTCACTCTCTATCGCCCTCACTCCATCTATCTATCTATCTATCGCCCTCAATCTATCTATCACCCTCACTCTATCGCACTCACTCTATCTATCTATCGCCCTCACTCAATCTATCTATCGCCCTCACTCTATCTATCGCACCACCACAGCATCACTCGTCGCCACCACAACATCACTCGGCGTCACCACAGCATCAATCTGTGCAACCATTCAACATTCAACAACAACTGGTTCAAATATGTTCTCTCAATGTTTCAAACTTTATGACAAATGTCACAAAAAGATGTTAATATTTCACTTCTGTTCTTGGATTTTCGTCACAATAAAATACACTGAACATAATCTTCACAAACGTTATTTACAAAAGTTTAAGCTATTGCCATTATACATTACAATAACTTTTATTTAAGTCTTAATTATTAAAAAAATGTAAAAGCCATTGTTATTTGTGATATCAATACATCTAAGTCACGTAAACACAACTTATTGCATTACAAATGCTATAGGTGTCACATTTGCCAAAGTTCAAACTATTGGCATAGTAAGTGACAAAGCTATTAATTTCGCTATTTTCAAAACCAACACATAAACAAAAAATGTGTCATTTACAATACCAATAGCTCAAACTTTCCTAATGCGAGACCTATTGCATTGCAAATGCTTGTTTAAATGGAATTTTAAATCTTAATCTGTGTTAGAATGATAGATTGGACTGTATAAATATGGGCAAATGTTAGGAATTTGTTGACATAACATTTGACTGCATTGGTTCTCAGTCATGGGAGATTAACTCATTGTAGTTGTCACAGAGAGTCTATTGTATTTTACTTGTGGTTAGAATTTCAGCTACTTGAGACGGAATGTCACTGTTACCATGTATCATTTACCATGCATCACCTTTAATGTGCATTTTTTACCACAGGTAAGTAACCATGTAGCCTATTTAACAGCGCAGTACTTAACCACACCGTAAGTAGTTTTTTTAAATGACATAATACACACACACACACACACATATATATATATATATATATATATATATATATATACATATATAAATATGCACGGGGTTTACATCTATTTAGGCAACTGTTTGTGTGTGTGTGTGTATGTATATTTAATTCACTGAAAAAAACATAGGTTTCAGGGGCGTTATAGTTAGTTAGACATTTCACTTGTACAAAACCATAGAAATTCCCCCATTATAGTTAGTTCAGCTAACTATAACTTGCGCGCCCTCCATGAACTGCTGATGACGTCACATATTACATCACTCATGACATGGTCAGTGACATCACTGATGACATCTCAGATGACATCATCCAGTGAATGTGTGTTTTTCTGAAAATTAAATATGTTTTATATATGTGCATCTCAAGGTCGCTGGAAAAATAAATGGGTATATAAGTGTCTAAATGGATGATTTTTTTTAGGTAAAATTGATTGTATAACTGACTAAGTGTATCTTAGTGAATACATGGGTTACTGAGTAATGTTTAAATATGTAAATATCTGTATGAGTCTCTCACGTTGTGTAGAAGTGTCTGCATGGGTTTGTGAATAGGTACATGAGTGTCTATATGGGTTATTAGTTGTTTTTTTGAGGATCAGTATGAGTGTCTGAGTGTCTGTATGGTTCGGTGGGGGTATTACTTAGTGCTTAGATGCATGAATGAGTGACTCACTGTATGTGTTGAAGACAGCATGTGTGCAGGACTGTATGGGTGGATGAGTGTCTGTATGGGTGTGATTGTGTGTGAATGGCTTCCTCAATAGTGTCTTTGAGTAACTACATATGTTTTAAACTAGTATATGTGAGTATTGGTGTATGTGAGAGTGAGAGATTGGAAGAGTTCCTGTATAAATAAGTATGTGTTTCTATAGGTGGTCGTTTAAGCGAGTAGGTATGTGTAAGTTTCTGTAGAAGTAGGTGTGGTGGTGTGTGTATAACTATAATGCAAGTAAATGGATGTTTGATACTTTGCATGTGTAACTGTGTGTGAGTAACTATGGACGAGTGTTGGTGTGTCACAGGATGTATAGGTGTAAGCGTACATATGATGAGTGAGTACATGTATGAGTGACTGTATAAGACTGTTGGTGAAAGAGTGGATAAGTGTGTAGATCTTGGAATTACTGAATAGTTGTGTGTTGTAAGTGGTATTGGTATGTCCATTGTTTTGAAAATGTCAGTTTCTATTTTTGAGTTTGTATCAAAGGTTATATTAGGGTGATGTCATTTGAGATGTCATCAGTGATGTTACGAGTGATGTCACTGACCATGTCATGAGTGATTTAATATGTGATGTCATCAGCAGTGCATTGCGGGCGCGCTAGTTCTAGTTAGCTGAACTTACTATAACGGGGGATTTTCTATGGTTTTGTACAAGTGAAATGTCCAACTAACTATAACGCCCCTGAAACCTATGTTTTTTTCAGTGAATTTCTAAGGTTTTTTAAATGTTAATTTCTAACTATAACGTGCCTGAAACCTATGGTTTTTTCAGTGAATTTCAAAGGTTTTTTAAATGGTAAGTTCCAACTATAGTGTACCTGAAACCTATGGTTTTTAAAGTGAAATTCAAAGGTTTTTTTTTAATGCTAGCTTCTAACTATGCCTACAGAGGAAGGACATGTGAAGAAAGAAGATAAAATGCACAGAAAGAAAAAAAATGCAGAAAGAAGCAACAGAAGTCCACAAAGGCGAAGAAAAGTGCAGGACGAAGAACAGATGTACAGAAAGAACCAACAGAGGAGCAGAAAGTGCTCCTGTAACCACAACTTTTTCTAACGGGCACTGATGGTAACTGAATCTGACTAACTATGCCTAGAGCCAGTGCTCTGCTAAAAGACACTTAGAATACAGTGAAAACACCTACATACACTAGGGAACACTATGCGTTGGGGTACCCCTGTGATTACCATGACCTCTGTGAGACCCTAGTACATGATAGGGCAGGGGGATTAAATCTACCTCTTAAAGCGCGCATCAGGGCACATTTGCACACTGGTGAAGGGAGGGCGGTGCCTGACTTGACATGTGTGCAAACACGCCCTGTGCCCGTTTTATTTTGAGGGATAAAGTCCCCTTGAATCCTGAGTGTCCCTTGGGTCCAACTAGCCCACTAGGTATCTCCAGTAAGCGTCACAGAGCTGCGTTCCAGAGGGGTAAAAAGGGGCACCACCTGGACCAGCTCTTTGCAACGCAGCGCAGTGGCGCTTACTGGAAGCATCTGGTGGGCTAGTTGGCCCTCAGGATTGTAGGGGAATTATTTCCCCCAACTTAAAACGCGCCACAGGGTGTGTTTGCACACGTCACCTCAGGCCCCGTCCCCTCCCTTCACCACCGTGTAAACACGCCCTGTGGCCGTTTTAATGTGGGAGATTAACTCCCCTTGAAACCTGAGGGTCCCTAGGGTCCAACTAGCCCACTAGGTGCCTCCAGTAAGTGCCACAGAGCTGCGTTGCAGAGAGGTGTAAAAAGGGGCGTGGCCACTGAACACCTCTTTGGAACGCAGCTCCCTGGTGCATACTGAAGGTACCTGGTGGGCTATTTGGCCCTTAGGGACCCTCAGTATTGAAGGGGAATGAATTCCCTTACATACAACTCTCCAGGGGGCGGGGCCTGAGGTGACATGTCTGCAAACATGCCCTGTTGTGCGTTTTAAGTTGGGGAATTAATTCCTCTTCAATCCTGAGGGTCCCTGGGGGCTATCTAGCCCACCAGGTACCTCCAGTATGCGCCAGGAAGCTGCGTTGCAGAAAGGTGTTTAGAGGCCACGCCCCTTTTTACAACACTCTGCAACGCAGCTCTGTGGCACTTACGGGAGGTACGCAGCTCTGTGGCGCTTACTGGATGCCCCCTTAATATGCGCCACAGGGCGTGTTTGCACACGTCTCCTCAGGCCCCACCCCCTCCCTTCACCACTGTGTAAACGCGCCCCGTGGTGCGTTTTAAGTTGGGGGATTAACTCCCCTTGAATTCTGAGGGTCCCTGGGGCGCTTACTGGAGGCCTAGGGGGCATCCACTAAGCGCCACAGAGCTGCGTTGCAGAGTGTTGTAAAAATGGGCATGGCCTCTGAACACCTCTCTGCAACGCAGACTCCTGGCACATACTGAAGGTACCTGGTGTGCTAGTTGGCCCCCAGGGGACCTCAGGATTCAAGGGCACCTAATCACACAACTTAAAACGCGTCACAGGGTGTATTTGCACACGTCACCTCAGGCCCTGCCCCCTTCCTTCACCATTGTACAAATATTCCTCTAAAATCAGCTGAACTACGAATTCCGATTTACTCACGTGTTATCAGGGGAAAACCCAGTGCGGCATCTTTTAGCCCAGCACTGACTCTGAAAAGTAATTCTAAGCGTACTTACAGTAACTTGTATTTCATTCAATAGGAAACCATTGTGTGGTTTTCAGCAGAAAAGTTTCTAAGTGTTGATTTTTCAAACGTACAAATATATTCCTCTAAAATCAGCCGAACTACGAATCCCGATTTCCTCACCTGTTATCAGGAGTGACCTCAGTGCTGCTTCTTTTAGCCCAGCACTAACCCTGAAAAGTAATTCTAACCATACTTACCAGTAACTTGTATTTCCTTCCATAGGAATCCATTGTCTGGTTTTCAGCAGAAAAGTTTCTGTCTATTTTCATAAACTACAAATATTCCTAAAAAATCACCTGTATGACTTAAACTCATTCTTTCAACTGTTTACAGGAGATGCACCAGTGCTGGATCCAGGATACACCACTGAGTAAGAAAAAGTAACGATAACACCACTTACCTGCTAAGTGAATTTCCTTCCATAGGGTAATATTGACTGGTTTCACTTGGTAATAAGTGTGGAGTTTTGGAACTTTAAAATATTCACCTAAACTCAGCCGAACAACGAATTCCGATTTACTCACCTGCTATCAGGAGAGACGTCAGTGCTGCATCTTTGAGCCCAGTACTGATCCTGAAAAGTAATTCTAACCATACTTACCAGTAACTTGAATTTCCCTCCATAGGCTAACATTGAAAGGTTTCACTTGGAAATTCTTCTAAGTGTGGAGATTTGGAACTTTTAAATATTCACCTAAAATCATCTGAACAACAAATTCCGATTTACTCACCTGTTATCAGGAGAGAACTCAGTGCCGCATCTTTTAGCCAGGTACTGACCCTGAAAAGTAATTCTAACCATACTTACAAGTAACTTGTATTTCCTTCCATAGGAATCCATTGTCTGGTTTTCACCAGAAAAGTTTCTAAATGTCTATTTTCACAAACTAAAAATATTCCTTAAAAATCGCCTGTATGACTTAAACGCATTCTTTCAACTGTTTACAGGAGATGCACCAGTGCTGGATCCAGGATCCACCACTGAGTAAGAAAAAGTGACAATAGCACTACTTACCTGCTAAAGGAATTTCCTGCTATAGGATAACATTGGTAATTCTATGTGAAAAAATTTCTGTGTCAACTTTTAAAATACAATAATATTCCTTAAAAATCACTACTGTAACTAAAACACTTTTACTTAATCGTTTACAGGAGATGTCCAAGGACTGAATCTAGGATCCAGTCCTGTGGTTAGAAAAGTAATCTATAAAGTAACTAATTGCATTTAACTAGAAATTCACATTGAGGTCAATGTTGCATTGTGTTTGAAATTGTGTTGCCCATTGTAAAAACTGTAATTACTGTACTTAAGTCTATTGCCTATTTGCAAAGTATTTAAACTAAAGTAATTCATTCTAAGAAAGTATATTTTGTAATGTAATATATAATGTGAGTATAATGTAATTAAAAAAATTAAATAGTTAAAAATAAATAGTTAAAAAAATGTAGTAAATCAGTATAAAAAAATAAATATAAAAATTATTACATTTAAAAATTGTCATTTACAAAACCTTTGAAATTCACTGAAAAAACCATAGGTTTCAGGCCTGATATGGTTAGGAATTAGCATTTAAAAACATTTGAAATTCAATGAAAAAACCATAGGTTTCAGGCCTGATATAGTTAGGAATTAGCATTTTAAAAACCTTAGAAATTCACTGATATAGTTATAGTTAGCTGGACATTTCACTCGTACAAAACCATTGAAACTCCTCTGATATAGTTAGTTGTACTCACTATATCTCGCGCACCCGCAATCCACTGCTAATGATGTCACATATTACATCATTCATGACATGGTCAGTGACATCACTGATGACATCTCAAATGACATCACTGATGACATCCTCCAGTGAATGTGGTTTCCTTCGTTATTTAAATATGTATTATATATATATATATAGCAGTTTGCATTGAAGAATGAGTGTTTTTTTCTGTGAATTTCAAAGGTTTTTTAAATGCTAATTCCTAACTATATCAGGCCTGAAACCTATGTTTTTTTCAGAGAATATATATATATATATATATCTATATCTATATATAAATATATAGATTTTTTTTTAATTTTTTTTTTTATGTAACATGGCCAGTCTGTCCACAAGTGGACAGACTGGCTCTGTTTGGCAAATAAAATCTTGCAACAAGAAGGACTGTTGTGTGTGGCTCAATCTTGCAAACAAATTGATTGTTTGGCCAAGAGTTCGGCCCGGAGCTTGCACCCGCTGCTGAGCGCTCTGGTTTTCAGGACCCCATTGCCCTTGAATATATATATATATATATATATATATATATATATATATATATATATATATTGCTGCTCCTGCTTGACCGTTGAATTGGGAAGCACTCAAACACCACCAAGGCTCCAAGCAAAAGCCCTTTATTGCAGGTATGGAAACGGTTCACTGCTGAATCGTTTAACAGTCAATGCGCCACTGCCGACGCATTTCGATTTCTCTTCTTCAAAGGCGTGTGGTCGAATGAAATGCACAGCCCGGTCACTGCCTGTCCTAATTCTTCCTTTAATGGAACGCCCCTTGATGGGCTACTCTGTATGAGATGTGCTGATGATTCTGGGAGTGGTAGTGCCGATGCATACATTACGTGCAAAATGTTCTGCCGGACAAAAAAGACCCTGGATGGGCCTCCGCAGTTCACGTGTCCTAAATCCTATAGGGTGGCGCCCCACCGTGCGGCTGGCTGATGACAACCCTTGTAGCCCCCAGGTTCCCGGGGTGGTGCAGTCCCGGCGGCACGGTTATCGCCTTAAAATTGCTGCTCCTGCTTGACCGTCGAATTGGAAAGCATTCAAACACCACCAAGGCTCCAAGCAAAAGCCCTTTATTGCAGGTATGGAAACGGTTCACTGCTGAATCCTTTAACAGTCATTGCGCCACTGCCGACGCGTTTCGATTTCTCTTCAAAGGCGTGTGGTTGAATGAAATGCACAGCCCGGTCACTGCCTGTCCCAATTCTTCCTTTAATGGCACTCCCCTTGATGGGCTACTCTGTATGAGATGTGCTGAGGATTCTGGGAGTGGTAGTGTCGATGCATACATTACATGCAAAATGTTCTGCCGGACAAAAAAGACCCTGGATGGGCCTCCGCAGTTCACTTGTCCTAAATCCTATAGGGTGGCGCCCCACCGTGCGGCTGGCTGATGACAACCCTTGTAGCCCCCATGTTCCCGGGGTGGTGCAGTCCCCGCGGCACGGACACCACCTAAAAATTGCTGCTCCTGCTTGACCGTTGAATTGGGAAGCACTCAAACACCACCAAGGCTCCAAGCAAAAGCCCTTTATTGCAGGTATGGAAACGGTTCACTGCTAAATCGTTTAACAGTCATTGCGCCACTGCCGACGCGTTTCGATATCTCTCCTTCAAAGGCGTGTGGTCGAATGAAATGCACAGCCCGGTTACTGCCTGTCCCAATTCTTCCTTTATTGGCATGCCCCTTGATGGGCTACTGTGTATGAGATGTGCTGATGATTCTGGGAGGGGTAGTGCCGATGCATACATTACATGCAAAATGTTGTGCCGGACAAAAAAGACCCTGGATGGGCCTCTGCAGTTCACGTGTCCTAAATCCTATAGGGTGGCACCCCACCGTGCGGCTGGCTGATGACAACCCTTGTAGCCCCCAGGTTCCCGGGGTGGTGCAGTCCCGGCGGCACGGACATCGCCTTAAAATTGCTGCTCCTGCTTGACCGTCGGATTGGAAAGCATTCAAACACCACCAAGGCTCCAAGCAAAAGCCAATTATTGCAGGTATGGAAACGGTTCACTGCTGAATCCTTTAACAGTCATTGCGCCACTGCAGACGCGTTTCGATTTCTCTTCTTCAAAGGCGTGTGGTCGAATGAAATGCACAGCCCGGTCACTGCCTGTCCCAATTCTTCCTTTAATGGCACGCCCCTTGATGGGCTACTCTGTATGAGATGTGCTGAGGATTCTGGGAGTGGTAGTGTCGATGCATACATTACATGCAAAATGTTCTGCCGGACAAAAAAGACCCTGGAGGGGCCTCCGCAGTTCACATGTCCTAAATCCTATAGGGTGGCGCCCCACCGTGCGGCTGGCTGATGACAACCCTTGTAGCCCCCAGGTTCCCGGGGTGGTGCAGTCTCGGCGGCACGGACATCGCCTTAAAATTGCTGCTCCTGCTTGACCGTCGAATTGGAAAGCATTCAAACACCACCAAGGCTCCAAGCAAAAGCCCTTTATTGCAGGTATGGAAACGGTTTACTGCTGAATCCTTTAACAGTCATTGCGCCACTGCCGACGCGTTTCGATTTCTCTTCTTCAAAGGCGTGTGGTTGAATGAAATGCACAGCCCGGTCACTGCCTGTCCCAATTCTTCCTTTAATGGCACTCCCCTTGATGGGCTACTCTGTATGAGATGTGCTGAGGATTCTGGGAGTGGTAGTGTTGATGCATACATTACATGCAAAATGTTCTGCCGGACAAAAAAGACCCTGGATAGGCCTCCGCAGTTCACTTGTCCTAAATCCTATAGGGTGGCGCCCCACCGTGCGGCTGGCTGATGACAACCCTTGTAGCCCCCAGGTTCCCGGGGTGGTGCAGTCCCGGCGGCACGGACACCACCTAAAAATTGCTGCTCCTGCTTGACCGTTGAATTGGGAAGCACTGAAACACCACAAAGGCTCCAAGCAAAAGCCCTTTATTGCAGGTATGGAAACGGTTCACTGCTGAATCCTTTAACAGTGATTGCGCCACTGCCGACGGGTTTCGATATCTCTCCTTCAAAGGCGTGTGGTCGAATGAAATGCACAGCCCGGTCACTGCCTGTCCCAATTCTTCCTTTATTGGCATGCCCCTTGATGGGCTACTGTGTATGAGATGTGCTGATGATTCTGGGAGGGGTAGTGCCGATGCATACATTACGTGCAAAATGTTCTGCCGGACAAAAAAGACCCTGGATGAGCCTCCGCAGTTCACGTGTCCTAAATCCTATAGGGTGGCGCCCCACCGTGCGGCTGGCTGATGACAACCCTTGTAGCCCCCAGGTTCCCGGGGTGGTGCAGTCCCTGCGGCACGGACATCGCCTTAAAATTGCTGCTCCTGCTTGACCGTCGGATTGGAAAGCATTCAATCACCACCAAGGCTCCAAGCAAAAGCCAATTATTGCAGGTATGGAAACGGTTCACTGCTGAATCCTTTAACAGTCATTGCGCCACTGCAGACGCGTTTCGATTTCTCTTCTTCAAAGGCGTGTGGTCGAATGAAATGCACAGCCCGGTCACTGCCTGTCCCAATTCTTCCTTTAATGGCACGCCCCTTGATGGGCTACTCTGTATGACATGTGCTGAGGATTCTGGGAGTGGTAGTGTTGATGCATACATTACATGCAAAATGTTCTGCCGGACAAAAAAGACCCTGGATGGGCCTCCGCAGTTCACATGTCCTAAATCCTATAGGGTGGCGCCCCACCGTGCGGCTGGCTGATGACAACCCTTGTACCCCCAGGTTCCCGGGGTGGTGCAGTCCCGGCGGCACGGACATCGCCTTAAAATTGCTGCTCCTGCTTGACCGTCAAATTGGAAAGCATTCAAACACCACCAAGGCTCCAAGCAAAAGCCCTTTATTGCAAGTATGGAAACGGTTCACTGCTGAATCCTTTAACAGTCATTGCGCCACTGCCGACGCGTTTCGATTTCTCTTCTTCAAAGGCGTGTGGTTGAATGAAATGCACAGCCCGGTCACTGCCTGTCCCAATTCTTCCTTTAATGGCACTCCCCTTGATGGGCTACTCTGTATGAGATGTGCTGAGGATTCTGGGAGTGGTAGTGTCGATGCATACATTACATGCAAAATGTTCTGCCGGACAAAAAAGACCCTGGATGGGCCTCCGCAGTTCACGTGTCCTAAATCCTATAGGGTGGCACCCCACCGTGCGGCTGGCTGATGACAACCCTTGTAGCCCCCAGGTTCCCGGGGTGGTGCAGTCCCGGCGGCACGGACATCGCCTTAAAATTGCTGCTCCTGCTTGACCGTCGGATTGGAAAGCATTCAAACACCACCAAGGCTCCAAGCAAAAGCCAATTATTGCAGGTATGGAAACGGTTCACTGCTGAATCCTTTAACAGTCATTGCGCCACTGCAGACGCGTTTCGATTTCTCTTCTTCAAAGGCGTGTGGTCGAATGAAATGCACAGCCCGGTCACTGCCTGTCCCAATTCTTCCTTTAATGGCACGCCCCTTGATGGGCTACTCTGTATGACATGTGCTGAGGATTCTGGGAGTGGTAGTGTCGATGCATACATTACATGCAAAATGTTCTGCCGGACAAAAAAGACCCTGGATGGGCCTCCGCAGTTCACATGTCCTAAATCCTATAGGGTGGCGCCCCACCGTGCGGCTGGCTGATGACAACCCTTGTACCCCCAGGTTCCCGGGGTGGTGCAGTCCCGGCGGCACGGACATCGCCTTAAAATTGCTGCTCCTGCTTGACCGTCAAATTGGAAAGCATTCAAACACCACCAAGGCTCCAAGCAAAAGCCCTTTATTGCAGGTATGGAAACGGTTCACTGCTGAATCCTTTAACAGTCATTGCGCCACTGCCGACGCGTTTCGATTTCTCTTCTTCAAAGGCGTGTGGTTGAATGAAATGCACAGCCCGGTCACTGCCTGTCCCAATTCTTCCTTTAATGGCACTCCCCTTGATGGGCTACTCTGTATGAGATGTGCTGAGGATTCTGGGAGTGGTAGTGTCGATGCATACATTACATGCAAATGTTCTGCCGGACAAAAAAGACCCTGGATGGGCCTCCGCAGTTCACGTGTCCTAAATCCTATAGGGTGGCACCCCACCGTGCGGCTGGCTGATGACAACCCTTGTAGCCCCCAGGTTCCCGGGGTGGTGCAGTCCCGGCGGCACGGACATCGCCTTAAAATTGCTGCTCCTGCTTGACCGTCGGATTGGAAAGCATTCAAACACCACCAAGGCTCCAAGCAAAAGCCAATTATTGCAGGTATGGAAACGGTTCACTGCTGAATCCTTTAACAGTCATTGCGCCACTGCAGACGCGTTTCGATATCTCTTCTTCAAAGGCGTGTGGTCGAATGAAATGCACAGCCCGGTCACTGCCTGTCCCAATTCTTCCTTTAATGGCACGCCCCTTGATGGGCTACTGTGTATGAGATGTGCTGAGGATTCTGGGAGTGGTAGTGTCGATGCATACATTACGTGCAAAATGTTCTGCCGGACAAAAAAGACCCTGGATGGGCCTCCGCAGTTCACGTGTCCTAAATCCTATAGGGTGGCGCCCCACCGTGCGGCTGGATGATGACAACCCTTGTAGCCCCCAGGCTCCCGGGGTGGTTCAGTCCCGGCGGCACGGACATCGCCTTAAAATTGCTGCTCCTGCTTGACCGTTGAATTGGAAAGCATTCAAACACCACCAATGCTCCAAGCAAAAGCCCTTTATTGCAGGTATGGAAACGGTTCACTGCTGAATCCTTTAACAGTCATTGCGCCACTGCCGACGCGTTTCGATTTCTCTTCTTCAAAGGTGTGTGGTCAAATGAAATGCACAGCCCGGTCAATGCCTGTTCCAATTCTTCCTTTAATGGCACGCCCCTTGATGGGCTACTCTGTATGAGATGTGCTGAGGATTCTGGGAGTGGTAGTGTCGATGCATACATTACATGCAAAATGTTCTGCCGGACAAAAAAGACCCTGGATGGGCCTCCGCAGTTCACTTGTCCTAAATCCTATAGGGTGGCGCCCCACCGTGCGGCTGGCTGATGACAACCCTTGTAGCCCCCAGGTTCCCGGGGTGGTGCAGTCCCGGCAGCACGGACACCACCTAAAAATTGCTGCTCCTGCTTGACCGTTGAATTGGGAAGCACTCAAACACCACAAAGGCTCCAAGCAAAAGCCCTTTATTGCAGGTATGGAAACGGTTCACTGCTGAATCCTTTAAGTCATTGCGCCACTGCCAACGCGTTTCGATATCTCTTCTTCAAAGAAGTGTGGTCGAATGAAATGCACAGCCCGGTCACTGCCTGTCCCAATTCTTCCTTTATTGGCATGCCCCTTGATGGGCTACTGTGTATGAGATGTGCTGATGATTCTGGGAGGGGTAGTGTCGATGCATACATTACGTGCAAAATGTTCTGCCGGACAAAAAAGACCCTGGATGGGCCTCCGCAGTTCACGTGTCCTAAATCCTATAGGGTGGCGCCCCACCGTGCGGCTGGATGACGACAACCCTTGTAGCCCCCAGGCTCCCGGGGTGGTTCAGTCCCGGCGGCACGGACATCGCCTTAAATTTGCTGCTCCTGCTTTACCGTTGAATTGGAAAGCATTCAAACACCACCAATGCTTCAAGTAAAAGCCCTTTATTGCAGGTATGGAAACGGTTCACTGCTGAATCCTTTAACAGTCATTGCGCCACTGCCGACGCGTTTCGATTTCTCTTCTTCAAAGGTGTGTGGTCGAATGAAATGCACAGCCCGGTCAATGCCTGTTCCAATTCTTCCTTTAATGGCACGCCCCTTGATGGGCTACTCTGTATGAGATGTGCTGAGGATTCTGGGAGTGGTAGTGTCGATGCATACATTACATGCAAAATGTTCTGCATGACAAAATAAACCCTGGATTGGTCGTTCAGTTCATGTGTCCTAAATCCTATAGGGTGGCACCCCATCGTGCAGCTGGCTGATGACAACCCTTGTAGCCCCCTGGTTCCCTGGGTGGTGCAGTCCCGGCGGCACGGACACCACCTAAAAATTGCTGCTCCTGCTTGACCGTTGAATTGGGAAGCACTCAAACACCACAAAGGCTCCACGCAAAAGCACTTTATTGCAGGTATGGAAACGGTTCACTGCTGAATCCTTTAACAGTCATTGCACCACTGCCGACGCATTTCGATATCTCTTTTTCAAAGGCGTGTGGTCGAATGAAATGCACAGCCCGGTCACTGCCTGTCCCAATTCTTCCTTTAATGGCATGCCCCTTGATGGGCTACTATGCATGAGATGTGCTGATATTGTGGGAGTGGTAGTGCCGATGCTTACATTACGTGCAAAATGTTCTGCCGGACAAAAAAGACCCTGGATGGGCCTCCGCAGTTCACGTGTCCTAAATCCTATAGGGTGGCGCCCCACCGTGCGGCTGGCTGATGACAACCCTTGTAGCCCCCAGGTTCCCGGGGTGGTGCAGTCCCAGCGGCACGGACACCGCCTAAAAATTGCTGCTCCTGCTTGACCGTTGAATTGGGAAGCACTCAAACACCACCAAGGCTCCAAGCAAAAGCCCTTTATTGCAGGTACGGAAACGGTTCACTGCTGAATCCTTTAACAGTCATTGCGCCACTGCCGACGCGTTTCGATTTCTCTTTTTCAAAGGCGTGTGGTCGAATTAAATGCACAGCCTGGTCACTGCCTGTCCCAATTCTTCCTTTAATGGCACGCCCCTTGATGGGCTACTCTGTATGAGATATGCTGAGGATTCTGGGAGTGGTAGTGCCGATGCATACATTACGTGCAAAATGTTCTGCCGGACAAAAAAACCCTGGATGGGCCTCCGCAGTTCTCTTGTCCTAAATCGTATAGGGTGGCACCCCACCGTGCGGCTGGCTGATGACAACCCTTGTAGCCCCCTGGTTCCCGGGTGGTGCAGTCCCGGCGGCACGTACACCGCCTTAAAATTGCTGCTCCTGCTTGACCGTTGAATTGGGAAGCACTGAAACACCACCAAGGCTCCAAGAAAAAGTCCTTTATTGCAGGTATGGAAACGGTTCACTGCTGAATCCTTTAAAAGTCATTGCACCACTGCCGACGCGTTTCGATTTCTCTTTTTCAAAGGCGTGTGGTCGAATTAAATGCACAGCCTGGTCACTGCCTGTCCCAATTCTTCCTTTAATGGCACACCCCTTGATGGGCTACTCTATATGAGATGTGCTGAGGATTCTGGGAGTGGTAGTGCCGATGCATACATTACGTGCAAAATGTTCTGCCGGACAAAAAAGACCCTGGATGGGCCTCCGCAGTTCTCTTGTCCTAAATCCTATAGGGTGGCGCCCCACCGTGCAGCTGGCTGATGACAGCCCTTTTAGCCCCCAGGTTCCCGGGGTGGAGCAGTCCCGGTGGCACGGACACCGCCTTAAAATTGCTGCTCCTGCTTGACTGTTGAGTTGGGAAGCACTCAAACACCACCAAGGATTCAAGCAAAAGCCCTTTATTGCAGGTATGGAAACGGTTCACTGCTGAATCCTTTAACAGTCATTGCGCCACTGCCGACGCGTTTCGATTTCTCTTCTTCGAAGGCGTGTGGTCGAATGAAATGCACAGCCCAGTCACTGCCTGTCCCAATTCTTCCTTTAATGGCACGCCCCTTGATGGGCTACTCTGTTAGAGATGTGCTGAGGATTCTGGGAGTGGTGGTGCCGATGCATACATTACGTGCAAAATGTTCTGCCGAACAAAAAAGACCCTGGATGGGCCTCCGCAGTTCACTTGTCCTAAATCCTATAGGGTGGCGCCCCACCGTGCGGCTGGCTGATGACAACCCTTGTAGCCCCCAGGTTCCCGGGGTGGTGCAGTCCCGGCGGCACGGACACCACCTAAAAATTGCTGCTCCTGCTTGACCGTTGAATTGGGAAGCACTGAAACACCACAAAGGCTCCAAGCAAAAGCCCTTTATTGCAGGTATGGAAACGGTTCACTGCTGAATCCTTTAACAGTCATTGCGCCACTGCCGACGCGTTTCGATATCTCTTCTTCAAAGGCGTGTGGTCGAATGAAATGCACAGCCCGGTCACTGCCTGTCTCAATTCTTCCTTTATTGGCATGCCCCTTGATGGGCTACTGTGTATGAGATGTGCTGATGATTCTGGGAGGGGTAGTGCCGATGCATACATTACGTGCAAAATGTTCTGCCGGACAAAAAAGACCCTGGATGGGCCTCCGCAGTTCACGTGTCCTGAATCCTATAGGGTGGCGCCCCACCGTGCGGCTGGCTGATGACAACCCTTGTAGTCCCCAGGTACTCGGGGTGGTGCAGTCCCGGCGGCACGGCCATCGCCTTAAAATTGCTGCTCCTGCTTGACCGTCGGATTGGAAAGCATTCAAACACCACCAAGGCTCCAAGCAAAAGCCAATTATTGCAGGTATGGAAATGGTTCACTGCTGAATCCTTTAACAGTCATTGCGCCACTGCAGACCCGTTTCGATTTCTCTTCTTCAAAGGCGTGTGGTCGAATGAAATGCACAGCCCGGTCACTGCCTGTCCCAATTCTTCCTTTAATGGCACGCCCCTTGATGGGCTACTCTGTATGAGATGTGCTGAGGATTCTGGGAGTGGTAGTGTTGATGCATACATTACATGCAAAATGTTCTGCCGGACAAAAAAGACCCTGGATGGGCCTCCGCAGTTCACATGTCCTAAATCCTATAGGGTGGCGCCCCACCGTGCGGCTGGCTGATGACAACCCTTGTAGCCCCCAGGTTCCCGGGGTGGTGCAGTCCCGGCGGCATGGACATCGCCTTAAAATTGCTGCTCCTGCTTGACCGTCGAATTGGAAAGCATTCAAACACCACCAAGGCTCCAAGCAAAAGCCCTTTATTGCAGGTATGGAAACGGTTCACTGCTGAATCCTTTAACAGTCATTGCGCCACTGCCGACGTGTTTCGATTTCTCTTCTTCAAAGGCGTGTGGTTGAATGAAATGCACAGCCCGGTCACTGCCTGTCCCAATTCTTCCTTTAATGGCACTCCCCTTGATGGGCTACTCTGTATGAGATGTGCTGAGGATTCTGGGAGTGGTAGTGTCGATGCATACATTACATACAAAATGTTCTGCCGGACAAAAAAGACCCTGGATGGGCCTCCGCAGTTCACTTGTCCTAAATCCTATAGGGTGGCGCCCCACCGTGCGGCTGGCTGATGACAACCCTTGTAGCCCCCAGGTTCCCGGGGTGGTGCAGTCCCGGCGGCACGGACACCACCTAAAAATTGCTGCTCCTGCTTGACCGTTGAATTGGGAAGCACTCAAACCCCACAAAGGCTCCAAGCAAAACCCTTTATTGCAGGTATGGAAACGGTTCACTGCTGAATCCTTTAACAGTCATTGCGCCACTGCCGACGCGTTTCGATATCTCTTCTTCAAAGGCGTGTGGTCGAATGAAATGCACAGCCCGGTCACTGCCTGTCCCAATTCTTCCTTTATTGGCATGCCCCTTGATGGGCTACTGTGTATGAGATGTGCTGATGATTCTGGGAGGGGTAGTGCCGATGCATACATTACGTGCAAAATGTTCTGCCGGACAAAAAAGACCCTGGATGGGCCTCCGCAGTTCACGTGTCCTAAATCCTATAGGGTGGCACCCCACCGTGCGGCTGGCTGATGACAACCCTTGTAGCCCCCAGGTTCCCGGGGTGGTGCAGTCCCGGCGGCACGGACATCGCCTTAAAATTGCTGCTCCTGCTTGACCGTCGGATTGGAAAGCATTCAAACACCACCAAGGCTCCAAGCAAAAGCCAATTATTGCAGGTATGGAAACGGTTCACTGCTGAATCCTTTAACAGTCATTGCCCCACTGCAGACGCGTTTCGATTTCTCTTCTTCAAAGGCGTGTGGTCGAATGAAATGCACAGCCCGGTCACTGCCTGTCCCAATTCTTCCTTTAATGGCACGCCCCTTGATGGGCTACTCTGTATGAGATGTGCTGAGGATTCTGGGAGTGGTAGTGTCGATGCATACATTACGTGCAAAATGTTCTGCCGGACAAAAAAGACCCTGAATGGGCCTCCGCAGTTCACGTGTCCTAAATCCTATAGGGTGGCGCCCCACCGTGCGGCTGGATAATGACAACCCTTGTAGCCCCCAGGCTCCCGGGGTGGTTCAGTCCCGGCGGCACGGACATCGCCTTAAAATTGCTGCTCCTGCTTGACCGTTGAATTGGAAAGCATTCAAACACCACCAATGCTCCAAGCAAAAGCCCTTTATTGCAGGTATGGAAACGGTTCACTGCTGAATCCAATAACAGTCATTGCGCCACTGCCGACGCGTTTCGATTTCTCTTCTTCAAAGGTGTGTGGTCGAATGAAATGCACAGCCCGGTCAATGCCTGTTCCAATTCTTCCTTTAATGGCACGCCCCTTGATGGGCTACTCTGTATGAGATGTGCTGAGGATTCTGGGAGTGGTAGTGTCGATGCATACATTACATGCAAAATGTTCTGCCGGACAAAAAAGACCCTGGATGGGCCTCCGCAGTTCACTTGTCCTAAATCCTATAGGGTGGCGCCCCACCGTGCGGCTGGCTGATGACAACCCTTGTAGCCCCCAGGTTCCCGGGGTGGTGCAGTCCCGGCAGAACGGACACCGACCTAAAAATTGCTGCTCCTGCTTGACCGTTGAATTGGGAAGCACTCAAACACCACAAAGGCTCCAAGCAAAAGCCCTTTATTGCAGGTATGGAAACGGTTCACTGCTGAATCCTTTAACAGTTATTGTGCCACTGCCGACGCGTTTTGATATCTCTTCTTCAAAGGCGTGTGGTCGAATGAAATGCACAGCCCGGTCACTGCCTGTCCCAATTCTTCCTTTATTGGCATGCCCCTTGATGGGCTACTGTGTATGAGATGTGCTGATGATTCTGGGAGGGGTAGTGCCGATGCATACATTACGTGCAAAATGTTCTGCCGGACAAAAAAGAGCCTGGATGGGCCTCCGCAGTTCACGTGTCCTAAATCCTATAGGGTGGCGCCCCACCGTGCGGCTGGCTGATGACAACCCTTGTAGCCCCCAGGTTCCCGGGGTGGTGCCGTCCCGGCGGCACGGACATCGCCTTAAAATTGCTGCTTTTGCTTGACCGTCGGATTGGAAAGCATTCAAACACCACCAAGGCCACAAGCAAAAGCCAATTATTGCAGGTATGGAAACGGTTCACTGCTGAATCCTTTAACAGTCATTGCGCCACTGCAGACGCGTTTCGATTTCTCTTCTTCAAAGGCGTGTGGTCGAATGAAATGCACAGCCCGGTCACTGCCTGTCCCAATTCTTCCTTTAATGGCACGCCCCTTGATGGGCTACTCTGTATGAGATGTGCTGAGGATTCTGGGAGTGGTAGTGTCGATGCATACATTACGTGCAAAATCTTCTGCCGGACAAAAAAGACCCTGGATGGGCCTCCGCAGTTCACGTGTCCTAAATCCTATAGGGTGGCGCTCACCGTGCGGCTGGATGACGACAACCCTTGTAGCCCCCAGGCTCCCGGGGTGGTTCAGTCCCGGCGGCACGGACATCGCCTTAAAATTGCTGCTCCTGCTTGACCGTTGAATTGGAAAGCATTCAAACACCACCAATGCTCCAAGCAAAAGCCCTTTATTGCAGGTATGGAAACGGTTCACTGCTGAATCCTTTAACAGTCATTGCGCCACTGCAGACGCGTTTCGATTTCTCTTCTTCAAAGGTGTGTGGTCGAATGAAATGCACAGCCCGGTCAATGCCTGTTCCAATTCTTTCTTTAATGGCACGCCCCTTGATGGGCTACTCTGTATGAGATGTGCTGAGGATTCTGGGAGTGGTAGTGTCGATGCATACATTACATGCAAAATGTTCTGCCGGACAAAAAAAACCCTGGATGGGTCCTTCAGTTCATGTGTCCTAAATCCTATAGGGTGGCACCCCATCGTGCGGCTGGCTGATGACAACCCTTGTAGCCCCCAGGTTCCCTGGGTGGTGCAGTCCCGGCGGCACAGACACCACCTAAAAATTGCTGCTCCTGCTTGACCGTTGAATTGGGAAGCACTCAAACACCACAAAGGCTCCACGCAAAAGCACTTTATTGCAGGTATGGAAACGGTTCACTGCTGAATCCTTTAACAGTCATTGCACCACTGCCGACACATTTCGATATCTCTTTTTCAAAGGCGTGTGGTCGAATGAAATGCACAGCCCGGTCACTGCCTGTCCCAATTCTTCCTTTAATGGCATGCCCCTTGATGGGCTACTATGCATGAGATGTGCTGATATTGTGGGAGTGGTAGTGCCGATGCTTACATTACGTGCAAAATGTTCTGCCGGACAAAAAAGACCCTGGATGGGCCTCCGCAGTTCACGTGTCCTAAATCCTATAGGGTGGCGACCCACCGTGCGGCTGGCTGATGACAACCCTTGTAGCCCCCAGGTTCCCGGGGTGGTGCAGTCCCAGCGGCACGGACACCGCCTAAAAATTGCTGCTCCTGCTTGACCGTTGAATTGGGAAGCACTCAAACACCACCAAGGCTCCAAGCAAAAGCCCTTTATTGCAGGTACGGAAACGGTTCACTGCTGAATCCTTTAACAGTCATTGCGCCACTGCCGACGCGTTTCGATTTCTCTTCTTCAAAGGCGTGTGGTCGAATGAAATGCACAGCCCGGTCACTGCCTGTCCCAATTCTTCCTTTAATGGCACGCCCCTTGATGGGCTACTCTGTATGAGACGTGCTGAGGATTCTGGGAGTGGTGGTGCCGATGCATACATTACGTGCAAAATGTTCTGCTGGACAAAAAACGAACCTGGATGGGCCTCCGCAGTTCCCGTGTCCTAAATCCTATAGGGTGGCGCCTCACCGTGCGGCTGGCTGATGACAACCCTTGTAGCCCCCAGGTTCCCGGGGTGGTGCAGTCCCGGCGGCACGGACACCGCCTAAAAATTGCTGCTCCTTCTTGACCGTTGAATTGGGAAGCACTCAAACACAACCAAGGCTCCAAGAAAAAGTCCTTTATTGCAGGTATGGAAACGGTTCACTGCTGAATCCTTTAACAGTAATTGCGCCACTGCCGGCACGTTTCTATTTCTCTTCTTTAAAGGCGTGTGGTCGAATGAAATGCACAGCCCGGTCACTGCCTGTCCCAATTCTTCCTGTAATGGCACGCCCCTTGATGGGCTACTCTGTTAGAGATGTGCTGAGGATTCTGGGAGTGGTGGTGCCGATGCATACATTACGTGCAAAATGTTCTGCCGGACAAAAAAGACCCTGGATGGGCCTCCGCAGTTCACGTGTCCAGGGACAACGGCGCGGCCAGTCCACATCCACCCCCGCAGCATCCGCCTCAAAGCCCTCCTAGTCCGAGCTTTCAGGCCCACGAAACGCCAGTGGGGGGCTGGGTTCGCCATCACCTCCTCCACTGGCGCGACATCACATCGGACAGGTGGGTACTGCAAATCGTCCGAAGGGGCTACTCTTCCCCTTCAAGGCGACCCCTCCAGCCATGCCACCGCAGTACCACCGCGTGTCGGGGGATCACTTGAATCTTCTGTGAGAGGAAGTTGCGGCCCTCTTGGCCAAGGGGGCCATCGAGCGCATTCCTGAGCCAGAAGTAGGGTGTGGTTGTTACTCCCACTACTTTCTGGTTCCCAAGAAGGGCAAAGGGGGCCTACGCCCTATCTTGGAGCTGCGGAACGACAATGGCTTCCTCCGGAAGGAGAGATTCAAGATGCTGACACTGGCTCAGGTCTTAGCTGCCCTGGACCCTGGAGACTGGATGGTAGCGTTGGACTTGCAGGACGCTTATTTCCACATCCCCGTCCTGCCGGCCCACCGGCGCTATCTGCGGTTCACGGTAGGCCATGAGCACTTTCTGTTTACCGTGCTCCCCTTTGGCCTTACCAGGGCCCCACGGGTGTTCACGAAAGTGATGGCGGTGGTCGCAGCTCATCTGCGCAAGTTAGGGGTTTCAGTCTTCCCCTACCTCGACGACTGGTTGTTGAAGGCGGGCTCGCCCCAGATAGTTGTCAGCCACCTCCAGACTAGGACCGACCTCCTGCACCTGCTGGGGTTCTCCATCAATGTGCCGAAGTCACACCTGTGCCCCTCTCAGAAGCTCCTCTTCATCGGAGCGGTTCTAGACTCGGCGCAGTTTCGGGTTTATCCTCCCGAACAGCGGGTTCGGGATATTCAGGCTCTGATTTCGATCTTTCAGCCTTTATCCTGAGTCTCGGTCAGGTTGACGCTGCGGCTTCTGCGGCTGATGGCCTCCTGCATCCTTCTGGTGCATCACGCCAGGTGGCGGATGCGGGCTCTGCAGTGGGACCTGAAGTTTCAGTGGGCCCAGCATCAGGGCAACTTGTCCGACCATGTCTTGATCTCGGAGGGCACTGCAAGACAGTTGCAGTGGTGGCTCACGGACCGCGATTAGGTCAGCGGCAGATCCCTCTCCCTACCCCAACTGGAGCACGTAGTTGTTGCGGACGCGTCCCTCCAGGGTTGAGGAGGCCACATGGGAGAGGCGGAGATCAGAGGCCTCAGGTCTCCGGCGGAGTCCCAGCTCCATATCAACCTTCTGGAGCTGCGGGCGAACCGACTTCCACTCAAGGCATTCCTCCCCTCTGTCCGGGGGAGTGGAGTGCAGGTGTTCACGGACAACACCACCGCCATGTGGTCGGGGTGGGGTCGTGGACCCTATGCCCGGAGGCTCTGCGCCTCGGGCAGTGGCTGGAACATCAGGGTGTGACCCTGGTGGTTCAACACCTGGCAGGTTCCCTGAACGCCAGGGTGGACGAACTCAGCCGTCGGTGCATGATGGATCACAAATGGCGCCTGAACTCGGACGTGGCGCAAGGCCTCTTTCAGCAGTGGGGAGAGCCTTGGTTACTTCTGTTCACCACAGAAGAGAACGCGCAATGTCATCAGTTCTGCGCGTTGGAATTTCCAAGGTGCACTCGCTCGTAGACGCTTTTCTTCGTGAGTGGAGTTGCGGTCTATTGTACGCCTTTCCGCCTATACCATTTCTGCCCAGAGTGCTGAAGAAGATCAGACGTGACCGGGCCCAAGTCATCCTTGTGGCTCCCGACTGGGAACGGAGGTTCTGGTATCCCGAGCTACTCAGCCTGTCTGTCGATCCCCTGATTTGTCTGCCTCTTCTGGAGGACCTTCTTTCGCAGCAGAAGGGGACGGTCCTCCACCCAAACCTGTCCAGTCTCCACTTACATGCGTGGAGATTGAGCGGCGGCAGTTGAGGCCATATGACTTGCCTCCTGAAGTCTGTAATGTCATTCTGGCAGCCGGGCGTCCCTCCACAAAATCGATATACATCTGCAAGTGGAACAAGTTTGTGGCATGGTGCACAGCAAAGGCTGTGGATCCCCTTTCTGCCCCTCTTTCAGAGGTTCTCCTCTTTCTTCATTCTCTTGCCCAGCAGGACTCTGCTCTGGGCACTCTGAAGGGCTACCTCTCGGCCATTTCCCATTGTAAATAGGTTCTTAGAGGGCTTCACCCATATGTTTCCTCCAGTCCCTTTTGTGATGCCTTAGTGGGACTTGTACATTGTTCTTACTTTTCTGATGTGCGTTCCCTTTGAGCCACTTCATAACTGTCCTCCTCGCCTCCTTACTCTGAAGACCGCTTTCCTGGTTGCCATCACCTCTGCCAGGAGGGTGAGTGAGCTCCAGGCCCTTTCCTCTAAGCCTCCTTTCCTTTCAGTCCATCCGGACAAAGTTGTGTTGCGGACGCGACCCTCTTTCCTGCCCAAGATAGTCACAGCCTTCCACATCTGGCAGTCCATCACTTTGCCCACCTTCTTTCCGCCTCCGCATCCCTCGAAAGAGGAAGAGAGGCTCCACCGTCTGGACCCAAAACGTGCGCTCTCATTCTATCTGGATCGCACACAACAGTTCCGGGTGGATGACCAACTCTTCGTTGGTTACGTGGGCGCTAAGAAGGGTTGGGCGGTGCACAAGCGAACCATTTCTCGATGGGTCGTCTTGTGCATCAAGGCTTGTTACTCTTTGGCTCGGAAGGAGCCTCCTGTGGGGCTTCGTGCCCATTCCACATGGGCCACGGCGGCTACTACTGCCCTGGGCCGGGGAGTCCCCTTGCAGGACATCTGTCAGGCAGCTACGTGGGGCTTGCTGCACACGTTCGCAAGACACTACTGCCTGGACAGCCAAGTCCGGAGAGATGGCTTTTTTGGCCGTTCCGTTCTCCAGGACTTTCTGGTGTGATCATTGGTTCGCAGACCCACCACCAGGGTTGGTATTGCTGGGGTATCTATTCTAAGGTAAGGAATCTAATACTAACCTGTTTCATTCAGATGCACAAGTTACTTACCTTCGGTAACGATATATCTGTAAGAAACAGTATTTAGTATTAAATTCCTTGCCGCCCCACCCATCCTCCCCGTTCTGCGAACCGATATCTAGGGTTAAGGTTATCCCCTTTCAGGGCCCTAGTTTTTATGGCACCAGTGTTTGTTTTTATCATGGCTCTGCATTTTCTGGCGTGGAAAAGCTGTGTATAAGAACTGACGTCAGCGCGCGAGGGCGGCTTCTAAGTACTCTGGCGACGTCATCCCGGCGCCAACGACACCGACGACGGACGCGGAGCCGCAGACGACGCCTACCGACGCGCAAATGTTTCCGGATCCAGTCTGACGCCTGGGGGTATTCTAAGGTAAGGAATCAAATACTAACTACTGTTTCTTACAGATATATCATTACCGAAGGTAAGTAACTTGTGCGTTAGTATCTGTATGAATAACTTAGTGTGTGTATAACCTCATCGATTCCAATCGCGGGCGTGGTCATGGCGTCTCCCGGCCGTCATCAGCACACGCCCACCGTGACGCATGACGCCCGGGAGCCGTCATGAGCATGGAAGAGGTTAAATGTATAGGTGAGTGTGATTCACTCTAAAGGTGACTTAGTAAGTGTGTGAGTAGCTCTATGAGTGACTGGCTGTATGAGTGGATATATCAGTGGCTGTATTAGTGAGTGAGTGGCTTTATGAGTGTCTGTATGGGTGAGTGAGTGGATGTGTACTGTAATGTACTGGCTGTGTGGCCCTCTTCCCTTGACCCTGCTACGGGATGGCCTGCCTCCAACAGTATTGAATCCCCTGGCTGTGTGGGGGGCTGGAGCATATAGTGCTGATGGGTATCCACTTGAAGACTTTCTGGAGCATGTTTGGGCGAGGAAGCAAGCTGAGGATATGGAGTTTTCAAGGTGAGCCTGATGTCAAGTATGATGCAGAGGTTCCTGGTGTGTTCTGAGGTTGTTGGTGAGGGACCTAGTTCTGCTGGCCACCAGGCTTTGTGACAGGGGGAAGTGTCCCATGAAAATGGGTATCTCATTTTGTCGGTGTTAAGTTTGAGGCAGTTGTTTTGCATCCAGCTGACCATGCTGGTCATAGACCTGTGGAAGCTTTCTTTGGTGTTGGTGTGGTCAGCAGATAGGGAGAGTATGAGTTGATTATCATATGCGTACAAGATGATGTTCATACTTTGGGCTGTGACCAAGGCGTTCAGTGGGCCATGTAAGCGTTGAACAGGGTGGGACTCAGAGAGGATCCCTTGAGGGCACCACAGATTATGTTTTTGTGGTACGAGGTGTAGGGCGGGAGGCGGACCCTCTGTGTTCTTCCAGTGAGAACAGATGCGCTCCATCTGTGGGCATCTCCTTGGAATCTTATCTGGTGGAGCCTAATTTGGAGGGTGTGCTGGGGCACCATGTCAAATGCTGCTGAGAGATCGAGCAGGATCAGGGATGCGGTGTCCTCTTGGTTTAAGAGAGACCTCAAGTTGTCAGTGGCTACGACTAGGGCGGTCTCTGTGCTATCAGAATTCAGATTGGGCGGGGTCCAGATGGTTGTTTTTCTCCAGGTGGTCGTGAGTTGGTGGTTAATTGCTTTTTTCAGGATTTTACCTGGGAAGGGTAGAAGTGAAATCGTTTTTGAGTTCTTGAGGGTCAGCAGAGGGTTTCATGAGTAGCGGTTTGAGCTCAGCGTGTTTCCATTCTGCTTGGAAGAAGGCAGCAGAGATGGTGATGTTGACAATTAAGGTGAATTTTTTGCTGATGGAGTGGTTCCCTAGGTTGAACATGTGGTGGGGACAAGAATCCATAGGTGCACCTGAGTGGATGGATCTCATGATGGTGGTGATAGTCTGTGTGGTGAGGGGGTTCCAAGCTGTGATCCTTGGGGAGGGTGTGGAGTCAGCGAGGGTGATGAGAATATGGGAGTTGGAGGTAAGTTGGGGTCGAAGTGCTCATAGATTGGGGAGATTTTGCTATAGAAGAAGTCTGCTAGAGTGTCGCACAGTTTATTATAGGGTTTGATGGTGTTTTCGGCTGCTTGGGGGTTGGAGAACTCTTTGACGATGCTGAAGAGTTCCTTGTGGTGCGAGATGGGGATTCAGGAAGTCCTTTTTGGCTTTTTTCAGGAGCAGGTGGAAGTGGTTTAGGGCCTTTTTGAAGTTGGCTTAGTCGTTAGGCATTTTGCTGGCACTCCAGATTCTTTCCAGTCATTTGCAGGTGCGTTTGGAGGACTTGAGTTCCGGGGTGAACCATCTGGTGTGTTTGGTGGGTCTGCTAGGTGTGGAAGGTTTGAGGAGGTAGATTCATTTGGAGCATTCTGTGATCCATGTGTTGAAGTTCTTGACAGCCACCTCGAGGTTGGAGGTGGTGTCAGGGGTGGATATGTTGAGCGTGTCAGTCTAGAGGTCCTCGGTTACCTTGTTCTAGCTCCTGTGGGCTGTATCAGAAAAGGTGCCGTGGGTGTCAGGTGATGGAGAAGTGGACAATAGAGTGGTCGGACCAAAACAAGGGGAAATGGCAGTTAAGTGGAGGCAAACGTCAAAGGAAGGAAAACTAGGGGAAACAAGGCAGTTAAGTGGAGGCAAAGTCAACACAATGGGAGGAAAACGAGGGGAGTAGGCAGTTTAGTAGAGGCAAAAGTCAATGAAACAATGGGAGGAAAATGAGGGTATAAATGGCAGTTAGGTGGAGGTAAAAGTCAATGAAACTGGGAGGAAAGTGAGGGGAAAAAGGCAGTTAAGTAGAGTCAAAAGTCAATGGAACAAGAGGAAATAGGTTGTTAAGTGGAGGCACAAGTCAATGGAAGGAAAATGAGGGCAAAAAAGCAGTTAAATGGAAGCAAAAGTCAATAGAGGCAGAAGGAGGAATATCCTCACATATTGTGGCCATTGTTTTTGTGAGGGAGTGTGTAAGAAATAAGTACTTTGATAAGTAAATGGTAATTAAATTTTTTTTTAAAGTTACAATCATGCCAAACACAGAGGATCGTGAAAAGTAGAAAGGAGTAGGTGATATTTGAATACACTGTAGTATGCACACTTGCTACTGTATGAAGGCATTTTACTGGATATGGTGTTTATCCGATTCTACTGTTTATGCCCATCAGCTTGCTAAGAGTTGTGAGTAGAGTACATTATCTTCCCATACCCAACTATGCATCCCCATTATCAGAGAGAGGGGTGTTAGCAGTAGGACAATCCCTCGACAGAGCATACACATGTCAACTGAGAGAGAGGTCTGAAAGAGAGACCTGTCCATGCACTCACCTTGCTACTCTGATCCACATTCTGTGGGAGAAGTCTGGCAGGAGATGTCAGTCTCTCTTCCCACACCCTTATGCACACTTGTTCAACTGAAAGAGAAGTCTGTAATGAGAGGCCAGTCCTTGCACACTTCTTACTACGCCCACCTATCTTCTGAGAGCAAGGTTTGACAAGAGAGATCAGTACATCTACACTATCTACTACATACACCTTTTATCGGAGAAAGAGGTCTGGAAGGAGAGGGCCATCCCACCACACACTATACTACACACATCCATTATCTGAGACAGAGATTCGAAAGTAGAGGCCAGTCTATCCAGAGATCCTACTATGGTCACCCGTCATCTGAGAAAGGTCTGGAAGGAGAGGCTTGTCACTCCCTGCACCTTAATATACACTAACACCTGTCATTTGAGAGAGATGTCTGACAGGAGAGGCCAGGCCATATAAACACCCTAATATGTACACCTGTCATTTGAGAGAGAAATCTGTAAGGAGAAGCTAGTCCATGTACACATCCTACTACACAAACCTGTCATCTGAAAAAGAGGTCTGGATGAGAGCCCTGTCTCTCCCCACACCTTACAACGGTACCCCATCATCTGAAAGAGAGGTCTGACAAAAGAGGCCAACCCATCCCCACACACTATTGTACACATCTGTTATCTGCGACTGAGATTTGAAAGTAGAGGCCAGTCTATCCATACAGCCTACTAGCACGCCCATCATCTGAGAGAGTGGTCTAACAGGAGAGGGCAGTACTTCCCCACACACTACTATGCATACTTGTAATTCAACCGAGAGCTTTGAAAGGAGAGGCTAGTCCCTCCTCACTACCTGGTATGTACAATTATTATACAAGAGAGGTTTCTCAGTGGAGAGACTTGTCCCTCCTTTATACTACTATTGTCCTACAATAGTGTTGTGATCCCACAAAGGACTCGCAAGAGTACAATGCAAGCTTTAAGGATTGAAGCTTTGCGCATGGGGTTTGTTCGATCTCGCAAGCATCTCGGGAGACCGGCATGGAAATTACTGGGCCTGCAATGAGTTGTTTTACGATCCTGTGAGTCTTCTCAAGATCATATGGGGAGGAGTAACAAAAAGGACCAAGGCTCAACGAATAGCTACCATTCTTATTACATGGTCGAAGAAATGCGCTAATGTGATTGGGTGCAGAACCAGATAACTCACTTTGTCCTTGGTGTTTTCAGGGAGAAGGAAGTCTGTTTGAGTTTTGCTCAGTAGAAGTGAATTTATTTGGAGCTGACAGATATTGGTGTCTTCATCTACATTAAAGAAAGAACTCCAAGTTCTCAGTGGAGAGACTTGTCCCTCCCTTATACTACTATTGTCCTACAATAGTGTTGTGATCCCACAAAGGACTCGCAAGAGTACAATGCAAGCTTTAAGGATTGAAGCTTTGCGCATGGGGTTTGTTCGATCTCGCAAGCATCTCGGGAGACCGGCATGGAAATTACTGGGCCTGCAATGAGTTGTTTTACGATCCTGTGAGTCTTCTCAAGATCATATGGGGAGGAGTAACAAAAAGGACCAAGGCTCAACGAATAGCTACCATTCTTATTACATGGTCGAAGAAATGCGCTAATGTGATTGGGTGCAGAACCAGATAACTCACTTTGTCCTTGGTGTTTTCAGGGAGAAGGAAGTCTGTTTGAGTTTTGCTCAGTAGAAGTGAATTTATTTGGAGCTGACAGATATTGGTGTCTTCATCTACATTAAAGAAAGAACTCCAAGTTCAGGTAATTCAATATATATTTTATAAACTTTGCTGTAAAGTGTCAGTAAGTGTACTAATGATGGTATACGTATTCTGTAGCATGTTTACAGAGTGACACTGTTTGGGGAGGTGTAGATCTCTTAATATAGCTTTTGAGAGGTAGACATTAGAATGTAGAGAGAGATCAGTAAGTATTGCAGATTGCGTTGAAAAATGAAATAGTCCAACTGTATGCACTTGTAAGTAAAGGAGGCAGTGTTTCTCAAATTATAAAACAAAGAATGTGAAATGTGTTAACTAGTTTCTGGTGAAAGGAATTACAGGTTAGTGGTACACTTGATATGAATATGTGATTGTTGGTGAAAGATGGAGAAAACCTTACAGAATATAGTGAAGAATGACTGTTATGATTTATTGACTTGTATGTATGTTTTGTTTTTTGATTATTTTGTCTTTTTGTAGGAGAAACATTTTGTCTTTTTGTAGGAGGGAAATGGAAAACAGAAGTTGTTAACAAGAAAGCTGCCATGTGGGAAAATACATGGAGGGAAAAGGGTTATAGAGGTGATAATGTTTATATTGCATGGCGGGACATTTGTGATCTTGTCCAAGCTTGTCCTGTGTGAGTGTACTAGTCTTTGATGAAATAATTATCTGCTTACATAAGCAGCTAAAAAGAGCCTTGTTAGGTCAATCAGGATTATTGTCTTGTTCAGCAGTAACTACCTGACCAGGCAGAGTGTATTCAGGTTCAAACGATGTTGAAGGACCTGAAGAGCTTTCTAGTGCTGCATCAATGGCTAACACTGCCTGAGCTATCCCTTAGGGGCTCTTTTTAAAAAACTGTACTTACTAGATGTGCTACTTTGCTGAGACTATTTGACCACCTAGCCTGCTATGGCATATGAGGAACCTTTAGACTCTTTGGCAAGCTAAGATGGCTAAAAAGCAGTAGAGGAAGATGTGCATACGTCAAACTCCAGTAGGCAAATGAAGAAAAAAGGTGGGAAACATGAGCCCCTACTGATGAGCATCAGATAAAAATATTATTGGTAAAGTTGCTTGTTTTGTTTGTTTTACAGTTGTTGATATTGGGCCTCATGCATCATTTATAATGGCAGTGACAAAGGGGTAGATCCGCTATTTGTGCATTTCGGATGCATCATCCCAAATGCAAAAATCGCTATTTAAGTAGTCTCTAAATTTGCGATTACTTAAATTACAATTGCATTTAGGGAAGCAAAAGTATTAACTTAAACTCTTTCCCTGAGGTAACTATAACTTGTGCCCCTGCCATGCCCAATATTCTCAACAAAAATGTAATTGCACATTTTGAAGTGATGTTATCAATGATTTCAGAAGATGTTATGAGTGATGTAATATGTGGGATAATTAGCAGTTCATGTCATAGGCGTGTGTTTTGGTTACCTTAGGACACAAGTTCTAGTTACCAGAGATAACTACTACTGGTCATTTTGAGAGGTTTTGTAGTGGGTAGTAAATGTTTTTAAAGGTACAGGAATAGGTAGGGGTAGGGGTAGGTATAGAAAGGGTGTTTCAGGTTTAACTGATAAGGAGGAGTAGAGAATGGTAAAGTGTTTTATATATATATATATATATATTCACTGGAAAAAAATAGGTTTCAGGGACGTTATAGTTAGAAATTAGCATGTAAAATACCTTAGAAATTCACTTAAAAAAACACCGGTTTCAGGGATGTTATAGTTAGTTGGACATTTCACTCATACAAAACCAGAGGAATTCGGCCGTTATAGTTAGTTCAGCTAACTATAACTCGTGCCCCCACAATGCACTGCTGATGACGTTGCAAATGACATCACTGATGACATCACTGATGACACCATCCAGTGACTGTGTGTTTCTATAAAGTTTAAATATGTTTTATATATATATATGCCAAGGTGTATTAAAGAATAAGTGGGTGTATAAGTGTCTAGATGGATGATTTAGTAGGTATGTGACTGACTGTATAAGTCAGTGAGTAAATGTGTCTTACTGAATGCATGGGTTAGTGACTGATAGACATTCACACAGTTTAGTTTGTCAGTTGGTGTGTAAACGGTTGCATGGGATGGTGAGTAGCAAAATGAGGATCTATTTGGGTTATTGATTGGTTGTCTGAGTATCTGTGTGGGTGCCTGAGTGTGTGGGTGGGTGGGGTGTGTGACTGTGCATAAATGTGTGAGTAGATGATTCACTGGGTGTATGGGTTCAAGAGTGCATCTGCGAAGGGCTGTATGGGTGGGTGAGTGTGTGTATGGGTGTGTTGGTGAGTGAATGGATGCCTCAGTGGTACATGTGTGAGTAACTGCATGTGAAAGGAAGTGTATAAATGACTATATGTGAGAGGGAGTGATTGTAAGAGTTGCTGTATGGATCAGTGTGTGCTTGTATTAGTTATTGTATAAGAGTGTAAGTATGTGTTAGTGTATGTTTGAATAAGTGAGGTGGTGTGTGTATAACGGTATAGGTGAGTAAATGGGAGTGTGATTGATTCTTTGCATGACTGACTAGGTCAGTATAATAAGATAATGCCGTATTGATGGTTGACTGCATGTATGAGTGACTGTATAGGTGAATGAGTGGATGTGTGTATAGACCTAGGAATTGGTGAGTGGGTATGTATTAACTGGTATTGGTGTGTCTATGGTTCTGAAAATGGTAGTCTGTGTTTTAGAGTGGGTGTATCAAAAGGTATATTAGGGTACGGGGAGGTGCATCAGATTATCACGTGGCTGATGTCATCAGTGATGTCATCAGTGATGTCACTGACCATGTCATGATTGATGTAATATGTGACGTCATCAGCAGTGCATTGCGGGGTTGCGAGTTATAGTTAGCTGAACTAAGTATAACGGCCTAATTTCTCTGGTTTTGCATGAGTGAAATTTCCAAATAACTATAACGTCCCTGAAACCTATGTTTTTTTTCAGTGAATTTCAAAGGTTTTTTAAATGCCAATTTCTAACTATGCCTACAAAGGTAGGACATGTGAAGAAAGAGGAAGAAAAGTGCAGAAAGATGCAAGACAAATGCCAAAAGAGGCAACAGAAGTTCAGAAAGATGAAGAAAATGGCAGGAAGAAGCAAGAGATGTGCAGAAGGAACCAACAGAGGAGCAGAAAGTCCTCCTGTGCCCCCACCTTTTTGCTGACGGGTACAGGTTGTAACTGACTCTGCCTAGAGCCAGTGCCATGCTAAAAGACACTTAGAATACAGTGAAAGCACCTACATACACTAGGGAACAATATGCGTTAGGGTACCCCTGTGATTAGCATGAGCTCCTCTGCATTTGCCATGAGTTAGTGCCTGAACATGGGTACTGACTGGATGATTAGAGTACTGCAAGGAGAGTGCATGATGAATTTATAAGTGCTTAGGTTTTGGCGGAGTGATTGGATAAGTACGTGGTGCTGGCTGGGTGATTGGAGGAGTGCCTGGGTAGTGACAAGGAGATGGCTGGACTGCATCAGTAGTGCTTTGGGGATTGTAGCAGTGCATGTGTTAGTGCCTGGGTCATTGCATGAGTCCCTGGATAGTGACTGGATGATTAGAGTGCTGCAAGGACAGTGCATGGTGATTTTATAACTGCTTGGGTTTTGGCGGAGTGATTGGATAAGTACATGATGCTGGATGGGTAATTGGAGTAGTGAATCAGTAGTCTGTAGGTGATTAGATGTCTGCATGGGAAGTGCTCAGAGGGTTGTAGCAGTGCATGTGTTAGTGCCTGGGCCATTGCATAAGTATATGGTGCTGGCTAGGTGATTGGAGGAGTGCATTGGTAGTGGCAGGGCTATAGCTGGACTGCATGGGTAGTGCTCAGGGGATTGTAGCAGTGCATGAGTTAGTGCCTGGGTCATTGCATGAGTGCATGGGTAGTGACAGGATGATTAGAGTGCTGCAAAGAGAGTGTATGGTGAATTTATAAGTGCTTGGGTTTCGGCTGAGTGATTGGATAAGTATATGGGTACTGACTGAATGATGAGAGTACTGCAAGGAGAGAGCATGGTGAATTTATAAGTGCTTGGATATTGGCAGAGTGATTGGCTGAGTACATAGTGCTGACTGGGTGATTGGAGAAGTACGTACACAGTGCAGCTAGACTGGTCACTAGTACCAAACGAAGTGAGCACATATCCCCGATCCTAAAATCTTTTAAATGGTTGCCCTATGAAGCTAGACTTCAGTTAAAGAGTGCCATTCTAGCGCACAAAGCCCTGCATTTCAAAACTCCCAGGTACCTAGTGCAAAAGCTTGAATTATCCTGCGGTGGAAGAGCATCAAGAAGCGCTATCACCCTCCTCCTGAAACTACCCATCCTTAGGAAAAAGAGAACCGGTCTCCGAGCCTTCATGGTGAATTTAGAAGTGCTTGGGTTTTGGTGGAGTGATTGGATAAGTACATGATGCTGGATGGATGATTGGAAAAGTGCATGGGTAGTGACAAGGAGTTGGCTGTTCTGCATGAGCAGTGCTTAGGTAATTGTAGCAGTGCATGTGTTAGTGCCTGGGTCATTGCATGAGTACATGGGTAGTGACTGGATGATTAGAGTACTTCAAGGAGAGTGCATGGTGAATTTATAAGTGCTTGTGTTTTGGCGCAGTGATTAGATAAGGACATGGCACTGGCTGGATGATTGGAGGAGTTCATTGTTAGTGACACGGAGATGGCTGGACTGCATCAGTAGTGCTCAGGGGATTGTAGCAGTGCATGTGTTAGTGCTTGGGTCATTGCGTGAGTATATAGGTAGTAACTGAATGATTAGAGTACTGCAAGGAGAGTGCATGGTGCTTGGGTTTTAACGGAGGGATTGGATAAGTACATGGAACTGGCTAGGTGATTGGAGGAGTGCATGAGTAGTGACAGGCCGATGGCTGGACTGCATGGGTAGTGCTCAGGTTATTGGAGGAGTGCATGAGTTAGTGCATGGGTCATTGCATGAGTAAATGGGTAGTGACTGGATGACTAGTGTGCTGCAAGGAGAGTGCATGGTGAATTTATAAGGGCTTGGGTTTTGTGGGAGTGATTGCATAAGTACACACATGTCACATCAGGCCCGCCCCCTCCCTTCACCACTGTGCAAACATGCCCCCTGGCGGGTTTTAAGTTTGGGGATGAATTCCCCATGAATCCTGAGGGTCCCCGGGGGCCAAGTAGCCCACCAGTTACCTCCAGTGTGCCCCCACAGAGCTGTGTTGCAGAGAGGTGGTCCAAGGCATGTCCCTTTTTACACCTCTCTGCAACACAGCTCTGTGGCGCTTACTAGAGGTATCTGGTGGGCTAGTTGGACCCAAGGGACCCTCAGGTTTCAAGGGGACTTAATCTTCCAACTTACAACGCGCTCGAAGGCCTGTTTGCACAGTGGTGAAGGGAGGGGTTGGGGCATGATGTGACAAGTGTGCAAACGTGCCCCGTGGTGTGTTTTAAGTTGGGGGATTAAGTCCTCTTGAATCCTGAGGATCCCTGGCTCTCAACTAGCCCACCAGGTGCCTCCCATAAGCACCACAGAGCTACATTGCAGAGAGGTGGTCTGATGCCACACCCTTTTTTACACCTCTCTGCAACGCAGCCCTGTGGCGCTTACTGGAGGTACCTTGTGGGCTAGGTGGCTCCCAAGGACCCTCAGAATACAAGGGGACTTAATCCCCCAACTTAAAACGCGCCACAGAGCACGTTTGCACACTTGTCACATCAGGCCCTGCCCCCTGCCTTCACCACTGTGCAAATGCCCCAATGTGCCTCTTTTTAAGTTAGGGGATTAATTCCCCTTAAATCCTGAACAACTAGCCCACCAGGAACTTCCAGTAAGCGCCACAGGACTGCGTTGCAGAGTGGTGCTCAGAGGCCACGCCCCTTTTTACACCTCTCTGCAAAGCAACTCTGTGGCGCTTACTGGAGGCGCCACGTGGTTCATTTTAAATTGGGGGATTAAGTCTCCTTAAATCCTGAGGGTCCCTCGGGTCCAACTAGCCCCCCACACATAACTTTTTAAAATAAAACAGGAGTGACCCGGGGAGGTGGTGGTCCCTGGGGCTCAAGGGAGGGGCTGCGTCCCCCCCACAAATAATGAAAAAAAAACAGGGAGGTGACTGTCCCTGGGGCGGCGGGCCCCATGGGCCCCCGCTATACATTTTGTCATTGCCCCTGATCCACCCGGAGAGGTTATAACTAACAAAGCGCGGAAGCCCGAGCTTCAGTTTTTTTTAAAATCCGGATTTGCGCACCCAGCGTGTATTCGGACGATTCATTTTTTCTTCAATGCTTTCTTTGGCCCTGTGGGACCCCCTCAGCAGGCCTAGGGGGCCAGGGGGCCTGTACCCTGTCCCCTTTTCTTGTTTGTCATCCTAATCCGGATATGCGCACCCAGCGTGTATTCGGACGATTCATTTTTTTCTTTAATGCTTTCTTTGGCCCTGTGGGTCCCTGTGGGACCCCCTCAGCAGGCCTAGGGGGTCAGGGGGCCTGTACCCTGTCCCCTTTTATTGTTTGTCACCATTATTTGTCTGTTTTCTTGTGACTCGGTTCTACCGCGTCACAAGATGGCTGCCAACACTTCCTGGTTTGGAGTGTTGGCAGCCAATCAAAGTGAAGCTCGTGCTCGGGAGGGTTCGCGAAACCACCGCTGCCCCATATATCGAAACGTTTATTTTTTTAATTTCTCAGCAACTACTGAATGGATTTACAGCATTTAACAAAAAGGACTCTTTCTGAACCAAGGGCTATCTTTTCGCCAAATTTGGTGTGATTCCGTTAAGCAGTTCGGGCTGTATCCGTGTCTAAAGTTTCCAATGGAAAATAACATGGGGAAAACACGTTTTGGGAACCCCTTTTTTTCTGAGCCTTCGCTTGGCAAATCACCCCAAAACATTCAAGCCAGGAGCTGACCGGAGCTGATCACTAGTTTTGAAAATTTCGCGAAGATTCGTCAACCGGCGCCAAAGTTATTGGGAAAACAAAAAACGCTTTTCCTATGGAAACTAGGGGGCATATGTATCAACCAAATTTGTTGTTGCAAACACTGCGAATCGCAAAAAACAGCGTTATTTCCGATGTATGAGTCACAATCGCATCGCAAAATAAGAAATCGCAAATATAGCGATTTCTTACGTTGCGATAACCAGAATTCTGCTAATTCACTAGCAATTTCTTAGCTTGCGATTTTCTCAGTTTGCGAAATTCGTAAACGGGATATCGCAAAATAAGAAATTGCAATGAAATGTATGAAAAAATCGCAAATAGCGAATTCACGAAATTCGCAATTTTGAGCATAGCAATTAACACCAAGTATGAGCAGGTGGTAACCAGGTGCAAACTATTTAAGGAGTCCCACAATGCAACAGATTTTTCCACAATGGCTGGGCTGTATGTGATAGCCAGGAGGCTGGGACTCAGAGCTGCTGCACAGAGGAGGAGACGCCAGGAGAGGGTATTCTGTGCGCGCATTACCCTGTTCCAGCGGACTGAGGAGGACATCCATACTCACTACAGGCTGGATGAAGAGAGCATCCTTGATATCATTGAGGAACTCAAATCTATTCTTGAACACCCCACACGCAGGACACACACCATCCCCACCCACATCCAGGTCCTGCGCTCACTGCACCTCTTGGCATCAGGTAGCTTCCAGGGGGTGATAGCCTCAGTAGGAGGGGTGTCACAGAGTGCATTGTCGCGTTTTTTCCACGTGTTCCTTGATGTCATGGTTCAGAGGCTGCCCCAACACATCCACTTCCCCTGCACCAATCAGGCACTAGACCAGACCAAGCAGGAGTTCTGTCAAATAGCACAATTGCCCCGCGTCATTGGATGCATAGATGGAACACATGTCACCATATCCCCCCCCCACAATGAGTATGTGTTCAGGAATCGCAAGTCATACCATTCCCTGAATATACAAGTGATGTGTGATGCCAAGCACATTATCACTGACATTGTAGCTAAATATCCAGGCAGCACCCACGACTCGTTCATCTTTCGCCACAGTGGGATCCACTGTCGATTCACTAATGGGGAGTTTGGAGAGGGCCACCATCTAGGTAATTGCATAGGAAACAGTGACACAATAGTAAAGTACAGCAGTGGCAGGACAGTGTGTAACCTATTACCTCTTGCCTCACATGTGACAGTGCGTATGCAGTCCGGGACTTCATATTGACCCCAATACCAAATCAAATTTCAAAAGCTTTATTCGACAGCAAGTCATAAAAGCGATTTACATCCTATCACTACACAATAAATACTAAACCTAAAATTCATATATATTTAAAACACACATTAAACACTTTATGCTGTCACTTCCAGTACACAATATAAAATATTCCATCAAGAATTATTATAAAAATTGATCATATATAAAAACCATGGTGACAATAATTCATTAAGCTGCATCAGATAGTTGTAAAAGTGCGGGTGCGAATAGTCCAGGCCCATCCTAAAAATTTTGCAACAGCGATCGCAAAGTAGGGTGTACAATCTGTTTCCAGTATTCTAAGCGCCTCTATGTGCCTGCGTGTTCCTAAATTAAGACACACTGGTTTTATCCATTTGCGACGTGGGCAGTCATAAAGAGGGCAAACAAACAGTAAATGAGAAACATTCTCAGTTAGATCTTTGCAATAATGGCATTTCTCATCCCGGTTCGCAGACCAGTTTTGTGTAAATGAGTTTAGGGGAAGAGTTCCGGATCTAAATTGAAAATACAGTTTTCTGTCGAGCGGCTTTTCGATAATGTCCCAGTAGGGTTCACAAGATGGTACTGTTTTGATATCAAGAAAACGACGGGTTAATTTGGAGTTGGATCCAGTACAAAAAGCAGATGACCGAACCATGTCCCAATACATTTTCTTCAAAATAGTCTTTGATGGAAAACATGATGCATTGGTATTAGCCCATAGGTGGTCTAGATCCAGCTTAGATAATAAACCCCGTATTTCTTTAAGCCACAAGATGGTATGAAAGCGGTCAGCATTGATGGTATCCGCTAGTGCGGCAGCATAGTGAGCTAGTTCCGGGGTTGTCATTATCCGTCTCCAATATAACAGAGGGCGTAGGTGAGCTAAGTCCTCTATACTTTTCCTACCAAGATCAAGCAACAGAGGAACAGTGGGAGTACTTTGTGGTGCCCCAACTAGGCGCCACAAGAACCTATTCTCTGCCAATGACAGGTCCTTCAAATTAGAGAATCCCCATAATTCCGATCCGTACAGTGAGGCACTTATCACCTTCATATTATACATTTCTAAAGCAGGGGTGATTGGTTTAGTCAGTGAGGCTCTATGTTTGAGCGCTACTACACCCGCTAACTGATGGAATTTTAAAACTGCCATGTCGATATGATTTTTCCATCTCATATTACCCTGAAGGGATATTCCTAGATATGTAAAGGCCTCTACCTGCTCTAATGGGGTACCATTAAAAGTAATTGAGCCTTTGAATGTCTTCCATTGGATCATACACATAAACTTGGTCTTAGAAGTATTCAACTCTAGACCGCGGTTCTGACAAAACTCACCAAATGCATTAACTGCCTTCTGAAACCCACTAGGAGTTCGTGATACTATCAGCGTGTCGTCCGCAAACATGAGGACTGGCACACGAGCCCCTGCTAGTAGTGGTGCATCGGTGGGGGACCTTCTTAGGTAGTCCACAATACCATTGATGTATATGGAAAACAATGTGGGGGCCAAGACACACCCCTGCCTAACCCCACGTTCCACAGGGAAAGGATCAGTCATTTCACCCTGTGCCCCCCACCTGATTCTAGCATAGTTGTTTTCATGCAAGCGGACAAGCAGTGTTAGCAGTTCTGGACTTATGCCAGCTTCAGCAAGCACACTCCAGAGTTTTGGCCGTGGAACTAAATCAAAAGCTGATTTTAAGTCAACAAATACAGCATAAAGAGGGCCATTGATCAAGGTCACATTCCTCCAATAGAGGGCTATAAAGTAGAAAACCAGGTCAATTGAGCTTGTCAGGGGGCGAAAACCAGCTTGATATGGAGACAAAATATCTTTTTCAACTATCCAAGATTGGAGCTTATTCTGCACTAATCGACCTATCAGTTTTTGTGCTGAATCTATAAGACTGATGGGTCTATAGTTACTGGGTAGCGATTTGTCACCCTTTTTAAAAACTGGAATTATTTCCGCACCCTTCCAATAAATGGGTATAGGTGCACCCTGGGCCACGGAGTTGGCTAGCCATGTAAAGTACTGACACCATGATTCTCGATCACTTAAAAACACATCGGCAGGAATACCATCCATACCTGGCGCTCTTCCCCCTGTCACACAGTCTAATGCGATACTGACATCTTTTATGGTAAATACTTGGCAGCTGTAGAAGACCGTGGGGGGTAGGGTATAGCAATCTGCAGCTAAGTTACAGGCATACTGAGGCTTAAAAGAATCTATCCACAGCTTTTTAGCAACATTATTTTTGTGGGGATTCTGCTGTCCCTCCTCTGTCCCACTTAACTCTCTTAATTCTCTCAACCCTAAATTAATTTGGAAATCCATGCAAAGAGGATTGTGATCACTTTCAATTCTACTTTTTACAATCATATCTTGCAGCCTATGCCAATCCCTGATATCCACCAGGAAGTACTCTATTCGGCTACTTGACCTTCTATTATCAAATGTGTTACTCCCCTGACGATCTAATGGGGTACGCCCATTTGCTCCTCTAAGTCCCCTTGCTAGGCATAGACTCTTAATTTGGATAGCCACAGCAGACCATCTCTTGACCACAGCCAGTTCAAGCTGGGGAACTCCCCATCTGCTATCCTCCTCTGAGGCCAAAATCTGGTCCTCTTGTCCTAGAGGTTCAAAAGTGGTGTTAATGTCACCCCCTTCTATGATAGATAGCTGAGTTGACAGCAACTCAAGCTCTTGGTCAAGGACAGATATTACTTCATATGTATTCCCCCCCCAACCCCCCTGGCATAAATGTTGAAAATAGCCACCCCTTGGCCATTAGCCCACGTAATGTTGACTGGCAATATGTCGCTTGATGGAAGGGTCCTTTGCTGGATTTTACAATGCAATCATTGGCGTACCCATATTGTCAAGCCTCCAGATGGGCGCCCTTTAGGATTTTTTATAGCTGGGATATAGAAGTTAAGAAACCCAAGCCGATAGACTGGAATCTATGACCATGTTTCCTGAAACAAGATAATATCATGTTGGTCGATAAAGTCGCTCCATTCTGGGGAAGTCAGTTTATTAGCTATTCCGGCGAGATTCCAAGAAAGGAAAATCAGCCTTGTCTTATCTGTAGTTAGACATACATGCCCTGGAGGTGACAGCCTGTCTTGTCTTGCAGACACCAAAACATCTTCGGGGTCTAGATTAACGGGGGGTGGTCTAATGGTTCGAGAGAAGAGACTATGAGCCCAAGACCAATATTACTCTCCGAGTTGTTCACAGTCAGCTGTACAGGGACTTCCCTATCTAGCCCTCTTTCATTTAAATTAGGTAGTCCCCTCCTTCTTACTAGGGGCGCAATAGGCACACTGCCCTTATCAGCGGTAGTACAGAAACTGTCAAGCGCTATTGAATCATTACATTCGGTGATTTCACCCCAACCAAGTCAATCACATTCATTAAGATTGGATAGTGCTGAGAACCTATTTTCAAGACTCAGACCCCAGTCACTAATTTGGCCACCCCTAACCCTTCCCTTTGACACCAAATTCCACTTAGTCCTCAGTATACTTGGATTCAGAACATTTCCTCTTCTAGAATAAAAGAATTCAAGAGTTAGTGGGATTATGTCTGCAGTTCTATGTTGAAGGGGGAATAAATTTGGCAGGATGTTGGGGAGTACATCAGGCCCTGAGAAATTCAACACTACACAGTCACCCCCAAATCTTTTAGGGCTGTTCCCTATCCAATCAACTCTTCTTGCCATGACTAATTCCCCCGCTAGCTGCTGCTTACCCCATGGGGATATTGTCATGTTGTTAGATAGCCAATGTAATGCTTTACTTAGCAGAGACGGTGTAGATTCCATCTGGCCAGGCTTCAAGGGTGGTACATTAGCCAAGACTAAAACAAGGGGGGAGGCCTCTACGATGAGCTCTACTGGGCCTTTCTCTGGACACGATGCAGTTTGTCCCGCTAGCCTTGCTGAGGGACCGTCTTCATATAGTGCATGGTCCCCTACCTCTTGATGATGAATAGGGGGAGGGTTAGGTACTTTTGTCTCTCCACCCCCCACCGTGGGCCCCACAGGTGCTCTTTTTGGTTCGACTCTACATGCCACTTGATTCGGTATATCTCCCACCTCCTCTATAGTCCTCTTTAGGAGCCCCCCTAGTCTGTGAACCTCTTCTGTTAAGTGATCGATTTTTGCTACCAATGGTTTAATGATGCCCTTCATCTTTGAGTCAAACATGCTCACTAATTTCTTGAGCTGGACATCTTCCAAGAATGTACTCCCCCCGTTCTCCCCCCTTCCTACGTCTATATCACATTTTTTGGGCGGAGAGGCTGGTCTTTTTCTGCTCGAACGTAGCCCACCCCGTTTTGGTTGTCCCTTGTTACACCCTCTGGTGACTCTAGGTGCAGGCACGGGCACTGGGGGCGGGGATTTTTCCTCTGCTGTATCTGGGTCATCCTCAGCTACCTTTTCAGACACAGCAGTTGCCGATATGTTCTGTATAAGAATGTCATAATTGATCTGGTCAAACACAGAAGCATCATTACTAGTATCCGTCTCCAATGAATCTACTCGAATAGGTTCAGGCAAGGTGGTAATAGGGGAAAGGCTCAGGCCCAATGAAGACCATCTCTCACTATTGATTTTTGCAACAACCTGTACTAGGTAATTGTCCATGTGTTATTAAGTACAGTGGGAGTCTTTTGTTTAGACATGACAGCCTATACTAATATGTTAGACCGCTTGCAACTTAATGATGTAGTGCTCAAGAATAATTTAGAGTCCCAAATTAAACATAAAGCTCAATTTATCCACAATGATGCAACAGTTTTCAAAATATAACAAGGTGGAAAGTAGTGCGACTCACGATGTTTTTCGGGCAGAGTTCTTGGCCCAGTCCAGTCGCGTCCTGTCTCGGACTGTCTAAGACTGTCCGCCCTTTGTCCGGGCTTAGTCCGGCGTCCCGCTCGCGTCCCAAGCAGTGCAGGGCTTTATGCCCCCTCCTCGGGGCGGGAGATGCCGGTGGCGGCTCCTGCCACTAAGCACCTCGGGAACTGTAGTCCCCCGCACTGCGGTCGCAGATGGCTGGAGCGACGGCGGGGGGATACACCAGTGGGGGGTTAGCTGTCGGCTGTCGGCGCTGCGGTTGATGCCCCTCGAACCACTACTGTGCTGCTTTTCCCGGTGAGAAAGAAAGACGCCCGCTCCACGGGCAGTGCAGGGCTTTATGCCCCCTCCTCAGGGCAGGAGACGCCGGTGGCGGCTCCTGCCGCTAAGCACCTCGGGAACTGTAGTCCCCCGCACTGCGGTCGCAGATGGCTGGAGCGACGGCGGGGGGACTACATCAGTGGGGGCTTAGCTGTCGGCTGTCGGCGCTGCGGTTGATGCCCCTGGAACCACTACTGTGCTGCTTTTCCCGGTGAGAAAGAAAGATCCCCATACCTAAATCCTGCAAACGCTAGGGAGCGAAGGTACAACAGTGCCCACACTGCCACCCGCAGTACCATTGAGCTGACCTTTGCTATACTCAAGAGCCGTTTCAGATGCCTGCATAAGAGTGAAGGAGCACTGCAATAGAGCCCTGAGACCTGCTGCAAGATGGTGCTTGCTTGTGCCATGCTGCATAACATCGTCACCAGGAAAGGCAACCCAGTGGAGCTCAGTGATTCAGACACATCAGATGAGGAGGGGCCAGCTCCAGGATGCCGGCCAGCAGGTGTGATTGGAGCGGCAGCCGGGCAACAGAGGTGAAATGACATAACACAGAACTATTTCTAGGTGAGAAATGATGACACAATGCTATGTATTCAGGATAAACTGTGTTTAATATCCTTTAAGTCAGGATTCATATCACACAGCCTGTGTAGCACACAATGTGGATAGTATTGTCACGCACATGTTGGATGCACAGTGCAAAAACAATAAATTGTTCACTGTTCTCTTTGTGCAATGGGTTAATCCACCCATTGCCATTAGTAAGTCCGGGCACCTCAACGGCGGCGCTGACGTCCCATTGCTCTGCGCCTCGAGTGCAAATTCCCCTCTTCAGTCGCATCTGTAGCACTGCCATGATGCTCACTACGGCGCCTGTCCTGTTGGGGGGGGGGGGGTGGAGTGCAGCCGCTACGGCTTGATTGTACGTTCTCCTCTAGTGTACTGAGGACTCCTGTCCCACCAGTAGCAACTGTCCGCAGCTGATCCACAGCACATGTGACCTGGAGTAATCCCCAAGCCATGTCTTGACTGCTGTCACGCTGCATGCTAATGTTGTGCCGTGACTGGATAGAGGTGGCTGAGACCAGACGGTTAACCGCCCTTGTGAATAGTTCAAGGCGTGTGTGGAGGCACTGACTTTCATGGCGCCTAGCAGCACGGTCCGCCCGCATCTCCGCACAGAGTGCCTCCAGGGCACCCGTCATGCCCCTGAAGCCCATCCTAAGCTGTCTTTGAATTGCCCGTATGCTTCTCCCCTGCAGGCGCTGAACCTCAAGCATGTTACCTTCGAGGCCGCGGAACACTGACTCCCCTCCTGCCGTAGGTGTACTTGGGGATGGACGGGCCCTGCGCCTGGATGGAACGGCTGGTGTGGGACTTTGAACTGCTTGTGGTCTGGATTGTGGCACAGACTGTCCCTGGACTTGGTTGTCTTCTTCCTCTGGGTCACCGATTTCGTCCTCCAGCGGTGGCAATGGAGCCACTGCAATGCGCCGGTGACTGGACTGCCCTCCTCCTCCTCCACTTGCCCTGGCACTGCTGTGCTGTGGGACTCATCCTCCCCTCCAGGCCTCTGGCCCTGTGTTTCTTGTGGTGCTGTGGACGTAAATGCACACATTAATTTGCTGTCCAGCCTTGCATTGGTAATGCAATAAATTACACTATTTGGTTTATTATGTGGGTCCTGACTGTCTGTATATTGCCTTCACTCATACACACATACTGCTTGAGCCTAGCTGGGTTTCACTGTTCCACTGTTTGTTTAATGTGACTTCATCTCCCATAATGCATTGCTGTGGTTGTGTGTGTGCCTGCACTGGATTGGCATTTGTGATGTGTGCCTGGGTCTCCCATGGGGGTGGGGGTGGAGTAGGCCGTATAAGGGTTGTGATGGCATAATTCTTACCTTGTGTTGGTCCTGGTAGGTCGGAGCTTTCGAGGTCAGCCACGCCGCCTACATTCTCCGGTAGTAAAGTACCCTCGACCAATTCCTCCATTGGCGTGGAAGTGGGGGCAGTGGATGTCCCTCCACCAGTCAGTTTTGCCTCCTGCAGCCTGGCAACCCTTTCCTTCGAACGCTGGCGCATATCGTACCAGCGTTTTCGCAATTCCTCTATGCTGCAGTGGGTAACGCCTATGGCATTGACCTTCTCTTGGATTTCCGCCCATATTCTCCTGATCCGGGTCTCTGGCACTCTGAGGCATTTCTTTCCAATTAACAGCTCATGGCTCACCACCATCTCCTGGATGAGCACCTCCTGCTCCCTTTCAGAAAACTTCTGTTTTCTCTTTCTTTTGCTTTCACCCTGCTGCTGCTCCTGTGTAGCCATTTCTCCAGTATCTGTTGCAGTGCACTGCCGCCTCAGCCCTCCTTCCAGCCTCTTACTCGGATTCTGAAACTCTGGTGCAGCATGGGTAGTCACACTTCCTGGTTGTGATGTCATCAAGCTGCACCTGAGATTCAGATTACCCGTTTTGCGATTCCTTAATTGAGAGTTCGCAAATTATGCGAATACGCAATAAAGGAATCGCAAAATGAGTAATCGCAAAAAATTCTGCGATTTTTAATGAATTGCAATTTATTTGCGATTTTTTTGTTTACATACCGATTTGCGATTCTCAAAATGCGATTCGCTATGAATCGCAAATTCGGTTTTTCATACATATGGCCCTAGGTCCTAACTATACCTACCTACTGGCGACCGCCAGTAGGTAATATATATGTACACACACATATGTAATTTTTGTACACGTGTGTGTGTGTGTGTGTGTGTCTATATATATATATACACACACACGGGACACCTGAGGACTGGCAATAGGTGAGCTGACATCCTTTGGGGGCGGAGCATATATTTGAACTCTCAAATAGGTGCAGGGCATTCACAACATGAAGGGAAGCATCCTGTTTGTTTGGGTGTTTTGTTCACCGAGGAATCGGATGGTCTGGGCCTGCCTCGATGTTTGGGGAGAGAAGCAGGCGGTTGTGAGGTATTCCACCTCATACAGGTCGGCTTGCATTGTCTTTCTGCCCCCGCTGTATGGATTCCCAAGCTGAGAGGCTGAAGCGGTTGGGGACCCGAGGAGGCTCTGTTTACAACTATACAAGCTGGAAAATTATTTTAACTTCGCACAGCACCCTGCGCAACAACTTGGCAGAATTACCCCCATGCTCAACCTACCTGGAAGCTGTATAGTGCATTCTGGGATTTGCAGTACACGGGACACCTGAGGACTGGCAATAGGTGAGCTGACATCCTTTGGGGGCGGAGCATATATTTGAACTCTCAAATAGATGCAGGACATTCACAACACGAAGGGAAGCATCCTGTTTGTTTGGGCGCTGAAGAAGGCTTACACATGCCGAAATGCATTCGCCACTATTGCAAATAAATAGCTTCCAAGGTTCTGCCCCGCTGTGGCCTCTGCTCTCTTTTTTCGGAAGGAGTTTCTTTGGATATTGTTCCACGTCAGCCAGAGACGTGTTACAGAGGCCCCCTCTCCACAAGCGTCCCGGACGTCACTGGCTCTGTCTTTGGCAGTGTTTTGTTCACCAAGGAATCGGATGGTCTGGGCCTGCCTCGATGTTTGGGGAGAGAAGCAGGCGGTTGTGAGGTATTCCACCTCATACAGGTCGGCTTGCATTGTCTTTCTGCCCCCGCTGTATGGATTCCCAAGCTGAGAGGCTGAAGCGGTTGGGGACCCAAGGAGGCTCTGTTTACAACTATACAAGCTGGAAAATGATTTTAACTTCGCACAGTACCCTGCACCCTGCGCAGGGGCGCAACTAGATCTTAATTTCGGGGGGGGCTAACATGGCAAATGAAGGGGCGTGGCTAATGTTAATCAATGGGGCGGAGCTAAAATGGCAGATAATCAGGATCGGTTAATGGTCAGGTCAAGCTGAGAAAAAATATGGTGAATTCTGCATTTGAAACTGGACAAAAATTAGAGCACACATTTTTGTTAATTTGATGCATTTATATGCTATTGTCTTATGAAAAAGGAACAGAATGTACTGAATTAAAAGGCCAATTTAATATATTTTACTACAAAGCACTTTAGGAACACAATATAACCAATTTTCACAATGCCATTTCAAGGCGACGACCCTTTTTCGCCAGTTCATTAACAATTGCTTCTATAGGAGGACAATGTGCTCGTGAAATCCATAGACAGGTGTGTGGGAATGCCCTAGCTCCACCCATGGAACGACTTCCCTACGCAAGGTAACTCAAGGCAGCTCAATGCTCTGCCTCTCATTACTCTGGAGTTTCTAAACCACGCAAAACCACACAAAGTGGCCTTTGTGTGGGTTAGGTAAATCCCAATTAAATGGGTAAAATGATGGCAGCGTAAAAGAAAATCAGAATGGATGGATACAAGGGTGAAAGTATAGTAAATGTAAATGTGAGAGGATGGATGCGTTGGTGAAGGGATGGTAGAGTAAATAAATATCTGAGATGATGGCTAAAAGGATGGGTGTAAGGTTGGCAGAGTAAATTGAAATCAGAAAGGATGGATGGTTGGATTGATGGATGAAAGGATAGCAGCTTCAGCATCGCACACATGTATGACATTACAACACATGCCATCACAACGCATGCCTTTACAACGGTTGTAACAACTCAAGTGCTGTTACAACACGTTACCATATGCCTTCACAACAAAGGCATATGCGTGGTAAAAGTTTCGTTTTAAAATATAACTATTTTACAGGTAAGTATAAACGCTATATATATATATATATATATATATATATATATATATATATATATAGGTTTATATATCCCTGTAAATGGCTTATTTTTTTAAGTAAAGTGTGTATATATATATATATACACACCCACCCACATTTCCTTAAAAACCCTACAACCCTTCAACCCATACCAACCCTAAAATTGCCCCCCTGGCACCCCAAAGCCCATACCCATCCTGAACCCTCAAATTAACCCAAAACCCATACCCACACTGAACCCCAAAATTACTCCCGACACCCAAAAACCCATTACCAGCCTGAACTTTGAAATTAACCCCCTGGGACCCCAAAACCCATATCCGCCCTGAACTCTAAAATCACCCCTGGCACCCCAAAACCCATACCCACCCTGAACCCTAAAATTACCCCTGGCACCCCAAAACCCATACCTGCACTGATCCCTACAATTACACCCTTGCCCCCCAAAACCCACTCCCACCCTGAACCTTAAAATGACCCCCCGGCACCCCATAACCCATACCCAACCGGAACCATAAATTCCCCCCAGGCACCCCATAACCCATACCAACCCTGAAACATAAATTCCCCCCTGGCACCCCATAACACATACACACCCTGAACCCTAAAATAGCCCCCTCTCATCCCAAAACGCACACCTGCCCTGAACCCTAAAATTCCCCCTGGCACACCAAACACATACCCACGCTGAACACTAAAATTAACCCCGTGGCACCCCAAAACCCATACCCACCCTGAACCTTAAAATTACCCCAGGCACCCCAAAACCCATACCCATGCTGAACCATAATTTCCCCTCTGGCACCCCATAACCCATACCCACCCTGAACCAGAAATTACCCCCTGGCACCCCATAACCCATACCCACCCTGAACCCTAAAATAGCCCCCTGACACCCCAAAACCCACACCTGCCCTGAACCCTAAAATTACCCCTGGCACACCAAACACATACCCACGCTGAACACTAAAATGAACCCTGTGGCACCCCAAAACCCATACCCACCCTGAACCTTAAAATTACCCCTGGCACCCCAAAACCCATACCTACCCTGAACCTTAAAATTACCCCTGGCACCGCAAAACCCATACCCAAGCTGAACCATAATTTCCCCTCTGGCACCCCATAACCCATACCCACCCTGAACCATAAATTCCCCCTGGCACCCCCATAACCCATACCCACCCCCTGAACCTTAAAATTACCCCTGGCACCGCAAAACCCATACCCAAGCTGAACCATAATTTCCCCTCTGGCACCCCATAACCCATACCCACCCTGAACCATAAATTCCCCCTGGCACCCCCATAACCCATACCCACCCCCTGAACCTTAAAATTACCCCTGGCACCGCAAAACCCATACCCAAGCTGAACCATAATTTCCCCTCTGGCACCCCATAACCCATACCCACCCTGAACCATAAATTCCCCCTGGCACCCCCATAACCCATACCCACCCCCTGAACCTTAAAATTACCCCTGGCACCGCAAAACCCATACCCAAGCTGAACCATAATTTCCCCTCTGGCACCCCATAACCCATACCCACCCTGAACCATAAATTCCCCCTGGCACCCCCATAACCCATACCCACCCCCTGAACCTTAAAATTACCCCTGGCACCGCAAAACCCATACCCAAGCTGAACCATAATTTCCCCTCTGGCACCCCATAACCCATACCCACCCTGAACCATAAATTCCCCCTGGCACCCCCATAACCCATACCCACCCCCTGAACCTTAAAATTACCCCTGGCACCGCAAAACCCATACCCAAGCTGAACCATAATTTCCCCTCTGGCACCCCATAACCCATACCCACCCTGAACCATAAATTCCCCCTGGCACCCCCATAACCCATACCCACCCCCTGAACCTTAAAATTACCCCTGGCACCGCAAAACCCATACCCAAGCTGAACCATAATTTCCCCTCTGGCACCCCATAACCCATACCCACCCTGAACCATAAATTCCCCTGGCACCCTCATAACCCATACCCACCCTGAACCCTAAAATTGCCCCCTGACACCCCAAAACCCACACCCACTCTGAACCCTAAAATAACCCTTGCTACCCCAAAACCCACACCCGCCATGATACCTAAAATTACCCCCTTGGAATCCCAAAACCCATACCCACTCAGAACCCTAACATTACCCCCTGGCACCCCAATACGTAACCAACCCTGAACCCTAAAATGACTCCCTGGCACACTAAAACCCACACCCACCCTGAACCCTAAAGTTACCCACTAGCACCCCAAAAAATGAACACTACATTTGCATATTCGGAGTGGACTGTCCTCTTTGACGTTTCCATGTATGTAAGTCAAGAACAACATTCACAGTAACCTAGATATGCAGGCAGTAGGTAATGCTGTGCTGAAAAATGCATTAAAGTTACTGGAACTTACATACAAAACTGATGCCTGCTCTTCTGATACTATACTGTGGAGTCTGGCTGATCAGCAGCACTGCGTCCTGGCATCCAGCCCCTTCCGAAGCACTCACAGTGTAGATAGGTGTGGGTCAAAAGTTTCCTGGTTTCTCCTTGCCAGGGCCTCTTCTGCTTCATTGTGGGTGCCCTTGGATGCAAAAAGAGAAAGATCCATGGCCCTGCTCACCATTCATCTAGTGAGAAGTGCAGTGAGTTCGAGGTCCCCTCTCATTTCCACCTCTCATCTCTTCAGGTCTGTGCCAGTTCCTCATGCATGACGTAGAGCTGTCAGCTGTGAAGAGCCAAGGCAGTGGCCTAATAATGTCCTGACCTCTCTTTAAAAATGGGTTCAAGCAACATATCCCTATATCCTACCACCTTGTCTAGCCATTGCGAAAGCTTCAATTTGAACACCTCTTGTTTTGTCCAAACAGGCCACTATACAGGTTGATCTCGTTGAGTGTTCCAAGTAAGATTCTTAAAATCCAGGATAAGCAAGTGTGATATACATAGTTACAGCATACATTTGCTGATATCACCATCTCAAAATAGTGTATCATTGTCTTTGCAAGAAGCCACTGTTCCTAAATACCTTTGCTGATACGACAGATGAATAAAGATGCTGGACTACCCTCAGTCACAATCAGATGGCGCTGGGACCATGACAAGCGCAGCAGGCATGCGTGCCTACCCTAAATAGGTGTCGACCAGGATAAGACCAAAGGAAAGCAGTGCACAGACAGCAGGGGCAAAGGGATGGCAGTGCAGGTGACGCTTTTCCATTGTAATTTAATTTCTGCTGGTGTCATAGCCCAGGGTGTGCTGTCTGTGCACTTGTATGGAATACACATCTATACAAGTGCACAAAGAGCAAACCCTGGGCTATGACGCCAGCAGAAAGTCCTTTGCAAAGGAAAAGTGTCACCTGCACTGGCCAGCCCTTTCCCCCTGCTGTGCACTTCACACCCCATGCTCACAATACATCAAGTGCTTAGGTGAAATCCCTGCCTTCAGGCAAGGATTTCACCTCAGTGCCACTCTAAGGGAAAACAAGAGGTGGGGGCAGGGGGGTTCACTCGCTGGAACTGTTTAGAGGCTGTCTGTCTGTCTGGCTCGGGCTGCCGGGCCTCTCAGAAAGCATTAAAAAAAATCACATCCTCGGATCGGATAGCAGCCTTCTTGCACCATTTCAGTGCGTGTCATCTTAGCCCGGGCAGAGGAGGCGACGGGGGGGGGCTGAAGCCCGGTGAGCCCAATGGGTGTTGCGCGCCTACCCTGCGCAACCACTTGGCAGAATTACTCCCATGCTCAACCTACCTGGAAGCTGTATAGTGCATTCTGGGATTTGCAGTACACGGGACACCTGAGGACTGGCAATAGATGAGCTGACATCCTTTGGGGGCGGAGCATATATTTGAACTCTCAAATAGGTGCAGGACATTCAAAACACGAAGGGAAGCATCCTGTTTGTTTGGGCGCTGAAGAAGGCTTACACATGCCGAAATGCATTCGCCACTATTGTAAATAAATAGGTTCCAAGGTTCTGCCCCGCTGTGGCCTCTGCTCTCTTTTTTCGGAAGGAGTTTCTTTGGATATTGTCCCACGTCAGCCAGAGACGTGTTACAGAGGCCCCCTCTCCACAAGCGTCCCGGACGTCACTGGCTCTGTCTTTGGCAGTGTTTTGTTCACCAAGGAATCAGATGGTCTGGGCCTGCCTCGATGTTTGGGGAGAGAAGCAGGCGGTTGTGAGGTATTCCACCTCATACAGGGCGGCTTGCATTATCTTTATGCCCCCGCTGTAGGGATTCCCAAGCTGAGAGGCTGAAGCGGTTGGGGAAAATGATTTTAACTTCGCACAGTACCCTGCACCCTGCGCAACCACTTGGCAGAATTACCCCCATGCTCAATCTACCTGGAAGCTGTATAGTGCATACTGGGATTTGCAGTACACGGGACACCCGAAGACTGGCAATAGGTTAGCTGACATCCTTTGGGGGCGGAGCATATATTTGAACTCTCAAATAGGTGCAGGACATTCACAACACGAAGGGAAGCATCCTGTTTGTTTGGGCGCTGAAGAAGGCTTACACATGCCGAAATGCATTCACCACTATTGTAAATAAATAGCTTCCTAGGTTCTCCCCTGCTGTGGCCTCTGCTCTCTTTTTTCAGAAGGAGTTTCTTTGGATATATATATATATATATATATATATATATATATATATATATATAAATCTCACCCTGAGAACTTCACAGAGCCCCGCGTTCGTCATGTCATTTTGCAGTGCAGGAAGAAAGTAAGTGGCATAGCTCCATCTCTCATAAACAATCCTTTTTATTTATTGTTTGCAAGAGTGGAGAACGATGTGTTTCGGCCGTAGCCTTCAATAGGGTCAGAGTTGCATTGTGTAGAGTGTACATTTAAAGGGAAAACCCTTTACCACACCGCCATTAACTTAAATTACAACTACACTGCTTTCATATCTATTCAGTCCTTTAGCATTGTGTCATGTTTGCAGGTGATATTGGCAAGGACAGCATCATCATAGGCCTCAGCCTTGAGACAAGTGTGCCCTCATGCACTTAAAGGTGATTTTGGGGCGGGAAGTGAACCTCTACATCGTCAAACTTAAGAAGAGGTTGTGTTAAAAGCTGCAGGCCCAGTCTGGAGGCTGTAACTGCATAAGGTCCACTTCCCCAGTTGAAGTCTACCAGTAAGTCGAAATCTAGACATAAGTGCAAGAAGGCTAAGTGGGACTATATCGCATCCCTCCACTCAGAATCTAGTGAGAGGAGCCTTGGCATCAGAATAGAGCATTACAAACCTCTGTTATCACTGACATACAACTAGGCCTTCAATTTGTCCTGGTGAGGCCTCAATTACCCGGCCGTCTTCAAACCCCCAGTAGATAGTGACTGTGAAAGAAGGAGTGCTACAGATGTTCAGTGCCATTCTGGCTCCCTCTAATGGGCCTTCAACCCCAGGGGGTCAAAGGGGTCTCCAGTTGGACTTCCACTGGGGTTCCACCCCTGAGACCATCTGCCACCTCTGGACTTTTTACCAGGCCCTCTTTAACTCCAACTGTGCACCTGGCCACTACGCCTGCTGCACGGCTTCTTCTGTTCCAGCACCCGCAGACCCAGTCCCTTTAGGGCTGCAGCCCCGACACATGTAGAAACCATTCAGATCAGCAAGGGCAGTAATCCTCAAATCTCCCAAGTTCATGCATAGCCAATAGTGGTGTGGTTGGGTGGGCATTCCTTTAGTGTCTTGATTCAGTGTTCTACTGATATTTTGCCCCTGCATCTTGATGGTGCTTTGGGTTATGTGTGTAGCATGTCCTAGTAGTGAATTACAGGCATTTTCGTTTTTCACTATTGAAGGCTACCTGTTCTTCATAGGCTAGAATGGGCAGTTAGAATATTACATTCTTATAATTCTAACTGACTCAGGGAACATGCTAGAAATTCGAATTTAGTATGCCTGAACTCAGAATAATAAAATACATCTTTTAGTGAAGTTGGTTTAATTATTCTGTGTTTGAAAATACCACTTTTAAGTATTTTCTTGCCTAACTCTCCAGGCCTGCCTCTGTTAGGTTGTGTATTCCTTGTCTGGTTTTGTGAGTGACAGGCTGGGAGATTCCAGGGGACAGGCTGGGGCAGCCCAGTGGTGAATAGAGAGATCTGCATCTAAATGGGAGGGAGGAGTTGCACCTGGGACCTGAATAGGGCTGGGCCTTCCCTCTACAATGCTGGCTCCACCTCCTGTGGCTTGTCTGATGTCTCTGCCCTGCACTGTGAAAGGAGAAGAGAGTCATGTCAACAAAGTGCTCCAGAGCTGTATCTTCCCTCCCCTGTGCTGGCTCCACCTCCTGTGGGGTGGCTGATGTCTCTGCCCTGCACAGTGAAAGGAAGAAGAGAGTCATGTAAACAAAGTGCTCAGGAACTGGTCTCTGCCTTCAGAGAACAAAGGATTTTGAGGTATAAATATTGGGACCCTGATCCCAAGAAATTAGATCACTTCTGGAACAAGAAACCTTTTGCCAAGGAAGCTGCAGGAGTTTTACTGCCCCTCTGCCACTGTGCTGTTTGCTGGGTTGGCCTGCAGTGGTTGCATCATTGCCAAGGAAAGGAGAAGGAACTTTTTAAGGACTTTCATCATCTTCAGAATATTCTCCAAGGGCTTGAACTATGCTCGCCTCCTGCTGAAGTCCCAGGGACAAAAGACTTCATCTCCAGCTCCCCTGTGCATTTCCTTGCTGGGAATTCTATCTACAGACATTTGCGTGTCGATGGGAGCTGGAAGCGCGGCACATTGAGAGGAAGCGTGTCGCCACCGCAACTGAAATCGTCACTTCGCCGGAGAAGCGAGCCTTTGCCGCATCTCCCTGGAAGCGTGTGTTCATCGAAGCTGCCTGCTGTCGCATCACCTGAGAAGTGTGACGCCATCGAGAGAGTCTCCATCGCATCACCGGAGAAGCGTGTCACAGGGCCTGTCGCGGCTGCAAAGTACAGAGTTGTCGCAAGGCTGCCAAGGGGTCTACGCATCATCATCGCAGCGTCATCGCATCGCTGCATCAAGGGCGCCATCTTCTCGCATCGCAACCAGATCATCACATTGCATCAAGGTGCCATCTAGCGCACCGCAACGGGCTAGCAGGCAGAGAATCTACGCATCACCTCCGCACCGGTAAGGATAACGATGCATCCTCTACTCTGCGCAAGCATTGAGGTACGACGCATCATTTCCCCCGGATCACGGAACCGACGCATCTCCCCTTTTGCAAGCCTTTTGTTTACTTTGCGTTACGCATCCAGGTACTTTGTTGAGAACTTTGTCGCATTCATCATTAACTTGAACTAAGCAACTTTAATCATCTTTTAAGTATTCTTTAGTGTAGTATTGTGGATTTTTGTCATTTGTGGTCTTGTGTTAAGTCTATATAAAGAATACTTATTTTAATAAAACCTGTGTTGTGTCCATCTGTAGTGTTTTCACTGTATTACTGTGTATATTCACAAATGCTTAACACACTGTCTCTGAGATAAGCCTGTCTGCTCGTGCCAAGTTACCAAGGGGGTGAGCAGGGGTTATTGAGGAGTGGAATCCCCTTATCCTGACTTAGAAGTAAGGGTCCCTATTTGGACAAAGGTGAATACCATTGCCAACTAGAGACCCCCAGATCTAACAGATGGTGAGAAGGTTCAGGTGGGAGGATCGAAGTTCACGAGAGGGGACATAGAGATGGATCATGGAAGAGATGAATGCAGGGCCTTGACTGGCTAGGGCTTTGAAGATGGTACAGCCCAGTTTTAATGCACAGCGTTTAGGCACCTGGAGCCAGTGGAGGCTCTTCATCAAGGGACGGACATGTTGGTGTCTGGGTTGATGGAAGATGAGCCTAGCTGCTTTGTTTTGAACCAATTGCAGGCGGTGGAGCTGATAGGCCGGGATGCCAACATAGAGTGAGTTGGCATAGTCAATGCGAGAAATGACCAAGGCCACAAGAACTAGGGTCAAGACCTCGGTGGTTAAGAATCTACAGATCTTCTGGATTCTTCGTAAATGGAAGAAGCAGGTTGATACCATCACGCCAATCTGAGATTTCATAGACAGATCGTTGCTTATTATGACCCCTAGGCTTTTTACGAAGTCTGCTGGACGAGGAGGGTTGCCTAGGAGAGGGGGCCAGAGGTTAGAGTTCCAGGGGTTGGAGGTACCTCCGGTCAGAATCAGCTCTTTTCGGGGTTGAGTTTTAGTTGATTGGCATACATCCATTCGCTGATGAGGCTCATGGTGGATTGAAAGTTGGAGACAGAGATGTTAGAAGAATCAATTTCGAACACCAACTGGAGGTCGTCGGCATAGTTAAAAGCCGCAACTTTACTATTGCGTAAGGACCGAATCAGGGGTAGCATGTACAGATTAAATAGAAGGGGTGAGAGAGAGGACCAATGGGGGACCCCGCAAGTCAGCCTGACTTTCTCAGCTGAGAAGTTGGCGAGACGGACTGCCTGGAATCGGTTATGTAGGAAGGAGGAGATCCACCTCAGAGCCAGACACTGGATGCCAGCATTACGTACTATCGATCAGGAGGTCATGCGTGTCAAAAGCGGCTGACAAATCCAGGAGTACCAGGGCCTGAGTGATATTTTTATCGGCCCCATTCCTAAGCTCGTCCATGACTGCTAGGATGACTAACTCCGTGGAGTGTGCAGGTCTGAATCCTGCTTGCTGGGGGTCAAGGAACTGAGAGCGTTCAATAAATAAACTGAGGAAGTTTGCTACATGGGCCTCTAGAATTTTACTAAGGTAACGGAGTAACGAAATAGGGCGAAAGTTGCTCAGGATCAAGGGGTCGGCGTTTTTTTTTTAGGATTGGGACAATTTCGGCATGTTTAAAGATGTCAGGGACAGAGCCTTGTCTAAGAGAGTTGTTGAGGAGTGCATGGGGAGGTATGAGGAGGTAAAGTAGGCTTCTTGTATGATGTGCGGGGGCAGAAATCGGTAGGGAAGCCTGTTCCGACTTTTTCTAGTAGAACGAGAAACTCTTCCCTGGAGATCAGTGGTATTTGATCCAACACATGGGAATGTATGCATGTGGTGGTGGAAGCTGTAGAGAGTGTGGGAGTGGGGATGCCTCTTTTGATGGTGGCAATTTTCTCCACGAAATACGAGTTCAGGGAATCACATAGTGATTGTGAGGGGACAGGTTTTACTGTCACTCTGTCGGGTTGTGATAGCTCGTTGACTTTAGAAAAGATGTCCTTGGTCTTAGTGGCTGAATTCGTAATTTTCAAGTAGAAGTAAGTTGCCTTAGTTTGTAGGATGGAGGAGTTATAGCCTTTTAGCAGGGTAATGTAGTTGGCTTTTTTATCTGGGGCATATTCTCATCTCCAGCTGCGCTCGGCTTGTCTGAGAGCTGGTTTCTTTGTTTTCAGCTCATCGGAGAACCAGCATTGAGCATCAATGATGTCGCTGGCTGATTCAAGCCAATGCTTGATACTTGTTGCCTGATTGCAGAGGGTGTCCTGTTCGCTAGGTGATGAGGCTTTTAGAAGGATCCAGAAATCGCCGTTATTCGCCCGATTCCAGTTTCTAGGCAGGTGGTTGCCCGTCAATGGAGGTTTAGTGAGGGGCGTACAGGCCATGGAAAATGTGATAATGTAATGGTCTGGCCAGGTTGTGTGATTTCCAAGTTGGAGGTCCAGACTTGGTCCAGGATATGTTCCTTAATATGGGTGGCAACATGCACATGCTGAGTGCAGTTCAAACTGGATAGGAGATTCGTGAATTCTATGGAGCTAGTTCTCTCCTGTGCACCAGTGGGCCAGTAGTTGAAGTCTCCTATAATAATAATCTTAGCATGATTGAGAACTAGTTGGGAAATCATTTCACCTAGCTGTTGGGAAAAAGAGGGCATAGATAAAAGGGGATTGGGGCGATTCGAATTTCAAAATAAGGCTGTCGACTGAGGGTATTCCAGACATTCCTAGAGCGGTAAACCTGAGTTATGGTGGATATTGGCTGCAACCCCGCCTCTGGGCTTCCCCAACGGTCTTTTGGCCTATTGGCCCGAAGTATGTAGTAGCCAGGTGTGCTTTGATGAGGTCATTGACGTTGGCGGAAGAGTAATGGCAGCATTCATTGGCTTCGGTGGTGGCTCTGGTGTTGCGTTGGATGGCTGCGAGTCCACAGTTTTTGGCGCGGTCCAGGCTTGGGTGGGCGCAGACGGACTTGCCTTTGCCGAGATAAGGTATGCCCTCTGCGCACATCTGCTTGGTCATTGTGCTGGGGCCTGCATTAAGTAGGTCCTGGGGTGGGCGGGCTTCAGTTGGTGGTAATAATGATGTGCAGGAAAAACCCATGTGAGAAAACCCAGGCAGCAGGTGTGTCACTTGGTCAAAATGAGGCAACTGGATCAGGCTGGAACAAGCATGAACTAGAGGACTATAGTAATGGCACGCTAGGTGCTGAGGCACCTACTCACCTAATAGAGTGTGAGAGCTCTTTTCCCTGCGTAGTACACACATCGTAAATTGGATTTACACTAACCTACGCTGTGTTTACAGTGTCCTCCATCTTGTACCAACATCATCAATTACCATGTGCTGTTGACTGTTGATGTTGTTCTCATTCTAAATAAAGAATTGTGAGACTCACACCAACAAACAGATAATGTTTCCAGAGACATTTCTCCCACTGTACCTAACCAAGGACATTTCAGCTGTCCCAGACTACTGCTAAAAAATCTCTCAATTGAATTGCTCAGATAAACTGTAGGAATATATGTATAATCTACTTTTAAAATGCATAACACAGGGAAAAATGCAGTGCACTACATTTTGTAAACAAACATATTGTTGAGAAATTAAATTAACAGTTCACATTTCGCCTGTAGCAGTTTAAGGTTAGAGAGGCAATCAAACAGCGAATGGTAAATCAAGTACATAATCATCCAGTATATACCCAAGTCGATCTTTGAACTATTCATTTAATTGTTGTATGATAGAACCACCAGTGGATAAACCACGCATGCCCCTACCATGCAACCTAAACAAGGGATGCGTCTCAACCACACATTCCTTTACGACACATGCTTTTACCATGTACGGTAGCAACCCCCTCCTCCCCCTCCCTAAGCTACTAACACCCCCGCCCACTCCTCACCCTGAGGTCAAATACCCCTACCCCCTCAAAACTACCCCGACCCAGCCCTAAGAACTACCCCAACCCCTTGCCCTGAAAACTACCGCTGACTCCCCCAGCCCTAAAAACTATCCCGACCCCCAGCCCTAAAAACTACCCCTGACCCCCCACCCCCAGCCCTGAAAACAACCCCACAGGCCTGAAAACTAGTTCCAAACTGTCAGAACCCTTACCCCTCGTTTGAACACAATTACCATGGAACATTCTTTGAAAGATAATGCACGACAAGGAAAAGGTTCTTGGTCAGCATGCATGCGATTCCGGCACTCCAAGATGGCCGCCGGAGTTGCGTGGAGTTAGCATTCTAGTCTTCCAGCCTCATCGTCATCGCAGCTGAGGTGAGGCGCTGTCAACCGGAGAGCTGCGCACTTCACCGTATTTCTTGCCCCAGTTAGAAGCTAATTTCGGAGTTCGTGTGAAGAGCAGTCCAAGTCCCATTCGTAGTATTTTCCCTTTCAGAGTTGTTTCAGAGTTGTCATTCCCCTTCTCCCAGTCAAGAGAATATCATTCGGAGTCCTTGCTTTTCGAACTTTTCCTGTTTTTCCGTGACGCATTGCCGAGTGCGTTTTTCCTGCAGCTGGCATCTGAGGAGGAGTCGGCGTGTTTCAGCGCTCCGGTTTTCTCTGTGAAGAGAGAGAACGGAACACCACGTAGATAAGTCTTTTCCAGAGACGTGTGAAATACTAATAGGAAAAAGTGAATTACATGATTCTGAAGAACCTTGTTGTCAAACGATATAAACCCAAGAAATATATATATTGAGAGACTAGAATAGTGTTTGTGAGGCGAAAGGTCAAGGTAAATAGAGTTCCATTTTCGATATAAATTATCGAACTGTTCAATTGTGTCAGGAGAGTTCGTGAAGAGAAATCTACAGAGTAGTCATACAGAAAGAAGCTCGAGGAGAAGAAAAAGACATATCGTTATACGGAGAGAAGTTGCTATCCAGCTCTCAAGATCATAAAACAAGCTGATGATACAGGAGAGAGGCTAACTCTGGAGAGTTTCTTGGTAGGTCAGGATACATAGGGAGATAGTAGATTAGGGTAGAGAGGGAGTGCTAGGAACTAATGCCATTTTCTCTTTCTTCCATGTTTGTATTAGTCATGACAAGATCTGCAGACAGGATCTGAAGACAGGAACCTACCAGACAGTCTCTTCTCTTCTCTTCTCTCTCTTTTGTTATTTTATCCAATCCCCCTTCCCTTGGGATGATGGTCTAGAGACTCATGTTTCCTGTGGGCTCTGGGTTATTGTTCCGAGTGGATTTAAGAATCGGCATCTCTGTTCCTGTGCAGCCCAATTCCACAGAGTTTTCTGAGCCCCTGACAGAGTGAAGTGCCCAAGTTGCTAATAGCACCCGAACAGAGATGGCAGAGGGGATAAATGTGCAAAACTTAGGTACAATTCTAGACACCATACAAAAGGAGCTGAGTGACTTGAGAGAGGAAAATCGAAATCTTAGGTCAGAGTTAATAACCTCTAAGAAAGAAACAGCAGAATTAGCACAAAAATTTAGACAGCCTTTTAGTCCTGAGCAGGAATTAACGGGGTCAATGTCAGGGAGTTCCAATAGAATGACTACCCAAGTAATTCATTCCCTATCCCCGGTCATCCCGTTAGCTGCCCCAGAAAGATTTGGCGGGCATACACAAAAGGCACAGATATTCATTACGCAGTGCTCTTTGCATTTCCTGTGTCGCCCTTCGATTTTTCCAGACGCACAGTCCAGGGTCGCCTTTATACTCTCGTATCTGAGCGAGGACGCTGCTGCATGGTCCTTGCCATTAATCACCAAGAATGACCCCATTCTGCGAAACTATGAAGAATTTAAACAGGAATTTTTACGAATCTTCGACAGGAGAAGAATATCCCAAGCGACTGATAATGAACTGTTGGACCTAAAACAAGGTAATAGGGATTTGGTGTCTTATCTGGCGCAGTTCAACAAGCTTGTGGTGGAGACAGACTGGCTGGAGAGTAAGAGAGCGGTGGTATTTTACAGAGGCCTGAAGGATGAGCTAAAAGACGGACTGGCGGCGATACCTAACAGACCAACTGAGATTTTGGCACTAGTGGATCTCGCGCTAGAACTGGATTTTCGGCAAGGAGAGAGGAAAGGCGAGAAAAAGAGAGATTTCAGACCAGCCGTCCCTAGATTCAACAGAGTTCGATCAGAGAATCAACGGAGTCAGGATGGAGATACGGGGACGGAACCAATGCAAATAGGCACAATTCGTGGTCCGTTAACCAGAGAGGAGAAAGAAAAAAGAAGGACAAACAATCTATGTATGTACTGTGGTACTGGTGGCCATTTCGTGAAATTCTGCCCCAAGAAACCTAAAACGACCTACAAACTGAAGGAAAACTAGAGGCACCACCTGTTGGAGGAGTTGAACAGGTGGATGCGTTAATTAAGAAAACTCCAGAGGAGCATAGAGTGGCTAACACGTTGCAATCAGCGATGCTTCATTTGATACTGTCTATGAGGGTGAAATTTCGAGACATCGTCCTGACGGAAGTCTCAGTGATGATAGATTCGGGAGCGATGGGAAACTTCTGCGACCTGAAGTTTGCCGCCAGAGTGGGCCTCTTAGCCATCAAGAAATCCAGGAGTGAACCTGTTCGAGCAGTGGATGGCACAAACCTATCCTCGGGTCCCATAGTTAGCCACACCGAAGTCGTTTAACTTATTTCGAGCGATGGGTATGAAGAGAAGATTCAATTCAATCTTATAGACGCCCCTCAGTTTGAATTAATTTTGGGACTTCCGTGGCTCACCGAGCACAACCCAACGATTAATTGGAGCACCAGATCCATCCAAATGACTTCTGATTACTGTTTGGAAAATTGTTTTGGGAAACATGAAGGAATGCGAGAAGCGAATCCAGCCTTTTCCCTGTGTCAAACTGAACAATCCGTTTGTATTATCAATGCCCAAGAGGTGCCAGAGGAATATAAGGACTTCGAAGATGTTTTAAATGAAATAGAAGCTGAACAGCTCCCTCCTCATCGAGTGTACGACTGTGAAATCGAACTGGAACCTGGGGCCAACCTGCCATGCAGTAGAGTGTACGCTTTGACTGAAAAAGAGCATCAACACCTGAGGGAATATCTAGACAAGTACCTTGCAAACGGGTTCATTCGACCTTCACAATCTCCGGTATCCTCGCCGTTGTTCTTCGTGCCGAAGAAAGAAGGGGATCTGAGAATGTGTATAGACTACCGTGCCATCAACAAAATCACCAAAAAGAACAGATATCCTCTGCCCCTCATCTCGGTTTTGTTGGATCAGATTAAGGGAGCCAGTATCTTCACCAAACTCGACCTACGAGGAGCTTACCACCTAGTTAGGATGAAGGAAGGTGACGAGTGGAAGACGGCCTTCCGGACCAAGTTTGGGCTCTTCGAGTACCAGGTTATGCCCTATGGCCTGTGCAACGCCCCGGCAGCCTTTCAATATTTCATAAACGACGTCCTGAAAGACTTCCTCGATCAATGCGCTATCGTCTACATTGACGACATCCTTATTTATTCAATGAACACAGAAGAACATCAAAGACACGTCAAAGGAGTACTACAGAAACTTAAAGACAATAGTCTCTTTGTGAAGCTGGAGAAGTGTGCATTCAGCGTGACCCAAGTGGAATTCTTAGGATTTGTTATCTCTCCCAGTGGAATCCTCATGGATAAAAAGAAAATTGAGGCTGTGGTCGAATGGAAGTCGCCCGCGAGCGTCAAGGAAGTCCAAAGCTTCATAGGATTCGCGAACTTCTATCGGCGGTTCATCAGCGAGTTCTCGAGAAAAATTCTGCCACTCACCCAGTTATTGAAAAAAGGAGCTAAATTTGAATGGTCGAACGAAGCAGAAGGGGCCTTTAAGGCCTTGAAGCAGGATTTTACCTCAGCACCCATCCTACAACACCCAGACCCCATGGAGCCATTCTATGTGGAAACGGATGCTTCCGACCAAGCGGTTGGGGGAGTGTTGTCTCAGAGGAATAAAGTGACAGGACAATTACATCCAGTGGCTTATCGCTCGAGGAAACTGTCCCCAGCGGAGATAAATTATACCATCACAGAGAAGGAACTTTTAGCCATCAAAGATGCCTTTAGAGAATGGCGCCATTACCTCATGGGGGCTCGGCATCAAGTGACAGTCTTAACTGACCACCGTAATCTGAAATTCCTGAAGACTGCCAGGACCCTTACTCCTAGGCAGCTGAGGTGGTCGTTGTATTTTGCGGATTACGACTTCGTGATCACCTATAGACCTGGCGCTCAAAATGGCAAGGCCGATGCCTTGTCGAGAATAGATACCAAAGATCACAAAACCTCTCTGGAAAGTCAAGCAATCATTCCAACGGAGAGGATCATTGGAGTCACGTCGTCGTCTGTCAGTTTAGAACAGGACATTCCAAAAATAATGGACGAGGCGACCATGCAGAATTGGGTGAAGGAGGAGAATGATCGGAGAATCATCCGTCAATTGCCGTATTATCAAGACGCCTTATACATTCCCACAAAAGAAATGCAGCAACAAGTTCTACGTGAATGTCACGATGCTAAGCTAGCCGGACACAAGGGGGAAGCGAAGACAAGGGAATTAATCAAGAGACATTATTGGTGGCCTGAGATGTCAAAAGATATCGAAGAGTATGTTAAGACATGCGAGACTTGTGCTCTGGGAAAATCTGAACGGCAAGCCCCCAAAGGTCTCCTTCAACCTTTGCCCACTCCACCCTATCCTTGGCATACCGTCACCTTAGATCTTATCACGGATTTGCCATTAAGCCAAGGCTATAATACAATACTAGTGATAGTGGACTCGTTTTCTAAAATGACCCATTTCACTGCCTTAAAAGGGGTTCCTAGCGCCAAGCAGTTAGCTACCCACTTTAGTACTCACATTGTTAAAATACATGGGATACCAAAGGTTATTATCTCAGACAGGGGGTCCCAGTTTCTTTCTCATTTTTGGAAGTCTTTCATGGAAAGTTTGGGAACTGAGGTGAGGTACTCCACTAGTTACCATCCCGAGACCGATGGTCAAACGGAAAGGGTGAATCAGGAGGTAGAGCAATATTTAACGTTATATCTCTTAAAGCAGGAAGGAAACTGGCCAGAATATTTATGGGCAGCAGAGTTTGCCCATAATAATGCCAAGAATGTGTCTACCGGTTACTCCCCGTTCTATATGAACTACGGAAGACACCCGAATTCAACCCTCAGGCAGACAGATATATCAGTCCCAGCTGTAGCAGAAATTGTCTCCCATCTAGAGCAAGTACATCAGAGTGCAAAAGAGAACCTGACTTTAGCTAAGACTAAATATAAGGCATACGCAGACAGGAAAAGACGAGCAGGGCCTTCCATTGAAGTTGGAGATAGTGTATGGTTAAATGCAAAAAATCTGAGACTACGAGGAAACCGAAAATTCCAACCAAGGTTCATTGGCCCCTATCCTGTGGAAGAAAGGATTGGCCAAGTAACTTATCGGCTCACTCTACCGCCCACCCTAAAGATTCACCCAGTCTTTCACATTTCTTTACTTAAAAAGGCTCCAGTTAGTCTGAGGAGAATTTTAACCCCCAAACCAATACAGTTGGAAGACGGAGAAGAGTTCGAGGTGAAGGAAATTCTCGACTCAAAAGAATCTAGGAACCAACTGTACTATTTGGTGGACTGGAAGGGATATGGGCCAGAGGAGAGATCATGGGAAAAAGAGGAAGATGTGCATGCTCCCCGATTGATTAAATCATTTCATCAACGTTTCCCTACCAAGCCAAGGGGGAAGAGATCTGCCTTGTTGGGGGGTACTGTCAGAACCCTTACCCCTCGTTTGAACACAATTACCATGGAACATTATTTGAAAGATAATGCACGACAAGGAAAAGGTTCTTGGTCAGCATGCATGCGATTCCGGCACTCCAAGATGGCCGCCGGAGTTGCGTATAATCTACTTTTAAAATGCATAACACAGGGAAAAATGCAGTGCACTACATTTTGTAAACAAACATATTGTTGAGAAATTAAATTAACAGTTCACATTTCGCCTGTAGCAGTTTAAGGTTAGAGAGGCAATCAAACAGCGAATGGTAAATCAAGTACATAATCATCCAGTATATACCCAAGTCGACCTTTGAACTATTCATTTAATTGTTATATGATAGAACCACCAGTGGATAAACCACGCATGCCCCTACCATGCAACCTAAACAAGGGATGCGTCTCAACCACACATTCCTTTACGACACATGCTTTTACCATGTACGGTAGCAACCCCCTCCTCCCCCTCCCTAAGCTACTAACACCCCCGCCCACTCCTCACCCTGAGGTCAAATACCCCTACCCCCTCAAAACTACCCCGACCCAGCCCTAAGAACTACCCCAACCCCTTGCCCTGAAAACTACCGCTGACTCCCCCAGCCCTAAAAACTATCCCGACCCCCAGCCCTAAAAACTACCCCTGACCCCCCACCCCCAGCTCTGAAAACAACCCCACAGGCCTGAAAACTAGTTCCAAACTGTCAGAACCCTTACCCCTCGTTTGAACACAATTACCATGGAACATTCTTTGAAAGATAATGCACGACAAGGAAAAGGTTCTTGGTCAGCATGCATGCGATTCCGGCACTCCAAGATGGCCGCCGGAGTTGCGTGGAGTTAGCATTCTAGTCTTCCAGCCTCATCGTCATCGCAGCTGAGGTGAGGCGCTGTCAACCCGAGAGCTGCGCACTTCACTGTGTTTCTTGCCCCAGTTAGAAGCTAATTTCGGAGTTCGTGTGAAGAGCAGTCCAAGTCCCATTCGTAGTATTTTCCCTTTCAGAGTTGTTTCAGAGTTGTCATTCCCCTTCTCCCAGTCAAAAGAATATCATTCGGAGTCCTTGCTTTTCGAACTTTTCCTGTTTTTCCGTGACGCATTGCCGAGTGCGTTTTTCCTGCAGCTGGCATCTGAGGAGGAGTCGGCGTGTTTCAGCGCTCCGGTTTTCTCTGTGAAGAGAGAGAACGGAACACCACGTAGATAAGTCTTTTCCAGAGACGTGTGAAATACTAATAGGAAAAAGTGAATTACATGATTCTGAAGAACCTTGTTGTCAAACGATATAAACCCAAGAAATATATATATTGAGAGACTAGAATAGTGTTTGTGAGGAGAAAGGTCAAGGTAAATAGAGTTCCATTTTCGATATAAATTATCGAACTGTTCAATTGTGTCAGGAGAGTTCGTGAAGAGAAATCTACAGAGTAGTCATACAGAAAGAAGCTCGAGGAGAAGAAAAAGACATATCGTTATACGGAGAGAAGTTGCTATCCAGCTCTCAAGATCATAAAACAAGCTGATGATACAGGAGAGAGGCTAACTCTGGAGAGTTTCTTGGTAGGTCAGGATACATAGGGAGATAGTAGATTAGGGTAGAGAGGGAGTGCTAGGAACTAATGCCATTTTCTCTTTCTTCCATGTTTGCATTAGTCATGACAAGATCTGCAGACAGGATCTGAAGACAGGAACCTGCCAGACAGTCTCTTCTCTTCTCTTCTCTCTCTTTTGTTATTTTATCCAATCCCCCTTCCCTTGGGATGATGGTCTAGAGACTCATGTTTCCTGTGGGCTCTGGGTTATTGTTCCGAGTGGATTTGGGAATCGGCATCTCTGTTCCTGTGCAGCCCACCAATTCCACAGAGTTTTCTGAGCCCCTGACACAAACCCACCCCAGCCCAGAAAACTACCTCCAAACCCCCACAGCTCTGAAAACGTCCCCCTAGACCCCCAGCCCTAAAAACTACCCCCCAGCCCTGAAATCTAGACCAGAACCCCTCCCAGCCCTGAAACCTACCTCCAACCCCCTGGCCCTGAAAACTACCCCTGACTCACCCCAGCCCACAAAACTAACCCTGTCCAACCACCAGCACACAAAACTACCTCCAACTAACCCCCAGCGCACAAAATAACCCCGACCCACCCCCAGCCCACAAAGCAACCTGTTAAATTTCAAGTGAAATAAAGAGAAGAAGAAGAAGTGAAGGTAAGAACATCTTCTTTATTCCAATCATCCAGTCTCCACGAGTCCTGGTGTTGTGAACATTCTAAGGTAAGCTCTAGCGGTCAATACCAAGAGGGAAGGAAGGGCAGGGGAGGTCGGAAGGTGCCAAGGAGAGAAAGAAGGAAACAGAGGAGATTACAACACATCTCCTTTCCCAACGCAATTGGCTAACAACAAAGGATACAAACTTCCAATAGTTTGCGTAAAGTAGGCCAGTCTATCAGCACTCCAAGTCTGTCCATAGTCAAGTTGAACCACATTTTTTTTGCTGGTTCTGATTATTCTTTGTGGTGACAGGTAGATACTTAACCCTGGTAGAACATAAGTGGCTGAAATAAAAACAAGGAAGGTGAGAGGGCACGAGGAACCTGTGAAGATAAAGGCATAAACATGTAATAACATGGAATTCCGAAAACCAAGAAGGGGGAAAGGCCACCCAGATGTCAAGAGAGAAAAATGACGGCCAGATACCTATGAAGACAATATGCGTGGCAATTCAAGGAGGTATAAAATTGGCAACCAGATCTCTTCCCCTGATGGAAACAAAAGGGGTGACTCCCGTTATCAAGTCGGGAGAGGTGTGATATGCCCAAATGCTTCCTCTTAACAATTTATCTACATCCGCGTTTTTGGTACAAGCTAGCTGAATGAGATTTTTTATCCAGAGCATTGACATCCGAAAGGGGTCATTGTCTCCTTGCAAAACTCAATAGATTCCTCATGCTTGATGCCCAGCTCACAAAGGAATGCCTTCATTTCCATAGATGAAAATGTGATGTCCTTGTTGGTGACTATGCAAGCTGGCACACCTTCACATGCAAATGAGTCTCTTAAGAAGTTGATAAGGACTTTTGTTGAGACGTGTGGGACACATTTGTATTTGATCCAGTGAGATGTGTAGTCCATGAGAACAATCAAAAATCTCTTAGAGACTCCCGATTTGCCCATGGGACAGAGTATCTCCAATGCCAACTTGGTCCATGGAGTTTTGGGAACTGCTGTAGGATTACCAGAGAGATTACGCTTTATGGAAGCTGCAGGCCAACTCTTATCAGCATCAGTACTTGATACAGTAAGAACCATCACTGGCGCCCCCCTTCCTACAGGTGTTTTAATATTTTGTTTAGAATTGATGTACATTCCCGTGGGATGTACGTCACAGGCATTGCTATTTGCAGTTTGACTTATTCCAGTGGACAACTCAGAACAATTGTTTTCATCCTTGCTGGATTCCTCCACCTCCTCAGCTACAAGAACTTGATGTTTATTGTTAGGGTCGAGTACAATTCCCAGATCTCTCTGATGATGCCAACCCAACAGATTAGACCCTTTGCTTACCATGTACACTTTGCCACATGTAGTTCTTCCTTTGAATTTAATTTAATACACACACTCATCATCCCTACTAAAGGAATGTTCTCATCGGCATACCCTACAGCTGAAAGGTCAGGTTCAAGCATCTTGAGACTGGAGGTGTCAAAAACGTCATTTATGACATCAATATTTAATAAGGTTACAGGGGTGCACGAGTCGGCCAACACATCTATGGGCTTACTATTCACAAAAATGGTACATTTAGGATGTTCAATAAGCCTGTGGTCACTGAATTGTTTTTGAGAAGTTTGGGAATCTTGAGAGTCCTTCACTTTCACTTGGAACACATACTTAGTGGCCAAGTCCCCTTCACTGTGTACTACTTTCACTTGGTGGTTTTTGCTGTTGTTGCACACTCTACCCAAATGCCCCTTCTTGTTACATTTTCCACATGTGACATTGCGGGCAGTAAAACGCACATCATTAGCAAGATGATTGCTGCTGCCACATCTATAAAATTTCAACCTTCCCTTTTCCCTGGCAGAATAATTATCCTTGTCTTCTCCGGGTCTAACCTTGAATACCTCATTATCAATGGAATTGGCCTGTGCATCACTGCTACTGCGAACATTGGCAACAAGCTCATTGGGAGTTCTCATCTCTTTGATACACTTGGCAGTGTGTTCTACAGAGACTGCTATGCTAACTCCTTCTTTTAAGGTGGGGTTTTTTGCCAGGAGCTTTTCTTGGATGCGACTATTGTTAGTGCACCTGACAAGTTGGTCCCTGATGAGTGAATCAGTGAGTTCCCCAAAGTCACATAGTTGTGTCAGGCCTCTAAGTGCAGCTATGTAATTAATGACAGATTCCTGTTTACCTTGGATGCGGGTAAAGAACTTATGTCTCTCCAAAACTACGTTAACTCTGTCACCAAAATGTGCCTTTAATTTTAACAAGGTGACTTTAAACTCATCAGCATCATCCTCATCCTCTTTCAGTTCTGGTTCAGGTAATGTGTCATAAATCTTTCTACCTTGTATGCCTAGGTTATGTAACAATATGTGTTGTTTGCGAACTGCTGAAAATCTTTCGCCACCTATGGCAATGAGGTATGAGGCGAATAAATGTATCCATTCCTTCCAATGAATTTCTGGTTTTCCGATTTCATTGAGGAAGGGAGGAGGTTGGCTCATAGCTTGTCCAGCCATGGAGGGAAAGGTAAACTCCAAGGAAATGCCAAGAAATTTACGCTGGCAGAAATGTGGCTACACAATGCCTAGTTGCGGCAGGAGAGAGGAACCAACTCAAGACCAGAATAGGATCACTGAATAGCTAACCCAAATGCGTACAAATATAGATAAGTTAAGTACAATCTGGGTGACTAAAAGCATGGACGGTAGATTATACACTATTATGCTCTAATTACACTTTTTAATGAAGCATGCAGAAGATGCTTACTTGCAAGGAGTACTCAGTAAGCATAATACAACCTCAGGGACCCAATAAAATACAAGATGTCCAAAGGTCTAGAGAAGAAGGTGTGCGTGTCTCCGTGAAGGGTGCACACCGTGCTTTGACCAAGAGGAAAAGTGTGACAAGCAGTAAGAGGGAGGCAAAGTTGTACCGTACTTGAAGTTATTCAAAAGCTGTGACAGATATCGCCCTTGAGAAAGCGTGGATAGGAGGCAGGATACTCTTCAGTGAGTCTCAGTCGTGAAGAATCTTTGGTATGCAGAACAGGTTGGTGTGTGTATCACCGCAGAGGACACACAAGAATGGACTAGAAATGCCAAATTTGGTGAGTGTCACTGTAGCACTGCACTGGAAGAAATGCCAGATGACATGACCGGTTTAATTGCTGCTGGTGTGCTGGGAAATTGACGTGTTGCGCACTGTGAGTAAACTGACTTGATATCTTGAAGGGGGAAGTGTCTCCTCACAGTGCTTGCTCAGCGCAGCTTCCGCTGACAGAACTGCTGTTGCGCGGGCTCAATTGGAACGAGGAACATGTGTCTCCTCACTGCGCCTGCCAAACGTGTTGCTGACAGGATAATCCTTTGAAGAGCTGCGGCTGCGCAGGATAAGGAACGCACCAGAGAATGTATTGGTTACTCTAGGAGGAAAGGCACCGCTGTTGTGAACATTTGCCCGAGGGAACGTAGGTGGAAGAAGGTGTGTTTATCACCGTATTAACTGTAGTGACACACGCAAGGTGAGTGAATCACCGTGGAAATATACAAGGAGAACCTCTTGTAAAGGTGTGTGTATCACCGTAGAACATGCAGTGTAAGGGGTGCAACACACTTAGCTGAGGAAGGGAGAATTAAAATAACATGTCACACCAGGCGAGCAAAAAGGAAGAGTCTTACTTGTATCATGGAGCGCCAGAGTCGTATGGTGAAAGGAATACAACAATGCAGAAACTTGATAGCCAGCTCTGGATTTGGCGCAATGAGAGAGCTGACAGCATTCCAGTAAGAGGATCAGTTGAGAGGTGGCTGGAGCTCCGTCAAGAACTGATGACGATTTCAGGAACTGGCAGTGGAGATGATACGTCGGTAGAAAACTGACCGGCCCTGTGAGGATGGCGCGCCGGAACGAACCTGACGATGTTGAACCGGCTACCCTGTGGCTGGGGCGTCGGCAGCAACCAATTGACAGGAGCAGCTGACTAGAATGGGCACGCCGGAACGAAACTGACGAGGTTGAACCGGCTGCCCTGCAGCTGATGCCCCGCCGTAACCCACCTGACAGGAACTCGCTGGCAAAGATGAGACCAGAACGGCTGAGAGAATATAATGTGTCGGCAAAAAGATGCAGCCCAGCCGGCCAGTGGAACCACAAGGGCAGGAGCTGCAAAAGGAGGTAAATAAGTCCCACAGTTCACGATTACCCTCTGAGAGTCAAGTGTAGCACGAAGATCGCTGAAGAAAGCAAACCGCTGCGGATCGGAACAAACAAGCTGTAGCGGCAACTGGAATGGCGAGGTGATCAACACTGATGGCAGCGGAGGTCTTCAAACCTTGGAGGCGTGTGAAAAGGGTGGAAGATACCAGGCAGCAGGCGAAGAAGCTGAATAAGTCCCACAGTTTACGATGATCCCATCCTCGTCACCAGTGTTATATTTCAAGTGAAATAAAGAGAAGAAGAAGAAGTGAAGGTAAGAACATCTTCTTTATTCCAATCATCCAGTCTCCACAAGTCCTGGTGTTGTGAACATTCTAAGGTAAGCTCTAGCGGGCAATACCAAGAGGGAAGGAAGGGCTGGGGAGGTCGGAAGGTACCAAGGAGAGCAAGAAGGAAACAGAGTGGATTACAACACAACCCCTGACCCACCCCAACCCCAGCACACAAAACAACCGCCGACCCACCCCCAGCCCAGAAAACAACCCGACCCCCCAAGCCCGGGAAAACAATCCCTGACTCACTTCCCAGCCTACAAAACTACTCCGACCCCCCAAGCCCAGAAAACAACCCATAACCCACCCCCCAGCCCAGAACTACACCCAGCCCCACTTACCTCACTGCTTTCTGTAAGGTCTTCCTGCTTCCGTCTGCAGCAGCCTACATCTAGACAGCGCATTGCCTTAACCACGCATATGCATGCTTAAAGCATATGCGTTATTGAAAACAATGGTCCGTAACCTTTTCTGTATGAAGAAAAGGTTACGGACCATTGTTTTCAATATCGTTTTATACCCAGGTCCACGACTTTTTGGGTCACCCCATTTTGGTAATGGTTAAGGCATAAGCGTGGTAGGGCTTGCAAAGTCGCAACACTTGTGGTTTAGACCGCGGTGTTCCGGCGGCTTCCCTCATTTAATACATTTAGTACAGGTAAAATTCATAGTAGTATTGATGTCTCTGTAGTTACTACCACCCCCAGCCTTTTCCTTACAAAGGATAGCCTTGAATATCCTCAACTGAGGGCAATCCAAAATTAAATGTTGCGCTTAGTTCTCCAGGCAAGCAGCGTCTCTGGTTGTTAGTGTAAAGGGTAGTCGCTTTAATTGGCTCTCTAATACGTGTTCAAACAAAGACACTAGCATATTTAAGGAATCTAGTGATTTTGAAACTTCCCATGGTATCTAATATTTCCTAACATGCATTTTTAGTCACTGATAAGACATTTCTGTTTAAAGAAGACTCTACTGTACTTCTAATGTGAAGCACTGCATCGTGATCAGTATTACATCTGGCATTTATATAGTGGTTACCTTCCTACACTGAGACTTTATCATGATCACTTCGATAATGTAAACAAATATTTGCAAATTGTAGAAGTGAAAACTAGCACCTTCTCCATCTTGTTAAACCCATCAGGGGACGATACCTTTTCATAGTCAGAAGCACAATCTCTTAAACAAGAAAGCCATCTGGTATTGATACCTCCCCTGATGCAGCGAGTATTTCCGGTGATGCCTCAGAACAGTGACTGTAAATGTTCATGTTAATTTTCATCATTATAAATCTTTCCACATTTTGTGCTGAAAGTTTGCTCCCTCTGCCTATTAGAAGTTAACCAGCTGCTCTAAAGATCTGCTTAGAAGAACACTGACGTTGGTGAAAGGCATTTTATCGCCATCCTAATAAGTTCTGACCATTCATCCGTTTGTCAATGCCCATATAGCAATGGCTTTTCATATAGTGGAAACATTATTCTCTTGGTTGTTTCCAAGCTGTACATGAATGGCGGACATGAGTACAAATCCTTAGCATATTTCTTATATTTCATGTAATGCTGCCTCTTTTTATAAATTAAATCCTGGACTGTAATGTTCATGCCATGTGTAACACATCATTTATAAAGTACCTTCCATCTGACATGGGAAATCATCAACCAAACCACAAAACTACTTTAACACCGAGAGTAAACACACCCATCTGGGAGAGAAAGTGGATGTAGAGACGGCTCACAGGTTCCCAAGCGCACTAGGAGCACAGCTCTAACACATTCATATCATATTAAAGCAGAAAGAAACAGACTAAGGAAAGAGAGACACAAAGAGCCGTAACACACATAAACACAATGTAACAAAGATGACAATTAGTCCTCAATCAAAAGTAACAGCCTTTTGGAGCTGTAAAAATAAAAACAGACATAGAGCTTCCTTCTCTCCAGTGCTACTTGACCCCGAAGCCAGAATCCCTCAGGCTGAGCAGATATTTTTTATTACCAGCTCTGTGCTAAAAAAAGAATAAGAAAAAGCCAACATTTTCCTCTATAAACTATTCGGGGAAAAACATTGCCTCCGTCCTGCTTACTCTGTACTGTTGTAAAAATGTCTCCTAATAAAATCTTTTGAAATAAAAAAAAAGAAAAAGCAAAACTCTCCACAATTAATTGAATAAGAGTAGCACACTTTTCAAAATAAGAGTTGCATTAAAATACTCAAGCCATGTTTAAATAACGTATACAACTTTCAGAACTTCAAAAACAAAGACCAATTCAGGACTCCTTCATGACATCTGACAACATCAACGCAAAAGAAACTTCATCTATACAAAAGGTTGTGTGTGCCAAGAGCCACCCTGCACATCAAATACATGGTCATAAGGGATTCTACCAAGAACCCAAAACGGTGTCATTTCAGAACGGTTCTCTTTTTGTACCTGCATATATGTGCCCCGGCCAGCACGCACGGTCATCCACCAAACACCACACACAGAAATGTAAATACCTGCCCAAGACTAGCGCTAATGTGACATGCTGCTTTCCTCAAGTATTACACCTAAAATGACCGAAATGAAAGGGGACAGGAAGAGGAAATTGATGCACTATCAGTCACTGCCTCTCTCTGGTCTCACACACACCTTGCTGATAAATCCTGCAGTGAGGATGATAATTCGCTTCTTCTTCTTGAAATGAACACTGTTTGCAGATTTGCAGAATTTGAGTGGAAACCTTTGCTCCAGAAGAGACTGTTTCAACAGAGCAAATAGAATTTGCTTCTTTTGTGGAGAAGGCTGCTAAATGGTTACGCAGAAAGTTGCATACTCTGGAGCCAAAATGTTCTCCATTTACAGACAGCTTGGCTAGTAAACCGCCTTTGAGAGTATTTCCCTTCCACTGAGGCCTTGATGGGACAGGTCTCGCAGTCTTGGCATAAACGTCACTCAAATCGACTGTTTCAATGGTGGTTGCTATGAAGCATAGACCTGCACCTTCAGACCCTGCATATCTGGCATCATATCCTCTATTTTTCAGTCTGGGAAGAGTCCTGCAGTAACACCAGACAGCGAAAGTCGTTTTTATAGGTTCACTGAATAAAGAATTGTGATTTCATTATAGACAAGGAGACTAAAATTATGCATTTAACTTTTATTTACTACCCTATGAGCAGCATCTATTAAAAGTTCCAAAATTAGAACACCAACTATGGGCCATATGTAGGTAAATGGCATTTACCGAATCGTAAATACAGAATTGTACCGATTCGGTATTTACAAATCGGTAAATGCCATGTAGGTAATTATTCTGTAACAATTACCGAATCGGTAAGAATCGGTAATTACCGATTCGGTAATTACCGAATCGGTATTTGCCATTGATTCCTATGGGCTTCAAGGCCCATAGGAATCAATAGCAAATACCGATTCGGTAATTACCGAATCGGTAAAATTACTGATTTTACAAGGGGGACAGGGTGTCAGTGTGACACCCTGTTGCACCCCTGTTTCTGGCTTGTGTGCAATGTGACACACATACATGCCCTTAGGGCATGTCTGTGTGCCACATGGCACAGGTGTACATGCACAGATGTGCATGTACACAGGAATTCGTTATTTACCATGCAATAATATTTCATGGTAAATAACGAATTCCTAAGGGCCTGTGGCACTGTTTCCAGTGCTACCTACATGCCATATTACCGATTCTGTAAATTTACCGATTCGGTAATTTACAGATTCGGTAAATTTACCGATTCGGTAAATATACAGAATCGGTAATATTTTGGCCACCTACATCTGAAACTCAAAATACCGGTCGGTAACGGCCGAAATGGCCACCTACATATGGCCCCTAATCACTAATAAAGAGAACATTCAAGTGTATATAAGCCTCCCAGAGTTCCACGTCCCCCATCTTTTGCTTGTCTTCACCTTATCCTCCTCTTCTCATACTTTGTAACTTCATCTTTTTAATGATCTGAAAATTAATATATTTTAACACATAACAAACAAATACAATATTTCAACCTTTCCTATTTTGAATAGTTCTCCATCGGAGATGATCCCACCTTTCTACTCACCTACGTGGGTGTGGTGGGATAATGCTAGCCTCCTTCACTTTAATAAACTCCTGATTCTTTATTTAGTAAACCTATAAGAATTAACATTTTATGGCAAGACAGTAGGCTAGAATTATGCATGTCCAAACTTTCTCAAAACGCAGCATGAAACATGATCTATTAGTCTAAAACAGAATTTCGTAAAAGTATCTACATTAGACCAATGTGCTACTTTCATAATGTCATCTAACTTTCCACCTGACATGAAGGTCTTGCTTGCCATGGCACCACTTAATGAATGCGCTGTGAATTTAGACACCTCAGTTGTGTAACAAACCTATTGGGTGTCCCCCTGCAAATTGTATGGAGAGAGCCCCCCATGCTCCGGACCCAGTCAGGAGCGCTCAGGTCCACATGTGACCAGTGCCCGAGTGGCCCCCTGGAGGTCTGCCCCCCCCCACACTGAGGGGTCTGCGGATGCTATTGTTACTCTACTGCAATACCTGATTCCTTCATAACTAGGGTAACCAGGTGTCCCAGATTTGACGAGACAGTCCTTGTTTTTCACCCGCTGCCCTGGCCGATTTCACAGTAAAAGGGGGGGCCTTTAGTCCCTTGGCTACTCCATAGACATATGAACAGAGAAGGAAGCTCTAGCAGGATAGATGTCACCTGTGGCGTAAATACTTACCTCATATTTTTAAATCATTAAATAAGTGTGGAATAGATCTAAAAAAAAAACTTCGTTTTAGAGGCATTACTGTTCACAAGTCAAAAGAAAAACACTGGCCACAGGATTGATTTCTTATTCTGACCATTTAAATATTAACAAAGTTATTGGAAAGTGAGTTATTGGTAGGGGCAAATGTAGGTCTGTCACTGGCAATAAGGCCACTAACACATGATATGGCTCAGCATAGGTCTTAGAAAATTATTCCTTTGCTCAACCCTTGGTAACAGACTTAACTTCAAAGACAGGTATGTAAATCATTCAAAAACACCATTTCAGTAAATAATTAAGACACAACACAAAATAAAAATCCAACACCAATTTATAAAAATAGGTAATATTTTTATCTTTTAAATGACACCAAAACAAAAATAATCCACTGTAGGGAACCAGAGATATGAATTTTTAAAGATTAGTCACTTTCTAGCGCTTAGAAAGCAACAGCGCCCCTTTAAGTCATTTAGTTTTCTCTGTCAGTGACACACCTTTATAAATTGTTCTGAAGAATTCTCACCACTGTAGTGGGCCGCCTTCTTCAGCAAGCGGGTTCCTGTTAGACCGCCTTCCTGGTGTTCTGCTTGCGGTTCCCAAAGCATCCAACACACAATCCAAGGTTCTGGAATCTCCAAGAGGGTCCTTGAAAGTGTGAAACTTCAATTCCGCAATCCACTTGAACAAAACCCTTACAAATCCACTGGTACTCCAGGCTTTGAATTCTTTGTGGGGCTGTACTGGTGAGCTCTGTTAACCTGTAGCTTGCAGGGAGTTCCACTCTTGAGTCCTTTGGCAGCAAGGTAATCCACAGGGCTGCAGTTTCACTTGGTGCAGTCTTCAGAGGTCAGGCCTTAGAAATCTTTGCACAGCAAAACGTCTCAGCATGGCACTTCTTGCTTCAGTAAGTTTAAAGCAGCAGATCTGGAGGGCTCTGCCCCTCTCAGATACTTATTCAAAATTATCTGGGTCAAGCATCAGGTCACTGCTGACCAATGAGAGCAGGGCAACTCCTCATAGTTATGACCACATCCTGTAGAGTATGGCATTAGTTTGTCCCAGAGTGCATCATCCCTCCAAATCCATAATGGCTGATTTTCCAGCAAGGAGGTAAGAGCTGGCTAAACACACCCCCTGAGATTGCTTATTTCCATGGACTCTCCCCCTACCATCTGCACATACCTTCCTTAAGCCTAGTCCTGACTCTGGGTCAAGACTGTCCGAGTGGACTGAAACCCAGGCCTCCCCTCTGCCTTTGAAGAGCATAGTTTACGACGCCACCTCCTGGCCTGGCATTCCTATAGACCAGCACACTGCCCTCCCAGCAGCCTGGCTAATCCACTTAAATCTGACCAATCAGGGCAGACCACTGAAAGGCTGAATTTGGGCTTACAAATAAGAAAGTCTCATAACTTCTTGCATGTACACTTTAGGAGTAATTCAACAACATAATATTGTTGGATTTACTACTACCATTCTGGGAAGTCTTTGAATGGTCCGGCTAGTCCTCTCATATCAATTTTTATTAATCAATCGCTTCCTACCATGTTAACCTATGGGCCATGGGGTTTGCAATGGGGAAAATGACTTGGGCCTCTTTTCAAGAACCAGGGCTTATAAAACCATATTTAATAAGTATTTCCCTAATTTCTACAGGACCCCCACCCCCTGTGCAACTAGGGGAGACTTCAGGGGTTCTGAATCTGCAGAAATATTGCAGATCATCCATACCCAATTCTTCTAGCACCAAAGTCGAATTTGAGCAGCTCTTTAATACAATATGGAGAGTGAAATGTAAAATTTCACTTTACCCAGGCATATAAGAACTCATTTTGTAAGGGCGCTCCTTTTAGATAACTGACCCCCACCCCTGGGATACCTAGGGGTGCCCCTGGTGTCCCAAATATGCAAAAACATGGTAGGTTTTCATTTTTAAGGGCCCCTACCCCCAAAGTCGAATTTGGTCACAATTTAAGGTTTAAAAGCTGTCCTGGCCACCAGGGATGCTTTTAAACTGATCTCAGGCTTCAGCACTGCACACATGCTTGTGCAGAAAATCTGCTGGCCTCTAAACTGCCATGCCATAGGATACAGGAGACTTCTTGGTAGTTTCAATCCCCTGCCCTATTACATACTAAGGGCTTATGGGGTAGGTCATGCCAATTACAGGGGTACCCCACCATACCATAGTGTACTCTAGTGTATGTTGGGTGTCTTAACTGTATTCTAATGTGTTCCTTTTAGCTTGGCACTGGGCCTGGTTAAACAGAGCCCAGGGTCAGTCATAGTCAGTTACCACCAGTTCCAGTCAGCAAAAGTTGGGGGGTGCCCAGGGCACAGGATGACTTTGCAACAAAAGTCTTTTGTCTTTTTTATAAAATTAATAGTGAGATACGAAGGCATTGAACATGACTGCAATCAATCATTCAAATTTATAACAAAGGCGAAGGAAAAAAACGATTAATACTTTCGATTAGATGACCATAGTCACCGGAATGGCGGATACCCTTCCGTTGTTGGGGCAGTAACAATTGGAGAAAAAGTCTTCAGGAAACAAAGTCAATTCAAAATAGACATCTCTGCCTCCTGCAATGCAGCAGCGTCAATTGAATTATTGAGAAAGGAGGGAATGCATAGTGTCTTATCCCTGTCCAATCCTGCATGAATGCATCCACAGTCATCGCTCCTGGATCTGGTCTCCAACTGACATAGTTTTCTAACTGATACGTCAGTCTGGAAGCAAGAAGGTCTACATCCAAGGGACACAGAAGGTCCTGAATCCTCTGGAAAAGACAACTGTCCAATTTCCAATCGCTGAAATCCATCTCGTTCCTTGAATACCAATCTGCCACCACATTGTGCATCCCTAGAAAATACTACGCTCTCACCCCAATCTTGTGCTGTGGGCAAAAATCTCATACTTCTCTTTCTAAATCTGTCAAACTCTTTGATCTGCACCCTCCTAGCTTGGTGATATATGTAATTGCCATCATATTGTCCATCTTCAACAACACTGAAGACCCTTGCAACTGTTTCAAACTGCGCAGAGCAAACAACCCTGCCTTTATCTCCAGACAATTTCTTTGGCCTTTCCTCTCTAAGAGATTCCAGTTACCACCTGTTAGAAATGGGGTTTCTGGTTGGCTAGGGTATGTACCTAAGCCAGGCAGAACCCACCACTCTAGTCAGGGCAAGGGGGTTACACACCTAAGATAACCCCTGCTCACCCCCTATGTAGCTTGGCAGAGCAGTCAGGCTTATCCCAGAGGCAATGTGTAAAGCGTTTGTGCAACACACTCACACAACAGTGACAAACTAGGCACACCACAAAAAGAGACTCCACACAGGGTTAAATAAAAGTATCCTTTGTATTGTTCATAAAACACATTAGGTCACAATCACATAAATCACTGTGCCACTAGGCACTTTGTCATGACGTCACATAGACTCATAAATCACTTGACCAATTGGACCATTGTCATAATAGCAGTTAGGTAGTGTAATCAAGTAAATGCTGGTAGGTTGCACACATTATGAAAGCAGTAGGCATAACATCATTTTACAGCATCCCCGCACATATAATGTGCACCCTGTAGGAATATCTGCTATCCTGACAAAATCCAAGTCATACATGCCATGAACTCACCTCAGGACATAAACTGCAGCATAAAAAACATGGATCATCCCAAGCATAAATACCATCAGGCATGTTTAGGTGGGGAACACAAACTATCCAGTTTGGCGCTGCAACCTTTCACGGCTACCCCACGTATCCACAATTGGAAGGCAGCCACCCAAGAACGTACCGGGTGGCTGCAGATGGGCAAGGCAGGCATGAGCCCCAACCCTGCAGATTCTTCGGGGGGGGAGAGAACCTCTTGTTGACCCCTCCATGCACAGTGGATGAACCGGTGGCTGTGGTGAAGCAATCCCTACCATGCACGGCGTCTTCCTTCGTGCAGCAGCCCTCACCTTCACCTGCAACGTCAATGCCGGCTGCGCTAAGATTGCCTCCTTTCCCAAGCACGCCCCTCCGGCCGTCTTCTCTGGCTGGAAGTAGCTGAATGGAGCCCACGAGGCACTGGTTCCTCTGGAGTGCAGCTCGGCCACACCCCTTTCTGACGACCGCAGGATTTCCCAGGTGCTGGATTCCTTACTGTTGAAATGCCACCTTGCAGCCCGGGGCCACGTAGCACAGTCTCGGCTGCCAATAAACAAAGCGATGCAGGGAACACAACATTGAGAGGGTGAGAGTTTTTTCACTGCTGTAACTCTCCCCTCCCGTGGCTCATCCACTGTGAGGGAAATACAGTTACACCCTGAGCTTCCAGGTCACCAGACCGCTCCCCACGCTCTAATTGTGGAGCACTAACATGCTAACCAAGCACTAGGTTTTCCAGCACATATGGCAGGTCGCCCAACACGCGAGATCGCTGGGGCACACAGGCAAGGAGCAAGCAACAGGCCAGCACAAAAGTCTAGTTAACCACAGTAGCAGTCCTTCTCTCCACCCAGCAGGCAGCAAGTCAGCACTCTGCATAGTCTAGTCAATTGGTGGTTCCTCCTGGTAAGGTGCAGGATGTAGGGCCAGTAGCCCCTCGTTACAAGTACCACGCAGTGTCTTCACATTTTCATGGTGTCACAACCCCTCTATTTATAGTGCAAAAGTCTTTGTTCTAGTGGCACTTCAAAAAATTTGAAGTGAACAACACCCCAATTCACATTGTAAGCCATGGTCCCAGACACACCATAGGGGTGTAGTGTAGTTCCTATATTCCCAATAGACTCTGCACATTGGAATAATATATCCTATAGATTTGACGTAGGGCTGAGGTCAACTAAGTCTCTATCGAATATACTAAACTTCATTGTGTGCTAACTCAGAGGTCACTAGAAACTTTCTCGAATACACAAGAAGGGATTCATTTCTGACAATCGCATAAACATGACAACTTTGTTTACCAAGAATAAGAATATATCTCTCAGAGTCGCGGAAACAATAGATAAGTATTTCACTCAGTCAATCGTGCATGCTTCGTTTCTACAGAGTTGCAGAGAAATAGTGAGACGGGCTTTTTCAATAAAAAAGGTTTATTGAACAGTCTTCTTTCTCATGCAAGAAAGGTAAACTGCTACAATTGTTATGCAGACTGCAAAGTATAATGCGACAGCTTAAACAGTAATATGAAATAATACTGTAAGAGCATTGTATGGTTTCTAAGCCATATAAAAATACATACATAAATAACATTGACTAAAATACTCAACTAGTGCTTCTAAAATATGCCTACCCCAATGTACCTAACCTAAGTCTAGTACGAGGGAAGAAGTAAGTATTGTGTAGCATAGGTTTAGTTTTTGCCTAGAATCTACAAAAGGTTTCTCTAGGTTCTAATCAGCTCCATACCTTAATAGAATGAAGGAGGTCTGGTATCTCTGTCTCAGTACTCGATTTTCCAACACCCCTCAAGGGGAGCCAGAAACACTGGAGCTGGATTCTCAGCAGGAGAAGGGCAGCTTCCTGATCAGTGAGTCAGCTGGAGAGTCGGCTTCCTTCTGCACTTGCTGTAGCGAGCTGCGTCGGGCAAGTAGGTCTTCGAACTGCTCCGACCTACTGTATCTTGCTAGGTCAAGTGAAGGTATATTTATACCTTGAAGGTGTTTAGGAATGCAATAGTTTGACGTAAAGTCAGGCATATGAACATCAGAAAAGAACCCCTAGGGAATAGTTGTTCTTTGTAAAGTAACTGAGTTCTTGAACAAATCAATATTCAAGCGCGGTGAAGTTCCTGACTGCTTAAGCTGGTTTTCCAAGAAGTCGTTGTGCCTTTTGGTACGGGTGGAAGTAGCCATGCCTGTATTTGGGTAGCATGGGCTATGCCTAAATAAGGGCTTGATTTCTATGTCTTTATAAGGGCAATGTGAATTGTACCTATATAAGGGCATGAATCAGGAAAATTCACTCGGAGCTTAAAACGCCACACAACACCCACTCCACTTTCTTATTTACGACATTACTAAGTTCTAAACACATAAAAACATATCTAAACATGATGTGTTAAAACCCACCCAAAATACATAAAAATGCATTGGTACTGGTTGTACACGAAAAGCATTTGTGCTGTTCGCATTTAAAGCAATGTTTCATTCAAAGCATATAGATGACATTTGAAAATGCTATCCGAATGAATCACGAAAATACATTTATGAAATGGCTCTTAATTGCAGAAGAAAAAGTCGAGACCATTCCATGGCAGATTGTATAAACAGTTTCTGAGTGTGGACAAGGTCAAATATTGTCTCTTGGAAGTTTTTAAAGAATTCTCGTGCTCTATGAATAGTTCTACTTTAAGCACATTACTTTGTGCCAAAAAATGAAAAAATACAAATTTGGAAAAACAAAAGTTTGATCATAGAGAAAAAAAATAGAGTTCCAAAGTTAGGACTTTGTTTTGAAAAATGAAGGTCGAATTCAGAGTCTCTCAGAAAACTGCGTACCAAATCAAAAGTCAGTGTTATTGTTTGGTGAAAACAACAAATCTTTTAAGTCTGTAAAGAGTTTGTCTACCATTGTAGGTGAAAGTTGGATTACCTCATTAAGAAGACTAATTGCACATAGATGTGAAGCATCGCCGTCAGCGTTGGTCGCGTTAGCAATGTTCGAATTGGATGGTACCTGTGTGCCGCTTTTCTCTCGTACCTCACATGTCAGAATTGTGCGTCTGTGAGATCTCAATGAATGCCTTCATCAGGATTGGTAGCCTCTGGGGACAACACAGTGCATGAGCCGTCACTGGTCCAAGCAAAGTATCAACATCCGTTGGCAGGACTGATGGGAGTGTGAGACAGATGTCTAATACGCATTCTTCCCCGCATAGCAGGCATCGTAGAACAGGTAAGATGCAATCTTGCCAGATTGGTCTGAATGACATAAACCATGTGGTATTCAATTCTCTTAAATGAGTTAATCTCAAAATTTGAACTATGCGCTCACGACACTTCATCGCCAGTATAGTATTTTCCACGGTGATCTGGGTGTCTGCTGTGGATTGGCTTGCCATATCGAAGCAGTAGGAGCAAAAATGGTATCCCTGCAGCGAGTCCCAAAATGAGAGGGAATCTGCCAAACACAGAGTGCACGAAGTTTGGAAATATGCCTAGGGCTGCTTTAAAAGTTGCTAACAGTCCAGAAAAAACTGTCTTAAATACATGTACAATACCAATCTTATCAGACATGTTTGAGATATGACCTAACATTTCTGAGAAATGTACAGGGCAATTTGTAGTTAATAGGGTGTGTATCTCTGCACAAGTCCTTGCGACTTGCAGATCATTGGTCTCTTTGGCCGAGGTCAGTGGCACAGTTTTCTGTAAAAGAATGGCTTTCATTCTGCTTAAAGTATGAATTCGTATAGAAGAGATGTTCAGTGAAGGCCATAATGGCGACTCCCGGTCTGTCTTGGTTTTTGGAAACAATACTTGCATACAGCTAGTGACCCTGGCTGACACAGTTACGAGATAGGCTAAACCTGGCAAAATGCCACAGCAGCTGTGATCATTCAACATAATGTAACTTCCATTAGAAAGATGCCTAAAAATTGGATCAGTCACCGCAGCTGGTGAACCTTGCAGGTGGCAGGATAAGTTGTTTGAGGAACCATCGCAGGCCCTGTGTAAGTTTATACCCTGTCAAAGGAGAGAGCCGCTTAGTGCATTTTCACAATTTTTTCTACTAAGAAACACTTCTTTCCCCCCACTTCAACATTTGTGTGTGCATGGTAATTCCCAGGATGTCTTGATGTATTCTTTACCCAACCTTTCATATATGCCTGCTGGTATATGTTTTAAGCAATACTGAAAATGGAAAATTGTAACAGGCAGAGTGATTGTTCTGTGTATTACCCATTCAATGGCTGGCTTTTCAGCAACAGTAAATGGCAATCTTTCTAGTTTTTCAATGCTCAGCACCGTATGGTCTGCTCCCCTTTGTGCCAGTTTGATCTGTTTATTAGTGAGATTGAATTCTGAAAACAGTGAGGTGATATTGATTAAACGCCAAGGCACATAGCCTGAATGAAGTTTTTGTAATGTCCAGCCTAATAGCATTATAGAACATAATTGCGACTGACCATGTTGCGACATGACCAAGCCCTGTTCCATTATGTCTATGGCAGAGGATACTATGCTGTCCAAAGAATATATCCTGGACGACGAGTCGTTAACCAATTGTCAACTACAGAGAGAGATTTCTCTAAATTAATACGATCAATTTCTCGTATTTGTTCATTATAAGCAGCATAGATAAGTGTTGTTTTACATCCTTTAGTGTAGACTTGTGTAGCCATTCAAGGCAGTTTCCCTACACTGTATGTTGTTACTATTCCTGGATGCTGTCTCTGAACATATCTTGGATCTGGCCTAGTGAATGTGAACCCTTGTGTCTTATTCAGGAATCTATCTTGACAGATGTTTGTGTCTGTGGGCCAGATTAACCATTTTTTCCAATCTGGATCTGTTCTGTTGTGAAGCAAAATAGTATGTACGTCGACCACACCCTCTGAAGTGTTACTGCTATCAGGTGCAAGTGTAGGTATTGATGGTTTGTTTAAATCTTTTCTCTTGGCTAACCCTAGACAAGATGTCTGTTGGACAGTGTCATTCAAAAACATTATTTGCTCTGGGATGATGCAGGCTCTAAATAAAGCTTCTGAACCATGGGTACTCACAAACTTTCTCTCGGGGCAGAATTTACAGTGGGGTTTGTGGCCGAGGGCCGCACCGGTGGAGGTGGGGTCAGTGGGGGAGTAGGGGAGGGGCTAGAGAAAAAAAACTGTGACCATGAAGTTGAACACAGGCCCCTGCAGCGGACGCCTTCATCCACTGAGCCAACAGACCCGGCATACACACATATCTCTCTCTCTGTCTGTCTCCTTCCCTCTATCTCTCTCTCTCCGCTCCCTCTGTCTCACTCACTCTGTCTCTCTCTGTCTCACCTCTCTTTCTCTCTCTGTCTCCCTCCCTCTCTTTCCTTCCCTCTCTCCCTCCATCTGTCTACCTCTATCTGTGTCCCAATGTCTGTCTCCCTCCCTCCGTCTGTCTCCATCCCTCTCTTGGTCTGTCTCCATCCCTCCTTCTGTCTGTCTCCCTTCCTCCCTCTGTCTGTCTCCCTCCCTCTGTCTGTCTGTCTCTCTCCCTCTGTCTATCTCCCTCTGTCTCCCTCCCTCTGTCTCCCTCCCCCTCCCTGTCTCCCTCTCTCTCCCTCCCCCTCCCTTTGTCAACCTCTGTCTCCCTCCGTCTCCCTCTGTCTCCCTCCGTCTCCATCTCCCTCTCCGCCACTCTGCCTCTATCTGTCTGTTCCTGTCCCTGCCACTATCTGTCTCTGTCTGTCCCTGTCTCTGTCTCCCTCCCTCTGTCTCCCTCTCTGTCTCTCTGTCTCTGCCTGTCTCGGTCTGTCTCTGCCTCTATCTGTCTCTGTCTCTACCTCTATTTCTCTTTGTCTCTATCTCTGTCTGTCTCTGCCTCTATCTGTCTCTGTCTCATTCTGTCCCTGCCTCTATCTCTGTCTCTATCTCTGTCTCTCTCTCTGTCTCTCTCTCTCTGTCTGTCTCTATCGTGGTCTGTCTCTACCTCTATTTGTCTCTGCCTCTATCTGTCTCTGTCTGTCCCTGTCTCTGACCCTATCTAGCTTTGTTTGGCCCTGTCTCTATCTGTCTCTATATGTCTTTATCTGTCTCTATCTCTATCTGTCTCACCTCACCCAGCTCTCACTCCCTGCTGCCCTCTGTCACCTCACCCGGCTCTCACTTCCTGCTGCCCTCCGTCACCTCACCCGGCTCTCACTCCCTGCTGCCCTCTGTCGCCTCACCCTTCTCTCATTCCCTGCTGCCCTCGGTAACCTCACTGGGCTCTCACTCCCTGCTGCCCTCCACCCTCACCGGGCTCTCACTCCCTACTCTGCCCTCCCACCTCACCGGGCTCTCACTCCCTGTTCTGCCCTCTCACCTCACCGGGCTCTTACTCCCTGCTTTGCCCTCCCACCTCACCGGGCTCTCACTCCCTGCTGCCCTCCCACCTCACCCGAGCTCTCACTCCCTGCTGCCCTCTCACTTCACCCAGGCTTTAACTCCCTGCTGCCCTCCCCCTCACCAGGCTCTTACTCCCTGCTCTGCCCTCCCACCTCACCAGGCTCTCACTCCCTGCTATGCCCTCCCACCTCCCCGGGCTCTCACTCCCTGCTTCCCTCCCACCTCACCCGGGCTCTCACTCCCTGCTGCCCTCCCACTTCACCCAGGCTCTCACTCCCTGCTGCCCTCACCCGGCTCTCACTCCCTGCTGCCCTACCCCTCACCGGGCTCTCACTCCCTGCCCTGCCCTCCCACCTCACTGGGCTCTCACTCCCTGCTCTGCCCTCCCACCTCACCGGGCTCTCAGTCCTTGCTGCCCTCTCACTTCACCCGGGCTCTCACTCCCTGCTGCCCTCCCACTTCACCCGGGCTCTCACTCCCTGCTGCTCTCTCACCTCACCTGGGCTCTCACTCCCTGCTGCCCTCCCACTTCACCCAGGCTCTCACTCCCTGATGCCCTCCCCCTCACCAGGCTCTCACTCCCTGCTCGGCCCTCCCACCTCACAGGGCTCTCAGTCCTGCTGTCCTCTCCTCCCCTTCCACTGTGTGTGTCAGCCTGGGCTGACACAACTTCCCAGGCACACACACAGCCGCACCCCAGTACTTCACAGGTCCTTAAAAGACCATTTGTTTGTTAATGAGGCTTTGTTCACCTCTTCGCGCCCGTGCAGCTTCACTCTGGCTGTGGCTAGAATTGCCCGGCACCACATAGAAGTCTCTCTGATTCCGCACTGCTGCAACCAGCGGGGTTTGCTGAAGCTTAAAAAACAGAACACAGGGCCGATGTCTATAAGATCCATGGGCCGCCCACAAACTTACCACACGTCAGGGAGCAACCTAGATGAGCGGGGAGGCGGGCTGGTAGGAGACTATGCGGATGCAGCGGGAGATTAGGTGCTGGTATAGGCCCTGCTGGGTGGCTTGAGACAGGTCCAGAAGGGGCGGGTTGGCCATGGGGTACACATTCTCGACAAACGGAGATGGGCGCACACGCACAAGGCAAGTTAACATAGAGACGGGAGATGCACTCAAAGAGACAATAGCTTTCACCAGGGCTAGGGAACCGGTTATCTTAGTTGGGGGGGGGAGTTTAGGGGAGATTGTCACGGGGGAGGGTGGGGAGTTCACGAGAGGGTGCATACTAGCAGGCGAATCGTAAATAAACAAACACACCTCTGACAGCTGCACACTGTGGACACACCATCACTGTACAGTTCCCCATGTCAATGGGATGACTGGCGGCCACTCTTGCTAAGTACTACCTGCCAAGTGATCTAAGTTCTGGTTTTGGAGATGGGCACGCCGCCGGACCCCAGGGTTGTCGGCAATTCGGCTGTGTATTGTTGTATTTCTTGATCGTAAGTTCATTTGCTCATATAAGCTGCCGGCCCTGGAGGTTGTAGGCTGCACGCTGTGTATGTTTCGCAGTACATGACAGAAGGTGTTAATAAAAAAATAAAAAATAAAAGATCCATGGGCCGCCAAGGTAGGCTTGCCGGGCCGCTAGCGGCCTACGGGCTGTACTTTGAGTACCCGTGTTCTAAACCCTGCACCTGCCAGTCTTTTGTGCCCCAGACAGTTTTTGTCTCAATGTTGTCTTTCCAAAAGTCTAAACCTAACAAAGACAGCTGAGCATAAAAGGCAGCAAAATAAATTTGCTTGGTATTTGTCAACATACTTTTCATTCCTGTCCTATTAACATTTTTAAAGTAAAATGATTCTGGATTTGAAACATTAAAACCTGAAAAGTATGGAAATTTGCCATAAAATGTTTTTGAGCTACCCTTTGGTGGCGTTGGACAATGTTTCCATTGGTTATATTTCAATACATTTCTAGAATTTGTAGATTTGTGCAAGAGATGATGACCATAGTGATTATAACAATACATTTGTTCATAATCTGATGAACCTTCTAAGTATTCATGATTTGTAATTACAGCAGACATTTCTAAGTCTGACATCATATTATTAACATTTTTCGAAGTCCCAATCATCAGAAAAGGCACTAGATGAAACATAGTCATTCAAGGAAATCTTGAACTGGTGTGGAATCTTCAAGAGCTCCGCCGGACCGAAAATATCATAATCAGTTCTGTCCCAAGCTATACCACCAGGTATAGGATCGGCTGTGATGTTCACTGATGACAAGTCTCTTTGTTCACGATGAGATGATTTGTGTGGCGTGAGGAGTAAGTTGATGTTCTTACTTGCTGTGTCAATTCAATTCAATTCATGAAGCTTTATTCGGCACATATAAAATGACCATAAAAGCACATACAAGAAAAAAAGGAACAAAAGATCACTCATAATATAAAAATATACATCAAATTTCAGGTCACACATAGTATAAAATATAGGTCAGATTTCGGGGTAGTGAACAGCCAATAAAAAATACAGACATGATCGTTTAAAAATGCATACTTTTCCTATTATTAATACACTTAATTAAAAACATTGCAGTATAAAAACAGATATCGACAGTTTGTAAGTTAAAAAGTAGACTCATTGCCTGTTTAACTGTGCGTACTCCATGTTTGACAAACATGGGTTTCAGATAGACAGTACGCAGGTTCGTATACAGTTTACAAAACAGTAGAAATTGCATAGTGCTCTGTTTAGATACGCCATCACACATACATGGCCCTAGTGGATGTCTCTTGAGGTTCGGCAGGGCCATAGATGGTGTGCTTTTCGGAACCTCAAGCTAGTCAGCAAAAACTTGTGGGATGGTCTTTTCACCCCTACCAAATAATTGGGAAAACCTTCAGCTGTAATATAACGGTTATAGAACATAACAGTTGTTTGAGATCCATAGGCTAGAGCTCGTTTCTTTGATTTATAAGCCAGGAATTTAGCTTTAAACTCTATTTTAGGTATCTTAGAGGCTGCACTGGGGTCAGTCAAGACATTTAAATCAAAAATCTCAGAAAAGCAAACAATGACATATTTTAACCAGGATATGTTTAAATGTTTATCCAGTAAGATACAATCCTCAATAATCGATCTGTTAAAAGTTTTTTCCTCCTGAAGCCAAATTGACGGCCAAATCATAAGTGGTCTCAGGGATAACAGATCCATTAGAAAGTTGATATCCAATTCCCGGTGAATTAACTTGGTTGGGGCAGAAGTTGGTAAGGACAGGAGCTTTTTTAAAAAAGAGTTTTCCTCCTGCTGCAAAGGGTGGTCACTTCTGTGGCCCCATACACCTGCCCCATAGAGAGCTATGGAAATACATCTTGTTTGATATATTTTAAGCATGTCTCTAGTCCGTCTATCCCCCACCTTAGCAGCAAATTTAAAGACGCCATGGGCACTTTTAGCCATTTTGTTACGAATATTACTAAATTCATAGGACCATCTTCTATCATTGGAGAAGGTTATACCAAGATAGCAAAATTTGTCTACTTGTTGCACCTTGACCTGATCAATAAAAAAGGTGTTACGAAATTTACTTCTTGCCCCGAGTGTCATTGTATGCGTTTTCCCCTTATTGATGATTAATATTCTATCAGTGATAAAATCAGAGAATCTATTAAGTAGACGCTGTAGGTCCAGAGGTGTTCTGGAAAGCAAAACAGGGTAGTCAGCATACAACAACACGGGGACAGGTACACCTTTGAACTGCGGGGCTTCCGCTTTAACGTTTTTTAAAATCATGTCGATACCATTGATAAATAAGATAAAAAGTAGGGGGGCCAAAACACAGCCCTGTCTAATCCCTCTATTTACAGTAAATTTTGGGGTACATTCACCTTTAACACCATAACGCACAGATGTATGTAGTTTCCCGTAAAGCCTGGCGAGGAAAAAAATGATACCTTCTGGTGCTCCTAGCTGTAACAGGGTTGACCACAGAATAGAGTGGTCAACCATGTCAAAAGCACTACTCAGGTCTGCAAAGCAGAGATACAACGATTCTTGCTTTGCTTCAGTGTATTTCCCGATCAATAAATCAAGGTGTATACACTGATCTAGTGTTCCTCGACCCTTTCTAAAACCATACTGGCTGTCGGCAAGAATACCCTCTTGCTCCGCCCATTCCTCTAGCCTAACCAGCATGACTCTACTCAAGATTTTTACTGAGGAGTCAAGAAGGGAGATGCGGCGGTAATTTTTCGCATCAGATCGGCTACCCTTTTTATATATTGGGATGATGATAGATTCCCCCCATGATTTGGGTGCCTCAGTACATATTGCAGCTTTAAAAGTGATAGCCAAAATGGGACTCCACATCTCAGGGGCTGTTTTAAAAACATCCACAGGGACGCCGTCAGGGCCCTGGGCTTTCCCCCTTACTAGCTCGTATGGCAAGTTCAACTTCTGTGAAAAACAGGCCATCCCCTTGGGTTGGGGTCCACACAGTTGTTTGAATCAAAGATGGTTGAAAAATGGGCAACCCAACCATCACTCGTAATATGTGAGGTTAGGTCAGGCATTTTTTCATCTTTCAAGAAAGGAGAGTTAATGGTGACCGAGAACAGAGTTGTGTTAGATAATTCAGCGGCTTGGTTAAGAGAATCCCAAGCCGACTGCTCTAACTCAGTCTTCTCCGTTTCAGAGCGCGCTTATAGTCAGCTCTTAACATACTTATAAAATTAGCATCCCTCGGTCTTTTCAGGAGTGCATGTTTTAATTCAATTAATAGCCTAGTACATGTGTGGTCAAACCAGCCTGGCCCGTTTTTAGCCTGAGCGCATCTGGGCCTAGTGAACCTAGCATCAATTAGTTTACTAATATTATTAAAAGAAGATAAAACCTGCGTGTGATCGTGGTCATTGTCAAGGATAAAAATAATATCTAGCATACAGTCCCTGACAATGGAACTAATTAGATCATTGGCTTTGTCCCCTGCCCATCTTAATCTGACCCCATTGGGTCTATGTGGTTCCACATTGTTGACTGTAATGCCTGTTTTGACAGAATTTCCAACCCAAAGGGTTGTTTCCAAAATGATACAATTATGATCACTAATCGGAGTTACTACAATCTTAGGAATAGCACAGCTAGAATTGATGTTGGAGGAAATAACAACATGATCAATAACAGAGCTAGAGTGCCCATTGTTAAAAGTAGGGATAATTTCGCCTTCTTTGCCGTTGGCAAAGCCTAAAATCTCCAGGTCAAAGCATCCCATAAATGAGTTTAAAACCTCACCATAACTGTTACGACCAAAATGCAAATCGTCAAATCCGGCGTTATTTGTGAAACCACAAACCTTTTGGTTAGAGAATTCACATAAAGAAATGTTAAAATCACTGACTCTTATAAAATCAAAACAAACATTTACTTCTGAGATTAACTTTTCGATAGTACTTGCCAGATTGGATATTACTGTAACCTTTGAGTTATCAAAAATATTATTATAGTAATTTAGCAGCAGAATATTTCGTCCCTGGTCCTCATATAACCAAAGAATCTGCACATATGCTCCCACAGTTATATACCTCTTAACTACAATCGAACGATTAATAGACAGAAGTATCAATAGGCCGCCTTTGGCTCTCCCTGGTCCAGCCCCCTGCGCCGGGAGATTATATGAGACAAACCCGTCACAATTAACATCGTCCCGGCACCAAGTTTCTTGGAGGCACAATATATCATAGGCATTAATCCTATCCAACCACACTAAGGCATTTCCCTTTGATTTCAGCCCTGCAATATTTCAGCTAGCGATTGTGATCCCTTTGCCACCTGTCCCAGTACTAGCAGATATAACAGTTCCATTGGTAACATATTCCACCCTTTGGTTCCCACTAGACGAGTCCCTAGGGTCATTGATCAAATCTGGGTTTGCCACCGAGATCAGCTCAGCTACCCTAGGGTTATCACTAACCTTGGTCACCAATGCATCTGTAATCTCACAAATCGGGGATTCTGCGAGGGAGAGCACCTCGTCTACCATAGGATTATCTCTGGCCATGCTCATTGATGCACCTGGGGTCTCACAAAGGGGAGGCTCATTGGCCTGTTGAAGTCAATCGTTGGCATCTAGACTGCTCAGTACATGGAATTGGTTTTGCAGTGGGATATCCAAACTGGGCCTCTATATGAATGGCGATTGCCTATACCTAATATTCCTGTTATCATTGGGGATAGCTTTGCTAAGATGGCTATAGAAAAAGCCAAGTGGGCGGGCATAAACATTATTATCATTAAACGGTAGGGATGCTGCTCTCAGTAAAACAGTAGCAGCATGTTGGGGGTGTTTAAAATTAATGATTACACAATCACCCCTGCTACTCTTTGTAGAATTGCCGATCCAGTTGACCATTCTAGTTGTTAAAATCTGATCAGAGTATTCAACTGGAAACCCACATTGCCTATGTAACCAGGAGACTGTTTTGTTTTTTAGGGAGTCATGTGTTTCTTGTTGGGACTGGGTCATACTAGTTTCAATAGGCGGTACATTAGTTAGGACGACTACATAAGGGGCAGAGTCAGGGGGAGATTGATAAAACGCTTCCTTCTTACTTCTGTCCACCCTTCTTTATTCTCTCCTCCAGTAATTGTCTTATTTACCTGTCCAATACTAGCAGGGTTAGCTTGAGTCGCTGTCATATTAACTGTAAGCCTCCCCTCTACTAGGCTTTTTTCCTTTGCACTCACACTAGTGCCCCTCTCCGTAGTCTTAGATTTTCCGGCCAGAGCAATATGCGAGTCCAGGAGGCCTCCTAGTCTGACTACTTCGGCCGAAAGCATATCTAGTTTATCCTCTAAGGGTTTAATAATACTTTCTAGTTTGGCATTAATGATATTAACCAATAAATCTAGTTGGTCAGTATTAAGTGTAGCTGTACTTTCCTTTTCTGTATCTTCCTCCTCCCTTGCTGTACTTTTGGGGGGGTTCCAACTCTTTTTTTATTCCGGTTTCCTCCACGTCTGATTGGAACCTTACTACAGGCTCTGACTACACTACGTGGTGGGGAGGCATGTACTGAAGTATTAGAGGAGTCGGGGGAGTCATCTAGCACAACCTGGCTAGAAGCTACTTATATAGGGGCCTCATTATCAATAATGTCCACATTTTCCGCCTCATAACTACCATTTAATGCAGATACTCTCAAAGGAGTTGACACCGTCGGTGGGCTACCACGTCCCAGTGATAGTCGACGATCATTATTAATTTTCTTAACTACTTTGACTAAATAATTATCCAGTGTGGCAGGCACTGGGGGGGTTTTCACTGATTTTTGTTTGGACATAGTGAATGAACCACCTACAAGGCTTGCAAACTATATTAAGATCCGAAAGCTACCATGAATTATGCAATGCAATTATATCATCTAATTATTTCGTGTTGCAGTCATTAAAATGAAAATATAATAGAATGTCTCACGGATTGAGTGAAGCAGGCACTGGGGGTCCAAAGCCAGGGTTTATGGCCCAGCCAAGCCTCGTCCAGCCCCAGACTGCCCGCCCTTTGCCCGGGCTTCGCCCGGCGCTGCCCGTGCACGTCCCGTGGGGCGGGAGGTGCTCAGTGTTCTTATGGCGCCTCCGGGCGCGTGGGGAGCGTCACGGCCTGCGACTGCTGGGTAATATGGTCCGCTGGTCGGGACAAACGCCGTTTCCCTCACGGCGTTTGGTGAATGGCCGTGGGTGAGGAGCTTCAGTCCACTGGTGCCGTTTCCCTCACGGCTTTGAAAATGCTCCGATGAGCGACCCCCATGAGCGCTCGGCGCTCAGTGTTCTTATGGCGCCTCCGGGCGCGTGGGGAGCGTCATGGCCTGCGACCTCCCTGGGGCTGCTGGGTAATGTGGTCCGCTGGTCGGGACAACCACCGTTTCCCTCACGGCGTTTGGTAAATAGCCCTGGGTGAGGAGCTTCAGTCCACTGGTGCTGTATCCCTCACGGCGGTAAAAATGCTTCGATGAGCGGATTATACTAAAATGCTAGAGGATATTAATACTCAACTCACCAAACATTCCGAGGTGATCCAAGCACGTAAAATCCGCAAATTTAAAAGGGACACCATTGATTATAAGCTCGTGAAGGTGTACACCTGGCCCGCCGCCGTCAACCAAAAGCTTACAACCCATTTTCTGCAACAGACACTTCTTCATCAGACGGTGACACACGTCTTCAGAAACAACACACACAACCGCCCTATGCCACAGAAACACCGACAACCTCCAACTCTGCTGTTCCTTTTTTAGAAAGAGGCCAAGGAGGATAGGAAAACCCCGGAGGGGCAACAATAGTAGAAAAAAACCAAAGAACCAGAACCAGAGAACAAGCCCAAGAAGGGCAGGAAGAAGTGACTGATTTCAACAAATTGGTGATCAACATTTCAACCCATACATTTTCGGACATCGAGTTACGCACTTTACAAAAAGGTCAATCCTTCGTGCCAACCACTAACTCTAACACGCTAGAACTCAAATTTAGTTTTTTCAAACTAATGAGGAACATCAAACTGCGACATTATTTTGAGAACATTGTCCCCACAAATCCTCAACAAGATGACATCCTGATGGGCTTACGTCCCCGTAGCACCTTTTTGGCTCCCGTGAGCCACAAAATCATTGATACCTTTGAGAACTTGGTTAAACAGGATATTTTGACTCTCAAATTTCAAACGAATCTCAAACACTGCAACCTGACCATGAAGGAAAGGAACATCCTTAAAAAACTGGCCGAGAATCAATCTATAGTCTGCCAAAATGCTGACAAGGGTGGAGCACTTGTCATCATGGACAGCACATTCTATAACGAACAAGTAATGATCCACGTCATGGGCACCAACACCTATGCCAGGCTTGAATATAATCCAACTAACGAATTCAAAATAACCTTAAATGGAATTTTGCAGAAAGCGGTAGATCAAGACATAATCAATGAAAAAGCGATGAGATTCCTTACCCAGGAGAATCCCAGAACACCAACATTGTACATGTTACCCAAAGTCCACAAGGACCGCCAGAAGCCACCGTTCAGACCTATTGTCTCCACGAGGGTTAGTATTCATGAACCCGTTGGGAAACTCTTAGATAAATATCTCCAACCATTGGTAATAAGTACTCCAACTTACATTCGTGACACCACGGATTTCCTTACGAAAATCAACAACATGATCATGACACCTGATGAAGAATTATGGCTCTGCACCATAGATGTAAAGGCACTTTACACATCAATCCCCCACAACTTGGGTATAGAAGCCATCGAACAAGCATTGCTAAATTCAAACATAAAGACAACTTTACAACCTTTCCTCATGGAACTGCTTATTTTCACTTTGTACAAGAGTTACTTTATATGGAAGGATACGTGCTTTTTACAACTGAACAGCACATCGATGGGGAATTGGGCAGCCCCGGTATACGCAAACCTTTTTATGCACCATTTTGAACAACACAACATACTCAACTCACCTTTATGGCTACAACACGGAAAAAAAATTCTCCGTTACATAGATGACATTTTCATTGTATGGTTTGGATCAGACAATACTCTCATGACATTCCTTCATCAACTCAACAACATCAACGATCGCGTACAGTTCACCTGGACTTTTGATCGAAACTGCATCAACTTCTTGGATGTACAAATACAACTTCATCAGAACCAATTCGCTACTAACATTTTTCGCAAAGTAACGGACCGAAACAGCATTTTACATTATTCTAGCTTTCACCGACACAGCCTTAAAAACAATTTACCTTTATCACAACTCATGAGGGACAAACGGATTGTTTCAGAACCGGCAGTTTGCCTAAAACAAATGGATGATGTGTGTGCCAAATTCATTGACCGTGGATACCCCCAAGCTATTCTCACTACTGCCAAAAACAAGTGTGATTCTATGCAAAGAAAGACATTGCTCTCTGCCAAGACAAAGGAGGTCAGCAAACGCATGACAGTAGTTTCTAAACATTCGATTTTGAGCAAGAGGCACCGCAATATCATTCTCAAACATTGGCAGCTACTCAGCAGAGAATCTGACTATAATGGATTGTTCGAACAAACTCCGATTTTTTCATATACCCGTGGACTTAACCTCAAGGATCTACTTACTAGGACTGACACTGTTTCAACAACCAAGAAATACAATGGTAAACAACCTTGCTATAACTGTAGCAACTGCAACAATATCATGAAAGGTAACACCATTCACCACCCCATGAAGGGCAACACCATCAAACTTCGCGTAAACACGACATGTAACACCGCTAATGTTATTTATTTGCTCAAGTGTCCATGTGGCCTTTGTTATGTAGGCCATACAGAACGAAAAATCAGGACTAGAATATTGGAACACAAAAGCAACATTTGGACCCAGAATTTGAAATCCACTGTAGCCACACACTTTGCAGAAAACAGACACAATGTCTCTCAATTGAGATTTACTGTATTTGAACTGGTGTCCCAGATCGAGGGCACTAACGATAAGAATAGACTACTCCAGAGGGAAAACTTCTGGATTCGATACCTGTGCACGATTCAACCCTCAGGATTAAATGACAGAATGGAATTCCTTTGTTATTTATAATTTATGCATAGTTGACAGCACTCTCTTAATGCTTGTATAATTTGTTGCTTATTGTGTTTCCTGATGATATCGTTCCCTGACTCCATTTCAAAATGGCGCTCAAAATAACTCGGTTATGCAGTCCGCTTTCGATGTCTAACACACCACGTTCACACACCGTTACGTAACTTTATTTTTACCTCATGACTCACACAAACGGATAACCGCATGGATCTCATTCACGGGATACCATTATGGATACTACCCATTGAACCACACCCGTAAGTACTCTCTTTATAGAGACCGAGTCATTTTAATACCCGTTGACTCGACCTCCCGGTAATGATTAAGTTTGGGCTTTCTTATATCTTCCAGCAACTCTTATGCGGCGTTCATTCACCAGCCTGCAGGTATCGTTTGTTGCAAATGCTACCTCCCACCTTTTGTATGTTTTAAGCAGCTTTCACTTCCCCGTTATAACTCGTACACGCTGCATGCTTTGTGAGCCTTTAAAGACTAACACACCGATCCAATTCACTATGGTATGTTCACTTAATCATTCACTCCTCTTTGTACCATTCATGCACTTCCTTGAACACATTTTGTTTTTCATTCGTTATTTAACAATGCATGTTGGTTACACTGATGGTACCAGACGTTCAACAGTGAGAATCACAGCTATCACTCGTTGCTAACCGCAATTCAGATATTTATGGCCATTTCCTTGATACCAGACATTTATATCCTTTTTGTTGCAGAAATTATCCCCTGACGGAGGGCATTAACTTGCCCTAAATGCATTGGGATTGATGAGAAAAACATAAATGGAATGTTTGATATGATACAATCAACCTGAATGCCAGATAAAAAAGATTATTGAACATTTGAAATCATGAATTAAACACGTGAAACTTCTTTATGTTTGGATCTACTTCATTATACCAGTATATTGGTATCCTCTTGGATAGTAGCCAGATTAGGGCGTCTGCTACATCTTTGGAGTCCACTTGGCCTACTGCTTATGATCGGCCACATGATGTGGTTTTACTAGGTCGATGGACACAAACCTGTTCTCCTGAAGTACCAGCAAGGGGCAGCAGTATTACTGTTCTTGATCCGTGGATTGCTAGGACAGGTACTGGTTGTCTGTATGAAGGCCCAACTTCCTTCTTCTCCGCGATCTTTTCTCTGACAAGATCTCCAATCTTTGGAATCCAGACAGGTCTTGCTGGGATGGTGGGGTTTCTCTTCAGTGGTTGTTGGCTTCAGGAACACGTTACTTTGGCTTTTCCTTATTTCATTTAAGTCCTGCAAAACAGCCAAATGATCTTTGATATCAAAGCGTTTTTGTTCTACCACTGAAGTCTGACAATCAAGATCTGAAATAATCATTCTTGTTCCAAAAAGGATTTCATATGGAGTGATTCCCCCTAGAGAACTTTTTGGCAGATTATTAAGCCTACGTTGGACACTTATTAGGTGTTTGACCCACCCATCCCCCGAGCCTAATACTCTAGCTGTTAAAGATTGCTTTATGTCCCGTTTTTTTCTCTCCACTACCGAATTTCCCTCAGGATGGAATGAACTAAAGTACCGCAATGCAACGCCCAATTTGGCCATGGCCTCCTTGTAAGCTCCAGAGCTAAACGCAGGACCCTGGTCAGAATGTACTGTACCGACTGCGTATGTGCCGATAAAGACTCAAAAATCTTTTATAACAGTTGGTGCGTCAGCCGAGCGCTGAGGCCACATCCAAATAAATCTTGAGCACGAATCCACTGCGACCATGATATATTTGTAGTTACCATCCCTCTGTAAGGGACCGCAGTGATCCAGGTAAACGCAAGCTAATGGTTTGTCTGAAATTAACAGGGCATCTGCGCAGGACGTTTCACTGTAAAGACTTTCATCTTTTGGCAGATTTCCCATTCAAAAACATAGTTTCTGGTTTGTTTCCTCATGCGCGGCCACCAGTATCTCTGTTTTAAATAATGATACTGTAGCGGAAACACCTGCGTGTTCAGAAGTGAGCCCTTCATGTGCTGCTAAGATTAGTCCTAATCTATGTTCCATGTTTGGAATTACTCTATCCCCCACTCCAGGAATTCGAGCAAAAGGAACGGAGTTTGCATCAGTTATGTAAGAGTATTTGAGTGGAAAGCCTTTTGGTAATGTTTTACCACTGTGTTTGCTTGAAGCATTGACAGCTTGCATTATTTCGCTGTCTATTTTCTTTTTTGCTAGAGTGATTGCAGATACAGAAGCCGTTTGCACAGCTGCCTTCGCGGCTTCGTCAGCCAATGAATTCTCTGCAACGTGAATGCCATCACGTTGATGACTTAGTGTATGTATCAAGTGAGCCTTTTGTAGTTCTTGTCGTAACTGAACTACTTGTTCCCAAAGCAATTTATGCTTAATTTTGCCACCATTTGCATCTTTGTAACCGTTTTGAATCCAGTTTTGTAAGTATTCTTTGCAAGATTGAACACAATAATACGAATCGCACACTCTGAGTGTGGGGAATTAGCGATCTGTATTTTCAAGCGCCATCTTGAATGCTTGTAGTTCAGCTCGCTGAGCTGTACAAACTCCTAGAGATTGCGTTTTAGTGACCATTGGTCGGAATTTACCATCGCGCCAGCGACCTTTAACAATCGCGCACGCAGCAATATAAGCTTGTTTACCCCCCCCGTAGCGACAAGAATTTAGATGTCTGTCATCCAAAACTAGACGATATGTGTTGTCTGGTTTGGAGGTAAGAAACAAAGGATTGTTCATTGACGAGGTGCATGATTCAATCACCCCTTGGTATTCAAGTTGATCTAAGATCTCCCTGACTGTTTTTTAGCTTCTTGCTTAACTGGATGCTGCCTTTGTGCAGTCGGTTGATTTTTTAACTGGATTTTAAGGTGAGGAGAATCCTCATCTATCCTACATGATTTGTATATAATGCAGGAGCCTGGGATACTGCCCATTTCCTGGCATAGGTATATTTTAAATGAATTGGAATGTCGTTGGAGAAAGCTGGCATAATGATTTCTTCGCCATGTGGGCACTCCCTGACAAATTCAGGTGTCCAGTCTTGTTCAGCTAGAAGAATGTCATAACCCTGAGAGAGTCGCTCCCAAAAGAGGGCTCTTATTTTTCTTGTCATGTCCCCCTGCATCCAGAGTGTTACTTCGTATAACTTATGTGGGACACTAACCCTGGTATCTGCAGTTTCAACTTGGATGTACTCATTAAAGTCCACTGTCTCCAGATGATCCTTCAAGTTCTTGCGAGCTATGGTTACTGCTGCTGCGCTGTCCAACATTGTTTGAGCCCATTCCCCGTTCTTGAGTTGTGTCCTCAAGATCCTTGGCATGTCTGATTTTTAGACGTGCTACCTTCCTTTTGGTGAATCGAGTTTCTTATTTTTTGGAACGCGTTGATCATCTTTGGACTTCACAAGTTCTTCTTTGTTTTCTGACTGTCCCCTTCTTTCGGATTTCTGTGATGAAGTCTGAAAAGTACGAGACAAAGGTGTATCAGTATCTTGATATCTATCCGGTTTTCTCAAATTATCCCTATTCCTGAGGTTATACCTCCTTTCAGAGAGCTCCTTTTGAGGAGACCTACCTCGGGATTGAGAACGCTTCTCTTTAGAAATGTGATTAGTATTCTCCCACTTATTTTTAGGAGGAGCAGGAGTGTTTTTATTAAAGACTTTTAGCTGTGTAAATCTACTAATCTTTGTATATTACTTAGGAATTCATCGTCTGACATTGCTTCAATGTCAGGGTCAGGTCTGTGGCTGGCTAAAGCTAGCCATGTTGCTCCTGGTCTACATAGTGGACCGAGCCTGGTAATGTGATTTATATGTTTTAGGGCGCCTTTAAACCAGAGCGCATGCTCTTGGTATGTTAGTGGATGTACCTAACCTAAGTCTAGTACGAGGGAAGAAGTAAGTATTGTGTAGCATAGGTTTCGTTTTTGCCAAGAATCTACCAAAGGTTTCTGTAGGTTCTAATCAGCTCCATACCTTGTTAGAATGAAGGAGGTCTGGTATCTCTGTCTCGGGACTCGATTTCTCAACACCCCGCAAGGGGAGCCGGAAACACTGGAGCTGGATTCTCGGCAGGAGAAGGGCAGCTTCCTGATCAGTGCGTCAGCTGGAGAGTAGGCTTCCTTCTGCACTTGCTGTAGTGAGCTGCATCGGACAAGTAGGTCTTTGAACTGCTCCGAACCACCGTATCTTGCTGGATCAAGTGAAGGTATATTTATATTTATACCCCGAAGGTGTTTAGGGATGCCATAGTTTGACGTAAAGTCGGAAATATTAATGTCAGGAAAGAACCCCTAGGCAATAGTTGTTCTTTGTAAAGTAACTGAGTTCTTGGACAAATCAATATTCAATCAAGGGGAAGTCCCTGACTGTTTAAGCTCGTTTTCCAAGAAGTCATTGTGACATTTGGTACGGGTGGAAGTAGCCTTGCCTGTATTTGGGTAGCATGGGCTATGCCTAAATAAGGGCTTGATTTCTATGTCTATATAGGGCAATGTGAATTGTACCTATATAAGGGCATGAATCGGGAAAATTCACTCGGAGCTTAAACCGCCACACAACAGGGGGGCGGAGCCAGAATTGTAGAAGGAAGAGAGAGCCCTATTCAGGTGCAGATGCAACTCCTCCCACCTCTCCAAATGCAGGCCTATTCAGGTGCAAGGGAAAGCCCTCCCGTTACTCTCAATTCAGCCAAGGTCTATTCAGCCTAGTACTGAGTCACCCAGGAAAGGCAGGACACACCTAAACCCCCCTTGTGACTGTCAAGGGGGAATGCACAACCCCTCTCTCCAATCAAAACCAGACGGTCACTACACATCCAGTTAGTGCACAAAAACACCTAAGCACACAGAAATTCCCACTTCTAAAAAGTGTCATTTCTAAATTAGAAATATTAAATTTGCTTTCACCAATTAGCAGGATTTATCACCTGTATTCCAAACACACCAAACATGGTTACGCTACCCCTTTCATGTCAGAAACTACCACTGAAACACATATCCGGTAACTCCCAATGCAATCCTATGAGAGGGCAGCCTCACAGCAGTGAGAAACCAAATAGGATTTTTGTCACTTCTCGGACATGCAATACACTTAACCCCTTGCATGCGGGGGTAATTCCCCCCGCTGTGCTGGGGATGGGTGGCACGCTCAGCGCCCCCATGCTCATGACGAGCTCAGCTCGTCATGAGGCACAGTGCTCAGGTGCTCAGGTGCTCATGACGAGCACGGCCACACCCGTTCCCATGAAACGTTCAGCACAGCAGGGGAATTATCCCCGCGTGTGAGCGTTCCACGGGCCATGACGAGCTCAGCTCGTCATGAACACCTGAGCACTGTGCCTCATGATGAGCTGAGCTCGTCATGAGCACAGAACTGGTTAAAGCACATGTCCTACCTTTAACCTAGAGGGACCTCAATGCCTCAGTCGATCAGCTAGAGCTGCACAAAAAGGACAAATTTGTCCTTTGTTAGAAGATACCTCAATCACCAACCTAGTTGGTGACATGATTCATCATCGGGGTCCCACCTGGATAGCTGCGACACCTGACTACAGTGGAGTAGGTTGTTTTTCTTTTTTATGTGTAAGTGAATAGGACAGTGGTTTAAAAGTTGTCCAGTTTAAAACTCTCTATTACTTCACCCCCGTCAGGGAATCTCAATCCATAGCGACCTGTATGTAGGTTAGCGCCACTTTCTAGCAGGGCACTTAGGATATTAGACTTTCATTTTTGTCCGCATTTTCCCTCTCCTGTACACCCCCGGGAAGGTTTTCTTAATATTCTGCACTGACAGCCTCATCCCTAGCTTTATGCCTTTTCTGCCAAACATATTTACAACAAGGGGTGGTGATGGACAGAGTCTCTGAATTAACAGACTAATTTGCATATAGCCAGGTTCTGAGCTGGGATGGGGCAGTGAGCTAAATAACGGTGATGGATCAAGCCCTGATCTTTGGACTGGGTAAGAGTGGTCTGCTTAATTCAGACACTCTGTTCATCACCACCCCCTTTTTCTGAATCATTTTGTCCACGATAAGCGTGGAAGGGTATACTCAGACATGAGTCCCTTGCTCACTGCTCCATCAGGATTCAAGCAAGCCGGGCCGACGAGGCTGAAATGCCAGAAACCGGTCCCCGGTAGCTTGTCTCCTTTCTGGTGAAGAATTGGCTTGGTAGTTTGGTCTGCCCTGTTCCCATGATGCACTGGGCCAGGGACAGACTAATTTGCATATAGCCAGGTTCTGAGCTGGGATGGGGCAGTGAGCTAAATAACGGTGATGGATCAAGCCCTGATCTTTGGACTGGGTAAGAGTGGTCTGCTTAATTCAGACACTCTGTTCATCACCACCCCCTTTTTCTGAATCATTTTCTGCCAAACAGCAATTGAGGTTGTGCGACCCCGAGAGGATTTGTTGCTGTTTGTAGGCACCTTCGTCCCGTGTTAGGGGGGTGTTTTGTTTGCAGCAAGACCTTCCAGTCTCTACAGCGCGTTCAGCGATCACGCTCCCTCGCGTCACCTCACTACGCACATCATCGTCACTTACTACGGGGCGTTCCTCCTTCTGCTTATAGTTAGACGCTCCAGCTCCTAGCGTCCTTAGTAACGGTAGACGGCACAGCGCGTTCGGCGATCACGCCCCGTCACGTCACCTAATTGTGCACGTCACCACTAGCGCACGCTCAGCTACGCCCCTCATGCCGCTACCCGGAAATGTCAGCTACTTAGCAATACGCCAAGTCTTCCATAGCAGTCCACGGGGCACCGATGCGGGTCTTGGATTAGGCGGAACAGCCGCTCCCGGTTCCAAACACAGTAAACTTTCAGACTCCAAGCGGGTGGGCAACGCTAAGTCTGTCCCTCCACCCCCTGCCCTCCATTCTAACTTCTCTCATTCTTACACTTAGATCATGTAAGGAAAAGCCTCCAGACCAGGGCGCCCATGAGGCACGCTATCTTAGCGCCGCATGTAAGTCTTGCGCCCTCGCTTTGCCCTTGTGTTCTCGACACCTGTGTTTGTCCCGCATGTGTCTAACTTTGTTGATGCTCGTTTTTTTTTTTTTTTAATTCTTTTTATTAAATCAAGGCATCAAACAAAGAAAGACACAATACAGACGGATCACGTTATAATCCGTGGTACATTTGTAGAGGAGGGGGGGAGCAGAACCAAAGTACATACTTATCAAAAGCTTCACGGGGATGGGGGAACATCGAAAACCGAATTTCTAGGTGGTGTACAAATCTCTCCTCTATACCTATTCCATTGATTCCAAATTGAGGCCCATTTTCGGGGACGGCCTCTCGCCATGTACAAAGTTTTTTCTCGGAACATACTCCAGTCCAAGTCATTTTTCCAGTTTTCAAGGGTGGGAGGCAACTCAGTACCCCATTGTTGGGCAATATTTCTTTTCGCTAGCATATAGCTCAGTGTGGTCCACTGTGTCTGTGCAGAGTTAAGATTAGTAGGTTCCCATATATTGAGAAGGCATCTTTGCGCCTCCTGTAACAAAGAGACACCTGTGACCTCTTGAATAGTGTTATGAATTTTACCCCAATACGCGGCTATGTTACGGCACTCCGAGAGAATATGGAAGAATGTACCTACCAAGCCACATTTACGTCTACACAGTCCGTCTTCCGACAACCCTATCTGTACAAGGCGGGGACCAGTGACATAGACCCTGTGCAGTATCTTTAATTGTACCAGTCGCAATCTTGCAAGAATAGTGACCACTTTTGGGGAGGACACAGCTGATTGCCAGTCTTCATCATCCAATTCTATTCCATCTCGTGTCCACTTAACCCTCAGCTCCTTAAGTAGATCCGCCCTATTATTGATTAGTTTTTTTATAGATCAGGGAGATAGTTTTTTCGGGGAGATGATCATCTAAGATTTTATCTTCAAGAGGCGATGCTTCCGGTAGCTCCTCCTCCATAGGCAGAGCAGCCGTCAACGAATGTCGAATTTGCATATAGTGGAAATATTCAGAACCTGAAAGCTCAAATTCTACCTGCATTTCTTCGAATGATTCAATCCGCCCCTTGCCCCACATGTCCTTAATAGTTGAGATCCCTATCAGCTCCCATTTAGCAAATCCCTTTGTGTTCCACAGCTTACCCAATCGTTCCGAGTCAAAAAGTGGGGTTGCTAGTGTCAGTTTGTCCCTCCACCCCAGAGAACTTGTGGCGTCATACCAAATTTTCGCTGCATGTTTCTTTGGTCCCGTCAGACCAAGCTTCACCGGCTTAGAATACAGTGCCATGTTATAACTACCACCCGGGAGGAGCCACTTGTCCATAGCATATCCGGGATCGCTTACGGGCCCATATGTTCCATGATTAATCGCAGCCAGCTGGGAGGCCCAATAATAACACTTGATATCTGGGAGGGCAATACCACCGTCATGCCAAGGGAGCGTCAGCTTGGCTAAAGCAATACGGGGCCTTCCCTCCCATAACAGACTACATTGTACCCCTCTACCTCGCGGAAATAGCTAGCGGGCACTACATCTAAAGTATTCAGAAGGGCATAAAGGAAGCGAGGCAGAGACATCATCTTGAAGAGGGCCGCTCGGCCCAACAAAGAGATCGGAAGCCGTCGCCAATGAGCGGAGTTACTCCTAAGCCTCCACAAAGGGGGAAGAAGATTTTCAACATATCTGGCTGTCGGGTCCAGAGAAACAAAAATACCTAGATATTTGATTCCACTTGCATTAATATGGATGGAACAATTACTCGGAGGAACCAGAGCCTCCCCCCTGAGGACATACAACAAAGATTTTCCCCAGTTAATGCAGAGTCCAGAGTTTTTACCGAAAGAGGCCAGAACATCGCACACCACCATGAGGGATTTCCGAGGGGAGGTTAGATAAAGCAGAGTATCATCCGCATATAAGGAGATCCGATCTTCCCATTCAGGGGACCACCGTATTCCATGGATTGAAGGTTCCCAGTGGATCCAGGCCGCCAGGGGTTCCAAAGCCAGGGCGAAAAGGAGAGGGAAAGGGGGCAGCCCTGCTGAGTTCCCCGTCCCAGACGAAAGGGTGCTGAGACCCGTCCGTAAACCACTACCTGGGCGAGCGGCTCAGCGTATAATAACCGCACCCAGACAATAAAATCAGGTCCGAATCCAAATTTAGCCAGAATCGCCCATAAATAGGACCATTCAACGGTATCGAAGGCCATGGTTGCATCAAGGGAAGCGATCACGGCTGGTTCCTGCAGAGTATGAGCTCTGGCTATCACGCCATACAACCTTTGTAGATTCAAAGCAGTATTTCTATGGAGGATAAATCCTGATTGGTCCGGGTGGATCAAACCACTAATCACTTTTACCAGTCTATTAGATAGAATCTTGGCCAATATTTTGGGCTCCGCATTTAATAAAGAAATAGGTCTATACGAGGCACATTTAGTATTTGGCTTACCTTCCTTATGGATTACCATCACCGACGCCACTCTCTGGTCCCTTGGCAGGATTCTTCTCTCCCGGGCTTCAACAAACATACCTTTAAGGTAATGAGCAAGTTTATCTGGTCTGAGTTTGTACAGCTCAATTGGGAGCCCGTTAGGTACCAGCGGTTTGCCCGAGTTCAACGAGCGAATAGCATGAGCTATTTCATCAACCGTCAGGGGACTATCCATAAACTCACTATCCTCCTTGGACAGACGAGGGAGCCCTAAATCACGAAGCAGTAAATGGGAGTCCTCCTCTGGTCGATCCGAGACCGAGGCATAGACAGTTTGGAAATACGTCGCAAAGCTATCTACTATACTCTGGGGGTCAGTAAGCAACTCCCCTTCGTCTGTAACAAGTTCTGGGACAATACGCCCGGCCCCCTCTCTCTTGTCCAGCCAAGCGATTAGCTTCCATGCCTTATCTCTGAGATCGTAGAGTCTTCCTTTTTGTTCCCTGCCGAGAGCTCTGGCCCTATCAGTGGCCAAAGATTTATAATCATGTTGTTTTAGGCTCAAGATATGTAGGTTAGCTCGTGTCACCCCTTGCTCCAATTCCTCCTCCAGTCTACCAATCTCAGTTTCCGCCTCAACAATCTCTCTATTCCTTTCCTTTTTGGTTCCAGCTATTAATGATAAAGCTTGACCCCTGATAACCGTTTTAAATGCCTCCCAGAGAGACACCAAAGAGGACACCGATCCTTCATTATCTATAAAATAATCATCTAGAGCCTTTATAAGGTCAATAGGGGCAATTCTACCTGCCGAGTTCGATGCAATACAAAACCGGAGCCAAAGTGGGGAGTGGTCAGAGATGCCCCTAGCAAGATGAACCGCTTCAATAATATAAGGCGCTTGAGCCGCTGGGACCAGACAATAGTCTAGCCGGGAGAGGCTGCCATGTACACCCGAGTGGAATGTGTATTGCTTCTTATCTGGGTGGAACAATCTCCAGCTGTCAACCAAACCCATTGTATCCAAAAAGTCGGGCAACCGCCTCTGGGCGCGCCCTGTATCTCGTGGGGGGTATCTATCCAAAACTCCAGAAACTACAGCATTGAAATCTCCGCCCACGTTCAAGAGTCCCACCGGCAGTTTGAGTAATAGTTTTTCCAAATCAAAGAATGAGGTTGATTGCAGTCCCGGGGGGGACATAAGCCGACAAGAGGATAAGAACATGCCCCTCCCATCGACCCGAGATCCCAACGTATCTTCCCCTGTCATCCGCCCATGTGGAATCTATCACCAAGGGGAGTGCCTTTCGAATCAGGATACCCGCCCCCCTAGACCCAGATGTGAACTCTTCATGAGCAACCAGCTTGTATCCCATTCTATGCATAGCCATGCATGAGTTTCCAACTAAATGCGTTTCTTGAAGCAAGACCACATCTGGCGCGTGGCGCCTGAGATATTGAAGGACCACACTACGCTTGATTTTGTCCCCCAACCCATTCACATTCCAACTTATAACCTTGAGTTCACTACCACCCATCGTCATAAGAAAAAGAGAAATGATCCTCTGGTGTCTGCTGCATGTCAATCAAATTAAATATGCTGATGCCGTCGATAACACAAAACATAGGAAAAATTAAACAAAATGCCAATAATGTGGCATACAATAATACAAAAATCCCTTCAACTCTCCTCCCCCACACCCCACCCTGCACCCCTGCATGTCGCTTACACGCATCCCCAACTAGCAGTGTGCCTGTCGCCCCCTTGCACCCCAATACTAATCTACAACTAACTAGAGGTAGAAAATAGAGGATGGGCCTACACTCGCCCACCACCCCATCCCATTCCAAACTCCATCGCAGCCACCCTATTTCAGGTCAACATATTGCAGCACCTATGCAGACGTAACAAATCAAGGGAGAACAGTACGCACCCATTCCATCCCTTGACTACAACATAGCACTATTTAAACCCACAAACACCATTTCACCTTATTATTGTTCTTCCCTCACGCTCGGTCTTGGCCCTCCTTCTCTGTCGCAATTACACTATCCAACCAATCCACCGCCACTTCAGGATTGTAAAAAAAACAAGTCTTCCCATTTAGTTCCACTCCGAGTCGGGCCGAAAACATCATAGCATATTTTAGACCTTTGTCTCTCAGTTTTTTCTTTACTGATAGGAAGTTCTGACGCTGTTTCTGAACCAACCGGGTAAAATCTGGGAAAAAGGAGAGGGCCGCGTGTTCATACTTCAAGGGGGGTCCATTTCGTGCAGCCTGTAAAATCGCATCCCTGTCCCGAAAATTCAGGACCCTTGCGATCATAGGACAGGGGGGGGGCTCCCGGCCTCGGCCTACCCCCTGGGACTCTGTGTGCACGCTCAACTGTGAACAGGTTACTGAGGCCTTTAGGCTTGAGATGGTTAAGGACAAGAGATTCAACAAACAGATCCGGTGTTTGGCCTTCTATTTTCTCGAATACTCCAAGAAAGAGGATGTTATTGTGCCTGACCCTTCCTTCATATTCGTCCAGCTTGCGGTCCGTGAGAGTTCTAGAGGCCTTGAGGTCCTGCACCTCCCGCTGCAACTGACTCACATCGTCAATTAGGCTATTAGTCTTTAGCTCAAGTGATTTGACCTTTTCATTGGTCTTCGCGAGGTCTGTCTGGAGCAGCCCCATCTCGATTGTAACAGTGTCTAGTTTGGCATTTAGGGCTTCCATCTTCTGACCCAGCGACGCCTGCACCCCATTAATGGCCGCCATAAGATCTGTTAATGTTGGTTCAATGGGGACAGATATTACCTCCTCGCCCACTGATGGCGTCTTCTTTAATTTCCCTGGGGACCCCTTAGAGAAGGTATATCGATCCAGTCTCTTTGATTGGATAGTCCTGGATCCCTTGGAGGAACGCGATGGGGGCTTGTCCGATTCCGGTCTTGCCGCCATTTTGTCGTCAGCTGTCACTAGATCAGATCAGATGGAGTTCGTTCCCAATGTCGGGGTCACCGATCACATCGTCTTCTCTGATGATCTCCAATCAGTTACATGTAAGTATGTCACCCTCGAACTTCACTTAGGTCATATCCGCTCACTCGGTCCAGAACATTCTCAACAGATCTTACAGCTCCCGGGAAGTAAACAGAATTGCTTGGGGTATTCTCCTATACCAGAATGTTCAAATGAGTTGCCGCATAGAGGGATTTTGAAGAGGACCAAGCACTCCACTACATATCCCCGCCATCCTCCGTCACACATCCGATGCCCTGCTCACCTTTTCCAGAGCTGCGTTATATTGAAGCCGTGCCCATTCAGCAGCTCCTCCTGTGCCGCCTCAACCAGCTGGACAGTGTGCCACAACTGTGAGTTCACGATTCATCTGTGGCGTACCTCTACCTCCCCAAAGTGGCAAACCAGCGAGTCAGCAGAGGGCACTGGGTATATACTCCAGGGTGCAAGAGCCGTGGGCGCACAGCACACAGAGAAGCTCCCTCCAGTCAGCTCGGGCGGGTCCAGTGTCTATCGGGCCATTAATGTGCACCACATCTCACATCTGCCCCCAGCTCCTTCACCAAGCATAAACCACCAGCAGCCTGCAGGATTTCGGAGCAACGCAGGCTAACACTGAGAGCTGGTATTTCTTTGGCTCTCATAAAGTGCCGCGTCCCCAAACCGGAATCACATGACTTCTGGGGGCTAAATATGCGAGTTGTGCACTTGTGTCCGGGGGGGGTGGGGAACTCAATCGCACCGCTTCTCACCGTGCATGGCCCGAGGCGGCCGTAGCTCCCCACAGTCCCGCCACGTATTTATGGAGCCGGGCAGAAGGTCACAATCGCCCGCGCTACTCCGCATATATCAAGAAGTTCCAGGAGGGGGCGGCGGGACGCAGTCTTCCACAGCACGGCAAGCTCTTCTCGGAGCTGGGCAAAAGAACACTACTGCCCGCGCTCCTCCCAATTCACCGCGATCATCCAGGCGGAGGTGGCGAGATGCAGCTACTCACAGCCCCGCAATCAGTTCTCGGAGCCGGGCAGAAGGTCACAACCGCCCGTGCTCCTCACTACACACCATGATCCTCCAAGTGGGAGCAGCGGGACACCGCAACAGCTCCGGGGCACCAGCTTTCACTTTCAGGCCGGAACCACTCACTCCACGGCCCCCGATGTTGTTGAACTGGAGGGCGGCCTCACCATTCACGCGAGGTCTCAGCTCCTCGCCAGACCAGGCCCCAGACTTCCAGATGGCACAACTCCCAACTGTACCTTCTCCCAACTCACCCGGGGGAGAAGGTACAGACATCGCTCATACTCCCAAAGCGGAGGGTGACATTTGCGTGCAGGATAATTTACAGCATATAGTATCTGGGAACGGAGGTCGGCGGGACTGAGTCTCTACACGACCATCTTGGTCGCCGGCTTTGATGCTCCTTTTTAATCATGCCCTCACTTAGCGGAGTGCGAGCGTAGACACCCACAAAACAAGGTATGAAATAACAAATGTATGCTTGACCATTGACAAGCATAACCTGCCATGACAGCACCGCCTGTTCTGGATATGTGCACCACAGCGAGTTCTGTGAGAATACACATTGAATGGGTTGAAATTCGATATTATAGGCAACTGCTAGCCCTGTTGAGTTTCATTTCTATGGTGCCATAGCCTTCCAGTGACACATCTGGCACGACCGGTTGAGAGTCACCGGATACATGCAATGTTTTCTGAGCACTGGATGTGGAATGAGAGGAGCACATAAAATCACTTTGTAATTAATGGATTATGCTTTGCGATTGTTTTTTGTCTTCATAGGCTTTTCCTTTCTAGAATCCAGGAAGGGAAACACACACCACCACTGTGAGTATTAAGTAGGGTTTCACAGTAGCCAAGGGTAGGGTACACCTTAGCGTGTGTAGACCGCCTGGCTACCATCATTGGTTCTGACGAAAACCTGAGAGTCATTCATGAGGTTGAAACATGTAGACCAGTTTTATTCTTCACTTCACTTTTGATACCGCAGTCCAACCTAACCTGGCATGGTATCCCACTATCCCACTAATTTTTAATGTGGCCTAGTTACTCCAGAATAAAGAATCTTTAATAGAGAGTTTTAAACTGGTCAACTTTTAAACCACTGTTCTATTCACTTACACATAAAAAAGAAAAACAACCCGCTCCACTGTAGTCAGGTGTCGCAGCACACCCTGATGGCATTCGGCTATCCACGTTGGACCCTGATGATGAAGCATGTCACCAACTAGGTTGGTGAGTGAGGGGTCTTCTAACAAAGGACGAATTTGTCCTTTTTGTGCACCTCTATCTCTTCGACTGAGGCATTGAGGTGCCTCCAGGGTGTACTTCTCCTTTTGTTTAGCGATATTGATTAAGGGGACCAGGAGTATTCCCGTGCAGAATACCCTTTCTCTCTCATTGATTTCCTCTACCTTTAACCAACAGAGCGCCCTGCCCATAGGGCTGGCGAGGGCTTTCCTTAGGGGGACTTATATGTAGTAAAAGGGGAGATGCAGATGTGGCAACCACATTTCATGCCACATCACAGCAGCAGTAAACTGCTCGTGCAGGCCCTGCAGCAGCAGAGGCCTGAAACAGATTTGAAAGACTATTTTGGTGAGTGGCGTAAGCAGCATGCTAGTCCACTAGTAGCATTTAATTTACAGGACCTGGGTATATGGCATACCACTGTACAAGGGACTTACAGTAAATTAAATATGCCAACCAGGTGTAGACCAATCTTACCTAGTTTACAAGAGATAGCACAAGCTCTTTAGCTCATGATCAGCAGTGGTAAAGTACCCAGAGTCATAAACCCACCAACAACAGGTCATAAAAAATACAGGAGAAAGGCTAAAAGTTCTGGGATGACCCTACAAAAGGGGCCAAGTCCAACACCACCTGTCTCTTGTTACGAGGAAGTTTCTCCCCAATCTGATAAACTGGCATCTTCTACCAAAAATTGCAAGCCCATTCCATGCTTCCAAGTTCTCCATCCACCATTTCAACTCTTCCTTTGCTTCCATAGACAGTGCCATACTGTCCCCGTACCATAAAGATCCTGCCATAGCAGTTCTCTTCAACCTCTGCAGGGTTTTGTAATGAAAGAGACCTGGAAATACTGCCTAAATGGACGATGACAGAAGACCGATCACACATGCCATGTCTCCTTTTCTCAGCACTTTCTTCATCTCCTACTCTATCTTTTTTATCTTCCTCTGCAGAAGTTATAACTGTATGTTTAATGTGTCTACCAAAAACCCAAAAACTCCATCAAAAGGTAAGTCAACATCCCCCAGAAACGGGGAATCCTTCAGGTGAAAGCTTCTTTCGCTCATAAAAAGGGCATAAAAATAAAAAAAAGAAATGTTGTTGCCTTCTTTTAGGAGTGGTAAGAGTCTGTATCTATGCAATTGCACTCTATCCCCAGAGCCCTTGGGGGGTTTTTCTTGGAGAAACTTCAACCTAAAATCATTTTTGTATCCTCTTCAGCAGATGTCTTTTCAAGTGAAAGCAGTCCACTGTTAAATATGTTCATGATGGCTCACAAATCCTCTGGTATATCTTTAAACCTATTCCAATAATGTTAGTAGCTCCAGTCACTCCACTCAAATGGCCATTTGTTACTTGCCACTTTTCTTGGATCTGGATGCCCAGGCTTTGGTGCTGCAAGAGCAAAAGTTGATGGAACCCGTTAAAACCACACCAGTGGATGCAGAGGCTCCGGTAACAGTGCAGGTATCAGCATTGGTTTACACTAAAATAGATGCAGCAAAGCCACCATTAACAGATGATATTTTGATATCAATCAAGAAAAGTGTAGATGATTGTTAAGATTAATCAGTGTCACAGAAGTGTGCTTGCTTTTTGCTTTGTTGCTCTTGTTGACTTTGATACAATAAGGAGCTCCCTCTAGACATATATATCTTTTGTCACAGACTGAGTTTAGCATGGGCTCGATAGACAATTAAATCATGTCAACAAGACTAGCAAAATATATGTTATCATCATTGTTTATTTGACTTCTTTGTATGTTCAGATATAATTCATTTCTTTCTTTTTTTTCTCTTAAAAAATTTCTGTATATATATTTGTAGATAAAAGTCAACAGTATTTCCACATACAATTCAGGAGTACATACAATATATTGTTGAACAAATTACCCCCTGAGAAAAAACATTTATGTACATCAAATAGACAAAGTAAAAAACTAATTCAGAAACAACCGGACTCGTACAAAATTCACACAAAAAAAACTCATCTGAGAAAAGTGGAGACTAAAGATTGCAAAATCTCCACGACCAATTGTGATGCATATGTTCAATAGGATCTGCACACTGGGTCTTTGACTTTGAGTCAGGTGTCTTACAGTACCCACGTGGCCCCCCAATAAAACCATTTAATTCTTTTTAGGGAGTTATAAAAAATGTAGTTGGCACCCAGCTGTGCATAAACAGGATGACACGCAGCTGCTAGCTGTCAACAGACACTAGGGATTTTTCTGCACACCCAACACCATTCTACCAGATAGGAAGCCCAAGAGACCATGGGTCCAAAAAAATTCCTTTAGACTACTTAGCACTGTGCACACACAGCAATATTTCACACATAGTTATGAGGTACAACCATATCAAATGGGAAAATGTGGCAAACCTTATAGACATACCTTTTAAAGGGAAAGGTTGTTTGGAATGAAGGTAAGAAGCTTATTACCTGCAGAGTAGAGTGACTTCGTTTTCCTCTGGTCTTTTTTCTTCTGCTGTTAGTTCCAGCAGCAATATATGAAATGTCCCTGTTATTCTAGGACCCCATATTATAGACTGAGGCAGTCAGCAGAGCTACCTCCACAAGCTCACCAGCACTTTGATCAGCAATAGACTTTCTCAGCCTCCTCCATCCTGACAACTTCAAAACCATTCTGTTAGATACATCGTCCCACAGATTCCTCACTTCTAAATATTTTTTCAGTTATCAAACTAGTCCAGAAAACCTTTCTCAAGCAATGGCTCTCAGGATGCACCAAACAGCTTCACCTGCGATTTTGTCTGTTAGAGAAGATGACATCGGAGTATATGAGGTGCCAACCAGTGTGCTGGAATCGCTTCATGTTTTTCTATTAATCATTGACTTAATCATGACTTTCCCTTTAACAAAATCCCTAAGCATTTTGAAGGAATCCAGGTCAAATGTCGACACCAACAATTGTATGGTTTAAACTGTGTACACAGGAGTTTTTATTTTTTATTTTATATTTTTTATTTTAACTTGTTCTTCCGCAGAGTAATTCAGTATGTTACAATCATAATTCCCACAATTATAAAACAAATATTCTCATTACATAAATCAAGGACAATGCAATACAGTGCCATTTTGTAGGAAGAGCATCTACCCGATGCAATATACTGTACACCTCCCTAAATAGGAGGGTTCAAAAGAACAATATCTAAACCCTATACAAAGAAACAAAAGAACTCCCCCCCCCACCCCCCCCGGTCAGCTAGATACACCCCTCCCATCACATACATATCGTGATAATCAGTATGAAACCAGTGCAATAACTCAGTTACACCATGTGCCCTTAAGGCTATCACCGGTGATGTACATACCCCGCTGTCGTGCTCAAATTGCAACCCCAGCATCCCCGCAGTATTCTGTGAGGGAGAGTGTGTACACAGGAGTTGTCTTTGTATAACCCACATCATATCTACACTAGAGTCAAGCTAGCCTGGCTGATGAGGGGTGATGCTCCAAAACCAGACACAGGATGCTTCTTTCCAGTCCAGGGAGCACCCGGCCTGGCAGTTCTCGTCAGGACTGATTTGCATATGGCTGGGTCTGAACTGGAAAGGCATGGGGAGCAAATAAACGATGGATTTAGGCCCAGATCTCTGTACTGGGGTGAATATTTTACATTGTGCAGTATTCTGTCCCTGAGGTTCCTGCCCGTGCGCCGTTGTCTCCGGCTGGTGCCTGCAGGGGGGCCTCGAGGGATCGGAGGTGGTGGCGGGCGCTTGCCAATCACCTGGGTCGCTGCCCTATTGACTCGACGATCTTGAACTTAGGACCGCCGCTTCGAGCCCCCACGGTCCCACCACAGACAGGAGGAAACTTTTTAAGGTGAGATCGAGCTCCCAGCAACGGGCAGCAACTACGGCTATGGACTGCATTTACTGCTGGCCAGCCACATTTGCCTTGCGTTTTGCGGGTTGTCCCACTTAATATGGAGAATTCATAGTGCGAGTTAAATATCTTTGTAGGCAGCTGGTCGATGCAGCTGGCTCGGTCTGACTTTCGTAATGACACTGAAGGGCACCATGGTTCCAGCATGTCCTAGAACGCGATTATCTCTAGTAAAACAGTCAAACCATGCTGCTCTGCTGGCACGGGACCACTTTATTTTCAGGAATGGTTTTTGTTCTTGACACTATCGGCAGCAGAGATGCCGCAGAGCAAACCTCTCATGTTATTGCCACTGTGACGAAAAAGTCCTGCACATGGATGCAAAACGGAAGCACATCTTGCGGACCGGAAACGAAGATCACCCCGAGAGGGCCCCAGGAAAATTAAATCCAAGTCCACGTGACTCGCCCAGGACATATGACTCTGCGGAGGGCCTGGCAATAAAAACAAACAAAAGACTACTAATGCTAGGATAGTCTCGACCAAAGGGCAGCCATCTTTGATTGATTTTGTCCTGTTATAGTTTCCAAGGAATTTACTATTGCCTTTCGATAAGCACAGGGAATTGCCTATTTTTTACACGCCCTAGTAAATCAATATTTGTGTTGGCTTTAGATTATCACTGTCTACACCTCACTGCTAGAGGTTATGCTTAATGGTCCCAATCTTGATGTGTTTATGAGCGGCATCCCCTAGTTATCAGTCTAATTTTATGCAGTGTCCCTGGATTGCCCTCTACACTGGACACTGAATCATCAGATGGTCCTAATTGATCTACCTCATTTTGATGATCCCCTTAACTTTTTGATTGATATGTTCTGGTGTCTTTTCCAAGCCAATAGTCCACCCTTATATCTAAGCGTGAGCAGCAACAGGATAGTGTTAAACCTATGCGTGAGTTACATCCTATGTGTTCTACCTCACCTTGTTCTTTGATATATCGAATGGGTATGGTGACCTTGTTCTTGGGTGTTCACTAGGTGGAGTACACAATCTTGTAGGTAAGCTTGAACTGCTAAAGTTTCTTGTATTTAATGCACCGGGTGCAGCCAAACAAATGTATCTAATTTTACTGTACTGAATGTCACCTTGCTGGCTGCAGGCCACCCCGTAATTAATGCCGTAGTAGCAGCCAACCTGATCTACCTCATTTTGTCGCACTTTATTGATTGTTACCTTACATGCTCCCTGACAATCTGCAATTATTGCCTGAAGAGCTGGAAGATTTCAGCCACCTATTGACCTTTACGCTACGGGTACCTTTTTTAATCTACCTCCTAGTGAGATATTGAATGCTATTTTGACTTTGTACTAGTGACTTTTTGAGGCAGAGTGCCCACCATAGTAGATTAATCTGAGCAGCCGCAGGACATTTGCGTTAAGAGCTGCCATCCAGGCTCCTACACAAATAGTTCACTCTTTTGTGGTACTGACACGGTATCAATTCTGGCACCTACACGGTGTACAGCCCACTTTGCTGCACAACTGTCCCACAGGTCCTCGAGCTGCCCACCCGAGTCAGCATGGCAAGGCCTGGCCTGTCCACTACGGGGGGGAAATTCTTACACCCTGGTGTAGCCCCCCAACCTCTCAAAAACCGCCACAAAATCCTTCAAGCACTCCACCCTGAAAAGACACCCGGAGACACTGATCTCTGACCTGCGTTACAGCGCCGACATCGGCACAGTCATCAACACCTCATTTTCTACTCTAGAAGAACCTCTGCCTGGCGCAAAACCTTGACTCGCCACTAAGCATGGGCGTAAAATCCGCTCCGCTCGCGGATTTTTCGGATTTTCGGCAAATTCGCAATCCGCGAACTCTCGCAAATTTGTCGAAAATCCGTGAATCCGCTCGCGGCGGATTTTTTGCTTGGTTGCGGCGCGCGGCGTGGTGCACGGCGTTCACTTTCCGTCATTAAGCGTTTGCCGAGTTGTTTTTCTCGATCATATTTTGCGAGTGCTGCGCCATTTTGGATCTTGCTGCGTGATCCCGCGGGAGTTTGGCGCCCGCGAATACGTAATCGCGGCTTGCCACCTTGCACAGCACACCTCGCGAGAGTTCGCAATTGCGAACACGTAGTTGCGGCTGAAAGGAACAATCTCGCACTCGCGAAATAGAGATTTTGCAATTCTGCACAAGAAATCCACCAGCAAACAGGATAAACCTTCAGAAAATGATGATTTTTATCAGAATCACTCCTCAGGTTGACATTTGCATGGGCTTTTTTTTTTCAAGGAGTCCATTTTTGGGGGGGTGGAGGGAAGGAAGTGCCCCACAGTCTCCAACTTCCTTTTCCTGTCCAGCAGGCTCCTCCCAGTGCTTTGTCCATCTCCTGATACAGTAAAGGGGGTGGTGTCCATCTCCTGGTCACTTTCATTTGGATCTGGAGCTGGAAGGATTACTTTTTGTGGGTGCTGCTGGATATTTGGATTTGAGGCCTTTTTGACTTTCTTTGGATCACTTTTGGATTAGAAATCAACTTTCACAAGTAAGTTTGTTTGGGGCATTACAGTTGCTGCAACTACAATTTTGGAACTTTTTCAGAACATTAAAAAAATTATATTGTGGGTAGTCACAGTATCCAGTAGGACCAGAGTTGGTTATGGGTGCATGATACAACTGTTTTGTTGAATTTAAACACCATTGAGGCCATGGATGGGCTGGGATTGTGCTTATTTTATTGTTTTTTGTCGTTTTTTTGGGGCTGCTGGTGTGGTCTTTTGCCCAGGGGTGGTGGTGCATGGACTGAGTGTGCCTGTGGTGTGGTCTCACTCTCTTTAATGTAAACATCATGGATGGCATTGGATTGTGGTGATTTTTGGCTGTTTTTCTGTTTTTTGGGGGTGTACTGTTGATGTGGACTGGCCATGTGGGTGGTGGTGGTGGCCACCTTGAGTGCTGGCTGGTACAGGCAACATGTGCTTGGGGTGCAAGGGGCCATTTTGAAGAGAGGCAGTGTCTGAGGCCTGCACTTATTTTGCCTACTTTTCATCCATTATGCCCAGGGGTAGTGAGTGTTGCATGGGCCTAGTCTTTCTGAGGGGTGTCTTCTTGAATGTAAACACCATTGAGGCCATGGATGGGCTGGGATTGTGCTGAATTTTGTGGTTTTTGTCGTTTTTTGGGGCTGCTGGTGGGGCCCTTTGCCCAGGGGTGGTGAGTGTTGCCTGGGCCTAGTCTTTCTGTGGGGTGTCTTCTTGAATGTAAACACCATTGAGGCCATGGATGTGCTGGGATTGTGCTGAATTTTGTGGTTTTTGTCGTTTTTTGGGGCTGCTGGTGGGGCCCTTTGCCCAGGGGTGGTGAGTGTTGCATGGGCCTAGTCTTTCTGTGGGGTGTCTTCTTGAATGTAAACACCATTGAGGCCATGGATGTGCTGGGATTGTGCTGTTTTTTGTCGTGTTTTTGGGGCTGCTGGTGTGGCCTTTTGCCAAGGGGTGGTGATGCATGGACTGAGTGTGCCTGTGGGGTCTCACTCTCTTTAATGTAAACATCATGGATGGCATTGGATTGTGGTGATTTGTGGCTGTTTTTCTGTTTTTTTGGGGTGTACTGTTGATGTGGACTGGCCATGTGGGTGGTGGTGGTGGCCATCTTGAGTGCTGGCTGGTACAGGCAACATGTGCTTGGGGTGCAAGGGGCCATTTTGAAGAGAGGCAGTGTCTGAGGCCTGCACTTATTTTGCCTACTTTTCATCCATTATGCCCAGGGGTGGTGAGTGTTGCATGGGCCTAGTCTTTCTGTGGGGTGTCTTCTTGAATTTAAACACCATTGAGGCCATGGATGGGCTGGGATGGTGCTGATTTTATTGTTTTTTGTCGTTTTTTTGGGGCTGCTGGTGGGGCCCTTTGCCCAGGGGTGGCGAGTGTTGCATGGGACTAGTCTTTCTGTGGGGTGTCCTCTTGAATTTAAACACCATTGAGGCCATGGATGGGCTGGGATTGTGCTGTTTTTTTGTGGTTTTTGTCGTTTTTTGGGGCTGCTGGTGGGGCCCTTTGCCCAGGGGTGGTGAGTGTTGCATGGGACTAGTCTTTCTGTGGGGTGTCCTCTTGAATTTAAACACCATTGAGGCCATGGATGGGCTGGGATTGTGCTGTTTTTTGTGGTTTTTGTCGTTTTTTTGGGGCTGCTGGTGGGGCCCTTTGCCCAGGGGTGGTGAGTGTTGCATGGGACTAGTCTTTCTGTGGGGTGTCCTCTTGAATTTAATCACCATTGAGGCCATGGATGGGCTGGGATTGTGCTGTTTTTTGTGGTTTTTGTCGTTTTTATGGGGCTGCTGGTGTGGCCTTTTGCCCAGGGGTAGTGGTGCATGGACTGAGTGTGCCTGTAGTGTGGTCTCACTCTCTTTAATGTAAACATACTGGATGGCATTGGATTGTGGTGATTTGTGGGTGTTTTTCTGTTTTTTTGGGGTGTACTGTTGATGTGGACTGGCTTGGGGTGTAAGGGGCCATTTTGAAGAGAGGCAGTGTCTGAGGCCTGCACTTATTTTGCCTACTTTTCATCCATTATGCCCAGGGGTAGTGAGTGTTGCATGGGCCTAGTCTTTCTGTGGGGTGTCTTGAATGTAAACATCATGGATGGCATGGGATTGTGCTGATTTTTCTGTGTTTTGTCGATTTTTTGGGGTGTATAACTGAACTGATGTTCCTCTGTCTTCCATTGCTTTTAGGTGCACAAGACTCAAGAGAACCACCAGTGCCAGGAAGAAGTCCTGCAGCGGTGTGTGTGTGCAGCATAACGTCACGCGACGTCACGTCTGGACACAGACAACTCTGCAACTTGTGCAACTGCTGCCTGCTGTTCTGACCTGCTCTGAAGAAGATGGCCCCCAAAAAAGTTACCCGTAGCTCCTCTAGCAAGAAAGGTGCCAGTAAGGAGCAGAAGAAGCAAGTTACCAAGGAGACTGGTGTGCCGGCCGCCCCTTTTTTTGGGAGTAAAAAAAAAAGTATGCCTGCAGCAGCAGCGGGATCTGCTGGGGACCAAGCTGGGAGCAGCACCCCCGCTCCATTGGGCTCAGTGCCACCACCACCACCACGCCAACTTAAGTCCAAGCCCTTGAGTGCTGCAGAGGCAGCCAGTATAGTTGTTCAATCACCATCGACCAGTGATGTTGGCTCATCGCAAGAAAGCAGCAGCAATGTCCCTCAATCAACACAGGTTGTTGTAGCTCATCTGACGAGTGTTGAACAACCACAGCCGCAACAACAATCACAAGTGCAAGTACAAGCCCAAGTACATGTGGAAGGAGAGGCAGCGCAAGGAGATGCGCAAGCAGAGGTGCATGGAGGGTCACAAGTGCCCACAATAGTTGTTCCTCCCGAAGTAGGGGCACATCAGGAAATCGACAATCAAGGCGAGGTATCATTTGAGAAAGACACTCCTCCTGATGATCATTCATTGTCTTCCACACCCCTAGCAAGGAAGAGATCAAGGGTGGTGTCTACATCTTCTTCAAGCACACCTCCTTCTGATGATACGGATCAAAATTGGGAACCAGCACCACTGCCGTCTGAGAGTGAGGCACACCATGATCTGACAAAGGTAGTTAAGCGTAAAAGGAAGCTCGTCCAAAGTCTCAGAGTTATGGAGTGTGATGATGAGGCTCAGCAAGAAGTGGCGGATACTGCTGCTGATGAAGACTCTGACAACGACGACCCAGTCATCATAAAGGTCACTGCAGCCCCAGCGGGCATGCAGCAAACAGACATTTTGACCCTAGCCCGAAAAGCTGCTGAGCGTGATGATGATGATGTTGTCGACGAGGAGGCAGTGGAAACACCACCACAATCATTGGAGTTAAGTAGTACACCAACTCGTACCGCTTCCATATTTCTTTCTGGCAAGAAGGGACCTCCATCCACCTCGACCTTAATTAGTGGCGGTGAAAGTGCACAACGTACAAATGTTGGGCAATCCAGATCCTCCACTTCATCCGGCATTCGCAGCATGACCACCACCAGTATCGCCGCCTCCTCCGGCCCCCACAGACACTTCAAGTCCCCAGTTTGGGACTTCTTTACTGTTTGCACAAAAAGGGAAAACTTCGCCATTTGTACCATTTGTAAGCAAGCAGTTAGTCGTGGTAAGTTTGGTACCAACTATGGTACCGGAGGCCAGAGAGGTCATTTTAAGAGACAGCACACTGTCCAATGGTTTGCGCACCTAAAGGCGATCAAGGAAGCCCGAATTGGAAGTCAAGAAAACGTTGATGTTTCATCTGATGATGACGAGGAGGAAGAAGACGTGTCAAACACTTCACTTACACCCAGTACCCCTGTCAGCAGCACACCCCATGAGAGGCACACTGAGTGTTGGAGCGAGTGAGACACCAACGCGCAAAAGTTCACCAGCGAGCATAATTGCGTCAACGAAGTCATTATCATCCCGTAAATGCTTGGTCCAGGGCAACATTAGAACCATGTTTTCTTCAGACGCGCCATATGAACGCAACCACCCACTGACGCGTCTGTATAACACTAAGCTGGCTAAAATGCTAGCTGTGGACCTTCTCCCTTTTTCTTTTGTAGAAGCGGTAGGTTTTCTAGAATTAGTGGCAACGCTCTGCCCTAAATGGAAAGTTCCTAGCCGGTTCTATTTTGCCAGAGTTGCGGTTCCAGCACTACATGAAGATGTGCTGGAGGCGATTGGGGCAGCTTTGCAGAAGAGTGCTGTTCACACAATACATCTGACAACAGACATGTGGACCAGTGGCGCAGGCGCTGATTACATGTGCATCACTGCACACTGGGTCTCTTTTTCAGGTGTTAAAGCAAAGCTAAACGCAGGTGTTGACCCGGACCAAGTTTTTAAAGCTGCTCGGAAACATGCAACACTAGCCATATTTGGCTTGGAGAAAAGTCACACATCACAAAACATTTTGGACGAGTTTAACAAAAAGGTCTTTCACTGGCTGTCCCCAAAAAAACGAAAGATTGGTTATGTTTCCACGGATAATGGCGCCAATGTAGTTAAGGCCATGGCGCTGGGTGATTATTTCAGAGTGCCGTGTTTGGCGCACTGTAGCAACCTGGTAGTTCAAAAATTCTTGAGTGATAAAGACAGTCCAGCGTGCGAGGTAATGGCCACCTGCCGCAAAATGTGCAACCATTTCAGCCATTCTTTTAAGGCCCGGAAGCATCTGAGGAAACTGCTACTTGAACGTCGAATGCCAGTGAAAGCACTCATCCAGGAGGTGGCAACACGTTGGAACTCAACCTTCTACATGCTTGAGCGTCTGTATGAGCAGTATACGGTACTCGATCACTATTTCTTGAAACAGGGTACAGCTCAGAAGGACCTGAGGATGGGTGCGGCGCAATGGGACATAGTTAAAAGCCTGACAGACATGCTTCGTCCTTTTGAGTTCTTCACGCGTGCAGTCAGCCAGGAGGACTGTAATTTGGGAAAAGCTATCCCATTGTTGTGCATGCTGGAGCACCAACTGAAGGCGGTGTCTTCTGAGTTAGAAAAAGATGAAAAAAACAAAGACCCTTTTCTTTTGTCGGAGAAATTATTAGAGCGCCTACGTGGTGATGAACGTCTTAAAAAGATCAACTCAGAACAGCATTACATTTGTGCTACTATTCTGGATCCACGCTACAAAAAGGCGCTGGCAGGCCAAGCATTCTTTCCTTTTGCTGATGAAGATGTTCAAAAGTACAAACGTTGGCTAGCCTGGTCAGCCAAGAGGTTTGAAAAAGAAAGGCAGGATATTGAAGGAGAAGGCAGTACATCAGCATCAGCATCAGCAGGCCATCCCCAGTCAAAAGAATCCACTTCTGCACCTGTGGCTGTGGCACAAGTGACCTCTCAGCCGTTAAAGACACCGGCAACCGGATCATCTGCACCACACACAAGAGTAACAGTGGCTGCTGAAGAGGATTGGCTAACTTTGCTTGGGTATGGTTATCGAAAAAAGGTCACAGGCACAGCAAAAAGTAAGCAACGTGGAGGAACCGCTGAGGACCTTGAGTCGATGGTGCAGGACTATCTGAATGACTCAACAGAGGTCTTTCTTAATGATGAGCCATTGCAGTATTGGCATGGGAAAAAACAATTGTGGCCACAGCTCTCCAACCTGGCTATAAACTACTTGTCTTGCCCACTCGCAAGTGTGTCTTCTGAACGTGTTTTCAGTGCTGCTGGTGGCATTGTAACTCCCAAACGGAGCCGCCTCTCGCCCAAAAATGTGGAGAGGCTAACAATGATCAAGATGAATCAGCACCACATACCACCAGATTACAAAGTACGAGAAAGCACGCAGCATGAAGACGAGGAGGACAGCAACGTAGATGAGGGAATTTGTTCTCTGTTCAGTGACGCTGACCTCATCCTGCCTGAATTCGCAGAGTATGATGACGAACTCTTATTCTTATTCCCTGACACCGAGGCCTGAAAATGAGACAATGAATCAAGACAATAACTTTCTTTTTCGTCCTTATTCACTTTTATTCCTGTGTGTCTGTCTTTCTTTGTTTTGCACAGTTAATTTAATTCTAACTTTAATCACCTAATCACAAAAACAAGCCCATCAGCAGAACTGTCTTCACTTGTTTGCCTATTGATTTGAAGGTGCCGCAGTCTACATTCCTCATGTTCACAAGTTCAGAAGAACATGCTCCTCTATCCTCCTCCTCCAGACTCCTATTTCCCGCAAAGCAGAGGGCTGGATTACGCCCAATGAAGAAAGACTCAGCACTTTTGGAGGTGTTCTACTTCTTTGCGGGTGAGTTGACAGCTCTGGGCCCATTGCTGTGAAGCTCTAATAACGGATAAAAGTGTTTTGGACCAAATATGAGGCGGAAATTTCTTGCCGTTTTTGCTGACTTGCTTGCCTTTGAGGTGCTCTTTGGTGGGGTTCCGGGTGTTTGTGGGTGAGTTTTGGGGTCTGGGAGCACTGCTGCGACAGTCTAATCTTGATTGCATTTGCTTTTCAGGAAATCCGTGGTGGAAAACAGGAGTTATGATGATGACCTAGCTGCACAGCTCGTTTGGACCGAAGGCCGAGAGATATTGTAAGTATGAGATTTAGCTTTTTGGCTGTTTGGGGGTGTTGTCGTGTGCTTTTTGGCGGGTGGGTGGGCGGGTCTCTTGGGGCATTCCTGTGAAGGTCTAATAAGGATAGAAGTGTCTAGGACAAAATCCATGCAGAATTTTTTTTTGCTATTTCTTCTGACATCTTGCTCAATGTAGCGTTTTCGGGGGCCTGTTTGAGGGGCTTCCTGGTGTTTGTTGGTGGGTTTTGGTGTCTCTGTCGGAGCACTGCTGCGACAGTCTAAACTTGATTGCATTTGCTTTTCAGGAAATCCGTGGTGGAAAACAGGAGTTATGATGATGACCTAGCTGCACAGCGCGTTTGGACCGAAGGCCGAGAGATATTGTAAGTATGAGATTTTGCTTTTTGGCTGTTTGGGGGTGTTGTCGTGCGCTTTTTGGCGAGTGGGTTGGCGGGTCTCTTGGGGCATTCCTGTGAAGGTCTAATACCGGATAGAAGTGTTTAGGACAAAATCCATAACGAAAAACCTTTTGGCATTTTTTGTAACTTAGGGTTCGTTAGGGTTAGCTAACTATTATTTTGGCCATACTTATTTATCCTTAAAAAGGTGACTCAGACAGAGTACGCAATTTCAACAATATTGTACTGTCTATTAGGGAAATCAAAGTGTGACTTTTTGCACCACACAGCGTACATACCTTATATTTATTTATCAGTGGTATTGTAATAGCACTTCCTGTTTTCCGTTCAATAATTACAGGCCGGGTTTCAGTCAACATCCGCCAGGCAGGCAGTGGACAGGGTGTCTTCTGTCAGTGGTCACCAACATTGATGGACGAAGCATCAGCTGGAATGGAGGAGTGCCGCTAATAAGAGGAATTGTTTGCTGCATGCAACTTACTTACCAAATTCAACAGGACAACTCCAACAACATACAGAATACAGATACAGTATCCATTGTTTTCTTCTATGAGTGTGACTGCATGTGGTTAGCTTTAGTTTGTACCCAAAGATTTCTTTATCTTCAATTATTGTTTGTCCATGCTGTGCTTTTTTTTTCTTCTCTCAACAAAACCTACCCAAAAAGAAACCCCCATTCCCATCCATTTTCCAAACCCTAACCCTCTTCCCCCGGGCTGTGTGGTTTTGCTTGATGACTGACTAAATGACATCAATAATTCCACACACTTGCTGGGGAGGATAAGGTCATAGCAACAGGCTGGTGAAGGAATACGAGGATATATTCTAGCCTTACTCAGCTTCAGTACTATTTCTTGTAGTAGTAGGAGCCAATGTCAAATAAATTCAACGCAAGTACTAGTTATACTTGCAATACTTTACCATTTGTTAGGCTACATTGTGGCACTGTTCTAGTGTACTGTCACCTGCTATATTCTCGATCGTACCGTAACCGTTGTAATGCTACAGTAAGGACAAACCAGGTTTCGTTTTCTTTTTTTCCATAGGCATGCAACTGCCACTGTGTCACACCACTAGTACCACCGCAATGAGGAAATGTCATCCGCCCAGGATTGCCAACCTTAATCCCCATTTCACGTGGAGCCAGCCCTGGGCCTAGCCCTAATTTCTAACACAAATTACAGGTAAGATAAGCGTTTGGTGGGAGGTAGTATAATGGAGTATTAGGACTAGACGAGAGATTGACGGTAGTACTACTAAAGTCCTAGGACTCTTCAGGAAAACAAACTTACTGTTACACCCCCACCCACCAGACTGAAAAGCAGTAAAAAACAGGTATGGTCAGATAAAGTTTAAAAAAGTATATTTATGTAGCCCTAACAAAATAATCTCCCTCAAGACCCTCCCTAACCCCAACGATTGTCTTTGAAAAGTCCCAAAAAGCACCCAACTCCCAAATCCCACCCCCCAAAAGTCTCTAAAAAAAGGGCAAGGGACACTCCACTACTGGAGGGTGCTGGTGAATTTTGCGGCCAGGGCATCATACTCCTTGCGGAGGGTGGCATGCTCGAAGCGGAGGCCCTCCACCAAGTTCTTGTACCTATGGACCTCCTGCTCCAGGTAGGACATTCTCACTCCTAGGCGGCACTGGCGTGCCTTGCAGCTCCTGTGGGGGGCAGCTGGTCTTTTTGCTGCTTGGCGGTGGCGGTTGGCTTTGTTAGCCCGGCTCCGTACCGCTGGAGCACTGCGCTGGCTGGCAGCCCGTGGGGTCACGGAGGAGGATGCAGCTGTCCCTGTCGAGGATGTTGTGGTTGCACCGGTCGACTGCGTGTCCTCCCACTCCTCCAGGGCCACCAGCCGCCGATATTCCACGACAGTGGCATCCAGCCTCCGTTGCCGGGCCATTCGAGCCTGCTCCCTCCGTGATGTCGATTTGGAAGGAGCAACTATATGAAGAAAGAAAGACATAGTCTGTAACCAATGCTCCTTAACATTAATAACACAAAGTGATTGAGCCGAAAGTTGTGTCACAGTACAAGTAGCAAATTGAAAGCACAGTACATAACTATTGAGGACAGTATCTATCTAACCTCCCACTTCTGCATCCTTGCTCTAACATTAGTGGTAGTTTAATGAACAAATTCTACGACCACTATGGACTTCCATTAAAGTCGACTATGACAGTACACCAGTCTTATTCTTCTTCTTCTCTCTTGTTTCGGAAAATTGGTACGTTATCTTATGCAAGCCGGCAGAATGCCAGCGCAGTGAACTTGCACCCGAGAAAAACAGACGCACACCATGATGAGTGAGACAGACTTGCGTTACTGTACCGGTCCAGTACATGCAGGTGGGAAAGCTATTACTTTTCTATTACGGGTGGCACTGAGAATACTCTGTTACAAGGGCTACTGCTTAATTAATTTACCTTTCACCCTACAGTGCAAATGAGTACTAGAAAAGGAAAATGAAGAAGCTAAATAATTAGATTATCTATCACTTCACATGGGATGTATTTGATGACATATGGGATGACTTTAGGTGCTTTGCTTATTATTGAGTGAACAGTGATACACCCACACATGAATGACGTACTACTACTAAACTAAAGTTATTAAGAGAGGTACGGAGTGTCCACCGTAATAACCGGATATATGCTGTGCTTGCAGTTGCAATACAAACTATTGCTACTATTCATGGTAGTATTGGACAAATTTACAATTTCTTTTCCTTGTCTTCCCTACACTGGAACGGACGTGCGGGTGCGGTGTTACATGCTCTTCAAGGTAACACTTAGTTCATCCAGTGACCATCTACTCTCTCTAGATACACATGTGCTATCTAAGAGTCAGATAATACAATGCTCCAGGCATCCATCCATTCAAAGTATATGCACACATACAGTTTATGTTTCACCCACCCAAGCTGTTGTCCTTCCACCCATCCTTGCTTCATCATTGACCCAGCCATGCACCATACCATATTCTTTCCTTCCCAGCCACCTCGGGGGCCAAGCAAACACATATCATTCTTCTTTGCCAGCCATCATAAAATTTCTCGTCCTTCCACACTTACTTACACCCTTCTTTCGCTTTTCGAATATATAGCTTACCTCTGCCCGCCACCACCGTGTCAACGCTCACAGGCACATTGGTGTCGTCCGGCACTCGCACCGCCTCCTCCCCAGAAGTGTTGTCCTCCTCATCCACCACCTCCGCGCTGGCCCCGCCACCAGATGTTCCACCTACAAAGTAAATTTTTAGAATGTTAGAATACACCACTCACTACTGTATAATATTTGGTCTAGGAGGAATAAAGAAAGTTAAAAAAAACAAAATACAATGTAATAATTTGTAACTGTATACTCTACAGTAAAAATGTCCCTTTTTCCAGGGAAGGCTGTTGTCTTGCTGCACTTGTTGGCACAACTGATGAATGCTTGCTTTTTATTTTTAACACACAACACTTTTTCTCCTAACAGAAGCTTGACTTCTAAGAACACGATCAGGGTCAAGCTCAAGTTCAAACCAGGTGAGAGCTTAGCTCGACCACAAGAAATGTGTCCAATTAATTGTTAGCACTAAGCACTTTTCCATTTTCAGTTAAACGTTTACTTTTATGACAAAGTTGATTTTAATAAATGTGTTTAGTTTTAATAAAGCTTTTAAACTTAAATAGACTCTGTGGTTTTTGGTCCTCCAGACTAGAGTAGATGAGCTAAAGGTTTTGGAATTTTTGCAAGCATGAGTGCCTCTGACACTTCTTGACTGTGACTCCGTACTCTTGCCCTGCGTAGGATAATCTAATGATCATTGGGGATCAATCATCGGTGACTTAGGGAGCTAAATGACTCTGCCACACTATCTAGTCAGTAAGGAGATTGGGGGTTCTTCAAAGTCTGATATCACTGAGGTATGTGGAAAGAAAGTCTACCTGCGCCTATTATAATTGATAAACAATGCACTATTTAGTGTTCATAGTTCGGTTTGTGCAGATTTGTCCCTGCAACAGTAGTAGAATGGATTGTCCTCCTATCCAAAACAAAAGTAAAGTAGTATCTTATTCTTTCTTGGTGGTCATTCACCTTTTTATTGTTGGCAATTGTCAAAGCATAAACATTTAGAAGACTTGAAAAGACATTATGGACAATCCCAGAGGACTGCACTCAGTGCATAGAGCTATTGCTGACTAGAATGGGAGTCCAATGGAATTGCCAAATGTGCAATCTTAGTTAGCTACACACACAGACTAATAAGAATAATCTAGTAATACCACAGGGAGTCATAGTCGAGGCAGGATAAGAATTTAGATCCAGTCTACAAGAAGATCAAAGACGATTTAGAAAAAATCGAATGAGGAACGCTAGGAAAAAATAGGTACTCTTTATTAAAATTAAAACTTACTGGGGCCAGCAAAGGAGCCCTCGCCTGCCCGATCCTGGCCTGCTTCCTCCTGAACAGCACCCTCCTCCTGTGTCCTCTTGCCCTTGGGGGGAGCTGATGTACAACATGAAAGAAAGAAAGACCAGAAAACATGGATGAGATTTGTCAACCAAATCAAACATTTCAAAAGAACTATAACAAAATATTTTGGAGAAATAGCAAATAGATAGACAACTATTCCACGGGATATATTGACCTATCTCATGTGGTATACTACGTTATTCGTATTGCCTGATTTGCGGACCGTTGACTTTCAAAGTTCCTATGTAAGTCAATAAACAGACTACTAAAAAGGTTTGCCTAGGCCTGGCAGGCAGAAGTCCGCAGCACGCAAAGTGACAGACAAAGTCCATCCTGCTTGCAGATCAGTGAATACTCAAACTATCAATCCACCGACCAACACCACTATTTCTTCTTATAGCCATGTGTCTAAAGGAAGGACTGGACTTCAGTCTATTGGGGCTGATTTAGAAGTCCCTTGCGGCTCATTTTCCTCCATTGTTGCGTGACTTTTGTGACGCAGCGGCAGAACAAAAGAGTCGCCATGGTGCGACGTATATATTAAAAAAAAACGCATATGGGAGGTGCATCACGTTGTAAAGCCCTGCACCATCAGGGGGCGTTCCGGCGCAAGGGAGGGCGTTCCTGCGCAGGAACGAATCCTAAAAGTGGCTGAGGGAAATCTACAAGATGTCAATCAGTCACTTTTAGGACAATGATGCGTGACTCAAACCCTGCGCCTGCTTGAAGCCGACGTACGGCTTGATGCAGCATTGGGGAGATAGGGCACCCCAGAGCATTGCTGGAGCCATCGTTGGCACGCAACTCCAGCAATGCGCCGCCTTTACACCACAGATGCGTAAGGCTTCTGTGACGTTTTGGGCCAATGGGTGGTGGTGGCATGGCGCACAATTACTGCCGCATCCCTGCTTCTTTGCAGGGATGCGCCGGTAATTGAAAATATGACCCTTGGTGTCTAGCATTACGCAGTTCTTTACACTACACTCATACATAATTTCTCAGGCCAATGAAATGAACACAAAATACAAAACAAATAGGCATAGTAGCAAGCAAGGCTACTGAGAAGGAGAGCAGTGCACCTGAAATGCATAGAAGATTTTGAAATATAATTTACCTAATGTAATCGGCAGCATTATTGCTCTTGGTAAAGAACAAAGATTTGCAAATAACAGAGCCGGATAAAACAGATTAGTGATGAAATAGCTAGAAATGGCTACTACTACTCACCAAGCCCGGGGACCTCTACGCCGAGCGCGTCCAGCAAGTCCCGTTCCCGGTCCATGACATCCGTCCAGCAGTGGGTGGCCTGGTTATAGGTGTGCCGGACCCCAGAGAGCTTAAACATGGCCCGGCACACCTTCTCCCACCGCTTCCGGCGCTCCCGGATGCTATAGCCGGTTGTGATCTTGCCGCCTCCCAGGATCGTCTTGGGGAGGCGGCGCTGGACGTGGAAGATGAGTGCGGCCACCTCCTCCGCGCTAAAGATCTCCCGTGGCATCACTTGCTCCCCCCTCAAACGCCCGCACGGGAGCCGGGCACGGGGTGCGGGACCCTTCCCTTCTCAGGGTGCTTCCCGGCTCCCTTTACCATGGTCTGGGCAGAAATGAGTTAAATAATAAAGAAGAAATAGAATAGGGAAGAAGAAAATAAAAGAGTTTAAAAAAGTAGTTTAAAATTAACAAAAAGTAGCAGAAAACACAAAAATATAGAGCTAGAAAAATAGAGGGATAGATAATAAGTAAAATAGATCAAATAAACTTCAAAAAAGCAAAGGATGGCAGAGATTCAGAGAGGATACAGAAAGCATACCCAGAACCATAGCAATGAATGAGAAACAAGATGGCCGCGCCCATTCATGACCGCGTGGGTAAGTTCGCGCGAGATTTTCCTCGCGATCACGCGCGAAATTGTACTAGCGAGCAGCAAACTTTGCGAGATTACACATAGCGGCCGGAAACGGTATTACGTCACGCAAACAAGATGGCCGCGCCCTCGTACGACCGCTAGGGTAACTTCGCAAATGTATAGCTACAAGCGCCTTGCGAACACGCAAAAAATCACGCGAACATACACGCCGCAAAAAAAAAATTGTATCCGCACGCATTCGCGGCTTCCGAAATCGATCTCGCACGGATTCGCGCCCCGCAAATCGCGCGAAATTGCAGAAAAATGATTTTTGCTAAACTGAAAGCAATTAGCAGGTGCAAAAGTTCAAACTTAACATTAGTAACCATTCACTCTAGTGCTTCCTGAGGGGCCCCTCCAGAGTTCAGTTGCCTATTTGCAACTATTCCATGACCCTGCTATGACCCAAACAGCAGGCTCATAGAATAGCTACAAGTAGACCATAAAGGTCCTGTGAAAAAAAATTGCACTGCAACAGAAAGCAAATTACAAATAAGGAAGGAAGCAGGTGCCAGCCAGACTGGAAGTTTCAAAATTACTGACACATTAATCACCCCCAAATTAATTCATGGCAGTTGAAGAAGGGCAGGTGTGCTTGCTTTCACTGCAACAGAAAGCAAATTACAGATAAGGAAGGAAGCAGGTGCCAGCCAGACTGGAATTTTCAAAATCACTGACACATTAATCAACCCCAAATTAATTCATGGCAGTTGAAGCAGGGCAGGTGTGCTTGCTTTTTTTCACCCCCATAATCTACAGTGATAAACAAACCTAATGGGTGGCAGTGAGGATGTACCAGAGGGTGACATGGGTGTACCAGAGGGTGGCAGTGGTGAAACAGAGGGTGCTGTGAACCTGTGATCATAAACCAGACGTAGAAACAACATAGTCGCGGCCGTTGCGAGCCGAAATGTAAGTTCGCAATTGCGAAATGGTCCACAAATCCTCGCGAACGCTCGCCAACACAAAAAACGTAAAAATCCGCAAATCCGCGAGAGTTCACGTATTTTTGCGGATTGTGAATCCGTAAATTCGCGTACGCGAGATCCGCTAGATCCGCCCATGCTTACTCGCCACCTCAATGTACGTGCAACCATGAACATTCCTTATGGCACTAAGCTAACTATAGTACTCTCCTCAACCCTGCGAGCTGACCTCACCATCACTCTCTACAAAAATGGCATCGTTTTAATCCAAGCCTCTACCAAAACCTTAAAAAATTCACAGACCTTTTTATCCTCCTCAGAAACCACGTGCACGACACTGGCCGGGTAACTAACTCCCGTCCTGATGAGTCCTCATCCAGCCCATCCAATGTGGCTAGCCTCTCACAAACCCCACTAATGTCCTCCAACAGAGGCCACCCTAATCACTCCAGCACGTCTCTTGGCCTTGTCAACAGAATCACCTCTAGACCTTCGATCCCCTCCCTACTAGCACCCCAGGTAGACCACGCCACCGGTACGCCCCTTAAGTACTATGATACAGTTCGCAATTGCCCTTCCTGCCCTGATGAGTCCTCATCCAGCCCTTCTAGCGTGGCTAGCCATGCACAAATGCCTCTAAGGTCTCCTAACACTGACCACTCTATCCACCCCATTACGTCTCCCAGCCTTGCCAACAGAATCACCCCTAGACCTTTGGTCCCCTCCCTACTAGCTCCCCAAGTAGACCATGTCACCGGTACGCCCATAAAGAACTATGATACAGGTCACGCTTGCCCTTTCCACCCAGATGAGTCCTCATCCAGCCATTCCAGCCTGGCTAGCCTCTCACAAACCCCTCTTGGGTCTCCCAACACTGACCATCCTAACCACTCCAGTACATCTCCCAGCCTTGACAACAGAATCACCTCCAGACATTTGGTCCCCTCCCTACTAGTTCCCCAAGTAGACTTTGTCACCGGTACGCCCCCAATGACCAATAACAAAGTACCGGCAAGCGGGCTCCATCATAGATCCAATGGCTCACACCACAGGTCATACTAGTCCTTCTCCCCATCACCTATACACACTGTCAGAACTGCTCCCGAACCACTGCCCCCTGCCTTCCAACAACTCCCTCTTTTAGGGTCATCGAACCCCTGCACGCCAGAGCTACCAATCTAACCCAGAGCATTCATATTTCCATCCTGGAGCTAATGAACCTCCTTCATCTCGCTGAACTCTCCCTCGCCAACCTCATGCCCCTGCCTATCGCCGCCCCCCTGCATTTGACAGAGCTCCTGTAAAATGCAGTAAATGAAAGATGAATCCTTATTTGCTGTATCAGGATGTATGTTTATTCTTGGTAATCAAATAATCAAGTACAGCATTTAGATAAGGTAGTAATCCAAGTTCCAGTAAAGGTTAAGGTAAATGCCCCACCGGGAGCAGCTGCCCTGCTGCTCAGCCTCCAAGGTAACTGACAGTACACTTAAAGATACACAGATAGAACTAAGGATGACATCATAGAGACAGGCTGAGCAGCAGAGTACAAGAGACTAAGAAGGGACAAGAAAGAGAGAAGAGCAGGGAGAAGCAGGATACAACAGCTCCCTAAACAACTACTTCCGCTATCCTTGAGACATCTTCGTCCCCGCTAGCACCCATGCCACCTCTCTGAGGAAGAAACCCGGGCTCTTGTCCTATCCTACAACTCTACTTCTACCACTCCAAGTCCACCAGACTGAATTGGAAATCCTTGCCATCCTCCGGGACTACGACACTACCCTAGCTTTCCCTTATCCTTTCGACGTAAAGGCCAACATGCCATTTGTACGGTCACTATCAACCCCAACAGACCGGCTACTACCCGCAACAGAATTGTGGTCAAGCGTAATCTAGCGCGTGTTCACCTGTCTGCCCAGACTATCGAAACTCCTTCCAAATCTTCTCTGTCTGGTCTTTTAATCAATTGCTGATGGGCAGCTTAGCACGCCGCAGATATTGCTGATCTCATCCTTTACAAAAATTTCGACTTTGCGATCCTTATAGAATCATGGCTCAATGACTCCTCATCCCCATGCCTGGATCTCCTAGGCTGGACTGACAATCTAACGCTCTAACCTTCTTGTGACGGAACTTCTGGCGGACACCACCGAATCCTGCGAATACCTAGCCCTCGCTATTTACAGCAACTCCACACAACTGTGCAACCTGCACATCTTTTACCAACCCCCAGGCATGAATGACTCCTTCGCTGACCACCTCATTGAGATCATTACAGCCAAGAGTTCCAGCAATGCCAAAGATATTTTCCTGGGTGGCTTTAACTTGCATTGGAATGATCCTAAGGATTGACATGTCAACACCATAAAAGACCTCCTAGCCGATCAAGCCCTAACCCAAGCCTGCTCACTACTAACTCACTCAAAAGGGGCCACTCTTGACTGGATCATCTCCAAAGAATCAACAGTCAAACTTATCTCTATAGACCCTTGCGACTAGTCGGACCACCACGCCATCACCTTCCTTCTACCTGGCACCCACAAGACAAGGGCACAGCAACCGGTGATCCCTAAACGCTGGATCAGAGACACCAAGAACCAGGACCGCAGTGAACTTGAGGCTCGCTGCAAATCCGACGCCCCCCCCTTCGCATATCACAACAGCCAGTGGCCTCAACGATCACTACTCTGCGACTATATCAAACATCCTGGATGAGCTGGCCCCACTAAAACTGTAAAGAATCCAAATCAAAGACAGAAACCCCTGGTTCACAGGATTCCTCAACAATGAGAGGAGAGCCCTCCAGCAAGCTGAAAGATCCTGGAAGCAGCACCCTTCTGCCGCACATTTAAAACTCCTGCGCCAGGCCAGAAATGTCTACAACAGGAACATACTCAAGTCTAAAAAAGAATTCTTCAGAACTGAACAAGAGATGGCCAAGAACAGACCCCACAAGCTCTTCGAACTGGTCAAACACCAATCCAACAAACTGGCCAAAACCTCAAAAGAATATCCCAAGTCTCTTCTTTCTTCAGAAGAATTCTCCACTTTCTTCGCCTACAAAATCTCAGCCCTTGGAAACAAACTCAGTTCCATCACATAACCTCATAGCCAGCCACGTCGCCCCCACAGGCTCCACCCAAAAACCATGCTCACTGGACTGACTTCAAAGACTATGACGAAAACTCAGTTTATAAAATCCTATCTACCTTAAACCCTAATAACCATTTTAATGACCCTCTCCCTTCCAACTGCCTAGCATCTGTGGCCCAATCTATTATCCCTAGCTGGACTACAATAATGAATGCCTCTCTCCAGCAGGGAATGATGCCCGACGCTCTAAAAGCTGGCCATGTCCTCCCCATTCTGAAAAAACCATAGCTGAATCCAGCCTCCCCTGACAACTTCAGACCAATCTCCAACATCCCGTTCTTAGCCAAAGTGCTGGAGAAATGTGTGCAGCAGCAGCTAAGTCAACACATCAACAACTTCCACCTGCTCGATGACTTCCAATCCGGATTTATACCAGGGCACAGCACCGAAACCACTATGCTCCACATCGTTGATGCTCTCCAAGCCCTTGACCAAGGCAAAACCTGTCTCCTAATCCTCCTGGACCTATCTTCGGCCTTTGACACGGTCAACTATGACAAACTACACAAACGCCTCAATCTCAGGATGGGATTGGATGCCACTGTTCTAGAATGGTTTAGGTCCTTCCTCCAAAACCGGTCCCAGAGATTCATTATCAATGGCAACCTATCGGCACCATCCCCTGTCACGGTTGGAGCCCCTCAAGGGTCAACCTTGTCCCCCACCCTCTTCAACCTCTACCTGGAACCGCTTGCCGAGGTATTACGCACTGCAAATATCTCCTTTCATATATGCGCTGATAACACTCAGATCTACATCAAAACCTCATCTCTTGAAGAGGTTCTCTTCCTGAACGAAGCCTTGAAACTCACTGTCCAACGGCTTGCATCCAGTGAACTCAAACTCAAAGCAAAGAAAACACAATTTCTCCTGACCTCCCCGCCCAATACCAACCTTGAGATTCAATCATGGATCAAGACTATCACAGCATTAAACTGCCCACCGACCATAGTGGATTCGGCCAAATCCCTGGGAATCACCCTCGACAGCAACCTGAACGTGCAGAACCACATCAATTCGATGGCCAAATCAGCCAGATTCCACCTGAGCTATCTTAGGAAACTGAAACCCTTCCTCGATGCCCCAGACCTAAAAATGGCAGTCCAAGCACTTGTCATCTCCAGACTGGAATATGGCTGTTCTACCCTCTTGGGGTTACTCAAGATCTCCCTGGCACCTCTAAGAGCCTACCTCAATGCGGCCACCATACTACTCACCGGTACGAGGAAATACAACCATATTTCCCCACACCTGAAAGCTCTGAACTGGCTTCCCCTAGAGGCAAGAATACAGCTCAAAGTAGCTTGCATCGCGCACAAAGCTTTACACTCTGAGGGCCCGATGTAGGTGGCAAATACCGAATCTTAAAGATTCGGTATTTACAGATTCTGTAATACCTACATCTCCCCCCTTCATATTTACCGACTCTTAAATACTGAATCGGTAAAATTCGGTATTTAAGAGTCGGTAAATATGAATTCAAAACACATAATAGAGCAGAACAGGTCTGGAGGTGGTGTGTAACTATACTAGTGACTATGAAACAACAGGATGCATGAGCGAACCAATGCTGTTGGGAATGTTGGAAACCACATGGCTGGTACAAGACCCATCAGACCACCCTTGCGGTGGAGTTTACGTCACGTGGGAATTGCTGATTAAACCAAACCACATCAAGCCAGTCAGTGCTGGTGTGGAAATGGATATCAGGCATCCAGCCATGATGTTTGCCATGGAGTGGACTTAATAAAGTGCAGTGCTTAAGTGGTGGTGGTGACTAAAATTGACTACACAGATACTGACGGAATGTGTATACAGAAATCTTTGTGTCAAGGTTTAAAAACACGCCTGGTAGTGGGACTACCTCATGGCGCTGTGCAGGTTGGTCGACATGTTTCAGCTTTCGGGGAATTACCCCAGCTTTCTTCAGGACCCTATATTTAAACTAGCTACTGCAACTATGACTACTAGGTGATAAAAACAATAATAAGTTTTACTAATAGATAGGTTCATCGATACATATCTACCAGAAACCTCAGTGCTTGAACGTCCACTGGCGGGAAAGAAGTAAGTCTTCTTCCTATCAAAAAACAAAAATAATTGTACAACAACACTAGTTCACGCATATGACATCATGAACGTCCAGAGAGACCGTAAAGGAAAACACACCTGCATGAATAATTGACATTCTGCATAGATGGAAAAGCATAATAGCTTAATCACTTAGAGGCATTTCCTCACAGTGATACTCACCCAGCCTTGTGTGGGTGAAGACCTCACCTCACCCGGCAACCGCTCGGGAGTATGAGGCCCCACTCTACGGTGTAGAAAAAAGGGAACAGTGAGAAACTCTACCATGCCCAAGCCAATTGCTCTACACACATAACCCAAAAAACGCATGAAGGAGCCCGTCTGTCAAGGCAACAACCACACACACCATCCTGCATGACACATAACATGTTTAATATCCAACCTCACATGACAAAGTCTGGATACTTAAGAGTACAGGCAAATAAAAGTGCATCTAGGTAGTCTTGTATAAAGTTTACAAACAGTTGTCTAGCCCATAGATTCCTATGCAACCCAATCAGAGGAAGGGCATAGAGGGGAAGGGTAATTGATTATCAAAGAATGCTAAGCAAAAGAGTCCCCTCTCGTGACACTCCGTGTCGAGACTAAAGACCCATCCAAGACACCTCTGATGGTGTGTAGTCAGCCCAAGCCGACTGGTATTGCCAAAACTGATTAAGCTGCTAAAACTAAGAGAGTCCAATGGGACACTCACCTGTCCGTCGGTGCCCCTGATCGTTTGGCCGAGCGGAAGTGAAGGTGATTGTAGAACCGCCCTTCCTGCTTAAGTAACCACCGAGGGATAGGCAGTGGAGTGGAAGGGGCGTGCACTGTACCGAAATACCGGAGCACACGCGGAAGCAGATAGTACTCTGTCGCGCATGCGCAATCATTAGGACAATCTCAGTGTAGGTTTTGAAATGCAGTTCATTGCTTTTGAAAAAAAGAGAGTTAGATTGGCAAACCGCTGATTTAAATAAGGTATTGTGCGCCTACCACTCGAAAAATGCCTGTAATTGAAATAGTATCTTCCTCTGAGCTCGCGCGCATAAGCACACCGGGAGACACTGCTCCCATGCGCATGCGCCCGGCGGAAAGCGCTTTCCTAAGCTTATAGTACACCGCCAATGAATCACCAATCAACTTACAAAACAGATGGTCTTATTATAACATGAAAACATTGAAAAATGCTGTGCATTCTCGTCGTGGCAATGTCTGCATTGCGTCCAAAACAAGTTTATTTATTTTACTGAGATTGCATATTCTTCCAATCTACACCGGAATACATATGGAGGGGAAAAATACAAATTATTCCAAAGTAAGGTCATAATCAGTCTAATGGGCGTGTGGACCGACCAAGAATCACTCTATGATGAAGCGTCAATCGACCTCATGAGGAGTTATATATTAAACTGTGGATCTCCTGAAGTTAATGTACAAGTACAGAGTGCTGTGGATGTTATGGAAATGTCTAGAAGGGGGATAGCGGTAGTGACCGGACAGACAGAGGCGACACACATAATTAATTTGGGTGAGCCTTAAAGGTGCAAATAAAATTTGTTCGCAACCAGATTACATAGACCCGCAACTAAAAAGTTGCTCTAAATACAAAAAACAGACCACCCTTGCGGGTCTTGTACCAGCCATGTGGTTTCCAACATTCCCAACAGCATTGGTTCGCTCATGCATCCTGTTGTTTCATAGTCACTAGTATAGTTACACACCACCTCCAGACCTGTTCTGCTCTATTATGTGTTTTGTGTTTGATAATAGGGGTGCGAGCAGACAGGTCAATAAATATATTCCCCTGGACCCTCCACAACGTCTGTTTTTTGTATTTAGAGCAACTTTTTAGTTGCGGGTCTATGTAATCTGGTTGCGAACAAATTTTATTTGCACCTTTAAGGCTCACCCAAATTAATTATGTGTGTCGCCTCTGTCTGTCCGGTCACTACCGCTATCCCCCTTCTAGACATTTCCATAACATCCACAGCACTCTGTACTTGTACATTAACTTCAGGAGATCCACAGTTTAATATATAACTCCTCATGAGGTCGATTGACGCTTCATCATAGAGTGATTCTTGGTCGGTCCACACGCCCATTAGACTGATTATGACCTTACTTTGGAATAATTTGTATTTTTCCCCTCCATATGTATTCCGGTGTAGATTGGAAGAATATGCAATCTCAGTAAAATAAATAAACTTGTTTTGGACGCAATGCAGACATTGCCACGACGAGAATGCACAGCATTTTTCAATGTTTTCATGTTATAATAAGACCATCTGTTTTGTAAGTTGATTGGTGATTCATTGGCGGTGTACTATAAGCTTAGGAAAGCGCTTTTTCGCCGGGCGCATGCGCATGGGAGTAGTGTCTCCCGGTGTGCTTATGCGCGCGAGCTCAGAGGAAGATACTATTTCAATTACAGGCATTTTTCGAGTGGTAGGCGCACAATACCTTATTTAAATCAGCGGTTTGCCAATCTAACTCTCTTTTTTTCAAAAGCAATGAACTGCATTTCAAAACCTACACTGAGATTGTCCTAATGATTGCGCATGCGCGACAGAGTACTATCTGCTTCCGCGTGTGCTCCGGTATTTCGGTACAGTGCACGCCCCTTCCACTCCACTGCCTATCCCTCGGTGGTTACTTAAGCAGGAAGGGCGGTTCTACAATCACCTTCACTTCCGCTCGGCCAAACGATCAGGGGCACCGACGGACAGGTGAGTGTCCCATTGGACTCTCTTAGTTTTAGCAGCTTAATCAGTTTTGGCAATACCAGTCGGCTTGGGCTGACTACACACCATCAGAGGTGTCTTGGATGGGTCTTTAGTCTCGACACGGAGTGTCACGAGAGGGGACTCTTTTGCTTAGCATTCTTTGATAATCAATTACCCTTCCCCTCTATGCCCTTCCTCTGATTGGGTTGCATAGGAATCTATGGGCTAGACAACTGTTTGTAAACTTTATACAAGACTACCTAGATGCACTTTTATTTGCCTGTACTCTTAAGTATCCAGACTTTGTCATGTGAGGTTGGATATTAAACATGTTATGTGTCATGCAGGATGGTGTGTGTGGTTGTTGCCTTGACAGACGGGCTCCTTCATGCGTTTTTTGGGTTATGTGTGTAGAGCAATTGGCTTGGGCATGGTAGAGTTTCTCACTGTTCCCTTTTTTCTACACCGTAGAGCGGGGCCTCATACTCCCGAGCGGTTGCCGGGTGAGGTGAGGTCTTCACCCACACAAGGCTGGGTGAGTATCACTGTGAGGAAATGCCTCTAAGTGATTAAGCTATTATGCTTTTCCATCTATGCAGAATGTCAATTATTCATGCAGGTGTGTTTTCCTTTACGGTCTCTCTGGACGTTCATGATGTCATATGCGTGAACTAGTGTTGTTGTACAATTATTTTTGTTTTTTGATAGGAAGAAGACTTACTTCTTTCCCGCCAGTGGACGTTCAAGCACTGAGGTTTCTGGTAGATATGTATCGATGAACCTATCTATTAGTAAAACTTATTATTGTTTTTATCACCTAGTAGTCATAGTTGCAGTAGCTAGTTTAAATATAGGGTCCTGAAGAAAGCTGGGGTAATTCCCCGAAAGCTGAAACATGTCGACCAACCTGCACAGCGCCATGAGGTAGTCCCACTACCAGGCGTGTTTTTAAACCTTGACACAAAGATTTCTGTATACACATTCCGTCAGTATCTGTGTAGTCAATTTTAGTCACCACCACCACTTAAGCACTGCACTTTATTAAGTCCACTCCATGGCAAACATCATGGCTGGATGCCTGATATCCATTTCCACACCAGCACTGACTGGCTTGATGTGGTTTGGTTTAATCAGCAATTCCCACGTGACGTAAACTCCACCGCAAGGGTGGTCTGATGGGTCTTGTACCAGCCATGTGGTTTCCAACATTCCCAACAGCATTGGTTCGCTCATGCATCCTGTTGTTTCATAGTCACTAGTATAGTTACACACCACCTCCAGACCTGTTCTGCTCTATTATGTGTTTTGTGTTTGATAATAGGGGTGCGAGCAGACAGGTCAATAAATATATTCCCCTGGACCCTCCACAACGTCTGTTTTTGGTAAATATGAATTACCTACATCTGGCCCTGAGTCCCCTGCATATTTGGAGCAGAAACTTGTGATCTCTGGAGGAATCAGAAACTCATGATCTGTCAGAGACCTCCTGCTACAACCTGGGTGCTTCCGGAAAACAAAAAGCTTACAACCGGGCTTTCTCGGGGGCTCCTCCAAGAATATGGAACTCTCTCCCACCTGACATCAGAAGAATCCCCTCTCTGTCTCGCTTCAAAAGGGAGACCAAAACCTTCCTTATGGGTACATTTCTAGCTTAATCCTGGCCTCCACCATCACTTTGGCACCTTATCAATGGCCGTCTATTGCCTCCATTCGTATTATCTAGCTACCCCACCAGAAACGTGGAGCCTTGTTTTGAACATTGGTATATGTAATCCGTAATATGTTATTGTGTCATAAGTTTTGCATATGTAACCTGTAAATACATGCCCTTATCTCCCTCATGTATCCCCTACTACTCGATCCGTAGCTGGTTGATGTTAAACCTGTTCTGTTTATTGCTATATTTTCCTGTAAAGCGCTCTGATACCCTAATGGGTCAAGTTCGCGCTCTATAAAACCTATAACTAAAATAAAATAATTGGGGTTTTTTGCATTTGTCACCCCGAGTGGTAAGGGTATGCCCAGACGTGGGTCCTGTGCTCTCCATGCCACTGGAGTCAAGCTAGCCTTGCTGATGAGGGGTGATGCCCCGAAACCGGTCCAATCATGCATGTTTCCATGAGAACCTGGCCTCGCAGTTCGGACTGGACTGTTCCCATGGGGGACAGGATAAAGACTGATTTCCAAATGGCTGGGTCTGAACTGGAAAGGCATGGGAATCAAAAAAACGATGGATTTAGGCCCAGCTCTCTGTACTGCAGTGAATGTTTGACATTGTGCAGCATTCTGTCCATCAATTGTTGTTTTTACATGTAGTGTTTAGGCACAAAACACAAACCCAACACCTGTGACTCCTGTGCTTCAATGAACATTAAGGCCATCATGAGCATAAGGCCAAGCTTTTTTGACAAATGCACTCATGAATATGTCAAACAGTTATCCTCACTTTCAGGTAAGCCACCTGACAGGAAATTAACTCCCAAATACATCTTCCCACAAAAACATGCCCCATAGGAAGAAGCCATCTTCTCTTCCTTGAAGTCACGGTACTCCACTGTTATGACTGTGTGGAATCGTGGCATTGTTCTCCAATGCAGGATTCTTATATCATCAGACATCTTGTCAACATTAAAAAAGATGAGACAGGAGTTCTTGGTTCCATTGACCAATCCTGTGCAGGTTTAGAGATTCTGACTGACAATTGTGGACTTATTTGTGTGGTTCCTGTACCCTCAGGCCCCTACATACAGGGTAGAATGTTCCTGCATGCTTAGTGACTCTGATGCTGCTTTGTCATGGACTCCGGTCCCATGCTCCTAGGAAACATTTGAAGGCAGCCAAAGGTACCGTCCACTACAATTGAGGCACAGCCTCCTTTGGAACCAATACATATATTGCCTTTGAATCTGACTATGATGCCACCCTCAAAGCCTTCAATGCGGAGAAATATGAGGCTTGGTTCCAAGATGAACCCTTGGTAGAACACCTTCCTGGGGCTTGGAGATTCGCCTGATTGGAAAAATAGTTTGGCTCCAACTTTGATGTCCAGGCACTGTGTGATACGGATTATGTTCCACATAGAAGATGATGAATCAGAGGCTGATAACCTCCTCATCATTATTACACTGATATGAACCTATATTTGTACTTACAGATTGTAAGTGGCCATGACTCCTCAGCTGAGGGAAAGCTTCCTTCAGAAGAGATTTCCTCAATCCCCCCGAGGTACGAAAAACTGCTGAAGCCTTGCAATTGACCTTGCCCACTGCGGAGTTGAAAATAGTGAAGACCTTGCTTCCTTGAAAGAGATTCCTTTGAATCCTGTCATGGCTGCTTAGATGAAGCCCGTTTCATGGCCAGCAGCTCACAGGACAATTCCCAGACACCATAGGACTTTCTGCCTTCCCACCCATTACCATATTATCTAGTAGTTTAAGCTTCCTCTTCGATGAAAAACTTAAACACATTCCCCTGAGCACCTTCTAATAGGAAGAAAACATTTAATGACTGGCTATTGACAGCTTGAATATCTCCAAGTAGATCTTGAAGTGTCATCTGGACTCAGTGGATATAATGACTCAATCCATGGACATGGACGTTATGCTGCTGTGCTTATACTGGTTTCTCTGTAGATTGTACAGGCAACTCTCATGGTCATGCCCTTCGATGGTGAGTGATTGTCCAGAGATAAGGCTGACTCCTCAAGGAATACTTCAAAAACAGTAGAGCAACAGCTCACTTGCTGAGTCAAGCCTTCCTAGGGAGAAAGTCTTGCCAACAATCTAGATATTGAGCAATATCAGGTAGAGTCATTTTGCTGTCCTGATGAAGTGGTGGATGTTATCTAGGGTCCTAGAAAAACCCATTTCATAGTCCATTTATGTGGGTCACTGGAACAAATGTGTACAGTGGTGTGAGTTGGAAGGCCCTGATCCTTTTACATCTACCCCCTCTGTCTTTCTGAGATTTATGTAGTTCTCTTCACAGAAAAGCTTGGCAGTGGCCACATTTAAGGTCATTTTGGCCCCTGGTACACCTTTAAGGTCTTCCTTACTTGCCATCCCTGTTTAAAACACCACTTGTAGTGTATTTTGTGAAAGGTTTTCTTTCCTTTTTTCCTTCTACTCTGTTCACTGTACCTCTGTGGGTTTTGGATTTAGTGTTGCCTTTCTTAAAGGCATCACAATTTCAGCTGATGCACTATTGCCCGGTTTAACTTCTTGAATTGAAAATAGTTCCATTGGTGGCAATCACTTCAGGGGCAGTGTATGATTAACATTCTGATGGAAGCCCTAGACCCAAGTGGCCTTTGTGTATGTGTTAAAACATGTTTACAATTTATGAGGGTCTGAGGACCATAATATCATAACTCCAGATTGAGACTTTTTAACTATACCCAAACAACTATATTAAAGGGAAGCCATAGTTGGTTTGAGGTAATTTTATATTGTTGGGTACCTCGGTCAGGAAAATAGCCTAAGTGCTCCCTGGAATACAGTTGAGCCCATCTTGGCTTTTAGGGACCAATATGAGACCCTATGATGAAGCATGCCACTATTAGAGTGGGTGGGAGTCTAACAAAAGAGAAGAAATCCTTTCCTTTTCGGTGATATCCGACAGGGTACTTATTTATAAGGAAAGACCCTTATTGAGGCAGGGGATACCCTTTTGTTGTTAGAGGCAATAACTTCATCCCATAGGGCTGGAGACCTTCAGGCACTCTCAGGTCCTTTTTTTATAAGACAATTTTATTAAGTTTCTGAGATCAGTAAATCACAACTGCCAACAACAAATAGCTCAGAGGGTCCTCCCATGACAGCATTCAATGTGCTACCAGATATACCATGTCGGAGAAAGCAACCAGGGCCCAATGAAAAAGTAAAAATTACAATTATACAGCAGGTCTCTTACATTAGTGATGTGGAGGAAATGCAGGTAGCAGGTTCTTAGGGTATGAGAGAAAGAAATCAATATATTCTCACACATTCTAAGATTTAAACATTACACCAATCAACCTACTGGAGAGAGAATGCTAAAGTTCATAAGCTAGTTCCAGTCCATGAGGGCCAAGATGGTGCCTTTGGTTAGTCCCCCCCCCATGCCAGCTGGCAAGTTAATAATTACGTGGACCAATACTTAAAGACGAGATGGGTGATAGTAAGTGATATCAAGTGGCAGATACACAATCATTTTTTTCCACATTGACCTCCGGGGACAGCGAGGATATTGCCTAAGCTGTCCATCAAGGGGCAATCTTCTAGTATTCTGAGCAAACTTAGGACCTTTGATACCCCGTGGCTCCTCCCTCTTTAATATTGCCCCTTCACATTCTGCCCATTTGATCAATTAATTTCTCCATACCCAGAGACCTGGCTCATGTGGGGGCTACCAAGATATGGAAGAAGTTACCCTGTCTAAGCTTTAAAGCCAATGGTTCAACCACTTTAGCAAACAAAACTGGGAGTGCGGGCAACCCTGTCTGGTGCCTCTCATAACGGCAGAGGTGCTCGCAATGATCCTCCCAGTCTTAATGCGTGCTGTTGGACCAGTGTACAATAGATGTATCCAATTAAAGAATTTTCTGCCCAGCCCCATCCATACCATAACCGTGTAGTGAAAGCCTCACAGTAGGGAGTCAGAGGCCTTTTAATGATGACTGCATGTGACAAGACCTTGGGATACGCCAGAAGGGGAGAGCCCAAAATGTGGCCCAAACGCCCGATTTTGTACTTTGTTTTGATGTGGTATTAACCCAGATTGGTCAGGGTGTATCACTTTGTAGAGCAAAGGATTTACCAGTATTATAATGAGGATTTTATAATCCATGTTTTTAATTGAGAGAGGTCTGTAGGACGAAACTAGTTCTTCATCCTGACCCTTTTTCACAGCAGGACAGCCTTTTTCACTACAATGCCAAGATTCCCCTTAGCTGGAGTGCAACTACCCAGTTCTCTTGCTGCATTGCAAAGTTTAGTCAGTAAAGGAGGGTTCCTGGGGGAGTTAAGGTCTACCAGGTTGGTAACCTCACCTTTCTTTTCAATGAGTGGATAGGGCCCAGCCACTTGTCATGGAGGACCCTAGTAGTTATAGGCTCCAACACCCATATCAACTGTCCTGGAGTATACTCAGGCATTACAGCCTTTTGATCATACAAGTGCTTCATGAGGTCCTGGCTGTCCTCCAGTGTTCTGCCTGCCTTGTACATGTACTCTGCCATGCAATATCTCTGGCACAATGGCCCCCGCACAGGGTACCCAAACAACAGCTCAAAGGGACTGAGACCAACCCCTTTTTGTGGGTACTCCTTGTAGGCAAACAGTAGACATGGGATGAGGGTCTTATTGAACCTTTCCACCAGACTATTAGTCTGGGGATGATATGGGAGGTGAACTTGTAGGTAACACCACATTCATCCCGTATCGCATTCAGATAGTTGGACATGAAGTTTGTGCCCCTTTCTGAAATTACCTCCTTCAGGAACCCCACTCTGGACACACAAAGTAGGGCCCTAGCCATTGTGGGAGCAGTGACTGTTCTGAGGGATATTGCCTTAGGGTATCTTGTGGCCTGGTCAACTACCGCCAAGACATACTTATTCCCGGATGCAGTTGTGGGTTCTAGTGGACTAACAATGTCCACCCTCACCCTCTCAAAGGGAGTCCCAACCACTGGCAATGGTATCAAGGGAGCCTTTGATTTGTCCCCTGTCTAGACACTGGCCTCACAGGTGACACAGGAGCTACAGATCTACTTTACCTTCTCAGACATATGGGACCAATAGAAATGGTTTACTAACCTGTTCTAAGTCATGCTCTGCCCCAAATGATTTGCCAAGGGGATATTATGACTCAAAATCAGGATAAACACTCTGTACTTCTGGGGCAGCTCTAACCTCCTGGTGGCCTCTTCCTTGAGGTTTCTGGCCTAAAGTATAGAAAAGTCCATCATCTCAGTAGATTATGTGGAACCCACTGTCAACCCCATTCCTCTTGCTTTAAGGCAATCTACCTCAAGCCCTCAAGGGTGGGACAGTCTCTCTGCCCCAGACAAATCTCCTCTCTAAATGGTCCACCGGCTCCTGTCAGTTCTGACAAGTCTGACAGCTCAGGCAATGATGGAGTCCCTTCCTCAGAGGCCCAATCCTCCCCCTCAGGGTCAGATTCTTGCTGCACCTCTGGAGTTCCCTGCGCTGGCTCATCAGACTCAGTGCCCCTGTCCTTGAATGGTTGGCCCATTGTTTCAGGGTCCAAGCGTCCAGCATTTCCCTTCTGGCAAGTCGGTGACCTAGTCACAGCACATACCCACTCAGGGAAATTCAATATTCTCATATTGAACCCTCTCTCTACATTTGACCATTCAGATGCTTCAAGATCATTTCCCAGTAAGCAACATACTGGGAGTGCACGACACACAACTACCTTGATAGGCCCTGTCAAAACTCCCTATTCCAAATCCTCCATAGCCATTAGATGGAGTTTGGTTTCTGCTGTCTGCATAGGTCACCTGGTGAAACTCACCAGGCAGGATATGTTCTTTAGATGCCAGTGTGTCCATGACCATAGTCACGCTGGCTCCTGTGTCTCCCAGGGCTTCAACCTCAGTTCCATTGATGGTAGACCTCTTCTTGTACTTATCCATGCTTGGAGGTAAGGTGGACAGAGCTGCAATATTCATCCCACCCAGGTACACTAAGGTTGCCTCTGTTATTTTCCTATCTATATCTGGGGCACTCTCCACGCCCATATTCACACTAGTAATCCCTAGGGACTGCCCACATGTGAGGGGCTTCTTTGTGTAGACAGCATCTCTTTTCTTTTGCCCAGGCTGATTACAATCAAAGCAATTTTCCATCTTTGAAGGATCAGAAAACCTATCATTCCTCCCCTGATGCCTCCTCCCCTTGAAGTTGGAGGAGCTCACCCCCCTTTTCAGGATTTTGTGGGTATTTTGAGAACTGGGGGGGACCTGTCCTCTCATCTTCTGATCACCCCCCTGGTGCTGATTGGAAACCTGTGTTCTCTCCCACTCAACATCTGCCCTGGCTAGTTCCCTACGACTAGACAGCTTAGAGTCCACTGGGTAGTGGCGTAACTTATCTTGCACACAATTATTCAAAATGTGTTCTTTCATAAACAAATTATACAAACCCTTATATGTGTTTACTTAGTTACCCTCAATCCAGCCTTCAAGCGCGTTTTCTGAGAGGTCCACAAAGTACACCCAGGACTGTGAGTTCACTTTTTGGGTGCCCCTGAATTTTACCCCGTACTGCTCTGGGGTCAAAGCAAATTTCTCAACTCAACTTTTCATGTGAGTGTAGGATTTAGCTTCATCTCCCTCTAGGAGCAGGAGCCTATCCCTCCCAGCTATATGAATTAATAGGAGCAGGAGCCTATCCCTCCCAGCTATAGGAATGTATTCCCACAAGAATGAATCCCAATACTTGGGGCGGACGTCCATCATCTTAAGGGCCCTTATCAAATGCTGTAAGTCATTTGCCAATTTCGTCCCCCTCTGTGCTCCTGGGTACTATCCCTTTGGGAAGCTTGGAATCAAATCCCCCACCCCGGGACACTTCAACGTCTTCAATTATGCTGCCCCCATTTCTTCTGACTTTCTTCTGTTCCCACTGATCCCTAGCTAATTCATATTTCCTCTCTTATGGGGCTAGTTCCCTTTCTCTTACTGACATCACTAGCCCTTGTGTGGGAGAATCCCCTCTCTTGGAAGTATGTACCTACTACTGGAAGCAATGGAGGAGGCATTATTATCACCCTCTTCCTAGGTGACGTTGGGGAGTTAGCCTTCCCCTGCCCTGCATTCTCTGTGACTGGCTTGGCCCAGGCCTTCAGGGACCTAACCAACTGTGCCTTCCTAATCTTCCAAGTACCAGGAAGCCCCCCTAGCCTTACACAATACCCTAAGCTCAGCCACTTTGAGTTTAGTCAGTTTAGTCAGGTCCAACTACATGGTATCCCTAGTTTTGGTCATTATAAAAAATAAATAATTCATTTATAATCAATATTATTTATTTAATTGGTAATTATGTTAATCGTGCAATTCATTTTTTTAACTTAAATTTAAGGTGTGGGCTGTGGAGTTTATAGGGATACAGGTTGGGAGGTAAATTAATTTTAATTAAGTTGTAACTACGTTTGTAATGGCTATTAATTGATAATTAAATATGTTAAGTGTGTAATTCATTTTTTGTTAAGTTACATGTTAGGAGTCTGGGGGTATATTGTGTGAAATAAATTAATTATAATTAAGGTGATACATTTTATAGATGATAATTAGTTTGTTGATAAATATTTATGTTAATCGTGTAAATAATTTGGTTTTAAAATGTAAGTTTTAGGTGCGGGTTGTGAGTTTTCTGGCTGCATAGGGTGGGAAGTGAATAAAAGAATTTCATAAATATTTCTTGTTAATAAATAATTCTTAAATAAAATTATTTATTTTAATGAAAAATTGTTTTATTTTAATTATCATTTTTATAGTTATTTATTACATATATCTAACATTGTAATATGTATTTATTTTATAATATAAGAGATATATATATTAATTTTTTTAAATATTTATATTTTTATTTGTTTACTATGATTTTTGTTTGTTTCTAATGTTGCACTGACTGGAGTGGGTATAGTAAATTTGAACCCTCTGCAGTTCAACACTTTCCCGACTGCTGCACTCATTGGAGTGGGAATAGTAAATGGTACCCCTCCGCAATCCAAAACTTTCCCTCCTGTTTCACTTACAGACTTGGAATAGTAAATTTCACACCTCCGCAATCTAACACTTTCCCCACTGTTGCACAGACTGGGATGGGACTAGTACATTTTACTCCTCCTCAATCCAACACTTTCCCTACTGTTGCACTATCGGACTTGGAATAGTAAATTTCACACCTCTGCAAACTAACACTTTCCCCACTGTTGCACGGACTGGGATGGGAATAGTACATTTTACTCCTCCGCAATCCAAAACTTTCCTTACTGTTGCACTGACTGGAGTGGGAATAGTACATTTTACCTTTCACAATCCAACACTTTCCCTACTGTTCAACTGACTGGAGTGGGAATAGTAAATGTACCCCTCCATAATTTAATGCTTTCCTTACTGTTGAAGTTATTGGATTGGAATAATAAACTTTACCCCTCCATAAGCCAACACTTTTTCCACTGTTGCACTGACTGGAGTGGGAATAATACATGTTACCCCACCTTAATCCAACACTTTCCCGACTGTTGCAATCATTGGAGTGGGAATAGTAAATCTTAACCCTCCGCAATCCAACACTTTCCCTTCTGTTGCACTGACAGGAGTGGAAATAGTAAATGTTACCCCTGCACAATCCAACAGTTTCCCTAGTGTTCCACTGACTGGAGTGGGAATAGTAAATGTTACACCTGTGCAATCCAACACTTTCCCTACTGTTGCACAGAGTGGAGTGGGAATAGTACATTTTACTAGTCCTCAATCCAACACTTTCCCTACTGTTGCACTGACTGGAGTGGGTATAGTATATTTTACCCTTCTGCAATCCAACCCATTCCTTACTGTTGCACTCATTGGAGTGGGAATAGTAAATTGACCCCTCTGCAATCTAACAGTTTCCCTACTGTTGCACTGACTTGAGTGGGAATAGTAAATTGACCCCTCTGCAAGCCAACACTTTCCCTACTATTGCATTGTGTGGAGTGGGAATAGTACATTTTACCTCTCTGTAATCCAACACTTTGCCTACTGTTGAAGTTATTGGAGTTGAAATAGTAACTTTTACACCTACACATTTTCTATACTGTTCCATTAACTTGAGTGGAATATTAAATGTTAGCCCTTTGTAATTCAACACTTTCCCTCCTGTTGCAACCATTGGAGTTGGAATAGTAAATCTTAATCCTCCACAATCCAACACTTTCCCTACTGTTGCACTGACAGGAGTGAAAATAGTAAATTTTACCCCGCCGCAATCCAACACTTACCCTACTGTTCCACTGACTGGACTGGGAATAGTACATTTTACCTCTCTGTAATCCAACACTTTGCCTACTGTTGAAGTTATTGGAGTTGAAATAGTAACTTTTACACCACCACATTCCAACACTTTCCCAACTGTTGCACTCACTGGAGTGGGAATAGTACATTTTGCCCTTCGGCAATCCAACACTTTCCCTACAGTCTGGAGTGGGAATAGTAAATGTAACCCCTCTGAAATCCAACATGGTCCCCACTTTCCCTTCTGTTGCACTGATCGGAGTGGGAATAGTACATTTTACCCCTCCGCAGTCCAAAACTTTCCCTACTGTTGCTCTGACTGGAGTGGGAATAGTTAATTTGACCCCTCCACAATCCAACACTTTCCCTACTGTTCCACTGACTGGAGTGGGAATAGTAAATTTAGCCCTCCGTAATTCAAAACTTTCCCTACTGTTGAAGTTATTGGATTGGAATAATGATTAAGTTTACCCCTCCACAATCGAACACTTTCTTCATTGTTGCACTGACTGGAGTGGGAATAATACACTTTACCCCTCTTCAATCCAACACTTTCCCTACTGTTGCAATCATTGGAGTGGGAATTGTACATTTTACTCCTCTGCAATCCAACACTTTCCCTACTGTTGCACTGACTGGAGTGGAAATAGTACATTTTACCCTTCTGCAATCCAACCCTTTCCTTACTATTGCACTCATTTCAGTGGAAATAGTAAATTGACCCCTCTGCAAACTAACACTTTCCCTACTGTTGCACTGACTCGAGTGGGAATAGTAAATTGACCCCGCTGCAATCCAACACTTTCCCTACTGTTGCATTGTCTGGAGTGGAAATAGCACATCTCACCCCTCCACAATCAAACATTTTCCCTAGCGTTGCACTGACTGAAATGGGAAATTTGACCCTTAAGCAATCCAACATTTTCTCTACTGTTCCACTAACTTGAGTAGGATTACTAAATTGTACCCCTTTGTAATTCAACACTTTCTCTCCTGTTGCTATCACTGGAGTTGGAATAGTAAATCTTAATCCTCCACAATCCAACACTTTCCCTGCTGTTGCACTGACAGGGGTGAAAATAGTAAATTGCACCCCTCTGCAATCAAACACTTTCCCTACTGTTCCACTGACTGGAGTGGGACTTGTACATTTTACCCCTCTGTAATACAACACTTTGCCTACTGTTGAAGTTATTGGAGTTGGAATAGTAAATTTTACACCTCTGCAATCCAACACTTTCCCAACTGTTGCACTGACTGCAGTGGGAATAGTAAATGTTGCCCTTCCGCAATCCAAACGTTTCCCTACTGTTGCTGTGTCTGGAGTGGAAATAGTAAATCTAACCCATCTGGAATACAATACGGTCCCCACTTTCCCTTCTGTTGCACTGATCGGAGTGGGAATAGTCAATTTTACCCCTCTGCAATCCAAAACGTTCGCTATTTTTGCTCTGACTGGAGTGGGAATAGTTCATTTGACCCCTCCACAATACAACACTTTCCCTACTGTTCCACAGACTGGAGTGGGAATAGTAAATTTACCCCTCCGTAATTCAACACTTTCCCTACTGTTGAAGTTATAGGATTGGAATAGTAATTAACTTTACCCCTCCACAATCCAACACTTTCCCCACTGTTGCACTGACTGGTGCGGGAATAATACATATTTCCCCTCTTCAATCCAGCATTTTCCCTACTGTAGCAATCATCAGCTTCAGAAAGAACACGATCCACCACCACCAGCTACAGGTTGCACGCAGAAGCTGGAACAAGATCACAGCCGACCAGCTCGCCGCATCCCTGAGCCAGGACCCCCCCGCCAGCTCAGCGAACCCTAGCCAGGCCGCCAACAACCTCACGAAATGGATCAGCAACTGCGCAGACGACCTCGCCCCTCTGAGGACCCCGCCTCACAGACCCGGCAGTAAGAAAGCTCCATGGTTCACCGACAAACTCAAAAGCTCCAAGAAGAACTGCCGAGCCCTCGAGAGAGCCTGGCACAGAGACCCAACTCCAGACAACATGACCACCCTCAAGCTCGCCACTCGAAAACACCACCAACTGATCCACACCACCAAGAAAACCGCATTCAAGGAACGACTGGACAACAACGCACACAACAGCAAGGAACTCTTCAACCTCGTCAAAGAGCTCGCCAACCCCAGCGCCGGAAACAACGACATCACCCCATCACAAGACCTCTGCAACTCCCTCGCCGCCTACTTCCACAGGAAGATCGCAGACATACACAGCAGCTTCATAACACAGCCAGCACACCCCACGACCGCACCTGCACCCCCCACCACCACCCTCCACGCCTGGACCCCGATCGACACCGAAGAAACCCAACGCACGATGAACTCCATCCACTCCGGATCTCCAACCGACCCCTGCCCTCACCACGTCTTCAACAAGGCCGACGCTGTCATCGCACCCCACCTACGGGACATCATCAACACCTCCTTCGACACCGCTACCTTCCGAGAGAGCTGGAAACACGCCGAACTCAGCGCTCTACTGAAGAAACCATCAGCGGACCCCACCGAACTCAAAAACTACCGCCCCATCTCACTCCTCCCGTTTCCGGCCAAAGTTATCGAGAAGACCGTCAACAAGCAGCTGGCCGCTTCCTCGAGATGAACGGATCCCTCGACCTCTCGCAGTCCGGCTTCCGGGCCAACCACAGCACCGAGACCGCCCTCATCGCAGCCACCGATGACATCCGAGCCCTGCTCGACAAAGGGGAACTACGGCCCTCATCCTCCTGGACCTCTCCGCGGCATTCGACACCGTCTGCCACCGCACCCTAGTGCAGCGACTAAGCAACGTCGGAATCCAAGAGAAGGCACTAGAATGGATCATCTCCTTCCTCGCCGGAAGGACACAGAGAGTCCGCCTCCCTCCGTTCAGATCCGAGGCCACCGAAGTCATCTGAGGCGTACCACAAGGATCATCACTCAGCCCCACCCTCTTCAACGTCTACATGAGCCCCCTTGCGGCCATCGCACGCCAACACAACCTCAACATCATCTCTTACGCCGACGACACCCAGCTGATCCTCTCCCTCACCAACGACCCCGCCACCGCCAGAGCCAACCTACACGAAGGGATGACAGACATAGCCGAGTGAATGATGAACAGCCGCCTGAAACTGAACTCAGACAAGACGGAAGTCCTCATCCTGGGCCCCTCACCCTCTGCCTGGGATGACTCCTGGTGGCACCCCGCCCTGGGCAGCGCACCCAAACCAACAGACCACGCACGTAACCTGGGCTTCATTCTGGACTCCTCCCTCTCCATGAACAGACAAGTCAACGCCGTCTCCTCGTCGTGCTTCAACATCCTGCGCATGCTACGTAAGATCTTCCGGTGGATCCCCACCGAGACCAGGAAGACGGTCACCCAGGCCCTCGTCACCAGCCGACTGGACTACGGCAACTCCCTCTATGCCGGAACCACTGCCAAACTCCAGAAGAGACTCCAGCGGATCCAGAACGCCTCAGCAAGACTCATCCTCGACATCCCCCGACACAGCCACATCTCCGGTCACCTGAGAGACCTGCACTGGCTCCCGGTCAACAAGAGAATCACCTTCCGTCTCCTCACCCACGCACACAAAGCCTTACACAACCAAGGCCCAAGATACCTCAACAGCCGCCTCAACTTCTACACTCCCACACGCCAGCTTCGTTCGACCAGCCACGCCCTCGCCACCGTCCCCCGCATCCGAAGAGCCACCACAGGAGGAAGCTCCTTCTCCTATCTGGCCGCCAAGACTTGGAACTCCCTCCCGACCCACCTCCGCCTGACCCAAGACCACCTCGCCTTCAGGAAGCAGCTCAAGACCTGGCTGTTCGAGCAGTAGCGGACCCCCCCCCCAAGCGCCTTGAGACCCTCCGGGTGAGTAGTGCGCTTTATAAATGCATTGATTGATTGATTGATTGATTGAGTGGGAATAGTACATTTTACTCCTCCGCAATCCAACACTTTCCCTACTGTTGCACTGACTGAAGTGGGAATAGTAAATTTCACCCTTTTGCAATCCAATCCTTTCCTTACTGTTGCACTCATTGGCGTGGGAATAGTTAATCTCACCCCTCCGCAAACCAGCACTTTCAACAATGTTGCACTGACTCCAGTGGGAATGATAAATATTACTCCATCCGCATTCGAGCATTTTCCCTAGCGTTGCACTGTTTGGAATGGGAATGGTAAATTTGACCATTACGCAATCCAACATTTTCTCTACTGTTCTACTGGAGTGGGAATAGTAAATTTTACCCCTCTGTAATTCAACAATTTCCCTACTGTTGAAGTTATTGGAGTTAAAATAGTAAACTTTACCCCTCGGCAATCCAACACTTTCTCTACTGTTGCACTGACTGAAGTAGGAATACTAACTTTTTACCGTCCTCAATCCAACCTGTTGCAATCATTCGAGTTGGTAAAGTACATTTTAATTCCCCACAATCCAACACGTTCCCTACTGTTGCACTGACAGGATTGAAAATAGTAAATTTTGCCCGCTCGCACTCTAACATTTTCCCTACTGTTCCACTAACTGGAGTGGGAATAGTACATTTTACCCCTCTGTAATCCAACACTTTCCCTACTGTTGAAGTTATTGGAGTGGGAATAGTAAATTTTACCCCTCTGCAATCCAACACATTCCCTACTGTTGTTCTGACTGGAGTGGGAATAGTACATTATACCCCTCCTCAATCCAACATTTTTTCAACTGTTGTCGTGACTGGAGTGGGAATAATAACTTTTGCCCCTGCGAAATGTAACAGTTTTCCCACTGTTGCGTTGCATTAAGTGGGAATAGTAAACTCTCTGCATCTTTAGTAGAACTCTTTGCCTACTGTTGTATAGTTGTTACAACTTTTAATATAATGTTTTTGCTTGTTTTATATTATAATATTTAGAATTATAAATGTTTTTAATCTGGATAATATGTTTATAAAATTGTAAGAAATGTATGTTTTTTTATTTTATTTAAAATGGTTTTATATTATTGATATATATAGATATAAATATAAATATATATATATATATATATATATTTGGTATAGTATTGCATTATTAAAAAATCTGAAATTATAATATAAATTACAATTATTAGTTTAATAATAGTTTTTAATTTGTAATATGTAAATATATATATATTTATTTATTATTTATTTGGGCATTTGTAAAGCGCCTGGTTACGCCAATGGCGTGTCCCCGCGCTATGATAAGTGAGTGGTTGCCGTCCCCCCCTCCCTCAGAAGCTACCTGCTAAAAAGGTGAGTTTTAAGTTTTTTCCTGAACAGGATTTCTGATGGTTCAAGACGCAGTTCTGGTGGTAAGACATTCCAGCATCTGGGAGCAAGATGTCTGAAAGATCTCCCTCCCATTCGTGCCTTCCTAACTCTGGGCACCCTTAGTAGCCCAGTCTGAGAGGACCGTAGGTTGCGGGTGGGCTCATAATGGGACACCAGACTCTGGAGTGGTGCAGGGGCTTTGCCGCTCAGAATGCGATGGCATGTTGAGAGGGCCTTGAACTCAACCCTCTTCTCCATAGGAAGCCAGTGGAGGGCTTGAAGGGCGGGTTTGGAGGGTGACCTCCTGGGGAGTCTAAGCACAAGCCGCGCTGCGGCATTTTGGAGCACTTGGAGGCGACCCATGACCTTGCTCGAGGCCCCCAGATAGAGCAAGTTCCCATAGTCTAAACGCGAGGTGACCAAGGCGTGCACCAGGGTCCTTCGGGCAGAGATGGGAAGCAGGTCTAGGACTTTCCTCAGAGCTCTTAGGACACCGAAACACATCCTCGTCATCCGGCTGACCTGGGGACCAAAGGCAAGGTCTTTGTCCAGCCACATGCCAAGATTCCTGGCCTCCAGGCAGGGAATGGGGACCTCCCCCAAGCAGGGTGGCCACCACGCAGACGACCACGCAGAAGGCCCACCCCCCACCACGAGCACCTCGGTCTTGCTACCGTTCAACTTTAAACAGTTTGCGGACATCCAGGCTGCAAGATCTTGCATGCAGTTCCTGAAGATGCCCGCTGCAAGACCGGGGGCACGCGATAGGGAGACGACCAACTGCGTGTCGTCGGCGTAGGACACCAGGTATAATATAATATATATATATATATTAATGTGTCTTTAACTTAAAAAAACTTTATTTGTTATAGTTGTTGAAATATATAGTAAATCTATTTTTATTAAATTAATGTTACTATTTTATATATTTAATATTAAGGGCTTAATTAGGATGTTGGTCGGAAAGCAGTCGGAGGCTTTCTGACTAACATCCTTGGTTTGACTTCAGACAGCCGTATTACGATTGCGATGGTCGGAATTCAAACCAGCCATTCATTCCGGCTGGCTACCGACGGGCTCAAGAAGCCTGTTGGCCAGTCGGAAGCCACAACATAATCCCTTACGGACGGCATTTTCGATGTGGAAAGCCTGTCGGCAAGTGACTTAGGTATACCGTAGCAGGGCCCTATCCCTCAAAAGGCTCCGGTTGAGGTTCTGGGGGCATCTATGGTGCTCCACTGTAAATCCCTGAACCATGAGGTGCCTGCCAAGCGGTGCAGGGATTCACAGAAACTCCCATTTCTTGTGCTGCAGTTGGAAACCGGTTGCAGCACAAGCTCCCATAGAGAAATGGGAGTTTGCGACCACACCACGTGTGGTCTCATTGTAATGGTTGGTCGGTTCTCACACTGAGACATCGTAATAGGCCCCTTAATATTTAAATGTATATATATTTTACAAATGATACTTAATACAATGATATTAATGACAACAGTATTTTTTTTCTCAATATTTTTTGTACTTGCCATTATAAAAATAGAATGACGATATGTTTGATATTGATATATGTTTACTAATTTAATATTACTGTTTGCATATACACCGTTACTCTAGGCAAGGTCAACGATTAAAAAAGCTTTAAAAAGATGGCAAGAACTTTCAAGAGCCATTTTTGAAAAGAGCATAAAGAGACTAAGATATTGCAGATCATATTCACAGGAATCTCTACAGTAGGACGACATTGCAGAGTGGGAAATCGATTTCTGAGACTACACAAATTAAAATCCCAATGCATTATATAAACTATACGATTCATAAAAGGGGGTGGTGATGGACAGAGCATCTGAATTAAGCAGAACACTCCTACCCAGTCAAAAGATCAGGGCTTGATCCATCACCGTTTTTTAGCTCACTGCACCATCCCAGTTCAGAACCCGGCTACATGCAAATTAGTCTGTCCCTGGCCCAGTGCATCATGGGAACAGGGCAGACCAAACTACCAAGCCAATTCCTTACTGGAAAGGAAACAAGCTTCCGGGGATCGGTTTCTGGCATTGCAGCCGTCTTCGGCCCGACTTGCTTGAATCCTGATGGTGCAGTGAGCAAGGGACTCATGTCTGAGCATACCCTTCCACACTTGTAGTGGCCAAAACGATTCATAAAAGGGGGTGGTGATGGACAGAGCATCTGAATTAAGCAGAACACTCCTACCCAGTCAAAAGATCAGGGCTTGATCCATCACCGTTTTTTAGCTCACTGCACCATCCCAGTTCAGAACCCGGCTACATGCAAATTAGTCTGTCCCTGGCCCAGTGCATCATGGGAACAGGGCAGACCAAACTACCAAGACAATTCTTTACTGGAAAGGAAACAAACTTCCGGGGACCGGTTTCTGGCATTGCAGCCGTCTTCGGCCCGGCTTGCTTGAATCCTGATGGTGCGGTGAGCAAGGGACTCATGTCTGAGCATACCCTTCCACACTTGTAGTGGCCAAAACGATTCATAAAAGGGGGTGGTGATGGACAGAGCATCTGAATTAAGCAGAACACTCCTACCCAGTCAAAAGATCAGGGCTTGATCCATCACCTTTTTTTAGCTCACTGCACCATCCCAGTTCAGAACCCGGCTACATGCAAATTAGTCTGTCCCTTGCCCAGTGCATCATGGGAACAGGGCAGACCAAACTACCAAGCCAATTCTTTACTGGAAAAGAAACATGCTTCCGGGAACCGGTTTCTGGCATTGCAGCCGTCTTCGGCCCGGCTTGCTTGAATCCTGATGGTGCAGTGAGCAAGGGACTCATGTCTGAGCATACCCTTCCACACTTGTAGTGGCCAAAACAATTCATAAAAGGGGGTGGTGATGGACAGAGCATCTGAATTAAGCAGAACACTCCTACCCAGTCAAAAGATCAGGGCTTGATCCATCACCGTTTTTTAGCTCACTGCACCATCCCAGTTCAGAACCCGGCTACATGCAAATTAGTCTGTCCCTGGCCCAGTGCATCATGGGAACAGGGCAGACCAAACTACCAAGCCAATTCTTTACTGGAAAGGAAACAAGCTTCCGGGGACCGGTTTCTGGCATTGCAGCCGTCTTTGGCCCGGCTTGCTTGAATCCTGATGGTGCAGTGAGCAAGGGACTCATGTCTGAGCATACCCTTCCACACTTGTAGTGGCCAAAACGATTCATAAAAGGGGGTGGTGATGGACAGAGCATCTGAATTAAGCAGAACACTCCTACCCAGTCAAAAGATCAGGGCTTGATCCATCACCGTTTTTTAGCTCACTGCACCATCCCAGTTCAGAACCCGGCTACATGCAAATTAGTCTGTCCCTGGCCCAGTGCATCATGGGAACAGGGCTGACCAAACTACCAAGCCAATTCTTTACTGGAAAGGAAACAAGCTTCCGGGGACCGGTTTCTGGCATTGCAGCCGTCTTCGGCCCGGCTTGCTTGAATCCTGATGGTGCAGTGAGCAAGGGACTCACGTCTGAGCATACCCTTCCACACTTGTAGTGGCCAAAACGATTCATAAAAGGGGGTGGTGATGGACAGAGCATCTGAATTAAGCAGAACACTCCTACCCAGTCAAAAGATCAGGGCTTGATCCATCACCGTTTTTTAGCTCACTGCACCATCCCAGTTCAGATCCCGGCTACATGCAAATTAGTCTGTCCCTGGCTCAGTGCATCATGGGAACAGGGCAGACCAAACTACCAAACCAATTCTTTACTGGAAAGGAAACAAGCTTCCGGGGACCGGTTTCTGGCATTGCAGCCGTCTTCGGCCCGGCTTGCTTGAATCCTGATGGTGCAGTGAGCAAGGGACTCATGTCTGAGCATACCCTTCCACACTTGTAGTGGCCAAAACGATTCATAAAAGGGGGTGGTGATGGACAGAGCATCTGAATTAAGCAGAACACTCCTACCCAGTCAAAAGATATGGGCTTGATCCATCACCGTTTTTTAGCTCACTGCACCATCCCAGTTCAGAACCCGGCTACATGCAAATTAGTCTGTCCCTGGCCCAGTGCATCATGGGAACAGGGCAGACCAAACTACCAAGCCAATTCTTTACTGGAAAGGAAACAAACTTCCGGGGACCGGTTTCTGGCATTGCAGCCGTCTTCGGCCCGGCTTGCTTGAATCCTGATGGTGCGGTGAGCAAGGGACTCATGTCTGAGCATACCCTTCCACACTTGTAGTGGCCAAAACGATTCATAAAAGGGGGTGGTGATGGACAGAGCATCTGAATTAAGCAGAACACTCCTACCCAGTCAAAAGATCAGGGCTTGATCCATCACCTTTTTTTAGCTCACTGCACCATCCCAGTTCAGAACCCGGCTACATGCAAATTAGTCTGTCCCTGGCCCAGTGCATCATGGGAACAGGGCAGACCAAACTACCAAGCCAATTCTTTACTGGAAAGGAAACAAGCTTCCGGGGACCGGTTTCTGGCATTGCAGCCGTCTTCGGCCCGGCTTGCTTGAATCCTGATGGTGCAGTGAGCAAGGGACTCATGTCTGAGCATACCCTTCCACACTTGTAGTGGCCAAAACGATTCATAAAAGGGGGTGGTGATGGACAGAGCATCTGAATTAAGCAGAACACTCCTACCCAGTCAAAAGATCAGGGCTTGATCCATCACCGTTTTTTAGCTCACTGCACCATCCCAGTTCAGAACCCGGCTACATGCAAATTAGTCTGTCCCTGGCCCAGTGCATCATGGGAACAGGGCTGACCAAACTACCAAGCCAATTCTTTACTGGAAAGGAAACAAGCTTCCGGGGACCGGTTTCTGGAATTGCAGCCGTCTTCGGCCCGGCTTGCTTGAATCCTGATGGTGCAGTGAGCAAGGGACTCACGTCTGAGCATACCCTTCCACACTTGTAGTGGCCAAAACGATTCATAAAAGGGGGTGGTGATGGACAGAGCATCTGAATTAAGCAGTACACTCCTACCCAGTCAAAAGATCAGGGCTTGATCCATCACCGTTTTTTAGCTCACTGCACCATCCCAGTTCAGAACCCGGCTACATGCAAATTAGTCTGTCCCTGGCTCAGTGCATCATGGGAACAGGGCAGACCAAACTACCAAACCAATTCTTTACTGGAAAGGAAACAAGCTTCCGGGGACCGGTTTCTGGCATTGCAGCCGTCTTCGGCCCGGCTTGCTTGAATCCTGATGGTGCAGTGAGCAAGGGACTCATGTCTGAGCATACCCTTCCACACTTGTAGTGGCCAAAACGATTCATAAAAGGGGGTGGTGATGGACAGAGCATCTGAATTAAGCAGAACACTCCTACCCAGTCAAAAGATATGGGCTTGATCCATCACCGTTTTTTAGCTCACTGCACCATCCCAGTTCAGAACCCGGCTACATGCAAATTAGTCTGTCCCTGGCCCAGTGCATCATGGGAACAGGGCAGACCAAACTACCAAGCCAATTCTTTACTGGAAAGGAAACAAGCTTCCGGGGACCGGTTTCTGGCATTGCAGCCGTCTTCGGCCTGGCTTGCTTGAATCCTGATGGTGCAGTGAGCAAGGGACTCATGTCTGAGCATACCCTTCCACACTTGTAGTGGCCAAAACAATTCATAAAAGGGGTTGGTGATGGACAGAGCATCTGAATTAAGCAGAACACTCCTACCCAGTCAAAAGATCAGGGCTTGATCCATCACCGTTTTTTAGCTCACTGCACCATCCCAGTTCAGAACCCGGCTACATGCAAATTAGTCTGTCCCTGGCCCAGTGCATCATGGGAACAGGGCAGACCAAACTACCAAGCCAATTCTTTACTGGAAAGGAAACAAGCTTCCGGGGACCGGTTTCTGGCATTGCAGCCATCTTCGGCCCGGCTTGCTTGAATCCTGATGGTGCAGTGAGCAAGGGACTCATGTCTGAGCATACCCTTCCACACTTGTAGTGGCCAAAACGATTCATAAAAGGGGGTGGTGATGGACAGAGCATCTGAATTAAGCAGAACACTCCTACCCAGTCAAAAGATCAGGACTTGATCCATCACCGTTTTTTAGCTCACTGCACCATCCCAGTTCAGAACCCGGCTACAAGCAAATTAGTCTGTCCCTGGCCCAGTGCATCATGGGAACAGGGCAGACCAAACTACCAAGCCAATTCTTTACTGGAAAGGAAACAAGCTTCCGGGGACCGGTTTCTGGCATTGCAGCCGTCTTCGGCCCGGCTTGCTTGAATCCTGATGGTGCAGTGAGCAAGGGACTCATGTCTGAGCATACCCTTCCACACTTGTAGTGGCCAAAACGATTCATAAAAGGGGGTGGTGATGGACAGAGCATCTGAATTAAGCAGAACACTCCTACCCAGTCAAAAGATCAGGGCTTGATCCATCACCGTTTTTTAGCTCACTGCACCATCCCAGTTCAGAACCCGGCTACATGCAAATTAGTCTGTCCCTGGCCCAGTGCATCATGGGAACAGGGCAGACCAAACTACCAAGCCAATTCTTTACTGGAAAGGAAACAAGCTTCCGGGGACCGGTTTCTGGCATTGCAGCCGTCTTCGGCCCGGCTTGCTTGAATCCTGATGATGCAGTGAGCAAGGGACTCATGTCTGTGCATACCCTTCCACACTTGTAGTGGCCAAAACGATTCATAAAAGGGGGTGGTGATGGACAGAGCATCTGAATTAAGCAGAACACTCCTACCCAGTCAAAAGATCAGGGCTTGATCCATCACCGTTTTTTAGCTCACTGCAACATCCCAGTTCAGAACCCAGCTACATGCAAATTAGTCTGTCCCTGGCCCAGTGCATCATGGGAACAGGCAGACCAAACTACCAAGCCAATTCTTTACTGGAAAGGAAACAAGCTTCCGGGGACCAGTTTCTGGCATTGCAGCCGTCTTCGGCCCGGCTTGCTTGAATCCTGATGGTGCAGTGAGCAAGGGACTCATGTCTGAGCAAACCCTTCCACACTTGTAGCGGCCAAAACGATTCGTAAAAGGGGGTGGTGATGGACAGAGCATCTGAATTAAGCAGAACACTCCTACCCAGTCAAAAGATCAGGGCTTGATCCATCACCGTTTTTTAGCTCACTGCACCATCCCAGTTCAGAACCCGGCTACATGCAAATTAGTCTGTCCCTGGCCCAGTGCATCATGGGAAAAGGGCAGACCAAACTACCAGGCCAATTCTTTACTGGAAAGGAAACAAGCTTCCGGGGATCGGTTTCTGGCATTGCAGCCGTCTTTGGCCCGGCTTGCTTGAATCCTGATGGTGCAGTGAGCAAGGGACTCATGTCTGAGCATACCCTTCCACACTTGTAGTGGCCAAAACGATTCATAAAAGGGGGTGGTGATGGACAGAGCATCTGAATTAAGCAGAACACTCCTACCCAGTCAAAAGATCAGGGCTTGATCCATCACCGTTTTTTAGCTCACTGCACCATCCCAGTTCAGAACCCGGCTACATGCAAATTAGTCTGTCCCTGGCCCAGTGCATCATGGGAACAGGGCAGACCAAACTACCAAGCCAATTCTTTACTGGAAAGGAAACAAGCTTCCGGGGACCGGTTTCTGGCATTGCAGCCGTCTTCGGCCCGGCTTGCTTGAATCCTGATGGTGCTGTGAGCAAGGGACTCATGTATGAGCATACCCTTCCACACTTGTAGTGGCCAAAACGATTCCTAAAAGGGGGTGTTGATGGACAGAGCATCTGAATTAAGCAGAACACTCCTACCCAGTCAAAAGATCAGGGCTTGATCCATCACCGTTTTTTAGCTCACTGCACCATCCCAGTTCAGAACCCGGCTACATGCAAATTAGTCTGTCCCTGGCCCAGTGCATCATGGGAAAAGGGCAGACCAAACTACCAGGCCAATTCTTTACTGGAAAGGAAACAAGCTTCCGGGGATCGGTTTCTGGCATTGCAGCCGTCTTCGGCCCGGCTTGCTTGAATCCTGATGGTGCAGTGAGCAAGGGACTCATGTCTGAGCATACCCTTCCACACTTGTAGTGGCCAAAACGATTCATAAAAGGGGGTGGTGATGGACAGAGCATCTGAATTAAGCAGAACACTCCTACCAAGTCAAAAGATCAGGGCTTGATCCATCACCGTTTTTTAGCTCACTGCACCATCCCAGTTCAGAACCCGGCTACATGCAAATTAGTCTGTCCCTGGCCCAGTGCATCATGGGAACAGGGCAGACCAAACTACCAAGCCAATTCTTTACTGGAAAGGAAACAAGCTTTCGGGGACCGGTTTCTGGCATTGCAGCCGTCTTCGGCCCGGCTTGCTTGAATCCTGATGGTGCAGTGAGCAAGGGACTCATGTCTGAGCATACCCTTCCACACTTGTAGTGGCCAAAACGATTCATAAAAGGGGGTGGTGATGGACAGAGCATCTGAATTAAGCAGAACACTCCTACCCAGTCAAAAGATCAGGACTTGATCCATCACCGTTTTTTAGCTCACTGCACCATCCCAGTTCAGAACCCGGCTACAAGCAAATTAGTCTGTCCCTGGCCCAGTGCATCATGGGAACAGGGCAGACCAAACTACCAAGCCAATTCTTTACTGGAAAGGAAACAAGCTTCCGGGGACTGGTTTCTGGCATTGCAGCCGTCTTCGGCCCGGCTTGCTTGAATCCTGATGGTGCAGTGAGCAAGGGACTCATGTCTGAGCATACCCTTCCACACTTGTAGTGGCCAAAACGATTCATAAAAGGGGGTGGTGATGGACAGAGCATCTGAATTAAGCAGAACTCTCCTACCCAGTCAAAAGATCAGGGCTTGATCCATCACCGTTTTTTAGCTCACTGCACCATCCCAGTTCAGAACCCGGCTACATGCAAATTAGTCTGTCCCTGGCCCAGTGCATCATGGGAACAGGGCAGACCAAACTACCAAGCCAATTCTTTACTGGAAAGGAAACAAGCTTCCGGGGACCGGTTTCTGGCATTGCAGCCGTCTTCGGCCCGGCTTGCTTGAATCCTGATGATGCAGTGAGCAAGGGACTCATGTCTGTGCATACCCTTCCACACTTGTAGTGGCCAAAACGATTCATAAAAGGGGGTGGTGATGGACAGAGCATCTGAATTAAGCAGAACACTCCTACCCAGTCAAAAGATCAGGGCTTGATCCATCACCGTTTTTTAGCTCACTGCAACATCCCAGTTCAGAACCCAGCTACATGCAAATTAGTCTGTCCCTGGCCCAGTGCATCATGGGAACAGGGCAGACCAAACTACCAAGCCAATTCTTTACTGGAAAGGAAACAAGCTTCCGGGGACCAGTTTCTGGCATTGCAGCCGTCTTCGGCCCGGCTTGCTTGAATCCTGATGGTGCAGTGAGCAAGGGACTCATGTCTGAGCAAACCCTTCCACACTTGTAGCGGCCAAAACGATTCGTAAAAGGGGGTGGTGATGGACAGAGCATCTGAATTAAGCAGAACACTCCTACCCAGTCAAAAGATCAGGGCTTGATCCATCACCGTTTTTTAGCTCACTGCACCATCCCAGTTCAGAACCCGGCTACATGCAAATTAGTCTGTCCCTGGCCCAGTGCATCATGGGAAAAGGGCAGACCAAACTACCAGGCCAATTCTTTACTGGAAAGGAAACAAGCTTCCGGGGATCGGTTTCTGGCATTGCAGCCGTCTTCGGCCCGGCTTGCTTGAATCCTGATGGTGCAGTGAGCAAGGGACTCATGTCTGAGCATACCCTTCCACACTTGTAGTGGCCAAAACGATTCATAAAAGGGGGTGGTGATGGACAGAGCATCTGAATTAAGCAGAACACTCCTACCCAGTCAAAAGATCAGGGCTTGATCCATCACCGTTTTTTAGCTCACTGCACCATCCCAGTTCAGAACCCGGCTACATGCAAATTAGTCTGTCCCTGGCCCAGTGCATCATGGGAACAGGGCAGACCAAACTACCAAGCCAATTCTTTACTGGAAAGGAAACAAGCTTCCGGGGACCGGTTTCTGGCATTGCAGCCGTCTTCGGCCCGGCTTGCTTGAATCCTGATGGTGCTGTGAGCAAGGGACTCATGTATGAGCATACCCTTCCACACTTGTAGTGGCCAAAACGATTCCTAAAAGGGGGTGTTGATGGACAGAGCATCTGAATTAAGCAGAACACTCCTACCCAGTCAAAAGATCAGGGCTTGATCCATCACCGTTTTTTAGCTCACTGCACCATCCCAGTTCAGAACCCGGCTACATGCAAATTAGTCTGTCCCTGGCCCAGTGCATCATGGGAACAGGGCAGACAAAACTACTAAGCCAATTCTTTACTGGAAAGGAAACAAGCTTCCGGGGACCGGTTTCTGGCATTGCAGCCGTCTTCGGCCCGGCTTGCTTGAATCCTGATGGTGCAGTGAGCAAGGGACTCATGTCTGAGCATACCCTTCCACACTTGTAGTGGCCAAAACGATTCCTAAAAGGGGGTGGTGATGGACAGAGCATCTGAATTAAGCAGAACACTCCTACCCAGTCAAAAGATCAGGGCTTGATCCATCACCGTTTTTTAGCTCACTGCACCATCCCAGTTCAGAACCCGGCTACATGCAAATTAGTCTGTCCCTGGCCCAGTGCATCATGGGAACAGGGCAGACGAAACTACCAAGCCAATTCTTTACTGGAAAGGAAACAAGCTTCCGGGGACCGGTTTCTGGCATTGCAGCCGTCTTCGGCCCGGCTTGCTTGAATCCTGATGGTGCAGTGAGCAAGGGACTCATGTCTGAGCATACCCTTCCACACTTGTAGTGGCCAAAACGATTCATAAAAGGGGGTGGTGATGGACAGAGCATCTGAATTAAGCAGAACACTCCTACCAAGTCAAAAGATCAGGGCTTGATCCATCACCGTTTTTTAGCTCACTGCACCATCCCAGTTCAGAACCCGGCTACATGCAAATTAGTCTGTCCCTGGCCCAGTGCATCATGGGAACAGGGCAGACCAAACTACCAAGCCAATTCTTTACTGGAAAGGAAACAAGCTTTCGGGGACCGGTTTCTGGCATTGCAGCCGTCTTCGGCCCGGCTTGCTTGAATCCTGATGGTGCAGTGAGCAAGGGACTCATGTCTGAGCATACCCTTCCACACTTGTAGTGGCCAAAACGATTCATAAAAGGGGGTGGTGATGGACAGAGCATCTGAATTAAGCAGAACACTCCTACCCAGTCAAAAGATCAGGGCTTGATCCATCACCGTTTTTTAGCTCACTGCACCATCCCAGTTCAGAACCCGGCTACATGCAAATTAGTCTGTCCCTGGCCCAGTGCATCATGGGAACAGGGCAGACAAAACTACTAAGCCAATTCTTTACTGGAAAGGAAACAAGCTTCCGGGGACCGGTTTCTGGCATTGCAGCCGTCTTCGGCCCGGCTTGCTTGAATCCTGATGGTGCAGTGAGCAAGGGACTCATGTCTGAGCATACCCTTCCACACTTGTAGTGGCCAAAACGATTCCTAAAAGGGGGTGGTGATGGACAGAGCATCTGAATTAAGCAGAACACTCCTACCCAGTCAAAAGATCAGGGCTTGATCCATCACCGTTTTTAGCTCACTGCACCATCCCAGTTCAGAACCCGGCTACATGCAAATTAGTCTGTCCCTGGCCCAGTGCATCATGGGAACAGGGCAGACGAAACTACCAAGCCAATTCTTTACTGGAAAGGAAACAAGCTTCCGGGGACCGGTTTCTGGCATTGCAGCCGTCTTCGGCCCGGCTTGCTTGAATCCTGATGGTGCAGTGAGCAAGGGACTCATGTCTGAGCATACCCTTCCACACTTGTAGTGGCCAAAACGATTCATAAAAGGGGGTGGTGATGGACAGAGCATCTGAATTAAGCAGAACACTCCTACCAAGTCAAAAGATCAGGGCTTGATCCATCACCGTTTTTTAGCTCACTGCACCATCCCAGTTCAGAACCCGGCTACATGCAAATTAGTCTGTCCCTGGCCCAGTGCATCATGGGAACAGGGCAGACCAAACTACCAAGCCAATTCTTTACTGGAAAGGAAACAAGCTTTCGGGGACCGGTTTCTGGCATTGCAGCCGTCTTCGGCCCGGCTTGCTTGAATCCTGATGGTGCAGTGAGCAAGGGACTCATGTCTGAGCATACCCTTCCACACTTGTAGTGGCCAAAACGATTCATAAAAGGGGGTGGTGATGGACAGAGCATCTGAATTAAGCAGAACACTCCTACCCAGTCAAAAGATCAGGGCTTGATCCATCACCGTTTTTTAGCTAAAAAACGGTGATGCATCAATCCCTGATCTTTTGACTGGGTAGGAGTGTTCTGCTTAATTCAGATACTCTGTCCATCACCACCCCCTTTATGAATCGTTTTGGCCACCACAAGTGTGGAAGGGTATGCTCAGATGTGAGTCCTTTGCTCACTGCACCATCAGGATTCAAGCAAGCCGGGCCGAAGACGGCTGTGATGCCAGAAACCGGTCCCCGGAAGTTTGTTTCCTTTCCGGTAAAGAATTGGCTTGGTAGTTTGGTCTGCCCTGTTCCCATGATGCACTGGGCCAGGGTCAGACTAATTTGCATGTAGCCAGGTTCTGAGCTGGGATGGTGCTGTGAGCTAAAAAACGGTGATGGATCAAACCCTGATCTTTTGACTGGGTAGGAGTGTTCTGCTTAATTCAGATACTCTGTCCATCACCACCTCTTTATGAATCGTTTTGGCCACCACAAGTGTGGAAGGGTATGCTCAGATGTGAGTCCCTTGCTCACTGCACCATCAGGATTCAAGCAAGCCGGGCCGAAGACGGCTGTGATGCCAGAAACCGGTCCCAGGAAGCATGTTTCCTTTCCGGTAAAGAATTGGCTTGGTAGTTTGGTCTGCCCTGTTCCCATGATGCACTGGGCCAGGGTCAGACTAATTTGCATGTAGCCAGGTTCTGAGCTGGGATGGTGCAGTGAGCTAAAAAACGGTGATGCATCAATCCCTGATCTTTTGACTGGGTAGGAGTGTTCTGCTTAATTCAGATACTCTGTCCATCACCACCCCCTTTATGAATCGTTTTGGCCACCACAAGTGTGGAAGGGTATGCTCAGATGCGAGTCCTTTGCTCACTGCACCATCAGGATTCAAGCAAGCCGGGCCGAAGACGGCTGTGATGCCAGAAACCGGTCCCCGGAAGCTTGTTTCCTTTCCGGTAAAGAATTGGCTTGGTAGTTTGGTCTGCCCTGTTCCCATGATGCACTGGGCCAGGGTCAGACTAATTTGCATGTAGCCAGGTTCTGAGCTGGGATGGTGCAGTGAGCTAAAAAACGGTGACGGATCAAGCCCTGATCTTTTGACTGGGTAGGAGTGTTCTGCTTAATTCAGATACTCTGTCCATCACCACCCCCTTTATGAATCGTTTTGGCCACCACAAGTGTGGAAGGGTATGCTCAGATGTGAGTCCCTTGCTCACTGCACCATCAGGATTCAAGCAAGCCGGGCCGAAGACGGCTGTGATGCCAGAAACCGGTCCCTGGAAGCATGTTTCCTTTCCGGTAAAGAATTGGCTTGGTATTTTGGTCTGCCCTGTTCCCATGATGCACTGAGCCAGGGTCAGACTAATTTGCATGTAGCCATGTTCTGAGCTGGGATGGTGCAGTGAGCTAAAAAACGGTGATGGATCAAGCCCTGATCTTTTGACTGGGTAGGAGTATTCTGCTTAATTCAGATACTCTGTCCATCACCACCCCCTTTATGAATCGTTTTGGCCACCACAAGTGTGGAAGGGTATGCTCAGATGTGAGTCCCTTGCTCACTGCACCATCAGGATTCAAGCAAGCCGGGCCGAAGACGGCTGTGATGCCAGAAACCGGTCCCTGGAAGCATGTTTCCTTTCCGGTAAAGAATTGGCTTGGTATTTTGGTCTGCCCTGTTCCCATGATGCACTGAGCCAGGGTCAGACTAATTTGCATGTAGCCATGTTCTGAGCTGGGATGGTGCAGTGAGCTAAAAAACGGTGATGGATCAAGCCCTGATCTTTTGACTGGGTAGGAGTATTCTGCTTAATTCAGATACTCTGTCCATCACCACCCCCTTTATGAATCGTTTTGGCCACCACAAGTGTGGAAGGGTATGCTCAGATGTGAGTCCCTTGCTCACTGCACCATCAGGATTCAAGCAAGCCGGGCCGAAGACGGTTGTGATGCCAGAAACCGGTCCCCGGAAGCTTGTTTCATTTCCGGTAAAGAATTGGCTTGGTAGTTTGGTCTGCCCTGTTCCCGTGATGCACTGGGCCAGGGTCAGACTAATTTGCATGTAGCCAGGTTCTGAGCTGGGATGGTGCAGTGAGCTAAAAAACGGTGATGGATCAAGCTCTGATCTTTTGACTGGGTAGGAGTGTTCTGCTTAATTCAGATACTCTGTCCATCACCACCCCCTTTATGAATCGTTATATAAACTATAAGCAGCACCGAAAGGTATGAATTCCATTAGATGGGGGTTGAAAACCTGAAGGATGTCGGTACATGTCTATGGAACCTTCACATATCAGGTGACTTTTAAAATTTAAATTCTGATAAATATATATTTTAATAGTAATGTTGTATTTTTGCAAAGAGAATTAAAAGATCTCCTGATCCAGAGATACCCTTTGAATTAAGCTGATTCTTTCCCGTGCCCCAAGGACGTTTGTTGTATATGACCTAGCCCCACTCTTGTGCACCTTTGTAATTGATGTGCATAGCATTCCACGCTTTAAGAGAATTCCCACTTTACATTTATTTTCATGTAGTACTCTGTGTCTGTATTGGTTGTGACTTGAATATGATATGTAGCTTTTTGATTTCGCTATAAAAGCACTCTGACAACCTCAATTCTAGTTTGCATTATAGAAAACTGCTTAAATAAAATAAATAAATGATCACTGCGTTCTCCTAATCACTCCATATAGAAATTGCACAATAAGAAACCATTTTGTTAGCCCCCCCTTTTTCTTGTCTAGTTTTACTTGCTTAACACTCTGTCATTTTACAAGTGATTGATTTATGCTGTCTGATAAAAACTGATGTGCTAGGGCTCACTATATAAAACCTTTTTATGCTTCCTCTAGGTATATTTTCTTATGAGGCATCTTTTGAGTTATTACTGTGTCTCTGGTCTTCTCTGCAAAAGCTGAGCATTTTTGTTTGCCCCACAATGCTCCAACCCATACCAGCTCATGTCCTTCACCCACACTTCTAACATCGCTTAGAGAAGTTCTGCTTCTGCATCAATTCTAAAAGGGTAAATAAGAGGATGAAGAAGTTATTTATTTATGTTACATCTCAGAGTTGTGTTGCTTGTGTTGATCTTCGTACCCGCTTGCTCCATGATGGTGTTGGGGTATAAAGAACATTTCAAAAGAAACTGCTCCCGTGGATCCATGGAGATGAAATAGAACCACCTATCCAAAGGCCATTTCACATTTGGGATTTTGCTACTTAACTGGATCCACACGGAGAAGAATTATTCTAAATGGTCGTGAACAGCATAGGCAAAGAACCTGGGCGTTCATTTGTCTATGCAATTTCACAATAAACTTAAATATTCTTTTATAAATATCTTCACTACAAGCAACACCTGCTATCTTAATGTGAATCTCACCTACACACTTTTATTAACATAAAACACATTTCTGTGGAACCACTAAATATTTAGTACCTTCATTATCTAGTAAATACATTTTATATTACATCTTTTTACATTTGTACATTATTCATTTAGAAAAATATATAAAAGTTAGGTGCAGTGGATCCAAATTGTTATGATAGCGTGGCCCCACATCAGCAATAAATAAAAGCTAGGAGAAAATATCTTGGCAAGAGCATTGTTTTTGAACATTGGAACTCTGAGTGCATGTTCACACCTTCTTTCATTGAATCAATGGGCACTGTGCATGATCTCAAGTCCAAAAACATTTTAACAAATGAAAGCTGTTTTTTTTAAATCATTACTTTGTTAGTTGCCTTAATTTGGGTGTGTGTGCACATGTTATGTTACCAATCTTCATGTTTTTTTGTCATGGGTCAGGTCACGTATGTGTCTTCAAGAATGTCACATGAAATTCTTTCACATGTTCTGGAGAATTGGAGATCATCCAGTTTTTAAGATGTTGAACCCTACAGCAGAAAGTAAGAATCTAGTTGATTTGTAAGCACCATCCACCCCTGTGGTCCGACTCCTTCCTCTAGTTCTCTGTTTCAGCTCTGACAAAATTCTGAGCAGTTCTTTCCTGATCCCATTGAGTCTGTGTGGAGAGGATAGGAGAAGTACTGTGGAGATACCAGGAAGGTAGCGGGCTGGGCTGTCAAGTGGATGGTGTGGGTGGATGTGTAAGGTGGGGGTGATGATTGCACCAGGCAGCCAGGCTCTGTTCTGGCGAAGGAGAACCTGCGAATAGAGCCCCCTGTGGAACTGGAGCTGGTGGCGGTGCTGGACTGTCTCGATGGAGTCCTGATGCTGCTGGATGTCAGGATCATTGGCAGTGTCTCCGTCTGGTAGCTGCGCAGGGAGAAGCGGATTGGCTGCTGCGACGTTTGTTTCGGCCTCAGGCACGTGCAGCAATAAACTGCCACCAGTGAGCCCACGATGATAAAGGCAATAAAAATTGAACCCACAATAAGGAAAGGCACGTAGGCAGGCTCTGCAAAGAAAATAAATAGTTTTTTATAAATAAATAAATACAGCTGTGGCCAAAAAAATCATACCATCAATGTGTAAATTCAAACAATTTCACAGTCATTTATTTTATATAATATATTGTTCAAATAGTCAGTTATATACTTTGATTCTGAGTTAATTTATTGTTTGATTAATTAAAATCATTACAATTGCTCGGAACATCTTAAATAGACCATACCATAAAAAAGACAATAAGCTAAAGTGCAGTACAGTGTTAATAGGAACATGGGTTCATGTATAAAAAGAATTAAAAGACAAAACACAGTAATTCTTATCCAGTAGTTCACACTAGATGAAAGGATAGGGTAAAAGAGAATCACTTGAAAGTGCAGTGTGCCTATTGCTGAACAGGTAGATCACCTTATCAATAGCATTAATACAGATGGCAATCTAAAATTCACTAACTTGCCACCATTTATTTCTTGTCGAAAAAGCGTGCAAATATTTAGGTGAGAGATTGCATGTGAGCTATAGTGCATATTTCTTATCCGTTAATTAGGTGGCGTAAAGATTTTACATCTATAGCCTAGTTTTAAATGTAATGCATCATGTAAAAATAATTGCTATGATGGGAGATGCCCTGACTGAGTTGTTTTCCCCATCGTTTCCTCCTAATGAAACAGTTCCAAAAAAGTGCTTTATGCATGTGTGCGAGCTAATAATCTCGGCATTACCTGCGGACGGAGCCGTAACCCAAGTGGCAACAATGATTAAAGTGAGGTGGTGCAAGACAGTGGGCTCAGGCTTGCTAATCATGTGGTTAGACTTTTATGGGTTTCAGAATAGGATAGTCAGTTATGAGCCTATGAGTGGAATTGACAGGTTGAGAGTCCTTAGTTTGAGGTCGGAAGTGAGCTCTAAGTTCTTTGACGAATTTGCCACACCTTGATAAAGATCTTGCGTCCGATCGAGAGAAGCAAATTGAAGAGGCCGCCGGACAAGTGCGGGTCCCGTTCATCAAAAAGATTGGTTTCAGTAGGGACGTTTGAGCTGCATCAAGAGAGGGGCACCAGCACAGGAGCTGTAACCATGATTCTCGCTTAAAATTACATAATTTGCAAGCCCCCTCCTTTTCTGGGTTGAGCCACACAGGATTAAAGTCTGCTATCGGAATACCAAGGAACAGTATGTACATAATGTCTATACACACTCGAAGATTGATGGCCTCAGAGAGGTAAGGCTGGGGTCTCCCTATCAGATAGAAGATATTCAAAGGGACTAGAATGTCTGAGACTTTAGGGAAGCAATGTCTTGCTGAAATGAGGCTGAGTGCAACTGCTTGTTGAGTGCCTTCTTCCCGGGCAGGAAAGAGATGGAGTTGGGTGTTAATGCAGGTAGTACGATTTGGAAAGATGCAACAGCCTTCTGTAGTTGACGATGCCATAGATTCCCTGGGCTCTGGAAGATGTCTTTCAGGCATGTCTTGAGTGAATTGGCTGGTGTTTCAGTATGCTTATATAGTATTTCAAATGTCAGCCTCACAAGTTAGCATTTGATTTGATAGGCCGAGTTCCAGGCGGGTTCTAGACTACGAAGATGCCTGGGCAGTTGAAAAACTTTCTTCAGAGCTGAACACTGTGTATGTTCTAGACTCAGAGCACAGGCCCCAGGAAAAGCCTGGTGCCCATAATGTAGTGCTGGGAGGAGCAGGCTTTTATGACTTTCAGATATGGAGTGGCAGAGGCGCTTATTAATTTCTGAATGAGGCAGGCAAGCTCATATGTGATGACTGTGGCTTCCTTTTTTAGCGAGCCTAAGTGGATTTAGGGGTTGGAGGTCTCTGAAAACCAAATCCCCAGGTAGTTGTATTTCTGTGCCGTTTTAATAGTCATGGCCCCCATATGCCAGGAGTTTCCTATTCTTGAAGCGGCCAAAGGCCATGACTTTATTCTTGTCCTGGTTGATCGTGATATATTTTTTTACTTGTATTTGTGGAGGCTACTCGGTGTATGTCCACTGCGGCGTGGTCCATTATTATGATCTCGTCCGCATATTGGAGGATGTGTAGATGACTGGCCTGGTTGTGGGGCCAGACGACTGTTTGCCAAGGCTCTGCCCAGATTTGCTTTGGTTAGATTAATGAGCCGAGAAGCAAGGATGCAGCCTTGCTTCAGACAGCCTTGGATGGGAAGTTTGGAGGTGACAGCATGTGGCCCTGTCCTCGCACGTACCCATGTTTCTAAGTAAAGAGAGACTATGGCCCCTAGGAGATTTGAGGGAATGCAACACATGTTTAATTTCCTCCAAAGTGTGGGATGATCGACCTTGACAAAGACAGTGCTATAATCAATAAAACAGCAGAGAAGTGGTAGTTGTTTATTTGGGCTGCTTGATGACTTAGGACAGCAAGTGTAGTGATGTTATCTATCTTGATGTTTGGAAGCCTGCCTTTTCTGGAAAAATGGAGGAACATCGTTGTCCCAAGCCCAGGCCCAGGCCTCTAGATATTTAAATGATAGTCGGGTATATGTTTTTGCTTCTAAATCCAACAAGGCTATCAGACGGTAATTGGATGGCTTTGTTGGGTCTTCTTACTTGAATATGGGGCACTGGATGGAGCCCCTCCAAGCCTCTGGGACTTGGGCAGAGGAAGGCTTGATTGAATAGGGGAGTTACAACACTTGCCCATTCCTCAGGGGCACATTTGAAGACTCAGGCATGAAGGCCGTTGGGCCCAGACGCCCGTCATTTTTTAGTGCCTTGATGATTTTGCAAACCTAGGCTGGTGTGGTTAAATCATGCTGATTGCTTGTGGCTGGTTCAGTTGGTGGCCCTCTGCTCATTTGTGTACCCTGATGCAGTTAGATTGCTAGCGTACAGCGCTGTGACATGAGTCACCCAGGCTCTATCTGTGACTCCATTTTCCCTGGTTGAGTTTGCAGCTTTTAATCTGTTAATGTGATTCCAGAAGCAGGAGAGAATCCTTTCCTTAAGCATTTGGTGTATCTTTAGCAATTACTTTTCTTCGGAGGCTTTCTTCATTTCCCATACTGTTTTTTTATGTTCTTTGCAGAGTTTAATGATGGCCATTACAGTTTTGATGGTGGGGTTTCATTTGTGAATGTGCAAGGACCTTCTTAACATTCTAATAACCTTGTTGTGCTGTTAGTTGGCCTGCTCTCTCTCTGTCGCTGTTGCTTGCGACCCCCCAAAAGCTCGTAGAGAATCCATAAGCTTAGTGGTCAGTCCACCACACATGTTTTGCATGACACTCAGATTACTGGCAGTGGACACCGTGGTTACCTTGAGAAGTCACTTGAACACCGCTGAGGTGTCTGTTGGCCTCCTTTAAATCCACCTGACTAGTTGTGTTGCTTCGACCCATGTAGAGGAGCCCACTGCATAGTATTTGGGCCCCATGGGAGCTTCTAAGGTCAAGGTTAAAGTCAGGGAATTATGATCGCTTTCGCACCTGCTGAGAATCTCAAAGTTAGTGTGATTTCTGAATCAGAAAGGAAGGTGTAGTTGAAAGTGTGGGGGGGGGCTTAAGGTGGGGAGCCTGAGACTTAAGAGCTTGTTTGGCAGAGATTAATTTGAATGTTTTCAGCAGATTGTTTATTTTTTAATGATCCTTAGCTTTACTGTCAGAGATGCTGACGTTTCCAAGTCACTGATGTTGAAGTCACCTGTAAGCCGGACCTAATGTGACGTGTGGTCCAGAAGAATGGCTTCTCGGCATCTGCAGAGGTCATCAGTTGCACGCTGTTTTGATGCTTTCTGCATGTCGTGGTAGCAGCTTATCAGTAGCAGCGGAGTCTTTTATGATGAATTAAAGAACCCTGAGATTATCGCCCCTTGGACCGCCAGAGAATATTGGTTGAGGGGTGCAACTCCGATCTTGCTGTTTTGCTTGATGAAGATTGAGAGCCCTCCCGAGGGCCAGCCAAATATGTTGGTGCAATTTGCTGACTTAAAAAGCTCGTAAAGGCCATGTAGATCTGTTGGAGTGAGCACCCAGGCTTCCTGTAAGCAAATAATGTCACTTTTATTCAGGAAAGTCACCGCTGGTTTACTTGTCAGAATCGACCTCAGGCCTGCCACATTCCACGACGTGATTATGACCTTGGCTGTGCTTGAGGATGGGTCTTGGTGGCTAGAAATAATCCTTTCGGGAGCCCCCTTGGAAGTTGCCGAACTGATTCCACCTGTTGTGGTCACTTCTTTTTATCCTGTACATTACATTTCTTTGGTTGAGGGCACATAATACTTCTAATGAGTTTGCAGCTTTGGATGCACTTGGGAGCCACTACTGGGTAGGGCCTTTTGCCCCTCTCAGGATGCTTCTGTGCAGCCTAGTGGGCTCCTGTGGCACTAAGACATAGGGATATTTTAGTGGATAAAGTTTCAACAACTCAAAACCCCAATCCTCAAAGGTGATTGACTCCCTCAGGATAGCCTCTCTGAGCTCAGCTCTTTGCCATGTGTTTTTTGTGGCATACGACGATCCTTTAACTGGAATCTGGGCAAAATTTACAGAGATTAGTTCGGCCGAACTCAGGTTCTTCAGTGTTGGGATATATTGGAACAGGTGTAGCAAGTTGCCTATGTTTAGTATATTGTGGGCTCCCTTTGGGATGTAGTGTGGGATAAACACCAATTCACATTGGTCTTTGGTGTCTACTTGTGTGGCTTCCCCGGATCGGAGGAAGAGAGACCTCGACGCCCATTGGCAGAAAGGGGGTCTGATTGCGCCTTGGAGGTGGCTCGAGTGGTCTGATAAGGACTTGCTTGTTGGAGCACTTTGGCCCCAGTAGCTTATAAAATGTTGTTGATTATAGCTGGTTATTGTCCCACTTTGCCTCCAGTCATTGGACAAATAGTTTTGATGTTGATTGCGGCTGGTTGTCAGATGCTCTACTCCCGCCAGGTGTGGGGTAGGCCCACTGATTAAGTGGAGATGTTCCGTGTTGCCTTTGGCTCCTATTGTATGCTCATTTTAGCTGGTTCGCTGGGCAAGGGGGCATGGGGCGATAGATATTTAGGATGTTACTTTCAAGACTCAGGGGGCCTTTGATGAGACATGGTCTGTTAGCTGGGTCGGTGCAACTAAAGTATGTATTGGTCCTCATTTCTGCCGTTTATGGCCTCTGAGCGGTTGTAGATAGTCAGTTATATATGATATCTGATACTTCACTCAGTAAGATTGTTGCCTTAGTTTCTGACGTTTTTTGCCTGTTAAAGGAATCTGTTTAATAACACTGTGTAACTCATAAAACGATCTCCGACCAAAATATATTCATTAATATGATTACTTGCAATGCCCATGCCATCAATTATTTGAGATCCCAGGAAGGAGAACCCATCATTTAAAAATTCCTCCTGTTTTTCTGCTGGTGTCTTCATCTTTTATGGTTAGACTTAAAGGTTTCTGTTTTATTCACTGTTACACAGTAAGGTTTTCTGCCTGACCATCTGCAAAAGTAATTCTAAATTCTAATATACGAAATGTTGCCTTAAAATGACAATACCCTCGGAAAATGAGATCCTCAGAATATGCCTTGTCAAAGCTAGACACTCATAAAAACCTCCACTGTAAAAAACCTATTAGATTTAAATAGTTGTTTTCAGTTATTTTACTTTAGTTAATTAAATATTAGGGTTTAAAATAAAACCAAATTCAGAAAACAATCATTGTTAGATGCATACTAATAAAAGACAAAACCACATTTGAATTTACCATTGTGAAGACTTAAAAAAAAAAATACTAAGTAAATGTCATAATTCTGTTAAGAAATGCAGGATATAACAAAAAGTTATCATCATCTTCTCCTGTGTTTAGAATTGTTTGTGACCATAGTTGTAGTGCAGACAGTGCACAGATAATATGCTTTGCTGATTCTATAGTATGGCCACAAAGATTGTAGGTGTGAAGTTCCGATGCAGACTCTAGCTAAACTACTCATGTGTGGCCTTCATAAAAAAAGCTTTTTCTGTAGAATACACAGGGTGTATCTTTGCCAGTAAGATTGGGGGGTGTGAGCTTCAGATTTCCCAACCATCACGCTGACACATAGGGGTCTATTTATCAAATTCTCATGCAGCGCAGCAGCAAAAATGCTGCACTGCATGAGAAGCAGAGAGCAGGAGAGCGCCATAGTTACAGGTCTATGGCACTCGCATTCCCTCACCCTGGCGCGCACAATCAGGTAGCCTTGCACCACGCTCAAACCTTTGCTCCATTGTGCAAGGATGGCTGCGTGAATCTAGAATAGGTTTTGTACTGGAAGAATACCCTACCAGTACAAAATACAATGCTTAGACTAACCTTAAAACATTTCCCACTTTGTATGTGTGCTGTACAGCGCAGCAATCATGCAAAGTCAGAAAAGGAGAAATGAGAAATTAAAGCATTTCTCCTTCATAGTGCCTATTTGAAATGGGTGTTATTTTTTGATGCAGAATTATGTCTACTTTGTTTTAGTAAATAGGGTTTTGCATCAAAAACCATGGATGGTTGCATGGGAACGCCCCTGCACACCTGGAATGCCCCCATGGCGCTAAATAATGCAAAGCAGTGCTATGAACTGTTTTACATTACTTTCAAGTGAATTGCTAGCACAAAACAAGCTTTTTTTTTTTTACTTATTTTTTATTAACCCCTCCCACACTCATGGTTCTCGTGTGCTCATGACGAGCTGAGCTCGTCACGGCCGTTAGAACGCTCACACGCGGGGATAATTCCTCTGCTGTGCTGAGCGTTCTATTGAAACGGGCGTGGCCGTGACGACCTCAGCTCGTAATGAGCACACGAGAACCGTGGCTCATGACGAGCTGAGCTCGTCATGAGCACCGGGGCGCTGTGCCTGGCCCCTTCCCCCCAGCACAGCAGGGGAATCGGGCCAGCAGCAAAGGGATTAAGCACTGCACCAAGGATATCTGTAACAGGTGTCATGCACATACATTTATAACAAAACAAGCTTTTGCGCTGAAAAATAAATTGAGAAAAAAAGTTGTGTAGATTTGCATCACTTTTGTGATGAAAACACCGCAAAAAATCTTAGTAAATATACCCCATAATGTTAACTTACATTATATGACAAGCGGTCCTTAAGGGGCACTAGAAATGAGAGTAATGCGGATTGGTAGGGGTACTAAGTGAGAGAAAATGCATTATATTGTGAAATAACCAACATTTCTTTCATCCTCATTCCAAACAGAGAGGGAGAGTGTGTGAGTGTGTGTGCTTTTTCAGTCTGTGTATGTAGAAATTCCTGGTGAAATCGGACAGACACCACACCATACCCGACTGAAAAACTGTATGCCCAACTATTAATCACAAAATAGATTTACTAGGGGGGTGTAACACCCCAATTCACCGCCCCAAAAATCTACGCCCCTGAGAATACAGTTTTGATAGCTATCGTGTCAGGGTGCTTTCCAATCAACCGTCTTTACATTTTTTATATAATCTTACCATTACAGTAAGCTTCATGAAAACGTGCTATAGACATTTCCTAGTTATACCTAAACTCAGTGTATATATTGAAAGGGATTACTGTGTTTATTTTTAGTTTTAAATATTAAAGGTAGCTTGGCGTGACTTCCCTGGGTTTTTTTCCCTTCAGAGCTGATGCCTCAAAAATGTCTTTGAAAATGCTTTGTAGCAGCAAGTGGGTTCTTTCATCTCTGTTTTCTGAGGCGTTCCTCCCGCCCACCAGGTTCTGTTTGATCTGCGTAGGTGTGCTTTTCCAGGGCTTCAAAGGCACAAAAATGTCATATAGGGAAGTCCTAATTAGTACAGATTAGCACATACTGTGACACCCACATCGTGCGATCATTTTAATCTGATTTCCGATTCTATCTATGGTATAAAATGTCACAACAAAGGTGTGCACCTTCTATTTTTTATTTCTTTTCAATGTTGCCCTATTACCAAGAAGTGGTGTCATTGAAAAGGTTAACTAACACAAGTATCTTTTTAGAAGTTTCCCTTCTGAAATTACAGGGATGGCTGTAGAGTTCAGGCTTTGGAGTAGACATATTTTGGAAGCATAGTTACAGTATGCCTGCGTAGAGCAGTACATTCAAAATGAATCAAATGCATTGATTATATGACAGACATATTGATACACCGTGTAGCTTGATGGTGTTCTGTTAAAGTGCCAGCATACTCCATGTCAAGGAAGGGCTGTGCATGATGGTAAGTTTGAGTAAGTTCAATGGGTGAGCAGCGGTAACCTAGCCAGTGTGACTTCTTTCTTGTGGATGTCCGGGGGATCCTGAAAACAGAGCCCCTCATTGCAAGTAGCTCAGAAGAGTAGGTGTTTTTCGGTGTCTCCGGGGATGGAATTATCAGATTCCCAAGTCTGGACCCGAAAGAGCACCCCCCGAGGATCTCTGTCCTCCTGCTGCCTCTGCACTCCTGACCACTCCAGGGCTGGGAAAAGAAGCCCGATAACATTTAACACCTCCCAGCACGAGTTAATTGTTTGCAGATTTGGGACTGTTAAACGGCGAGGGATTGAGAAATTAGAGATGAAAAAGAACCTGCAAGAGTGAGACAAAGAGTCCGGGTATATGGGTGGATTAGAACCGTGAGGTAGAATCAAGATTACGAAGCCTTGGTCTTCGGCATACTCAACCTTACACAGCACCGGCCGCAGGCTTCTGAACAAAACTTAGGGATCAATTAGGATGGCCTTCCGCGCCAGACATGCGGCGGTCCTGCACCGTGAATTAGGATGCGACCACCACCCTGGCAGTCGCATTCCGCAGTTTAACATTGCGGCGGGTACTGCTTACAGCAGTAACCGCTGCAACGTCAAATTGCCATGTTGTGCATTTTTATGCACAACGTGGCGGGCACCGCGCGGTGCCTGCCACCTTGTGCATGGAAATGGAGGGGGGTTCCATGGGTACCACCCAAGTGCACCCCCCACACCGCGGGGGCCCGCAACAGGCCCCCAAACCAACTCCCCACCAGCCTTTCTGCCGCCATGGAAAGGCCTTTCTCCGCACACATCCTAATATGGATGGCGGTGCCTGCTAGGCACTGCCGCCATGTTAGCGGCCCAAGTCTGCCCGGCCGGCAATCGGAACGATTGCCGACCGGCGGAAAAGCGGCGGACGCACTTTGCATCCACCGCGATACCCCCGCCATTATAATATGGCGGGGGAAAATCAGGTTACGATGGCCGGCGATGGCTATCCATCCACCATCGTAATCAGCCCCTTAGGCTTCGAGCACTTATATTTTTACAAATTCATAGGTGTTCATTATGAACTGTTTATTCAGCGCTCCTTTATCTAATACTTTCTTTGTATATTTATATTGAATGGAGGACACTTGATTGCTGGTATACCAGACGTGTGTTTTCTATAAAGTTGACTGAACCAGCAACCTTGCATAACGGTAAAGGGTGCTCTTTCTGAGAGATGGGGAAATACCTTGACGAGAGGCAGGAGCTTCTTTCTCTCTGTGACTCTCACTAGCATGGATAGTTGGGCATTACTTCTGATTTCTTTTGTCCTCCTGACTCCAACCCAACATGCAGATGTACCTCTGGCAAAGCATAGGGGCCAAGATATATCAAGCCTTTTGCGATTCGATTCGCAAACGGACATTTTGCATCTTTTGAATGTATGTGAAATTAGCAAAATAAGGAATAGCAAAAAATTGCGATTCCTTATTTTGCTTAAGCGTTTAAGGAATCGCAATTTTGCGATTCCTTAACTGCCATGTATGAAGCTTTTTAAAATTGCGAATTCAGGTTAAGGAATCGCAAATTAACACCAATTTGAGGTTCGTGTTAATTTGCGAAATCCTGTCAAAAAACAAAATTTGGCAATTTTGAGGGTGGCATGTGACACACATACATGCCCATAAGGCATGTATGTGCGCCATATTCACACACATGTAAGTTTCAGGGGTGCAGCAGGGTGTCCATGAGACACCCCGGCACCCTTGAAATAATTCTCAAATTGCGATTAGCAAATTGCGAATTCGCAATTTGAGAATTACTTCACAATCATTCCTATGGGTCTCATGGCCCATAGGAATGCATAGGAAATTATTCCTTATTTGCGAATTCGCAAAATGCGAATTCGCAAATAAAGAATAATAAGGAATCGCTAAAAAAAGCGATTTTTTACATACATTCCATTTTGCGAATTCTAAATAGCGATTCGCTAAAAATCGCTATTTAAGATTCGCAAAATGGAATCTTGATACATCTAGGCCACGGTCATGTAACTTGCGAAAATTCGGGTCCCGGCTTGTGAGTGGCTGCAGCAGTTGTTTTCATTTTCTGCATTTATGTTGGTGTATTGTGCACTTGCTTGAGAGTGTAATACGCCTGTGAGGTGCGAATACTAGAAGGATGTTTCCTTTCTGCATAACGAATGGATTTTTTACTAGAGCAGTTTGCTATTTAGATGAAGTTTATGGCTAGTGCTATAGTTCTTCGTGGGTGTTGCAGTTTAGTGCTGTGATGATTTCGTGTAGTTTTCAAAATTACAACGTATGGGGAGAGGAGCATTCAAGGTGGACGGAGAGGGAGTGCTGTGGGTGCCACACCGCACCTCGATAGAGATGTGTGTGTGGTGTTGACACACGGCATTACAAGTGGGATGGCTTTTGGTGAGATACTGATGTTATGTTATTATTATTATAATTTATTGTGCGCGCAGCTACTCCAGCAAAGGAGCGTCCCGGCGCATAGACAAGGAGGAACATAACACAACAGGAAAAGATAAAACCTGTTGGGGGCAGCTAAAACAGAAAGGTTTTTATTGCTCTCCGGAAAGTCATGAGGTCCTCTAATAGACGGATTTCAACCGGAAGGGAGTTCCAGGTTAATGCAGCTTTTACTCTAAAGGAGCGACCCCCCATGCGGCAGAGCCTAAATCTAGGGACAACAGCAAGGGCCTGGCCTTGAGAGCGGAGGGTGCGAGTAGGGACATAAAGAGAAAGACAGCTGGACAAGATTTCTGGGCCTATACCTCTCAGAATCTTAAAGGTCAAACAGAGGACCTTAAAGAGAATGCGCTTCCTCACTGGAAGCCAGTGTAGAGAGCCAAGGACATTAGACACAGAACAAAATCTGGGGAGGCCGACAATCGCTCTCGCCGCAGCATTTTGAACCCTTTGTAGGCGAGTTAGTTCGGCCTGGTTAGCCCCAACCAACAAAGAGCTAGCATAATCCAGGCGAGAGATGATAGTTGCCTGGATCACCAGCTGTCTGGTTGGGGCATCAAAAAACTTGAGTACTGGTCTTAGACCTCTCAACAGACCAAAACAACAAGCTGCTGTCTTTTTGGTATGCCCTACAAAAGTAAGGCCCGTATCCAACCAGACCCCCAGATTTTTTACCTCCGACACCGGGGTCGGAGTGGGTCCCAGCTCGGGAGGCCACCATTGGTCACCCCACAGCTCCACTCCCCTTCCGACAATCATTACCTCCGTTTTAGTGGCATTAAGCTGGAGACAGTTTCCTGTCAACCAGCTAGCCACCTCCTTCAGTCCAGCTTGAAACCTGGGGGCATCTTGTTCCGCGTCCCCGCTGAGAGTAACCGCCAGCTGTGTGTCATCGGCGTATGAGACCAGGGTAAGGCCCCATTGCCTGGCGACATCAGCCAGCGGTCTCACATAGAGATTAAACAGCGTGGGGCTCAGCGAGGACCCCTGCGGGACCCCCATGGCCAAAGGCTGGGACTTAGACTTGAAGGGAGGGATGGAAACACAGAAGGAACGACCGTCGAGGAAGGAGCGGAACCACTGCAACGCCTGGCCACCAATTCCAATCTCCTCAAGCCGATGCAGGAGGATGCTATGGGATACCGTGTCAAAGGCGGCGCTGAGATCTAACAATATCCCCTCATCCAACCTTGCACGGAGGTGTTCCACCATCACAAGAAGAGCGGTCTCCGTGCTGTGTCCAGCACGGAAGCCATTTTGTGAGGGGTCAAGGGCATTGGTACGGGACAGGTGTTCTGACAGGGCCAGATTAACGTGGGCCTCTGTAATCTTTGCCGGCCAGGGTAGTAGCGAGATAGGGCGATAACTTTCAGGCTTAGATGGGTCCAAGGAAGGCTTTTTGATGATTGGGGACACCACTGCCTGCTTCCACTTAGATGGAACTACACCCGTCTCAAGGGAGAGGTTGACAAGGGCACGCACAACAGTGCGCCCCATAAAGGTCTGATCACGAAAGAGATCAGATCTTACTGGATCAGATGGAGAGCCAGATTTAACTTGCAACGCAAGTTTGTCAAATCCATCCACGGTGAGAGTGGGGAATGAAAGCAGGGTGATTTGATGAGGTGTCCCGTTAGAACTTCAATTCAAGGACAGCAGGTGTAGCGGGTTGTTTCTGGGCGGGGACGACGGGAAATGTTTTAATGTGCCCCCTTTTTGGTGTTCTTCTGGTTTCAAACAGAAGGAAGAAGACCCAGGAAGGTTCTGGTGTGTTCATGTCGGTCCTTTTCATGCAGGTGGTAGACTAGTGCAGGGTTTCCCAAACTGTGGTTTGCAACCCACTAGGGGCCATGAGCTGATTTTTGTGGGTCGCAAAAGTATGAGCAATAAATGAAGATGCACTAAATTCTGTGTAGTCTTGTCACACTAGCAGTGATTCAAAGACAAAGGTCCAATATCAGGCTGCTTTATTCTTTCAACATAAGGATTAGTGTTACTTTTCTTTCGCTGGCTGCAAAGTGAGAGGAATGTTTAAAGTGAATTATGTGACAATGTAGGATTATTTTTGTTTTCCAATACACAACAAAATGTAAATACCTGTAAATAAACTGTATATATCCAGCACATGGTTTAATTTTCAGCGTAGTGTTTAATTTCGTAGTTTTACTTGCACCCCACTGTCTCGTCCTAACTCTTTTGTCTCATATTTTCTCTTCTGTTTTTCCTTTCATGGATTATCCTTGCCTTCCCGTTTTTCCCTCCTCCCTTTCCTTCATTCCCTTCTTTTTTATGTATTTATATTGTTATGGGCTGCCTCATCATTCAGGTGGGGTCTAATAATTCACAACGTGGAAGCTGTCATTGTGGAGCTGCGATAACATTTGTTGTGTGTCCGAGATAAATTGGCATTAAGTGCACGTAAAACAAGATATTGACATTCAGTAAAATGAGTTGATTTTCGTAGGTGGCTAACAGGTTAGAACAAGTGAGGAGGAGGATATGTGCGAATATTTGAGGTTGAGGTTTTCAAAGAATCTGGCTTGGAATAGTGCTGGAAAGGATTCTGAATGGCAAATAGGATGGGGCTTAAAAGGGGATTCCACTCTTAATCATAATTTGTAAAGTTATGTGTCAGTGGTTTGTGACAGCAAATATAATTGCAAACCATTGATCACATGCCAATACCAGAATTGGGGCGGAATGTAATTAGCATAGTTGAAGCTGTCTCAAGGGCAGTAATCAAAACATTTGATTTGTGCCCGGGATAAATTTACATGCAGGGCCTTAATACGATGACAAGCGGCCGACTGCCATTGTTGCGGGATGGTAAATGCCCAACTAGTAGTCGGTGGTTCCACCCGACATTAGGATGCGATCCCCCTGTCGCATGCCCTTTTTTTACTGGGGCTTGTGCAGCGGCCTGGAAAAGGGGATGCACAAGCTTTAATAGAAAAGGGGATGTTTGCACACTACCATGCACCATGTGCCAGGCACCACCAGGCAGCATGTGGTGGCTGGCACACTGTGCATGTATGTTTGTGGGGGCACCACATGTGTCCCCCTGACCACATAGAGGAGGCCCCCAAAGTACCTTTCCGGGTGCCTGTTCATGGTGGGGGGACCGCCATGAACAGGAAGTTGGAAAGGGATATCCTAATCCCAACAGTAGTGCATTCGCAGGCACCGCCCCATTGTAGGGATTAGGAACTTGACCAGCGTCCCGATGGGCTCCTTGAGCCTCTCAGAGGGGGCGGTCTGTCCCCTGCCTAACTCGCTCCGACCGCCGGAATTGTAATCCGGTAGTTAGACCAATGGCAGAAATGTCGGTGGGACTGCAACCAATGGCCTATCGTGCCTGCACCACCCACATCGTAATAAGGCCCTAAATGTAGATAAAACAAGATATTGATATTTGGTAAAAAAATATTAAGTGATTTTTGCAGATGGCTTGCAGGTTGGAAAACTTGAGCTGGCGCATCTGTAGAAAAATATAGGGTTTAGGTTTTCCGAGAATGGAGCTTTGGATGAACATTGAGAAGATGTGAATTATAATTTCTTGGCATCTCTTGTTGGCATTTTAAGATTTGGTGGGTTCTCCACAACAAAGTTTCCAAAGACGTATCAAGCAAAGATAATACATTTATTTACCTGGCATGAAACTGAGAAATACAAAGCTAATTAAGTGTTCTTTGATTGTTATGGAAACCTGGGAAGAAATTTGGCATTCCACACAATTTAGAATAGGTTTAAATTTTGGTAATATGCATTATTGGTCATGGTGGAAGTGGATTTGCCAACTATTTGTCCATATTTTAGATAAAACATTTTCTGCTAGACTATCCTTTTGTTATTATTTTTTAGAAAAAAAAGACAAAATCCTCTCTCTAGTTGCTTCTGAAATATGGTCCCGCTCATTGTGAAAACTTCCTTAAAACATTAGTTAACATGAAATTGTTTGATGTTTTAATTTTCTCGGGATATTGTTTAGGCGCTCTGAAAGACGAACCTTGAGTGTAAAGCTGTCATATTCTTAACTTTGTTTTTAAATTGTATGATGTGTTATGTTTTAAGATCTTCGAACTGAACAAACTTTATAAAAGGTAACAATACCCTTAAACATAAGGTGTTACAAGTTCAGTCTGTGACTTGACATAAAACATTTGTAAAGTAAGCACTGCACACATCAGCATCAACAGCTTTGGTTTAAATTCATATATGACATTTCAGTTAACACACTCCTCAAATGCTATATTGTACAGTCAGAGTAGGTCCAGGGGCACTCCAGTCCACTTCTCGTCTGTATTTCTATCCTGCGTTCAGTTATGTCATAACTCTGAAACATTACATCGGCAATAACTACTCTTGTCTCACCATTTATTATAATGTGCCCCCATGGACAAACACTTCCACGAAGCTCATGGGGCCTCTTGATAAGCTACTCATAAATCTCGCCATCCTCAATATCCGACATGCCATAAACATCTCCCCTTAATTCAGAAGGGTTACCACACACCCCAAGATAAAATGTGTGTGGATACAGTAAGCAAACTGTCCATCAGGAATTGTTTTGTGGAGACACTTTTCCAGTTACTCTTAAAGCAGAAATCTTGTGAACTGCATCCCATCTAAAGGTTTAATCTAAAACCTGGAAAGGTTTAATAAAAAACAAGCAGTGGACATGCAACAGGTCTTGCATTTTGTTGTGTTAGAGCTATTGGCATTGTAAATGGCAATGTATTTTATTATGTGTTATGGAGTGTATATATGTGGTGTGTAATTGAATTATGTTGGTTGGAGTAGGTTAGATTTGTTGTGGAATTGTATGGAGTGGAATTGTGTGGTGTGGAGTGGATTTGTATAGTGTAATTATGTGGGATGGTGTGCTGTAGAATTACGTTTACGTTACGTTTGAAAGCTTTATTCGAGTTATATACTCATAAAAGCACAACATGCATTTAGATACATCACAATTAAATATTTAAATCACATTTATACAATACATATTTATAAAACAGTTGTGCAAGCTTAATCAGTAAAAATTAACACAGGTTTAAAACTTTAATCAAATCACATTTGTGGAAAGAGCCCTCCGCCTAATCGACCAAGCCCACCCCAGATACTTGGCTATGCCCAAAGCAATAGGCTCCTCAGTGGAGGTACAGATGATTCTCAACGCCTCTGCACTACTAGATGTCCCAAGGTTCTTGCAAACTGGAGCTAACCATACCCTCCTTGGGGTGGCGTAGGCATTACAAACAAATAGGAAGTGACCCATACTTTCATTGGCTGCACCACACGCTGGGCAGCACAGGGTGCTCAAACTCTTCCACCTGCCTGTTAGGTATCTCAGGGGGAGGGAGCCAGATCTCATTTGGAAAAATAACTTCCTGTCCATAGGGACAGTTATACTGTCCCAGTACTGTTCTAATACGGGACACATTTTGATTTCCAAAAAGCGCCCCCCCATCGAATCAGATTTTGTGCCCCTCCAGAGCCTGCCATCTATCCACTCCCAATATAAAGTTTTAAGGGTATCTTTACTTGGAAAAACTTCCCCCGCGGGATTATCCCAGAGGTGGGAGAGACCCAGTTCGCCTAACATGGCTCTTAAATTCTTCAACCATGATATTTTATGGAAGGTATCAATTTTAATTATTGCCAGGAACCCATCTGCATAGTGCTTAATCTCGGGGGTAGACCAGAGGTGTCTCCAGTATAAAATGGGACGCAATCGAGCTCGATCACTAACAGATCTTCTCCCAAGATCAAGGCTAAGCGGGATTAATGGGGTACTCTGTGGTAGTCCCGTAATTCCCCTGAAGAACCTGTTCTCTGCTGTCTGTAGGGAGGTAAGCTTTTCAAAACCCCACAACTCTGCCCCGTATAGAGCCGACCCTATTGCCTTTGCATCATATACGGCAAGAACGGGTTTTATGGGTTTTGTTTTTGATCTTTTATGTTCCACCCGTAATACCCCCGAAATTTGCTGATGTTTCAGGACCGCTTTTTCTAAGTGATGGGACCAGCCTTGGCTATTTGATATTTGTACCCCCAGGTAGGTGAACTCCCTAACTACCTCAAGCTCGATGTTATTCATATATATCCTAGGGCGAGGTTTGCATCCTCGGGAGAACGCCATCAACTTGGTCTTGCCAACATTAACTTCGAGACCATGCTCCAAGCAAAACCCATCAAAGATATCTAAGGCACGTTGTAGCCCAGAAGGGGTCTTAGACATAATTAGCGTATCGTCAGCGAACATCAGGATAGGGACCCTGAGGCCCGCTAACGAAGGTGCATCTACACTAACATCTAGCATCCTGCCAACAATCCCATTAATAAATAATGAAAAGAGCAAGGGTGCCATTGCACAACCTTGGCGAACCCCCCGTTCGACTGGAAAGTCGATGGAAGATTGGCCATTCAGACCCCACTGGACTTTAGCGAAATTGCTCCCGTGCAACCTCATAATTAGGGTGAGCAATTCTGCTGGGATACCTATTTTGTTTAAAACTGACCATAGCTTGCTCCTCGGGACTAAATCAAAGGCAGCCCGCAAGTCGACAAATGCGACATACAGGCTGCCCTTGCCAAGAAGCACCGTCCCCCACCGCAGCATAGTGAAACGAAACACCTGATCGACGGTGCTAGTAGCCCTCCGGAAGCCTGCCTGGTAAGGAGAGAGGGAGTTATTCTCATCCACCCAATCCATAAGTTTGTTTACCACCATCTTCCCTATTACTTTTTGGATAGTGGCAATCAAACTTATTGGCCTATAATTAGCCGGGAGGGACCGATCCCCTTTTTTATAGATCGGTATAATAATTGCTCCCTTCCATTGGTCTGGGACTAACACGCCTTTTGCAATGGCATTCCCCAGTAGGAACACATACCTAACCCACCTATTTTTGTCATTTTTGAAAACATCCGAGGGTATCCCATCTAAACCAGGGGCCCTTCCCCCTTGTACAGAGCATATTGCGAGTTCGACTTCTTTGGCCGAAAACAAATTATCAGTGGGAAATACGGCTGGAATCACTTCCCCCGCCACCACCTCCTTTGACTCTGCATATTGTGGTCTAAAATAATTCACCCATGCAGCCTCTGCAACATTATTATCAGGTTTATTTGGGATGCCACCTCTACCCCACTTCACTATCTTCCAGAAAAGCCTGGAATCCTTGGCTCCAGAGGCCTCTTTTAGTTCAGCCCAATACTTCTCATCCCACGTTTTTTTTGCCAGGGAAATGCTTGTGTTGTAATGCTTCCTTGCTGCACAAATCGCGGCCCTGTCCCTATTTCTAATAGCACTACCCAAGGCTAATCTGGCTACCCTACACTGTTGGTTAAACCACCTAGCTGGTTTGGGAGGTATTATATGATTTGCCTTGCGTGCTCTCATGAAATGAGGTCTTAGAAGGGAAAAGAGGTTGTTGTGGATGTCAGTAATTGCCCTGGACCCTGGAACTATGGACCCTACTAACTCCATAGAGGCAAGAGCATTATCCACCTCAGAGCCAATGAAGTCCATAGATTCCTCGTTCGCCAACACACATGGCCATTTCAATCTGCGCATGTCATTGGCCATGTCAGGGAGTAAAACATCAGTTGCCTGCAAATTAGACTGAGCAGACATCCACCAGGTATGAGTCACACAAAGGGGGTTATGATCACTTTCTATCCTGCCCTTGATTTCCATGTCACAAACCCCCTGCCATAGGTTAAGACTACATATTACATAATCTATCCTGCTTCTATTGTGGCCATTGTCAAATGTACAAACACCCTCCTTATCACTTTTTGTCCTCCCATTTAGGGCTCTCATCCCGTGTTCCAAACACACAGCATTTAGAAGAAGTATGTCCTTCGTCCAACGTTTAACAGGGGCTAAATTCAGAGAAGGGACTCCCCATAGATTATCCTCCTCCTGCCCCAAGAGATCATCAGTGCTATCTAGGGGTTCGAAGGTCCTATTTAAATCCCCAGCTACAATTACTCGATTTCCAAGGGACTTAGCTTGCAAAAAAGTAGACAGGGCCTCTAATGTAGGGGAACTCCCGGTATTAGTGCCTCTAGCATAAACGTTGTACAAGTCTGTCACACCCCACTTTTCTGAGGAAATTCGCAACATTAAAATGTCTCTACAGCCCAAATCCCACATTTTTATTGTAGTGTCCAGAGTCTGCTTGATCCAGACTGTGAGACCTCCCATTGGTCTACCTCTGGCGCCTCTGGTTGCTGGAATTGAGAAATTTAAGTAACCTTGAAGGAAGATGGGGTCACAAGCCCATGTCTTCTGAAGGAAGCACATTTCGAACTCATTAATGAAATCAATCCAGGATTGTGACATCAGCTTACTACCCAATCCTGCGATATTCCAAGATATAAAGCTCCCTGCAGTTGGACCATCGCTACATACTGTTTTTATCGAAGACAAAATGGCGAGGTTCATTGGACTACCATCATGCCCACCCAGGTTTTGATCATTGCCCATAATATTCTGCTCGACTCCTTGGGTACCAGTGATACTTAATACGGGTGGTTCCCCACTCCCCTGATTTTGCAATAGTTCCCCACTGTCTTCCTCGACATGTACAATCATTTCACCAGCATTAGTTTCATTTATTTCATTGGACACAACATTAATGTTTAAAGGAGGAACATTAAGGTTCCCACATGGATTCCAACAAAGTGTATCTCCCCTAACAACTCCAACAAATTGTATCTCCCCTGCCAACAAAGTGTATCTCCCCTGTAGAATTACGTGGATAGACTGCACCCTGCCCTTGGGCCTCACTTAGGGGTGTCTTGCATATAAGGAAAGGGAAGGTTAGGGCCTGGCAAGTAAGTGCCCTTGCCAGGTTGACATGGCAGTTTAAAACTGTGAGTGCAGACACTGCAGTGGCAGGTCTGAGACACATTGAAAGGCTACTTGCATTCGTGGCACCATCAGTAATGCAGGCCCACTAGTAGCTTTTGATTTACAAGCCCTGGACACACACACTAGGCTCTACTGGGGACTTACTTGTAAATCAAATATGCCAATCATGGATAACAAGTCATAATGACAATGTACACAGGGAGCACTTGCACTTTGACACTGATCAACAGCGGCAAAGTGTTCAAAGCATCTAAGCCAGTAAAAGCGAAATCCAGCACACAATCAAAAATGCAGGGGGTAGAGGCAAAAAGTCTGGGGAAACCAGTGCTGAATGACACTGAAAATCAGATTTCACTTCGCTAACTCAACACCAGCACCAAATCACAGACAATCTACCTGTCAAAGATGTGAAGTGTGTTGAATGCCTCCTTAAGAGGGTCCCAGTTAAGAGGCAAAAAGCAGCAAAGGCAATCTTATAGCACTTGACTGACGATAAACAACAATACAGAAATTATTAACAAGGCTTGTTTCCGGTCCAGGGAAGGCATGGCTTGGCAATTCAGGCTGGACTGTCCCCATGAGGCACAGGGTCAGACTGATTTGCATATAGCCATGTCTGAACTGGGGTGGCAGAGTGGGCTAAAGAACGGTGATGGATTCAACCCAGATCTTTTGACTGGGTGTGAGTGTTTGATTGGTTCGGATGCTCCGTCCATCACCACCCCCTTTTGTACCGCTTTTGGCCGCCACAAGTATGGCAGGGTATGCTCAGACATGAGTCCCTTACTCACTTTGCCACTGGATTCAAGCAAGCCGGGCTGAAAACAGCTGTAATGCCAGAAACCGGTCCTCGGAAGCTTGTTTCCGGTCCAGGGAAGGCATGGCTTGGCAGTTCGGGCTGGACTGTTCCCATGAGGCACAGGGTCAGACTGATTTGCATATAGCCATGTCTGAACTGGGGTGGCAGAGTGGGCTAAAGAACGGTGATGGATTCAACCCAGATCTTTTGACTGGGTGCGAGTGTTTGATTGGTTCGGATGCTCCATCCATCACCACCCCCTTTTGTACCAATCATGGATAACCAGTCATAATGACAATGTACACAGGAGCACTTGCACTTTGACATTGATCAACAGCGGCAAAGTGTTCAAAGCATCTAAGCCAGTAAAAGCGAAATCCAGCACACAATCAAAAATGCAGGGGCAAGAGGCAAAAAGTCTGGGGAAACCAGTGCTGAATGACACTGAAAATCAGATTCACTTCGCTAACTCAACACCAGCACCAAATCACAGACAACCTACCTGTCAAAGATGTGAAGTGTGTTGAATGCCTCCTTAAGAGGGTCCCAGTTAAGAGGCAAAAAGCAGCAAAGGCAATCGACTGACAATACAGAAATTATTAACAAGGCTTGTTTCCGGTCCAGGGAAGGCATGGCTTGGCAGTTCGGGCTGGACTGTTCCCATGAGGCACAGGGTCAGACTGATTTGCATATAGCCATGTCTGAACTGGGGTGGCAGAGTGGGCTAAAGAACGGTGATGGATTCAACCCAGATCTTTTGACTGGGTGTGAGTGTTTGATTGGTTCGGATGCTCCGTCCATCACCACCCCCTTTTGTACCGCTTTTGGCTGCCACAAGTGTGGCAGGGTATGCTCAGACGTGAGTCCCTTGCTCACTTTGCCACTGGATTCAAGCAAGCCGGGCTGTAGACGGCTGTAATGCCAGAAACCGGTCCTCGGAAGCTTGTTTCCGGTCCAGGGAAGGCATGGCTTGGCAGTTCGGGCTGGACTGTTCCCATGAGGCACAGGGTCAGACTGATTTGCATATAGCCATGTCTGAACTGGGGTGGCAGAGTGGGCTAAAGAACGGTGATGGATTCAACCCAGATCTTTTGACTGGGTGTTAGTGTTTGATTGGTTCTGATGCTCTGTCCATCACCACCCCCTTTTGTACCGCTTTTGGCCGCCACAAGTGTGGCAGGGTATGCTCAGACGTGAGTCCCTTGCTCACTTTGCCACTGGATTCAAGCAAGCCGGGCTGTAGACGGCTGTAATGCCAGAAACCGGTCCTCGGAAGCTTGTTTCCGGTCCAGGGAAGGCATGGCTTGGCAGTTCGGGCTGGACTGTTCCCATGAGGCACAGGGTCAGACTGATTTGCATATAGCCATGTCTGAACTGGGGTGGCAGAGTGGGCTAAAGAACGGTGATGGATTCAACCCAGATCTTTTGACTGGGTGCGAGTGTTTGATTGGTTTGGATGCTCCGTCCATCACCACCCCCTTTTGTACCAATCATGGATAACCAGTCATAATGACAATGTACACAGGGAGCACTTGCACTTTGACATTGATCAACAGCGGCAAAGTGTTCAAAGCATCTAAGCCAGTAAAAGCGAAATCCAGCACACAATCAAAAATGCAGGGGCTAGAGGCAAAAAGTCTGGGGAAACCAGTGCTGAATGACACTGAAAATCAGATTCACTTCGCTAACTCAACACCAGCACCAAATCACAGACAATCTACCTGTCAAAGATGTGAAGTGTGTTGAATGCCTCCTTAAGAGGGTCCCAGTTAAGAGGCAAAAAGCAGCAAAGGCAATCTTATAGCACTTGACTGACAATACAGAAATTATTAACAAGGCTTGTTTCCGGTCCAGGGAAGGCATGGCTTGGCAGTTCGGGCTGGACTGTTCCCATGAGGCACAGGGTCAGACTGATTTGCATATAGCCATGTCTGAACTGGGGTGGCAGAGTGGGCTAAAGAACGGTGATGGATTCAACCCAGATCTTTTGACTGGGTGTGAGTGTTTGATTGGTTCGGATGCTCCGTCTACCACCACCCCCTTTTGTACCGCTTTTGGCCGCCACAAGTGTGGCAGGGTATGCTCAGACCTGAGTCCCTTGCTCACTTTGCCACTGGATTCAAGCAAGCCAGGCTGAAGACGGCTGTAATGCCAGAAACCGGTCCTCGGAAGCTTGTTTCCGGTCCAGGGAAGGCATGGTTTGGCAGTTCGGACTGGACTGTTCCCATGAGGCACAGGGTCAGACTGATTTGCATATAGCCATGTCTGAACTGGGGTGGCAGAGTGGGCTAAAGAACGGTGATGGATTCAACCCAGATCTTTTGACTGGGTGTGAGTGTTTGATTGGTTCGGATGCTCCGTCCATCACCATCCCATTTTGTACCGCTTTTGCCCACCACAAGTGTGGCAGGGTATGCTCAGACGTGAGTCCCTTGCTCACTTTGCCACTGGATTCAAGCAAGCCGGGCTGAAGACGGCTGTAATGCCAGAAACCGGTCCTCGGAAGCTTGTTTCCGGTCCAGGGAAGGCATGGCTTGGCAGTTCGGGTTGGACTGTTCCCATGAGGCACAGGGTCAGACTGATTTGCATATGGCCATGTCTGAACTGGGGTGGCAGAGTGGGCTAAAGAACGGTGATGGATTCAACCCAGATCTTTTGACTAGGTGCGAGTGTTTGATTGGTTCGGATGCTCCGTCCATCACCACCCCCTTTTGTACCGATCATGGATAATCAGTCATAATGACAATGTACACAGGGAGCACTTGCACTTTGACATTAATCAACAGCGGCAAAGTGTTCAAAGCATCTAAGCCAGTAAAAGCGAAATCCAGCACACAATCAAAAATGCAGGGGGTAGAGGCAAAAAGTCTGGGGAAACCAGTGCTGAATGACACTGAAAATCAGATTTCACTTCGCTAACTCAACACCAGCACCAAATCACAGACAATCTACCTGTCAAAGATGAAAAGTGTGTTGTATGCCTCCTTAAGAGGGTCCCAGTTAAGAGGCAAAAAGCAGCAAAGGCAATCTTATAGCACTTGACTGACGATAAAGAACAATACAGAAATTATTAACAAGGCATCAAACTTGCCATACACAAGGAAAGAGGAACGAGGAAAGCAGGAATGTCCAGACATAGATCCAGGAGCAATTCCAATAGCCCAAAGCACAAAAAGAACATGACAACAAAATAAGGGAACAATACGTTGGGGCACATCCATCACTTGTAAATGTCTCTTTATGTAGGGTTCAAGCAGGAAGTTTGATATCCTTTTCCACAGTCCCACTGCTCCGCTTCATGTCCAGTGCCCCTACACATACGGAACACCTCCGTTGACCACGAGCACTGAAATGCCAGTTCAGTCTTTTGATGATGATGCTTAGCTAGAAACGTTCTGCCTGACCACGTGAGGAGCACCTCGTCTTCTCCTGAATGCCTGCAATCACTGGTAAGCTCTTGGCTGAGATTTAATACTACCATACTTGCTATTCAACACCGCACCTTACCATGCATCATCTTATCTTCCAACATGCCTCACCACATGGTATGACTCTGCACCACTCAACCAACAGCACACCCACTACTGGAAATAACTATTTGACTTGCGACACATTCATTTCGTTTCACACCACATCACCTGTTCCAGGCCTCATGATACAGTGTCACACACAACACAACTTACAAACGCACTGACCCACACTACGGAAGTTAAAACATCTTTTTTGTTTTGTAGGGTTTAGTAGCAATGTAGTAACGTTTCTGTGAGTGGCTGTGTACCCAGCTTTAACGTAGCTACAAGTCTATGGTTTGAAGCAGCACTCTTCGACGTGCCTCATATGCTATACATATTTATTGTCTAGTCTAGTTCTTTTATAGTCAAACCTTTCTATAGATTATCCTATTTTAGCTTTTTAGGTTGTCTCTTTTATGGTCTTTCTTTGTACAAAACGAGATTTGAATATAGGATTGCATTTTATAAATCACAGGCCAACGGTGATGTATTTAGACTTTGGCTCATCATCAAGCACTGCTAGTTGTGCGTATGCTGTGATGCATTAGCTTTCACACAAGAATCTATGTATAGCTTTTACAGTCAGATTTTTTATTCTCTTTAATAGGATGTATGTACTTTTGCTATTTCTACTGCTTTTATGGCTTGGTGCCGAAAATAAGCTATTTTGATGATGATGATGATATGTTTACTTAATGGCTTCTTTGACAGTATCAACTTGTTGTTATAATTTAGTTTGAACACAGTCAATAGTTTTGGTATGTTTTTCGTTAAATGTGTAACTATGCCAATCACATTTATTGAATATTGCACCTTGAAATAATACAGTTTAGCACTACTGATAATTATTCCATTTAGTCAATAATGCATTGTTAACATCATTCAAGTCTTTCAAATTCATAAAGGTTTCAGCCAACGCCTGTTTTACTCTAGAGTAATAGATACCCAGCGAGCTTCTTCGAGGGCATTGGAAAACACAGTAGCTTGAAAAAATAAAATCAGCAGCACTTAATCACCAGTTCTTTGAAAGTGGGATTGTTTCATGTAGAGTCCTAATTCTTTGTAGAGCTCTCAATGCATGGCAGTTCAAATCTGTGAGCCTATGATCCTAGCAAAGGCTCCATGAATAGAAAGCACGCAAATATATGCCACATCCTAGGCATTGCTGCTGAATTGCAAAAGTAGTTTAAAAAAGGAAGGCTTGAAGTTGCAGTATGATGACGTCATGATTGTTATCCTCTACCCAACAGCCAATGTGTGGCTTCCAAAAACAAAAGAAAAATGCAGCAATGCTTTATCACTGATGTGGCTGCTACCTGCACACAGCACTGCGTTGCAGGCAGCGATTGGTCTAAGCAGTTGTTTGTGTAATCCTGGGGACATAGAAATCAATTTTATGCAAGTTATTGCTGTTTTCTTGGTGGTCCTGGTAAATCTGCTTTTGTAATAGTTTGACCTGATGCAATGCACATATTTTTTTTATTCCTGTTCTGGGGCTTTACACATTATAATGATATGAATGGGTCTGGCGACGCCCACTCCATTTCTTGCCAAGTCATAAAGAGATTGTCAATAAGGGAGCTATCCTGACACCTATTGCTGGTTCCTGAATTCAAAAGTATATTTCACTGCTGAACGGGACAATATTTCTTTTGAAGAAAAACTCAAGCCTCTCCAAAGTCATTTCGAGGAAATAAAGGGCTGAGCCAGTAGGAGGAAACTTCTTGACTGCGTTTACACTGTGTATGTGGCTAGTGGATGTTTAGAGCCTTGTAACATCTGCTATAACCAACATCTTATCACCATTCTGATGTATCCAATCTATTCAAAGTACCCATCATGTCTTTCAAATAAACGGGGAGTTCCTGTTTAGTTGAAACAGTATGCAGTGCGGGAATATATGTCTGAAATTATGGATTTTAGCTGGTCGTGATGAGGAATCGGCTGGAAGAAGATTTTGGGGCTATTTTATAGTGTTGCTGATGGCCAACAGTCCACTGGGGAGGGGGAGGGGGTTGGAAGTCATTCCCTCCACCACTCTGGCGGATTAGCACCTGCCATATTTAGATGTCACTGCCGGCCTCCATTGCTGCAGTTCCTCTGCTACCCCTCCAAGGTAGGTGTTCTGCTGCGGTCTTTCAGGTGGCCGTGCACCAAACCTTTGGGGTTTCAGTTTCACATCAGACTGCCCCCTCTAAATAGGGCGGGCGGTCTGATGTCATTAGTCTGACAGGCTCTACTCGAACAGCACTTCGGAAAGATGGTGGTCTCCCGAACCATAAGTATACACCGTAAATATATTATTGTGTGGCAGTTTATGGAGTTAATTGATGCCTGCTTCGGTGAAAATGAAATGACTGCGGTCTCTGTGTCACACAATTGAGGACAATGAGGCTTTTTACACCAGGACGTGGTTAAGAGTAAAATTGTATCGGGGCTTGCATGCCGAATTTACAAGCATAGAGGCCTTAAAGAAGGCTGTGTACTGCCTCCCTTCCTGCTTTCCTTATTCACAGCCAATGATGGCTCAGCCCTGGAATCTGTGGGAGCTTCACCCTGACTGTATTGTGGGAAATATTCTTGGGATCATGACAAGAAGTTTGCAACTCACTGCCTCACACAACTGGGTGGCAGTCACAATGACCTACCGTTGATGTGTGTGCCACCCTGGTCGCCAACTGCCAGACAAAGTAAGTAACAATCATGTAATGACTTTATATAGTTTGTGTCCGTTTCATAGTGGCGGGAAAGGGTACTACGGCTTTTCTTTACTGTGAATCATTGCCATGTGGCCGTATATTTTGAAAACCTCTCCCTCTTCAGCTTTGTGTTGAGATTGTATTTAGTAGCACATATCTAGCTAGAGACCTTTTGCAAAGTGTTGTATTATTCGGCATATGGCACATCTGACACCTTTCTGATGAAGTGCCCTGTGCACCAAACGCTTTAATATGATAATTTAGGTTGTGTTGTGACTTTCCTTGGGTAGGATTCTGGTTCCTATTTTGACAGGGTTTATACCTCTGCCAACTAGAGACCCAATTTCTAACAAAAAGATTAATAGTCTCACTCCTTTGTGCCTCAGATAAGAGATTAAAACATAACCCCCTCATGGGCCATATTTACAAATAAAGTGGGTGTTGCCAGTGTGATGGAGGGTGTGGAAAATTAATATTGCCAGTTACTTTTTTGAGACCCTAACTTCCAATTTGGTGTACAAACATGTTTGTCAACTTGATGTTTAAAAGGTTTGTCCATTTAGTGCCAAAAAAGTGTTTTTTCCTTTATTATTTAGTAGTAAAGTTTTATTAAATTTGCAAACTTGAATGAATTATGCATTTTTTTTTATCACAGCCATCTTTGGTTTGTTAACTCTGTAATATTTTCATTGTTTGTAAGATAATACAATGTCATTTAGAGGAATATTCCTGAGGCCAGGAATATTTAAAAATATTGTGAGGCTAGGTTAAGTGCTTACACTTTTTGTTAATGTAAGCAGCTGCACTGCTGGGGTACAAGGTCTTGGGCTAGGGTGAACGAAGTCCCATTTCTAAAATAGTGAGGGGACTCTACAACCACGTCCACCCTGACTTGTGCTCTGGTTTCTATACACTTCACTTCTCTGTATTCTTTTTAGGTATATGAATTTATTTTTTCGAGTGATCAGGGCCCACAGCTTCCCCAACAATATTGTTTTGCAAAAAGAAGCCAAGAGGCTGCTTGTCAAAGTCAGGCCTATTAGCTCTGCCAACGCTTGTTTTAACGAGGTGGTGCCTCTGCTTGCCATGGGCAGCAGTTCTTCTATTCCCTACTGCCTTGTACTACAGACTGGCACTCACTTAGCTTTTAGCTATAATCTTGCTCTTCGTGGGCTACGTTTTCAACCAGCACTTGTGTCGACAGCTCATGGGCATCTTGCACACTTTGCGTTGCTGGTGCAAAATCAGCCCCTTCATGAAGGGGAAGCAGTTCTACAACATCCCAGGCTGGGCCCTGATGCTGTTCCTCACATTATTGGCTATCACTGCTCTAAGATTCCATGTTTATGTGCGGGCTCAGAAAGTTTGCAAGTTGTATATTATCACAACTGCTGTGTGATGCCCCATCTTCTAAGATGTATACATTCATTCAGTCACCTAGACAGTCATCATTTCACTTATTGAACCATTATTGAACCATTTATCTGTGCACTCATTCACCTAATTGTTCTCCTTGCCTTTAATCTCTGACTTACATTAATCCACCTATATACTTGCCTATCTAATCATCAACTCACGCTCACATTTACCCAATTGTTCAGCCATGCAAGCACATACTCATTCCTACTTGCCAATCAAAGAAGACGCCCTTTAATTTATAGACCAGCCAGCTCTAAAGGCTTTGCCATGGCTTGTTGAGCTTTGTATCAATCATTTTGGGTATCGTCAGTTTGCCTCTTCCTATCTCTTTTACACATATAATTTTGTTTCTGTACATAGGGGATAATTACGATGTCAGGCAGACTTGAGTCTGTACGACACCGTCTCCGTCCTGGGCCCGACCGACCGACCGACCGATGGTCGGCTGTCCCGACAGCCTAATTAGGATGCAACTGAACACTGTTCCATTACATTCCCACATTTCCCCATGGGAGCATGCATTACCCATTGTAATACATGCTCCCATAGGGATATGGGAGGTGCTGTTCATCCTGAAGGGATCAACATGGGTGAACCATAAGTGCCCCCTTGGCCCTAACCTGAGGCAGTGTACCCAAGGGGGCCCTGCTGGGGGCCCCAAACACGCTTTCTGAGATGTTTTCCATGTCGGACATGCCGCCATGGAAACCATGCCGGAAACTGTCCATCGTAATCCCAAGGGCATTTGGGAGTACAAGCCGGTTCCGGCGGGCTCCTTGAGCCAGTTAGAAGGCAGCCGGAATGATCGGCCTGTTTAGTTCCCGACCGCCAGCATTGTAATGCGGCGGTCGGAGAGTAAACCGAGGAGTCGATTAAGATACAGCCCGGAAGGCTCTGACCGTCGGTTGAAGCCTTTAAGGGCTGCATCATAATTGGCCCCTAAATGTCTTTCCCAAGTCAGTTGCAGAGTCTGTAAGGTTATACCTCCTCTGAGAAATCGGCCTATTTATCTGATCTGATTGGCTTCTGTGTATGCTTTGAGAGGAGTTCACTTCTGAAGATGCTTGTGAGTGCCGAATGTTTTAATTCAATCGTCTTGAAATTGTGTGATAACTGTGTTCAGTTCTTCATAATTCAAGTTGGTTGTTTCACTCAATAATTGCCTTCAATTTTGGTTTTATAATTTTTCTTTTCTGCAAGTCCTTTCTCATTATTATGTATACATTATCCAATCATCTTGTTCAAGGAGTTAAAACATTTATTTTCCAGCACTTCTAAATAGTTCTGGATCGTTGTGTTTCAAGTGAGCCCAACCAATGCTCCCAGGCTGTTTTTTGCAATTTCATAAATGTGCTCTTACACCCTAGTTTTCTATCTGCTCTGGGCTGACCCGTTTCCGCTTGTTTTGAAACCAACCCCTGCAGCTTTAGTCTCTCATATAGGTCTTCCTACAGAATTCAAGTAATGCATGTACTATTAGACTTTTGTACAGTGCATCACAAATATATACTTGAAGCTTATGTGCTTGATCTATGCAGTAGATGCAAATAAAGTGGATGTGTTTGAGAAATAGGTTTGTAAGCACTAGACTAGCCGTGAGACAGTTGAAATGTGCTGTTTCAGTGTTTTAGTATTTCAAGAAAAATGCCAAGACCCCTCTGGGAATGGCCTTCCTACCAAGTTTTAATTGAATTACAAGTCTGTGCTGGGAGTAAGCACTCTTTGTTTTCAGTCACATGCGATAAATATTTCATGTATTCTATTGTTTCAATGCCAAAATCTCTCATACCATATAATGGTCATTTTACTGCTTCATTACTGGTATCAATAGACTCTTTTACCATTCATTTAGCGTACCGTCACTCATGGTTTTAGGATATTATTTATCAATGTCATATATCATTATTAATCATAAAAACATTAGTCTGCCAATTGGGTCTTTAAAAGACTGCACCTTGAAATAAATACATAGAGGCAATTGTGCTTATCATTTAATTTGTTTATGAATTTATTGTTAACCTCATCCAAGTCGTTATATTCATAGACGTTTCAGCCCCCACAGGTTTTCTTTATTTTTACCTAATGAACTTCGTGAAAGTAGTTAGAAAAAAACAGAATAAAAAAATTATGATTGAAGCACATTTTCTTGGCTCTTTGAAAATGAAAATGTTTAATGTGGAGCCCCATTTCAGAGAAAACCTGCAAAAACATGTAACTCCCTTGGTATTGTTGCTAAGTTTCAAGAACAAACCAGTTTTTAAAGAAAAGCTTTACTTTGCAGTATAATAGTGTCTTCAATGATTTCCTGCCCTACTGCCAATAAGAGGGTTCTCAAGAAAGAAGAAAAAGAAACACATTGCGTGGGACCAAGAGAAACATAACATTTCACTGCACAAAAGCATGTAACAAGTAATATATTTTCCGATTAGAACAATAAAGCAGCCAGTCTACAGCGTCGCTATCCAGGATGAGTTGCAGTGTGTGTTTATTAAAGCCAGTCCTTTACAACTGGTATTACTTTTGCAGGTTTATTGCTGTTTTTATAGGGGAGTACTTGGTAAATCTCCTAATAACTAGGAAAGAATTTAAAACATTACCACTTAAACACTGGAAGCTGGTTTAGATTGTTTTTAGAGCAACCAAGCAAGGGTGAAGTCATAAAAGTAATCAAAAGGGTTCTTTGCTCCCAGTAGAGCCAGAATTAAGTTATAATGGTAATAGGTATTTTTACAGCTGGTCATTAGCCTGGGTAATAAATATATAACTGTAATGAGTAAATAGGAAAGCCTCTCCTGTGACTGGGTACAAAAACAGGATGGTTGCAAACAGAGCCAGCAGAATCTTGGTAGGAGCTTTCAATGACCAATGCCAACTGCCAAGTGAACACTTGAATAAAGTGATGACTGGTCAGACAATCTTGTGTGAACGCCCATTCTCTGATGGGCTACAGTCATTAGATCATAAGGAAACACGACTGTCCCCACACATTGCAAAGAATTGGGAACCCACGTCCATATGTAAAAATGATATTAAAAGTCACCTCAACGTTCCATTAACTTGTAAAGGAACTGGGCCCTTAGCTTTATACTTATATATGTCATGCAACTCGCCAGTGACATGCAATATCCTGATAACATATGGTAGGGGGTACATTATCCTATATGTCTATTCGATACAAAATAATTTGGTTTGTAACTATACTGTTGCAATCTATGTTGAAAGCTGTTAAATTAAAAACGGTAACAGGTTACAAGACTAAATCGATCAAATATGAAAATTCTCCCATGAATCATTTATAAAATTCAACTTAATATGTATAAAGGGGAATCTCTGTTAGTGAAAGAATTGTTAAAGTGAACTGCCTCAATTTTATTGTTGTGTGTATGAAATTAATTTGAATGTACGGTGTAGAAATCCAAACAGAACCTTCAACCTTTACTGAGTACATTTAAAGTAAGTCTGAGTCATATACTACTAAAAGGTTTTGATTGTTCAGATTTGACTGTGTTTTTAAAGGCACATTTGTTTTTAATAAACAGGAATGCTGTCAGAAGAGAACAAAACAGAGTTCAGGGATCAGGTGTAGGTTCTGCTAATGTACCCTGTGCTCATTTCATGCCTTGGGCTGTTGGGTTCTGCAACACAGGGGCTAGCTGTCCATGAGAATTCATTGGCTGCCTCCTCTGGGGGGGCAGAAACAGTGTGATTCACTTCTGCCTGGAGGATGGCTTCACAGCCAGTTACTGTGGCCACTATGTCAAGGAGCGAGTGAACGGGGAGAAAACTCCTCCACATAATAAATAATGAAAGGGAAAGGCCGCTCTATCCAGCACTTGGTGCATTAATAGGGAAAACAGATGGCAGGACAGAAATGTGCAGGCAATAATAAATACTGTGTCTCACTCCTGCACTGGCCCAGCTCGGGCAAGCTGTTTGAGCTAATTATTTGTAATAAATCTTTACAGAATTTGGCCTGCCATTTTTGATCACTAACTAGTTGTGTGACCCCACTTGAACAGATCGTTTACAGATACAAAGAACTAAAAATTAAAAACAACTTTTATCATAAGAACTGTACTTTCATACTTATGGGCCAAATCACTAAGGCATGCTACAAAAGGTTTGCAATCTGTTTCCACTAGTTTACTTCTAGAATTGGAGAAGATTTCTGCCTTTGTAGGGGATTCACAAATAATGCCAAGCATGTTCCCCGAAATATTTAGCAATCCAGCATCTGCCTTGGTAATCTAACTTTGCAAAATGTGCTTCTGCAAATTTTTCAGTAAAGTGAGATTTCACCCTACTAGTGGGTTTTCCACCATCAATAGAGCAGCTTATGACAGATGTTCCACCAATCCTTGTTCTCTGAATCAGGGTGTGAAACATTTATATTGACAATTACTCTTTTGATCCCCTAAGTTTCAATTTGGTGTATAAAAAAGTTTATCAATTGTGTGCTGTGGATAAAGGGTGTTCTTTACTTTATTATTTATTATTAAATGTACATAATTTAATGAACCGTGAATTTTTATGACATTCATCTTTGGTTTGTTAACAATATTGTTTTCAGTGTTTGTAAAATAAAACAATTTCATTCGGAGTAAGGACTCATTACCAACACAAACTTTATGCTTCAATTTTAATGTGACCGCTTCGGACCAGTCTGGGGTGCATTTTTGGGGGGAAACGACCCTCGAATCGACCCTAAAATTGCAGAAGCTGGGATAGGCTGCAATGCTAGCCCAGGGTGGCTGGCTGCAGAATTTAGGATTATGACAGCAAAGTGGTTTGTTGTCTCTCATAGATTGATTATTTGATACATACTATCACAGGGGGAAAGCTGCAGCACATGTTAGCCCCATCTGCTTATTGAGAGAAGAAATTAATCAGCTCCTATCTGGAATCACGATTTAAGACTTGGTTAGTCTGTTCTTGTCCTGCTAAATAATGGGCTGTAAATCCAATGGTAATCAACGAGGCAAAAAAGTGCAGGATCGTTTTCTTTGACTGTTTACAGAAAAATGAATGGCTCGTGCTCTATAAATTGAGAATCGCTTTGCTCATCTTTTTTCCTGGATAAATGTTATTCATGCCGTCCATGTCTTATTGCAGAACAAGCTTAATGGAGCAAAATCCGTTTGCTCTTTTTTTTTTTTTTTTTTACAGAGGTTCTCACCCATAGTATCTTTAAGAAGAGTGTGTTATGGTTTCCATTTTCCTAGAACAGTTGCATGGTTCTACAGACCAGATGTGGGGCTTTCTGCGTCCCTTGGTGTGAAAGGGTATATGCAGAGTCACTGGAATTAAGCGATTCTGCAGCCAGGCCACATAATTATGGATTGGCTGCATATGCCATATAATCCATCATCTGCTGTATAATCTGCAGATTCTAACATCAAAGGTTTGTTTCTAGCGGACCAAAGCTACTAAAACTGTTGTGACGTGTTCCTGCACAGTGAAAAGCCTTTTTCAGATGTTGACTGGTCATCTTTCAGTTGCTTATTGCTGTATTTGGTTGTTAAACTGGTATGAATTGGGTGAAATCTTTGCTCAGACAGTGGTACCATGAGTAAAAGTTACAAAATAATGTGGTTTGGCAATGCCCTCCAATGTAGGCCTATTGATGCCTATCATGCATGCCCTGACCCGGATTCTGGGAACTCCTATTGATCTTGCACCGATACAACCATTACTAGGGCTCCTAGATGAGGGGCAAATGCCGGGAAGACTGCTCCCTGATTGGGATGGCAACAGTGGTCGCTAAGCGAGACATTGCTCGGAGATGGCGGTCCACAGCAGCCTTGCCGACCCTCCACAAGTGGCGCCTGGGCTTGGGCTGGTGTGCCAAGCTGACTGGAGCCTGTCTATAAGAATCTGGGGCAAATGGTTTAGCTACTATGGCTTGGAGCAGCTTGATGTACTGAATTGAGAGACTATGTAATGCTGTAATGATCCTTATATGTGTGCTGGGTTTTGCTTATCATTATGTGCTAGGGTTTATCTTGTTTATTTATGGGGAAATGCGCATGAAATGTGCTTATCAAATAAAATGAGGTGATACTATTACAAAATGTGCCCCATTACTCTGCATAATTTGCCTTTTCTTGCCACATAATTTTGCCATATCAAGCACATAATTTGGTTCTCCTAATGCCACATAAAATTCCAGTGGCCCTCCCTATATGCAGCGCTGTGCAGGGAACAGCCATTACTGTTAAAACCATTTTGAAAAGATTCTTCACTCTTTGGGAAATAGGTTATTTAAAGCATGCTCCGTCCTGGAAAGGAGGCCAGGTGGGTTTCTGTGCCAGAGGATAATTGATATTCAAATCTCAGGTTTATTGTGGCAGCTAAACACACTAATGCACAGTGGGAGAAGGGGCTTTTCCTGGATCAGGCGATGTGGTTAGGTGGAGAAAGCAATGCTAGAAGTCAGGATTCTTGTTTTGACAGTTGACAATGAAATATGGCATCTTCTCCCATAAATAATAATGTATAGACGTGCCACGTTTGTGCATAGCTGTATCGTGCAGCCCAACATACAATCTCAGTGCAACGCATCAGAAACTAGTCACATTATATCAAGTATGCACCAATTTAAAAAAGAAGCAATTATATGTTGCTCTATTTTCATGCTTGTGTAACACGGGAGGTAGTATACAAATTAGGCTCTAATTCATATTAAATACATACACTTTTTTTGTCGCTAAGGCAAAATTGAGCAGACTTATTTTGCACTTTGCTGTATACATATTAAGAAATTCAGATTGAGTCAGGCTCAAAATTAGTCCCACCTTCCACATGTGAACATCAAGTCTGCCAACATCCCCTCTCCTGTGAAAGGTCATAGGAAGAGGCTCGCGCCACTGTCCTGACTGCAAACTATTCATCCACCTGGCACTCGCCCAAACCTCACAAGGGCGTGCCACTACCTCAACCAGGAAAAATCCCATTCCACCCCTTAACACTAATACTACTCAACACGTGTATTCACGTACTTATTTATATCGATTAAAGATAGAAGATTATAGATTTTTATATAGTGCCAACGCATCACCTGTTTGTACACCTAGATTGTAGACAAACAGAGATTTATGAAGGAACAAAACTGTGAACTGGGGTGTACTGATGTGGCTCAAAGGCAACACACTAGCTCTATTGAAAGTCTTGCAGTTGTAAATATATACACAAAATATAATCTCAATAGCGAAAACAAGCTATAGGTGTCACAAGTCAGCAGAACTTTACAAACTGTCATTGCGGAATATATGATTGTCAAAACGCAGGTGTTCTTCGAAAATTGAAACCGGAACACACTGCACGGGATCATTTTGGCTGAACCACAAAATAAATACTTACTCCCCGCATTATAAAAATTATAAAAGTTCTATATCTATGAGTAATATGCACAAGACTCGCGCGTGCCGATACTCAAAAGGAAACAGAAATTCAAATGACGTGCAATTGTGAACATTTCATTCTTAACATAAACCTAAATTAAGATAAAGTGGGTGTAGCCAGGAGCGTGCCCAGTGCATGGCCCAGGGCAGGAAACTGACGCATGGTCTGCGCATATTTAATGAACACATCTAAAATCAGGTTAGCTCATTCACAAAAAAAGAAGCATACGTTTCGTCTTCGTCGTAAAGTGATAAGTGTGACTTTTTTTCGGTGAGGGTGCCGGTCTCATCCTGGTCTACGTCATGAGGTGTTTAACCTCGGCATATGTGACATAAAAATACTTTTCATTTTTTTTCCTGAACGAGAACTTTCCCTCCTATTACATAGGTCCACTTTTGTACATAAAGGGTTTTCTTTATCAGTCGGGAAGCTAAAAATGCCCGATGTTCTTACATTTGAAACGGAGAAGTGTGTCTTTGGGAAACCATTGAGGGAAAGTCATCGTTCGTGTACTAGGGCGAGTGCGCGAGGTTTTCGGCAGGATTGGGGTCAAAATTAACCTTTTGCAAATTACATACTTCATGCGTGAGCGTTTTACTACGGGTTTTACTTACGTATCTGGATGGAATATATACGAATAGGCTCATGCGTGCAGCATACACTTCGGGAAGTGTTTCCTTTAGCCTTTGTGAAGTAGCCCCTTTAAGTGCCCACGGTGTGTGTGTTTTGATGAGTGTTACTGAGCCTGTGAGAAGTGGGCGAGTGAGTTGTGCTGCTAATGTGATGTTAAGCGCAGAGTGATGTTTTGACTGAGGTCTGTCCCAAAGGATGCGTCGTTTATCACCCGTAGCCCCGCCCCCTCCCCTCCCGTCTGTCTCAGCGAATGCCTTGCTCCAGAGACCCCAAAGAAAACCTCTCTTGACAGGCACAAAGGCCCCCGCTGAGGCTGCAGTTAGCCCCATTGCTCACAGACAAGATCACACAGTGTGACCAGCGAGCATCAACACACGGCGCTTGTGGGGTCACACCGGGAGGGAGCGGTGGCTGGAGTAGGACAGGCCACCGAGTAGACAGACCCAATACGTGTTCCCGCATCCCTTTCCCAGCCCGCCGGATTTCAGGAGGGGTCCCACAGGACAGGGAGAGAGGCTTTCCGAATAGTAGAGCCCTGGGGGGTGGGGGCTGGGGGCTGGAACAAGGGCCATGTCCAACAGGTCCCAATAGCTAAGTTTTGACACACACGCTTTTATAATTATAAATCATTTTACAAAAGTAAGGCGAACTTGGTGGAAAACAAGATCTAAGTGGAGTCACATGGTTTTCTCGTCGCCATGTGTTTGTTTGTTTACAGGCGCCCGTGTTCTCGTGAGTGCATCGCGGGCAGACATGCTGGTAAATGCGTCTCCCAGACGGGCAATTAGGAATCTGAACTGGGGGAATGTGACCTCTCTAATGGGCGAGGGCGAAGCTGCCTGCAGGGAAGAGCTGCATCTCTGTTGGTAAACAGAAATATGACTCTCAGGGCAGCCGGATATCAATAAGGGAGTAGGGAGGAGTCGCAAGGGCAGAGGAACGTCTCTATGGATAACTGTGAAGATGCCTACAGGCCGATGGGGCGTCTCTATGGGTGCGTATGCAATGTACAATGAGCACTTTCCGGGTGAGCATCCATTTCTGCAGAACAGTATGACATCTCGATGGGTGAGCAGAAAGTTGCTGCAGGGCAGTATGGAATCTCTGTGGGTGAGCAGAAAGTTGCTGCAGGACAGTATGGCATCTCTGTGGACGAGGAGAATGTTGCTGCAGGGCAGTATGGCATCTCTGTGGGTGTGCAGAAAGTTGCTGCAGGACAGTATGGCATCTCTGTGGGTGGACAGAAAGTTGCTGCAGGGCAGTATGACATCTCACTGGGTGAGCAGAAAGTTGCTGCAGGACAGTATGGCATCTCTGTGGGTGAGCAGAAAGTTGCAGCAGGACAGTATGGCATCTCACTGGGTGAGCAGAAAGTTGCAGCAGGACAGGACGTCTCTGTGGGTGAGCAGAAAGTTGCTGCAGGACAGTACGGCATCGCTGTGGGTGTGCAGAAAGTTGCTGCAGGACAGTATGGCATCTCAGAGTGTGAGCAGAACGCTGCAGTAGGACAGGACATCTCTGTGGGTGAACAGAAAGTTGCTGCAGGACAGTATGGCATCTCTGTGGGTGAGCAGAAAGTTGCAGTAGGACAGGACATCTCTGTGGGTGAACAGAAAATTGCTGCAGGACAGTATGGCATCTCAGAGTGTGAGCAGAACGTTGCAGTAGGACAGGACATCTCTGTGGGTGAACAGAAAGTTGCTGCAGGACAGTATGGCATCTCTGTGGGTGAGCAGAAAGTTGCAGTAGGACAGGACATCTCTGTGGGTGAACAGAAAGTTGCTGCAGGACAGTATGGCATCTCTGTGGATGAGGAGAACATTGCTGCAGGGCAGTGTGCCATCTCTACTGTGTGAGGAGGAAGGTCCCTAGAAGGCGGTGTGACCTCTCTAATGGGCGAGGAGAACTGTAACTGTGCATGCAGGACAGAGAACTTGACGCTCCTTCCATTTATCTTCATATTGACGGAACAGTGAGGCCTTGACAGTAGTCCATTGGACGAAGAGCGCATGAATCATTACATTAAACTTGAAATTATTTGTGAAAATATCCCAGTGCATACCTGGCATAACCCTTGCCGTTGGTCAAAGATTTATCACTGCAGGAAATAAGTTTAATTGGGTTCGGACGCCCAATTCTCTATATTATCAAAAAACGGTAGCTCAGAAGCAAATAAGTAATCTGGGAATTGTGAGTACCTGCACCCTTACATTTCTATTTCAAGCGCTGGCTAACGTTGTTCCGGGTTTAGGGCATAAACTATTATTTTTCGAGAAACATTTAAGTCAACGCTAGTGCATTGCCCTCCTTGTGTAACATGCTGCCGCGTTGCAGGAAGGTGTCATATGTTCTCCGTTCAGGGTAGGCACGTTTCCTGTTTACTTTAGGGACGTCTGGTAGGTGCATATGTGTGTGGGACACCGTGCGTGAGCAGGCTATGCACAAAGTACTGGATGGCGTGAGTTCTTGTGGCTTTGTCCCTTGTTTGGTGTGTGTATGTGAGGGTCCGCACATGACACCAGATAGTGTGAGTAGGGTGTGCAAAGTGTTGTGAGGGCTGCATCCCTTGCTTGCTATGCGTGAGGGTGTGCACATGGCAGTAAATCTGTGAGAGGGCGTGCAAAGTGTTGTGAGGGTTGCACCCCTTGCCTGCTATGTGAGAGGGTGTGCACATGGCACTAAATCTGTGAGAGGCATGCAAAGTGTTGTGAGGGTTGCATCCCTTGTTGCCATGTGAGAGGGTGTGCACGGGGCACTAGATTTGTGAGAGGGTCGTGCAAAGTGTTGTTCGGGTTGTATTATGTTTTTGGTGTGTGAGAGGGTGTGCACGGGGCACTGGATGGAGTGGATAGGGGGTGCACTGGTTCTGGAAGCTCTATCCCCAGTGCTTAAAGTGAGCCAGTGGTGTACACCGCTCTGCACCGGCTATACATTGAAAATAACTAATATCTGCTACCGAAGCCATTCTTACAGCTTTGGGGACCCGGAATATTCACAATTGTCACACTTGCACGAGTGTGGTGGTTAGGAGTTGTGTTGCTACTGTCATTGGCAGCGGGGGCAACGGGAGTTGGAAGCTGCAGTGGCCCCCTGATGACGGCCCGGGCACTTATTTTTTCTCTCGGGCTCTTATGTTTTCTCTACAGATTAAGCACGGTATCCCTCGTCTGGCGTGTGAGAGGGGGTGCACAGGGTGCCCTATGGTGTGAGTTCTTGAGGCTTTGCCCCTCGTCTGGTGTGTGCGCGCGCATGTCACTATATGGTGTGAATAGGGCATGCAAAGGGCTGTATCCCTTGTCTGGAGTGTGTGCGCGCGCACAGGGCACTAGATAGTGTGAACAGGGCGCGCCGAGGCTGCATCCCTTGTTGCGTGTGTAAGAGGGTGAGCACAGGGACATCTGAGGAGGTCGTGCACAAGCTCTGGGGGCTGTACTCCTCCTTTGGTGTGTGAGAGGGTAACCATATGGCTTTAGATGGTGTGAGGGGGCTCTGCAGAGAGGTCTGGATGGTGTGCTGCTCACCTGTTGATTTGAGGTGGGTGTGAGGGTGGTGCTGGGGGGTGTGAAGGCATGCCGACACATCTGGAGGGTGTAAGTGTACATCCTCCAGATCACCTCCTGTAATGTACCGTTTGCTACCTCTTGTATTTTGTTTGCTCACAATTGTCACTTTTGCCTCATGTAACTTATGTTTGCTTTTGTAATTTGTTCACTTATAATTCTCTCCTCATGTATCATTACTGTTCCTATTGTGAAGCGCACTGACACCTTCGGGTAAAGTCCCCGCTATATAAACAACGCATAAAATAAAATAAAATAAAATAAAATAAAATAAAGGTGTAGGCTGGGCACGAACACTGCAGGTGCCGGAGAGTCTAGGCTGCTCGTGAAGTGCCTACAATATATTGTAGCATCTGCACATAACGCTGGAAGTTCACACCACGCACGCTACGTGCTTCAGAGATGTGAGCAGGCTGCGCACCCTTCACAGGGTGATGGAGGCAGTGAACAGGTGCGAAGGATGTGAGCAGTGCATGTACACCCTGTGGGACGGTGACAGGTGTCATAGAGTGTGTGCAGAGCGCTGCTGCTTGTGCACGTGGTGCTGAGGGGGCGAGCAGGGTGGGCACAGTGAACTGGTGGTATGAACACGATGCTGGTGGGTGTGCACAGGTTATGTATGTTGTGCATAAGTGTCAGTTGGTGTTAGTGGGATGATGGTGAGTGTGCATGGCTGGGGCTAAGACTAGGATCTGGGTGTGGGTCGGTGTGAAAACACGGTGTTCAAAGGGTTGTGGTGGTTGTAAGCAGGATTTTCCACCAGTGTATTGGGTGCTTGTGGGTATAGGGGGGTGTACACAAGAGTGTGGGTCGATGTTTGAGCAAGGTGCATGTTGGGTGCTGACAGTCGCGAGCAGGATGCATCTTACTGGTGTTGGTCGGTGTGTGAGCAGGGTGTGTGTGTAATGGGTGAGTGTGAGCAGGATGTGCCCTGTGTGTGGGGGTCACTGCATGAGGAGGGTGTCAGGAGGATGTGTGTGGGTTAGCGTGTGAGGAGAGTGTGTGTATATGGAGAGTAAATGTAAATGTGGGATACTTGTAAAGCGCACTGTTACTCTACCCGAGTGTCCTGGCGCTGTAGACCGCTGGGGAACCCGTCCTGGTTTTCCCTGTGAGATGGTCCCTTTCTGGGTATCTCCAGGGTGAAACCAGGCATCCCCGGCGTCTGTGGGGGGCCGTTGTAGAGATGAGGCAAGTTTAATGCCCAGAGTTACCGAGTGTGTTCCCTGGTTAGAGTAGGCACTAAGGCGAGAATTATCGAGTCCGTTGACCCTGGTCCAAGACCCTGCCGCGTCGGGAATTGAACCCTGGTCCCGGGCCGTTCTCTGCTTACAGGTCTGCCGCCTCTAACCAGTGAGCCACACCTCTCCAGAGTGTGAGCAGAATGTGCCCTGTGTGAGGATCACTGTGTGAGGAGGGTGTTAGGGGGATGTGCGAGGGTTAGGGTGCGAGGAGAGTGTGTGTATAGGGTGCGGTAAGTGTGAGCAGAATATGCCCCATGTGTGTGGGTCACTTCATGAGGAGGGTGTCAGGAGGATGTGTGTGGGTTAGCGTGTGAGGAGAGTGTGTGTATGGAGTGTGGGTGAGTATGAGCAGTAAGTGCCCGATGGGTGTGGGTCGCTGTGTGAGTGGGTTTTAGGGGGTTATGTGTGGGTCAGTGTGCGAACAGGGTGTGTGTATAGAGTGTGAGCGGGCGTGAGCAGGGTGTGTCGTTTGGCTGTGGGTCACGGTGGGAGTGGGTTTTAGGGGGATATGTGCGGGCGAGCAGGGTGTGTGCATGGATTGTGATGAGTGTGATCAGGGTGCATACTATGGGTGTGGGTCACTGTGTGATCAGGGGTATAGGAGGATGCGCTGTGTGTGGGGGTAAGTGTGAGCAGGATGTGCCCTGTGTGTGGGGGTCACTGTATGAGGAGGGTGTCAGGAGGATGTGTGTGGGTTAGCGTGTGAGGAGAGTGTGTGTAGGGAGTGTGGGTGAGTGTGAGCAGGATGTGCCCGATGGGTGTGGGTCGCTGTGTGATCAGGGGTATAGGAGGATGCGCTGTGTGTGGGGGTAAGTGTGAGCAGTATGTGTTAGGGTGCTGTTGGATGCGAATAGAAGGACCCCATTAAGGGAGGGGGGGGGTTATTGTTTGCGCAGGCTGTGGTTATAGTGCTGTTTGGTGTGAGGATGATGTGCCTTATAACCGTGGGTTACTGCTGGCCGTTGTGAGCAGGAAGTGACCTATGAGTCAGTGTCTAAGAAGGGTGTCTTTAGGGTGCTGTGGTTTGTGAGCAGGATCTACCCCGGGGGTGGAGGTGCGGGGGTTGCTGGTGGCAAGAGCCAGATGCGCCCTCGTGTGTGCGGGTCATGATATGTGCAGGTAATGGCTGTGGGACGGATGCGCCCTGAGTGTGTGGGTCATATGTGCACGTGATGGCTGTGGGCAGTGTGCCCTCTGGTTCAGGGTCCTTGTGAGAGCAGTGCTTGTACCTAGTTGTGTAGTGCGCTGTAGTGCTGGATTACGCGCACAGGGATCTGTCCGGCATTGGCAGGATGCGCCCTGAGTGTGTGGGTCATGCTGTGTGATGGCTGTGGGCAGGCTGCCCTCTGGTTCGGGGTCCTTGTGAGAGCAGTGCTTTGCTTGTACCCAGTGGTGAAGGGTGTCTGCAGGAGTTGGGTGCCGGGTGATTTGTGGTGAGTGTGTGTGCGCTGTAGCGCTGGACTGCGCGCACAGGTCTGGCCGGCGTTGGCCGAATGCGCCCTCGTGTGTGCGGGTCATGGTATGTGCAGGAGATGGCTGTGGGAAGGATGCGACCTGAGTGTTCAGGTCATGGTATGTGCAGGTGATGGCTGTGGGCCTGATGCGCCCTTGTGTGCGCGGGTCATATATGCAGGTGATGGCTGTGGGCAGGGTGTCCTCTGGTTCGGGGTCCTTGTGAGAGCAGTGCTTGCACCTGGTGGTGGAGGGAGTCTGCAGGTGTTGGGTGCCGGGTGGTTTGTGGTGAGAGTGTGTGCGCTGCAGCGCTGGACCGCGCGCACAGGTCTGGCCGGCGTTGGCCGAATGCGCCCTCGTGTGTGCGTGTCATGGTATGTGCAGATGATGGCTGTGGGCAGGGTCCCCTCTGGTTAGGGGTCCTTGTGAGAGCTGTGCTTGCACCTGGTGGTGGGGGGAGTCTGCAGGAGTTGGTGCAGGGTGATTTGTGGTGAGAGTGTGCGCGCTGTAGTGCTGGATTGCGCGAACAGGTCTGGCGGGGTCGGCAGGATGCGCCCTGTGTGCGCGGGTCCTGATATGTTCGGGTGATGGCTGTGGGCAGGATGCGCCTGTGTGTGCGGGTCATGATATGTTCGGGTGATGGCTGTGGGCAGGATGCGCCCTCGTCTGCGCGGGTCATGGTATGTGCAGGTAATGGCTGTGGGCAGGGTGCCCTCTGGTTCGGGCCCTTGTGAGAGCCGTGCTTGCGCCTGGTGGTGGAGGGAGTCTGCAGGAGTCGGTGCCGGGTGATTTGTGGTGAGAGTGTGTGCGCTGTAGCGCTGGATTGCGCGCACAGGTCTGGCCGGCGTCGGCAGGATGCGCCTTGTGTGTGCGGGTCATGATATGTGATGGCTGTGGGCAGGGTGCCCTCTGGTTCGGGGTCCTGGTGAGAGCAGTGCTTGCACCTGGGGGTGGAGGGAGTCTGCAGGAGTTGGGTGCCGGGTGATTTGAGGTGTGTGTGTGTGCTGTAGCGCTGGTTTGAGGTGAGTGTGTGCGCTGTGTCGCTGGACTGCGCGCACAGGTCTGGCCGGGTCGGCAGGATGCGCGCAGGGTACTCACGTGCAGCGGGGGCGGCTTGACTCTCCTCCTCGCCCGGCGGCCGGTCGTTGGTGCAGCCGCCCTGCTGCAGGCGGGCCTCCACGGAGGCGCAGCAGTAGCGCAGCACACAGGAGCCGCAGCAGACGGTGGCGTCGGCGGTGTCGAAGGCCTCGGGGCACTGGAAGCCCTCGTGGTAGCGGGCGCCGCTGTCCAGCCAGCCGTGGCAGTACTCGCCCTGGGCGGCCGCCCCCCGCCAGCGCAGGAGCAGCAGGAACAGCAGCGGCGGCGCCTGCATGGCCTCAGCGGGTCCCTCTAGCGCCCCGGGCGGCGGGCAAGCGGGGCATGGGGCGGAGGGCTGCGCAGGAGTCCCAGCAGAGGCGACCCTCCCGGCCGCTGCAGCTCCGAGTTTGCAGTCACTGCCCTGGGTCGGTGTGAGATTTAGTGAAGAACCATCCTCCGCGGAGCGAAACGCAGCCTGTTTCCGCCCAAATCCTTAAATTTAGCTCTGCCGCCTTCGTAGGGCGCCCGAGCCCAGCGGTGTATTGAAACGGAGGATGCCCAAAGTGCGGTCGAGCGCCGTCCTCTCCCGCGCTGCTTGTGTGAAGGAGGCGGGGGCGCACTGAAGAGGCAGCGCCCGGGCGCAGGCGCTAGGCTGTGCTGTTACTTCAGCGCTGCCTGCGGACCATGTGCTCACAGACCATGCTTCGGCTGCAGCGCTCTCCTTGCTCGCCTTGACTTTGGCTGTCAGTGTGCCCTCTCACAGAGAGCCTGGGTCACAAGGCAGCTAATCACAGGCTCCCGGCTCCTCTCTGCCCAGCCCCCCTCGTTCCCTCCCCAAAACCTCCTGCTACTTTACACAGCATCTTAGCCTAAGGTATGCTGTGGCTTTCTTGCTCATAAACGCCCAGGGGTCTGTTTTTAATATCTCATTCATGCCAATCCAGGGCAAGCTTGTCATTGTCCATAATTTTGCGCAACTCTGCCTAAAGCCTCGGCTACTTCTTTAAAAATTGCAACGTTTTCGCTCATTTGCTGCCTGCTAAAACATAGTTTCAGCGTTTTTTTTGTTTTAATGTGTCAAAGTTCCAGTATTCTCTCCAGTCGACCGCGCATACCTGTAATTTAATGAAAGTTATAAAAGTCCAAATAAGGCTTTTCTGCTTGATCAATACTATCTCGCTACGCGTTCCTTTATTTTCTAAAAGCGCTTAGAAGCAGTTCAGTATGTGCCCTTTACAGTTACAAGAATTCGCAAAGCCAACAGGTCTGGCCTTTTTTTTAAATCATTTACAACCTACACAGAATGTCTCTCTCACATGGCCACATTACCCTTTCTCTACAAACACCCACACAACATCGTCTAACACAGAACATCAAGGTGGTGATAGTTTTGCAGTAGCGGACGTTATGGTGGTAGTTGTGGTGGTGATTATAGTTGTTATGGTGATTAGTGCTTTTGGAGAGTGGTGAAGGTAATGGCGGTTTTAGTGGTGGTACTGGTACTGGCGATGCTGTTATAGTGGAGATCGTGATTATAATGGTGAGGATAGCAGTGGAGACAGTAGTGGTGTACTAGTGGAAGTGATGGTGGTAGTTGTGGTGGTGATTATAGTTGTTATGGTGATTAGTGCTTTTGGAGAGTGGTGAAGTTAATGGTGGTTTTAGTGGTGGTACTGGCGATGCTGTTATAGTGGAGATCGTGATTATAATGGTGAGGATAGCAGTGGAGACAGTAGTGGTGTACTAGTGGAAGTGATGGCAGTAGTTGTGGTGGTGATTGTAGTTGTCATGGTGATTAGTGCAGTTGGTAAGTGGTAGAGATCGTGGTGGTTTTAGTGGTGGTACATGTGATGCTGGTATTAGTGGAGATGATTGAAATGGGGGTGAGTCTAGCAGTGGAGACAGTGGTGGTGCAGTAGTTGTGATGGTGCTGACAATGATGCTTGAGAGATAGCGGTAGCAGCAGTGGTGATGACTGTGATAGCGGTAGTATTGGTGGTGCTGACGGTGATTTAATATCAATAACCAGCACCTAATATTCAAGCGTGCTAAAGGCAGTTTAGATTCTGGCATTTACTTTCTAAATAGTCACTATAATTACATTAAATCATTCAGAACATGAGAGAATCATCTTCTAATAGAATATCACTCTACGTTAATACATTCTGTACTCTGAAAATGATAGTCCTATTTTGCCCCTCTTGCACAGTGAGCTTCCTTTTTAACAGACCATTTGAACCATCTTCCATCCTAGCGCTGCAGTAACGTGTCTGCTGAGATAGTTGCATTTCCTCACAAACAAATACAATATAAGATATACAAGTGCATGTAATAAATGTGCATAGGAAATCATTTCGAGGAGGGTTGGTTTGTTCCAGTGCAGTATCGCAAATGAATGAATGTAACGTATTTAAAGATGGGACTACAGGCAGACATCGATTGAGAAACATGACACTAAATATCAGAGAATGGAGAGAGAAGGGAGAAGGACAGCCGATGGAACATGCAGGGGGTGAAATGACGGAAGAATGGGGGCTGGAGTGAATAAAGCGAGGGAGGGGGAAGCATGTTAGGAAGTGAGGGAGAGAGGCAGAGGGGGGAAAGACAGCAGTAAAAGAAAGACGTCAATAAACAGCAAGGAAGAGGGACTGTGTAAAGATATAAACATATGGAGGAGAAGGGTAATAAAGTGAAAAGGCAGAGGAAAGGGTGAGAGTAGGGAAGAATAGGGAGCAGAGGGGGGAATGAATGGAGTAAAGATGGCAGGGGGAAGGGAGAGAGAGATGAGGAAAGGACGGAAAGAAGGAGTAAACTGAGGAATAGGGGAAGAGGGAGTGGAAAATGTGTCCTAAGGAAGAAGGGAGGAAGAAAATAAATGAGAAAGTCAAAGGTAGCGAGAAAGGATTGAAGGATGGTGTGGAGAAATGGAAGGAATTTCAAAAGTGATGTGAATTAAGGAGTAGAGAGAGGAAGGAATGTGTAGTCCCCTAATGGTCATGAATGCATCTTTTGGCACCTGCATGACACTCAGACACGAAAACCCTGAGCGATAAGCTTTGCTGGAGTGACAGGGAAAGTGACAATCTATCAGCAGCCAGGACCTCACCTGTGAGCAGCAGGAATAAAAACAATAATAAAAGACATTGCCTGAGGTGCACCTGCATACATGCCAACAGACCTGATTCAGGCAGGAGACTCCCGGTTTCTAAAACCAAAATGGTTTTATTCTAGCAGCCTCTCGTCTAAAATTACCTCGATTTCAATATTAGTCAATGGAAAAATCAAGTTCACCATTTGCTTCAGTATCTACCTCTTTCATGTTTCAAAATATTGTCAAGTATTCACCTGCGACCCCTGAAGTACACGGGCCCACGACAGAATGCAGAAACGCAGAACACTACCGTAAACTGGGTGCTGATGCACATCGGTACCGTGGAAACGTGTTTTAAGGAGCCCCGTGCCTTGCACGAGTCAATTCACTCAGTGCACAGACTGGCAATGGATACGCTTGCAGTAAGGGTTGGAACCCATCCCAGGCATGTGGCACGCGACACTCTGGTATGTGGCATATGTTTGCCTCCTGCTCAGCTCGCACACACTCTTTTGAAGTAAGAGACGTAAACTTAATGCGGAGCAAGTGAGAAAGAGATCGTATTTATAAAACGCCCACAGTTTCGTCTCCGCTAAATTACCAATGCAATAGAATCCCAATGACTCATCTAATAATTCCATAAGCCCTTTAATGAAGGCTTCAGTGCTCGCAATTAGAAGTAGACATGTTATTAAGCTCGATTGTCTGTTGTAAAGTAAAGCATTTGTACCCAATGTCACGGATGAACTTCTTGGGGTGGAGAGATCATTAGCATAAACAGGGAGCTGATTTATTAAGGCCTATCCCAACATGATTCATCAGCACGCGCCTCTGCAAAACCCACGTGACTCTCGGCCCTTGCCACCTGTGTAAAACTGTCTACGGTTCTTCCCTGTGATGAAACACGGACTACACAACCAATGTAAAATAATAAACAATGAACCCTTACCCCAGCCGAGAGTACCGGGATATCTCATAGAACACATTTGCAGGACTCCTCCGCTCACGTCTTGTACTTTCAGTGAATGGGCGCCTGTGATTGTTGCGAAGTTTCCCTCAGTGGTGAGGGTGGCCTCACTGGAGCACTTGCTCCTCTCCTAATTTTCACACCGAGAACTGCCTGTGTGACAGGGCAGTGCTCCCAGTGCTGCGTGCGTAGCGCTATAATAAAATAGAAAGCTATCAGTACATTGCAAAAATGTTTGCCCAATACCGGGAAAAATAGCAAGGTTAGAGGCAGATTTGAAAACCATTTGTAATTACGTGCTTTCCTAGTGGATTCCTTCTTTATTTGGTGGTATTTTGAAGAAAAATATTGAAATAAAGTACAGAGATGTTGCTGAACTACATTACAAAGACCAACATACTCAGACTGAGATGAGTTTTCTAAGGTGCGCAGAGGGAGCTGAGGTGCACTGCAATAGCAAGCACGTAGCTGCCTTCCTCTTAGGCTCATGGGGGCAGATCTACAAGAAAGTGCCGCAGCGCGGCACCGTAAGCCCTTTGGCTGCGCCACACTGCAGCACTTTCAGAGCACAGGAATGCGACATATCTATAATGATATGTCGCATTTCTGTGCTCTCCCCTGCGCTGGCGCAGAAACAGCAGCCATGCGCCAGCGCGGCACTCCTGCACCATGTTGCAAGGATGCCTGCGCCATGGGGAGATTGCTTTTGTGAAGGAAGGGGCACCGTCATGCACAAAAGCAATCGCTGCAGGCATTTTCCTCTTTCAATGCGTGCTGTAGAATGCAGCACGCATTAAACGAGGAAAAAACGAAGAGAAATGAAAAATTTCTCCTTGTTTCGCTTGGCTATGCCACCCCTAGGGTGACTTTACCTGTGCTTGTAAATATCCCTTAGCAGGCTGCGCCACCGGTCCGTCACGGAACGTGATGCACCGACGGTGCATGGGGCTTCTAAATCTGCCCCATTGTCCTGAAGCCTGACAAGAAACACTACTTTGACTATGGTGGACATTTTGGATTGGGTGATTTCAAATTACACAACATGGAAGCTATGCTGCCGTTTTCTGCTAGAACCACAACAAACACCTAAAATGATGTTGTGGATGAGGGAAGGCAGCTCTGCTGGCTGCCAACTCCCCACCCACTGTGTGCAAATAACAGCTAAATAAATAAAGAGCTAGTGTGTGATGCACTGTGTAAAAACCTGAGTCGGGTCGGGGACAATCGATATTTGCCCGGCGGTATTGCCTCTGTGACCCTCTAGTTATTTAATCAATGAAGAGGCAGGCGCTGGAGACTGGAAAGCAGGAAACAAGGTTTTTATTTTCTCCGGAGGAGAACACAACGAAACGGACAGAAGGTATCGTTCTGAGGTGCTCTAGATACATTTCTGAGGCCTGGCCTCTTATACACTGGTTTATGACTTTATTGTAGATTACACATTCATGTTAAAGCTTTGATGTATGGAAAAGACATTCCCGGAAATCCCCTTTGGGCCCGTTCCCACACACATTTACAGTTGAAGTCCCCACCCTAGTCATAACAGGTGATGAGTATCACGCAGCTGGATATTCCGCCGATTCACGGAATGTGGGGGGGGTTTGATCGGATCTCATGGAGTGGGGGCTTTGATCAACCCGGGGATCCTTTGATGGGGGAAGCTTTCTTTTGTACGGGGAGGGGCAAGGAATGGTATCGGCAGAGCTGGGTGTCGGCCTGGGAACGGGGAAGACAAAACGGGCACACGGGGAAAAAAGGGGGTTTGCATCTAAGGGCCGGAGATCATGAAAGGGAAGCAGGGAGGTGTCGCGCTGGGAACAGGATGAGGGCCTGGGGCAGAGCAGCGCCGAAGAGGGGTTTATGACTCAAGGCAGGTGCAAGCAGGGGGTGGTCAGCGTGCAGGCTTAGTGAAGGCGAAGGGCTATGTCAGGGGCCAGCGGCATGCAAAAGGGTTCGTTCTGATCGGGGCATCTTAAAAAAATGGCGGGCGCGCACGACAAAAGTGTGGCATCAGGGGAAGAGGCAAGATGGCGCAGATAATGTTCACCAAAACGTACTAATTTTCAACAGTCCTCCCTTTAACATATTCAAGACATCTTGCTGGTTCATTTTCTCTATTGTGGTGGGCATGAGAAAGAAAACGGTAGGAACCCTAGATGAAAAGAGTTGTAAACAATACATTTTAACATTTCTAGTTTTTAGGAGGTGGACCTATTTGATAAACTTTGATCAATTTGTTTAGCAGGAAAGTCATAGGAATGCAATACAAAAACGATTCTGTAGCGAGAGCAGCAAGCATATTTCATACTGGCAGGTTATTACATATATATCAGGTTCGGATTGGAGCATGATCAATACAATGGCGGCTGGGAGAGAAATGAGGTTCAGTAGAAACGGCGATTGGGGATGTCAAATGTTCGAAGTTTAACGAGTTCTCATCATTCTTTGTTGCCTTTCGTTGGCGCTGTTGAGCACCGGCGGTGGAGCTACAAGTCCAGCTCTGTTCTAAGTTCTGCGTTGCAGGGCACGACCCTTTCCTCGCGTTTCTGGTCGGAAAGGTCCTTTTCGCCCTGTGTCCTTTGAGGTGATTGTCAGAAAGTTCAGATGGAAGAAGAGCGTACAAAACAGTCCATAGGGTAGGTCAGAGAAAAAGGGGGATGGAGCAAGGCCAAATTAGGAACAAACTAGGGAAACGAGAGACTTCAAATAGGCGGGCGTGTGACCGAATTCAGAGAGCGGGGACTTGTCGACAGACACTGGACATCGAGCAGGGGCATCAGGTCGACCCTTTCTTCTCATGTTGTCGAAAACAGTGCCTCGTCCTGCAGCTCTTTTCTGTCGTGGTCTCGCCTTGGCTAATGTCGCAGGTGTTCCTTAGTCTGCAGTCAGGCCTCGTGCTCCCACATCCGGTCCTTCTCTCCTCCAACAGCAGTACCCTTAAACAAGTTTGAAAAGACAGTCTTTAGAGAATTTGCAGATGAAGATAAAAAGTCTATTTCTCTCCCAGCTCCAGGCAAAGAATGAAAATGCCCGTTATATTAGTGTTCACAACTGGCATATGAATGACCGGTGACGGGCCTGTTGGATTTACTATGACTTTCCTTTACAATTATTTATTACAGTCACGACAGTTCATCTGATGGTGACCCACCTTCGTGAGACGAACCTGGCAAAGATATGCCGTTCTCTAGAGTTTTACATTTACAAAGGGTACTGTGAGTCATCAACATGGTACTACACAGGTATTTTGCTGAGAGACGAACATGGCTAAACATTTCCTTTCTATCGATGCATCCTGCCTTTCAACTACTACGGGGTTCATTTCGATGATTTCTTTACCTTGGACTAGTCTGTTAACCTTGTAAAACATCACTCTGGATCCTTCGTAACCTTTTACAGCCCGATTACTTAATTAGGAAGGACAGGGGTTTTATGGGGAACAACCAGGGACATAGGAAACTTGTGGTAAGGGCATAAATCGACCCATCTCTCACAACCGGAAATGAGGGGTAGTTTCATAATTCCAGTTTTTGGGCGGCTGATACAGGGGAGGTAACAGGGGTGATCATTTTTCCGGTTTGGGTATTGCGACAATTCGGGGAGGGGAGGGTCGCGTATTCTGAGGCCCTTGTTTTATACCATAGGAGCCGTCGACATGTAGTTCCCTTATTTCGGGCCAGATTAGGGAACCTCTGTCGTCTTACCTGTCCTTTCCCTTACGGCCCAACCTCGGTTCATTGACTTCTAGCGGAAAAGGAGAGGTAATGACGCGGCCTCAGGGTGATTGTATTAAAGACACGTTTTTGTGCAAATACTGACGGTATTTGAAGCCAATTAGGTGGTGTGCTAGGGGTGGCAGTCTGCCAATTTCGGGGCTAATCACTCGGAAGAGTGGGAGTGCAAAAATAGAGGGAGAGAGAGAGAGAGAGAGAGAGAGAGAGAGAGAGAGAGAGAGAGAGAGAGAGAGCGCAACGGCAGGCTAAATAGTACACGTGCAACAGAGAGGGTGGCAGTGTATTCAAGAAAGGCTATTTAGTGCATTACACAGTAGAGGGCATTCACGGGTCTGCGTTAGAATCTTGTAATCATGCAGTTTGAGCATTAGACAGGGTAGAGGGGACGTGCCTTGAGAAAAAGGAAAGAAGAAAGGAGGTACCATTTTGTCGCACTTCTCGCATTCTCGGTCCTTCGACCAGTTGGGTCGACGCCTCAGTCACACACACACATTCCCTCATAGTTTCGCATCATACGTGACATGGGTTCATTCGTCCGGTCTGGTTTAAGGGTGATCACTTTTTATCAGGTTGTGCTAATTTTCCGGGTTTGTTCGATACGTGAGTAGTTTGCAGGCATGCTTAGACACCACCTTGCGGCGCTAGTCCGCTTCGTGTATTAGACATGGCAAGGCTTCAGATCTTCGCCACACCTTGGCTGTAATCTCTGATGTAACCTGCAGAGGGAGGAAAAAAGGGGGGGGTGGGGGAGACAGCATTCGCGCATATCCAAATACATGGATTCATAAGTCCTTTACTTACCTCTTACTCGTCTTTCCTCCTCGGGGCAGGGTCCCCGGGGATATGGTTTCTGGAGTCGAGGGGGGTAGTGTGTCCATATAGGTCGTGTGCGGGGAAACGTAAAAAGGAAACCAGAGGTGCTTAGTGCGAGGTATCTAGTCAAAGGATGTATCTCACTATCGGGATCCTTAAACCTCTTTCAACGCTGTGGCGTTCTAAGGTTCTTCGGTTCTTGGGTCAGCTCCGTTCCCTGATACTTTGGAACGTTGTACTTTATCACATTTACATTATTTCATTTCACCCTCCTTTTACATTCCCTCATTTACACCGTTCGTTTTACCCATCCTTGGAAGTCAAGGTCTTCCTCTACGCGAGAGTTCATGAGTCAGTCGCGTACTTTGAAGGCGGAGTGTCGTGTTGTCGATCCGATCCGTCCTCCAGGGCTGGGCAACCATCTTCTTTTAACCTTAAAGAGAGAGCAGAGTAGGGTGCACAGAAAAGAACTTTCCCACCGATCCCACATTTTTAAAATAAAGCATGCAATACCCGTCCATAGTTTCAAAAACTTTATTTTGCAAAATCATTTCAGCATGTGGATTATGAGGGGGCGGTCGTATTTGGCCGGTCGTGGCAATGGCTAAAGTGCGTACAGTGGGGGGTGTCGTTTTGCAGTAATAAAAAACATCGGAAAGTTTTACTCATTCATTTGCAAGAAACTAAAACGTCTATTAATTGGCTGGGGGTTCGGGGGCATTTATTTTCATAATTTAGGAGCATAATCATAATAGTTGTAATCAGATTTCCTATATGCATACCGTACGTGTGCGTCGTAAATGAGGTTTACATCAGTTATAAAAATATAATACATTGTACATTTGTAATCAACATTTGTAACGGGGATCCTTTCATACTGTTCGTCGAGTGAGTTCTCCTTGTCTTTTCTAGCCAAGTGTACAAAGGATCATATAAAATCTCAGAACATCAAGTTTATATTAGTGCGAAGGAACACCACGAGGTGTTCGTAAGTTCCGATTGATACCAGCGCCATTTTGGGCGGGGCCGGCTCAGTCCGGAAGCAGCATCAGGGGGAAATGTTTCCCATTACTGGCAGTTTGGACCAGAGTCCTTTTCGGTAGTTCTAGAATTCATGCTAACAGAAGGAGTGGCAATGTCATGTTTGTTTCGTTGGCGACCAAGGCAGCCGTCCCTTACCGGAAGCCTGCAAAGGCCGAAGGTTCCGCCGGGGACCTTTGTAGGATCTTCAAGGCTGCGGAGATGCTGTCGGAGACGGGGGCTCGTGCTCCAGGGGGCAAATGTTCGAGTTATATTGCTGGTCAAAGTTACTCTAGTGGCCGGGGCCCGCCTTCCAGCGGACCCAGACGCCATTTTGAGGCCCTACAGGGGCCACTCTCGTCGAGTTTGCAAGAGTGGGAGAGATCCTTCGGAGTGAACGGAAGAGGTCCCTGTTGTGTGAAAGCGGGACGTTCAGCTGGGGTGCAGCTGTGATGCCCCCACCTGGGGGCGAGGGAGACTCGTTCGCATCGTCTCCTTCTCCCGGTGCACTCCATGCCGCTCCTTTTCATCGCCCCGCATGAAGGTCTCTCCACATCCGGTGTCTCCCAAGTCCTGTGCTCAGTGCTGTGGGAGTATGGCCACCTGTGGCGCGCATTCGGCGCGGCACGAGTATCAGTGCAGTCATTGCAGGTTCGGTGTTCCGAAAATATGGCCACCATTGCACGTTCGGTGCTGCGCAAGTACTGGGGTGCCACCATGGTGTGTTCGGTGCTGTGGAAGTATTGGCACCATCGCCTGACTGGGGGTGTTCGGCGTCGGGCCGGGGGCTGGGAGACCTCCTATCGGTGGAGGTGGGAGAGGCTCGTCCGCGTCGCCTCTCCCTCCCAGCCCAACTTGGACAAATTGTGGTGGAGGTACGTGCAGGACATCCCGCCGTCCAGAGCTGCTGCGGCTGTTACGGAAGAGAAAAGGAAAAAAGGTGCCTCGTTCTCCTCTGGACGTGTGGCGGGACTACTTAAGTCTATCCAGGCCCGTTGCGGCTGGCTGAGGAGACATGTGGCGGGACTACCTACAACTGCCCGGGCTGCTGGCTCCTGCCTCTCCTCCGGCTCCCCCATACGTTAAGATTTCCTGACCAAGAGTTGGCGGCCGGGCCCGCCTTATATGGGTTGCCGTTGGTTGGGCGTAGCCGTAACCCTGCCCTACTTTGGAAGGTTCCAGAATGGGGGGGGGGGGGCGAATGTTCTGTTTGACTTTCATTTTCTACAGTTTACCGTTATTATTCCTTGTTTGTTGTGCTAAATTAAAAGTTCAAGTTCATTAATGGTCTACGGATTTTGTTTTACCATTTCTTTCTTTCCAGGTTGCTTTTATGCTAAGTTTCTGCTAACAGAGGTTGAGTAACACGGAAACACGTGTAGAGGGATGACGCAGATTTGTACATTACATACACACAAACTCAGACGGGGGACAGTACAAGTACGACATACAAAGACCCAAGACGAATATAAAACAGTTATTGGTTATAATTATCTCTTTCCGTCTGTGAATTTGAAACGAGGCTGGGTTCCCGTCTTGTCGTTGCCCGACCTAGGAGAACTTGAGCATGCCGCTGAAATTGTCCTGGCGAAATCTGTGCCATCGGGCATAATCAAACGTGGTGGTTCTGTCTGGTCTGTCTATGTAAGTCGGGTTCTTCTTTGTCTCGCGCTTTTTCTCGTACTGCCGGTCTGTCGTTCCTGTCGGCCCTTTGCCTTTACTCACGCTCAGTAGAGTCGGGCATTGGGCTTTCCAGTGTCCGACATACCTACAAAAAGCGCATTGGTCTGGCCCTAAGTCTGGTCGTCTTTTGCATAGTGTCGGGGGATAAGTTGTGGGTAGCGATGTCCTGGGGTTGTCCTGTCGGTATATTTCTCTACTTGGTTTGTCCTCGTCTTTTCTCTGTCGTTGCATAGCCTCTCTGCGCCACATACCGAGACTGTCGAGCATAATTGGCGTTGTCTTATTATTTCGAAGGGCTATTTCTAACGTTTCTATTTTATCAAGGTCAAAGGATCCTGCCAGTGGCCACTGTTTGTCTTGACTCTCTTCGGTATACCTGTGCCACAATTTATTATAGGCTATGGTGACTAATCCATAGTTTATGAACATGTCCTTATTAGGGGTGCCTTCTAGTGGAGCTATATGGTCCACCTCTAATACACGGTCCGGGCTAAACAGGCTATTAATCAGTGGGGAGAAGACAGACATGACGGCTCGTAACGAGGGACTAAAAAGTCAGCACTGCCTATCTTATCACTAGGTGCAAAGACTGGACAGAATATTTCTATTCAACGTTGTTTGCAGGCAGTGAATACCTCATGGATCAAAAAATAACAAAAAGACCAATAAATAACAATGGGGAGAATGAGTAGGTCCGCAAAGATCTGCGTTACCTACCCTTTTCACTATCTGCAAAAAGGGTGGTCTCTTCCCTGTTTGCAGACAGGGAATCTCCAGGAAACAATAGTTTTGCGAACAACAGTTCAGTTTCAAGTAATTATTGAGTGGGGGAGAAAAAATAAGCACGGCTGCTGCCCTACCTATCCTCCACTGCTTGCAAAGAGAGAGCCCGTTGTTTCTCCGTTTGTAGACAGTGAATCTCCAAATAAATAAAGAGCAATACTAGTATTTTTAAACAATCAAACAATCAAGCACTCATTTCGCAACTTGTCGTGATTACACGACCTTACCCGGACCATGTGGACAGTTTCTTGTCTTCCGAGTCCAGCGCCCGATCGTCCTCTTTTTCTCGTATTTCTCACGGCACTCCTGATGGTCCCCAGTCAGGACCGTAGATCACTCGAGAGAGGTCTGTTCGGAACTAGTGAAGTTCGGATGATCGGCTGCCAGACGAGGGTCTATTGGGCAAGAGCTCTCCCGATCGTTGCAGTCGTTCACTCTGTCGTCGGGACCTCTCCCACTGGATCCACGAGTCGCTGATGGGCCCCACGCTTGGGACACCAATTGTAAAAACCTGAGTCGGGTCGGGGACAATCGATATTTGCCCGGCGGTATTGCCTCTGTGACCCTCTAGTTATTTAATCAATGAAGAGGCAGGCGCTGGAGACTGGAAAGCAGGAAACAAGGTTTTTATTTTCTCCGGAGGAGAACACAACGAAACGGACAGAAGGTATCGTTCTGAGGTGCTCTAGATACATTTCTGAGGCCTGGCCTCTTATACACTGGTTTATGACTTTATTGTAGATTACACATTCATGTTAAAGCTTTGATGTATGGAAAAGACATTCCCGGAAATCCCCTTTGGGCCCGTTCCCACACACATTTACAGTTGAAGTCCCCACCCTAGTCATAACAGGTGATGAGTATCACGCAGCTGGATATTCCGCCGATTCACGGAATGTGGGGGGGGTTTGATCGGATCTCATGGAGTGGGGGCTTTGATCAACCCGGGGATCCTTTGATGGGGGAAGCTTTCTTTTGTACGGGGAGGGGCAAGGAATGGTATCGGCAGAGCTGGGTGTCGGCCTGGGAACGGGGAAGACAAAACGGGCACACGGGGAAAAAAGGGGGTTTGCATCTAAGGGCCGGAGATCATGAAAGGGAAGCAGGGAGGTGTCGCGCTGGGAACAGGATGAGGGCCTGGGGCAGAGCAGCGCCGAAGAGGGGTTTATGACTCAAGGCAGGTGCAAGCAGGGGGTGGTCAGCGTGCAGGCTTAGTGAAGGCGAAGGGCTATGTCAGGGGCCAGCGGCATGCAAAAGGGTTCGTTCTGATCGGGGCATCTTAAAAAAATGGCGGGCGCGCACGACAAAAGTGTGGCATCAGGGGAAGAGGCAAGATGGCGCAGATAATGTTCACCAAAACGTACTAATTTTCAACAACTGTGGTCATGGGAACTCATTTTTTTGTTTCTTTGAAGTGCACACCTCCGCATGTGGACTGGGAGAGTAAATGGACAAAATGCAGTCACTCTCAGTGACTGATGCTACGGATGCCGCAATGCTGTCCAAGGGGACTGACTCAAAGATTAAAAGACATCGGCAAAAGCCAATGTTTTTCAGGGGTGGGCTCAATCTCCACTGTATGTATGTTATCCTGTGGTTTCACCCAACGTTTGAATGACACTGCGGCAGGTGAATGTCTGCAGGAGGCTGGCTTATGGCCCCTGTATGTATGTGTTACTACTATCAATATGATCTATTTATTTTTGGAAAAGAACATGAGGCAGGCAATAAAGCTAAAGCTGTCTCTAGGTCAGACCTAATAAATGAGATTTCGAATGCCTCGCCAAAATGCTCCCTCTCCGTAGACACGTCACAACTGCCTTGAAAGAAGCACAATATAAAGTAACACATATTTATTTTTGTAGATTAGTTACCACCACATACACTGCACCCAAGTACACACTCCATACAACATACTGAAGAATTCATGATATTGCTTGATATCATTACGCAAGCATATGTTTTTAAGATACTAAATGGAAGTCCTCCTACTGTTATATTAATGACTGCTTCACAAAATTAATTTTACTGTTTGTGACTTTGAATTGTGAAATAAAGTTGTATATCTTGGAGGCATTCCCAAACGTGTTCCTGTGCACCTTAAGTCTTTTCACAAAGTGTATCACTGGACTCCACTTCCTTCTTAATCAGTGCTGGAATCCCTCTCCCACCCATACAATGGGGGTCAAGGTGTGGTTGTTGGAAGGGGCTGAAGTCATGCGGGAAGCAGCCATAAAACATGGAGTCTGACAGTCAACGTATTCATTTATTGTTTAAAAACAAAGCCACAAAGCAATCGGCAACCGTATGACAATAATTCTGTGCTGGCTTGCTTAATTAGGCACAAAGAGGCTGCATTCACAAATATTTTATAAGGTTAAGGCACCTGCTGTAGAGATCTTTGTGTGCTCATCAATTTTCAGGGGGTACTAATAATGGTAGAATAACTCTAGTGGTCAATGTATGTGCTGAAGAAATCTGTTTTTTGTGTAGTCCCACTTTTAGTGTCTTTTAAACGGCTGGTTATTCGCCAGTGACTATACCACACTTGTAGCTTAGTGTAACACATCTTTATTCTTCTGCGTGTAACCGTGAACTCAACCTTCAAAACTTGCATTCACTTCACTGTGCTCTAAAGGCTTATGTCACAGTTCTACGGAATCCTAAGGAGCTACAAAGGTTCCGTCATTTCAAACCCACACAATACTACATCGCCTCTCTGTTAAATACATTTTTTAATTTCTTTCACGAGTATATACATTTAGAGCTCTTCCATGAGCCTTTGTGGTGCTGAAATCATATGTAAAAACAGTGTCTTTAGAAGCTGGGGGCAAGTAGTAGAAATGTCCCTGACTGGTATTGATGATGAAGAAATAGCAGCAGTCAGGGGTCCTTCTATTGTTCGTTCAGACCCAGTCTCTGCAATGACATCAGTGCCTGACGAGCGATGACTCACATGTCGTAAATGCAAGGAGTCTCGCATAATCGACTTCCCAGGATGTTGGGCAGTCACTATGTGTCCTTTGCTGGTCACAACATGAAATAGTTCAGCATCAAAAGGAGCATCAGACTTTCATTTTCCCTGCTGATGAGCAAGCACTTGATCTCCTCTAGTAAACGTGCTATTTATGGTATGTCGACGCTTGTCTGCAGAGTCTTTCATTTTATTCCTATGATCCATGTCTTTCATGCTTTGTTTCAATTTCTTTATTTGCATTTTCAGTATATATAAATACAGTGTCCACAATATAAACTTTACAGAATTTGTGTCAAGTTTTGGTTTGTAGTCATCGCTTTACATTGCTTAACAGTTTTGATGCATTATTAGTACTAGGTAATTTCTAAAGATCATTATGTACTATGGCCTTCTACAATTTATTTAAGGTTGCGATTAACAGTGAGTAGAGAAGAACTCCACAGTCATTTAGCATCATTGTGACATGACAAACATATTTGGCGACTGTGCATCAATAGGTTTCACTGGGCCTGTATTGCCAGTATTATGTGGATTGGAACAATGCAATGTTAACATTCATGTAAACATATTTCAACAAGCCAACACACCTGAGTCATTCAAATTCCGTTTTAGTGTCTGTGGGCCAGATGTAGGAACACATTTTCCCATAGGCACAGAATGGGTAAAACTGTTTGCTACCTCTGGCCCTGTATCTTGAAGAGTGCCATACCCCAACCCCGGTGTCCCCCCACCGGAAATCAACATATTTTAGAGTGTGCGCTTATTTGTGCCCCGGAGTCGCTTATGTATGCATCACCTATTCCCTGGCGTTTCATTTTTTTGTGCTTTTGGTGAACCGAGTCTTTCATGCGTGTTTCTTCCTCAGTATTTGCTCTTCTGTTGGTCCATTGAGGTATGATCCAAGGCTTTCAATCATGTTTCTTCCTCGGTATTTGCTCTTCTGTTGGTCCATTGAGGTAACTTGATTGGCATGGCTCACCCGAACATCAAGGTGGCAAGGCTTTGACCTGTGTTCGAGTGAAGTGTTCAACGTTAACTTGAAGAGTGGGGTTTAAGACAGCTTTAAGGTCGAGCTTCTCTAGCACATCACGCTGGACAGCTTTTTTTTTATAGTACTTATGAAATGTTCAACAAGGCCATTCGCCTGTGGCCAATGAGGGGTGCTCTTCTGATACTTCACATTAAAATGACTGAGAAACTCTCTGAATTCTTGTCTGTTGAAAGGTGGGCCATTGTCAGACTTTAAGATTGCAGGAACTCCCAAGGTCGCAAAGATGATTGTTAGTCTGTTAATGACACATTCTTGAGTGATAGATGAAATAACTTTGATCAATGGAAAATGGAAATATTCATCAGTGATCACCATCAGGTGATGTCCATTGTCAAGAGGAACAAAGAAATCCACTGCAATCCTTTCCCAATGCTTTCATTGGCAACTCTGACATATTTAACGTGTGTTGAGTAGATTTTTCAGACAGGCAGTTGCACAGATGACAGGCCTTTGATTCTAGTCTTTCAACTCTCTCACTCTCTCAAGTTCTTGGATCTTTTAGTCACAAGAATTTCACAATGTCTTTCATGGGCCACTTTAATCATCTTTTGTCACAGACTCTGGAATGACAATTCTCGAACTTCTCAGGATAATGCTTTCTTGAGTAACGGACAGTTCATCTTTGGCATTCCTAAAGTTTTGATATTCACTGTCACTTGTAAAAGGTCGAGAATGCTGGTACAAAGACTGATGTGTAATAATGTCTTTCAGTTTCAGCATGTCACTGTCTTTACTTATGGCAGTGGCAACTTGTTCCTACGAACTGGCAGCTGGGGCACTTAATTTCCCTATGAAATTTATGTAAGCTTCAGCCGTTTTAGAATGGATGCCAGAGCATTCTAGAGTCATACGTGTAAAGTAGTCAGCAGGGTTCTGATCTTTCTTTGGACAATGTATGATGGTGTAATTATACTTTTCAAAACCAAAGGGTATGATGGACTGAGCACTGAACATTGCAAGCACTCACCCCCAGTCAACTGATCTGGGTTTAATCCATCATCATTCTATAGCTCACTCCGCCACCCCAGTTCAGACATGGCCATATGCAATTCAGTCTGACCCTGTGCCTCATGGGAACAGTCCAGCCCGAACTACAAAGCCATGTATTCCCTGGACCGGAAACAAGCATCTTGGGACCGATTTCTGGCTAATCAGCCATCATCAGCCAGGCTAGCTTGAATCCAGTGACAAAGTGAGCAAGGGACCCACGTCTGGGCATACCCTGCCAACTCAGGGCGAACAAAGCAAAACCAAAGGGGATGATGGACGGAGTGTTGAACATTGCAACACTCACCCCCAGTCAACTGATCTGGGTTTAATCCATACTCATTCTTTAGCTCACTCCGCCACCCCAGTTCAGACATGGCCATATTCAAATCAGTCTGAAGCTGTGCCTCATTGGAACAGCAAAAAACAACAAGTGATGGACTGAATGTGGATCAATGTCACACACTCCCCCAGTCAAAAGATCTGGGCCCAAATCCATCGTTTTTTTGCACTCCACACCACCCTGGGTCAGATAATGGCTTTATGCAAATCAGCTCTGACCCTGTTGCCCCATGGGAACAGTCCAGTCCGAACTACAACAGCCATATCTTTCCCAGACCGGAATCAAGCATCATTGGAACAGTCCAGCCCGAACTGCCAAGCCATGTCTTCTCTGGACTGGAAACAAGCCTCCTGGGACCGGTTTCTGGCTAATCAGCCAGGCTAGCTTGAATCCAGTGGCAAAGTGCCAACCTAGGGCGAACAAAGCAAAACCAAAGGGGATAATGGACGGAGCATTGAACATTGCAAGTCTGTGCCTCATGGGAACAGTTCAGCCCAAACTGCCCCTTTGGCTTTGCTCCGTTCGCCCTAAGTTGGCAGGGTATGCCTAGACGTGGGTCTCTTGCTCACTTTGCCACTGGATTCAAGCTAGCCTGGCTGATGAAGGCTGATTAGCCAGAAAGCTGTCCCAGGATGCTTGTTTCCGGTCCAGGGAAGACATGGCTTGGCAGTTTGGCTGGACTGTTCCCATGAGGCACAAGGTCAGACTGATTTGCATATGGCCATGTCTGAACTGGGGTGGCGGAGTGAGCTAAAGAATGATGATGCATTAAACCCAGATCAGTTGACTGGGGATGAGTACTTGCAATGTTCAACACTCCGTCCATCACCCCCTTTGGTTTTGCTTTATTCCTCATTTATGACACACCTAAACGTATGTATGGGGTTTCAACTCTTTGGACTTGATAACCTATATATCCTGACCCCTTGTTTTTCATCTTAATACCCCTTCTACTCTCACAATTTCTTTCTGTATCTACATCTGAGATTATTAACGGTTTCCTTTTTGGTGTAAAGATTTTTACTGGCATTACACCTGATATTTTCATAACATTTTATTAAGATTTTGTGAGAAACTGGCTTGGTATATGATGTACACTTATGTAAGTGAGCACCATGAACCAATCCCCTATGGTTATTTTAATGGTCTTAGACAACCTTAGAAATCTCTCTAAGTGGTAGCTGTGGAGAGCAAACTTCAGGCTTAGCACAGGAGTGTAAAGCAGCATGTTTTACCAGAATGTAATCTTATAGGCATAGATTAAATGAAAAAGAACCACAAAGTGTATTTATAAAAATTTGTATTTATTATGGAACACTCACTAACACATACAGATTTCTCCTAACCGGCTATATACACAATACGTGTAATACTTTTCAATAGAAACAGATAAGTAGCACGAAATACCCAGTAGTTGCCAGTGGGAGAGCAAACCATATACTAAAATAGTGGTATGGAAGCCATGACTCAAGTCATGACTATACCCAGAAGACGTGGAAGTCCCAGTAGACCCTGAAGAAACCCAGCGGAAGACAGAAGGTTGGAGAGCCAGCCCACCCGTGGATACCCTAGGAACCAGTATACCAACACCAGGGAAGCCGGGTGCATAGGTGTGAAATGGCGTTGGAAACTGCCGTCAAAGTCATTGGAAGACTTGAGGAAGATGCCGCTGCTGGAGAAGGTGAAAGGGTCTGGTGGAACCCAAAGGTGGATTCAAGATGAGAAGTACCTACAAACAGAGGGGACAGAGTCTATGCCACTCAGGAGTGACCAGGAGGCACGGAAGACGAAGGCCAACTGATGTCGGGTGCTGCAGGAGAGCGGGAAGACCAAAAAGCCTTGGCAACTGCAACCAACTTGGAAAGTGAAGAAGGTACAGTATTGGGACCAGCAAGGTCCAGGTGACTCATCACAAGCAGGTGAGTCAGAGCAGGCTCAGTGCAATCAGAGGAGCCCACTGATATAAAAAAAGACCCTCAAGAGGACCCACAACCTGGAGGCACTGGAGTTGCAAGAGGACCTTGAGCAGCTCACCAAAGATGCAAGCCCACGATGCAAGTGACATGATGAGGAAAAAGATCTTGGTCACAGGACATGCTTAAGGTTGGGGCTACTTGGAGCCTGAAGATCTTGGTTGAAGGAAGCGAACAAGCCTTTTCAACAGCAAGTCGACGCGTTGCACAGGGGATCAGCTCCTGCGGCTCCGACGAGGGACACTGGCCTCAAACTTGGTGAGAGGACAGGGCAGGCCTCGAGGGATTTGAAAACCACCACCTGTGTTGTTGCTGTGCCTTTCGAAGTCCATAGGAGCCCAGGATCAGCAGACAGGTCAGCGTAGTTTCAGTGCCTGCAGATGCAGAGAAGTGACTCCTTCATTTCAAGGAGATTCCTATTGTTCTGCCCTTCCCTGCTGGAGCTTGGCTCAGCAGCAGGAGGGCAGAATCGTGTCTCTGGTCGGCAGCAGCCATGTTGTCCGGGTCTAGAAGACTGGTACAGGGAGCACGGAGGGCCTCCCGGAGGAAAGTTACGGTGTATGGAATCATACCTCCCACACCGTGGGGGTATGATTACAACATGGTTGATACCAAACATGACAGGGTTCGTTACAGCCAGTTTAGAGGTGGTTGTCGCGTAATGACGCATAGCCACTCTATGTATCATAATGGCTGATGCACTTACAACCCAGGAGAATAGACTCTGAAGGTTGAAGGGGTGTCCTGCTCATGCAGCGGCACCCTCAGACTTAGAATCAAGCACCCTGCCTTCAGGATTGAAAGCCTTGCTTTAGGGGTGACTATAGGTTTTAAGTGCAGTGACCTTATGTTGGACCTGACACCTTTTGGCGTGGTTTTTCCCCCATCTTTTTGCCTCTGACTCATGTATTTTTGATACTGTTCTGGATTTCGTTTTTGCTGGTTTAGATGCTTTGGACACTCTGCCACTACTGATCAGTGCCAGAGTGTAAGTGCTCCCTTTGTAAATTATCATATTGATTGGGTATACCTGATTGGCATATTTGTTTCACCATGAAGTCCCTAGTAAAGTGCACTCTGTGTGCCAGGGCTGGTGATGACAGATGCTACTAGTGGGCCTGCAGCGCAGATTGCGCCACCCATATGAGTAGCCCTAAAATGGTGTCTCAGGCCTGCCAGCGCAGGGCCTGTGTGCAGTCAGTGACTGCCATGTCCGCCTGGCCAGTGTCCCCACTGGCTGGGCCTAACCCTTCCCTGTCTGTGCACATCAGTCACCCCTATGGAAGGCTCAAGGTACCCCCCTGGGCAGGGTGCAGTGTATGGATAAGGTAGAGCATGTACTAGTGCAAGTCACATGCTCTGGTAGTGAGTGGCAGCCATTTTGTGTGCTCGCTGCTGTAAGGCTAGCTTGCTCCATAGAGTAACATGGGGGAGGCTGGTCCCAATGGATACCAGCCTATCTTCCCATAGGCGATTCAGAAAAGGGGGTGGTGATGAACAGAGTGTCTGAATTAAGCAGACCACTCTTACCCAGTCCAAAGATCAGGGCTTGATCCATCACCGTTATTTAGCTCACTGCCCCATCCCAGCTCAGAACCTGGCTATATGCAAATTAGTCTGTCCCTGGCCCAGTGCATCATGGGAACAGGGCAGACCAAACTACCAAGCCAATTCTTCACCAGAAAGGAGACAAGCTTCCGGGGACCGGTTTCTGGCCTTTCAGCCTCGTCGGCCCGGCTTGCTTGAATCCTGATGGAGCAGTGAGCAAGGGACTCATGTCTGAGTATACCCTGCCACACCTATAGTGGCCAAAAACGATTCAGAAAAGGGGGTGGTGATGAACAGAGTGTCTGAATTAAGCAGACCACTCTTACCCAGTCCAAAGATCAGGGCTTGATCCATCACCGTTATTTAGCTCACTGCCCCATCCCAGCTCAGAACCTGGCTATATGCAAATTAGTCTGTCCCTGGCCCAGTGCATCATGGGAACAGGGCAGACCAAACTACCAAGCCAATTCTTCACCAGAAAGGAGACAAGCTTCCGGGGACCGGTTTCTGGCCTTTCAGCCTCGTCGGCCCGGCTTGCTTGAATCCTGATGGAGCAGTGAGCAAGGGACTCATGTCTGAGTATACCCTGCCACACCTATAGTGGCCAAAAACGATTCAGAAAAGGGGGTGGTGATGAACAGAGTGTCTGAATTAAGCAGACCACTCTTACCCAGTCCAAAGATCAGGGCTTGATCCATCACCGTTATTTAGCTCACTGCCCCATCCCAGCTCAGAACCTGGCTATATGCAAATTAGTCTGTCCCTGGCCCAGTGCATCATGGGAACAGGGCAGACCAAACTACCAAGCCAATTCTTCACCAGAAAGGAGACAAGCTTCCGGGGACCGGTTTCTGGCCTTTCAGCCTCGTCGGCCCGGCTTGCTTGAATCCTGATGGAGCAGTGAGCAAGGGACTCATGTCTGAGTATACCCTGCCACACCTATAGTAGCCAAAAACGATTCAGAAAAGGGGGTGGTGATGAACAGAGTGTCTGAATTAAGCAGACCACTCTTACCCAGTCCAAAGATCAGGGCTTGATCCATCACCGTTATTTAGCTCACTGCCCCATCCCAGCTCAGAACCTGGCTATATGCAAATTAGTCTGTCCCTGGCCCAGTGCATCATGGGAACAGGGCAGACCAAACTACCAAGCCAATTCTTCACCAGAAAGGAGACAAGCTTCCGGGGACCGGTTTCTGGCCTTTCAGCCTCGTCGGCCCGGCTTGCTTGAATCCTGATGGAGCAGTGAGCAAGGGACTCATGTCTGAGTATACCCTGCCACACCTATAGTGGCCAAAAACGATTCAGAAAAGGGGGTGGTGATGAACAGAGTGTCTGCATTAAGTAGACCACTCTTACCCAGTCCAAAGATCAGGGCTTGATCCATCACCGTTATTTAGCTCACTGCCCCATCCCAGCTCAGAACCTGGCTATATGCAAATTAGTCTGTCCCTGGCCCAGTGCATCATGGGAACAGGGCAGACCAAACTACCAAGCCAATTCTTCACCAGAAAGGAGACAAGCTTCCGGGGACCGGTTTCTGGCCTTTCAGCCTCGTCGGCCCGGCTTGCTTGAATCCTGATGGAGCAGTGAGCAAGGGACTCATGTCTGAGTATACCCTGCCACACCTATAGTGGCCAAAAACGATTCAGAAAAGGGGGTGGTGATGAACAGAGTGTCTGAATTAAGCAGACCACTCTTACCCAGTCCAAAGATCAGGGCTTGATCCATCACCGTTATTTAGCTCACTGCCCCATCCCAGCTCAGAACCTGGCTATATGCAAATTAGTCTGTCCCTGGCCCAGTGCATCATGGGAACAGGGCAGACCAAACTACCAAGCCAATTCTTCACCAGAAAGGAGACAAGCTTCCGGGGACCGGTTTCTGGCCTTTCAGCCTCGTCGGCCCGGCTTGCTTGAATCCTGATGGAGCAGTGAGCAAGGGACTCATGTCTGAGTATACCCTGCCACACATATAGTGGCCAAAAACGATTCAGAAAGGGGGTGGTGATGAACAGAGTGTCTGAATTAAGCAGACCACTCTTACCCAGTCCAAAGATCAGGGCTTGATCCATCACCGTTATTTAGCTCACTGCCCCATCCCAGCTCAGAACCTGGCTATATGCAAATTAGTCTGTCCCTGGCCCAGTGCATCATGGGAACAGGGCAGACCAAACTACCAAGCCAATTCTTCACCAGAAAGGAGACAAGCTTCCGGGGACCGGTTTTTGGCCTTTCAGCCTCGTCGGCCCGGCTTGCTTGAATCCTGATGGAGCAGTGAGCAAGGGACTCATGTCTGAGTATACCCTGCCACACCTATAGTGGCCAAAAACGATTCAGAAAAGGGGGTGGTGATGAACAGAGTGTCTGAATTAAGCAGACCACTCTTACCCAGTCCAAAGATCAGGGCTTGATCCATCACCGTTATTTAGCTCACTGCCCCATCCCAGCTCAGAACCTGGCTATATGCAAATTAGTCTGTCCCTGGCCCAGTGCATCATGGGAACAGGGCAGACCAAACTACCAAGCCAATTCTTCACCAGAAAGGAGACAAGCTTCCGGGGACCGGTTTCTGGCCTTTCAGCCTCGTCGGCCCGGCTTGCTTGAATCCTGATGGAGCAGTGAGCAAGGGACTCATGTCTGAGTATACCCTGCCACACCTATAGTGGCCAAAAACGATTCAGAAAAGGGGGTGGTGATGAACAGAGTGTCTGAATTAAGCAGACCACTCTTACCCAGTCCAAAGATCAGGGCTTGATCCATCACCGTTATTTAGCTCACTGCCCCATCCCAGCTCAGAACCTGGCTATATGCAAATTAGTCTGTCCCTGGCCCAGTGCATCATGGGAACAGGGCAGACCAAACTACCAAGCCAATTCTTCACCAGAAAGGAGACAAGCTTCCGGGGACCGGGTTCTGGCCTTTCAGCCTCGTCGGCCCGGCTTGCTTGAATCCTGATGGAGCAGTGAGCAAGGGACTCATGTCTGAGTATACCCTGCCACACCTATAGTGGCCAAAAACGATTCAGAAAAGGGGGTGGTGATGAACAGAGTGTCTGAATTAAGCAGACCACTCTTACCCAGTCCAAAGATCAGGGCTTGATCCATCACCGTTATTTAGCTCACTGCCCCATCCCAGCTCAGAACCTGGCTATATGCAAATTAGTCTGTCCCTGGCCCAGTGCATCATGGGAACAGGGCAGACCAAACTACCAAGCCAATTCTTCACCAGAAAGGAGACAAGCTTCCGGGGACCGGTTTCTGGCCTTTCAGCCTCGTCGGCCCGGCTTGCTTGAATCCTGATGGAGCAGTGAGCAAGGGACTCATGTCTGAGTATACCCTGCCACACCTATAGTGGCCAAGTACTCTGCTTAATTCAGAGACTCTGTCCATCACCACCCCTTGTTGTAAATAATTTTGTTCACCCTAAGCGTGGAAGGGTATACTCAGATGTGAGTCCCTTGCTCATTGCACCATCAGGATTCAAGCAAGCCGGGCCGAAGACGGCTGTAATGCCAGAAACCGGTCCCCGGAAGCTTGTTTCCTTCCCAGTGTAAGAATTGGCTTTTGTAGTCTGGTCTGCCCTGTTCCCATGATGCACTGGGCCAGGGACAGACTAATTTGCATACAGCCAGGTTCTGAAACTGGGATGGTGCAATGAGCTAAAAAACGGTGTTGGATCTAGCCCTGATCTCTTGACTGGGTGAGAGTACTCTGCTTAATTCAGAGACTCTGTTCATCACCACCCCTTGTTGTAAATAATTTTGTCCACCCTAAGCGTGGAAGGGTATACTCAGATGTGAGTCCCTTGCTCATTGCACCATCAGGATTCAAGCAAGCCGGGCCGAAGACGGCTGTAATGCCAGAAACCGGTCCCCGGAAGCTTGTTTCCTTCCCAGTGTAAGAATTGGCTTTTGTAGTCTGGTCTGCCCTGTTCCCATGATGCACTGGGCCAGGGACAGACTAATTTGCATACAGCCAGGTTCTGAAACTGGGATGGTGCAATGAGCTAAAAAACGGTGTTGGATCTAGCCCTGATCTCTTGACTGGGTGAGAGTACTCTGCTTAATTTAGAGACTCTGTCCATCACCACCCCTTGTTGTAAATAATTTTGTCCACCCTAAGCGTGGAAGGGTATACTCAGATGTGAGTCCCTTGCTCATTGCACCATCAGGATTCAAGCAAGCCGGGCCGAAGACGGCTGTAATGCCAGAAACCGGTCCCCGGAAGCTTGTTTCCTTCCCAGTGTAAGAATTGGCTTTTGTAGTCTGGTCTGCCCTGTTCCCATGATGCACTGGGCCAGGGACAGACTAATTTGCATACAGCCAGGTTCTGAAACTGGGATGGTGCAATGAGCTAAAAAACGGTGTTGGATCTAGCCCTGATCTCTTGACTGGGTGAGAGTACTCTGCTTAATTCAGAGACTCTGTCCATCACCACCCCTTGTTGTAAATAATTTTGTCCACCCTAAGCGTGGAAGGGTATACTCAGATGTGAGTCCCTTGCTCATTGCACCATCAGGATTCAAGCAAGCCGGGCCGAAGACGGCTGTAATGCCAGAAACCGGTCCCCGGAAGCTTGTTTCCTTCCCAGTGTAAGAATTGGCTTTTGTAGTCTGGTCTGCCCTGTTCCCATGATGCACTGGTCCAGGGACAGACTAATTTGCATACAGCCAGGTTCTGAAACTGGGATGGTGCAATGAGCTAAAAAACGGTGTTGGATCTAGCCCTGATCTCTTGACTGGGTGAGAGTACTCTGCTTAATTCAGAGACTCTGTCCATCACCACCCCTTGTTGTAAATAATTTTGTCCACCCTAAGCGTGGAAGGGTATACTCAGATGTGAGTCCCTTGCTCATTGCACCATCAGGATTCAAGCAAGCCGGGCCGAAGACGGCTGTAATGCCAGAAACCGGTCCCCGGAAGCTTGTTTCCTTCCCAGTGTAAGAATTGGCTTTTGTAGTCTGGTCTGCCCTGTTCCCATGATGCACTAGGCCAGGGACAGACTAATTTGCATACAGCCAGGTTCTGAAACTGGGATGGTGCAATGAGCTAAAAAACGGTGTTGGATCTAGCCCTGATCTCTTGACTGGGTGACAGTACTCTGCTTAATTCAGAGACTCTGTCCATCACCACCCCTTGTTGTAAATAATTTTGTCCACCCTAAGCGTGGAAGGGTATACTCAGATGTGAGTCCCTTGCTCATTGCAGCATCAGGATTCAAGCAAGCCGGGCCGAAGACGGCTGTAATGCCAGAAACCGGTCCCCGGAAGCTTGTTTCCTTCCCAGTGTAAGAATTGGCTTTTGTAGTCTGGTCTGCCCTGTTCCCATGATGCACTGGGCCAGGGACAGACTAATTTGCATACAGCCAGGTTCTGAAACTGGGATGGTGCAATGAGCTAAAAAACGGTGTTGGATCTAGCCCTGATCTCTTGACTGGGTGAGAGTACTCTGCTTAATTCAGAGACTCTGTCCATCACCACCCCTTGTTGTAAATTATCTTCCCATAGGAACAAGATGGGACATAAGTGTATGATATCCCTGAACTCATAATTTAATAACACATCTTTTAGAGAAGGTTGTTTTTAAATTCTGTGTTTGAGAATAGTACTTTTAGAAAGTGGCTGTTCTCTTGTCTAACCTTTCTGTGTGCCTGGGCCTGTTTGTGGATTGACTGTCTGGCCTGAGTGTGACAGGGGCTGCAGAGCCCCCAGGGGATTGTCTGAGTCAGCCCGTGGATGAAAGGCAGCATCTGCTGCCAGGGAAGTGGGAGGAGATCACACCTGATAGTGACAGGGCTGTGCCTGCCTGACCACAAAGCTGGCTCCACCCCCCTGCTGGGCGACTGTCATCTCTGTCCCTGATACTGAGAGGAAGAAGGAAGCCAGGAAACCCCCAGTGCCTCAGCTACACCCAGAACTGCTTTAGACCGGGCTCAGGGCCCACTTGCACCAAGACTTCAAAGGACTTCAAAGACTTTTTGGGGTATAAGAGAAGGACCCCTGACTACAGAAAATCAGATTCTACAATCAAGAAGGAACCTCTGCTGGAAGAAGGACTGCTGGAGAACTAAAGGAAGATTGCCTTGCTGTGTGCTCTAAGGGCTGACCTGTTCTGCTGTTGCAACTGAAAGCTGAGGAGGAGAAAGGGACTTTGCTGTGTGCTGTGACCCTACCTGCTTGAAACTGCCAAGACTTTGCTGTGTGCTGTGTCTGCAACGTGAATCTCCAAGGGCCTGAGAAGAGCTGGCCTCCTGTTGGGAACCCAGGGTTAAAGGTTCCTAAAGCTTTGCCAAGAAACAGCTGCAAGATCGTGCTATTGTGACCTGGAGCGTGTGGTACTCGACTGCGGAGCGTGAGGAAGGGATCGGTGTGCTCATCGGCACATTCCCAGCGAGGGTCGGAGGCTTGTGGTGCCTCCCCTCGTGAAATCTGCTCCAAAGTGGTTGTGAGGCCGAGAGGGTGGTCTATTCGTGACCTGCGCCCTCAAAAACCATTTGCCGCCTGTTCACCGCCGCTGCCCGGGGCCAGGATTATCCCTAGAAGTTGCCGTTCGTGAACGGGAGCTGCAGCGGCGAAGATCGGAGCCGCCGCAATTCCATTGGCTGAAGGAGCCGAGCCCCCTCACTGACGCCACGACGGGATTGGCCCGTGTGCCGCAGCGTCATAGATTTGCCGTGCTGTGGTTGGCTAGCGGACAGAGCGTCATCGCAAGCCTGTCCCGGGAGCCGCACTGCCATTGGCTGACTCCCGGGTGTGTCCAAAGGCTCGTCCCCAACGCCGCGACCAGATTGGTCCTCGTCCTCGGGACCTCTGGAGGGCCGTGTGATTGCCGCCGAAGCCGGAGAAGGACTGACCCGACCCCGCCGAGGGATTCCGGGTGAGCGGTCTCTGTCCCTGGCCTGAGTCCCCGCGCTGAGGCGCCGCGTCAGCTCCCCGCTGCTCCCCGAAGACCAGAGAGCAGGCGGAGGGCTGCCGGGACCGGCCGGGACCAAGGGGAAGCTTACCTTGTCGGCGCGAAGGCGCGAGGATCACGGTGGGGTGCACTGAGAGCGCCTGAAGCTGGGGACAAGATTGATTTCACTGGCACGGTGTACCCAGAGCTCGGGGTGAGCCGCGCCCGCGTGGTGTGGGCCAGATAGGGTGAGGGGCCGATCCTAACGATTAACTTACATGCTGGCATTGCTTGATTTTGCTCACTTTTAAAGAGCTGATGTGAGATCAATTCGAGGTATTATTTTTTTTAATACTAAGACAAGAGACTTGAGACTATCTTTTATTAAGAGACTTCCTACATACATGCAACCATTAAGATTAAGTGCAACCTTTACCTGAAGAAGTGGTTATCGTGTATTACTGCTTTTTACTGCCTGCAACTAGATAAAGTTATATTTTTATATATACTTACTGTGTGGTCTCAGTTTGTGGTGGATTGGGGATTACTGTTGTGTTAAAGTGCATTTATTACACACATTGCCTTGGGGATAAGCCTGCCTGCTCGCGCCAAGCTACCTAGAGGGAGAGCGGAGGTTATCTACTGTGTGTATTCCTTCACCCTGACTAGAAGCAAGGGTCTCTACTTGGTCTAAGGTACTTACCTCTGCCAATTAGAGACCCCCAGATCTAACATTGTTGGACAGCGGTGCGGATTTTGAACTAATAATTGCACTTGACCTACAGTGATTTCTTGTACATCACTAGTCTAGTTTTAGCAGCACAGGTTGCGCAAGATGTTTTCTTTTTGGTGAAACCTTTTTGTTGAAAAGGTTAGGAAGCATCATGTCTCAGAAAGCGGCAAGCGTGAGAGTAGGATTGGAACTTGAATTTGAAATTCAGGAGTTGTTCAACTACAATAAGGAGCGACTGAAGCAATTCTGCAAACAGCTTGGATGCCCAGCGAAGGGCAGCGCAAACAAGGAAGAGCTACGGAAAGCTCTGAGGGCCTGGTGGGAGGCCAAACATGGTGATCCAGAAGTTGATATTGGAGAGGGAGGCACACAGGAGAATGCTTTTGTATCCAGTGATTTGCCAGTGAGGAGGCCAGCGTCTAGGGTTGGCAGCAACCACTCCAGTAGGATTATTTCTCCAGAGGAGCTGGAGGATAATCAGAGAGCTAGGGCCCATGAGATAGAGCTTTTTAAACTCAAATCCCAAGCAGATGAGAGGAGACTGCGCCTTGAAACTGAGAGAGAGGCGGAGGAGAGAAGAAATGCTCTCGCTTTGGAGGAGAAGAAACTCCAATTGGCTCATGAGTTGAGCATGAGGGAGCTGGACATTGAATCCAAAAAGGTGGAGTCCAGTTCTAATGGTGGCAGCGCACAACCAGTACAGGCGGGTAAGGTATACATACCAAAGGATCTGGTACAGAATCATCAGAGGGGTGAGGATATTTATGCGTGGTTTAGATCGTATGAACTTGACTTAAAGATGAATGAAGTGCCTGAGAAGAATTGGGGGGCAGGTTTGTGGAAGCATTTTGAGGCCTCTGGGAGGGATGTCTTAGCACCCTTAGAAGCAGCAGGTACTTTATCCTACCCCGCTATGAAGGAGGCTTTGTGCCTCAGGTATGGGCTCACTCCAGAACAGTACCGCCAGAAGATTAGGAACTTCAAGAAGCTTGATTCAAGTACTTGGGTGGAGTGTGTGAGTATGTACACGCGTGCACTGGAAGGTTGGATAAAGGGCAGCAAAGTTACTGATTATGTGGGGTTGTGTCACTTGATTAGTTGGGAGCACTTAAGTAGTTTATGTGTTCCAGAGCTGCGCCAGCATCTTTTAGATAGCAAGTTAACTGATCCCAGTGAGCTTGCTAAAGAGGCGGACCACTGGACTAGCACCAGGGTCCACAAGGGGGTGGTAAGTACCCCAGCCAAAGGTGGACAGGGTCCCCAGCAGAAGAGTGGGGGGGACACGGGTAATCAAAAGGAGTCTTCTAAAGGGCCCCAAAGTAGTTCCCAGGAGAAGGAGTCTCAACCCCCCAAGTCTAAGAAGTCCCGGCCCCATAAGGGCAAACAGGACAACAGGCCCCCCCCTACTTGCTTTTCATGTGGGGAGGTGGGGCACATTGCCCTCAAATGTCCAAAGAAGAAGTCAGCACCCACTGGTGATCCCGCTCCGGCGTTAGCCAGTGTAGTTTTGGGAGGGGATTTGATTTCCAGTGGGGAGGAGGGGTTAGCAGTGATGACCCTTGTCTCTTTAGGAGACCAAGAGATGGCCCAGGAAACCTTGCTGCCCCAAAACACTAAGAAATACGGGCAGAAGGTGACCATCGATGGACAGGAAATAGAGGCTCTGAGAGACACAGGGGCCAGCGTAACATCTGTCAGGTGTCAGTGGGTGTCTGAAGAGCAAATTGTTCCCAAGGTACTCCGACCTGTGGTGGCATCTGACAGTTCAGTGCGCTTCTGCCAAGTGGCGAATGTTTCCTTTGAATGTGGAGGAGTCTCCGGTATTTTGGAGGTTGTTGTAAGTGATGCCTTGCCTGTAGATTGTCTATTAGGTAATGACCTGGAGAGCTCTCCATGGAAAGAGGTGGAGCACAGGACTCACTTGGAAATGTTGGGTTTGCCTGCGTGGATCTGTGTGTCCACCCGTGCAATGACAGCCAGAGAGGGCGGATTAGCAGAGCTGGAGCCTGGAACAATGGCCCAGGGACCTGCCAAGAGAGGAAGGGGTAGAGGGCGCGGGAAACCAGCCCCCACCGTTCCCACAGTCCAGGAGGAAGCAGACCCTGAGGGGGATGCCCTGGAACCTACAGGGGAGCAGGTGGCCGAACTGGGGGAATTGCCTGAGCTGTCCCAGTGGCAGCAAGAGGGTGGTCCCTCCAGGGAGGAATTCTGCCAGGCTCAGAAGGAGTGCCCTTCTCTCATTGGTGTGCGGCAGCAGGCTGCAGACCAGGCAGCAGGCCTGGGGTCCAAGGAGCATTTGATATACTGGGAGGATGACTTACTTTATAGTGAGCCTAAGTTCGCTTAGCCAGGTGCAGCCCGTGTGCTGGTAGTACCCGAGCGCTTCAGGAACTTCCTACTGGGTCTGGCGCATGACATGCCTCTCGCAGGACATCTGGGGCAAGACAAGACCTATCCCAGGCTTGTCACCCATTTCTACTGGCCCCAGATGAAGAAGCACGTCGCTGCCTTTTGTAAGTCTTGCCAAACTTGACAGGCCAGTGGCAAGAGCGGAGGGAAGTGCGTGGCACCCCTCCAACCCTTTCCTGTGGTGAGCACCCCTTTTGAGCGGGTGGGCATTGACATCGTGGGGCCTCTGGACCCCAAGACAGCCCTAGGCAACAGGTTTATCCTGGTCTTGGTGGACCATGCCACTCGGTACCCGGAAGCCATCCCGCTCAGGACAGTCACAGCCCCAGTGGTGGGCCGTGCCTTGATGGGAATCTTTTGCCGTATGGGGTTCCCCAGAGAGGTGGTCTCTGACAGGGGGACAAACTTCATTTCTAGGTATATGAAGTCCCTGTGGGAGGAGTGTGGGGTGACATACAAATTCACCACTCCTTACCACCCTCAAGGAAATGGGTTGGTTGAAAGATTCAACCGCACATTGAAGGGCATGATTATGGGCCTGGAAGAGCCCATGAGGCAGAAATGGGACGTCTTGTTACCATGCCTGTTGTTTGCCTACAGGGAGGTGCCTCAGAAATCCTTAGGGTTCAGCCCGTTTGAGTTGCTGTATGGCCACCCTGTCAGAGGGCCTCCCACTCTGGTGAAGGAGGGGTGGGAGAAATCCCGTGGGAAAACCCCTCAGGATGTGTTCAGCTATGTGCTGGCCATTCGCAACCAGACCAAGCGCTTCAGGAAGCTCGCTCAAGAGAACCTGGAGGCTAGCCAGGAGGAAATGAAGAGATGGTATGACCAGAACACATCTCTGGTTGAGTTCCACCCTGGTCAGAAAGTGTGGGTGATGGCGCCAGTGGAGCCTTGTGCGCTCCGTGACAAGTGGTCTGGGCCATATGAGGTGGTGGAGCGCAAGAGCAAGGTTACCTACTTGGTTAACCTGAAGACTCCCAGGCAGCCCCTGAGAGTGCTACATGTGAACCGCCTCAAACCCCACTTTGAGAGGTCAGAAGTGACTATGCTCATGGCTACAGATGCTGGAGGGGAGGAGGATAGTGATCCTCTCCCTGACCTCCTGGCAGTCAAGGAGCAAGATGGGTCAGTGGATGGTGTGGTCCTCTCGCCCACCCTGACCCCAGAGCAGCAAAAGGACTGTCGCCAAGTCTTGGGCCAGGCCCCCCCCCTGTTCTCCCTGACCCCAGGTGTCACCAAATGGTGCGTCCACGATGTGGACACTGGAGATAGTCTGCCTGTGAAACAGAAGTTTTTTTTACAGGGTGTCTGACAAGGTCAGAGCTAGCATCAAGGAAGAAGTTTCCAAGATGTTGGCACTAGGGGTTATTGAGCCCTCCAGCAGCCCCTGGGCTAGCCCAGTGGTCTTAGTGCCTAAGAAAGCTGCTACCCCCGATGGCACCCCAGAACTTCGGTTCTGCGTGGACTACCGTGGGCTCAATGCGGTCACCAAGACTGACGCGCACCCCATCCCCAGAGCTGATGAGCTGGTGGATCGGTTGGGAGCTGCCCAGTACCTGAGCACTTTTGATTTGACTTCAGGGTACTGGCAGATTGCCTTAACTGAGGGGGCCAAGGAGAGGTCAGCATTTTCAACGCCAGAGGGGCACTTCCAGTTCAGTGTCATGCCCTTTGGGTTGAAAAATGCCCCTGCCACATTTCAGAGATTGGTCAACCAGGTACTGGCAGGGCTGGAGCAATTCAGCGCAGCCTACCTGGATGACATTGCTGTGTTCAGTTCCACTTGGGAGGAACACCTGCAACACCTCTCTGAAGTGTTGAAGGCTCTGCAGAAGGCAGGCCTCACTATCAAGGCCAGTAAATGCCAGATAGGGCAGGGATCTGTGGTGTACTTGGGACACCAGGTGGGGAGCGGCCAGGTGGCGCCCCTACAGGCAAAGATTGATACCATTCTGGCTTGGGAGCCCCAAGACCCAGACAGAGGTGAGAGCCTTTCTAGGTCTCACCGGGTATTACAGACGGTTTGTCAAAGGTTATGGGACCATTGTGGCCCCTTTGACAGAGCTGACATCTAAAAATCAGCCCAGGAAAGTGAATTGGACTGAGGCCTGTCAAACTGCTTTTGAAACCCTCAAAGCTGCCATGTGCACAGCACTGGAGCTTAAGGCACCTGACTTTTCCAGTGAGTTCATTGTGCAAACTGACGCTTCAGAGCAAGGCGTGGGAGCAGTACTCTCACAAATCAATGATGAGGGCAGAAACCAACCAGTGGCTTTCATTAGCAGGAGGCTACCCCCCAGGGAACAGAGATGGAGTGCCATTGAAAGAGAAGCTTTCGCTGTGGTCTGGGCTCTGAAGAAGTTGAGGCCCTACCTGTTTGGGACTCACTTCCGTGTTCAGACCGTCCACAGGCCCCTCAGATGGTTAATGCAGATGAGGGGTGAGAATCCAAAACTGTTGAGGTGGTCCATTTCCCTACAGGGGATGGACTTTACGGTGGAGCACCGCCCTGGTACAGAACACGCCAATGCTGATGGTCTGTCCAGATTCTTCCGCCTTAGTGATGAGGACTCCCAAGAGGTTGGGTAGTTCTCCCCACTTTCAGCTGGAGGGGACACGTGTTGGACCTGACACCTTTGGCGTGGTTTTTCCCCCATCTTTTTGCCTCTGACTCATGTATTTTTGATGCTGTGCTGGATTTCGTTTTTGCTGGTTTAGATGCTTTGGACACTCTGCCACTGCTGATCAGTGCCAGAGTGTAAGTGCTCCCTCTGTAAATTGTCATATTGATTGGGTATACCTGATTGGCATATTTGTTTCACCATGAAGTCCCTAGTAAAGTGCACTGTGTGTGCCAGGGCTGGTGATGACAGATGCTACTAGTGGGCCTGCAACGCAGATTGCGCCACCCACATGAGTAGCCCTAAAATGGTGTCTCAGGCCTGCCAGCGCAGGGCCTGTGTGCAGTCAGTGACTGCCATGTCCGCCTGGCCAGAGTCCCCACTGGCTGGGCCTAACCCTTCCCTGTCTGTGCACATCAGTCACCCCTATGGAAGGCTCAAGGTACCCACCTGGGCAGGGTGCAGTGTATGGATAAGGTAGAGCATGTACTAGTGCAAGTCACATGCTCTGGTAGTGAGCGGCAGCCATTTTGTGTGCTCACTGCTGTAAGGCTATCTTGCTCCATAGAGTAACATGGGGGAGGCTGGTCCCAATGGATACCAGCCTATCTTCCCATAGGAACAAGATGGGACATAAGTGTATGATATCCCTGAACTCAGAATTTAATAACACATCTTTTAGTGAAGGTTGTTTTTAAATTCTGTGTTTGAGAATAGTACTTTTAAAAAGTGGCTGTTCTCTTGTCTAACCTTTCTGTGTGCCTGGGCCTGTTTGTGGATTGACTGTCTGGCCTGAGTGTGACAGGGGCTGCAGAGCCCCCAGGGGATTGTCTGAGTCAGCCCGTGGATGAAAGGCTGCATCTGCTGCCAGGGAAGTGGGAGGAGATCACACCTGATAGTGACAGGGCTGTGCCTGCCTGACCACAAAGCTGGCTCCACCCCCCTGCTGGGCGATTGTCACCTCTGTCCCTGATACTGAGAGGAAGAAGGAAGCCAGGAAACCCCCAGTGCCTCAGCTACACCCAGAACTGGTTTAGACCGGGCTCAGGGCCCACTTGCACAAAGACTTCAAAGGACTTCAAAGACTTTTTGGGGTATAAGAGAAGGACCCCTGACTACAGAAAATCAGATTCTACAATCAAAAAGGAACCTCTGCTGGAAGAAGGACTGCTGGAGAACTAAAGGAAGATTGCCTTGCTGTGTGCTCTAAGGGCTGACCTTTTCTGCTGTTGCAACTGAAAACTGAGGAGGAGAAAGGGACTTTGCTGTGTGCTGTGACCCTACCTGCTTGAAACTGCCAAGACTTTGCTGTGTGCTGTGTCTGCAACGTGAATCTCCAAGGGCCTGAGAAGAACTGGCCTCCTGTTGGGAACCCAGGGTTAAAGGTTCCTAAAGCTTTGCCAAGAAACAGCTGCAAGATCATGCTGTTGTGACCTGGAGCATGTGGTACTCGACTGCGGAGCGTGAGGAAGGGATCGGTGTGCTCATCGGCACATTCCCAGCGAGGGTCGGAGGCTTGTGGTGCCTCCCCTCGTGAAATCTGCTCCAAAGTGGTTGTGAGGCCGAGAGGGCGGTCTATTCGTGACCTGCGCCCTCAAAAACCATTTGCCGCCTGTTCACCGCCGCTGCCCGGGGCCAGGATTATCCCTAGAAGTTGCCGTTCGTGAACGGGAGCTTCAGCGGCGAAGATCGGAGCCGCCGCGCTCCCATTGGCTGAAGGAGCCGAGCCCCCTCACTGACGCCGCGACGGGATTGGCCTGTGTGCCACAGTGTCATAGATTTGCCGTGCTGTGGTTGGCTAGCGGACGGAGCGTCATCGCAAGCCTGTACCCTTGAGCCGCACTGCCATTGGCTGACTCCCGGGTGTGTCCAAAGGCTCGTCCCCAATGCCGCGACCGGATTGGTCCTCGTCCTCGGGACCTCTGGAGGGCCGTGTGATCGCTGCCGAAGCCGGAGAAGGACTGACCCGACCCCGCCGAGGGATTCTGGGTGAGCGATCTCTGTCCCTGGCCTGAGTCCCCGCGCTGAGGCGCCGTGTCAGCTCCCCGCTGCTCCCCGAAGACCAGAGAGCGGGCGGAGGGCTGCCGGGACCGGCCGGGACCAAGGGGAAGCTTACCTTGTCGGCGCGAAGGGGCGAGGATCACGGTGGGGCGCTCTGAGAGCGCCTGAAGCTGGGGACAAGATTGATTTCACCGGCACGGTGTACCCAGAGCTCGGGGTGAGCCGCGCCCGCGTGGTGTGGGCCAGATAGGGTGAAGGGCCGATCCTAACGATTAACTTACATGCTGGCATTGCTTGATTTTGCTAATTTTTAAAGAGCTGATGTGAGATCAATTCGAGGTATTATTTTTTTTAATACTAAGACAAGAGACTTGAGACTATCTTTTATTAAGAGACCTCCTACATACATGCAACCATCAAGATTAAGTGCAACCTTTACCTGAAGAAGTGATTATCGTGTATTACTGCTTTTTACTGCCTGCAACTAGATAAAGTTAAATTTTTATATATACTTACTGTGTGGTCTCAGTTTGTGGTGGATTGGGGATTACTGTTGTGTTAAAGTGCGTTTATTACACACATTGCCTTGGGGATAAGCCTGCCTGCTCGCGCCAAGCTACCTAGAGGGAGAGCGGAGGTTATCTACTGTGTGTATTCCTTCACCCTGACTAGAAGCAAGGGTCTCTACTTGGTCTAAGGTACTTACCTCTGCCAATTAGAGACCCCCAGATCTAATATTGTTGGACAGCGGTGCGGATTTTGAACTAATAATTGCACTTGACCTACAGTGATTTCTTGTACATCACTAGTCTAGTTTTAGCAGCACAGGTTGCGCAAGATTTTTTCTTTTTGGTGAAACCTTTTTGTTGAAAAGGTTAGGAAGCATCATGTCTCAGAAAGCGGCAAGCGTGAGAGTAGGATTGGAACTTGAATTTGAAATTCAGGAGTTGTTCAACTACAATAAGGAGCGACTGAAGCAATTCTGCAAACAGCTTGGATGCCCAGCGAAGGGCAGCGCAAACAAGGAAGAGCTACGGAAAGCTCTGAGGGCCTGGTGGGAGGCCAAACATGGTGATCCAGAAGTTGATATTGGAGAGGGAGGCACACAGGAGAATGCTTTTGTATCCAGTGATTTGCCAGTGAGGAGGCCAGCGTCTAGGGTTGGCAGCAACCACTCCAGTAGGATTATTTCTCCAGAGGAGCTGGAGGATAATCAGAGAGCTAGGGCCCATGAGATAGAGCTTTTTAAACTCAAATCCCAAGCAGATGAGAGGAGACTGCGCCTTGAAACTGAGAGAGAGGCGGAGGAGAGAAGAAATGCTCTCGCTTTGGAGGAGAAGAAACTCCAATTGGCTCATGAGTTGAGCATGAGGGAGCTGGACATTGAATCCAAAAAGGTGGAGTCCAGTTCTAATGGTGGCAGCGCACAACCAGTACAGGCGGGTAAGGTATACATACCAAAGGATCTGGTACAGAATCATCAGAGGGGTGAGGATATTTATGCGTGGTTTAGATCGTATGAACTTGACTTAAAGATGAATGAAGTGCCTGAGAAGAATTGGGGGGCAGGTTTGTGGAAGCATTTTGAGGCCTCTGGGAGGGATGTCTTAGCACCCTTAGAAGCAGCAGGTACTTTATCCTACCCCGCTATGAAGGAGGCTTTGTGCCTCAGGTATGGGCTCACTCCAGAACAGTACCGCCAGAAGATTAGGAACTTCAAGAAGCTTGATTCAAGTACTTGGGTGGAGTGTGTGAGTATGTACACGCGTGCACTGGAAGGTTGGATAAAGGGCAGCAAAGTTACTGATTATGTGGGGTTGTGTCACTTGATTAGTTGGGAGCACTTAAGTAGTTTATGTGTTCCAGAGCTGCGCCAGCATCTTTTAGATAGCAAGTTAACTGATCCCAGTGAGCTTGCTAAAGAGGCGGACCACTGGACTAGCACCAGGGTCCACAAGGGGGTGGTAAGTACCCCAGCCAAAGGTGGACAGGGTCCCCAGCAGAAGAGTGGGGGGGACACGGGTAATCAAAAGGAGTCTTCTAAAGGGCCCCAAAGTAGTTCCCAGGAGAAGGAGTCTCAACCCCCCAAGTCTAAGAAGTCCCGGCCCCATAAGGGCAAACAGGACAACAGGCCCCCCCTACTTGCTTTTCATGTGGGGAGGTGGGGCACATTGCCCTCAAATGTCCAAAGAAGAAGTCAGCACCCACTGGTGATCCCGCTCCGGCGTTAGCCAGTGTAGTTTTGGGAGGGGATTTGATTTCCAGTGGGGAGGAGGGGTTAGCAGTGATGACCCTTGTCTCTTTAGGAGACCAAGAGATGGCCCAGGAAACCTTGCTGCCCCAAAACACTAAGAAATACGGGCAGAAGGTGACCATCAATGGACAGGAAATAGAGGCTCTGAGAGACACAGGGGCCAGCGTAACATCTGTCAGGTGTCGGTGGGTGTCTGAAGAGCAAATTGTTCCCAAGGTACTCCGACCTGTGGTGGCATCTGACAGTTCAGTGCGCTTCTGCCAAGTGGCGAATGTTTCCTTTGAATGTGGAGGAGTCTCCGGTATTTTGGAGGTTGTTGTAAGTGATGCCTTGCCTGTAGATTGTCTATTAGGTAATGACCTGGAGAGCTCTCCATGGAAAGAGGTGGAGCACAGGACTCACTTGGAAATGTTGGGTTTGCCTGCGTGGATCTGTGTGTCCACCCGTGCAATGACAGCCAGAGAGGGTGGATTAGCAGAGCTGGAGCCTGGAACAATGGCCCAGGGACCTGCCAAGAGAGGAAGGGGTAGAGGGCGCGGGAAACCAGCCCCCACCGTTCCCACAGTCCAGGAGGAAGCAGACCCTGAGGGGGATGCCCTGGAACCTACAGGGGAGCAGGTGGCCGAACTGGGGGAATTGCCTGAGCTGTCCCAGTGGCAGCAAGAGGGTGGTCCCTCCAGGGAGGAATTCTGCCAGGCTCAGAAGGAGTGCCCTTCTCTCATTGGTGTGCGGCAGCAGGCTGCAGACCAGGCAGCAGGCCTGGGGTCCAAGGAGCATTTGATATACTGGGAGGATGACTTACTTTATAGTGAGCCTAAGTTCGCTTAGCCAGGTGCAGCCCGTGTGCTGGTAGTACCCGAGCGCTTCAGGAACTTCCTACTGGGTCTGGCGCATGACGTGCCTCTCGCAGGACATCTGGGGCAAGACAAGACCTATCCCAGGCTTGTCACCCATTTCTACTGGCCCCAGATGAAGAAGCACGTCGCTGCCTTTTGTAAGTCTTGCCAAACTTGACAGGCCAGTGGCAAGAGCGGAGGGAAGTGCGTGGCACCCCTCCAACCCTTTCCTGTGGTGAGCACCCCTTTTGAGCGGGTGGGCATTGACATCGTGGGGCCTCTGGACCCCAAGACAGCCCTAGGCAACAGGTTTATCCTGGTCTTGGTGGACCATGCCACTCGGTACCCGGAAGCCATCCTGCTCAGGACAGTCACAGCCCCAGTGGTGGGCCGTGCCTTGATGGGAATCTTTTGCCGTATGGGGTTCCCCAGAGAGGTGGTCTCTGACAGGGGGACAAACTTCATTTCTAGGTATATGAAGTCCCTGTGGGAGGAGTGTGGGGTGACATACAAATTCACCACTCCTTACCACCCTCAAGGAAATGGGTTGGTTGAAAGATTCAACCGCACATTGAAGGGCATGATTATGGGCCTGGAAGAGCCCATGAGGCAGAAATGGGACGTCTTGTTACCATGCCTGTTGTTTGCCTACAGGGAGGTGCCTCAGAAATCCTTAGGGTTCAGCCCGTTTGAGTTGCTGTATGGCCACCCTGTCAGAGGGCCTCCCACTCTGGTGAAGGAGGGGTGGGAGAAATCCCGTGGGAAAACCCCTCAGGATGTGTTCAGCTATGTGCTGGCCATTCGCAACCAGACCAAGCGCTTCAGGAAGCTCGCTCAAGAGAACCTGGAGGCTAGCCAGGAGGAAATGAAGAGATGGTATGACCAGAACACATCTCTGGTTGAGTTCCACCCTGGTCAGAAAGTGTGGGTGATGGCGCCAGTGGAGCCTTGTGCGCTCCGTGACAAGTGGTCTGGGCCATATGAGGTGGTGGAGCGCAAGAGCGAGGTTACCTACTTGGTTAACCTGAAGACTCCCAGGCAGCCCATGAGAGTGCTACATGTGAACCGCCTCAAACCCCACTTTGAGAGGTCAGAAGTGACTATGCTCATGGCTACAGATGCTGGAGGGGAGGAGGATAGTGATCCTCTCCCTGACCTCCTGGCAGTCAAGGAGCAAGATGGGTCAGTGGATGGTGTGGTCCTCTCGCCCACCCTGACCCCAGAGCAGCAAAAGGACTGTCGCCAAGTCTTGGGCCAGGCCCCCCCCCTGTTCTCCCTGACCCCAGGTGTCACCAAATGGTGCGTCCACGATGTGGACACTGGAGATAGTCTGCCTGTGAAACAGAAGTTTTTTTTACAGGGTGTCTGACAAGGTCAGAGCTAGCATCAAGGAAGAAGTTTCCAAGATGTTGGCACTAGGGGTTATTGAGCCCTCCAGCAGCCCCTGGGCTAGCCCAGTGGTCTTAGTGCCTAAGAAAGCTGCTACCCCCGATGGCACCCCAGAACTTCGGTTCTGCGTGGACTACCGTGGGCTCAATGCGGTCACCAAGACTGACGCGCACCCCATCCCCAGAGCTGATGAGCTGGTGGATCGGTTGGGAGCTGCCCAGTACCTGAGCACTTTTGATTTGACTTCAGGGTACTGGCAGATTGCCTTAACTGAGGGGGCCAAGGAGAGGTCAGCATTTTCAACGCCAGAGGGGCACTTCCAGTTCCGTGTCATGCCCTTTGGGTTGAAAAATGCCCCTGCCACATTTCAGAGATTGGTCAACCAGGTACTGGCAGGGCTGGAGCAATTCAGCGCAGCCTACCTGGATGACATTGCTGTGTTCAGTTCCACTTGGGAGGAACACCTGCAACACCTCTCTGAAGTGTTGAAGGCTCTGCAGAAGGCAGGCCTCACTATCAAGGCCAGTAAATGCCAGATAGGGCAGGGATCTGTGGTGTACTTGGGACACCAGGTGGGGAGCGGCCAGGTGGCGCCCCTACAGGCAAAGATTGATACCATTCTGGCTTGGGAGCCCCAAGACCCAGACAGAGGTGAGAGCCTTTCTAGGTCTCACCGGGTATTACAGACGGTTTTTCAAAGGTTATGGCACCATTGTGGCCCCTTTGACAGAGCTGACATCTAAAAATCAGCCCAGGAAAGTGAATTGGACTGAGGCCTGTCAAACTGCTTTTGAAACCCTCAAAGCTGCCATGTGCACAGCACCGGAGCTTAAGGCACCTGACTTTTCCAGTGAGTTCATTGTGCAAACTGACGCTTCAGAGCAAGGCGTGGGAGCAGTACTCTCACAAATCAATGATGAGGGCAGAGACCAACCAGTGGCTTTCATTAGCAGGAGGCTACCCCCCAGGGAACAGAGATGGAGTGCCATTGAAAGAGAAGCTTTCGCTGTGGTCTGGGCTCTGAAGAAGTTGAGGCCCTACCTGTTTGGGACTCACTTCCGTGTTCAGACCGTCCACAGGCCCCTCAGATGGTTAATGCAGATGAGGGGTGAGAATCCAAAACTGTTGAGGTGGTCCATTTCCCTACAGGGGATGGACTTTACGGTGGAGCACCGCCCTGGTACAGAACACGCCAATGCTGATGGTCTGTCCAGATTCTTCCGCCTTAGTGATGAGGACTCCCAAGAGGTTGGGTAGTTCTCCCCACTTTCAGCTGGAGGGGACACGTGTTGGACCTGACACCTTTGGCGTGGTTTTTCCCCCATCTTTTTGCCTCTGACTCATGTATTTTTGATGCTGTGCTGGATTTCGTTTTTGCTGGTTTAGATGCTTTGGACACTCTGCCACTGCTGATCAGTGCCAGAGTGTAAGTGCTCCCTCTGTAAATTGTCATATTGATTGGGTATACCTGATTGGCATATTTGTTTCACCATGAAGTCCCTAGTAAAGTGCACTGTGTGTGCCAGGGCTGGTGATGACAGATGCTACTAGTGGGCCTGCAACGCAGATTGCGCCACCCACATGAGTAGCCCTAAAATGGTGTCTCAGGCCTGCCAGCGCAGGGCCTGTGTGCAGTCAGTGACTGCCATGTCCGCCTGGCCAGAGTCCCCACTGGCTGGGCCTAACCCTTCCCTGTCTGTGCACATCAGTCACCCCTATGGAAGGCTCAAGGTACCCACCTGGGCAGGGTGCAGTGTATGGATAAGGTAGAGCATGTACTAGTGCAAGTCACATGCTCTGGTAGTGAGCGGCAGCCATTTAGTGTGCTCACTGCTGTAAGGCTATCTTGCTCCATAGAGTAACATGGGGGAGGCTGGTCCCAATGGATACCAGCCTATCTTCCCATAGGAACAAGATGGGACATAAGTGTATGATATCCCTGAACTCAGAATTTAATAACACATCTTTTAGTGAAGGTTGTTTTTAAATTCTGTGTTTGAGAATAGTACTTTTAGAAAGTGGCTGTTCTCTTGTCTAACCTTTCTGTGTGCCTGGGCCTGTTTGTGGATTGACTGTCTGGCCTGAGTGTGACAGGGGCTGCAGAGCCCCCAGGGGATTGTCTGAGTCAGCCCGTGGATGAAAGGCTGCATCTGCTGCCAGGGAAGTGGGAGGAGATCACACCTGATAGTGACAGGGCTGTGCCTGCCTGACCACAAAGCTGGCTCCACCCCCCTGCTGGGCGATTGTCACCTCTGTCCCTGATACTGAGAGGAAGAAGGAAGCCAGGAAACCCCCAGTGCCTCAGCTACACCCAGAACTGGTTTAGACCGGGCTCAGGGCCCACTTGCACAAAGACTTCAAAGGACTTCAAAGACTTTTTGGGGTATAAGAGAAGGACCCCTGACTACAGAAAATCAGATTCTACAATCAAGAAGGAACCTCTGCTGGAAGAAGGACTGCTGGAGAACTAAAGGAAGATTGCCTTGCTGTGTGCTCTAAGGGCTGACCTGTTCTGCTGTTGCAACTGAAAGCTGAGGAGGAGAAAGGGACTTTGCTGTGTGCTGTGACCCTACCTGCTTGAAACTGCCAAGACTTTGCTGTGTGCTGTGTCTGCAACGTGAATCTCCAAGGGCCTGAGAAGAACTGGCCTCCTGTTGGGAACCCAGGGTTAAAGGTTCCTAAAGCTTTGCCAAGAAACAGCTGCAAGATCGTGCTGTTGTGACCTGGAGCATGTGGTACTCGACTGCGGAGCGTGAGGAAGGGATCGGTGTGCTCATCGGCACATTCCCAGCGAGGGTCGGAGGCTTGTGGTGCCTCCCCTCGTGAAATCTGCTCCAAAGTGGTTGTGAGGCCGAGAGGGCGGTCTATTCGTGACCTGCGCCCTCAAAAACCATTTGCCGCCTGTTCACCGCCGCTGCCTGGGGCCAGGATTATCCCTAGAAGTTGCCGTTCGTGAACGGGAGCTTCAGCGGCGAAGATCGGAGCCGCCGTGCTCCCATTGGCTGAAGGAGCCGAGCCCCCTCACTGACGCCGTGACGGGATTGGCCTGTGTGCCACAGTGTCATAGATTTGCCGTGCTGTGGTTGGCTAGCGGACGGAGCGTCATCGCAAGCCTGTACCCTTGAGCCGCACTGCCATTGGCTGACTCCCGGGTGTGTCCAAAGGCTCGTCCCCAATGCCGCGACCGGATTGGTCCTCGTCCTCGGGACCTCTGGAGGGCCGTGTGATCGCTGCCGAAGCCGGAGAAGGACTGACCCGACCCCGCCGAGGGATTCTGGGTGAGCGATCTCTGTCCCTGGCCTGAGTCCCCGCGCTGAGGCGCCGTGTCAGCTCCCCGCTGCTCCCCGAAGACCAGAGAGCGGGCGGAGGGCTGCCGGGACCGGCCGGGACCAAGGGGAAGCTTACCTTGTCGGCGCGAAGGGGCGAGGATCACGGTGGGGCGCTCTGAGAGCGCCTGAAGCTGGGGACAAGATTGATTTCACCGGCACGGTGTACCCAGAGCTCGGGGTGAGCCGCGCCCACGTGGTGTGGGCCAGATAGGGTGAAGGGCCGATCCTAACGATTAACTTACATGCTGGCATTGCTTGATTTTGCTAATTTTTAAAGAGCTGATGTGAGATCAATTCGAGGTATTATTTTTTTTAATACTAAGACAAGAGACTTGAGACTATCTTTTATTAAGAGACCTCCTACATACATGCAACCATCAAGATTAAGTGCAACGTTTACCTGAAGAAGTGATTATCGTGTATTACTGCTTTTTACTGCCTGCAACTAGATAAAGTTAAATTTTTATATATACTTACTGTGTGGTCTCAGTTTGTGGTGGATTGGGGATTACTGTTGTGTTAAAGTGCATTTATTACACACATTGCCTTGGGGATAAGCCTGCCTGCTCGCGCCAAGCTACCTAGAGGGAGAGCGGAGGTTATCTACTGTGTGTATTCCTTCACCCTGACTAGAAGCAAGGGGCCCTACTTGGTCTAAGGTACTTACCTCTGCCAATTAGAGACCCCCAGATCTAACACCTTAGATATAGGAAAACCTATATCTTTTGTAAGTGGTGCTAGCACATGCTTACACAGGCTGCAATGGCAGGCCCGTAGTTACAGTTTGAGTGGTCTCCCATGGGAGGCATAATACATGCTTCAGCCTGTGAGGGACCCCTGGTGTACCTATGCCCTGGGTACCTCAGTACCATATACTATGGACTAAAAAGCTTACACCAGTTTCCAATCTGGGATGTACCTGAGTACTTACCATAACTAATTTAGGGGAGAAAGCACAGAGACTGGGGTCCTGATCAGCAGGATCCCAGTCAGACTAGTCAGAAACAGCACAGCACCAGACAAAAAGTAGGGGTAACCATAAAAACAGATCCTACTTTCCTACACATTTCCACAAGAGCAACATCAATAATACACTCTCCATAAATAGACACAATTCCAAGTCATTGTGTGCCCGACTGCTGAGTTAATCACTAAAGAAAGAAAATGAATGACTGCTGCACGTATCCTACCCCTGGTCCCCATTCCAATGGGCCAGCAATTTCCATGCATCTGTCAAGTTCTTTTTTCCACTCCACTATGGGTGTGGCCTCATCCATCTTCCACTGTCTGGCTATGTCTGTTCCCTGACCAAGTACAAACATCTGAGTTAACGAGGAAAACACAAAAGTTAATTGAATACGTTTTCCTTCTATGGAACCCCTGGAGGTAGCCACCCATCAGGTGGGGTGAAAATGCACAGCTTTATACAGATTAGACATGCTCTTCAGCCTTATAAGTCTGGCATGGAGGAGCTCCCCGAATGTAGCCCTTTGATGCCCAGGTGCTTCTTACTCCACCCATCAGACATCAGCTTTCATTCATATATAATTTGCAAGTTATCAATACACCAACTCTTTTTGGGCCCTAAGGGTAATAACATGGACATGGGATCTCGAACAGTTCAATGATGATGACTGGCGAGAGGCTTTGAGTTCCACGAGAGAAGCAGTCATTGCGGCACAACACCACCTCATACAGTTCAAACATCTCCACAGAGCCTACCTTACATGTTTCCAATTATGAGCATGATTGCCTCCCCGACTTGCTTACACTGCTCTATCCCTCAGGGAGAATTTATTCATACAGTGTGGGAATGCCCAGACCGTGTCCATTTCTAGAATGGCATTCTGGCCTGTCTTGGAGAAGCACTGGTGTGGTCCCACACAATCCCAAATTGCTTCTGCTCCATGTCACAGAAGAAATTGAGAGCAACACATACAAGAAAGCACTACTGTGGATCAGTTTGGTGGTGGGGAAGAGGAACATAGCCAGACAGTCCTATTCACTTTGCGCTCAAGGGCAAAGCTTAGTCAATGAGATTCGGGGGAGGAGGGGTGAAAATGTCAAATTCTCAAATTTCCCAAGTAAAAAAGCAGTGGGCTACAGAGTGAATGTGTTAGGTGAACAAGATTTGAGATGAACTATTCACATGAGGTGCAGGGTCAGTACTGATTTGCCTTAAGTGGACCTCTGGGGCTAATTTAGATTTTGGTGGACAGGTACTCTGTTGCAATGTTATAACCTGTTTTGCAAACTCAAAGTCAGCTAGCCAGTTTGGTGTCAGGTGGACCACAAGTTTTATACAGACAGAAAAATGTACTCTGTATGTTTAAAGTTTCCTTCAATATCCCAAAGAAGCAGGTGCCATCAGAAGTATGCCATACAACGGCTGACCTATTTATTGTTTTTCCTATTGTCAGTCAGTGACACGTATATACTGGTGGCTAGGGACAATAAAAAACGGAAAAATTACTCCCACACCATGGGAGAACACTGGTGTGTGTGTTTTCTTTTTTTTTCTTCTTTTTTAAAACTAAATTCCTGCCTTGGGAGTTTGTTTTTGAAAAATGAAAAAACTTTGGAAAAGTTTGATGGCCAGTTGTCATGTTTGACGAAGCCATCCGATAAACTTTTCCTACATTGATAGGAACTATTATGAAGGTGGGTCCTGCCATTGTAGTGAGATATCTAAATTTGGCAGGCAGAGTAAAGGCAGGAATGTCTGCTGCCACCCTGTCTGCCTTTACACCATCTGAAAATACTAAATCAGGCCCTCTGTCTATAGTGGCATAGAGGATGAAAAACAATGGTGTGGAATGTCAACCCGATAGACTGGCCGTAGCTAGACTATTTACACGCATTCAATCCATCACCTTTTGGGTATTTGATTGCCAGTAGTATGACTGAAAACCTCAGACTGCCATAGTTTTCCAAGCCTGCTGCTGCCATCGTTTGTGAATTCTAAAACATAGTACATTTGCATCCATTCATGGGGTACTTCTGTGGGTGCAGCTTCTTTTTTTGCAAACAAGTCACTAAGGGCCAGATGTAGGTCACGAAATACCGGTCGGTAACGGCCGAATTCGGCCGTTACCGACCGGTATTTAGGATTTGGCTTGTAGGGGCCAACATTTTACAGAATCGGTAAATTTACCGATTCTGTAAATTTACCGATTCTGTAAAATACCGAATCGGTATTTTTACCGACTCGGTAAATCCCAGATGTTGGTGACACTCCTAAGAGTGGCACAGGCCCTTAAGAGTCGGTATTTTACCACCCAATCATATTGGGTGGTAAAATACCGAATTCAGGTGTGCATGCACACCTGTGCCATGTAACAAACAGACATGCCCCTAGGGCATGTCTGTGTGCCACATGTCACACATGCCTGTATTTGGGGTGCTAGAGGGTGTCAAAGTGACACCCCCTGCACTCTGGCAGGATTCGGTATTTACCGATTCGGTAATTACCGAATCGGTATTTCCCATTCATTCCTATGGGCTTCACAGCCCATAGGAATCAATAGGAAATACCGATTCGATATTTACCGAATCGGTAAATACCGAATGTTAACGATTGGGTATTTCTATTTTAAAAAATACCTACATCTCCCACCTTCATATTTACCGATTCATAAATACCGAATCGGTAAAATTCTGTATTTATGAGTCGGTAAATGTCCCTCACCTACATCTAGCCCTGAGTGGCATAATTTCAAAGAAGTGGTGTGGTGCACCACAGTGAGCAAATTTGCTGTGCCACACTGCGTTGTGTCACCTGAAAAGAGCAGAACTGAGCCATGTCTTCAAATAAATTGTATAGTTCTGCTCTCTAAATGTGCTGGCACGCTTTGGACTGCCTAGCGACAACAGACACCCTTACGCCAAAGTACAAGGGTGCCTGCCTTATTGTCAGGATAGTTTTTGTGCATTAAGGAATACCTTCCTGCTCAAAAACTATCATTGGAGGCTGTTCCCTCTTTGTTGGTGTGCTGCAGGATGCAGTACACATGCAATGAGGAAAGAACAAGGAGAAATAAATATATTTTTCCTTGCTATGCCAGCCTCAGGCTGGTGCACCACTTTGCAGCAAACCCATGTCTACAACTCTTTGTAAATATAGGTTTGTGACACAAACAATGAGTGGATTCAAAGGAACACCTATCTGTCTCAAAGTAACACAAGGCAGTGCAATGCACTGCAATGAGTTAATTAGACGTGTTGACTTTAAATGCATTCAATTGCCTTTTTTCTTAGACCTGCATTATTTCATGGCTTGATGTGATATACTCTTGTTACATTTTCACAATGTTGCTTTCTTTAAATTATTCACACCACATTCCTAAATGGACAAGATACTTTCTTCGTACTTCTTTGTGAGTGAAATCATGGGAACATGAACTCTTGACTTAATACATAAAGAGCAACAAGGTAAATAGGCGCTTTGTCAACTAACCTGTGAGGATGGAATGGACAGTGATTTCTCATGAGCAACATTGGAAAATATTTTGGTGTATCAATTTTGTACCTGATGAACGGAAGAATGGCCACATGATGATCAGACCATCGTATGCTGGCAATTGATGTCACAAATGAACTATGTGGAGTATAAAAAGTGACTTTCCAAGGAGGAGAATGTAATCTGTCTCTCGGTCTCATACCTATCCAGCTTACCTGGCGAACTATCTTTTCCATGCCTTTGCTGCCGAACTTGCATGCTGGACGATTTGGAGCTGTCTGGTGAGCGACCGGATGTAGACTTTCCTGATTATAGCTCCATTACTCTTTCCCAGGGACGTTTCCTTAGTGGACTTGATAGAGCAAGATTTCGCATCGCGACTTGCTCGATTCATGAACCTCGAATCTGTTGTAACCTCATAATAATCTGTACGTTGTACTAATATCTTTTATTTTTGGTATACATGTGTGGGAGCGAAGCTTGCCTATGTGTTCTACTAATACGAGTAACTCTTGTCTATAATATGGCCGCGGTTTCTTAAATTTGCTTCTGCGCATGCGTTAGTCACACTCACGTGACTTTACGTAGATTTAGTTGGAGGGAAAGGGTGCGCATGCGTAATAGCCACAAGATGGCAACTCGCTGTAATAACGTGGTGAAGCTCGTGCTGTTGCTCTCGTGTCGGTATATATTGCACTAAAATCTAATTGCATAGTATATTTCTATGATGATAAATCTGAAGTGTGAAATCATGACATGTAATACATTCATTTATTTCTATGTTTTAATTTGTTTTCGCTTACTTTTCATGTATCGCGGGAAATGGGGATCTGAATGGGTTGTGAGCCATCTTGAAGGTCCCTTCCACGCATGCTCGAGATGCGAGGCAAGAAACAACCTTGGGCAGTGGAACTCAGCCAGCTGGCAGCCACAGTCAAGATGCTCATGTGAGCGCCACCTCTGACCCAGCAGGTTCCAAAATTGTTACAATGAAATTATTCCCATTGTATTCTGCATATTCTCTCATGGGAACCCCAATCTTGCTAGGCGTTACCTTAACATGCAAAATAAGTCTTGCAATAGTCTGTTCTGATTGGTGTGTTAACCAAATCCTACCTTAGGACCAATCGAAATTGGGGATTCTGACATTTTGCAACATCTGGGGGGTGGTACACTGTCCCAAAACAGTATATCTAGCCTAGGTTCACCTAGGGAATTTGTCCGACTTGTCTGAATAGCTGACCTGTCACTGACCCAACGTACTCAATAGGTGACTTGATACAGAGGTGCTGCGGAGCTCTCTGTCCGAAATTTGACCATAGACTCTGAAGGTTTTACTGAACCTTAAGTGCTGGCGGAGCACTTTCCTGGGGAATTCGCTGACCCAATCGGGGTCCTGACTGATAGCTGCAGAGAGGGTGGAGCGCTGGCGTTGCTTCCGAACTGTGGGTGCTGGTCGTATCCTGGTGGTCCTGTCCTGATCCTAATCTGGTTTTCCTGTCCTGTCCTGGGGTGTCCATTCTGCACCTGCTGTCCCACTGAGGGTTATCCTTCCTTGAGGGTTTTCCTGTCCTTAACTGACCCGTGGCCAGGGTTGGTTTTCACACCAGTCTAGGTAAATATCGCTCTGAGTTCTTAAACTGCACCTTTCTATTTTTCTGTCTTTGCTTCAATAAAGACATACCTTTGCATATGATAATTTTCCATGCTTTTTCTCACGCAACCATTGCATCTCATTAAAGTCATTTACCTTTAATTTCATAGCATGTTCCTATGTTCCCCTGCCTTTTAAAATATAAATCTCTCCATACTGTTTATGAATTAAATGTGTTTTACAATTTTCTCCTAAATACTGAATTGAAGTAATAACGTTAGAATTATAGCGTGTTGCACTTTTCTACCCTTCCTATAGATGTATAGGTTTCCCTAGTGTCTTACTCTCGAAATATGTCCCAATGATAAAATCCTAATACGTGCATAATAATTCCTAGCATTAAGTACACTCCCTTGAATTTCATTTTCCGTTATTTCTGAATTTCCCTCATTATAGGGTTAGATGGTTGTCTGTATACTCTTCCTATATGGTTATGTGCTCTTCGTTATTCTGATTATAGATTGCCTTATTGCTATAAACTGTATGATTGCAGAATCTGAAATCTAAGATAAACTTTTAAAAACTTCCCAGTTGTCCGTGGTCATTTTATGAAAGTAAAGGTTTAAATGTTTGGTTTGTATTTTTCCTGCCTTTCTTTTTACAGCTAGCTCCCTGACCCATCGTGGTCATAGGTACCCGTATCTGTGGATGGTAAGTCGGGTACACTAGGAAATAGTAGAAAGGGACTCACAATTATTGGTAGTAGATTGTAAGGTCATCTGATCAATGTGGATGGTGAATTGAAGTATATGGGCCCGAAACAGAAGTTGGTGAAAATATTGGTCGGGTGACCTGCGATCTCTATCAGACTCTAATCTGATTCCTTCTCCATGCTAAGAGAACTCTTCTGAACCATCCTCTCACCTTTGTTGGTGGCAGAAAACCTCAACCTGAACCATCCTCTTTATGGATTCTTGTATTCAGCATTAGATTTAGTTTGACTAAATGTGTAGTTTTATATTACCAGCTGTAAGACTCTAGACTGATGTGCTTAAAATATTACTTCTAATATTGATTTTGGATTTTTAATACAATAAGCAAATTATTTAAAATGAGTCTGAGTCTTTATTAATTGTGGAGACAACAAGGAGGTGACTGGGCTGTTCCTAAAAGAATTAAGGGAAGAAAATATAAAGGGAGGGGGGGAGGAAGTGACGGTCACGCGGGGAGGAGGGGGGGGGCCTGTGCTCAAGTGGACAAACACCCCTGGGTATCCAATTTGTTGGATGTAATGGCCTCACACACCCTTGCGAGTGTCATGCTTCATCATCGGCATTGCTCCTCGTCGGGCAGGCGGTGCAATGCCCAACGGGCTCACCTCTAGGAGGGGCTCTTTGTCGGAGATCTTTTATCCAACTGCCTTATGGTGAAGTGCGGGTGAGGGGCCAGAAATGAGTAGAATGTGTGGGTGAGAGTAAAAAGTGGCTCAGGGTACCGGAGACAATTTTATTCTGGTTGTCCCCTGCCACTAGTAAAAACAGGGATAGCCGGTATTCATGGGAACAAAAGTTTCCCAGACTGAACCAGGGCTAAAGGTGCAAAAATTGTGGTCAACATGTTTCTCGCATCTAGTTTATTAACTGCGATTCTTCAGGACCTATATACAAAGAAACCTACAATCTACTTAAACATTATCTAATCAAAAGTATCAGTTTAATCAAGACACATTTGTTGTACTACCTGTCTGACACTGTTCCTACCTATAATAGTGGGAGACAAAATAGAGTATTATGGCAGGTAAATAACAACAAGTGGTACTGTCGTGACCGTGACACCACTATCCGTGGTTGTGAACACTGTGCGTGATAGTGAACACACTGTGCTGGGGTGACATACTAGTGAGGAGGTGACTAGTATGTGATTAAAACCAAGTTAAAAACACACAATGCAGCTAAGGCCATAAAAACATCACAGTCATCTTTAATCAATGTGAATAACACTCACCTCGGGGTTAGGATTGAGGGGTGTCAACAGTACCCGGCGGATATGGCATCGGGCATGAAGCCAATGTCTTTGGGCTGGGAAGGGAAGTCAATGAGGGTCAATGACACAAAGGAGCGGTTCATGTGGTCGATTGAAATGTAGGTGTCCCATTTAAGAAAAATCGACGTGGTGGTGTCCAATGTATGGATAATAGTCTTACTCAAGTGAGGGTAATAGCTAGTTCCTATTGAGTGAAGAAAATGGAGAAACCTAGACTGGTATGGTAGTCACTTAGAAAGAACTAATAGCCATAGTACTTGAGGAAATATATCGCCTGCGTTGTAGACCCTAGCTAGGGTCGGTGTGGATAGTAGGTAGGCCTTGCTTATATCGGTGGTTAGTCAGGAGCATTACCGCAGAGAATGTACTTATGTTATCTAGTCTAACCCCGTCCGGGGTTGTATTTGGTTATGCTTACATTTGCCACGACGCTAAAGTCAGGATGTCGCGCAATCTGAGTTAGTGCCTATCTCATGGCGAAAGCAGCGTTATTACTCTAGCCCAATCTAAGGGGTCAATATGCCGAGCAATTTAAGTTTGTCTCATGTAGCTATGCCAGGGTATCGTTGCTGCAATGGCAAAGACTTAGGGGTCATGACGCGCAAATTAAATTTTCGCCCATCTACTAGTGCAAGTAACGTTGCCGTGCCTTCTATAGAGATGCGGAGATGGTGCGAGAGGCGCGGTAAATTAAGACCCTGCCTGCATGTTGTAGCAATAAAAGGCATGGTGAGTGGGGCCCCAATACAAAACAAAGATTAATTCCAAAGGTGTCCGATTAGGCGGAACTCCACATATTATATCGCCACAAAATACTCGTTTTGGCCTCACAATCCACCAAACGTCACACTTACTTCAAGATGCCTGTGCCATAGCCTGCAGCGCATACCCTTCACGCCGGGTCCGGATAGTAGCGACCCGGATATTTGCTTCAGGGTTAAATAGGAAGCCGGGAAGTGGGAGGCAGGAAGTTGTCGATCACAACAAGTCTCGTGATCGGTATGGTCGAAAGTGGCGGCCATGATGGAGTGTTGAAATTATATCTAATCAGAACCAAGAGTGTCGGATCAATAGTGGCAGATCAATCTGTGTGTATCTAACCAACATGGGGGGGAGTTCTTTATGTTAAATAAGGTGGAGTCTATCACGTGAAGAACCCCTTTTAAACAGCCTGTCACTACAGGTTACGTGGGAGGCAGGAAGTTGTCGATCGCATCAAGTCACGTGATCGGTATGGTCGAAAGTGGCGGCCATGCTGGAGTGGTATATCTAAACAGAGCCAATAGTGGCGGATCAGTAGTGGTGGATCAATCTGTATGTATCGAACCAACATGAGGGGGAGTTCTTTATGTTAAATAGGGTGGAATCTATCACACCAAGACCCCTTTTAAACAGTCTGTCACTACAGGCTGAGTACTTTAATTAACTAGAGTGTGATCGGGTTAGGGTTGACCCGATTCCCCGGGGCCCGATTAAATGGGGTCTGACACCACACTTGACCGTTGTCCCAAGTATCATTGAGGGCAAAGTACTGACGTTGTCTAGGGTATAATGGGGCTGTGGTAGACCCAAAAGTATAGCACTTAACCAGTGTATGGGGACAAGGATTGACACATGTCACTCATTACATCTACGTTAGTGGTTATGATGGATGATTCACAGGGAACTCCAAGGGATGTCCTCGTTCAGCCCCTGGCTATCGCTAGACAATCGGTGTATCCATCTTTGTTCTTTTAGGAATAGATTGCGTTTAGATTTAGCTGGGGAGGCCTCAAGGACCAACCAGGATATTGAGTCAGCCGAATGGTTCTGTTCTTGAAAATGCCTGCACATTTTAGTATTGGTCTTCTTGCAGCGGAAATTACTCCTATGTTCGGAGATGCGGACTTTCACCGGGCGGGAAGTCATTCCCACATATTTAAGCCCGCATGGGCATCTCAATAGATAGATGCAGTTAGAGGTATTACAGTTAGTGTGGCCCCGTATTTCCCAACGGAAAGTATCAGTCAGAAGGATGGTTTTGTAGGTACTGGTGTAGGGGCACACACTGCACGAACCGCATTGGTAATGCCCCTGTACAGGTGGTAGTTGCCACAGGGTGGTTTGTTTTGTTAAATCAGACTTTTTGGGCCTAGTATGTACCAATATATCCTTTATGTTTCTGGACCTCTTGAAGGCAAATCTGGGTGTTGTGAGGTTGAGTTCACCCGTGTTAAGAATTTGCCAGTGTCGCTTAATTATCTTTTTCAGTTCAGTAGAGGCTGGCGAAAAGGTGGTTACGCAGGTAAGGAGATCTGTCTCCTGTGTGGCCTTACTATTGTATTCAAGAAGGGCACCCCTGTGGTTGTTCTGTGCACGTTTGCGTGCCCTGGTAACCTCTCTGGAGGGGTATCCTCTGTCCCTCAGGTTTCTGGACAAGAGTGAGGACTCGGTCCTGTAGTCTGATAGATTGGAGCAGTTTCGTCTGACTCGCAGGAATTGTCCGAAGGGGAGGTTTAACCTCAAGGCCTTCGGATGGTGACTGGTAAAATGAAGCAAGCTGTTACGGTCTGTTGGCTTGCGGTACATGGTGGTATTGATTGTACCCCTTTCGAGTCTTATCGTGAGAGCCAAGAAGGCAATCTTGGAGGCAGATGCTGTGATGGTGAAATGCAAGAAATCATTCTGCGTGTTTAGCCAGTTGAAAAACTCTTTGTACAAGTCTTCCGTCCCTCTCCAAAGTATCAGGATATCATCAATGAACCTTTTCCATAACTTAATGTTGGGGTGGTATGGATTTGTAGGTCCATTGATGTATCTTTCTTCGAAGTCTGCCATGTATAGACAGGCCACCGAAGGGGCAAAAGTACTGCCCATGGAAGTCCCCTGGGTCTGGTGATAATGCTGCCCTTTAAACTCAAAATAATTTTCAGTAAGAGCGAGGGTCGCGCATTCCATGATGAAGGAAGGAGGTGTGGGAGAGCTCCATTCCTCTGCACTCAGAATTCTCTCAATCACCCCGAGTGTGGCCCTCTGAGGAATGTTGGTGTAGAGGGCCTCCACATCTAGGGTAATGAGGAAGTCGACATGTATATCTTCCTATAGATTGTCTAACAGACGAAGGACATCAGTAGTGTCCTGAATGTATGAAGGTATTTGTTTGACCAACGGTTGTAAAAAGTGGTCACAAAACTGTGATAGGGGCTCTAGGACAGAATCTATGCCTGAAACAATCGGGCGTCCAGGGACAGGGGTGATCCCCTTATGTATTTTCGGGAGGATATAAAAGTAAGGCACTTTGGGCTCCCTTTTAGATAGAAAGTCAGCCTCCTTTTTGGAGATCCACTCTTGACATTCGGCAGAGTGGACCAGCCCAGTGATTGTTGTTGTCAGGCGCTCGGTGGGGTTGGAAGGGATTGGGGTATAGTAACGCCTGTCCCCTAATTGCCTTAGACATTCAGTTTCATAATCTACAGTATCCATCAGGACTGTAGCTCCACCCTTGTCTGCCTGTTTTATGGTGATAGATCGATCATTAGCTAGGGACTCAAGCATCTGTCTTTCATGGTTCGAGAGGTTCTGATGTTTCTTATTTGGTCGCATAGACCCAATATCTTTCAGTACAGCCTGTTCGTACGTAAGTATTTCGTTGGGAACCATTCCACTGTGGGGGGTGAAGGTCGAGGGATTATGAAGACCGGAGTCAGTAGGAGTCTCTTGTGGTCTGCCATCAAAGAAGGCTCGCAGTCTAATCTTACGAAAGAATTTCTGGATTTCACAACATTGTTGGAAATGGTCAATTTGGGGTGTAGGGACAAACCCTAGCCCCTTCTGGAGCACCTTTTCTTCATCAGCAGTAAGTTGGCGTGAAGAAAGGTTCACTACCAAACTTATTTTCGTGCTGTCTTGCTCCTGGTGTCCATCCCTTGGCCCTGAGTGTCCTCCCATTGTACCCTCTTGTCTGGCCTGTTTCCTCGCCTGCGCCCGCGCCCTCTGCCCCAACCTCTGTCTAAAAAAGGCTGCTGGTTGGTACCATGGGGGGCAAATTGCGGTGGATACTGTGGTGCGTAAGGCGGCATCGGGTGTGGAAATTGGGGGTATTGCCAAATAGGTGGACCCTGGAAGAGAGGTTGAGGATAGTATTGTTGTCCACGCCTCCCTCCTCTCTTACCCCTACGGGGTTGTGATTGCCAGTCCTCATTACTTGAGTTGCTATCACTGTTTGATCCTCTCCTAGAGGAGTTGGCACTGGAGTCAGAGAGGTAACCTGACCCGGGGGGGACGTAGTCATCCTTCAAATAAGGGTATTCCTTTTCCTTTGAAAAGCGATCGATATCTTTCTGTAGCTTGGCTACTTTTTGTTTCATCAAAAATTCTTTGTGCTCAAAAATCTCTTTGTCCAGTTCGGTCAACTTAGTTTTGAAACCGGTATTCTGTCCGGAGCTTTTCAGTGCATTTTCTGCTGTCTGGATCTTAGTAAGCAGTCCGTCTGCTAGTCGTTTGGCCGTGTTGACCAGTAGGATTAGAAGATCATGTGTACATTTCCAGGAGATTAGTGACCATTCGATCTTAATTGGCCATCCTCCCAGAATATCCTCGGGAAGTTTTTTACAATGAGGCCATTCGGTGCTATTTTGGCCTTGAAGTATTCAGCCATGAGTGCTCCATGTAGGGTAATCCTGACCCATTCTCTCTTCATATCGGAGAGTGATTTCCAGTCCGCTGAGTTGCTCCCAGTGGCTGCTTCTGTTGTGAGGCCGAGGATGGAAGGTAACCTATGGATAGCTGCTGCATCATCATCACCGAAGCTCAACCCTTGACCTTCCATCTTGTGGTGGAAAAGAGATAGAGAGGTGAGATGGAGGTGTAGATGTTGGAGGGGTGGGGGGAATTTAAAGGGGAAAGGAAAGGAGCTGGAGGGAGGAAGCGAGCCCTGACAAAGGTAGACAGGGTTCGTCGGTCTCTCAACAGGATGATTGAGGACTAAATATTTCGGGGGAATGAACTAGTCTTACCCACCAAGAGCGAATCCCCACGGTGGTTAGCCGTGCAGACAGTGTAGCAACAAGTAGGGGAGGAGATGGGACCAGTTGCGATCCAGTCGGGCTGAAATTACCATTCACAAGGGAAAGGAATGGAAGGTCCAGCCACAGTCTCGGCCCCAAATGTGGAGACAACAAGGAGGTGACTGGGCTGTTCCTAAAAGAATTAAGGGAAGAAAATATAAAGGGAGGGGGGGAGGAAGTGACGGTCACGCGGGGAGGAGGGGGGGGGCCTGTGCTCAAGTGGACAAACACCCCTGGGTATCCAATTTGTTGGATGTAATGGCCTCACACACCCTTGCGAGTGTCATGCTTCATCATCGGCATTGCTCCTCGTCGGGCAGGCGGTGCAATGCCCAACGGGCTCACCTCTAGGAGGGGCTCTTTGTCGGAGATCTTTTATCCAACTGCCTTATGGTGAAGTGCGGGTGAGGGGCCAGAAATGAGTAGAATGTGTGGGTGAGAGTAAAAAGTGGCTCAGGGTACCGGAGACAATTTTATTCTGGTGGTCCCCTGCCACTAGTAAAAACAGGGATAGCCGGTATTCATGGGAACAAAAGTTTCCCAGACTGAACCAGGGCTAAAGGTGCAAAAATTGTGGTCAACATGTTTCTCGCATCTAGTTTATTAACTGCGATTCTTCAGGACCTATATACAAAGAAACCTACAATCTACTTAAACATGATCTAATCAAAAGTATCAGTTTAATCAAGACACATTTGTTGTACTACCTGTCTGACACTGTTCCTACCTATAATAGTGGGAGACAAAATAGAGTACTATGGCAGGTAAATAACAACAAGTGGTACTGTCGTGACCGTGACACCACTATCCGTGGTTGTGAACACTGTGCGTGATAGTGAACACACTGTGCTGGGGTGACATACTAGTGAGGAGGTGACTAGTATGTGATTAAAACCAAGTTAAAAACACACAATGCAGCTAAGAGTTTTTCAACTGGCTAAACACGCAGAATGATTTCTTGCATTTCACCATCACAGCATCTGCCTCCAAGATTGCCTTCTTGGATCTCACGATAAGACTCGAAAGGGGTACAATCAATACCACCATGTACCGCAAGCCAACAGACCGTAACAGCTTCCTTCATTTTACCAGTCACCATCCGAAGGCCTTGAGGTTAAACCTCCCCTTCGGACAATTCCTGCGAGTCAGACAAAACTGCTCCAATCTATCAGACTACAGGACCGAGTCCTCACTCTTGTCCAGAAACCTGAGGGACAGAGGATACCCCTCCAGAGAGGTTACCAGGGCACGCAAACGTGCACAGAACAACCACAGGGGTGCCCTTCTTGAATACAATAGTACGGCCACACAGGAGACAGATCTCCTTACCTGCGTAACCACCTTTTCGCCAGCCTCTACTGAACTGAAAAAGATAATTAAGCGACACTGGCAAATTCTTAACACGGGTGAACTCAACCTCACAACACCCAGATTTGCCTTCAAGAGGTCCAGAAACATAAAGGATATATTGGTACATACTAGGCCCAAAAAGTCTGATTTAACAAAACAAACCACCCTGTGGCAACTACCACCTGTACAGGGGCATTACCAATGCGGTTCGTGCAGTGTGTGCCCCTACACCAGTACCTACAAAACCATCCTTCTGACTGATACTTTCCGTTGGGAAATACGGGGCCACACTAACTGTAATACCTCTAACTGCATCTATCTATTGAGATGCCCATGCGGGCTTAAATATGTGGGAATGACTTCCCGCCCGGTGAAAGTCCGCATCTCCGAACATAGGAGTAATTTCCGCTGCAAGAAGACCAATACTAAAATGTGCAGGCATTTTCAAGAACAGAACCATTCGGCTGACTCAATATCCTGGTTGGTCCTTGAGGCCTCCCCAGCTAAATCTAAACGCAATCTATTCCTAAAAGAACAAAGATGGATACACCGATTGTCTAGCGATAGCCAGGGGCTGAACGAGGACATCCCTTGGAGTTCCCTGTGAATCATCCATCATAACCACTAACGTAGATGTAATGAGTGACATGTGTCAATCCTTGTCCCCATACACTGGTTAAGTGCTATACTTTTGGGTCTACCACAGCCCCATTATACCCTAGACAACGTCAGTACTTTGCCCTCAATGATACTTGGGACAACGGTCAAGTGTGGTGTCAGACCCCATTTAATCGGGCCCCGGGGAATCGGGTCAACCCTAACCCGATCACACTCTAGTTAATTAAAGTACTCAGCCTGTAGTGACAGACTGTTTAAAAGGGGTCTTGGTGTGATAGATTCCACCTTATTTAACATAAAGAACTCCCCCTCATGTTGGTTCGATACATACAGATTGATCCACCACTACTGATCCGCCACTATTGGCTCTGTTTAGATATACCACTCCAGCATGGCCGCCACTTTCGACCATACCGATCACGTGACTTGATGCGATCGACAACTTCCTGCCTCCCACGTAACCTGTAGTGACAGGCTGTTTAAAAGGGGTTCTTCACGTGATAGACTCCACCTTATTTAACATAAAGAACTCCCCCCCATGTTGGTTAGATACACACAGATTGATCTGCCACTATTGATCCGCCACTCTTGGTTCTGATTAGATATAATTTCAACACTCCATCATGGCCGCCACTTTCGACCATACCGATCACGAGACTTGTTGTGATCGACAACTTCCTGCCTCCCACTTCCCGGCTTCCTATTTAACCCTGAAGCAAATATCCGGGTCGCTACTATCCGGACCCGGCGTGAAGGGTAGGCGCTGCAGGCTATGGCACAGGCATCTTGAAGTAAGTGTGACGTTTGGTGGATTGTGAGGCCAAAACGAGTATTTTGTGGCGATATAATATGTGGAGTTCCGCCTAATCGGACACCTTTGGAATTAATCTTTGTTTTGTATTGGGGCCCCACTCACCATGCCTTTTATTGCTACAACATGCAGGCAGGGTCTTAATTTACCGCGCCTCTCGCACCATCTCCGCATCTCTATAGAAGGCACGGCAACGTTACTTGCACTAGTAGATGGGCGAAAATTTAATTTGCGCGTCATGACCCCTAAGTCTTTGCCATTGCAGCAACGATACCCTGGCATAGCTACATGAGACAAACTTAAATTGCTCGGCATATTGACCCCTTAGATTGGGCTAGAGTAATAACGCTGCTTTCGCCATGAGATAGGCACTAACTCAGATTGCGCGACATCCTGACTTTAGCGTCGTGGCAAATGTAAGCATAACCAAATACAACCCCGGACGGGGTTAGACTAGATAACATAAGTACATTCTCTGCGGTAATGCTCCTGACTAACCACCGATATAAGCAAGGCCTACCTACTATCCACACCGACCCTAGCTAGGGTCTACAACGCAGGCGATATATTTCCTCAAGTACTATGGCTATTAGTTCTTTCTAAGTGACTACCATACCAGTCTAGGTTTCTCCATTTTCTTCACTCAATAGGAACTAGCTATTACCCTCACTTGAGTAAGACTATTATCCATACATTGGACACCACCACGTCGATTTTTCTTAAATGGGACACCTACATTTCAATCGACCACATGAACCGCTCTTTGTGTCATTGACCCTCATTGACTTCCCTTCCCAGCCCAAAGACATTGGCTTCATGCCCGATGCCATATCCGCCGGGTACTGTTGACACCCCTCAATCCTACCCCCGAGGTGAGTGTGATTCACATTGATTAAAGATGACTGTGATGTTTTTATGGCCTTAGCTGCATTGTGTGTTTTTAACTTGGTTTTAATCACATACTAGTCACCTCCTCACTAGTATGTCACCCCAGCACAGTGTGTTCACTATCACGCACAGTGTTCACAACCACGGATAGTGGTGTCACGGTCACGACAGTACCACTTGTTGTTATTTACCTGCCATAATACTCTATTTTGTCTCCCACTATTATAGGTAGGAACAGTGTCAGACAGGTAGTACAACAAATGTGTCTTGATTAAACTGATACTTTTGATTAGATCATGTTTAAGTAGATTGTAGGTTTCTTTGTATATAGGTCCTGAAGAATCGCAGTTAATAAACTAGATGCGAGAAACATGTTGACCACAATTTTTGCACCTTTAGCCCTGGTTCAGTCTGGGAAACTTTTGTTCCCATGAATACCGGCTATCCCTGTTTTTACTAGTGGCAGGGGACCACCAGAATAAAATTGTCTCCGGTACCCTGAGCCACTTTTTACTCTCACCCACACATTCTACTCATTTCTGGCCCCTCACCCGCACTTCACCATAAGGCAGTTGGATAAAAGATCTCCGACAAAGAGCCCCTCCTAGAGGTGAGCCCGTTGGGCATTGCACCGCCTGCCCGACGAGGAGCAATGCCGATGATGAAGCATGACACTCGCAAGGGTGTGTGAGGCCATTACATCCAACAAATTGGATACCCAGGGGTGTTTGTCCACTTGAGCACAGGCCCCCCCCCCTCCTCCCCGCGTGACCGTCACTTCCTCCCCCCCCTCCCTTTATATTTTCTTCCCTTAATTCTTTTAGGAACAGCCCAGCCACCTCCTTGTTGTCTCCACATTTGGGGCTGAGACTGTGGCTGGACCTTCCATTCCTTTCCCTTGTGAATGGTAATTTCAGCCCGACTGGATCGCAACTGGTCCCATCTCCTCCCCTACTTGTTGCTACACTCTTTATTAATTGTGTCTTTATGTTCTTTCTACAAAAACTGTGCTTATAATGATCTGATTTCAAATGCATGATAGAGAGAGTCATGGTCTGTAACCCTCAGAGGAGCAAGCCTCTGTGGGTGAAGTATAGAATCTGAGTAAAATGACTAAGTGGTAAAGTCATGTTTGGGTCTAGAAAATAGAAAAAGCTTCTACTATAACAAAACCAACACAACATCTTTGTAAATCTGGGCCTAAATATAATGAAGTCCTGATTCACAACATCAAGTTAAAAACACTTAGTGAAATCAGTATGACAAGGAAAAACAACACAGACACCCCCCTTCAATTACCCCTGTCTTGCACCCTGTATTGGGGAATACTACTCTGCCTCCATGACCCTGTGCTGCTTCCTCACCCTTAGACCCCACCACTCATTTCGCACCTTGCCCTCCACCCATCCACCACCTGCCCTTGCCCCCCCATAGAGTTAAACATTTTGCCGTCATTTGCAAAGTGATAATTACTTCTCTAAGCTTCACTACTAAACATGGGAAGCGGGAGCATCAGGGTGCAAACGAACCTGTATAAGAAGACATAAACATTCTCTATTGCTTCCTACTTGCTTCCATTTCTGTGTATTATTCAAGTTTTTGAGACAACTTTTCAGTAAGCAAAATCCAAACAATTGGCATGTGTTTTGTATTCGCCTATGAAACAGTCCATGCCATTCGGCGTCTATTTGTTGTGGTTGTTCAACACAACTTTAGTAGCATTACACAGCAGTAGCGCTGCAGTATTTTGTACTTGCCAGTGTTTTATCGTCACTGTCTGGTACTCCTTGCAGACCTTCGAGCTCTTTCAGATGACTGCCTGATGTTGCAAAGTTAAGTTTATGGCCTGTTTTATTGCCTGACTGACTGGTACAAATGTTTGTAATTAAGGAAGAAAGATAAAGCTGTCACGCGGATTATGCCCGTGGAAGAGATGAAAAGAGGAACCCAGCGATGGTTACAGGGAGGTCAAAGCAGGGGCCTTTCCCCAGCGTCTTCTCATAAAAGAGCCCTGTCAGTGTACATCTTCACGCTGTGGTTTACAGATCTTCTTTAAAGTCCCCTGTCTTTCGTCTTTTTTTCATTCTTGTAGGACAGGTAAGGCAGCCACCTTTCATTCTCATATGAAAGCAAAACGAGAGCGGGTTGACGATATGTCTGTACTAAACAATATTTAATCATAGTATTCAGCCCAACAGTGCCCCCTAGTGACAAGGGATTTTCAAATTCTTGTAAAGATTGTCATAAAAACTAAGGCATTTCAAGCTGTAATTTTTAAAGCTGCCTCGTTTGACTGTCAAAGCGCATAAGCTTATTATTATATCGTGCCTGTGTAGTATGTGTAAAACCTCCTCTCCTGCAATAGCAGTAAAGGAAACGTTGTTGGAACAGTGGGTTAAGGTCCCCTGGGCTCAATGCAGAAAAACATGTTACAACTTTAAAGTTTCGAGAACGTTTCCAATCAGGCCCGGCTCTAGGTTGTTTTCTTTGGGAGGGCCGTAAAGAAGCATGAGTGGGCCAAGAAGATAAATGGGTACTGGCCAAAAAACAAATTATTTAATCAATACGATATTTTAGGTATTGGCATCTGACCGCTTTTGACATTTTTAACACATCAGCACACAAAGAGCTACGCACTTCACTTTCTCTGATGTGCTTCTGGCTTTGGGGAAGGGGAGGGATGCTGCCTGTAAGAACTTTAAGATGCAGAACTTTAAGATTGCGACATACTCCTGGTCATGTGTAGCAGCAAAATTATTTCTGCTGCTGTAGAGAGCCATGTTACAGCTTTTCAAGTTTTTAAAAAACGTTCGCAACTTTTTACTTAGCAAAGCATTGAAGTTTAAAAATATGATACAAGAAGCCCAGAATCATAATTAATCACGGTTTCCTGATTCCGAACTGGGTCTTTCACTCAGCCGCTAAAGCCGCAACTGCGAGTGCAGCAGGGAGCTGCTGCCGATACTGCCCCCGCTGTGACTCCAACGCCCGCGCCGACCCTCAGAGGACCTCTGCTAACCCGCAGACCCACAGGGGAGAGAGAACAGGAGGCGCGGTGCGGTGGCCAAGAGGTTGGCAACGGCACCCCAACAGACGAGAAACTGCTGCTCAGCACCCAGACAGCACAAGCTGCACTGTGACGTTGGGAAGCGGAGTAGCCATACGCGTGTGGGACGCGGGATACAGGTTACCGCCAGTCCTACCTGCTTCCAGAACGAACTAAGATCCCGCTTTCAGAACGAACTCCTCCTGCCTGGAAGTGATCTGAGAGGCGGCAACACATCAGTAGTGGAGCTGCGAGCCGCGGGCCACGAGTACTATCAAAACGCGCCCGGGGGCCATTCCCTAACAACACAGGAGCCGCGGGGGCATTTCGGGCAGAAATGGGGGATTACTGATACCGCCCCCAGCTCACCTTTTGCAGCAGGCATCGCCCAGGCAGGAGATCAACAGTGCCTATGGACTCCATAGATAAAAACAATATACATATATCCAACAGGAGATTTTGCTAGAGGGGTCGCTGACTCCGGGTATCATAGCCGCTTATAGAGGCTTTACAGAGGCCTTGTACCAGCACTTTGACTCTTGTATTCCCTTACCAAGTGTTCCATAAGGCTGCAAATATAAAGACACAGTCTACTCAACATTAACACGAACCCCGCTTCCAGACTCGGGCATCAATGTGCCGACTTAATGCATTCTGGGTGCTGTAGTCTTGGTTGGTGTTTGCTGAGCTAGTCTTTCAAATCAAGCACAGCTGATACACATTAACCAGGGGGTCCATAAGTACTGAATAGCACCGAATAGATTCCTCCAGAGCCCCTGACGCCGGCGCTTAAAGATGACACTCAAAAAGACACAGCCAGGTATGGAGGTGGAGGTTGACCCCACAGGTCCTGCACAAAGAAGGATAACAAGGAGTATAACTACCCAACAATCTCAGGAACTAATCAACGGTAACATCCTCCCCCAAGGACTCATCACTCACTTCTTTTAGGCCTCCAGTGGTCCAATAGTCTTGGACGAGGGGCAAGTGGAGACAGAGACCGTCTCCAAACTATCAGGAACCCCAAAGACCAACAAGGGTCAGAGGGGGCACTATTCCTGTGAGCCTGCCACCACACTGACAACTGGGAGTCCTGAGACCAGTCCTAAGCCCACTGCCAGGGTGAAAAGCCCTATATGGACCGCAGCTGATATCCATCAGTGGCCCATAGAGGAGGAGGATGATGAGCATAAGGAGGTGGTCACGGCTAATCCCTCAATGAGCGCATGCAAGGGAACAAACCCAACAGTGACACCCTGGGTAAATCAGAAGACAACTTCCCCTGGAATAGATGCCTTAACTATCTCATAGCTGCAAAAATTAGACCAGTCCATCGAACGAACACTGGATGCAACACCAATAAATCCTGGAAGAACCGCTGACCTGAGAACGCTCCAAATAGAGGGTTGGAGCTTGATGTGCCTAGCAGATCAGCAGGATGCAACGGAAGAGGCTACTCTCAAAGAGTTAAATCTGTCAGCAATAAGAGAAGTACAGGACACAATGGCTAGGGCGCTGCTATGGCAGTCAACAAAGATGGAAGTACAAATTGATTTACTGCAGTCAATGGCTCAGCACCTGGTGCGTCAAGACGACAAGCTGGTAAAACTAGAGGCGTCACTTGAAGTCCAAAATGCCAACGCAGCATACACAAGCTCCTGTGCCGCCATTATAGAAAAATGGTCAGTGCTACCAGAAGTATTAAAGGACATGCTGGCATTTGCCAAGAGACAGAGAGAGATGTTCCCTTCAGAACAAACAATCCCAAACACATCAGCTGTGAAGACGGCGCCACCAGAAATTACCAACTATTTCCCAGCAGACAGCCACGTACCCAAGGAGCCACCAGCAGGGCCAAGCTACAATAACATCATAGAAGCACAAGGGAATGGGGACTCCGAGGCCCTACCACTTGACACAACTATCGATGTTTCACATGGTGTTGCTTCACTGGCGGAGAAGGTTGATGGAGTAGTGGCAGGGGCAGAAGCACCGCTGTCAAGGAGGGCGAAGAAAAAGCTGAAGAAACAACTGAAGAAATCCAAAGCCAAAAGAAGACAAATATTACCAGCAATACCAACTTCTGGTGCCACAGAGAACAAAAACAGCTCAAAGCCACTTTTCCCCATTTTTAACTTCAAACAGGAAACCAAAGCCAAGATTACAAGGGACGAACTATCTGTGTCAGGGGAGGACCAAAGTCAACAGAATACCCATTGGGAGGGCAAACTTTAGCGAGGACCCATGATGAGGAAGTTCAGCAGAGCACATTACAGGAGGAAGCCTGCACACAATCCAGGGCCTCAAGCTCCCCAGGCTGGGAGCACCAACACAGTAGTGCAAAATATCCTAAAACAAATCAGGACGAGCCGCAAGAAGAACAAATAGAGGCAGAACCGCCAAACGGGGCGACAGGCAGACATCAGCCAGGAGACATCCATAAAAACCCACTAAACCTGAATTTCCAGAGGTACACCACCTGGGGAGAAGGGCAGTCACTGCGCACCTCCAAGCATAATAATCAACCTGCAATTCATGAGGTGATGCTTACTCCCAGATATACAGCCAAAGGCTCTTCCGACATTCTAAATAGGTCTAACATTGTCCGCCTCTTTGTCCACATTGAATCCTTGGCACAGATCACCTCAGATAAGATAGAGTGGGTAAAGTTTAGAAGTCTGGAGAGGGATACCCATGGTGACTCCACTCTGGTCGGATTCTTACAACAGCAGGCCCAACATGCCGTCCTCGAGGAAGCGTCACGTCTCGCAGAATGGGGTATTGAAGTTACCGTCCTCAGTTCGCCAACATATCCACACGTCCTTACGCCCAATTATGATCAGCAAGAATCTACATCAGTCCTCAAAGGTACAACGATCAAAAGCCTAGGTGGGGGTGCAAAAACAGTGAGGCCAAGAATCCCGCTAAAAATCAATATCTCGCACAGAGACACGCAGCAAAGAGTGCAGCCGCTCCAGCAAGTGCTGGCCCATACGGAGAATATATGGCGACAGGGTCCCTAATCAAATATACAGCAATGAAAACAGAGGATGTTCAAACTTAATTAGTGGCCAAGATCGTAAGCTAACCCTCATCTCATGGAACATTGCCAGGTTAAGTAACATTTTTAGAGACAAGGCCACACTAGATTATCTCGCAAAGGGGGATGTATTGTTCTTTCTGGAGACCTGGGTTCAAGTCAACTACCCCAATTGGCGGCTTCTATGAACATTACATACCAGCGACCAAAAGGTCCATCTTTGGACGCCCGTCTGGGGGCTTATCCATTTTTTTAAGTCACGCCTGCAAATTTAAAATCAAAGAAATAAAAGGAGAGTCATCTGACCTTCAAGCCATTACAATAGAGGGGCTGAAAACTGGACAACAGCCCCAACCTCTGTTATTAATCAATTGTTACATTAACCCAACTAAACATCAAACGCATCCGGCCATGGAATCCCTCACCAGCATTCTGGAAGACATATTCATTAGATTTGAGCATCATAACGTGATAATTGCGGGAGACTTCAACACAAGAGGTCTGGGTCAGACCCCTGTCGCACCCCATGGGAAGAAGTCGGGCCCATTGATTTCACTTCTCACAAACTTTAACTTACAATCCACTCATGGGACAAAAAAAATCAGCCGCCCCTCATGGATCCCTAAACCGACCTTCAGGAATGTCTCCACCATTGACTATATTTTCATCACTGAAGGGCAGGCCCACAAACTATGTGACTTCACTTTGGACGACAGAGACGAAAGCGACCACAGGCCTCTCTGCGCCTCCTTCAACCTGGCGCGGGAACAGGTGGAAGCCCAGGAAATAATTGGAGCAACCACAGGCGATGAACATCATCTAGTCCTCTTTAGAATAAAATGGATGGCCAACCTCAGTCACAGCCTGTCGGATTATGTACCCAAAAGGGAGGCGGAACTGAAGACACAAGACATAAAGAACATCACACATTTTTGGGAAATACTGACAATGGATTTACAGAAGAACTTGGGTAACACCAACCAATCAAGAAGCAGCCAACACTTAAATCAATCCTGGTCAGAACGTCGAAAACCGTGGAGCCTGACACAAAGTAAACAAGTCCTTAATAAGGCAATCAAGGCAAAAAAGAAAGGTATCTACTTGTCACAGATGCCCTCCATCCCTGCCTTGCGAGCCACTTATAAGAAAAAAGTCTGGGAGTTGAAAAGACAGCGGACAGAAAAGAACTGGCTTTAAGTGTTCTCCCTAATTAAAGAAAAAGACAATAGCAAGCTATGGCGATACATCAACAGTCTGAGCTCTGGAAGCTAGCGCAAGGAAAATAGTGTTGCAGGCAACGTGTGGGAACAGTATGTGAAGGGTCTGTACACCTGTGGAGCAAATAAGATGGGCTCTCTCAGCTCAGAGTGGTCGCAGGTGGCAGCTGTAACCATTGAAACTCAGAGCGCGCTGAAAGATATTACAGTGCCCAGTCAGCCCATCACTTATACAGTGGAGGAGACTGTAAGGTACATTAGGGCAACAAGAACAGATGGGGCCCCTGGCTCAAATGGTATTCCCGCCCAAGTCTTTAAAACTACCCCTGCCTTTTTCGAATCCATACTTACCCCGCTATACAATCATTCATTCTCCACAGCAATTTTACCAACACCCTGGAAAGGCTCGGTCTTATTTCCAATACATAAGAAGGGAGACCACTTGAACCCGGCTAATTACAGGCTCATAGCCCTTCTTGATATAGAAGCCAAGGTATATGCCCGCCTATTACTAAGGGACCTAGAGGCCTGGGTGGACAAGAACGGCATTCTCCCGCCTTTTCAGACTGGCTTTAGGGCCAATAGTTCCACAATGGACAATATCATAGCGCTCTCCTACCCCTCGAAGCAAGCCGTATTGAGGAACAAGCTGCCCCTGTTTTGCTGCTTCATAGACTACTCCACGGCCTACGACTGAGTCAATCGTAGATGGTTATGGGCAAAACTTGAATCTTGGGGGATCCATAAAACCCTGCTAAAAGCTATAAAAGCCCTCTATGAGGGGACATGGGTCCAGGTCAAATTAAGTCAAACAATCGTAACACCAAGTATTGAAACTAATACCGGACTAAAGCAGGGTTGGGGTTTGGCCCCCCTACTTTTCAACTTGTACACTGCAGACATGGGGCAAGCCCTGAAAGACGCCAACCTAATACCTCAGAGATTGGAGAAATTGGCCCTGGGAACTCTCCAGTATGCGGATGAAACAGTGGTCATGGACCACACCAGGGTGGGGCTCCAAAGAGCATTAAATAGTCTTGCACTATACAAGGAAAATAGCCTATGGATCAATGAGAGCAAGACCAAGATAGTAATCTTTGGTAAATACCCCCACAAAAAACAAGCAACATGGTCCTTGGGTAAGCACCGAATCAGGACAGCCACATCCTACAATTATCTGGGGGTATGGGTGTCGGAGAGGGCCACTGCAGTCAAACACATAAAGGAGTTAACACCGAGAATTAACAAAAGAATCCTGTCTTTCAGACGTCTAAGCCATCGCCTAGTTAGTCCATCTATAGAACCTATGCTGACTGTACTTAGGGCAAAACTGATTCCCACAATCATGTATGGTCACTTAGCCTTCCCAGGAGCACTTGAGAACGTCATCAATGTGGTCCAGATGAAAGCTTACAAGACTGTGCTACAAGCTCCTAGACAAGCAAGGAACACCAGGCTAAGGCTGGAAATAGGTTTGAGCCGCCCAGAGTTGGTACTACAGGGGAACTAATAAAATATTACATCAGAGTACGGAAAGCCCCTGAAAACAATCTCAAATATTTTCTAAAATTTATTTTCAGAGTAGCAGGCTCCCATGGCACTCCAAGTTGGAACAAGCAATAGACCTATTGAAAATCAAGGGACAGAGCATGCCTCTTCAGGAAATTCCTTATTCTGCCTAGGCCCAAGCTGAAAAGCGGCAAGTCCAGACCATCTCGTTTGAACTGGATCGCTCATCACTCCGGTACAACTCCCTCACATTGGCCCTGGACAAGTCATATACTCCTGGCAAAGTTCAACCATATTTGCAAGATTCGCTTTCAGCTCAAGCAAGAAAGAAAATTCTGTACTTGTGCCTCCTGGCCCTCAAAATTTTGGATTTTAACCCAAAATGTGCACGAACTGACTGCACCATCTCCTGCCGGTTATGCAAGTACCACAGAGAATCTTGGCTACACCTTTTATGCTGCTGTTCAAAGCTGGCCAGCGATCGTCATCGTTTGCTGCGCCCGTCCCTAAGGGACTTGGGCTTCAGAACCTGCAGAGAGGCCTCGGACTGGTGCTTCTCAGAAACCACAACTTGTTTACTTGCCAGGTTTGGCAAGTTTATCCATCAAATTTGAATTGCACTTGATTTCCTTCAAAAGGCCACAGAACTCAGGGGTCCTGTCATTCTGCAATGAAAATTATCTGGTGCCCTAACCCTGTTAGTCGTCACCTAATTCAGGGGTTTCTTGCAAGGCCACTGGAATCAAAAATCAAACTTGGGTCCAAACAGCGGGCTCATTAAGAATTTATCTTAATGTCAATTAGTATTATGGAGAGAACAACCCTGTTGGACATTTATATAAGCATTGATCCTTAGAGGTGCAAAGATGCAAAACGGTGCTAACCCAATATTTTAATAAAAAAAAAAAAACCTTTTAATTGAAGTTTTAAATGGACACAAAGTAGTAAATAGAGCCTGCGTAGCCACGGTGCTATTTTAAAGCTGAACATTGGGTTTTTACTGGGGGAAGGGTACTTGGGAGGGGGGTGTTGTTTATGTGTTTTATACTGTAAAGATTTTAAGTAATCGCACAGTTAATAATAAAGATACTTACTTACTTACTCATAATTAAGTTTGCAGCATATCCATGCTGGTCATTAGTGCATCATAGCAGAAAATAAACTCTGCTGACTTCACATCTCTTCCCGGCCTGAAAGTATCCTATGTCAATGTTGTTAGACATTAAAATAAAGAACACAAGAAAGACCACGGGGATGTACGTCCCTGTGAAACATTAAGGTGGAAAAAAACGTGCTATTCAGTTCTTAACAGCCTTGAATGGGCTATGGTATTCCTAGGGTGGACCTGGCCCACCCTCTAGGAACGGGCTTGTTCCCAATTACACCATCTCTTGTTTTTACTATTTTCATTTTTATTAAATTGTTCTTTATTAAAGGCAAAGGCTACAAAGAATCTGTAGGACAGGGCCCCTTTTTACATTGCTACCCCCCATGTTTTGCCTGATATCTGATGCACTTTGACTGAGTGTGCCCAGGGTCCCTGCCAATCATGTTCCCAGAGCCTGTGATCTTTCCCAAAACTGTACCTTTGTTTTCACAAATGGCCTGACTCTGGCCCACATATTAGTCCCTTATTAAAGGTACCACTGGTACCAAGGGCCTTGTGACCAGAGATGGCCTCTGAGGGCTGCAGCGTGCATTGTGCCACTCTCAGGGACCCCACACCTCAACACACACACACACACTGCCATACACACACACCTCCCCATTGCAGGTTAAGTGTTTTGGTGCAGGCAAAACTGAAGAGTTGACATGGCACACATCACTGTGTGCCATGCCCACTGCCTGTGGCATAGGTAAGTCACCCCTCTAGCAGACTCACAGCCCTAAGACACGATGCACTATACCACATGTGAGGGCATAGCTGCATGAGCAATATGCCGCTACAGTGTCTGTGCCCATTCAGAGATATTGAAAGTGCAGTGAAGTCAAATTAAATACATGGGCTGGGAGTTTGTCATCACGAACTCCACTGCTCCGTGATGGCTTTACTGAAAGCTGGGAAGTTTGGTTCCAAGTATCTCAACTCAATAAACCCATACTGATGCCAGTGCTGGATTTATGAAAACATGCACTCAGAGGGCATCTTAGAGATGCCCTCTTAAAAACAACCAACTCCCTTTTGTCCAGCTGACTGGTCTGCACCAGTCTGCCACACACAGACATGTTTCTGACCCCCTGAGGTGAGAACCCTAGTGCTCTCATGGGTCAGAATCAAAGCCTGCCTGGGTGGAGTTGTCCGCCCCATGTCCAAACCACACTTTTGGTGGCAAGGTCGGCTGGAAAATTAGTAGTCAGGAGAGGTATGTCCTCTCTCTGCCAGGACCACCCCTAAGGTGCCCTGGACAGAGGTGACCCCTTCCTTAGAAAATCCTCCATCTTGAATGAAAGGATTCTACCCCAAAGGGAGGGGATATTCAAAAAGTGTAGTCAGCCTAAAGGCAAGTATCCCATTGGCTACCAGCTGCCGGTAGCTGTAGTGCCCCTTAAATTCAGTATTTAGCGGTGCCCCAGAACCTTGATCCTTAGATTCATGCAACCTACGAAGAAGACGGATGAAGAGGACACCATGCGGCTCAGCAAGAAGACACCTACTGCTTTTGCCCCAGCCATACCAGTCTGTCTCCTGCTACACAAACTTGCGAAGAAGACGACACCTGTCCCATAGTCAGTGACTTCCAAGAACCCCAGGAAGACTGCCACTCTTCAGTAAAGACCAAGATCACCCAAGGACAGCGGCCCTGTCAAGAAAACTCTCCAAATTCAAGGACTTTGGATCCATGTGGATTTGCGACCACTAGCCAATCTGCACCTGGCCGTTCCTGTTCCGCTGGTAGTGTAGTGATGGTGCTGCCTTGTGGCTTTCCCAGTGCTGATCTTAACTATTTGGGCCTGTGCTCCTAAACGGCAAGTACTTACCTTCAAGCCCTGCCTCTCTGAGGTGCCCACAGCCTCCATTGATTTCCATTGGGCCTAGTGACCTCTACATCCGGCCGTCCGAGTGCCGCTGATGGTGCAGTACTTACCTGAAACTGAACCTTGCCGGGTGTCAGCTGAAACCCCTGGAGACTGGAATTGTATGTCAAGTACTTACCTGCTAAACTCATAACCTTGTTTTTCTTCCATAGGAAGGCATTGCATTCTATCTAGTGTATACAACTGTTATCTCTTACAATTGCTAAGTGCTACTGTTTTTGATTACTAATACCAAAGTATGTCCAAGACTATAAAGCATTCCTTCTGCCATGCAAAATAATTCTGACTGCATTTTAAAAAGTGTTTCTGCTCTGAAAACTGTTACTTACCTGCAACTAAGTTCTTCTTGGTTGTAGAAATAAAAGAACGTTTTATACGAGTGTGTACAATAAATGCTTAACACAGCCCTCTAATAAGCCTAACTGCTCAACCACACTACCACAAATAGATCTTTTAGTATTATCGACTTAAGCCTCTGGTGATCCACTGGACTATGTGCACACAATACCTTACTTTGGTATAGTATATACAGAGCCAGCTACCTATAGGATCGCACCACATAAACCCATACTGGTATAGCATTTTTCAGTTTTAAAAAGAAGTTTACTAAACAAGATTGCAACAAGTTTTACATAGTTACGTTAAAGTTTGCAAATATAATATTAACAACACGATACTTTATAAATAAATACAGCATCGTATTGGAATTAAATAGTTTGCATATAAATAATTTATAGCATAGTAAGAGAAAGAACGAAAGAGAGAAGGAAGGATAGAGGGAAGGATGGAAGGAAGGAAGAATATGAGAAATTACAATAATATCTATTGAGAGGATAAAATAAGTGAGTGAAAAAGTAAGTGTATAAATGTAAAGTCACTAGGAACAAATCATCAATAAAAATTCATAAAAGGAGTCTAAACAAAAAGTATAACCTACATTTCACGGAGGCTTGAGGTCCACTTCCAAGGTGACAGGCAAAATTTCGAGCACAAGTGTCTAAAAAGACAGTAGCAGGTGACCAAATACTATCTCTCTTAATAATTGAAACTTCGGTAACATATGCACTTGGTGATTGTATCATACACTATAACACCAGGCTTGAAACTAAATGTGTATGGATTGTTTCCAGTTTTTAGTAATCTGTTGGAAAGACAAATGCAATTTATAAAGCAAGTATAATAGTTTTAGGAGTGTTTTCTTGCCAAATATCTGAAACGCTTCCAAGAAAAATAGTTGAAGATGAAAATGGAATGTTTGCATGAAATATAGCATTAATTTGAGACTATACTTTCATCCAAAATTTATAGGTATATGGGCATGAAAAAAGAATATAATATACATTTGTAGAGGTAGGGTTGAATGCCCAACAATTTGACAAGGATTCTGGGTTACATTTATGTAAATTAGATGAGGTAATCATGAGTGTGTTATATATAAAAAAGAGCATTTCAGTAGTATTGGCAGATCTTGATGTTTCGTGCATTTTCAACCAGATTTTATCCGAAAGTGTGGTGGGCCATGAAATCTGGAAATCTTGCTCCGATTGTAATTCAACTTCTGATTTATCTCTGTGCTCTGGAGTCGTGATAAGTAATTTGTAAATGAAGGAGGTATTGGAATGAGTGGATAATATTGGAAGTAGGTGACTATTGTATGGTATGTGATATTAGTGATGCTAAGGTACAAGCAATGATTTGGATTCAAGGATCTTGGTAAGATGTACAATAATTGTGCTTGAGGAAATGTAACAAAAGAGTCGTTTGATCAGAGTTGGAGAATCCAAAGTAAACCTTTATCTCTCCATGATTTCCCAAAAATAGGTCTATTGTTGATTTTCAGAAGGTTGTTGTGCCAAATAGAAGAGTGAGGAAATTGTTATCTGCCTGAAAGATGCGTGAAGAGTATAGGCGTTTGTATCTTATTGGTAGTTTTATGAACAGGGGATGATAGAAAAAGTGTGCTTTTTGAGAAAATTAGAGAAATTCTGTGAACGAAAAGGGGGATAAGAAGGCTAATTCAATATCTTTCAAAAGGTGAGAGAATTCCATAGGCATCTCTGATAAACATTTGGAAGTTTGTTTAAGTAGAAACACAGTATGAAAAGAATGAACAGCATGGAAATTCATTCCTCTTTGATACTTATTTCATTTAAGCTTGAGCGGGGACATACAAGGTTTTTATTTTTTCATAGAAAGGTGGAAAGTATAGAATAATATATATTTTTTTAATGTAAGCTAGAATAGTTAAGGGAATGGCATAAATTATATACAAATTATGGGTGCAAGCATCATGTTAATAGTGCAGAGTCTGCCCCACCATGATAGATAAAGAGGATGCAATTTAGCAGCTGAAGCGGATAAGGTGGGGATAATTGTGTTCAGGTTTAAAGATATAGGGGCATATTAGCAAGAACATTGTTAAAATTATCGTTGTTTTAGCGGCAGGAAACTGCCGCTAAAACGGCGATAATGGGCTTGTTAATATGCGTTATAGAATTCCAATAGAAGCCCAGATTAGATGTCCTGCACATCTAACTAGGCTTCTATTGGAATTCTATAATGAATATATTTTTTAGGGGCAGGCAGTGGTCCCAGGGAATGCATCCTGTTTTCCTTTCCTTTCTTGTGTGCGTGTCAATGTTTGGGGTGCTTCACATGTGAATTCTGGTCATAAGTGCACTCTCTACCCTCGTGTGCATGTTGAACTCATGTCCCTGATTTAATTTCCATCACACTTGCCCACCTCATGCTTTTCAAGATGTGCACTCTGTTGCGTGCACATGATTCCTCGAGGGTTGCTTCACGGGGCCTGCTGATACGCACATTCTACTTTCTCATGCGCACCTACTTTCATTATATCCCTTGCCTTTTTGTCTTGTCACCAGCCCCTGCCCACTGTGCTTACTAACATAAAGCAAACAAAGTTTTTACTGTCTTCAAATGTGTATGATTGTATGCATGTAAAAAGTACTTTTCGATTTTATTGTATTGCCTCAGGTTGAAAAGTGAACTGCTTTTAAAAGTTTTTAAAAGTTTTAGCCAATAGCTCCCTAAAATACACGCCCCATGGACCGGCACACTCCAAGCCCAGCCCATTCAGACCACTAGCAAAACACACAAGATGATGGAAGGAATGTTGCACAATGGCAAAACATTCACCCCCAGTCACAGATCTGGGTTTAATCCATTGTTATTTTGCTCACAAAGCCACCCCAGTTCAGACATGGCCATATGCAAATCAGTCTTGACCCTGTGCCTCATGGGAACAGTCCAGCTCGAACTGCCAAGCCATGTCTTCCCTGGACTGGAATCAAGCATCTTAGGACCGTTTCCTGGCTATCAGCCGTCTTCAGCCAGGTTGGCTTGACTCCAGTGGCCTAGTGAGCACGGGACCCACGTCTGGGCATACCCTTCCCACATAGGGTGAAAAGCAAAACACACTAGGGCACCAATGAATGCCCACACCATCTCCAACCCGGGTCAGACCACTCCCTCGGATGGACCTCAAACCCTTAAAGTGTGCACTCCTCTGCCTTTTCCCAACGTAAAGGCAAAAATTTGTAAACATTGCTAAGAGACGCATTTCAAATGAAAGAACCAATACACACAAAGAGGGGAGAAAAAGGGCACTGATGGGCTCATACCTGCCCTTGCTCTACACAACACAAAAGTTGGCATGACAACCAGCTTTTGCTTGAAATCAGCTGTTTTCAAGTACACATGCACCAATGCATTTCTTGCTACCTGGTACTACTATAACTCCAGAAGAAAAAGCAATTCCAAGAATTGGACAAGGTAGGCTCACTCTTGTAATGTGACATGCTTCATCATTTGCCACCTCATACCGCCCTGGTAAGGTGGTACTACCAGAATGGACTCAACCTCAGGAGCGAGTTATAAGAAATTATTTTCTTTTCTGGATAAAATACTTGGATCCAGTTTTTTAAGTTAAAAAAGCTGTAGGATAAACCACAAAATATCCTTTAATAAGGTGGTATCCTAGGCCTTTTTAAAAACACCAACAGGTATTATCAGGGAACATATAAGGTTATTATGACCTATATGTGTCACTGAATTGTCTATCATTGCCAACATGTTTCTGCCAATACTCTTTAGCCAAACAGTCTCAGGCATTCTTCGGGGCCAAAATTATGTGTCCCTACACTCCAAAAGCATTAGTGCAGAGTCCCATAGAAAATATGTGGAGAGGACCTACCTCTCTTTAAAATCTCCAGGTCTATTAGCCTAAAATGGGGAGAGAGTGAGATAGCAGACAAAAATAATTGTAGCAGTGGTAGCAACGAAATTCAATTCCCATTATGAAGACAGTAATGAGGACTGTTTACTGATAGTCACCAACATTTAAACACTTAACTTAAAGGACAGTAACAAACATGACTGTGTAGTTGAAGTATTCAAGCACAACACATTCACAGGTGAACCACAACACATGTGGGCATTGGGAGCCACATAGTAGTCCCAGAACGGTTCCTTTACCTAGTTTTTGAATGCTAGTTGCCACATGGCCTGTTCAGGGTGGCCGCCACAAGGAATGTCTTTTAGTATGAAGGTTAATCCATATCTGAAACAGATGAGGAAAACAGGATGCATTCCCTGGGACCACTGCCTGCCCCTAAAAAATATATTCATTATAGAATTCCAATAGAAGCCTAGTTAGATGTGCAGGACATCTAATCTGGGCTTCTATTGGAATTTTATAACGCATATTAGCAAGCCCATTATCGCCGTTTTAGCGGCAGTTTCCTGCCGCTGAAACAACGATAATTTTAACAATGTTCTTGCTAATATGCCCCTATATCTTTAAACCTGAACACAGTTATCCCCACCTTATCCGCTTCAGCTGCTAGATTGCATCCTCTTTATCTATCATGGTGGGGCAGACTCTGCACTATTAACATGATGCTTGCACCCATAATTTGTATATAATTTATGCCATGCCTGTTACTTTTTGTTGACTTGGCTAAGTCGTGTACGTCGGCCAACTTCTTCAGAATCATGTCTAAAGTGCCAGCAATGTCACCCCTGTTTTTAATAGGCGAGTCTGAGATGGAAGTTTCTGCCGGACTTTCTTAATGTTTTTGGAGTCTCTATCCGCCATTGTCGGTGCTTGTAGGTACACTGTAGTTAGAAAGGTTTTGATCGAGCTGTAAACGGCAGCAGAATCGCGTTTGGTCTCAGTTGCTGGAGATCTCTTATTGGCAGCCTTGCGTTTTCACAGTACACAGTGTTCAGTAGTGTTTAATAGTCAGGGGGTTCGTACTATCTGGTTCATACTACTGCGATGCAACTTGAATTAACCGCGATCAGAGCAGACATGAACTCATTAACTCTCCGCCTCGACGAAGCAGAGCAAAGAATTAGTGATGTCGAGGACAGGTCCACAAACTGCGCTAAAACCACACAACATCTCCAAACTGCCACCAGAGACCTAAGACGCCAAACCTCAGAATTGGAAGATCGCAACAGGTGGGGTAATGTGCGAATCTTTGGTGTCCCAGAAAATTCTGAAAAAGATGCTGATTCTTGTATATCATTTCTGGAAGCATGGATACCAGCGGTTACGGGGATAAAGTTCCAACATGGGCTGGAATTGGATAGAGCCCATAGAGTGCCGACCTTCCCACAATGCTCGACGAGAGGCCCTCGACCCCTCATATGCAAGCCACTTAGATTCCAGGATGCAGAAGCCATCCTACAGTATGCCAGAAAAAACCACCATATCACATGGGAAGGTAACCGAATTACATTTACCCAGGATTACTCCAGGGAAACGGTGGAAACAAGAAAAGGCTTCCTGTCTCTTCGAGAGAAACTACGGTCGAAAGATATCCACTTTTCATTTGCAGGCCCAGCGAAATCCAGGATCAAAGACCAGGGTCGCTCCCATTTATTCACTAATCCACTAGATTTGTCATGCTACCTGAGTGACAAACCACAACAAGAAATGGACACATCTAGTGGCCAGTCCAATAAAAGAAAAACGGACGCTCAAGTAAAAGGCAGTCATGATTGACACTAGATCAACTCCATCCACGATCTTTCTGACAGGTATGTCCAGGTGTTGATCTGTAAAATATGAATGGGAATGACTCTGCCCCCTTAGGGGTTTAATCCAAGTGGACCACCATTCCGGTATTATCAAGAAATGGACACGTCTGAGGGTCAATCTAATAAAAGGAAAACTGATGCCCAAGTAAAAGACAGTTAGATCTATATCTAGCTCCCATCATCTGCGATCTTTTTGACTAACTTTTGACTATCTTCTTGTCTAACTGCTGAGATGTGAAATGTGAATACAGTCGGACTGCTATTCCAGTTTAACGTCCTGACCTAGGTCTCTCACTGACTCTCGGAGGCTAGACTTAGCCTCAGTGATCGAACTCTATAATTTGGTCTGAGACAATCTTTCACATCACCTAGTCTATCCCCAAGTTATAAGTTGTAAGTCTATTGACCTGCTACGCTTATGGGAGGGTTCCAGCATTGCACTGCACTACTTGCAGTGCTCAACTGACTCATGCCTCTCACTAACTTTCACTAGCTATCAGTTCATGAGAGTTCTGGTAAGCATTAGCTGCCACTGGTAATTTGCTGTGAGGTTATTTACTGTGAGGTTAATTTACTGATAGGTTGCTTCACTTATCCTTAGGCAAGCGACATACGCTATATTGTTTGCATATAGACATACACTATACTGTTTGCATATAAAAGACTCTACCTTCCGCAAGATTCCTAAATGCCTAAATATATCTATGCATGACCAGAATTGTTGGCAAAAGTTCTACCTGCTGTACGCAAAATTGGAGGGGTTCTTTAAATAAGAAGTTCTTTAATTACTTAATTAAGTTTCCTCAATTAAGATGTTACGTCGCCTATCTTTCGGTGAGCCTAAAGTTCTAAGTTTATTGATCTAAGGCGAATGTATGTAAAAGATGCTTCATCTCTCAATGTTAACTAAATGTTATCTGAATTTTTCACTCTAAAATGCTATCAGAATGTTATCACACAATGTTTCACCTACCATTTTATTACATATGTCCCTGTGCGAGCGTCGACAGCACTGCCGTCGCAGCTCTTCAGTTCGAGTTTCGGGGAGGGAGGGAGGGGAGGGGGAATAGGGGGGGGGGAATACCGATGAGGGGGGAGTAATGGGGGTTGACTCAGTTGGGGGGGTTGGGGGGATGTAGGGTTGTAAAAATGAATGTTTCAGGAGTATCCCTGCTATGTACTACACTTTACCTATTCTTTACTCTTCTTCCTTTCTTTTCCTTCTCCTCTCACACTTTCATAGCTACCTCTTACTTACTAACTACTCTCTACCACCACGATGTGAGCCACGCATACCAGGTCCTTCCTCTGCTTGCAGCGCTGTCTATTGGAGTATCTATAAAATGCAGCCTACCTTTGTGTGCGGAAATGCACGTTACACCAAAAACCACGTTCACCCAAATCTCGTGGCGACCCATCACCACAATAAACCGAACCTATATACATGGCTTCAGATAAGAATTTAGCAGCTTCTCTACATATTGTTTCGCTAAACGTTAAAGGGCTTAATCACCCAGTCAAGCGCACTTTTTTTTTGATTACTTGGCCAAAACTAAAGGGGATATAATTCTCATGCAGGAAACCAAATTATCCCAGATTGATGCTAATACTCTTGAACAAAACTGGATCTCACTGACACTCTGCTCCCCTGCGTCTCAAAAGAAGAGAGGGGTGATCACCCTGGTTGCTAAAAAATCAAACTTAACCCTGGTATCCCATTCGGTAGACTCCGAGGGTAGACTGAGTATTGCACACCTACAAAGAGACGTGGACCATATTTATGTGGCAAATATTTATAGCCCTAATACAGACCTCCCTGAATTCTGGGATTATGTATCGAAAGAACTTGAAAATATTCCGCAAGATGAGCTCCTAGTGGTTGGGGGGGATCTTAACCACCCACTAGATCCCTTGTTAGACAGGCAATCCAAGAGCACATACCACCCCCCACGCGCACATGAGGCATTGAAACGAATGTGTGCTAAATTCCACCTATATGACTCGTGGCGCCTCCAACATCCGGATGGTCGTGACCAGGGCCGGACTGACTACCGGGCGTTTTGAAATACTGCTGAGCTGGGGGCTGATTTCACTGCGGTGGGGGCTGATTTGATTGATGGAGACCTGCGTGTGCTTTGAAATAAACAAAGCGAAACAAATTATGTTCAGCTCACGCAGGTCCCCTTCAACGAAATCAGCCCCCAGCTCAGCAGCATTCCAAAACGCCCGGTAGCCAGTCCGGCCCTGGTCGTGACTATACTTTCTATTCCCCTCCTCACAATTCCTATTCAAGAATAGATTATCTATTGATATCCGACTCACATACACACCTCATCGACGAAACTGATATAGCCCCCATATTGGTGTTGGACCATGCTGGTATTCATATGAAATTGGCAGGCTCACATTCACTCATCCCCCCCAGGCGATGGCGCTTCAACGATGAGATATTGTCAGTACCAGAGAACAAGAAAAGCATAGAACAATGCATATGAGAATATTTCCAGATAAACTCACAGCCAGAAACAGATCCCGCCTTACTATGGGATGAGTTTAAGGCCACATTAAGGGGTACGCTGATAGGTATCAGGGCTCGTATGAATAAAGAATTAAATTCCGAACTGGACTCTTTAGAGGAAACAATCAAGCAGCTAGAGATGCAACACTCCAGTGATCTGAACAATAAAGCTACCATTGACCGCTTGACTAACTTGAAATATAGATACAACGCCATTCTTAGTAAAAGGGCAGGAGTTTGGATTAATAAATTCAAAGCCTTAAGGCTATGTGAAGGTAACAAAGCAGGGAAACTCCTTGCTTCCTATCTTGAACCCAAAAGGAAGCAATTCCATATAACATCTATTAGGGACAAGTCCAATACCAACAAAACCAAACAGAAAGACATTCTCCACACATTCCAGTCCTTTTACGAGGATCTGTATAAGAATAAAAACCAATTCAACATTGAAGAATGTAATAATTATCTAAACTCAATTCAACTCCCACGTTTATCCGATCTTGACAAAACCAAACTAGGGGCCCCACTGACTACTATGGAAATTTCTATCGCCATTAAAACACTTAAGAACAACAAAGCTCCGGGGCCTGACGGCTTCATGGCCAATTTTTATAAGACCTTTGAAGAACAACTTAACCCACAACTCCTCAAATTGTTCCAATCCTTCTCACTATCAAACAGAATCACCCACACGATGAGTGAAGCGACAATAATAGTGATACCTAAAGATGGGAAGGACCCTTTACTTCCTAAGAATTATAGGCCGATATCTCTCAGAAATTTGGACTGCAAGATTTACGCGAAGGCTCTAGCATCCAGACTAAATGCAGTTTTACCGTCATTAATAAATAACTCACAGGTGGGGTTCCTGAAACACCACCTTTCTAACGACAATACGAGACTCCTATGCCATGTGCTGGAGAAGTCGAAAATTTCAAATGCCCCCGCAGTAGCAATCACCCTGGACACGGAGAAGGCGTTTGATAGGGTGTCGTGGCCCTTTCTCCGTCAATGCATGCACATATTCAACATGGGTGATGCTTTTATTGATATGGTTATGTCATTATATGCCTCCCCTTCGGCTAGGATTGCCATTACAAGTTCGCTATCAGAGCCATTGCTTCTTGAACAAGGAACTAGACAGGGTTGCCCCTTATCTCCTGCTCTATTCCTTCTGGCGTTGGAACCTCTCCTCCGCGACATACAACAGAACGTAGATATTAGTGGAATCACCTTCGGCGATAAAAGTGTAAAAATCGCTGCTTACGCAGACGATATTCTGATAGTCACTGAGAATCCTGGTACCTCTATACCTGCACTGATGAACTCTATAGAATCCTACTCTAAACATTCAGGCTACAAACTGAATCGTGATAAATCTGAAGTAAAACCCCTCAACATATTCACTGATAAGGAATCTTTGGGCACATCAGGGTTAGTCTGGCAAAACAATGACATCAAATATCTAGGTATAGAATTTGGAAGCTCCATTATAGAGACCCTACAACATAATGAAAAACTCACTCTCGAAAAAATTAAATCTCACCTAGACGGCTGGTCACCCCGCTTCATCACTTGGTGGGGCAGGCTAGAGACCATCAAAATGATGATTACACCGCTAGTAAATTACCTAATCACCATGCTCCCCTTGATGTTATCCCAAGAGTTCCATAATAGATTAGATAAAATTATTAACAATTTCATCCGGAAAGGAAAAAAGGCACGTATCAGCCTGCAAAAACTGAGATTAGATAAATCCATTGGCGGAGTCAATCTTCCAGACTTTAAGAGATATCAAATAGCCTTTTTAGCGAAACTAGGATCCTATTGGCTGTCCCCCCAGTGGACTATTCACCGGTGTTGCTAGACATCGAAAAAGCGCTCCTGGAAGGCATTCCTCCCATCTCGATCTTATCAATAAAAGCGAATCAGCTCCCATGTTCTAAATCCATATTTACCAACACCAAAATAGCTTTACTCAGAATAGATAAACTGCTAGACTCATCAATAAGAAAATCTAGATGGGAAGCGATTTGGAAAAATCCCTCAATCACTTACTAAGGTAAACCACTATTCAACCCAGCCTGGATTAAGAAGGGAATTATCTTCCCCCACCAACTCTATGATAATGGCTACCCTCGGCCTTTTACAAAAATCCAATCGAACTTTGGGATCGAGAATTCCGACTTCTACATATTCCTTAACGTCAAAACAGCCATTACAAAAGCAGGATCGACATCCAAACAACCGGCTCTTCCATCACTCCTCTCCTCCCTAAATAAAATTGGTCACCAGGTCTCGAGGCTATACAAACTACTGAGCCCGCAATCATCCGCACTGAATACCAAAACAACGCAGTTCTGGTCGTCAATCGCCTCCTTCTCCATCTAAGAGCTGGAGTGGTCCACGGCTTGGAGATCTTGCACGAGCCATAAAATAAGCCCTACATTATCACAAACCAAGTTCTGGCTCATGCATAAAGTCTTCTGGACGCCGGCTCGCCTGTACGAACACAAACTCAGTCCTGACGCATTTTGCTGGAACTGCAAGCGTGCAGAAGGAGATCTGGACCACCTTATCCTCCAATGCGACTGCGTCTCAACGTTTTGGGATAGGGTATTTGACTTCATTCACAAAGTATTTAATATCACACCTGCCAAAGAACTTCCCTATCTTGTTTTCGGCTTTACGAGGGAAACCCAACTCCCACAAATGGACAGGGCCCTCCTAGACCTCCTCCTCACGGCGGCTGTGAATGTCGTCCTAAACAATTGGAAAGACACCAAAAAGGCAAGTTATGCCTGCTGACTAAACTGGGTGATTAACCTCCGAGGAGCAGATAACATCACTCTACAAAACACACCAGGGCGACCCGCACGAAGGAAATTTTGGAACTCACTGGATATCTACTTTAAAACCCATAAACCTCCGTGAATCATCAGGCTCCTCATACTTTCCCAAAGCTTCCGGGTGCCGATCATACTTTACCATAGCTTAAATAGATCGTTACCCATAACCTGAACTGCTATGCCGCATCGTGGTGTCTCATCTAACATCTTACATCTTACATCTTGCATCTTACCTCTTACCTCTATCCTTTGCTCTCTCTTTTCTACTCTCTTCTTCTTCCTCCCATCTACTTCTATCCTTTCCACTCCCTATTGATCTCTATGCTCTCAGGAGCCCAGCCTAGAAAGGCTTCATGGTTGAATGTCACATTACCCTCGAGATCGTCCCGAACGACATGTACACCATCGGGGGACATAATGCCTTTACTTACAAAGTACCTGGATTTCGTAGCAAAACAAGCAAAATGTCGCAAACGAGCTGTAGCGATGATTTTCCCCACGCAAGGCTGGCAAAGCATTGAAATCCTTGCCGCAAGGGAGGATGATGCGCCGGTCTGCGGGTGCGTGCTCGACAAAGTGACAGACTTCTTCACGCTAGGACAGTGATGCGTTGAATCCTTGCCGGAAGGGAGAATGATGCGCTGATCCTGTTGCGTGTGCGCTCTTGTTGCGATGAAAGAAAATGGCGCCCCATGAGGGAGCTTGATCCAGGTGTGATGTGACGAAAATGGAGGACGCACGGCGCCGGCTCTGCGATGTCGTGATGCGATGATCTCGATGCGATGAACCGGGGTTAGTGAAGCTTCGAAAAGCCCGCAAACGTGTGATGCGATGATCTCTGGGGTTAGCAAGCACTCTGGGGCCCGCAAGCGTGAGATGCGATGATCTTTGGGTTGCGAACGCTCGGCGGCAGCAGCAAGATGATTTTTCTTACGCTACAGCTGCCGCGGCTCGCAAACGGGCGTTCAGCACTCTCTTCTCTGTAGTAGAACTAGAGGCCCTGGTACTCACAGGGGCCTCACCTGCAGATAGGAATCCTTGCTGGGAGGAATCAGGAGGCTTGTGGGGGAGTCAGATGTGCCTGTGACTCCAGCAGGAGGCTAGCTCTCTTCTAGCCCTTGGGTGATTGCTTAGCAAAATAAAAGTCTCTCAAAAGTCCTTTTCCCTCTTTTTCCAAGTCCAAGGGGAACTACTGTAGGCCAATGCAAGAAACAGCTCACAAGCACAAGGACAGTCCTCTCCTGCAGATTCCTTCAGTAACACAGACAGAGGTTCCTCTTGACATCCAGGAGCAATACCAAAATCAGGGGTTTGGGCACAGATATTTATACCCCAAAAGTCTTTGTTCTCGAAAGTCTCTAGTCACTGAACCCAGCCGGAACCCGTTCTGCTCAGGCTTGGAGCACTTTGTTTACCAGGCTGCATCCTTCCTTTCAGAAAGAGGGAGTCTGCCATCAGACGCACAGTAGGAGGTGGAGCCAGCATTCACCTTGCCAGGCACAGCCTTATTCAGGTCAAGGTGCTACCCTTCCCCAGTACTCAATGCAGATCTCTCTATTCAGCCCAGGTCTGACTCAGCCTGCCTTGCCCCTCTAAACCCAGACAGCCAATACACATAACAGCAGAGCACACTGGAAGGCTTATGCAAGAAAATACCTACTTTCTAAAAGTGATATTTTCAAACACAGAATATTAAAACCAACTTTGCTAAAATATGTATTTTATTATTCTGAGCTCAGGCATGCTAAACTCGAATTTCTACCATGTTCCCTTAGTCAGATAGGACTATAACATGTAATAGCCAGTCTGCCCATTCTAGCCTATGGAGAACAGGTAGCCTTGCAACAGTGAAAAACAAAATGGAGGGTGATTCACTACCAGGACATGCTACACATATCATGCCATGTCCTACCTTACACACACAATGCACCTACCATAGAGGTGACTGACTGACATGACATGGTGGACGAGTTAAGGCCACTGAGAAAACCCGGGCTAACATCAGTAGCAACGGGGAGAACCGCTAAAGTGACAAAGGAAAAAGGGTCACCGGTATGCTCAGATAGGGCATAGAATTGGTACTAACCTACATGTGAAAGAAAAGCAGAGTGGTGGAACTGACCCTTGCCCCGAAGAAATTGCCTCAAAATATCCAGGCAATGAAACATGTTGGCCCTCTATGAAGATAGGAGGCAACAGCGTGTCTTTTAATGGGAGCAAACCCACGTCATTGAATAAAGGTGAATAGCTAGTGTAGGTTTAGCTCATTTATAGTGTCAATAAAGTAGCCCTTAAGTTTCAGGCCCACTTTATGAGGTCAGAACCTTTAAGCACTAGGAGAAACACTTTAGTGTCTATAGCCAGCATCCTCACAACTGGTTCACTACACATACACCACACTTGCACATTATCATTATTATTATTATTTTCTACCATTGTTTATATCTATATATCTTTTTGGTATGGGTGTGCTAACCTACCGGTAGACTCCCATGGTGTTATTTCTGTGAGGCACCCCATACCCTTGCACACATATTTTCAATTTTTTTTCATTTTGTCTGCACGTTTCACGCAACTTTATATATGGGTGGTGAATTGCACCACACTCAACATGCACTAAGAGGGAACATTCTTTTAAATAGAACAGGGACTCATGGTGAAAGACAGTGTATAATTAACCGCCCACATAGCACACTGAGGTTCTGTAATTCTTGAGCCTGACTCCATTTTGTGTTGCCCTCACGTAGGCCTGTGAAAGAGGCCCAGCAAACAAGTGGCCTAGCCTTCTGAGTTCATGTATACATTAACTAGGTTTCTTTCGACTCTGAATGAACTGCAGAGAAACTGACCTCTTCACCTGAAACTGATCTCGCAAAGCCAATTTCCCTTGGTTTGATCCTTGTCTAAGATTGCCACTTAATGTTCAGGACCTCGTTAACCTTTAGTTTCCTTGCACATGTTTTATCTTGTTCAGCATCTATTACTGTTTCCTTTATGTTCTGACATTACATGGGTTGTGATTTTCAATTATAAATTTGTCCGGCTTACAAAGATTGAATTTGGGACATTCCTAATAATTAACTTTTGAATTGGGTTACTGTAAATTGGGTTTTTGTTAATGTGATACTCAGTTAGAAAATGTGCCCTATTGGTTAGAATTTTGCGCAGTGGGTGTACATTTATAATGAGAATATGGTGTATAAAAGGAGATGTCTTGCCTTAGTAATTTGAACAGTCTCCTAGGAATATACATTGTGATGTATTGTTGGGATTTCTGTTACTAGCTGCAGCTATTAAACTTGGTCTCTGACGCCACCCAGAAGTATTCCGTGTCTCTGTATACCAAGACAGGTGGAACTCGAAGATTTCAGGTGTGTCCCTGGCACCGCTGGGTTCTGACCCGGTTCTTCAACACAAAGTTGTGGCAGCCACAGATATACATAAGGTGCATTGGCATCTGTTCCAGTATTTAGGTCAGGTCATTATTGTGCTTGGATTAATGAGCGGGGGGCTGACTTAGCCGATAAAGAATCCCCTAGGCTCCTTGAGGAATTGAGTGACTGACATGATGCCAAGGGAAGGTTCAGGGACTGGGAAGTGTGGTTACTCAACAGCCAAGATGACAGTCCTGGACTGCACCACGCAGACACTGCAGTGGCAGGTCTGAGGAACACTTTGCAGGCTGCTTCTGTGGGTGGCACAAACCAGCGCTGTAGGCCCACCAGCACCGTTTGGGTTACCAGCCCCGGGCACACACAGGCCACACTACTAGGGACTAACAGGTAAACCAAATAAGCCAATCAGGGGAATACCAATTCACAGTCATATTTACACAGGGAGCATTTGCGCTGTGGCACTGAATAGCAGTGGCACAGCCCCAGAGCATCTAATACCAGCAAAAAGAGAGGAGACAACGTGAAAAAGAGAACGGAGACCCACTCCAATGGTGCCAGGTCTAACAATAGGGTAAGAAAGAGAGCCATGAACTAAGACAGGGATGCCCTCTTAGGTACATACAAAAAACATAAGTTCAAGGCCATAATCTGTAACAACGTTTACCCCCCTTTCAAACTCGGTGACAAAACTGGTTAAGAAACATTGGGGCATTTTGAATTCAGGGAAACATATCACATACCAAATGCTTTCTTTCAGATGGAGCCAAAACCTATGGGACGCTGTGGTACACACACACCCTGAATCAAAACCTATGGAGACCCATATGACACTCTGGGGCGCCCACTCCCCAATGGGTCAACAACCCCGTGGCAGATGTGAGGTCTGTAAGTCACCAAGAAATAAGTCTGTTGAGTTGGGCCTAGCCACCCGTTGGCCTTTTAAACACCTGATGAACTGCAACACAGGTAACGTGATATATGTCCTAAAGTGCCGATGTGTGCTTTTTTTCACTTGTGATGACCACCAGGAAAATACGTATTCATATAACGGAACATAGGAGCATGATCAGACGTAGAAGAGCTAACACCATATTGACCAGACATTACATTGAACAACAATGACAACTATACAAAGATAGTGTCCCTCTAGACCTATATTTCTTTAACTAGTGGCTTGAAGAAAAGCTCACTTTTGGGGCATACCAAAGAAAGCTCTGCTACACATACAACAAAAGTTTCATTTGTGCAAATTTATTTTATTTTTGTAGAAAAATATATCTTTGTTTGTATTTTTTAAAGCATTATTATTTCAGTCCACAATTTTCATAATTGTTTTCTACACAAAAGTCGGGAGAAGACAAAAACATAATTCAATAGCAGTAAATCATATAAGACAACAATATTTGTACAAAGCACTCATAAACACCCCCAAGCACACATACCTCTTACGCATCTACATACGCATCACTTGCATTCTCTACAAACATACTTCACACCCCAATACCACACTGCATACACAGATAGAACCATAGGGGTGAGAAACTCAACCCTCTGATGCTGTGCTGAGAAATGGGGTGTAACACTCACACTGGTCAACGCGCGTTTCGGTAGCTAGTAATTTCTTTTTTTGCCACCTTCTTCAGGACCTATCGTGTCCCAGAAAAATTGCATATTGGCTGGAGACGAGAAAAGGACGTGTTTCTTGATTGTGCTGTGAAAAAAACTGCTAAACTTGGGGACCCTCGACGGCGTGGTGGTAGTCTGTCAGCTGTAGGCCGTTCTAAGCTGGCATTTTTTCGGTAAGGGACTGGATAGTATCAACAAGCTGCTGCACGTCAGTGCGACATACGAAGTGGTTCTCACTGCGGACTGGCAGGTGGTGTTGTTGTATCCTGGGCACTATTCAGCTGATAACGAGTTATCCTTATTCTAACACTGTAAATTGGATAGCACTCCCTTTTATTAAGGCGCGTGTCTCCTTCCACGGGTGACTGCTGTAATACGTTTCACCGTACCGAACAGGTACATTAACCTCATAAGTCGTTTCTTTGTGAACCTCTATGTCGTCTCTTGTGCTGACGTGTGACGTGGAAGGAGACACGCGCCTTTATAAGAGGGAGTGCTATCCAATTTACAGTGTTAGAATAAGGATAACTCGTTATCAGCTAAATAGTGCCCAGGATACAACAACACCACCTGCCGGTCCGCAGTGAAAACCACTTCGTATGTCGCAGTGACGTGCAGCAGCTTGTTGATACTATCCAGTCCCTTAACGAAAAAATGCCAGCTTAGAACGGCCTGCAGCTGACAGACTACCACCACGCCGTCGAGGGTCCCCAAGTTTAGCATTTTTTTTTCACAGCACAATCAAGAAACACATCCTTTTCTCGCCTCCAGCCAATCTGCTATTTTTCTGGGAAACGATAGGTCCTGAAGAAGGTGGCAAAAAAAGAAATTACTAGCTACCGAAACACGCGTTGACCAGTGTGTATGTTACACCCCATTTCTCAGCACAGCATCAGAGGGTTGAGTTCCTCACCCCCATGGTTCTATCTGTGTATGCAGTGTGGTATTGGGGTGTGAAGTATGTTTGTAGAGAATGCAAGTGATGTGTATGTAAATGTGCAATAGGTATGTGTGCTTGGGGGTGTTTATGAGTGCTTTGTACAAATATTGTTGTCTTATATGATTTACTGCTATTGAATTATGTTTTTGTCTTCTCCCGACTTTTGTGTAGAAAACAATTATGAAAATAGTGGACTGAAATAGTAATGTTTTAAAAAATACAAACAAAGATATATTTTTCTACAAAAATAAAATAAAATTTGCACAAATGAAACTTCTGTTGTATGTGTAGCAGAGCTTTGTTTGGTATGCCCCAAAAGTGAGCTTTTCTTCAAGCCACTAGTTAAAGAAATATAGGTCTAGAGGGACACTATCTTTGCATAGTTTTCATTGCGGTTTCTTCCCTCTTTCCCTGACCTTACTATTATCCTATGGGGGGTGCCTTTTTGTCTTTACATTACATTGAACAACAACACAATGTAGATGACATTGAGTGGTACATAATTGAGAAATTGGACAAAGAAAAGCAGACATAGGCAAAGCATTGCTGAAATATGAGCTACAATGGGTATTCCGTCGCCATACTGATATCCATGGATTACATGATGATATCCCATGGGGTATGCTAGGCAGGTAAAATAGACCAAATCCAGTAACAACATGAAGCTGCCATCAACTTTTATGTAGTCAGGTTGAGTCCCCCAGGGGTGTATATTTAAAAACCATCTCAAATCTCTATTGGGGGACTTACTTCCACCCCCTTTCTTTTCATTTGTTCTTGTTTTCCCCTATATTCAGAGAAAGGACCATTCATTGTTTGATCTATATACATAGATCACCATTTATTTATTTATTTATTTATTGGTTTGTATAGCGCTGGAATCAACTCTCAGTGGAGTATCTCTGCGCTTTGACACATGTAGAACACCAAGAAATAAATGTGGGAAGAAGCTAAATTTCATTTTTAAACAGTATTGTTTTCAATTGTTTCCGGAATTTTAGATAATCTGTGCATTGTTTGAGTGATAGAGGAAGTTTGTTCCAGAGAGTAGGTCCTGCTATGGAAAGTGCCTTACTCCCGTGTCTGTCTTTCTTAGCCCGTGGTACCTGCAGAAGAAGATCATTACTGGACCTAAGAGATCGAGTGGGGGCGTAAGGGACAAATTTCTTTTTCAAATAGGCAGGTCCTTTACCATTTAGGCACTTGTGAATCAAACAGCATGTTTTGAATTTTGTTCTCTGCCGGACAGAAAGCCAGTGTAATTGGTCAAGAAGGGGTTTGGAGGCAGTTCTAGGAGGGGCATTAACAACTAAGCGGGCCGCCGTATTCTGGATGACTTGTAGTCTATCCAATACCCCTTCATTGGCAGCAAGCAGTAGACCATTACAATAGTCAATCCTGCTTAGAACAAGTGCCTGGACTAAAGTTCTCCTCACCGAATCAGGCAGAAGAGGAAAGACCTTGCGCAGTAGGCTGATGGTATGAAAGCATATACCTGAGATATAATTCACATGTTGCGTGAGAGTCAGATCTTGATCCAGACGGACCCCTAGGTTCTTTACAATCGACTTGGGTTCGGGAACAACACCCAAGTCGCTGGGCCACCAGTCTGGAGACCAAAGCAGTTTAGCTTCCCCAAACAACATAACCTCAGTTTTACTGACGTTGCACTGAAGGCAGTTGGCCGACATCCATTGTGCCACTGCCTTCATACCAGCTGAAAAGGAGCTCTTCACTTCAGCGGAGATGGTTTTGAACCATTCACACTGGGATCTGGACTCCATTTCCTAGAACCCTCTGGTAGTGGAGAAGGCCGATGTTTGGCCCACACACAAACATACCAGGCATCTCTTGACGCGGTCACTTTTCAGGCTGTACAGTCAGGTCGGAAACTGGATCTCCTCTACAGCTGAACCGACTCCCACCCTGGATCACCACGAAGGGAGCGGGATCCAAGTCAGGGAATAGTGCGCACAGGGATAACAAATCTCATAAACACGAGTAGGAACGTGCCCCTTGGGCAGAGCCACGTTTTTCTCGCAGGTTCCGGAGTTTACTGAGCTAGTTGGCTTGACTTAGGAGATTCCAGCTGATCATAACAATGAGAAAATTATCAGACAAAATATGCCTACTTTTATCTTAAAATAGCAGCGATGATCACCATAGCCCTATCGGTACCATTCGGCTGTTCCATGGGGCATTGTAGGACCAGTGAGCCTGCGCTACTTTGACGAAGTATGCCTTCCTGTCACAATGGTGATTTTAAGAAGAAAGTTCAGATATAATTTTTTGAGTACATATCCAAAACTGCCTCGTGTATGATGATAGTAGAGGCAGGAAAACATTATGGCTTATTGACCAATCTAGACCTTCTTTAACTCTCTGGTCAATAAGCCAGTAGCATTCATTACTATTCCCCAGTGAAGGATTACAAATTGAAGGCCTTCCCTTCACTGATGAAGATGTCCTTTTTATTCTAGCAGCACCATCAATAATAGGGGACACTACCTTAGCACAAACAGTAATACAGATGAACAATTGGGATTCACTGTCGGATCTCTACCGAACGCAGGTTAAAACTATGCTCCATAGAGTAGTGACAACAGAATACTTGAGAGGCAATGTTGCCCCAAGAGGTCTTATCGTCACCAGCGAACGGAAGATTTACCTAGAGGACAAAGAATTGTGGTAAGACTGGTCCTTCAAACCTTGGAAATATACCAGAGATTGGCTAGTACTGATAAAATACACAGCTAGAAGACTATCCGATGCCCTGGTAATTGATATCAATTGAAATTCAAACACAAGAGAATGCTCTGAGAATACAGCTTTCCATTACAGTGTTATAAACTGGAGGAGGTAAACAAGGACTCACAGAGTATAAGGATTATCTATCACAGTCTAAAATAAACAAATTCTGGAAGGATCTGGCTAAATTTTCACATGAGAAGGTCTATCCGTACTCCAAGGAAGACTACGTCAGAAGAGAAAGTGACACTTCATTGAATCAGAAGAGAAAAGAAATTCCTTGGGGTTGGATAGATCCTCAGATAGGTCCTCTGGGTACTCCTACAAGAGAGGTCGGGGAAAGAAGAACTACAGATAAAACCACAGACCCCTAGGGCGGAACAACACTTGTGAGTACCTGGCCACCATAAGGATTCCCACAACACCCACCTCAACAGGGATTGCCATGGCAACCACCCTACCCTCAGTCTTTTTTAGAGAGAGATCAAGGGTGGGGGAGATGGAGATCGAAAAGCAAGGACCGCAGGGTCACCTGGCTACCGAGAACCAGAAACAGACCAGAGATCAACAAACACCAGAGAACCCCCACCAGGAACCAGCAAAAGTTAATGGATAATATTATTAAACTAACCCCCAATTCACTTACTGAGACTCAAAAATGAGTATTAAGTTATGGTTTATGGTTTGCACCTACAGCCAAAGATCATTTCGTCCAAATCAAAATTGAAATGGCTAAATTCTTTTGGAAAATCAGATTGCAGATATTCTTCTGCCCTCAAAAGGTTACAGATGATAACAGGGAGGATCCCACAATGAGATCCAGTTCTCTAAGAAGCTTTTGGGGGACGACCCCTCGGGGAAACACACAAAGCGCATGTTATTCTGGTTCTCTGCGTCTTCAGCTCGGATCTCAAGGCTGCGAGATGCCGCAGTCAAGTGAGCCGCCTCTGTCTTAAGAGTAGGCGCAAGGTTTTCAAAGTCTGATATGTGCCCCTCCATTTCCGCCATTCACAATACATGAATAAACTCAGCTGAAAAATAGCATTGTACTACAAATACAAGTGCATAACTGCAACTATTTAAAGACATCTCATCCCTTTTGTACTCTCTATGCTAGGGGTCTCCAACTTTTTTTATAATGAGAGCTCCTTCTGATCAATGGAAATAGACCCGAGCTACTAATGACTGATCATTGTTGCAGTGATGTCCACATTAGATATGACCACACCTTGCAGGATTACAGTAGTGACTACTGAGATTTATGACAAAAACAAAACTAAACTTACCTACATATACTTTCTTCATAATGTTGTGGTTATCAATATTCTGATTTCAATATATTGGCACTGAATATTATAATAGAAATCTGACCACCCCACACATAAGTCCGAGTTACCAAGAGCAATTTTGGGAAAAGCTTTATAAAAAAAATGCCTCCACATGACTAATGAAATAACAGCCACGCAACAAGTTCTTACTAGCATGAAGGAAATACTAGAAGCTATAAATCTCCCAAACACACATGAATTATCATTCAAAGAGCAGCTTCAATCAATCAATCAATAAATTAGGGGGTTTATATAGAGTGCTACTCACCCGTGAGGATCTCAAGGTGCTGGGGGGGGGGAGCGGCTCCGGATCAGTCAAAGATCCAGGTCTTGCGGTCCTTCCTGAACTAGTGCAGGGTCAGGAAGCGTCTGATGTTCATGGGGAGCTTGTTCCAGGTCTTGGCTGCGATGTAGGAGAAGGCTCTCCCGCTAGCTCTGTTTCTGAGGATGCGGAGTACCTCTGCCAGGGCGAGGTCGGTGGAACAGAGGTTTCTCTTGGGGTTTTGGAAGGAAACTCTCCTGTTGAGGTATTTGGGTCCGATGTTGTTTAGGGCTTTGTAGGTGTGGGTGAAGAGTTTGAAAGTGACTCTCTTCTTGACGGGGAGCCAGTGGACGCCTCATAAGTGTTGGGTAATGTTTTCGCGACTTGGTGTCCCAAGGATGAGTCTGGCTGTGGCATTCTGGATGATTTGGAGTTTGTGTAGAAGAGTTCTGTTGATTCCGGCATAGATGCAGTCCCCGTAGTCCAGCCTGCTGGTATTGAGCGCGTAGGTGACGGTCCTTCTGCAGTCAGGGGGGATCCATTTGAAGGTCTTACGGAGAATGTGCAGGCAGTTGAAGCTAGTGGAGGTGACGGTGTTGATCTGGCGGTTCATGGAGAGGGAGGAGTCAAGGATGATGCCGAGGTTTCGTGCGTGGTCTGTAATCCAGCGTGAAATTTAAATATGTTTGGGATTTTTATTCCTTTTGTTTTTAAACATCAGTATATCACGCTATGAAACTACACATTTTTCTATCAAAGATACCCTTTTCATTTTAAGTAAAAACATTACAAGAACATCTTATCTTTTTCACACACTCTCACTGATAGAAAATCAAAAACCTCCATGTGACTTTGCTAAATAAAGAGAGGAGACAGGTGGTTATATTTCAAGTCCCACAGGTTGTCACAAGTGCAGTCTGGAGATACATAGTGCTGCCTTCTTCAATGTGGCTAGATACACTGAATTACATACTGTTCTGTGCTGCACTTTAGGAAACTACTTCTACAGTACCGGAGAGCTACCAGGAGCTCCCGAGCTACCCGTTCGACTCCCCTGCAATGCCATCACTTAGCACAAAGACGTCACCTGCATTTACACACACATGCATTCTTTCTCTCTTTCACCACAGTATCATACAAGGCACCATATTAATCCATAGCTTTGCATGCTTGTTGTCAAAATTCAGTGTATTAGCGAGAAATGCCCCTGTTCATGAAGCTGTGGTCAAATGTTGGTGTCAGAAACATGCTTTCAAATTAAGCATGGAATAGTGCTACAGCCATGCAGATGTTATGCTTATTTTGATAGTGTTCTTACTGTTCTATGTCCAACATAAGTCTCCCACATTAATTGCTAAAACATTTTTTTTTAAATGCCATATTCGTCTGCAGTGTAGGCGTTTACAGTCATGTAATATAAGCAAACTTTACTTCTGCTCCATAACATTTGCTCTTTCTGGTTCATGTATTGTAAAGTTTTGAAACATTTTTTTAGCAATATTCCCTTTTGTTTCACACCTTATGCCCTTATTCACTGAAGTCTTCAGGTTTGTGCTATTATGGGCTAGCGAAGATAAATAACTCATATGGGCAGGCATTACAGAAAACAAATTCACTTACCATAGCCAAAACCTTTTGGTTTTGCCATAGCTTGTTTGTGATAGCGGGTGAAGCAGAGCCCTAATGCTACTATGAGTTACACTGTCAGAGTTCTCCTAAAGTGCATCCATTCCGACCTGTAATAAGCACAGCAAACCTACCACTGGGACTTCCAGAGAATTCTCACAACTCTCTTCTCCGAATTGCACAATTTACTGAAATGAACTTGGCTTGCTCTACACACTTCTATATCATGAATTAGACATTGTAGGCAGCCTAAAAACACATCTATACTGATCTTCCACACACCGCTCTCCTAGTCTTGAGACACGACATGTAAGTAGCACTTAGGCACTTCGGTTCGAACCTTCACCATCCCTGTGCTTCAAGTAATGAAACATTCAACCAGCTTTCATGACGCACATTTGTGTGCACTGATATCCCAGTACTGAAACACCAGCAGAGCCCTCCTAATGTCCTTTGATTGGTCTTGCACTGTGTACTGATATTCCAGTGGGGACATTCACAGAAATCTTCACATGAATATGATACATAGAAGTAAGCAATCTAGACATTATACTGACCCTTGGGCCCTCATTACGAGATAGGCGGTATATCGCTTCTTATTTTGTTCGTCCAAGTATAACACACCACTGTACATATGTTTGTTATTGTTCTGCTCTTCTTTTTCTTTTATGTATATGTAACATTTAGTGACTGTACAGCGCTCTGATATCCGCAAGGATCTTGTTCGCGCTCTATAAAACTTTCAAAATAAATAAAAATAAAATAAACTACGTTTCAGTGCTGGCCTGCGTCTTCCATCACAGCTCCCACAATGCATCTCTGCTGTGTTCTGAACCATCCACAGAAATGCCAGCAATGGGACACTGGCAGGACTTGATCCATACTTGCACTCACTGATAGGCCAGTATTGAGATATTTAGAGGGCTTTCATGGGATTGGGCGTTTAACATTTCCATAGAAATCTAAATGTAACCCCCAGGTTACATGCCCCAGTGGGCTCTTACGGTATTAATGCACCCACATGCGAGGAACGCATACTTGCTACTGAGTCCCCAATCCTGACTAATCAACCAAACAATCCTCATTGGAGGGGGTACCCCACATCACACATACCCTGCGGATATGTCCCTGCATTCAAGAAGTTAGAATGACACACACATAGAAAAACCACGCACACACAGAAGCAGATGAAAGCATACCGAGTTATAGTACCTTTTAGACATTTATACAGGTAAAACACTGACAGGTGCACCTAGAGACAAGACAAAGGTAATGTATTTATTTAATTAAGGAGTTTTATATAGCGCTAGCCTGACCCGAGGGTATCGGAGCACTTCACAATAGTTTTTTAGCAAGATTCATACAATAAGCAGTATTCTACATATAAGTTCGGCAGTCCAAGTGTGCTGAGCAGCATTGAGGTAGCATGTGAGTCCGGAGATAACCTCATAGAGTGCACGTTGTCTTGGGGTTGTACCAATTAAGGGGGAGCAGTTGGGGGTCGAATAGCGGGGAGGAGGAAAGTGAGGTTCCGTGAATTCTGAACCCGTGTTTGATGTTCTGGTTCCGTTACGATTTCGGTAGCAGTGAACCGTAACTAATGAGTTCAGCAAGTGCGAGTGTTTTCGCCATGTTGCACACAAGGATTCACGGTGTATTTGAAGATTCCATTGTGAACCATAGTTCTCATTCCGTGTAAGACAGCCATTTTGTGGTTGCCCTCACATAGGCCGATGACTGCGGCTGACTGAGTTTTTTAAGACCTATGCCCTTTAGCTGAGGTTCGCGCTGAGGTTTGGATGAGCCAAGTGAACTCACCTCGTTGCCTGAAGCTGACCTTGATGAACTAGTTTCCTCGCCCGGTAGCTGATCAAGATTAAGGATCAGAGCACAGGACATCGTAAAGTTTTATTGCACACAAATATGCCTTATCCTACTTCTACCTGTTTTCTGTTTCTCTCTTTATGGTCTATTTATGATATGGGTCGTGGCCTCCTTGTTATGGGTTCGTTTGGCCCGTCTAAAGAAGAATGTTGGGTTTGACCGATGATTGATCATGGGCTGGGCAACTGAAAAGTGGGTTTTACTGACATGTGATTCCTTTGGTGTGGGTACATGTGATTGGACAGTTTGTAAATATTAGGTATTTGTCTGGAATGTGATTTTTGGCATAAAAAGGGATGACTTGCTTTGTAAAATCGAGCAGTCTCCTGAGAACTCATATCGTGATGATTTCTAGGACTTCTGTTACTGGCTGCAGTCAATAAATTCAATCTTTGACATCACCGAGGAGAGTCCCGTGTCTCTGTATTCTAAGACAGGTGAACCCGAAGACTTTGGGCGTGCCCCTGGCGCCGCCGGGTCTTAAATAACCCGGTTCTTCAGTTGGTGCCCAACGCGGGGCGACAGCAAGCGGTACCGGTCCAAGCCTGAAGATCGTGAGGAGCTTCGTCAGGAAATTCCGGAAGAAGGGCCCCCACTCCATCGACCCCGGTATGTCGAACGTGGTCTGAAGGTCTTTGCTGCGAGGTTTCCCGCTTTCTAGACGGCTACGAAGGACCGCTGCCCTGACTGCTGCCCTGTCTTGGACCCCCCTTTGTGCAGCTTTGTAAGGCGAGACGATAGACGGGTCTTCTGGTGACGTGACTGATACCTTAGTTAAGTATACGTGGGTCGCTCCCAGTTCTTTGTTGTTCTTTGTTTTTGGTTCTTTGAATACTTAGTTTTTGGGTCTTTGATTTGGGTATTGCAATTTCCAAAGTTGAGGGACTCGTATATTTGCGAGACTATCGTTGCAGATAATCCCTTGAAGTTTGAAGCTAGATTAGTGAGCGAAGATGCCTAGTCTTAGCAAAATTAGGAGAATATTCTGTTGTGGTTGTAACAAGGATTCCCGATTGGAGGAATCATGTCCGATACCCCCAGTTGGAACCCCGACTTATGAACTTTATTCTAAACACGGCGTGGGCCCCATTACGTTCAATAAAGTATGGGTCCGCTATACTAGAAAAGATGGGGTTTTACGATGGCCCCAATATGGTAGTTTTGACACTGCGATTTTAGATAATCTAGAAACGAAATTGTTTAGAAAGAAAGCCTGGCCGGCGATGTTTGACTCCTTTCGCCTTTGGCGTAAAGAAGCTAGACAACGAGAAATCAAACAAGCTAAAAGAGATAAGAGAGAAAAGGGGTTGTCGATAATGCAAGCTGCCAGGCAGTTTAAAGAGGATGAAGAAGATAAAGCAATTGAGGTATCAGATAGGCAACATAATATGGCTATTGATAAATGTTATCCAGCGTTGCCACCTCTCCTTGAGAAGGCGACAAAGGACCCTGAAAGGGACCCTTTAATGTCGCATCTATTGAGATTACCACCCCCTTATGCACAGAGTGCTACGGCACCTCCTCCACCTCTAGTTGTTCCACCCCCTGGTCCTGCTCCACAGCCAGCTCCTCCCCAGTTAGTTCCTCCTCCTACGGCGCAGCCCCCTCTGGGGCCGCCGACTGTGCTATCAGTTCTGCCTCAAACTTCTTCATCTAACTCTCCTGTACCTTCGATTTCTCTCCCTACTACTGCTACGTTTCTATCACCTCAAAATACTTTGTCTCCTGTCCTTATGACAGCTTCTCCTTCTGCTCGACAAAGAATTGCCTGATACTGTTACTGGTCTTTTGTCTCCTTTCTTTGGGTCTTTGAGTATGACCCCTGTTTCTGCACGTAGGCAATTATGTAGCCAGCTTCCTGGTCCCGAAGAATGGGCTGTGTTAGACCTTTTGGCTCGCAAATGGATTTCGAATGTTTCAAGGTATAATTTAGAGTCAGTTATGGATGTCTTCCTGCAGTGGGAAGCACCCAAGCAGAGATATGTGTTTGATGTAATGTGTACTTTCCTCCGTGAGGAATGGGCAGATAGTGATCTGGGTTCAGTCCCGGTAGAATTACTAAATGTCCAGTCTGAGTTTGCGAAAGGGACAATAGTGGGTCCCGGAATTGAGGATGCGGTTGCGATGGTGCTTGCGTTTAGGAGCGATTTTCCTTCTCAGCGACTGTTTGAGTCTGATTCCACAGTTAGGAGAAAAGTACGACAATATCCAATGAGAGAGGTTCCCCCAGCTTGGAGAGAAGGGGACGCAAACGCTAATCCGCCTGTCCTGCCTCATTTTCAGAGAGTATGGGTACATGTGCCACGGAAGAGAGTAGAAGTTTTGGCCCTTAAACAGTCTTTACCTGATCCCCGTAAGAATCCAGCTGGCTATTACAAAGAATTGTCCCAAACAGTTGACGCATGCATCATGAACTTAGCCGACATAGATATGCTGTTGGGTAATGTAGTACCTCAACCTCTATGGGCAAAAATTTGTCATGAGGATCATGCAATTGAGTTAGGTGATACATGGGTGAATATCGCTGCTGCGGATGGTAGACAGGTTGGTGGAGCTAAGCCTGAGCCTCTGGTGGCAGATCTACCTGGTAGAATTATAGATCTTATGAAAACGATGATGCCAGCGTTACGAGTAAATTGGGACAAGTTAGCAGCATGTAAGCAGAAGAAGGACGAAAGTGTATCTGATTTCTTCACTAGGTTTGAAGAGACATTTATAGATCACAGTGGTCAGGATATGAGTACGGAAGGTGGCCAAAGATTGTTTGTAGATAAGTTTGTCTTTAACTTACTTCCTGAACTGTGTAATAAGTTGAAAGATTCTGAGAGTTCTTGGGCTGTTTCCTCGTCGGCCCAGATATTGGCGACTGCACAGTACTATGAGAATAGGGATAAGGACGAGAAAGAAAGAGTAGAGAAAAAGACAAAAGACTTGAAGACAAAGGTTCTTTTGCAGCAGGCGTATCCGCCTCGCTCGAATCAGCAAGAATCACAGCAATGCCCACAGTTTCAACAACCTCCACCATTTCAGAGACCGCAACAGACGGCTGGGTATTTTCCTCCAAGACCTCCTTTGGGCTTAAATCAGTGTGCGTATTGTAGGGAGGAAGGTCATTGTAAAAATGAGTGCCCTGTTTTACAACAGCGCGCGAGTGGTATGCCGGCCCCAAGAGGTCGTGGTGGTTTCCAGGAAGTGTTTAGGGGTAGAGGACGTGGTGCATTTCCTCAGAACGAACGTTCCTTTCCCCCACAAAATTCTATGAAATATTTTGATCAACAGAAAATTGCATCTGGCCAGTCGACTCAGTACTATGCTGATGACTACTATGTTGAGAGTGAGAATGCTGACTATAATGATTGCTAGGACAGCCATGGACAAAGAGAGGGAGTAGTGTTGGTTCCAGTAGATCAGAGTGGGCCTTATGTTGCAGTAGCCACATCGGGTGTGGTAGAGCCTTTTCTTTTGGATACTGGTGCAGCAAAGAGTTCTATCATGCACTCTAAACTCCCTGGCGCACCTTTGTCTGGCTTAACGATTGTTTCGGTAGGATTCTCTGGCGCCCCAGTTCGTAATCCAGTTTCTAGTCCCTTGTCTCTTTCTATAGGGCCTTGTGAATTGGAAGCACCTCTCATTTTAACGACAGGTTGTGGTGAGAATTTGTTGGGTTTGGATTTGTTGAAAAGGTTGAATGCGACATTTCATTGTTCTCCTTCGGGAGTACAACTTACATTGGGTAAGAAAGTGATCTCTCCGATGTATTTGTCTAAAGATCGGCTTCCACCGGAATTGCGTTCTCTCCCTGATTCTCTTTGGGCTGCTGGTCCTAATGATGTGGGTCTTTTGGAGATTCCACCTTACGTTGTAACGCTTAAAGCGAATGTTAAATTGCCACGCATCTCCCAATATAGGATTTCTAGCGATGGCAAATGAGCGCTTTTAGCAATCATTTATGATTTGATTGAGAAAGGTGTGATCGAAGAAACGAGAGGTAATGTGTGTAACAGTCCCGTTTTGCCTGTCCTGAAGCGCACTGATTCTTCTCAGCCACCTGTCTACAGGTTTGTGATCGACCTTCGAGAGGTTAACAAAATTGTCGTGCCACAGTTTCCTGTTCTTCCGGACATTACTGCTTTACTGACTGTGATTCCTGCTTCAGCTGCCTAGTTTTCGGTTATAAATCTGAAGAATGCTTTCTTCAGTATTCCAATTGCCGGAGAGAATAGAGATATTTTCGGCTTCTCGTTAGGAGCCCGAAGCTTCCGGTTTAAACGTGCTCCTCAAGGCTATTGCGAAAATCCTTCCATTTACAGCCAGGCTTTGAAAACTCAGCTTGACACTCTTGTGTTGCCTGCTGGTACTGCTCTTATCCAGTATGTTGACGATTTATTAGTGGCTGCTGATGATGAGGAAACTTGTAAATCAGCTACTATTTCTTTGTTGCGACATTTGTCTGACCTGCACCATAAAGTGTCACCTTCAAAGTTGCAGTATTGCCGCCAAGAGGTGACCTACTTAGGTCATCTCTTGTCGAAGGAGGGAAGAAGGTTGACCCCAGAACGAATTCAAGCGATTGCTCAAATGACTGTGCCTAAAACGGAGAGAGAGGTACGTGCTTTTCTGGGTATCACGTCATATTGTAGACAGTGGATTCCGAACTTTTCTTTGTTGGCAAAACCTCTGTTGGCATTGACTTGCAAGGATATACCGAACTCTCTTCCTTGGTCTGACAAATGTCAGAAAAGTTTTTCTGAGTTGCGTGATGCGTTGTGTTCTGCTCCAGTGTTGGGTATTCCTGACTACAGTAAGCCTTTTACACTCTATGTCCACGAGAGAGAGGGTTGTGCATTGTCAGTTTTGACTCAACAATTCGGTGATAAACAGCGTCCATGTGCGTATTTCTCGTCAACTTCAGATCCGGTAGTCAGAGCATTGCCAAGTTGCATAAAAGCTACAGCAGCAGCGGCTGTTTCTATCCGACAGTCTGCTGGGTTGGTGATGGATAACACGTTGATTATGATGGTTCCACAGGCAGTGGATACTTTGTTAAATAGAACCAAGACTCAGCACCTTACTAGTGCGAGATTGTCGGGCTATGAGTTGACGCTTTTGGCTAGTCATGTGCACATCAAGCGGTGTAATATATTGAATTCAGTGACATTGTTGCCTATTTCTGTAGATCCAGATGGTCAGGAGCAGCATGATTGTTTTCATAGGACGGAAGAGGAAACGAAGGGTAGAGTCGATCTGAAAGACACTCCTCTTTCGGATCTGATGGTACGCTATGGGTTGATGGGTCATGCTACAAGCTCCCGAATGGGGATACGACTGCAGCATATACCCATACGACATTATGCACAATTGTTGAAACTGCACGAGTGAGCCATGATTCGGCACAAGCAGCGGAATTGATTGCATTAACGAGAGCGTGTATTTTGTCTGAGGGAAAGAGAGTGAATGTGTATACCGATAGCCAGTATGCGTTTGGTGTTGCACACAGTTTTGGACGTTTGTGGAAAGAAAGGGGATTTCTCACATCCCATGGGACTAAGATCCAACATGGGCAGTTGGTAAATGAGCTTCTTAAATCACTTACTTTGCCAAAGCATGTTGCGATTGTGAAGTGTAGTGCTCACCGGAAGGTTACGGATGATGTTGGTCGTGGTAATGCGTTTGCGGATGAAGTGTGAAATCAATCCAGGCTAAAGCCACTGAAAATGAAAAGAGTGTGTGGAGAGAAACTACGGGTAGATTGGATTCGACTGGTTGTTGGGTTGAGTTATCAGAACACCAAAGATGGATGTTGCCGGATGCATATGTGCTTGCGGTGGTTACGATGGCACATGGGTTGTCTCACATTAGTGCGAAAGGAATTTGTAAGTTGTTGGCTCCAGTATGGCTGAATGCTGGAATTCCTAAATGTGCTGAGAATGTGGTCAAGAATTGTATGGTGTGTTTGATGTATAATCCAGGTAAGGGAACTCCAACTCCAGCTGGTCACTTTGCGCCTCCGACGTATCCGTTCGAGGTTCTGCAATTGGATTTTATCCACATGGAAAGATACAACAACCTGAAATACGTCCTCGTAGTTGTTTGTGCCTTTTCTAGATGGGTAGAGGCATACCCCCTCAAAGATAATACTGCCTCGTCCACAGCTAAAGTCTTGCTCAAAGAATATTTCCCTAGGTTTGGGTTGCCAAGGATTTTGTGGAGTGATAACGGAAGTGAGTTTGTGGGGAAGATTATGAAGAGAGTGTGTGAGGGTTTGGGCATAAAACAAAAATTTCATGCTGCAAATCATCCCCAATCAGCTGGATTAGTGGAATGTTACAATGGCACTTTGAAGCTAAAGTTAGCCAAAAATCAGGCGAGTTCTGGTCTCCAATGGCCCGATGCTTTGCCGTTGGCACTTTTGTCAACTAGAACTACAGTGCATTCCCGAATCGGACTTAGTCCGTATCAAATAGTCTTTGGTCGACCGGCAAATGTGTGGGGAGTGCTGAGACCAATGAAATTTAGTGATATTGACTATCCTGTGTTGGTGGATTATCTGTATGACCTAACGGCTAAATTGCGTGTCTTGCATCAACAGGTTCACGATAACCTACCACCAGCCTCTGTGGACCCAGGTCACACCATCAATCCCGGTGACTGGGTCCTCGGGAAAAATTTTCAACGAACCAAGAACGACCAGCCCCGCTGGACAGGCCCTCACCAAGTACTGTTGGCTACGATAACATCGGTGAAAGTCTTTGGAAAGAAAAATTGGATCCACGGCGTACATTGTAAGAAGGCACCTTTGCCTCTGCCGTACGACCAGTGGATCCGTGATGGTATTGCAGATTCTGAGACTGAAAGCTTGCCGAAGTTCACACCGTTTAGCGACGCTGAGTTGGTATGGAGAGGGTGTGAGAAGGAAGACGATGATGTCTTACAAGCAGCTGTGCCTTTATCTTTGAGATTGGACACCACCGAGCATGAACTGTTATTTAAAAACCAGACAGAGGCTGGGAAAAACCGTTATGATCTACGACCTAGAAGCAATGAATAAATAATTCCTTTTTGATTTCGGAACCGCACTCTCTCAGCCGAAAAACTGTTTTGATTTTCCTTTTTCCTTTTTTTTTTGCAACCGCCATCCGGGTCCAGCTGTAGGGTCGCGGTGTAAAGACTTGGGAGTGCAGCCGTGTAGACACAAGGTCGACGGTTCTGGTTGGTCCCAGGGCGTTCCCTGGACTGACAGACGCACTCCTTAGCAAAACAAAACCAACCGCCGCGAACAGCCCAGTTAGAGGATGGAGTTTTTTGAGTTCGAGAGAGCTGCTGAGAAAATGAACTTTAAGATGAGACTATGTAGAATAATGCCTAGCAAATATTTTCTGATTACATGTATTCTGATGTTCTTTAGCATGACGTTAACTTTGGTGGGTTGGATTGTCTTTTCTACTCAATTGACTTCTGCACCCATTTCCCAACCTACGACCTTTCCTACTACTACTTCTTTGCATTCTTTTCATATCTTACAGACTAGAAGGTCAGAATTTGTACATAACACATTCGCACAGCTACTGCATCAACATCAGTTGGCAGTGAACATCACTAATTGTTGGGTGTGTGGTCTTATGCCACATACTACAGATAGAGTTGTTCCCTATCTGATCCTACCGTTTAGTCAGAATGGGTCGCTATGGGCTTTTCAGACGATGTTCATTTATGCCCTGGAAGTCTATCCCCTGCATTCCATGAGAGATAACTTGAGTAATCAAGCCTTGGTGAAGGGAGTTAGGAATATGAGCAGTGATATCGATACATACAGGACTATTCCCAGGGAAGAGTTATCGGCTTATGTTTGATGGAACACGACAGGATACAGTGTTAGTCTGAGTGAAAGGCAGAAACGAAAGAGATCACCTCCGATTTGGGTCGTACCCCACCAAGGTCAATTCTGTCTACAAGGTAATGGCAAAAATTCGAAAGCTCAGCTGGGGAAGAGTGTTTGTACTCAGACGTATGTTTTTACGTCTCAATCTTCCCCGCCGTTTTTGGCAGCTAAAGGCACTTATGCATGGGCGAATTTTGAGGATTCGCAATCCGCGAAATTGCGTATTTACGGATTCGCAATCCGCAAAATTCGCGAACTCTCGTGAATTTTACGGATTTTTTTATTTTTGCGTGTTCGCGGGCACTTTGCGTGTTCGCGGGGCGCTTTGCTTGTTCGCGTTTTTTTTTTTGCCTGGTTCATCACTGCCACCCTCTCGTTTTTTATGCCCTTCTGCCCTCTGTACCACTTGTTTTTATGCTTTTCTGCCCTCTGCCCCACTCTTGTTAGTGCCCTTTTGCCCTCTGCCCCACTGGTTTCTGTGCCCTTCTGCCCTCTGCCTAACTCATGCCCTCTGTCCCACTTTGTGCCCTTCTGCCCTCAGCCATAAGTCAGCTTCAACAGGAAGCACTAATAGATAAAGTAAAGCAGGTGCTCGAGTTGAAGGTCAAATTAAGTTACACAGCCATTAATCACCCCAAGTTTGGGGTGATTAATGATTAAGTAACTGAATTTGAGCTTCAACTCTAGCACCTGCTGAGGTAACGGGTTTAATTCTGGACCCTATCGTTGTCCCGGTATCGAGGTCCGATACCCGTGTCCCGAAACATCAACGTACCATGACGAATTTGGTGTCGACGAACCGATAATGATTAGGACATCATTCCTATGCATTTGCGTCATGATCGAGACATGCTAACACCCCTGAATCGTAGTTTCCGTCCCGACCCCTCAGACTCCATTCCATTTTGTGTCTTGCCCTCATGATAAGTCAATTAAAGGTCGAGCTTGATCTCAAAGGACACGTCCACCTTCCCTGACTCCCCCCTGACCTGTCCCAACTGACTCCCTTGCCTCCAGCCAAACCTGTTTAGGCAGCTCCTCGCCCAGTGGCCAAACACGATAGCATCAATGCACAACATACCACAAACCATTCATCGCGTACAGATCATGTTTTCTACACACATACACACCTGTCCACGCTCCCTGTTTATGGCCAGTTTTATGACTAGGAGGTGCCTTCTTTTATTGGGGCTCCACCGATATCTGATGGAAGTTCCGGGCTTGGCTGGGTAATCTATCACGAATCGGACATCTAAAATACGGGCTTGCCTACATGACTTCGCTCTTTTGTATTATTGTAGAAATATGTGTATAGCCATATCATAAACTCAAGAATTCTTGCTTGCAGCTATTATTTCTGTATATAAGGAGAAGGCTGGTTCTGTAAAAACGAACAGTCTCCTGAGAACACATGACCCGTGTTTGTCGTGCTTCTAGGACTTCTGTTACTTGGTAGCTGCCAATAAAACTTGATCTCTGACTGCGACTAGAAGACTCCGTGTTTCTGTGGTCCGGAACAGGGAGAACTCAGAGGTCTTCGGGTGTTATCCCCTGGCACCAAACGGGTTCCTAAAAACCCGTTACCTCAGTTGGCGCCCAACTCGGGGCGGTATCAAGCGGCGACGGTCCAAGCCAGATGTTCGTGAGGAGCTTTGTGTGAAAATTCCAGAGGACGGCCAGCCACTTCAGCGACCCCTGTATGTCGACGTGGTTCCGAAGGTCTTTGCTGCGAGGTTCCCCGCGTCCCGACGGCTACGAAGGACTGTTGCCCTGACTATCGCCTTGTTTTGGACCCAGTGATCCTTGGTAGAGCGAAACGATAGACGAGTCTTCTAGCGACGTCACCGATCTTCAAATACTTCAGTTAAGTATAAGTGGAGCGTCTCCCAGTCCTTAGTTTGTCCTTAGTTTTTGGTATCCTTGAGATACGCTTTGATTTGGTACTTGCAAGCCCCAAAGCCGAAGGACTTGTGTATTCACGAGAAATATCGTAACAGATAATCCTTTGAAGTTTGAAGCTAGACTAGTGAGCAAAGATGCCTGGTTTTAGCAGACTTGGAAACTTGTTTTGTCTTGGTTATAGTAAGGACTCCCGATTAGAGGATTCCTGTCCGGTTCCTCCGATTGGAACTCCAACATATGAGCTCTATGTAAAGCACGGCGTAGGTCCTATCACATATAATGAAGTATGGATAAAATACACCCGCAAGGATGGTGTTTTAAAATGGCCCCAATATGGTAGTTTCGACTCAGAAATATTAGATAACCTAGAGGTCAAATTATTTAAGAGAAAAGCCCGGCCGGCGATGTTTGACTCTTTCTGCTTATGGCGCAAAGAAGCCAAACAGAAAGAAATAAAATTAGCAAAAAGGAATAAAAGAGGTATGTCAATGGTACAAGCTGCCGTTGCATACAGAGATAACGAGGAAGAGCAAGAAAGCGAACAAATACTTAGGAGCAAGAAACTAGGAGTAGATAAATGCTACCCGATGTTACCAAATAAGGGACAAGATCAAGAGGAGAGATCCGAGAAAGATCCATTAATGTCCCACTTATTAAACTCACCTCCACCGTATGCGTTAAACGCTACCGCACCTCCAAAGCATTTTACTATACCGCGCCCCGGCGCACGTAACCCAGCTCTTGCACGAACGCCAGCTCCTATTCAGCTGGTCTCTACTTCTCCGGCGCAGCCTTCTCAAGGGCCGCCATCTTCGCTACCTACTCCATCTACTTCTACGACTTTGCCTACAGCTCCAGCCATTGTCTCTGATACTACGTCTGCTACTACTTCAACTTCCTCTGCTATTGCCTCTACTACTTCTTTGCCTCAGCCTGTTTTTTCCGATGCACTTGCTCCTCCGCAGGGTTCTCCTTCTATTAGACAAAGAGTGACGGGTACCGTCACTGGTCTGCTTTCACCTTTCTTCGGGTCGCCTAAAACGACCCCTAAAACAGAAGATAGACAGTTACGTAGTCAACTGCCTGATTACGAGGAAAGAAAAGTGCTGAATGAACTAGCCCGTAAATGGATTACGGATACTGTTAGATATGATGTTCAGTCTGTTATGGATGTTTTCCGCCAATGGAATGCACCCACTCAGAGATACGTATTCGAAGAAATGTGTGTATATCTAGGCGAAGATGTGAAGACAAATGATCCCAAATACACAATGAACGAACTACGGCGTACACGCTTTAAGTTCTATGAAGGTATGATTATAGGTGCAGATGTTGAGAAAGCGATAGAGTTATTGCTCTCTTATAGGAGTAAGGGAAACGTCTCTAGATCATGTCACGAAGACGATACACCAGGTGGGAAAAGAGTGAGACAGTACCCCATGAGAGAGGTTCCTCCGGTTTGGAGGGAAGGTGATGCGAATGCAAATCCACCAATTCTGCCTCATTTCCAGCGTGTATGGGTACATGTCCCCTGGAAAAGATCCGATGTCTTAGCACTCAAGCAGACACTGCCTGATCCTCGTAAAAACCCGACTGGGTATTATAAGGAGTGATCACAAACTGCAAGCTCATGTATAATGAATTTAGCGGATATCGACATGTTGTTTGGGAACGTTGTTCCACATCCTCTATGGAGCAAAATACGCCATACGAACCATGACCAAGAACTAGGTGACTCATGGGCGAACATTGCCGCTATAGATGCTAGACAAATTGGTGGTTCTAAACCTGAGCCGTTAATAGCCGAACTTCCAGGTAGAATTATCGCATACATGAAGACGATAATGCCTGAAGTACGCGTAAACTGGGACAAGCTATCTGCGTGCAAGCAGAAGAAAGATGAGAATGTGTCTGACTTTTTCACAAGATTTGAGGAGACTTTCACCGACCATAGTGGTCAGGATATGGCTACCGAGGGTGGTCAAAGATTGTTTGTAGACAAATTCGTACATAATTTAATCCCTGAACTGTGTAATAAACTGAAAGATTCAGAGAGTGCTTGGGCTGTCTCTACGTCAGCGCAAATTCTAGCAACAGCCCAGTACTATGAAAATAGGCGCAAAGACGAGCTAGATAAAGTCGACAAAAAGACAAAAGATTTAAAAACTAAAGTTCTTCTCCAGCAAGCGTATCCGCCTCGTACGGCTAGTCAGCCCAATTACCACCAACAACAGCAATATTCGAGAAACGCGCAAGGAAACGAGTTTTCCCATCAGCGTATTGCTTATGGCCCGAATCAATGTGCGTATTGCAAAGAAGAGGGTCACTTTAAAGGTAATTGTCCGGCTCTTGCGCGACGTTCGAGCGGTGCTCCAGGTGTAAGGGGAAGAGGTGGTCAACATGCCCCTAGAGGTAGGGGCCATGGAAGTTTCACCCAGAATACGACTTCCTTTCCGCCTCAGAATTCGATGAACAGCTTTGACCAACAGAATAATGCGTCGTCCAGGTCAGCTCAGTACTATGCTGACGACTATTACACCGAACACGAAAATGAGGGTAACGATTGCTAGGACAGCCATGGACAAAGAGAGGGAGTTGTTTCAGTTCCAGTAGATCAGAATGGACCTTATGTCAAGGTAATTACGGCAGGAGTGTCAGAGCCATTTCTGCTGGATACTGGTGCTACAAAAAGTTCTATCATGCACTCGAAACTTCCTGGCGCACCTTTGTCTGGCGAAATGAATGTTTCAGTAGGTTTCTCTGGCGCCCCTGTTAGAAACCCGATCTCCAGTCCTATATCTCTTTCTATTGGCCCGTGCGAATTAGAAGCACCCCTCATTCTTACAACAGGTTGCGGTGAAAATTTGTTAGGTTTGGATTTGCTAAAAAGGTTATATGCGACTTTGTACTGTTCCCCCTTGGGAGTACAACTTACTTTAGGTAAGAAAGTCATTTCTCCAATGTATTTGTCAAAGGACAATATTCCGACTGAATTGTCATCACTTCCTGATATACTTTGGGCTAATGGCTCTAATGATGTAGGTCGTTTGGAGATAGCACCGTATGTCATAACATTGAAAGCCAACGTTAGGTTGCCACGTATTCCCCAATACAAAATATCTAGCGAATGCGAGAATGCATTATTGACGATTGTTTATGACCTGATTGATAAAGACGTCATCGAAGAAACAGCAGGAAATGTTTGTAACAGTCCAGTTCTGCCCGTTTTAAAGCGTACTGATCCTTTACAACAGCCTGTGTACAGGTTCGTGATCGACCTCAGAGAAGTGAACAAGATAGTTATCCCACAGTTTCCAGTTGTCCCCGACATTACTGCTTTATTGACGATGGTTCCAGCTTCAGCAAATTGGTTCTCGGTGATTGACCTGAAGAACTTCTTCTTCAGCATCCCGATTGCCGAGGAGAGCAGAGATATTTTTGGATTCAATTTAGGAGGACGAAGCTTCCGCTTCAAGTGCGCTCCTCAAGGCTACTGCGAAAGCCCATCAATATTCAGTCAGGCCCTGAAAACACAACTAGACACGATTATTCTACCGAATGGTTCAACTCTGATTCAGTACGTAGACGATCTGCTGATCACTGTAGACACTGAAGAAATTTGCAAGAAAGCTACGTTATCATTATTACGTAACTTATGTGACATGAAGCCCAAAGTCTCTCTCTCCAAACTACAATTTTGCCGACAAGAAGTAACCTACTTAGGTCACATCTTGTCGAAGGAGGGAAGGAGACTGACACCAGAAAGAATACAGGCAATTGCAGAACTAAGTGCCCCAAGGACACAGAGAGAGGTTCGAGCCTTTTTGGGCATTACATCGTACTGTAGACAATGGATACCGAATTTCTCACTACTAGCTAAACCCTTGCTGGCACTACTCTGCAAAGACACGCCAAATCCTATGCCTTGGTCTGAAGATTGCCAGACGAGTTTCCACAAGTTGCGTGATGCATTATGTTCGGCTCCTGTGTTGGGAAACCCCAACTACAGTAAGCCTTTTACATTATATGTCCATGAGAAGGAAGGTTGTGCATTATCAGTTTTAACACAACATTTTGGGGACAGACAGCGCCCATGCGCGTATTTTTTGGCAACTCTAGACCCTGTGGCTAAAGCCCTACCAAGTTGTCTGAGGGCTACCGCCGCAGCAGCTGTGTGCATTCGACAATCCGCTGGATTAGTCATGAACAATACTCTGATCGTTATGGTTCCGCATGCAGTAGACATTTTACTAAACAGGACGAAGACACAACACCTTACTAGCGCTCAACTATCCAGTTACGAACTTACACTGCTAGCAAGTCACATCCACATAAAGAGGTGCGATGTACTGAATCCCGCAACGTTATTACCCATTCCGACAGAAACAGACAAGATTGATAACCATGACTGCTGTTTTAGGACAGAAGAAGAGACAAAAGGGAGAGTAGACTTACAGGACACTCCCCTTCCTGAATGAAACGATACTTTATGGGTGGATGGTTCATGTTTCAAGCTGCCGAATGGTGATACGACTGCAGCATATGCCGTAACGACATTACACACCATTATAGAGACCGCGCGCATTTCCCATAATTCTGCACAAGCTGCAGAGCTAATTGCGCTTACCAGAGCATGTGTGTTAGCGAAAGGAAAGCGAGTGAATGTGTACACTGACAGCCAATACGCCTTTGGTGTGGCTCACAGTTTTGGGAGATTGTGGCGTGAACGTGGGTTTCTTACGTCACATGGTGCAAAGATACAACATGGTCAGTTAGTTAATGAACTCCTCGAGTCACTGACCTTGCCACTACAAGTCGCAATTATAAAATGCAGTGCACACAAAAAGATTCAGGATGATGTTGGCCGCGGGAATGCATTTGCAGACGAGGTTGCTAAAGAGACTGCAAGGAACACAATGAGTCGGATGTATGTTGTAGGTCCCGCTAGATGGATTACTGATGTGGGAATGTGTGAGGACACCATCGAAAGCGTGAAATCTATACAAGCCGAGGCAACTGAGAAAGAGGTGAATGAATGGAGAGAAAGTAAGGGTAGGTTAGATGCGAATGGTTGTTGGGTCGAATTGTCAGAACACCAGCGATGGCTATTACCTAACGCCTATGTACTTGCAGTAGTAGCAATGGCTCATGGATTTGCGCACATCAGTTCGAGAGGAATCTGTAAAGTATTGGCCCCAGTATGGCAAAATAGCAATATCCCTAAATATGCAGAGAATGTGGTCAGAAACTGTATGGTGTGTTTGAAGTACAATCCCGGTAGGGGAACCCCAACTCCAGCTGGTCATTTTGCGCCTCCAACGTATCCGTTCGAGGTTTTGCAGCTCGATTTCATTCACATGGAGAGATGCAACAATCTGAAGTATGTGCTCGTTGTTGTTTGCGCTTTCTCCAGGTGGGTGGAAGCATACCCCCTTAAGGACAATACTGCCTTGTCAACTGCCAAAGCCCTTGTCAAAGAGTTCTTCCCGAGATTCGGCATGCCTAGAATCGTCTGGAGTGATAATGGAAGTGAATTCGTAGGACGCGTGATGAAGAGAGTGTGTGAGTGTTTAGGGATACAACAAAAATTCCACTCTGCGAATCACCCCCAATCAGCTGGATTAGTAGAATGCTACAATGGCACTTTAAAGCTCAAATTAGCAAAGATCCAAGCCTGTACAGGTCTTAAATGGCCTGACGCCTTGCCCCTAGCACTCTTGTCAACGAGAATGACCGTCCATTCCAGGTTAGGACTTAGTCCTCATGAGATAGTCTTTGGCCGCCCAGCCAACGTCTGGGGCGTGCCAAGGCCAAAGAAACTCAGTGAAATAGAGCACCCCGTACTGCTTGACTATTTGTGCGAATTAACAACTAAATTGCGTGTTTTACACCAACAGGTTCACAGCTCCTCTCCGCCAGCCTCTGACGATCCAGGTCACTCCATCGAACCCGGCACGTGGGTCTTGGTGCGGAACTTCCAGCGCACAAACAACGGACAGCCGAGGTGGACCGGACCGTACCTGGTACTTCTTTCAACGAGATCAGCTGTTCGGGTGGAAGGCAAAAAGAACTGGGTGCACGGGACCCATTGTAAACGGGTCCCTCTGCCCCTTCCATACGACCGGTGGGTCAACGAAGGAATTGCCGACTCCGAGACAGAATCCGTACCTCGCTTCATCCCTTTCAGCGATGCACGTTTAAAAGAAACTAGTACCGAAAAGGAGAGTGACCATATTTTACAAGGATTTGTGCCACCGTCAATGCAGTTGGACACTACCGAACCTGAGACCTTGTTTGAAGACCACACCGTACCTGGGAAAGAACAATATAATCTAAGGTCAAGACAAAGAGACTAATAAAAGCAGACTAATGGGATTTCCCTTCCCCCAAGAACTATTTTTGATTTTTTTCAGCTCTCTCACTCTCAGGAAACTTGCTAATTTTTGATTTTCGAACTGCCATCCGGTTCTGCTGCTAGGGTCGCGGTTGAAGACTGGGGAGTGCAACTGGGGACGTTTAGGTCAACGGTTCTGGTTGGTCCAAGGGATTTACCCCGGACTGAACAGAGCGCACTCCTTGGGAGAACCAACCTACCACCGCGGGCAGCAACTAGAGGATGGAGTTTCCTAGGGTAAAGAGACCTACCAGACTCACGAACTTTGAAAGACAATTGTGCACTGTACTGGCCAAAAGAAGGGTTTTGATAACGTGTATTTTAATGTTATGTAGCATAACGATGTTTTTGACTGGTTATACTCTATTCGTATTCCGAGTTACTTTTTCAAATGACACCCGGCCACGACCTCCTCCCACTATCTCTCCACACTACTTTCACCCTCTACCTGAACACGAGTCTGCCAGAAGACTCGAATTTGTAAATAACTCATTCATTCAACTTCTACACCAACACCAGTCCATAATGAACACATCGAACTGTTGGGTATGTGGACTCATGCCGCACACGACTGATAAGGGTATCCCATACTTCATCCTGCCATTCAGTTATTATGGTTCTCTGTGGGCTTTCCAGACCATGTTCCTATTCGCCCTAGAACCATACCCGACCCGTTCTACTGAAAGTGATTCCAGTAACAAGGCACTAGTAGCAGGGATAAGAAATATGAGTAGAGAGTTCAACACCTATCTTACGATTCCCAAAGATGAACTCACTCCGTACACTCATTGGAACGTAACTAAATATGGGGTTTACCTGAGTAAGAGCCAGACAGCAAAGAAATCCCGCCCAGTTTGGATAGTACCCAACCGAGGTCACTTATGTTTACAAGGTATCGGCAGAGATCCCAAAGCACAATTAGGAAAGAGTATATGCACGGAAACCTATGTGTTCGCCTCCCGAACTTCCCCTATACTATTAGCAGCCAAAGGCACGTATTTCGTCTGCCATGACCAAGCCTACACCTGGTTGCCCCCTGACTTCTCAGGTACATGTTTTATCTCATTTCTGCTGCCTCCCACCTACACGGCCAGAGCAGATTACCATCGGACAAGGACAGCTAGAGGGGTCGTGAGTAAAGACGACACCGCGGGTCAGGAATTCGCTGACTTCGCAAAGGGTTTTCTGCCATTTTGGGGGCCTATGGTGAACAGCAGGAATATTCGCCAGTTATCGAGGATAGTTGAATCCGCCGTGATTACAACGGCCGGAGCCCTTGGCAATTTGATGACCGAACTTCAGTCGGATCGACTTATGACCCTTCAGAACCGAGTTGCCCTAGATATCATACTCGCCGATCGTGGTGGTGTGTGTAGAGTGATCCAATCCAGTTGTTGCATTTTCATCCCTGATAACGCACCGACAGTGTACCAGGCCATCTCTAAGTTACACGAGATATCTAGTTCCCTGCACGTAGAAAAAGGGGACTGTTCCTTACTAGGGTGGTTCTGGGAACTGATCGCTACCTGGGGATGGAAAACACTGATCTTCATTGGGATGATCTTAGCACTCCTGTTTATGTTCTGCCTGTGTGTACAGTGCGCTCCTGCACTATGTGGCCTCTGTGCTACCTCATGTGTACGGAAGCCTGTGTCAAGGGACGAACTGAGCAACAGAATGATGCTACAGCAGCATCTCCACGAATTCCTTCATACAGACTTAGACTCGGATTAACATGAATTATTGCCTTATATGAGGGCAAAAGGAGGGTCTGTGGTTCTGAAATTCTGGACCCTATCGTTGTCCCGGTATCGAGGTCCGATACCCGTGTCCCGAAACATCAACGTACCATGACGAATTTGGTGTCGACGAACCGATAATGATTAGGACATCATTCCTATGCATTTGCGTCATGATCGAGACATGCTAACACCCCTGAAACGTAGTTTCCGTCCCGACCCCTCAGACTCCATTCCATTTTGTGTCTTGCCCTCATGATAAGTCAATTAAAGGTCGAGCTTGATCTCAAAGGACACGTCCACCTTCCCTGACTCCCCCCTGACCTGTCCCAACTGACTCCCTTGCCTCCAGCCAAACCTGTTTAGGCAGCTCCTCGCCCAGTGGCCAAACACGATAGCATCAATGCACAACATACCACAAACCATTCATCGCGTACAGATCATGTTTTCTACACACATACACACCTGTCCACGCTCCCTGTTTATGGCCAGTTTTATGACTAGGAGGTGCCTTCTTTTATTGGGGCTCCACCGATATCTGATGGAAGTTCCGGGCTTGGCTGGGTAATCTATCACGAATCGGACATCTAAAATACGGGCTTGCCTACATGACTTCGCTCTTTTGTATTATTGTAGAAATATGTGTATAGCCATATCATAAACTCAAGAATTCTTGCTTGCAGCTATTATTTCTGTATATAAGGAGAAGGCTGGTTCTGTAAAAACGAACAGTCTCCTGAGAACACATGACCCGTGTTTGTCGTGCTTCTAGGACTTCTGTTACTTGGTAGCTGCCAATAAAACTTGATCTCTGACTGCGACTAGAAGACTCCGTGTTTCTGTGGTCCGGAACAGGGAGAACTCAGAGGTCTTCGGGTGTTATCCCCTGGCACCAAACGGGTTCCTAAAAACCCGTTACCTCACTGCTTTACTTTATCTATTAGTGCTTCCTGTTGAAGCTGACTTTTGTAACTATACTAGAGGCTCTGGCAGCTTTCCGGCGCCATTCTAAAATAGTTACAAAAAGTCAGCTTGAACTTTTGACCCAATCCGTTCCGCTCGCGGATTTCGCGGGGAATTTGCGAATTTCCCGGATTGCGAACTTACCGAAAATCCGCAAAATCCGCAAGCGGAACGGATTTTCCGCCCATGCTTAGTATTTTGTTTGTCACAACAGAGCATATACATGGTTGCCCCCTGATTTTTCAGGAACGTGTTATGTTGGATACTTGTTGCCTCCTACGTATACTGCTGCTGCAGATTACCACAAGTACTAAGAAAAGGGGGGTCTCAGCAGGGAGAGACAATTTCACAAAGTGAGGTGATACAAGAAAATTCATTTAACCTGCATTGTTATTTATTCACAATGTAGGTATTTTTCATATTATTATGCATTTGAGGCGGCGTCGGTACAGATTGATTTTGTTCACGACTGTGGATATAAATGACCACTCGTCTATGCACAACGGTACGTTGTCAGTGACCGGACCCCCGACATAATTATTACGCCGGCATCGCATTAATTACTATCTTTATGACGGCAACCACCAACATTTTATGACCTCGAGCAATTCTTCCAGTTGAGAGCACCCTCATCCTCTTCCATCTTGGAGACGAGCAGCCTCTGGTTGCCTGCCCCAACCCCCGTCCTGATGAAGACCCCGATGCAAGGTTTCTACTAATGCCTGCAAACAGTAGAGGGTCGAAACGTCGACAGCCAATATGTTCTTTCAGCTTCACCCCATGATTTGAACATTTATTGTAATATGTGGAGCATGATCATTTTGAATTGATGTATTGAACTCAGGTCTCTTGTTGTGTCCAACATTGGACTTGGATATACAGTACAGTGAGGCTGTTTGGCCGTTTTTTATATTGTCACTATCCTATACCAACACTTCCTTACACTTTATCACCCCCCTTCCCCACCCCTCCTGGGGCACTATGAAATATTTGTGATTTTTGTACTCAAATGCATAATAATCTGGAAAATACCTACATTGTGAATAAATAACAATGCAGGTTAAATGAATTTTCTTGTATCACCTCACTTTGTGAAATTGTCTCTCCCTGCTGGGACCCCCCTTTTCTTAGTACTTATGATACCCAGGTCCCAGTGACTCTGTTTGGGTGAACCCTTTTTGATACGCAGATTACCACAAGACAAGAATTGTTAGAGGTGTTTTCGATCGGGAAGATACCACAGGACAGGAAGTGGGAGACTTCTTTAAGGGTTTCGTACCGTTTTGGGGACCTATGGCTAACAGTAGAGGCTTACGGCAATTGACGAGGGTGGTCGAATCCACCATAAACGAAACTGCCGGTGCCCTTAGTAATCTGACAGCTGAGCTTCAAGCAGATTGCCTTATGACATTACAGAATCGTATATTTTTAGACGTCATACTAGCGGATCGAGGTGGAGTATGTAAAGTGATCCAATCGAGTTGCTGCGTTTTCATCCCAGATAATGCTCCGACAGTATACGAGGCCATTTCCAAGTTACATAAGATCGCCGAGTCTATACATGTGGACAAAGGAGATTGGTCGTTAACTGGATGGTTTTGGGGACTGTTATCCGTTTGGGGATGGAAGATTCTGATGATTATTGGTGTGGCTCTAGCGGTTCTTTTCTCGTGTTGTCTTTGTATACAGTGCGGTCCAGCAATATGTGGCCTTTGTGCTACTACGTGTTTCAGGGGACCGCCTGTCTCGAGAGATGCACAGAGAAACAAGATAATGCTTCAACAGCACCTTGGTGATCTGATGAGAATTGACATCGACTCCGATCTAGACTGAGTAATTGCCTATGTAAGGGCAAAAGGAGGGGCTGAGGTTCCGTGAATTCTGAACCCGTGTTTGATGTTCTGGTTCCGTTACGATTTTGGTAGCAGTGAACCGTAACTAATGAGTTCAGCAAGTACGAGTGTTTTCGCCATGTTGCACACAAGGATTCACTGTGTATTTAAAGATTCCATTGTGAACCATAGTTCTCATTCCGTGTAAGACAGCCATTTTGTGGTTGCCCTCACATAGGCCGATGACTGCGGCTGAATGAGTTTTTTAAGACCTATGCCCTTTAGCTGAGGTTCGCGCTGACGTTTGGATGAGCCAAGTGAACTGACCTCGTTGCCTGAAGCTGACCTTGATGAACTAGTTTCCTCGCCCGGTAGCTGATCAAGATTAAGGATCAGAGCACAGGACATCGTAAAGTTTTATTGCACACAAATATGCCTTATCCTACTTCTACCTGTTTTCTGTTTCTCTCTTTATGGTCTATTTATGATATGGGTCGTGGCCTCCTTGTTATGGGTTCGTTTGGCCCATCTAAAGAAGAATGTTGGGTTTGACAGATGATTAATCATGGGCTGGGCAACTGAAAAGTGGGTTTTACTGACATGCGATACCTTTGGTGTGGATACATGTGATTGGACAGTCGGTAAATATTAGGTATTTGTTTGGAATGTGATTTTTGGCATAAAAAGGGATGACTTGCTTTGAAAAATCGAGCAGTCTCCTGAGTACTCATATCGTGATGATTTCTAGGACTTCTGTTACTGGCTGCAGTCAATAAATTCGATCTTTGACGTCACCGAGGAGAGTCCCGTGTCTCTGTATTCTAAGACAGATGAACCCAAAGACTTTGGGCGTGCCCATGGCGCCGCCGGGTCTTAAATAACCCGGTTCTTCAAAAGTCTTAGAGCTACAATATCTTGAAGAGACGACGAGCAGGGAATAGCATTTTGATGGCGGCTATCCATTCGGGAGAGAGCGGTTGAGGAAAAGGACTTTAAGTTGTTTTTTTAATTTTGTGAAGGACAGGATAGTCCTGATACCGACTAGAATGGCGTTCCAGATTTTGGGTGCATTTCCTGCACAGGACCGTACAGCAGTGTTTTATTTTTGTGTTTTCATGGGGATGAGTAGTAGGGTACTGGAGCTCCTGAGGTTCCTTGTCTTACCAGCCCTCTTGAGTTTGGCAGCCAAATACTCAGGTTTTCCTGTGTGCATGGCTTTATTTGTGATGCATGCAGTTCTGTATCTGGCACGCAGTTCGATTGGGAGCCAGTTTAGTTCTCCGAGTGCTGGTGAGATGTGCTTGTCTTTCCTGATTCCAGTGACCATTCTAGCTGCTGCGTTGAGAGTAGTTTTGAAAGGGGCTAGGTGCGATTTTGTTGTACCAGTGAGGGGAGCATTCCCATAGTCGAGTCTGGATAGCACCAGTGATTGGGTGGCTTGTTTGAGACAGTTCGGTACACATGACACAGAAAAGCACACACAAACAAACATACAGGTAGAGTCACACTCCTCCAATCATACAGAACCTGCTGTGTACACAGAAATGTATACCTTGCACAGCTTCACACAGGGCCAGCCGTAGTGCTGGTGGTGCCCGGTACAGTGGTCTTTTTTGGCGCCCTTCCCACCAAACTTCTCCACAAATTCCCTCACTACCACCCTCTAACAGTGCCCCACATATCTCCATAGGTCCTATCTGACATGCATTTCCTTTTTTATAGTTCTACTCATAGTTCATTTACACTCTTTTCGGTGATCTGCATAGTACATGTTCTTTGCAGCAGGCACAATAACCCTATGCACTACTTTATGATGAGTCAAAACTCTCAGTACACAAAACTCTGATCTCTCTCCAGCAGGAAAATGAATAACCAGAGTTATCTTGACAGTGTTATTGTTGCTGGGCACACAGGAAACTCTGCAGCACACTTTTAACACTAAGGCAGCGTATTTACAAGACCCTATCACCATTACAACATTACTTTTCAGTACGTTGTGGTGGTGATAGGGGCTTCGCCTTATTTACAAGGCAGCGTTAAGCCACATAATGTGGCTTAACGCTGCCTTGTAAATAAGCCACCCTTTCACCCTATACTTAGCGTGAAAGGGGAGAGCGATGGGTGTTGCTGTGGGTGTTCCACCACAACACCCATCGATTTTGACACTGCCCCATATTTACAACGGTGGCATAAATATGGGGCAGCGCCAAAATTAAGACCAAGGAAAACCCTGGTCTTACCCTGGCGAAACGAGGAGAAATTTCTAATTTCTCCTTTTTTTTGCTGTTTCCATGTGTGCTGCCTTATGCCGCACACATGGAAACAGCAAAATGGCAATACTGTTTATGTGCTGAAAGGTGTACCTTCCTGCACAGAAACAATAATTTAAAAAAACAGACGTTTTGCAACTTCTATGTGTGCTGCATTGAGCAGCGCAGCACACATGGAAGTTACAAAACGCCATTTAAAGATTGCTTATGTACAGGAAGGGACACCTTCCTGCACTTAAACAATCTTCCCCTGCAACTCAGACACCCTTGCACTATGGTGCAAGGGTGCCTGTGTTGGCTCTAGGCAGCTAGATTTAGCACCAATGCAGGGGGAAACGCAGGGCTGCACCATATTCTTGTAAATATGCTGCAGAACTGTGTTTCTAAAGTGACGGACTAACGACGCACTTCGCCACTTTACTAGTAAATATGTCCCAAGGTATTTTTAAACTCAGCACCCCAGAGGTCAATGCCAGGTGCGGCTGCACCAGTCGCACCGCCCTAAAGCCAGTCCTGGCTTCACACACAGCTGATCTCCACTCCCCTGACTCTATCCTAGCTTCGGTGAAGTTCCCTACTGAGCTCCTGGTTGAGTCTGGAGGGGTGGCCCTCCATGTACCTTGCAGGGGGGCCTCCTTAAGTTTTGTTACACCACTGCCTCACCCCCACTCACCGACAGCCTTTATGCCGGTGAATCTGTTGTTTTTCTCTCACTCCAGCATCTGGGTTAGCTCCACCACAGAGTGGCCATTATGAGGTGCAGTGCTAAGGCACAGAAAAAGATTGCACAGGTGGTGGCGAACCACACATGGCTGCCCTCTTGTGAGAGAGGTGATGTTTTCTAGAGAGCATCACACTCTGAAGCAGGCTGAGGGAGGTGACTGGAGCATTCTCAGCTGTTGACTGCTAGATCTATAGCCGACTATGGTATGCTCGGTGGGGAGGCAAACTGTGAGGAAGGTGAGCCACCAGAGGAAACGACAGCAGCAGGCAGCAGCATGCAAACAAGCCAGTCGGCACCCACCAAGCTGCTAGTAGTGCACTCAAACCCCATTCCAATGAGCCATATACCACCACTCCTTCACTGATGCCCTACTACCTCTACAATATTTCACGTTTGCCCACTCTAATGAACATAGGGGACAAACATTTATCTCTTAATTTGCTGCTGAGACCCATTTCACCGGAAACTGTGAAGCATTTAAAATCTCACAATGTCTTAACCTCATACGTGCTCATGACGAGCTCAGCTCGTCATCACGGCCGCGGCGCTCACACGTGGGGATAATTCCCCCGCTGTGCTGACCGTTCTGAGGAAACGGGTGTGGCAGTGACGAGCTCAGCTCGTCATGAGCACAGCGCCACCGTGCTGCGTGACGAGCTGAGCTCGTCACGAGCACCGGGGCGCTGTGCGTGCCCCCCCTTCCCCCAGCACAGCAGGGTAATTACCCCCACGGCGAAGGGGTTTATGAAGCACCTACACCCTTACCATAGCTTAACTCTTAGTATATTCCTCAAAGTCTGACGCATGCGCCTCCCCAGCTCAGTCCCCTACCACTCTTGTAACACGTATCCTTTGGAAATTGCCACTATAAATGCACGCTCATTAATTAAATACTCTCACTAACTTTAGTACTATTTATGCTCAATTGGTTGAGATCTTCTCTGTGTTATAGAAGCATTTCTCAAACCAGGTTCTGAGTCTGCGCTGATTGAGGCCTGCCTACCTGAGAATGTATCTGTTAGACCTATTAGATCAGTCATGTAGCAAATGAGGTGATGGTATGGCTTTTCTAATTAGGAAATCTTTTATACATTGCCTTCGTTCAATTCTCCCTTCTACTTAATGCAGAAACACTATTAATTAATCTGCGGTATCCAGGTTACCTGTGCCTAGGTAACAGGATACCACAGGTTCTGGAATGTGGTGATGGAAGGGAGCGGGCAGTGTCAGTTGGAAAGGATTAGATATTGGTGCTGCCGGCTTGCTCTCGAATAAATGTACAACCATACCTTCCTGGTTGGTCTCGTTCTTACAAATTGATAACGAGTGGGAGATCCTTCCGTGTTGCAGGATTATCGGAGGAGGAGAGAAAGCTGAGGACATAGTCACATCAGGGCCACAAGAACCCCCCGCCCCAATTATCCAAACCCGCAAATAACACTCAGACACAAGGGTTAAGTTTGGGAAAAGTTGCTGCAGGTTTATTACATACAACATATGTAAAGATGGTGGGTTATCTTACGGGCGATCCAAGGGCAGGCCGCATTCTCGCCACCTGCCCGCCAGTTGAGCCAATCAGCACAGTGGCGAACCACCCAACTGCTGCACAATTATTATAATTACACTACTCATGCCCCTTGCGGGGCGTGTCTAGGCAAACCCCCGGTTGCACAGGCCCACAACCGCCCGAAGAATTACTGGGGCGCCGACACGAGTTCCTGTAACTTCGCCTGCAACGAAAAAGGAACACATTAAAGCTCCCCCAGGAGCCCCCCTCAAACAGACACTCTGGGTTCGAGGAAGGGCGGGAAAAGAGTGCCCCGAAGCTGCAGCGCGACGTCCGGAGCGGCAAAGAGGCCTCCACAATGGTGCTGAGGAGTAATGTACCCCCCAAAGCTCCTCCTAGCCGCCCTGGACGTGCGTCAGCGACCCGCCTACTTCCTACCGGGCGACGCCTGCCCTGGTGAGGAGCGGCTGGCCACATGAGTGGGCGGAGGCAGCCCTCTGCGACTAGGGGCCCGCCCTCCTTATGGCCACCAGGTGGCCTCAGGCAAGCACATAGTCGCATCAGGGCCACAAGAACCCCCCGCCCCAATTACCCAAACCCGCAAATAACACACAGACACAAGTGTTAAGTTTGGGAAAAGTTGCTGCAGGTTTATTACATACAACATATGTAAAGATGGTGGGTTATCTTACGGGCGATCCAAGGGCAGACCGCATTCTCGCCACCTGCCCGCCTGTTGAGCCAATCAGCACAGTGGCGAACCACCCAACTGCTGCACAATTATTATAATTACACTACTCACGCCCCTTGCGTGTCTAGGCAAACCCCCGGTTGCACAGGCCCACAACCGCCCGAAGGACTACTGGGGCGCCGACACGAGTTCCTGTACCTCCCATTTTTTTTTTTTTTTTTTTTTTAAATATATTTTTATTGCAGGAATCAGCAAACTGTTACATATATGACCATCACCAAAATTCCACTGAAATCAACTAACCGCATCCCGCTCACCCCCCGCAGCACATTTTCATACATAATCATTCAGCCCACAGTCCAAAGGCTGGGCGATAAAATCCAGCGGGAGCTCAGCAGGAGAGCAAGGCTGGTCCGGATGATCCACTGTCCGTCATCTGCTTTTCTAAACAAGCCCCAAAATCCAAAAGAAAGTCCCACCCATAAAACATTACAGTACAAAAAAAAAAGAAAAAATTCCCTCCCCAACCCACCCCCGCCATCAGTGTATGGTAGCAGCCGCAAAGGGATTCGTGAGAGACCCAAGATGAGCGTATCAGAAACAGAAAACGCAATCGCCTATCGGGACTCAGGGCTCGCTGCAATCTCACCATCAGAGTCGCCAGGGGCGCAATAGTCTCTGAGGGCCTGCACTAGCGTCTCCCATTCTAGCGCTGCCTCCTGTGCCTTTTCGTTACGCTGTCTCCCAGCCAGTTGGTATCTCAACGTGCTTTCTCCCGCCGCCCACTTCAAGAGTTCGCTATGCCACCTGCTCCCAGTCGGACCAGTACGTGCCTTCCAGTTCCTGGTCACCTCTCGTTTGGCCAATAAAAGCCCTAAATCAATAAATTTACTGGAAATTTTGTTTTTGGGGGTATGTGGAAACCAATGCAATAGACCCACCGCCGCATCGACCGATAGTGGTCTCCCCGTCACCTCCGTCAGGGTCCTCTCCACTTCCACCCAGTAGGAGGACAAACCCGGGCAGGCCCACAACATATGTAGGAGGTCCGCCTCCGGCGCCGGGCATCTGGGGCAGGTTGCTGAGCCCGTGGCGAAGTACTGTTGGATTTTCGCCGGGGTCAGATATGCCCGATGGAGTATGTAATAGTGGACCAACTGAAAACGGGCGTGGCGCGTCCCTTTCCAGGCCCGTCGTACGAGCTGAGACCAGGTCGCTTCCGGAATTTCCTTGCCTATGTCTGCCTCCCACCGGGCCTTCAGGGTCGTAAGGGGGGTCAGCCCTTCATTGATCAACTTACCATAGAGGCAGGTGACCGCCTTCACCGTGCCCGCAGACATCATGACGTATTGGCACACCGGAGACGTAGGAGGTTCCTCCCGTCCGCCTTTCCAATGTGCCTGGATCGCACGGACCAGGGCCGAGTGCAACAGGAAGTCACCGTGGGGAATCCCGAAGCGGTCAATGAGCTCCTGAAAGGGCAAAAGTACCCCAGCCTCATAAAGATCCCCCACGAACTGCAACCCCGCGCCTTCCCAGTCCGCCAAACGCGACCAATCGCCGCCATGGGGCAAGGCCGTCAACATCCCCAACGGTATTTCAGGCGCATACGGTATCCGCAATTGTCCCCGGGCGTGAGCCCGGTTCCAACATAGGCGAAGGGTCTTTTCCTCCAACGTCAGATCCTGCAAGGTCAAGCGTTGGCGTAGAGCTATGAAGGATAGGACATGCCTGGCTGTCCCTATACCCCTCCTGTCCTCCGGGCCACGGAATTCCCTGGCAATCTCCTGGGTGAGGGTCTGGAGCTGCGCCGCCAGATAGTATTTCTCAAGATCCGGCACCGCGAGTCCCCCCTCGGCTTTCGGCCTCATCAGGGTCCTAAGGGCCACTCTACGGCGGCCCGAGCCCCAGAGGAAGCCGACTATCATCGACCGGAGGAGCCTAAAAGTGGCTGGCGGGATCCAAACCGGTAGCGCCCGGAAATAGTACAGCAGCTGAGGAAGAGCCACCATTTTGAGGAGAGCGACCCGCCCCGCCAACGAGAGCGGTAGCGTAGCCCAGAAGTCCATATTCCCCCGTAAAGCTCGACTGCATCTGGTAATGTTTCCGTCTAGGAGGTCAGATGGATCATGATAGATGTACACTCCCAGGTACCTGAAGCAGTCAGGTTCCCATCTAAGCTCTCTATTGAGGACCGGACTAGGGGTGCCTCTGCGAACCGGGAAAAGGCATGTCTTGGCCCAATTCACTCGTAGGCCCGAGACCACCCCAAACGCCGTGAGCGCCGTCTCAGCTCCATGTAAGGCCTCGACTGGGTCCTCAAGGAAGAGCAACAGGTCGTCGGCATATAACGAAACGTGGTGCGGGCCCGAAGGTGTCCAGAACCCCCTGTAATGCGCCCCCGAACGGAGTAGCAATGCGAGGGGCTCCACCGCTAGCGCGAAGAGAAGTGGGGATAACGAACAGCCCTGTCTCGTACCCCTTTCTACTGGGTACTCCGAGGAGATTAACGGACCCGCCCGAACCCTGGCCGATGCGGAGGTATATAAGACCGCGGTCCACCTGATGAAGCCCTCGCCGAGACCGAATCGCCGCAACACAGCGTGTAGGTAGTCCCATTCCAGGCTATCAAACGCCTTCTCTAAGTCCACCGATAGGACCACCGGGCACGGGGCATCCACCAGCGGGTCCCCCAGCAAGCGGAATAACCTACGGATGTTCATTGTTGTGTTGCGCTTGGGGATGAACCCAGCCTGGTCCTCATGCACCAGGGAGGTCATATGGCCCAGCAGTCTCGAGGCCAAGATGCTGCTCAGAATCTTATAATCGACCGTCAGCATCGATAAAGGACGGTAGGACGCCGGATCGGTCGAGTCCCGCCCCGGCTTGAGGAGGGGAACCACCAGGGCCTCGCGCATCGAGCCAGGCAGTCGGCCAAGCCTCTTCGCCTCTCTATAAACAGTCACCAGTCTTGGAGCCAAAAGGTCGGCATAGGCCGCGTAAAATTCCACAGGAAGACCATCCAGGCCTGGGGTCTTATTCCGCGCCATCTTCTTAATGGCGCTGCGGACCTCCCCTAGTTCAATATCGGACCCCAGGGCTTTCGCCACGTCGGGCTCCACTACTGGGAGCTCCAGGGGCCTCAGATAGTCCTCGAGAGGGGCAGGGTCTTTGGCAGCACGACTGCGATACAACTGGTCATAGTAGTGCCGGTAGCAGCCTAAAATCTCCGGTTGAGTGTGCACCATGGTCCCATTCGCCATGCGCATGGACGTCGTTAGTGAGGTCTGGCGCGTAGGGTTAGCCAGCCATGCCAGCAATGCGCTCGACCTATCCCCTTCTGCAAGGGACCGAACCGCATAGGCCTTGTAGTCGAAGCAGCGCAGCCGCTCAACCTCAGCCGCCACCGCCTCCCTTGCCTCCGCCGTGCGTCCCTGGAGTTCAGGGTGCCCGGGGCGGCGGAGTTCCAACTCACGGAGCCTCCGATCAGCCACGTCCAAGTCCTCGAGGATAACCCGCCTCACCCCTACCTTCTTGGAGATGCAATAACCCCTTACCACCACCTTAAAAGCGTCCCATTCCAGTGCCCTCGAGCTCGCAGAGCCCCCATTGGACGCGAAATACTCCTCGATCTTATCACCTAAGTCCGCTCTGAATACAGTGTCCTCGAGGATCTCAGGGCGTAACTTCCAGGTGGGCACCGCCGGCGCCCCTGGAAACCAGCGAAGGGCCAGCAGGAGGGGATTATGGTCCGAAACGGTCCTAGTCAAGTATTCGGAACGGACGGCCGCTGAAACCAGTTCAGTCGAGCCAAGAAACCCGTCCAGCCGAACGTGCAACTCGTGAAGACCCGAAAAGTAGGAGTAATCTCTAGCCTCAGGGTGTTGCGCTCTCCAAATATCCGTCAGACCCCACCGTGTCTGCCAGTCCCTACGGCCCTTGGCCACACGGCGGACCGGAGAATCAGGAAGGGGCGGGTGTGAACGATCGGTCTCCACATCCACTACCGAATTGAAGTCCCCACCGAGCAGGAGGGGCCCCGTGAAAAGGTGGGCCAGCGAGCCCGATAACCTAGAAAGGAAGGCAATCTGGTCCATGTTAGGTGCGTAAACACAGCAAACGTTCAGGGCCCTCCCCCCCAGAGTACCCGAGATGGCCACGTAGCGCCCCTCTGGATCTACCACTGAGTTTGTGACCTGGAAGGGAACCCCAGCCCTAATCCAGATTAGCGCCCCCCTGGCATACGCTGAGTACGACGTATGAAAGACCTGCCCCCTCCATCTGCGCTGTAGCGCCGCCCCTTCCGCCTTGGTCAAATGGGTCTCCTGCAGCAGCGCCATTTGTATTCCCCTACGCACTAAATAAGCGTGGACCTTGTGCCGCCTAGACATGGTATGAAGCCCCCGCACGTTCCAAGTAATACACTTCACAGTAGCAACGTCAGCCATTGTCCCATATTGTTCGTGCAAAGTCTCCCCATCTGGGTCTCAACAAAAAGCATACAACAATCCCCCCAGCACTGATGGCGGTCATTTCCCCCAACCAGAACTCAACAACTCTTAGATTAACCAAACCCCTGCCCACCCTCCCCAGAACAGGACCCAAATAATTCCATCTAGTTCCCATCCAAACCAAGCCCTCAGAAAACCCTTCGTCCCAAACTAATCCTACGGTCGCCACCGTAGGAAGGCCTTAAGGGCCGGGTGCGGGCTGGGTGGTGGCAGTGGGCCCTCGATGCCCTGGCTACCAGGACCAATGCAAGCCCCAAACAGCAACGGAAACCCTCGGGGCAAAGGCAAGGCACCCCACCCCCCGCTTCTTCGAGGATCATGCTGAACCATCGGCTCCCGCCACCCCCGTTACGGGCCCCCACCCAAAAGGATGCAGCTCACCCCGTCAACCTTGTCCATCAAGAAGGTCCTCAGCCGATTTTGGCGTGACCTCCGGTGTGCCGGTGCTATCTGCCACCGAGTCCTCCGAGTCCGTCGATGCCCCCTCGCCACCAGGGTTCTCCTCTTCCGCGATGGTATCATCTCGTGAACCAGACAACGCAGACAGCACCTCCAGTACCCCCTTCCGCTCCGTCGATGTCTCCGCAGTAGAAGGGCCGCCCGACCGGCCCCGTCGACCCCGCACCCTCCTGGATCGCCGTCGCCGTCCTGACTCCGCCGTTGGCTGAGATGCGGAGGCAAAGCCATCTTTCCCAGCTCTATAAAGTTCAAGCCAATGACAGGCATCTTCCGGGGTATCAAAAAATTGAGACTTGTCATCGACAATGACGCGGAGCCGTGCAGGAAATAAGAGCGAGTATTGGATGCCCTCGCTCCGAAGCTCGCGCTTGACCGCCAAGAATGAAAACCGCCTGCGTTGGGTTTCATAAGTGTAGTCCGGGAAGATGTTCACCTGGCTGTTCTCCACCTTGAAGGGGCCATTATGTCTAGCTGCATTGAGAATAAGGTCCCTGTCGCGAAAATGGAGGAGGCGCGCCACCACCGGGCGCGGCGCTCGGCCTTGTTGCGGTGGCCTCGCTGGGACTCTATGAGCTCGTTCAAGGGTGTAGAAAGAGGATAGGCCCTCCGGGGCCACCGTGTCTCGGAGCCAGGCCTCCAAGTAGGCCACCATGTCGCCATCCTCGATCTTCTCCGGCAGGCCCACCACACGGATGTTGTTGCGCCTGTTACGGCCTTCCGCATCCTCCGCTCGCTGCTCCAGGGCAGAAATCCGGGTCAGGGCATCCTTCATTGCCGCGGCCAAAGTGCGCTGCGCCGGCTCCAAGGTCTTCACCGAGCCCTCCACTTCTGTGACCCTGTCCGACAGCTTGCCATGATCCGCCCTGAGGAGGCCCAGGCTCGACGCCACCTGGGCAATGTCCTGCTGGAGGGCCGAGCGTGTGGTCGCAATCGCCTCCAGGACGCGATCAAACTGTTGCTGCAGCGGCGCGCCACCAGCACTCCCCGGGTTTCCATGGCCTTCCTTGTCCGTGGTCTCCGAGTCAGAGACCGCCGGGGTGGCCCCCTTGGCCCCTCTCGGCTTCCCCATGCCGCTGGAAGTGCACAGTGTGGACTCAGAGGAGGGCGCCACCCAGTGCAGGCGCCGACTATAACTCCCCCGAATGCAGGCCCTCGGGGTGAGGGCCGGTGTTCCTCCTCTCCAGGGCCAGGCGGGTCTCCTCAGTTTCGGCTCGCGCCACCCCCGTGTCGTCTGAGGGCGCCGAGGAGGAGGCGGAGACACTCGGCGCCAGGCCGGGTAGGCCCGTCCGGCTGACGAGGATCTGGAACGAGGGCCACCTACACCACCAGAGACTTTTTGACGCCAGGGGGTTGTGCTTCCCATGGGATCGGGTCGAACGGGGGATGCAGCCAAGCGCCGCGTCGGGGGTCGGCACCCCCGTCAGGCCCTCCAGGCGTCCGTTTGCCGGGGTCCACTATGGTAGGGGCCTCCGACCGCCCGGGCGCAGTTACCAATATCAGAGTCTCAGCAGTGCAAAGTCCAGCTCCTCACTCTCCAGGAAAACACAAGAGCGGAGGGCACGCCATGACCAGCGACGTTCTCTCAGGCTAATGGTCCCTTCTAAGGGGACCAAGGGGTCCGGGCGCCATATTGGGTCGCTCTCCGCGGGACCACAAACTTCAAGTTTCGGGCGGATCACCACCCGTCCAGGCTGTGCCAGGCGTCCCAGCAGGGTCCAGTTGGGCTGAACAACGATTTGCGGGGGCTAGGGTGCCCCGCGGCCTCCGATTAACAGGATAATCCCGGGCTCAGTCCCGGAGCCGAGCTCTCAGGCGACCATCGCCATCGGCGCCCAAGCCACGCCCCCACGAGTTCCTGTACCTCCCATGAGGTTCAAGGTTAGGCTGTGGCACCCCTATGTGCCCACTGAAGTACAGTGTTTCACCTCTCTGCTTCCGGATCGCCCAGTAACTCCGCCACAGCCCGTGCGGTGGTACCCGCTGCCGCACGGGCCCCCCACCAATGCTACTACTATTACCTGCAACCTTTGCTCAGAAGTGCTTCTTTCAGATCGAGGAGGAACAGGTCTAAGCCAACAGGCGTGAGATGAACGCCATCTGCCTCAAAATAACCCCTGATCTTGTCCTGAATCATATCATGTTTGATGAAACCCAGGCCCCTACGTTGGGTGAATCTTTTCATGGCACTGTTGATTCTCTTCCTGGACCTCTCAATTGCCTCGCCAGACTTAGCGCCCCGCCAAATTCGCCGTGGCACTATTTCGGACCACCAAATCTCACACTCACGCATGAGCCCGCAGATGACCCCAAGATCCACTTTCATTTTCTGCAGCAAGGTAGATCTCCCCAGATTCGTCAGGTCATTGCCACCCAGGTGAATTACCAAGTGATGCAGAGGAGGCCCTGCCGTAGCAAGGGCTTCCCGTAACCTGTGCAACAAGCTGTTCCAGCGCATGCCAGGAAAACCCAGCCAAACACAGTCAATGTTCCTGAAGCCCTGCGTCCAGTTCCTGATTGCTGCCCACCGGCCCAACCTGGCGACTGTGGAATGCCCCAAGACCCACACTCTTGACCCTGTCAAAGAAAAGACGCAATATATTCACGACTGTTTATTGATTAAGTGTGCACACAAACTGCAAAGAGGCATAAACGCCTAAAATTGAAACACAGCAAACAAATATACAAGAACATGGACATGCAGGGATACCCTGTTCAAGGGCGAATGTAATGTTTATAACAGAGAGATTCCCAACGCCCTACCATTTGAACCTTGTCTGGCTGCAAGCCAGCTTTGAAAGCAGAGGTGGCCGCCCCTATGCGGAAGGAATGGCTGGAGAACCTTTTCCCCTGCTTCATCAAACCAGCTCGATCCAGGCATGCTAACATTATTTTATCCATCTGGTATTTGGTCAAGGGGCTGTGATCAAAGTGGATAAAAAGGTAGCCCAGTACCGCAGGACGAAGCGCCAGGTATGATTGTAAGGCAGACACCGGGCAGAAGCGGGGGTCCCCAAGGGGGGCCAACCGGATAACTGACCCTTTGCCAGCCTGGTCGGTCTTGGACCGTCTGAGCGTGATAGACAGACCCTCCTTCAAACATATGTCCGCCACCCCAAGAGCGTCCCCAAACAGATCTGCCTTGGAGCGTGCAACTAATTCACTGCTCCGGAAAGCCCCGAAAAATGCCAAAATGAAGGCCGCAGAAAAGAGGGAAGCCTCGTAGTGCGAGTGCACAACCGACTGCAGGACCGCCAACATGGCCTGCAACGTGGGGAACTCGATGGGGGACCTGTCGTCAGGAGTCTTAGGTTCTTCCCGAGCCCACCCTTTCAAAGCTGCCCTGATTACAAAAGACTTGGTTGGATCACCCGCCCCGTTCAACCTTGCATCATGACTGATGGCAGACAGGTGCCCGCAAAACCAGGAGTGGGATTTGTTCTGTTTCTTGGCCCAGACTATGAAGGCCTGTACTCTGTCCTCCAGCGGAAGGGACACCAAACCTAAATCAGCAATAGCTTTGTGGAATGTGGCCCGGTGGCTACCATAGCGCCTCCTTGTACCTGGGGCTAAAGACTTTTCCCCTAACTCTCTCAGCTCCTGCTCCACTCCAAGATGCGCCAAAGTCCTGGTGCGAAGGGGGTCATCTCCTTTCTCACCTGTGGGCAGGCCGCCCGGAAACGGTCCCACTAAAAACGAGAAAGAGCGTCAGCCGCGACATTTGTGACTCCCACAATGTGCCTTGCCCTAAATTCCAAATTGCAGCACAGGCTCCTACTGGCCAGTTCTCGTAGTAAGCAAAGAACCAAGGGGCAACTAGCTGTTTGACCGTTGATGGCTTGCACCACCGCCATATTGTCCGACCAGAACAGGACCTTCCTATTGGACAAAGGGCCCGGCCAGAGATGTAACGACACCACAATAGGGAAGAGTTCCAGGACAGTTATGTTGGAAGTGATCCCCCGCTTGCGCCAAGCATTGGGCCATTCCTGCGCGCACCACAGCTCCCCTAGTATTGCCCCAAAACCCTCCCGCCCAGAGGCATAGGTGAACATACTGATTTCGGGGCTATCCACCCACGGAGACCTCCAGATGACAGTCCCATTGAAGTCTGTCAGGAATTCAGCCCACATCAATAAGTCTTTCTTCAGGCCTGCAGACAGTTTTACAAAATGATGACGTTTGGAGACCTTAGCAGTGGCCCTGGCTAACCGTCAGGCAAACACACGACCCACAGGGATGACTCTAGCCGCAAAGTTGAGTTTCCTCAGGAGACTCTGGATGACCCCCAGCGGTGCTTTGTCCCTTCCCAGCAAGTCCTGAATGTCCCGTTTCAGTCGCTGTACTTTCTTCACCGGGAGTCGCGACACGCCCGTTACCGTGTCCAACTCAATGCCCAGGAAAGTCAGGACCTGTGCCGGACCCTCAGTCTTGCCAGGCGCCAAAGGCACCCCTAGGTGACTCGCCAAGTCAATGAAACAATTCAGACCCTCCTGACATTCCTGCGTGCCCTCCCTCCCAATGAAGAGGAAATCATCGAGGTAATGTGACACAGCCGTGACGCCATACTTCGCGGAGAGGGCCCACTGAATGAAAGTGCTAAAAGCTTCAAAGAAGGCGCATGAGACGCGCAACCCATCGGCATGCATTTGTCAGAATAGTACTCCTCTTTCCACTTGAAGCCCAACAGGTGCTGACTGTCCGGGTGCACATGCAATAAACGGAATGCTGCCTCAATATCAGCCTTTGCAAGCCATGCCCCCTCCCCCGCTCTCCTCACTAGGTCAATAGCCATGTCCAGGGAACAGTAGGAGACAGAACAGGCCCCCTCTGCTAGCCAAGAGTTCACAGAGTTGCCCTCTGGGAAGGAAAGGTTGTGAATTAACCTGTAAGCCCCCGGCTCTTTTTTGGGGACCACACCCAGCGGGGACACCACAAAATCCGGAAGGGGAGGAGACAAGAACGGGCCCGCCACCCTCCCCAAAGACACTTCCTTGCAGATTTTCTTATCTACGATCTCATGGAGTTCCCTAACAGACTTCTGATTCCCAGCATCCCTACTGACCCTGGGACCCTGGTAAGAGATCCTGAAACCCACCAGAAAACCTAAAGTCAGGACATTCCTGTCTTTCTCATTGGGGTAGGAGCAAGGGCAGCAGGTTAGGGATAATGACTGGAGACGGGCCCTTAGAGTGGAGGGGTCTCTGCTGGAGACAACACAAGCAATGTGATCCACGTGGGCAGGCAGGGAGGGGGGAGAGGATGTGAGCGCGGCAGGAAGAGCACCAGGTGGCGAGGCTTTGGAAAGGGTCTTATTTGTCTTTGCTGGAAGCGCTAGGGGTGGCATCACGCTTGTCACATGTTGACCCAGGATGGGGCCCACCACATTTACTGCAGGAGTGCGCAAACCTGCACGCCTTTCCCCAGGTGCAATTACCTGCATTAAACAACCTGCATGTTCCTGAGAAGCCCTTCCTGTTAACCTGTCTATTGAAACCCCCCCGCCTCGCCCCCCACGAAAGGACTGCCTGAAGTTACCTTTCTTCTCTGCGTACCCTTTACTTGTGTCTGCCTTCTTATCTTGTGTGCTGGCTTTGCCCACAGCTTCGGATTTACCCTTCCCCGTATGCTGCATCCAGAGTCTAACCTCCATCTGGTCCCAGTCTAATTCTGGACAGACCGACATTTTCTTACGGAATTCACAGTCGTACCTGTACCACCCCATACCAGCAGAAGATTCCGCTTCCTCAGTAATGACACGTATTGAAATAGACCCTGCGCCTGCTCTGGGAAGCGCTCCGTGATTACTGCAGCCAAAATAGAAAAAGCCTGTCTCCAGTTCTTGATCGTTTTCTCAGGCCAAGACTGGAAACAAGCTTTCTTTTCCTCATCCTTAGCACCCATTTTCCTAATGTCAACACCCTCGGCACCCAACATCAAGAGGGAAAAGATGTCGATGAATTCTCTTCGCCAAATGCCTTCTTTCGCTGCCTGTGGGACCTGCCAAGCAAGGGAGCATTTGTCCGACACCAAGGGAGCCATAGTCATCATAACCGCTGGCGACATGGGGGCCGCAGCAGGACAGGCGCAGAAGCAGCTGGGAGCGCAGGTACAGCTATGGGTGCAGGGGGAGCGTGAAGCAGCACTGGGGCAGGTATCGGAGGAATAGCAGAGGTAGGCAATGCGATGTCCGGCGGGGGAGCCACCTCGACGAGGGGGCCAGCAGGCGCTGCGCAGCTGTTCCCCCTGGAACTGGGAGCCCGCCCCACACACGAGCAACGGCTGCGTCCCCCGACAAAGGCAGGGGAACCATAACTGCAGGCTCCACCACCCGGGAACCCACCGGTGGCGAAGACTGCAAAGGAGCGGCAAGCAAACCCGCTCTGACCTCGGACATGAAAACAGCTAGGGTGTCCGTGAGCTTACCCAGGTCCTCCCGGGTGGAAAATTCCGCAGTAGCAACCACCGGGCGAGGGGGTGGGGGGCACTAGCCAGGATCACCACCGGGGGTGAGGCGGGGGCGTGCACAATTACATTTCTGACGGGTTCGGCCGCCCTGGTCTTGGAGGGGGGGCTCCGCTGGGAAGTCTTTCACTGTCGGCTTCCTTGCACGCTTGGGCCTCGCCGTACCCGAGTCCTCCACAATGTCTATTTCTGGGGCAGCGGGAGCGGGGACAGCCCCGGGGGCTCTGGGGGGGTTGGTCGACAAAAGTTCACTGGCCCACGCAACCCCATTAGCATTGATCATGTCCAACAGTGCCTTCATCTGGGCATCCTGGGAGGGTCCTATCCCCGAGTCGTCGACCTGTGACGTCTGCGTAAAGAGCGGAGGGGACCCCTGACTTTCCATGTTATCTTTGGCTCTTCCCCTGAAAGAAAAATGACCGTGAGCCAAATAGACCAAATGCTAAACAATGTACAGACAGCAGAACTGACAGCCTACACGCGAGTATTGAGCGGCACTAGAACTGACGCGATGCTATCTATGGGACGAGAGTGTTTTACTAACAAGAAACATATGAGAATATCCGGAGGAGGACTGTCTGCACGTGACTGTGAAAACAACTTCGAGAGACGGTACCCTAACTCAGGCGAGGGTAGCTTACCTATAACTCGAATTGTGAAAAATAACCAAGTGTAAATGGGAAGCTTGGACTGAAATATGTCCAGTACACACCGAACATGCCCACACCCCGGATCCCCGCAGGCTCCAATACATACTTCACAGCACTGGTCCTGGCGCCGTGAAAGAAGGGGGGGGGGGGAGGAACAGCTCCCCAAGCCCGATGCCAGAGACGAGGGCAAGCACTGTGTGAAAGTAGAGAGAATGAGACAGGGCCAAGCTACCTACGAACTGCCGGACAAAACCGGTAACATAAACACACAACAAAACACCCTGTGGCGGGGGCGCAGAGGGGTGGGGAGCGCATGGGCACACCGCCTGTATGGCTTACCATGGACCCTACCCCCACATGTGAGGGCCTAGTACCCCAACCGGGATCCCCACACAGGGCTCCCTACTGGACCTGCCCCTCCCCGAAAGTTGCTGAAGTTCGAGAACACCGTGCGGCACCGGAGAGCGTTCAAAGAAGGAGGGGGAGGTGCCTGCAACGTGGAAGAAATAATACTGTTAGAAATGGGGCCCACAAGCTGTCTCTGCTACGTGGTAGCTGGAGCAGCGACATTATCATCTATTGCCGACCTTTGCGGCCAGCTACAAACCTGACCTACACCCACCTGCTTGCTTAAACAAGACGCTGGACACCCGGCCACACCATAGTGGGTTTAACACAAACTTGAGCACATTACCTGAGCACACATCATTGCATTGTTGGTCACGGAGGAAAGTGATTTGCCCAAAAAACATGAAATGCGGCGACGTTGCCGAGACTCGAACCGGGTTTCCTAAATTCGATATTGAAAGGCCTTGCCATTAGGCCCGCCCCTCTCCCTGTAATGGCGGGCTAGCGAGACAAGGACCCGGCTGTTACTGCGCTCTAATGCGGCCCGGCAATTGAACCACCGAAGCCCCGCAGGACAGATTGCTATACGCAGCCGGATCCCTGAGTAGCGCCGATGCACTAGAGTGAGGGGTTCGGGGGGGTGCGATGCGGGCGTGCCAACCAAATATAGAGCCTGGGAGACGCATAATGTAAATAACAAATAATTCGCCGCTAAACGGCATGCGACATCAAACATGGCAGCCAGCGCACCAATACCGAACACAGCTGCCGCCGGCCACGTGGAGCAATCCGATCAACCGATAAGCATTTGCATCCCCTTGCTGAGTCATGTCCTAAACGGCATGCGACATTAAAAACATGGCGGCCCCACACACAAATACCGCCCACCACATAGAGCAATTCGATCAATGATAAGCGTTTGCATAAATTACGAGTGCTCGGAAAACCTCCGCACTAAAGCATGTCCTAAACTGAATGCGTCATTAAAAACATGGCGGCCCCACACACAAATACCGCCCAACACATAGAGCAATTCGATCAATGGAAAAGCGTTAGCATAAATTACGAGTGCTCGGAAAACCTCCGCACTAAAGCATGTCCTAAACGGATTGCAACATTAAAACATGGCGGCCCCACACACAAATACCGCCCACCACATAGAGCAATTCGATCAATGGAAGCGTTTGCATAAATTACGAGTGCTCGATGAATTGCGAGTGCTCGGTAACCCTCCTTACTAAAGCATGTCCTACTCAAACACAACATGTGATGCAACGAAGCAATAAATCAATAATTCACTTTGACAATATGAGACACCGTCGGGAATCGAACTGCGATTCGTTTGCAGCACTACGAAAGCATCCAGCACAGAGAGCCACCCCTGGGCTCACGCGGGGACCAAAGGGACGGGGGCTAGGGACAATACGACGCCTCCTCACGGTCCCAGTCTGGCCTGAGTCGACGAAGACGATACACACGTCCAGCTCAGGACCCGGGGCGAGACACAAAACGAGGCCCCCTGGCATCAAGGGTACTTGCACCTTGCCCTCTCCCACGTGCTAAAGCCGTCGGTGGGAGACCCGCCGGGCAAGCGCTAGGGGTCTTCCAGGTCTTCCACCCATGAGGGCCTAACAGAAGAGCCGCTCGAAACCGCCCGGCCCACGAGGAGACGGTGACATAGGAGGAGGGGAGAGGACCCCAGGACACACAACCCCGAAAGCAGCCCAACGGCCACGTGGGCTCACCGGCCTTGCCCGCACCCCGAAGGGGGTGAGCAGGGGGGGGACTAGGTGGGGCACATGCTTGTAGGCCTCGGCCCGCTCCCAGAGAAATATCTTGTTGCCGAGTCGCAACCCCCACCTCCACAGCGGCCCGTCGCTAAGCGGGCCACCTAGCCATTGCTCACACCTCCGCAGGGAGGGAGTAGGCGGAGGGGAGGTAAAGCCCATAGGCCACACTCACCGCGAAAAGAGTGTCCCGAAAAGAGTGTCCCGAAGCTGCAGCGCGACGTCCGGAGCAAGAGTGTCCCGAAGCTGCAGCGCGACGTCCGGAGCGGCAAAGAGGCCTCCACAATGGTGCTGAGGAGTAATGTGCCCCCCAAAGCTCCTCCTAGCCGCCCCGGACGTGCGTCAGCGACCCGCCTACTTCCTACCGGGCGACGCCTGCACTGGTGAGGAGTGGCTGGCCACATGAGTGGGCGGAGGCAGCCCTCTGCGACTAGGGGCCCGCCCTCCTTATGGCCACCGGGTGGCCTCGGGCAAGCACAGGAGTTTTGCCGGCGCGCTGTCTGGGGAATACGTGCGGGTGTTCTTTAGACAATCGGCAGCATTGAAGAGCAACATCGTGTTGTCTTCCCTTAAGGATTTGTAGGGGTCTACTGCATTTTGGAGCAAGCCCGAGCATTTTCTGAGGCGCTGCTCACGCTCGATCCTGTGCCACCAACAGTCAGCAGAACGCAACGCCTCCCTAGCAACGCTGTATCTGGGTAGTGATGTTGACTGAAGACTGCGTATGTCCACGTCATGGACACACGGTCATGTCTCCGTCAACGCCGTTTTGAGTTGCATCACACGGCATTGCAAGCCTTGTGTGCTCACTGTGCAAGCGCGGGCTATGTGCTCAGTTAGTTCCATCTTGCGGTGTGTATTCATGTGATGTGCACACCTAACATCTGGCATCTGACATCGGAGTCCTTCAGAGCCAGTGGCCAGTAAGTGGCTCCATTTTCTTGTGTGCGATTCCAGTGATTCGCACACCTCAATTCCAACTCAGTGTTGACACGTGTGTGTTTCACAGTGATTCACACACCTTACGCATTAAGTGGTGTTTCCTTCGAAGCTAGTGCGCATCACGGTGATACGCACACCTCATTTGACTATTATTATACATCTAATTAAATACTCACAGACAGTAGATGTCGTATACAGTGCGGTTCACAGATCCTAGTGCATACATAGTGCTTGAATTTTGGGGATGTTTACAGTACACTTATTTACATTGTTTGGCATATTCTAGGTACAGCATTCTATACAGTGTGAATCCACAGTATTTCTCACACCTATGAGCGCTAATAATATAGCGTTAAGTTTTGGAATATTCGTATTTCCAAATCTGACTAATGAGTTCACAGAATTGTGGCCTTACTCCACCAGTGCTATTCCTTCCATGACCTGGTGACCCTTTATTAAAATGGCTAGACTGGAAGGAATTACATCTTGGTGCTTGAGGAGGAAAATGATGAGGAGTTTACTTCTTTGAGGAAGAAAAAGATTCTATTACATCGTCTTGGTACTGAAGGTTTACGTGTATACAGTGAAATAAAAAAAACAAGACCTACAGGCAGTGCAGATGTTTTTAAAAATGCTTTGGAAGACTTAGATATTCACTACTAACCAACTGTGCAGCAAATGATAGGTACACATTTTTCCAAAGGAAACAAGAGAAGTCAGAGTGAGTAGAAGACTGTGTAGCTGCAAACAAGAAACAGGCAATTGCCAATAACATATAAACCTGGTACTCTACATGATGATCTCATAAGAGACCAGTTAGTGATGCATTCAAATAATGCAGGTACCAAAGAGAAACTGTGGTTTTCCAATGAATTAAATAATTGCCATTATAAGGAAAGCTGAAATGTCTAAAAGGGTCACCAAAGCTGTTTTGAAAAACAATAGTGATGGGGAGTCGGTATACAAGGTGTCTAATTCTAAGGATGATGAGAAGAAAATGGAGAAACTGAGTGGCATATTCACAAGGAGTTACCTCCGATTTATCACCACCTTAACGCATCAAAAATGGAGATAGAACTATCACCCCATTCACAAGCTGGTGCAAACAGCAGACATCGTCAGAATTCCCGCAATTACAGCCCCAAAACCTAGCACCATGGCGGACACCACCAACTAACTCTAATGAGATGCAGAGTAGGCGTTCCCTTGCAGAAAAACACAAAAAAGCAGCAACACCACTTTCACAATGCACTGACAGAACCGCAAACTGAACCGAGAACACGCGATAAGTCACGTTAGCCGCAGGTGTTTAATACCTGCCTCAAGCAGGTGTAAGAGGGATGACTACCTGCAGTAGGCAACGGAGCTGTGCACCCAGCCACATCCGAAGAATGAACAACACCATGGAGCTACTCATCATGCAGCTCGGAGCCCCAACAGGGCCACAACGCCCACCGCCACCACCCCCAGGACCGCCACCGCCCCCTGGACCCGGACCCGACCCCCCGGACCACCACAGAAGCAGCGCAGAGTATGACAGCAGACCTACCGAAAACGCACCACTCTCACAGACCTAACGCCCGAGGAAGTCATTGCCCACTACAGGCTCAATAGGACAACCATTCACCGCATCATGACCCACATCGCCCACAGGCTGACGGTCACAACACAGTGGAGAACCAACATCCCTCCGCAGACAAAGCTGCTGGCTGTGCTGCACCTGTTGGCCTCTGGTACCTTCCAACCAACAACTGTCAGAGTCGGAGGGGTCTCACAGCCAGCCCTATTAAAGTTCATCACACCTGTCCTGGATGCCATCCTCAGCTTCATACCCTAGTACCTTCACTTCCCCAACACTGCGCAGGAATAGTTGGGGACCAAGCAAGGCTTCTACGCCATAGCCGTATTCACAACAGTGTTGGGGGCAATGGACTGCACACAGGTTCCAGATGTACTGGCCGATGATGGTGGTGATGGGGCAGGTGGCCCACATCCCACTGCAGCAGTGACAGGAATGGCCCGTAGGAATACCATCATTGACACTTACTTCTCATGAGCAAGTCACATTTGTGAACGTCCATGGCAATCAAGCTACAGTAGAAAATGTCCAAAGGCACTGCATGTGCGAATAAAACATTTTTGCAGCTCTCAGCTTGTACTTGTACTTTTGATGTTACATTTCCCTGAGTTCCAGTTGTGATTTGGCAGGTTGTGCACATTTGCTGAACCAGTTGTGTCCTGTGTTCAAATGTGGTGGGGGTGCTGTTTGACCCGGGACGTTGTCACTGCCTGGGTACACTCCTGATTGTGTGCGTATGCTGCATGGTGGGTGTGTCACTCCTGAGGCTCTGCTCTGTCTGCCACTGGTCTCTTTCGCGCGGTGTGCCTGTCGGTTTTGTTCTTCCACGGTGCTTGGATGTTGTGGTGTACATGTTGTCCTCTGCAATTGGTCAGGGTGCATTTGTCGTACTCCGCTGTTGATGATTTTTGTTCAGTGACATTTTCCGTGTTCTGTTCTTGTACTATTTTCCCGCGTTGCTCGTGAGTGTTGATGCCCTTGCGCTGGTTATCACTGTTTTCTTATCGCGCTTTTGACCATCGCAGGTTTTGTCGCGTTGGGGTTTGTGTTTTTATCTCCGTCACGGTGGTTGTTTCACGACATTGCCTGCGGTGACGGCAAACTATTGCATGCTACCTCCGTGTTGTGAATTACACTTTGTCACAGGGTTATTTTCCCACGATCGGTTGCGATACTGAAAGTTGCGTTACGCTACTCTTGCGGTAGTTATCACACGTTCTTGTGAATATACTGTAGGAGAGTAGGGTCTGCTTTCCTATGGTCACCCCATTTTTTACTTTTTGCTTCACTGGTTTTCGACTTAATGTGGCTGTGGGCCTGCTAATCAGACCCACAGCCCTGCTGTTCTCTCTCTAAATTTCACACCATGTACTTTAGGTACATCACCAATTGGGATTTGGGTCACTCTTATGAGTCCCTGTACAGTGTACTATAAGTACCCAGGGCATAGGTGCACCCAAGGCCTACCAGGGGCTGCAGCATATCTTTTGCCACCCCTGGCTGGCCATTCAAACTGACACAACTGGCTGATCACTCAGCTGGGGCAAGGTCGTGTAATCACCCCTTGCTTAGATATAGTATTCCTATGTCTAACCTTATATCTGGACACATATACACCTATAAGTCACTCCTATGGCAGGCCTTAACAATCCTGAAGGCAGAGTGCTTGGTTTTATGTGAGATGGTGCTCTAGCATGAGCTGAGCCTGTCTGCAGCTTTCGGAACCATGTCCTTATAGCTGTTCTAGGATATTGCCATACCATATACTCTTAAGTGCATTATGTACCTCGTGGTCAGATGCTAACTTTGGTTTGGCTTTATCAAAACATGTTGTGTAAGGTGTCATACGCTTTGGAATACTACCCCCTCGCCATTCCTGGTGACGGGGGTAGCATTTCACCCTTCTAGAGGGAGAAGACATGTTACTTCCATTAATCCCGGTTAAAGTTAACCAGATCCTCAGCATCACAAAATGGACGCTGCTGCCACAGACACAAGTCTGACCTCCTGCTGCTGGGAGTCCTTCCAGCGAGGGAGGCTTGGACAATAGGTTTCCTGTCACAGGGAGGTGCTAGCACCACCCCAGACAGGCTATAGTGTATTGGAGCAGGGAGGGCTGAATGAAATGAGACACTGCCTGGGGCACACAAGGTGTCCCATGCATAGTCCAGTTCAAACCGGTGCTGGGGAACTCCAGCCCCAGCTTTGGCGCGAAACTGGACAAAGGGAAAGGGGTGTAACCACCCCCTTCCTGGGTCCCACCCATAGGAGGGACCTAGCAGGTAATCCAGCCCCTAGATTTGGTATATAAGTAGGAGCTGTGTCCTTAGACTTTAGATATATCCTGACTGAAACTCTGATACGAAACTCTGGACCTTCGACATCCTACTCGACGTAGAAGACTGAAGAATCTCCCTTGTGGTCAAGGAGTGACCACCCTGTGCAAGCAGGCACCATCAAGCGCTCAATGGTTTGCTTTGTCGTTGCTCCCGCCGGAGCTTGAACACAGAGCCTGATAAGACCTGGACTTCCAGACATCCAACAGCCCGATCCACAGCCTCAGCAAAGCTGAGACCCGTGGAGGCGACGAGAGACGTGGGACCGGCCATCTTGGAAAGCCAGTGAATTGCTTTCCGTGCAACTTCCGAGGCACCCTTGAAGTTGTGCATTGGGGATTAAGAAGCCCCAACCCCGAGCACCAACTGCACCGAAGATCATCTCTCCACACTCACCGGGTGCTGCGTGGGGCCCTTTTGCATTTTCCTGCTTGACGCGTCTGTCCGGTCACTTGCCCATTGGCTAGTGGCCTCTGTGACAAAGAAATCTGAAATCTACACCACTGGTCTGGTTGCTCCAGACTGGCCCTTGCTTCCCTGCGAAGGAGAAGCCCCTCAGTCCTTGCTGGCCTGAGTAAGAAGCCATCTTTCATTCCTGCATGGGTTGCATTTGCCAAGGCCTGTAGACTCCTAATCGAGATCCGACACTGCCAACAGCGAGAGCCTTTATGGGACAGTCCGTATCCAGCTCCTGGTTGTCGTTGACAACTCCTGGTCCACATGGCTGCAGAGACAAGCTTCACAACATCACCTGATTGCTTCCCGACATCGCCTGGTTCCTTCCTGGTTCCTTCCTGGTCACTGGCTAGTGACCCAGACTCTGTCCCCTCTGCTTTCAGGTACTCTTCATCCTCGATCCACCCTTGGATCCAACCGGACTCTTCTCTCCTGGTCGCCTGCAGCATCTTTTCTCCAAGGCTCCATAGAACTCCACGACGAAACCCGACACACTTTGACACCTATGCACCCGCTTCCTGTGGGTGAGGTAACGCGAGTACTGCGGTGCTCCTGTAAAGATTAACTCTCCTAGTTTCAAGTGGTTAGCTTCTAGTCCAGTCGGAAGACCCCTAATTCTTTAACTTTCTAACTTTACGCACCCATTGACTTCTATGTGTGCACGTGTGTCCATTTAGACACTGCACCCGCATCCCGTGGGCCTCCTGCTCCCTAACAACTGTTAGTCCAGTGTAGCCCCAGCGATTCCCAAGGCCCTAGGCCTTACCATTGTTTGTGACGTGGTTCTTATACCACTATTTTAGTAAATGATTTAGCGGGCCACCAGGGCCTATCCATATTTGTGCATCTTTTGTATGTTATATTAAGTTACTTGTTATGCGCTTGTGCTTCTGTTCTCATTAAGAGTACAGAGGGTTGTTTTAGAAATAAATACATATATATTTTGAATATATAACCTGTGTGGTGTCCTTTCATTTGGTATTAAAGGGATTGCATATGGTAAAACAGCTGGCTTCACATGCCCTCTTGAGTTTGGCCTAAGACTGCTTTTGTCCATGCTACCACTAGGATAGCTGGTCTATAAGGTTCACTTTACAACCATCACCATAAGGGTTGTTTGGACTGGTGCAAGGTGCTCACTAGAATAGTGAACATCATGTACCAGGCCAACTTCTCACATATACCCCTAGGTGGCAAGGGCCCTGAGTTAAAGAAGTCTACTCAAGCTAAAACAGAAGTGGAGGACAAACGTCCTGTGTGTTTTAGGTGTGGGAATAAGGGCCAAATGGCCAGGGATAAAAATTGTCCTGTGAATAAATTAAAGTGTGCTTACTGTGGAATCATAGGCAATTTCGCCAATATTTGCGGGAAGAAGAATAACAAAGGGGACAGGAATACTGTTAAATGTGTAATGGAAAATGAGGATGATGCAGAAGGATAGAATGAACCTTTGAGTAATGAGGGGGTCCTAAATATTGAAGCTGCTGGTTTAGATGTGAATGTTAACTCCAAGAAGAAGCTTATGTGTGATATAAACATTGGAGGGGTACAGATATAAATCGTACCTGACTCTGGGTCACCATATACAATATTGCAACGTTCTGTGTGGGAGGACAAGTAAGCAGCAGTTTTTGGTGACCATTTGAACTCAACAGATGTACATCCAGTTACTTTTACAGGAGAAATTATCCCTATGGTCTGATCCATAGAAGTCCAGTTTAAATTTAAAAACAGGATAGCCCAAGGGACATTGTATGTAGCTGAAAAAGGACCATCTGTACTTGGGTGGGTGAATCAGGCGGTATTAGGTATTACCCTTCACCCCATTAGGAGAGATCAAGTAATGCTACTAAGTGAACCAACAGTGTCTACAGAGGAAGAGACTAAGAACCAATTTCTGGGTGTATTTTCATGTAAAGTGGGGAAAAGTGTGGGTTGGTCGACAAAATTGTATTAAAGGAGGGTGCAGTACCAAGCTGTCATAAAGTAAGGAACATACCCATATATGTGAGGGAGTGTGTCATGGAAGCATTGGATGACTTGGAGACTAAAGGAATAATCGAACCTGTAGAGAGTGCATAGTGGTTGGCTACATTGGTCGTAGCCTGGAAGTCCAATGGCCATTTACAGTTATGCATTGACCTCAGCTATTTGAATAAAAACATCCTAAGTGACAAGTTTCCCTTACCTAGAATTGAGGAACTTTTGTCACAATCCAAGGGGATGCAATGGTTGTCGACAATAGTTTTAAGGTCGGCTTATCACAAGGTCCAATTACACACATCCAGCAGGGGCCTTAGGACATTCATCACCCCTTTCAGATACTATAGATTTGTTGCGTCATTTGGCCTTGAGTCAGCGGCTGTGGTATTTCAGAGTCTAATTCATAAAATATTTTAAGGGGTCAAAGGGGTGACGTACTTCCAAGATGATATACTGGTGATGGGCTAAGACAAACAAAAGCATGATTCTAGGTTAAAGTTGGTGTTAGAGAAATTAGCCGATAAAGGACAGACTGCAGAATTAAAGAAATGCACGTTTATTAAACACTAACTATTGCTATATTTTACTAGTAAATAGGCAGTCACAAGTGCAGTTATCTTGCATACATATTTGAAGGATGCAGCAGGTGCAGTAGCACCGGGCCAAAAAGTTATCAGAACTCCTCTAAACACCTAATGTTGCTATATTTTACAATTAAACAAGCAGTCACAAGTACAGTTATCTAGCAAGCGCTAGGTCCATGATTTCAATAGTACAGCAGGTGAAGTGGCACCGGGACTAAATGCCCCAGGCACCCCACTAAACTCAAATTATTGCTATAAGTTATTGCTAAACAGGCAACCACAAATGCAGTTAATTTGCAGGCAACAAGGTCATGATTTGAATGGCACAGCAAATGCAGTAGCACCGGGCCGAAAAGTTGTCAGAACTCCTCTAAACTCATAATATTGCTATATTTTACTACTAAACAGGCAGTCAGAAGTGCAGTTACCCTGCAGACAACAGGGTCATGTTTGAATGGTGCAGCAGGTGCAGTAGCACCGGGCCCAACATGTGTCAGAACTCCTTTAAAAACATAATATTGCTTTGACTACTAAACAGGTCACAATTGCAGTTAACTGGGACCTAATTTGAATGGTGCAGCAGGTGCAATGGCACTGGGGCTAAAAGCTCTAGGGACTCCATTATACCCAGATTATTGCTAAATTTTACTACTTAAGACAATCGCAAGTGCATCTATCTAGTAGGCAACAGGTTCATGGTTTGAATGGTGCAGTAGCACCAGGACCACAAGCTCTAGGCACCCCACTAAACACCTAATATTACTATATTTTATTACTAAAATCACAAGTGCAGTTACCTTGCAGAAAATATCACCATGATTTGAATGGTGCAGCAGGTACAGTGGCACCGGGACCACATTTTGTGAGAACTCCTCTAAACGCCTAATATTGCTATATTTTACTACTATACAGGCAGACACAATTGTAGTTATCTTGCAGTTAAAAGGGGCTTCATTTGAGTGGTGGAGCAGGTGCAGAGGCACCAAGGCCGAAAGATGTAGGGCCAGATGTAGGTAGGATTGATTTACCGATTCTTAATTACCGAATTTTACCGATTCGGTAATTCAGAATCTGTAAATCTGAGGGGTGGGTATGTAGGTATTCCAGATGTGCTGGAATACCGAATCGGAGAAAATCGGTATTTACCGATTCGGTAAATACCGATCGGTAATGCCCATACATTCCTATGGGCTTTGAAGCCCATAGGAATGAATGGGCATTACCGAATCGTTATTTACCGAATCGGTAAATACCGAATTACACAAGGGTGCAGGGGGTGTCACTTTGACACCCTCTGGCCCCCCCAAAACAGGCTCGGGTGCCATGTGGCAGGCATACATGCCCCAAGGGCAGGTCTGCCTGTCATATGGCAGAGGTGTGCATGCACACATGTGCATGCACACCGGAATCGGTATTTTACCATCAAATTGGATTTGATGGTAAAATACCGATTCGGTAAGGCTGTTGGGACTCTGAAGAGTCCCACCTACATCTCAAATTTACCGAATCGGTAAAAATACTGATTCGGTATTTTACAGAAACGGTAAATTTACCGATCAGTAAATTTACCGATTCTGTAAAATAGTGCCCCTACATACCGATAACCCATTTACCGGTCGGTAACGGCCGAAATCGGCTGTTACTGGTCGGTAAATGGCCTGAAACGGCCACCTACATCTGGGCCCTAGGGACCCCACTAAATGCCGAATATTGCTACATTGTACTACTAAACAGACAGTCACAAGTGAAGTTATCTAGCAGGCACCAGGGCCACGATGTCAATGGTGCTACAGATACAGTGGCACTGGGGCCAAAAGTTGTCAGAACTCCTCTGAACACCAAACATTGCTACATATAACTACTAAATAAGCAGTCACAAGTGATTTTACCTTACCGTGAAGTCTGACTTCGTGGTAAATAGCGAAAACTTAGAAAAATGCACTTTAGTGCATTTTTCTAAGTTGTATGTTACACACACACATGTCCTTTGGACATGTGTGTGCGCAACATCAGTCTACATTTTCATTTCAGGGGTGCTACAGGATTTTCCTTTGGACACCCCTGGCACCCTTGAAATCGCATCCTTATTTGCGATTAGCAAATTGCAAATCGCAAATAAGGAATAACTCCCCATACATTCCTATGGGCCTTTAGTCCCATAGGAATGAATGGGGAGTTATTCCTTATTTGCGATTAGCAATTTGCTAATCGCAAATAAGGAAGCTGTAGAAATCGCAATTTTTTTGCTATTTCTACATGAATCCCGTTTTGGGATTAAATAGCGATTCCTTAATAATCGCTATTAAGGACTCGCAAAACGGGACATTGATGAATCTGGCCGTATGTTACTTAAAAAATCTCTGAGTTAATGCATGTTTTGATGACTGCTGGACTCGGAAACACAAAGAGGCAATTACTGCTCTCTGAGTTTTAAGATGTTGCTTAGCACGACGGCCATAGCGGGCACCGGGCAATCCGCCAGTGCGCCGCACGTGTGGGGCCGGTTTTGGGCTCCTGGGGGACGTTTTTTGTTACACGGCCGTTTATGCAGCATAGCTGCAAAATCGGCCCTGGAATAAAATCGGCCGAAAACCGGCCCTGGCAAAGAGTTCAGCGGCACGGCTGGCACCCACAAACCCCCCGGGTGGGGGGACCGGCCCAGCACTTTGCCAGGGCCGGTTTTGGTTCCCAGTCCGGCCCCTGAGCACGATTAAAAAAACAAGCCATCTTCCGGTCTGTACTCCTTGCACGTGCTCTGATCACAGTGAGATTCTGAAGAGGCCAGAGTAATTGCAGGACACAGACTTTCCACTCTATGCAGATTAATTAGGGGCAACTGCAGCCCCGGGTCACTGGCTCCGGGTCTCTGCCATTGGCCATGAGAACTGATGATCAGTGCACATCAGTGACGTATGAGCCCAGCCAGAGGCTTTCCGTATGTCTGTTCTTGCTGATAAAACCAAGAAGTTTTCTGTGCTCTGCACTTGATCAAGCTAGTGTGCAAGAGAAGTCGCTGGTGGAAAGAGGAGGGGGGAGTAGGGTCGCTCAGTACGTTATACTCAGTCTGATCGATGGTCTGAGCTATGAAGATTGACTAGGCCTGCTTGTGTAGAATGCCATAAGGGCTCTGTGTATATTCCAGCCTCGTTAGCATTATCTTTTGTTCGTGCCAAAATAAACGAAATGCTGAAATATTCTACAACAGCAATTTCTCTTTTGCACTGTCTACTCACAATTCTTTACATTCATAAATTTTTGGTCTTAATAGACGTGCCAGCGCTTCGGGTCTATTGCGGACGCTGCACTGGTTACCCATCCGCAAACGGATCGCCTTTAAGGCTATGACTCTGGCCTTTAAGGCTCTCCACGCGGTGGGAGCAAAGTACCTCCAAAAGAGACTTGCCTTTTACCATCCGGCGCGGTCTCTGAGGTCAGAATCTTTATTCTTGGCGGTCGTCCCTCGTGTGAAGAGAGCGCGCCTGGGTGGCCGTTACTTCGGCTTGTTGGCTCCGCAGATGTGGAATTCGCTTCCGCTCCCACTCCGGGGGGCCACTAGTCTTCTTGATTTTAGGAGAGGTCTTAAAACCTGGTTGTTCACCCAGTAGGCCTCTCAGTAGCCCCTTTTTACTGCGTCTGTTCTTTTATTTTCCCCTTTTACTGTGTTATGTTATGGTGAAGCAGCTCTCCTTACCTAAAGCGCCGGGACACTCTTTTTGAGTAACCGTTGCGCTATACAAAAGCATAAATAACATAACATAACATAATAACAATAACTGCATAATGTGTGTGCGCATTAATTATCATTCTATACTGTATCCTTGTTGACATTATCTTAATGAAATAAACATAGCATTTAAAAAATATTTTCTTTGTAACCCTTAATTAATGTTCAAATAAAAAAACAACTAAACTGAGGGCCATGTACAATGCTTTATTTTGTTCGCAAACTAACTGGTTCCCGGAATTGGGACGTTCTGAGGTACCAAACCCTATTTGCGATTCAGTAAACTAATACCAAATCACAACTAGGGATTGCGATTCGGTTTTAGGAAGGGGCGTGTTTAGGGCGTCCATTCCAAATATCGAACCGTAGCGGTATGTAAGAATGTTTTGCGACTAGGAACGCAGTTGCAAAACATTCGCAGTTACCACCAACTTCAAGTTGGTGATAACCCAATCGCAAACGGGAAGGGGTTCCGAAGGGACTCCTTCCCCTTTGTGAATGTGGGCACCAACGTTTTTTTAAAATCAAGCAGTGGGCCCACGGATCACTGTCTACTCTTAAAAAATGAAAAGGTAGCTTTTCATTTTTATTTTTTAAATACATTTTAAGGAAAAGGGGCTGCATTACAAAAAAAAAATCTTGCTTTATCTAAAAAGCAATCGCAGACATGGTGGTCTGCTGACCCCAGCAGGCAACCATCCCTGTGATTGTAGCCATTCACCACGGGTTGCAAATTGTGACCTGCCTCATGTATATTGATGAGGCAGACCCATCTGCACCCCACTGCAAATCGCTAACAGTGTCAAACGCACTGTTGTATATCGTAGTTTGCAATTTCCTTATAGCAAATCGCTAAAATTCACTATTCGGAAATCACAAACACGCGATTTTGTACATCAGGCCCTAAACCTGTAGTCATTTGCACAAAGAAGTAGCATTGAATGGGTTGATCCAACTAGACTGTTCCAAAACCTTTTTTGAAACCACAGTCTTTCCTCGAAATTCTTGGGGGATAAAAAGGTATACATTGCCAGTAATGGTGTACTGAGTTTTAACGCAGAGAAGTATACTGGTAAGAAACCATATTATATGTACTGATAATGAAACACTGGGTAGAACAACAGATATTCACAATCTTGTACATCGTGTGCAAACCGATTGAGAAAAACTATAGAAAAGCAAGGCAGCCAACTGAAAGACAAATGTGCATCACAGAAAGTTTCGATTAATTCAGAATACAGCAATTCATACATCCACAAATTATAAAATGAAGTATTGATCTACACTTGAAAATGTAGGGAAAAACCTACCAGAGTATCAGGAACCCATTTTCATTAACAATAAAAACACACCAAATGAATGAGGCCCAAGAACAAGCATTATATGCACTCACTCTGTTCTTCACCCAAATCAATCACTGCCCAGAAACACACTAATTAACTTTTATCACGCCGGGAAGGGGGTGGGGGGAGTAGCGTGTTTAATTGTATTATGCAAAAGAAAGAAAAACTTTAAATAAGAAGTACAATGCTCAAAAGTATAGGTAGGAGTAATTAAACAATGCCCACCTATGATTAATACAGGCGGAAAAGGTGGACAGAGAGAAAAGAGAATATGTAAAATGACTTGATGTGCAGATATCCTATTACTGTTATTCTGTAACATTCGTGCCCAGACACTGTAGGATCACAATTTATTTGAAACCCCTTTTCCTTCCCGGCAGCCCCATCCATCAACATGGAGGAATCTTTACGGCCATAAGATGTCCAATTCCATTCCCAGCCCAACTTTGATGATCCCGATTGTTTAATAAAATACGTTTAATCAAAAATAGGAATCCTGGAAACTATCAGGCCACGCTAAATTCAGGCCAACACACAGCCAACGAGCCTTGACATCTGTACTCAATAAAAGTTCAAAATTAACAAGTGTCCTCATCCCTTACATGTCTTGACAGGTTCACTGTATCGAAGGCCATCTGTGAGATAGCGGAACTGCAAGTACCTGTCACTAATAGTTTATTGTACAGTCTAGTTGACAAAGAAGAGACAGAGTTTAGACTGATATGCTGCTGCATCGGGTGTGTGCACGTGTGAAAACGCATTACAGAGGCACATCTATGGTAAGAAGAACGAAAGAGCAGATCATGGATTGAAAAGAAAGAAAGAAGGAAATAAAGAAAGAAAGAAGGAAAGTAAGAGCCGATCATGCAAAGCTGCCCTGGGCCCCAAAGCAAGCAAGGAATTGCACCCCATCCCAATGGGTTGGGTATCAACTAGAACAGTGGTGCAAGCGCACATGCAAACCCAACAGCACTAGTGCTACTGCACTAAAGATAGCTATGCACCTGCTCACAGGGCATATTCACCTCAGTGCATCTCCCCTTTAATATTTTCAGCCCCTTCCTCTCTTCCTTTTTTCCTCCGTATCTCAAAACCTTTTGCTCTTCTCCATCTGGCCTGTACCTCTGCACTTTGCATCCCTCTCTCCATTCTCCACTGATGGATACTTATTCCAAGATCCCCGCCCTTCCTTTTTCTCCTGCATCTCTACTGTCCGTTTCACTCTGTCCCTCTGTCTTTTCGCTTTTTTCTTCTCTTCCCAATTCTTCCTGTATCTACACATCCTTCCTTGTGTATCTTCAATATACCCACTTCTTACTTATTTTGTAGCTCCTCCTTTCACTCTCCCCATTCCCACCTGTATCGCTACACATACCGCTCTGCCTCTCTCACCATTCTCCACTAGTGTTTCCATTCTGCACTGCATCTAGCCCTTAATCTGTTTAATTTTGTCCGCATTGTAGTGTCGTGGAGGGTCCCCCAGGAATTATACGACACACAGTCTTCGTTGAGGTACCTTTTATTGTATCTTCTTGGCACAGCCTGTATTGCGTCCTCCTCCTGTCCCCACTCCCTGAATTCTGTGCCCTGCCCCCTGACCGGATGTGGTGTCCGGTGTCCTTTCCCCCGTGTCCCTGACCCCGTGGGTCCTAGTGCCCAACTGCCTGGTCACGACATCTCCCCCTTTGTTACAAACAAAAAATTTTCATGACGTAGCCTGCGGTCACTGCTAGTGAGTGCTGATAGAGAGAGATAGAGATGGAGAGAGAGAGAGAGAGAGAGAGAGAGAGAGAGAGAGACCTTGTCACATTACATCTCTTCAATCAGTCTCTGCGGTTTCTTGCATGTTCTTCTCGGTCTTGTTTCATTTTCGTTCCCTTGTCCATTATCTTCTTCCTTCACTGCTGTTGTAGTTAGTGTCATCGGTTCTTCTTCTTCTGTCTTCAGTTCTTTGAATTGCGAACTGTTCCTTGTGATGTTGTACCGCCCCGCCGCCGCTGTTATCATTGGTCCTTTCACTTCCATCACAGTCAGCGGGTCTTTTGAGTATGTGCTATCTGATTTCCTCTGCTGTCGTTGCCACACTGCCACTGTGTCGCCTTCTTTTATTTTTGGTTTGGAGGCATGCCTCCGGTGATCAGTGTAGGCCTTCATTTTTGCTTTCGCTTCTTCATCTTTGACAGCTATGTTGCTTCGGTCCACGCTCATCGTTGCTTCCATTTGTGGCAACCTGGTCTTGCTCGAACGACCTAGAACTAGTTCGGCCGGGCATCGGCCTGTGGAACTGTGAGGGGTGTTCCTGTAGTCCCTCAGTATCTGGCATAGTGCCTGTCCTATCGATATTTGTGTTATTTTCACTCTTTTGACTGCCTTCTTTATGGTTCCCATGAACCGTTCCGCCATTCCATTTTCTTGTGGCCACACAGGCGTTATCTTCCGGTGTCTAATTCCTAGGTATTCCATAAACTTTCGGAATTCTTCTCCCGAGAATGGCGGGCCATTGTCAGTTTTTAGTGTTTGGGGCGAGCCCCATGCTGCAAATACATCATCCATTACTGGTAGGGTCACGTTTGCTGACGTGGATGCTACTTGTCTGACTATTGGGAAACGGGAGAACTCGTCTATAATGACCAACAGATAGTTTCCTGTCTCTAGTGGTCCATAGAAATCTGCCGCCAATTCGGTCCACACCGCCTTTGGTATTTCAGACATTTGAAGTGGCTCCGGTTTGGGTGGTGGCCCCGTCACCTGGCAGACGTGGCAACGCATGACAATCGCTTCCACCATACTATCTAGCCCCGGGAACCACACCTTCTCTCTCAACATTTTATTAGTTGCCACTATTCCTCGGTGTGACTCGTGTGCCAGTTCTATTGTTTGCTTCCTCAGCGTGCGGGGCATCACTATCCTTGTTCCTCTCATCATGATGCCATTTTCGGTCGCTGAGAGCTCTTCATTAATTTTCTTGAATGCTAGCAGTTCCTCCTTTATTACCCCTTCATCCAGAATGCTATTGTTGTTTATGTGTCTCCACCTTTGTTGTCTTGTCACTTTCTGGATGGCTTGCATGGTGGGGTCTCGTTTTGTCTCCTGTTCCAACTCTGACATTGTTATTGAGGCTGGCGTGTTGTGTTTCAGGATGAAGTTCAGATCTTCCTCCGCCATCATCGTGGCCTCAGATTTGTGTGGCAATGGGTGTCTGGACATATAGTCAGCTGGGTTGTGTTCTTTGCCAGGCTTGTGTATTATTTTGAAATTATAGTCCATTAGCCTTATTCCCCACCTCTCTATTCGTGGTGGTATCTTAGCATTTGGATTCCCATAAATTGTAATTAGAGCTTGGTGGTCCGTTACTATCGTGAATGGTTTCCCGTATATGAACATGTGATAATGTTCGCAGGCCCACACAACTGCCAGACTCTCTTTCTCCGGTTGAGAGTATGCTCTCTCAATGTGTGATAGGCTTTTGCTCCCATAGGCCACTACGCATCTTGGTGAGTCCTTTCCTGGTCTGTGTTGCGCCAGTATTGCCCCCAACACTACTGGGCTTGCGTCTACCATTAGTTCGGTGCACAACAGTGGATCAAAGTATGCCAGGTGATCTACGGCAGTCACATCCTCTCTTATTTCCTCAAAGGCCTTGCTGCAATCTTTTGTCCATGCAAAGTTCTGTCCTTGTTTTGTCAGTTCCCGCAGCGGTGCACTCACTGTTGCAAAGTCTTTGATGTATCTTGCACAATAGCTGGCAAGACCAAGGAATGACCTGATAAGCGTGGCTCAATTCCACCTGAGTGACTTACCGCACTCACCTATAGTTACCTAATAATAAGCAAGCCGGACAGTGGAGAAGAATAACAAAACAATTTATTAGGCCACAAACTCCCATATGAGAGGGCCCTGTTCGACCTCACCCCTGAGAGTGCGCCGAGAAGGACTGCCTCATATCATTACAGTAACACATTATAATACGAAAAGCAGAGTAAGGCACGCCCATTATGGAAAAGTACTGGACCCCTGAGATGGTGAACAATGGTCTCATACAAGAGGCATCTGCACCTGGAATTGCAACATTCTCTTATCTGACTCCAAGGACACGGAGCCAGGCCTTAGCATCTCCAGCACATGAGAACAGAGTGATAAGGGGTTTCGCTAGTAGTTTCAGTCACAGTGGGCCGAGAGGCAAAACTGCTGACATGTGGAATATTCCTATTCCTACGGGAGGGGGAATGAGCAAGTGCAACTCGCACAGAAGGGAAATGCTTCAAAATGGTGGCACACAGGCTAAGCTAAGAATGACTGTAATAATGTCACACGCATAAATGAATAACTAACATTAGAATATAAACGAAAATGCATTAATGAATATATCAGTTGTTAGACACACTCTGCTAACTTATAAGCATAAAATGGAAGTGGGCGGGGCATGGAAAACTGAAACCTACAGACCCTCCTTTTAGCAAGTGTGGCTAACATAAGTGATACCTTTATTAGCCAAAAGGAGAATCTTTACATCAAGTCTAAGGGCCAGTATAGCATGCTAATCAAGAACATCATCATCAATAAGCATCAGCCAGCGGGGGGTCATAAAGTTCAAGATCATCGGAAACAAGATATTGTTTTGTCCGTCGTTTAGAAACTCGTATGTTACTGGCACACATAGAGCAGCAAGGAGGAAGGCAATACACACAAAGGCAACAGGTCAAAAGGACACCAACTATCCCCACTAAACCCATCAATATTTTCCAACCCCAGGAAGAGAAAATACCCCATAACCATGTCTGCAAGGACCAGGTGCCGGTGTCCTGATGGAGTTCGGCTGCTAACCTATGGAGTTTCTGTACAGCTAAATTAACTGTCGGGGCGGAGTCAGGGATATACACACAGCAAGAGGTCCCGATGACGCGACAAGCTCCACCCCTATCTGCAAGGATGACGTCAAGCACCATCCTGTTCTGGATCGTAAATAATCTCATAGCCTGCATCTCAAGAGACATATTGGCTGCAATATCAGCCTCCGTAGTCACCACCTTTTCCATTACCCTCGACAGACGTCGAATGGCTCTACTGTTAAAGATAGGACCCCAGAATGGTAATAAACCCTTCGAAAAATCTGTAAATTGCTGCCCAGAAGTATCAGTCTGATCGACGTCTTCAACCTGAAGGTCCCTCTTTTTGCGCTGTCCTTGCATAATGGCAAACCTTCGATGAGTTTTATGATAATCTGAAGGTGCCACATAAACAGGTGGAAGTAAGTACGCTAAGTAGCATGTCCCACCCCAACCCTCAGGCAACCACAAATACCCATTATTTCCACATACGAAATAGATATTCGGGGGGGTAACTAGTGAAGGACTAAGGGGCAGTCGAATCGAGGCAGTCACATTGCAAAGGCTGTCGCCCACCTTAATCGGACCTCTAACCCTGAATACAAAAGTAAGGTGAAGGCCCAACTGTCGCTAGGGGTACCAAAGAATGGCCAGTACCATTTGCTGCAGGGGGGTGTCTGTATGCTAGGGAAGAGTTCAACTGTAGGAAACTCCCCCGCACTTTGTCAGTGTCATTAGGCGTCACAAATCGTTCTACCTTCTTCGAACAAGTCTCTAGGAATGTTTGGTCAAAACGTCCGTCAGTAAATAATCGTCCAAGGGATGTAGGGGGCAGAGGGCGTACTCGCATCGTCAGTGTTGACCCAGTACCAGGGAGTCGGGGAGTCAGAGAATCAGGCTGCTGAAAAAACTTTACCATACCAATCAGAGTATACCAACCCACACAGCTATTCACAGGAGTCAATTGAAGTGCCAGTAACCTGTCCTTCTTATATGCAGCAGAAGGAAGCAACCCACAGACCCAGCAATCTGTCACATTATACACAGCATGAGCATGATGTAAAGTTTTAATGAAAACATTATCACGGTAACCCTTCCTCATGCATTTGTAGTGTAGTTCCTATCATCCCAATAGGCTCTGCGCATTGGAATAATACCTACAATAGTAAAGGCCTAGACCAGACGTTAACTAGGTCTACTACTGTCGATACTAGACTTAAAGTTTTGGGTTTGCCAGCTTAGCTCAGAGTTCACTAGAAACTTTCTCGAATGTTCAAGGAGGAATTAACTTCCCTGATTAGACAAGAAGGGATTTAGTTTCTGACAACCATAGAACATGACAACTTTGCTCTCCCCTAATCAAGAGTATATCTCGAGAGTCGTGTGAACAAAAGGCAAATTATTTTACTCAGTCAGTATGTGCATTCTTAGTCTCATCAGATTGTAGAGAAAAGGAAGAGACGGGCGTGTTCAATAAAAAGGTGTTATTTATTGATCAGTCTCTTTTCTCATACAAGAGAAATGGATCGATATTATTGCAATACTTATAGCTAAGTAAAGTGCATACATTATAAGCAATAGTATAAAATAATACTGTAAAAACATTGATATGGTTTCTAAGCCATAAGATGTTTTAAAATGAATAAAATATATTACATACACATATACATTTGACTAAACGTACTCAACTGGTGTTTCTAGATACGCCTACCCCGTGTACCTGACCTAAGTCTAATACGTGGGCGGGAATAGAAAGTTACAGTTTAAGTTAAGTTTGTTTTTGCCAAGTGAATAACTAAAGAATTCTCTGTGAGGGGTTATTCAGTTCTGTACCTGGAAGTTAGGATGAGTGAGGAATGGTATCTCTTTCTCTGGTCTCGATATTCCAGGCTGCCTGCGAGGGCTACCCGGAAACGCCGGTGCTGGATTTCTCGGCAGGAGAAAGCAGCTTCTCTCAGCGCGTCAGGAAGGCGGGGCTGCTGCCAGCGGGGTCTGCTCTGCTCTTGGCTTCGGCAAGTATGGCTGCTCCGTCTCGTCACCACGCGTGTGTTTGCATAGGGCAAGATCGGTAATATTTATACCTTTAAGGTGCCGAGATTGACGTAAGGATGGACATAGATACGTCAATAAGGATGTCATACGACTTGCTCGTTAGCACATTCTTTTACTGAAGTTCTCGGTGAAATCAAAACAATGGCCGCAGGGTTTTGCCCAGGTTGTCATAGGTTTGATTTGTTATGAGAACTCCGTATGCCTTATCAGGGGCTGGAGGAATATCGCTTGTCTAATTAGATCGCAAGCGTTATGACCTAATCAGATAACACGTTCCTGTGCCGTAGTGTGACTGCGTCAGATAACGGTATCTGCATCATGGGGATTTTCTGCCTCATGGGCTGACTGCTAGTTAACTTGTTGGTTTGTTTAACTAGAATAGGGTCAGGAATAGGGGGATCGATTCAGAACCTATAGGAATACATCACACCCACTCCACGCTAACTATGTACATATTTACTAATCTATGCATAGTATAACATAGTACAACATACTATAGAGTATAGTGTATACCTTACCACCCCAAAATACATAAATGCATTTTGAAATTTTTCAAATATACGGAAAAATTGCAGGCATATGTATTGTATGCACTCAAGCTGTAGAAAAATGCCAAAGTAATCGCATTTGTATACATTATTGCTTATTTGGTATATGAGAATTACACATGAAATGGCTTCTTAATACAGAAAAAAAGTTCGAGACCATTCCATCACAGAATAAAATATTTGTAAACGTATCAGCGGGCAGCTAATGTCTATAAGCTATCTAAAATTTAGAAACCTTAGTTCTCTAAGAATAGTTCTTACTTTAAGCAGAAGATAGTGTCCCGAAAAATATGCAAAAATATTTGGGGCTGCTGAAAAATTGCTGTCCGTGAACTGGAGGGAAAATCTGTTCATGTGACTTTATTTTTAAAGTTGAAGGCCGAATTCAGGGAACGCCGTGTGCGAGCTTGCTCAAAAGTCTCTATTTCTGTTCTGGAGAGAACATCATATCATTTAGGCTTTCGAAAAAACTGTCAACAGCTTCCTGGGAAAGTTCCACTAACTCGGAAATAGGTGTAATCATGCATTCTTGCGCATGATTGTCTCCATTGACATTCTGATTTGCATTACTGACAGAAGGTCGTAACTCTTCGATGCTGCTTTCATCTTGAACTTCACTACCCATCAATCGTAGTGGTGAAGCTTCCACGAATGCCGTCATCAGGATTGGTAGCCTTTGAGGGCAGCACAAAGCATGAACCTTGATCGGGCTCAACAATGTTTCTGCATCCATCGGCGCATCCGATTGTAGCGTCAGACAGGTGTCTAACACGCATTCTTCTCCGCATAGCAGACACCTCAATACAGGTAAAACACATCTTTGCCACATTGGTCGAAATGATAGAAACCAAGTCATGTTCAGGTCTCTAAGCCGGGAGAGTCCCAGGATTTTTGATATCCGGTCCCGGTATCCAATGGCTAGGATTGTTTCTTCCCTTGTCGCAAGAGTTTTGTCTGTGACATGGGTTGCCATAACGAAAAATAAGGACTAAGAATAGGATTCCTGCAATTAGTCCCAGGATCAGGGGAAGTCCGCCAAAAATCGAATGGACGAAATCTGGAAAAATACCCAGTATGGCTTTGAATGGTGTTAATGCCATCGAAAATACTGTCTTAAATACCTTTGAGACCCCATTGGTATCAGAAATATTTAAGATTTCATTCAGGATTTCCGCGAAATGTACGGGGGAATTAGTTGATAATAATGTATGTATCTCTGCAGTCGTCCTTGCGACTTGTAGATCATACGTTTCTTTTGATGACGAAAGCCTGGTAGGCGTCTGAAGAAGGACTGTTTTCATTCTGCTTAAAGTATCTATTCGAATAGAAGTAATTTTCAAATCGGGCCATGCCCTTGCCTCCCTGTCTGGGAAGGAGCTGGGGAACAATGAGCGTCCACAGCACTTGACCTTCGCAGTCGTAGTTACTAGATAAGGAGTCCCGGGCATAAGACTACGACATCTGCGGTCTACAATAAGAATGTAACTCCCATTATAGAGTCTTTGAAAGAATGGTTCTATTTCTGTTGCAGGTGCGCCTTGCTGGTGACATGAAAGGTTGCATGAATTCCCTTCACAGGCTCCATGCAAACTAATTCCGTTACACAGAAGTGTGCCACTTAGTGACATCGCACAATTGTTGCCACTAAGAAACACTTTCTGTCCTTTATTACTGACACATGCATGTGAATAGGGCAGGTTCCATGTTGTTTTAAGGTATCCTTTTCCCAATTTCTCGTACATGCCAGCCTGTATATATTTTTGGCAGTATTGAAACCTGAAGGTTGAGATTGGAATATTTATTATCCCATGTATTATCCATTCACTGACAGGTCGTTCTGACATTGTCACTGGTAATCTTTCGAGTTTTTCAATGCTCAAGATTGTATAATCAGCACCCTTTTGTGCCATACTGATTTGTCTATCAGTAAGGTTAAAGATTTAGAATAGTGACGTTGTGTTGATTAAACGCCAAGGCACATAGCCTGAACGCAGATTTTGTAACGTCCAGCCAAGCTGTACAATAGAACGCAATTGAGACTGACCGTGTTGTAATAACAGTAAGTCCTGCGATAATATGCCGATTGCTGAAGACACAATGCTGTCCAAAGAAAAAATTCTGGAGGACAGAGTCATTAACCCATTGTCCACTACAGAAAGTGATTTTTCCAAATTAATACGGTCAATTTCCCGTATTCTCTCTGCTGTTTCAATTTGAGTAACCTTCCAGGCCTCATTGTATGCTGCATATACAGAGGCTGCTATGAAACGCTTTTGACGCTGTTTGCGTGGTCCCAAAGTGAAATCACGTAAGTCAGCACCATCAGTAAGTAAAGTTAGGTGTTGCTTAATTTCTGCCAGTGTGGAAGTTTGTAGCCATTGAAGGCATAATTTGCCCACACTGTAGGTTGTTATTATCCCTGGGTGATGTCTTTGAGGATATCTAGGGTCTGGCCTGGTCATTTTGAACCCCTGTGTTTTGTTCAGGAATCTGTCTTGACAGTTATTAGTATCTGTGGGCCAGATCAACCACTGTTTCCAATCAGGATGTGTTCTGTTTTGGTTTAATATATGGTTTACGTCTATCTCTTCATCTGTAGAAGTGTTGCTAAACATTGTTGGCTTTGGAATAGACGGTTTATTTAAATCTTTGATTTTGGCTAGGCCAAGACAGGTGGTTTGTTGAACAGTGTCATTTAAAAATATCATTTGTTCTGGGATCATGCAGGCTCTAAACAAAGCTTCTATACCCTGTACTTGCCATTCTTTTGTACCCCAAACACTATTCAATTCAACATTTTTGTCCCAATAATCAAAACCAAAAGTATTCATTTTTTCAAAGAATGAGTCTGAATATAACAATTTTGTGTTGGTTATCATGGTCTTGGTCCCTGTTTTGTTTGACAATTTAAAATAAAATGTTTCAGCATTACTTGTGTTAAAACCTGAAAAATATGAATATTTGTCGTAAACGGTTCTTGAGCTCCCTTTTGGAGGTGTTGCACAATGTTCCCATTGATTATAATTTAAAACATTTCTAGGTTGTGCAGATCTATGTAAAAAGTGGTTACCATAGTGGTTATAACAGTACATACTATCATAATTTGTAGAACCCTGCAAATAATCATGTTTGGTAAATTTAGCAGACATTACTAAGTCAGACATCATATTATTAGTGCTTTCGAAGTCCCAATCATCAGCAAATGAGTTTGGTTTTACAAAGTCACTCAAGGAGATCTTAATTTGGTGTGGATATTTCAGGATCTCGACCGGACCATAAATTTCATAGTCAGTGTTGTCCCAAGCTACCCCACCAGGTATCGGATTGGCTGTGAAGTTGGCTGAAGAAAGTTCTCTTTTCTCGACGTGTGAAGATGTGTGTGGTTTGAGGATCAAGTTGATTTTCTGACTTGCTGTGTCCATTTTAGCATATTTTCCCTCAATGAAGCGTCCCAATGTTAGTATCATGATGAGCCAAAGTATGAGGATAAATGCACCAAAACCCACCCAAAATTCAATCCATGGAGAAATCAGATATGTTTCTTTCAGTTGTTTCAAAAGTTCCTTAGCTTTATCTTTAAAGGTTTTTGATGATGGCTGTGTCTTTGATTCACTGAAGCCTTCAGAGGAATCATCGAAGTTTATGAAGTAGCCGGATGCCGTTCTGTCAATTGTTCCAATTGCTTCAGGATTTCTGTTTCTTGCATTTTCAATTGTTACTTCATTATAGATTGGTGTGTCTCTGCTAAATGTTTTTATTTGGGTTTTCAGAGGTCTTAGTTCTATTGCATTGTTGCATAGTCCATGTTGTTCTTCTGTAGGCGTTTCGAATGTGATGAGCCTCTTTGTTAGGACCTCTGTACTGGTAGCAAACCTTGGTGTTCTGCTACTTATTGGGAGTCCACTTGGCCTACTGTTTGTTATCGGCCACATGTTGTGGTTTTACCAGGTCGATGGATACAACTCGGTTCTCCTTTTTACCAGCAAGTGGCGGTAGTACAACTGATCTTGTCCCGTTGACAGACAAGACAGGAACTGCTTTTCTGTAAGAAGGCCCAAATTCCTTCTTTACCGCGATCTTTTCCCTGACTAGATCCCCGACTTTTGGAATCCAGACAGGTCTTGCTGGGACAGGTGGTGGTTCTTCAGTGGTTGTTGGCTGTTGTTTCAACTTTATGTTGCTCAGGTCTTTTCTTGTTTTGTTTAAGTCCTGCAAAATAGCCAAACGGTCTTTGATATCAAAGCTTTTTTCTTTCACCACTGAAGTCTATCAATTTCAGAGATCATCATCCTAGTTCCAAATAATAATTCGTACGCACTGAATCCCTTCAGAGAATTTCTTGGCAAGTTATTGAGACTACGTTGGACACTTATTAGATGTTTGACCCACCCAGCTCCCGAACCTAATATCCTTTCCGCTATAGATTGCTTTATGCCTTGGTTTTTTCTTTACACCATCCCGTACCCTCAGGAAGGAAGTGAGAAGATTCCCGCTGGGCTATGCTCATTTGGTCATGTTTCCCCTCAGGCTTGAGGGCTAGAGTGGAGACAATGGTCAAACGTAGCATGCTCTTAGCGTATATGCCATTTAGACTCTCAAATCTTTGTATAACAGTCCGGACGTCAGCCGAGTGCTGGTGATCTACATTATAAGTGGAACTAGCCTGTATATGTTAATCGCAACCCTTCCTTTTTACTCCTGATTTTTTCTGGAGTAGAACGACGAGGTATTAAACTGTTTCTCTCCCCACTGCGATCTCTATTGCAGTTTGGGCAGTTTTTTACAAACATGGTATGACGCAGGCTCATGCCTGGCCACCAGTACCTTGATTGTAATTCTTCCAGAGAATCTTTTAGTTTGAGGTGTCTGAGACCCTCGCCCATATGTGCGTCTGCGATTAACAAGTTTCTCCTGTCCATGTTTGGAATCACTCTATCCCCCACTCCAGGGATTCGAGCAAAAGGGACGGAGTTTGCATCGATTATGTATGTATAATTGAGTGGATAGTTGATCGGTAACGCTGAGCAGTCGCCTTTTGATGACGTTTTCACCGCCAGCACTGTTTCACCGTCAATGTATTTTAATGTACGCTTTTTTCGAACTACGGGAGCCGATTTAGTGGCTGCCGCTGTGGCTGTTTCGGCCAATGAATTCCCTGCAACGTGAACGCCATCACGCTGATGACTCAGTGAGTGTGTCACGTGAGTCTTTGGTAGCTCTTTCTGTAAAAGAGCTATTTGTTCCCAGAGCAGTTTTTGCTTTATTGGTGCATCTGTGTCATTTTTGTAACCGTTTTGAATCCATGTCTGCAAATCGCTGTTATATGATTTGACGCAGTAATATGAATCTGACACTATAAGTGTCGGGAATTCGCGATCCGCATTATCTAGCGCCATTTTCAAAGCTAATATTTCAGTTTGTTGTTCTGAATTAGTTTCTACTGAGTGTGTTTTTGTTAATAGAGGTTTTAGTTTACCTCCGCGCCACACTTCTTTTGTAATCCCACATGTGGGGTTGTATGCCTGTTCTCCCCAAACGGAGGGTTGAGCATGTCCGTCTGTATAAATTACACAGGCGTAATGTCGTAAAGGCAGAATGTCGATTGGCAGAGGGTATGTTTTTTCATATTCTAAATTTTTCATTTCTCCTAGTTCTAGAAGATTGTAAGCCAGGCTACATTTGATAATTCAGATCCTACGAACAGGACTTTCAGATGGGCAATTCTGGATTTTTTAAAGTTGAATTTGTAACCCTCTGCTGCGAACCCAAGTATTATGGTGTTCACTCTCTTCAAGTGAGTCTCCAAGTCATCATCTGTTAAGTAAATGTCATCGACATAAGATAATGCTTCATCATCATATAGTTGTAGTAATTCTGTTACTCTCGCTGAGAATACTCCCGGGCTGTTCTTGTACCCCTGGGCTAACCGACAGAATTGTTTTTGAGTGCCATTTATTGAGAATGCAGTTAAATATCTGCTCTCTGGTGCTATGTTTTGACAAAAGAATCCATTAGAGATGTCTAATGTTGTTTTGTATTTTTTGCGCACTATGTTAGTTTTGCACTGCAAAAGTTTTGCAACATGTGTTAAGGTGTCGGTAATCCAAAACTAGACGATATGAATTGTCTGGTTTGGAGACCGGAAACAAAGGGTTGTTCATTTGTGAGGTGCAAGTTTCAATCACCCCCTGGTATTCTAGCTGATCTAGTATTTCATTTACCTGTTTTTTAGCTTCTTGCTTAATTGGGTACTGCCTTTGTGCAGTAGGTTGTGATTTTAACTGGATTTTGTGAGGAGGAGAATCCTCATCCCATCCCACGTGATTTTTATGTAAAGCAGGAGCTAAAGCCACTGCCCACTTTCTAGCAAGTGTGTATTTTTTATGAATTGGAATTTGATTTGAGAAGGCAGGCATAATTATTTCTTCGCCATGAGGGCACTCCCTGACAAACTCTGGTGGCCAGTCTTTTTCAGCTAGAAGGATATCATAGCCCTTGGAGAGATTATCCCAAAATAGTCCCCTTATTTTCCTAGTCTTATCCCCCTCTATACGCAATGTTATTTCGTATATTTTGTGAGGTTTGCTAACTCTGGTGTCCGCAGTTTCCACTTGAAGATATTCATTCGTGTCCACTGTCTCCAGATGATTCATAAGGACTTTGCGAGCTATGCTCACTTCTGCTGCGCTGTCTAGCATTGTCTGAGCCCATTCTCCGTTTTTCAGTTGTGTCCTCAGTATTCTCGGCATTGTTAACTACCTTGATACTGGCTACCTTCTTTTTTGGAAATTGTAATTTCTTTTTTAGTTGAGCAGGTTCCTTGTCTTTGGACTTGGTGTGCTCTTCTCTTTGTTCTGATCGTCCTCTTCTTTCCGATTTCTGCGAGGAAGTCTGAAAAGATTGAGAGGGACGTGTATCAATGTCTTGATATCTATCAGGCTTTTTTATATTATCCCTATTTCTAAGGTTATATCTATTCCCGGAGGGGTTACTCTGGGGTGACCTGTGTCTTTGGTTCGGAGATTTTTCTCTTCGCCTAGGAGACCTTCCTCTGGACTGGAATTTCTTTTCTTTAGGATTGGATTGTTTGTTTCCATCCCAGTTCTTTTTTGGTGATGTAGATTTATTATTAAAAAATATTTTTTCTGGACTTTCAATCAGTTGCGGTTTTACTGGTATTCCACCTAAACTATCTCTACCTAGTTCCTCATAGGATTTTTCTATGATTCTGGCAATTTCCGCTGGTTGGTCTGCTATATCTGTCTCTTTTAACCTCTGGCGGATCGCCACGTTTGCTGCTTCACCTTTTATGTTGGCTAATAATATAGCCGAGACCTGCTTGAAGTCTTTCAGTAATTTCATACCAAGAGTTAAAGCGGGTTCCGGACCATATTCATCTTGAATTTGTTTTAGCACATCTGGTATTACCGAAATGGATGGAACACCGTGCGTTTTTGTGTAGATGGAAGCAAAGACTGTACCCCAAGTGTCACAGTCCTCAATGTGTGGTGCGATTCCCATTGGAAGGCAGATAGTCAGAATCCTGTGCTTTTCTAGCGGGGTGGTGTCAGGAAACACCGCATCTATTTGGGTGATTTTTTGCGCTAGCCAGAATGGTATTTGTTCCCGTTTAGCCGGTACTTTACCTAGGCAGGACTGGATGTTCTGTGGTGTAATTTTATTTGTGTTCCCCTGGTGAGGGGTCAGCTGTGGGAGTTTAATCGCTGGCTGAATTGTTGAAGTCCGCATCACATACTGGACTAATTGTCTGTGTATTTTTATTAATTGTTTTAGCTGTGTTAACAGCTCTGCTGCTGGCATCTCATTGATGTCTGGATGTGGTGTGTATCCGGCTAGGACCGGCCACGTTGCTCCTGGTCTACCTAAAGGACCGAGCCTGGTGATGTGATTATTATGTTTTAGGGCGCCATCAAATAAGAACAAATGCTCTTCAAATTTGAGTGGTTCTTCCACCTCCTCGAAAGGAGTGTACTCATTAGGAGGTTCCTCTATTTTGTAATAGTGGAAGTACTTTGTTACAGCATTTGCTGCTGGAAAATGTATCCATAAATAGTATACCTCTGTCTGCCGATATTCGTGTGCCTCAATTACGAATATGACTGTACCACCTCTAGGTGTCAGTCCATTTTCTATAAGTTTTAAAGTTATAGATTTTCTTTTAATGACCGGGATGAGTATTATATCCGGGTCTGCGTCCTGCATGGTAGCATCAGCTGCTGCGAGTTCAGTTGCTAATCTAACTGCCTCTCTTTCATCCTCATTGTCTGACATTTTACTGACAGGATGGTTATTTCTTTTGTTTGCAGATCAGGTTTCTTATGGAAACAAAGGTTAGATGCACAATATTTTGGAACTGTTTATCCTTCAACGTTGACTATACCAAGAACCATACATAGGAGTTCCCTCCTGCGAGGTCTGGCGGATATAACCTTTCACCCACTCCAGACGTCTTTGGAGTATTATGGGAAAAGGGGTCTGAGTGAGAAAGCACGACTGAGTTACTCTAAATGTCTTACGTTAGTTTTATCGCCCTTTCCAAACGCGTTGGGCGCCATGTAGTGTAGTTCCTATCATCCCAATAGGCTCTGCGCATTGGAATAATACCTACAATAGTAAAGGCCTAGACCAGACGTTAACTAGGTCTACTACTGTCGATACTAGACTTAAAGTTTTGGGTTTGCCAGCTTAGCTCAGAGTTCACTAGAAACTTTCTCGAATGTTCAAGGAGGAATTAACTTCCCTGATTAGACAAGAAGGGATTTAGTTTCTGACAACCATAGAACATGACAACTTTGCTCTCCCCTAATCAAGAGTATATCTCGAGAGTCGTGTGAACAAAAGGCAAATTATTTTACTCAGTCAGTACGTGCATTCTTAGTCTCATCAGATTGTAGAGAAAAGGAAGAGACGGGCGTGTTCAATAAAAAGGTGTTATTTATTGATCAGTCTCTTTTCTCATACAAGAGAAATGGATCGATATTATTGCAATACTTATAGCTAAGTAAAGTGCATACATTATAAGCAATAGTATAAAATAATACTGTAAAAACATTGATATGGTTTCTAAGCCATAAGATGTTTTAAAATGAATAAAATATATTACATACACATATACATTTGACTAAACGTACTCAACTGGTGTTTCTAGATACGCCTACCCCGTGTACCTGACCTAAGTCTAATACGTGGGCGGGAATAGAAAGTTACAGTTTAAGTTAAGTTTGTTTTTGCCAAGTGAATAACTAAAGAATTCTCTGTGAGGGGTTATTCAGTTCTGTACCTGGAAGTTAGGATGAGTGAGGAATGGTATCTCTTTCTCTGGTCTCGATATTCCAGGCTGCCTGCGAGGGCTACCCGGAAACGCCGGTGCTGGATTTCTCGGCAGGAGAAAGCAGCTTCTCTCAGCGCGTCAGGAAGGTGGGGCTGCTGCCAGCGGGGTCTGCTCTGCTCTTGGCTTCGGCAAGTATGGCTGCTCCGTCTCGTCACCACGCGTGTGTTTGCATAGGGCAAGATCGGTAATATTTATACCTTTAAGGTGCCGAGATTGACGTAAGGATGGACATAGATACGTCAATAAGGATGTCATACGACTTGCTCGTTAGCACATTCTTTTACTGAAGTTCTCGGTGAAATCAAAACAATGGCCGCAGGGTTTTGCCCAGGTTGTCATAGGTTTGATTTGTTATGAGAACTCCGTATGCCTTATCAGGGGCTGGAGGAATATCGCTTGTCTAATTAGATCGCAAGCGTTATGACCTAATCAGATAACACGTTCCTGTGCCGTAGTGTGACTGCGTCAGATAACGGTATCTGCATCATGGGGATTTTCTGCCTCATGGGCTGACTGCTAGTTAACTTGTTGGTTTGTTTAACTAGAATAGGGTCAGGAATAGGGGGATCGATTCAGAACCTATAGGAATACATCACACATTGTTCACCATAATCAACAGTAATGATATTATGCTCTGGCAAGGGAGAGAGAGTAGGGACCAGTTTGTGGACAGGGTAGGCTTCATCCAGAAAGAACAATATTCCAAGTATTATCAAGAATATGATAATGAACACCACAATAACCACAATTTTTCCTTTGCGAGGCAGGGCATGCCATGGTGAATCTGGTTCTGATCTGCGAGGAGCAGCAAAAGGCTGTTCCTCCTCGGGGATAGGACGGCCAAAGGGATACATTTCACCTAATAAACGGACCAAGGGATATCCTAAAAGTTCCAAACACATGGGGCACTTCTAAAATGTTCCAGAAACTCCAAAACCGGCCAGAGGGGTGCTTTACCCTTCAAAAGGGCTCTTCTCCCTATGTCCGTTAAAGCCTCATAGGCAGGCTTTCAGTCTCGCAAACCCTAATCCCTCGATGGAGTCGCACAACCGCAGCAACTCAGGAGCACTGAACCTGGGCCCACACACAACTCTAGCGTCCCGTTCAGCAGTGTCTCAATAGTGCACCAGGGCTCTTTCAGCAGTCCATCCCTATTACTAGGCTAACCTATTCAATATAGTCCACTCCTAATCCGTACCTCAGCCCTTCTTCCAGTACTCAGTTCTTTCGCCTCTCTTTCCTGGGCCGCAAGTTATAGCGAGTGCTCCCTCGCACTTCAGGATCTGTGAACAGAATTGGGGAATTACTTTCAAAAGAGGTGGCTTCCGTTGTTTGTGCACTGTTGTGACCAAAAGAAGCCTCGCTACTTGTACTCAGGGCTGGCCTCCGTTCGTTCTCATTCTGTTCCTCCTCGGTCAGTGAAGCATCAGAGAAAGGAATATATCGAGGAACAGTTTCGGTCTCGTGATCTGCAACGCCACCTCTTCCCATGCATCATAAGGTAGTGGAAGGGGGACCTTCTTCACATGAGAGGCATGGGTCCACGCCTTCCGACCCTCCACTCGAAGTGCGGTGCGGGTGGTAAGGAGCACCAACTTGGGCTCTGACCACCTAGGCTCCAAACAGGACTTCCGCTGATACTGCTTCACGAGGTTGATACCATGGCCAGGCCCCTCAGGCAACGGCTTCAGGGTGTCTGCTACCTGCTAATGAATAGAACGAAGATCTTTAGTCAAAGCATCCAGGTAATCTGTCAACAAAGGGTATTCGATCTCTGAGAAACATTTGGGTCTAGGAACACCCCACACATTGGCGGGCCTACCAAATATAACTTCATGGGGAGAGACGCCTGTCTTAGAATTCACTGTTACTCTTGTGGAAAGTAAGGCAAGGGGGAGTGCATCTGGCCAGTGCAGCCCTGTACTCTCCTGTATCTTGGCCATTTTGAGTTTCAATGTACCATTAAATCTTTCAACCAAACCTGCAGCCTTTGGATGTTGGGCTGCATGGAATTTTTGAGAGATTTGTAATCCCTTACAGATCTGTTTCATCAGTTCAGCATTGAAGGACGTGCCGTTATCGCTCCAGATCACCCTAGGTAAACCATACCTACTGAAATACTCCTTGATCAGCATCTTAGCTGTCGATATGGCTGTACAGTCCTTTGTTGGAAAAGCCTCCACCCACCTACTGAATGAGCACACCACCACAAGGACGTATTTAAGGTTATTCACCCTTTACATTTCAATAAAGTCCATCTGTATCACTTCAAAGGGGTAGGATGGGGGTGCGAAATTACCTACAGGGACGGGTGTTCCCTTCCCAGGATTATGTCTTAAGCAAACCATGCACTGCTGTACCAAATGTGTCGCCACCTTGGAAATGTTTTTATTACTCCACACCGGATCTAATAATTTACATATTCCCTTTGCACTTATATGAGCTGGTCCATGAGCCATCGTCACTACTGGGAGGACATATGCATTCGGGAGCAACCATCGTCTTTTGTCTGACACATCCGTCCAACATTCATCCGAGTCCAACCGCCCCCCTCCATCCTTCCATTGTTTCAACTCCTCCTCAGTCGCTTTCTCTTGTATGTTCCGCACACTCTGTACAGTGTCTGCAAACATGTTGACATCCGGTACCCACCTAGCTGGTCCTGCCACAAACATTCGTGGGAGTTTTGTTCTAGCAGTTTCTTTAGCTGTTTGGTCTGCAAATGCATTTCCTCGTCCTACGTCATCCACCACTGCTTTGTGCGCACTACACTTAATCACAGCTAATCGTTTGGGAAGTGTCAGGGCTGTCAACAGTCGTAATATCAATGGGCCATTTTGAATTTTCTGTCCGTGTGATGTCAAAAATCCCCTCTCTGCCCACAGTCTCCCATAACTATGAGCCACGCCAAAAGCGTATTGGCTGTCAGTGTAAATGATCACGTCCAATCCTTCACTCAATTCACACGCTTGCATCAATGCTATTATCTCTGCAGCTTGAGCTGAGTTGTACGGGACTCTAGAAGTCTCCACCACTGTTTTTAAAGTCGTGACTGCATATGCTGCCGTTGTGGTACCATCTGCTAATTTAAAGCAGGACCCATCAACATACAGCTCCCCATCAGGATCATCGAGGGGCTTATCCGTCAAATCTACTCTTCCTTTTGTTTACTCCTCTGTCCGAAACAAGCAATCATGGACCTCATCGTCTTTTTCATCTGAAGGGAGAGGTAATAGCGTGGCTGGGTTCAGGGTGGCACATCTTTTTATCGTTACATGTGGTGTAAATAATGTCATCTCGTAACCAGTTAGACGAGCACTAGTTAAATGCTGCGTCTGTGTCCTGTTTAACAAGATGTCCACGGCATGTGGTACCATTACTGTAAGGGCTGAACCCAGTACGAGCCCTGCCGATTGTCTTATTGAGACCGCAGCAGCCGCTGTAGCCCTTAGACAGCTCGGCAATGCTCTTGCCACATTGTCAAGCATAGCAGAGAAGTAAGCACAAGGTCTCTGTTTCCCACCAAAACTCTGAGTTAGGACAGACAGCGCGCAACCTTCCGCCTCGTGCACGTAAAGTACAAAAGGCTTCTGGTAATCGGGTGTTCCCAAAACAGGTGCAGAACATAAAGCAGTTTTTAGTGACTCAAACGCTTCTTGACATGCTGGAGTCCAGGGTAGGGGTTCCCGCACTTCTTTAGTAGTCAGATACAGAAGGGGTTTAGTTAGTAAAGCGTAATTAGGTATCCACTGGTGACAGTACGATGTTATGCCCAAAAATGCACGCACCTCTCGCTGCGTGTTAGGTACAGTCATGTTAGTTATCGCCTTGATGCGCTCCGGCGTCAGCCTTCTCCCCTCCTTCGATAGGAGATGACCGAGGTAGGTAACCTCCTGTCGGCAGTATTGGAATTTAGGAAGAGACACCTTGTGTCCCTTACAGGCCAAATGGTGTAACAATTTAACAGTAGACTCGCGGCATCCTTCCTCAGTGTCTGAGGCAATGAGAATATCATCCACATATTGCAACAAGACATTCCCCTGTGGGAGCTCTAAATCATCCAACTGTGCTTTCAGAGCTTGACTATAAATACTGGGACTTTCCGTATAACCTTGGGGAATTCTACAAAATCTAAAACTTCGGCCAGCCAATGAGAATCCGAAGAGATAACGGCTATCTTGATGCACAGGTATACTAAAGAAAGCATTCTTAAGGTCCAGTACAGAAAAATACTTAGCTGAGGAAGGTATCATGGTCAAAATAGTAGTGATATCAGAGACCACCGGATACTGAGGCTCAACCACCTTGTTAATGTGGCGTAAATCAATCACAAAGCGATAAACATCAGGTGTACCCTCGCCAGCATCACATGAGGGCCTCTTAAGGATCGGAAGGATGGGGCTATTGCAACTGTTAAAATCTGTTTCCTCTACTACCCCAGACCGGATCAAGTCCTGTATTATTTGCAACAAAGCTCTCTCTCCATCCCGAGATATTTTATACTGGGGTATCCGAGGTAGCTTCGCTCCCACCTTAACTTTTATGGACACTGGGGCAATGTCCATTTTTCCCACATCAGTATCGCTGCTGGCCCACAGACTCTCAGGAACCCCCTCCAATTCAACCGGGAGGGGCTCATCTTTCGAAAAACACTGCTGCGCACGCGCGACAGAAGGACCCAACGTGAGGAACACACCGTCTGGAGAACAGTAAATTGTAGCATTCAATCTTTTCAACAAATCCAAACCCAGTAAATTCTCACCACAATTTGAAGTTAAAAGGAAGGGAGAGTCAACAGTGAAAGGGCCAATCGTAAGTGCAAGAGGCTTAGAAATGGGGCTAACCACTGGGGTACCGGAGAACCCCACGGAAATATTAGTCTTGCCAGACAGAGCCGCCCCTGGGACCTGGGAACGTGCCACAGAACTTTTCGTAGCACCTGTATCCACTAAAAATTTCTGAGGGGATCCCGACAAGTCTGCCGTTACACAGGGCCCACGTTGATCAACATCCACAGAAACAGGTCCCGCGCTCTGTCCTACGCTGTCCTAGTTATAAGAAAATCCTGTCAAGTCATCCATAGCATACGCATCGTTGTAGTACTGCCGATCTCTGCAATCGTCACCCTCCTTTTGAAAGTGTTGTCTGTCTCTTCCCCGTTAAAGTAATTCCCTCCCAGTCTCCTGCCTTCCTCAGACTGTCTACCATCCTTATTCGCGTCTCCCCGACCCCGTCCTCTGCCTGGTCCGGCAACGGACTGGAGCAGTGGACAGTCTTTCCACCAGTGCCCCTCCTGTTTGCAGTTGGCGCACTGGTTCTGTCCCAAACGCTCTCTTTTCTCTCCCCTTCCGTAACTACTTCCTCCTCGACCAGTCACCATGGGCGGGGCTCCACGGCCCGACCCTTCGCCACTTGCTGCAATAACACTCTCGTCTTCAAATCTTTTGCCTTCTTCTCTTGCCTGTCCTTATTCTCATTTTCTCTATGCTCGTAATACTGGGCCATACTCAAAATCCCAGAGGGAGTGGATGTCGTCCATGTACTCTCTGACGCTTGCAATCGGGCTGATATTTCTGGCAACTGATTCGTTACGAATCTGTTAACAAAATGTCGCAACCCACCATCTTGCGATATATCCTGACCGCTAAAATCCATGAACGTTTCCTCAAAACGAGTGAAGAAATCTGAAACTGCCTCATCCTTCTTCTGTCTGCAGGCCGTCAACTTATCCCAATCTACCTTCTTGGGTAGGTCTTGACCCTAAGGCTCCGGTCAATTATAGGCCTATTTCCTTATTGCCTGCTTTGACGAAAATCTTGGAGAAGCATGTACACACGGTGCTCTCCGATTTTCTGGAAACACACGAGATTCTGCACGCCACCCAATCCGGCTTCCGCCCGAATCTCAGTACAGAGACCGCGCTCTTAGAGGTCTCAGAAACCATTAAAGGGGTTCTGGACACTGGGGGCAAAGCCATGCTGGTGATGTTGGATTTGTCGGCGGCTTTTGACACCGTCCCCCATGACGACCTTCTCGCAAGACTCTATGAGATTGGCCTACGGGGGACGGTGCTCAGCTGGTTTTCATCCTTTTTAGCTGGCCGCCGGCAAACGGTCTGGGCCTCCCCAGATTCCGCCGTGATGCCGCCTTTGGGAGTCGGGGTCCCACAGGGCTCTATATTGAGCCCGACCCTTTTTAACATCTTTATGACCCCTCTGGCGGCACTGGCGGAGTCGTTTGGGGCCCAGATCGTATCCTACGCCGACGACACCCAGCTCCTCTTCTCTTGTAAGAGGGGAGGAGACTTTGATGGAGAGAGTATCCGGGATTGCCTTGGGGCTGTTTTTAAATGGTTCCAGCTGAACAGCCTCAAGTGCAATTCCGATAAGTCCGAGGTACTCTTCTTCGGGTGTGCGACGGAGCCAGACTGGCAAGCTTGGTGGCCCAGTCACATGTTTCCTCCGTCTTGTTCTTCCCAAATTGCCAAGAATTTGGGGGTCAAGATGGACAGGGGTCTGACGTTAAGAGCCCAGATCCTTGGTGTGACGGGCACCTGCTTCGGCCTCCTTAAGATGCTGCGGAGGTTTCTACCTCTTCTGTCTGAGGAACATAGGAAGCTGACTGTGCAGGCTCTGATCGGCTCTAGGTTAGATTATTCCAACGTTCTTTACCTGGGCCTGCCAGAGTACCTGCTGCAGCGGCTTCAAGTTGTGCAGAACGCGGCCGCGAGGGCCATTTTTGGCCTTAATAGGCGAGCCAGTGCTGCGGGCTTGCTGCAGACTCTACATTGGCTGCCCATCCGTAAACGGATTGTTTTCAAGGCATTAACTTTGGCCTATAAAGCTCTCCATGCGGTGGGAGCAAAGTATCTCCAAAGGAGAATTGTATTCTACCATCCCGCTTGCTCTCTCAGGTCAGAATCTCTGTTCTTGGCGGCAGTGCCACGAGTGAAGAGAGCCCGCATTGGAGGTCGCTCCTTCGGACTGCTGGCGCCGCAGGTGTGGAACACCTTGCCGCTAGAACTCCGGGGAGCTACCAGTCTGCTTGCATTTAGAAAAGGCCTCAAAACCTGGCTGTTTACTCTTTAGGCTGTTCTGCTGTCTTCTCTAGGTTCTTTTCTGTATTTCCCTTTGCTTTTTATTACTGTTGTTGTGTTATGTTGCTGTAGGTCTCCCTATTCAAAAGCGCCGGGACACTCTTTTTGAGTAGCCGTGCGCTATACAAATACGAATATAACATAACATAACATAACATTGGGTGGGATGAGTGAGTGCATGTATTTTATTATACGCCCTGGCAGCGCTAGTATCTCAGCCTTCGGCTTCTCCCCTGGCTTTCGCTCCTTATCTCACTCTTTGAATGCTTCCCAAGTACCACCCAGCTCTTCTGCATGATCTGAACCCTTCACCTGTCTCCACACATCTACGGGGACCAATAATCCGAAAAATAATTCAATATCTGCTAGAGTCATGACCGTCGAGGAAGCAGCCTCTGTCAACTCTTTGTAATAAGCTGTCGGATTCTTCCTAGAGTCAGGTAGCTGAGCCTTCAAAGCTAATACCTCGCTCCTTTTCCAGGGCGTATACACCCATTGTTCTTGGAAACGAGCGTCGACACGGGCTCGGGTCACAACCTTTGTTGTCGGGTCTATTACTTCAGGTATCTCAGGGTGAAATACAGGGTGCACTTCACGCATCGGGTGTACCCCAGGGTAATGGGGTTCTCCCGCTGCTGGTAACTCATTTCTGTATTCTAGCAAAAACCTCAGACTACGGAGCACATCTTTTATTCCAGTGTTGGCCCTATAGGCATTATTCTTGATATCACGGAGAATCACCGGTGCCTCCCCACCATATCCCTGTTCCCACAACGCTATCAATGTCGTCGACATGTGCCACAAAGCATGTTGCTGCATCAAAGGCTCATAGTCTTTCATGGTAGACCAAATGTCTTCTAATGAATAAATGTTATTCCTGGCCCATTGACAAGCTTGATTAGCTACCATTGTCTTCTCATCCAACCCAACATTAGAACGCGTGAGTAACTTCCGTACCTGAGTAAATAGTCCGCCTCCCGTTCCTCTAGTGGGCGTTAGCAACGCGCTCTGAGGGGTAGTACTGGCTGAAACAGTGGGGATAGCGGGATCAGTGGAGAGCACCGGGGAGAGCACAGCAGACGCAAGCGGGCTTGTCGCAGAGAAGGAGAGCAGGGGTACAGTGGTAGAGGGCGAAGTTCGTCCACCCACAGAGGAAGCAGGTGTACCGGGCAAGGGAGGGGCACTGATTTGGGGAAGTGAAACCACCGCCTGGGAGGCGGAATCCACCAGCACGGGGTACAAGGACTGCGGGGCATATGGGGGAGGGGGTCGAGTGTTCAAAATGTCCTCCATCTCATCTTGGTCATCCTCTCTCACTACATAGCTCTTATTATCCAATAGCCTAAAACGTCTATCTGCACGCTCAATTCGCAGCTCATTCTCTTTCTTAGTGTGTTCCCTGGCCTTCTGCGCCATGGTCTGCGCCGCTCTCTTCTGAGCCACCTTCTCCTCCCTCATTTGCCGTTCTCGTACCTCCTTCTGCCACATCCGCAAAGAATCGAACATGCTCTGGCGGCTGCGCCTAGCAAACAATCTATCTTGCAAGTAATCTAATTTTGCTCCATCAAAAGAGCCAAGCAAAGGCCACTGTAAATCCACATTATCTTTTGTATATTTATGCCACAAAGTAGAAAACAAAATCGGGGGTAAGCCATGCTTGACGTACATGTCGAAATTTGGAGAGCCCTCCACCGGGACAGGTTGGCTCTCAGCCAATCTAACGTCTGAGACATCACCACAGCACCCTAAACACCGTATTTACTGAAACACGGCATCCTGCTCTCACACAATCACACACTAGCACAAAGACTCACACTTGCACACTTACTCACTTACCGGTAAATCACACTCACAGTTTCAATATACGCTACCTCAAATCCATACCGAAACACGTATTACCAAAATGGGACAAGGCCCGTCGACCAAGTCCTGGGGAACCTGAAACCCTACCGCAGACCGAACAGCGCACACCCGCTATTCCGAGACTGGGGAACACATCCGTCTCCTGGGCAACACTACAGATCGGCATGCGCTACTCCACATGGGACTCGGCGCTCTTCCCCGCGAACCACCACCCTAGGGGTTCGGGTGAACCCCGAGATCCTTCCGTAGCAAGCCACCCGCCGACTGCAGTATTATCCAGTCGGATGACTACAAACCAACGTTCACCCAATCTCCGTCAAGTCTGTTAGAGCGCCACTTGCACTCTGAGTTCCCCGGAGCACACTAGCCCCAGGAGCACACCGGCTCCTCCAATCACCAGAGACGCACCGGTCCCTCGGAGCACTCCGGCTCCTCCAAGCAACAGTCGGACCACTCACCTTCTATGCGCGGTACCGACCTCTACCATTCTCCACCTCCGGCTGCCAGGACCAACACGGTCAGCTCCAAAGTTCCGCCTTCCGGACTCCGGCGTAGGATCATGGACCGGGAACTCTTCCGATCAGCAGGGCGGGGCAGTGCTGCGAGAACCAAGCTCGGCATCAAGTGGGTACCCGGGCCCACCATGCCGACCAGAGGGTCTCCGGCCTTCTGCTACCCACTTACGGGTGAGAAAGGTCCTAATCGCGGAGTCCCTGGTCGGGCGCCATCTGATAAGCGTGGCTCAATTCCACCTGAGTGACTTACCGCACTCACCTATAGTTACCTAATAATAAGCCAGCCGGACAGTGGAGAAGAATAACAAAACAATTTATTAGGCCACAAACTCCCATATGAGAGGGCCCTGTTCGACCTCACCCCTGAGAGTGCGCCGAGAAGGACTGCCTCATATCATTACAGTAACACATTATAATACGAAAAGCAGAGTAAGGCACGCCCATTATGGAAAAGTACTGGACCCCTGAGATGGTGAACAATGGTCTCATACAGGAGGCATCTGCACCTGGAATTGCAACATTCTCTTATCTGACTCCAAGGACACGGAGCCAGGCCTTAGCATCTCCAGCACATGAGAACAGAGTGATAAGGGGTTTCGCTAGTAGTTTCAGTCACAGTGGGCCGAGAGGCAAAACTGCTGACATGTGGAATATTCCTATTCCTACGGGAGGGGGAATGAGCAAGTGCAACTCCCACAGAAGGGATATGCTTCAAAATGGTGGCACACAGGCTAAGCTAAGAATGACTGTAATAATGTCACACGCATAAATGAATAACTAACATTAGAATATAAACGAAAATGCATTAATGAATATATCAGTTGTTAGACACACTCTGCTAACTTATTAGCATAAATTGGCAGTGGGCGGGGCATGGAAAACTGAAACCTATCAGACCTGACTTCTGCAACGTCGCTTGGCTGCTTCGCTTTTTCCAGAGTGTCCACCTTGCTGCGATTGGCCGCACTCCTTTTTTTAAAAAAATGTGGCCAAAGAACACCAGTTCATCTCGTCCCAGTTCACACTTGTCTTCATTTAGTGTGAGTCCGGCCTGTTCTAGCTGGGAGCATACTTCTCGCAGCGGTTTGTCGTGCTCCTCATCTGACTTGCCGAACACCAGGATGTCATCGTTATAGTTCAAACTATTTTTCACTGGCCTTATCACTTGTCTGATAGTCTCTTGGAATATTTCGGCTGCTGACGATATCCCAAAGCTCAGACGTTTATAGCGGAATAGACCTAGGTGCGTGGAGAATGTTGTTAATTATCTTGACTGCGGATCTAGCTCTAACTGGTGATATCCCTTGCACAGATCCAGTTTGGAGAATCGTCTCGTTTCTGTCAGGCAGCTGATCATGTCATCAAGGTGAGGTCCAGGGTGTCTTTCTCTTTCAATTGCCGTGTTCGGTACCCTCATGTCGACACAGATCTTAATCTTTGATGTGTTTTTCTTTGGCACGGCCACTATTGGTGACACCTAGGGCGTCGGTCCTTCTGCCGGCTCTATGATGTCCTGTTTCAGCAATGATTCTATTTTTTCCTCAACTTGTGGTTGCTGGTGTATTGGTACTCGCCGGTGGTGCTGAGCTACCGGATTAATTGTTTCGTCGATATATAGCGTAATATGTCGCTCTTTTAGCTTCCCCAGTCCTTTTAGTAATTTTGGATACTCTTTTAGGATGCTTCCCTTTTCTGGCATGTTGTATGTCATCTCGAGTAGGCCCATCACTTGTGCTGTGATATTGCTCAGCAGGCACGGTGCTGGAATATCCCCTCTCAACACATGAATCTCCTCTCTTGTCGTTTGGTTTTTGTATGTTAAGTTCTCTGTGAATTTTCCTAGGTTGGTCACTGGTTTCCTTGAACCCCATGTGAACACCTCAACTCTTGATGGTTGTAGCTCTGGTTTTATTTCCATCTTGTCATATTCTGATGCCCACATGATGTTACATGTGGCGCCGCTGTCAAGCACGAACCGTGCTTTGTGTGGTCCTACGTCTATTGTCACAGACTCCATCTTTTTGATTGTTTTCTTATCTACCAGGCGGATGCTTTCTTCAGTTTTATCTTCATCTGTGGACATGAGGTAAAGTCGCTCCACCTTTTCTTCTTCTTCCTCGCCTCCTGACTCTAATGTTGAGCTTCTGTTTGCTGTTTCAATGTGCCTGACATGCCTGCTCGTCGTCATCCGTGGTCTTCCCGGTCTTCCTCTTTCACTTCTAAACTGCATCCCTTGGCACATACTGGCAAAATGGTTGCTTCGGTTGCATTTTCTGAGAGTTTGACCAAACGCTGGGCATGCGCCTCTATGTGGAAATTCTAAGCCGCACCTGTAGCACTGTGATTCTTGTTGTTTCTTTGTTCGTTTTTTCCCTTCTTCCAGTTGCCGGCGTGGCTGTTTTCTGTCATGCGGTGTGCCTGTTCAACTCGTCGTTCCATTTGCTTTGCTTGTAGCATTGCCCTTGCTTCTGCTCTTGCTAGTGACAGGATGTTCTCTAGCGATGTCGGTTCCTTCAAAATTCTTGTGCGGAACTCTGTGTCGCGACACCCTTCGATGATGCGTAGGCGAATTGCTTGTTCGTTGTCATATTTATCGAACTCGCAGTGCGTTACTAGCTTCCTTAGTCGCGTCGCAAAGTCATCCAATGACTCGTCTGCCTGTTGGAATGCTATAGTGGAGGTGTATCTTTCAAAATCAATGTTTCTTTGAGGGTCAAACTTGTTTGTCAGGCATTTGATGAGGTCTTTGTATGTTGATATCTCATTTGCTGGCAAAGTCACTAATAGATCATCCACTTCCTCACCCACAAGGTTGAGGAACAGGCCTAGTTACTTGACCTCTACTACATCAGTGGCATTCATGTATCTTTCAATTCTTTTGACCCATCGCTCCCATCTTATTCCCACTTGCGGCTCTGATAGGTTGAATGGGAGGGGTCTGCGATATTGTGCGCTCGGCCTTGGCTCAGCCATTTCTCCTTTTTTTTGTTCTTTGTTCTTACGTATCTCTCTGTGTCACTTCCTTTCTTTATTTCCACCTCGTGGTGCTCTTTCTGGCACTTGTTTCCTTTCGGGCTCTTTCAGGACCTTTTCAGCTCTTTGTCTCTTTTGGGGCTCTTACTGGCTCTTTATTTTTGTTATTTGCTTTCTTTTGTCATCTTTCTGCTTTCTTTAGGGCTCTTTTCGGCCTTTTTTTGACCTTTTTCACTTTTGCCTGACTTTAAAATGGCCGCCGGCTCTTTCCGCCTTCCTATTGGCTCCTTCGCCTGACTTAAAAATATCGGCCGAGATTCTCGCGAGACTTTGGGACCAATTGGGCTTTTGCCTGACTTAAAAATGGCCGCCCCTCTTCCTTGCACGCTGATTGGTTTATTCCGCCTGTCCTTAAGATGGCCGCTGAGACTCTCGCGAGAGCTCGCGCCAATTTGTTTACTTTCACGCACTCACACACGGCGCTTACCGGGCACAGGCGATCTTGCTCTCGCAGCGGTCGGGGTGGGCATCCGCATCGCTGCGCTTCATGGGGGTGCAAATCTTTTCGCTGATTCCTGTCATCTTGCACACGACGCGATCCAGGGTGGGCTCCTGGTTTCAAACTCGCGATGCAGGTGATACGCGTGACTTCTGTAGACCTTCGTCGCCAGTTGTAATGTCGTGGAGGGTCCCCCAGGAATTACACAACACACAGTCTTCGTTCAGGTACCTTTTATTGTATCTTCTTGGCACAGCCTGTATTGCGTCCTCCTCCTGTCCCCGCTCCCTGAATTCTGTGTCCTGCCCCCCTGACCGGATGTGGTGTCCGGTGTCCTTTCCCCAGTGTCCCTGACCCCGTGGGTCCTAGTGCCCAACTGGTCACGACACGCATCACCCTTGTCTCTTTTATCGCCCTTCCTTTTCTCTATTCTCTTCTTTTTCAATTCCCCATGTATCTGTGCAGTTACCCCATGGCTCTTTCTCCCTTTTTTACAATTCTCCCTGTCTCTCTGCATCCTATTCCTTTCTCGTATATATCTAGTGCTTAATTTGTAAAAGCAAGTGGGACTGTGTCCGAAGCTCTGCATAGATGCCGGCAGTTTTAAACATTGGCACGCCGAATACCAAGGCCGTTAGTCCTTAATCCAGTACCACACATTCTGCCTGTTTTTTTAGCAGTAGCAGGTTCCTGCTTTCTGCTTGTGGTGGTTTTGTCCTTTTTCTTTCAGATCTGTGTGCTTTTCCTTTTCTTGCACTCTGTAAATATCTCATACAGAAAAAATCTGTGTGAGTCCCCCAAAATAAGTCCTGGTGCCCCCACCAGCACCACAGGCTCAAATTAAGCACTTTATATCGTCAATCTGCTCTCTTTGTACTCCTCTGTATATTGCTACTCCTTTCCTTTAACCCTCACTTCCCTCTTCCTTGTATCTCTCTGCTCTTCACACCCATTTACCATTCTCTACTCTTTTTGTTCTGTTGTTTCTCTTCCATCTGTTCCCTCCTCCTTTTCTCTTCTATCTCTCGCCCCCACCTCCACTTTCTCTCCCGTCTCCATCTACGCCCTGTACCTTTCCATTCTCTCTGTATCTCTAGACCCTCCTCTTTTGCCTCTCAACTCTCGTCTTTTCTTTACTTTCTATTTCCTGACATATTTTACTTTACACATCAATGACCCCTGACCTCAGAGTTGGCAAAAGCAGTTTCCCAAGCACAGAAGGTAAACCGTGGTAGATTATAACTGTTTACTTTCTGAAGATCCCACTGGGAGATTACATTTTAAGTTTATTGTAAATAAGAAGTGGAATGCACACACTACGATATAAAAAAAAAATTAAACAGAATTAAGAAATACATATTATTGTGGCTATGTGACAAAATGTGTTTCTTACCAGAAACTTCATCTCTGACATAGGGCCAAATGTGCATACTTTGGATTCACTAAAAGTGGTCTCAAATTTGCATATCTACTTTTAGTGAATCCAACACTATTATGCACACTGACCGCTGTAATCATAGGTCAGGTCACAAAATACCAAATCGCACTGGGCCGCAATTGACCTACCTTGTGAATGTTTATGAGGTAGATAACAAATAGCAACCCACTACTATTCGCTGCCATTATAGGGATGGTGATTGATGGGGTCAGCAAGCCACCAAGTCTGTGATTGCTTTTAAATAAACCAAATTTTCTCTTAGCAAATGCAGGCCGCTTCCTGTAAGGAAAAAGTGATGTGTTTACAAAAAAAGAGAACATTTTGTAAAAACTATGGGGCAAATGGACAAGGGGATTGTGCCACTGGAACATCACTTTTTTCAATGTTCCAGTGGTGTAATGCCCTGCACCATATTTACAAAGTGTCTTTCAGCCTTTTTGAATGGCTTAACGCCACTTTGTACATTTATTACACTTTCTCGCAGTTTTCATATGAAAGGCGCGTGCAATGGGTGTTGCTGTGGGCGTTCCACTGCAACACCCATTGCTTTTTAACACTGCCTCATATTTACAAGGATCTGTAAATCTGAGGCAGCGGCTAAAACCAACGCCATGCAAAAGCATGCATTAGCACAACGAGGAGAAATACTTTCATTTCTCCTTTTTTTTGCTTTTTCTATGTGTGCTGCATTCTGCAGCACATATAGAAAGAGCAAAATACCATTAATGATTATTTTTGTGCATGAAGGTGTCCCTTTATACAAAACAGCAATCATTAAATAATAGTGATTTGCTGCTTCTATGTGTGCCGCAGGATGCCACCAGGCTTAAGTGATATTAATTATTATGATGTCATCAGGATCAAGGTCTTGCAACATTAATTCTTATGATCCAGGGTCAACACCATATTATGTCATTTTCTGTGATGTTATTGGGGTCAAATTAAAGTGTGAGATCACATTGGCTACCCCAGGTGTTTTTGGTGAAATGGCATAAATGGGTGTAGCTGAGCTAAGGCGACAACAAATGCAACATAATTAATGGGGGGTGATGTATTAATTAAATAATCTTGACAAAGGAGGCAATTGGGTGCAACACACACCACCAGGACTGCATTCATGAGTATAGAACATGTATTGAACCTATCGCCTTAACATTGGCCAGCAATTTTGTGTCACTGGGAATACTTGTGTGTCATTACTGCCTGCCTCGATGCAAGTGATGCAGAGCTTGTTACTTAGCCAGCGTTCTCCCTAGACTCAGAATCCAGGGGTACAACAGAGGGCCCTGTGTCCTTGCAGTGTGTTACTGGAGGTGGGCAGGCTCCTGGCCCCCAGGGACATTCTCAGCCACCTGTCATCTTCGCCCTTAAGGTCTTACTGGGTTTGAGGGATCTGGGGGGCTCTAGGTTTCATTTAACCCCTGTCTGAATTAAGGACCACTCAATGGGAAGAGCCAAGAGAAGAATGGGATGGGCGTCATTATGGCAGTCGCCCTAGCCCCGGGACCCACAGGAGAGAGGGGCGGACGCGTCACCAGTGACGCGGACCCCCTCGTACCCGGCAGCCAATGGGCGCCGACGCACAGACCAATGAACCGGAAGCACTTTAATGCTTCCGGTTTAGATTCATCCCCGGAAGTCTCCCCAGGGCTTCTCATCCCTTAAAAGGGGGAGCCTGTGAGGGAGGCAGCCTCTTGGTTCCGCTGCTGCCTCCTCCTAGCATCCATGCACGGGCCGGCTGGCCCCCACCCGTCCTACTAATCTTTTTGTTTGTTTTAAACAGGTCGCAGCATCGAGTGAGGACATCGGAGCTTGGAGAGCGGGAGAGTGGCATCGGGAGAGCGGCATCGCGATACCACGGCATCGGCGCTGTAGCGGAGCACCGCTGGACGGGAGACTCAGCAGCGCTGTTTTCTTTTATCTGCAGGTCTCGACCTCGGTTGCGAGCGGCGAGGGAGCGGAATCCGGCGAGCAGGGAGCAGCGGTGGGCGCAAATACATTTTAGCAGGTGCCCGTCTAGCTCAGTCAGTAGATTCTTCCGAGGGGGGAAGAAGGGGACATTGGCCGGCACTGCGCCCATTAGCCGCACCTCAGTGAAGACCTCAGGTGCATGATAGTACTCCGGGGGTGTAATATAGTAGCCACCTGATCAATTTTCCCCGGGAGCAGCTCTAGAGGAGCAGACAGCTGCGAGTGAGCCTTGTGTGTGGCAATTTGCGAGTTGGGATCCCCGGCCTGGGTGTTTTCGGGGCATCTGTTTTTTCCCCTTTCTTAAAGAGCGGCAAAGTTTTTAGAGCAGCAGAGCCACAACTGAAACGGGGTAGAGGAGCTCATTGTCGCATCCCAGGGCCCACGTCATTCATTAAGTGGCCGCAGTGTGGGGGGCTTTCATGCCATAAGCCTGCTTATTATCTCCTGCTTAGGTCTATTGCCTCAGCAAAAAAGGTGGTGCTTGAAAGCATTAGCAGGCGCAGCGCTGCGAGACCGGCATATTTCCTTTTTTCTTCACTGCGCCAGCTCGCATCTCAGGAAGGACATCACTCATCTTCCTGGGCGACAGTCGGTTGGCGAGCACTGGAGTAAGGAGAGGCGGCATCAGCTAACCAGCAGTACATCACTTCTGGGAGCCATAGAGGGCTTGAGCGGACGGCTGGCCTGAGCTTACTGGGCTAGCCAGTAGGTCTTAGCTCTGGTCGTGTGACTGCACAGGTTGGCTGGGGCCGCTGCAATGCACGGTAAGAGGGGACACGGTCTCCTGGTGGGAACTGTCACGTGGTTCAGGTTCCCGTGGTAGGATACACGTAGGAAGGGCGCGCTATCGCCATGGCCCCTAAGGCGCGGTGGGCCGAGTGGCGTTCCCCCACGGAGGTCATGCTGGAATCCTTGATTCAGCAAGTACAAACCATGGGTCAGACCGTCAATAGATTGCAAGACAAATTGGGCCCAGAAGCAGTAGTGGGGGGAAGGCCAAAGCGGCCTATTGTGCCCCCAAGGAATTAATCCCCCCTCCGCCAAAGCGGAACCGGTGCAAGCAAGGTAGTAAAAGTAGAGGGGAGGGCTCACGGGATCCCGATAGCCGCGTGGCAGCACCAGAGCCTGAGCTTCCCGTGGGGGATGGGCGTGTGGGGCCACCTGAAGGACAGTTGCCCACGCCAAGGCCCCACCAGAATGTAGGGACGGTCCTGGACGTCCCTTGGCAGCCCGATATGACAGCCAGTTTGGCGGCGGTTCTGGCATGGCTGGATTCAATTGGAAACTGGTCACATGCCGCGGGGGCGTCAGCTGGCGGGAGTGATGCGATGGAACTAGCAAGAAAGTTGCTGTCGGAACTCGGAGTTGACAAAAGAAAGGAGGGGCCGGCATTACCGGCAGGGAGCCCACAGCAGGTACCTGCTGGCCCAATTGCTAATGAGGCAACCGTGGGGTCACGAGACCAGGTGTCAGGCACCAGTGGCGATAGTCTGCCAGGAACAAGCAACAGCGAGAAGGAGCCAGAGGCACCAAAGAAGGCTGATGTAGAAGCATCAGCAGGTATAGATCAGCATTTGACGCCTCTGGGAGTAGGGGAAATGCGCTCTGGGAGGGAGCATTTGGGTCGGCATCTGTCTAAAGAGATGAAAGAAAAGATATGGAGGGGGGAATATGTGAACATGTTTTTTCTATTAATTGATGAAGCGGACAGGGAAGAGGCTAGGAAAAATGAGGAATGGACCCATCCTAGAGGAGAACTTGGCAAATTGGATACAGGGTTTCTCCACGTACATGTCTGTAATGCTTGAATGATTCCCAGAGGAGGGGTCAGAAATGGCAATTTATCAGAACAGGATCACCCTCGCTCATGCAGACAAGGGAGGCGATGGGTGGAAAGATTATGATAAGGCTTTTAGGCGGGCGAAGGCTGAGGACTCTTCCCTGAGGTGGGATCAGACTGATATGTTCCTCTACCTGAAATATTTGTTGGTGGCCTCGCCGGATGCCGTGCGGGTACCGGTTCCAGACATTGGCCGCTTCCCGCCCTTTAAGGCAAGCCCCGCTGGGAACGCAGGGGGGTAGTACGGCCAGATCAGGGGCGGTAGCAAGAAAGGGGTTTGCTTCGAATTTAACAAACGTACTTGTTCCAGGGCCTCAGGCACATATAAATTCGGGCACGCCTGTGGATATTGTGGTAACACCTCCCACCCCGAGTCCAAGGGCAACAAGAAAGCTAGAGAAAAAGGGGGTAAAAAACAAGAGTAATGAAATCTTGTTAGGAAAGGCTAGCTCTCCGGTGAACATTGGTGCCATGATACCTTGGTTGGAACGGTACACTTGCACTGTTTCAGCGAGGGTCATCAGGGAGGGTTTTGTGGACGGTTTCAGAATACCTGCACAGGGGCACAGCGGGGTGACATACTGTAAGAACCAGGTGTCGGTTAGATCCAACATGAACATAGCTAGGGCAAAAATTCTCAAAGAGTTGAACCTAGGGAGGGTGGCTGGACCATTTGAGGACGTCCCGATGGCAGATTTTGTGTGCTCACCCCTAGGGGTGGTACCGAAAAAGGCGCCAGGCGAATTCAGATTGATCCACAACTTATCCGCACCTAGGGGCAGCTCAGTGAATAATGCCATCGCAGACACGCTGTGTAGTGTCAAGTACACATCTTTTGATCAGGCAGTGGCCATGCTGAGAACTTTAGGTCAGGGGGTCCTGCTTGCAAAGTTTGACATTGAATCAGCCTTCCGCTTGCTGCCCGTTCACCCCGGTGATTGTCACCTCATAGGATTTCAGTTTGAGGGCAAGTACTATGTGGACAAGTGCATGCCAATGGGATGCTCAGTGTCTTGCACTTTTTTTGAAAAATTCAGTTCATTCTTAGAATGGTCATTCAGGGACAAGTCCGGGCATCAGTGGGTCCTCCACTACCTGGATGATTTTCTTTTTCTAGGGGCCCCGGGCTCGGAGGAATGCAGGACAGCCTTACAGCAATTTTGCGATCTCATGCAGGAATTTAAGGTACCATTGGCTCCTGATAAAACGGTGGGCCCAACAACCCTCATTGAATTTCTAGGGAATGAGTTAGACTCCGTTCAGGGGGTGTCCTGGCTGCCACGTGACAAGGTCAGGGAGTTTGGGCGCGCCTTGGAATTCTGCATTGGCAGAGAGGAGGTTATACTACACCAATTGCAACAAGTGGTGGGCCAGTTAAATTTTGCATTGCGCATCATTCCTATGGCGCGTCCTTTCTCCCGCACTATTGCTCACGCCATGTCTGGTCTCAAGGAGAAACATCACCACACTAGGTTGACCAAGGAGGTCAGGCAGGACATGCAGATATGGAGGAATTTCCTGCGTGATTTTAATGGCAAAGTGGTGTGGCCTAGCCCGCCGGTGTCCAGCTCCGAAATAGGTTTAATGACCGAAGCTGCAGGCAGCGAGGGGTTTGGAGCAGTTCTGGTGCATGGTGGCAGAACATTGGCCGGAGTGGTGGAAAAGTTCAGGGCTCACCAGCAACATCACTTTTCTCGAGCTCTTCCAGATTCTGGTAGCTTTGGTTGTTTGGGCAGATGCATTGAGAGACCAGTCAGTCATATTTTGGTCTGACAACATGGGAGTGGTGGAATGCATAAACAATCAGTCAGCCAAGTGTGAGATGTTGCTACGCTTTCTAAAAGAAATAGTGTTGCAGTGCATGAGGTTGAATGTGCTATTCTGAGCAAAACATGTTCCAGGGGTGTTGAAACACGCAGCTGATGCATTGTCTTGTTTTAAAATGCAGGCTTTTAGGGCACACATCCCAGAGGCAGCGCCCCACCCGACACCTTTCCCAGAACGACTCTGGCAACTTGGTACCCCAGAGTACCGCACCTCGTGGCTGCAAGTCTACCGCCTAGGACAAGGAGTGCATATGAAGGGGCGTTTGATTATTTTTGTCTTTTTCTAGGGGATCAGTGGGGCGGCACATGGCTAGATCATGAGTCAGTAGTGGCGTACCTTGCTTTCATGTGGGAACAGGGCCGCACAGTAGCAGCCGCAAGGAGGCATATCGCAGCAATATCTTATTTTGCGAAGTTGCATGGGAAAGGTGACCCCACTAAACATTTTGTGATACGGCAGATTTTGAAGGGGTGGCAACGCCTGCGAGGGACTGAGCCTGATGTGAGGAGGCCTGTTAGTAGTGGCCTTACCACAGGTTTGTACATCACCTGGTGAGGCCGTCCTTTTCCAGGCGGCATTCTGCTTAGCATTTTACGGTGCTTTCAGGATAGGTGAGCTAGTCGCAAGGAACAAGCAGGACTGGCTGGGGGGGATCCAAGCAGGACACGTGAAATTGGGCGAAGGCTCGGTGATGATTTCCATACCGAAATCTAAAACTGATCAGGAAGGTAGGGGGGATTCCGTGGTCTTGCACAGGGCAGGGAACACAGCATGCTGCCCGGTCACCAGGTTAGAGGCATTCATGGCCCAAAGGGCGCTAACTTTAGGGGGACCATTGTTTATACACAAGGATAAGACGCCCCTCACTGTGTTCCAGTTTAGAAGAGTGATGATCAAGGCACTTGAGGAAGCAGGTTTAGATCCCGCCAATTTCGGAACCCACTCTTTCACGATAGGTGCAGCTTCAGAGGCAGCGGCAAGGTGACTGGGGAAGGAACGTTTTAAAAAGATTGGCAGGTGGACTTCCAACTGCTATAAAAGATATGTGCGGCTGCACTTACTGTAGGATCAAGGTAGCAGTTTCATTTAGGCCCATTTGCCCTATACCCGATTCTTGTGACTCAAGAAGGAGGGAAGTTTGTTTTGGTACAGGAAATGTTTCGTTGTGTCTTTGCATGACATGCCGGCGTGGCGTTGCACTAACCCATTTCTCTTTTCTATGTTACTTGCAGTTTCTTCATCCTGTGACTCAGGGGAGAAACATGCGTCGGTTCAAGCGGTGGCTGTTCGCAGCGAAGCAACTAAAGAGGTAACGCAAGTTTACTCTTCGCACCAGAAGAACCAGGAGATTTGGGTGGTAGGACACTCCTATGTTCGCCGTCTGAATTCTTTCTTTACAGGATCCATCAAGGATAGGGTGACAAGCTTAGGGTCAAAAATGTCATTTTTTGGGCAGGGAGGTTTGTGCGTGGGACAATTCAGAGAGCTGGTGAACCTTTATGCACAAGCTCGGGACCACCCGCAATCTGGATCCTGCACTTGGGGGGTAATGATTTGGCAAAAATAGGTAGGAGGAAATTGACTGAAGAGTTACTCAAGGAAGTGGGGTGGCTGGCGAAGCAGTGTTCTCAGTCCATAATAGCGTGGTCCCACATGATACCGAGGTTTCAGTGGAGGGGGGGCGAATCGGTCAGGGGGGGAAAGCGGCTCAACAACAAATTCAACAAATTGTTTAGGACCCCTAGAATAAGAACAATAACACACAGCTACATCAGGGGAGAACAGTTTTTTTCTACAGGACGGGGTGCACCTTTCACATAAAGGGAATCATGCATTTATGGATGAAATCATAGCCTGGCTCAAGGGTTTGAAACAGAGTACAGGACCTTTCTAGTTGCAGGAGGGGGGCCAGATAGTCGGTCAACTATGCTGGCCTGTGGTGGTAAGGTCAACACTGGTAAGCATAGTCTGCGGTCTTAGCGGTCAGCACCATGTAACTCCGGGGGTAGTGACAGCCGGTACGTAGGCTGTCGGGGTACGGGGGCCGGGGGAGTCATCCTTCCCAGTGGGCCTGGGGCCACCCCTGTACGCGCATGCGCAGCAGTCTGCGGCCCCCTTTTATGGAGTTCAAGGCCAGGGCGTAGGGAGAGCCCGGGGGAAAAAGATCCGTCCAATAAGCTGTACCCCCTGCACAACCTTGCTCCAGGAGTAATAGTGGCAGTACCCTGGGACTGAAAGAGGGAGGGGAGAGAAGCTTGCCAGACGTTGACTTTACCGTCAGGCTCAAAAGGGACACGCAGAAAGTCATATTGTGCATTGTTAGATTTATGGTAGTAGTGCCTTCTGTATTAGAATGTGTTAAGGTTACCTCTTGCAACAACATGTGTCTATCAATGTAAACTGTACTTTCTGTGTTAAATTTTTCTGTATCTGGAAATGTTTTGAATATTGTTTTGTACTGTTAATAAATACGGCCAGGGGGGGGGGGGGGGGTCACTCCCCCCTAATCCAAATATCTTACAACACCTAGTCTGGTTGTCCAATCCCTGGGGCATGCGGAAGACCGGGGCGGGACTAGCTTTGCACCAGGGGTTAAATGGTTGAGAGGGGTCCTAGGGCGGACCCGACCATATGGGTTGTACAGAGTCTGCAGCTCGGAGGTTAACAAAGGGACAGGAGCGATCAGCGAACAAGGCCCGCAAAAGGAAAAACAAAATCAAAACTCATTTAACGATTGTCTGGATGTGAATTGTGATTTAGTGTCTTCTACAGACAGACACCAGAAGTGCTTTCATCTAAACAAAATATTTCAGAGAAAACGCTTAACCTACAATTAATTTCATAACACACTGCTCAAAATAAAAGACCCCTGCAGTTTCCATGTACAAATGTGTCCTCCGAAGAGAATTGTCTGCAAACTCTAGACATCGGGGGCCGGATACCATTAAACGAGGCTTGGAAGTGGTAAGTAAATACACAGGTTATCACTGCTTTGGCTCTAGTAAAGTTGTAAAGCTGCAGCAGCAGAATTTTTCCACCTTTGGCAGGGGTACATGTTTTCACTGGAGCTCTGTTAATCTCCTGACGTTCCCCTGTGAAAGTTGAAGCCTTGACTTCCTTCTGTGCTTCCCCTGCCCCTTTTTAAAAGTCACCGCCTGCTTCCTAAGTCAGCTGCTGCTCGTTAGGGAGCATTAGTTCATGCTCAGCCTGCACTCTGATTAAAGTTATAGCTGAATAAAAAACTCTCTTTCCACAGACCTCTTGCACCAAGGGAACACAGTGAATTGTATTGTGGGAAGTAAAGAAATCTCCTGGTTAACATTTATACAGAACAAACACCACATTTGTTTTTGCAATTCACTCTCCATCACACTCTTAAAAAACATGAAGTTAAAGCCACTCCAGCTTGCCTTGGTCTATTCCATGCTCTTAGCGTGATTTAGACTAAACATGAAGTTACTGCGACATGAGCCAGCAATAATGCTTTGTATCAGGAAGACCGAGCAGAACAATTCTACCTACGTAGCTCTCCTTTTTTGAAATGATGGTGTGAGAAATTTAGGAGGGCCCAAGGTGAATCGGTAGTCAGTGGGCCCTAGTTAAGGCTAACCAGGGTCTGTCACGTCTGGCGTCCTGGAATCCTTGTACTTGGGAACCAAGCACAGCTTTTAGTATTTGACCCTCAGAGTAGTGATGTAGAGCAGTCCCAGGCTTACTGAGGGAGGTGCTGTGGGCTAGAAGCTAGGAACAGAGTAAGAGAACAAATAACCCAATATATGATCAGCTTGTGCCTTTTCTTTAAAGAGGAAAAGTACTTTGATGCATGTGAAACTAAATGTTTTATCCAAAATGGCAAATATATACAAAAACAGATGTAAACACCAATGGCAACACAGTCTAGAGGGCCTCGTACACAACTTGTAGTCTGCATTTATGAAAAGTTCAGGAGCCTGTGAGGCCTAATAGAGTTGGAATTTAGGGGCCTATTCACAAACTGTACTTTGTATTAGGTAAAGTAGCACTATAGTAGTACTACCTATGTACTGCAAAATGCTACTCACAAAGCTATGTGCGGAGACCCCCTCCCCTATCTTTTCTGTGCTGGGATCTATGCTACGGTGACAGAGATCGCCGCACTTGCAAGTACACGTTTCAGTAGTAAATGACGGTTGGGCAAGGGGGAGTGCTACTTATTGAGATGGGGATAAGGACATTTTAGAAGGGGTTTAAGGAGAGGCATACTAACACACAAAACCCAAAAAAGAGTAAGACCATTGCTGTTCACAAACAACACTTCAAAAGTTACTAAAGCCCAACAGCTGTCAAACAGCCGCTGTCCGTGCAGGTAACATTGGTGGGGCAGTGGGGCCGGCTAAGGGGGGATGTCGAGTGATGATACAGAGGGAACATTAAATAAATTATAAATTTTCCATCTGCATCGTCCCTCGAAATCCCCCCTTACCCAGCCCCATCGCCCTACGCTGTTAGCTGCATGGACTGCGGCTGCTGTCAAAACCGTTGTAAGTGTACTCCAGTCTCAAGCCGCAGTGAATCAAACATCAAAGAGGGCCACTATGTGATGTCACAAGCGGTACTGGCTTGGGATCGAGTTATAAATACTTCAGTTATCCATAACTGGTGAATTTCAGTTTTTGTTAGATTAACATGTACCATTTTACAAAAATTTTAAAGAACTTTAATCTTTGGGATTTTTCAGTGAATTGCTCAAGTTGTTTTCTCAAATAATTTAATGTAAAGTAAGATATAATGGTACCAAACTATAACATCATTTTAACTTTGGGTTTTTTCAGTGAATTTCTAGTTTTTATTAACATAATATTTTATTACTTGTTGCCATACTCTGCACCCAACCCCCAGGGGAGGTCAAGACCCCTTTGTTGGCCATACCCCATGGTCTAGCAGCATGTGCTGGCCTTGTCCTTGTTTTTTTTTTTTTGCATTGCTGCAGTATCGCAAACTCCAGTGAACTTTCATAGGGCCCCGCTGAGACCCGGGGTAGTCCCAGAGTTATGTGGCGCTGAAAACAAATAATATTTTAGAATGTTCTCCCCCCCAAAGGGCCTGGGTTCAGGGTACCCCTATCCTGAACCTTATTCCTTATTTTTATTTGTTCTCTATGACAGGGAGACCATGTTTCTCCGTAATAAAATAGTGACCACAACTTTCTCTTTATGTTGGGCCAGCCAATCAGATTGCGTATTTTAAGCCTGTGGTATTGAGGTAATTTATGGTAGTACCACTGTAGTACCACGCCTCTATATGTTCATAGATTTTTAACTTTAATTTCTCAACCTACTCAATGGATTTACTCTAAATTACAAAATAAGCACACTTTCCGAGTAAACACCTAGCTTCGTGCCAAAGTTGGTGTAATTCCATCAAGCCGTTTTAGTTGTTCAATGCTCCTATGGGAAATTCTGTGGGGAACGAGCTTTGGGATTCCCCCTTTTTCACTGCCCCCACTTGACGGACTTCCCCAATTTTTTTCACAGAGGAGATAAGCTGGCATAATCTTTTTTTTAGAAAAAGTTTGGGAAGATTCGTCAAACGGTATCAAAGTTATTAGCAAACCAAAAAATTCCTTTCCTATGGAACCACAGTCCTAACTATAACTACATAGTGGCGACTGCCACTCTCTAATATAGCCACTTTATAGTTATATGTGACTTTGCATTTCAATAGGAAGAGCATTTTTGTTCTGCTAATTACTTTGGCGACATTTGTTGGATCTTAACTACACTTTAAAAAAAAGTTTATCAACCTCATCTCCATCCTGGAAAGTTTCAGGGTGACCCATCAAGTGGGGACAGAGAAAAATGGGGGACCCAAAACTCTTTTTCGCCGATGCAATTTCAACTGGAAAATTAGGCAAAAATATAGAGAAAACAATTGAATAGAATGACACCAAATTTGGCAGAAAGCTGAATGTTTATCCAGTAAGTGAGCTTCTTGTGATCTGCTGTAAATCTGTTCAGCCTTTTTAGAAAAATAAAGGTTTAAAAAATAGCAATATTTGTTGCAGCGGGGAAAAAAAAAGGCATTCTGATTGGTGAGTGCTGCGGGACCAAGCTATGTGTTTGGTGGCCGCAATATCAAAAAAATGTACAAGACTTTGTCCCCAAGTCCTGAAAAATAAAATTAAAAAACATTATAATGGGGCAGGGTGGCGATACCTTCATCACCTGGCCCTTTTGTCCTCACTGGACAAATAAATTGTAAATAAAAACAATTGGGTCATCAAGGTCCATCAGAACTCCTGTTGGAGCCAGTGTGGCACCTCCATGTGGTCCTGTGGGTCTCCCACGGGATTCCCATAGGAACGAAAAAAGATATTTTTTAAAAACGTTGGTGAGGAGGGTATGTGCAGCAGGTGGGTGGCTGAAGGCGAATCATACTAAAATATTACTTTACGTTAAAAAAATGGATATTTGCTGAAAAACACAGGTTAAAGTAGAATTATATTTAAGTAAGTGTGGTGGGCAGCAAAGCAAGTACAGAGACGTGGATGGTGGTCTCAAAACATTTATTAACTCACAGGCAAGTTGTAGATAATCCAGTACACGACCTCAGCCACAGCTGGGTTCCATCCGCGACGCCCCTGGTCAGAACCTTCTCCGGCGCTCACCTTGGAACCCTTGCAGTGGTGACATTCCAAGTGATGTCACCACGGAGCGTTCCAAGGTGCGTTATGGGACAGGAGGGTGATGGCTAATCAGGAGGGAAGATACCACACATCCCCCTTCCCTACACATCAAACAACAAATGATAACACAAGAACATTATCGGAACATACCCCGCATGTTAGGTCACATATTGCTCCAGATGTCTGGGCGGTCTAACCACTCTTTGGCTAGTCCTGGCAGCAGGATGAGCCATTACATAACGCTTCCTAGGGGGCAGTTCACCTTGCACCGGGGGCTTATCCACCCTCACTTCCCCCTTTACAGAGTCTCCCTTTGGGGGAGTGATACCTCACTACTCTTCTCACCACGAGAATTCAAAAGGGGTTGCTCCCTTCGTCTGGTGTGGGGTCAGACGGTATGCTTCCAGACGTTTCGTGATTTCTTCTTTCCAGTTCAGGCTATTAGTCTTTGCTAGCTGGATGCTATCCTTCAACGTCTTATTGAAACATTCTACCATGCCGTTGGTTTCGGGGTGGTAAAGCGCACACCGCTTGTGTACAATCCCATAACTCTCAAGGAAGTCCTTCATCTCCCTTGAGCACAGCTGCACACCATTGTCTGTCAGTAAACTGCTAGGTGATCCTTCCCTGAGGAATAGCTCCCGCAAAAACTCCACAACAGTTTTAGCGGTGATTTCCGGTACTATCTTCACCTCTGGCCACCTTGAGTACAAATCCACTAGGACAAGGATGTACGGTGTGCTTAATTCTCCAGTCAGCTGGCCTATTATGTCCAGTGCCACTTCGTCCCACGGTCCCGAGGGGTTGGCCTGCAAACCATAGGCGGTGTGTGTTGTTTCAAAACTTTGTCGCTGACCGTACAAGGGATGCAATCTCTCACTTTCTTTTCAATTTCATGATCCATGCGCGGCCACCAGTAGTCGTCACGCATTCTCTGTTTGGTCTTGGTGATGCCCAAATGTCCGTCGTGGGCTAAATCCACCAATTTTTCTCTCACCGCTCTGGGCGGGATCAGCCTTGTTCCTTGAACAGACATCCGTCAACCTCAGACAGTTCTTCCCTGACCATCCAAAACGGGCGTAGTGTTTTGCTTCGCTTATCTTCGTGTCTCCACATCCCTTTTATTCTCTCACATACTCCCATAAATACGTTGTCTCCTTCCAAGGCCTCTTTCCAAGATTCTTCACTTATGGCCCCTTGAGTGATCACACACACATTCTCTGTTTGGAAACCTTCCTTGTCTTCACTACACTCGTCTTTGGTCTTGTCTTCTGCCTTTTCTTCTACCAGTTGCGAGAGGCAGTCTGCTGCAAGATTCTTAGTTCCAGGCACATATTCAATGCAGAATGTGTATTCCTGCAGGTTTACCACCCATCGCCTGATTCTGCTTGATATCGCGTCCAGTCCCTTCTTGTTAAACACTTCAACTAGAGGCTTGTGATCTGTACGCAGGGTGAACTTAGTACTCCAGATGAAGTCCCTAAATTTGCTCATGGCCCAGTGTGCCGCCAACGCCTCTTTCTCAATCACTGAGTAGTTAGTCTCGGAGTTCTGTAGTGATCTCGATGCGAAGGCTATTGTTTCTTCTCCACTCGCCCCTACTTGAGAAAGGACAGCTCCTAGTCCTTTCGAACTCGCATCAGTGGTTACCACGGTCTTCCTGTTTGGAACATACGCTTTCAAGCTGGGTGCTTCTGCCAGTGCTCTCTTTACCTCCTCAAACTCTTTCTGACACTCTTCATCCCAATCGAACACTACATCTTTCTTGAGCAGTAGTCGTATTGCAAATGTTCTGCCTTTGAAGTTCCTTACGAACTTACTGTAAAATTCCAGCATTCCCATGAACGACTTTATTTCCGCCTTGTTCTTTGGAGGCATCAAGTTTGTTATGGTGTTCTGCAACTCGGCTTTCGGGCGGATCCCATCTGGTGTCACATTGTGTCCCAGAAAGTCTAGCTCCTTGCATCCAATTCTGCACTTTTCACTTTTCACGGTGAGGCCTTGGTCCTTGAATCTCGCCAGTACTTGCCTCAACCTTCTGTCATGTTGTTCGTTGTCTCTGCCAAACACGAGTACGTCGTCCTGGTATCATAGGACGCCGGGAATACCTCTAACTATGCTCCCCATGATTCTCTGGAAAACTGCCGCTGCGGAGATCAACCCAAAAGGCATCCTCTTGAATTTAAATGCACCCATGGGAGTCACAAACGAAGTAAGTTCTTGTGAGTCTTCGTGGAGCTTGATCTGGAAGTAGGCCGAGGTTAGATCCAATGTTGAGAATACCCTTGCTCCTTCCAGCAGTCTCATTATTTGTGTGATGTTTGGCAGGGGGAATTTGTCCACGACCACTTCCTTGTTCAATGCCCTGAAGTCGATGCATAGGCGGACCGATCCATCCTTTTTTCTTGCTGCGACAATCGGCGCAAGCCATTCCATTGCTTCCACTGGCTCTATGACCCCCAGGTTGCAAAGTTTTTCTAGTTCGCCCCTGACTGCTTCTTGAATGGCTAACGGGAGATTCCTCACCTTGGCTACCACCGGTACTGCGTTTTCCTTCAACTTTATCCTGTGGGAGTAGTTCTTCAGGCACCCCAATTCGTCGTTGAACACCTCCTTGAATTCCATCTCACTTCTTGTACCAAGATTTGTGGGGTTTTGTTAGGGTCAAGGTATGTACCTAACTCCTTTTGTGCTTGCCACCCCAGGATGTTGTCTCCCTTGGAGGATACGTACACTTTTGCCACTGTGAGTCTAGCTTTATACTCTATCATGCCCCAGAAGTAGCCCCTCATGCTGATGGGTTGACCACTGTACCCCCCTGGTTTAATGTCCATTCTGCTCAATCTGATCTTACCCCTGGCCACCCTTTCAAACTCTTTGGCATTAATGATCGTGATTTTGGAGCATGAGTCTAACTTGGCCTCAATACCGGTCCCCTCAATCGTAATAGTGTCTTTAGGACTGTTGACTTGACCACTCTCAACTTGTAGGACGATTTCATCACACACTCTGTTCATGTTATCTCTTGTCTGCTTCTTAAAACCCTGACCACTCCTACAATACTGTCGGAAATGGCCCCTTCTACCACACTTGTTACATGTGTACTTGAGCGCGGGGCAATCTTTGTCATTCGCCATGTGACCTAGCTTGCCACACCTATAACAATTCCCTTTAAAGGACCATCCCACTTTGCCTTCCTTCTGCTCTTTATGACCCAACCTTTGTCCTTTAATTTCCATTACGCTGTCCCCTTCTGCCACTACCTCACTCACCTTGACCTTCCCCTCGCTGTCTTTTCCCTCACTGTCTTGCTTTATCTCACTCACACATTGCATCATGTGTTCTACCTGTTTGGCAACAATGAGTACTTCTCTTAGTGGAGGGTCATCCTTTAGCCACAACTCCTCCCGTACCCGTTCCGTTCTGCACGCTAACACAAACTGGTCTCTGATTCTTTCTTCACTTGACCCCCCAAATTTGCATGTAGCAGCAAGTTTACGCAAATCTGACACAAAGTCTTCTATAGATTCCCCTTCCTTCTGTCCTCTCTTCCCAAAATGGTACCTTTCCATGATGGTGCTAGTCTTAGGGAGGTAGTGTAGGTCCAGTTTTCTAATGCTTATTTCGAACTCATTCAGTCCTCTTGCCTCATGTGCACCTAGCTCTGGGAGATGCTCTAGGACTTCTTCACCTTCCGCCCCCAAATAATATGCTAACAAGGCTACCTTCCTCTCTAAGCCCAGATTTGGCCCGCAAACAACAGCATAGTTCATGAACATTTTTTTCCATTTCTTCCATTGTATTGCAGGGTCCTCTGGATTCACTAAAAACATTGGGGGTGGCGTTACATTTTGCATCTTTTCTACTGAGATATCTAGGTAGAGCTATAATGGCTACGGCATGAAAGAGGTTGCTCTATACCCAAACAGCAAACACCTTTTAGCAAAAAACCAAACACATTTTCGACAAGAAAAATGAAAGAAAAATACACTGTGATCTGGAGCCCACAAGGTGGCGCTGTTGTACTAAAACCCCTCTTATTGTCAGCCCCCCCACTCTTGCGCAGAGCCTCTATTACTTCAAACAGCCATAGAGCGTGATGTCAAGGTATTTCCTCACAGCACTAAATAACAGCAAAGCCTGTCCCAAGGTACACGTGATGGTTTGCCTCCACACCGGTCTATCACGGAGAGTTTCTGAATTCACTTTAGCACTTCTCAATCTTCTGTTCGCTCTGACAGTTCCACACATGAACTACGTTCAGTCATGTTTATATCCGTGCGTTCCGCCTCCCACGTCGCACTCCTGAGGTGACCACGGCCGCTACGCTCGCAAACACACAATGAGGCAGCGCGGTTTCCTCGCTTCCCCCGCAGCACTCTTCCTCCGCCGCACTTCCTGGCCGCCTTCTTTTCCTCAATTCTATCCCCGATGTCACACAACTTCCGTCACAGTCCACTTTGCATTCCCTTTACGTTGTAAGCTACTGAGGTGCAGGGAGGGGGCAAGTGACTGTGGTATCCTTACCGGGTTTGCCGCCAAACGTACAGCCTGTCACACAGCACTACATGAATTTCAATACCACGACTACTCTCGCTGTGGTGCGCCTCCTCTGCCACACGCTCGCACGCTGATTCCGTGTCACAAGTCACTCACGGAAAGCAGTTCACTCTTGATGTGGCGAGTATATTCCCTTCTGTCACGATACGCTGTGTTCTCTCTCGCCGTCACCAGTAATAACTTTCGCAAGTCTCTTGTGTTGAGGTCGTGTGTGCCTTCTTCTACGTCCTCGTCGCCAGTGTGGTGGGCCGCAAAGCAAGTACAGAGACGTGGATGGTGGTCTCAAAACGTTTATTAACTCACAGGCAAGTTGTGGATAATCCAGTACAATCCGGCCGCGACGCCCTTGGTCAGAACCTTCTCCGGCGCTCACCTTGGAACCCTCGCAGTGGTAACATTCTAAGTGATGTCACCACGGAGCATTCCAAGGCGCGTTATGGGACAGGAGGGTGATGGCTAATCAGGAAGGAAGATACCACAGTAAGGTGCTCCTATTAAATTTAATTTAAAAAAGCTTAGAAGGGGCGTGGCCAAGCAGCATGGCCGACAGGACGTGAGCTCCTCCAGCTCCGTCCCGAAGACCGACGAAATCCTGTATTTAATCCTGCCCGGGCTGTCCTGCTTATTGCGAGCTGTGTCGGAACCCACCCTGACCCGACTGAGCCCGTTGAGACGGAGTAGCGGCCCCGGAGCTCCTCGTAATTGGAGACAAGCACTCTGCCGGGGGAGGCGCCGGCGTCCTCTCCTACGTGACGCCGAGGACTGGGCCTGTGCGGAGAGGCCGGACGGTGGGCGGCCCGCTTGATCCTGACGGGCGGGCCGGGCCCCTGGAGGGTCCCACCGCCCTGTCTGGGCTCTCCGGGGGTGCCCTGGACCGGAGGGGAGTGGCGGCTCTGCACCTTGGACTCGGAGTGCAGGGGACGACCTCGTGGAGCCGCCGTCCATTTTGGCTGAGACCCTGGAGCGGGGCACTACCTCTGAGGCTGCTGTGGACCGGGGTAGACCGGGGTAGTCCGGTGCGTCGATGGGGAGCTGGATTTCGGTGACGGAGGGCGTGAGTACTGCTGCCCCCACTGTTGCCAGTGCCCCCGGTTGGAAAGGGGATCCTGCATGTTTAGTGCCTGACCTGGCCTGACCCTCCCACGGCATCCTACGACAATTGAGTACCGGCCTCTGCTGGCCCCCCCTGCTTTGACTCTCGCCAGCGCACTATCCACGGGGGAGACACGGCCGCTGGTGTTTCTCTGTCTCTGGTGGCCTCTCGCCCCCTCCCCTCCCCCACGCGGCCGCCATCTTGCTGCTCCTCGGGGACGTGGTGCTGGGCTGCGCCTATCCCCCGGCCTGGCCGGCGTTTGTGGACCCCTTCGGGGGGAGGGCGAGCCCTGAGGCTTCTGCCACCCGACTCCTGCCTGCGACTGGGTGTGCTTGTAGTGCGTGGGAGTGAGCGGGACCGCCCTGCTGCCGATCTTGCTCCTTGCTGTCTCGGGGGGTGCTGGGGCCCTGGACTCTCCTGCATTGCTGGGCTCGTGGGGAGTTGGCTCCCTCCTCGTAGTTGCCGCCTGTGCTGGGTTGCCTGTGGACCCGGCGGTGGATTCATACTTCCTCGGGAGTTTGTCCCGGATTTGCTTCGGTGGTTCCTCCTGGGCCCCTGTGACGGTCTTACCCGCATTGGAAGTTGCTGCTGGGTGCTCCGGTCTCCGGCATGGCGGCCCGTTCAGGCCGTTCTTCAAAGGCCCCCCAGCCCAACACGATCGTCCAGTATACCACCCCGAGCCTCCCACCACAGAGAATCACACGGCAGTCGGGGGCAGAGGATGGCGGTGAGGGGGCCGCGGAGCCATCCAGGGCTGCCATCCTCAAGGCCATTCAGGGATGCCACTCTGCCCTGGAGCGCCAGATAGAGACAGTCTCCATCGACGTCAATTTGCTACGGACGGACCTCTGCAAAGTGGCGGATAAGGTGTCAGATGCGGAGGGCAACATCACTCAGTTGCAAGGAGAGGTTGCATCATTACAGAAGTCGCTTGCCCAACTTACCTCTACTACCCGCGCGTTGGAACGACGAGCTGAAGACGCGGAAGGGAGGGCCCGCCGGAGTAATATCAGAGTCCTTGGGGTCCCGGAGCGACTCGAGGCGGGGAACCCTGAGCGCTTCCTGGAAACGTGGATCCGTGAACGTCTGTGTCCGCATGGTCTGTCCAGTGTGTTCGTGGTGGAGAGAGCGCATCGGGCCTTGGTCCCCCCCCACCACCGGGTGAGTCTCCTAGGGCCCTTATCGCCAAGATCCTCAATTATAAAGACCGCGACTGCATCCTGAAGGCTGCTAGGGAATCAGAGTCCCTCATGATTGAGAACAGTCGAATATCGATCTATCCTGACTATACCCAACAAGTGCAGGAACAGAGAAAATCCTACTTGGGGGTGAAACAAAAGCTACGTGACATGCAGCTTCAGTATATGCTATTGTACCCTGCCAAGCTTAAAGTGCTCTCTCAAGGCCGTGCGCACTTCTTTGAGACGCCAGCGGAGGTCTGGGAGTGGTTAGAGATCAGAGGAGACGATTTGCCCCCGGGTGAACGAGGGGGCCCCCGTGAGACTTGGGGGACCAGACCACAGAGGAGACGTCGTGGTCGGCGAGGGCGCCGTTCTAGGTCCAGGGGTTCTCCTGAATCTCGACCCACGGTGGGAGCGGATGGGGCTATACACATGGCATCCTCGTAGGGAGGAGCGGAATCGGGGTTGCCCGAGGATCCCGCTCCTAGTGATGTTTTGGTACTGGACACCTTGCAGGAACGGACCCTGGATGTGGACCCTGAGGCTCCTGTGGTCCCGGAGACGGCCTTAACTGCATCGAGGTTGGAATAACTTTTCCCTTCTATTGGTCTGGTCTCCTCTCTTTATCCGTTTTGCCCTTAAAGTGCCTGGGTGTAAGACTGTCCTCGGGCTGGGTGCCATCTGTACGGGGTTCATGCTCACCGTGCTGGCTGCAGGAACTTTTCTGGTCACTGGATCATGTCATGTACCTGAAGCCCTGCTGCTCTGGGGTGGAGGGGCGGGGTGTGGGGATCGCACTATTGTTGCTGTGCCCCCACTGCTGGTGGACTTGAGTAGACATGCCTGGGTATTTCTTTCTTGGGTTTGTTGGGTCTTTCGGGGAGCTGGGTGGGAGGGTGGTGGGGGGGTTGCATTGGTGTGTGTGAGTGTGGGTTGATTGGGTTGTATGGGGTGGCTGTGCACGTCCTGGCACTGGCAGGGGAAGGGCGTTGTTCTGTGTTGCTATCTTTTTGCTCGTGGGTGGGGGTGGATGTGGGGTATGTGCAAAAGTTTTGTGTTTTGGGGATGTTGGGGGGTGGAGTGGGGTTTGTGGCGACAATTGTAATGGCATCATGTACACACTGATTCAGACTTATGGGGGGCCTGATTTCTGGGCTACACCCCCGGATGTACACGTAGTGGGGGTCGGGGGGGTCAGGTTTGCGTTGTATCCACAATATAGCCCGGTTGGGCGTACTTCTCTGCCATGGGTTTCAAGTTTTTGACCTGGAATGTGCGTGGCCTGGGCACCTGCACTAAAAGACACAGGGTCCTCACCTTTCTTAAACGCCATGGGGTTTCAGTGGCATGCTTACAGGAGACCCATCTAGATGATGAAGGCGCACAGCGGTTGTCTAGGAAATGGAGAGGCCAGTTCTTTCATTCCTCTTACTCTACGTACGCTAGGGGGGTCCTTATTTGTGTGGCCCCGGGGATTCCGTGCGCCGTACAATACATTGAAGCAGATGTCGAAGGCAGGTATTTATTGGTGAGGCTTAGACTGGATGATAAGGAATTCCTGCTACTTAACACATATGCCCCAAATACCGATGACCCGACCTTCTTCTCTCGGATTCAGGATCCTGTGGTTCCAAGTTTAGATGCGCCCCTCCTCTGGTTTGGGATTTCAATTGCGTCCTGGACCACGAACTAGACCGTCATCCGCCTAGGGCGGGCACTAAACCCCGTATGACAGCGCGTCTGCGGGACGTGATGCACAATCTGGGGGCGAGTGATGTGTGGCGAACTTGCCACCCCACCCAGAAGCTCTATACGTGCTACACCCCGACCCACGGTACACATAGTAGATTGGACCGCATACTCGCAGCAAACTCACTCGCCGCCCTTGCCCTGTCGGTTACTCATCAGGCTCGATACTTGTCGGATCACGCCCCGGTGACGTGTGTGGCCGAGTGGTCTGATCGTGCTGTGCGCCCGCGTACCTGGAGGTTACCAGTTGACTTGTTACTGGATCCGGTGGCTAAGGAACATGTGGCGGAATCGCTGTCCGGCTACTTGGACCTCAATTGGGGGGGGATGATTTATCCTACTCCACCAAATGGGAAGCGTTGAAGGCGGTGGTACGTGGCGCATGTATGGGCCTCACGTATGGGGTCCGGAAACAATTATTGTCCGATTTGCGAGACGCGGAACTGGCGCTTCAACGCGCCCAGTCCGGTGCTAATCCTGATGATCTGGGGCGTCAGGTGGAGGGGGAGGCCTTGGCATCGGTCCATGACATACTCACACGGCTCGATAAATTTACGTTGGGCCAGTATAGGCAACGCCTCCATCGGGAGGGCGATAAGTCGGGTCGCTTGTTGGCCTGGATTCTGCGGCGAGAGTTTGCGCCTGAGAGGATCGTGGCCTTACGAAACTCCGCGGGTGCTGTGGTCCACTCTGAGGCGGAGGTCCTTGGGGTTCTCCGTGACCATTTACGAACTGTCTATGAGGCTGACCCATTGATGTCGGAGGCGGCCGGTCAGTCGTATCTTGAGGGCCTTCATCTTCAGACCTTGCCGGAGGCTGCGGCGAAGGAACTCGACGCGAATCTGACGCTCTGAGAAATTACGGCAGCGATTGCTGCCCTCCCCTGCGTCAAGACCCCTGGGAGTGATGGCTACCCGGCTGAGTTCTATCAGTCCTTTGGGAACGTCCTGGCCCCCCTCCTCTTGCAGGTTTACAATGAGGCTCTGCATGTTGGCACCCTTCGACCTACCATGAATCAGGGAGAAGTGTGCATGATCCTGAAGCCTGGCGGGGACACCACTGATCCCGCGGCGTATCGCCCTATCACATTGCTAAATACGGATGCGAAAATCCTTACCAAGTTACTTGCCACGCGCCTTGCTCCATTCATGACGAGCCTAGTCCACCCTGACCAGTGTGGATTCATCCCGGGTCGTAACACGGCGATGAATCTGCGTCGTCTCAATTATATAATGCATGAGGTGCAGGGACGGGAGGGTCCTCACGTGTTGGTCGCCATTGACTTGGCCAAGGCCTTTGATACAGTGCACTGGGGATTTCTGTTGCAGGTTCTCCAGAAAATGGGGTTCGGACCTCGCTTATAGGACTGGATCCGGGTGCTCTATAAGGCGCAACGCGCCAGAGTACGACTGGGATCGGCCCGCTCGGAGGAGTGGTCACTGGGGAGAGGCACCCGCCAGGGTTGTCCTCTCTGCCCTCTCCTATTTGCACTTGCAATTGAGCCGCTTGCCGTTTCTGCTCGCGCTGACCTGCGGGCTTGGGGTATAGAGGTGCATGATACCACCAATGTGGTCTCCCTCTATGCGGATGATGCGCTTTTTTATTTGTCCTCCCCTGTTGAGGCCCTCCCCGAACTACTACGACTCTTGGATCGTTTTGGCGCGGCCTCTGGGTTGCGTATAAACATTACCAAATCCCTAGTTTTCCCGTTAACGGATTCAGTCCCGGATCTGGGCGTGGAGCTTCAGTACTTGGGTCTCCGGTACGAGAGCAAAGCGTTCCGGTACTTGGGCATCCAGGTTGCCACATCTACGGAGGCCCTACTGGCTTGCAACATCGACAGGGTACTTACGGCCCTCCGCAAATCCATTGTCTTTTGGAACACGCTTCCCCTCTCTCTCATGGGGCGCTTGGCAATTGCCAAAATGGTGATGCTTCCTAGGGTCTTATATGTCCTGCAGAACTCTCTATGCCCGCTACCTCCCCGAGTGTTCCGCACGTTGAATTCCCTCCTCACCTCGCTCCTTTGGGCAGGTGGACGCAGTAGGGTCGCCCTGCGCACAGTGACAAGATGTTGGGAAGAGGGTGGTCTCGAAGCCCCGCGCTTTGACCTATACTATTACGCGGCGCAGCTTCTCCCTGCTGCCAGATGGTTTGCCGCGGGTGAGAACTGGGAACTGGCATTGCTGGCTGGTGCCGCGACCGATACGACCCTACAGGAGGCACTGATGCAAGGGCGCGGAGCCGACACCACTTTACCTTTTGTGGTGCGTCATACGGCTAATATTTGGCAGCGCTTTGTTGAAAGGGTGCTGCTGCGAGCGCCATTCCATAGAGAACTCTCAGTTTGGTCCCTGGCCCCGATGCGCCGTTTGGAGGAAACCATGTCCTTCCGGGAGTGGCGGTCTGGTGGTTGTACGACTCTTGCAGACCTCTACCCGAACGACTCATTCGTGACCTTTGAGGGTGCCAGGGAGTCGTTTGGACTAACTGAGGGACAATATCTTCATTACGGTAGCCTACAAGAAGTGGCCAGGATCACGTGGCCCCAATTCCCCGAGGCACCTCCGCTCACCAATACCCTTGACGTCATCATGTCCTGTGGGAGAGGTAAACGCCTGATTTCCCTCCTTTACTCCGCTATGCGTCGGGACTCGGTTCCCCCGTTAGCCCCAGCATGGGGGGCGTGGGAGGCAGACCTGGGGGTGGAGTTAGAGCCCGCACAAAGGACGAGGATTGGTCTCTTGACTCATAAGGTCTCCTGTAATGCTCGATTTAAACTTATTCACTTTAACTTCGTTCACCGCACGTACATGACACCAGTCTCCCTCCACCGCATATCGGCGGATAGAAGTCACAACTGTCCTAGATGTGGAATGGGGAGGGCGGGCTTCTTGCATTTGGCATGGGAGTGTCCTCTTGTTCAGGATTTTTGGCGACAGGTGGTGAGATACGTCGTTCGGGCTACGCACCTCAGACTTCTGCTGGACCCTCTCCAATGCCTTCTGGCGTTGGTGCCCAGACCAAAAAAAAAGAAACTATCGTATAAGTTACTGCAACTCCTATTGGTTTTGGCGAGGAGACGAGTGGCTATTACTTGGATGGGTCAGAGGGCCCCTGATGTCCTTATGTGGTTGAGGGATGCAAGGGAGTGGGCCTTGGCTGAGGAGACTCACATGCAGCGCTCCCGCAAGGACGACAAATTGCAAGAGGACTTACTTGCCTGGCGGACACTTTGCATGAAGGGGTTGGCGGAGGATGACTCGGACGCCACCAGTGCTGAGTTGTTTTCCTCTGATGCCTCGGAATCTGAGTGTGGAGGGGAGGGGGCTGGTGGGGAAAGCTAGGGGACGGAGTAGGTGTCCCACATTGCCATGTTACATACCCTTGATATGTATGTATGTTTGTTGATCTGATTCCCATGGGTAGATGCTGTTGTCAATTGCATGGACCAACCCTGGCCCTTACACGATTGTCCTACATTTTTGAGTCAGTGCTGTCGATGCCGTTCGAGGGGTTGCTAGTTGTTGTTGAATTGTTTGGTATTATACTTGAGTGTAATGGTAATACTTGCGAAGACACTGCTGGGTATCATATCATTGGAGCGTGACCGCAATATCCTCTGCTTAAGACCGCGTTTTGATCTGACGCCGCCCAGCCTCCGGGATGTGGGCCTTCTATGGCTGTGTTGTGATATTAGTTTTGCATTCTATTATTGCTCGTCTAGTGCTAGTGCCGACACCGTTATGCTCTGTGTCCTACTTCCTGTGACTTCGCTATAATAAAAAGATGTTTTTAAAAAAAAGCTTAGAAATTCACTGAAAAAAGGTGAAAGTGGAATTAATACGCAGGTGTTCTAACAATATAAAAAATAGCTACTGTTTTAAAACAAAAAACCACTGAAAGTTATACGTAGCTGACATAAGTGTAACTTGCACCACTATGATAGACTGCTTTTGACTGCACATATTAAATCAATGATGATGTCTGATATCTACTGTGGTGTAAGTTTTTCTTATGTAAGTAATGTACAACTTGTGAATATCTGTGCTTTTTGGTTTTAAAATAGTAGTTTTTTTTAAATATTAGAAGACCTACGTATAACTCCACTTTAACCTTAGTTTTTTTCAGTGAATATATATTTACATATAAATATATTTCCAGAGCTTGCCCATGAACACAGCAATGCCACCTCTTCTAGGAGTCAGTGCACGATGCAGATGATCAACCGTCACAGCACTCACAAAGAACATTGTCCAGTTCAATGAGCAAAATCTTCAAATTGCTTTTATGTTAAGCTTTGGCAACATTTTTCTTCAGAATGCCTTTTCTCAAGCCAGGAACTGATGTAAGTTACACATCACTTCCTTAAATTGAACTTGCTTCTCAAAATAAAGGCAGGACAACAAATCATTACAAAAGAAAACTCTATTGCAAAAATATAGATATGCAACAGCCATTTTAACAATCAATCTGGAAAAGTATTTCCCTAGTTAGAGTTACAATTTTCTCAAAGTTAAAAGTATATCTACGAAAATAAAACAATAATTTTAACATTTTAAAAGTTAATACATGTAAAATTAAATTAAACTTTTAAACTTTTATTAACAAATTAAAATTATTTGAATTAATTACACACATTCTTTTTAACATAATTTACTACACCTTAAAAATAAAAATGTTAGCGATAGTGGATTAAAAAATATATTAGTCAGAAATATTTATAGATTAAATAAATGTGTATGATTTAATTAATTATCTAATACACATATACTTTCTTGAGTTATTTTGTTGTAACTTTTTTCTCAGTTGTTTCCCCTATACTTTCCCTTAGGATGATTGCCATCACGGTGGCAGCGATCTCCACCTATGAATGCATTAGTTACTACTAGTAACAATATACTTGTAAATCCTTTTGGAGAATGTTCCGCCCGCTGATTTGAAGAGGTGGAGACTTGTAGGTGTACACCTAGGTGTATATCTATACTCGGAAATGGTGAATAGCAAAAAAGTGAAGTTTTGCACTTAGGTTTAGTTCTAAATATACACGAGTAAATGTGCACATCTATATTTACCTTTGTGAATAGGGACCTTTGTGTTTTAAAACTTTAGACTTTATACATGTGCCAAAAGGGAATTCGACATTTATTCTGGGATGCCACAAACGATTCTCAGGCCTTAGCAGGCCAACTGATTTAATCTGGATACATCTGCTACCCATGTGCAGATGCCACATTGAGTCGGGACAATAGTCATCCTGGTTTAGAAGTAATATGTTTTGTGTGCAACCTGTTCAGATGCCTTATCCCTAGCTGTACACAGCAGCTGACCTCATTTTTAAAAGTAGGAGCTGGCAGTGGAGCACAAATACATTTTTGACAATAGCTTATAGTGACTGAGACTCCGCTAGGGAGCATCACAACAGGGACTAAAAAATTAGTGGTCGAAAATAATAAAAAAAACCTGGGCATTCTCATAGCTCAAAATATTTTTCCCTACAAGCAGCATGCAGCGTTGAGCACAATCATCCTCAATCTGCTCCCTCAGGTACGTAGTATCACTGGTACAAAACATTTTTGAGATTCGACACAAAATGTGATTTTGAAATATTTTAGTACATTGACAGCCCCAAATTAGTTCTATATTCAGTTGGTATGCACATAGTTAACCAAACAATCATTTAGAAGGTCGATACCCAAACCTGTGTAGTAATGATTAAACATTTTAAGCACTCATCCAACTAGTTAATTTTCTTCTTAAAGCCTTTAGTTCACAGAACCTACATATCCCAACAACCCATTTGGGAAGATTGGTAAAAAAAAACTGATTAACTAGTAACCAGTAGTACAGTGCCTGGGCTCCCCTTTTATCCATGTTTTAATTGGCTTATTCCTGATTGGCACATGTAACTTTCCTGTACGTTCCTAGAATATGGAGTCAAAAGTGCACCCAGGGCCTGGAATGTAATGCCATTAGTGTGCTGCACCACTTATTGTGCCATCCACTACAATGTTAGGGCAAATACGACTTCCTTGTGTAGGTTGACTGCTGCAGTGTAAACCTGGCAGCATGACTTGTCAAATAATTGTTGGGGATGAAAAAAAGCTTTTCTTGAAATATTAATAAGCCACCCCCATGTAGGCCTTGCAGTCTACAAGGTATTTAAAAGTGGGATGTGTAGAACATTAATGTTACCATATTTATACATTGACAAGGGCCAAAAAACTATTTTCATGTGGCAGGCCTAGCTGCACTATTTAGAAAATCAGAATATAGATGAAGATACTAATACTGCTGACTCAAAAAAGGGACCAGCTAGAAAAATAATCAGCAGTTATTAAAAATCAAATTGAACATGAAGTCAGAGTTTTAATACATACTAGGGAAAAATAAATTTGAGAAAGTTAACCTTTATCTGCCTGGAACTGTCCAAAGACTAATTACCATAAGCCTCTACCAGCTCCCAGCCTGTGCTCAGCCTAAGTTTGATATAGGTATGAAATGCCTCCCAGGAGCAAACTATAGGATAACCAAAATGAGCAGAGATGACACCTCTGAACTCCACAGAATATTCAACACTTGGGGCATACTTGAAAGGGCGAGAACTGGATGTCAAGAACATTCTCGAGGATCCCTTGTCTGGTTGCTGAAAGACCCTGCTTTTGCCCTACCCGGCTTCTGTCTCTGGGTATGTTGTTGGTATAGTGCCTGCCTCAAACAGGATTTTAGTGTTAGATGTGAGAGGGCACTAGGATTACAAAGTATTCTCCCCATACACACACCCCTCATTGCCCAGATTTGGTGTGGCTAAGGCATTCACCATCTTGAAAAGGCCCTTACACATAGCTTTTTGGGCATTTACAGTATGGTAAATAGGAGCTAGTGAAAATGTGGGTTGGGTTGGGTTGACCCCAGGAACTTTACCCTATTGGTAAGGGAGTGACCAAGAATCATTCCCACATATTAGCTAGTACCATGCATAAATTTGGCATCCCAAGGTATCCTCTTCTGAACACCCTCTGGAGCTATGACAAATCAGAGGACGACTGGACCTGCTGTCAGTATCCTGAGAGGATCCCTGAAGGACTGGACCTGCTTCCTCTTGTGCCAAGGACAAAGAATTGGACTTCAAGAGTGTGGCTACAGAGAGACAACAAGCGGCAATCGGCCTTTTCTTGGAAACGCTCTGCTGACTAGTGGCATCTGTGACATACAACGTTGTAGATATCAAGTTCATTGTTTTAAGATATGGGTTCCATACAGGCAGACAGGGGACAATCAGCCATATTGGCTCTTCTCGACCTGTCTGCCGTATTCGATACAGTAAACCATGAGACTCTTCTGTCCAGGCTTGAAGAGGTGGGGGTTGCGGGCACTGCCTTAAAGTGGTTTCAATCGTATCTATCTAATAGACAACAGGCAGTAGCCCTCCCCTTTTTCGTTCCAAGTTCTCGAAAACCCTGCATGGTGTCCCTCAAGGATCTGCGATTAGCCCCATATTACTCAACATCTATATGAGCCCTTTACTTGCTATTATAAGGTCTCATAACGTTAAACTAGTGAATTACGCAGATGACACCCAGCTCATCTTGTCTCTAGAGGGCGAGCAATCAGTATCCCTAGAAGATTTCCACACCTGTCTGCAGGATACAGCACTCTGGCTGAGGGAGAATTCTCTTCAATTTAACTCAGATAAGACAGATATCCTACACTGTGCAGCAGGTAGAATTCCCCCCACACTTCCGTCTGACTTCTGGCCCACCTCCACCACTACTCCAATGGTTCCCAGCGATATGGTACTCAACCTGGGAGTCATGTTTGACAGTAAACTGACACTCGAAAAACATGTTAACAAAACAGCTGGGAGTTGTTTTACTTTGATTAGAGCATTTCAGAAAACCTTCCCAATATTATCCAAACAGGCTAGTACACTGATAGTCCGAAGCACTATCCTCAGTAGATTGAACTACTGTAATGCTCTGTTACTGGAATCACCACAGTATCTGATCGAGATATTACAGAGAATACAGACCATGGCGGCCAAGCTGACATTACTGAGATCACACCACTCCTCGCATCCCAGGCACTCTCAGAGTTGCACCGGCATCCAATCTTGCTCTGGATACAATTCAAGGCACTGTGTATAGTGTTCAAAACCTTGCATGGCCATGGATCCATATCTTTGCAGGAGAAGCTGACATGGTATGTCCCTCCTTGAATGCTTAGCTCCTCCTCAGCCTATCTGGTGAAAATTAAACCAGGAGGCAGGGCTTTTAACACAGCAGCCTCACGCCTCTGGAACAAACTTCCTCCTGATATCAGACAAATAGACGACCTCCTGCAGTTTAGAAAAAGGATAAAAACCTGACTCCATCCTCGAGTATGCTCTCTGACATCTTGTTAATCTCCTTTCTGGTAGTGGCTCAATATCCACACTTGGTTAGACACTCGTATCACAGCGCCAGCGTAGGGTGTTAGTTGCGCTTTATAAATTCTGATAATAATAATACAGAAGCTATCACCAGTATGCCTTCCCACTCAAACCTCTGAGTGACTTACCCCTCCAGTTATTCTTAAACACATTCCACATTCAATTCTATTCTGTAATCATTCTACAGCTCATCAAATCACTTCCAGTGAAATGCTTTACCACATCCACCCCTCTATTCAGGCACCTCTTTCTTTTGCCTTCTCCCATCCTTCACTCTCACTTTATTAGAGGAGGCGCCTTCATATGTGCACCAAGCACAAAATCTTAGTGTGCTGGTGGGTTCTGACCTGTCCTTTATGGATCATAGGGAGAGCATATACTTGATGGGCTTCCGTTTACGATCATAACTAGGAAAATTCTCCCCTTTATCCTGGCGCCATAGAGAAAAGATCCGATTCAGGCATTTGTCCTCTCTAGGATGGATTACTGTAATCCCTCCTAGTTGGACTGTCAAAATATTTAGCACATGAAGTGCAGATCTTACAAAATGTGACAGCCATGTTGATTTTGGCCCTGAAGAAGGCCGCCTTAATATCCAATGGCTCAAGAAATTACAGTGGCGCCCTGCTCACAAAAGATGCATTTTTAAGGCCTGTGTCTATGTCACAAAACCATCTAAAATGAAGGGCACATCTCTTATGTGGCTTCACTGATCTCCTAGTATCAGCTTTCCCTTCCTGCCCACTCAGATCCCAATCAGCCTGTCTGGTAAATGTGGCCCGGAGCTGGCGGTGGTCCTTTGGCACTGATCATGAGCAGAGCAGGAATGCCCTACAGCTATCCTTGCGAGTTCATGGTGAGCTCTTCACATTCAGATGTCACTTGAAGAGCTTCCTTTTTACCAACTCCTTATAATCTCCATGCTCCTCGGAATGGAGGTGACTCCTGACTGCCCTTTGCCTTTTTGTTGCATCTGCGTTTTCCAGAACCGGGGCACTTTTTTCCTGAACCCTCTGGTTGCGCTTTACAAAAGCTAAATTCATTCAATCATTCATAACCTCGTTCACCCCTCTACACACTTGCGTGTTATTTCCCCCTGGTTCCTTCTTCCACAAGGCTGCTCGAGGCACTCCCCATCCAGGAAGTTCCAGTCTGGAGCTGGGTGGAAGGGAAAACACCCAAAGGAGAAGCAGCAGAAGTCTGGAATCAAAGTAAATTAACAAAAATGTTTCTGCATCTTGTGTGTGTCTGCTTGTTTATACTTTCCGTTTGTATGCATATGCCTTTGTGTGTGCAAGTGCTGATGTTTGCGCATGTGCACATATATCTGTCAGTGTTGAAGTGTGCACGTCTGTGCGTGTTAGAATTGGTGTTCTTATGTTTGCGTGTGCGCGAGTACGTCTTTGTGTGCGTGAATGTCTGTGTGTTTTGCCCATCGCCCCTGCCTGACAAATGCAGGACCGAGGACAAGGGTGGCAATTCCTGGCCATATGGTGGCCCTGGCATAATTAAGTTAAATCTTGACAATTTTCCTGAACTTACATAATGGGGGAAATTCCTGGTAGAATGCTGGCTCTAACACAATGGTGGTAATCCTGACAACATTCTAACCCTGCACACTGGTTCTGGTTACAAACCAGGCCCTGGCACAGCAGTGATAATTTCATGCAACTCCCTGGCAACATTCTGGTCCGATGCCACAATGGATACGGTCACATGAGTCCAAAAGGGACTACTATCCTGGTTCAGGAGGATCCAGAGATTCTGGATAAATAAACCCCACCCACTCTTTTGTGGTGTGCTTCATTGTAGGTAACTATATCCCTTTCTAGCTAGGTAGCACTGGGAGGATGGACTGAACTTCCTGTTGCAGGGAGTTCTTCATAAAACAGCACTAGATAATTATAGGGATCCACATGTTAAAATTACCTCAGTGGTAAACCAAATCATTTTATTGGGGGTACCTTAAGTAAAATAAAAATAAAAGAGCAATAAGAATGCACGGTGAGTACTATGACTCCAGCATCCCTTATTGCACAAAAGTGTTTTGGCCTATATGCCACATCCAAGGGATCGAAAGCCTTCTTCAGGCTAAGCACGATCCCTTCCTAATCTGTGCATTTCTTCTTGCAGTTAGAATCAGATTTCTAATTAAGAAGATATTAATATTTTCAGACCTCTAAATATAGGATATTAAAATTAAGACACCTAGTGGGACATAGAAAATTAGTTCTAATGATGAAGTCTATAATTGCACCCCTAATGTGAGTACAAACATGAAAGTAGTGGTTCCAGGGTGAAATAGGGTTCGAGTGCTGCAACCCTATATACTAAATAAAGACACACTATTAGACGACTTATCGTAGCTAATATTCTGGCCCTAGCTGAAGGGTCCTGGCTCATGGCACTGGCACAATAGTTGTAATGCCAGTAAAATGCTGGTGTTGCCACCGTAGTGGTACTATTTGCACCAGACTTTCTCCGGGACAATGTTGGTAATCCCTAACAACCAAATAGTCCTAGCACAATGGTGGTAATTTCTGGTCAAATGCGGGATGTGACACAATGGTGGTAATCTCTGACAACAAGCTAAACCTCACAAAATGTGTTAATTACAGGTAAAATGTCAGACATGGCACAATGGAAGGAATACCTGACAAAATGCCGGCCCTGGCATTATAGTGGTAATTCTTGGTAAAATGCAGGTCCTGCCACTATGGTGGTAACCCCTTGCATCATGCTTACATCTGCTCAGTAGTGGTAATTTCTGGTAAAATGCCAGCTCTGGCACGAGGGTGGCAATCTTTGGGAGCAAGCTTGCTCTGTCATAATATTTGAACATCTTGGCAACATGCTGATCCTGGTACAATGGTGGTAATCCCTGAAGACACATGCTGGTAATCCAGAGGGCACTGGGCTGCAGATGGCATATGACGGTATGCTCAGAAATGGAACGGCAAAAAGAAGTAAAGCCCAAGTACAATGGGCACATGGAAGAGGTACTGGAAATACATAAGCCATGCTATGAATGCAGGGGGCAAAGGTATGCATGTAGGGAGCACAGACAAGGAAGACAGAGGGCACATCAGGCACTTCTCAGGAGGCACTGGCATATAATGATCACATGGAAGGGACAAGGATAATGGAGCACATGGCAGGGGACACAAAGATGCATTAGACTCCAAAAACTCCACAACATGAGCATACAGCAAGGCGCCCTTAAGTAAATCGCCTCCTTCCCCACAGGACGCACACAGAGCATCAGGCTGCCTCTTCACCTCATTATTTGGGAAAAAGGGGACCCTACATACTGTTCCGTTTGCTATTCGTAGGGAGTACATAAACAGGTGGGAAAAGGAGTGAAATAGCAAACTAATGATAATTATACAACCCTGTATAATTATCATTAGTTTGCTATTTCACTCCTTTTCCCACTTGCCCCTTCACCTCACCCAGAGACATCATATGCGGTGTACCCCAAGGATCATCCTTCAGACCCACCCTGTTCAACACCTACATGACCTCCTTCGCAGATGTCATCAGATCCCATGGCCTCACCACAATCTCCTACGCAGATGACACCCAACTAATCCTCTCACTCACAGAGGACCCTGCCAACACCAAACCCAACTTCTCCAATGGCATGACCGACAGCCAATCAGATGAGAGAAAACTACCTCAAACTGAACTCCAACAAAACAGAAGTACTGATCCTCAGGAACAACACCTCCACTCAGGACCACAGCTGGTGGCCAGCTTATCGTGGACCAACCCCAACACCTACAGACCATGCATATAACTTAGGGATCACCCTCAACAGTGAACTGACCATAAATGACAAGTTAATGCAGCTGTCTCTGCATGCTCCACAGAATCTCCAGATGGATCCCAACCAACCACAGAAAGACCATCACTCAGGCCATTGTCATCAGCCACCTCGACTACGGCAACGCTCTCTAACCCAGCATCTCCACCCAGTTCCTCAGAAGGCTACACACGACCTTCCTATATCAACCATTGACTCAACTTCCACCAACCATCTAGACATCTGCACTCGGCCACCCTCGCCCTTGCACACACCCCCAGCATCCATCGCAGTCGCAGCAGTGGCCTCTCTTTCTCCCACATTGCGACCAAGACATGGAACCTGCCCTTCCATCTCCGTACAGGGTCCTCCCTCGCAGACTTCAGAAATAGACTCAAAACCTGACTTTGACAGAGACACAGTGCCTAGATACCCCTAGGGGTGACAGTACTTGCTTTACAAATGCTGATTGATTGATTGACTGATTGATTACTGGCACAGACAGCAGGGAGCACATGTGCAATTGTAGGGGTAACAGGGATGTGGGGAGATACTTTGCAGGGGGAATAGAAATACCTATGAGTAAGGTGGGTACACAGCAGTCCAGGTGATAAAAAGGAACATAGCTAGGTTCGCTGTAATGCAGGAAGCAATGACTGGAAGAAGCATTGCATGGGGTATGAGAAAGCCACAGGCTTCCCTGCTATGAAGATGGCTTTTAGTCAAATGATTCAGACATTAGGAATGATTTTACCTCTGATTTGAAGGAGGCAGTAGAGTGAATCAGATGGATTTCCTTCAGCAGAGAATTCCAGATTTTCAGTGCAATGCTACAGAAAGCTTTGTAGTGCGCTTTTTTCTTGCAGAAATTCTGTGGTTTTCAGCATCATGGAGCTGTTGCTAGGCAATGTCCTACAGCCGCCCCATGGTTCCAGTTTTTGTGCAAGGTAACTTGGGGTGTTGAAATGTAAAGTTTTGTGGGTCATGCAAACGATTTTCAGATACATTTGTGCTTCATACAGGAGCCAGTTTAAGGATTTCAGGTCAGGGCAGATGTGATTATTTATTTTTGTTCCAGTGATGAGTCTGGCTGCCGCATTAAGGGAGATCCATAGGGTGGGCAGTTTGTATCTGGGAAGGGCGCTGAGCATGGCACTTCCGTAGTCAAGCCTCAGAAGGACAAGGGTTTGGACCGCCGATTTAAGAGCATCCTGGGGAAGGAAGGGTTTCAGTTTCCTTAGAATGCTGATCTGGTAGTTTGCTCTTTTGGTGGCATTGCTGATATGTTTCTGTATGTGCTGATGTTTGCCAAGTATAATTCCCAGAGATCTCACAGAGTCTACAAAGTGAGGAGTACAGTTGAGAGCAGTTAGATGTTTCATCCAATGATCGATCTTCAGATTGTGTTTGGGTGGGGTAATGAGGAGGAATTCCATTTTGATGGTATTAAGTTTGAGATGGTTGAGCGTAAGTCAGTTCTTAGTATTCTCTAGGATCGTTTTGAGGGTAATGAGGTCATCAGGAGAGGAGATTTTCAGGTACATTTGTGTGTCATCAGCATACATATGGTGATGAATGTTGGAGGATGCTAAGGAGTCTGCTAAAGGTTCTGTGAATAAGTTGAAGAGAATGGTTGATCTTGATTCTTTGGGTTCTGTTCTGGAGGAATGAAGCAAACCATTGGAGGACGGTCCCTGTAAGACACATTCTTTTTTCAATAGGTATAGAAGTTTGTCTTGTTTCACAGTATCAAATGCAGAGGATAGATCAAGGAGGTTAAGGAGACACGCTTCATTCTGATCTAGCATTGATAGGGCGTCATCAATTATGAGAATGAGAGCTGTTCTAGTTCTGTAGTCTTGGCAAAAACCTGACTGGTATTGGTCAAGGAGTTGGTACTTATCTATGTGATTACAGAGTTGGATCTGAACACATTTCTTGATAAGCTTTGCCAGGGTGGAAATATTGGAGAATGGACGTAAATTGTTTAAGTCTTCCATTATTTATTTTAGGATGGGGGGCTGCCTGTCCTACTTCTAGACAGTCAGGGATGGTGCCCTGGAGGAGAGAGGCATTTACGATCTTAGTCCATAGAGGGAGGATAGACAGTTTGATCTCCTTAAAGATAGATGGGGGTAAAGGGTCGATGAAGTAGTTTGGTGGCTTAGCAGTGTGAGCAAGTAGTGAATGTCACTTTCCTTGGGTGAATGTGTGCTAAGAGGCATTGTTTTTGAAGGAGCGCTCAGGGTGGCTGATCAGGATAGCGGATTGTAATGGAAAATTAGAGGCGGGGAAGTTAGATTGTAAACAACTCCCTCATAGTCTGTAACTCCTTTTCAATATAGACCGTTTGTTCCATGAAGGAGGCAAATTATTTTCAATTTGGAGGCGTTTTGGAACCGTTATCAGGGTGGGGTTCGTTGTTGGATTGTTGCTTGACAATTTCAAAAAAGAATTTGGGTCGATTGCTGGCTTGGTCAAGTTGGGTTCTAAAGAAATTGGCTTTCGAGTTCCTGATTATTTTGTTGTAAGTGTTTCTCACTGCTTGTAGCCTTTCCAGGTTTTCCAAGGAAGGTGAGAATCCCCAGGCTCTTTCTGCTAGTCTCAAATTGCGTCTTTCATTGTTGAGGTTTTCGTTGAACCAGGTTTAAGACATTTTTGTGAATACATTTTTTAGCTGTAATGGAGCCATCGAGTCCAGGATTTCAATATGGAGGTATTGTAGTGCTCAGTTAGGTCGTGGACGTCCATCATGCCCAATTGGGGGGTCAGGTAAATGAGGTTAGGGCAGATAGGTCATTGAAGTTTATGTTCTGTAGGTTTCATTTCCAATGTTTTTTTTTTTACTTGAGATTTGTTAGGGGTCTCATTGCAATACAAAAGTGGTCTGTCCAACCGCAAGGCAGGAAGGACTCAAGTGTCATGGAGTCCCATTCTGTGATGATTAGGTCTAGGGTCTCGCCTTTATTGTGAGTGGGGCGATCACATATTGGGATCAGTTCGAGGTCAGATAGGAAGACTTTGAAGGTGTTAACTAATTGGTCATTTAGGTAATTCCAGTGACGGTTGAAGTCTCCAAAGAAGATCTGACTGGTTTGTTGGCCAGTATTGGTAGAGATTCCTTTCATGAGTTGTTCGATGAAGCTGGGTTGTTTCAGGGTGGATGGTAAATTAGATAAAGTTTGCAAGAAGGACTGTCATTGCTAATGATATTGATGCAAAGGTATTCTTCTGTAGGAAGGGCATCTGAAACAGCCTGAATTACCTCTAGGGATTTACAGTAAATGCATGCGACTACCCCACCAGTTCTGTGAGTTCTGTCTAGTCTAATAATGTTGTGACTAGGTGGGACTAATAGATCTAAAATAGGGGCTGATGAGTCATTTAGCCAAGTTTCCATCAGGATAACAAGGTCGAGCTCCTGAGTGCAGGTGAGGTCATGGATATCGGAAGCATGGCTAACAGCTGATCTGTAATTAATGAGCATGCATTTCAGGGGGGTATTGGAGTGAGCTGTGACAGGCCGATTGAGGTTGATGGGCTTGAGATTAGCTTTGTTAATCCCTCTAGGTTTGTGAGTTGATACTCTGTATGGATTACTTTGGACGGTTTGGATTTGCTCAGGATAAGTCTTGGAGTTGTGATCATTGGGGGTATAGGAAAGGAGCAGTGTGTGGGTGTTGCCATCTGGGAGGCAATTGGTCAATCTCCTGGGTTGAGAGGGGGAGCTTTAGGGAAGGGAGTTCCTATTGAAGTGAGGTGTGTGAGGTTTGCTGTTGGGGAGCGGGATGATATGGGATCCGGCTTGCTTCACATGCAGACAGTTGTACCTTTGGTTGAGCAACATTTCCGTGGTTAAGGAGGTAAGCCTTAGAATATCTTCCTTGAGATATAGCAGGTTAAGTGAGATCTCCTCGAGTCAAGATTCTGAGGAGGCGAGGGGGCAGATGATAGTGGGCTAGACAAGGGGGTCAGGTTGGGAGGGAGTAATGTAATGTAATGTAATGTAATTTGTATCTTATAGAGCGCGACTGTCACTCCGCTAGGAGTATCCTGGTGCTGTCCAAGGGGGGAGTGAGAAAAAACAACAGAATACTTAAATAAGTGAAAGGCATAATTCATCTGGGGCAGTATAGATCCACGTCTTCAGGGCCTTTCTAAATTGGGCTTCTGTGTTGATTGGCCTTAACTGTGATGGCAGTGAGTTCCAGGCTTTGGCCCCAAGGGCTGCCACCGTTTTTCCTCCTTTACGTTTCAATCTGAAGGTGGGGGTTTAAGCAAGTTGGCAGAGGATGATCTGAGGGACCTGTCTGTGGTATAAGGAATAAAACTTCCTACCAGATACTTGGGTCCCAAACTAAGCCTGGCTCTGAAGATGATCAAGAGTACCTTAAAGAGAACTCTCTTATGCACCGGAAGCCAGTGCAAGGTTTTCAGTGCTGCAGATGCTGACGACCTTTGTGGAAGTTTAAGCACCACTCTAGCGGCTGCATGTTGTACCACCTGCAATTTTTTGGAAGTTTAAGCACCACTCTAGCGGCTGCATGTTGTACCACCTGCAGTTTCTTGAAGATCGCTTTGTTCGCTGCCGCAAGCAAACTATTGCAATAATCTAAGCGCGAAAGAATAAAGGCCACTGCTACTGATTTCCTTGCTGCCAGTGGAATAAAATGGAAGATTTTTTTGTGATTTAATGATGCTGGAGCATGACCCGGCTACTGCTGTAGCATGGGGGATAAAGGAGAGCCCCGCATCAAATTGCACTCCCAAATTCTTCGCCACCTTGACCACATCTGGCGGTGGGGTGATACCCTCTGGCCACCATTTCTCAGGATGGAACAGACCATCCTTCCCCACGGGGAGGATTTCTGTTTTGTCTGAGTTGCATTTAAGGTGGTTGATCCTCATCCATTGAAAGACCGCCACTAGGCACCTTTTAAAATTAGTTTCTATATCTGAGTTGGTGTCATCTAAAGAAAGGAGGAATTGGGTATCATCTGCATATGATATGACTTCTATCACAAATGATCCAATTAGAGAGATAAGCAGGGTCATATAAATTTTAAATCAATACCAAAGAATACCTGTTCCCTGGACATAGATGAGTGTTCTTCTAGTGGGCATGAGAATCTACGTGGTTGGAGGAACAACTGTTTCAATCCAAACTCACCCCCTCTATATTTGACGTTGGGTGTATTTTCTCTAATGGCTATTTGTCCATAACAACACGCTATTTGTGTACTGCAAAGGGGAGATCCCAGACAGTGTTCAACTCGACATTATCAGGAGTGTCTGTTCACTGAGACAGTACATCCATACACATTTAACCCATAAACCAAACTGAAAAAATGTGTGATGAAAAGGAAGGCACCTCACGGGCGAACAACCCTCGGGGAACTTGGCAGATGTTACCAAAACTATGCCCCTTTCTCATCATCGGTTGCCATTCCTTTTCAGAAAAAGAAATAAGTGTCCAAAGCAAATAAAACAAAGTGGGTGCTTGACAAGAAACAAATGTTCCTTGATTCATTCATTGAGTGAATGAATGAATGAATGAATAAATGAATGACTACACATTTGTATAGCGCATGGCTACCCGTAAGCATCCCAGCGCTTCAGACAAACCCAGTCAATCCTCAGTGGCTCATGAAAACAAAAATGTTTTTAGCAGTTTTATGAACTTCAGATGGTTGGCTTCCAGCCGTAAGGAGTCAGGGAGCTGGTTCCAGAATTTGGCTGCTTGTAGGGAGAATCGTCTGCCACCTGAACGGGTTATTTTTATCTTAGGCACCATAAGAAGATTCCTAGTGCTGCACCTTAAGGTTCTCAGGGTCTGATAGGATTGGAACAGGGGTTGCAACACGATAGGTCCAGATGCTATCATCGCTTTGTGTGCAATCGTCATTGCCTTGAACCATATCCTTTGTTGCACCGGTAGCCAATGCAGTTGACGTACTGCAGGTTTAGCTGAACTCCTCCGGGGCAAGTCCAGCAGCAGCCTAGCCGCACAGTTTTGAACCGTCTGCAGGATCTTGATCGTTCCCTGTGGAGCTCCCAAATAGATTGCATTTGCATAATCTAGCCGGGATAAAATCAAAGCCTGCACCAGAGGCGCCTGGCTTCGAATGGGAGGAGCTTGAGGATCTTCCTCATCACCCTCATTAAGGCGTAGCAGGTGGCTGCTACATTACGTGCTTGCACCCGAAAGCTGAGGGTGGGGTCCAGCCAGACTCCCAGGCTCTTGATTTGTTCCTTGGGCAGAGGGGGCTGGCCAAGATTGTTAGGCCACCAGGCGTAAACTGACAAGGGGGGGTTGTGTCCCAGCATCATGACCTCTGTTTTTGTGCCATTCAGCTTCAAGAAGGAGATGTTCATCCAGTTACATACCTCCAATAAGCAGGAGGGGAGATTTTCACTGGTGGATTCTGACCCGAGAGTGACATTATTAACTGGGTGTCATCGGCGTAGGTGACCACTTGTACCCCCCAGGGCAACACCACCTCAGCCAAAGGTGCCAAAGATGTTAAACATGGTAGGGCTGAGGGAGGAGCCCTGGGGACACCGCACTGCAGAGGGACTTGGGTTGAAATAGCCTCCTCCTCAAAGACAGCAAAAGTTCTGCCAGTGATAAAGGAGTCCAACCATCTGAGTGCCACCCCGGCCACGCCTACACGCCTACGTCACTCAGCCTTTGCCTCAGGATGGAATGATTGACAGTGTCGAAGGCTGCGCTCAGGTCTAGTAGAACGATAGCAGCACAGCTTCCTCCATCCACTATCTTCCTAGCTTCTTCGATCACTGCAATCAGGGCGGTCTCTGTACCCTGTTTCTGCCTGAAGCCCATCTGGGTAGGATGTAGGATGTTATTATTCTCCAGAAAGGAGGACAGTACAGTATTTACATGTTTCTACGCTACCTTACTAATTCCTGGTAGCAAGGAGATTGGCCGATAATTTGCCTAGTCCTCCGGATCCAGGTTCGGTTTTTTCAATAAGGCTTTCACTCTTGCTTGTTTCCAGGAAGGAGGAACAATACCTGATATTAGGGAAGAGTTGATGAACTCCTTGATAACTGGGGTCACTGTCTCTGATACCTTCATAAGGATGGTGGGAGGGGCAGGGTCGGCAGGGGAACCGGACTTAATACCACCGAGGAGTTGCTGCACCATCTGGCAGTCAAGGGGATTAAACTCCTCAAGCCTGGCGCTCCCTACCGGCCGAGACGAGGATGGTGGTATATAGGTCTGTCGAAAAAGGGAATAAATATCTAAGACTTTAGATGCAAAGAATTTTGCTAGTTCATCGCATCGTTTCTGTGCGAGAAGCGGGTCCCTAAGTGGACTAGGGGGGTAGTTAGGTTTTTAAAAATTTCCCGGGGTGAGTTTGCAGCTGCAGCTATTTTCCCTTGATAGTAGCTAGACTGCGTAGATTTTATTTTGTTTTTGTAAGTCCGGAGTGCGACTCTGTAGTGTTCCTTACTATCCACAGAGTAGTCTTTCCTCCAGTTCCTTTCCAGCTGTTTACAGTTTAGTTTGAGTGCCTTAAGTTCAGGTGTATACCAGGCCTTTTTATTTTTGCCATTATGATGACAGACTTCCACTTTAGGCAAAGCAGCGTCAAGTGAGGACTCCAGCCATTTGTTAACAAGGGTGTCTGCTACCGCCGGGTCTATGCTATTGGCTGGCACTGTTTTTTTCAGGTTCATGTTCCATTCTCAATCAATAGCTTAGACCAGATCCGGGCTGCTCTCTTGTTAGTGGTTGCTATGGTTGCCTGCTCCCGGGGCGCCCAGGAAAAGGATAGTAGCGTATGGTCAGACCAAGGGACCATTACAGATTCATCAAATTTAAGATTGACCAGATTCGTAAAGAAATGGTCAAGGGTGTGTCCTGCCGTATGAGTGGGGCCTTCTACAATTTGTACTAACTGGATTACCTCCTGTCCTGCCGTTAGATTCTGACTTGCGGGTATATCTGGGGTGTCCACATGGATATTGAAATCCCCAAGAATAGAAAAATTGGGGGAGCGACTAGCATAGTTCATAGCGATGTTAGGAAGCTCTTCACAAAATGTAGCATGGGCTCCTGGAGGACGATATAAGAGTATGCCCAAAAAAGTACAAGTAGGAGAAAAGGAGATAACAAATGACATACTTTCAGAGTCAGGAATAGGGCAAGGCAGGCTCCTACAGCCATAGTTATTTTTATATATAATGGCAATGCCCCCACCCCTCCCGTCCCTACGATCTTGCCTACAAATGGCATAATGCGAGGGTAGTGCCCGAACAATATCAGGGTCTGAGGAGGAGTTAGTCCATGTCTCAGTTAAAAACAAGACATCGAAGTCTCTGTCTTCCAGTAACATAGCAATCTCCATAGCGTGCTTAGGTAGTGACCGACAATTAAGCAGCGCCAAGGAAAAGGGCTTAGTTATGCAGGGAGTTATTGCGGTGGGCTTATCCACATTGAATATAAAATTACAGCAGGGGCAGGGTTTTTTGGAACGACTTCCTGGCAATACGTTCATACATTTCAACCCTTCTCCTATTCTAATGAGCTGTTCTCTATTGTAGCAGCGCTTTTCCTCACCTGGCATAATATGTGCAGGGTGGCTGGCCCCTGGGCCCGACCTGGCCCAGACGGGCCCAGACGGGCTTTCCTTAGGCGCTCCTTTGGTGCGGAAAGGGCGCATCCACTTAGTGCGTCCGCTGCGTGGAGGAGAGCCCATCTGGATTTAAGCGATTCTCGGCGCAGAGCGCCTGAACCTCTAGACTGCTGGCCTACTGGCCACAATTCCCCTAAGATGGCCGCGCTAGTTTCCCGTCCGCCTCCGTGTCTTCTCAGCGCCTAATCGGCTGAGTGCTAGGAGTACGGCGGTGGAATTTAAAAATGCAAAATGCCAACACAAATGATCCCGTTATTATAAAAACAGGGCAATTCAAATTATACGATATTAAAAACAGCAGAGCACATGCAGAGGTAATATTAATTCGCGAGGTGCAGGTCAGCTCCCGGCTTTCCTCTCAGGAGGTCTGACTAGGTCTAGGGAGTAACCTGATGGCAGAGCCCTAGCCACATCTGGGCTACACCAATCTTTTAGCCAAGTTTCTGTGACAAACAACAGGTCTAGCTCTTGGTCTATGATTGAGTCCCAGACATCCTGGCCATGTTTGCTCATGGAACTAGCATTAATCAGCCCACCTTGTGGAGAAGCGTGGCTCAATGGTTAGAGCGGCAGACCCTGATGCAGAGGTCTGGCCCGGGACTAGGGTTCAATTCCCGCCTCGGCGGGTCTTGTGCTCAATTTCCTCGGACCTGATAATTCTTGCCTCGGTGCCTAGTCTAATCATGGGTCCCACTCTGTGACTCCGGGCAATAGCTTGCTTAATCTCCACAACGGCCCCAACAACACTTGGATGCCTGGCTTCACCTTGGGGGTGCCCAGGAGTGGACATTTCACAGGAAAGCCAGGATGGGTTCCACAGCGGTATGCATACAGCGCTATGAGACCTCTGGGTAGAAGTGCGCTATATAAATACAAATACATACCTTGAAGTAGGATTTTCCCAGTGGTTTTAGTAACAGGACTTATGATTTCCATGGTGTAAGCCAGGGTAGTCCTACAGAGGCGACATGAGCATAACCCCCACATTTTATCTGGAGGTATTACACAATTACAAGATTTGGAGTTGTTCAATTTATGAAGCTCCTCAGAGGTGTACTTGAATTTTTGAGGAATTTGGGCAGCCTTTCCCTCCCGTGTCCCGGCCTTGGCGCGGACGGGCGCAGACGGGCTTGCCTCTGGTGCGCCTTTGGCCTGCCAGCAGGATCGCTGACATAATATAGAATACCAAAATATCGACCTACCAAAATATCGAGGTAAAAATATAGAATACCAAAATATCGACCTATCTCCAAACAGGTAAGTACAAAAATATCGAATCAAAAATATCGATGTAAAAAATATAGTTAGTCAAAAGATCGAATTTGTTTAAATGCTTTAAATTAATTAAAAATTAATGAAATAATAAATATAATTAACTTAAACATACTTAAAATACTTAAATAACCTTAAAAGTAATAAATAATTAATGTAAGTACAAAAGAACCATACAAATTGATTTGTTAATACATATATATATATATATATTTATATATATCTGCAACTTGCCTCGTCGCAGGAGGAGCACTTAGGAGCTGGTGCCAGCAACGGGACCGAGGCAGGATCCCGTAATTATATCCACACAAGATTCAATCAATGATGGCACTCCACTCGGGAAAGTCTTTAAACAGCATTTAGTTTAGGCTGCGCTGACCTACGCATTTCGAACGTTATGTTCTTGATCACGGTAATATTTTCAACAGTTAGTCCCTTTTCACTGTTACTTTATATACACATTGCTGCACCTTATGCATTGTGGGCATTGTAGTTAAATTAATATCATTCAACTAAAAAGGAGAGAAATTTCCTAACGTTATGTTAACATATATGGAAATGATTTACATAATTCTTATGTTTCTATCTTCTTGGTTTATTGGACTAAGTGTCCTTAGAGTCCCACGCATATGGTGTTCATTTGATATATATAGTGTGAAGATATGATTTGTATCCGGGCAGGTGTGGTTGAGCGGTGTAGAATACATCCCATGTGATTGTTTAATACTTGCGTACATTTTAATGAAAAGTTCATTTTTGTATATATGACAACTGCTGTAAATGGCAGACTAGGATTGTTATTCTATATTTCTAAGGCTGAGTGCCCTTTCCACCGCTATTGATTACCACTAGTATCCGGATACATATTGTCCATTTGTTGTTGCACTTTTGGTTGTGACAAAGCAATTAGTATTCATTTTATATTGGGCGTCAATTATAAATGAACATGAAGTTCTGCATCTGCGTTCAATCCCATTGGTTGTATAGTCTTGAATTTCATGATTAGTTTCGACTCCAGTCTCCTCAGTTGTTTTTTCCTATCTCCTCCACGTTCATTATGAGGGATTGCAGCTAGACCAGAGTATGTCATGTTAGTCCAAGTAAAACCAGGATGACCAGTCATATGCTTGGCCATTGCATAGGCGTGGTCGTTTTTCTGTATTGCCCTTGTGTGTTCCAGGATGCGTTTTTTCAGGGGGCAAGTCGTGCTCCCAATATATCTCTTTCCGCATTGGCATTGTAGTAGATATACCACAAAGGTAGTTTCACATGTAATTTGTTGTTTGATTTCAAATTTCCTGCCTGATGGTTCCAGTAAACTTTTAAGATGTTTTCCAATCTTGCAAGCTTTGCATGTTAAGCATTTCGTAAAACCTGTTTGTTTTGATCCAAGCCAATCTTTTTCTTTTCTCATTTCAAAGTGGCTGTGCACCAGATGATCAGACAGATTTGGTGCTCTTCTGTATGTGATTGATGGTTTGTCTCCTATTTCATTACCAATGTCAACGTCCTTTTTAAGAATGTGCCAAAATTTGCTCATGATTTTTCTTATCTTGAAACTCTCCTTAGTATACCTAATTATCATTCTCGGTTGTTCTTCTGACATTATAGTTTCAGTTTCATTGTCATTAGCTGTCCCATCCTGGTTAGGATTTTTCCTTTTGCCTAATTGGACTTTATTGCTGGTTGTCAGCATCTCCTTTCTGTTTTTGTTCCTGGCTGCCATTTCTCCTCTTTTGATATCAATTCTTTTGTAACCTCTCTGCTGATAACGCACTTTTGTTTCCTCAAATTTACGCTCCATTTCACATTCCTCTGAGCAGTTTCTTTTCATCCTTAAGCAGCCGCGGGCCGTGGAGGGAGTTACGGTGGGGCAGGGAGGCGGGGAGAGGGAGGGGCAGGGTGGAGAGGGCTAAAAACCGGCACATGGATAATTACAGGTAAGTAAACAATTTAATTAATAAAACGAATTTCGTAGCGCGCACTGCATCGCATTTTGCGATGCAGTGCGCGCTACGAAATTCGTTTTATTAATTAAATTGTTTACTTACCTGTAATTATCCATGTGCCGGTTTTTAGCCCTCTCCACCCTGCCCCTCCCCCTCCCCGCCTCCCTGCCCCACCGTAACACCCTCCACGGCCCGCGGCTGTCCTTAAGAGTTCACCATAAGGAATGCTTTTCTTTAAACTGGTGGGATGATAACTCTGTCCATGCAACAGGCTATTGGTTGCAGTTTTCTTGCGATGGACCTTTGTCTCCAGTTTGTTGTTTTTGACATAGATTTTTGTGTCTAGAAACTCAATTTCTCTTTTGCTGATGTTAAAGGTGAATTTTAATCCCTCTGTGTTAGTGTTCAGTATGGCAAAGAAATCTTTGAATTCTTGTTCAGTACCCTTCCACAGTAGAAAAAGGTCGTCTATGAAACGGAGCCACAACACTACTTTGGCCATATGATGGTCGTTTGCCTCTCCCCAAGCCACATTCCTCTCCCACCACCCCATCATGAGATTCGCGTAGCTTGGGGAGAAGGAAACTCCCATGGCCGTTCCACAGCGCTGTTGATATGTTTTCTTGTTGAAGACAAAAATGTTGTTGTACAAGTAGAGTGATATCATTTGTATCAGCATCTTTGAGTGCTCATATAGGTTGACTGGTCTCTGTTGTAGAAAATATTGAATAGCCTTCAGGCCCACTTCATGGTCTATCGAGGTATACAACGATACAACGTCAATCGTTACTAGCAGGTAATTGGGTTGCCATTCCGTATTGGACAAGATTCGTAGAAAGTCTCCCGTATCTTTGATAAAAGATGTTAAAGTAGGCACTATTGGGGCAAGGAAGCTGTCCACATACACTGATACTTTTTCATATAAGCTTCCACAGCTGGAAATTATAGGTCTCCCTGGTGGTTTATTGAGAGTCTTGTGTACTTTCGGGAGAAAGTATATGGTAGGCACTATTGGGTTTTCCACCATTAGATATTTTCTTTCTTGTTCCGTAAGTAAGCCAGCCTTTTTCCATCCGTCTAATTTGTTTCTTAGTTCAATGGTTAGTTCCTTCGATGGGTTTCTCTCAAGTACAGTATATTTTGAGTTGTCCTCAAGTTGTCTCATTGCCTCATTGATGTAATCAGTTCTTTCTTGAATGACAATGTTTCCCCCTTTATCAGCGGGTTTTATCACGATTTTATTGTTGGATTTGAGAGATTGTATCGCTAATCGTTCTTCCTTATTCAGATTTTCCATTCCTTTATGTTTTACGTTCGTCATTTTGTCAATCTCCCCCAGTACTAAATCATGATAGATGTCTATCTTATTTCCCGGGTATAGAGTTGGACAGAATTTGGAAGGAGGCTTGAAGGTTGTTTTCACAGTTTTACTTGTGGTAACTGCCATTTCTTCAAGAATTTGAGTATCGCAAATTTGAGTACTGGTTATTTCATTGGCCAGTTCATACGCTGTGCGCAATTGTGGAATTTCCTGTATATGGAATTGGCCTTGAGTATCCACATCCATTGTTCCTGGTGGATCTGGAGGTTTGGGGTATTTTTTGAAATGTTTTTTCAGTTTCAACTTCCTTATGTATTTATAGAGGTCAATTTTGGTGTCAGTGATTTCCTGATGTATTTCCGGGCAGAAGGTTAGGCCCTTATTGAGTAGTTCATTTTCAGATTTTGTCAGGGTATGCCTGGATAGATTGATTACCAGGTTCGGGGGTTTCTGGTTGCAATTGTAACTATTCTTTTTTGCTCTCATTTTTTCACTATTGTTCTCTTTCTCAGGTTGTATCCTCCCCCTTGATTTCCTGCTTCTCCTGGTTTTGCGCCCTGTTGTTTTGGTTGAGAATAGCCTCTTCCTCTTCCCCGGGACCAGTTTGGTCTTCCTCTCTGGGATGTTGTCTTTGGCGCTAGTTGCTCCATATGGAGCATCTGAAGCTCGTCTAAAAAATTAAACCTACGATCTCCTAGTTGCCGCTGGCGTTGTTCCTCCTCACTCCAGTCCGATTCTTCTTCAGTGGTCGAGTTGTTGGTTGCACCCGCAGGTGGTTGTTTCCACTGTTTCTTATACACATCATATTTTTGGGCAAATGTGAGAATTGTACCAAACTCATAATCATCTTCATCTCTTCTAAACTTCCGTTGTTTTCTCATTTGCACTTCTTCCTCGTGTTTATCCAAATTTTTGTCCATATGCATTCTCATTTTCTTGACAATATCCGGATCTTCTTGTAGATCTGATATGGCTTTTTCAATGTCTCCGATGGCTACGTGTAATTCACTTACATCTATGCGAGCATATTTGATTATAATTAAAAGCATGTTTTTGGAACATGCCATGTTGTTCTTGCCCCACTCCTCCAACATTTCAGGGCGTGTATCTGGGTGGTTGGGTAAAGTAAAGATTCGAAGTCCTCTTGGGACCATTGCACATTCTACATATTTTTCTAATGTGATGATTTCCCATGAGCGCGATATTTCCTTGCGCTGTAGTTTTTCTAATTTTGTAAATAATTGCTTTGCAGTTGATGGTGTTTCTGTTGCAGTTTTGCTGCTTGTTTCTCCACGTTTGTAGCCAGGAGGGGGTTTTTTAAACATGTTTTCTGCTTTTGATGCTCTCTTAGCATTTCTTTCATCCATGTTGACGCTTATTTTCAATGATTTGTACTTGTTTTATTATTGTTGTAACGTTCTGCCTGTTTGTGATAGTCACAGATGCACAACAACGTGAGAGTCACTCTTCTCGCCGTATTCTTTTGTTACAGTGCTTGCGGGACCAATCGTTGACAAAAATAGAGGATTAGTATTTTTCTTTATTTGGAACCTCTTTCAAGCGCAGCCTTTTGTTTAGTTCCCGAGTCGGGTGGGTTTATCCAGTTCCGTTCTTCTGGATTTCACTTATACAATGGGGATACTCGTGCCCTCTGTACTTTTTATCCACCCCGCTTTCAACGTCGTTTGGAATTGCCGCGTTACCCTTCGTCGAAGACTCTTACCTGGGAGATTCCCGGCCGTGACAGCGTCCTCCAACCCAGCACGTCGGCGCTCAACCAGTGCGATGAAGGGTTGTTTGCCGCCTTCCCGTTCTGCAGATCCTGATTCCGTGCTTTCGCCTCCTCGCGACGTTTCTCGATGCACTCTCCCGCACCTTGCAAGCCGCTCGGCTGAAAACAATCCACTGTTGTTTATCGCTTCTGCACTTGTGGCGTTGGGCTCTCCCCTGTATAGTTTATATATCTGCAACTTGCCTCGTCGCAGGGGGAGCACTCAGGAGCTGGTGCCAGCAACGGGACCGAGGCAGGATCCCGTAATTATATCCACACAAGATTCAATCAATGATGGCACTCCACTCGGGAAAGTCTTTAAACAGCATTTATTTTAGGCTGCGCTGACCTACGCGTTTCGAACGTTATGTTCTTGATCACGGTAATATTTTTAACAGTTAGTTCCTTTTCACTGTTACTTTATATACACATTGCTGCACCTTATGCATTGTGGGCATTGTAGTTAAATTAATATCATTCAACTAAAAAGGAGAGAAATTTCCTAACGTTATGTTAACATATATGGAAATGATTTACATAATTCTTATGTTTCTATCTTCTTGGTTTATTGGACTAAGTGTCCTTAGAGTCCCACGCATATGGTGTTGATTTGATATATATAGTGTGAAGATATGATTTGTATCCGGGCAGGTGTGGTTGAGCGGTGTAGAATACATCTCATGTGATTGTTTAATACTTGCGTACATTTTAATGAAAAGTTCATTTTTGTATATATGACAACTGCTGTAAATGGCAGACTAGGATTGTTATTCTGTGCATAAGGTGCAGCAATGTGTATATAAAGTAACAGTGAAAAGGGACTAACTGTTGAAAATATTACCGTGATCAAGAACATAACGTTCGAAACGCGTAGGTCAGCGCAGCCTAAAATAAATGCTGTTTAAAGACTTTCCCGAGTGGAGTGCCATCATTGATTGAATCTTGTGTGAATATATATATATATATATATATATATATATATATATATATTCACTGAAAAAACCATAGGTTAGAGACCATATATAGTTAGCTGGACATTTTATTGACATAAAACCAATGAAATTCCATATATAGTTAGTTGCACTAACTATATATCGCGCACCCGCAATCCACTGCTGATGATGTCACATATTACATCATTCATGACATGGTCAGTGACATCACTGATGACATCTCAAATGACATCACTGATGACATCACTGATGACATCTCAAATGACATCACTGATGACATCACTGATGACCTCTTCTAGTGTCTGTGTGTTTTTGTAAAATTCAAATATGTTTTACATATTGAAGAATGAGTGGATGTATGGAAGACTGAGTGTGTGTGTGGCTGGCTGGGAGGTGTGTGACTCTGTGCATATCAATGTGTACTTGTATCAGTGATTGTATAAGAGAGTAAGTATGTGTTAGTACATGTGTGAAAAAGTATGGTGTTCTGTGTTTAACTGTATAGATGAGGAAATCGAAGTGTGATTGATTCTTCACAGGACTGACTCGGTGTATGAGTGCATATGATAGTGTTGTAATAATGAGTGACTGTATGTATGAGTGATTGTATGGGTGAATGAGTGAATGTGTGTGTAGACGTAGGAATCAGTGAGTGCGTATGTAGTAACTGGTATTGGTGTGTCATGATGTCATCAGTGATGTCATTTGAGATGTCATCAGTGATGTCATTTGAGATGTCATCAGTGATGTCATCAGTGATGTCACTGAAGTATGGTGTTCTGTGTTTAACTGTATAGATGAGGAAATGGAAGTGTGATTGATTCTTTACAGGACTGACTAGGTGTGTGAGTAACTCTATGGATGAGTGGCAGTGTGTGAGTGTCTGCATAGGTGTATGAGTGCATATGATAGTGTTGTAATAATGAGTGACTGTATGTATGAGTGATTGTATGGGTGAATGAGTGAATGTGTGTGTAGACGTAGGAATCAGTGAGTGCGTATGTAGTAACTGGTATTGGTGTGTCATGATGTCATCAGTAATGTCATTTGAGATGTCATCAGTGATGTCATCAGTGATGTCATTTGAGATGTCATCAGTGATGTCATCAGTGATGTCACTGACCATGTCATGAATGATGTAATATGTGACATCATCAGCAGTGGATTGCGGGTGCGCGATATATAGTTAGTGCAACTAACTATATATGGAATTTCATTGGTTTTATGTCAATAAAATGTCCAGCTAACTATATATGGTCTCTAACCTATGGTTGTTTCAGTGAATTTTCAAGGTTTTGTAAATGCAAATTCCTAACTATATATGGTCTATAACCTATGGTTTTTTCAGTGAATTTCATTGGTTTTTTAAAAGCTAATATCTATAGCTGTAAAATATATTCTTTATTACGTGACGTATCACGTAGCTACGTGAGACGCCTCATGACGCGTCGCATAACCGTGGCGTATCGGCTCTGCAGCGCAAACAAAACCCGTAACGTAAGCGTGCCGGAGCACGCTTACAGATATATATATTTTTTTTAACCTTAATTACACAAAATCCACACGTGCACATATCTTGAGGCCTTGCAAAGGCACATCAAACAAACAGTCCCTACAATTTTGCCAAGTTTGCTGGAAATCTATTCCCTTAATTTTATTTTTACTGTTTCTCTTGGTTTTCCCCTTGTTACGCTTACCGGGACGCTACCCGGTACACGAACCGGACGCTCCAAAACACAAGATGGTGGACTCCCATTACGCTGCTGGTTAGCTGCCCGGTTCGCGTACCGGGGCGCGCCTCTACGGCGTAAAATCGCAAAATTTTTTTTTTTTTTTTTTTGCCCCGTGGGGCACTTTAATATCCCCCTCATTAATCCTAGGGGGTCAGGAGGGGTCTACCTTGCCCCCTTTCCTTCATTTCCCCCTTCGTTTTTCACCACATCTTGTCTCTCGATCCTACCGAGAGACAAGATGGCGGCCGCTCCGGACTGTTTAGAATGTTGACAGACACCGGAGAGCCAATCAGCTTCGCTTCGCGAAGTTCCGTTACGCGTCAGGTACGCGAACCGGGGCGCTAACCGGAGCGCTGTCACAGATATATATATTTTTTTAAACGTTAATTTCTCAAAATCCACTGGAGCACATATATTGAGACATAGCAAAGGCACGTCGGGCAAACCATATCTACAATTTTGCCAAGTTTCATGTAAATCCATTCAGCCGTTTGAGCTAAAAGTGAGTCCAACCGCCCTATGGAAAAATGAATGGGAAAAACGCGTTTTGGGACACCCCTTTTTTCTCGGCCCCCCCTTGCTCAGAAACAAACTGTGCAATTTTCCTGAAAATCTCAGCCAATTCCGTCCACAAACGCCAAAGTTATTAGACATAGAATTTTCAGAAATCCCATAGAGAAAAAATCCTAACTATATATACTTACTGGCTATCGCCAGTAGGTAATATACATATATAAACATATATAATCTGCATATCTATATAAATATAAATGCATGCATACATATACATATATGCATACATATGCATGTTATTTACATGAAAGTTTTAAAAACACTAATAAAAGCAAAGCTAAAAAGCCACCTCATTACAAACAGAATGGCTTTAACTTAAACGAGGGCGAGATCTATTGCATTTTCAATGCTTGTTTACTTTGGTTCTATCAAGAAGGCATTCAGATGTGTCACACATTTGCCATAAATTCTGAATGTTAGCACTCTAGTTGCTCATTAGATCAATGTAGTAAAGCTAGTGCTCACCAGGGAAGTCTGCTGCTAATCATGGTTTGCAGCCATTTTCCCGCATTTTTTATCCCGCCGACTTTCAGTCCGCATACCATTATCCCGCAAGGTCAGTGAACTCGCATACCATTATCCCGCATTTTTTCAAAACGCATGTGCATTTATCACGCATGCCTTTACAAAGAATTACGTTTTAAAGGCATGTATGGTAAATGCATTTGCGCTGTGAAAACCACGATGACGAGAGAGGTAAGTGGGTTGGTGTTAATTTTTTCGTGGGTTAGTGATTGTGTAGTGTAGTGTTGTGTAGTGTAGTGTTGTGTTAGTGTAGTGTAGAGTTGTGGTGGTTGTTTAGTGTAGGGTCATGCTGGGGGTAGTGTTTTAGGGTTTAGGGTTGTGTTGTAGTGTTTGCGTAGTGTAGGGTCATGCTGGGGGTAGTGTTTTAGGGTAGTGTTGTAGTGTTTGCATAGTGTAGGGTCATGCTGGGGGTAGTGTTTTAGGGTTTAGGGTTGTGTTGTAGTGTTTGCGTAGTGTAGGGTCATGCTGGGGGTAGTGTTTTAGGGTTTTGGGTAGTGTTGTAGTGTTTGCGTAGTGTAGGGTCATGCTGGGGCTAGTGTTTTAGGGTTTAGGGTAGTGTTGTAGTGTTTGTGTAGTGTAGGGTCATGCTGGGGGTAGTGTTGTAGGGTTTAGGATAGTGTTGTAGTGTTTGCGTAGTGTAGGGTCATGCTGGAGTAGTGTTTTAGGGTTTTGGGTAGTGTTGTAGTGTTTGCGTAGTGTAGGGTCATGCTGGGGGTAGTGTTTTAGGGTTTAGGGTAGTGTTGTAGTGTTTGCGTAGTGTAGGGTCATGCTGGGGGTAGTGTTTTAGGGTTGTGGGTAGTGTTGTAGTGTTTGCGTAGTGTAGGGTCATGCTGGGGGTAGTGTTTTAGGGTTTAGGGTAGTGTTGTAGTGTTTGCGTAGTGTAGGGTCATGCTGGGGGTAGTGTTTTAGGGTTTAGGGTAGTGTTGTAGTGTTTGCGTAGTGTAGGGTCATGCTGGGGGTAGTGTTTTAGGGTTTTGGGTAGTGTTGTAGTGTTTGCGTAGTGTAGGGTCATGCTGGGGTGTAGTGTTTTAGGGTTTTGAGTAGTGTTGTAGTGTTTGCGTAGTGTAGGGTCATGCTGGGGTGTAGAGTTTTAGGGTTTTGGGTAGTGTTGTAGTGTTTGCGTAGTGTAGGGTCATGCTGGGGGGTAGTGTTTTAGGGTTTTGGGTAGTGTTGTAGAGTTTGCGTAGTGTAGGGTCATGCTGGGTGTAGTGTTTTAGGGTTTAGGGTTGTGTTGTAGTGTTTGCGTAGTGTAGGGTCATGCTGGGTGTAGTGTTTTAGGGTTTAGGGTAGTGTTGTAGTGTTTGCGTAGTGTAGGGTCATGCTGGGGGTAGTGTTTTAGGGTTTTGGATAGTGTTGTAGTGTTTGTGTAGTGTAGGGTCATGCTGGGGTGTAGTGTTTTAGGGTTTTGGGTAGTGTTGTAGTGTTTGTGTAGTGTAGGGTCATGCTGGGGTGTAGTGTTTTAGGGTTTAGGGTAATGTTGTAGTGTTTGCGTTGTGTAGGGTCATGCTGGGGGTAGTGTTTTAGGGTTTAGGGTAGTGTTGTAGTGTTTGTGTAGTGTAGGGTCATGCTGGGGGTAGTGTTTTAGGGTTTAGGGTAGTGTTGTAGTGTTTGCGTAGTGTAGGGTGATGCTGGGGTGTAGTGTTTTAGGGTTTTGGGTAGTGTTGTAGTGTTTGCGTAGTGTAGGGTCATGCTGGGGGTAGTGTTTTAGGGTTTAGGGTAGTGTTGTAGTGTTTGTGTAGTGTAGGGTCATGCTGGGGGTAGTGTTTTAGGGTTTTGGGTAGTGTTGTAGTTTTTGCGTAGTGTAGGGTCATGCTGGGGTGTAGTGTTTTAGGGTTTTGAGTAGTGTTGCAGTGTTTGCGTAGCGTAGGGTCATGCTGGGGGTAGTGTTTTAGGGTTTAGGGTAGTGTTGTAGTGTTTGCGTAGTGTAGGGTCATGCTGGGGTGTAGTGTTTTAGGGTTTTGGGTAGTGTTGTAGTGTTTGCGTAGTGTAGGGTCATGCTGGGTGTAGTGTTTTAGGGTTTAGGGTAGTGTTGTAGTGTTTGCGTAGTGTAGGGTCATGCTGGGGGTAGTGTTTTAGGGTTTAGGGTAGTGTTGTAGTGTTTGCGTAGTGTAGGGTCATGCTGGGGTGTAGTGTTTTAGGGTTTAGGGTAGTGTTGTAGTGTTTGCGTAGTGTAGGGTCATGCTGGGGGTAGTGTTTTAGGGTTTAGGGTAGTGTTGTAGTGTTTGCGTAGTGTAGGGTCATGCTGGGGGTAGTGTGTTAGGGTTTAGGGTAGTGTTGTAGTGTTTGTGTAGTGTAGGGTCATGCTGGGGGTAGTGTTTTAGGGTTTAGGGTAGTTTAGTTGTTTAGTGTATGCTAAAGGCATATTCGTTCTAAAAGTTTTCAATATTTTAATTTGCGGCCTAATAGTACATGCAGGATTTTTTTTGCGGACTGATGGTATGCGGGATTTCGTCATATATTCGCTAATCATACTTTCTATGGCAAAATGAACTCCCTCATTTTGTTCCTTTTTAAATTAAATGTTTTATGAGTTACCACTTTATTCCAATCAAGATGGCTTCAGGTGTGCCATACCTTTGTAATAAGTAGGACTGTTAGCACTCTAGTTGTTCTTTAGAACACTCTGGGACATTCTGTCATTGGGCTATAGTTGGGATACATCTGGCTGATATTTGGGCTACATTTGGTTTTTTTTTGTCTCTGGTGGCCATCTTTGGGCTACATTGGGCTACATTGGGCTACATTGGGCTACATTTGGGCTCCAACATATATATAGCCCAATGTAGCCCAATATATATTTTTCAAAGTTAATTTTTGTAAAAACCACTGGAGCATATATCTTGAGACATAGCAAAGGCACATCGGGCTACCAGTCCCTACAATTTTGCCAAGTTTGGTGTAAATCCATTCAGCCGTTCGGACTAAAAGTGAGGCCAACCGCCCTATGGAAAATTGCATGGGAAAAACACGTTTTGGGACCCCCCTTTTTTCTCGGCCCCCCCTTGACGAAACCCCCCCAAATTTTCAGGGGCTGCTCAGAAACAAAATGTTCCATTTTTCTGAAAATTTCAGCCAATTCTGTCCTCAAACGCCAAAGTTATTCGACATAGAATTTTCAAAAATCCCATAGGAAAAAAATCCTAACTATATATACCTACTGGCTATCGCCAGTAGGTAATATATATATATATATATAAACGTAATATTAATATAAAATTTACAATATTTTTACCATAGGATAGCGGAAAGGGTAACATTTTCTATTACCACTCCAGTGAGTGCAACAGTAGGGAAAGCGTTGGATAGCGTAGGGATAAAAATTACTATTCCCACTCCAGAGTGTGCAACAGTAGGGAAAGCGTAGGATAGCGTAGGGGTAAAAATTACAATTCCAACTCCAGAGAGTGCAACAGTAGGGAAAGCGCTGGATAGCGTAGGGGTAAAAATTACTATTCCCACTCCAGAGAGTGCAACAGTAGGGAAAGCGTTGGATAGCGTAGGGGTAAAAATTACTATTCCCACTCCAGAGAGTGCAACAGTAGGGAAAGCGTTGGATAGCGTAGGGGTAAAAATTACTATTCCCACTCCAGAGAGTGCAACTGTAGGGAAAGCGTTGGATAGCGTTGGGGTAAAAATTACTATTCCCACTCCAGAGAGTGCAACAGTAGAGAAAGCGTTGGATAGCGTAGGGGTAAAAATGACTATTCCCACTCCAGAGAGTGCAACAGTAGGGAAAGCGTTGGATAGCGTAGGTGTAAAAATTACTATTCCCACTCCAGAGAGTGCAACAGTAAGGAAAGCGTTGGATAGCGTAGGGGTAAAAATTACTATTCCAACTCCAGAGAGTGCAACAGTAGGGAAACGTTGGATAGCGGCAGAGTAAAATTTACTATTCCCACTCCAAAGAGGGCAACAGTAGGGAAAGTGTTGGATAGCGTAGGGGTAAACATTACTATTCCCACTCCAGAGAGTGCAACAGTAGGGAAAGCGTTGGATAGCGTAGGGGTAAAAATTACTATTCCCACTCCAGAGAGTGCAACAGTAGTGAAAGTGTTAGATAGCGTAGGGGTCAGAGGCTTCTTTTCTCAACACAATACAAAGATATGGGTCAAAGTAATGAAGCAGAGATTTCCTTTCTCAGTACATCACAAAGTCATGTGGTTTGAGATGCATGCATCCAAAGAGTGCAACAGTAGGGAAAGCGTTGGATAGCGTAGGGGTAAAAATTACTATGACCACTCCAGAGAGTGCAACAGTAGGGAAAGCGTTGGATAGCGTAGCGGTAAAAATTACTATTCCCACTCCAGAGAGTGCAACAGTAGGGAAAGCGTTGGATAGCGTAGGGGTAAAAATTACTATTCCCACTCCAGAGAGTGCAACAGTAGGGAAAGTAAATACTTCATATATAAATAAAAATAAATTAAATATTAATACCAATTACAAATTAATTAAAAGTAATTAACAATTTTATATAATATAATAATTAATCAATTAAAAATGCAAATACAAATTAATTATTAAAAATTATTACCTATTAATACAAATTATTTACAAATTAACAATTAATTAATTAACAATTAAAAATAATTAAAAATTACAACAACAAAAAAACAATAAATAAATTAAAATATTTAATTAATTACAATTAAATTACTTCCCACCCTATTCCCCTATAAACTCACAACCCACTACATTAACATAATTATCAATTAATCAATTAATTAAAATTAATCACCTATCATATTTTAATTAATTACCAATTAACAATTAATTAACAATTAATTCAAAATAAATACCAATAAATTACATTTTTTTACTAATTATAAATAAATTACTTCCCACCCTATTCCCCTATAAACCCACAACCCGCTACAGAAAATAAATTAATACAATTAACATAATTATCAATTAATCAATCAATTAAAATTAATCACCAATTATATTTTAATTAATCCAATTAACAATTAATTAACAATTAATTCAAAATAAATGCCAATAAATAAATTAAAATAATTATAATTAAATTACTTCCCACCCTATTCCCCTATAAACCCACAACCCGTTACAGAATTATATTACGCAAAAATTAAATACCATAAAATTAATTACTTCAAATAAATTATAAAATAAAAATACACTTTTAAGACATATACTAACATAAAAAAACTTAGATATTATTAAAAAATAAATATTAACTTACCTAAAATTCGATATTTTTGTTGTCTATATTCTGTCCATTCGATATTTTGTCCATTCTATATTTTGAATTCAATATTACTGCTATTCAATTCGATATTTTTGTGGTCTATATTCTGTCCATTCGATATTTTGCCCATTCTATATTTTTTACTCGATTTTTTACCCATTCTATATTTTTTACTCGATATTTTGACTGTATACCGCGCCAGCGGCGCGCCCGTTGCGTGCGTCCGCTGCGCATCCGGACCAACATGTGGTTTAAATATCTGGCCGGGAGCGTAATGAATCAGGGCTCCTCCCTCCTACCAGAAGGGAATACCTCCCGTGCACAGGTTAGGCCAAAGAGGGGGTGTGTCTGCTTCCCTCCAATCAAACTGATACAATGTCGGCGTTGGACCGGGGAAGCGGAGGAAAAGATAAAAACGAAAGAAAGCTCTAATATGACCCCTTGTGTTAAAAATTGTGCAAACTGCAAAAAGAATGAGTGCAAATACAATGCTATGCGATAAGCTAAGAATGCGATAAAAATTAAAATAGCTACCCCCGTAAGACAAATAGTCCTAAATTATTCACAGCTAAAAACGGATGTTAAAATAATTAATGGCTTTTCTCCACTCACACTCCTTCTCGCGCCCGAACCAGCCTGTGGTTTAAATATCTGGCCGGGATGTGGTATATTGCTGTTGTGTCCTCGTGCTGCACCCAGCACGAGGGCACATTTCTTATGTATTAATTAAATGGGGTTCTATGTTCTTGTGGCTCCGTTCTATTCCAGTACTCTTGACAACGAAAGTCAGTTGCCTGGAGTCCTGGAGTTGAGCGGCAGCATTCACCTGTGGGTGTCTACTTTCATTTACAATAAAGCAGATTACTTACAACGATACCTTCTTCACGACTTCTTCATCATATCACATTTGGCGAAGAGCGGGTCCAGAACCTCCTCAAGACCTCCACCAGGAAAATTCTCGGCAAATCCTCAATCTCTGCCGGCTCAATGAACGACGGACGGCCTACTTCCACTTCAACCTTAAAAGACTCAAAATACCTGTAAAATTATCGGCTGTCCCGTTTTCAGCGAATATATTGAACTCGACATCCTCAACGGATCAGGATCGTCCCAAGAGTTCCAAGCAGACATCGTCATCCAGGCCGTGAGTACCCGCAGCCTGCGCAGCATGGAACTCTACACGCACACCATCGCAGCAGCCTACGCAGCCTAGAACACTACACGCACGTCATCACAGACGTGAGTTCGGTGAAACTCACACAGACGTTCACGGCGATTGTGATTTCATCACGCATACGTCAGGCGGCCATTTTCTAGGTTGCCTAGTTACCCGATTTTTACACGGAAACAACTTTCTTTCAGATGTTATACTTCTCGCTACTATAAGTAGTTTATATCGACGCTAGAAACACCATTATCTACAATTTTATGATTTCATCAACCATTTATTCAAACATACGTTAACAAAGGTATGAATTCACACCATTGCCTGCACTTCCTTTTATTTATTAACAATTTATTCAACACATAGATGTGATTTTTTTCGAAATTTTCATACAGTCAAACACGTTATTGTTGTTACTTTAATTGTTTATTCAAGAATCATTTTTCAATTTTTCACAATCTGAGGAATCAACTTGATTTCAAATGGCTTCTTCACAACAGTTTGCGCAACCTCCACCTTTTCTTCAACTTCCTGGCAAATACAGCTATACCATGGCGTCAATGGGTTAGAGCATTTGACAATCATATTGTTGCAATTGATGCAGTAAAATTTACCCCTGAGAGAAAAGTTGCTATATTATAAGGCTGTTTGGGAGTTGCTGCACAGAATGTATTCGAAAATCTTCCAAGATCTCCTATTCCCACTGGCGATGCAGGTGATCATTGGGATGAATATAAAGAAGCTTTATCTCGCCTAGCAAGGCATTATGGTGAAGAACCAAATGAGATGCTTGAAAGACATAATTTCTTTAAAAGGAAACAGCGAGAAGACGAATCTATTGAAGAATATATTGCACAATTAAGAATTTTAGCATCCACATGTGAGTTTGAGTCAAATCCTGACATATATATCCGGGATCAATTTGTTTTTTCTTGCTATTCAAAGAAAATTCAACAACGCTTATTGAGTTGTAAAAAACCAACTCTTCAAGAAACCATTGACATTGCAAAGAGCATTGAGAGATCTATAACAACATCTAACGCTCTTCAGAAGGGCCAACCTCACATTCCTTTCCAATCTACCTCTCATGATAATTCTAATTCTATTAATGTTGTTAATGTTAACAGATCTTTTAAGCAAATGCCCAGGAAACCTAACCCCTTTTGTTACAGGTGCGGTTCAAAGTCTCATCTTGGTCACAGTCCTACTTGTCCTGCACTTGGCAAAAGATGTGTTTTATGCAAAAAATTAGGACATTTTCAGGGTCTATGTCGATCTGTTAAAAAATCTTTCAGACCTTCTGTTAACAACATCGAATGTCCTGAAATTGATGATTGCATAGATGAGTTCCAAGACATGGTTGTTTCTATTCAGTGCAATTATATCCACGCACCAAAATTAGTTAAAGGTCCATTCTGCACTGCACTTTTTGGTGTTATAGAAATTCTAGTAATGGCAGATTCTGGATCTCCAATAACTATTTTGTCTGACGTAGTATTTCATGAGAAATGGAACAGCTCCATTTCTTTAATTAAATCTGATGTCAGTCCTAAGGCATTCGGTGAATTTGACATTGACATGCTTGGGTATTTCAACTACAGATTATAGTGCTTGGGGAGATCAATTATTACTAAGATTTATGTTGCTATCAAAGGTCGCAATATAGTTGGGTGGCAAGATCTCGCCAAGATGGGTCTTTATTTGATGCCTGGTTCTGATAACCCGATAAGAGTAGGTGATCCTCCTGAGGATTATTCTCCTGCTCCCTCTTTTGTTTCTGAATGTCTCGTTGTCAATGATCACGAGTCTGATATTAAACAAATTTTGGATAAATTTCCAAAGGTATTTTCTAATCAACCAGGTACTGTAAAAGGTTTTCAGCATGAGATCAAATTAAAAACATGTGCTCAACCCATAGTTCATAAAGTTCGTCCAGTCCCTATTAGCGCAAGGGATGAACTTAAATCTGTTCTCACTTCACTAAAAAATGATGGCATTATTGCATCCTCAGACTCATCTGAATGGGTTTCGCCCATCGTTATCGTACGAAAAAAAAATGGCGAGGTCAGGTTATGTGCCGACTTACGCACATTAAACAAAAATATTTTGGTTGACTGCCATCCCCTCCGCAAAATTCAAGATCTTCTTGCCAATTTGGGTGGTGCAAAATATTTTTCTTTAATTGATTTACGTTCAGCATACCATCAAGTTCCCCTCACCAAGGCCTCCCAAGATCTTACCACATTTATTACCCCATTTGGAGTTTACAAATACTTAAAACTTCCTTTTGGCCTGGCTTCTGCAGCCAGTGTCTTTCAAAAGATAATGGATAATATTTTTCAATCAATGTCTGGTGTGCAGGCCTATCAGGATGACATTTTGTTTTTTTCTCCTGATTGGGAATCTCATTTATCACATCTGACTTCTGTTTTGAGTAAGCTCAACGACTCAGGCATGACAGTCAGAGCTGATAAATGTAAATTTGGTTCTCAATCTTTAGAATACTTTGGTCATACTTTGACTTCTGAAGGTATAAAACCCAAGTCCTCTCTTATTGAGGCTATTACTCATGCCTCCCCTCCAAAAGACAAAGATGCCCTTCGCTCTTTTCTTGGTTTGGCGGAGTATTATGCCCGTTTTGTAAAAGGCTATGCCCTAATTGTAGAACCACTTTGTTCCCTGTTACGCAAAGGTTCAAAATTTGAGTGGTCAGAAGAGGTTGATGCATCTTTTGTTCGAATTAAAAACATGATTGTTGAAGCGCCTGCTTTGCAGCCTTTTCAAGATTCTGCAAGATGTTTTTTAATGGTTGATGCTAGTATGACTGGATTAGGTGCTGTGTTAGGACAGTGGGTGTCAGGGAGAGAACACACAATTGCTTTTTCTTCCAGGAAACTTAAAGATTCTGAAACACACTATAGCACTATTGAACGAGAGTCATTGGCTTGTGTATGGGCCATTGAAAAATTCAAAACTATATATGGGGACGTGAATTTGATTTATTCACTGACCATAAGCCTCTCACTCAGCTTCTTAATGGAGATGGTCTTGGGAGAGCATCTTCAAGACTTGTCAGGCTTTTGTCAAAATTACATGAGTTTCACTTTAATATTAAACACATATCTGGAGGTAAAATTTTTCGAGCTGACTGTTTATCTCGCATGGCACTTAACGATTCATTTGATTTTGAGGAAATTGGTGATATCGAGTGTGTAGTCGCCACTCTTGATGCTACAAAGTTGTGTCCCTGTATTACAGAAGAGTCTTGGTCTAAAGCTTATGATAAAGATCATAACTTAAAACTAGTAGCTCAATACATTTCTAAAGGTTGGCCAGAGAATAGGAAACTGTCTAATGAATTAAAAGCGTTTGCCATGATCTCTTCTGAACTGTCATTGGTTAACAATTTGATCATGAGACATGATGTTTTTGTTCCTCCTTCAGATGTCAGGCTTGATATCATTAAATTCTCACATCAATGTCATCTAGGTATTACAAAAACGTCTCAACTTATCAAATCTCATTACTGGAGGCCTTCCATTGAGTCTCAAGCAAAGTTTTTTATTGATACTTGCAATGAATGTTTACTTTCGGATAAGAAATGGAAACTCATGAATACCCCTCTCCATCCTGTTCCTTTTCCAGATAAACCATGGGAAAAGGTCAGTATAGATTTTTCTGGCCCATTTGAAGTACTTTCTCATGAAATGAAATATGTCATTTTATTGATTGACTATCACTCAAAGTGGGTGTATCACATGTTTTGTGACCTACCAACTTCTACCAATGCTATAACATTTAAAAAAAATGTGTTTATGATTGAAGGTTGCCCATCGGTTGTAGTTACAGATAATGGTTCTCATTTTATCTCTGAGAAATTTTCTTCATTTTTGATTGAACATGATGTTGTTCATTTTAAAGTGGCTCTTTACTCACCCACTTCCAATGGTTTGGTAGAGCGTGCTAATAGACTTCTCAAAGACGCTGTTCAGACAGCTATTTCCTCTCATTGTGACGTTAAAGATTTTCTTGAGGATAAATTTTGGTCATATAATATCTCTCCTCATAGTACCACTGGAGTGTCCCCTTTTTCTTTATTAAGGAATAGGAATGTTCATACTAAATTGTGCCCCAAGTGGTTATCTCAAAAGAATATCAAGGTTAATCTTAATGGCAGGATATCAGAAAGTAATACGTTTCATGATATTGATTTGTCAAATAGAATTTTACAAAAACAAAATGCCATGAGAAACAAACATGATTTTGGAAAATGTTTCAGTTCAGTTGATTTAAAAATTGGTGATTGGGTTCTTATCAAAAACCCAAAAAGAGTTTCAAAAGGACTTTCCAAGTTCTCCACTCCAGTTCAAGTAACATCTTTCAGTAAAGCATCCGCTTTACTTGGCAGTAGAGGGTGGTGGAACAAGAGAGCTTTGGTTCACTTGACTAATTCTCAAGCACGCTCTTTACTAAATTTGTCAAAAGAACAATTTGATCAATGTGAATGGTCTTTTTGGTTAGATGTACCTATTTCTGACAATTCCTCCACTTTGTGTTCTTTTTCCGATCAGACAGATCCTCTGACAGTGTCTTCTCCACCCTCCATTTCTTCTGAAGTTGGTGGGGAAGTTCTTCATCAAACTACTGGATCATCTGTTCGATGCAGAAAGTTACCTGTCAGATTTAATGATTATGTTTTAGGTTGAATTGAATTTATTATTCTTGTAAATTATTTCCAATTTTAATTTTGAATGTCTTATTTTTAAAATATTGTGAAGAGGAAGAAGTTGTGGTATATTGCTGTTGTGTCCTCGTGCTGCACCCAGCACGAGGGCACATTTCTTATGTATTAATTAAATGGGGTTCTATGTTCTTGTGGCTCCGTTCTATTCCAGTACTCTTGACAACGAAAGTCAGTTGCCTGGAGTCCTGGAGTTGAGCGGCAGCGTTCACCTGTGGGTGTCTACTTTCATTTACAATAAAGAAGATTACTTACAACGATACCTTCTGCACGACTTCTTCATCATATCACACAGGAGCGTAATGAATCAGGGCTCCTCCCTCCTTCCGGAAGGGAATTCCTCCCGTGCACAGCTTAGGCCTAAGAGGGGGTGTGTCCGCTTCCCTCCAATAAAACCGATACGATGTCGGCGTTGGACCGGGGAAGCGGAGGAAAAGAAAAAAACGAAAGAATGCTCTAATATGACCCCTTGTGTTTAAAATGGTTCAAACAGCAAAAAGAATGAGTGCAAATACAATGCTATGCAATAAGCCTAAGAATGCGATTGAAATTAAAATAGGTGCCCCCAATAAGACAAATAGTCCTAAATTATTCACAGCTAAAAACTGATGTTAGTAATGGGTATAGAAAGAGTTTGAGGGTCAGATGGATCCTGCGGAGGGATTGTCAAAGTGGGAGGAACGATAGCTTGAGGGTGACGGATGGGGGACGAAGTATGCTGATTGAGGGGTCTGGAAGGAGTATGGGTCAACATATCAGGGGATCAGAGATCTGGACTATTCGTTGTCAGAAAATTGACAGGCCTTGAGGTGCTGTTAGGAGGGCTAGATAGGAGTAGTTTGGGAAGCAGGGTGGGATTGGAGAGGCGGGGATAGGGTCAGGAGGGGGGAACTTCCTGATTGCGCTGTGGAGGTTCTTGTGAAGGTGAATGCATTCTGGAACATTGACTTAGGGAAAGGGACTCAGTTTGGATAGAGACTGTGGAGACAAGGGTAGTGGAGGGCACCTGTGGTGAGTGGAGACAAGGGTTATCACCCAAGAAAGGGCAGTATGAGGCCAGTGAAGGAGAGGGGGTGCAAAGGGATGCAGGGTTGATGTCAGGCACATTGGGGTGTCTTCGAATCGAGATTGGGTTCTTCTTATTCACAGCTCTTTTTATCATAGGGAAAATATCGTCCAGTATTGCCAGGCTGTCATTAGAGGATTGTATTAGAATAATGCTGTTGTTGTAGAGGGATATGGTAGCAACTGCTCCACAAAAGGATGAATGGGATATGGACTGTCTAAGCCCATGGGGTGTTTTCCTGGAGTTGGTTACTCAGAGTAGGGAATATTTAGCAGTTCTCCACTGTGCACGTCTTTTAGTGTAGAAGATGAGGTCATTAGTTAGCATGCCCTTGTTTAGGCAGAGGTAGGGGTCAGATTTAAGGGTTTCTGGGTGAGATTTTAGTAACCAGTGTTTGAGACTTTTTGCTGCATTTTGTGAGAGATTAGAGGGGTAGTTAATTGTGTAGGCATTAAAACCTGTTGGGTTTAGTGTTGCGTCCATGGCTCAAAGAGTGCAAGCTGGGGGGAGGGGAGAGAGAGTGAGTACTGTTATCTCTGTGTCAAAGGAGCGATCAAAAGGTAGCATGAGAATGCTATAGGAGCGTTGGATCTTAGGGTTGTAGTAGGAAGTAGATCGTTGGACGGTAGTCAGGAGCTTTGGTCTGAGTTCCAATTCCTTAGAATAAGTTGCATGCCAGGACGCACTTCTAACAGGGGGCGAGCGTTTTTTCAAGATGACCGCATGAATAACCCTTGGTCTAAGCTAGGGGACTGTAGACGCTGTTTAGAGCCAGGGTGTCCCTCCAATGGTGGATGGTCGATTTTGGGGAATAACACTTGTGGATGGAGAGAAAAGAGGCACGAGGGTCAGTGGGATGGGAAAAAAGGAGAGTAGAGTTAAACCATCATTCCAAAATAGCCGCCCCCTTTGACAACAAGGTTCCCGGTTGGTAGGAGAATCTTCCTGGTCCTCTTTTTATCTTTTTTTTTAGAAGGTTTTACCGGGGTGGAGTCCTTTGTCGATTTCCACTTCCCATGTAAGGGGACTCCATCTTAGGAAAGATTTCATATTTCATTAGTAATTATTTCTATGTTTCTCTCGAGGTGGCACGGGAGAGAGAGAGGATCAGATGGTTCCCTAAAATGGCGGACAAAAGGATCTCTCCAGAAGGAACCACAGTGAGGCCAGGGAAAGCGCTGTGCCTCCCAACACCAAATTGGCAAGAGAAGCAGCCCTTCACCAGTAGCCGGAGAGACAAGATGGCAGATCCTGCAGTTATCTCAATCAGGCATTGATGGGAGAGAAAAAGAAAACTCACCGTCCAAGGAGGAAATCTTCAGTTGAAGTCCTAGTGGTTGAGTGGGTGCGGGGGGCAGCAATTGGAGGGGATCGGAGGCAGTGCCATCCGCAAGCGAAACCCAAGTGACTGACTCCCAGTCAAGAAGGAGGAGCAGATGCAGGAGGCACTCACCCCTTTTCCCTTGCGGCTCGTGATGAGACCCAGATCTGGTCAAGCGGTGGTAGGAGGCAGACCTCTTCATTCCAGAAGAGGACTTGCACCGAGTTTGGAAAGACTCCAAGGCCTGTGTGAGGCCGACAAGCCTGTTCTCTCAAGAGCGAACAACAGGCGGCTGCAGTGAGTACGAACTGCGCAGTTGCCTGCAGAGAGTTCAAGCAGCTCTCGGGATGAGCGGTGCATCGGGTCCAAAGGAAGGGTGAAGGGTGGGTGGATGGATGGCGGGGTATGACTGGGATATGCACCGTCTGGTGATCCCAACCCTGGAGCACTTGTTGTGAGCTCCTACTCGGTGGCCATCTTCAGCCATCTTCTGATGCTGGAGGGCTTAATATTATTACAGTACATTAACTAAACATTATCTCTGGTAGCCTCCACATCATTGTTGATCATGCACAGTGGCTTGTGAAAAGTTACGATTGCTACCACTTCAGCCCTGCTGTACCCTCTTCAGACTGAACGAGTCTCTTGCACAGTGCAAGAAGACTGCAGATAACTCAACTTCTTCATTCTCACAGGACCCTCTGTAGCTCTGCAGATTATGCAATATGCTCTTGCATAGTGCAAGCCCGGGCCGGCCTTGAGCATGGGTGAGCTGGGCCCAGGCCTTGGGCTCTAAACATTTAGAGGGGAGCAGCAGGGAGCTGCCTGACTTAATCTCATGCAATCAGCAGCTCGTACATCCCACTTGGTCTCAATCGGGTGCCATTAAAGACTTTGTAATCAGCTCTTAATGTACCTCCGCGTAATTGTTAGCATGCCATTAACCCGCTGCCCTCCTCTCATCTTCTTCACAGCGTCTGCCGACTACAATGACCCCCGCCCCCACAACAGACGCTACATTTTCTTTCCGCCCAGGACGCTGTCCCGGTCAATCCAATTTAGGGCCGACCCTTCACAAGCGGATGTCAGGGGATCAAAGGGGCTGGTGAGATTCAGGTCTCCTGGGTCTCCAGCCTCCTTTCAGCTTAGTGCCACCATTAACCTTTTCCAGCCGCAAGGCAAAGGCAGACCAGGGTGGGCCTATTCAACAGCCTCCAACCCTGAGCAGGTCTGATGGAATAATGAAGGACACCTTCAGACTGTCAGAGGGCATTGACCATAAGGTATGAGCGGAGGACACCACTCCTCCGGACATACCTGTCCACGTGTGGAGGAGGAAATGAAAGGAGCTGAGAAGGCAAAACAATCAGAATAGTTGTGGCAAACAAAATAAGAGCAAATAAGAGCGGAAGCAACAGTGGACAATAGCTTCTGCAGTAGGGTGGGAGTATATATGGAGTCGAAGGAGCCATGGAAGTACGATGGAGACACGAACAGTAGTTCAGTGCCAAAATGGTGACTCTTGTTCCAACATGGCAAAGACTCACTTTAAATTATATCAGATAAATAATTAAATCATGACAAATTACAGTTTGCAAAACATACTGCATTCATACCATTAAGAAGACCACTAAAATTGGCTACACATTTTTCGCAAACTATTAATGCTATTATGCAACGCTTTTGGTCTCTCAGTATTTATAACAATAAAAACCGACACTTGGATGCACAATATATTTACATAACAGCACATACTCAAACCAATAAATAATAGTACATTCATAGTCATTGGAATATGTAATCTCACGTGTAGGAATATTTACATTTGTAATTGTATCTGTCATATTAAGGGTGAGGTCATGCGTATTGCATCTGGTGTGCTAATTATGGCTTTCATGACTTTTGTTCAAGCTATGAATTCCAATCCTAACCATAACCTACGATTTTCAGTAGTTTTTCAGTTTCAATTCGTAACCATAACTGCACTATAACTGTTTTTTCAATTCATTATTAGGCTTTTTTAAACTTACATTTAGGTGTTAATCAAAGCGATCCATTACTTTACATTAGCCTTTGTTTTTTTTAAGTGAAAAAAAATATTTGTTAGTGAAATATATGTGTGTGCATGTGTGTATATCTCCTCAAACCATTTGCGCATAAAATTGGTAGCTGCAATATCTGTATATAGATTCCGTAGCATATTTTGTTTGAAAATTTAGGGACTTATTTATGATCCTTTGCGTCGTTTTTGCCCCGCTGGTGCATCATGTTTTGTGATGCACCAGCAGGGTAAAAAATGCGCTATGTTGCGTCATATTTAAAAAGTGACGCATCAAGGTAGATGCTTCACTTTGTAAACCTTTGCGCCACATTATACCTGCGCCAGGTATAATGTATGCAGGGTGGGCGTTTTGACGCAAGTAAGCCTCGTAGAATCTATGAGATTTCACTACGTCACTTCTAGGACGCAAATGCGTCATTATCTTACGCCTGCCTTACAGCAGGCGTAAGACTGACACAGACACATTGAAATGGGACTTGCCCATGTTAAATGGCCCATTGCTGAAGTTGCCTCACTTTTGTGACACACTCCAGCAATGTGTCATCTTTGCGCCTACAGATACGTCAGAAATACTGACGTATCTGTAACTCCTTGCGACATGATGCATCATATTGTAAATATGACGCATCCAGCATGTCGCAAGGAGGGCACAATGAATTACGATTTGTTAAAACGTGACATTTTCTAACTAATGTATACATTTTAATATATATATCTATGTACATACATTTCTAATTCAAATATAACGTTTTTATGTTTGTTTGTTTGGAATATACATATCTTATTCTTCAGGAAGAATATCACAGACAAACAAATTCGGGAAAAACACAGATTACTTAAGTAAACAATGATTTATTTGATTTTAACTCTTTTCACATTGCCTTCAATAAATAACCATAAATGACTAATGTACACATATAAAAAAGTAAAGGTGCAAAGTGCCTTTTAACAGTCTTTCATGATACACTAAAACAAACGTAAAACTTTCACTTCACGTCCTGTGAAATGTAAGCCTTCCAGAAAAATTAATTCCGTCTGTCGCAGTGCTTTAGTTGTGAACTGGTGCAGATCTTTCACCATTAGCCCTGAGGTAAACACAGGTGATCTGTTGAGAAGTGACTTGAGTTTGTTACAATTCTTCTGACAGCCTGAGTAAAAACTTACACAGTTGTTAATCTTTGAGAGCATGATTCTCTGCAGGCTACTACATACGAGCATAAACAAAACGTTGGTTCGTGCAGACGCAGCAAAAGCATCCGTAAAACTGAATTTGATACACCCTGAATAGTACTTGCAACAAAAAAACAAGCACTGGTTAAGTCATAAAGTCATAAGGTCGTAATGAAAATGCAATAAGTCTAGCAGACAAAGGCTTGCACTAATGCTGTTTACATGCATCAGTCTTTGACTTAGAAAATAAGCAGACCTAGTAGCTTTGACAATGAGTGCCTTTTGTAGATACTAAGGAGCTCTTTAAGACCAGGGCTTTAGGGGGCCAGGTCCCTCTGAGTCCATCTGACCACCAAACTCATAATCAGGCCCTAAGTATGGTAGTGGCACATTGGATCTGACCAAATAGTATCATGGCAATGCCAAACCATCTTTGACGCAAGCCACAACTAACACCATCCTGAACCAAAATCTTCACCTACGAGAGCCAATCCCCGCTACCCCTCAAAGGGCGGATGTCTGTACCCGTACACTCCAACAGACAAGAAGTTATGACGACAATTCACGTCTTCGACCAAGAGGCGGACACGCTAATTGATGGCCACACAGCAAAAGACCTTGGCCTAGTGCCCTTCGCCAAGAGTGTACGGTTGTACCAAATCGACTGGGTCCTGGACCAATTCCAAGAGCTATTTAAAGGATGGGGCTGCCTCAAGTGCACCCTGATTAGACTGTACATTGACCCCTCAGTTGCACCAGTAGCACTCAGGCACAACCGCATTCCGGTCCACCTCTGACCGCTGGTCGAGAAAGAACTTGAGAAGCTAGAACAACGAGGTGCCATAGAGAAGGTTTCGGGACCGACCCCGAGGGTCTCCCCAACGGTGATCGCCGAGAAACCCAAACAACCTAGAAGAATTTGTCTGTGCATTGACATGCAGTTACCCAACCACGTCATCACATGGGAACAACACATCACACCAACCATGGATGACTTCATAGCGTATGACAATGGAGCTTGGTGGTTATCAAAGCTGGACCTCAATGCTGGATACCACCAGATACCTCTGGCACATGAAAGCTGCTACATCACCTCCTTCAGCACTCACCTGGGGCTGTGTCGATACAAGCGTTTGAACTTTAGGATCTTGTCGGCCGACAATGTTTTTCAAAACATCATTATACGCAAAACCCTGTCTGGCCTCCCTGGCGTCCTGAAAGTCAGTGATGACACACTAATTCACTCCTCCACAGCAGCGGAGCACCACAAGCACCTGAAGGACACCCTATAGCACCTCAACGAGCACGGAGTGACGCTACACCAGGACAAATGCTCCTTCTTTCAGCCATCCCTTGAATTCTTCGGGTACATCTTTGACCAAGAAGGAATCCAAGTAGATCCCCGCAAGTCGCAGACAATCAAACAAGCAGCGGCGCCCAACACACCCTCCGAAGTGAGGAGTTTCCTCGGCATGGCCACGTATTGCGGAAGGTTCATCCCGACCTCAAAACCCTGGTGGAACCACTGAGAGCTCTCAGAAAGATGAACGTAAGATGGGTCTGGAGTGGCAGAGAAGAAGAATTGCTGGTAGATGCCAGCCCAGCCGGTCTAGGAGCCGTGCTTGCCCAAGAGCCAGGATGATTGTCAGCCCTAGCATTCGCAAGCAAGGCCTTGATACCCACAGAGGCATTATACGCACAGATCGACCGGGAAACCCTGGCACTCAAGTGGGCTTGCAGGCACTTTCACCTGTACCTGAGCGGCCAGCCCTTTAAAATCATCACTGATCACCAGCCTCTGGTATCATTCTTCAGAGGGTCAGCTCCTGACCCACCTCCTCGATCAAGACGTGGGCCATCCAACTGCCACATTATCAAATGGAGGTGGTCTACAGGCCAGAAGCATAGAACCCCGCTGACTTTCTGTCACCCCACGATCTCGGAGAAGCACAACAGTTCCGATGAGGTAGTAGACTACATCCAGATGGCTTCGAGTGCAGCGTGCCCCCGAGCCTTAAATCTGGAAGATACCATGAAAGCGGGCGAATCATACCTGTCATTGCCCGAGTGCGGTACGGAGTGGAACATGGAAAGGCTTACTCCGGGATTCTACCGACTGGGCACCTGAAGACAGAGAGAACCTGACAAAGATGTGGAAGATGCGATATGAGTTCAGCACCATCAAGATGGAATCCTATTGTGAGTCTCTTGCATTGTAATCCCAAGACCCTCAGACACCAGGTCACACAGTTGGCACACGGAGGTCACCAAAGCAACACGAAGATGAAGTCAAGGATGCGGGAAAAAGTGTGGTTGCTGTGGCTAGAGGAAATGGCTGAAGATATTGTGCAAAGGTGCCAAGCATTCCAGATGGCAAACGCGCCGGAAAGGCCAGCACCGGTGATCACCGAAGAACCGTGTCCGAGCCCTGGTCCAAACTGAGAACGGACTTTGGAAGCTTCCCAGATGGGAGGACTACCCTCGTTATCGTGGATGCCTACTCCAAGTACCCTATTGTAGAGGTGCTTACCTTCCCAGCGTCTATCCATGTGGCCCCAGTTTTAGAGAACGTGTTCGCAACCTTCACCCTCCCGGCAGAAATCAGGAGTGACAATGGACCTCCGTTCCATGGAGCAGAGTTCTCCGAGTTCCTCAAACAGTGAGGGAACGAACACTACCATATGCCCTGCTGTGGCCGTAGGCTAATGGTGATGTGGAAAGGTTTATGCGCACGCTAAACAAAGCACTACGTAGTGCCTCCGTTGAAAAGGCTATTCCCGAACGACACCTCCACCTATTTCTCAGAGAATATCGGAGCACGCCCCATTGCTTGACTCAACAAACCCCTCGGACCCTGGCGTTCAACGGGCCAAAGAGGGACATCATTCCCACATATCCAGGATGGGTGCCGCCTCATGATGCCTAGAAAACACAAGCACATTGTGAAAGGTGCAACACGCAAGCCAGCGTTTGACTCCGAGCCCGGCCAAGATTGCTTCGACCCAAGAACTCCGTCATCATCAAAGACTGCCCGCCGGGGGGAAGTTCAGGACACCATATGAGCCTGGAATATGGACAGTCATTGAGAACAACGGCACCAACGTGACAGCTAGGAAAGGGCAAGAAGAGGTCTCAAGAAATATCTCATGGTTCAAAGAGGTAATACCACTCTCCTCAAGTTCAGGTAATGATGAGGGCAGTACCAGCTGGCCAGAATACGAGGACAGCGACACGACTGAGAGAAGTAATGGGGGGTCAATGTCAAGTAAATACAAATGCAAACCAACAATACAGTCTGCAGAGTGCATCCCTTGCCAGTGAGCCGCTCCTTCATAGTCCGTCCCAATGTTAGGACTTCTGGCCGAACCCTCAACCGAGGTAACAGCTCAAAGGCTTTGCATGTTGAACACAAGGAACTTTGTTCTTCAAGACCGAGTTGGATAGGGATGTAGCAGGTCAGTGGTCCTGCTATTATGAAGAACCACAGATGTACATACACGTCATCCCCTGGCCAGGCGTGTCCAGGGCGGAGTTATTAAATGGGAATGGGTCACTCGTGGTCGAACTCTGATGCTGCCACCACAGTGTCTAAGTGTGCATTATTGTCCTACAACTTTGTATGCAAACAGGAGGCCTACTAGGCTACCACAGATCACGGCGTGGGTCACCACAAAAGGTTTCCTTGCAAACTGTACACAAGGAGTAATACAATTCCCCAAACTTGCAAATAGGGTTTGAACAGTTATTCCCAATTAACTTCTGCACAGGTTTAAATCAGATGTGCAATTACAGTCAATACACAGTAGAAATGTTATTTCTGTCAGGATGTTTTTTCACCAGCTAATCATACCTGGGTCTAACACCAATACTATTCCGAAAGTTCCTCAAATGTTTTCCTATAATGGCTGGAAAGTCATTAAATAAAAAAAGGCTGTGGCAGGCATGGTCTGTGTGTTTACATAAGTGAATAGTTTGTGACCCATATAGTTTACTGGAGTCCTGAAGGTCTGTTCCACAGATCCTTCAGCACCCGTCGTCTCATTACCATGTAATTGATCTCTGAATTTTGGGTATATACAGTTGTGACCTCGGTGGCCCTCCAATCACTTATGCTCCACTCATATTTAAAAAGTGAGGCAATATACTTTCCCCATTTCCCCATCTCTTACAACTCTTTCCTTCCCTACTACCATTCTCCCTGATCCACTAACCACCCTCACAGGCAGTAAACTTGGAGAAACATTCTGTTCCACTTCAACTAGACTTCAATTCTTTGTGGTGGCTGAGCTGCCTAGTTTCAACTATCTAATATTAGAAGGAATAATCTATACTTCCCCCTCAAGACTGCTATGTCACTAACCTATACCCTAGTGACCTGCAAGCTAAGAACTGCAATGGCCTACTAGTGGGACTTCAGCAGTGCTCTATCTCTCCCTCTGACAAAAGCATTACTTTCACCAACACTGTATATTTTCCTCAGACATAAAACCAATGCAGTCAATCAACAGGAAACAGGCTAGTTGTCAAGACCACTTACCTATGTAGACTAGCTACTGAGGAGACGACATGGAAACTTCAGTTCATAGTGTTGTTGACATAAAATACAATCCATGCTGATCCTAACATGGAGTAAGGGGGAATGGTGTTTAACGAAAAAAAACAACTGGAAGATGGTTGAGCAACTGTATGTCCTAACTCCTGATATAGGTCTTGGGTGGTCTGGGGGAATGCTGTACGGACCAAAGGGGATAAGCCGTGGTCATTTTGTGTGACCTGTGTGCAGCATTTGGTACTGTCCCCCGTCCAATTTTGCTTAAAGTGCTGGAAGAAGGTGGGATTGTTGGTTTAGGACACAAATGGTTCACCTCCTTCCTAAGCAACAGAAGTTTGCAAGTCAGTGAATGACTTTTTTATTCAGCCTCCCATTGCCTAAAATGTGGGGTCCCACAGGGATCCTCCCTGAGACCCACATTTTTTAATCTTTATTTCCTCCACTTGCAAACATCATATGCTCTCATGGTTTCTCAATGGTGTCATAGTCTGACAACACAACAGTTATTGATGCTGTCACTCCCAATATTGGGGCAACCTAATTCCTGCCTAACACAAGTTGCAGACCTAAAACTTAATGGTGACAAGACAGAGGTATTAGTAGTTGGTAATAATACCTCCTTACGGGGCGACCTGAGATGGCCCAAGTCCCTAGAAGGCCACACGTCCTCCAAGTCAGAAGTAAAAAGTCTGGGCATCATCACTGATAGCAAATGCACTATGGAAGCCCAGGCTAGAAAGCTGTCATCAACATGCTCCAGTCTTCTGAGAATCCTCAGGAAGATGGTGTGCTGGCAGCCAAGTCCTGCAAGCAGAGTGGTTGTACACGGCTTGGTACTATATCGGCTAGACAAAGGTGACTTCCTATATTTGGGCTGTCCGAAATCTGTGATTAACAAACCCCAAGTTATCTAAAATGCTGCTGCTCAGATGCTTTTGGGAATCCTAAAGCATCAGACTCCTTCGCCTGCACTATCCATGCTGCATTGGCTGCTGATACAAAAAAAAGGATTCAATTTAAACTTAACCCCTTCTATGCTAATGACAATGTCAGCTCGTCATGAAGTACCACTGGACCTGTGCTTATGACGAGTTGACCTTGTCATGAACACAGGGAAATATTTATCTTCAGCACAGGAGAAAAATACACTGTAGCATTGAAGGTGTTAAAGCTTTATGCCTGGCCCATCATTCATTGCATAGGAAGATGCTACAAATTTTACAACAATTGATTCACCCACACTATCCCACTAGTGACTTAAGATTTGGGAACCTATATTTGCTTGTTTTCTCAACGGAAAAATGAATGCAAGGCTTAGGGGCAATTGTTTGCATACCGAGGGCCAGATGTAGGTAATCCTATTTTACTGATTCTAAAATACCGAATTTTACCGATTCGGTATTTTAGAATCGGTAAATGGGATGTAGGTAAAAATTCGGTAATTTTTACCGATTCGGTAAATACCGATTCAGAAAATACCGATTCAGTAAATTCCGATTCTGTATCTTCCGATTCGGTAAATTACCGACTCGTATTTACCAAATCGGTCTTTTATGGGCTCCTACATCTCAATAGCCCAAAACCGGCCGGTAACGGCAGAAATTCTGTATTTTCGGCCGTTAACGACCGGTATTTGGCTACCTACATCTGGCCCCTAGTCCCCAAATTATGAAATTCTCTTCCATCAGTGCATAGGTAGAATGAAAATGTACTCTGTTTCAGGAAACAGCTTAAAACATACTTGTTTGTGTAATCACAATGTCTTAGAAGGCTGGCAAACCACTTAGTGCTGGGAAGTCCGTCAGTTAACCATGCGCTTAAGAAATGCTTTTGAATTGAAATTATTTGAATATGGGCCCTAGAGCAGCTGTTAGTGGAGATGATAGGATTAGCATGTGATAGAGACAACAATCCTGTTACACATAGGTACACAATTGTGTGAAGGACAATAGTTAGCATACCATACCTTGTTAGATACCAAAAAAAGTAAGACATTATAGAGCATCATAAGAGTCTTGAGGGTTTTTTCAAGGGATGCCTTTTGTGTGCTTTCTTTGCCAAAAATTGAGGAGCTTTACTGTTCCTTTCTAAACACGGTATCATCACTTTGGCCTTAGTATGCACTGTTGGTGACAGCAGTTGTTTTTCTCACAATTTATCCAATATTAGCCACTGCAGTGCCTTTCTTCTAACCTTCATTACACTACCTGCTAGCAGGCATGTGCACTGAGCTTAGTTTTCTTCACTTTTCCAGGTTGTGTTTGTTAGCTTTTGCCCAAGGACCGGCTGAAGAACATGCACTAACCTTTCTTCTTTGTTTTTCTTGGAATTTTGTTGCCCGGCATATTTGGCCAAGGACAAAGAGAAGAAGTGGAGCTGGAGTTTTAGCCAGGTGGTAAGTACCAAGGCTAACGTAGGATGCCTGGTTGGAACTGGAAGCATGCACTTCCTCAATCAGAGGTCTAAAAAGGCAAGCACCAGACAAAGCCTTGGGTGCAGTTTAAAGATGACTGCACCAAAGATGGCTGTCTAGTCACGTGGGATCCTTAAACCCTGCTTTCATGTTGTGTGACTTCAGCGCTTTCATGTGAAAATACGGAACAGCTGCTCCGTGTTTTCACAGTGTAGGTGGCACTCGCCTGCACTTTCAAAGGGGTTTAGACATCCCCTTGCAGGTGGGTTAACCTAGAAAACACTGACATCACATCATCCAGATAGTTGAGTGAGGTTGTATAGGGCTACACAAACCTGAAATTTTACGTTTAAGCATTGTTACACTGTACTAAGTTTCAGCTTTCAAGGGTGGGAAAATCAGACCTTGCACAACTAAGTTTATAGACTTAGTTTTCACAACAGTCAGTCCAGACAGAGGACTAAAGGGCCTTGGGAGTGGGAAGGGTGTTCCTCGCCTGAGCATGATAACCTGGGGGTTATACTCAGCCCTTCCTGACTTCTGAATCTGATAGTGCTTCTGATAGTGCCTGCTCAGTCACTGGGAACAGCATCTGACACCTGGGTCTGCCTGGCCTTTGTTAGCCTAGACAGGAGAAGGATAATAAATAAGCAGAACCAATTTGGGTGTAGACAAAGAGGGTGCTCCTCACATCCAGGCAGTCACCGGGTATTACAGTGGTACTCTCAGAACACCTCATCAGAGCATTCCTAGACCTGTGAAGATTCAGAAGAAGGACTTCCATGCTGTCTAAAGAAGTTAGATTGGACCTGCTTGCATTGATCCCAGAAGTGAGCCGAAGAGTCAGCTGGCTGACCTCCTGTTTGAGGTACAGGAACGCAACAATCTTCCAGGGACCTTCCCTGCAAATGCCCAGCTGACCTTCACCAACTTGACCTGCAGGACCCTGCTGCTGGCCTCTGCTGGAGTGAGCCTTGACCCCAAGAGGGGCCTCCTCAGGTCCTGGACCTTTGGCTGGTGTCACAATGTACTCCTCCAAACTGCAAGAACTGGTTTCCAGGTGAAAATCGAGAGGTTTTGGGCTTTCTGTGACAGCAAAACAACCGCCCGTGTCTCCCACCAATGTGAATTTCTGACGGCGACCTGCTCTTTGAATCAGCAATGATCTCCCTGGTTTCTCGCCAATATGAAGCTCCAACAGTGACCTCTTTGAAGTGTCCGCCAACGTGAAACTCCTACTGAGCTCCTCTCGTGAACTGGGCTGTGTGAGAAGGTAAACGCTCCACCCTGACAATCCTGATCCCTGTACCTGGCCCACACTCCATTGTGGTTAGCCTGAACTTGTGACTTTGACCCGATCTAGAGCAACTAGATAATCACAAGAGGTACTGTTGGACTTGGGCCTTTTTTGCAAGGTCATCCCTGAACTTTTTGCCTTCCTCCTGTATTTTGTCGGACCTGTATTTGTTGGTTTTATGACTCTGGGCACTTTACCACTGCTGATCAGTGCTAAAGTGCATATGCTCTCCTTATTGTAAATTAATGTATGGATTAGTGACTCCATGATTGGCTTATTTGATTTACTGTCAGACCTTAGTACAGTGCACTGTGGGTGCCCAGGGCTGGTAAATGAAATGCTGTTGGTGGGCTTGCAGCACTGGTTGTGCCACCCACAAAAGCAGCCTGTAAAGTGTGTCTCAGATCTGCCATTGCAGAGCCTGTGTGCAGTCTGGTACGGCCATGTTGACTGGGCAAGTGCACCCACTTGCCAGTCCCTAAACCTTCCCTTTTCTGCATATTAGCCATCCATATGGTAGGCCCAATGGCAGGGTGCATTGTAGGTAAAAGGTAGGACATGCCCTGATGTGTGTGACATGTTCTAATAGTGAATTAAAGCCATTTTCGTTTTTCACAATTGCAAGGCAGCTGTTTCCCATAGGCCAGAATGGGCAGTTTGATTATTACATCTTATAATCCTAACTAACTCAGGGAACTATGTAGAAATTCGAGTTTAGTGTGCCTGAACTCAGAATGATAAAATAGATCTTTTAGTGAAGTTGGTTTTAACATTCTGTGTCTGAAAATGCCACTTTTAGAAAATAGGTATTTTCTTGTTTAACCATCCAAGCCTGCCTCTGCAAGGTTCTATATTCCTTGTCTGGAGTTTGAGTGACAGGGGCTGGGGATTCCAGGAGCAGGGTGAGTCAGCACAGGGCTGAATAGATAGATCTGCATGCAGATGGGAGGGCACCTCAATAGGGCTGTGCCTTCCCTCCACAATGCTGGCTCCACCTGCTGTGGTGCGTCTGATGTCCCTGCCCTGCACTGTGAAAGGAAAGAAGTAGTCATGTAAATAGAGTGCTTCGGAGTGACCAGAACTGGTTTGGACTAGGTAAAGGCCTCTTTGCCTTCAGAGAACAAAGAGAAACTGTGTATAAAAGAGGGACCCAGATCACGGAACTTTAGATCACTTTTGGGAAACAAGAAGACACCTTTGCTGAGGAGAGGAACCAGAGAGACTGAGGAGATACTATCCCTACACTGAAGTGCTGCTTGGGGGATTGGCCTGCAGTAGTTGCCTGACTGCCAAAGAAAGGAGAGAGGAACTTTGTGTGTAGTTTCATCAACTTGTGAAGGATCTCCAAGGGCTTGGGCCAGAGCTTGCCTCCTGCTGTAGTCTCAGGGACAACCGACTTTACCCACCAGCTCCCCAAGAGTTCTTTGGAAGTGCCTGCAGTTGTGCTGGGCTTTCTGAGGGACTGCATGTCGCAAGGAGCTGGAAGCACGACTCACAAAGGAGAAGTGTGTCGCTGAACTGCCACAGTCACTTTACAACAAGAAAGTGCCTTGCATCGCCGGAGAAGAGGATCGACGTCGCATCAGACGTCGCCGCATCACTGTGAAGCGTGTCCCAGGGCCTGTCGCGGTTCAGAAGAATCGTTGAACCGCCGCACGGCGGTTGGGCGTTCACGCATCATGCCGCATCAAGGAGAAGACGCCATTTTGTTCATTGCACCGGATCTTCATCGCATCATGGCGTTGTGATCCGCATCGCCACGGAAGCGCAGTAAGAAACCGACACATCACCTCCCCACGCCGAGAAGAACCAACGCATCCCCTACGCATCAGTAGGGACCCGACACATCAACGTTCTTGCGTGTAAGGAACCGACGCACCACCTTCCCTGCAACACTTACGTTGTATAGCGTTACGCATCCTAAGGGACATTGACTCAAAGTGTCACATTTTTACATCTTAAGAAAACTAAACTAATTCTACCATTTTAACGTACAGTATTGTGGATTTTTGTCGTTTGTGGTCTTGTGTTAAGTCTATATAAAAATACTTATTTTTATACTACAACTTGTGTGGTGTCCATCTGTAGTGTTGTCACTGGGTTACTGTATGTGCTCACAAAAGCTTTACACACTGCCTCTGAGATAAGCTTGTCTGCTCGTGCCAAGTTACCAAGGGGGTGAGCAGGGGTTATTTTAGGAGTGCACCCCCTTACCCTGCCTAGACGCAAGGGTCCCTATTTGGTCAAAGGTACCTACCTCTGCCAACTAGAGACCCCCAAATTTAACAGGTACTTTGAGCTTCTTGGTGCTATTTTTACCTGGAACGTTAAAAAATCATAACTACTATGAATTTCTACCAATTTGATTTTTGACATTTTGTTGTTATTTTATTTATTAAAAGTTGGGATTTTTCTAGTGTTGTGTTTTCACTTTAATACTGTTTGAGTGCTGCATAAATAATTTAATAGTGCCTCTAAGTTAAGCCTTACTACTTTTGTACCAAGCTACCAGAGGTCCAAGCATGGGTTTATTTAGTGACTTTTGTGGTTCACCCTGACAATTGATTGTGTTTATGATTTAAGTTTGGCCCTCACCCCTCTCAACTATTGACTACATTTTTAAGCCTGCATATGGTTTCTCAATAAAATATCTAGTACAGGACCTCTTTATTCTTTATTGCTTCCAGGTATAACCAATACATTTTGGAGAATGCATATGGCGGGAAAAGTAAGAGAAGGTAATCAGATGTGATTTTTTTGCTTGATGCATAGAAGGGAAGTTTTCAATTTGCTGAGTTGGATACATTGGAAATGTAATTGTTGTTGCCCTGAAGAAACAATTTTACATTGCAAAACATGTGTTGGCCAGTGGATGGAGCTAATAAATTATATAGCGGAAGATGTGAAACATATTTTCATGTCGATGCCCCTTATAGATAGGTTTTACTCTCTCACTATATATTTATTCATCCATTGTTCACTCTCACATTCACACAATCACACATCTACATCACCACACCCACGACCTCACCAATAAGTAAGAAAAAAGCACTTCCATGTATATAAAAATCCAGACTTGTTAGCTCTGTTAATGTTTGTCTATGTTGTGCTCCATACCACACTCCTTTCGGTTCTGGACATTGTAAAGAACAGATGTAAACATTATCCAATATAATAGTACTCATTTTACTAATCTTGAAGAATGGAAGGCTGAGTTGGCATTCCTGGAATTCGATCTTGTCACCGAGAGGTCACATTAGATGCCAGAGGCAGAAGTTAACTCAGTGAATTATCTTGCTGGCTGTAAAAGTAATTCAAATAGTGTCATAATCTAAACAGTGTAATTCTGGAATTTAATACTCAGGAATTTTGGTAACTTAAAAACAACAATAACCTTAGAAAGCATATCTCTCACCAGCAACTAGAACTTCATGCCTTTGCTTATTTCTAAATTAAATTACTATAATGCAATTTATTTAGCAATTTAAAAAAGAAACAGCTTGTGCACTTCAAAGGTTTCAGATGACTGCTGCACAGCTTCTTAAAATGTGCTCACTATATGCATTTTTTAAATAACTTCATTTGCTGCCTGCACAATATCATTGTCAATTTGAGCTGTTTTTGCAGATCTTTAAAGTCTTTACTCTAAACTATATTTTTATACATATAGTTATATAAAAACTAAACAGTAGCGATGCAAGTCCACAAGGAAATCAGGGACTTTTTAGAGTAATTGCATAGGGATGTATCATAAACAATGTCTGGGGTGTATGTTTTAGTCACTATGATAATATTCATAATTCTTACTCAATTTGTATAAAAATAATGTATAATTAACACTTAGAAAATTGCAGAGTTTGTGTGTGTACTGATTTTAGGGAGGAACCACTCATATCCCCGGCCTGAAAGAGCAAGAGATTCTCAGACAGGGTTATCAAAGATTCTAAACTCCCTAACATTGCTGTGAATGAACCTCACAGGACAGAGTGACAACCACGTCCATTTTCCATTTCTCAGCCAATGTTACGGTTTCCTATCGGAGCTACTGATAAATCTTCCAGGGTTTGCCCCAGGTATGGTGGTGTTCTCACGACAGGTTGACTAAAAAGGGCAGATTATAGAAAGGGTTCCAGTAGAGAAACCTTGAAAAGAATAGTTTGCAACTAGTGTTAAGGCTTTCATTTGAAAAACTGAAAATATACAACAGGATGCAGAGTATGAGAAGCTGGGAACAAGAGGATGCTGAACAAGGTACGTTTTTAAGCACATTGGTGCAGTATTTGTATTGGGCCTACTCAGGGACTACTGGCTTATGGTTCAGTGGACTCCCTCCATCAGTCATCAATAATCTGACCCCTGAACCCGGGATCTCTGAGATCAGAATCCGACTTTCGACCAGGGGGAGGGAAAGCAGGACCAGGGCTGTTGTTTCAGTCCCAACATTAAACCCCCAGAAAACGCCCCAGTACAACGCATCTCCAAGTATATGAGGGGGACTAAACACCTGGGGCCGTATACCATAAGGTGCCCGGGGCGCAACGGACGTTTGCCCCTGCTTTGAGCGCCCCCGGGCCCTTTGGTGTTTTAGAAGGGGGGCGCAGACACTTTTGCATCCCCTTCTATAATACCAATAGCGGTGGCGCATTTAAAGCATCATCGCTATCAACAGAGGATGTCCCCTCATTTTCATAGGGGCATGCCCTATGCAAATGAGGGAATTCCTTTCATTCTGCACCTATGCCATATTACAGCGGCGGGCGCAGAGTCAAAGAAGCCCTCAGGAGGCGCACTGAAAGTGTGCCATTTAAAAGGTGGCGCACTGTAAGTGCACCTCCTGACAGCAAACCTCTGTAGGGGGTGAACGCGGTCCCATGGACGCTCCAGACATCCCCTTGCAGGCTGGTGCAGTCACAGTCCTAAAAGATTTCAGGGCTGCAGTTGTAATACAAACCCAATTTCAATCTTAAGAATATCACACACACGTCCTGCACTAAGTAAGAGACACTTTCAGACCGACTACGATCCGGGTCGGAAGGGCACCGAACGCTACCCGGCCAGAAAAACTACGAGCCGTATGCGTTTTTTCAGGCCGGCTTGTACAGTTGTACGAGCGAGCAAGTATGATGCGAACTACGTGAAATTCACCGACCGAGTCGTTTCCGCGTCCGAAACGCTCCGTACGTCTCGGCCGTATGCTAACCGTGGCATGCAATGGATATGATTTATGACCGAGCCAGTACGATGCACACGTCGGACAGCCGGTGCGAGCCGGAGTGTCTGGCTTGCAAAACATTCAGGAAGTGGCCTTTGGGGGTCCGCGGTGGAACCCCTGTCACCCGCAGCCCTACGACTCAGACACAGGGGGAGACCCAAGGGTCTCCCCAACACTGGCATGTACGGTGCGGATGGCACTGACGCGTACCCACTGTAGGAGGAGGCCTTGTGCGAGACATAACCCATTCAGTCAATGGGAGCCATGTACGCGTCATACGTTATACGGCCGGCTCCCATTGACTTCTATGGGAGTCCGACCGAACCGAGTCCAGCGCATGGTACTCGCTCGGTCGCACTGCAGGACTCCGGCTCGGTTGGAAAACACTCCGGCTCGGTCGGACTCCCATAGCTTTCCGGAGAGCTTTCCGACCCGGATCGGAATAGGCCCCTTTATGGTTAAACATATTTATTTCAACATTTTCATTCTGTTGTTTAGTACATACAAATTAACCAAACAGAATATGATTAATACAGTACTGAGGCATGTGACCAAAAATTCGAATAATATTATAATTTCTAACATCGTGAGAAACTCATTTATCTACTTAGCAACCTAACACTCTAACACCTACTTCTGTGCACTACTTCCATCTAGAGTTTCTTGGGGGTCGACGAACTGCTTACCTGTGTATGGCAAAGTGTTGTGAATATGAGGAAGGTTGGAAGTGAGTGTTCCCTGTAAAGAGAAGCATCTGACCGCTAAGCTCAGCTCTTCTCCTCTCTGTGCTTTATCAGCACTCAGCACAGGAATGGAATCTGATACAGCATCTTATTCAGGCAATTACTGATAGGAAAATCTCAGACAGCATCTGGTATGATAATCTGGGGTGAAAAGCTCTCTAATTTGACCATGATTTCTGAGGGTTTTTACAGTACACCGACCCCTCTTTTCTTTCCTAAGGAATGTATTGACATAATCATATACATCAGATAGATGTACCAATAAGGTATAAATATGTCAATACAGACTACACTGTTTTGGTTATAGCTGTTATTTGACCTTGGAAAAATCACCTGTTCAATCTACTGTTGCACGAGGAACTTTCATGTGTTTCACTACCGGGACCACTACACTACAGGATATCTTTGTAAATTAAGGTCAGAATAATATGACAAATTCATTGGTCAAAGGAGATGTGACAGAGATAATTTGCCCGGAAGGTAAAGACCACCATGTTTTAGAATCTAGAAAGTATAAAGTTGACATTTTCCAGATAGGCCTCAGACAAAATGGAGTCCCAGTCATGGACACAATGGAGTCAGGCCATAGGGTGTACGTGACATGATGCTGTACACAGGCAGAAAGTCACATTTGGTTTAGGCAGAAAAATGCCAACATTCTAAAAGTGGCATTTTCCGAATAGTAACTTGAATTCCTACTTTGCCATTAAAGAGTATTATAAAAAAAAAAATCAATGGACTGAAAGAAGCATTTTTTAATCTGCTCGCAAACTGAGGTTATCAATTATGAAGTGTAATAAAGCAACCCAGTGCTAGTGAGATTTAGCCTTGCTAGAGTGAAAAACAACTTTAAGAGGTTTTCACTGTCAGGACATGTAAAACTTAAATACACATGTTCTACTTTATAAATACCATACACTCTGACATATGAGCCTTTAGGGCCTATATTTGGGGTTACTTATTGAAAAGGCAGTTTGAGGCCTGTCAAAAGGTTTATTTTGCCAGGTTGAAATTCCAGGTTAACACTGTACTACAGGCAATTTATTTATTTATTTATTTATTTTTGGCAATTTTTAAAGCGCTGCAATTACCCGTGGGTGTCTCGGCGCTAGCAGCTAAAAGATAACTAACCAGATAATAAACAGTGAAACAGTGAATAAAGTGATCCACAAAGATGTCATTGAGAAAACAGCCATGTCTTTAGCTGCTTTCTGAAGACAATCAAAGATGGACTGGTCTTTATGTTAAGAGGAAGAGAGTTCCACAATTTCGCCGCTGCTATAGTGAAACGTCTGTCTCCCCAGGTCACTTTCCTTGTTCTGGGAATCTGAAGCATGTGAGCCGTGTTGGAGCGCAACGTTCTAGGGGTTGGCAGAGGTTTAAAGGAACTTCTCAGAAATCTAGGTCCCGTGTTATTTATTGCCTTGTAGACAATACAAAGGGTCTTGAACTTCGTACGACTTCTGACTGGAAGCCAGTGCAGTTGGTCGAGATGTCTAGAGACAGAGCTGTATTTGGGAATACCTAGTAGGATTCTAGCAGAGGCGTTTTGTATTAGTTGCAATTTGGAGATAACCTTTTTTTGAGCATTGAGGAAAAGGGAATTGCAGTAATCGATGCGAGAAAACACCAGTGTGGAAATGAGTGTTTTTCCCATAGCAGTGGGAAGATACGGTAGTAGTTTCTTTATCTTCCTTAGGATGTTAAAGGAAGATGACACTACCGAATTCGCATGATGATGGAAAAGGAGCTTGTTGTCGAATATCACTCCCAGATTTCTAACTTTACTGACCGGTTGTGGTGGGGTTCCTAATTCCTCTGGCCACCACGAAGGGGACCACTCAGGTTGAATGTTTCCAAAGAGCATAACTTCTGTCTTAGCTGAGTTAAGTTTTAAGCAGTTGGAAGCCATCCAACTGCTAATGGCCCTCATACCATTCTTGAAGTTTGCTGCGACCGTAGGTCCATCTTTGTGAATAGACAGCACCAGCTGAGTATCATCAGCGTAAGTTGTTAAGTTGATGTTATACTCCTTTATAACCCTCGCTAAGTCCGAAACATAGATATTAAAAAGGGTCGGACTTAGCGAGGAACCCTGAGGGACTCCACAGGGAAGGCTGAATGTGGGTGATGTGAAAGTGCCCAACTTGACCGCTTGGCTACGATCCGCCAAGAATGATGCAATGAGGTCCCTAGCTTTATGTTTAATGCCGATGGCCTCGACACGGCCGACCAAAGTTACGTGATCGACCGTGTCGAAAGCCGCCGACAGGTCCAACAGTATCAGGACAGCTTGTCCACCCTTATCCATTGTGGCCCTGATTTCGTCTGCCGCCTTGATCAGGGCGGTCTCTGTTCCATGACCTTGCCGGAAACCAAACTGGGTTTCATCTAGCAAGTCATTGGTATGAATGTAGTCAGAGAGTTGTTTGTTCATGACCGATTCAAAAATCTTGGCAGGAAACGGCAGAGATGCAATGGGACGATAACTGGAGGGTAGTGTAGGATCTAGGGAAGGTTTTTTAAGAAGCGGCCTAATAATGGTGTTTTTCCAAATGGTAGGGTAAGAACCAGTGGCAAACATACTGTTACAGATACGTGCCAATGGCATAGAAATAATGTCTGGGATATTATTGAGTATGGATGGGTGACAGGGATCCAAAGGGGAACCAGATTTGATTGACTGAATTAAGTTATAAATGTCATGTGGGTTCGTGCTGGTGAATTCAGTAAAATCAATGGAAGCTGTCAGGGTCTCATGTAGCTCAGAGTCAGAGGTATCAGGGGTTAACACTTTAGGGCTGAAATCCTTAAATATAGATGTGACCTTTTCAAAGAAAAGTCAGCCAGTGTGTTACAAAGATTTTGGGACGTTTCCGTCCGGGGGTTAGAAGGTTCAGCAAGATGGTTGACAACTTCAAACAGTTTCTTCATGTTACATTGGGCTTGGTTTATTTGGGCAGTATAATAGATGTTTTTCTCAGATGTTATACTCTGCTTATAGCTGAGAAGTGCAGCTTTATAGGCGGTCTTGTCTGCTGGGTTGTAGTTTTTCCGCCAATGTCGTTCCTTGTTACGACAGTATTGTCGTTGGAGTCTGAGGTTTTCGGTAAACCATGGGGCCGAAGGGGTCTTCCTGTTACATTTGCGTGTTTTGAGGGGGGCCAAAGTGAAAAAAGCTTTTTCCAAAATAGAAGTGTAAGTAGCTGCTACGTTATTTGGATCATGTATAGTGTCTATACTAGCAAAGTCGTCAGTAAGGATCTGTGCAAGTTGATTAAAATCAAGGTTTTTCCAGTCTCTGTAGGTAAAGTCAGATTTTAGAGACGTGGTGTAGGGAGCTGTAGTTTTTGTTTGTATATCAAATAAAATAGCAAAGTGGTCAGACCAAGTTAAAGGAAATATAATGTTTTTGATGATATGAGGGTCATTGGTGAAAATACCGTCAAGTGTATGGCCGGCTTCGTGGGTTGGCTCTGTGATCACTTGTTCAAGACCTACAGCAAGCAGATCGTTAATAAGCTGATCAGTATCTTTGTCTGACAGAGAGTCAAGATGAAAATTAAAATCTCCCAGGAGAGTGAAGTGTTTGTGATCTGCAGATAGCTCGCTCAGTTGATTAAGTTGAGAGAGAAAGATAGAACGGGAGCCTGGAGGTCGGTAAAGAAGGGTGCCTGTGAACGTTTGGTTGTTGGTGAGGGTAATTGTAAAAGCCAATGCCTCGCAACTTGAATGTTTAAGGTCGATGGTTTTCACACGAAGGCAGTTACGGTATATTATTGCAATCCCCCCACCTTTATGGGCAGAAACGCGATCCTGCCTATGAACATAGTAGTCCTCTGGCATCGCAGCCTTAAAGTCTGGTCCAGATGCATTGTCTCCCCAAGTCTCAGTAAGGAATAGGAGATCAATAGCATAATTATTGAGCAACTCCAGAATATCAATTTTATGACAAGGGAGCGAGCGGGCGTTAACAAGTGCAGCGTGTATAAGTTTCTGGGAGTTGGGTGAAGTGTGGACTTGGGTAGCCGTGCTCTTGTTAGTGCACATAGTACATAAGAAAGGACCTCCAATAGGGTCAGCTAGTAAGCATGTAGGAGGAACATGTACAGTCTGAAATATGGTATTAAACTGACGTAGTTCAGTAGCAGTGTAGACTAACCTTGCTGAGGGTGACGATGTAAGGGGGGTGGCTCTGGGCTCGGTCCAGGCTCGGACGGGCGCAGACGGGCTTGGCTTAGGCGCGGCTTCGGCGCGCGCCCGGCGCGCCCGCTGCGCCAGCCCGCTGCGCCGTCTGGAGACAACGCACATTATATAGCTAGTTGAGGAGGGCGTGAGTCCTGCGCGACTAGAGCGCTGACCCCGCTATCCCAAGATGGCGCCCACCGCTGCCTGACGCGTCAAGAAATCGCCAAAGACAGAGGTAGGGAGAGTTGAAAATACGTGTCAAGGGTGTCAGAGTGCCTGCCAAAATTCCCAATTACTTTCTCGCTATTAAAACAGCAACAGCGGAAGGCCTGAGATGCATTTAAGTTACAGGCCCTGGGTAAATGTCATACCCTATACTAGGACCTTATATGTAAATTTAATGTGCCCATTAATTAAATGAGCACAATCACTTTACCAATGGCTAGCAGGAATAAAGTGTGCAGGTGTCATAATGCCAACAAAAACGATAACAACACAAAAATAAGGTGGTGAAGACAAAAAGAAAATGGTCATTTCCAACAGAGGGAACATTAGGAAGGCTAGAAAACAAAACATAAGGTTGGTCAGAGAAGGGGACTCTTTTGTTGTAAAGTGAAAAGTCATGCATGCTGTATGGAACAACTCTGGCAACTAGTGTAATATACATGAAAGAGTACTTTAGGTCGCTAAAGTAAAAAGGGATCAACAACATGTTTTGCCTAATGACCTTTAAGTGGGTAATATTGTTACAGGCAAGGTAGCATAGTAGGCTGAGCTGTTTGAGGCTTGGGAGGGTTAAGCAATCTCAGAATATCCAACCACACTATGGCACATATGTTTTTTAGATTGCCTGCTACTTCAAGTGTTAAATATTCAGTCCATGACAATTTAAATTGTACACTTTGATTCCCCTGACATCTTCCTAAATATTAATTGTTCATACTTCTAGCTATCCCTTCATTGTGATTGAAGGGGCAGGGAATATGGGTGGGGAGAGGTGCACTGTTCTCCTTCAGTTTTAGATCCAATGAATGAAAGGTCCAGGAGGGAGTCAACGTTATTTTAAAATAGAAACGTTCAGAGTCTGAAATCAAGAGCAGCTGTTTACAACGAAGAGAAACTGGCAGAACAGTGTTCACTGACACAACATTGATGTCACAAATATCGATGTAAAAAATATCGATGAAAAAATTAAGACTACAAAAATAGACTCCTTATACTTCAACAGGTAAGTACAACAATATTGACAAAAATATCGATGTAAAAAATATGGTTATACAAAATATCGATTTTTATATATATATATAAATACATATTACATATATTAAATACAATTAATTTTAACAAAATAAATTACATTTAATATACATTTTGACAAAGTTTAACAAATAAACTTCATTTTAAAAAGTTAAACATGCAAACATAATAATTTCTACATATATATTTTCTTTAAAACAATTAATAAACTTTTAATTTACATTTATTTTATAAGTTTAAAATTATAGAAACATTTACAAATATATATACATATATATAGCAATAATTTAAAATATAATGAAAAACATAACATTCTATTATAAATTAAAACATTAAACTATTTAAAAATATTTAAACTTACATTTTCCAATACAGTCAGTGCAACAGTAGGGAAACTGTTGGATCGCGGAGAGGTAAAAAGTATTATTCCAACTCCAATAAGTGCAATAGTAGGAAAAGTGTTGGATAGCGAAAGGGTAAAATTTACTATTCCAACTCCAATGAGTGCAACAGTAGACTAAGGGGTCGATTCCGATCCGGTAAAATGCGCTCCGAATCGTCGTACGGAGCGTTTTTTCCCCGTACGAATCATACCCGTAAACGTCCCGTACGTACGACGAAGTACGATCCGTACCAGGAGCCGAACTCCGTACGAGTCGTACAGGACTCCGTACGACTCAAATCTCCGTACGAGTCTCACTCGGAACCCGCTGTACATGACATCACTACTGTTCACGGCTGGTTTTTACGACCCAGCAAGTACGATTCGTGTCGGGTACGCACCGTACGACCCTTTTCCTACGGGAGCCGAAAACAGTCGTAAACGCAGAGTTCGCGCCGAAACAGGTACGGAACGCCCCCCCCCCGGGTACGGCACGTACCCCGCATGATCGCAGGGGTACGCGCCGTACCCCTGTGATCATGCGGGGTGCGTGCCGTACACCCAGCGTACATGGGGTACGCACCGTACCCCATGTACGGTGGGTGTACGGCACGTACCCCATGTACGCTGGGTGTACGGCACGTACCCCGCATGATCACAGGGGTACGGCATGTACCCCTGCGATCATGGGGGGTACGCGCCGTACGGTGTGTAGGTGATCGTGCGCTTTTCCGTACGAATCGACGTGTACCGTACGAATCGCGACCGGGTCGGACGATCGGGATCGGAATCGTCCGGTCGTACGGCGTCCGTACGAGTCGTACGGAAACGGCTCTGGATACGAATCGTACGGACGGGGATTTTACCGGATCGGAATCGACCCCTAAGTGTTGGATAGCGAAGGGGTAAAAATTACTATTCCCACTCCAGTGAGTGCAATAGTAGGGAAAGTGTTGGATAGCGGAGGGGTAAAATGTACGATTCCAACTCCAATCACTGAAAAAGTAGGGTAAGTGTTGGATAACAGAGGGGTAAAAATTACTATTCCCTCTCCAGTGAGTGTAAAAGTAGAGAAAGTGTTGGATAGCGGAGGGGTAAAAATTACTATTCCTACTTCAGTGAGTACAGTAGGGGAAGTGCTGGATAGTAAAGTGATACAATTTACTATTCACACTCCAGTCAGTTCAAAAATAAAAACTATTAAATGCATATATATATAAATATGGTAAAAATACCAATATATTTAATATTAAAAATAAAAAACAAAACATATTATAATATGAATTACATGACAAATACCTACAAATATTATATAATAAAATACAAAATAAACTTCAAACAAATAAGTATTTTTAACTAGGAAATATTTACAAACAAAAACATTAATTATTACATAAATGTATATATTTTATTTCCTATTCCACACAAATTGCAACACATTTCTAAATTAAAACTAAAAGGGCTTCCATAATTAGCACAAATAAATGACAAATTAAAGAAATATGAACTAGAAAAATAAAACTAATAAAAATTAATTAACTTCCCACACTTTGACCCTATAATCCCCACAGCAGACACCTAAATTAAACTGTAAAAGAATTAATTACGCAATTAAAATTTATTTTCAAATTAAAACCTATTGCTATTATACAACTAATTATAAAGTAAGGAAAATGTATTTAATACCCACCCTTTACCCCTTTAAAAGTAAAAACCGCACACACAAAAATAAACAATTACCCCAAATAATTATCAATTAATTAGTTACCAACTATTTATTAATTAGTTAAACACAAATTACTTCCCAACCTTTATCACTGTAAACCCCACACCAAACACCTAAAAGTAATTGCACAGTTTCCATATTTAATGTACAATTAAGAAATCAAAATTAATTAACATCTAATTATTAATTATTTAAACATAAATTACTTCCAGCCCTTACCACATTTTATTCATTTATTTATTTTTATTTATAAAGCACCGAAATCGACCCCGCAGGGGTATCTCCGCGCTCTAGACGGGACGCCAACAGGAGAAACCTAGCTGTTAAGGGGCAGAGGTAAACAGAAAGGTCTTAAGCTGTTTCCTAAAAAGAAGATGATCTATACATTGTCTTAGCTGTACCGGGAGCTTGTTCCAGTAGCAGCGTCCCAGATAGGATATGGCCTTCCCACCTTGCCTGGCTCGTTTGACTCTAGGTACTGTAAGAAAATGTTTAGATTCTGAATGAAGAGACCGTCGAGGAGTGGAAGGAATACATTTATCTACCAGGTAACTGGGGCCAGAGTTGGACAAGACCTTGTGGATGGTACAGTAAATCTTAAACCGCACACGTTTCCGTATCGGAAGCCAGTGGAGCTGACAAAGCAACGGATAGAAGGCCGTCCTGGGTGGTGCATTCAAGATCAAACGGGCTGCCGTATTCTGGACAACCTGAAGACGGTCCAGGGCGGTCTCGTTAGCTGACAGCAGGAGACTGTTGCAATAATCCAGGCGGCTTAATACAAGCGCCTGGGTAAGCGTCTTCCTGGATGAGTCAGGGAGCATGGGAAGAATACGGCGTAATAGACCCAATACATGAAAGCATGAGCCGGCTGTCTGAGCAGCATGCTCTTTCATGGTAAGGGTCTGTTCAATGCGCCCGCCTACATTTTTCACGCAGATCTTAGGGGCAGGAGGGGTGCCTAGATCTGAAGGCCACCAATCAGGGGACCACAATAATTGAGCTTCCCTAAAAAGCATAACTTCCGTCTTTCCCACATTGCACTGTAAAAAATTACTTCCCATCCACTGAGATATATTTCTCATTCCCTGGGAGTAGGCGGCCTGCACCGAAGGGGTAAACTTAGTGAAAGGAAAGAGCAGTTGGGTATCGTCCACATAGGAAACAGGGATAAACCCCCAATTCCTCAACAGATTGGCCAAGGGAGCCACATAGATATTAAACAAGGTTGGGCTCAGACAAGAGCCCTGTGGGACTCCCTTGGACAATTCTGTTGTAGCGGAACAATATGGACCAAGGTTAACCGCCTGGGAGCGAGAGAAAATAAAACTCGTCAACCACTTAAGGGCCAGGTCTCTAAGTACAACCTCCTCCAATCTCCCAAGCAAGATCCTGTGCGAAACCGTGTCGAACACGGTAGATAAATCCAACAGCACCAGAATCGTAGAATGGCCTCTATCTAGGGTCATCCCGATATTGTCGGTTACCTCTAGTAGGGCTGATTCTGTGCTGTGTTTGGGGTGAAAGCCTGATTGAGATGAATCAAGGCTGCCCGTTCATTCGACATGGTTGGAGAGATGAGTGTTTATGTGTTTCTCCAAAAGCTTTCCTAGAAAAGGGAGGAGAGAGATAGGCCGAAGATTGGAAAACTCAGTCAGCCTTGGCGTTCTTACGTATAGGCATAACCTGTGCTGCCTTGCATTCCAAAGGGACCACACTCTCTCACAGGGACAGGTTGAGGAGATGAGCAATGGAGGAAGAGAGGTGGCTGGCAAGAGAAGCAGTGATTTTTGCAGGCATATGGTCCTGAGGTGACTCCGACGTAACCTAGTTGATCAATAGCTCAGTCTCAGCTTGTGTCACCGGGGGAAAGCTTCCCAGCAAATGAGTAGCTACTTGCCCGTTTTTTACGGGAATCGTAAGGGCGTCCGAATGCTCTCCTAATTGAACAATTTTGTCATAAATTGTCTCGATTTTTTGTGAAAACAACGTGCTGATGTCATCACACAATTTTTGCGTCGGGCCGTCATATTCTCACAACAAGCCTTTTGATTCGAAACCCATAAACCCACAACATGCTCCTAAAAGTAATTACACAATTGCCATAATTACTATCAATTAACAAATAATGATGAATTAATCAAAAATAAATTACTTCTCACCCTTTACCCCTATAAACAGCACAACCCACATCTAAAATTAATTACGCAATTCCCATAATTAATTTTCAATAAATTCATTATTATCAATTAACAACTAATTATTAATTAATCAAAAACAAATTACTTCCCACCCTTTACCCCTATAAACCCCAAAACGCGCACCTAAAATGAATTACACAATTACCATACTTATTTAATTAATATTAATTAACAATTATTAACTAATTAATAATAAATTACTTAACACAATTAACACTATAACATATCAAGTAAATGAATATTAATAAATGAAAAAATAATCAGTAATTATTTTTTTTTTAAATCTCTTTGCATTTTGTATAAAGCAAGTTCACAATTACAAACAATAAACTCAGACCTTCACACTACCGCATTCGTCATCCCAGTGTAAGAAATAGGCTGTTAACACAATATACATAAAATTGTTACAAATCCTGAAGTCAACACACAATACATATTCAGCTAATACATTCAGTCATTTGGGTGGATAGATAGATAGTCCATTAAGTACTTCCAATAGTCTTTTGGTCTTGATTTTGCGGGTAGTTCCTCCTCATAGATGTTTAATGTATCACGGCAGTAGGCCATATCATGCAGCCATTGTTTCACACTAGGTGTAACTTTACTGTCCCAGCATAAAGAGACCCGTCTCTTAGCAAGCAATAACGCCACCATACAATATTTACGTTTCAAGGCTCAGACATTATTAAGCAATCCCAGCAGGCAGGTGCGAACATTGCAATCGACCACAGTCCCCACCATCTCAGCAAGCAGTTTGGTCACCTTCTCCCAATAATCCCAGATTTTGGGGCAGTTCCATGCCAAATGAGCAAAGTCTGCAACTTCAAAACCACATCTTTTACAGCCCGCTTCTGGACGCAGCCCATACTTATAACGTTTTGTAGGTGTATAGTATGCTTGATGCAAATATTTAAAATGTAAGAGCCTTAGATTCCCATTAGGCGTGAGCATTTGGGTCAGAGAACACACAGTTTGCCACTCCATCTCAGTAAGTGGGATATCAAGCATCTCATTCCATCTGTTCATAGCCTTGTGTGTATTGTAATCTATTTCATTCTGTGCTACATTTAGAGTCGCGACACTAAATGTGTAGTGTTTGGTGAGGATATGATGAGTTGCAGTGTGTCTAAATGAGGCGGTTCAGAGGGAAAACTTGGGTATAATTGCCTGATAGCCTCCTGTAGTCTGTGGTAAGTGAACCGAAATAATAACGTTTGATTTGTGATGTACGATAGCTCTTGGGGCTTTTTAAACACCCCCTTGTGATAGAGGTCCCCGAATGTGTCCATTCCCACCTGTCTTAGTTGGTGCATACCTACCTCCTCGCATGTGACAGAGATGGCAGGATGATGGTGCAACGGCAAAGCCGGCGCATAAAGAGGCAATTTATTCGGAAGCTTACCAAGTCTGTTCCACGCTTTGTTAGTTGTGTCAATTGTGTTGATATATTTAGCGTGGAGCGGTGGTCTATGATGTGTGAAAATTGCTGTTAAAGGCGTGGGTAGAGCATCACCTTCTTCCACAGCAGTGTGCGTCAGGTATGGGATTTCATGGTACCAATAGGTGGCGTACTGCGCCTGAGAGCATAAATAATATAATAAGAAATCAGGTACACAGAAGCCGCCCTTGGTGTATGGTAAGGATTATGTGCGCAATTCCACGCGTGCCTGCTTGCCTGCCCAGATGAGTTTGATTACCACTGATTGTATTCGCTTGAACACCTCGCTAGGGGGGGTATTGGAACGTTGTTAAAAATATAAAGAAATTTAGGTAATATGACCATTTTCACAATGGCAACCCTATCTGCCAATGACAAAGGCAACTGAACCCAGCGGGCGACTTTATCTTCTAATGCGGTTAATGCTCGTCCATAGTTGGTTCGAATGACAACCTCGGGGTCTCTATGGTACCAAGCCCCCAGGTATTTAATAGGGTCAGTTTGCCATTCTAAGGGGAATTCTGTGGTGTGTGGCAATGTGGAATCAGTCAGAGCGATAATAGCTGACTTTGACCAATTAATTTGGAGCCCGTATGCCTTCCAAATTTTATATATTCCCGTAACAGCGGTGGTAAGTTCTGCTCAGGGTCCCGCACATATAGCAGCATATCATCTGCGTACAAGGATATATGTAGCGGCCTGTTGGGAAAATGTAGGGCAGATGCACGATGCTCCAGTCTAACCTTACAAGCCAGGGGCTCGAGGGCTAGAGCAAACAATAACGGGGACAAAGGGCACCTCTGTCGTGACCCACGCCCTATATTGATCTGGGGAGACACATATCCATTAACCCGGATTCTCGCCACCGGTTGCGCATATAATAATTTTAACAATTGTAAAAACATCGGCGGGAACCCCATCCTCTGCAATACTGTTAGCAGATACAACCATTCAAGCGAATCAAAGGCCTTGGCGGCATCTAACATGACCGCCACTGTTTTAGTATCCGGCACCAGGTAATGTAAGAGGGCAAACAGCGTCCGCGTATTATGCGTGGTCGCCCTGGTGGGTATAAAACCCGACTGATCTGGTAGGACCAGATTTGTCATTAGCGGTTGCAGCCGCGTAGCTAGCAGTTTGGCTAGAATTTTAGAGTCAACGTTAATTAATGATAAGGGTCTGTACGAGTCACATAACTCAGGGTGTTTTGCCGGTTTCAGAAGCGTAATAATCAGTGCTTCCCGCAGTGTGGGAGGTAATAAGTTTTTCTCAAAAGCATCCCCGTACATTTCAACCAGGCGAGGAGCAAGTAGGTCCACATACGTTTTGTAGAATTCACATGTAAACCCATCCGGGCCTGGGGCTTTGCCATTAGGTAACGATTTAATTATCTCGGTCACTTCCTCCACCGTAATTGGCAACGAAAGATATGCCCTCTGAGTATCCGAGAGCCATTCAATTGCCACATTCTCTAAGTATTTGAACACCTCAGCCGGTTCTGCCTTAGGTTGCGACTTGTATAACTCGCTATATGCGCTTACAAACCCTTGAAGGATATCTGTGGTGTTCTCACAGACGGAGCCATCCTCGTTTCGTACCTGCAGGACTGTTGGTGGGCCGCGGCCTTCACATATTTTAGACGCCAACATCCTCCCTGGTCGTCCCCCCTCTCCAAAAGCTCTTGCAGTCTGGCGCTTGAGGACATATTTAAGCTCATCATTGGCAAAAGACTGATAATCAGTCATCACCTGCCTGATTTCCCCCAGTAACAACTGGTTTTGTGTTTGCTCATACTGCGTCTCCAGCGCTCTCAATTTAGACTCGCAGCGTGCTATCTGCTCCCGAATGTCCCTTAATATCCCGACAGTGGTGCTCATGCATACTCCTCTTAAGGAAGCTTTGAAAGCCTCCCACAAGAGGCTTGCATCTGCCGTAGAAGGTGCATTCAACTGAAAATAATCTTTAACTGCAGTGGCTATGGTGTCAGCATAGACTGTGTCGGTCAGAGCCTTAGCATTAAATCTCCAATGGTAGGGTGGAGGCTGATACTGTGGTATCTTGAGGGTCTACACCCAGTCGGCACCAGTTGTGTCCTGTGTTCTGTTGTGGACGTGTTGCGGTTTGTGCAACATTGTTGTCAGTGTTGCTGTGCTCTGCATGTGTGTGTGCTGCATTTCGGGGGTGTAGCACCTGCTGCTCTGTTTTGCTGTCCCTTATCCCTTTTCTGCGATGTGCCTTTGCCTTCTGTGCTTATACAGTGCTGAGATGTTGCATACTTGGGTACATTGGTCTCTTGGTGGGAGTTGGGGTCTGGGGCATGGTTTGTCCGCAGATGTGCTCAGCTCAATTGTGCATGTGTGTTATTGTGCCCATCTCCCCCCATCCTCCCAGTCCCTGGTCGTTACTGACCCTGTTGCTGTTGTGTATGGTCATGTTGAGCAGTATCAGGTCCCCCGACTCAAGTCACCGTCTCCCCACTGATGACTGTGGACACCATTTCCTCCATGTCATCCAGCTCCTCATGTGGCGCAGGACTCCCACCTCCAGGTGCAGTGCTGCATTCTGGCTGTTGGCGAGTTTCAGCTTGGTTTTGCACTGGACGTCTTTCCAGCGCCTCTTGACCTCTTCCTTTGTCCTTTTCAGCACTCCCACTGCATTCATCTTGTCCACGATGGCCTGCCATAGTCCATTTTTGGTTGTCAGTGACACAGTGGAGGTGGCCAACAGTTGTTGATGGTGTTCTACCACCTCTGTTATCAGGATCCTATTTTCCTGCAGACTGAAGTGCTTCTTCCTACTCTTCTTCTCCTTGGGCTTCCCTGACCCCGAGGTCCCAGGCAGGTCCTCAGGGGGCTTGTGGGGTTCTGGTTCTCCTCCGTACTTCATCCAGTGTTGTGCTTTGCTGTTGTTTGGCATTTGGTTGTCAGTTTTTTTTTCTACTATTATGGTGATTTTTCCAACCTGACGAGTGTGGATTGCAGGCCTGTTGCTGGTTTTCACTGATTTTAGTATCGCAGCTTTATTTGCGTTCGCGTTTTGCATTTTTGCGGCGTGGATTTTAAAGTGGTCAGTTGACGCATTATCTGGAGACTATCGCATGGTACTGCCGCGTTGAGAATGCTTGGTTAACACGTTGTCATTTTCCCACGATGCACTGCGATGTTGGAAGTTGCATTAAGTAACTTTCGCAATGGTTATCACACGTTCTTGAGAATATGCCCCAAAATCTAGACTGAAGGAGAATACATCAGAAGAAGGAGATAATGCACAGGAACAGGCACAAGAAGCGGCAGATGGCGACTGGGGACTAAATTAGACTCCCTCTCATATCGGATGGACAGAACGTCTGAACGAATAGACAAGCAGGCAGAAAGGCTAGTGTTGGCTGAACGCTGAGTCACGGAGGTGGAAGAAGCACAGACGGAAATAGACACGGAACACAAACAAATAGGAAAGGTACTACAAGTCCAGCAGGACAAGACTGAAGACCTTGAAGCGGGGTCCCGACGGAACAACTTACGAATCACGAGCCTTCCGGAGTCGACCCAGACGGGTAACATGGAAATATTCATCGAGAAACTGTTGGTATGTCTGTTGGGAACTGAAACGTTCCCTCCTATATTCGTGGTTGAGAGGGCACACCGCTCATTGGGTCCTTGCCCCGCTTCTGGTGCAGCTGGAGGTGGACTGGACGACCAGGACTGATCTGCGAACAGCATGTTTTACTGATAAGAAAGCCACTTACAGGGGTGTTCGGGGGGCAGGACTAAGGTGCTTTGGGGAGTCCATAGCTGAGGCTGAACGGAATAAGCTAAGGTCAATTAGTGAGTACCACATAGACAGTTGTATTACAGTGTTGCACACAGGATAATTTGCGCTGAGTGAGAGTTATGATAAGTTTATTTTTGTTAGAAAAGGCATAGTTATGTCGGGAGGCAGGGGCATTACATTGCAGACACACTAAATTTGACTGATGGCGGGCGGAGGGGGTAACACAGTCCGGTTAGGTCCAACTACCTTGCTGGATGGACAACATCTGCCCATGAGTGTATCACACACCTTGGGAGTAATATTGTTTTTGGCTTAGAGTTGTTGTTTTGGGTTGATGAATATTCAGATGGTGAACGGGGAAGGTTTTGAGGTATTCCGCCATGGCACAGTTGGGGTAAGCCTGGCGTGGGTAAGGGGAGGAAGGGGACTGAGACTGAGGATGTATTGAGATTCACGAACTGTTTTCATTCTAGTACAGCTTATTTGCATATACAGCAGACAACACTACGCAGATACTACACACCCCCATGACGGAGCCCATTAGGTCCAGTGTTAGAGTAGCGCGTTGCACGGTTAGAACCCTCACTTGGAACTTGCGAGGCCTCAACGACCACAGTAACCTCAGGAAAGTTCTGGTTTACTTGACTAGACACAAAATTGATGTTGCATTACTGCAGGAGACACCCCTCCCCCTCAACAGCCCCAAGCTGCGCAGTAGGCGACTGCAGGGAAACATACATGCAGTGGGTTGCACTACACATGCATGAGGTGGGCATACTTGGGTAAATCCCAAGTCTACTCTTAAACTCGAACCACTAGACACAGACAAGGAAGGGCGCTATGCGAACTTCACATGTAGGGGGAAAGGCATGGAACTACTTTAGTTAACATATATGGCCCTAATTTTGGGAACCCCAAATTTTACGTAGCACTGTTAGAAAAGGTTAACGGGCACAGTAAAGAGCAGCAGCTCTGGGGAGGAGACTTCAATTTAGTTATGAATCCACAGAGAGACAGGTCTGGAGGGCCGGAGAAGCATATCACAGTGGCAACATGCACAGTGGCAGACGCAATGGCATAGTTAGACTATGTGGCGTCAGAGATATCCAGAAAAGGGGGTATACACACTACGCGGCGTATCATGACTTACATACCCGTATAGATTACTTGCTGGCTGCCAGGTTGCTACAAGAATGGACTCGAGACTGTGAGGTACTACTACGTACGCTTTCGGACCATTCCCTAACACTACTTGTCCTAGACACCCTTCAGAAAATGATTTCTGCCTTTACATGGAGATTCCCACCCTACACTCTGCTGGATACTGTCTTTAAGGTAGAACTGGCTGAAGCGATTGAAACGTTCTTTGACTGTAACATAGGGTTGGTGGGCAACTTCTACGTGGTCTGGGAGGCGTTCAAAGTATATATCCATGGTATCACAATGACCAAGCACTCCGGGGTACTCAGAGCGCTAGGTAAATGACTTGCAGCTTTGGAACGTTCGCTTACTAATCTAAAGGAATGGCTCTTGGCAGGGGCTGACGATAATGTAGCGCAGGGGTTCAAAACACAATTAGGTGACTATCATGAAACGGCTGATGCCGAAATAAAACACCTAGTTAAATCCGCCACTGCTCACACGTATGTAGAGGGAGACCGACTGGGCGCGGTCTTGGCTCAACTTTTAAAAAAGCGGAGAGAAAAAACAATAGTAGGTGAGATCAAAACAGTTGAGGGAGACACACTGACAGACGAAACTGCCACAGCAAACAGGTTCTGGCAATTTTATTCCAAGCTATACTCCTCCCGTAGTGGTGGCTCTGAGGCTGAAATCCTAGACTACTTAACACATATGAAGCTACCTTGGGTTACGGACAAGCACCGTGAATATCTTATGCGGCCTCTGGAAGTAGAGGAAATTACTACGGCACTGGCAGACATGAAATCAGGTAGTTCGCCCACAGTAGACGGTTTCACAGTTACTTGTTACAAGGCATTCAAGGAGTTATTGGTGCCACATTTGGCCACTCGCTTTGACGAAATGAGTGTGACAGGTGCTATGCTGCCCTCGATTAGGGAGGTGATCATAGTCGCCATCCTGAAGCCGGATAAGCCCCCGGACGAGTGTGCTTCCTATTGTCCGCTTTCATTGATTAATGTAGACACGAAGATTTTTGCAAAAATTCTGGCAAACCAGCTGGTCCCACTGGTCCCATTGCTGGTCTCACTGGAAAATGTGGGCTTCATTCCAAGCAGAAACCTAACTTACAATTTGAAAACGGTGTTTTGAGCGGTACAGCACACTCGGCCTGAGGTGCAGGTGGTGGCAGTCTTCCTCGACATGGAGAAAGCCTTCGACTCTGTGGAATGGCCCTTTATGCGGCATGTCTTGACCCGGATGGGAGTGGGGAGTGTCTTCCTACAGCTGATAGGGGTACTATATAACTCACCCTCGGCCAGAGTTAAAATTGGTAACCTGGTGACGGAAATCATGTATGTTTCCAGAGGTACACAGCAGGGTTGCCCTCTGTCACCTATATTGTATGTGCTGGTGGCGTAACCCCTAGCTTGTGCACTACGCGAATACCACAGATATAGGGGTATATGATTTCTGGGCAGTGAGCTGATAGTGTCAACTTACTCGGATGACACGCTGCTATATGTACGGGACCCTGAAAGTAATCTGTCCCCTGTTCTGAGGGAGGTAGTGAGATTTGGAGCGGTGTCTGAACTCCGTGTTAACTAGTCAAAGTCTATAATATTCCCCATCACGCTGGCTATGACCCCATTCAAACCTGACTACCCGCTGAGGTGGTCGTCAGACTTGGTGAGGTACTTGGGAATCAAGATCCATACGGACTCTGAGGTGGTGTTCAGGATAAACTATGGAGTCGAGATTAGTAGATTAGAAGACGAGGTGGAAGGATGGATTTGGTTGCCAATGTCCCTGTTGGGTAGAGTTTTCATTATGAAAATGGTAAAATTGCCCCGTTTTTTGTTTCTCTTCACTAACCTACCTTTGGTTCTCCCTTGCTCCTTTTTTCGTCAGCTCACAGCGTTGATGATTAAGTTGGCTTGGGCTGGCAAGCAGATGGAATGTACTTACATTGCCATACCACATGTGGGGTCTGGGCGCGCCTGACCTAAACCTACATTATAGGGCAGTGCAAAGCGCACATGCTTATCATTGGATGCAAGGCCCCCCAGACACACCACATCTATACATAGAGAAAGTGGTGGCGATCCCTCTCCCGCTGGAGTGGTGTCAATGGCTACCCCTGTGTCGGGACAAGGGAGTTACACATGCTCTCAACTTGATAGGCGTGCGGATGATAGGGGACTTGTTTGAGGGGAACACAGCAAAGAGCTGGGAAGAGATGGAGACCGTAGAGTTGGAAGTAACTTTCCTCACCAGATTTCAGTTTCACAGAACACGGCAGGCGCTGCTGAATATCCTGGGCAGCGACTTGTCGGAACCACCGGAACTGGCTCCTCTAACCTATCTCATAAAAATTGACTCGCCGACCCGGATAGTGTCAAAAATATACAAGCTAACTAAGAGCCACAGGGAAAACCATTACACTAAAGCCCGCTTGGCGTGGCAGAGGGTTTGGGCAGGGACATAGATGAAAGTATGTGGAAATACTGCTGCGAGAGCACAAAGGTATACACCAATTGATTCACTTTAGGTATCTAAACAGGGTCTATTACACCCCAGTGAGATTATGTAGGTATTGACTGAGGGATGGGGCAGATTGAGAGCTCTGTAGTGCTCAACAGGCAGATTTTGTTCACTTGGCCTGGCTTGTCGGGCGATATCCACATTTTGGGACCTAGTCTTTAGGGAATTGGGACAAGTTACGAATTTGACACTTTCTCCAGAGCCCGTGCTGGCCCTGCTGGGTTATTCCAAACCGATACCAACAGGGGCCCGAAGGTTGGTTGACATGGGCTTGCTATTAGCTAGTCGCAGGGTATCGATATGCTAGTCATGAGGCCCGATCCCTATGATAACTCAGTGGTCAAGAGACATGATGTATTGCAGCATGCAAACTGAGACCTTCAGTGAGCTCCTACCGCCACGTAGCAGACCTAAGAACTTCTGGACGCTGTATAAAACATATATGGCAACCAGGGACAAGGATACTGACTCAGTTGCAGTTGTAGACCAAGTGGCGAGAGCGAACAGTCCTGCTGAATAGTCACACGGGGTCTGACTCGGCCTTGTTCGCGAGTCATGATGGCTACTTACTGGTAGAGCGGGGAGAATTTGTTAAGCAATATCAGAGCCTGCCGGCAAGGGCGTTCTCACATGTAGTGTTGAATGGGGGCCGTACATATGTAATTGCAATTGCTATATGCATAGAAACTAAGTCTCTTGGTTGTTTTGTAAAAGCCAATAAAGTACTTTTAAAAAAAAATCATTTTTCACTACAGCATGGCCTACCACTGCCATAGAATAACATTGGAGTCACCTTATTACATTTAATGAGTGTTAATTTCCAGATTGGAGCAGATATTCAGTTCATCTTTGGTGCCTTTGGAACTGTAATGAAAAATTCTCATGGTGAAGTCGGAAAGCTTCACATTCTATGGTAGTGAATGCCTGCAGTTCACACTAGGGCTCTGTTGGATTTTAACTTTTTTTGAATGAACTGTGTGTTCTTTTTTTAACTCTGTATAGCCTTAACAACTGGGGCTTTTTAGACAACTCTGTCTACGTGCTTCATTTACCTGACTCTTCCGCTGGTCCCCGGTCCGCCACGGCAAGTGCCGGTTGAGCGGAGGGACTGAAAGCAATTTGCCAGCATCACCTGATCGGAACACCACTCTAGCCCCGCCCCCTTCCGCCATTTAAACCACAGTAGGCGGCGGACGTGCGCAGCTTCACATTTCTATGGTAGTGAATGCCTGCAGTTCGCACTAGGGCTCTGTTGGATTTTAACTTTTTTTGAATGAACTGTGTGTTCTTTTTTTAACTCTGTGTAGCCTTAAAAACTGGGGCTTTTTAGACAACTCTGTCTACGTGCTTCATTTACCTGACTCTACCTGGTCCCCGGTCCGCCACGGCAAGTGCTGGTTGAGCGGAGCGACTGAAAGCAATTTGCCAGCATCACCTGATCGGAACACCACTCTAGCCCCGCCCCCTTACGTCATTAAAACCACAGTAGGCAGCGGACGCGCGCAGCGGCGTGCCGGCGGCATGCCGAAGGCTAGCCCGTCTGCGCCTGTCCGTGCCAGATCGTCGCCTGAGCCTAGACCCCTGCCCATCTTCTATATTTGCTTGGTAAGTTACTGACACCATGTTGTGTTACTCAAGTAAGGAATTAAGGGCCATATTATCAAGGAAGCTGCGGTAGTTTATCGCCGCTTTACCGGCAGGAAACTGCCGATAGAGCGGCGATAATGGCCTTGATAATATGCGATTCGAATTTCAATCGAAGCCCAGGTTAAATGTGCACACATCTAACCTGGGCATCGATTGAAATTCAAATCGCATATTATCAAGCCCATTATCGCCGCTTTATCAGCAGTTTCCTGCCGGTAAAGCAGCGATAAACTGCCGTAGCTTCCTTGATAATATGGCCCGAAGAGCTTTAAACCCCCTCAACTTGCAGGCCCTTGTATGCTCTCCACAAAAGGACCTATCCTTGGCTAATTAGCAATCATTTCTCCCTAATTGCAGAAGAGCACAACCACAGAAATATGTTAATGCCAAGTCACTAGTCTCAGACGTCATTAGCACCCCCACCATAATTAACGCTCTCTACTTTAACGCCAGGTCTGTGCCCAAGCATGCATTAGAACTTTGGAGTCTCATGGAGGCCGAGCTGCCAGACATCTGCTTTATCACGGAGGCATGGCTGCACAGCCTGGCCTCCTCTGATGTCACAATAGCTTTTCCGCCACAGTACCACCTGGTTAAGACAGGACAGGGAGGTAGGGAGAGGAGGTGGCATTGCAATCGCTACCAAAGTTCCCTGTGTGTTTAATGTTTTAGAATCCTGCACCACTGCTACACTAGAGATCCTGGTATTTAGACTGGAAACTCCAGATACTGAAACATGGGGAGGAGCCCTGGTCTATAGACCCCCTGGTTCTAGAACTACCTTCGTTAACCAGTTGCTAGATACTATTGCATCTTATGTACTTGCAGTCAATAACTTTTTATTAATTGGGGACTTTAACTTCCATGCAGATTTAGTGTCTGATCCTGGTACCTGCCATCTAACTCAAGCTATGGACACACTTGGGCTAACACAGAGGACAGAGGGTCCTACTCATCTAGCTGGTCACACACTAGATTTAATATTCACAAATTCAACCAAATTAACCACCTAACCCCCAGTACCTCTATTATGGACTGACCACTATCTATTGAAGTTTAGCATGTCCATGAACCTCAACAGGAAAGTAGACCCTAAGAGTGATACTTTAATTCGGCCATGGTGTAAACTTTCCCCTGAAGTGTTTAACTCGCATTTTAAGCTCCAGCTGATCTCGTCTTTGGAGAACATGGAACAGGCCTCTAATATGCTGGATTCTGCCATTGTGGTGGCATTGAACAAAGCTGCCCAACTGTCCAAAGTAAGAGTCAAAAGTAAAGCTTCTCCATGGTTCACGGATGCATTGAAAATTGATAAGAAATTAAGTAGAGCTGCTGAACGTAAGTGGAGAATCAATAAAACTGAGGAAAACCGGAAGTCATATAAGAATCTTCATTGTAACTACATAAAAAATATTAAACCAGCTAAGAAAACCTACCTTACCCATAGAATAAATAATGCCGCCCAATCAAGCAAGGAACTCTATAAAATACTAAAAGAATTCTCCGCCCCCCTGTGTGGAACAGTCTTCCTTTCTTCCCTCGCAAAAGTGGGTAGATTGCATTGCATTCTTCTTTGATAACAAAATTAAAACTATCTATTCCTCTTTTCCTCCCGATGACCTTGACTCCCACGATTCCATCAACAATCTACCTGGGCTGGCCCCGACCTCTGTAGCGAGTAATGTCCCGGTGCTCATGGAATTCGATCCCATAACCACCACGGAAGTATTAGAAGGCTTTACTAAGATCAAATCCGGTTCTCCTGCTGACCCTTTTCCCCCTCATGCCTGTACCAAGCTTATGCCTTTAATTACCAATGCTTTGACCCTAATTTTGAACATGTCCGTAGAACAAGCCAGGGTTCCTGTGAAATGGAAACAAGCTTATATTAAACCCATTCTGAAAAAAACATCAGCGGATCCCAACCTTTCATCTAACTATCGCCCAATTTCCCTCCCGCCTTATTTTGGAAAGGTGTTAGATCACCTCATCAATAAACGGCTCACTGTCCATCTAGACAAGCACGGTCTTCTCGACCCCTCACAATCCGGCTTCCGGGCTTCTCATAGCACTGAGACGGCGGTCATTGGGGTCATTGACAGCATTAGGCTTACCTTGGAGAAAAAGGAGTCCGCGATCTTGGTTCTTTTGGATCTGTCTGCCGCCTTTGACACCATCTCCCAGTGCATTTTGAAACATCGGCTGTGGGAGGTGGGTGTCAGAGGTAAAGCCCTTGCCTGGTTTGAGAGCTATCTGGCTGACAGGTCCACTACCGTGGTTGCTGACGCAATTACGTCTTGTAGCTACCCAGTAACTGTTGGGGTCCCACAAGGATCGATACTCAGTCCCATGTTGTTCAACCTTTACCTCACCCCTTTTGCGAGTTTCATCAGAGCGCATGGTTTTCAGACCGTGTCTTACGCCGATGATACCCAACTGCTGGTTACTTGTGACTCCGAACCTGGTAGCACCCAAGTCCGCTTCAAGAAATGCATGGTTCAAATTAACAAATGGATGAGTGCCAACAAGCTACAACTCAACAGTAGTAAATCAGAAATTATTTTGTTTGGAAAGGCCGCAGAATTTTGGTCGCCTGACTGGTGGCCCTCTGAACTGGGCACCTGTCCTCTTCCAAAACCAGTGGTACGTAACCTGGGGATTACCATTGACAATCCCCTGTCTTTGAAACCCCATGTCAATCAGGTGTTAGGGGTTTGTTATGGGTTTCTACGCACTCTTCGTAAAATCTTTAAATGGCTACCCACTGAAGCAAGGAAACCATTGGTGCAAGGGCTTGTTATCAGCCGTTTAGATTACGGTAATGCCTTGCTTGTAGCTTTGAATGATGACCTGTTGACCAAGCTCCAGATCCTTCAGAACACGGCGGCGAGGCTGGTCCTTGATCTCCCTGGGAGAGCTCCATCTGCCTCGAATCTCCGGACTCACCACTGGTTCCCAATTTGACAAAGATGTCAATTTAAAATGTTAAGTCTTGTTCATAAGTCAATGTACGGGCTGGTCCTCATTACTTGAAAAACAAATTGATATGATATGCACCTGTTAGAACTTTAAGGTCATGGTCCAAGCCATATCTTTCTCAGCCCCGCATCCGAACCTCACGTAATGGAGGTCGCGCCTTTTCTTACCTGGCTCCCTCGCTGTGGAACAAACTACCCGAACACATCTCTTCCACTACGGATCACAAATGTTTCCGCGAGAAACTAAAAACTTGCCTATTTCCTTAGCAGCCTATAGTTGTGCACTGTTGGTTTAATCTACTGTTCTTTATTTGCTGCGAGCGCCATGAGACCTCACGGTGATATGTGCGCTATATAAGAACGTTTGACATTTGACATTTGACATTTTAAATTACAGTTTTAAAAATAGCACTTTTAGAAAGTTGGCATTTCATGCCATAGCCATTTATTGCCTGCTGCCTGTCTCTGAGTCACAAGAATGGGTATAGCTAACAGTTGGGTTTTGTGAATTGCTCCTAGACAGCCACCCACAATAGAGAGCTTAGGTGTGCCTGGATGGGCCCTCACTGACAGGATGAGAGGGTGGAGCTGGACACAGCCCTACGTGCACTTGAATAGGCTTAGCCCTGCCTCAACTCAAAGGGCTACATAACCTCTGTAGTTAATCTAGAGCCAGGGCAGGGAAGGCAGGAAACCCATACACTTCGAAGGGAAACCTCTAGAAGCTTCTCCCGCTTCAAATATTGGACCTAAGGCACCAACTATTCAGTACACTTCGGAACCTGTAGAAACGCTGCCTAGAAGAAGAACTGATGTACTGTTGAAAGGACTGCCACTCTGTTGGACTGCTGCTCTAAATGACTGCTGCCCTGCTGTGCTGACCTGATGCCTGCTGCCCTTTTGCCTGGGTGAGAAGGACTATATCTGCATCTGTTGAACCCAGGACACAGAGTGACTCCAAGGGCTTGTTGGATAGCCTCTTCACTAGAGCCTCAGGAATAGAAGGCTCCAACAACCTTGAACCCAGCACCTGTACTCTGCCATCTGTGAATCGTACCGTGCCAAGTGGTACCACCCCAGTCCAAGACCCTTAGAAGTATGCCTGAAGGTGCTCTGGCAGCCCATCTGTGGCTCCAGCAGAACCGACCATCTCCTCCACTGCGCGGCACAATCCCAAGCAGCACTGATGCATCGCTCCTGTTGCAAGGATTCTCTCAGTGCAAGAACTCAGCATCAACCTTGCAGCCCGTATCGGAACACTTGCTGTGCGAAGTTTCCCAAATGCAGGGCTTTGCATCCCAACTCTCTCGGCGGCAGCCTTGACGTCGACGCAGGTTCTCGCATTGCAGCTTGGCAGTTCTTCCGAACCGAAGCATCGCTCGACTGTGCAATGCATCCTCAACGCTGCACTTCACATCGCAAGCCCTCGTCGACAGGATCCTAGATGACAGCGCAGGATCTCGCAACGCAGCTCTGCAGCTCCTTGGAATCGATTCATCGCCTTGGCTACACAATGCATTCTCGACGTGGGACTTCACGATGCTCTGCAACTAGGACTTGAGGTACTCTTGTTCAGCAGGCCTAACTGGGCTCCTGTAGCCAGCCCACACTCCATCGCAGTTGGCTTGAATTTGTGACTTTGATCCTGTCATGCATGACCAAACATCCACAGTAGTCGCTTTTTGGCACTATTTTTCCCTGAAATCTTCAAAATTGCACATCCCTAGTTCGACTGATTAGACGTTTGTCATTTTGGTCTTGAGTTATTTAATAAAATTTACCATAGTTTCCTATATGGTTTGGGATTTTTCTTGGAACCTGGAACAACCTCCCCCTCTGCCTACGACAGACCCAGGACCTGCTGGCCTTCAGGAGACTCCTCAAGGCCTGGCTGTTCGGGCAGTAGCAGCACCCCCCTCACACAGTGCCTTGAGATTCTCACGGGTGAGTTGTGCACTCTACAAATGCACTGATTGATTGTGTTGGGTTTTCACTTTATTACTGTTTGAACCACTGCCTAAATACTTTACACATAGCCTCTAGATTAGGCCCGACTTCTTGGTGCCAAGCTACCAGAGGGTTGAGCACAAGTTAATTTGGGTTTACTTGTGCATGACCCTTCCAAGGATTGTGGTGACTGCTTGAGTTGTAAATGGAGGCAGCAGAAGTGTTGTTTCCAACGCATAACATATACTTAGAGGGAGTCCTGGGACAGACTCTTGCTGATGATTGGATGGCTCTGCTGTCTATCTCAGTTGTCTCCTCTTGATTAGATTGCTTTCTTCCCTATTCTTGTGTTTGTCCCACTCAGAAGCATTTCGATCTCATAGTGTTCTGATTGGATGAGTTGTATCCATCCACTCCATATTGTTCATGATTTTCTTTTTTATTTCCTATTGAGCGCTAAATGGTAGTGCATTTGCATTTGCTCCTTTGTTCTCCCCCTCATTTTCCAGCACCTCCCTACATACACTCTCTGTGCTATTGCCTCCACCACACCCTGAAACTCCAGGCCTCCCTGTCCACCCTGCTACCTATTGTTTTTTTCATTTTTTGAATCATTATTATTAAAAAAATTTAACGAAGGCCTTTCACTGCAAAGTGCTGTCAGACTACATGCTTACTCTTTAGGTTTCACCTGCACTGCACTTGTGCTGTGCTTGTGAAATCTATTGTATTCAATATTAATCTTAAAAGGAGCTTACATCTCGCCCCTTGCATTTCATTGGTTTCTGTGCTTGACATTTATTTTTGCTGTGTTTCTATTCGCTATAGCATTCTGTTTCCTGTTCTTTCTCATGTCGCGCCTCGTGTGCCTTCTTATCAGTATCCTGTCTCCCAAGTACTGTTTCCTTGCACTTTGGGGAACTTATTTTTGTATGTTTTGCCTGCAGAGCGCGTGCTTAATGCCTGTTACTTTGAGACATACATCTGTACTTACGTTCCCCTCTTGTCCCTCGCGTTCATCCACACTCCTTTGTGTTTATTTACCACCCCCTTCCTCGTTGCATTACACACAGAGCCATCAGTGATGAGTAGGTAGATCAAAAACAGCAAAACACATCATTCGGAAATATCTGAAACCAATCACACAAAAGTTAATTGCTCAGCTTCATAAAAATCCAAAGTTTGTTCATGCCGAACATTTACGCTGTGCTTGCAAGAAAGAATGTCTTTGTGTCTTTCAGTTGCATGCACCCTGCGGGCAGACAGTCATGTCGATAGGACATTTACATTCAACTTGGTCTTGTGCGTTAAGAAAAGAGCTGCTGTGTGCATGCATGGTCGCCTGTCTGCTAGCCGCGACTATCTGTCTACCTGGCCTGCACCTGCAAACGTGTTGCCTCGCAGAAGCTCAATCCTCTTCAGAGGGGAAGGACCTCACTAATACAACCGCATACATGACCCCTGATCCCGCCCCAAAAATGTCCTTGAACCCGCCCCCACCCATACATTACAATATTACAACACAATACAAAACAATACAAAGCATTGCAATAAACGATAACCCCCTTAATTCAACACTTCCCTTAAACAACCTCCTCTGCCTGCCTCTTTCACAACTGTAAATCACCCAACGTGTCTAACCGAACTTAAAATAACCTGCCTACCCTTTTCCTGTCGATAACCCAACCTCAACAATGCCCAAAAACCTCTTCCAACCATGGCAAACTTCTAATAACCCCTTCCAGAAAGTGAAGGGGGGTGGGGGCTACCCCCGCCACCTTTCTGCCCCCAAATAGGCCGCTAAAAGCCCCTCTACACTGAATGCTGCTGGACGTTTAGACACCTAGACAGAACCTCCCTGATTTCCAATAAATAAAGGTCCATGCCCATCCTCGACAAATGCACCCCGTCATCTCTAAAAAATTCAACAGAGTCAAAACGTATATCCCTGTGACTCACTCTGCCAAAACCCATACCTCTAAAAAACCTAGACATCTCCGTGTTAACTTTCCGCCGAGCCTTCGTCAATGGTCTTAGGGTTCACAGCACCCCTCCACCTACTCCTAGGCACAAACTCTGTCCGCAATACATGGCAACTCGACCATTGCTCCTTCAGCAGTGTCAAATCCCTCTTCAATGCCCTCATCAAGACAATTCCCTTGTCCCTACACAAATCATTTTCGCCTAAATGGATTAGTAAAACATCCAGACACCTGCCCCCTGACATCCACCTGTTTAAGCCGGGAATGAGTTCCCTCCAAAGCATCCCACCTTTCCCATGCCAGACAATGCGAAACAAATGTTAAATAAAACCCAAATGTGCCCCAAAATAACTCCAGCCCACCTGTACGTGAGCCAATTTTACAAAAGAGTGTCTCACTATCCATATGGAAAGTTCTTCCGCTTGAGGGCCGGCCACTGAACCTGAAATGAGAGAAAAAAGAATGAGCCTCACAAAGAGGGAGATGATGCAGGCGCCTCTCCCGCATTCCGTCTAACGTAGCGTTGAAAGCATTCAGAGTACCAGCGCCCCAGCCGCATTATATCGCCCCTGGACCAACCCCTGTTACTCGCTTCCGTTGCTGCCCTGATTCAGAATGAATGCGTCCCGTAACATGCCCCCTCCAAACCAATGTTGGTTAATGCCTTTCTCCGTCCATCACCACCCCCTTTTGTACCGCTTTGGCCGCCATAAGTGTGGCAGGGTATGCTCAGACGTGAGTCCCTTGCTCACTTTGCCACTGGATTCAAGCAAGCCGGGCTGAAGACGGCTGTAATGCCAGAAACCGGTCCTCGGAAGCTTGTTTCCGGTCCAGGGAAGGCATGGCTTGGCAGTTCGGGCTGGACTGTTTCCATGAGGCACAGGGTCAGACTGATTTGCTTATAGCCATGTCTGAACTGGGGTGGCAGAGTGGGCTAAAGAACGGTGATGGATCAAACCCAGATCTTTTGACTGGGTGTGAGTGTTTGATTGGTTCAGATGCTCCGTCCATCACCACCCCCTTTTGTACCGCTTTCTCAGAACCATGCACAGTTGATATTCCGTCACACTCCGCCCATCGACATATTTGAAAACCACCTTGTCTCCCTCACCGCCCGACATCTCCCGCCATTGACCGGCCCATTGCAGCGGGCACATCGCCCGTGGCACTGGTGCTTCCAACTTGACCCCTTTTTCCCTCCCCCTCTGATCTGTTTTAGATCTACCCAACCAAATCTGGATACCGGACTCCAAAGGTGTCACATCCCGCCAACATACACCCCCTACTGTTGCTCAGCAATTAGGATACTCTAAATGCCCCGAAAAACATCCACACCATCAGCTTGGAGAACAAACATGCCTCAAAATCATCTCTGCATACCGCTGTTAAAACCTCAAGCAACCTAGATAACATCTGCCAAGATAAAGAGCTCCGAACGGAATGCCCCCCATTCCCTGGCCCAACCCTCCAACATTCTCCTCCCCACTTCACCCGCTTACGGGGATTAGCCCTATAACAGCTTCCCCATGAATGCTATGCCCACCAACTTCCCAGCGATGGTAACCCTAGAAAGACCCCGATCAATGTGATCTAAGATAAACTGAATGACGTCCTCGAACCGTCGCCATAACTCCGACCACCTCCGCGCCCCCGATGGCAAAAAATCATTCTAGGACAGTTGATATGCTGAGCACGTGGACGCTGACAACGAGCCTACCACCAACCTTAACATCCTACGTTGCCTACGTACCACAGATGCGCTGGCCTTGGGGTCGGTGTCCACAGAATCTCCCCCACTGCGAACAAGACAAAGCATCAGCTATGTCATTGTCCACACAAGATACATGCAATGCCCTAAACGCAATATCATGACGAAGACATCCTAACACAAAAACTCATAACAGTTTCAATATTTGCTTGTCCCTCGCAGACTGTCTGTTCACAATGTTCACCATTGCCATGTTGTCACTCTGAAACAAGACCTTCTTGTGCGCTGGCTCCTGTCCCCAAAGTGTCAGTGCCACTACCAGCGGAAAATATTCCAAAAAGGCTATCCTACGAACCCCATCCTTCCACTTCTGCGGCCACTGCTCAGTACACCATCTACCCTGCCAAAACAGGGCAAAGCCTTCACTTCCTGCTGCATCAGATAAGATTTGGACATCCCAATTGATGTTGTCCTCCCTTGCCAATGGCACTCCGTTGAAAGATTACAGAAAAACTTTCCACATGCGTAAATCCTCCTTCACACCTGCCGACAGGTGTACGTGATGGTGAGGCAGATGATGTCCTGCCAGTGCTCGCCCCAGCCTCCTACAAAAAGTCTGCCATGCCCTGACCACCCTGCACACAAAATTAAGATGGCCTAAAAGCACCTGTATGTCCTTCACTGTCACTTTCGGTTTAGAGACCATCCTCTCCACTAGCTCCAGCATTTTCTCCTTCTTATCTGCTGGCAAGCGAGCCGGCATAGCCACAGAATCAATTTCTATGTCCAAAAAAGACAGAGCCGTGTTGGGTCCCATGGTCTTTCCCGGTGCCAAGGGCACCCCCATTTCATCCATGAGCTTATGGAAAGTATCCAGTGCTGTCTGGCATTCCGTGGAGCCCAGTGAACCGACAAAGAAGAAGTCATCCAAATAATGCCTCACCATTGAGACCTGTGCGCTGTGTGAAATACCACTGCAAATGGTGCTAAAGCATTCAAACAATGCGCACGACATAGAGCAACGCATCGGTAAAGCTTTGTCCATGTACCATTTACCCTCGAAATGGATACCCAGAAGATCCCAATCATCTGGATGGACTGGAAGCAACCGAAATGCCGACTTTATGTCACATTTTGCCATTGCTGCAGTTGCGCCTGTGGGCACTACCAGTGACATGGTACCATCAACTGAAGAGTATGAAACTGAGGCGCCTCCTTATCAATAAAATCATTAACCGAGGCCCCTTCCGGCCAGGACAAATGCTGAATCAATCTGTATGGCCCTGCTTCATTTTTAGGTACTACCCCGATTGGCGAGACAATTAGGCTCTCAGTTGGCTAATCCTCAAAAGGGCCTGCCATCCTCCCCTCCCGCACCTCCTTGGCCAATTTGTCCCTCACTACCTGCCTGTGCTCTGCTGCTGATCTGAGATTATCCGCCCACCGTCTCTCCCTGAGAACAAGATAACTGAGCCGAAATCCCCATAGAAACCCTTCAGCCAGCACCCTCGCATCCATGTATCCCTGCAGGCCCTCTTCCAACTTTTCAAGGTCCTTTGCCCCTCTACTGTTCTGAAATTGCTTAGATTGTCCCCCGCGCTGGCACCTGGCTGCTGCCACTGCTAGCCCCCCTGTGGCTGCCCCCCAACAGTTGACCAAAGCATGTCGCCCGCTACATTTTGAGTATTCATGGCGAAACCTTCAATATTCTCACGTGCACATGCCTTTGTTAAAATCCCAGCATGCCCCTGTTACCCCAGACTGTGTTGCGGCCGCGCCTCCCACCCCTCTCCGGGTGGGCTTCCCCTGAAAGGGCTGGTAGACTATCGGCAAACCACTGGCTGTAAATATTGTCCCCCCCCCTCCCGGCCCCCATAGTGTGCTGCCATAAATGTGTGTCTAATTCTCCCCATTTTTCGCCTCTGGGTCCCATGCCATACGGACGCAAAACTCCTCATCGTACTGCGCCCAAGCATCATACCCCCCGCCCCCGTGATCTGCGCATTCCTGTTTACGTCCATGTACTAAAACATGGCCACGCAGCGCTCCAGGAACTTCTCACAGTACACACTGGCGTAAATCAAACACGCCGCCGTCAAATTCTCTATGGTCAAAGGAACTTTAGGCCTTTTCGCCAGCTCATATTATTCCTCCTTAGAGCCCTCTTTTGACCTGATTTCCCTGTGTAATAGTTTTAGCATTCCAACACACTACCCCTTCCAGATACACTCCTTGGTAGTCAGCATTAAATGTGCACCCAGGGGGTTTCGCACCCCCATATATGGGAGCTTCTTAATTTTCAGCTCCTTGCTCTCCAAGGGCTCTTTACTCTCCCCCGCACCTGCTTCAGTGTTGGTCCCGCTCTCAACTTTGAAACTATTCGGGCTCCCCCATCCTGTGTCCCCACCCCAACATCCACAATGTATTTACCTTTTTGCAAGCGACCATCATTCTCCCCCGTCCCCTCTCCTTCCCTGTTCCCACAGACACCCTCTAAGGCCTATGCATCTTCTAAACGGCCTTACCTGGCTCTAAAGAGAGTGCACGCTCCGGCGCCCATCGCCTGGCCACCGACGCTCTTCCTTCCTTCACCGGGTGAGTGCGCTCTCTTCTTGCCTTACCATCGGGCACATGTAAAACTCTAGAGGACACAGGAGACTGCCCCCCCTCATCCCCAACCTCAATCAACTCCCATTCTTCGGGGCTCTCCTCGTCATAGTCCAGAACAATTGGCTCTTCCCCTGGAGCCATTCATGGGATCTCTCGTCCCTGCAGGCCTTACCAGACCCCCTATGTCCCTCCTGTGTGGGAGCCAACTGTACCTGCCGGTACCCCCCAAACCATCTGCTCTGTCCGAAAGATACCTTGCCGGTGCTGTGGTCCACCTAGAGAAGCATTGCGTTGGGGCCAGTGAGGCCGTTCTGGACCGATGCTGGGTGCGCCGTGTGAGGCTCCACCCTCCCTTCACCTCGGTGCCCCTGGGCCGCCCCTAGCCCTGCCGTGTCAGCTGCGACGCAACGCTCCTTGCCCTGCAATGAAAATGTTTGGACTGATGTGCTGGGTCCCTCAATTCTAGCCCCGGCACCCCTGCCCCGCGGCGTCAACCCCACAAACACCCTTGAAACCTCCTGCTGTGCCCACACTCCTGGGCCCGCCCCCTGGGGAGAATCCCCCTTCCTCCTCCTTGCTCCACTTTAGCATGGCAGCCAACACCGCTGATGCAGGGCCCACCCCCTTACACCCACTTCTGCCCGACCCTAGGCCTCCGAGCCTAATCCCAGTTCTCCCCTGCCATCACCAGAAACCCTCTCCCATGCTAACCCGCCCGCCTCCGAAGCACCCTCTTGCACCAACCAAGGGCTTGCCCCTGACAAAACCCTCCTGCACCCACCGCCCAGTTCCCACCCTGACCATGCCTCCCGCCTCCTCCGCCCATCCGGGAAAATATCCAAACCCTCCTCCCAGTTCTCCCCTGCCATCACCAGAAACCCTCTCCCATGCTAACCCGCCCGCCTCTGAAAGCACCCTCTTGCACCAACCAAGGGCTTGCCCCTGACAAAACCCTCCTGCACCCACCGCCCAGTTCCCACCCTGACCGTGCCTCCCGCCTCCTCCTCCCCATCCGGAAAAATATCCAAACCCTCCCATGACCGCTCCCCTCCTGCTGGATCCAGCTCACTTCCAAAGTCCTCCCCGGACCACAGCATAGCACTCAGACCCCCTCCCCTACCCCCCCAACCCTCTAACTCCCTCTCCTCCCTTCCAGATGCCCCTACCCCCTCCCCCCGCTGGCATATGCCACCTCCGTAACCTCCCACCCCCCCAACTGGGTCCATTCACCCTCCCCCTCGAACTGACCCCCACCGTACCAGACTCCCAGCAACTGAGTAGCCGCCCCACCGTGTGGGATGGCCCAGCAGCCATGGCCCCACATGACCGATGGTCCTTCTCCACCTCACAGCCAAAGTCCCCTTGAAGAGCCCCCACCGGCACCGTAATCACCCCACCCTCCTCGAAGCCTGAGACAACCACATCCTCCAAGACCACAGTGGCCGGTACACCACTCTCCTCTCAGCCGCCCTACTCCATATCTGCAGCCGATTCCGCCTCCTGAAAAGAAGCCTGCAGCTCGCCTTCTGCCACACTCGCGGCCGCAGGCCCGGCAGCGTAGCAGACCTCCTGCCGCTTCAAAACTCGACCGTTAGCATTCCGCCCCCTGCCACCCCTTGCATGCATCGCGGACACAGACTGCGCTCTCGGTGGGAGCCCAGGAGCCAAAAAGTTACCCCAGGGCTCCTCCAGAATTGCTGCCACTCTTCCCACAGACATCCCACCCGTGCCTGCATGTGCCCTCGGGGGCCCGACCGACCCGCTCGCGTCTTTCACAGACGGGCCCGCCTCACAGCTCCCCGCCTGTATGCCCGCACCCAGGGCCGCCCTTTTGCCACACCGGCGGCCCCTCTCACTCACCGGGGACACCTTTCGCCTTTTCTGGGACGTGCCGACCGCCACCGCCGCAGCTACTCCTGCGGAGACCTGCCGCACAGGGTGTACCGGCCCCGCAGGTTAGCCGACCACGAGGTCCATCTTCCCAGCCTCGCTGAGGAGCCTGAGGGCCTCCAACACGTGATAATCCTACATCGCTCCAAGTAAACTTGCCATGATACAGAGGAATAAAGAAACCTAAAGCACCACAACCACCGCTGAAACCGAACAACTACCACTCCAAAAACTAACTACCACAAATACTCCCAGTCACCAGCTCACCAAACCTAAAATGGTGGCTGGGAGAAGGAGCCCAAAGCATTTATGCTTGGGCTCCTTTTGGGCTACAAAAATTTCCAGCCCAAAACAAAATGTCCGGCCTGAAGTCCACCCCCCCATCCCACCTGTCCTCTCCGTTGCTGCTTTGTGAACCGGCACTCCTTATCTAGTGAGCAGCTGCAGCAGTTGTCATTGTAATACCTGATGCAAACAAAATAACCAACTCGGGCAGGGAGATCTAACATTTGCCCCCACTGCCCGACCTCCCTGCCCTCCCATCCACACATACAGCCTTGGGGCTCCTCCAACCACACCACCTGCAGCCTCGTTGCTTCCGCGCCCTACTGGTGCTCCACAGACCCGACCAGTCTCCTACCTCCCTCACCCTTCTGCAGCCCCCATGGTCTATTGACCCCCTTTTGGCCTCAGCTCTTCTTGGACTTAGCCACTCTGTTGCCTATGGGCTTTTCCAAGCCCCTCTGCTGGTCTCCCCTGCAACCCAAGCCCCCCTGCCGCCGCAGTTCTCCCATAGTTTTGTGCCGCTTTGCCACCCGCTGCCTCAGGGCCCCTCTGCAACCCGAATATGCCTTCCCTGAGCCCCTTTCATGCCTAGGGGTGTCAAGTACGTTATACAGCACTTCATTGGCATCAGGGCAATGCTTCATTTGCATGAGGTGCTACTTGTGAACTCTTTATTTAACATCTCTTTACTCTGCTCCCTGTGATTTTATTTTGCATTTGAGTGCTATTTCTGAATTGCTTTAAGAGTGCTTTTAGGCGCTGCCTGTGTGTTACTCTGCATACTGCTTCCATTACTCTTACTATTTATTCGTATGTGTGGTATCTCTGAAACGCTGCTTGCTACCTATGAATTGTTATAATTTACATAATGGTGCAACAAGGGCATTGTTAACATGGGACCAGGTCTTAATCTTGCTGCTACCTAGGAATTGCTTTAAGTTTGCATCTACTGGTCCTTTCCCCAGATCTCCGCTTAACTTCTCATGTAGGATCGGAGTGCCTGTCTTGTTTTCCCCTGTTGTAGACGAATCTAGGACTCTAGTTAAATATTCCCGATTTATGCCCTTATGTGGTTATATCAAATCATATCCTTATATAGGCATAAGAATCATACCCATATTAAGACATAGCCAATGCAGTCCAAATACGGCAAGGCTACTCCCATAGACTCCTAGAAAGCACAACGTGTTCTTAAACAAACCAAGCCTCCAGCAGCCCAGGAATTCCCCCTGCTTCTGTATTGATTTGTCCTAGAACTCCCGGAGTCCTGAAAGAACTGTCCTGAAAGATCTGCGAGTTCTTAGTGACGTCTTATGTCCAACCTTACGTCAAACTCGGCACCTTCCAGGTATAAATATACCAGCATCTGCACTAGCAAAACACACAGTGGTTTGGAGCAGATCGACTATCTACTTGCCCGACGCCCTGCTGTAGCAAGTGCCGAAGGAAGCCGACACTCCCGTTGATGCACTGAGAGAGACGCTGTCTTTTCTCCTGCCGAGAAATCCAGCTCCAGTGTTTCCCTGTCACCCTTGCGGGTTGCTGGGAGATCGAGTCCTGAGAGAGAGATAGAAGACCTCCTTCATTCTATAACCAAGGTACGGAGCTGATTAGTCCCTTAGAGAATTCTTGATTTAGATTCTTGGCAGAAACTATCTTAACTCAAACTACATCTCACTTACTCCTTCCCATGTACTAGGCTTAGGTTAGGTACACCGGGGTAGGCGTATCTTAGAAGCACCAGTTGAGTACGTTTAGTCATTATTTTATCATTGCATGTATTGTATCCATTTTAAACACCGTATGGCTTAGAAACCATACCATGCTTTTACAGTATTATTTTATAGTACTCCTTTTACTGTACGCACTTTACTTTATAACAAGTATTGCGATTATAGCAATTCACTTCTCTTGCATGAGAAAGAAGACTGCTCAATAAATAATCTCTTTTACTGAAAACGCCCGTCTCTCTGTTTCTCTGCACTTCTGGTGAAACTAAGCATGCATGATTGACTGAGTAAAATAGCTACCTATTGTTTCTGCGACTCTGGAGATATACTCCTTATTCTTGAGGGAGCAAAGTTGTCATGTTTATGCGGTTGTCAGAAACTAATCCCTTCTTGTGAATTCGAGAAAGTTTCTAGTGACCTCTGAGCTAGCTGGCATTCATAATTAAGTCTAACATATTCAATAGAGACCTAGTCGACCTAGGTTCTACGTCTAAACTATCGTTTATGTTATTCCAATGCGCAGAGCCTATTGGAAATATAGGAACTACACTACATGGCGCCCAACGTGAGGCAAGGCGATAATTTATCGCTAGATACTAGAGTAACTCAATCGTGCTTTTCACACAGACCCCTTTTTCACGTAAAAACTCCAATAGACGTCTGGAGTGGGTGAAAGGTTATATCCGCCAAAACTTAGTAGGAGGAGAATCCTATGAATTAGTTTTTGGTTTAGTCAACGTTGAAGGATACAGTGTTCCAAAATATTGTGCACCTAATCTTTGCTTCCTTGAAACTTGCGCTGCAAACTTTCTGTCAGCAAAAATGTCGGAGAGTGATGACGAAAGGGAAAGAGCTAGAATAGCAGCTCAAGCAGTCTTAGATGACACAGGCTCCAAAATGACCCGGAGGCAATATTCATCCCGATAAACATAAGAAGAAGTATTATTTACAAACTTATAAATAATGGACTATCATCAAGAGGTGGTACAGTCATATTTGTGGCAGAGGCACATGGAGATCGGCAGACAGAGGTATTCTATTCATGGATAACTTTTCCAGCAGCAAATGCTGTGGCACACGAGTTACAGCTGTACTGTACCTTCCCTGCCCTGTACTGTACCTTCCCTGCCTCGCCCAGTCGTTTTATTGGAATTGTTGCTAGCGCCGGCGGGCGCCATCTTAGGTAGGGCTGGGGGTGCGCTCTAGTCGCGCCGCCCTCCCACCCTCCTAACACTCTATAAAATGTGTATTCCGGCCAGACGGCGCAGCGGGCTGGCGCAGCGGGCGCGCCGGATGCGCGCCGAAGCCGCGCCTAAGCCAAGCCCGTCTGCGCCCGTCCGCGACCGGACACGGCCCAGGGCCCGAACCCCTGCCCCGACCAGCAGAATCACTTGGAGCAGGAATGAACTGGTAAGGTACTCATTCAATGTGTGTACTCCAGGACTCCACAGTATGAGAGTAGGGTTGAATGATGGGTGCCGTCACTGCCATTTTCGCTTCCACACAGGGAAAGCAGATAGTAAGACTAGTAATTTCTCCTTGTCCTGCGGCCTCATTAACGTGAGATCATTGAGCTGTCATAAATATGATGTACATGAACTTCTCATCGATAAAAACCTTGACCTACTGTTCATTACAGAAACATGGCTTGATTCCACCTGTGACCCTGATATTATACAGGCCTTACCAGAGAATTATCAGATGGTCCGCCTGGACAGACCGAAAGGCAGAGGAGGTGGAATTGCGATCGCCTATAAACAACATTGGGCCTGCAAACTTGAATCAATCTGCTTGCCAAGTTGTGAGGCGGGCTTTTTCACCATAACAATTGACGGTAATACAACTCTAAAAGGCTTGTTAGTCTACCGCCAACCAGGTCCTATGTCCAGATTTAAAGGCAATCTGCTAGAGTGTATCACTGAAACAGCGTTAAGAAGTGATAACTTTTTGCTGCTAGGTGACTTAAACACACATCTAGAAGATCCACTAGATAAAGGAGCGATGGAGCTCTGCGAGGAATTGAATACCTTACAGCTAGAGCTCAAGGGTCAACTTCCCACACATAACCGTGGGCATCTGTTAGATCCTATATTTGCTAACTGGGAGGATGTCCTGGCTGCACCCCCAGAGCCCCTGCCCTGGACAGATCACTTCCTTGTCCCGTTTGTCATTCACCTGCCTAAATACAAAGCTCATGCTTCCGCCCCTCTCAATTACCCTCGCCGAAGGTGGGCAACATTTTCCTTGCCAGAGTTTAATAGGGCTCTCATTGCGGAAGGGCCTCCAGGAGGCAAGGATGTGACAACAGCAAACAAATTGCTTAATGATCGTATTATAGCCGCTCTGGACTGTACAGCCCCATTGGGTCGGCTAAAAAAAGGTGCCCACAGACAGATAACCGCTCCCTGGTTCAGCGAGGCATTGCGTCTCGCCAAAAGGGACTGCAAGCGGGCAGAGAGACAATGGAGAGTGGCATATGAGGACTCGATTAAAGAAGTCTACCATATCAAGAGACGCATCTATCATAACAGAATCCGCATTGAAAAAGCTACATACTATGCAGACAGAATCCAGAGGGCAGAGAATTCCGCTAAGTAACTGTTTAGCATATACAAGTCTCTAGCCACCCCTAAAACTGCAAGTCTAGATAAAGATCACTCAGTAGCAGCATGCAACCGCATCGCTACTTATTTCGGAGATAAAGTGTCTAAAATCTACGCCGCCTTCCCTGAAATACCTCATGCAGCGGAAGAGCCAACAGATCTAGCAGCAGAGGAAGATGATCGTAATCGGTTACTTAACTTTATCACCCCTTTACCGGAAGAGCTAATTAAAATCTGTAGGTCTGTTAAATCTGGCTCTCCTCGACATCCCGCACCCCCTAAAAGATTGAGTGACAGTCTGGAGACCCTGGAACCCTACATCAGGCATGTGCTAGATGTTTCCTTCCGATCCAGTTCAATACCTGAGGATTGGAAACAGGCTGTGGTGCTTCCCCTCCGCAAGAAGCCCAACATTAGCTTCGAGAACTTGGACAATCTACGCCCCATCTCCTTGCTGCCCTATCTCTCCAAGGTAGCGGAGAAGGTGGCAAATAAACAGCTAATGACATATGTGGAGGAAGGCAACCATCTTCATCCTACCCAATTCGGGTTTCGGCCCCGTCATTCGACGGAGTCCGCCCTTCTGAGGGCTACCGAAGCCCTCAGGCAGGGTGCCGACGAGGGACAAACAATGGCGCTAATTTTATTAGACCTTAGCGCCGCGTTCGACACTGTAGCACACTCCATCTTGCTACAGTGTCTGGACAAGGTCGGGGTGAAAGGGGCAGCGTTGAAATGGATTTATTCATTTCTCACTGGCCGGGGTTTCCAAGTGAGGCAGGGTGACTACTACTCGGAGCGAATTCCTTTGGACCAGGGGGTGCCGCAGGGCTCGTCCCTGAGTCCAACACTCTTCAATCTTTATGTCGCTCCGATTGCCACCTTAGTAGAGAGTCACGGCCTCAGCTTGGTGTCGTATGCCGACGACACGCAGTTGGTTATCTCCCTATCGCGCGCACCCGGTCTTTCGGCGGACACCTTCAGAGCATGCATGCAAGACCTTGCTGCCTGGATGTCCGCCAATTGCCTCAAGCTCAACGGGGGCAAGACCGAGGTGCTGGTCGTGGGGGGCTGCCAGTCTGCGTGGACGTCGGCATGGTGGCCATCTTCCCTGGGCCCAACACCCATTCCGTGCCAAAAAGCGAGGAATCTGGGCATCTGGTTTGATGCCGCCCTCACCTTTGGCCCTCAGATCAACCAGGTGGTCGGACTATGCTTTGGGATCCTTAAAAGCCTTAGGAAGACACTGAAGTTCTTGCCTGTGAGAGCCCGACAGACCTTGGTACATGCACTAGTCACATCAAGGATGGACTATGGCAACCTTCTCTATTTAGGCACCCTGGAGAAGAACCTTAGCCGCTTACAGGTCCTACAGAACGCCGCTGCCCGATTGGTGCTTAGACTACCCAGAAGAGCTGCTTCTGCAGCGGCTCTCCGGTCCTTGCACTGGCTCCCGGTCAGAAGCAGGGTAGAATTTAAAGCACTTTGCACGTGCCATCGGATCATTAATGGGAGATCCCCTCTCCCTCTACAAGGACTTTTGACACCTTATGAGCCTCCCCGTTCCCTGAGATCTTCCGGCTCTGGACTCCTGGTTGTGCCTAAGGTGTCCAGAGCACGGATGGGGGGAAGATCTTTCAGATGCCTTGCAGCCGCCAGATGGAATAAACTGCCCATGGCGTTACGACTCGAGCCATCTGAATCAATTTTTAGAGCTAAGCTCAAAACTGCTCTATTCGCTTAGTTGATGCGCCGTTTCTGTATGGTCCAGTAAGAAAGTAGCTCCTTAGCGCGGGGACACGCCGTTGTTGCGTCACCATGCGCTTTACAAAACCCCCTAAATAGAAAAATAGAAATAGAGTTCCACTACTACAAAGCAGAGGAACCTCCAGCGGAATACGTTCCTTTCGAGGACGTTGAAATTCCACTAACTTACCAGGAGCATCTACTCTGGTTTAATGGCGCCCTAAAACATCAAAATCACATTACCAGGCTCAGTCCACTAGGTAGACCAGGAGCCACATGGCCGGTTTTAGCCAGCTATACACCACATCCTGACATTGAAGGAATGTCAGACGGAGAACTTTTAGTTCAGCTAAAACAATTAATTAAAATACATAGACAATTGGTCCAATATGTCATGCGGACTTTAACAGTCCAACCAGCAATAAAAATTCCACAGCACACCCCTCACCAGGGGAACACAAATAAAATTACACCACAGACTATACAATCAGTCATTGGCAAATTACCCGCAAAACGGGAACAAGTTCCGTTCTAGTTAGCTCAAAAAATTACTCAAATAGTGGCAGTATTTCCTGATAGTACACCTCAGGAAAAACACAGAATCCTGACAATCTGTCTACCAATGGGGATCGCACCACATGTGGAGGACTGTGACACTTGGGGAACAGTCTTTGCTTCAATATACACAAAAACACATGGTGTTCCGTCCATGGTGGTTATAACAGACGTACTAAGACAGATTCAAAATGAATACGGTCCGGAGCCTGCTTTAAATCTAGGTATGAAATTACTGAAAGACTTTAAGCAAGTCTCGGCTATACTACTAGCCAACATAAAAGAAGAAGCAGCATCTGTGGCGATCCGCCAAAAATGAAAAGAAACAGAAATAACAGACCAACCTTTTGAACTTGCCAGAATAATTTAAAAGTGCTATGAAGAATTAGGTAGAGATAGTTTGGGTGGGAAACCACTAAAACCACAACTAACTGAAAATCCTGAAAAACCCTTTATTAAGAATAATCTCAATACTCCAAAAAAGAAGTGGGATGGTAATAAACAAGCCACTCCCAGAGAAAAACAGTTTCAGTCCAGAGGAAGGTCTCCCCAATGGAGAAATAGATCTCCAGGACGAGGGGACAGGTCTCCACAACGGGAGCCCTCTGAAAAAAGATACAACCTTAAAAATAGGGACAATTTAAGAAAATCTGACAGATATCAAAATAATGATACACGTCCCTCTCGATCTTTTCAGACTTCCTCATAGAAATCAGAAAGAAGAGGATGGTCAGAACATAAAGAAGAGCGCGTCAAGTCCAAAGACAAGGAACCCGCTCATCAAAGTAAAAAATTACAATTTCCCAAAAAGAAGGTAGCTAGTATTAGAATAAAACATGCAGAGGATTCTGAGGACACAACTCAAGAACGGAGAATGGGCCCAGACAATGCTAGACAGCGCAGCAGAAGTGACCATAGCTCGCAAGATCCTGATGAATCTTCTGGAGACAGTGGACACGAATGAATACATTCAGGTGGAAACTGCAGACACCAGAGTTAGTGTACCCCATAAATTATATGAAATAACATTACGTATAGAAGGGGACAAAACTAGGAAAATAAGAGGTCTCTTTTGGGAGAATCTGTCTAAAGGCTATGATATCCTTCTAGCAGAGAAAGACTGGCCACCAGAGTTTGTCAGGGAGTGCCCACATGGCGAAGAAATGATTATGCCTGTCTTCTCATATCACATTCCATTTCATAAAAAAGACACATATGCTAGAAAATGGGCAGTGGCCCAAGCCCCTGCATTATATAAAAATCATGTAGGATGGGATGAGGATTCTCCTCACCATAAAATTCAGTTAAAAAATCAACCTACTGAACAGAGGCAGTATCCTGTTAAGCAAGAAGCTAAAAAACAAGTCAGGGATATCTTAGATCAACTTGAATACCAGGGGGTGATTGAAACATGCACCTCACAAATGAACAACCCTTTGTTTCCTGTCTCCAAACCGGACGATTCATATAATCTAGTTTTGGATTACAGACACCTAAACTCTTGTTGCAAAACATTTGCAGTACAAAACGCACACAATGCAGCACTAATGAATAACATTGTGCGTAAAAAATATAAAACGACATTAGATATTTCAAATGGTTTCTGCTGTCAAAACATTGCACCAGAAAGCAGGTATTTGACCGCTTTCTCCAGTATGGGGGCCCAGAGGCAATTTTGTTGCCTCCCCCAGGGATTCAAGAACAGCCCAGGATTATTTTCAGCCAGGGTAGCAGAATTACTACAAATGTATAATGATGAGGCATTATCTTATGTCGATGACATCTATCTTACAGATGAAGACCTGGAGACACACTTGAAAAGAGTGAACACCATTATACTTGGGTTCGCAACTGAAGGGTACAAATTCAACTTTAAAAAATCACGAATTGCCCACCTCACTGTCCTATTTTTAGGATATGAGTTATCAAGTGAAGGCAAAATCCTAGCAGACAACTTCTTAGAGAAGTGTGCAGTACTCCAAGCTCCAAAAACGCTGAAAAACTTACAATCAATTCTAGGTTTCCTGAATTTCGGAAGAACTTACATTCTAAACTACGCAGAGAGGGTTAAACCCCTCTACGAATTAATAAAACCTGATTTCAACCCAATTAATTGGACATAGAAATACACAAACATTTTTACGATCAATACAAACAGACATGTTAACTAAAACAAAACTGCAAGCACGCGCAAACGAACGCAACCTTGTAATCCGAGTCATCCCAGGAAGATGCGGATTTACGTACCTGACCTCTAATGAGGGAGAAACGGTACCAATAGCTTATAAATCACACTTGCACACACAAGCTGAAATGAAATTCAGTTCTACTGAAAAAATTCTGACTGCGGTCAAAACTGCTGTAGCAAAAGAAAGAGCCCTCGCACAAGGTAAACGTATAAAAATCGTTACACCGGTACCTGCCCTAGAGGCAGTAACACGAGCCAGCATTCCGAATGCTAAAGCTTTACATCCGAGATGGATACAATGGGTTAATCCTGTTGCTGCATCAGACGTAGTATACAAATTTGATCCTAACTTAAAAACGCAAGAGTTTCTCCAATACGAATATGAATGTCCTCTGCCGACTGAGATCATGCCTCTGGAACATTACGGCTGTATAATACATACAGACGGTTCAGCACAACCCACAGTTGGGGGTAAACAAGCATATAGTGCTGCGTGCGCGATTGTTAAAGGTCGTTGGCACAAAGTAAAATTTAGACCCCTGGTCACTAAAACTCAATCACTCGGAGACTGTACAGCTCAGTGAGCTGAACTACATGCTTTTAAGATGGAGCTTGAAAATACCAATCGCGAATTCCCCACACTAATAGTGTACGATTCGTATTATTGCGTCCAGTCTTACAATGAATACTTGCAGAACTGGGTTCAAAACGGTTTCAAAGATGCAAAAGGTGGCACAATCAAGCATAAAATGCTTTGGGAATAAGTAGTTATTTTACAGAAAGAACTACAAAAGACTCACGTGAAACATACACTGAGTCATCAACGTGATGGCGTTCACGTTGCAGGAATTCATTGGCTGATGAGGCCGTGAAAGCAGCTGTGCAAACGGCTTCCGTAGCTGCCATTACCCGGTCAAAAACAAAAATAACAGCGAGATAATGCAAGCTGTCGGTGCTTCAGTAAAAAGCAGTGGTAAGACACTCCCGAAAGGCTTTCCAGTAAAGTACTCACACAAAACTGATGCAAATAACGTTCCTTTTGCTCGAATCCCTGGAGTGGGGGATAGGGCAATTCCAAACATGGAACATAGGTTAGGACTAATTATAGCGGCACATGAAGGGCTTGCTTCTGCACATGCTGGTGTTTCCGCCACATTATCGTTATTAAAACAGAGATATTGGTGGCCACGCATGAGAAAACAGACTAAAAACTATGTTTTAGAATGCGAAATATGCCAAAAAATGAAGGTATCAACAGTGAAACGAACTGCACAAACGCCCCTTCTAATCTCAGATAAACCATTAGCATGTGTTTACCTGGACCACTGTGGTCCCTTACAAAGGGATGGCAACTATAAATATATCATGGTCGCAGTGGATTCCTGCACGAGATTCATTTGGATGTGGCCCCAGCGCTCGGCTGACGCCAGAACTGTTATAAAAGTTTTGCGAGTCTTTCTCGGCACATACGCAATTGGCATGCTACATTCTGACCAGGGTCCTGTGTTTAGCTCTCGAGCTTACAAGGAGGCCATGACCAGCCAGGGCATTGCAGGTACTCTAGTCCATTCCATCCTGAGGGAAATGCGGTAGTGGAGAGAAAAAACCGTGACATAAAGCAATCTATAACAGCGCGGGTATTAGGTTCGGGTGATGGGTGGGTCATACATCTAATATGTGTCCAACGTAGTCTTAATAATCTGCCAAGACATTCTCTGGGTGGAATCACTCCGTATGAACTTTTGTTTGGTACAAGAATGATAATCGAAGACCTCGAGAGTCAGACTTCAGTGGTGGAACAAAAAACCTTTGATATCAAAGATCGTTTGGCTGTTTTACAGGACTTAAATGAGACAAGAAGAAGTCTAAGTAACACAAAGCTAAAGCCAACGGCCACTGAAGAAAAAACACCTGTCCCAGCAAGACCAGTCTGGATTCCAAAGATTGGTGATCTGGTCAGAGAAAAGATCGTGGTGAAGAAGGAATTTGGGACTTCTTACAGGAAAGCAGTACCTGTCTTAGCAATCAACGGAACAAGATCAGTAGTACTACCGCCCCTTGCTGGTAAAAAGGAGAACAGAGTTGTATCAATCAACCTGGTAAAACCACAATCAAGGGGCCAATAATAAGTAGTAGGCCCAGTGGACTACCAAGATGTAGCAGAAGACCAAACCTTGCTACAATTCAAGAGGTTCAAACTGAGAGACTAATCACATTTCATAAACCTGCAGTGAATAAAGAAGGACTATGCAACAAAGCCATGGAACTTGTGCCTCTTGAAACTCAAATTGCAACAGTTCATCATGAAACACCTGTCTACAATGATGTAGCCTCTGACTATACTAATATGACAAAAGAAGAAGCAACTACAAAGATTAATAAGAATCCTGAAGCAATTCCAACAATTGACAGAACTGCATCTGGCTACGTCATCAATTTCGATGACTTTTCTGAAGATCCAAGTGAACATGAAGAAAAGCCAGCAAATAAAACTTTCAAAGAAAAAACAACTGAACTCTTTCATCAACTTGGAGAGACGTATCTGATTTCACCATGGATTGTATTGTGGATTGTGTTAGGTGTACTTTTCCTCCTACTCTGGCTCATTTTGGTTTTAAGCTTGGGAAGAATGATGGTTCTAAAGCCTCACAGATCTACTCACATTGAAAAAAAGAGAACTATCATCAGTAAACATCTCAGCCATTCCTATACCTGGTGGTGTAGCATGGGACGCTACTGATTACGACATCTATGGCCCGGTTGAACTCTTGAAATATCTACATCAGTTCAAGGTTTCTTTAAGTGACTTTGTATCACCTAGCACTTTCTCTGATGATTGGGACTTTGAAAATATTAATAATATGATGTCAGATTTAGAAATGTCAGCAAAATGTACAGAACATAATTATTTAGAAGGTTCATCAGATTATGAAGAAATGTATTGCTTTAATCATTATGGGCACCACTATTTGCATAAATCTGCTAATCCTAGAAATGTTTTCACTTATAATCAATGGGAACATTGTCCAACACCGCCAAAAGGCAGCTCGAAAACATTTTATGAGAAATTCCCATACTTCTCAGGGTTTAATAACACCGATCCAGAAACGTTTTGTTTTAAGATTATAAATAAGACAGGAATGAAAAACATATTGACAAATACTAAACTGATATATTCTGCAAAATATTATGAAAAATTGTCTACATTTGGTTTTGAATTTTGGAAAAACAACATTGAGACAAAAACTGTCTGGGGTACAAAAGACTTGCAGGTACAAGGTTTAGAATCATTATTCAGAGCCTGCATGATCCCAGAACAGATAATGTTCCTGAATGACACCATTCAACAAACAACCTGTCTTGGCCTAGCCAGGATAAAGGACTTAAACAAACCGTCTATACCAAAGCCCATACCTGATAGTAATAGCACTACAGATGTGGAGATAGAAGTATCCCATATTTTACACCTAAATAGAACTAATCCTGATTGGAGAAAATGGTTGATCTGGCCCACAGACACTAATAACTGTCAAGATAGATTCCTGAACAAAACACAGGGGTTCAAACAGAACAGGCCAGACCCAAGATATTCCCAGAGACAACATCCAGGGATAATAACAACATACAGTGTAGGCAAACTATGCCTCGAATGGCTACAGAAATCCACACTACCTGAAATTAAGCAACACTTGACCTTACTTAAAGAAGGTGCTGATTTGCGAGATTTCTTATTGGGACCTCGCAAACAACGTCAAAAACGTTTCATATACGCCGGTATATATGCTGCTTACAACGAAGCTTGGAAAGTAACGCAAATTGAAACTGCTGAAAAAATACGAGAAATTGATCGTATTAATTTAGAAAAAACACTGTCTGTAGAGGACAATGGGTTAATGACTCTGTCCTCCAGAATGTATTCACTGGACAGCATTGTATCATCTGCTATTGATATAATAGAACCGGATATGCTAATGTTACAACATGGCCAGTCCCAATTACGTTCTATTGTACAGTTAGGCTGGACGTTACAAAATCTCCGTTCAGGCTACGTGCCATGGCGTCTAATCAAAACAACGTCATTGTTTTCTGTCTTTAACCTTACAGATAAACAAATTTCTTTGGCACAAAGAGGGGCAGACTATACGGTGCTAAGCATTGAAAAACTAGAAAGATTACCTTTGACAATCTCCGAAAAAACGGTCATTGAATGGATAATACATGGCACCATTACAATTCCGATAACGACTTTTCAGTTTCAATATTGCCAAAAGCACATACCAGCGGGCCTGTATGAAAGGTTGGGTTAAGGGTACATCAAGTCAACCTGGAATTTACCTTACACACATAGATATTGGAGCGGGGGAAAAAAGAGGTATTTCTTAGTGGTAACGATTGTAAAAATTCATTGAGCGGTACACTTCTGTGTAATGGAATTAACTTGCATGGAGCCTGCGAAGGTTCATCAAATAACCTTTCATGCCACCTGCACGACACCCCTGCTACACAAATAGAGCCTTTTTTCATACAACTTTCCAACGGCAGTTACATTATGTTAAGTGACCGCAGCTGTTGTGGCATGTTGCCAGGAACGACCTATCTCGTCAGTGTTACATCCAGTGTCACTTGCTGTAGGAAAGTATTGTATCCAAACAGCAAACCAGACAAGGAGGCAACGATATGGCCTTTTCTGAATATCTCTTCTATTCGAATTGATACTTTAAGCAGAATGAAGTCCATTCTTTTACAAACAACTGTGCCTTTAACCTCTTCTAGAGAAACGTATGATCTGCAAGTCGCAAGGACAGCAGCAGAGATACATGCATTATTATCAACAAATTGCCCCGTGCATTTCGTAGAAATGTTAAGTCAAATCTTAAACATGTCTGATACCAGTGGCATCGCACATGTATTTAAGACAATTTTTTCGGGACTGTTAGCACCCTTTGAAGCATTCCTGAGCATCTTCCCGAATTTCGTGCACTCTGTGTTCGGCGGCCTGCCTCTCATCTTGGGACTCGTAGCAGGAATCTTATTTTTGTTCCTTCTGCTCCGATATGGCAATTCCAGTCACAGACAAAACTCAGGCTACAATGGAAGAAACGCTCCTAGCAATGCGATACCGAGATCGGATTACTACAGTCCTCGGCTTGGCTCAGCTAGCAGATCTGAATAATACTTGGTTTCTTTTGTTCAGACCAATCTGGCAAGATTGCATCCTACCTGTTCTACGATGCCTGCTCTGTGGAGAAGAATGCGTGTTAGACGTCTGTCTCACACTCCCATCAGCAGTACCTATGGATATTGATACTTTGCTTGGTTCGGTAACGGCTCATGCAACGTGTTGTCCCCAGCGGCTACCTATTCTGATGACGGCATTCGTTGAGACCTCACCATTACAACTAGGTTGTAGTGAGGTACAAGATGAAAGCGGCACACAGGTACAACTTCTGTGACCATTGCTGATCTAGACACCGATGACGGCAATGCATCTCACATATGCACTATTTCTACTTTTTCGGGCATGGTCCAACTTTCACCTACTGTTGTAGACAAATTCTTTGCCAGCCTATCTGAGTTAATGTTCTCTCCTAACAACGAGAATAACTTTTGAAAACATGAGCACACAGCGTTCCCTAAACTCTGAATTCGGCCTTCAGTTTTGATAAACAGCACTTCTAAAAAACTATTGGAACTATTTTTTCCCTGACAACGAAATTATTTTTTCCCGTTCCCAAAATATTTACTTTTTTGGCACATGATACTCTGCTTAAAGTAAAACTATTCTTAGAGAACAAGATTTCTATTTTTTGAAAACTCTAGAGACAACATTTTGATTTAGACTCTAGCAAATGTACAGTCTTGTATAAATATGTGATGAAATGGTCTCGACCCTCTCTTCTGTATTAAGAGCCATTTCATAAATGATAATTTCGTGCTTCATTCAGTCAATATTCCAATGTAGTAAAAATATATTATCTGAATGATACCACTGCTTGAAAACGTACAGTATAATACTCATTTTTCGTGTATACACCATTTCAAATGCATTTTATGTATTTTGGGGTGGGATGGAAAACACATGCATAGATATGTTTAAAATTGCTTAGTATTTAGTAATGATGGACATTATACGTGGAGTGGGTGTTGTAGATGAATCTAGGACTCTAGTTAAATATTCGCGATTTATCCCCCTATGTGGTTATATCAAATCATATCCTTATAGTGGAGAAGTGTGGCTCACTGGTTAGAAGCGGCAGACCCTGAAGCAGAGGTCGGCCTGGGACCAGGGTTCAATTCCCGACGCGGCAGGGTCTTGGGTCAATGTCCACGGACCCGATAATTCTCGCTTAGGTGCCTACGCTAACCATGGGTCCCACTCTGCAACTCTGGGCAATAGCTTGCTTAATCTCCACAACGGCCCCAGCAACGCCGGGGATGCCTGGCTTCACCTTGGGGTGCCCTCTCACAGGGAAAGCCAGGACGGGTTCCCCAGCGGTATACAGCGCCAGGACACCACGTAACGAGGTAACAGTGCGCTTTACAAGTATACATACATATAGGCATAAGAATCATACCCATATTAAGACATAGCCAATGCAGTCCAAATACGGCAAGGCTACTCCCATAGACTCCTAGAAAGCACAACATGTTCTTAAACAAACCAATTAGGATTTTTCACAGTTTAGGAGTAGTAAAATTAGAAGTCCTAACTTTACTACTCCTAAACTGAGACAAATCCTAACTTTACGACTTTAGATATTCACAGAAGGCATTTAGGAGTCTTAAAGTTAGGAGTCCTAACTTTACTACTACTGAACTGAGAAAAATCCCAATTTTTAGACTTTCGGTATTCACAGAAGGCATTTAGGAGTCTTAAAGTTAGGACTCCTTACTTCTGCGAATACCAAAATGAGTAAGTGCCTTCTGTGAATACCAAAATGAGTAAGTGTCTTCTGTGAATACCAAAATGATAGCAAGTTTGGGATTTTGTCTTAAGTTAGTTCTGTGAATCGGGCCCCAAGTCACAACTTTGTAAAAAAGGCAAATTATTATTAATAACATAGGTGAAACCTAACACATTTACCAATGCTTGTTCACTCTATAAACTCACACGCACAAACACACACAATGTTTTTCTCTTTTTTTATACTTTAATTTACAATTCTAACATGGCCACCAGGCTTCACAATGCATGTGTACGTATGGGCCCTGAAACTCACTTACATACATTCTGACACACGTCCTCATGCATTCACAATGCATGTGAGTGCCTCAGTGAACATTTTGACAAGGCTTTTCCTTAATACAAACCCCTTTGCAAAACTGACAGCCAGACATGAGCATGCATCCTAAGCCATGCATTTCCATGCAATTAGAAACGAGCATTGGCATAGCCAATAGGTCGCGCCTTTGGGACCTTATATGTGTTTAGCAATGCAGTACATTATCCCCCACTGGCATGCCCACACACTCTTAACCACATCGCTGCTTGGTAGTTTCCCCTGCTGTGCTGGACAGCAACGAAAACGGGTGTGGTCATGACGAGCTCAGCTCGTCATGAGCACCTGAGAGGTATATGACATGACGAGCTGAGCTCGTCATGAGCATGGAAGGGGTTAACACAATTGAATAATCGTACACGTTTTTATTTCTGTTTTTCAAGTCGATATGACAAAGGAGAAGGTGTGGCATAATGGCCAAAGCAGTCAACTTTGGAGCGGAGGGGACCAGGTTCGAGCCTCCTCGTTGGCTCAACATCCTGTGATTCTGGTCAAATCACTTTATCTCCCCATGCACCCCAGCCAAAATAAGTAAAGCTATTTACATATAATTGTAAAGTAAAAGCGGGCTGTTCATAAGTAAATAAAGGTGCGCGGTCATGCTGTGTCGGGAGGTGGGAAGGGTCTGCTATAGAGGAAATCCAACAAACAACACTGCAAGCAGACAAATTCAAAGTGAAAACGCCGCTGTGCGCGCCCATGCTATGTTGGAAGTGAGAGGAGTGTGCTTTGGAGGGAAGCCAAAAAACAAATTCAAAATACAGGCGTCATTAATAAATTAAAGGTGCACTAGAGCGCTGCTCGATGCTGTGTATTAGGTGGGAGGGGTCCGCTTTTGAGGCAAAGAGCAGTTAAAAACAATTATACTGGAGCTCAGACAGAGCTTGGCCTGTGATTGTGGAGGGTTGAGCACCTTCCAGGCGCTGGGAGTGCGTGCAGCTGCCTTGTTTTGAATAAACATCAGGGTAGTGGCGTACAGTGTAGAGCACGCAAAGCGTTCAGGGAGGCCTTTGTTGCAGGCACCCATCCAGGACTGCAGTAAACAAATAAAGGCACACAGCAAGCACTGCACGATGCTGTGGATAAAAAAAGGCATATGGGCGCTGATAATAAATAAATGAAGGCGTGCAGTGAGCGCTGCTCGATGCTGTGTTCGGGGTGGGTGGGGTCTGCTTAAGTTTTTTTATCAGTTTTTTAAAATTGATATGACAAAGGAGAAGGTGTGGCATAACGTCCAAAGCAGCCAACTTTGGAGCGGAGAGGACCAGGTTCGAGCCTCTTCATTGGCTCAACATACTGTGATTCTGGGCAAATCAGATTATCTCCTCATGCCCCCCTGCCAAAACAACTAAAGCTATTTACTTATAAATGTAAAGTAAAAGCAGGTTGTCCATAAGTAAATATAGGCGGATGGTCATGCAGTGTCGGGAGGTGGGAAGGGTCTGCTATAGAGGAAATCCAACAAACAACACTGCAAGCAGACAAATTCAAAGTGAAAACGCCGCTGGGCACGCCCATGCTGTGTTGGGAGGTGCGAAGGGTCTGCTATAGAGGAAATCCAACAAACAACACTGCAAGCAGACACATTGAAAATTCCGCTGTGCGTGCCCATGCTGTGTTGGAGGTGGGAGGGGTGTGCTTTGGAGGCAAGCCAAGAATTTTTTTAACATACAGGCATTATTAATAAAATAAAGGTGCACAAGAGCGCTGTTCGATGCTGTGTATTAGGTGGGAGGGGTCGGCTTTTGAGGCAAAGAGCAGTTAAAAACAATTATACTGGAGCTCAGACAGGGCTTGGCCTGTGATTGTGGAGGATTGAGCACCTTCCAGGCGCTGGGAGCACGTGCAGCCGCCCTGCTTTGAATAAACATCAGGGTTGTGGCGTACAGTGGAGAGCACACAAAGCGAGCAGGGAGGCATCTGTTGCAGGCACCCATCCAAGACCGCAGTTAATAAATAAAGGCACACAGCAAGCAGTGCTCGATGCTGTGAATAAAAAAACATACAGGCACTGATAATAAATAAATGAAGGCGTGCTGTGAGCGCCGCTCAATGCTGTGTTGGGGGTGGGTGGGGTCTGCTTTTGAGGCAAGGCAAGACAAGTGCGGCCCCAAAAGTGAAAGCGACCATGCTCTGTTTAATGACCCACGACGAGGAATGCACTTGGCACCCTGCGCGCCGCTGCTCGCTCCCAACAGCTAGATGCTGTGGGGGTGAACATTTAGAGAAAAGGTGGGACATGCACCCGCCTTTGGCAAATTGCGTGCTTTCAATTTTGAAAGCCACACGCAAAGGCCAATAGAATGTGTGGAAGTTGAAAAACCAGGCGGAGAAGTTTGGAGAAAGTCTGGAGTGATTCCAAGAGGCCTCCCCAATGAGCAGATCATGCGCCATGCTCTAGGTTCGACCTAAAAAGCAATGGCGAATATGAAAGATCATCTTTTTAAAGTCCATGACTTTTGGCTTTCCCATTGTTTTTTCAACATTCATTCACCTTATTATGTTAGAATTGTTATTCATAATTCTTTATTTCTTGTTACCCATAATAAAATTATTTTTTAAATTCAATTTCTATTATTTACACAAATCTCAAAATATCACCTCTCTGCTTTCACATTGCAAGGCGGTTTTGTTGTATATTAATATTTATGCTTATTTCACTTCTAATGTGCACACTGCAGAAGTAAGTTGCTTGTACATGCTGCTGGAAATGAAATCAGCATATCTTGTTTTCTGATAACAGCAAAACCGCACTTCCTGTCTGTTTTCAAACAGTAAAGCACGATCCATACCTTCAGATCTTTGTAGAATGAGGGCCATCTAATGACTGAGCAAGTAACATCCATAGATCCTGTGAGATACCTCTGTTGTTTGAGGACTGAGATTGTAAGATATGGAGGATAACTCATCCGTTGGAGCCTGGGACTGTAAGGTGCGTGGTTGCTGAACAGCATCACCCCCCCCCCCCCCCAAAAAAAGAATGTGATGCTGCACATTTGCATATATATGTGCCATTACGAATGCTAATTCATGTGTCTTCATGCTCCAAGGGCCGCAGCTTAATAACTAATGCATACACATATGTCATGACACAGTGGTCATTTTGTTTTCATTTAGCAATCAAAATGGAGGATGCTGGAATTGGGACAGTAAATTAAAAAATATAAAAAGTGTACCAAAGTGGGTTTTTTAAATGAAAAGCGCTGCCTGCCTGGACGTCATATATGGGTCACCAGGGGTCGTTGTTGTGACACCTGTATGCACCTTGTGACCCCTGGCACTGCCTTTGCTACCCCTAGCGTCAGCAGTGGAAAAATCAGTGACTCGAACAGAAGCAGCTTGGGCTTATGGACATTGGTGGGGGCTTCCCACACCTAGTTTCTGGTCAATTTTTATCATACTCTTAGGGCCAGATGTATGACCATATTTTGCAGGTGCAAACGGGTTTGCGACCCGTTTGCGCATGCAAAATACAATAGGTTCATGTACAAACCCTATTTAGCGAGTCCCAATTTTTTTGGGACTCACGGTTAGAAAGAGGCGTTTCAAGGGTGTCCCTTCCTAATAGCGAGTCGCTTCCCTATGTAAGAATGTTTTGCGACCGCAATTGTGGTTGTAAAACACTTACAATTTACCGCCCTCTTCAAGAGGGTGGTACCCAATTTGCAAACAGGAAGGGGTCCCCAGGGGACCTCTTCCCCTTTGTGAATGCAGAGGAAAATATTTTTAGGAGCAGGCAGTGGTCCCAGGGACCCCTAAAAAATGTAACGAAACTTTAAGGAAAACGGGCTGCATTAATAGAAAACTGCTTTATTTAAAAGCAGTTCCACCATAACTGGAAGGACCAGCCATTCCCAATGGGATTCGCAAATTGCGAGTGCCTCATGAATGTTGATGAGGCATGCAATTTGCAACCCCAGTGGGAATCGCAAACAGTGTCTCTGACACTGTTGTACATAGCATTTTGCGACTCGCAAATTGAGACTCGCAATTGAGCGCAATTTGCGAGTCGCAAAATGCTATAGTTGTACATCTGGCCCATAGTGATAATATTACATTATTCCATATTAGTTTAATAAAAAATGGAATACAAATAGCTGGAATATGACTTTCCCTGGCAGCTGAGGTAATTAAAAAATGCTTTTCAATGTATCTATGTTGTGTGCTTGCTTGCAGGTTTGAGTGTTTATGTAAGAGAGTGTAAGTGTGTGTGCATGAGTAGGCAGAGTGTGTGTATGTGTGAATGTGTGTTTATGTATAAGCATATGTATGTAAGAGTGAAAGTGAAGGTCACGGTGCATGTGAAGTCACTTTTGCTACTGAGGTAACGGGTTTTTAGGAACCCGTTGGTGCCAGGGGATAACACCCGAAGACCTCTGAGTTCTCCCTTGTTCCGGACCACAGAAACACGGAGTCTTCTAGTCGCAGTCAGAGATCAAGTTTTATTGGCAGCTACCAAGTAACATGTGTCCTAGAAGCACGACAACGCGGATCGTGTGTTCTCAGGAGACTGTTCCTTTTTACAGAACCAGCCTTCTCCTTATATACAAAAATAATAGCTGCAAGCAAGAATTCTTGAGTTTATGATATGGCTATACACATATTTCTACAATAATACAAAGGAGCGAAGTCATGTAGGCAAGCCCATATTTTAGACGTCCAATTCGTGATAGATTACCCGGCCAGGCCCGGAACTCCCATCAGATATCGACGAAACCCCAATAAAGAAGGGCACCTCCTAGTCATAAAACTGGCCATAAACAAGGAACGCGGACAGGTGTGTGTGTGTGTAGAAAACATGATCTGTACGCGGTGAATGGTTTGTGGTATGTTATGCATTGATGCTATCGTATTCGGCCACTGGGCGAGGAGCTGCCCAAACAGGTTTGGCTGGAGGCAATGGAGTCAGTTGGGACAGGTCAGGGGGAAGTCAAGGAAAGGTGGACGTGTTTTTTTAGATCAGACTCGGCCTTACTTAATTGACTTATCATGAGGGCAAGACACAAGACGGATGCCGTTTACAAAATGGAGTCCAAGGGGTCGGAACGAAAACGATGGTTTAAGGGTGTTGGCATCCCTCAATCATGACGCAAATGCATAGGGAAGATGTCCTAGTCATTACCGGTCTGTCGACACCAAATTCGTCATGGTACGTTGATGTTTCGGGACACGGGTATTGGACCTCGATACCGGGACAACAGCAGGGTCCAGAATTTCAGAACCACAGACCCTCCTTTTGCCCTCATATAAGGCAATAACTCATGTTAATCTGAGTCCAAATCTGTATTAATGAATTCGTGGAGATGTTGCTGTAGCATCATTCTGTTGCTCAGTTCGTCCCTTGACACAGGCTTCCTTACACATGGGGTAGCACAGAGGCCACATAGTGCAGGAGCGCACTGTACACACAGGCAGAACATAAACAGAAGCGCTAAGATCATCCCAACGAAGATCAGTGTTTTCCATCCCCAGGCAGTGATCAGGCCCCAGAACCACCCTAGAAGGGACCAATCTCCTTTTTCCACGTGAAGGGAACCAGATATTTCGTGTAGTTTGGAGATGGCCTGGTACACTGTCGGTGCATTATCAGGGATGAAAATACAGCAACTAGATTGGATCACTCTGCATACACCACCACGATCGGCGAGTATGATATCTAGGGCAACTCGGTTCTGAAGGGTCATAAGTCGATCCGACTGAAGCTCGGTTGTCAAGTTGCCAAGGGCTCCGGCCGTTTCGATCACGGCGGATTCAACTATCCTTGATAACTGACGAATATTCCTGCTGTTCACCATAGGCCCCCAAAATGGCAGAAAACCCTTTGCGAAGTCTGCAAATTCCTGACCCGCGGTGTCGTCTTTACTCACAACACCTCTAGCTGTCCTTGTCCGATGGTAATCTGCTCTGGCCGTGTAGGTGGGAGGCAGCAGAAAAGAGATGAAACATGTGCCTGAGAAGTCAGGGGGCAACCATGTATAGGCTTGGTCGTGGCAGACGAAATACGTGCCTTTGGCTGCTAAGAGTATAGGGGAAGTTCGGGAAGCGAACACATATGTTTCCGTGCATATGCTCTTTCCTAATTGTGCTTTGGGATCCCTACCGATACCTTGTAAACATAAGTGACCTCGGTGGGGTACTATCCAAACTGGGCGGGATTTCTTTGCTGTCTGTCCCTTACTCAGGGAAATCCCATTCTTAGTTATGTTCCAACGACTGTATGGAGTGAGTTCATCTTTGGGGATCGTTAGATATGTGTCGAACTCCCTACTCATATTTCTTATCCCTGCTACTAGTGCCTTGTTGTTGTAATCGCTTTCAATGGAACGGGTTGGGTATGGTTCTAGGGCGAACAGGAACATGGTCTGGAAAGCCCACAGAGAACCATAATAACTGAATGGCAGGATAAAGTATGGGATACCCTTATCAGTTGTGTGTGGCATGAGTCCACATATCCAACAGTTCGATATGTTCATTATGGACTGGTGTTGGTGTAGGAGTTGAATAAATGAGTTGTTTACAAATTCAAGTCTTCTGGCAGACTCGTGTTCAGGTAGAGGGTGAAAGTAGTGTGGAGAGATAGTAGGAGGAGGTGGTGGCCGGGTGTCATTTGAAAAAGTAACTTGGAATACGAATAGAGTATAACCAGTCAAAAACATCGTTATGCTACACAACATTAAAATACATGTTATCAAAAACCTTCTTTTGGCCAGTACAGTGCATAGTTGTCTTTCAATGTTCGTGAATCTGGTAGGTCTCTTTACCCTAGGAAACTCCATCCTCTAGTTGCTGCCCGCGGTGGTAGATTGATTCTGCCAGGGAGTGCGCTCTGTTCAGTCCGGGGTAACTCCCTTGGACCAACCAGAACCGTTGACCTAAACGTCCCCAGCTGCACTCCCCAGACTTCAACCGCGACCCTAGCAGCAGAACCGGATGGCGGTTCGAAAATCAAAAATGAGCAAGTTCCCTGAGAGTGAGAGAGCTGAAAAATCTAAAATAGTTCTTTGCGGGAAGGGAAATCACATTAATTTGCTTTTTATTAGTCTCTTTGTCTTGACCTTAGATTATATTGTTGTTTCCCAGGTACGGTGTGGTCTTCAAACAATGTCTTAGGTTCTGAAGTGTCCAACTGCATTGACGGTGGCACAAGTCCTTGTAAAATATGATCACTCTCCTTTTCGGTACCAGTTTCTTTTAAACGTGCATCGCTGAAAGGGATGAAGCGAGGTATGGATTCTGTCTCGGAGTCGGCAATTCCTTCGTTGACCCACCGGTCGTATGGAAGGGGCAGAGGGACCCGTTTACAATGGGTCCCGTGCACCCAGTTCTTTTTGCCTTCCACCCGAACGGCTGATCTAGTGGAGAGAAGTACCAGGTACGGTCCGGTCCACCTCGGCTGTCCGTTGTTTGTGCGTTGGAAATTCCGCACCAAGACCCACGTGCCGGGTTCGATGGAGTGACCTGGATCATCAGAGGCTGGCGGAGAGGAACTGTGAACCTGTTGGTGTAAAACACGCAATTTAGTTGTCAATTCGCACAAATAGTCAAGCAGTACGGGGTGTTCTATTTCGCTGAGTTTCTTTGGCCTTGGCACGCCCCAGACGTTGGCTGGGCGGCCAAACACTATTTCATGGGGGCTAAGTCCTAATCTAGAATGGACGGTCATTCTGGTCGACAGGAGTGCTAGAGGCAAGGCGTCAGGCCATTTAAGACCTGTGCTGGCTTGGACCGTGGCTAGTTTGAGTTTCAATGTGCCATTGTAGCACTCCACTAATCCAGCTGATTGGGGGTGGTTCGCAGAGTGGAACTTTTGGTGTATGCCTAGACACTCACACACTCTGTTCATCACGCGTCCTACGAATTCACTTCCATTATCACTCCAGACGATTCTAGGCATACCGAATCTAGGGAAGAATTCTTTGACAAGGGCTTTGGCCGTTGACAAGGCAGTATTGTCCTTAAGGGGGTACGCTTCCACCCACCTTGAAAAAGCGCAAACAACAACGAGCACATACTTCAGATTGTTGCACCTCTCCATGTGGATGAAATCGAGCTGCAAAACCTCGTACGGATACGTTGGAGGCGCAAAATGACCAGCTGGAGTTGGGGTTCCCTTACCGGGATTATGCTTCAAACACACCATACAGTTTCTGACCACGTTCTCTGCATATTTTGGGATATTGCTATTCTGCCATACTGGGGCCAATAGCTTACATATTCCTTTCGAACTGATGTGCGCAAATCCATGAGCCATTGTTACTACTGCAAGTACATAGGCGTTAGGTAATAGCCATCGCTGGTGTTCTGACAATTCGACCCAACAACCATTCGCATCTAACCTACCCTTACTTTCTCTCCATTCATTCACCTCTTTCTCAGTTGCCTTGGCTTGTATAGATTTCACGCTTTCGATGGTGTCCTCACACATTCCCACATCAGTAATCCATCTAGCGGGGCCTACAACATACATCCGACTCATCGTGTTCCTTGCAGTCTCTTTCGCAACCTCGTCTGCAAATGCATTCCCGCGGCCAACATCATCCTGAATCTTTTTGTGTGCACTGCATTTCATAATTGCAACTTGTAGTGGCAAGGTCAATGACTCAAGGAGTTCATTAACTAGCTGACCATGTTGTATCTTTGCACCATGTGACGTAAGGAACCCATGTTCACGCCACAATCTCCCAAAACTGTGAGCCACGCCAAAGGCGTATTGGCTGTCAGTGTACACATTCACTCACTTTCCTTTCGCTAACACACATGCTCTGGTAAGTGCAATTAGTTCTGCGGCTTGTGCAGAATTGTGGGAAATGCGCGCGGTCTCTATAATGGTGTGTAATGTTGTTACGGCATAGGCTGCAGTCGTATCACCATTTGGCAACTTGAAACATGAACCATCAACCCATAAAGTATCATTGCATTCAGGAAGGGGAGTGTCCTGTAAGTCTACTCTCCCTTTTGTCTCTTCTTCTGTCCTAAAGCAGCAGTCATGTTTATCAATCTCGTCTGTTTCTGTCGGGATGGGTAGTAGCGTAGCGGGGTTGAGTGTATCACACCTCTTTATGTGGATGTGACTTGCTAACAGTGTAAGTTCGTAACTGGATAGTCGAGCGCTAGTAAGATGTTGTGTCTTCGTCCTGTTTAGCAAAATGTCTACTGCATGCGGGACCATAACGATCAGAGTATTATTCATGACTAATCCAGCAGACTGTCGAATGCAGACAGCTGCTGCGGCGGTGGCCCTCAGACAATTTGGTAGTGCCTTAGCCACAGGGTCTAGAGTTGCCGAAAAATACGCGCATGGGCGCTGTTTGTCCCCAAAGTGTTGTGTTAAGACTGATAATGCACAACCTTCCTTCTCATGGACGTATAATGTAAAAGGCTTACTGTAGTTGGGGTTTCCCAACACAGGAGCCGAACACAATGCATCACGCAACTCGTGGAAACTCGTCTGACAATCTTCAGACCAGGGCATAGGATTGGGCGTGTCTTTACAGAGTAGTGCCAGCAAGGGTTTGGCTAGTAGTAAGAAATTCGGTATCCATTGTCTACAGTACGATGTAATGCCCAAGAAGGCCTGAACCTCTCTCTGTGTCCTTGGGGCACTCAGTTCTGCAATTGCCTGTATTCTTTCTGGTGTCAGTCTCCTTCCCTCCTTCGACAAGATGTGACCTAGGTAGTTAACTTCTTGTCGACAAAATTGTAGTTTGGAAAGAGAGACTTTGTGCTTCATGTCACATAAGTGACGTAATAATGATAACGTACCTTTCTTGCAAATCTCTTCAGTGTCTGCAGCGATCAGCAGATCGTCTACATACTGAATCAGAGTTGAACCATCTGGTAGAACAATCGTGTCCAGTTGTGCTTTCAAGGCCTGACTGAATATTGATGGGCTTTCGCAGTAGCCTTGAGGAGCGCACTTGAAGCGGAAACTTCGTCCTCCTAAATTGAAGCCAAAAATGTCTCTACTCTCCTCAGCAATCGGGATGCTGAAGAAAGCGTTCTTCAGGTCAATCACCGAGAACCAAGCTGCTGAAGCTGGAACCATTGTCAATAAAGCAGTAATGTCGGGGACAACTGGAAACTGTGGGATAACTACCTTATTCACTTCTCTGAGGTCGATCACGAACCTGTACACAGGCGGTTGTGAAGGATCAGTACGTTTTAAGACGGGCAAAACTGGACTGTTACAAACATTAGCTGTTGTTTCTTCGATTACATTTTTATCGATCAGATCATAAACGATCGTCAACAACGCCTTTTCGCATTCGCTAGATATTTTGTATTGGGGAATACGTGGCAACCTAACGTTGGCTTTCAAAGTTATGACATACGGTGCTATCTCCAAACGACCTACATCATTAGAACCATTAGCCCAGAGTACATCAGGAAGACACGACAATTCAGTTGCAATATTTTCTTTTGACACATACATTGGAGAAACGACTTTCTTACCTAAAGTAAGCTGTACTCCCAAGGGAGAACAGTACAAAGTCGCATACAACCTCTTTAGTAAATCCAAACCTAACAAATTTTCACCGCAACCTGTTGTCAAAATGAGGGGTGCTTCTAATTCGCATGGGCCAACAGAAAGGGACATGGGACTAGAGATCGGGTTTCTAACAGGGGCGCCAGAGAAACCTACTGAGACATTCATTTCGCCAGACAAAGGTGCGCCAGGAAGTTTCAAGTGCATAATAGAACTTTTTGTAGCACCAGTATCCAGCAGAAATGGCTCTGACACTCCTGAGGTAATTACCTCGACATAAGGTCCATTCTGATCTACTGGAACTGAAACGACTCCCTCTCTCTGTCCATGGCTGTCCTAGCAATCATTACCCTCATTTTCGTGTTCGGTGTAATAGTCGTCAGCATAGTACTGAGCTGACCTAGACGATGCATTATTCTGTTGATCAAAGCTGTTCATGGAATTCTGAGGCGGAAAAGAAGTTGTATTCTGGGTGAAATTTCCACGGCTCCTACCTCTAGGGGCATGTTGAACACCTCTACCCCTTATACCTGAAACACCGTTTAAACGTCGCGCAAGAGCCGGACAATTACCTTTAAAGTGACCCTCTTCCTTGCAATACGCACATTGATTCGGGCCATACGGAAGACGCTGATGGGAAAACTCGTTTCCTTGCGCGTTTCTCAAATACTGCTGTTGTGGTTGATAATTGGGCTGACTAGCCGTGCGAGGCGGATAGGCCTGCTGGAGAAGAACCTTAGTTTTCAAATCTTTAGTCTTTTTGTCTACCTTATCTAGCTCGTCTTTGCGCCTATTTTCATAGTACTGGGCTGTAGCTAAAATCTGCGCTGATGTAGAGACAGCCCAAGCACTCTCTGAATCTTTTAGTTTAGTACACAGTTCAGGAAGCAAATTATGTACGAATTTGTCTACAAACAATCTTTGACCACCCTCGGTAGCCATATCTTGACCACTATGATCGGTGAAAGTCTCCTCAAATCTCGTGAAAAAGTCAGACACATTCTCATCTTTCTTCTGCTTGCACGCAGATAGCTTGTCCCAGTTTACCCGTAACTTGGGCATTAATGTTTTCATGTACGTGATAATTCTACCGGGAAGTTCGGCTATTAACGGCTCAGGTTTAGAACCACCAATTTGTCTAGCATCTATAGCGGTAATATTAGCCCATGAATCACCTAGTTCTTGGTCATGGTCCGTATGACGAATTTTACTCCATAAAGGATGTGGGACAACATTCCCAAACAACATGTCTACATCTGCTAAATTCATTATGCATGAGTTTGCAGTCTGCGATAACTCCTTATAATATCCAGTCGGGTTTTTACGGGGATCAGGTAGTGTCTGCTTGAGCGCTAAAACTTCTGATCTTTTCCAGGGGACATGTACCCATACACGCTGGAAATGTGGCAGAATTGGCGGTACTACATTCGCATCGCCTTCCCTCCAAACCGGAGGAACCTCTCTCATGGGGTACTGTCTCGCTCTTTTCCTACCTGATACGTCGTCTTGGTACAATGATCTAGAGACGTTTCCCTTACTCCTATAAGAGAACAACAACTCTATCGCTTTCTCAACATCTGCACCTGTAATCATACCTTCATGGAACTTAAAACGCGTACGCCATAGTTCGTCCATTGTGTATTTGGGATCATTCGTCTCCAAATCTTCGCACAGATATACACACATCTCTTCGAATACGTATCTCTGAGTGGGTGCATTCCATTGACGGAAAACTTCCATAACAGACTGAACATCATATCTAACAGTATCCGCAATCCATTGGCGTGCTAGTTCATTCAGCACTTTTCTTTCCTCGTAATCAGGCAGTTGACTACGTAACTGTCTATCTTCTGTTTTAGGGGTCGTTTTAGGCGACCCGAAGAAAGGTGAAAGCAGACCAGTGACGGTACCTGTCACTCTTTGTCTAATAGAAGGAGAAGCTTGCGGAGGGGCAAATGCATCAGAAAAGACAGGCTGAGGCGAAGAAGAAATCGAGGCCATAGCAGAGGAAGTTGAAACAGTGGCAGACGTAGTATCATAGGGAACAGTTGGAGCTGTAGGCAAAGTGGTAGAAGTAGATGGAGTATGTAGCAAAGATGGCGGCCCTTGAGAAGGCTGCGCCGGAGAAGTAGAAACCAGCTGAAGAGGAGCTGGCGTTCGTGCAAGAGCTGGGTTACGTGCGCCGGGGCGCGGTATAGTAAAATGCTTTGGTGGTGCGGTAGCGTCTAACGCATACGGTGGAGGTGAGCTCAATAATTGGGACATTAACGGATCTTTCTCGGATCTTTCCTCTTGACCTCGTCCCTCATTTGGTAACATCGGGTAGCATTTATCTACTGCTAGTTTCTTGCTCCTAAGTATTTGTTCGCTTTCTTGCTCTTCCTCGTTATCCCTGTATGCAACGGCAGCTTGCACCATTGACATACCTCTTTTATTCCTTTTTGCTAATTGTATTTCTTTCTGTTTGGCTTCTTTGCGCCACAAGCGAAAAGAGTCAAACATCGCCGGCCGGGCTTTTTTCTTGAACAATTTGACCTCTAGGTTATCTAATATTTCTGAGTCAAAACTACCATATTGGGGCCATTTTAAAACACTCTGTTCATCACCACCCCCTTTTCTGAATCATTTTGTCCACCATAAGCGTGGAAGGGTATACTCAGATGTGAGTCCCTTGCTCATTGCACCATCAGGATTCAAGCAAGCCGGGCCGACGACGCCTGAAATGGCAGAAACCGGTCCCCGGAAGCTTGTTTCCTTCCCAGTACAAGAATTGGCTTGGTAGTTTGGTTTGCCCTGTTCCCATCATGCACTGGGACAGGAACAGACTAATTTGCATATAGCCAAGTTCTGAGCTGGGATGGTGCAGTGAGCTAAAAAACGGTGATGGATCAAGCCCTGATCTTTGGACTGGGTAAGAGTGGTCTGCTTAATCCAGGCACTCTGTTCATCACCACCCCCTTTTCTGAATCATTTTAAAACACCATCCTTGCGGGTGTATTTTATCCACACTTCATTATATGTGATGGGACCTACGCCATGCTTCACATAGAGCTCATACGTTGGAGTTCCAATCGGAGGAACCGGACAAGAATCCTCTAATCGGGAGTCCTTACTACAACCAAGACAAAACAAGTTTCCAAGTCTGCTAAAGCAAGGCATCTTTGCTCACTCGTTTAGCTTCAAACTTCAAAGGATTATCGATTACGATATTTCTCGTGAAAACACGAGTCCTTCGGCTTTGGGGCTTGCAAGTACCAAATCAAAGCGTATCTCAAGGATACCAAAAACTAAGGATCAAACTAAGGACTGGGAGACGCTCCACTTATACTTAACTGAAGTATTTGAAGATCGGTGACGTCGCTAGAAGACTCGTCTATCGTTTCGCTCTACCAAGGATCACTGGGTCCAAAACAAGGCGATAGTCAGGGCAGCAGTCCTTCGTAGCCGTCGGGACGCGGGGAACCTCGCAGCAAAGACCTTTGGAACCACGTCGACATACAGGGGTCGCTGAAGTGGCTGGCCGTCCTTTGGAATTTTCACACGAAGCTCCTCACGAACATCTGGCTTGGACCGTCGCCGCTTGATACCGCCCCGAGTTGGGCGCCAACTGAGGTAACGGGTTTTTAGGAACCCGTTGGTGCCAGGGGATAACACCCGAAGACCTCTGAGTTCTCCCTTGTTCCGGACCACAGAAACACGGAGTCTTCTAGTCGCAGTCAGAGATCAAGTTTTATTGGCAGCTACCAAGTAACATGTGTCCTAGAAGCACGACAACGCGGATCGTGTGTTCTCAGGAGACTGTTCGTTTTTACAGAACCAGCCTTCTCCTTATATACAAAAATAATAGCTGCAAGCAAGAATTCTTGAGTTTATAATATGGCTATACACATATTTCTACAATAATACAAAGGAGCGAAGTCATGTAGGCAAGCCCATATTTTAGACGTCCAATTCGTGATAGATTACCCGGCCAGGCCCGGAACTCCCATCAGATATCGTAGAAACCCCAATAAAGAAGGGCACCTCCTAGTCATAAAACTGGCCATAAACAAGGAACGCGGACAGGTGTGTGTGTGTGTAGAAAACATGATCTGTACGCGGTGAATGGTTTGTGGTATGTTATGCATTGATGCTATCGTATTCGGCCACTGGGCGAGGAGCTGCCCAAACAGGTTTGGCTGGAGGCAATGGAGTCAGTTGGGACAGGTCAGGGGGAAGTCAAGGAAAGGTGGACGTGTCTTTTTAGATCAGACTCGGCCTTACTTAATTGACTTATCATGAGGGCAAGACACAAGACGGATGCCGTTTACAAAATGGAGTCCAAGGGGTCGGAACGAAAACGATGGTTTAAGGGTGTTGGCATCCCTCAATCATGACGCAAATGCATAGGGAAGATGTCCTAGTCATTACCGGTCTGTCGACACCAAATTCGTCATGGTATGTTGATGTTTCGGGACACGGGTATTGGACCTCGATACCGGGACAACAGCAGGGTCCAGAATTTCAGAACCACACTACCACTGGCATTTTGGTGAGTTGATGTCCATGGCTGCCTGGCAGGAAATTGCAGCTGCCCTGCCGCCAAAAAAGAAAAATAATGATAATAGTAAAACATCGAATGAGGGATGAAAGGTTGAGCAACATTGGAGATGGTGACGGTTGGAGGTTGTTTTTTTCTACTTTGATGATGGCTACGCACTGTATAATTCAAAATGATGCTGCAACACATGCTGTGTCATGGAATGTGAGGGCGATCTAGAAAGTAGAGATTTTTTTTACACATTTACATTTTTTTCTATACATTTAATATGATGGTTTCCTCTATTGGCTTTATAAATGCCGGCGGATTTTGAAAGGATTTGACATTGGCAAAGCCTAGAAGACACCACCATGACACAGGACAGGAAAGAGGGGGAAGAAGACTATAGTAGAAAAAATGTTAGAGCACAGATTAATTATTTTTAGGCATGGAGAACTTAGGTGACTTGCCCAGAATCACAAGATGTAGATCCGATGTCAGGACTCAACTCTCATCATATAAGTGAAAATGAAAGGCTTTTGTCGCACGTGCCTTTTAGCAGAAAATATGACCATATTCCAAACTCTGTTCCAAACTCTGGGTCCGAATCACAAAGGCAATCTGAGACAAAAGTATAACCTTAAGACTTTTTGTATTCATAGAGATCATTAATGAGTCGCATCTTTACGTCAGCACCCAGGCCGTACTCTCGCACCCGGGCCATAATCTGCGGCTGGGGCCGTACTCCCCGATGGCCGGATGAAGTGTAATCAAAAGGCCAGAATACAATGTTTTACGAAAAAGGTACATTAGGAATATGTGATAAATGGTAGAGGAGGTCATGAAAATCAGTTTGGGCAGGGAAAAGGGTGTTGCTGAATACTACATCATATCCCAGAAAAGTTTGCTCCTTTGCATCATGGTACATCATCATGGTACATGCAGCCCACAATTAGCGCTCCCTTCAGTGCTGACACTAGCGTCAACACTAGTGTTGACCGTAGTGTTAACACTACAGTCAATACTAACAGGAGCGCAAATCGTGAACTGCATGTACTGTGATGCAAAGGACAAACATTTCTGGGATATGATGGAGTGTACGATCACACCCTTTTCACTGCCCAAACTGATTTACATAATGATAGATAGTAATTTTTTTCCTGTTGCAGAATGTTCTAATGATGTTATGAATATGTTAGCCTGATGTGTCTAACCAATATGCAGTTACAGCTTATTATTCATGTGCTGCAACCCACTGAGCTGTTTTTGTAATATGCAAGCTTCAACTTCTCTCATAAGAGAGAGAGGCTTGTCTATGGCAGTCAGACTTCTGATGCTGACATTTGCTCTGCAGTTCCAATGTCTCATGGTACAGTTTCCCCCCCTCCCTTATGAGCAGAAAATCCCTGTTTCAGCATTTCTTGCCTTGAGTTAGTTTTGCAGAAATGTTTCCATCTCCTGGAGAAGCAGAGCCTCGGCTCTGTGGCCTTGAGGGGAGATAACAGTGTTGCCTTCGCAGGTGCAGATGCCTCATGTATGAGTTCATTGTTCACCATTTCGCTAGTTTTGTAATTTTCCAGTCTGGGTGTGTCTTTACCCTGCCATGTTATGTTATAATGTATTGTCCTGATGGGATGAGTCTGTCCTCTCGGTGCATTCCCTGGGGTGTAGACCTGACGGGGCCCATCTGCAGATGAATATTATGTCCTAATAAATATATTTCTAATTCTTCTCCACTGCCTGGCTGGCTTATTATATGAGAATGATAGATGAGTGAGGTAAGGCGCTCAGGTGGATTTGAGCCATGCTTTTCAGATGGTGCCCGAACAGGGACTCCGCGATAAGGATCTTTCTCACCCGTAAGTGGGTAGCAGAAGGCCGGGGACCCTCCGGTCGGCACGGTGGGTCTGGGTACCCACTTTGATGCCGAGCTTGGTTCTCGCAGCGCTGCCCCACCCTGCTGATCGGGAGAGGTCCTGGTTCATGATCCTGCGTCGGGGTCCGGAAGGCGGAACTTTGGAGCTGACCGTGTTGGTCCCAGCAGCCGGCAGTGGAGAACGGTGGATGTCGGTTCTGCGAGCAGAAGGTGAGTGGTCCGACTGTTGATTGAGGGAGCTGGGATGCTCCATGAGACCGGTGTGTCTCTGAGACCGGTGTGTCTCTGGTGATTGGAGGAGCCGGTGTGCTCCTAGGGCTAGTGTGCTCCGGGGAACTCAGAGTGCAAGTGGCGCTCTGACAGACTATTGGTGATGGGGGTATTGGGTGGATGTCTGTTTTAGAGCATCCGACCGGGTGGTACTGAGACTGGAGTGTGGCTCATCACAGTTAAATACTGGGAAAGGACCCAAACCCCTAGTGTGAGTGGTTTGATGGAAGAGTCCCAGATCTTCTGGGGTAAAGTGCGCAACGATCTGTAGTGCCGCCCGGGTGGCGGATGTGTCCTCCAACCTCAGAACAGTTAGTGTACTGTTCGGTCTGCGGTAGGGTCCAGGTTCCCCAGGACTTGGTTGACGGGCCTTGTCCCATTATGGTAACACGTGTTTGGCAGGGACTCAATGCATAGGACGTGCGTGTGCGTGTGTGGTTGAGTGTGGAGATAGTTGCTTGGTTCTTTTGTGTCTGGGTATGTGTGGGTTCTATGGCGGTATCTGATTGTGTGAGTTTGGTGGTGTTTGATTGAGTGTGCAAGATGCCACGTTTCAGTAAGTTGCGATGTTTTGGGTGTTGCTGCAGTTCAACTGATGTCAGATTGGCCGAGAGCCAACCCGCTCCTGTAGAAGACTCTTTGAATTTTGAGATGTATGTGAATATGGATTTATCCCGATTTTGTTTAATATTTTTGATGCAGCTAAGATAGATTACTTGCAGGAGAGATTGTTTGCTAGGCACAGCTGTCAGAGCATGTTTGATTCCCTAAGGTTGTGGCAGAAAGAGGTTCAGCAAAGACAGATAAGAGGATAGCCCAGAATATGGACAGATCAAAAGTTTAGTTTTAAAAGAAGACAAAATGTGTACATTTAAAGTTGCTTTTAATGGCTCAGTGAGCCAATGTGAGCAGTGATTACGAGGATTGGGTATGCATTTCATGTAATATGTTTGATTTGGTTATAATTGGTTTAGTTTGAGAACAGTCTGTGGGCTGCCTTTTGTTTGTGTGAATGTTTGTTTGAATGAAGTGAGTGTGTCTTGTTGCATGAGTTAGATTGTCTGGTCCTTGTTAGCTACCTGAGATGGTTGTGCCTGACTATCAGTGTGTTTTTCATGTAGTTTAAAAGTGCATGCTCTATGGAAAAGAATTTGGTTTCTTTCATCCCCTTAATTTGTGAACAGTAGAAGATGAAGAAAAAAAGGATTTGATTACCAGTAATTAGAATGTATATTAATAGAATGTAGGAAGAGTAACAATCATATCTCTGGTTCCCCTTTTTAAATATTTAGCATGTTTGTGATGTTTTGTTTATTACATTTTACTCTATTCTAATTTGGTTTGGTTTATATTGTCTAGTATTTTACCTTTATCACTGTTTTGATACTGCATAAATACTTTACACAGTGCACTAAGTTTAAGCCTGTTTGCTCTGTGCCATAGCTAGCAGGCGGCTGAACTCCTACCCCAAATAATAATCCTTTTCCTTACATTGGTGGCAGCGGTGGGATATTGGACTTGTGTTTTGCAGCACTGTGATTTAGGTTGACATTAAAAATCCCTTTCTAAAAGTGGCAGCAAAAATTTACTTTTTGCTTATATAATTGGTGTTTCATCTTTCCTGGGCCATTTAATTTTTTTCCTAATTTAATTGTACTTAATTTTTTAACATTAAAGTATTGCGAGAATATAGTGGTAGATCTAACTTATATGGAGCGTCCTAGCATGACAGAGATGAGGAGCATGTGCAAACAGCAAGAGCTGAAGTTCAGCAGAGAATCCATGAAGGATGATCATTACCTTATTGCCTGCAGAACTTAGGAAGAGGTCTGTCAGCTAAAGTCCACCTCAGAGAAGAATGAGGATGAAGTTGAAGTGGAGAATGAGTCTGATGTTGAGGGGAACCCAGTTCCAAAGGGGGGCTTCCAACAGGAGATGCATCACCTGTATTGCCCAGAGCAGAGAGCAATGTGACCTCTTGCAATGTGCCCCGGCTGAGCTGAAGCAGGCTGAGAGGGCATTGATAGTGCAGCTGGCTTCTTTGCCCATGAGGAGAAAAAGTTGGCTTTGGCTGCTGAGGAGAAAAAGTTGACCTTAGTCTTAGGCTAGAAGAATGCCTTTCTGGCCCATGTTAGATTGTAGTGAGGACACAGCAGAAACCTGTAAGGCGTCTTGGGGTTCACTCCGAAGATGAAACTCTCCCCGATTCTCATTGCGAAGTAGATACAGCCTAACCCATCAAGGCAACCACAGACATTGAACACCTCTAAAGTATATCTTCATTGAGACGCTTGTATACAGGTCCACCACTTGAGCCTCACCGTGCAAGTCAAGCTTATTATCAAAAAGCACATATATCCATATAGACACCCACACTTGACATTGCTAAGGACACAGGACCGGCCATACCAGTTCACCCTATCCTGAGAAGACCCTTTACCAAGACCAGAGGGAAAACTCATCAATACTCAACATAGGGGACAAAAGAAGACTTACAATTAATCACCCTGGAAAGGCCCATCACATATAAAATTATTATATGGTTTCCATTCTAAGACTTCTGTGGTCTTCAGCCTGGTATCTGTAATGGTGTAAGATCATGTTGAAAATAAATATGATAATGTGAAATATGATAACACACTGCTGATAATTTATTAACTGGCAGATACATTATGTACAGCTTGCGAAGACCAACCTATTGATTAATACATTAGGTCAACTGCTAAATTTCTTCTAAGTAGGAAGGTTGGTCTCTGTAGCATATGATATAATATTGCTGGAGTATTTATATGAGAAGTAGAAAATACATTTTCGATGAATTTTCTTTGGATCAAGTGATTGTATGCATTCATCGCAGTTGAGTTTTTTTTAGTAAGATGTACTTTTCTTCTTGTATAATATGGCAAATGAGAGAAGCCTGCACAAAAAGGCCTTGAGGTTGGAAGGACAGCAGAGTCCACTGATGATGGTGGCAGCTATTCAGATGTGCCTAGGTGAAGTAAACATTGGGTCAACATCCTGAAATGCCTGGTGCCTAGTTATGTGGCGGGGGATTACATTGATAAGTGGTTTGCAGCTTATTATTAGCCTGCATATGCACAGGGTCCCAGAAGAGGACTAGGGTTTAGCCTCTGGAAGCACATGCCCATTGCTTGGAGGGGGACATTATTGGCCCTATCTGCAGCTGATCAAGTTATGTATGCCCCCATAAAAGAGGCCCTCATGCGGAAATTTGGTTTGACTCCAAAAGAGTATAGCCTAAGCTTTAGGTATGCTCAGAAACAGTTACACCAGTCTTGAGAGAATTTTATTGACTTGTCAAGTAAGGCGCAAAGCCAATTACGAAACGCATTTCAAAGGAAAGTCTTATTTTTATAGTCATCTAAATTGACTCTAAATTATATCTTTAGGTTAAATTAAATCAAAGTCCAGCCGCTGTCCGTGCAGGTAGCAATGATGGGGCGGTGGGGCAGGGGTAGGGGAGATTTCGAGGGACGATGCTGAGGGACAATTAATTATTTATTTAATTTCCCCTTGGCATCATCCCTCGAAATCGCCCAATACCCAGCACCAGCTCCACCACCGCTGTTACCTGCACGGACCGCGGCTGTCAAAGTCAGTAGCATATTTTCTCAACTCCAATATGAATAATATGTTCCTGTGGTGTGTAATAAATTTTAAAACTGTTTCTGTGCTTGAAATATATACACCTGCCCGCTAGGAAGCACCTGCACTATTCTTTTAAAAATTATATGGGATGGTTACCTTTTTGTTGAATTTTACATTTTCTTTGAAAGCATATGATGGCAGCATGATTTCTCTTTTTTCTTCTTTTTTTTGTAGCATGTACTTGCAATAAAAAAATGTAAATAAATGTACCGAACACATCACCTTGCAAATGCAAATGCCAGTCCTATTGACTTTGTACTTATTGTGTTTTACTGATCTGCATTCCTCAAGTGTCTCTGTAAAGTAGGTGCTTTTGAATGTATTCGAATTAAGCATTTAGTCAAGTATGTACTATATATTGCCCCTTTATGTTTGTGTAAAATGTATCTTAGTTGCTCCGAAATAATTTTACATATATCATATGCCAGTAATTAACTAACGCGATTTGTAGAATGTGACTAAAACACACCGTAAGTGTTTTCCCCTACAGTTCTGTCTTCTGTGAAATCCTCTTGCACTTTGCACGCCAGTTTTAGGAGGGGCCTTCACAGTTTTCTTTCCAATCCTATTTTTGCAATTTTTATTGAAATGTTAACCACGTTTTTCGTTGACTGTCAGCATCGCTTAGATTTGCGTTTGACAGGTATGCACTGAAAGCCTGCTTGTGGTGTCGGCCAGTTAATAGCTTTCTTGAAAAAATAATGAATTCTTTAAATAAAATAGCACATGATACTTTATTGAAAATCGGTTTCAGAGTTCATAAAAACGTGATGACTCAACTACTTTATTATTTTTGTTTAATGTGCCTCATAACTCCTGAAATGTATACCAGGGTACTCTTCTGAGTGTAAAGCAGGGCAGTTGCGCACATGGACATCAATACACAAAAATGCTTGGGATAGTGGAAGCAACATTACATGCCATTTAATCTTTACTCACTCACACACTTACACACATACAGACACGGCCTCTCACAAAAGCACACTCTCACCTGCAAGCACCTACACAACATGCAGATAAAAACATTTCTTACTTACCTCACCTGCCAGTGATGTTTCTATTCCATCTAACTTGACACCATTTTTATTACACTAATAATGAATAAAATAACATTAGTCACTATTAGTGTAATAATATAAATTGACAGAAAACAAGGAAAGTGGAACCCCCAACCAAGGTCAGTAACAGTGGCGTAACATAGGCCCCCGCAGCCCTGTGGTGCGGGGGCCCCGAGCTCCAGGGGGCTCCTTCAGCACATTACCCTGGCCTGAGACCTCTTGACTGAGTCGGGAACGGGGGGGGGGGGCTCCCTGCACTTTACAGGGGGGCGCCCTCAAGTTTTGCTATGCAACTGGTCAGTAAGAACATGCTCCTCCTGTGTTCCTGGCACTGAGTGTGCCACCTCTGAGGCCAGGGGTTGCAAAGACAGTGCCAGGGGTCACAAAGAACATGCCTGGGGTTGCAAATTCCACTCCCTGGTGACTGCTAAATGACATCCATGGTTGCACACAGCACAGCAGACTGTTGGCAGCCAGAGAGGCGGTGGCTAATGAATACCAAGCCAAAACAATCCCTTGAGGCTCCAACCGTTTGTCCATGCTTTCTTCCTGAGAGAGCGTAAAGAAAATATTTTATCTTTGTCAGTTGGGATTTTTCTTTTAGCTTTTTGTGAGATCTGTGTATTCTGATGAATACTTGTGTCCTACAGGAAATTCTCATTCAAAAATATATTCAAACAGACCATTAACTCCTTGGTGATCTTTTTGGAATAACTTTGTGAATGAGAACCTCCTGAAGGACACAAGGATTATGCACCAGGGGCAACTGATGTTGGAAGAGATGCCGCAGACCTATTAATCACTACACCCCGACCTCGCTAATTTGATGAATACCTCTCCTGCATAGTCCTTAAGCTAACCCATTTTTATACCATAAAATGCATATTTGAAGTATAAATCCTGAGAAATATTTGCAACAAGTTGGCTAACCATAAGGCCAGCTGCCTCACCCTGTAAATATAGGTAACATAAATTACAACGTTGTTGATCCAAACCTGAGACTATGGGATCTGTGCAATCTGGATGATATCTCATCTCTTTTAGACTGTAGCCCACAAGTACTCATAGTACGGATCGGGAGCCGCCAGCGGCCCGGCAAGCCTTCCTTGGCGGCCCACGGACCTTGCAGACATTGTACCTGTGTTTTAAAAAATGGTTTTTTTAGAGTGTCAGCAAACACTGCCGCAGCAGCGCGGACTCCGAGACACTCTGCTCTATGGGGGCCGGCGATTCACAACAAAGCCTCATTAACAAGTAAATGGTCTTTTAAAGAAATGTGAAATACTCGGTGCAGCTGTGTGTGTGCCCAGGAAGCTGGGGTAAGGTGACAGAGGGTGACAGACAGAGGGAGACAGACAGAGGGAGACGGAGGGAGGAAGACAGAGGGAGGGAATCAGAGGGAGGGAGACAGAGGGAGGGAGACAGAGGGAGACAGAGAGAGAGGGAGACAGAGAGAGAAGGAGACAGGGAGACAGAGAGAGAGAGACAGAGGGAGACAGACAGAGGGAGACAGAGGGAGACAGAGAGGGAGACAGAGGGCTACAGAGGGAGACAGACAGGGGGAGGGAGACAGACAGAGGGAGGAGGGTGACAGAGGGAGGGAGACAGACAGAGGGAGGGAGACAGATAGATGGAGACAGAGGGAGACAGAGGGCGACAGACAGAGGGAGACAGACAGAGGGAGAAGAAAGACAGAGGGAGAAAGAGGGAGACAGACAGAGGGAGGAGAAAGACAGAGGGAGAAAGAGGGAGACAGACAGAGGGATGAGGGCAACAGAGGGAGGGAGACAGAGGCAGGGAGACAGATAGATGGAGACAGAGGGAGACAGAGGGCGACAGACAGAGGGAGACAGACAGAGGGAGGAGAAAGACAGAGGGAGAAAGAGGGAGACAGACAGAGGGAGGAGAAAGACAGAGGGAGAAAGAGGGAGACAGACAGAGGGATGAGGGCAACAGAGGGAGGGAGACAGAGGCAGGGAGACAGATAGATGAAGACAGAGGGAGGGAGACAGACAATGGGAGAGAGACGGAGACAGACAGAGGGAGACAGAGGGAGGGAGACAGAGGGAGAGAGAGGAAGGGAGACTGAGAGGGAAACAGAGAGAGAGGGAGACCGAGGGAGGGAGTCCGGGGGAGACAGAGCAAGGGAGACAGACAGAGGGAGACAGACAGAGGGAGACAGAGGGAGGGAGACAGCGGGCAACAGACAGAGGGAGACAGACAGAGGGAGGAGACAGACAGAGGGAGAAAGAGGGAGACAGACAGAGTGAGTGAGACAGAGGGAGACAGAGGGAGACAGAGAGAAAGTGAGAGAGAGGGAGAGAGAGAGAGAGGGAGGAAGACAGAGAGAGATTGAGGGAGACACAAAGAGAGAGAGAGGGAGACAGATACAGACTGAGATAGAGACAGAGACAGACAGAGACAGGGACAGCCAGAGACAGATAGAGGCAGAGACAGGGACAGGGGTAGACAGATAGAGGCAGAGACAGACAGAGAGACAGAGAGAGAGACAGAGGGAGGGAGACAGGGACAGACAGAGACAGGGACAGATAGACAGATAGAGGCAGAGACAGGGACAGACAGATAGAGGCAGAGACTGAGACAGACAGAGATAGAGAGGGAGACAGAGAGAGATAGAGGGAGAGAGAGGGAGGGAGAGAGAGGGGGACAGAGAGAGAGGGAGGCAGTGGGAGGGAGACAGAGGGAGGCAGAGGAAGGGATTCAGGAGGAGACAGAGGGAGGGAGAGAGAGACAGAGAGAGACAGACAGAGGGGGCCAGTGGGAGGGAGACAGGGTGAGCGACACAGATAGAGGGAGACAGAGGGAGGTAGACAGACAGAGGGAGACAGACGGCGACAGAGAGAGAGGGAGGCAGAAGGAGGGAGACAGAGAGAGACAGAGGGCGACAGACAGAGGGAGGAGACAGACAGAGGTAGAAAGACGGAGTCAGACAGAGGGAGGAGGGCAATAGAGGGAGGGAGACAGACAAAGAGAACCAGACGGAGACAGGCAGAGGGAGACAGTGGGAGGGAGACAGAGGGAGAGAGAGTGAGGGAGACAGAGAGAGAGAGAGGGAGACAGACCGAGTGAGTGAGACAGAGGGAGACAGAGAGAGAGAGAGGGAGAGAGAGAGAGAGATAGAGAGAGGGAGGGAGACTGAGTGGGAGACATAGAGAGAGAGAGCGAGAGAGAGGGAGAGAGAGAGAGAGAGATAGAGAGAGGGAGACAAAGAGAGAGTGAGGGAGACAGAGGGAGAGAGGGAGGGAGACGAGACAGAGACAGACAGAGGTAGAGACAGAGATAGACATAGACAGGGACAGACAGAGACAGATAGAGGCAGAGAAAGGAACAGGGGAAGAAAGATAGAGGCAGAGACAGAGAGAGGGCGACAGAGGGAGGGACACAGGGACAGACAGAGACTGGGACATACACACAGATAGAGGCAGAGACAGGGACAGACAGATAGAGGTAGAGACAGACAGACAGAGACAGAGAGGGAGATGGAGGGGGTTAGAGGGAGAGAGAGAGGGAGGGGGGAGAGGAAGGGAGAGGGAGGGAGAGGGAGGGAGACAGAGGGTGACAGAGAGAGAGGGATACAGGGATGGAGACAGAGGGAGGCAGAAGGAGGGAGTAGGGGGAAACAGAGGGAGGTAGAGAGAGACAGACAGCGGCAGGCAGACAGATGGAGACAGACAGAAGAAGGGAGGCAGAGGAAGGGAGACAGGGGGAGGGAGAAAGAGGGAGACAGAGAAAGAGGGAGACAGAGAGAGAGGGGGACAGAGAGAGAGAGACAGAGAGAGAGGCAGAGGGAGGGAAACAGAGGGGAGAGACAGAGGGAGACAGACAGAGGGAGACAGAGGAGGGATAGAGGGAGACGGACAGAGGGAGACAGAGGGAGACAGAGGGAGAGACCCAACCCACAACCCACTCTGTAAATTTGGCCCTAGAGAGAAAGTTTATGAGTACCCATGCTCTAGTCCGTAAGATCTCTAAACTAAGGAGTTGGTATGCTGTCTATAGCTTGAGAGACCTATGTAACAGTGGGTGGAACTGAATGGCTATGTTAAGTCCTGAACCTCTATATTCTCTGAAGCATGATGGGTCTCAATGATTATGCCTGGGTCTGTTAAATTTATGTAACTCGGGCAATAGCTTGTGTGCATGAAGTTCAGCACCAGGGGGGCATGGGCTGAGCACACAGAAGATGGTGGCATGCCAGTGGACCGAGGGGACACTCTCCTTCCTAACAGCGGTTTCTCCTCTGTTTTTGACCTCGCTGTCACAGGTAATGACCCAGAGAGCTGCCTCATCGATATTTTAGTCGGAGAGGAGATTGTGTCCTACTGCCTTCCATCGCGACACACTCCTCTCCCATCTTTGATTTACGGCAGTGGTAGCAAATGCTTCCAATGAGCACGAGATGACCGTCAGAACAATGTTTTCCACAGCAATGCCTTTTCTCATCAATATGTATTGCCAATAGTAAGTCCTTCAGCTGCTGTGGACATATATTTACTCATGCTTAAGGCTCTATGAGGTTTTGGCAGTAGAATTTCAATCCTGGCCTTAATATAACAGCTCCTCTACATATACGTCTTCTCAATTTAGACAGTGCCTCCTCCTGTGGCCGTCGCTGAATTACTTTAAAAATACCTTATATCTTACTGTTTTCTCTGCATCAACATTGCAGCACTGACTTTTACTATTAAGACTTCTTGCTTGTTCAAACTTTTGTGATACCGCCATATAATCTTATAATCATAATTATATGGGCAGATTGAGAAAGCTAAGACTGCTTCTTAAGGACTCCTCGAAACCTTCACACTTATCTCTCACACAACTTCCTTAACTTTCTGCTAAACTAGAGACATCGGTCTCTGTTTCTCACATGACTTGGGAGCTGTATTTTCTTCCGCTGCCACTGTGCAATGGTTTCCAGGCTTGTTCCACTGGAGCATCAGGAATCTGGAGAATAGTCCTCAGCCTTCCCCTACGGCCTTTCGACTCTATCAGACTCTAGAGTATCGAATGGCACGCCAGGGGAAAACAGGGAAACAAAACAAGGAAAGGCGGGGGAAATAATAGGTCTTGACTGTGGACTTCAGTGAGGACACTTGATGAAAAGGCAGGCTGTAAGGGAAGGAAGAGATTACTATCTATACCTGGTTACAACTCAGTGTATATGCACAATGCCTACATATATACATAAACATCACCTACCACAGCTAATTGTCTGGACCTTGAAATATTGCTGGTGGGTAGAATATGATGTTCGCTTTCTGTACACAACAAGACAAAAAGATAGTAAGTACTCTATCCCACTCTATGCTAGCATGTGAAGGTAAGTGATTTGTAAATCTCACCCCGCTATTCTCTGGAGAAAACTTGAAGAACATCCAATTCTATTTCAAGGCGAGGTGCGCATGTGCGAGCCTCTCCTTTAAAGTATGTACAAGGTTTAATCTGCCAGACGATATCACAATTAGTCATCTACAACATTAACCACACAACATATATTAAGAGAGGCAGCGCAACGCGCTGTTACCGTGATTCTTAGTAGCTGAGCCTTGAAACACACCACACACTGGTCCACGCAAGTGCCCCAAACCATAGTATTCCAAAATGCCAAAGGGAAGGCTGGTAGGGTGATTCACCCAACGGGAGACAGCTCCGACCAGTGAACCAAGATACAGATGCAACAGGCAGCGCCCGGCCGGGCGGCGGGGAAAGACCCGGCCACGGGCGGAGCACCAGGAGAAGGGAAACCTGGAATAGCAGTACCCGGCCGGATGACGGGGAAAGACCCAGCCGCCGGGCGGAGTACCAGGAGAAGGGAAACTGGAAAGGCTGTTATCGGCCGGATGGCGGGCAAGGACCCGGCCGCCGGGCGGAGCACTAGGAGATGGGGAGTATAAACGGAACAAAGAAATAAGGAAAACAAACACGGATTGCACCAAACGTGTTTGTGCGGACTCTCAAGAAAGTAACAGAATACGCTGACACCAGATTAAAAAGCGTCAGCGCGAAAGTGTAACCGAACAAGGACGGCCACAGGTTACAGCGGAACAGAACACCCTCACGGAGGACGTAGAGAATCAAAACAAGAAACAACCGTCCAAAGAACCGGAAGTCAGGCAAATCTTACAGGGACAGAAGACACTGAAGTGAGGGCTAGACGCTAGAACGCAAAGCGGCGTTCCGTTGGTGTAATGCGTCTTATATAGCGCCCAGGCGATTAGAACTACTTCTCGAGTGGGACCTCGGGGCATGACAGCACACTCCCCCCACAATGCACCCCCCGGGTTTGGGTTTGTCCGGATGTCCCTGATGGTATAAACGTACCAACCGTGGGGCGTGTACGTTATGAGCTGGCTCCCAAGTGCGTTCCTCGACTCCATAACCTTTCCAATGAATAAGGTACTGGAGGTTCCTCCCTACTCTACGTGAGTCCAAAATAGCCTCGACCTCATATTCCTCAGAATCTTGGATGGTTATTGGAGCGGGTTTCTTTGGCAATTTGGTGCCCGGTTCAACCGGCTTTAACAATGAAACATGGAATACAGGGTGAATTCTGAATGAAGTGGGCAATTCTAGCTTCATGGCCACTGGGTTAACCATCTTTATCACCTTATAGGGACCTATAAATTTGGGGTTGAACTTGCGAGGACCACTAAGCGAAATGTATTTCGTGGACAGCCATACCTCATCCCCGGGTGTATAGATAGGTTCCAATCTCCTGTGTAGATTCGCTCCCTCTGTGTATCGTACTTTAGCCATCTCTAGGCTTTCTAGTGTTCTCTTATGTACCCCCTGTATTCTCTCAACAAGATCAGCTGCTGCTGGGGTTGGGCTGTCTGTAGGGATCCCTGAAGGCAATAACTTAGGGTGAAAACCATAGGAACAAAAGAAGGGGGTGGCATTAATAGAGGTATGTGGAATATTGTTGTATGACATTTCAGCCACCCATACGAGTTCGTCCCAGTCTACTAGGGACTGCAGGACCTGATTCCTAATGTACTGGTCGAAGCATTGATTAACCCTCTCTGTCTGCCCATCTGACTGAGGGTGGTGGCTGGAGGACAGTCTAACATCTATCTGGAGCAAAGAACATAAACACCTCCAAAAACGATACACAAACTGGGCCCCTCTATCCGAAATTAAGACAGAGGGGAAACCATGGAGGTGGACTACTTGCTGCATAAAGACTGAAGCCAATTCAACAGCTGTGGGTAATCCCCCCAAATGTACAAAAGTGAACCATTTTCGTGAACAAGTCTACAATAACTAGCAAGGTATTGTTCTTCTTCTTGGTGAGTGGCAACTCCACTATAAAATCAAGTGACACTGTATGCCAAGGGCCTGGTGGAGAAGCTAGGGGCATAAGTAGCCCTACTGGGTTTTGGTGAGATACTTTGCTTTGAGCACACACATGACAAGTTTTCACAAAGGATTCTATATCTTTAAGCATAGTAGGCCACCAAAAACGTTCGCACACTGCTTTAGTTGTCTTCTTGATTCCTGGATAGCCTGCCACGGTATGTGTATGATACCAATCCAAGACCTGTTCTTGCAACTCACGGGTAGGCAATACTACTCCTCCCTGTACGCAAACATAACGCTCTTTAGTTGAAGTTCCCTGAGAACCCACTAGGTCATGCATGTTCACTGTGGCTTGACTTGTCTTGACCTGATTCAAGAACCCCTCTTCGGTGAATACTACTCCTATGAGTTCTCCCTAGGAATAATATTGGGCGGATCTACTAATCCCGTCGGCAGATCGAAACCCAGTCGGGACAAGGCGTCCGCCTTGCCGTTTCGTTTCCCTGGCCTATAGTGGACGGTAAAGCCGTACTCACTGAAGAATTGGGACCAGCGTAATTGCCTCATGGACAGAGCTTTGGCTGACTTGATATATTGGAGGTTACGGTGGTCGGTGAACACCACTGCTGGGTATCGAGCGCCTAGTAAGTATTGCCTCCGCTTCTCGAATGCCTTCTTGATTGCTAGGAGCTCTTTGTCCCCTACTGCATAATTGTATTCAGCAGGGGTAAATTTGTGGGAGTAGAAGGCTACAGGATGACACTCTCCTGACACCGGATCCGCCTGCGATAAAACCCCTCCCACTGCCACTTGGGAGGCGTCCACCTCCACCACAAAAGGCAAGGCTGGATCCGGATGACGCAACACAGGAGCACTCGTAAAGGCGGTCGTCAGGAGTCGAAAAGAACGATCGGCCTCACTGGATCACAAGAATGGAACACCCTTTTTCAACAAGGCCGTAATAGGAGCAACCAGGGCCGAAAAACTGTGGATAAACCGCCTATAGAAATTGGCCAGACCCAAGAAACTTTGGATCTCTTTAATGCTACGGGGTGCTGGCCATGAGAGAACGGCATCGACCTTAGCCGGATCCATGCTGAGGCCCCAAGGAGAGACAACATAACCTAAAAAAGGGACATTCTGAGTATGAAAAGTGCACTTCTCCAATTTACAATATAAGCGATTATCCAGTAAACGCTCCAACACGTTCCGCACATGTTCCGTCATAGAAGGAGAAAAAATCAGCACGTCATCAATATACGCGATCACATAAACATCAAGCATGTCCTTGAGTACTTCATTTATAAAAAATTGAAACGCCGCAGGAGCATTACAAAGCCCAAAGGGCATCACAAGGTACTCAAAAAGACCGAACTTAGTACAAAAGGCCGTTTTCCACTCGTCCCCCTCCCTGACACGTACAAGATGGTAGGCACCACGCAAGTCCAACTTGGTGAAAAACCGGGCATTGCGCACTCTGTCAAGGAGGGAGGCGATGAGAGGCAAAGGATAACGGTTCTTGATGGTGATGTCATTCAGTTTCCTGTAGTCAATACAACAGCGAAGACCCCCTTCTCGCTTAGGGATAAAAAACAAAGACGAAGAAGCAGGGGAACGAGAAGGTCGAATAAAGCCTTTCTCAAGCATGGTGTCTAAGTAGTCTCTCAAATACAAATTCTCCTTTTCTGTGAGAGCATAAACCCTACTACAGGGGATTCTTGCCCCTATCTCAAGATCAATTCGGCAGTCGTAGACCCTATGCGGAGGAAGTATTTCAGCTTCCTTGGCGTCAAAGACAGTCCGTAAATCTTGATAACATGATGGTAAGTCTGAGACATTGTCATTATTCTATATAGTGTTGGTTACCTCTTCGACAGCCGCCACTAAGGGATTCGGACAATTAGCAGGATGGAACGTCAGTGTAGAAGATTCCCAATTTATGTCGGGATTATGAGACCTCAACCAAGGGATGTCTAGGAGCACCGGGAATTGTGGAAAACAGATTAAATCAAATTCTATGTCTTCTTGATGATTTGGTTCTATCCTCATGTGCAGCTGTACTGTACGATGGGTTACAGGCCCACAGACAAGAGAGCTGCCGTCTATCGTGGTGACATTACTGGTTAGCTCCTTTTTTGTACAGGGTATCATGTTTTCTTTTGCCCACTCCGTATCCATGTAATTACCAGATGCACCGGAATCTATCATCACGGAAACATGCAGCCCATACTGCCCATGTGTAAGGTACGCCGACACGTATAAATGATTAGTGGGTTTTATTTTGTAGTCAGAGGAAGAGACTGTAAGGCCAGACCTACCAGGGATTCTCGTCTCACAGGACCCCAGGCTTTCTAGTTTCCCGAGTTCTATGATTGAGTTGGTTTAATTGGACATGACTTTAGGAAGTGACCTGCTTTGCCACAATATAAGCAGAGTCTAAGCGTTCTTCTTCGCTGTCTCTCTTCGGCGTTAGTGGACCCCTTACTATGCCTATCTGCATGGGCTCACTGTCCTCACAAGCCTTCTCTGGATTACTCTTTTTATCCTTGATAGTGACGTACCGAGATTCAAACTTCCCTCTCTCTTTCTTCCTTTCTTGTATTCGGTGTTCTATCTTAACTACTAAATCAATGAGATCTGTGCAGGATTCAGGTAAGTCAACTATTTGTGATAGGGCATCTTTCAAGTCGTCCCTCAGACCCCGGTAAAATAGCGTACTGCGTTTCTCTTCAGGCCAGTTGGACTCAACCACCAATCTTCGGAATGATGTTATGTATGCAACAAGATCCTGATTCCCCTGTTTAAGGCCTAATAACTCAGTATCAGAGGAATGGGTATACATATGTCTATCAAAGAGTTTACGGAATTCTCTCTTGAAAGCTGGAAAACTATGCAACAGTGGATCGTCTCTGTCCACCAAAGGAATGGCCCAATCAGCCGCAGTACCACTAAGGTATGATATGATAAAAGCTACTCTGGCCTGGTCAGACGGAAAACATTGAGCTTTACATGAAAAATACAGCTGGCATTGACTAAGGAATGCTGCACACCAGGCCGCTTCCCCGGAAAACCTCTCAGGGTGTGCTAGAGGAATGGAGGGAGGTGTAGTGACCTGAACTACTGGTGGCCCCACATTCGATCCCCCTCCCGCGGCTCCTGTAGTCTGTTGGTGCTGGAGAGTATCTACTCTGGTAGCTAAAGCCTGTGTTTCAGCCTGCAAATTACCTATCATTCCGGCGATATCCACCAGGGAAACCGCTCCCAATTCCATGACGCTCGGGCAGAACACACGACTTGGGCTTTGCGTTCTGTAATGGTTTCCAGGCTTGTTCCGCAGGAGCGTCAGGAATCTGGAGAATAGTCCTCAGCCTTTCCCTACGGCCTTTCGACTCTATCAGACTCTAGAGTATCGAATGGCACGCCAGGGGAAAACAGGGGAACAAAACAAGGAAAGGCGGGGGAAATAATAGGTCTTGACTGTGGACTTCAGTGAGGACACTTGATGAAAAGGCAGGCTGTAAGGGAAGGAAGAGATTACTATCTATACCTGGTTACAACACAGTGTATATGCACAATGCCTACATATATACATAAACATCACCTACCACAGCTAATTGTCTGGACCTTGAAATATTGCTGGTGGGTAGAATATGATGTTCGCTTTCTGTACACAACAAGACAAAAAGATAGTAAGTACTCTATCCCACTCTATGCTAGCATGTGAAGGTAAGTGATTTGTAAATCTCACCCCGCTATTCTCTGGAGAAAACTTGAAGAACATCCAATTCTATTTCAAGGCGAGGTGCGCATGTGCGAGCCTCTCTTTTAAAGTATGTACAAGGTTTAATCTGCCAGACTATATCACAATTAGTCATCTACAACAGTAACCACACAACATATATTAAGAGAGGCAGCGCTGTTACCGTGATTCTTAGTAGCTGAGCCTTGAAACACACCACACACTGGTCCACGCAAGTGCCCCAAACCATAGTATTCCAAAATGCCAAAGGGAATGCTGGTGAGGTGATTCACCCAACGGGAGACAGCTCCGGCCAGTGAACCAAGATACAGATGCAACAGGCAGCGCCCGGCCGGGCGGCGGAGAAAGACCCGGCTGCCGGGCGGAGCACCAGGAGAAGGGAAACCTGGAATAGCAGTACCCGGCCGGATGGCGGGGAAAGACCCAGCCGCCGGGCGGGGTACCAGGAGAAGGGAAACTGGAATGGCTGTGCCCGGCCGGAGGGCGGAGAAGGACCCGGCCGCCGGGCGGAGCACTAGGAGACGGGGAGTATAAACGGAACAAAGAAATAAGGAAAACAAGCACGGATTGCACCAAACGTGTTTGTGCGGACTCTCAAGAAAGTAACAGAATACGCTGACACCAGATTAAAGAGCGTCAGCGCGAAAGTGTAACCAAACAAGGACGGCCACAGGTTACAGCGGAACAGAACACCCTCACGGAGGTCGTAGAGAATCATAACAGGAAGCAACCGTCCAAAGAACCGGAAGTCAGGCAAATTTACAGGGACAGAACACACGGAAGTGAGGGCTAGAAGCTAGAACGCAAAGCGGCGTTCCGTTGGTGTAATGCGTCTTATATAGCGCCCAGGCGATTAGAACTACTTCTCGAGTGGGACCTCGGGGCATGACACATTGCAGGAGTTGCCTTACAACCTCTGGCTGTAGCTAAAAAGCTTTACTAAAAGGCAAAAAAAGAACCTCCTTCTCCCACCAAACCGCCTTCCCTGGTTTCCATGGGCTCTACCCCCTTATATGGAGGAAACAGATATGAAACTACAGAGTCTAGAGGAATCCGGCACAAAACTACAGAGTCTTGATGACAAATGGTCAAGGATGGAAGAAATAATTGTGAACACCAAATATCTGCATTTACTTCTACTACTCTCACAGTTACTCATCTTTAATCTCATACTCCATACTTCAAAAACAGATTGAAAATGTGTAAAACAGAAACTGATGCAATAACTAACACATCTATGGTTTTCCAGAGGGTTCTGAGGGCCTGACCCCTCATGTTTTTCAAAACCTGTCTTCCTACACTTCTAAACATTTCACAGAAACCATCTCTTAATATTCAACTTGCCCATATACTCAGTCATCTGCCAAATGATGCTTTTATGTCCAAAAGACCCAGGTCTGTCATTCTCTACTTTCTGTAATACACAGACTTGCTTAAAGTTCTTTCAGATGGCTAGGTTGATGAAGAAGAGTTCTTGGTCTGGTAAATACATCTATTTGTTTCTAGACTATACCAAAAACAGAGCAGACAGGCACAAAGCATTTCTCTCCATGAGATCAGTCCTCCGTTCTCTTGGAGCGTGTTGCGGCCTTTTCCACCCTTGCTTGTTTAAGGACAAGTACAAAAATAACACTTCCACCATTGAGGAGCTTTCACATCTGAAATAATTTTTCAAGGCTGTAAGAGTGAAGCAATGGGCATATCCAGATCAACTAAGACATGACACTGACATGACACTCCCCACTTATCTCTTTTGGTTCTTATTTGCAGGAATTGCCTCTTGAACCTGACACTGTCTTGCAAGCATTGTCATTCATGTTACTACCAATTGTTTATATTTGCATTCTTTCAACACGTTACCTCAACTAACTTTTTTCTCTCCCTTCACAGGTTTTATATCTCTGTTTGTGTTTATGCTGTAACTCGTTCAAGTCTCCCGTGTCTTTTTTTCCGAAGCCCACATGTGTCATCCTTCCATTTGGTCTCCACAACCCCCAGACTCTCTGGAAATATTTTTAGGTATGTCCCGTTTCCCTCAGGAAGTTTGTTTCGTTTTCCTATTTCCTTTTGTTTGAATGACAGCTTTTGTCTATTTGTTTCCAATATCATCTGGACATAGTTTGCCAATCTATTTGTTTCCAATATCATCTGCTGTCTCTTCACTCATTTCTTCATCTCCCTTTTACTCCCTTTCCTTCCTCCTTCTTTTACCTGTCACGTCAAACTCTGTCCTTGTTACTTATTCGTCTTCTATTATCTGATATATCACTCAATATTTCCTCCCTATGTCATTAAAAATCAATCTTGGAATGTCAAGTGTTTAGCTTCACCCATTAAAAGGCAGAGGGGTTTAACACATTTACCTAATCCTAAAGCTGACAACGCTTAATTAAGAGTCCCATCTTACGGATTCAGAGTCTTTGAAACTAAAGAGAGGATTGGTTGGATATGTTTATTTATCACCAGGTAATGGTAAAAAGAACGGTGTTGTCACCTTATGCCACAAATCTCTCCATGTTTGTTTTCCATCACAGGATACTGACACTGAGGGAATATAGTCCCACCACCAAAGACTGCCAATTCTGGTCAACTGTCACTCAAAACATTTTGTAATGTCCAGTAGACCTTTTTATTTTTTTCTGGTGACTTTAATCAGTTTGTTGACACTTTTATCGAAAGAAATTACTCTTTGTAGATACATAATCAATCTCAAAATGTAATTGTTCACATTCTCAAACAATGTGCATTTACTGATGCTTGGAGACTTTTGAGAATACACATACTACTCTCCAGCTCATCATACACAGTCACAAATTGACTATATATACATTTCACACACTCTCTTGCAAACCCTACACTCTGCAGACATAGGCTTTATTCTAGGTTTCTGATGATGCTCCGGTCTCTATTCAATTAGATATTTGACCTAACCCCACCAAGCCTAACAAATATAGATTTAACAACTCACTATTATCAGACACTTCTTTTAATTCTGCTTTTTACTTCTTCTTTCATGTCTTCTTTCAGTCAAATTACACAGAAGGGATCGTCTTTAACTCTATTTGGGATGCTTTGAAAGCTTCTGCCCAAGATTTGATTAATTAGATATCTTTCCCCCAAAAAAAGAAATTGTCCACAAATGAAAATAATGAGCTATTTGCAAAAATAAAACACTTGGAACACTTATATTATGCTTCTAAATTTATTTAATTAAGGACACTGTTCAAACGTTACTACTTAATGATCTTGACATATAGCACAAATTTGTAAAATGTTATAAGAATCACTACTCCCCAGAGCACAATCCAGAGGATCCAGATATCATCAATTACCTCTCGGCCATGCACAAATCTTTTGATCCTAATTTAGATCTCTTGAGTCTATAGGTAGACATCTCTTTGACTGAACTTCAGACTGCACTATCTTCCCTTAAAACATAGAAAGCCTCAGGTCCTGATGGACTTTTCTCATCTCTTCCTTTCTCCACAAGGGTCGGGTATCTCGCTGTTTCCTAGATGCTCTCATCTGCCTCATCCCAAAAGATGGCAAAGATCCACAGTCATGTTGCAATTACAGACCCTTATCGCTCATCAACAATATCTTTTCCAAAGCCTTAGCTCTTCATTTATAATCTTTTTTACCCAAGCTTCTCTGGAAAAAACTGTCCGGTTTCATTAAGGAGGGATACCTATCCGACAATTCAATTTTAATGTTTGAAGTGTTATCTAAATCTACCCATTTCTCAGACCCCTCAGCAGCACCCTAGATGCAGAGAAGACCTTTGACTGAATAAACTAGTCCTTTATTTTTCACACTCTTAAAAGTTTTGTATTCAGACCAAACATTATGGCCCTCATTTCTCTTCTATATACCTCAGGCCAAGTGGACATTCTTGCCAATGGGCTTACTTCTTCGTATTGTTCCTTAGACAGAGGGGTTCATCAAGGCTGCCATCTCTAACGATTTCATTTTAACTTAGCAGTGGAACCTTTTTGTCCAGGATCAGGAAAAATTCTGAAATCCTTGATTTTTCTTGGACACTCAACAAGTCATGATATCTGAATATGCAGATGATATTCTTCTATTTATCTCACAACGCTCACATTCATTCCCAGCTTTTTCACATGATGTTGAGACGCATTCCCTTGCCTCTGGTTAATAACTAAACAATGATAAATCCAAAATTCTACACCTTAACAAATACACCTTTAAACAAGACTTCTTATTTACCAAGTTTTCTTGGAACTCTTCAAAATTTAAATACTTAGGTGTATGTTTGTCTTCAGCAGTCAAAACTTTTATTTTATTGAGTTTTGTTGAATCGACTCAAAAATTGTCCATATTAGTCAACTGCTGCCATCCGTTACATCGTTCCTTGCGGGGTCACCATGGCACTATTACATTGATGCTGGTATTTCTAATATTCCAAAATATATCTCCTCAACATTTTTCAAAAAATTCAATTCCACACTCGCTTCCTTTTTATGGAACAAGAACAAAACGCATATATCTGTATTAAAATTAAAATGCCCTAAATCTGAAAAAGGTTCTTTGTGAATGAGGACCAAAGTGAGTAATCCATGGGAGTTTTGGGCCACATTCCGTTGAACACCCTGGTTCCTTAAATCAGGATAAACCATCTTGCCTCTTAAAAAAAAACTCTCGAAAAAACTTGTTTGCCTGAATGGGGGCTGACTTCATCCTTGTTCTTAGCTACTAAGCCTGCAACCAATCCCTCTAATCTACTTCAGCAATGCAACAGTAATATAACTAATATTCTAAACACCACTGACCCTTCTACAAAAGTACAGAAGTAAAGAAAATTCCTTGCCAACAACATGGAGAAGCCCTTATGGTCTCTAAAAGGTAATTTTCACTTGTAACCCTAACACCTCATTCCTTGTCGATGACATTATCTCTTTGACAATGGACCCTCATCCCTCTTTTTCAGTGACCTTTAACAACATTTTCCATCACACACGGCTAAAAAATTGGAGTGACGATTGGGCACAGGAGAAATAGTTCTCAAAACATTCTATTCCTATCAAACAGATTTAAGTGTATTTTCACATTTCACACTCAGTCCCTTTGGTGTCCTCAAGGATCTATCCTTGCCCCCTTCATTTTAATCTTCTGGGTGACCATCTGGTAAAACATGGAATAAATTGTTCCAGTATACCAATGGCACACAGGTTTTAAATCAAGATCAACAGCTGAAATAGCCTAATGACCATAACCTTCTCTGTAAGGAAAATGTAATCCTAGAGGACCACCAAAAAGCTAAAATAAAGCTGCCAGAAGATAAAATTGATCTTTCTGTCCCCGACTAAAAACCAGGATTTGCCAGATGAATAGCTTACCAAACTCCTAGAGTTGGTCATTTCATCGCAAATTGTCACCTGCAAGAAATTCATTCATTTCAAATTTGACATTCTCCTACACCCGGACAGTCAGGTTAACAAAAGGGCCAGAAATGCAAGACTCCAATTGAAATTTCTCCATAGTCTCAAGCCATACCTCCCCAAAATGACCTTAAACTAGTATTCCTAAAATTGATGCACTAGTTAAGCCCTGAATGTGTCAAAGAAGTAGGTGCTATTTATGGCACCTGATAAAATATGACTCCCTGGGGTTCCAAATTTATCATCTGAATCACAGAACTGGGAAACAGTGGGATCCACTGACATCTGAATGAGCATAAAGGCATCCTATCAGAGACAAGACACAAATTCATGTTTTCCTACATAGGTCTCCAATAGAGATCATGTGATGAAAACAAAACAAAGGAGTTGATAAGGTGCAGGAGCTGACATCATGAAAGTGTGCAAATGATCTTCATATAGATACAGAAATGTAAATTTTTGATGGTGAAGAAGCCATCATAATGTTCCCGTCTATAATGCCAAGCATGATAGTGAAGCTTAACATGTACGAGATAGGCACAATTTGAAGACCTGCTTAGATAGCACAACAGTTACAGTTACTCTAAGTCATTATTTCAAAATCTCACAATCCCTCACTGTTGCACAATTGTGCAACTATTAAAGCAGGTGAATTGTCATTAATCGGTTTACATCTTGAAACACATCATCACTGACATTTTCAAATAAACCATAACCACATTTTTAACTATGTCACCCAAGTTTCAGGTATTTTAAGTAGAAATAAAGGACATTATTATTTTCCTTCAGTGAGGGGATATATGGAACACTTAAAAACTCTGGTAAGAATATAAAGTCATATGAAGACAACAGAGTCCACTAGTTGATTTCTATTAACTTAATTACCAACCCTTTCAATATGCCATTGGCCAAATATTCCATTTATGAAGAATAAAGCTATCATTCATTTTGTGTGGAGATCTTTAGCACTAGTACACATATGGTCCATCTGATAATGTATGTTTAAAGAAATATTTGGTATACACAAGCAAACTACTTATCCTTCAATGGAAGATTCCACCTTAGCAGCCAGTACAAAATCAAGAGCTATTCAGTTTTGCAAAGGGACGTTTTTTGGGTTCAATTTGGTCAAATATCAACTCTAAGGCTATAACTGAGGAAGTCACAATTTCTTTTAAGACTTAGTTTAAAATCTCCTGAATTGAAAATTCTGTTCATATGTGAAGCAGAATAGCAAAGATGCAAGTATTTTTTTATATTTCCCTGAGTAGTCTCATCCAGTGCGGAGATTTGGAGGGAGTGTGTCGGATTGCTAAGGCAACATAAACAGGGTAGCAGGATTCAGACCAATCCTTGGGTCCCAGTTGCTGCGACAGGCTACTCTTCAGAACATCTTTGAGAATAGAGAACTCCAGATGTAAGTTCAAAGTAATAGAGGGCAAGCTCGTAATCAAGGCAGGCATCAAGAGATAAGTCACATCTGCAAATGCCTACATAGATGCTGCCATTTTGGGTATCAAACTCTATTTCCTGTGCAGTGTCAGCAAAGTGAATAGAAGAAAGCATGGTGTTGTGATTCGGGAAAAGGAAACCCCTAGTCGGCATGGCCAAGAGGGCAGCAGTATTATCAAATCTTTCCGGATAGTGCCCATGCAAGTACAGGTTGAGACATTGTCCTGTTTCCTCAAAAGGAATGGGGAGCATGAGCATGCCCCATCTGGCATCAGTGGGCAAGACAACACAAATCCAGCAAGATAAAAGGGTAAGATTTGGTTGATGTTGTCCACAAATCCAAAAAGTTGTTCTTACTATACAAACAGCGTTGATTTCAAAGGTGGTGGATGGTTGAATGTTGTTGAGTTCAGCGCACCTGGCCCCTCTAGGCATAACCATACCGTGAACCACACTTCAAACCTTACAGCAAAATGTGCTAGACCCATTGGGGAATCATGTAGTCTGGAGGCTTTCCAGTACCCAGGTCAATGGTTATTGTGGGCAAGAAGAGGAATGCTTCACGAGGAGAATCATACTGGGGAATACTGATTACAGGACACCATCCTCACAAAAAGGGAGCATGATTGCCACCCAAAGCAAGTTCATGATGTGTAGGAGAGCCTCTGCTTACAGGCACGGAGGCGGCAGCAGGGTTGGGAAAGCCTTGCCTCAGTGGTCGTCTTGCAATGGGTGGTATGCATCCAGACTGACATTTTGCAGTACTGCACTAAGGTGTTTATGGTGAGCAGGACTTGAATGGGGTCACACCAGTGGGGCTGGAGAGCTGACTTTGATTACATTTCCCTGGTTGCACGTCATTGCAGGCATTAGTTGGACAGCTTGAACCCGAGAACAGAAGTAGCACGGAAAAGGAATACGTTACTGCAGTATTGAAGAGTCACGTCAACATTCAGTTACAAATCAAGAAAGACTGGAGGCGTTGAAGTGTTTGATGGAAGCAATTGTGACCACCTATTACTATTTCAACAATTATTTTTATTTTTCTGACTATGAATGGCTTGGATTGACCAAAGTACCAACGGTAGGGGATCAGGCCACTTGAGTGAAGTTTCATCACAAATCTTAGCTACCTTGGTTTGCAAACTCAAGTTGAAATGGTCCACCGGCTCCACCTTACCTGAAGACTCCGAATTTTAATGGTCATTGAAAGTGTTGTTTGTTCCCTTAGGCTTTGCCTAGTTCCTGAACTACAAAGAACACAGATTGGGTACCCTTCTTACATCATAGCCAAAGGAGGGGCCCAAATCTTGGTATTAAATCTCAGCCTTTTTACAACTGTAATCACACCACCACATGCACATGGATAAGCTTCTATACAGCCAGAAACATCCAAAACTAAACAAGGTCATACATGTAAGTACAATATTTTGGCATTTGGATAAAGTCCACCTGAATGCAGACAAATGCTCCCCATGACAGCTGATAGGTAGTGGGAGTATTTCTGGTTCTGTTCCCAATGCTGTGGGCTTTGCAAGTGACACAGGAGCTGTAACACTGTTGGGCAACAGGAGGAAAAACATGGAGAAAACCAGTGGGTACTTGGGTACAAATGACTTCAAAGATGTCTTCAGACAGGTGCCTTTTCCGCACAGAGATGCCATAATCTAAATAGCGAACACCGGGAAGACAGAATTTTAATTTTTCTTTAGATGATTTGTGCCCTTTCTGTGATCATTCATTAGGGAGATATGGGGAGCTAGTCCTATATTGGTGTAATACGTTAGATGCAACTAACAAACCATCTCTATATTGACCTATAGTGGGTCCTCCATGGAAGACGAGGGTGTCCAGATCTTTCATAGGGTTTGAAAAAAGACGGAGTGACTCATTGAAGCCCTATGGCAAATTCCACTATGTGGGCTGATTCACTAAAAATTAGTAGACAAAGGGGCACTGACTGTCAGGGTGTATTGGATCGAAAAGAACGCAAAGCAAATGTCCACTGTTTAAACCATTTGGTGGTGGCTGGAATGCAAGACAATATGGTAGCAGGGTTTGAGACAACAGGAAAGCTAGGTATTACAGCAGCATTATAGGCTTGTTGTACTTTCATAAATCTATACATGTCTTTTGCAGGCTTTTTGGTCAGTGAAATGGGGGTGTTACATACATTTATGGTGGGCATCAAGACCCCTTGCTTTATCACAGTGCGAGTGCGTAATGCCATGTCGTAATCAATCTTTCGACTCAGAGCATAACCTGGAGGGCACTTGGGCCTATAAAGGAGTTTCTACAACAGATTAATCATGATTTTTACAGGTCCAGTTGTCAGGACAAAACCTACATGATTTGCATATTCCAACCATATGGTGATCAAGCATATCAGAGGCTGAATTTGGTGGTGTGCTTATACCATTAAAATCATCAGTACATTCACATAGAACAGATAACAAATACTTTTCATTGCTTTTAGGTTCGGTACATTCAAATAGACACAATTAATGGTACAGTATACAGTGCAATTCAGTTTACTCAAAATATCGCTGCCGAAAAGGGTGTGCAAGGGAAGTGGAGCTTAACAAAAAAGGATTGTTGGTCTTGAATGGTACCCATGGTTATTAATACAGGACCAGTGATGCATGGAACGCAGATGTTTGCAATGCCAGTTGCATCAATAAAGGTGCCCGTGAGAGGTAAGGAAGAAAATCCAGAACTCTTAAGAGCAGAATAACTAGCATCGGTGTCAATACAACAAGGGATGGGCTTACCGTTATTAACACGGCACACATATAGGCAGGTTTTTTTTATTCAACAACCTTTATTGAGTTTTACAACAGTCATTACTATGGAACAGAATGCATTCTCAGAATTTGGCGCATGTATCTGTCCAATAAAATCTCCATTTATAAACTGTGAGGGAAATAAGCAGAAGGGGAGAAAGGGTGGTAGGGGTGAATGAAACAACCAAGGGATCAAACAGTAACGTGGCCACTCATAGTTGATCCTCCTATAGAATGTTAATTAGGGCTGAAGTATGTTCAGCTCAGTACATCTGTTCAGCTCAGGTTTGTAAGGGGCCCACCAACTTCAGGGGTGGGCAGACGAGATGACAGCAAGTGGGCGCAAGTGGGCGCAGGGACATTTTAAGAATGTTGGAGACCATAGGCCAACCTCCAGAGGGTAGCTGCACTGGTCAGCACAGACAGGAGAGCTCATAGTGTGCCCGCCTGATTAACCAGCAGCTGCTGCTGCCATGCAGAGAATGCAGCCGCCACAAAACTTTAACTGCAACACAGGCCCGGTCGCCTCACCACTGCCACACAGGCTACCGATGGGCAGCAGGAGCGGTATCCGGCTCAACGCTGCTGTACATGTGGCCCGATGCCTCTCAGCAGAGAGGATAAATTCCAGATCTTCTCTCCGGCTGGCAGAGTTTCCTCAGGGATCGGCCCTCTTGTGGCAGGGCCAGCCCCACTCCCTTAACATCTGGATAGTTTTGATCTGCCGGAATCAAAGTCTTTACAGCTTTGTAAATTTCTCTTAGGCTGTCCTAAAAGGCAGGTTATTGTTTTTGGGAAACGTGGGTAAATACGGGTTAAAATACAGATACTCACTGCCTGCAAAAACCCATCACTACCAGTAACATGGATACCTGAGAGACAGTGACCTGACTGTGAAAATTACGAATTACTTTAATGCAGTCTGCGGGCAGGTGTCTTTCCCCCAATGAGATTCCATGACCTAAATAGTGAATGCGGGGAATACAGAATTATAATTACTCTTTCGACTCTTTCAGCTTTTTCTTTGCAAATTCACTGATGAGATACAGTGAGTCAACCTTACACTGGTCCAAGAAATCAAATGCAACCAACAAGAGATCTACACATTTAACTAAAGTGGATGCTCTGGAAAGGCAATGTTGTCCTGATCTTTCTTAGTACTTCTGAAAATATGGACTGCAAATGATTACGTTTTGTGGCAAACAACAACACAAGACCTGGCTCCCAGAAAATGTGAAGTCAAAAGGTACTGGTTACCAAGGAACACAGGGATTGAGAAGAAAGCAGAAAAAAGATCTGCTACTGTAAGCCATTTGACGTTGGCTGGAAAACAATTCACAATGGTAGCAGGGTTTGGAATCACAGGGAAACTACTGTAACACCATTAATAGCACATTGGTCCTGCACATATCTATATGTGTCTTTGTCAGGCTTTTTGATTTCTGAAATAGGGGTGTCACTTATAGTTATGGTGGGCACTAGGACCATTACATTAACAATTGGTCAAATGCTCTTTAACTTCACTCAGTACGATAAGACGAAATAATTGATTCACATTAGCCCAATTAGCGTGTAACATTCAAATAAAGTCTGTAATTCTTTGCAGAATTTCTGAGGATTATCATGAAAATTAAGGAATGTTTTTTTAAGTTCACTAGTTTGAAAGGGGACCAAGGTACATGGATGGTGACTATTGGACCTTGTCCTCTCTACAGGGTCACCCCAGAATTTTGCCGTCCGTTGCTGAACCTGTTGTTGTTAGCTTTTAGGACTCTGTGCACTTCTTCCCTGCTAACCAGTGGTAAAGTGGTTCTGCTCTCTTCCTTAAACATGGTAAACTTGGCATACACCTGATTGGCAAGTTCAAATCACCTGTGAAACCCCTATGATATAGTACTATGAGTAGCCAGAGCCTGTAAATTAAATGATACCAGTGGGCTGTAGTACTCATTGTACCACCCACTAAAGTAACCTTGTAAAACATGTCTCAGGCCTATCACTGCGGTCTGTAATGTGGTTTTAAACTGCTATTTGGACCTGGAAAATAAAGTCTTTGCCAGGTCTACAGCTTCCTTTGTAATAGTTATAGGACACCCCTAAGGTAAGCCTTAACCGCTCACAAGGCAGGTTGGCTAGTATTTAAAAAGTAAGTTGTGGATTTACATTTTACATGTCCTGGCAGCAAAAAAATCCTAAAGTTGTTTTTCACTGTTGCAAGGCTAACTCTCCCATAGACTTACATTGGGATACCTTATTACACTCAACAAGTGATAACTTCAGATTCAGACCAGATAGAGGTGTACTGTGTGCACTCACATTAATTGCAATTTAAAACTCTCTTTAGTTGTAAAGTAAGATTTTAAGTTTCTACTATGAAAATACCACTTTTAGAGGGTTGGCATTTTTCTACCTAAACCAAATGTGCCTTTCTGCCAGTGTCCAGGGTCACATGACTGTCAATGACTCTCCCGTGGTGTTTTGGGTACTCCTTCCAGACATGGGGACAAAAGGGCCTTGTTTGTGGAGCAGGGTGTTTCTCTCATGTGGCAGGGCCATGTCTTGGGGGTTGTGCTCAGCCTTCCAAAGATTCAATGAGTAGACTCAGTGTGTACTCATGCCCTTCCTGACTTCTCAGGGCTGCCAGACCTCTCACTGGCAAATGTATCTATTTATTAATTTTTAGATTTGTATATAGTGCAAACTCGACCCAAAGGTATCAGAGCACTTTACATGAGCACCAGTTACATTACAGATGAACACATTCATTTTTGGTCGGCAAAGGGAGATTAAGTAATTTGCCCACAATAACGGGAAGCTCCAGCGAGACCTGCTCATCACAGTGACAGTGACAGCCTGCGTCAACTGCCAATGCAAATCTCAAGCAACGACCGGCACTTCACAATACAGCGCGTCTATCCGCGACACCTGACCTGCTCCTTTTGTGGACCTCCTTGTGCCCTGCAAACGCAAACAGCAGCTAATTCGAACAGACTTAACCCCTTCGACGCTCATGACGAGCTGGGCTCGTCATGCAGTAGCCTCCCAGCACGCTCATGACGAGCCCAGCTCGTCATGAATAATGGGTTTTTGCATATTCCAGCACAGGGGCGGAACTCATCGAGCACCGATGTGGTTAAGAAAGAAACTCTTCAGCGGGACAAACCTGATCCCTGTATCCAATCCCTGCTCCATTGTGGACGGCCTAAACTTGTGACTGGCTCCATGATGACAGTTTAGAGTGCTCCATACTCCTAATCCATGTATGAGTATAGAGCATTTTAAATTGTTGTCTTGGAGCTGGAACACAAGGACTGATTATGGCTTTGAACTAAACGGTTTGAGATATGAAACCTTGACTTTCTCCTCAAATTTGGACTCTATGCAATTCGAAATGGAGTTTTGAAATGAACTATCAAATTTTGGTTAAAGTGCTTTCTGGGATCAATTTCAATTTATAGACTGATGCAATTTCCAAAGAGAAGATCAACGCACAGTTATACTGTTGGCATAACTCTATAAGAACATTGTGTATGGCATATGAGGACACAGAACCAGTGTATTTTAAGATTTCGAATCCTCATAACAGAGCAATGGGATTTAATTTTTGAACCTTACAAACTGTTCACCATAAATAGTACTTTTTCGATACCTAAAGGATGAATAACGTGAAAAACGTGGAGACTTTCTTAGAAGGTTTGGGGACAGAGTGCAGTGAAAGGCAGAGTTATTCAAGAGGTTAACAAACGAAATAATGTTTTAACATGATTTCCTCGTTACCACGTCTTTTGCTGGCGCTCCTTCATTTGATCAACAAGGATGGAAGGCAGTGTATCTGCATGGTAGTGCAGATGAATGAGATGTGTTGAGTTTATAAGATATTGTTTTACCACTACTACGTACCCACAAAATGTATCTGATCAAATCGCCATCACTGTTATCTTATGTTTCTTCTTTCGCACTGTTGAATCCGTCACTGGTCCTAATGTATATATTCATGTCATGCCATGTACATTTTAGCTTTGCAATTTCAAGTCATTTTTCTGCACAAAATGAATATATAATTACTGTCAGGTGCTGAGACCCTTATAGAAGTGTTTTAACGTACTATATGAAAAGCCAAATTAATTCAAATAAACCCCAGCTCCATTCTGGCTACCCGTATCCACTGTGCTGTTTGCCGTGGGATTCATTTGTAAAAACAAATGTAGTATGAAGTCTTAAGATGACAACCAGTCCTTTGCAAAACTATACAAATCACCTAAAAAATTAACAACTAGATACATTTCATCAAATCCAGAGATCTGTTGGGCAAATAAACAAATTGGCTAGAACATAGGCCAGTGCTACATACCGAAAGTGAGAGTCAAATTGTCTAATCTCTTCTTTGATTTACAACAAGGGGTGGTGATGGACAGAGTCTCTGAATTAAGCAGAGTACTCTCACCCAGTCAAGAGATCAGGGCTAGATCCAACACCGTTTTTTAGCTCATTGCACCATCCCAGTTTCAGAACCTGGCTGTATGCAAATGAGTCTGTCCCTGGCCCAGTGCATCATGGGAACAGGGCAGACCAGACTACAAAAGCCAATTCTTACACTGGGAAGGAAACAAGCTTCCGGGGACCGGTTTCTGCCATTTCAGGCGTCTTCGGCCCGGCTTGCTTGAATCCTGAGGGTGCAATGAGCAAGGGACTCACATCTGAGTATACCCTTCCACGCTTAGGGTGGACAAAATAATTTACAACAAGGGGTGGTGATGGACAGAGTCTCTGAATTAAGCAGAGTACTCTCACCCAGTCAAGAGATCAGGGCTAGATCCAACACCGTTTTTTAGCTCATTGCACCATCCCAGTTTCAGAACCTGGCTGTATGCAAATTAGTCTGTCCCTGGCCCAGTGCATCATGGGAACAGGGCAGACCAGACTACTGTGGAAAAGTAAATTTTGCCATGTTCTGTGTCCCTACGAGTCCTCCATCATATGTTATCTGTGCATGATTGATATGCATATGTATTCCCCATGTTCGATTAATGACGCAATTACAGTTGTGTCCACCTCTAGTATGCCAGTTTCCAGTTCTCGTGAATACTACGAATATCAGGCCTATGTAAAGTCACGTTGCCACGTTTCTCAGTGTGCACGTTATTCCATTGTAAAGTCCCCGTTTCTAGGCCTCAAAAGGGCCTGGACACCAGATTCAGCTCCTGTCTCCTGAAGCCTCGCTGAGGAGCGATACAGCCCCCACCTGTATCCTCGACCCTTCACTTACTTCCTGCCTCACAGTGCCCGGCTCAGCCTGGCTCTGCCTCTGAGTCTACCAAGAGTATGTTATGATTCCAGTTATCAGTTCAGTCCTCCTTCTCTGCATTCCTAAAGCTACTGAATCGCATCAATAGTTTCCGTCATTGTCTAGCCTTTACGTCTCCATGTAAGAGAAATACTGCATTTAATGATCATTTAATATTCTTCATCACGCACTACATGTAGAATAATGCATGCTCCAGTCTTAGAGTCCGTTAGCCTCTCCCCTCCTGACTCTTAGTTCATATCAACATGTTCTCTAAACATCAGATACTAGATACTGCTTAGGTACATGTCGCCCTGACTCTCCAGACTTCAGTCTCTGCTCCTAGCACAGAGTTCGTAGCCCCCAGCTTCTCCTAGTAACACGTCATTGCCAAGTTTGCGCGCACCATTAGGTTAGAGGTCCCGGCTCCTTAGGTAGCCCCCTCCATGTTTCCGCCCCATTTATGACATATTCTGTTACGTTTGCATCACATGTCTATGTATACGCCTCTGTTACACCTACTTTCACCCTTATCTTTCGCGACTGCTACGCGTCACGCCTATTGCTCCACCCACTGCTACGCCTATTGCAATGTAATGCTATGTGTTTGCGTTATGTATATATGCTCATGTACTGTTATTAAAAAGTTACCCCATTCCCTTACGCCGATCCCGATTCTGCCCCCGGCAGCGCTGCCATCCTATTCCTGTGCAGGTTGTCCTGTTCCTGTCCTTTATGCTGTAATAAACCTGCAAACTCCTACTACCTCGAATCTTGACTCTTATTTTATTGAGCTATCTGTTATTGCTAAGTCCAGACAAACCTAGATCCGGTATTATTTATTTATATACCACATAATGGCGCCCGAACAGGAACTTGCCCTTTCCCCACGCGTCGGTGAAGCCACGCCGACCCCCTGACCCTCTGCAGTCGTGACGGAACTCTTCTGCGCACCGGCAGATATTTCTGCTTCAAGTATCCCTCAGGCCCACGGAGGAGACGGAGGAGGCGCTCCAGCATCCAGACGAGACGGTGGAGGAACGCGGCGAGTCCCGACCAGAGCCCAAGCCGAGAGTCCAAGGTCCGAGGTATCCGGAGGCCCACCTGTAACAGAAGTCCGAAGTTCGTCCGTCCGGCGTCGAAGCAGTCCAGTCCCGTCTGAGGCCTTCCGTTCTTGCTGCCCGGTGAGTACCGTTGCTGGGGTAGTATCTAGACAGGGTCAATCTAAATTGTCTCTGGTCCGATGGGTCTGGGTACGCAGATCTGAAACGAAGTATCCACTTCGGTGGATGCGGGTCCTGACGTGTCTCTGTATGAGACCGGTAAGTTTCGTACTGTTTCAGCAGTGCATCTAGTTTCTGTTCTAGTCAGTTCTGTTCTCGAGAAAATTCATGTATTCTGTTTTCCGTATTCCAGGTAGTATTCTGTTCGAACTGTTATTCATAATGTTCTTCATGTATTTTAATGTCGTGGTATGAGTGCGAAGTGATTATCGTGTTTATTGTGTATTGTGTTGTGTCCAGGTTATAGATCAGTCATGCCGCTCTTTTCAAAACTACGTCAGTTAAAAACTAGAAAGGGTCTGCTAGAAGAAGCAGTTCCTGTCCCGCCTAGGGACAGTCCAGGTCATTTCATGTATCAGAAGCATGGCATAAGCGCCATATTGTATCTAGATTTATGGGTAGAGTATACCAAACAGTTAGAGGAAAAGTATAGATGGCCCGTATCGGGTACATGGGATGCCGAGTGCATCATGCGAGTAGAAGAAGCATTATGGAAAAAGAAAGCCAGACAGTCACAGAAAGATGCCATTGAGTTATGGCGCAAAGAATCTCATAAAAGAACCGAAAAAGAAATCAGAAAGTCAGAATTAAGTAGAGAATCCTTGGAACGAGCCCAGGAAAGGGAACTAATCGAGATTGGTGAACGAGTCAAAACCGAACAGTCAGACAGACAGAGGCATGCCCTTATTAAGGGTATGTATCCTCTTCTTGCCGAGGGCTTGCCAAAAGCGACCCCGGAGGCATCCAGTAATTTCCCGCCACCACTAGTTCCGACCAAGCTACGTCACAAACCGACCGCAGCTGATATTTTCATCTCGTCCTATCTGGACGACACAGTCCCAGAATATGCAAATCCTGTTACTACTCCGCCAGTCCCTGTAAATCAGGCACTTCCCGCTCCTCCAGACACCGGAGTACCTGTTACGGTACCCCGGTCCAGCCCGCCATACAAGTCCAGCCTACATTTCCATTTCCCACTCTGCCAGGACGAAGAGCATCAGTAGACGACTCTAGTTTAGGGGCCGCAGGGGGAGGTCCTCCTCAAACCCCGCCGCCACACAAGCGTTTAACGTTAGCCGAATTACATGCACAAGCGTCACAGCGTACGCCCAGGTATCAGTCTGTTGCAGAAATAAGAAAAGCCCTTACCGAATGTGGCTATGATCCAGTCCCAGGCGAGGATAGTATGGTTTTATATTCATTACGCGTGAGAAAGGTGACCGAGTATCTAGTCACCCTACCAGATATGAAAGAAGATCTAGACAGAATATATCGTTTCATCCGTACAGGGAATGATCCAGAAAGTATTAGTGATGTCATGTGCCAAAGAAAAGCTGAAGTCCAGCTCATGCTATTAAAATTTCTGATTAATTGTTTAATACGAGAACAAGATTATCCGACCAAAGATCAAGTCGAAATGAGAACCCTGACAAGGTGGAGTGATAATATAGCCGAGGGTAAGCACAGAACCATCAGTAGTATAGAGAGTATGTATAAGAAGATTCGTAAAGAAATAATAAGGATACACGAACAACGCAAAGCAGCACAAGTAAGCGAGAAAGAAAGTAACTCTGATACTGAAGAGGTAGAGGACGAGAATCCCGACAGAATAGCGTATGTAGGAAAATCTAGATTTCCAGGTCGCCATTTACGTCTAGAACACAAGTCAGTTTTTCATCATCCAGCACCAGAACAAGGTTCTCTGGAACAAGTATTTCAAGCTACCGATCACATTCTGAAATCACGAATCGGTTATAGCGAGTTAAGTACCATGCATGAACAAGAACTAGTCCGATCAGCAGTCCGATGGATTACTGATTCTACCACTTTTCCAGACGAAATAGTGGCACAAATGTTTCTGAAAATGCCCCCAGCCGAGCAGCGACTGGTGGGTATGTATATGATCCAGCACCTCATTACATTGTATGAGGGTCAACATTCAGATCCAGGTCCGTTACACGATGTCCTGAACGAGTTACTCCAGTATAGATGGAAAGGTTTAGGTACCGATTTAATTAGTGTTATTCTAGAACAGCGTCACAAATTCAGAACGTTTTTGAACCCGCATTTTGTTCATGTCTCACCCCCAGAAAGTAAACCCTTTTACATAGACAGACAGAATCCGTTACGAGAAGTACATCCAGTTAAGACAGACGGTGGTGAAATGCAACGAGTGTTTGTTTACACCCCGATCACAAAGATGGAACTCTTAGAGATGAAAAAGTTAATTCCCTGTCATGATAAAGATCCAGCAGGGTTCCACCGAGAATTAAAAGACATGCTCCGTATGGGAGAATACACGTATCCAGATATCATTAAAATGTTAAAGGTCCTGTTGCCCGCAGGGGTATATGAGAAACTCAAGGAAAAAGAATGGGAGGTGGGAGAGAAAAAGATCGATTGGGCAGTTCTAGAAGCTGAAGACAAGGCACGAGTACCAGGTACCGGTCTTGGAGATAAATGTAAAGAATTACCAGAATTGTTAATACAAGTTTTGCCTAGATTATTGACAACTAGAAAGGAAGACTGGGATGCAATCTCAGCCTGTAAACAGAAACAAGACGAAGATATTAGTGATTTTTATTCCAGATTTGAGAAATGTTTTAGCATAAACAGTGGCCTCAAGACGAGTAGCGAGTCATACCCTCATCTTTTTGTTACTAAATTAGTCGAGAATTCAAGTCCACAAATTAAAAACCGAGTTTTGAAAGTCGAAAGTACCTGGCAAGCTAATACCCAGTCCCAGATGTTACAGATGCTTCAATATCACCAGAATAGAATCAGAGAAGAGCAAGATCACGAGAGAAAACGTATGAAAGACACGAAAATGAAAGTACTAGTTGCACAATCTGTTCCTCAAGACAGTCAGAAGAGGGGTCCAAATCAAGCCAGTCATCCTGCAGCTCCCGTTAAAGGGAACTGCAATTATTGTAAACAGCCAGGTCATTTTATAAACGAGTGTGCAGTTCTGAAACACAACATAGCTACCGGTAAGACTAAAGAAAGACCACGTCCGCCTAGACAAGAACAAGTTTCACAGACTCCTCAGTCACAGAATGCACCACAGACAGTTACAGCACCGCAGCCTATCGCTGCAACACAGCATGTTACACAGCAGATGTACCAGTATGCGCAGTCTGAGTATCCAGAGTATCAGCCATATTCATGAAACAGCCTAGAGAGGGAGGTAGACTTGCCTCTCATCGAGATACCTGTAGATCAAGAAGGTCCCTATGTTCATAGTCAAGTATTAGGGAAAGATAGAAAGTTTTTGATTGATACAGGGGCAAGTAGGACCACTATAAGTCACGCCGAAGTTCCAGGGGCTCCGCTCTCAGGCTCAAGAAATGTTTCCCTTGGATTTTCAGGAAAACCTATTGTAAATGAAATATCAAAGCCAGTTACTCTAGAAGTAGGTCCATTGTCCCGCACTACTGATCTGTTACTTACTAAGTCATGTCCAGAAAATCTATTAGGCATTAAAACACTGAAAGAATTAGGTGCAGTTATATGCTGTTCCCCAGAGGGAATACGATTGTTCCTACGTGACTTCAAGGGTCACTATGTATTACGAGATTTTTATCCCAGATTGTCTAATGTTCCGCAGCATCTATGGGCGCAAGGTCCAACTGATGTTGGCTTTATGCAAATCACACCCCATCGTGTGACTCTCAAGCCAGGTGTAGTGTTACCACGAATAAGACAGTACAGATTGCCACCTGAGGCTGTAGCAGCCTTATCCAAAATTATTGACGAGCTCATGGCTCAAGGAGTAGTTGTAGAAACTGACTCCAATGTATGTAATTCTCCGATCATTCCAGTCATGAAACGTACTGATCCGAATGCACCTCCAGTATATCGATTAGTGATTGACCTTCGAGAACTTAATAAATGTATTATTCCCCAGTACCCAGTTGTCCCAGATATCTCTTCCCTATTGACAGCCATTGATTCCGAAGCTTTATTTTTTACAGTCATCGACCTCAAGAATGCGTTTTTCAGTGTCCCCATTCATCCAGACAGCCAGTTTCTTTTCGGATTTTGTTTAAATGGAAGGAGCTATATGTTTACACGCGCTCCTCAAGGTTTCACAGAAAGTCCTAGTATTTACAGTCAAGCACTCAAGAGACAACTAGACAACATTCACATGCCAACTGACACTGCCCTGCTCCAGTATGTCGATGATCTCCTGATCACAGCCCGTTCTGAATGTGCTTGCGAGCGAGCATCACTTACAGTCTTGTATTTCCTAGCCGAGATGGGACACAAGGTGTCCCCTTCGAAGCTTCAATTCTGTGTCCAGCAAGTGGTCTACTTAGGACACTTACTGTCCAAGTGGGGTAGGCAGTTGACACCAGACCGTATCCAGTTAATAGCGAGTCTTCCTCAGCCCAAGACCCAGAAGGAGGTACGTGCTTTTATTGGCCTTACTTCTTATTGCAGACAATGGATTCCTCAGTATGCATTTCTAGCCAAGCCACTGATACAGTTAACGACACAGGAGGCAGCCGTATCGACTGTCCTCCCATGGACATCTGAACATACACTTAGTTTCAATGAGTTAAAGAAAGCCCTATGTCAAGCTCCAGTTCTAGCAACACCGAACTACAGTAAGTCTTTTACACTTTTCGTCACTGAACGCGAAGGTACAGCATTATCAGTCCTCACACAAGATCAAGCAGGACAGTACAAGCCTTGTGCTTATTTTTCGAGCACATTAGATCCTGTAGCCCAGGCTCTGCCTGCGTGCCTCAAGTCAGTTGCAGCCACAGCACTAGCTATCAGACAAAGTGATTCCATAGTATTAGGACACTCCCTGACAGTACAGGTTCCACACTCCGTGGAAGTTCTTTTAAACCGAACACAAACTCAGCACTTGACAATTGCACGTTTAACAGGTTATGAATTGACACTGTTCCAGCCACACATAGAAATCAGACGCTGCAACGTCCTAAATCCTGCTACATTGTTACCATCAGTTACTTCGAATCCTGCCACACACGACTGTGTGGAAGTAGTTAACATCATGACAAAGCCAAGACAAGATCTGACAGATATTCCATTACCAGATCCAGACCTGACACTTTATGTGGATGGTTCATGTATGAGAACAAGTACAGGAGAACTAGTCGCCGCGTATGCAGTGACTACCGACACCGACGTTATAGAGACACACCGTATTGACACCCTGTCTGCTCAAGCAGCGGAGCTAGTTGCTCTGACTCAAGCCTGCATACACGCCAAGAACCTGAAAGTTAATGTTTATACAGATTCACGTTACGCATTTGGAGTTGTACACGACTTCGGAGTGCTCTGGCAAGAGAGAGGTTTCATGACTTCTCATGGAACCAAGATTCAGCATGGTCTCCTCATTCAAGCTCTGTTAGATGCAATACATTTACCGACATCCATTGCTATCATGAAGTGCAAAGCACATACGAAAGTTACTGACACTATTTCCCAGGGTAATGATCTAGCAGATCGCACAGCCAAGTTTACAGCACAGACTCCAGACATTCCAGTTAATCCGACACAGACACACACTCCAGATCCGACTACATGTATGACAGTTAAAGACCCTACTCAAGACGTCATAGATATCCAGTTACATGCTACTCCCGATGAAATCAAGAAATGGTCCGAACAAGGAGGGGTCCAGACAGATCAAGGATGGTTAACGAAGGATAGAGCCACATGGTTTCTCCCCGACTCCATGGTTCAAGTCATTATCAATACCGCACATAGTCCAGCACATTTAGGAGAAAAAGCTATGTTAGACAGTATCCAGAATATTTGGTTCAACAAGCATTTACGAGCTGCAGCCAAGCAGAAAGTCCGTACCTGTATGATATGTTGCCAGTTTAATCCAGGTAAAAGTGTCCCGGTGGAACAAGGTGGTTTCCAGCCCCCTGACCACCCTTTTGAAGTCCTCCAGATGGATTACATTCAGATGGAGCGATGTCGAGGTTTCAAGTATGTCCTTGTAGTTGTATGCGCTTTGTCCAGGTGGACGGAGGCATATCCAGTCCCAGATTACACAGCCACGACCACTGCCAAGCAGTTGGTTCGTGAATTCTTCCCCCGTTACGGACTCCCTAGAGTCGTATATTCTGACAACGGCCAACCATTCTCATCTGAACTCATGAAGCATGTGTCCCTTTTGTTAGGGTACCAGTGGAAGTTCCATTGTGTACGCCATCCTGAAGCAGCCGGTCTCGTAGAGAGACATAATCAGACCCTGAAAATCCGAATTGCAAAAGTTTGTCAAGAGAAAGGTGTGGACTGGCTCATAGCTCTGCCAGTTGCTCTGTTCTATATGCGCATGGTCGCACATTCCAGATCAGGTCTGTCCCCGTATGAGGTCGTTTTCGGCCGCCCCCCTAACATGTGGGGTACACCTAGACCCCGAAGTATTACCGATGTTTCAAGTAATATGCTGACAGATTACCTAGCTTCCTTGATGTCTGCCCTCAACTCTTGTCGTTCACAGGTTGCTGCCGCATTTCCAGACAATACCGAGGTGGCACCGCATGAAATCGTTCCAGGATCCATGGTCCTAGTGCGTAATTTCGATCGCTCAAGTCCGCTGGAGCCTCGCTGGAAGGAGCCCCGACAGGTCCTCCTGGCCACCCGTACAGCCGTGAAGTTGGAGGGACGCAAAGGCTGGGTGCATCTTTCGCATATTAAAAAATTTTATGGATTGAAGCCAGTATCAAAGAACATTTCCCAGGATTCAAAGAACTTCCAAAGTACTATTCTTAAGGACTGTCCCGCAAAAGACAATGATACTGCACCCTCCCTGTTAGAGAAAACTCCGCAACAGGAGTATAAACTCAAGCTAAGGTCTAGTAAAATAAGTCAGCCAGTTTGATTGTCTAAGTCCTCCCCTAGGTGAAACGGTTAGACCGGTTTCTGACATGTATAAAATAGACCCCCATAGTGAGAGAGTTAGTCAAAACTCAATCCGATGTATCGTTTTTCTATGTTTCATATTATTTCTCAGTATTATGATTTCCTGCACCAGTTATGCATTTTACCTGTATTTCCCAGTTTCTCATGTAAATAAGTCTTCCAATGCTACAGTAGAGCACACGTTTAGTGATCTGCCTCCTCATGAACTCTCTTACCGCCTCGCTATGCGTAACAATTCTTTCATCCGCATGTTACATTATTCACACCAGACCAGCAATGCCACTAATTGTTGGGTGTGTGGTCGACTCCCCCCTTTCCAGACACCGAAGGGAGTTCTGCCACTCTTTCCTTATCCATTTTCACATAATGGTTCGTGTGGAGCATGGTCCACGTTAACGTCATCTTCAACAGATATGTCTTTTCTTAACAGTACATGTTTCCCAGACAAGCAAGGTCTTCCCCACAGAACAGGGTTAGATCTAGAAAATGAAGTTTACAACTTAGGTAATTATTCTTCGAATTTCATGGTCCTGAATGTTCAGTCTGATTCCACTCCAGACTTACCTGCTATTTCAGTACTACCAGTCAAAGGCGAATTATGTGTTAGAAATAATGGTTCCGTACATGTAGGACATAGCGATTGTACTACTATTGTCAAATATAGTGACAGTGGGAAATCTATTTTCAAAGCTTCACGTCATTCTTATTTTATTTGTGGTCAAACTGCATATGTTCGTCTGCCCCTCGATTGGGAGGGAACCTGTTACATTGCCTTCCTACTGCCACCTGTTTTCCTAGCCCCATCTGATTATCATAGAAACACACATCTAGTACACATTAGACATAGAAGGGAGATCGAGTCCCCCATTGTCGATTATACTGAAACTGCTCTAGAACAGTATACAGATTTCAATAGAGGTTTCTTTTTCTTTATAGGACCTATCCAGAATAGTAAGCTAATCCGTAGGTTAACCAGAACCCTTGAAGTAGTAGTCAATGAGACTGCCTCTGCTCTAGGTAACTTAACCGAAGAGCAATCTGCTATGAGATTTGTCGTTTTACAGAATCGTCTCGTCCTTGACGTCATATTGGCCGATAGGGGCGGGGCCTGTAGAGTCATCGGATCTAGTTGCTGCATTTTCATTCCAAATAACGCGCCGTCTGTTTATTCAGCTATAACCAGACTCCATAAAATTGCCCATCTGTTACACCAAGATCCAGGCACCTGGACATGGTCCGGTTGGTTCTGGAATATAATTTCCGCCTGGGGATGGAAAGTCTTGTCCTTTCTAGGTATTGCAGTAGCGATCATATTTAGCTGCTGCCTCTGTATACAATGTGGCCCTGCGATTTGCGGCATTTGTGCTACCTCTTGTATTCCTAGTCCCAAGTCCCGTTCTAAAACCCGTTCCCAGAAAATTCGAGACGAGCAAATGATACTGTATGAAATGATAGATGGTATCATGAATATTGATGTTTCCTGATGGAAACGTAGTGACAAGGAGGGAATGTGGAAAAGTAAATTTTGCCATGTTCTGTGTCCCTACGAGTCCTCCATCATATGTTATCTGTGCATGATTGATATGCATATGTATTCCCCATGTGCGATTAATGACGCAATTACAGTTGTGTCCACCTCTAGTATGCCAGTTTCCAGTTCTCGTGAATACTACGAATATCAGGCCTATGTAAAGTCACGTTGCCACGTTTCTCAGTGTGCACGTTATTCCATTGTAAAGTCCCCGTTTCTAGGCCTCAAAAGGGCCTGGACACCAGATTCAGCTCCTGTCTCCTGAAGCCTCGCTGAGGAGCGATACAGCCCCCACCTGTATCCTCGACCCTTCACTTACTTCCTGCCTCACAGTGCCCGGCTCAGCCTGGCTCTGCCTCTGAGTCTGCCAAGAGTATGTTATGATTCCAGTTATCAGTTCAGTCCTCCTTCTCTGCATTCCTAAAGCTACTGAATCGCATCAATAGTTTCCGTCATTGTCTAGCCTTTACGTCTCCATGTAAGAGAAATACTGCATTTAATGATCATTTAATATTCTTCATCACGCACTACATGTAGAATAATGCATGCTCCAGTCTTAGAGTCCGTTAGCCTCTCCCCTCCTGACTCTTAGTTCATATCAACATGTTCTCTAAACATCAGATACTAGATACTGCTTAGGTACATGTCGCCCTGACTCTCCAGACTTCAGTCTCTGCTCCTAGCACAGAGTTCGTAGCCCCCAGCTTCTCCTAGTAACACGTCATTGCCAAGTTTGCGCGCACCATTAGGTTAGAGGTCCCGGCTCCTTAGGTAGCCCCCTCCATGTTTCCGCCCCATTTATGACATATTCTGTTACGTTTGCATCACATGTCTATGTATACGCCTCTGTTACACCTACTTTCACCCTTATCTTTCGCGACTGCTACGCGTCACGCCTATTGCTCCACCCACTGCTACGCCTATTGCAATGTAATGCTATGTGTTTGCGTTATGTATATATGCTCATGTACTGTTATTAAAAAGTTACCCCATTCCCTTACGCCGATCCCGATTCTGCCCCCGGCAGCGCTGCCATCCTATTCCTGTGCAGGTTGTCCTGTTCCTGTCCTTTATGCTGTAATAAACCTGCAAACTCCTACTACCTCGAATCTTGACTCTTATTTTATTGAGCTATCTGTTATTGCTAAGTCCAGACAAACCTAGATCCGGTATTATTTATTTATATACCACACTACAAAAGCCAATTCTTACACTGGGAAGGAAACAAGCTTCCGGGGACCGGTTTCTGCCATTTCAGGCGTCTTCGGCCCGGCTTGCTTGAATCCTGATGGTGCACCGTTTTTCCTAAGCGTGGAAGGGTATACTCAGATGTGAGTCCCTTGCTCATTGCACCATCAGGATTCAAGCAAGCCGGGCCGAAGACGCCTGAAATGGCAAAAACCGGTCCCCGGAAGCTTGTTTCCTTCCCAGTGTAAGAATTGGCTTTTGTAGTCTGGTCTGCCCTGTTCCCATGATGCACTGGGCCAGGGACAGACTAATTTGCATACAGCCAGGTTCTGAAACTGGGATGGTGCAATGAGCTAAAAAACGGTGTTGGATCTAGCCCTGATCTCTTGACTGGGTGAGAGTACTCTGCTTAATTCAGAGACTCTGTCCATCACCACCCCTTGTTGTAAATTATTTTGTCCACCCTAAGCGTGGAAGGGTATACTCAGATGTGAGTCCCTTGCTCATTGCACCATCAGGATTCAAGCAAGCCGGGCCGAAGACGCCTGAAATGGCAGAAACCGGTCCCCGGAAGCTTGTTTCCTTCCCAGTGTAAGAATTGGCTTTTGTAGTCTGGTCTGCCCTGTTCCCATGATGCACTGGGCCAGGGACAGACTAATTTGCATACAGCCAGGTTCTGAAACTGGGATGGTGCAATGAGCTAAAAAACGGTGTTGGATCTAGCCCTGATCTCTTGACTGGGTGAGAGTACTCTGCTTAATTCAGAGACTCTGTCCATCACCACCCCTTGTTGTAAATTATTTTGTCCACCCTAAGCGTGGAAGGGTATACTCAGATGTGAGTCCCTTGCTCATTGCACCATCAGGATTCAAGCAAGCCGGGCCGAAGACGCCTGAAATGGCAGAAACCGGTCCCCGGAAGCTTGTTTCCTTCCCAGTGTAAGAATTGGCTTTTGTAGTCTGGTCTGCCCTGTTCCCATGATGCACTGGGCCAGGGACAGACTAATTTGCATACAGCCAGGTTCTGAAACTGGGATGGTGCAATGAGCTAAAAAACGGTGTTGGATCTAGCCCTGATCTCTTGACTGGGTGAGAGTATTCTGCTTAATTCAGAGACTCTGTCCCTCACCACCCCTTGTTGTAAATAATCTCTTCTTTGGACAGCATTCCCAAGAAGTGGGGAACAACTGGTTTCCAGTCGTAAGATAAATTCTGATAAGAGAGCCTGGCACTGAACTGGTCACTACCTGTCTGGTGCACGAAGGTCACGAGACAGAGGGCTCTCTCCACGGAGGAACCAGTGGGCATTTAGTAATTCAGAGGCAATGAAAGCTAAGAGCCCGATATGCCCCCTGCTCTCCAGCAGATACTAATGCAGGCAGGCACGTGAAGCTCACCCATGACGCATGCTCACAATGCCTGAGCTCCGTGGGCTGATGGGCCACTAGGAAGGGAGGCAGAAACCGAGCAACGAGTTTTCACGTGCTAAACATTACAGAACTATTCACCGCCAACACATTTTAAAAGCCCTGAAGCCTCAAATGGTCATTCCACCAAAACTCACCTGGACAAGCAAATAAAAAAGGAAAACAAGTGCATCCTTTCTGCTGTACCTGGTTTACTTTTCAAATGTAAGTACTCACCGGAACCGCACAATAGGCATCTCGTCGGATTTCAAAGTGGTCAGGGTTTGACTTGTGTTCAAACAGAGCCTTCCAGGGCCATCCGATTAAAAGAAAAACACCCTCTCTTTCCCTGACCGTGCATCACCAGCAACCACTTTCTATAAAGAATCTAGAGAGTTCCTTTGTTTGCCGATGTCTGCTTGGGTTTTAAGATATATTGTGACATCATTCACCTGATGGACCCTTTATGCACTGGTCGGCAATGCTGACTTAAAATCTCGTAAGTATTTAGATTATTAATTTGGCCGACCTTACTTCACAAATTACCCGTGACAAGGGTACTTGCGTGGCCTGCATGGCTGCCATAGAAATGATCAAGCGTGTACAGGTTCCGGCTACATCCCATAACTTATTTATATTATAAATCTTGATCTCCATTCTGTCTCTTCCTCGCGAGCTGCAGCATAGCCACTGGACAGATCCTAGCTTGTGGACACCTGTTGCCTAATTTATATTCCCTTTAACGCGAAACTGGAAGCTGGTCATAAGCCAGACATGCATTATGGGCGCCCCTATGCTTTTAGTATATTCCCTTTAACGTGAAACTGGAAGCTGGTCATAAGCCAGACATGCAATATGGGCGCCCCTATGCTTTTAGAGATGCCACTTCAAATATATCATCTGCTTTCTTGAAAGGAAATACTTCCGTAAAAAACATCAAAAAGGAACAGGGAGGACTATTCTGTCTCAGTAACTTCAGATGGAAAGGACTGTATGCTGCTTGTTCTGGAGGATTTAAGCCTAAAGGGCTGTTTCCGTCAGTCTTCTCATTCCTAGTTTAAGAGGGTTACAGGACCTTGTGAGCTGAGGGATCACTCCAGTTTCTTGACAATATACGGACCTGGATGCTGTCAGGCCCCCAGCGTGCCCTGTATAGCGCTTGATTCATGCCGGTGGTTGTAGGTGGTGGCCACTTGCACTGGAGGCACTAGGGGCTGGAAACTATTTCCCATCTTCAGATTTGGACCCATAGCAAGAGAGAGTAAGGGGAGAAAGGGAGAAAGGAGGAGGAAGAGAAGGAAAGGGAAGCAGTGAAAAAGCAAGAAAGAGGGGATGGAAACAAACCAGCAAGAGTGAGATAAAGGGACAGGAAGAGTAGGGTGGTGGAAGGTAGAGATCCGAGTTGGAATCACCCTGGGGGTAAGCTCGTAAGAAAACTTTGGGCTTCTGCACATCTGTTTTATTTATTTATCCATACAAATTAAGGCCTGGCGCTATACAAATGGATCTGTAGCCACTCTACAAAGCAAGAAGAATGCTAGACCCAAGGTCCAAACTGGGGTGGCTTAGTGGGCAAAATAACGTTGGATTTAACCCAGATCTTTTGACTGGGAGAGAATGTATGCATTGTCAGCATTCTGTCCATCATTTGTTTGTTGTAACACTTTTCGCCCTAAGTGGGATGGGTATGCCCAGATGTGGGTCCCTTGCTCACTGTGCCACTGGATTCAAGCTAGCCTGGCTAAAGAAGGGCGACATACCCTGAAACTGGGCCCAGGATGCCTGTTTCCGGTCCAGGGAGGACATGGCCTGGCAGTTCGGCCTGGACTGTTCCCATGGGGCACAGGGTCAAGACTGATTTGCATATGGCTGGGTCCAAACTGGGGTGTCATAGTGGGTAAAAGAAGGATGGATTTAACCCATATCTTTTGACTGGGGGGAGAATGTTTGCATTGTCAGCATTCTGTCCATCATTTGGTTGCTATAACACTTTTCGCCCTAAGTGGGATGGGTATGCCCAGACATGGGTCCAATGCTCACTGTGTCGCTGGATTCAAGCTAGCCTGACTGAAGAAGGGTGACATACCCTGAAACCAGTCCCAGGATGCTTGTTCCTGGTCCAGGCAGGACCTGAACTGGCAGTTCGGTCTGAACTGTTCACATGGGGCACAGGGACAAGACTGATTTGCATATGGCTGGGTCCAAACTAGGGTGGCTTAGTGGGCAAAAGTACAATGGATTTAACCCAGATCTTTTGACTGGGGGAGAATGTTTTCATTGTCAGCATTCCGTCCATCATTTGTTTGCTGTAACACTTTTCGCCCTAAGTGGGGTGGGTATGCCCAGACGTGGGTCCCTTGCTCACTGTGCCACTGGATTCATGCTAGCCTGGCTGAAGAAGGGCGACATACCCTGAAACTGGTCCCAGGATGCTTGTTTCCAGTCCAGGGAGGACCTGCCTGTCAGTTCGGTCAGGACTGTTTCCATGGGGCACAGTGTCAAGACTTATTTGCATATGGCTGGGTCCAAACTAGGGAGGCGTAGTGGGCAAAAGAACGATGGATTTAACCCAGATCTTTTGACTGGGGGAGAATGTTTGCATTGTCAGCATTCCATCCATCATTTGTTTGCTGTAACACTTTTCGCCCTAAGTGGGATGGGTATGCCCAGACAAGGGTCCCTTGCTCACTGTGCCACTGGATTCAAGCTAGCCTGGCTGAAGAAGGGTGACATACCCTGAAACCGGTCCCTGGATGCTTGTTTCCAGTCCAGGGAGGGCCTGGCTTGGCAGTTCGGTCTGGACTGTTCCCATGGGGCACAGGGTCAAGACTGATTTGCATATGGCTGGGTCCAAACTGGGGTGGCGTAGTGGGCAAACGAACAATGGATTTAACCCAGATCTTTTGACTGGGGAGCATCTTTGCATGGTCAGCATTCCGTCCATTATTTGTTTGCTGTGACTACAAGAACCAGCATGCACTAGCCAACAAGATCCGATGAGTTCGTTTAAAATGCTCCCTGTCTGTTAAAATAGCATGGGGTTCAGTGGCAGTGTCAAATAAACCCCTTCATAGTGTAATACAGAATGATTATTTTTAAACAAGCATTCAGTTTTAGCCATTTTTCTTTCAAAATGTTGTTTGTTCTTCTAAAAATATCTAAATTATGGGAACATCTATAGTGTTATGTTTCCAATTAACGTCCTTTACAATTTTATGAAAAGGAACATGTCAAAACTACAGTGATACTTCAAGGTAAGCCTTTGAGCCACCCATATTACTTACCTTAGTTTACATTTTGTTTTACATTTATGTATGTACTTTGATGAATTATGGAATGCTCTCTCTAAAACTATCTTCATGTACAGCTTTCTTTGATGTACAGCTCACCGACAGGCTGGAGTTGCCATGCAAACCAAAAAAAGATGCTAGGAAATGTACAGTAATGGGACATTTTGAAGGAGAAAGTGTGGTAATGTGTGGAATCCTCTCAGGTGAAGTGGAACTGCTGATCATAGTGCCAGTAATTCATAATCTACAATGTAGTAGAAGGATGGCCCCTTCGACGCCACATAAATGGACCACCTTATTTTTGGCATCTATGGACAAAACTTTAATAGGCCAGACTAGCAGGGCTGGGATGCTGCCCCTAACCATGGCCTCTGGATTCCTTTCCCCATCCAGGGCAAAGCTGACAGGAGCAATGGAGTCTGTCTTTTGACCTGAGGAAAACTCCATGTACTCAGGTACCATTGCGGTCTTAGTCCACATAGGCTGTAGTACATGCATCCACAGGATAGCTCATTGGCCTACAGTTTAAGGAGGGGTCCTGGTTTCATGGGGGTCAGGAAACTGCCACACTTCACATGGAGCTGTGCATTGACAGAAACAGAGAAAACATTGCTGGATTTTGATTGCCATGGAGGCAGGTGGACAGTGACCTTACATACATTTAGGAGTAGAGGAATTCCCCACTCTGATTTAAAGGATCTGCTGACCTCGCGGAAATGCTGGAAAGGAAGGAGAGAGACCAGGATTTCTAAGGAAACCCCTCATGGTTTTTAAGCCTATCTTTTTCTGAGGAAGGTAATTTAAGCTGACAGGCATCCTTATGCAGAAGGAAGTATGTGAGGACCCAGATGTCAAGAGTCTCTTGTAATTGTAGTACACCTGGAATGAAGGCCACTGCCATGTCAGCCTAAGTTCCCCACACATGGAATGTCTCTGCCAACAAAGGACTTCCTCTAGGAACACAGGGGCGTATTATCAACAAATAGCGATAATTAGTGCTAAATGAGCTTAGCGCATTTTTTTTTATCGCCGTGCATCGCCGGATATTATCGCTGAGATAACGTGCTATTTGCAACGTTTATCTCTAAAGCGATAAAATATCCGGCGATAGCGGCTAAATGCGTGAATATCGCTGGAAATCCGGCAATATTCAGGTATTATCGCTAATGGGGACTTAACCTGAATATCCACCTCCCATTGGATATACAGATTAAGTCCTGGTCTGAGCAGGCGTTAGTTTCTAGCGATATTCGCGCTTAGCCCGAATTTTTTAATTGCTTCGCCTGCCTAGCTAATAGGCGATAGCTGTGTTAGCGACTGCTTTCAGTCCCTAACAGGTTGGGTACGCCCACTTTGCATGTCATTAGCGATAAATATCGCTGACATGCAAAACGGGCCCCAAACCTGTAGCTATCGCCTATAAGCTGTTGCTAACTGCTGTTAGCGACAGCTTGCTGATAGGGCGATAAAAATATTGCCGCTTTAGCGGGGAAAAGTCCAGCTAAAGCAGCGATATGGCCCTTGATAATATGCCCCACATTTACTGATGGTGCATTTCCCACATGCCTACATTCTGTCAGTCCAGAGAAACTGGGGGCTACTAGTTTCCCACTGCTTCATGTGCTATTATCATTAACCCTGTATCATTACAGAACTCATGTTGTAACCTAAAGGTGAAGTAAGAGTGTTTTGATGCCCCCCTGCAGCCCAAGAGGAATCGTACTATCGCAAACCTGAGCCCAAGTGGTTCTCCAGTCCGTAACAATCTGATTCTGGCACACCTGGTGACATTCCTGGAGGGTAATGGTTGCTGCATATTTGGTCTCAAACTCAAATTGATTGTGAGGGTTACGTCTAAGAACTCTGTTGGAAAGGGTGCCCCTGACATCTGTCGCTTCTGCCATCTTTACCGACTCCTGTCAGCTGCTGAGGACCATTTAAAGAAACACTGCTGACTCTTTTATTAGTTCTTCCCTGACGGACATCTGCAACAATTCTACCTCACCTAGGTTATGCATTCTTTGTTGGTGTGTGGGCCATTCAGACCACTCTGCCTTTCTAATCCTCTTAGCCTGCCATGGGTTCAACCATTGTCCCCAGTGATCTGTCAACATTGGTGCTTTACCAACTTATTTATCTGTTGGGCAAATCTGTGGTATCTGCATTATGTGTCCCACCACTGTCCCAAACATAGCTCTGACAGCATCCTGTCTTCATACCTCAAAGGTTGCAGGGGTTGTCTATATGTATGTGGCATTTAGATATCACAAACCCAATCAAAAGGCAGTGGTGTGCTGTATATGGTTCTGGGAAAATATATGGTCAGTGTATGATCGGAAGTGTAGCTGGTTTCTAAGAGTAAAGTTGACCAGTACAGCATTATGAGTTATCGTTCTTTACAGAGGTGTGTCTGCACCGCCTTTCTAAACTGGAGCACAGCTTGGGCAGCCCTGATTGATAAAGAAAAGACGTTCTAGAACCTCTGTGCATAAATGAAAAAGGCACATAGCCTTGTTTTTCCCTTCTTTACAGTTATTCGTCACCAGTTTCGTGGTGCCTTGGCATCAGACATGGTGAATGTCTCAGACAGATAGAAGGTTTTCTGGCTTCTGTTCCTGTTGACTGTGTAGAAGATGCTGCTGGTTTTTTAGATGATGCGAGCCAGCAAGGGCTCATCTGGTAGTAGGCCGTCGTAGAGTTCTTGGCATTTTGTTCCTTGAGGGTGAGGTCACTGTTCAGGGTGAATCCAAGTGACTTAGCATTGTGTTAACTTTGGGGGTTGAATTCTGCCCATATTTATGCTGTTGAGCCATTGCTATGTCCTTATGTGCCTAGAGAGAGAGAGTGCCACTGTTGCCATTCATGTTGCCCTCAGACAAGCCCAAAGAGCACCAAGGCCAGACATCTTGAGCTGCATGGGGCTAGCAAGATTTGGACTTCTCCTGATCACATGTGAGATCTCAACAGTTATCTTTAATGGTCAACTATTTAATCCCACACTTCTGAGAGCATGTAGGACCCAAACTTCACATCAGATGGCCCTAACCGTAAAGTGAATACCCCATCCACATCATGAACACTATACTTTTCAGCAAGGGCCACAAATGCGATCACCAACAGGTGTGAACACTAATAGACGGAGTGCACTCTAGGTATCCAAATACTTGAGGCACTGTGGTGAGCTTGTGTAGATTTGACCCACCTTGCACTCACATTTGCTTTCAGCAAATCATAATTTGAGAACATCCCTTCAGTCTATTCTTTTTGATGAGGACATAAAATGGAAAATAATGTACTGTTATTCCTCAGGCAGACAAAGTGCCGAGGATTACAGCGTAAAACAACCCTGAGGACCCGTTTAAGATCTTCGACAGAAATCCTAAGGTACGCTGAGAATAAGTTCGAGTAATGTTGTCTTTAGTTGAGATTAGGCACAAGTTACATTAAGTCCTTACTCACCCACAGGTCCCAATAACTCCAGCTGAAAATAAATAAAGTACCTGCGGACCGGCGGCTGCTGGGCCACAGGTAAACATTCAGACATTGGAACACATAGTTGAAAAGCAGACGGGTTATTAACAAATAAGTAAGAACACTTTGTTTTTATATACTTCCAGAAATATCCAAGAGACCAAGCCCTGATGAGAACTCGATAATTGAATACACCGAGTTCGAAAGGCGTCGGCACTCAGACAAAGGATAGCCATTAGTTGCTTGATAAGACCACAGAATTGATTTAGGGTCTTTTGTTGCAAAAAACTGTTCGCATTGGTTTGCAATTGAATTGTTTTGTGAGTCGCAAGCTTGACTCTTGTTCTTCTTTTTTGAGAAGTAATAGTCTGTATATATTGCAAAGACAGTGTTGATTTGTAAGTGTTGTATTGTTTAAATGTATTGTATATTTGTATATATGACTGTAAATTGCTAACTGTGAGAAAACGTTTAGTTTCCTTTTTCACATGACATGTTTATATCCTTAAAAAATAAAAAATGAAGTAAAAGGGCACGAATAATATATGCCCCAATTACCCAGGAGTATCACTTGGTACGTTTTTTCCTATAAATAGTAGGTTTAAAACAATTTGTAGTCGGTAAAAAAAAAAAAGAATTTCCTAGAGAGAGAGAGTGCCACTGTTGCCATTCATGTTGCCCTCAGACAAGCCCAAAGAGCACCAAGGCCAGACATCTTGAGCTGCATGGGGCTAGCAAGATTTGGACTTCTCCTGATCACATGTGAGATCTCAACAGTTATCTTTAATGGTCAACTATTTAATCCCACACTTCTGAGAGCATGTAGGACCCAAACTTCACATCAGATGGCCCTAACCGTAAAGTGAATACCCCATCCACATCATGAACACTATACTTTTCAGCAAGGGCCACAAATGCGATCACCAACAGGTGTGAACACTAATAGACGGAGTGCACTCTAGGTATCCAAATACTTGAGGCACTGTGGTGAGCTTGTGTAGATTTGACCCACCTTGCACTCACATTTGCTTTCAGCAAATCATAATTTGAGAACATCCCTTCAGTCTGTGGCACACGCATTGCTCTATGAGATTGTTTCATATGATATACCAAATGGTCTTTTGCCCTTCATATATCTCATTTCAGCGTGTCTATCTCTCTTTGGGAACATTATCTTTGCATTTTTGTTAGTCAAGAATATTCACACTAAGCATCAATCACCCAGGTGTAGATCCTTACACAAACTCTGATGGATGTACCATTCATTCTGTTAGTTTCTTCATGACTCAAGTTGCTTATCTTTCTCTGTGCCCTGCAATCCCTAGTTCAAAGGCATAGCAGACCAATGACTCCTAATTAGCCATGAGTGCCCAAATGAAAACCCTGCTACACAGTCCGCTCTCTGTCACAATAATCAAATAATGTAGCTCTCCAACCATTGCACACACATTCAGGGGGCTTAATTGTCCCAGCAGGTTCTGTTTAGATGTTTGAATATTTATATAAATAAAAATTGGTCAAAAGCTGGGTCCGCTATTGGGTCATTCTCAACACCTGCTGGGGAGAAACTCTGTTAATCTGAAAAGGAGTCAAAGCTGTTCTTTTATAGTTTGTTGTTGTGTAATGTATTCAATGTGTCAATCAATCAATCAATATTTATAAAGCGCAGCAAATCACCTGAGGGTCTCAAGGTGCTGGGGTTGCTAACTGCTTTCCGGAGAAAGCAGTAAAAGATAAGGCAAAAGCAGGAAAAAACACTCAGAAAAACAGGGGAGAGAAAGCAGTAAAAAACGAGGCAAAAATAGAAGAAAGCACTCAGAAAAACAGGGGAAAAGGAAGGAGAAAGCAGTGAAAAACGAGGCAAAAGCAGGAGAAGTCACTCAGAAAAACAGGGAGGAAGCAGAGCAGTGCAGCAGCTCGGGAGAGCTGGGTCTGGGACCTGCTCAATGCAGTCGCGCTTTGGCCTCCTTTAAGTAGGTCCTCGGAGAGGAAAGGGCACTGGGAGGCTGTCAGTGGGGCTAGGTGGAAGGCGGGAAAACAGGCAGCAGGCGGGAGTGGCAAAAACAAGGACAAGAAGTGAAAAACAAGGGAAAGCAGGAGAAGGCACTCAAAAACCCCCCAGGGAAAAGACAGAGAAAGCAGTAACAATTTTTAGGAAAAAGCAGAAGAAAGTACTCTGAAAAAAAGGGGGTGGAGGAAGGTGAAAGCAGTAAAAAAAACGACGCGAAAGCATGAGAAAGCACTCAAAAAACGCATGGAAAGGAAGGAGAAAATGAGTAAAAAGCAGGAGAAAGCACTCAGAAAAGTAGGGGAGAGGAAGGAGAAAGCAGTAAAAAACGAGGCAAAAGCAGGAAAGCACTCAGAAAAATTAGATGAAAGGAAGGGGAGCGCAGTAAAAGCGAGGCAGAAGCAGGAAAAAGCACTCAGAAAAATGGGAGGAAAGGACAAAGGCAGTAAAAAACAACAGAAAACCAGGAGAAAGAACTCAGAAAAACAGGGGAGAGGAAGGGGAAAGCAGTAATAAACAAGGGAAAAGTAGGAGAAATCACTCAGGAAAATGGGTAGGAAGTAGAGCAGTGCAGCAGCATGGGGGAGCTGGGCCTGGGGCTACTCTATACTACCATTGTGTCTCCAGCTGCATACACTAGACATTCTTTAACTCTTCACTCATGTCTTCACATAAACAGAAAATTCTCAGGCTTATCCCAAAGTCTTACCCAGAAACTGATCCCAGGATGCTTGTTTCCGGTTCAGAGAAGACCTGGCTTTGCAGTTCAGGCTGGACTGTTCTCATGAGGCACAGGGTCAAGAATGATTTGCATATAGCTGGGTCTCAACTGAGGTGGCGAAGTGAGCTAAAGAACGATGATGGATTCAACCCAGATCTGTGACTGGGGGTGAGTGTCTGAAAAGTTTCAGTGCTCCGTCCATCATCTTGTGTTTGCTTTATCCCAAAGCCTTACACAGACATCTTGCATTTCATTTCGCTCTTGCCAGAAACATCTTTCTAATGCAGTGAGGGGGAATGTCTGTTGCTTAGGATTTTTACGCAGTTGACATAGGAGCCCTGAGTCACCTACGCAATCTTTTTTATCTTCTGAATTTCCCAAAGTATCCATGAAGGCAGTGTTAGCTAGTAAACATTTCAATAGATCGTTGTAAAAACCCTGTCGAAAGTGCACAAAGGCTGACTAAAAAAGGCAAGCCCTAAACAGGAATAAGCTTTGATTTTCTATCCATATAACAATCCTAAAGAAACAGGCCCAGATTATGTGTTTTGCTGAGAGGTTTTCTAAAATAGAAAATAGATATAATTAAGGTATCTGGGGTCAGATGCATTAATGTTTTTGTGGTCACAAATCATATGCAGAATGGTTTATAACTGCAAAGAAACAATGTATTTCCTGTGTATGAAAGTGGTTTATTGGACCAATCACAAAAATAGTGAAGCAAAATGAATAAGTAACCGATCTCTCTTTTTGCTAAATGTAATTGCTAATTGAAATGTACAAAGCGTTCATAAATTGCAGTCGTAAAATGTACATTCTGAATTCACAAATTACCATCAAGTGGGAGCAAGTGGTAATCAGGTGCATTTATAAAAGGAAGAGAAATGTTTTTGTCTTTCAGTATGGTTGCTTTATATGCTTTGGCATGGTTTGTGAGTGTGATTTCTCTATGCCATTGCACTCTATGCCACTATACTCCATACCATTGTACTCTACGACACTCTACTCTGCAACACTGCACTCTCTGCCTCTGAACTTTGCCTACTCTACTCTGCCCACTCTACTCTGCACCACTCTACTCTGCACCTTATGCCACTTCACTCCACTTAGCACCACTCTACTCTATGCCACACGGCGCTAATGCACACAATGCCAATGCACTCTATGCCACTATACTCTACACCAGTACACTCTATGCCCCTCCAATCTACTGTGCACCACTTTACTCTATGACACTGCAATCTATGCCACTTCACTCGGCACCTCTCTACTATACGCCACTGCACTCTAACTCACTCTACTTTGCACCACTGTGTTGTAGGGTTTAACAGGGTGTGCACACATGTCTCCATTTCAGTTGCATGTTTAAACTTGACATCTTTTTCTAAACTGTTACTTTTTACATGCCTTGCACGTACCCAATATATACTTAGGAATTATTCTGCTTGCATTTTATCATTTAGTTCATAGACACTATCCAAGGTTAAGGAACTCTGAAAGCAATGATGCCCTTGTATTTGTTTGTCCGGCTGGAGACTGCTCTGAGTTGCAAGACAAACAATCACAACATTGCTGCACCTCTGACACAGTGTCATTGGAACAGTGCTTTTATGATATAAACAACTTTTGAGCCTAATTTGGCAGAGGAGCACTTCTGTGGATTATCCTTGAATGCTATGCCTGTGACTGAGATACAGCCCTGCTGACTCTAATCTTTATCCTGCAAAGGACAGTAGCCTGCTCCACACCAGATCGACTTCCTGATGCATCACACAAAGGTATCGGGGTTTTGGTTGTCCCAAGTGATCTAGCAGAGGGTGCTCCCACTATGCTCCCTTTTGTGTAGGTAATATTAGGTAGGGGTATGAGTACAAATATAGTTATAATCACACTGTAATGATATAATGGTTGGACTGTTTACCTTTTTCACTATTCTTGTAAAGCTGGTTACAATGCTATGTTTCATCCTGAAATAAATGCAGCTCACACTTTTTACCCAAGAATACAATTGCTTGAATAAATGTTGGAAAAGTCAATCTGTATCTTTCTTGTGTTTCTCCTTAGGCATGCCTGAGTCATAACAAAAGGATAAATCCTTTTCCACAATTTCCTTGGGGAATTAGAGTGTTCATGTTCCGAGGTTGCAGATACCATCTGGTACCCTTAAAGGTTAGGGGTTCAGATGGCACACTGTGAGCTAGCTAGGAATTAGGCCAACATACTCTGATGATATGGGTGGATTCAGTCCCTATATTCTGACGGTTAAGTTGGCTGGATGCACAGTCCTACTTTATTCGTAGGAACCAGATGGCAACTGCACTCTTCGCCACTGCACCACTGTACTCTGCACCACTCTACTTTATGCCAATGCACTCTATGCCACTCTACTGTGCAAGACTGCATCTAAGAAGCACTCAAGAAATAGCCCAATGCTTGAGAACCATGAAATTGCAACCGAAGCAGAAGCAAAGGCTACTTGCACTAAGGAAATGAGACTATCAAATCAATAATATATGTTTGAAAATCAGCATAAGCAACCACCCAGTATCAGCTTTAAATGTTTAGAAATTCTCTTAATAAATTCCCAACGATCAGCTTTTCATTTCCTGATATCAATGCCACATTTTAATTCTTTAATTTTAATTTGTTCCCAAAATTCCAATGTATAACTTTCTGAAAATAGAGGCCTTTTCACAGCAAATGCCATATTTATATTTTACTTTATTTAATAAACAAGTTTCAACAAAACATCAGTTGTTTATTTTTAGCTTTTTAGCAAATACATTTAATTTGTCCTAAAAAATTTGCCTGCCACTGAAAATATACAAACTTTGAGTATAATAATCACTTTAATCAACATAATAATTTTATATCCTTGCTTTTTCTGAAAGTACACTAGTTTTAATTACTTTTCATTTTAATAAATAACACGATTTCCCACAAACTAGCCATTTTATCAAAATGTACTCTTTGTGTCACCAAATTCCATGTGCCCTGTTATTTAGTAATTTTGTCCTGAAACACCAGTCTGCCATTTTCTGAAAATACGTTAACCTTGTCACAAAAATAGTAGTGCTTCCCGATAACTAAATACATTTCTTTTTTTCCCCAAGTATCAGCTAGTCATTTTCTGAAAATACTCTCTTTCTGTCTCCAAATGGTCGATTTTACATTTTAGTGCAGAAGTTTAGTTTGCCTCAGTACATAGTTGTGAGAAAGGGACTATTAATTGGGGTAGCTGGTAGTCTACCATAATAAGGTCACATTTATGTTAGGTCCAGTTATTGGTTGTGGTAATTTAAACCTAAGCTTAAAGCTAGTGGCTGCGACACAGAGCAAAGACCGCTAACTTAAAAAAATGTGTATAGCATCCAGAAATACCAACACAGGTAAATAGTTAAAAACACAACACAATAAAAAACCTACTCCAATTTCTGACAATAGAGACTAATGTAATGAGCAAATTGACACCAAAATAACAAAAATCAAATAGAAATCCCACCAAAAAGTGTAAGTACCAATGGTAGTCAATGGTCATAGTAGACTAGTACCTAGGCAGGATATCAGGCTGAATGCAATGCAGTGCAGGTTGAATGCACCAAACAGGTTCGAGCCAGTCAGAGGTTATACCATTTTGTTTCTTGAAATCAAAATCTTTCTGCGGGGGAAGGCAGTAGGCTGTATTTGAAAAGGGGTCCATGACGTCAGATAAGTGGTGGATGAGGTACAGGTGAAGTTGTTGATTTTAGAAGGAAAAGCTAAGAGCATGATAAATTCAAACTTTGTGTGTATGGAAGTCCTCTCAGCAGCCCGGTCAATGCTTCTACCTTTAGACTTAGTCTCTTTTTTGGATCTCGGAATTCTTCAGCATGGCAAGGCTGTCGGTGGTATCCGAATACGGCTCCACAAGGCCGGATACCTGCTCGGTGATAGGTCCCCTGAATTGGAGTTGCTGGTTTGGAAAAGCTTAAAGCGGGAAGCCTGTTTCTTAAGCCCAGCGGCAATGCACCTTGATCGGATCTGCTTGCAAGTTTGTACCAGTCTTCGAAGATCTTTAGTCCTCACAATTTTCAAGTAGCAGCTTTTTTTGGGAGGTTAGGAGGAGTACACTTTGGCACAGCCAATGTTTCCAGGCCCTCACAAACAAAATAGAGGACCTGTGCAGCCTTGAGGTACCTCTGTAAGTGACAGGTGAGGCCCTTTAAAGTAAATTAGGTTCCTGGGCACTGCACAGCTGACCTTTCTGCCAGAGTAGCATAACATCTCCCCACACCCAGGCCCCGTCTCTGCTTTACCAGTAGTTTTCACACCTCATGAGGGATATTCACCAGCAGGGTGACAATTGGAGGCTAATGCAAATTAGCGTCCAAGAACATCAGACATGAAAAAGGTAACTTTCTAAAAACCCACTTTCCTTAATATTTATCAAGATTACCACTTCACCATTGAGTTGGATTTTAATAAATATTAAATATAGTCCTTGAATTTGGCTTCTAGCTGGTCCCTAGCCTGAAATGGCAAAATAATATATAATGTTTCTTAACAATGTTTCTGTATGGAGCTTCCTGCCTACCTTCCTATACTGAAAATAGCTTTTCGACTGCCTATTTTTAACAGTCAACCAGTATAAAAGTTACATTGGCCCAACCCGAACCATAATTGTAAGCGACTGGAAATCTTAGGCCCAGCAAATGAATAAAAAATACTTTGAATGTTAGCCTTGGCACAATTTAACTGCATAGTTTGCATTAGCAAAGCTAGGCTAAGACCTTAAGTACACTAAACGCGTAGAAACCACTGGCCTCCACAGAGCTCACACTGACGTCATTGACAAGTCATTAACTGTACAGATGTTTTCTCACCCAAAGCCGTTTTTGTTCAGTGTATTCTCTGTAATTTGAGGGTGCACTATAAGCTGGGAAAGAAATTGTTTTACAATAAGGCACACACCATTCAGGCATAATTGTACAGGACAGGTGTGACAGCAACTTCTAAAGGGTAGGAAGGGGTCCGAATAGAGCAACTAATTCATAAAAAGCTCCCGCAGATAAACAATTTACATCACTGCTTGCTATAAGTTACTATAATGTCTCCAAACATCGGAGCTTTGCTTACACTGCCAGGATCTGTGTGTGATCTGTCATTACTTCAGCCAAGTGCTAAGCCTGAAGTCCTTGTAATGTAAATGCACTGAAACCAAAAATAAAGCGTGGGCTATTGTATATCACAGCAGAACAGGTGGTGAAAGGGAACGGCTGACGGATGGTTTCTCGGTCCGCTTCCATGTTGGTTTGAAGAAGGGCACGGTTTGCAAAATTATTGTATTCACATTCCAGCTGTATATGCGTGACTGGCAGGAGCACGTTCCTACAGATGTTTGTAGGCCTCAGCGAGAGGAAATGTGAGCCATAATGAAATCTTTACGCTTCTCCCTGGCCCGGAATCTAGGCGTGGAACTCCCAATCTCGGGCGCAACTCGCAATAATTCTGGGCTTTTGCTTCTGTGCAGCATTTGAAATGCGCTCCTTTTGTTTGGAGAAAACATTATTACATACACACATCAAATTAAATGTTGGTCCAAAGTTTATTCCTAACATTAGTGAATAAAATAATAAGCCCCAAACACAGAATCGATTTTGAGCAGAGTATACATTTCTCATAGGGCCTCAACATGCTTAATATACATTTGGATTTTTATATAACCAGGCAGTGGCAGAAACTTCGGAAGCAGTAAAGTTTCAGAGAGCCCTTCTGCCATCCATGCGCCCATGTCCTCTATCCATAAAGTTGCAGCAGTGATAATCCGGCCTATCATTGGTTTACCCTTCACTGTCCCACCTGAGACAGACCTTCGACTGACGCCCTAAATGCAGCTAGTTTCCAACTCTGCCAGTTGCCATATATGCTATTTGCATCTTACTTGGCAGGTCAATAACTGTTCAAAAGTGCCAGATATTGAAACTGAGACATCAATTGTTGTGAAACTAGCCCGACCATTTCTCGGCTCAGACACTATCGACCTGATTTGCAAAGATTTTGCTGTGATTTACACTTGTAGTACTGGAATTTAGGAGTAACATAAGTTCTAAAGGAAAATGTCAGCCTCTTTCCCTGCTAATTCATTCATTGGTTTAAGTTTTAAGCCTGAACGTTTGAGTTAATCTGCAACACAAGGGCAGCATAAAGAGGAGGCAGCGCCAAAATTAAGACCGTGGAAAACCTGGTCTTAAGTTGGTGAAATGAGCAAAAATGAATTATTTCTCCTCGTTTTTGCTTTTTCTATGTGTGCTGCCTTGTGCAGCACACATGGAAAAAGAAAAGTGGCTGTGATTGTTCCAGTACATAAACTATCTTTTTAAAAAACACCATTTTGTGACTTCCATGTGCGCTGCATTAAGCAGCACACATAGAAATGACAAAATGGCATTTAAAGATTGTTTATGTACAGGAAGAAGGAGCTTCCTGTACACAAACAATCTTCCCCTGCACGCTGACACCCTTGCACTATTGAGCAAGGGCACCAGCGTTGGCGCTACACTGCTAAGTGTAGCGCCAGCGTAGGAGGAAACGCAAGGCTGCACCATATCGTTGTAAATATGGTGCAGCCTTGAATTTCTGAAGGGGAGGTGTAAGGCGTTAAGCCATGCCGGCTAGCAGTGGTACAAAAGGGGGTGGTGATGGACGGAGCATCTGAACCAATCAAACACTCACACCCAGTCAAAAGATCTGGGTTTAATCCATCACCGTTCTTTAGCCCACTCTGCCACCCCAGTTCAGACATGGCTATATGCAAATCAGTCTGACCCTGTGCCTCATGGGAACAGTCCAGCCCGAACTGCCAAGCCATGCCTTCCCTGGACCGGAAACAAGCTTCCGAGGACCGGTTTCTGGCATTACAGCCGTCTTCAGCCCAGCTTGCTTGAATCCAGTGGCAAAGTGAGCAAGGGACTCACGCCTGAGCATACCCTGCCACACTTATGGCGGCCAAAAGTGGTACAAAAGGGGGTGGTGATGGACGGAGCATCTGAACCAATCAAACACTCAAACCCAGTCAAAAGATCTGGGTTTAATCCATCACCGTTCTTTAGCCCACTCTGCCACCCCAGTTCAGACATGGCTATATGCAAATCAGTCTGACCCTGTGCCTCATGGGAACAGTCCAGCCCGAACTGCCAAGCCATGCCTTCCCTAGACCGGAAACAAGCTTCCGAGGACCGGTTTCTGGCATTACAGCCGTCTTCAGCCCAGCTTGCTTGAATCCAGTGGCAAAGTGAGCAAGGGACTCACGCCTGAGCATACCCTGCCACACTTATGGTGGCCAAAAGTGGTACAAAAGGGGGTGGTGATGGACGGAGCATCTGAACCAATCAAACACTCACACCCAGTCAAAAGATCTGGGTTTAATCCATCACCGTTCTTTAGCCCACTCTGCCACCCCAGTTCAGACATGGCTATATGCAAATCAGTCTGACCCTGTGCCTCATGGGAACAGTCCAGCCCGAACTGCCAAGCCATGCCTTCCCTAGACCGGAAACAAGCTTCCGAGGACCGGTTTCTGGCATTACAGCCGTCTTCAGCCCAGCTTGCTTGAATCCAGTGGCAAAGTGAGCAAGGGACTCACGTCTGAGCATACCCTGCCACACTTATGGCGGCCAAAAGTGGTACAAAAGGGGGTGGTGATGGACGGAGCATCTGAACCAATCAAACACTCACACCCAGTCACTCCGCCACTTCCTTGAACATATGCCCCTCAGTATGTAGGTCCTCTCAATAAGGGAGATATCAGAGTGTTTTTTAAAAAGAGAGTTTCTGAGTGCTGACACAGGGGCTGAGTGTTGGAAACATTAACATACTAGTGCCTTACTGCCTTAGATTTAGGGATGCATCTCAGAGGCAGTGAATTTGTTCTGTTGTTAACTTCATCAGGTTACTCCTGCTGTAACTAGACCAGCAGCACTTGAAATTATGTTTTGACAACCATTTCAGGTATCCTTTTCAAATTTTAAACCAAGGACTTTAGTTATATGTCCACATTAGTTTTCTGCCAATGAAAACAGTCATGCAGGATATGTTGTGTAGCGATTGGATACTTGCATCAACTTCTCCTGCATATCTCAGCACTTACACATAAATTTGCTGTTTATGTTTTTAGAGGTGACAATTAATTGAATGGTATGGATTGGAGTCCAGGGCCCGTATTACAGATAGGATGCGCTTTTCATGTTTGAGCAACGGCGCAGCTTAAAGCAGGTGTGTCAGGTGGAAACATGGAAAGTGCGCCCTATCAGGAAGAATGCTCTGCTCTTGGGGCAGCCACAAACGCACACTGCTCTCAGGGAAGCACATTCAAGAGAAAAACGGAGCAGTTGTTTAAAAGCTGATCTGTGTTTCTCTGAGCAGGTAGCAGGCCGCCTGCGCTTTTAAAAGGGATTCGAGATTCTCTTGCAGGCGGGTGCCCTGAGTGACTGCACCTGCCTGCAAGAGGATGTCTGGCAGTCCATGGGACCCCTTTTATCCCTTTTGAGGGCTGCATTTCGACAGCGCACTGAAAGTGCACCACCTTTTTGTGGCGCATCTTCAGTGCACCTTCTAAAGGCATATTTTCCTTTGCGATCATATCGGTAATATCGCGCAGGCGCAGAGTCAACGTGATTCCCTCTTTTGCATGGGGCTATGCCCCCATGCAAATGAGGGAATGCTCTCTAATGACAGCGCTGGTGCTGTATTTGCGCCAGTGCTATCTGTATTACAAAAGGGCCAGAACAAGCATCTGTGGCCCCTCCTGTAATACCAAAGTGCCCCGGTAGCACAAAAAGAGGGTGCAAACGACGATTCCGCTCTTGGCTCTTGTGTAATAAGGCCACAGGTCTTGTCTACGTCCATTGAGTATGCAAGATTGTGCATTTAAAATTATGTTGCTTTTGGGTGACACTACTAGTGACTGAACATATGCATACTTCAAGGCACAAGATGAAAATTGTTGCCCCACAGAAGCCTCAGCAAATGTCACAGAGAAGGGACAGACATTGCATTAGATCCAAAGCATGCATACATAGTTTCAAAAAGTAATTATTGAAACATCCTGAATGCACACCCGCCGATCAATGGCAGGTTGTTTATCAAAAAGAGCAATAATCAACACAGGTCTGCCTGTGCACATATCACGCTTGTATTATTATCACTACATTGCCTAAAGTCCAGGCATGCACTTAATTCTTGACAATACTGTCATCAATGGCAAGGTGGCAGCACATTTCATTAAAACTTTTTACTCAGTCTAACAAGCATGCACGGCAATTATTGCCCTAAAGTGCAACATGTATATCTATACACACATACACATATATTGCTAGATATAAAGATATTGATACAGATATTTATACATATATAGATATAGAGATATATAGATATATCCAACAAGTTTTGGCGATCAGACCAATGCAGCTCACAAAGGCCGGCCGCGGCGGGGTTCGCCGACCCAAATTAATCCAACAAGAAATAGTCGTCTTCTCAGTAAAATGACAATCAGCTTTAGCCCAGAAATGCTTCAAAGGTGAGTTTAATAAGCAAAGTCTACCATACGCGTTTCGCAGAGTCCGATGCTTGATAACGAGTAAGGGTTTGTCAGGAATAATAAAGTTTTATACATTGTGTGTAACATTCAATTCACCCAACAGTGTAAACAGACTATATATTTTGTTGTTCATTATCAGATTTTGAACTTGTATAGAGTCATATTCCTGCAACATTTTAGCATGATAATTAACCTTATAGTTTTATAAAACCATTTAGCACATTTCGTCTCATAATAGCGTTTTGAAAGAAAGCGGCGCTTTCTTTTCAAAATGCAATACCCATAGGATCATTTCAGTAAACAGTATTCCGGTTCTAAAACCATTGAGCATGAATACCTCATCACTTTTTTGTATATATGTAGGCTATACCGGAAATATTTTTAACACGCCACAGTGGGCAAACATAATAGTGTTTGTATGTACATCGTATCAAGAACTGATTAGTTCATTTATCGCTGCATTATATTAAAGGAAGGCCGCAATACGGTGCATTGTTCTTTTCCCAATATAATTTCCACAGCCTACTGAACCCCCCTCCCAACATAAGTGAAGCCCCGGGATTGCGGGGACCCCAGCGAGCCCCCACTTTTATTTTTTTAAGAAATACCCCCAGGACGTAGCCCGCCCAGGGGCCTAATTAAAAAAAAACGAGAACCCGCGACCCCAGCGCGAATTGCGCTGATTTTATTGTTTTTTGTTTAAATGCTTTTTTTGGTCCTGGGGGTCCTTCTGGGACCCCCTAAGCAGGTATAGGGGGTCAGGGTGTTTCTACCCTGCCCCCTTCTCTTGTTTTATATCTTTGTTTCTCAGTTTTCTGGTGACTCGCTTCTACCGAATCACGGGATGGCTGCCAACACTTCCTGGTTTGAGTGTTAGCAGCCAATCACAGTGAAGCTTGTGCACGGGACTTAGGCTCCGCCCAGATATTGAAAGTTTTATTTTTCTAATTTCTTAGCAACGACTGAACGGATTTACACCATTTTAAAAAAAGGTAGCTTTCTGACCCACACCCCACTTTTGTGGCAAATTTGGGGTAATTCCGTTCAGCAGTTTCAGCTGTAGCCTTGCACAAAGTTTCCCATTGGAAATTGATTTTTTGACTCTTATTTTTTGAATTTCTCAAAAACTACTGAACGGATTTTCACCATTTAAAAACAAAGGTCGCTTTCTGAACCAAGCTCTACCTTTCTGCCAAATTTGGAGTAATTCTGTTCAGCAGTTCAGGCTGTAGCTCATCGCAAAATTTCCTATGAAAATTAAAATGGGGAAAACGCTTTTTGGGGCCCCCTTTTTTCTCAGCCCCCCTTGACGAATCACCCCCAAACTTTCAGGTTAGGAGCTGACCTGGATAGACTTTTCTTTGGAGAATTTTGCAAAGATTCGTCAAACGACCCCAAAGTTATTAGCAAATCAAAAAATGCTTTTCCTATGGAAACTAGGTTGTAACTATAACTACCTACTGGTGGTCGCTAGTAGGTAGTTATAGTTAGGACCTAGTTACCATAGGAAAATGGCAACATTCTATTCCCAATAACTTTGGCGCCGATTGACGAATCTTAGCAAAATTTTCAAAACTAATTATTTGTTGAGATCAGCTCCTATGTTGAACTTTTGGGAGTGATTCATCAAGGGGGGGTTGAGAAAAAAGGGGGTCCATGTTAATTTCCATAGGAAACTTTAGACAAGGCTACAGGTCGAACAGGTGAACGGAATTACCCCAAATTTGGCAGGGAGAAGGGTCTTGGTCTAGAAAGCATGCTTTTGTTTATTTGGTGTAAATTTGTTCAGCAGATTTGGAGAAAAATCGAAATTTACAGATATCGATATTTGGGAATTCTGCCATCTGATTGGCTGAGGCGATACGATCAAGAACTTGTTGCTGATTGGCTGCTAGCGGTGCAAGCGGTTGCAATTAGGAAGTGTTGGCCGCCATTTTGTGATTCCGTTGTAGCGAGTAAGGTGAAAAAAGGGGGGGAAAGTGGGAAATAGGAGGGTAGGAGCACTGTAACCTCTGTGGGGTGTTTAGGGTGTGCTATTGAGGAGGTGTGAAGCAAAGTATTTACCCCTACTGGTGTGTAAGTGGTGGCCTACGGAAATTAAGTGAGGTATTGCTTAGAGTCTGATGCGGGTAAGGTGAGCTGGTGCGGGACACCGGGATTAAAGCATGAGCCCAGATTGTGTCTTATGCTGTGAAGTCATGTGCCGTGGCCGCTGCACTACAGTTGTGGAAGTAGTGTCCGGATGTGTTTATAACTACTAGGACGAACTACTGCCCCGTACTGGCATGAAAGTCCTGGGGTACAGAATATATGTGAGGTATTGTCTAGAGTCTCATGTTGCTAAACTGAGCTGCTGCCGGAGTCGGGGATTAAAGCGTGAGCCCAAACTGCGTGTCATGTGCTGTGAAGTCATGTGCTCTGGCCGCTGTGCCACATCTGTGCAAGTAGTGTCAGCATGTAGTTATAGCTACTTGGATGAACGTTTGTTTAGAACATTTTTGCTTGTGTATGATGCTTAGGTGGTGTTGTATAGGGAGTGCGAAGGTAAATCAATATGGTATTTGTAAAGCGCAAACTACTCACCCCTATGGGTGAGTAGAGCTGGGGATCAAAGCGAGAGGTCAGTACTACAAAGTGAAATGGTCTGGCTGCTGCGCCACATCTGTGTGGAGAATACATTTTGGCGAGGGTGCAGGAGTTGGCGTTATATGGCCCTAAAATAGTGGGCCTAAGTTGTAATTTATAGGGTGGCTCTAAAAAGAGCCCTTGTGTTCATTAGTTGGAGCTACATATAAGTGTGGATGCACAGCTTCAAGTTATTAAGGAAAACTCGGTTTCCCTGATCTGTGAAGTGTACTAAATCACTACTGTATATATCCGCCATATCAAAACGTATGTTATTGTTTTATATGGACCTCATTTTGCGGTCTCTGCAGTATGCAGAGCCAGCTTTGTTGACTTTTTTCCGAGATTTTTCAATCTGAGGACAAAATAGTTTGGACCATTTCCACTTCTGCCTTTGGCATATATTGGAATATACAAAGACAGTTTGAGGCAAAAGTAACGGTACACAGACATAATATCGACTCCAAAATATCGTTTGGACATAATATCGACTCCAAAATATCGTTTGGAGAAAATATCGACAGGACAGAATATCGACATCCAAAATATCGTTTTTAAGGTAAGTGAAGTAATATCGTTTTTAAGGTAAGTGAAGTAATATCGTTTTTAAGGTAAGTGAAGTAATATTGTTTTTATTTTTAGGGTTCAGGGTCAGTTTTGGGTTTTTGGGTAAAGGGGTATTTTTAGGGTTCAGGGTCAGTTTTGGGTTTTTGGGTAAAGGGGTATTTTTAGGGTTCAGGGTCAGTTTTGGGTTTTTGGGTAAAGGGGTATTTTTAGGGTTCAGGGTCAGTTTTCAGTTTTTGGGTAAAGGGGTATTTTTAGGGTTCAGGGTCAGTTTTCAGTTTTTGGGTAAAGGGGTATTTTTAGGGTTCAGGGTCAGTTTTCAGTTTTTGGGTATTATTTTATTATATTTTATTACTATATATATATGTTTAATAAATATGAAATAAAAAAATATTTATTTAACTTTCATTAATTATTTAATTATTATAAGTTAATTTAAGTAATTTTAAGTATATTTTAGTAATTAATTATTAATATTAATTTAATTTAACACTGTTTTTAGTAAATACGATATTTTTTACAACTATATTTTTGTAAACGATATTTTGTACTCGATATTTTTGTACTTACCTGTTTGTACATACAAACTCGATATTTTTGCTGTAGATATTTTTTCCTCGATATTTTGGGTAGTCGATATTTTGGTAGTCGATATTCTTTCAGTGATCCAAAAGTAACATCAATTGTCCAAAGGTGTCCTTCATAAGCATTTCCACATCTACCCCAGTCAATGTGGCTAGGTAGTTCCCACCACAGTGCACAATCATGAGGTCAGGCTGTTGGAGATGCAAACAGGTTTTAACCAAAGGCAACAATTGGTGCCACTTTAATCCTCTCTGTCCAAACCATTTATTGTCCACATTTTGTAAACCTAGGTATAAGTCAATGCGTCTCTGTTCTGCATACCTCGTGCACCAGAAAACATAGCTTTGTCCTACGTGAGGTTACGTAGTTTTTGGCCCCGCTTCGCTACAGCCGCCATTTTGTGTTTAGTCGCCATTTATTGTTGCCTCACTCAGGCAGCACGGCTAATGCGGTAAAATGGTCTTCTGCCTTTTTCAACTGCTCCATGTTTTTCCCCGTTAAAGAAGAACCTTTGTCCTTGTGTGCGATACTCATGTCAGGGTCTGGCCGAGTTCGCAAAGCCGTGTCTAGACTGATTAATCCATGTCTTACTCCACTGTTTGGGTCCCACCATTCTTCTCTACCTTATCTTATTTAACTGGCCTTCACTATTCTCTTCGTGTGTTCTCTTCTTGCATAGCCCTTCTTTTGAAGCATTCTACACATGTTTTGCCACCTGCAAATTAAATTACGGGCACTAGTGTTGATTAACCTGAGGGGAGGAGAGCACACGGGGTCTGAAAGGAGGGTGTGTTTTAGACATTCGATAGCTTGTTTTCGAACTATTCCTATTTGTCAGTTTTGTGTATATTGGGAGTTGTCATTGTAAACTTGTGTTGTCTAATAGACTGTGCGCCACGGATTGAAGTGGCAGTCTCTTGAGAACCTACCTGTGTGGTACTTCTTAGATAACTGTGCTTAGCTGCAGCTAATAAAACCACTTTTCTACGCCTAACAGAGTGTCTTGGGTCTCTGTCGGTCGAGGCAGGTGAACTCGGAGATCATAGGCGTGCCCTGCGCCGCCTGGCCCATAAGGTCAGGTTCTCCAATTGGCGGCCCAACGTGTGGGCGACTTCAGCGGTAGTAGTTTTGCCCGAGAGTCGTGAGGAGCTTCGCAAGAAAATTCCAAAGGATTTCGCGAACCACGTGAGGGACCCCTGCATGTCGAAGTGGACCGAAGGTCTTTTGAAGCGTGGCTACTCCGTCCCGACGGCTGCTGACGACTGCTGCCCTGACTGTCGCCCTGCCTTGGCCCTTTGGTGAGGATTGGTATCGTGAGACGTTAGACGGACATCTGTTGGCGTGAGAAAAGCATTTAGTTAAGTATTTGTGGGTAGCGCCCACTCTCTTTGTTTTTGTATTTTGTTATTCGATTAGCGCGCTAACCGAAGCCAAGGGGTAAGTACGCTTGTGCTGTGACTCTATTGTCTGAAAATCCCTTGACGTTTGTAAAGAAGTCCAGTTTGTTACGAAATGCCTGGATTTAGTAAGTTTAAGAAATTTTGTTGTTTTGGTTGTTCTAGGGATTCCCGGCTAGAGGATTCTTGTCCGATTCCTCCAGTTGGAACTCCTACTTACGAGCTGTATTCGAAACATGGTCTGGGTCCTATTGTTTTTAATGAAAAATGGATCCGATACACTAAGAAGGATGGTGTTTTACAGTGGCCACAAAATGGTTCTTTTGAGCCCGATATATTCGATAATTTGGAAACGATTCTATTCAAGAGAAAAGCCCGGCCGGCAATGTTTGACTCCTTTTGCCTGTGGCGTAAGGAAGCCAAACAGAAAGAAATTAAGCGAATAAAGAAAGATAAGAAAGAGTAGAGTATGTCGATTCTACAGGCTGCCCAACAATTTAAAAATGATGAAGCTAATCAGGTGATTGAGGTGTCGGAAAGACAACATCGTATGGCAATAGATAGATGCTATCCTGTGTTACCTACTGTATCAAAGAGTAAAACTTCTGATGACGATTCTTTTATGTCCCATTTGTTGACATTACCTCCGCTTTATGTGTTAGGTGCTAATGCACCGCCATTGCAACCTGCTGTTAATCCAGCTGTTTTGGTTCCTGCACAGTTGCCTATCCCTGTGACTCCACCTCCGCCCCCTTTGCCAGCGATATCTGCACCCCAATCTCCTGTGCCTCAGCTCTCCATCTGTCATTTCCTTTGCTACAGATTCTTCGTCTATTCTACAAAATACATTGTCTCCTGTTTTGGTGTCAGATTCCCCTACAGCTCGACAGCGTTTAGTCGATACTGTTTCAGGTCTTTTGTCGCCTTTTCTTGGGCCTCTTTACTTTTCTCCTACGTCGTCTAGGAGACAATCCCGTAGTCAGTTTCCGGATTTGGAAGAACGGACTAAATTAGATTCTCTTGCTAGGAATTGGATTATGAGTAGTGTACAATATAGTGTCCGTGATATTTTAGATACTTTCCTTCAATGGAACGTGCCCACACAGAGATACGTATTTAATGTTATGTGCAATACTCTGATTAAAGAATGGGGAGACGTGGATCTAGATTCACCTCCTCAGGATTTATTCGAAATAAAGGATCAATTTGATAAGGACTTATTGTGGGTCCTGCTGTAGAACATGCTATTCAGAAGCTCGTTGCTTTTCGATCCACCTTTTTCTCTCAAAATTCTCTTGAACCTGATCCCGCGGTTCGTCGTAAGACGGCACAATATCCAATGCAAGAGGTTCCTCCGATATGGAGAGATGAGGTTCCTCAAGCAGGTGCTAATCCAGGTGTTCCTGCTCATTTTCAGTGTATATGGGTACATGACCCTTGGAAAAGGTCAGAAGTATTGGCACTTAAACAGTCTTTACTGGACCCCCGTAAGAATCCTGCTGGGTATTACAAAGAGCTGTCTCAGACTGTTGACGCTTGTATTATGAACTTGCCAGATATTGACTTACTTATGGGAAATGTAGTCCCACAAGCAATGTGGACCAAGATTTGTAGGCAGGATCATGCTGCAGCTTTAGGTGGTGATTGGGCTGCCATTACGGCTGCGGATGCAGTACAAGTAGGTGGTGCCAAACCGGATGTCTTGATTACGGAATTACCTGGAAGAATAATAGATTTGATGAAAACTATAATGCCTGCGGTGCGCGTCAATTGGGATAAGTTAGCGGCGTGTAAGCAAAAGACGGATGAAAGTGTCTCCGACTTCTTTACTCGTTTCGAGGAGACTTTCATCGACCATAGTGGGCAAGACATGAGTACTGAAGGTGGACAGCGATTATTCGTAGACAAATTTGTTTTTAATTTACTTCCGGAATTATCGCATTAATTAAAACAATCGGAGAGTTCGTGGGCTGTCTCTTCCACTGCTCAGATATTGGCTGCTGCTCAATATTATGAGAATAGGGATAAGGAAGAAAAGGAGAAAGCTGAGAAAAAGACTAAAGACTTAAAAACTAAGGTTCTTCTGCAACAGGCTTATCCCCCTTGTTCTGCTCAACACCAATTTCCACAGCCCCCGCAGTTTCAGAGGTTGTTACAGAAGCCAGTACCCTCAGTTCCACGAGTCCAATTGGGCCCTAATCAGTGTGCCTACTGTAAGGAAGATGGTAATTTTAAGAATACTTGTCCAATTTTATTACAGCGGTATGGTGGACCATTAGCGTCACGGGGTCGTGGTCATTCTCGATCCATATCCAGAGGTAGGGGTCGTGGTGCGTCGACGCAGGAACAACGTCCCTCTCCCCCTCAGGATTCTACAAATTACTTTGATCAGCAGAATTCTCAATCTGCGCAATACTACAATGATGACTATTGTTTGGAAAATGAGGACGTTGATTTTCATACTAGCTAGGACAGCCATAGGCAAAGTAAGGGAGTCATATCAGTTCCAGTAGATCAGAAAGGTCCTTATGTTAATGTTATGGCATTAGGTGTTACAGAACCATTTCTCTTGGATACTGGTGCTATGAGAAGTTCCATAATGCATTCTAAACTCCCTGGGGCACCTTTGTCTGGCTTAACAAATGTTTCTGTCGGATTCTCTGGCGCCCCAGTTTCAAATCCTATTTCTTGTCCTTTGCCCATTTCCATTGGTCCATACAATTTGGAAGCTCCACTCCTTTTAACAACAGGATGTGGAGAGAATTTATTGGGTTTGGACTTATTGAAACGTTTACATGCTACCCTGTATTGTTCACCCTCTGGTGTGCTCCTCACTTTGGGTGATAAACTAACTTCTCCGATGTATGTATCTAAAGAACAGCTACCACCCGAGTTGCGTTCACTTCCTGCTACACTTTGGGCTGTGGGTCGGAATGATGTTGGCTTATTGCAAATTCCACCATATGTGATTACTGTTAAAGACAATGTTAAGATGCCACGTGTTCCTCAATATAAAATATCTAGTGATGGTGAGAGAGCTTTGTTGGCCATTGTTCATGATTTGGTTCAGAAGGGTGTGGTTGAAGAGACTAGAGGGAATGTTTGCAATAGCCCTGTTTTGCCTATTCTCAAACGTACTGATCCCTCTCAGCCACCCGTGTACCGTTTTGTAATTGATCTTCGAGAGGTCAACAAAATTGTTGTCCCTCAGTTCCCTGTTGTGCCAGATATAACAGCCTTGCTTACTATGATTCCTGCTTCAGCGGTCTGGTTCTCGGTTATTGATCTTAAGAATGCCTTCTTTAGCATTCCTATTGCTAAAGAAAGTAGGGATCTCTTTGGCTTCTCTCTCGGAGGCTGAAGCTTCCGGTTTAAGCGTGCACCTCAGGGCTATTGTGAAAGTCCTTCCATATATAGTCAAGCTTTAAAGTCTCAGCTTGACACCTTTTCTTTACCTTCAGGTGCTACTCTTATCCAATATGTGGATGATTTGTTGATCGCTGCTGATTCGGAAAATGTCTGTAAAAATGCAACTGTGTCGCTCTTACGACATTTGTCTGATTTACATCATAAAGTATCATCTTCCAAGTTACAATATTGCCGACAAGAAGTTACCTATTTAGGTCATCTCTTGTCGAAGGAGGGAAGGCGATTGACTCCAGAACGTATTCATGCAATTGCACGGATGCCTGTACCGTCCACACAAAGAGAAGTGCGTGCTTTCTTAGGCATTACTTCTTACTGTAGACAGTGGATTCCAAATTTTTCCCTACTTGCTAAACCTCTGTTGGCACTTACACTTAAAGATACGCCCCAGCCTCTGCCTTGGACTGATAAATGTCAAAAGAGTTTTTCAGATATACGTACTGCCTTGTGTTCTGCTCCTGTGTTGGGTACTCCAAATTACAGTAAACCTTTCAAGCTCTATGTCCATGAAAGGGAAGGTTGCGCATTATCAGTACTGACGCAACAATTCGGCGACAAACAAAGGCCGTGTGCCTATTTTTCTGCAACATTAGATCCAGTAGCTAAGGCATTACCTAGTTGCCTTAGAGCAACAGCAGCAGCGGCAATTTCTATTCGTCAATCTGCTGGACTAGTGCTAGATCATACTCTTAATGTTATCGTGCCACATGCAGTAGATACTCTTCTTAACAGGATGAAAACTCAGCACTTAACGAGTGCTCGCTTGTCTGGATATGAGTTGACACTTCTAGCTACTCATATACACATAAAAAGATGTAATGTTCTGAATCCAGCAACATTGTTGCCTATTTTGAATGCGAACAATGTACAAGATCAGCATGATTGTTTTCTTCCCACTGAAGAAGAAACGAAGGGTCGAATAGATCTGAAGGATACACCACTTGTGGACCCGGATGGGATCCTATGGGTAGATGGGTCTTGTTTCAAGCTTCCTAATGGCGAAACGACAGCTGCTTATGCAGTAACGACTTTGTACACCGTAGTAGAAACTGCGCGCATTTCGCACAATTCAGCGCAAGCTGCAGAATTGATTGCGTTGACAAGAGCATGTGTGTTGGCGAAAGGGAAAAGAGTCACTGTCTATACTGACAGTCAGTATGCATTTGGCGTTGCTCATAGTTTTGGTCGTTTGTGGAGGGAAAGAGGATTCTTTACCTCCCACGGCACCAAGATACAGCATGGTCAGTTGGTAACTGACCTTCTTGAATCACTTGCTTTGCCCACTCAAATAGCGATTGTGAAGTGCAGTGCACATAAAAAGATTACTAATGAAGTGGGTCAAGGAAATGCATTTGCAGACGAGATAGCGAGGGAGACAGCGAGGAATATTGAAAGTCGCATGTATGTTGCGGGCCCTGCAAGATGGGTCGCAGAAGGTGGTATGTGTGAAGACACAGTGGAAAGTGTGAAAGCTATTCAGAAGGAGGCCACCGAGAAATAATTGAGTACGTGGAGAGAGAGTACGGGAATGTTGGATAGTATGGGATGTTGGACAGAATTGTCAGAGCATCAACGATGGTTGCTACCAGATGCGTATGTACTGCCTGTAGTTACTATGGCCCATGGACCAGCCCATATTAATGCGGGGGTATATGCAAGCTTTTACCTCCAGTATGGCAGAATGAGGGTATTCCTAAATGTGCAGAAAATGTGGTGAAACATTGCATTGTTTGTTTGATGCACAATCCAGGAAAGGGAAACCCAACTCCAGCAGGTCACTTTGCACCCCCTACGTACCCATTCGAGGTACTGCAAATAGACTATATCCATATGGAACACTTTAATAATCTCAAGTACGTCCTGGTGGTGGTTTGTGCCTTCTCCAGATGGATAGAGGCCTACCCCCTAAAGGACAACACTGCCTTGTCCACTGCAAAAATACTTTTGAAAGAATTCTTCCCGAGATTTGGTTTGCCGCGCATTGTCTGGAGTGACAATGGAAGTGAATTTGTAGGTCAAATTATGCAAAAGGTGTGTGTCGGTCTAGGCATTAGATAGAAATTCCATGCGGCAAATCATCCTCAGTCAGCAGGTCTGGTAGAGTGCTATAATGGCACTCTCAAACTTAAGTTAGCAAAGATTCAGGCCAGCACGGGCCTTTCTTGGCCTGATGCCTTGCCTTTGGCACTCCTTTCAACTAGAACGACTGTTCATTCTCGTTTGGGGCTTAGCCCATATGAGATTGTGTTCGGACGCCCAGCTAATGTCTGGGGAGTCCCCAGACCCAAAAAGTACTCAGAAATTCCATACCTGCTGTTGGTTGACTATTTGCATGATCTCACCACTAAATTGCATGTTATTTGTCCACAGGTCCAAAACGCTTTACCGGAGGCCTCCTCAGATCCCGGACACTCCATCCAGCCTGGGGACTGGGTGTGTCTGAAGAATTTCCAGAGGAAAAAGAACTTGGAACCTCGCTGGGGGCCGCCGAGACAAGTGTTACTCATAACTCGTACAGCTGTCAAGGTCTTGGGAAAGAAAAATTGGATTCACGGCGTGCATTGCAAAAGGGTACCATTGCCTTTACCTTATGACCAATGGGTCAGAGAAGGTATCGGTGATAGTGAGTGTGAGAAGGTACCCAGCTTCGTACCGTTTAGCAGTGCACGCCTGGATTGGACTAGCTCAGAGAAGGAGGACGATGACGTCTTACAGGAAGCTGTACCTGTGCATCTGAGACTTAACACTACAGATCCCGAACATTTATTCAAGGACCAAACAACGCCTGGAAAGAGACGACACAATCTGAGAAAGAGATTGCCTAAAGACAATTAATTTTGGTTTCCTTTAATTCTGTTTGTTAGAAGGGGCGATCTCAGAGGGCCAGGTTGTGCTCACCCAGACACCCCAAGACCCACCTCTCCCACAAAACTTGCAGAGTCTTGATGGTGAGGTCCTCCCCGGGGAGGACTTCGAGTCCAGGATCGTACACACGGAGCTCACACCACCCTATGAACAGACACCACACCGTTGGAATCTAGTAACAAGTTCTTTATATAAGCAATAAACGAAGGGAGCACTCTTATATACACAGTGGTCGAGGGACCACAAAGTCTTGGAGGATTCAGGAAGGGGGAAGCGGGACAGTCTTTTCGTCTCTGGGTCAGTACGAGGCGTACCCTACGCACAGCTCTCAATCCTCGAGCCGGGGGATACGGGATGATAGTCGTACTGGCTGCCTCGCCTCCGTCGAGTCGGCTCGGTCGTGATGGTGGTCTCGATGGTCCAGCCGGACCAGAGTACTCCTCGAGCCGCGACGAGGTCAGCAGGGCTCGATCTGGAGAAGTTCGTGAGGTGCCGCGACAGCGTCCGCAGGGCTCGGGTGGTCTTAGAGGTCGAGCCGCGACAGCCTCAGCAGGGCTCCGATGGTTACAAGTTCAGCTTGAGCCGCGACAGCGTCAGCAGGGCTCCGGTGGTCTTAGAGATCGAGCCGCGACAGCGTCAGCAGGGCTCTGATGGTTACAAGTTCAGCTTGAGCCACGACAGCGTCAGCAGGGCTCCGGTGGTCTTAGAAATCGAGCCGCGACAGCGTCAGCAGGCTCCGATGGTTACAAGTTCAGCTTGAGCCGCGACAGCGTCAGCAGGGCTCCGGTGGTCTTAGAGATCGAGCCGCGACAGCGTCAGCAGGGCTCCGATGGTTACAAGTTCATCTTGAGCCGCGACAGCGTCAGCAGGGCTCAGGTGGTTCAGTTCCTTAAGGCGAAGAAGGAGCCGCGACAGCGTCAGCAGGGCTCAGAGGTTCAGGATGAGTCTTCTTAGGGTCAGCCACGATCAGATCAGCAGGCTTCAGGTCCCAGATACAACTGCCCGCTAGTTGTCGGGCGGGCCCAGTTATAGTCCTTTTGCTCTTTGATCTCCGGACCCTCGCAGGTAGAGGTCTCCTGCCCGGGGGGCTGGTCGTTGGCGAGGTCCGGCGGTTGGCTCTTTGATCCCTTTGAAAGATGGGTCCGGGAGTTCCCAGATGCCCAGCGGGTCTGGAGCCAGCACTCGGGGAGGCCAGAGGGGCGATCGAAACTGGCTCACAGGGGAGGGCCAAAGGTGTGACAGAAACCAGCCCCTCAGGGGAGGCCGGAGGTGCCATCGAAACTCCCTGGCTTATCTCACTCGGGGAGCCCTTTACCCCCCAGCCGGGACTGGCGCGCCTTTGGAGTCTGGGGTTCGCTGGGGCCGGGGTCGCGCTAGGCCCAGGAAGACAGGGATGTCGGGAAGGGAAGATGGCGTCCGGGCCTTGTGGGGCATGCAAGGTTAGGCGCTCGGAGCCGGGCGTGGAGTGGAAAAGGCAGGCCTGGTCGAGGTTCTCGGGGGATCTAGGTTTACTTGGAGGGGGACGACCAGGCTCGGGGTGCAGGCTTATGCTCACAGGGTGTGGGGGGACAGAGGCGAACCACGCCACGAGGCCGGGTCCAACACGCGTCCCCTCCAGCTGAAGGCGGGGAGAACTACCCATCCTCTTGGGGGTTCTCTTCGCTGAGGCGGAAGAATCGGGGCAGGCCGTCTGCGTTGGCGTGGTCCGAACCAGGCCGGTGCTCCACAGTGAAGTCCATCCCCTGGAGGGAGATGGACCAGCGCAGCAATTTGGGATTTTCCCCTCTCATTTGCATTAGCCACTGGAGAGGTCGGTGGTCGGTCTGGACCCGGAAGTGAGTACCGAACAGGTAGGGCCTCAGCTTCTTCAGGGCCCAAACCACCGCGAAGGCCTCCCGCTCGATGGTGCTCCACCTTTGTTCTCGAGGGAGTAGCCTCCGGCTAATGAATGCCACTGGTTGGTCTAGGCCGCTCTCGTTCACCTGGGACAGGACTGCTCCGATGCCATGCTCGGACGCGTCCGTCTGGACTACAAACTCTCGTGAGTAGTCGGGGGCCTGTTGGATGGGGCGGTGCACATGGCGTCTTTCAACGTTTTGAACGCCTCTTGGCAGGTGGAGGTCCAGCTGACTTTCTTCGGCTGGTTTTTGGAGGTTAACTCCGTGAGGGGGGCTACGATGCTGCCGTAACCCTTGATGAACCGGCGGTAGTACCCCGTGAGCCCTAGAAACGCCCGCACTTCCGTCTGAGTCGTGGGGGCCTCCCAGGCCACGATGGCATCGATCTTGGGATGGAGGGGGGCTACGAGGCCGCTTCCGACCTGGTGCCCGAGGTAGACTACGGATCCTTGTTCCATCTGGCACTTGCTCGCCTTAATGGTGAGACCGGCCCTTCTCAGGGCCGTCAGCACCGCCCAGAGATGCTGGAGGTGCTCGGGCCAGTGGGAACTGTACACTGCGATATCGTCCAGATACGCAGCGCTGAACTCCTCCAACCCCGCCAGTACCTGGTTCACCAGTCTCTGGAAGGTGGCGGGGGCGTTCTTCATCCCGAAGGGCATCACCCGGAAATGGTAGTGACCATCTGGGGTGGAAAAAGCGGATCTTTCCTTAGCTCCCTCGGTGAGGGCGATCTGCCAGTATCCACTGGTCAGGTCGAATGTGCTAAGGAAGCAAGCAGCCCCGAGGCGATCGATAAGCTCATCGACTCAGGGGATGGGGTGCACATCGGTTCTGGTGACTGCGTTGAGCCCGCGGTAGTCAACGCAGAACCTCAGCTCGGGAACAGCACCGGGGGCGACTGCCTTCGGAACCAGAACCACAGGGCTAGCTCAGGGGCTGTCAGAGGCTTCGACCACCCCGAGAGCTAACATCTTTGATACCTCGGCCTTGATGCAGGCCCGGACTCGGTCAGGGACGCGGTAGGTCCTGTGCCGTACCGGTGGGCTGTTCCCGGTGTCCACGTCGTGGACGCACAAGTTGGTGACGCCGGGGGTGAGGGAGAAGAGGTCTGAGAACTGTCCCAACAACTGGCGACAGTCCTCGCGCTGCTCGGGAGAGAGGTAGGAGGAGAGACTCACCCCCTCTACGGAGCCATCTTTTTCTTTCACATGCAGGAGGTCGGGGAGAGGCTCCGTTTCTTCTTCTTCTCCATCGTCCGTGGCGAGGAGCAAGCTCAACTCGGACCGGGCGAAGTGGAGCTTGAGGCGGTTCACGTGGAGGACCCTCAAGGGGTGCCTGGGGGACTCTACATCAATGAGGTAGGTCACCTGGCTCTTACGTTCCACCACCTTGAAGGGCCCTGTCCACTTGTCTTGCAGGGCACAGGGCTCCACGGGGGCCATCACCCAGACCTGTTGTCCGGGCTGAAACTCGACCAGAGTGGCATTCTGGTCATACCACTGTTTCATTTCTTCTTGACTGGCCTCGAGGTTTGCCTCGGCCAGTTCTCTGAACTTCCTCGTCTGGTTCCGGAGGGCCAGGATGTATCGAAACACATCGTGAGGGGGCTCTGGGGCCGCCGTCTCCCACCCTTCCTTGACCAGGGTGAGGGGTCCCCTGACGGGGTGCCCGTAGAGGAGCTCAAAGGGGCTGAACCCCAGGGACTTCTGGGGGACTTCGCGGTATGCGAAGAGGAGACAGGGAAGGAGGACGTCCCACTTACGCCTCAGGGGCTCTTCGAGACCCATGATCATTCCCTTGAGGGTCCGGTTGAATCGCTCCACCAGACCGTTACCCTGGGGGTGATATGGGGTGGTAAATTTGTACGTCACCCCACATTGTTGCCACAGGAACTTCATGTATTTTGAGATGAAGTTGGTCCCTCGGTCGTTGACGACCTCTCTAGGGAATCCCACCCTGGAGAAGATGGCCATGAGGGCCCGCCCAACTACAGGGGCGGTCACCGTTCGGAGGGGAATGGCTTCGGGGTATCGGGTGGCATTGTCCACCAGGACAAGGATAAAGCGGTGCCCCAAGGAGGTCCGGGGGTCGAGGGGGCCCACGATGTCGATTCCCACCCTTTCAAAGGGGGTACTGACCACGGGGAAGGGTTGGAGGGGAGCCTTGCGCTTCCCTCCGCTCTTTCCGCTGGACTGACACGTGGGGCAGGACTTACAGTGGGCCTCCACATCGGAGCGCATGCCCGGCCAGTAAAAGTGGGTGACTAGGCGGTGATATGTTTTGTCTTGACCCAAGTGTCCCTCCAGGGGCACATCGTGGGCCAGGTTCAGGAGAAAGCCGCGGAAGCGTAGGGGTACCACCAGCACTCGGCCTGACCGCTATACAAGAGGCCGTTTTCCCAATAGACAAAGTGGGAGCCGGACTGGTCACCGGCGGCCTGGGCGGCGGCCTGCTGCCACTGCCCAACCAAGGATGGACAGGAGGTCTGTTCTAGGCAGAATTCTTCTCGGGACGGTCCTCCTTCCTGGCGCCACTGGGCCAGCTCAGGAAGGTCGTCCAGGCTCGGGGTCGGTTCGACGCCAGGGCCGAGGGGACCTGCGTCGGGGGGGAGCTCTCTCCGGGGAACAGCTCAGGGGTCTCAGAGGGTTCAGGGACCTTGGGGTCCTCGGGGGTCGCCGGTGCCGCCTCTACGGTCGCCCCTTCGGGGGCGGTCCTTCGGGCGGTCATCGACCGGGTACTCACACAGGCCCACTCGGGCAGGCCCACCATCTCCAAGTGGGTCCTTTTCTCAACCCGCTGCGATGGGGAGCTCTCTAGATCGTTGCCGAGCAGGCAGTCCACGGGCATGTCTGAGCGGACCGCCACTCGTAACTCTCCGGAGACGCCCCCCCATTCGAACGGGACTTGAGCTATCCGGCAGGTGCGGATGGAGTTATCGGCTGCGATCACCCTGCAGGAGATGTGGGGAACAATCTGGGCTTCGGTGACGAGGTACCGTTTGACGGCGGTGATACTGGCCCCAGTGTCTCGGAGTGCCCCTTTGTGATGGCCATTGACAGTCACCTGCTGTCGGTATTTCTCTGTGTTGTCGGGTAGGGGGGCTCCTGGGACCATCTCCCTATCACCCAGGGAGACTAACATCATCGCTGCGGGGTCCGCTCCCTCGAACTCTTCCTCCCCCTCCTCTTCTAGGGCTACTGAGGTGATGTGTCGCACTGGGGGCCCTGCAGCGGCAGGCTTCTTGAACAAAGGGCAGCGGGGGTCATTGGCATAGTGCCCGGGTTGCTGGCAATGGTAGCAGGCTTGGCTGACCCGGGGCCCTGGCTTAGCTGGGGGGAACCCTGCGTGTGCTGTGGGAGGCGAGGTGCCCGGCTGGTTTCTGGGGGGGCTGCGCGGGGACCCTCCCTGGGATCCCCTCTGTCTATTCTGATTCCCCCCTCCCCTTGGGCGGGAAGATCCCTGTTCATTTCGGCCAGAGTCTCCCCCGGGCCCCCGGGGTACTCTGGTGCTCACCCAGCGATCGGCCTCGACGGCCAGTTTCCGTGGGTCAGCCAACTTGCTGTCCAGGAGGTGCTGTCGGAGTTCCACAAAGCAATTCAGGGACAAATGTTCATACGCAATGAGGTCGATGAGTCCCTCGAAGGTGGATACTTTGCTGCCCTTGATCCACCCTTCCAGGGCCCGGCTGTAGAAATTGACATATTCTACCCATGTGGTGCCGGGGATCTTCTTGCATTCTCGGAAGCGTTGGCGGTACATTTCTGGGGTGAGCCCGTACCTTGTGAGGAGGGCCTCTTTCATGTGGCTGTAGGAGGTCTGTTCGGCAGACGGTAGGTCGAGTAGGGTGTCTCTCCCCTCACTCAGGAATCGACCCCACAGCCCGGCTCCCCAATCTTTCTGCGGAACTCGGTGGGAGGTCATGTCGACCTCGTAGGCCTTGAACCATTGCTGGATGTCATCGTTTTTGTAATATTCTTTGACCACATCCTTGGGGATGTGGATCTTGGGTTCCACCGGGGGAACGGACTCTCGGGTCGCTGCTGTTCGGTTGTCTTCGTTTCGGGCCTTTAGTTCTATTTCCAATATGCTGCGCTCGTGCTCCAGCTGGAGCTTCTTTCCGTCATGTTCTCGCTGGAGTTTCTTCTCCTCCAGTTCTCCTTGCAGCCGCAGCTGCTCGATGGCTAGCTTTTTCTCGGCCAGCTTGAGTTCTACCTCCATCTTCAAACGTGCTAGTTCTAGCTCGTGGCTGCGGTTGCGTTCTCGGTCGGTCATCTCTTCTCGAGATAGACCTCTCTCTGTGCTGTGAGTCCGCGTCGGGGACTCGGCTCTTTCTTGCTCTGGGGCGTGGGTTTCGATCCGAGGGGCTCCCCCTCCATCGGCTTCTGTCGGTGCTGGAGGTTGGGCTCCGGTCTCCATCCAGGCTGTTAGAGCTTGTTGAAAGTCCTCTTTGGTGTTTAGTCCCGTTGTCGGGATTTGGTGATTTATGCAAAACTGCTTCAGCTGCCGGTGTGTATAATCTCCCAGAAGTTCCATCTGGAAGGTGGTTTCGTCGTTGGTGATGCTCATGGTTGCTCTTTGTTCGGGTAGTGTGTCAGTGCTGTACGATCCCTAGACGTAGGTTCTTATCGCGACGCTGCCACCAATGTTAGAAGGGGCGATCTCAGAGGGCCAGGTTGTGCTCACCCAGACACCCCAAGACCCACCTCTCCCACAGAACTTGACGAGTCTTGATGGTGAGGTCCTCCCCGGGGAGGACTTCGAGTCCAGGATCGTACACACGGAGCTCACACCACCCTATGAACAGACATCACACCGTTGGAATCTAGTAACAAGTTCTTTATATAAGCAATAAACGAAGGGAGCACTCTTATATACACAGTGGTCGAGGGACCACAAAGTCTTGGAGGATTCAGGAAGGGGGAAGCGGGACAGTCTTTTCGTCTCTGGGTCAGTACAAGGCGTACCCTACGCACAGCTCTCAATCCTCGAGCCGGGGGATACGGGATGATGGTCGTACTGGCTGCCTCGCCTCCGTCGAGTCGGCTCGGTCGTGATGGTGGTCTCGATGGTCCAGCCAGACCAGAGTACTCCTCGAGCCGCGACGAGGTCAGCAGGGCTCGATCTGGAGAAGTTCGTGAGGAGCCGCGACAGCGTCCGCAGGGCTCGGGTGGTCTTAGAGGTCGAGCCGCGACAGCGTCAGCAGGGCTCCGATGGTTACAAGTTCAGCTTGAGCCGCGACAGCGTCAGCAGGGCTCCGGTGGTCTTAGAGATTGAGCCGCGACAGCGTCAGCAGGGTTCTGATGGTTACAAGTTCAGCTTGAGCCGCGACAGCGTCAGCAGGGCTCCGGTGGTCTTAGAGATCGAGCCGCGACAGCGTCAGCAGGGCTCCGATGGTTACAAGTTCAGCTTGAGCCGCGACAGCGTCAGCAGGGCTCCGGTGGTCTTAGAGATCGAGCCGCGACAGCGTCAGCAGGGCTCCGATGGTTACAAGTTCAGCTTGAGCCGCGACAGCGTCAGCAGGGCTCAGGTGGTTCAGTTCCTTAAGGCGAAGAAGGAGCCGCGACAGCGTCAGCAGGGCTCAGAGATTCAGGATGAGTCTTCTTAGGGTCAGCCGCGATCAGATCAGCAGGCTTCAGGTCCCAGATACAACTGCCCGCTAGTTGTCGGGCGGGCCCAGTTATAGTCCTTTTGCTCTTTGATCTCCGGACCCTCGCAGGCAGAGGTCTCCTGCCCGGGGGCTGGTCGTTGGCGAGGTCCGGCGGTTGGCTCTTTGATCCCTTTGAAAGATGAGTCCGGGAGTTCCCAGACGCCTAGCGGGTCTGGAGCCAGCACTCGGGGAGGCCAGAAGGGCGATCGAAACTGGCTCACAGGGGAGGGCCAAAGGTGTGACAGAAACCAGCCCCTCAGGGGAGGCCGGAGGTGCCATCGAAACTCCCTGGCTTATCTCACTCGGGGAGCCCTTTACCCCCCAGCCGGGACTGGCGCGCCTTTGGAGTCTGGGGTTCGCTGGGGCCGGGGTCACGCTAGGCCCAGGGAGACAGGGATGTCGGGAAGGGAAGATGGCGTCCAGGCCTTGTGGGGCATGCAAGGTTAGGCGCTCGGAGCCGGGCGTGGAGTGGAAAAGGCAGGCCTGGTCGAGGTTCTCGGGGGATCTAGGTTTACTTGGAGGGGGACGACCAGGCTCGGGGTGCAGGCTTACGCTCACAGGGTGTGGGGGGACAGAGGTGAACCACGCCACGAGGCCGGGTCCAACACTGTTTATAAAGAAACGTTCTTTTATTTATTTTTTCCTTTATCCATCAAGTTGCAGGGTCACGGTAGGAGTCTTGAGCTGTGACCTGAATAGTGACTAGGTCAACAGGACTTGCAGTGTCATAGGACGGCTAACAATCACAGCCAAGTGATTAAGGAAGATTATCGTGAGCAACGCCTTTAGAGTAATGGATAATACAGGGAAAGGAAGTGATATTAAGATGATGAAGAGAGCTCATTATAAGAAATTATTATTCGGTCGTTGTGGCGTTGCACTATGTGTTTTAGTATGTTTATGTAGTTTATTAGCATGCATAGGATGGCTTATTCACGTCCTACAATTGGTATCTGTTCCCGCTTCTGCCTCTCTAACTCCCTCTACTACTGTTTCGTCGCATAAATTTTACTCACTCCCAGACCACGAGCAAATGAGAAGAATGGAATATCTTAATAATTCTTTTATTCAACTGTTACACCAACATCAATTGATCGTAAATGTTACTGATTGTTGGGTCTGTGGTCTCATACCACATAATACACAAAGAGGGATGTCGTATCTAGTCTTCCCCTTTTCATACGAAGGTTCTGCTTGGGCCTATCTGGCTATGTTTTCCAATGCATACCAGAACTTACTTCGATATCCTTCTGGTGGATCCTATAATGGTGGAGTGGATTTCAGTCACAGTTCTTTGATAAAGGGTATTGTAACGATGGCAAAGATTGCTGACATTATCAAGATTCCCAAAGACGAGAAGAGAGCATACGATGGGTGGAATATAACTCGTTATACTCTCAGCCTCACTGACGAGCTTAAGCAACAGAGTTCTACACCGATTTGGGTACTACCCCAAAGAGGTCGTTTATGCTTGCAAATAAATGGCCAGAATACCAAAACTAAGCAAGAGAGGAGCAATTGCTCCCATACTTATGTCCCTACTCCTTCTACCCCCGCACCATTGGTGGCATCGCAAGGTACATATTTTATCTGTCATGACAAAGCTTATACATGGCTTCCCCCATACTTCTCGGGGACGTGTTATATAGCTTTTCTCCTCCCTCCTACATATACTGCTCCTGCTGATTATCATAAAAAGAGAGTTGCTAGAGGAGTTGTAGATTCGGAAGATACAGCAGGACAAGAAGGAGGGGATTTTCTGAAAGGGTTTCTTCCCTTTTGGGGTCCGATGGCCAATAGCAAAAATATCAGACAGTTGGTCCGCGTGGTTGATGCTACCATCAATGTGACTTCTGGAGCATTAAAGAATTTGACTGCTGAGCTTCTGGCGGATCGACTTATGACTTTACAGAATAGAATGGTTTTAGACATAGTCCTTGCAGATAAAGGAGGAGTCTGTAAACTGATTGGATCCAGTTGTTGCATTTATATTCCTGACAATGCCCCTACAGTATACCAAGCCATCTCTAAGCTACATGTCATCTCTGAGTCTATTCACCAAGATACTGGAGATTGGTCTGTGATGGGATGGTTTTGGGGACTACTGTCCACTTGGGGATGGAAAGTGCTAACTTTCCTTGGAATGATTTTAGCACTCGTCTTTTCTTGTTGTCTTTGTCTACAGTCTGGTCCAGCCATCTGTGGACTTTGTGCCACGATCTGTGTCTCCAAACCAGTAGCACAGCAGACAGAACACATTAAGATGATGGTGCAACAACATCTCAATGACCTCATGACCATTGATATTGACTCAGACTAACATGGGTTCCCTTGTGCATTGCCTGATTATGGCAAAAGGAGGGTCTGAGGTTACGTAGTTTTCGGCCCCGCTTCGCTACAGCCGCCATTTTGTGTTTAGTCGCCATTTATTGCTGCCTCACTCAGGCAGCACGGCTAATGCGGTAAAATGGTCTTCTGCCTTTTTCAACTGCTCCATGTTTTTCCCCGTTAAAGAACAACGTTTGTCCTTGTGTGCGATACTCATGTCAGGGTCTGGCCGAGTTTGCAAAGCCGTGTCTAGACTGATTAATCCATGTCTTACTCCACTGTTTGGGTCCCACCATTCTTCTCAACCTTATCTTATTTAACTGGCCTTCACTATTCTCTTCGTGTGTTGTCTTGTTACATAGCCCTTCTTTTGAAGCATTCTACACATGTTTTGCCACCTGCAAATTGAATTACGGGTACTAGTGTTGATTAACCTGAGGGGAGGAGAGCACACGGGGTCTGAAAGGAGGGTGTGTTTTAGACATTCGATAGCCTGTTTTCGAACTATTCCTATTTGTCAACTTGTGTTGTATAATAGACTGTGCGCCACGGATTGAAGTGGCAGTCTCTTGAGAACCTACCTGTGTGGTACTTCTTAGATAACTGTGCTTAGCTGCAGCTAATAAAACCACTTTTCTACGCCTAACAGAGTGTCTCGTGTCTCTGTCGGTCGAGGCAGGTGAACTCGGAGATCTTAGGCGTGCCCTGCGCCGCCTGGCCCATAAGGTCAGGTTCTCCATACGATCCACACTAGCATTTTGAAGGTATGGCTGGAAGGTATGGAAAGATGTCTATAGCTCATGCAGTTCCTTTGTAGAGTAAGAGATATGTTTAAAGATGGGGAACTAGTTTCTTTTCGCATACAAAACGGTACCTGATTGGGAGATGAAAAGAATTGTTTTTTTAAAGTAGGGTGCGCATTTGTTTTGTGGAAAAGTATGTTTGTGATTGGTTAAGAAAAAGCAGTTTGCACGTGGAGTACATATTATAGGATAAAATTTGCTCAACTCAACCACACCTGCTACTTGCATTTGGAAGGCACTGTTCGAACTTAAAACAATTGTGAACTTTTAACCTGCACGTGCAGTTAAATGTTCGAGAAAATGTTGCAAAAAAATATCGTTAGGTTTAAAAAAAATTGAACTTTTAACCTCCACGTGTTATAGAATGTTCTAGAAAGTGTGTTGATAGAATACGATGCATTTCTGACTTCGATGTGTACTTGAATATTAAAAAAACTATTTATATGGAAAAGTAGAAAGATAGTAATAGAGAGAATTTTTTAAAGCTAAAAGAATCATGGAACTATTGTAATTTGTTCTTGATTACCTACTGGCGGTCGCCAGTAGGTAGTTATCACTGTTAACGGTCTGAAAGTGCGGTTTTGCCCAGAGTGGCATGGTGGTGATATGATATGGTGCTACACTTGGGTATGAAACCGAGAGTCTAAACCGTGAGGTCATTGCTGTAAAGTGATGTGGTCTGGTGTTTGTAACATACGTGTGCAAGTAGTGTTAGTAGGCGTTTATACCATACAGGGAGTGGGAAGCGAACTACTGACCGCTACTGTGTTGATAGTATACCGGAAGCGGGAAGCGAAGTAGTTACGCCTACCGGTGTGAAGACTTGGGAATGAAACCGAGCTGATTGCTGTAAAGTGATGGGCTCTGGGCAATGTAGGATACTAGCCACTGAAGAATAAGTGCGTAAGTAGTGTTAGTATGCGTTTATAGTATACAGGGAGTGAGAAGCAAACTACTCATCCCTACTGGTGTGAAGACTCGGGGATTAAACTCTGAGCCTAAATTGTGAGCTCATTGCTGTAAAGTGATGTGCTATGGGCGCTGTAGCATACTTGTGGAATAAGTGTTAGTTTACGTTTATATAATATAGGGAGTGGGAAGCAAACGTCTTACCCCTACCAGTCTCAAGACTCGTGGATGAAACAATGAGCTGATTGCTGTAAAGTCATGTGCTCTGTGTAGTATTCCATTGTAAGTCATAGTAGAATGTTAGTATGTAAATCTACTAGAATCTAAGGGGCATATTATCAAGGAACGGTGTTAAAATTATCGCCGCTTTAGCCGCAGGAAACTGCCACTAAAACGGCGATAATGGGCTTGATAATATGCCGTAGAGAATTCCAATAGAAGCCCATATTAACACCAGAACATGGGCTTCTATTGGAATTCTATATGGCACATTATCAAGCCCATTATCGACTTTTTAGTAGCTGTTTCCTGCAGCTAAAGCGACGATAATTTTAACACCGTTCCTTGATAATATGGCCCTCAGTATGTAATATTAGAACGTAGGGCTGTAATGAGGGGAACCATGCGGAATTTGTACACGGTGCTGGATTAGACAGTTGCTTTGCTGTCTGCTCCTGTTGGTGGTTGTTTCTGGTGTCTTGTTTTCTTGTAATAAATCTACTTATTGGATCCACTGCTGCCTCTTCACTACATAAATTTGGCAACGAGCGGGAGAAGGCAAAAAAAAGAAGGCACCACTCACCAATATTTCAAAATTGCTTGCGTTGTGCTGAAGACCCGTTTTGTTCGTGTAGCTGTTTCTACTCATGCCAGGGTCATCGGCTAATTGGACTATGTCATCCGACTTCTGGTAGGATTTAGATTTTTAGATTTTGCACTTCCTCTGCGTCTTTACTACATTCTGGTCGCTGTACTACACGTGCGTAAGTAGTGTAAGTATGCGTTTATACTAAAAAATACATCATGGTATTAGGGAGGGCAATCTCTCAGGCGCAGATCATACAATTTCCCGGGGTGTGCATTCACTGGACATTTGGGTTTGCTATTAGTGGGTGGTGCATGGCTTCCACCCTGTGATAGCAAATACTTGTTCGACTACTTTTAGCGAGAGGAGGGAAACCTCGTATCGCTGTAATAGAGGGGATGCAGATGGTAAAAATGGAGAGAAAAGAACAAAAAAAAAAGCGGGGTCTCACCCGTTTTTTTAAATGAGGCCCCTGGTGGGTGGGTAATGTTCTGTAGCCAATCCAATTATTATATTGTGGGGTCTCTGTAGGACTGGGGATCTTAATGTCACATGTAAATTAGGCGCGGAAAGGCACAGAGACATTTTGCAGCCTAGGGGAGCGCTACCTTCCCGGGTATTGTTTACTAATTGTTCGGGGGGATCGAGGCCAACTGAAGTCTGGGGATCGCCACATATGCAGGGTGGGCCTCGGCAGTCCCTGAACCCTCAGTAATCCTAGGCAGTGCCTTATTTGTTCTGTAATCACACTGGCAGTACTTATGGTGTTATAAAGTGATACACTCATAGAACTCTTGCAGTTGTACAATTACCCAGGCTTCATTTGTCTAATAGTCTTTTAGATTATGTTTGGTAGGAGCACTCTAATATTAAATAATGGTGTCCTTAAAATCTCCTATAAACAGATGATTTTCACAATAAATAATAGACAAGTGTTGTCAGAAAAAGAAGCCCTATACACTCAGTTATTTATTTGAAAAAAGTAACCTTTATTAAAATAGAAATGTAACTTTAATAGAACAGTATAATAAAAAAAACTGTGGGTTGGACTCCAGTGGAAGCAGCGTAGGAAACCTGCAAGAAAAAAATGAAACATAAGTATGTGTGCTATGTGGAAGATGTAAAGAAAGGTAGTCCGAATGAAAGGCCCATAGTGAGAATGGAAGGGAGGGGGAGTGAGTGGAAGGGAGAAGGGGGGAGAGTCAAAAGAAGAGAGGGAGGAGGAGACAGAGTGTCGGCCTACTGCACCCAGCCCTTAGTGTTTATCCTCCGTCACCCGTTTGTCTAGGATGCTGGGGTCTGCGAGAAAGAGTGTGGTTCAGCAAGTCCTTAAAATTAAATACATAAGGCCAGAGATTGTGGGACATTTTATGAAAGAAGGGCGATAACATTATCGCTGCTTTAGAGGCAGGAAACTGCTGCTAAAGCGGTGATAAGGGGTTGATAATATGCCCTTGTGAATTTCCTTAGAAGCCGAGGTTCTGGTGTGTGAACCTGGGCTTCTATGGGAATTCACAAGGGCAAATTATCAACCCATTATCGTCGCTTTAGCGGCAGTTTCCTGTCGCTAAAGTGTTGATAATGTTATTGCCGTTCTTTGATAATATAGTCCTACATTATTAGCTACGGGAAAATTGCTTGCATGCACCTGTGCACCTAGGGTGCTGCACTCCAACCCCTTCCCCCACACTGTGCTCAATGGTAGGTCTTGCACACCGAGGCTGCCACCACTGGTGTGTCCCACGACGTGTTGGTGCAAGCTCCTAGTCCGGGGTATGTTTGCACGGTAGACCAGGTCTCCGGTTGAGAACAGTGTCTTGATATATACATACATATACATATTTTTTGGGGAAGATATAAAACATTACATGATTTTTAAAGTAAAAAAAAGAAGTATAAGAGTTCCAAAATATTTAAAAATATAATATAAAAAATATAGGTTTTATAAACATTAAAATATGAAATTAACATTTTAAAAACCTTCGAAATTCACTAAAAAAAAACATAGGTGTTACAGACCTTATAATTAGGAATTAGCATTTAAAAAACCTTAGAAATTCACTAAAAAAAATATGGGTTTCAGGGACGTTATAGTTAGTTGAACATTTGACTCATATAAAACCTGAGAAATTCGCCTGTTATAGTTAGTTGAGCTAACTATAACTTGTGTGCCTGCAATGCACTGCTGATGATGTCACATATTACATCACTTATGACATGGTCAGTGACATCACTGATGACATCACTCATGACATCTCAAATGACATCACTAATGACATCACTCATGACATCATCCAGTGAATGTGTGTTTCTATAAAATGTAAATATGTTTTATATATATATATATAGATAAATATATATAATATATATGCCAAGGTGTATTGAAAAATGAATGCATTTACAAGTACTTAAAGGAATTATTTTGTATGTGCGTGACTGACTGTATAAGTGAGTGATTGAACATGTCTTACTGAATGCATGGGTTAGTGACTAAACTATGTAAAAGTCTGTATTAGTCTCCCCATTAAAATGCTAATTTCAGATTTTAATGTTTATAGACGCCGGTTGACGAACATTTAGCCACAGCTACAGCCCGAACAGCTGAACGGAATTACACCGAATTTGGCTAAGATGTAGTCCTCAGTTCAGACTTGTGCCTTTTGCTTAAATGGTTGTAATCTGTTCAGTAGTGCCTGAGAAAATTACAGTTAAAAGCATTTATATATCTATGGGCGCGGTGGATCCGCGGACTATCAGCGCACCGTGAGTGTATCATAAGCGCACCCTTCTGATCACGGGCTGAATGCTAATTGGCTGTCAAGTGGTTGTCAATATTCGAAACCAGGAACTGTTGGCAGACATTTTGTGCCTCGGTAGAAGCGAGGCTGAAGAAGTTAGTGGAATATGTGTGCAAAACGTTGAAATGTGGCAGGGTAGGAATACTTTTACTCTCTAGACCTGCTTTGGGGGTCCCAGATGGACCCCCAGGGCCCACAAAGCTTTTTTTTAAAAGACTCGGCAGGGTGCACGGACTCTGGCGTAAAAGAAAATAATTAAAAAAAACTGAGCTTTTTTATTAATTAGCCGCCGGGGGGGACAAATACAGGGGGCAAAATCATTAAATTTAAAGGGGGCCTAGAGGGCACCCCCAGCCCCGGGGACCACCACCCCGGGGCTATAAAATAAATTTTTGGGAAGGGCTCAAAAGCCCATCCTCGTATAATTTGTGGGGGTGGCTGAACGGCCCCCCCAAGCCGTGGGGTCCACTACCCCCGGGGCTTCTAGGTATTGTGGGAGGGGGGCTGCGTGGCCCCCCTCCTGGAGCCCTTGAGGGCCCTGGGGACCACCAGCCCCCAGGGTCAGCTCCTGCAGTGTCCTGACTGGTGCACTCCCCCAGGACACTGTTGTTTGCTATGAGAGGGCGGGAATCTCCCGCCCTCCCATTGCAAACGTGGTTTGGATTTTGAAAGAGGCTCTCTTTTTCAAAATCCAAACCATATTGCTTTTCCACACGGGGAGCTGCATGTTAGCAGCTCCCCATGTGGAAAAGCAATGCCGGCTCTCCTAGGATGCGGGGAGCTGGATGGGACCGTGTGGGCATTGGGGCTTCCCCCACGGTCCCCTACGTTATTTATAAGTCCCAGGGGATGGGGTCCTCGGGGATAATAGTAATTAGTGATAGGGGCTATTTTTTTTTTACGGTAAAATTGGGAGTTGCGCATTCAGCGTGGCGCTCAGTGCGGCCCCCTGGTGTGCACGCGATGGATGGACAACTTCTAACCTGTAGGGTGCGTGACTCCAGTGCATTTGGCGCACGACCTGTATGCGCTGGGTGCACGACTTTGGCGTGTTTTGGTTGCTCGACTCCAAGCCAAGTAACAAATAATACTTTTCAGATATACATCAAGCTTATGTGTTTAGTTCTTAGGTGGCTCTAAAAAGAGCCCTTGTGTTTATTGAGAGATTTTAGTACCTACAAGTCAGTACCTATGCAGATTCTAAAGTTCAAGAGGAAGACTCTGTTTCCCTCATCCGTAACATGTACACCATCTGGCCTATAGATGTCATCCATATTGAAATGCAGATTGTTGTGGTAAATGGACCTCATTCTATAGTCTCGGAGAAAAGCAGAAACAGATTTATTCACATGTTTCCTAGCTTTCTCAATCTGTGGACAAAATTGATTGAACCAGTTCCATTTCTGCCTTTGGCATATGTTAGAATAGACAAAGGCAGTTTGAGGGAAAAGTGACATCAATTCTCCAAAGGTGTCCTTCATAAGCATTTCCAGACCTACCCCAGTCAAAGTGCCTAGATCATTGCCACCACAGTACACAATTATGAGGTTAGGGTGTTGGAGATGCACAAAAGGGTTTAGCCAATGGCATCAATTGGTGCCACTTTAACCCTCTTTTCCAATTCATTTAATGTCTACATTTGGTAAACCTAGGTGTTTGTGAATACCTTTGTTGTCTGCATACATGTGGCTCCAGAAACTATAGCTGTGTCCCACAATCCACACTTTAAGCATCTTGAAGGGAGGTCTGAATGCACTCAGATGGTCTCTGTAAATGAAATGGCAGTTTGAAATCTAAGATTTTTCTTATTATTATTATTTTATTATTTATTATATATATTTTCTTATTATTAAAAATGGTGGATAAGATGCAGTTTTGAAAAGAGAAAAGAAATGATTGGTTGTTTGACAATATTCTACACTGAAAACTAGGGTGCATGGTTCTGTATTTTAAAAGCATGATTCTTATTGGTTAACAAAAACTGATTGACAGGAACGTTACATAAGATAAGCTGATATGATGAAAACTCAAGCACACTTGCTGTTTTGATTAGCAACATTGTGTGGTGAACTTTTGACCTTTGTGCTCAGTTAAGTGTTCCATAAACTGTTTTTATGGTAACAGGCAGATGGCAGATTGGGGGTAACGTTTACATTTATGTAAATTGGAAAGGGTTGAAATGTGTAACCAATAGAAATGGGTGTTTGCTTTTGAATTAATGTGGGAAGGAATGTGATTTGATTTTTAGGTGTATATAAGTGTGCATAATGAGAGGGAAACTTTGCCATTCTTTGGTTTTGGTGAGAGGTGTACAGAACAGAGATTTTGTATATGAAAATCTGCTGTGTGACTGACATACTTCTTAATCTACAAAACAATTTGAAAGGTGAGTTATTCATTTGTGGGGGGATGTATGTGGTGCATTTTGATTTTAATCAGACTAATGTGTTTCTTCTGCTAAAGTGCAGGGAATAGTTTTTTCTCTAGAATCTTATTGTGAGTGTGTGTGCATTTAGAAACCATTCTGAGATAAGCATTTGTGTATTTCATGGATTGCAGACAGATAACTGTGCTGTTCTCATGTTTTGGTAGAATTAGAAATCAGTAGATTTTTATGTAATTGCAAAATGAGTCAAGTTTCTACATTAAAATGCAGTACTCCTTCTAGACTATGAAATGTGTTTTGGTAAAATGCAAGGCATAGTGTTGTTTGTCTACAATCACAGAGTGAGTCTGTGTGCATTTAGGAATCACTCTGAGAGAAGCATTTTGGTACTTCATGTGTTTGCTGACATGTAATTGATTAAAAACGTATTGTGTTTTGACATTTTGATAGAATTAGAAAATAGTCATTGGTTATGTGTTACCAAAATGAGTTTAGCTTTAATAGTAAAATGCTGTAATGAAATATGTGGAATGGATGCTTGATGTGTTTGCAGACTCATAAGTACATGTACTGTTGCAGTGAGTAAGCATGGGCGTAAAATCCGCTCCGCTCGCGGATTTTTCGGATTTTCGGCAAATTCGCAATCCGCGAACTCTCGCGAATTTGTCGAAAATCCGTGAATCCGCTCGCGGCGGATTTTTTGCTTGGTTGCGGCGCGCGGCGTGGTGCACGGCGTTCACTTTCCGTCATTAAGCGTTTGCCGAGTTGTTTTTCTCGATCATATTTTTCTAGTGCCGCGCCATTTTAGATCTTGCTGCGTGATCCCGCGGGAGTTTGGCGCACGCGAATACGTAATCGCGGCTTGCCACCTTGCACAGCACACCTCGCGAGAGTTCGCAATTGCGAACACGTAGTTGCGGCGGAAAGGAACAATCTCGCACTCGCGAAATAGAGATTTTGCAATTCTGCACAAGAAAATCACCAGCAAACAGGATAAACCTTCAGAAAATTATGGTTTTTATCAGAATCACTCCTCAGGTTGACATTTGCATGGCCTTTTTTTTTTGCAAGGAGTCCATTTTTGGGGGGGGGGGGAAGGAAGTGCCCCACAGTCTCCAACTTCCTGTTCCTGTCCAGCAGGCTCCTCCCAGTGCTTTGTCCATCTCCTGGTCACTTTCATTTGGATCTGGAGCTGGAAGGATTACTTTTTGTGGGTGCTGCTGGATATTTGGATTTGAGGCCTTTTTGACTGTCTTTGGATCACTTTTGGATTAGAAATCAACTTTCACAAGTAAGTTTGTTTGGGGCATTACAGTTGCTGCAAGTACAATTTTGGAACTTTTTCAGAGCATTAAATAAATTATATTGTGGGTAGCCACAGTATCCAGTAGGACCAGGGTTGGTTAGGGGTGCATGATACAACTGTTTTGTTGAATTTAAACACCATTGAGGCCATGGATGGGCTGGGATTGTGCTGATTTTTGTCGTTTTTTTGGGCCTGCTGGTGTGGCCCTTTGCCCAGGGGTGGTGAGTGTTGCATGGGCCTAGTCTTTCTGTGGGGTGTCTTCTTGAATTTAAACATCATTGAGGCCATGGATGGGCTGGGATTGTGCTGATTTTATTGTTTTTTGTCGTTTTTTTGGGGCTGCTGGTGTGGCCTTTTGCCCAGGGGTGGTGGTGCATGGACTGAGTGTGCCTGTGGTGTGGTCTCACTCCCTTTAATGTAAACATCATGGATGGCATTGGATTGTGGTGATTTCTGGCTGGTTTTCTGTTTTTTGGGGGTGTACTGTTGATGTGGACTGGCCATGTGGGTGGTGGTGGTGGCCATCTTGAGTGCTGGCTGGTACAGGCAACATGTGCTTGGGGTGTAAGGGGCCATTTTGAAGAGAGGCAGTGTCTGAGGCCTGCACTTATTTTGCCTACTTTTCATCCATTATGCCCAGGGGTAGTGAGTGTTGCATGGGCCTAGTGTTTCTGAGGGGTGTCTTCTTGAATTTAAACACCATTGAGGCCATGGATGGGCTGGGATTGTGCTGATTTTATTGTTTTTTGTCGTTTTTTTGGGGCTGCTGGTGGGGCCCTTTGCCCAGGGGTGGTGACTTGCATGGGCCTAGTCTTTCTGTGGGGTGTCCTCTTGAATTTAAACACCATTGAGGCCATGGATGGGCAGGGATTGTGCTGTTTTTTGTTGTTTTTGTCGTTTTTTTGGGGCTGCTGGTGTGGCCTTTTGCCCAGGGGTAGTGGTGCATGGACTGAGTGTGCCTGTAGTGTGGTCTCACTCTCTTTAATGTAAACATCCTGGATGGCATTGGATTGTGGTGATTTTTGGCTGTTTTTCTGTTTTTTTGGGGTGTACTGTTGATGTGGACTGGCTTGGGGTGTAAGGGACCATTTTGAAGAGAGGCAGTGTCTGAGGCCTGCACTTATTTTGCCTACTTTTCATCCATTATGCCCAGGGGTAGTGAGTGTTGCATGGGCCTAGTGTTTCTGAGGGGTGTCTTCTTGAATTTAAACACCATTGAGGCCATGGATGGGCTGGGATTGTGCTGATTTTATTGTTTTTTGTCGTTTTTTTGGGGCTGCTGGTGTGGCCTTTTGCCCAGGGGTGGTGGTGCATGGACTGAGTGTGCCTGTGGTGTGGTCTCACTCCCTTTAATGTAAACATCATGGATGGCATTGGATTGTGGTGATTTCTGGCTGGTTTTCTGTTTTTTGGGGGTGTACTGTTGATGTGGACTGGCCATGTGGGTGGTGGTGGTGGCCATCTTGAGTGCTGGCTGGTACAGGCAACATGTGCTTGGGGTGTAAGCGGCCATTTTGAAGAGAGGCAGTGTCTGAGGCCTGCACTTATTTTGCCTACTTTTCATCCATTATGCCCAGGGGTAGTGAGTGTTGCATGGGCCTAGTGTTTCTGAGGGGTGTCTTCTTGAATTTAAACACCATTGAGGCCATGGATGGGCTGGGATTGTGCTGATTTTATTGTTTTTTGTCGTTTTTTTGGGGCTGCTGGTGGGGCCCTTTGCCCAGGGGTGGTGACTTGCATGGGCCTAGTCTTTCTGTGGGGTGTCCTCTTGAATTTAAACACCATTGAGGCCATGGATGGGCTGGGATTGTGCTGTTTTTTGTTGTTTTTGTTGTTTTTTTGGGGCTGCTGGTGTGGCCTTTTGCCCAGGGGTAGTGGTGCATGGACTGAGTGTGCCTGTAGTGTGGTCTCACTCTCTTTAATGTAAACATCCTGGATGGCATTGGATTGTGGTGATTTTTGGCTGTTTTTCTGTTTTTTTGGGGTGTACTGTTGATGTGGACTGGCTTGGGGTGTAAGGGACCATTTTGAAGAGAGGCAGTGTCTGAGGCCTGCACTTATTTTGCCTACTTTTCATCCATTATGCCCAGGGGTAGTGAGTGTTGCATGGGCCTAGTGTTTCTGAGGGGTGTCTTCTTGAATTTAAACACCATTGAGGCCATGGATGGGCTGGGATTGTGCTGATGTTATTGTTTTTTGTTGTTTTTTTGGGGCTGCTGGTGGGGCCTTTTGCCCAGGGGTAGTGGTGCATGGACTGAGTGTGCATGTAGTGTGGTCTCACTCTCTTTAATGTAAACATCCTGGATGGCATTGGATTGTGGTGATTTTTGGCTGTTTTTCTGTTTTTTTGGGGTGTACTGTTGATGTGGACTGGCTTGGGGTGTAAGGGGCCATTTTGAAGAGAGGCAGTGTCTGAGGCCTGCACTTATTTTGCCTACTTTTCATCCATTATGCCCAGGGGTAGTGAGTGTTGCATGGGCCTAGTGTTTCTGAGGGGTGTCTTCTTGAATTTAAACACCATTGAGGCCATGGATGGGCTGGGATTGTGCTGATGTTATTGTTTTTTGTCGTTTTTTTGGGGCTGCTGGTGGGGCCTTTTGCCCAGGGGTAGTGGTGCATGGACTGAGTGTGCATGTAGTGTGGTCTCACTCTCTTTAATGTAAACATCCTGGATGGCATTGGATTGTGGTGATTTTTGGCTGTTTTTCTGTTTTTTGGGGGTGTACTGTTGATGTGGACTGGCTTGGGGTGTAAGGGGCCATTTTGAAGAGAGGCAGTGTCTGAGGCCTGCACTTATTTTGCCTACTTTTCATCCATTATGCCCAGGGGTAGTGAGTGTTGCATGGGCCTAGTCTTTCTGAGGGGTGTCTTCTTGAATTTAAACACCATTGAGGCCATGGATGGGCTGGGATTGTGCTGAATGTTGTGTTTTTGTTGTTTTTTTGGGGCTGCTGTTGGGGCCTTTTGCCAAGGGGTAGTGGTGCATGGACTGAGTGTGCCTGTGGTGTGGTCTCACTCTCTTTAATGTAAACATCATGGATGGCATTGGATTGTGGTGATTTCTGGCTGGTTTTCTGTTTTTTGGGGGTGTACTGTTGATGTGGACTGGCCATGTGGGTGGTGGTGGTGGCCATCTTGAGTGCTGGCTGGTACAGGCAACATGTGCTTGGGGTGTAAGGGGCCATTTTGAAGAGAGGCAGTGTCTGAGGCCTGCACTTATTTTGCCTACTTTTCATCCATTATGCCCAGGGGTTGTGAGTGTTGCATGGGCCTAGTGTTTCTGAGGGGTGTCTTCTTGAATTTAAACACCATTGAGGCCATGGATGGGCTGGGATTGTGCTGATTTTATTGTTTTTTGTCGTTTTTTTGGGGCTGCTGGTGGGGCCTTTTGCCCAGGGGTAGTGGTGCATGGACTGAGTGTGCATGTAGTGTGGTCTCACTCTCTTTAATGTAAACATCCTGGATGGCATTGGATTGTGGTGATTTTTGGCTGTTTTTCTGTTTTTTTGGGGTGTACTGTTGATGTGGACTGGCTTGGGGTGTAAGGGGCCATTTTGAAGAGAGGCAGTGTCTGAGGCCTGCACTTATTTTGCCTACTTTTCATCCATTATGCCCAGGGGTAGTGAGTGTTGCATACTTGCATGGCCCTAGTCTTTCTGTGGGGTGTCTTCAATGTAAACATCATGGATGGCATGGGATTGTGCTGATTTTTCTGTGTTTTGTCGATTTTTTGGGGTGTATAACTGAACTGATGTTCCTCTGTCTTCCATTGCTTTTAGGTGCACAAGACTCAAGAGAACCACCAGTGCCAGGAAGAAGTCCTGCAGCGGTGTGTGTGTGCAGCATAACGTCACGCGACGTCACGTCTGGACACAGACAACTCTGCAACTCGTGCAACTGCTGCCTGCTGTTCTGACCTGCTCTGAAGAAGATGGCCCCAAAAAAAGTTACCCGAAGCTCCTCTAGCAAGAAAGGTGCCAGTAAGGAGCAGAAGAAGCAAGTTACCAAGGAGACTGGTGTGCCGCCCGCCCCTTTTTTTGGGAGTAAAAAAAAAAGTATGCCTGCAGCAGCAGCGGGATCTGCTGGGGACCAAGCTGGCAGCAGCACCCCCGCTCCATTGGGCTCAGTGCCACCACCACCACCACGCCAACTTAAGTCCAAGCCCTTGAGTGCTGCAGAGGCAGCCAATCTACTTGTTCAATCACCATCGACCAGTGATGTTGGCTCATCGCAAGAAAGCAGCAGCAATGTCCCTCAATCAACACAGGTTGTTGTAGCTTATCTGACGAGTGTTGAACAACCACAGCCGCAACAACAATCACATGTGCAAGTACAAGCCCAAGTACATGTGGAAGGAGAGGCAGCGCAAGGAGATGCGCAAGCAGAGGTGCATGGAGGGTCACAAGTGCCCACAATAGTTGTTCCTCCCGAAGTAGGGGCACATCAGGAAATCGACAATCAAGGCGAGGTATCATTTGAGGAAGCCACTCCTCCTGATGATCATTCATTGTCTTCCACACCCCTGGCAAGGAAGAGATCAAGGGTGGTGTCTACATCTTCTTCAAGCACACCTCCTTCTGATGATATGGATCAAACTTGGGAACCAGCACCACTGCCGTCTGACAGTGAGGCACACCATGATCTGACAAAGGTAGTTAAGCGTAAAAGGAAGCTCGTCCAAAGTCTCAGAGTTATGGAGTGTGATGAGGCTCAACAAGAAGTGGCGGATACTGCTGCTGATGAAGACTCTGACAACGACGACCCAGTCATCATAAAGGTCACTGCAGCCCCAGCGGGCATGCAGCAAACAGACATTTTGACCCTAGCCCGAAGAGCTGCTGAGCGTGATGATGATGATGTTGTCGATGAGGAGGCAGTGGAAACACCACAATCATTGGAGTTAAGTAGTACACCAACTCGTCCCGCTTCCATATTTCTTTCTGGCAAGAAGGGACCTCCATCCACCTCGACCTTAATTAGTGGCGGTGAAAGTGCACAACGTACAAAAGTTGGGCAATCCAGATCCTCCACTTCAACTGGCATTAGCTTCATGACCACCACCACCACCAGTATCGCCGCCTCGTCCAGGCCCCACAGACACTTCAAGTCCCCAGTTTGGGACTTCTTTACTGTTTGTCAAAAAAATCCAAAGTTTGCCATTTGTACCCTTTGTAAGCTTGCAGTTAGTCGTGGTAAGTCAGGTACCAACTATGGTACCGAAGGCCAGAGAGGTCATCTTAGGAGACAGCACACTGTCCAATGGTTTGCGCACCTAGATGCGATCAAGGAAGCCCGAATTCAAGAAAACGTTGATGTTGCATCTGATGATGACGAGGAGGAAAAAGACGTGTCAAACACTTCCCTTACACCCAGTACCCCTGTCAGCAGCACACCCAATGTGAGGCACACTAAGAGTGTTGGAGCGAGTGAGACACCAACGCACAAAAGTTCACCAGCGAGCAAAATTGGGTCAACGAAGTCATTATCAGCCCGTAAATGCTTGGTCCAGGGCAACATTAGAACCATGTTTTCTTCAGACGTGCCATATGAACGCAACCACCCACTGACGCGTCTGTATAACACTAAGCTGGCTAAAATGCTAGCTGTGGACCTTCTCCCTTTTTCTTTTGTAGAAGCGGTAGGTTTTCTAGAATTAGTGGCAACGCTCTGCCCTAAATGGAAGGTTCCTAGCCGGTTCTATTTTGCCAGAGTTGCGGTTCCAGCACTACATGAAGATGTGCTGGAGGCGATTGGGGCAGCTTTGCAGAAGAGTGCTGTTCACACAATACATCTGACAACAGACATGTGGACCAGTGGCGCAGGCGCTGATTACATGTGCATCACTGCACACTGGGTCTCTTTTTCAGGTGTTAAAGCAAAGCTAAACGCAGGTGTTGACCCGGACCAAGTTTCCAAAGCTGCTCGGAAACATGCAACACTAGCCATGTTTGGCTTGGAGAAAAGTCACACATCCGAAAACATTTTGGACGAGTTTAACAAAAAGGTCTCGAAAATGCTATCCCCAAAAAAACGCCAGATTGGTTATGTTTCCACGGATAATGGCTCCAATGTAGTTAAGGCCATGTCGCTGGGTGGCTATTTCAGAGTGCCGTGTTTGGCGCACTGTATCAACCTGGTAGTTCAAAAATTCTTGAGTGATAGAGACAGTGCGGCGTTCGCGGTAATGGCCACCTGCCGCAAAATGTGCAACCATTTCAGCCATTCTTTTAAGGCACGGAAGCATCTGAGGAGGCTGCTACTTGAACGTCGAATGCCAGTGAAAGCACTCATCCAGGAGGTGGCAACACGTTGGAACTCAACCTTCTACATGCTTGAGCGTCTGTATGAGCAGTATACGGTACTCGATCACTATTTCTTAACAGAGGGTACATCTCAGAAGGAGGACCTGCGGATGGCTGCGGCGCAATGGGACATAGTTAAAAGCCTGACAGACATGCTTCGTCCTTTTGAGTTCTTCACGCGTGCAGTCAGCCAGGAGGACTGTAATTTGGGAAAAGCTATCCCATTGTTGTGCATGCTGGAGCACCAACTGATGGCGGTGTCTTCTGAGTTTGAAAAAGATGTAAAAAAAAAAGACCCTTTTATTTTGTCTGAGAAATTATTAGAGCGCCTACGTGGTGATGAACGTCTTCAAAAGATCAAGTTAGAACAGCATTACATTTGTGCTACTATTCTGGATCCACGCTACAAAAAGGCGATGGCAGGCGAAGCATTCTTTCCTTTTACTGATGAAGATGTTCAAAAGTACAAACATTGGCTAGCCTGGTCAGCCAAGAGGTTTGAAAAAGAACGGCAGGTTATTGAAGGAGAAGGCAGTACATCAGCATCAGCATCAGCAGGCCATCCCCAGTCACAAGAATCCACTTCCGCACCTGTGGCTGGGGCACAAGAGACCTCTCAGCCGTTAAAGACACCGGCAACTGGATCATCTGCACCACACACAACAGTAACAGTGGCTGCTGTAGAGGATTGGCTAAGTTTGCTTGGGTATGGTTCTCGAAAAAAAGTCACAGGCACAGCAAAAAGTAAGCAAAGTGGAGGAACCGCTGATGACCTTGAGTCGATGGTGCAGGACTATCTGAATGACTCAACAGAGGTCTTTCTTAATGATGAGCCATTGCAGTATTGGCATGGCAAAAAACAATTGTGGCCACAGCTCTCCAACCTGGCTATAAACTACTTGTCTTGCCCACTCGCAAGTGTGTCTTCTGAACGTGTTTTCAGTGCTGCTGGTGGCATTGTAACTCCCAAACGGAGCCGCCTCTCTCCCAAAAATGTGGAGAGGCTAACAATGATCAAGATGAATCAGCACCTCGTACCACCAGATTACAAAGTACGAGAAAGCACGCCGCATGAAGACGAGGAGGACAGCAACGTAGATGAGGGAATTTGTTCTCTGTTCGGTGACGCTGACCTCATCCTGCCTGAATTCGCAGAGTATGATGACGAACTCTTATTCTTATTCCCTGACAGCGAGCCCTGAAAATGAGACAATGAATCAATAACTTTCTTTTTCGTCCTTATTCACTTTTATTCCTGTGTGTCTGTCTTTCTTTGTTTTGCACAGTTAATTTAATTCAAACTTTAATCACCTAACCACAAAAACAAGCCCATCAGCAGAACTGTCTTCACTTGTTTGCTTATTGATTCGAAGGTGCCGCAGTCTACATTCCTCAGGTTCACAAGTTCAGAAGAACATGCTCCTCTATCCTCCTCCTCCAGACTGCGATTTCCCTCAAAGCAGAGTGCTGGATTACGCCCAATGAAGAAAGACTCAGCACTTGTGGGGGTGTTCTACTTCTTTGCGGGTGAGTTGACGGCTTTGGGCCCATTGCTGTCAAGCTCTAATAATGGATAAAAGTGTTTTGGACCAAATATGAGGTGGAAATTTCTTGCCGTTTTTGCTGACTTGCTTGCCTTTGAGGTGCTCTTTGGCGGGGTTCCGGGTGTTTGTGGGTGAGTTTTGGGGTCTGGGAGCACTGCTGCGACAGTCTCATCTTGATTGCATTTGCTTTTCAGGAAATCTGTGGTGGGAAACAGGAGTTATGATGATTGGTGACCTAGCTGCACAGCGCGTTTGGACGGAAGGCCGAGAGATATTGTAAGTATGAGATTTAGCTTTTTTGCTGTTTGGGGGTGTTGTCGCGTGCTTTTTTGCAGGTGGGTTGGCGGGTCTTGGCTGGGGCATTCCTGGGAAGTTTTCATAACAAAAGAGAGAGAGAGGGAAAAATAATTACAGGCACTATGTGAGGCGGGAACTCCTGGTCCCCCAACTAGTATGTAAAAAACAATAGAGGAGTAACCCCTTGTGGGTAGAGAGAAATATCTCTCTAACAATGAGCCCAAATGCTCTGGTCAGCACATTTTGCCCCAACCTGTTACTGGATAATGCATATCCTTATAGAATACCCCTCACTCACCAACCTAGTTGGTGACATGCTTCATCATCGGGGTCCCACCCCATAAGCCGAGTGCCTATAGGGTGTGCTGCGACACCTGATTACAGTGGAGCTGGTTTGGTTTTTTATGTGTTCAAGACTATCAAAACTGTGTTTAAAAAGGGCCAACACTACTCACTTCAAGTATTTTATTCTTGAGTGCTTGAACCCTTGTTAAAATTAAAGTGTGGCACCTTTGCCTAATTAGGTAGGCTTTGGTGTCAAAAGTAGTATTTAAAATATATAAAAATAGCCAAAGTGTGCTATGTGAATGTGAATATACAAAACTATTGTTTAAGAAGGTCTACATGTTTCAACCCATACATGGATTCAAGGGTTTTCGTCAGGACCGTGGTGATTTGAACTGGGTGGTCCGCCCACGCTAAGGAGCGTCCTGCCCTAGTTCAAGAAAGAGACCATAAATAGTGGTCTCGTGAAAAAAGATGCGTTTTTCTTTTTTGAAAAAAACGCTTAGAAGCGGAACTATCGCTTCATGGGCACCAGCGTTACCAAGATGACAGGATTCCGTCTCTTGTCGCTTCTGATCGTCAGACCGAAAAACCTACTTGGTTCTTGCTTGCCGTGCCCCGTAGAGTCTCTACGGGGCACGCCAAGCAAGAACCAAGTAGGTTTGTCACGCTGGTGCCCATGAAGCGATAGTTCCGCTTCTAAGCGTTTTTTTCAAAAAAGAAAAACGCATCTTTTTTCACGAGACCACTATTTATGGTCTCTTTCTTGAACTAGGGCAGGACGCTCCTTAGCGTGGGCGGACCACCCAGTTCAAATCACCACGGTCCTGACGAAAACCCTTGAATCCATGTATGGGTTGAAACATGTAGACCTTCTTAAACAATAGTTTTGTATATTCACATTCACATAGCACACTTTGGCTATTTTTATATATTTTAAATACTACTTTTGACACCAAAGCCTACCTAATTAGGCAAAGGTGCCACACTTTAATTTTAACAAGGGTTCAAGCACTCAAGAATAAAATACTTGAAGTGAGTAGTGTTGGCCCTTTTTAAACACAGTTTTGATAGTCTTGAACACATAAAAAACCAAACCAGCTCCACTGTAATCAGGTGTCGCAGCACACCCTATAGGCACTCGGCTTATGGGGTGGGACCCCGATGATGAAGCATGTCACCAACTAGGTTGGTGAGTGAGGGGTCTTCTATAAGGATATGCATTATCCAGTAACAGGTTGGGGCAAAATGTGCTGACCAGAGCATTTGGGCTCATTGTTAGAGAGATATTTCTCTCTACCCACGAGGGGTTACTCCTCTATTGTTTTTTGCATTCCTGGGAAGGTCTAATACCGGATAGAAGTGTTTTGGACAAAAACCTTAAGGAAAAGCGTATTTTTTGCTATTTCTTCTGACATCTTGCTCAATGTAGCGTTTTGGGGGGCTTCCTGCTGTTCGTGGGTGGGTTGCGGCCGGGGTCTCTGTCGAAGCACTGCTGCCAGTCTAATCTTGATTGCATTTGCTTTTCAGGAAATCCGTGGTGGAAAACAGGAGTTATGATGATGACCTAGCTGCACAGCGCGTTTGGACCGAAGGCCGAGAGATATAGTAAGTATGAGATTTATCTTTTTCGCTGTTTGGGGGTGTTGTCGCGTGCTTTTTTGCGGGTGGGTTGGCGGGTCTTGGCTGGGGCATTCCTGGGAAGGTCTAATAACGGATAGAAGTGTTTTGGACAAAATCCATAAGGAAACACCTTTTGGCACTTTTTGTAAGTTAGGGTTCGTTAGGGTTAGCCCTAGCAGCAGGATTGCATGTGTTTCGGGGTGTTCTATTGCAACGCAGTTCTGGGGTTTTAGAGCTCTGTTGGAGCGATGCTGGCTATGGATACTTTTGCTTGCTTGCAACTTGCAAGTGGTTTGAATACAATCCACGGTCGGTAAGGGTGTATTTGGGCCTACTGTTACTTTCAAAGTACGTTTTGTCACCATTTTTCTGCTAGGCATCGTTTTTGGAGATCTGATTGGGGGTCTTCTACATTTTTGCGACAGGCTTTAGTAAGGGTCTTGGTGGGAGCATTGCTGGGAAGGTCAAATTGTGTTCTAAAACACAGTTTACAGTACACCTACCTTGAGGGGAAAGATCCGCTATAATATTTTGGCCATACTTATTTATCCTTAAAAAGGTGACTCAGACAGAGCACGCAATTTCAAAAATATTGTACTGTCTATTAGGGAAATCAAAGTGTGACTTTTTGCACCACACAGCGTACATACCTTTTATTTATTTATCAGTGGTATTGTAATAGCACTTCCTGTTTTCCGTTCAATAATTACAGGCCGGGTTTCAGTCAACATCCGCCAGGCAGGCAGTGGACAGGGTGTCTTCTGTCAGTGGTCACCAACATTGATGGACGAAGCGTCAGCTGGAATGGAGGAGTGCCGCTAATAAGAGGAATTGTTTGCTGCATGCAACTTACTTACCAAATTCAACAGGACAACTCCAACAACATACAGAATACAGATACAGTATCCATTGTTTTCTTCTATGAGTGTGACTGCATGTGCTTAGCTTTAGTTTGTACCAAAAGATTTCTTTATCTTCAATTATTGTTTGTCCAGGCTGTGCATTTTTTTTCTTCTCTCCACAAAACCTACCCAAAAAGAAACCCCCATTCCCATCCATTTTCCAAACCCTAACCCTCTTCCCCCGGGCTGTGTTGTTTTGCTTGATGTCTGACTAAAATGACATCAATAATTCCACACACTTGCTGGGGAGGATAAGGTCATAGCAACAGGCTGGCGAAGGAATACGAGGATATCTTCTAGACTTACTCAGCTTCAGTACTATTTCTTCTAGTAGTAGGAGCCAATGTCAAATAAATTCAACGCAAGTACAAGTTATACTTGCAAGCAAATACTTTACCATTTGTTAGGCTACATTATGGCACTGTTCTAGTGTACTGTCACCTGCTATATTCTCGATCGTACCGTAACTGTTGTAATGCTACAGTAAGGACAAACCAGGAAACGTTTTCTTTTTTTCCATAGGCATGCAACTGCCACTGTGTCACACCACTAGTACCACCGCAATGAGGAAATTTCACCCGCCCAGGATTGCCAACGTTAATCCCCATTTCACGTGGAGCCAGCCCTGGGCCTAGCCCTAAAGAGATTGACGGTAGTACTACTAAAGTCCTACGACTGTTCAGGAAAACAAACTTACTGTTACACCCCCGTCCCCCACCCACCAGACTGAAAAGCAGTAAAAAACAGGTATGGTCAGATAAAGTTCAAAAAAGTATATTTATGTAGCCCTAACAAAATAATCTCCCTCAAGACCCTCCCTAACCCCAACGATTGTCTTTGAAAAGTCCCAAAAAGAACCCAACTCCCAAATCCCACCCCCCAAAAGTCTCTAAAAAAAGGGCAAGGGACACTCCACTACTGGAGGGTGCTGGTGAATTTTGCGGCCAGGGCATCATACTCCTTGCGGAGGGTAGCAAGGTCGAAGCGGAGGCCCTCCACCAAGTTCTTGTACGTAAGGACCTCCTACTCCAGGTAGGACATTCGGACTCCTAGGCGGCGCTGGCGTGCCTTGCAGCTCCTGTGGGGGGCAGCTGGTCTTTCTGCTGCTTGGCGGTGGCGGTTGGCTTTCTTAGCCCGGCTCCGTACCGCTGGAGCACTGCGCATGCTGGCGGCCCGTGGGGTCACGGAGGAGGATGCAGCTGTCCCAGTCGAGGATGTTGTGGTGGTTGCACCGGTCGACTGCGTGTCCTCCTCCTCCTCCAGGGCCACCAGCCGCCGATATTCGGCGACAGTGGCATCCAGCCTCCGTTGCCGGGCCATTCGAGCCTGCTCCCTCCGTGATGTTGATTTGGAAGGAGCAACTATATGAAGAAAGAAAGACATAGTCTGTAACCAATGCTCCTTAGCATTAATAACACAAAGTGAATGAGCCGAAAGTTGAGTCACAGTACAAGTAGCAAATTGAAAGCACAGTACATAACTATTGAGGACAGTATCTATGTAACCTCCCACTTCTGCATCCTTGCTCTAACATTAGTGGTAGTTTAATGAACAAATTCTACGACCACTATGGACTTCCATTACAGTCGACTATGACAGTACCCCAGTCTTATTCTTCTTCTTCTCTCTTGTTTAGGAAAATTGGTACGTTATCTTATGCAAGCCGGCAGAATGGCAGCACAGTGAACTTGCACCCGAGAAAAACAGTTGCACACCATGATGAGTGAGACACACTGGCATTACTGTACCGGTCCAGTACATGCAGGTGGTGAAGCTATTACTTTTCTATTACGGGTGGCACTGAGAATACTCTGTTACAAGGGCTACTGCTTAATTAATTTACCTTTCACCCTACAGTGCAAATGAGTACTAGAAAAGGAAAATGAAGAAGCTAAATAATTTGATTATCTATCACTTCACATGGGACGTATTTGATGACATATGGGATGACTTTAGGTGCTTTGCTTAATATTGAGTGAACAGTGATACACCCACACATGAATGACGTACTACAACTAAACTAAAGTTATTAAGAGAGGTACGGAGTGTCCACCGTAATAACTGGATATATGCTGTGCTTGCAGTTGCAATACAAACTACTGCTACTATTCATGGTAGTATTGGACACATTTACAATTTCTTTTCCTTGCCTTCCCTACACTGGAACGGACGTGCGGGTGCGGTGGTACATGCTCTTCAAGGTAACACTTAGTTCATCCAGCGACCATCTACTCTCTCTAGATACACATGTGCTATCTAAGAGTCAGAGAATCCCATGCTCCAGGCATCCATTCATTCTAAGTATACGCACACATACAGTTTCTGTTTCACCCACCCAGGCTGCTGTCCTTCCACCCATCCTTGCTTCATCATTGACCCAGCCATGCACCATACCATATTCTTTCCTTCCCAGCCACCTCGGGGGCCAAGCAAACACATATCGTTCTTCTTTGCCAGCCATCATAAAATTTCGCGTCCCACTTACTTACACCCTTCTTTCGCTTTTCGTTCATCCCATCCATCACGTTCATCTAAGATCTTATTGGGATTCTTCTCACCAAAAACTTCACAGCTAAGTCGGAGTACATTTCGAGGAGGCTACTACCTGGTTGATTTGTAATACACCTGTGCAGAAAGCACACTATGCAGTCTTCAATCTCAATAAGTAAGGAATATATAGCTTACCTGTTCCCGCCACCACCGTGGGAACCCCCACAGGACCGTCCGCCGGCTCTTGCACCGCTTCCTCCCCAGAGTCCTCCGAGTCCTCGCCCAACACCGCCACCTCCGCGCTGGCCCCGCCACCAGATGTTCCACCTACAAAGTACATTTAAGAATGTTAAAATACACCACTCACTACTATATAATAATTGGTCTAGGAGTCATAAAGAAATGTTAAAAAAACAGAATACAATGTAATAATTTGTGACTGTCTACTCTAAAGTAAAAATGTCCCTTTTTCCAGGGAAGGCTGTTGTCTTGCTGCACTTTTATGCACAACTGATGAATGCTTGCTTTTTATTTTTAACACGCACCACTTTTTCTCCTAACAGACAGAAGCTTGACTTCTAAGAACACGAGTCCAGGATCAAGTTCAAACCAGGTGAGAGCTCGGCTCGACCACAAGAAATGTGTCCAATTAATCGTCAGCACTAAGCACTTTTCCGTTTTCAGTTAAATAGTTTTATGACAAAGTTGATTTTAATAAATGTGTTTACCTTTAATAAAGCTATTAAACTTAAATAGACTCTGTGGTTTTTGGTCCTCCAGACTAGAGTGGATGAGCTAAAGGTTTTGGAATTTTTGCAAGCATGAGTGCCTCTGACACTTCTTGACTGTGACTCCGTACTCTTGTCCTGCGTAGGATAATCTAAAGATCATTGGGGATCAATCATCGGTGACTTCGGGAGCTAAATGACTCTGCCACACTATCTAGTCAGTAAGGAGACAGTGCATAGAGCTATTGCTGAATAGAATGGGAGTACAATGGAATTGCCAAATGTCCAATCTTAGTTAGCTACACAGACAGACTAATAAGAATAATCTAGTAATACCACATGGAGTCATATTCGAGGCAGGATAAGAATTTATATCCAGTCTACAAGAAGATCAAAGACGATTTAGAAAAAATCGAATGAGGAACGCTAGGAAAAAATAGGTACTCTTTATTAAAATTTAAACTTACTGGGGCCAGCAAAGGAGCCCTCGCCTGCCCGATCCTGGCCTGCATCCTCCTGAACAGCACCCTCCTCCTGTGTCCTCTTGCCCTTGGGGGGAGCTGATGTACAACATGAAAGAAAGAAAGACCAGAAAACATGGATGAGATTTGTCAACCAAATCAAACATTTCAAAAGAACAATAACAAAATATTTTGGAGAAATAGCAAATAGATAGACAACTATTCCACGGGATCTATCTCATGTGGTATACTACGTTATTCGTATTGCCTGATTTGCGGACCGTTGACTTAGAAAGTTCCTATGTAACTCAATAAACAGACTACTAAAGAGGTTTGCCTAGGCCTGGCAGGCAGCAGTCCGCAGCACGCGAAGTGACAGACAAAGTCCATCCTGCTTGCAGATCAGTGAATACTCAAACTATCAATCCACCGACCACCGCCACTATTTCTTCTTATAGCCATGTGTCTAAAGGAAGGACTGGACTTCAGTGTGTTGGGGCTGATTTAGAAGTCCCTTGCGGCTCATTTTCCTCCATTGTTGCATGACTTTTGTGACGCAGCGGCAGAACAAAAGACTCGCCATGGTGTTGGTGCGGCGTATATATGCATCACGTTGTAAAGCCCTGCGCCATCAGGGGGCGTTCCGGCGCAAGGGAGGGCGTACCTGCGCAGGAACGAATCCTAAAAGTGGCTGAGGGAAATCTACAAGATGTCAATCAGTCACTTTTAGGACAATGATGCATGACTCAAACCCTGCGCGCTTGAAGCCGACGTACGGCTTGATGCAGCATTGGGGAGATAGGGTACCCCAGAGCATTGCTGGAGCTGCGCCATGGTTGGCACGCAACTCCAGCAATGCGCCGCCTTTACGGCACAGATGCGTAAGGCTTCTGTGACATTTTGGGCCAATGGGTGGTGGTGGCATGGCACACAATTACTGCCGCACCCCTGCTACTTTGCAGGGATGCGCCGGTAATTGAAAATATGACCCTTAGTGTCTAGCATTACGCCGTTCTTATCTTTACACTACACTCATACATAATTTCTCAGGCCAATGAAATGAACACAAAATACAAAACAAATAAGCATAGTAGCAAGCAAGGCTACTGAGAAGGAGAGCAGTGCACCTGAAATGCATAGAAGATTTTGAAATATAATTTACCTACAATGTAATCGGCAGCATTATTGCTCTTGGTAAAGAACAAAGATTTGCAAATGACAGAGCCGGATAAAACTGAGTAGTGATGAATAGCTACTACTACTCACCAAGCCCGGGGACCTCTACGCCGAGCGCGTCCAGCAAGTCCCGCTCCCGGTCCATGACATCTGTCCAGCGGTGGGTGGCCTGGTTATATGTGCGCCGGACCCCAGAGAGCTTAAACATGGCCCGGCACACCTTCTCCTACCGCTTCCGGCGCTCCTGGATGCCATAGCCGGTTGCGATCTTGCCGCCTCCCAGGATCGTCTTGGGGAGGCGGCGCTGGACGTGGAAGATGAGTGCGGCCACCTCCTCCGCGCTAAAGATCTCCCGTGGCACCACTTGCTCCCCCCTCAAACGCCCGCACGGGAGCCGGTCACGGGGTGCGGGACCCTTCCCCTTCTCAGGGTGCTTCCCGGCTCCCTTTACCATGGTCTGGGCAGAAATAAAGTTAAATGATAAAGAAGAAATAGAATAGTGAAGAAGAAAAGAAAAGAGTTTAAAAAAGTAGTTTAAAAGTAACTAAAAGCAGCAGAAAACACAAAAATATAGAGCTTGAAAAATAGAGGGATAGATTAATAAGTAAAATAGATCAAATAAACTTCAAACAAGCAAAGGATGGCAGAGATTCAGAGAGGATACAGAAAGCATGCCCAGAACCATAGCAATGAATGAGAAACAAGATGGCCGCGCCCGTTCCCGACCGCGTGGGTAAGTTCGCGCGAGATTTTCCTCGCGAGCACGCGCGAAATTGTACTAGCGAGCAGCACAGTTTGCGAGATTACACATAGCGGCCGGAAACGGAATTACGGCACGCAAACAAGATGGCCGCGCCCGTGTACGACCGCTAGGGTAACTTGGCAAACGTATAGCTACAAGCGCCTCGCGAACACGCACAAAATCACGCGAACATACACGTCGCAAAGAAAAACTTAGTGTATTCGCAAGCATTCGCGGCTTCCGAAATCGATCTCGCACGGATTCGCGCCCCAAAAAACGCGCGAAATTGCAGAAAAAACGATTTTTGCTAAACTGAAAGCAATGAGCAGGTGCAAAAGTTCAAACTTAACATTAGTAACATTCACTCTAGTGCTTCCTGAGGGGCCCCTCCAGAGTTTGCAACTATTCTATGACCCTGCTATGACCCAAACAGCAGGCTCATAGAATAGCTACAAGTAGACCATAAAGGTCCTGGGAAAAAAAATTGCACTGCAACAGAAAGCAAATTACAGATAAGGAAGGATGCAGGTGCCAGCCAGACTGGAACTTTCAAAATAACTGACACATTAATCAACCCCAAATTAATTCATGGCAGTTGAAGTAGGGGAGGTGTGCTTGCTTTTTTCAACCCCCATAAACTACAGTGATAAACAAACCTAATGGGTGGCAGTGAGGATGTACCAGAGGGTGGCATGGGTGTCCCAGAGGGTGGCAGTGGTGAAACAGAGGGTGCTGTGAACCTGTGATGATAAACCAGACGTAGAAACAACATAGTCGCGGCCGTTGCGAGCCGAAAAGTAAGTTCGCAATTGCGAAATTGTCCCAAAATCCGCGCGAACGCTCGCCAACACAAAAAACGGGAAAATCCGCGAGAGTTCGCGTATTCTCGCGGATTGCGAATCCGTAAATACGCAAATTCGCGTACGCGAGATCCGCTAGATCCGCCCATGCTTAGCAGTGAGCCAGGCTTTAGGGCACGCAGTGCTTAAAACTCCTATGCACTATGCATGTAGTAGTCTAACTACCTTTGAACTTGTGTTTCAGGCCTACAATTCCCCAGTCAGTATCTATACACTCCATTTATAAGAAATACTGTTATTTGTCTAGAATTACACTGTGAGTCAGTGTCCATTTGGGAACATTGAGAGAGAATGATTTGATTGGTTGATGTGTTTGCAGACGTATAAGTACATGTACTGTTGCAGTGAGCCAGGCTTTAGGGCATGCAGTGCTTCAAACTCCTATGCACTATGCAAGTAGTAGTGTAACCACTTTCACACTTGTGTTTCAGGCCTACATTTCCCCAGTCAGTATCTATACACTCCTTTTATAACAAATACTGTTATTTGTCTAGAATCACACTGTGAGTCAGTGTCCATTTGGGAACATTGAGAGAGAATGATTTGGTTGGTTGATGTGTCTGTAGACATATAAGTACATGTACTCTTGCAGTGAGCCAGGTTTTAGGTCATGTAGTGCTTGAAACTCCTATGCACTATGTTAGTAGTAGTGTAACCATCTTCAGACTTGTGTTTCAGGCCTACATTTCCCCAGTCAGTATCTCTACACTCCATTTATAAGAAATACTGTTATTTGTCTAGAATCACACTGTGAGTCAATGTCCATTTTGGAAGATTGAGAGAGAATGATTTGGTTTGTTGATGTGTATGCAGACATATAAGTACATGTACTCTTGCAGTGACACTAACCCCAGCATGACCCCCTATACTACACAAACACCACTGCCCTACCCTAAACCCTAAATCTACCCCCAGCACGACCACCTATACTACCCATTCACCACTGCACTACCCTAAACCCTAAAACACCTATCCCAGCATGACCCCCTACACTACCCAAAGACCATTGCACTACCCTAAACCTTAAATCTACCCCAGCACAACCCCCTACACTACACAAACACCACTGCCCTACCCTAAACCCTAAATCTACCCCCAGCACAACCACCTATACTACCCATTCACCACTGCACTACCCTAAACCCTAAATCCCCTATCCCAGCATGACCCCCTACACTACCCAAAGACCATTGCACTACCCTAAACCTTAAATCTACCCCAGCACGACCCCCTACACTACCCAAACACCACTGCACTACCCTAGAACACTACCCCAGCATGACCCATTACAGTACACAAACACCACTGCACTACCCTAAACCCTAAATCTACCCCCCAGCACGACCACCTACACTACCCACATTTACCACTGCACTACCCTAAACCCGAAACACTGTTCCAGCACGACCCCCTACACTACCCAAACACCATTGCACTACCCTAAACCTTAAATCTACCCCTAGCACGACCACCTACACTACCCATTCACCACTGCACTACCCTAGAACACAACCCCAGCACGATCCCCTACACTACCCAAACACCACTGCACTACCCTAAACTCTAAAGCACTACCCCAGCACGACACCCTACACTACACAAACACCACTACACTACCCTAAACCCTAAATCTACCCCCAGCATGACCACCTACACTACCCATTCACCACTGCACTATCCTAAACCCTAAAACACTACTTTAGCACTACCCCCTATACTACCCAAACACCACTGCACTTCCCTAACCACTAAAACACTACTCCCTGCATGACCCCCTACACTACCCAAACACCACTGCACTACTCTAAACCCTAAAACACTACCTCCAGCAAGACCCACTACACTACACAAACACCACTGCACTACCCTAAACCCTAAATCTATCCCCAGCACGACCCCCTACACTACCCATTCACCACTGCACTACCCTAAGCCCCCAAATCACTACCCTAGAACGACCCCCTACACTACCCAAACACCATTGCACCACCCTAAACCTTAAATCTACCCCAGCACGACCCCCTACACTACACAAACACCACTGCACTACCCTAAACTCTAAATCTACCCCCAGCACGACCCCCTACACTACATACACACCACTGCACTACCCTAAACACTAAATTTGCCCCAGCACGACCCCTACACTATATAAAAACCACTGCACTTCCCTAAACACTAAATCTAACCCAGCACGACCCCCACACTACACAAACACCATTGCACTACCCAAAACCCTAACACACAACCCCCAGCACGACCCCTACATTACACAAACAACACTGCACTTCCCTAAACCCTAAAACACTACCCCAGCACGACCCCCTACACTACCCAAATACTACTGCACTACCATTAACCCTAAAACACTTCCCCAACTCGACCCCCTATACTACCCAAATACCATTGCACTGCCCTAAACCTTAAATGTACCCCTGCACGACCTCCTACACTACCCAAAAAACTCTGGACTACCCTAGAACACTACCTCAGTACGACCCCTACACTACACAAACACCACTGCACTACCCTAAACTCTAAATCTGTTTTGTTGCAAAACCATAGTGACTGTTTATGTACCATGTACTAATCTATTCACTAAAGTAAAAGTGAACCAATTATGAATTCACTCAGTGTCTCTCCTTATAGTATTGTAATCATTTAGTTAATATGCATGTACTCATGCAGTTATCCAGGTTTTAGGGTTATGTAGTGCTTCAAACTGCTATGCACTATGCATGTAGTGGTCTAACCACCTTCGCACTTGTGCTTCAGGCCTACAATTTCTTAGTCAGAATTTATATAAAATGTGTTTGTATAGTAATAGAAAATTATAATTTATAAAGTTATTAATAAACACTTATTTATGATTATTTTTTACAGATACTGTTTATCATCATTAAAATAAAGTTATCATGCCGGAGAAAGAAAGAAAAAGAAAAGGTCTGAAAAAGGATACTTCCTTGAAAAAAAACTCAACCACAAGTATTGGATGACCAACATAATGTGGCTAAAAAGAGAAACATTTCTGGTAAGACCACAAAGAACTTTATTAAAAATATTACTAGAGTCAGAAAAAAACTGAAAATGTTAAAAGCACTGAAAATGTTCCAAGCATAAAAAAGTGCAAAGAATAGGAAAGGAAAAAAAGGCAATATACATGCAAAGGATCCAACTTATAACAAAAGAAGAGAAAATCAGTATAAAGAAATCCGCAAAAAATGATTTTACAACAGAGTAGTACATAATTTGATGAAAGATACGAAGAAATCTAAAAAGAGAACACTATTTTATAAAAAGAAGAAGCATATTGAATCCATCGTTGAAAAGGCTTTTGAAGTAAAAAGGAAACTATTCAATTTAGTATTAAACAGAATCCGATCACTAGATAAACCAATCCATTTAATGAAGACCAAAAGTAAGAGCAAAAGAGTAATTAATTGAACTAATTTTTGTGATTTTTTTGGGTGAATGGAAACACAGTTCAAGTTCTGAGCCTTTTTTAGTGAAGAGAGTTATTTTCAGACCAGTGATTTGTTGCATGCAGGTGACACCAGTGGTTGAGCTTATGAGGTTGGAAATGGTTGTCCAATTGAGAAAGAGAACATGGTTCCCAGAAATGCAGAAGAAGTGATAGCTGATGAATTTCTATGCAGACATCCTAAACCCCAGTGTACACTTGGGAATGCAGTAGTATTTTTAGTGCACACAAAGAATCTATTGATAAATTAAGCAGTTTCTTACAAACATATAGTAAAAAAAGTGTTAAACAAAAGATTAAGGTGTTGCAAGGACTAGACCCTTGCAGAGTGAGAAAAAATACTGGTTTGCAAGGTCATTCTCTGGCTTGTCTTTCTAGGAAAGTATGTCAAAGTGTTTTTCACCATTTCAGGATGTTGGCAGTACATCGTACTCAAATGCGGAAGTTAGTGAGAAGATTGTATTATGCAAAACGTCCAGCACTAAAGTTAAATGAGTTGAACAGTGCTCTTTTGCGATGGTCAGTATCAGTTGTGATGAAGGCTTGTGATGACATTGAGTTTTGTTACTTTGGTCCTGAACAAGAGAGTAAAGAAACTCAAACATTAATAGAAGAAAATGTTGGAGAGAATCTTGAACATAGTTGTACAAAAAATGTTGAAGGTGAAATTACAAAGTTTAAGGTGATTTCAGGTGAAAGGCCACATTGTTCTTGTATTTGTTGTTGGCGAACTCACTATAAAAATCAGACTAGGAGTGTTGATCTGTATTTAAAAAGTGAAAAAGAAAATAATGATAAGTGGAAGGAATTTGGAACTTATTTGTTGGCAAAGAATTGTTTTGATTTGGGTTCTGATCAGCGTATTTGTAAATATTGTTATAACAAATTAGATGAGAATAAAATGCCTGCTAGAGCTGTGTATAAAAATTTAGAGTTAGTTGCTATTCCTCCAGCATTGATAGATTTAAACACCTATGAGTCTATTCCTATTCAATGTGTGCATCTGTTTCAGGCTATTGTTCGTTTGGAGCCTAAAACAGGTAAATTGCCTCCTTCAGATTTACAAAGAGGATTACAAGGAAGAGTTGTGTATTTACCGTTAGATTTAAAGAAAAATATTGAATCTATTGGTGTACAGAGTGTAGAAAGTGAACCACTAGTTATTCTTGTTAATGGTGTGCTGACTAAGAATAAGAAAATCTGGCAGGAGTTAGTGGATGTTAGGAAAGTGCAAGAGGCAACATTGTATTTGATAAAAAACAATACATAGTATAAGAATGTTTATATGGAAGAAGAGGAAATACTTTTAACAGAAGATTCTGAAACGTCAAGTGGGCAAATTGAAACTGGATATGTTAAGATGTGAAGTAATCTATGAACATTACAGTGTGAATCCACATCATTCAAAAGAAGCGATGGAGAACACTATTGAGTTGTTCTAAATGAAAAAAGCAAAAGTAAGTCCCATGAGTGTATGGGAAGAGAGCTTGGAAGCTCGTTGTTTTCCGCAGCTGTCCCAACCGGAAAAGGAGGATGATATGATGTACGTCCTGTGCAGATTCTTGCATCTGAATATCTGACAAGATTATATGCAGAAGATTCAAGATTTCGACAATGTATCCCATATATTTCATCTTTTGTTTGAAAGGGACTTGTCTGGACTTTCATATGCAGTCAATCATATTTTAAAAACTGGAATAAATCTGCAAAATGTATCTGCAAAAGATTTTATGGATAAAGTGCACCAGAGAGATGATCACTTAGAATCTCAGCTCATTAATCTGATGGCATGTCAGCGTGGGACTAATGAATATTGGTACCGTCGTCATGGAGAACTGAAATGTATGCTATGGGACTTAGGAACTCCTACATGGTTCCTTACCCTAAGCTGTGCTGAGTACGCTTGGGATGCTTTACTTGAATTTCTTCTAGAGGCACATTCCAATATAAAAAATATTGAATACAAAACACCTGTGGAATTGTGCTCTTTGGGTCCTGTTAATGTATGCAGGTATTTCAATCATAGATTTGAAGCTATGATGTCTTTTATCTGCAATAAAAAAAATCCCCCGCGAGAAGTTGTGGATTTCTTTTGGAGAAAGGAGTATCAAGCAAGAGGTGCTCCTCATATACATATGATGTTATGGATTAAGGATGCCCCCAAATTTGGAACAGATGCGGATGATACTGTTTTGTCCTTTATTGAAGAATATGCCACATGTCATGTGCTGTACCCAAAAGCACAGAAGAAAACTACTTAAGAGCACAAGTCTTACGATTTCAAAGCCACCGATGTGGAAAATACTGTTGACGAATGTACAAATCTAAGGATAAGTTCTACACCAAATGTCGTTTTGCGTTTCCACATCCTGTAATATCCAAAGGAAGAGTGAACAGTTTCATGTCATCTTTGCGACATACCATCACAAGAAAGTCTCCAAAAAATACCTACAATTTAAGAAGAAATGAAGAGTCAAAATACATAAATGACTACAACCCAGTGATTTTGTCCATGTGGAATGCTAACATGGATATTCAATATGTTGCGGACAATTCCATTGCTGTTGCTCGATATGTAACGTCCTATATTACAAAATCAGAAAAGACGGAATTGAAAGAAATGTGGGAAGAGATTTCTCACGAGAAGACTCTAAGTAAGAAATTATACAGTTTCAGTTTGAAGATGTTATCCCATTGAAAAATCGGAGCATATGAATGCTAAGATCGGTTATCATCTGCAAGTCTATACTCCAAATCTAGAAGAATCATTTGGGTGAGTCTAGGTCTTGCAGCAATGCGAAATGGAGTACTGAAATCTGTACAAGAAATGGAATATTTAGCAAAAAAAATCCAGAAAGTACAGATATTTTGAAAATGAACATATTACCCAAACAGAAGTAATCATCTTGAGAACATGTGTCTCTATGAAGTGCTGCAAAACTACACTTTTAAACGGAATACTACAGAGAACATCAATGATGGAAAATATGGAGTCATTGGTTCCGAAGTATGTTTGGTGAAACAAACAAAAGGAAATTTGATTAATCACAGGAAGCTGAGTTGAGACACTGCTGATAAAAGGGAATTCTATTATGTAGCCCTTTTACAACTGTTCAAACCATGGCGTTCAGAACTGGAATTACTTGGAGATTTCCAGAGCTATGAAGATTCCTTTAATGCTTGTAAAGATAGCATACAATGCACTGCTTTTGCAAATTATGTGAAAATGTTGAACAATGAAATTGATCAAGAAGCTTCAAATGCAGATGAGATTGCTAGAGACAGTTCTCAAGACAGTCAAAGTTCTGCTGTGCTGAGTCAAGATCCACTAGGACAACCAATTATTTAAAATGCAGCAGCAATCACCATGAATGAGGTGGAAACAGCAATGCATCAAGCTCAAGAAGATGTAAAAACTTATCAAACTTGGAAGAACAACTAAATGTTGAACGGAAACAAATATATCAGCAAGTGAGACAACAGATTGACCATGGATTACTTTATGAAAAGAAAGAGTGCTAATGCACGTCATTTCAACCTATCCAAATGTACATGAGTGGACAAGCTGGAACAGGAAAAAGTTTTTACATTAAAGTAATCACCAGTTATCTAAAGAAACCAACTGAGTCGCATTTGTCTTGTGTTGTCACTGCTCCAACTGGGTTGGCAACACAGAACATTAAAGGCATTACTTTACATCGCTTACTTAAGCTATCAGCAGAGCATTAAAACAAATTGTAATACCACAAGTTATCTGGAGAAGCTTGTTGTGAAGTTTCATGATCTTAAAGAAAATGAAACTTCTCATTATTGATGAGGTAAGCATGGTATCAAACTTAATGCTTGCCTTTGTGCATTTAAGAATGCAGCAAATTCTTAAAACAGAGTACGACGTGTTATTTGGAGGAAAATACGTCATCATTTTTGGAGATCTATTGAAACTGACTCGTGTAAAAGGACAACCAGTATTTAAAACTCTTGCACATGAAGATACCAGAAAGTCTCTGGGTAGTGTTGGAAACGTGAATATTTGGTCATATTTTGAATACAAAGAACTCATTACAAATATGCGACCGGCAAATGATGTTGATTATGGAACTATTCTCCAAGATAAAAGAATTGGACTACTGACTGAACATGGCAAAGAAGCTTTGCAGAGTCGATTACTTTCCAATTTGTTTCCAAATGAAAATGTAGTTCCTGAGAAAATATACATGAAAATTGCAGAAAACAAATCTGTAATCTGCTTAATGCCATGATGTCATCATTGATGTAATTTGAGATGTCATCAGTGATGTCACTGACCATGTCATGAATGATGTAATATGTGACATCATCAGCAGTGGATTGCGGGTGCGCAAAATATAGTTAGTACCACTAACTATATAGGAGCAATTTCAATGGTTTTGTATGAGTGAAATGTCCAGCTAACTATAACACCCTTAAAACTTATAGTTTTTTGAGTGAATTTCAAAGGTTTTTTAAAAGCTAATTCCTAACTATATAAGGCCTGAAACTATGTTTTTTTCAGTGAATTTGCAAGGTTTTTAAAATGCTAATTCCTAACTATATAAGGCCTGAAACCTATGGTTTTTTCAGTGAATTTGCAAGGTTTTTAAAATGCTAATTCCTAACTATATAAGGCCTGGAACCTATGGTTTTTTCAGTGAATTTGCAAGGTTTTTTTAAATGCTAATTCCTAACTATATAATGCCTGAAACCTATGGTTTTTTCAGTGAATTTGCAAGGTTTTTTAAATGCTAATTCCTAACTATATAAGGCCTGAAACCTATGTTTTTTTCATTGAATTTCAACGTTTTTTTAAATGACAATTTTTAAATGTATTAATTTGGGTTTTTTGTACACTGATTTACTACATTTTTGCAGGCAGGTGTTTTTGAGGGCACGCCTCCTTTTTACAACACTCTGCAGCGCAACCCTTGGCGCGTTTGCAGAGGAGGAACTAATTCCCCTTGCATACTGGGGGTCCCTGGGGGGCAACTAGCCCACCAGGAGCCTCCAGTATAAGCCAGGGGGCTGCATTGCAGAGAGGTGTAATGAGGCCACAACCTTTTTTACACCTCTTTGCAACGCAGACCCCGGGCGTGTTTGCAGAGGGGGAACTAATTCCCCTTGCATACTGGGGGTCCCTGGGGGCCAACTACCCCACCTGGAACCTGCAGTATGCGCCCGGGGGCTGCATTGCAGAGAGGGGTAATGAGGCCACAATCTTTTTTACACCTCTCTGCAGCGCAACCCCTGGCGTGTTTGCAGAGTATGAACTAATTTCCCTTGCATACTGGGGGTCCCTGGGGGCCAACTAGTCCACTAGGAGCCTCCAGTATGCACCAAGGGGCTGCGTTGCTTTGCCCCGGGGGCGGCAGTCCCCAGGGAAGTGTGGGGGGGATTGTGGACCCCCCACACTTCTTTATCACTATGCCCCCGCAATTTGGTCCCCCCGTGAGGTAATTTTTTAAAAACAGACAAGGTTTTTAAAAAAAAATGTGGTCCTTTTTTGTCCTTGTGGGACCACCTGGGCAGGCCTAGGGTGTCAGGGTGTATCCACACTGCCCCCTTTTTGTGTTCTTCACGTTTGTTTTTTTGCTTTCTTTTGCCTTTGTCTATCGAGCTCAAGAAGATGGATGCCAACACTTCCTGGTTAGAAGTGTTAACAGCCAATGAGCATGCAGCTTTCTCGGGAAGGCATGCTGATTGGCTGCCACTGTCTGTCAACACTAGCACAAGATGGATGCCGACACTTCCTGGTTAGAACTGTTGACAGCCAATGAGCATGCAGCTTTCTCGGGAAGGCATGCTGATTGGCTGCCACTGTCTGTCAACACTCCAAACCAGGAAGTGTTGGCAGCCATCTTGTGCCTCGGTAGAACGAAGGCACAAGAAAGCAGTGAAACAAAGGTGCAAAACACGCAAAGAGAGTAGGGTAGAAGCACCCTGACCCCCTAGGCCTGCTCAGGGGGTCCAAAAAGGAATCGCGATATTCCGAATGATTGAAAATGACTTTTCTTGAGAAACATTCCGATTTGGATTATCATGTCCTATACTTTCGAATTTTTGAAAGACTGACTTTGAAGATGCTATAAATTACTCAAGTCTGCCTGAATTGTGTGGGTAAAATTGATACCTAGTCACTTTGAATAAGAATGTACTTACGTCTCGTCTAACATTTGGAAGAAATATCTAGTTATATGACAACAGGATACCGACATAACTTGAAGGAAATAAGAACGCCCTGAAGAAGTTCTGTTGTACAGAACGAAACGCGTCGGCTGGCTTTGGTACATAAACTTAAGGAAAATAAAAGCATTTGAATATACACCAAGATTCAGCGCTTCAATAAGGACTCTAAGTGATATGATTTGATTGGACTTGTTGTGCAAGTGGTGCTGTGCCAAACTTTGGAATATTCTCCACTACTCTCTACTACTCACTCTCTACTACTCCACTACTCTCTAATACTCACTCTCTACTACTCATTCTCTACTACTCTACTACTCTCTACTACTCTCTCTCTACTACTCACTCCCTACTACTCACTATCTACTACTCTCTACTACTCACTCTCTACTACTCTCTACTCTCTACTACTCACTCTCTACTACTCTCTCTCTCTACTACTCACTCTCTACTACTCTCTCTATACTACTCTCTACTACTCACTCTCTACTACTCACTCTACTACTCACTCTCTACTACTCACTCTCTACTACTCTCTCTCTACTACTCTCTACTACTCACTCTACTACTCACTCTCTACTATTCTCTCTCTCTGCTACTCACTCTCTACTACTCACTCTCTACTACTCTCTACTACTCACTCTCTACTACTCACTCACTACTACTCTCTACTACTCACTCTTTACTACTCTCTACTACTCACTCTCTACTGCTCTCTACTACTCACTCTACTACTTACTCTCTACTACTCTTTACTCCTCACTCTCTACTACTCACTCTCTACTACTCTCTACTACTCACTCTACTACTGTCTACTACTCACTCTCTGCTACTCTCTCTACTGCTCTCTACTACTCTCTATTACTCACTCTCTACTCTCTATTACTCGCTCTCTAATCTATCTCTCTACCTCTCTCTACTAGTCTCTACCTCTCTACCTCTACCTCTACCTCTCTACCTCTACCTCTCTACCTCTCTCTACACGCACACATATACACATATATATGCATATATATGCATATGCATTTATATATATGTATGTGTATATATATATATACATACATATATAAAGATATATAATCTGCATATCTATATAAATACAAATATAAATGCATGCATACATATACATATATGTATACATATGCATGTTATTTACATGAAAGTTTGAAAAACACTAATAAAAGCAAAGCTAAAAAGCCACCTCATTACAAACAGAATGGCTTTAACTTAAACGAGGGCGAGATCTATTGCATTTTCAATGCTTGTTTACTTTGGTTCCATCAAGAAGGCATTCAGATGTGTCCCACATTTGCCATAAATTCTGAATGTTAGCACTCTAGTTGCTCATTAGATCACTGTAGTAAAGCTACTGCTCACCAGGGAAGTCTGCTGCTGGTATTCAAAGTGCATGTTTCAGTCTGCATGTCAGAATTATTTTAATGAAATAGAGGAGGATTTGAGTAGTCACTCAAAATGTGCCCTAATTTTTCTTTCTGAAGCACTAATCATACTTTCTATGGCAAAATGAACCCCCTCATTTTGTTCCTTTTTAAATTAAATGTTTTCAGACTTACCACTTCATTCCAATCAAGATGGCTTCTGGTGTGCCATACTTTTGTCATAAGTAAGACTGTTAGCGCTCTAGTTGTTCTTTAGAACACTCTGGGACATTCTGTCATTGGGCTATACTTGGGCTACATCTGGGTGATAATTGGGCTACATTTGGGCTCTTTTGTCTCTGGTGGCCATCTTGGGAGACTGCATGTCAGAATTTTTTAATGAAATAGAAAAGTATTTGAGAAGTCACTCAAAATGTGCCCTAATTTTTCTTTCTGCAGCACTAATCATACTTTCTATGGCAAAATGAACCCCCTCATTTTGTTCCTTTTTAAATTTAATGTTTTCAGACTTACCACCTCATTCTAATCAAGATGACTACTGGTGTGCCATACTTTTCTCATAAGTAAGACTGTTAGCGCTCTAGTTGTTCTTTAGAACACTCTGGGACATTCTGTCATTGGGCTATACTTGGGCTACATCTGGGTGATATTTGGGCTCCATTTGGGCTCTTTTGTCTCTGGTGGCCATCTTGGGAGACTGCATGTCAGAATTTGTTAATGAAATGGAAGAGGATTTGAGAAGTCACTCAAAATGTGCCCTAATTTTTCTTTCTGCAGCACTAATCAAACTTTCTATGGCAAAATATACCCCTTCATTTTGTTCCTTTTTAAATTAAATGTTTTAAGAGTTACCACTTTATTCCAATCAAGATGGCTTCAGGTGCGCCATACCTTTGTAATAAGTAGGACTGTTAGCGCTCTAGTTGTTCTTTAGAACACTCTGGGAAGCTGCAGTAGAACCCAAAGGAATCAACTGACAGTCTCTGTCCTTGTTGGATGTACATGTTTTACTGAGAATGTCAGACTTCATTCTCACATGACTGAGAAAGATAATGTGAATTTACAGAAAATATGCTTTCAGCTTAGCTTATAGATCCCCTTCACAACCACTGTGGGAAAAGCATGAGATAATAGTTTTCTTTCAAACATGATTCATGATATCCCAGCAGAAGGCTTTTTCACATGGTAAAATCACCTTAGAACACACCACAATTCTTAAAATTAGTATGGTACTATCAACAAATGATTTATAATGTAACTAAAGTCTTAAAACCTTCTATTAACTGCAATGCTTTTTAATGAGGTGCTATCATGTATATTGGTCCCAAGATGGCTGCCAACAGTTCTGGTTTGGAGTGTTGACAGACAGGTGACAGCCAATCAGCATGCAGCTCGTGCTCGGAAAGGTAAGCTTACAGTAAGCTGCTATAGATATATATATTTTTTCTCTTTTGGTTTTCTCAGGAACTACTGGAGGGATTTTCACCAAATATAGAAAAGGTACTTCTGCATACCAGTCCCTACAATTTTGCCAAGTTTGGTGTAATTCCGTTCAGCGTTTCGGGCTGTAGCCTTGTCAGAACGTCCTATGGAAATTAACCTGGGGAAAACATGTTTTGGGACCCCCCTTTTTTCTCAGCCCCCACTTCATGTATCCCCCCGAAACTTTCAGGGAAGGAGCGCAGTGGAGCTGGCCTTAATTTTGGAAAATTACACGCACATTCCTCAACCGGCGCCAAAGTTATTCCCAATAGAATGTTGCGGATTTCCTATGATAGCTAGGTCCTAACTATCGCCAGTAGCTAATATATATATATATACATATATATATATATATATATATATATATATATATATATATATATATATATATATATATAAGATATATATTGAGTGAGTGAGTGAGTTAGTGGATATGTGTGAATACCTATGAATCATTGAGTGGGTGTGCATGTTCTAATATGGGCATGTCAATGGTTTTGAAAATGGTAAAGTGTGGAAGTTGGAGTGGGTGTATTATTGGTTATATTAGGATATGAATGAGTGCGTCAGAGAATCTGTGGATTATGTCATCAGTGATGTCATTTAAGATGTCATGAGTGATGTCACTGCCCATGCCATGAGTGATGTTATATGTGAAGTCATAAGCAGTGCATTGCGGGGACGCGTGTTATAGGCAGCTCAGCTAACTATAATTCGCTGAATTTCTCTGGTTTTGTACGAGTGAAATGTCCACCTAACTATAACATCCCTGAAACCTTTGATTTTTCGGTGAATGTCTATGTTTTTTTTTAATTTCTTAACTATAAAGTCCCTGTAACCTTTGTTTTTTTAGTGAATTTCTAAAAATAAATTAAATTCTACTTCCTACCTATAACGTCCCTTTAACATTTGTTTTTTTCCACTGAATTTCAAAGGTTTTTTAAATGCATATTTCTAACTCACCGCCCCTGTAACCTTTGTTTTTTTCAGTGAATTTCAAAGGCATTTTTGACTTTATTTCCTAACTGTAAACTTTGAAAGTGAGTTTGTGAATGGCTGTATAGCTCGGTGACTGGGTGTGTGAGTGGCTGTATGGGTCTGTGAGTGAGTGTGTAATGTCTGGGTAATTACAATAGTGCATGAGTAGTGCCTAGGTGATTGTATGGGTGCATAGGTAGAGACTGTGTGATTCTATTATTGCAATTGCCAAGGACACACTGTGAATACTACGTGTTTTTGAGAAAGTGTAAAACACATATGTTGACATGTTTTACATAAAATTTTAGTATAGCTCTTTAGTAAGATACTAACTTAACTTTCCCCTTTGAATTCATTTGTCGAAATACCTACATCAAAAACACCTTCACAGCAACATCCGGGTCCAGATTGCAATGACGTCAGTACTCACAAATACAAATGACAAAAGTGTAAAACAGATATATAGCATATTTAACAGAAAGTTTGAGTCTAGCTGTTTAGTAACATAATGGTTTAACTTTATTTTAAAAACACATGTGTAAAAAACAACAGTTTCAGAAAATAACTTTCAACATCGGGACTCACGAATAGTACATAACTACCAAACAAATACATTTTTTTGGTTCACACAGTTTTACACTTAAAGTGGTGAGCTGCAGCATATGTGAAAAGACATATTCTCGGAGCACAGCAAAAAAAATTCATGTGTTATTACAACAAGTATGTTGTACCACTTGAAAACATATCACAAGAAGCAATTTAAAATTCCACAGAGAAAAATATGCAGTAAAATGTCACCAGAACAAACCTTTTTGGCTACTTTCTGCATGAACAATTACAGCATCATAACAGCTGGGAAGCAGTCTGTGGATCTAATTTTCCACAATGTGAAAAACCATTGTCTCTTATTACAGCAGTTCAAGCACTGTGAAAATATGTAAACAAACAAATATGTATTAGGATTTATTTTTGAACATTAGGCAACCAAAACAAGATACAATGGTGAAGTGGAGACGTGACTTCTTAGTGCTCCTGGTATTATAGTACCTCCATTTAGTTTTTATCTGTAGTAATAGAATGTAGTCCTGTAATGTTTTATACATTCATTCCTTCTAAAAACATGCTGTAGAGACAATACCCTTAATAGGCCAAATAATGTCTCAGAAACGCACAATTCATATACATATCAACACAATAACACATTTTGTTATCGTAAATTATCATAAGAACTTTGGTTCTAGAAATAGCAGATATAAGTTTGTTAGCTTTTTACATAGTCTTGATTTAAATGACATCTCTATGTCATTGCACTTTCTCCATCCTGTTTGATATCATTAATATATTGTGCAGTGTGTAGAGTTTAAATTAACTCCTTCATGAAATATGTTTGCTATAGTTGTGACATTTCTTTTTAAAATGGAAATTTGTCCAGCTACAAAGTTTGTAATTAAAGGTTTGAATGTACTACCATCCACTCTGCATCATTGTAGCATAACTATGACATATTTCCCATATGTTTGTAGTAACAACATACACCTAAGTTCTAATCTGCGGTTTGGACAGGTCATATCTTGATGGGCATTTTTGGTTATATTTTCAAAGTACACAGCTTTACAATCTGGTAATGTCAAATAGATTACAGTGCTACAGGTGCATTCACAATGTTCACAATTATTGTTCCATTTATAACTTAAACCAAATAATTCATTGATATTCACATACCCTTCCTCTAATAGTCCTAGCATTACCGTTAAAAGTTCTTGAGCATCCCGCTAAAATACTTGAGAAAGCACTACTAATCCAGTACAGTACTCTACCTTTTAGACCTTTCTGCAGCTCTGTTGGTGTTAACTTGCCTGTCTTCGGCTCCATACAGACTATAGCCTATAATGGATGTATGCTTTGGATAAGAATTAACTCATAAACATTTAAAACCTTGAAGTGTTTCTGGAATAGGAACCAGTATTGACTTGTTATGCACAGCTCTAGCTGGTATTTTATTATTCTTTAATTTATTGTAACAGTACTTACAGCTAAATTACTGTGTGCACAAGACAATGCATTCCTCTACAAATATGTGCACAGCAAACCTTTGCCAGTTATCATTATTTTCTTGTTCACTGTTTGCATACTGCTCAACAGTCTATTTCAATCTTAAAGTGAGTGTGTTGACAGCATATACAAACATACTCTGATTTTTCAGAGCACATTGTGTTAACTTTTGTAATCTCTTCTTCAAAGATATCAACTATAGTACCTGTGTCCTGTTCTGCAACTCCTCCTCTTATCAACTCTGTATTTTCCATAGAGTCCTGTTCTGGACAAAATAAATGAAATTGCACATCATCACAAACCTTTTCTACCTCTACCACAATACCATGGAAAAGTGCTCTATTCATTTCTTCTATATATAAAACAGGAATTTTCACATACTATACCATCCTAACTAAACTTCGCATTGTCGGGAGGTGTGCAGCTTACATCCCGAAATAGTGAAATGTGCTTTGCCACACTGTCTTTGATAAACAAGCTACTTAGTATGCTTTATAACCTTGCAAGAATTCAATCCTTGTAAAGTACTTATTATTTGTTTTAAACTTCACCGTATAAAGATAAGTATTAATGTTCTTAGTATTTAACTGGGACAAAATCCTAACTTTACAACTTTCGGTATTCACAAAGGGCATTTAGGAGTACTAAAGTTAGGTCTCCTAACTTTACTACACCTAAATGCATTTTGTGAATACCGAAAGTCGTAAAGTTAGGATGTTGTCTCAGTTAAATTTAAGTTTTGGTCTTCTCAGATTACTTATGTGAATCGGGCCCCTACATATTCCTCACTAAAACTTATAAATACATGTGTTTATGGTTGAATACATGAATACTCCCTGGATGATTGAATGAGTGCATAGGTAGTGCCTGGGTGATTCCCTGTAGATACAGGTAGTGCCTGGATGATTCCGTGAGTATGTGAGAACTTGATGGGTCCTTCAATATCCGCATAGTTACTGCCTGCGTGTTTACATTAGTATATGACTACTATCGGGGTGTTTGGATGAGAGCATGAGAAGGGCCTGAATGATTGGAAAAGTGCATCATTAATGCCTCAATAATTCAATACATGCATAGATAGTGGTTGGATTATTACATGAGTGGAACTCTAGGGCCTTGATGATTGCAGGACTGCATTCATAGAATTTACGTGATTCATAGAGTGCATGGATAGTGCATACGTGATTGTTTAGGTGCATACAAAGCAACTGGCAGATTGGATGAGTCCATGAGTAGTGTTTCAGTGATTGCATGAGTACATGGCTGCTGCTGATGTGTTTTTGGTTGAGTGAACAGGTAGTGCCTGGGTGTTTAGATAAGTACATGGGTAGTTCAATTAGTGCATCAGTAGTGCCTGGCTGATTGGATGAGCGCATAACTAGTGTCTGAGTGATTGAATGAGTCCATTGTTAAAAGTTTGAGTGATTGCATGAAAGCATGTGTACTACTGGGGTGATTGTATTAGTGCAACAGTAGTGCCTCAGTAATTGAATACGTGCATAGGTACTAAATGGGTGATAGGTTCACTGCAATGGTACTACCTGTGTAATTGGACGAGTGCATGGGTAGTTCCTTAGTATTTAGATCAGTGCATAGGTTGTAGGTGGGTGTCTGGGTGAGTGCATGGGTTGACATTGGGTGTTTGAATGACTGCATATGTACAGCCTTGGTGATTGTATAAGGAAATGGTTAGTGCCTGGGTGATTGGAGGAATGCATGGGTAGTGCCTGCATAGATCAATGACTACATAATTAGTGCCTGCGTGATTGCAAGAGTGCATTTGTATTGCCTGGGTAATTGAATAAGTGTGTAGACAGTGCATAAGTGATTTGATGAATGCCTTAGTAGTGACTGACTGATTGGCTAAGTGCATGGCATACTGTGAAAGTGCCTCCGTAGTTGTTAGATACATAGCTGTTGTGTGACTATATCTATGACTCATTGTTTAAGTCCTCCTGTCAGTGTGTAACTACCTTTTTTAGTGTATATATCTACTGAGCCATGTGTGAGTGAATTCTAGATATCACACTTGATATATAATTTATTACATGGCTGTCTAGTAGCATACATTACTCTGTTACTCAGTGCGCACATGCATAAGTAAGATTCTAAAACCAAAAACAAAAATTCACACTTTTTCAAAGCACAAAACCTTTTCCTAAATTATTTCTCAAATATTTCTTGTGTCTTTTAAGCATATGTTCACCATTTTTCAAAGAAAAGTTACACCCCAATTGAAGCTGACACAAGAACTTTCAAGAGACATTCTGCACTATAACCTCCTCAATTATAAACAGAGAATGTTTAAAGAAATGCAACACCCTCACCATATAGGCTCCCACAAATCCATCTCCAGGGAGCTCACCAGGGGTGTGCCACAGGGCTCATGTCTTAGCCCCACATTATTTAATGTGTATGTGGCCCCCCTGGCCGACTTAGTGAGGCCATATGGGTTTACCCCGATATCCTACGCTGATGACACCCAGCTGATGTTCCCATTCAAAATTTTCTCACCTGCCCTGCAAAAATCCTTCGCGGAGGGCATGAGGGCTGTGTCATGCTGGATGGCTGAGAATTGCCTGCAATGCAATGTGGGCAAAACAGAGGTGTTACTGTTTGGGGAGGCAGCAACACTTTGGTCTGGGGATTGGTGGCCCACAGAATTGGGTCCTGTTCCGGTCCCAAAGCAGACTGTCAAAAACTTGGGGGTGTTATTCGATCAAGCCCTGACTTTTAAACATCATGTCGACCAAGTTGCTGGCACCTGCTTTAGAGCCATTGGACTTCTGAAAAGGGTGTTTCCTCTTATACCGGATGGTCACAGGAAAACCCTTGTGCAGGCACTGGTGATCAGTAGATTGGACTACTGTAATGGCCTTCTTTTGTCAACCAATGAAGGCCAATTAAAAAAAACTACAAGTAGTCCAAAATACGGCGGCGAGGCTTGTTCTCAGCCTTCCATCCAGAACTCCCTCCCGCCCTCTACTAGCTAAACTTCACTGGCTACCAGTGCGGCAACGCACAAGGTTTAAAATTCTGTGTACCATTCATAGGTCTCTGATAGGAAAGGGTCCTAAATACTTGACAAAAGCTTTTTCACCTTACGTCCCAGCCCGATCACTTCGATCGAGTAATTTGTACTTTCTACAGGTCCCTAAAATAAAAAAATCCCGTCAGGGAGGCCGTGCTCTGGCATACACAGGTCCCACCCTTTGGAATTCCCTGCCCCTCCAACTCAAACTCATCACTAACCATCTATCATTTCGCAAAAACCTCAAAACCCATCTCTTCACCACCATTTAATTCAGCTTGTGTCTTACCTTTATGTTTATGATTGGCCCGGGGTTTAAGCACGCTCGTTCCATCTTAAGCGCAGAGATATCCCTTCGGGGATCTATTCAGGCGCTATAGAAGCACATAAATAAATAATAAATAAATAAAATAAATATACAATACATTTTCAACAGCCTAAAGAACATAGATCACCAAGTAAACAAATATGTGATTTCATAATAGAAATACACCTTCAGGCCATCTTTCCAAAAATATATAGTTCTCTACATCTTTAAGTAAACTTATCGTACATATAACTGTCTGCAACCAGAAACAACATATCTCACCATCTAAACACATGCAAAACGGTCATATAAGTTAAAAAACACATTGACAAACACTTCCTAATACATACCTAACAAGTATTACTACTTTATAACATTCAAATACAGGCACAGCACATTTTCTTATGTTTTATTCATGACTACACTACTATTTAATAACGTGACTAAAAGTACTACAGTTCCCAGAATGCAAATAACATAGATCTGTCTGCACATGATGCTTAGACATTTAAAGAATTGTAATTTGTAAAGGTATTGCTCACGGTACCTTTCAACAGTACTAACATCTCAAACACATACCCTCTGCCAGATACAGTTCATCTGATATATTATTTTTCACATCACTGTGTACTCTTTTTAATCAAATTCCAATATACATTTTAATTTCCAATGTAATTCTTTTACTAGTTAAAAAGTTATATACATACCAGTGAATTGAGTTCGTAGCTCTTTCTCGATAGTTTTGAGACTGTTAAAATTTGGAAAAACTAAGCAGAAGAATGGTACATCACTCTCATAGAAAGCAACTATAAAATGGCAAACTCTTCAACTTTCCAATCTATGATCATCAGAAAGAAAGCAAATGAAATCAAATCTTACATTTTTGACTACTGTATCTCCACTTGTGACTAGTTAGCATCTGTTATTCCTTTCCCTCTGTTTCAAAACGAGGTTCCTTCTCCACATGTTCGCAATATTTTCGCGATCATTGTGGGTAGTCGCAAAAAAATTCAGGAGTCGGAACGTTATTAAGCTTCAGTTTTTTTAAATTTAAGTGCTGCACAGCAGTTTATTACATAGTCCTGACTTGGAAATTAAAGTTTTCCAGCACGTAAATGGTGTCATAACTCCTCAACATTTTTTAAAATGTTCTTTCTCTTTAGCACCCTTTCCCCTCAATACACTCTTAGCTCAGTGTACCTAGCAACCCAGTGGAACCAGTAGGTCATACGTTCACAGCACATTCTAGAAGGAATATGCTACTTCAAAAAGTGATACAGCAGGTGTGGTTTTCTCCACAGATTCAAAAGCATATCCATGTCTGTATTACATTTCTTTTTTTTTAAACAATAGCCAATAATAGGTCTTCTTGCTAATGTATCCAACTCACTACCTAATTGTATTCACTTTCATGCTGTCAGCATTCAATGCAGTGTCTCTTTTTTTTAAACACCTCCATTTTACGTGCTTTTCATTTGGAAAATTACCTCATTCATCTCCAGCCTTCTCCTGACTGCTATTGCTCCTTCACTTCAAAATGCTTAGAGTGTTGATTGTGGGCAACAAGCGTCTATATTGGGATAAAGAAGCTGCAAAAATTAGAAGTATTGATAGGGACTTGGGTATGCCAACTGGTAAGATTGCTTGGTTTGACCAGAGAGAGTTAAAGTTTCATCAGTTTCTGCCTTAAGATTACGGAGCTCCTCACCTCATGATTGTGCACTGTGGTGGAAATTACCTTGGCACATTGACTGGGATAGGGCTGGAAAGCCTAATGAAAGATTCCTTTGCAGAACTGATGTGGCTTTTCTCTTACACTGTCATGGTGTACTCTAATATAGGCCAAAGACAGAAATGGAAGTGGACAAATCCATTCTGTCCCCAGATTGCCAAAGTCAAGAAACGTATTAATAAAACTGTTTCTGATTTCCTCAGAGACCATAACATGGCCTCTACTTACAACAGCAACATGTGTTTTGACATGCATTGAATTTATAGAAATGATGGAGTGCACTTTACAGACGAAGGCAACAGGGTGTTTCTAAGTAACCTAAAACTCTGCATCCGGTCGTATGTGTAGCTGTCATATACACACTCTCAACACAAAGGCTCTCGTTAGAGCCACCCAAGCCCCCAAAATGTTGTTCATTTTCTTGTAAAATTATTTATTTTTGGAAATTTTGAAATCCGCAACGACATTGCGATTACGTCGCAAAATCGCACAACAAATGAAGACATTCAACAACCACCACCACATTAAAAAATGTTAACTTAAAAAATTAATTCTAAAAATTACGATACACACTGTACTAACTACATCATTGCTTTAAAAACATATTTGGACACATATTTTTCTAGTAAGTTTTTTAAGAAACTGTGTTTGAACCCTCCTTCTCGTTTTCTCGCTTATGCCAAGGGTCATGATGACTCCAGTAACTGTGTCAATCGTGCTTTTTAAGGAGGTACAAATCACAGATATGCACACATTTTACAATATTTTAGACACTAGCGGTTTATTACTGCACTGGTTAAATTCATATTTTTGTAGGGAATTTGTATAAACGATTTTCTGTTTTCGCAGTGATGTCGGGCATCAGCATCATATTGGTAGCTTCAGGCACCACGAATATGTTGCAAAATGACAAAACAAATGCAGACATTCAATAGCCACCATCACATTTAAAACTTATAACTGCATAATGGATATAACCAACGGACTAAACACATTACTATTTAAAGGACTGTATAACAGCGTGTACAACTCCCTTAATATCTTTAACACAGTGCATAACTTTTTCAGTGTAATCTATAACTGCATGCATCACTGTATCGGTAAGTCTCTCATTCAGTGTATAAGTATTTGAGTGAATCTGTGAGACTGTGCATCAATCTATCAATGCTTCTGTTACAAACTGCATGACTGCCTCAGTGCATCAGTGTCACAATGGGTCTGTGGTTGACTACATAAGCAGAGCGGGTTAGTGAGTGGATGCATGAGTGTCTGAGTGGGTCTGTGAGTGAGTGCATAAGTCTCTCGGTGGGTCAGTGGGCAGTTATATATATATATATATATATATATATATATATATATATATTCAATCAGAACAGGTAGCCTTAAGCGAAGCACTGCCACACAAAGTTTTTCAATAAGCACGTTTATTTGAATCCATTTCACTTGCTCGATCTCCAGCAGATGGAACCAATATTCTCCCAGTGGAGCGAGGAGAGCACTGGAACCTGTCAGGAAGTGCACTTGTAGCAGCGAAAACGTGTCCAAGGCAGCACCACCTGTGTTGGCGCTGCGCCTGCCTTCGTTCCAACACTGCAAGCTCTAACCAAAAGCCTGCATGGACCCTCATTCAAGGTGGGACTTGCTTCTCGACTGGGCAACAGCCGAAAATTATTCAATCAGAACAGGTAGCCTTAAGCAAAGCACTGCCACACGAAGTTTTTCAATAAGCACGTTTATTTGAATCCATTTCACTTGCTCGATCCCCAGCAGATTTCAGAGTCTCCTTCGAACATAAAAGCCTGACGCGTTTCAGGGATGACCCTTTCCTCAGAGGCAATGTTCGTGAAGGTCAATCAAACAGTTCCTGGTAGTGTCTACTCAAATAGCTCTCACCTGCCTCTATGGGCGTGTCTCAGGCGCACTGCATCCTGGGCTTTGTAGTGCACTACCCTTTAACCCACAGTGGGGCTGCTTCTTCAACCTTGCAATTGGAACCAATATTCTCCCACTGGAGCGAGGAGAGCACTGGAACCTCTCAGGAAGCGCACTTGTAGCAGGGAAAACGTGTCCAAGGCAGCACCACCTGTGTTGGCGCTGCGCCTGCCTTCGTTCCAACACTGCAAGCTCTAACCAAAAGCCTGCATGGACCCTCATTCAAGGTGGGACTTGCTTCTCTGGCAGGTTCCAGTGCTCTCCTCGCTCCACTGGGAGAATATTGGTTCCAATTGCAAGGTTGAAGAAGCATCCCCACTGTGGGTTAAAGGGTAGTGCACTACAAAGCCCAGGATGCAGTGCGCCTGAGACACGCCCATAGAGGCAGGTGAGAGCTATTTGAGTAGACACTACCGGGAACTGTTTGATTGACCTTCACGAACATTGCCTCTGAGGAAAGGGTCATCCCTGAAACGCGTCAGGCTTTTATGTTCGAAGGAGACTCTGAAATCTGCTGGGGATCGAGCAAGTGAAATGGATTCAAATAAACATGCTTATTGAAAAACTTCGTGTGGCAGTGCTTCGCTTAAGGCTACCTGTTCTGATTGAATATATATATATATATATATATATATATATATATATATATATATATATATATACAGCGGAAATCTTCAAAACCTCCTTCGCGGCAAAATGAAGAGACGGACCCCACGGCTTCAGGCAAGGCAATGTTTTTATTCTTTCAACCTTTCAAGGATGACGCGTTTCAAGCATCAAAGTGCTCTTGATCACACACATATATATGTTCACTGAAAAAAAACATAGGTTTCAGGAACGTTATAGTTCACTGGACATTTCACTCTTACAAAACCATAGAAATTCCACCGTTATAGTTAGTTCAGCTAACTATAACTCGCGCACCCGCAATGCACTGCTCATGACGTCACATATTACATCATTCACGACATGGTCAGTGACATCACTGATGACATCACTGATGACATCTCAAATGACATCACTGATGACATCATCCACGTGAAAATCTAATGCACCTCATCACACTCCTGTCTAACCTTTGATGCACCCACTGTAAAATACAGACTACCATTTTCTAAATCATTGACACACCACTACCAGTTACTACACAGGGCGGGAGCCGCACAGCTCCCACCCTGTCAAACAGCAGTGTCCCAGGGGTGGGCACCCCGGGACACTGCAGGAGCCATGGAGTGCTCCAGGAGGGGGGCTGTGCGGGCCCCGTCCCTAGGTAATTGAAGCCCCCGGGAGGTGGTGGTCCCCGGGGCTCAGGTGTCCGTAACGGACCCCCGCATTTACAGTATTAGTGCCCCGGGGAGGTGGCGGTCCCCGGGCTAAGTGGGGGGGCTCGAGCCCCCCCACACAGGTTTATTTATTTATTTATTTTAAACCCTGGGGTGGCGGTCCCCAGGGCAGTGGGGGACCGTGTGGTGTGCAAATAATTAAGAAAAGCCCCAGGGGTGGTGGTCCCCGGGGCTTGGTGGGGCCTGGGGCTGCGGGAGGGCTGAGTGCCCTCCCGCACATTATTTAAAGCAAGCCCCTGGAGTGGTGGTCCCTAGGGCTGCATATGGGCTGAGTGCCCTCCCGCACATTATTTAAAGAAAGCCCCGGGGTGGCGGTCTCCGGGGCTGTGGGAGAGCCGAGTGCCCTACCACACATAATTTTAGGCATGCCCTGGGGGGGTGGTTCCTGGGGCTGCGGGAGAGCTGCGTGCCCTCTCGTATATTTTAAACATAGCCCCTGGGAGGCCCTGCATATATTTGTTGGCAATGCCCCCGGGACTTGGCCCACCCGGGGGCCTCAATTAAATGAAGCACGGGAGCCCGCGCTTCATTTTTAAAAAAAAATTCATCGGGATTCATGACCCCAGCGTGAATTTCGCCGAATAGCTTCTTTTAAAAATGCTTTTTTTGGCCCTGGGAGTCCTTGTGGGACCCCCTGAGCATGCCTAGGGGGTCAGTGGGTTTCTGCCCTGCCCCCTTTTTGTTTTTTTCACCTTTGTTTTACTGGCATAGATATCAAAACTTTTAGTTTTTTAATTTCTCAGCAACTACTGAACAGATTTACACCATTTAAAATAAGGTCGCTTTCTGAACCAAGCACTACCTTTTTGCCAAATTTGGGTTAATTCCGTTCTGCAATTTCAGCTGTAGCCTTGCCTAAAGTTTCCTATGGGAAATTGATATGTTATGTTATAATGATTTATAACGCGCCTGGCTACTCATGAGTGTCCCAGCGCGAAAAGCCAAAATTGAAAACAGTAAGGAACTGGGGGAGATAATCGATTGAGTAAACAGCAGGTTTTTTAGTCTTTTCTTGAAAAGCAGGGGTCGTGAATACTGCGCAGTTCAAGGGGGATAGAATTCTAAGCTTCGGCCGCTTTGAAGGATAGAGAGCTACCGCCGATTCTTACCCGCCGAAAGCGAGGAACCAAAGCTAGGCACTGTAAAGCAGAATGCAGATGCCTGATTGGAGTATAGAAACAAAGCTGCTTCCTCAGACAGAGGGCCCTAATCCATAAAGGGCTGAGTGGGCCATCATAAATTTGACTCTTTGGACTACTGGGAGCCAATGCAGATCCCGCAAATTATGTTTTACGCTAAACCTGCCCTGGATACCCATCAGAACTCTGGCCGCAGCATTCTGTATTACATGGAATTTCTTGAGCTGGTATCCTGGAAGGCCAACATTGAAAGCATTGGCATAGTCAAGGCGCTAAGGATCAGAGCACGTGTGACCATCTCCTTAGCATACCTGGGTAATAGGGGAAGAAACTTCCTAAGAGACTTCAATGTGCCAAAGCATTGGCCGGCCAGTTCCTTTACTTGTGTAGAGAACCAGAGATTTCCCTCAAACCAAACGCCCAGGTTCTTGACAGCCTGTCCTGTGGAACTGGGGAGGGGGTATTCTGGCGACAAAGGGTTTCTCTGAACTGTGGGAGAAAAGATCCGAATAAGATGATTTTGGACTTGTCCTCATTCCGCTTTAACTGAGCGGCTGCAAGCCATTTAAAAATGGCTGTTAAACATTTTTTTTGCTCTTGTAGGCGAAATATGTGAGTCCTTCCTAGTAAAGAGGATCTGGGAATCATCTGCATAGGTGATGATTTTTGCTCCCAGCTCCTCAGCCAGATAAACCAGAGGGGTGACATAAACATTAAAAAGGAGGGGGCTCAGGATAGAACCCTGAGGCATTCCCGTGATCACCTTTTGTGGGGTTGATGAAAAGGGAAATAGCCACACTTGCTGTGATCTGTCTGCCAAAAATTATTATATCCATTCTCACGCTGGGCCTATAACACCAATGTTTGTGAGACGCTTTAGTAACAGTGAGTGTGGCACCATATCGAAGGCGGCAGATAAGTCCAATAAAATCAGGGCCGCTCTCCAGCCCCCATCCTTGCATTCTCTAATGGCTTCTGATACTTCCACAAGCGCCGCCTCCATGCTATACGTGGCTCTAAACCCTGACTGAGCAGGATGTAACAATCCTGAAGTCTCTACAAAGTTGGCCAGCTGCTTAAAGACCACCTTTTCACATACCTTGGCTTCTGCTGGAAAGAGGGAAATGGGGCGATAGTTGGCAGGGTTGGCCAGTTCCAGAGAGGTTTTTTTTTAGCAGAGGAAGAAGTTTGGCCTGCTTCCTTTCGGGCGGAACAGTGGCAGTTGGAAGGACAAATTAATGAGTGAATTAACTTCTGGATTAACAGCTTCTGCGACAGCGGCCAACAAGTGGCCGGACAAGGGTCCAGTGGCGAGCCAGATTTCAGTGATTTTCAAAATAGTCAGTAAGTCTTGGTGAGTAAGGTAAAAAAATTCAGACAGGGAGAAGGATGCATTAGAAACATCATGGCTATGGCTGGCCGTATTCAGTGGAATAGGCAGTTCCTGAACCGAGTTGGAGTAATCAAAACTGGCTTGTATCAACTGGATTTTATCAATGAAGATACTTGAAAGTTTCTCACACCAGATGGCGGATGAAGGTAGAGATATCTCCTCTGCCCTAGGTGTCACAAACCTTTGCACAATGGAAAACATTTCCTTGGGGTTATTGCGAGACTGGGCTATGCGCTCTGAGTAATGCTGACTTTTTGCTAGGTCTATGGAAGCGTAATAACCTTTCTGGAACTTTCTAAGTGCTATTTTAGCAAGAGGACAGTAGGCCACTCTCCAATTCCTTTCTAGTTTTTTGCAATATCTTTTTTGCTCTTTAAGGTCCTTTGAAAACCAGGGTTTGGATGGAGAGACTCTAACCCGCTTTGCAGAACTGGATGGAGCTAGCTGTTCCACTGTCTGAGAAACCCAGCTCTCAAGCTGGTGGAATCACGAGGACGGGAATTTATCTGGGTTGAGCATAAGGTTGAGGGCTCAATTTTGTGTGTGGGTTTCCCCTGGACCTGTTTGCTAGGAGCGTGAGGCGCCTGAATGGTCCATGAAAACTTGATCAAAAAATGATTGGACCATGCTACTTGGAGGGGTACGGTTATGCATGCAGGGAAGATTACAGCAGATTAAATCTAACGTATGCCCTCCCTGGTGCATAGGGCAATTGACCCATTGAGTAAGTTGGGCAATGTTCACGGAGTCATATAACTCCCTGGTATCCCTTCCCTCTGCACAATCAATGTGGATGTTAAAATCCCCAAGGAGTAGAAACTTAGGGAATTGCAAAGCTAGAGGAACAACAATTTCATTGAGTGCTTTTAGGAAATCTCCAGAGGGGTCAAGGGGTCGATGAACCACCATGCCGCCCAGCATAAAATGCGACGAGATAATAATAAAGAAATTGATTTTTTTTACTCTTTTTTTTTAATTTCTCAGCAACTACTGAATGGTTTTACACCATTAAAAAAAAAAGGTCGCTTTCCGAACCAAGCGCTACCTTTTTGCCAAATTTGAGGTAATTCTGTTCAGCAGTTCGGGCTGTAGCCTGTCTCAAAATTTCCTATGAAAATTACCATGGGGAAAACGCGTTTTGGGATGCCCCTTTATTCTCAGCCCCCGCTTGACGAATCACCCCCAAACGTTCAGGATAGGTGCTGACCTGGATAGACTTTTTTTTAGAACTTTGCGCCAAACGACGCCAAAGTTATTAGCAAATCAAAAAATGCTTTTCCCAAGGAAACTAGGTTCTAACTATAACTACCTACTGGTATGTATATATATATATATATATATATATATATATATATATATATATATATATATATATATATATATATATATATATATATATATATATATATATATATATATATATATATATATATATATATATATATATATGTATGTATGTATGTATATATATTACCTACTGGCGATAGCCAGTAGGTATATATAGTTAGGATTGTTTTCCATAGGGAAATCGCAACATTCTATTGGGAATAACTTTGGCGCCGGTTGAGGAATCTTCCTGAAATTTTTCTTAACTTTGCCTCGCGGCGCTCCGCTCCTTCCCTGAAACTTTGGGGGGGATTCGTCAAGCCGGGGTCGAGATAAAAGGGGGGTCCCAAAACGTGTTTTCCCCATGTTAATTTCCATAGGGTCGGTTGGACTCACTTTTAGCCCGAACGGCTGAATGGTTTTCCACCAAACTTGGCAAAATTGTAGGGACTGGTAGCCCGATGTGCCTTTGCTATGTCTCAAGATATGTGCTCCAGTGATTTTTACGAAAATTAACTTTGAAAAAATATATATTGGGCTTCATTGGGCTATATATATGTTAGAGCCCAAATCTAGCCCAATGTAGCCCAATGTAGCCCAATGTAGCCAAAAGATGGCCACCAGAGACAAAAAAACAAATGTAGCCCAAATATCAGCCAGATGTAGCCCAACTATAGCCCAATGACAGAATGTCCCAGAGTGTTCTAATGAACAACTAGAACGCTAACAGTCTTACTTATGACAAAAGTATGGCACACCTGAAGTCATCTTGATTGGAATAAAGTGGTAACACTTAATACATTTAATTTGAAAAGGAACAAAATGAGGGGTTTCATTTTGCCATAGAAATTTTTTATATATATATATTCACTGAAAAAACCATAGGTTACACACCAGTTATAGTTAGGAATTAGCATTTAAAAAACCTTTGAAATTCACTGAAAAAACCAAAGGTTTCACACCAGTTATAGTTAGCTGGAAATTTTACTCGCATAAAACCATTGAAATTCCCACGTTATAGTTAGTTGGACTCACTATAACTTGCACGTCTGCAATGCACTGCTGATGACGTCACATATTACATCACTCATGCATATATTTAAATATTTAAACATTACTCGCTAATATATGTATTCACTAAGATACACTTAATAAGCCAGTTAACCAATCAATTTTTTTTTTAAACACTGAAAAAAACATAGGTTTCAGGCCTTATATAGTTAGGAAATAGCATTTAAAAAACCTTTGAAATTCATTGAAAAAACCATAGGTTTCAGGCCTTATATAGTTAGGAATCAGCATTTAAAAAACCTTTGAAATTCACTGAAAAAACCATAGGTTTCAGCCCTTATTTAGTTAGGAATTAGCATTTAAAAAACCTTTGAAATTCACTGAAAAAACCATAGATTTCAGGAGTTATATAGTTAGGAATTAGTTTTTAAAAAACCTTTGAAATTCACTCAAAAAACTATAAGTTTTAGTGGTGTTATAGTTAGCTGGTCATTTTACTCATACAAAACCAATGAAATTGCTCCTATATAGTTAGTTGTACTAACTATATTTCGCGCACCCGCAATCCACTGCTGATAATGTCACATATTAGATCATTCATGACATGGTCAGTGACATCACTGATGACATCTCAAATGACATCACTGATGACATCACTGATGACATCATCCACGTGACAAACACATACACCTTTTCATATACTATTACAATTTTTCATCACTGTTTGTAAAATACAGAGTATCATATTTAAATCCATTGTCACAGCAATACAAGTATCTAAAAATCCACTCAGTGATTCATAGATGTATACACACATCTAATCACTTACCTATGGATTCACTCATACATGCTGTCAATGAACAATAGAACACTATCAAAAATACTTATACATCTATATCGACATTAAACAACAGCACGCATCCTATTCACATATGAAGTCATCCTACTCACTTATGCAAACAATGGATCATACATACATATTTACTTAGCAAAACACTTATACAAACACCACTTCTTCTATTCATTTAGATAGTAAGTCATACTTAGTGAATTATAAAATCATTATTACAAGTATACAGTTATCCATACAGTCACTCACACAATCATTGTGTCTTATGTATACTTATTTATATACAACAACTGACACATACACTGCCTTTTATTTTTCTAGTTTGTTGGACCTGTACCTTTGAGAAATATATTTGCTCATCACCACACCCATACAGAGATTCCCTAACCCAAACTGTTAGAACATGTAGTTTTAACTTCATATATCTATTGAATCAACTATTCACACATCTTTGGACAGTCACACACCCTCCACCGAACCACACACACTTTCACACTCCCATACAAATACTCAGTTAACTAATCAATAACTAATATAGACTTTCACATAGCTAGTAACCAACTGTAGAATCAGTTTACACAACAACTGACAAAGTGATACAGATATTCACACAGTTTAGTCACTATCCACTATATTTAGTGAGACGTTATAAAAAATGGTCAAGTAAACAGTCAATTACACTGCTACTAAATCCTCCATCCAAATATGTATTTATATATATCCACTCATTCTTCAATGTAAATTGCTATATATATATAGTGCATATTTAAATAACGAAGCAAACCACATTCACTGGATGATGTCATCAGTGATGTCATCAGTGATGTCATTTGAGATGTCATCAGTGATGTCACTGACTATGTCATGAATGATCTAATATGTGACATCATCAGCAGTGGATTGCGGGTGCGCGAAATATAGTTAGAACAACTAACTATATAGGAGCAATTTCATTGGTTTTGTATGAGTAAAATGTCCAGCTAACTATAACACCACTAAAACTTATAGTTTTTTGAGTGAATTTCAAAGGTTTTTTAAAAACGAATTCCTAACTATATAACTCCTGAAACCTATGTTTTTTTCAGTGAATTTCAAAGGTTTTTTAAAATGCTAATTCCTAACTATATAAGGCCTGAAACCTATGGTTTTTTTCAGTGAATATATATATATATATATATATATATATATATATATATATATATATATATATATATATATATATATACTATATAATATTTAGGTATGTGCATAGCTCTAGAAGAAGGCCAGACCAGAGGTGAGTATGGTAGGACAGGGAAACTTCTAACAATGTTTTATAGCTGTAACTTGTCATATTCAGATAATTTATATATCTTTGAAAGCCTTTTTGTTTTTTCTTTTTATAGCTTTCCTTATGAAAAGTTAAGGAGGTGAATATTATCAAATTGAGATTACCACGATACACAAGCAGTAAGCAATGAAGCGGGAGTTAATAAAACCCTGTGTGGAGTAACATTTGACACTTAATTAAGTAAGGATATGAAGTGTATTGTGATAGGGATCTCTTTTAAGGTAAACTTCTGTCAATGCACCACTTTCTCAGGGTCTGTGCATTACTCTTTAGGCCCACCTCTTGGCACCTCTAATTCAGTATGCTATAATAACGCTGAAGATTAAAGTGGCCAAGTGGGTGGAAGGGTTAAGGGATGGAAACAGCGGGGAAGAACACCTGTAAAATAAAAGGATTATACACAAGCAATCACCGTTAACATATATCTTGTATATTAAAATATATTGGATGTGCTTATAGATTAAAGAAATAATTGCCCAAAAAAACCTCCGTGATGTTGGTTTTAAATCAAATGCTGCGTATAATTCTTCCTTGATAATATTTTGGTTTCAGCACTTTGCTTACTCTCATATAACTCTCACTAGAAACACCATGCGCCCGTGATGAGAGTTTTATTAAGTCAATGCAAAGTAGAGCGTTAAATAATACACACTTTAATATTAGCCAACATAGAATAGCTCTGTTGAGAAATACGTAATTGTGCGAAATGCCTTTCAACTAAAAGAAATCTTTCCCAAAAGCTGTACACACGTATGCTTGTATATGAACAGGAAGTTATTCCAATGCGGAAATGTTTGTAATGCCAATTGTTGTGACCTGGACACAGGGCATTAGGACCCTGGACCACGACTGGTGGGAGGGGACAAGGGACCGGACACCACTTCCGGTCAAGGAGTGGGGGAACGGCAGAAAGTGAGGAACTGGGCATGAGGCAGGACGTATGGCCATGTGTATGAAGAAGGCCAATAAAGATACCTGACTGAATGAGAAGACTCCTGTCGTGCTTCGTCGATAAAGACAGGACAACTGGCGACGAGGGAAAGCAGAACCGGCGCGTGTGTCCAGGCGCCCAGAATAGAAGAATAGAAGCCCAGCCTGGTCCAAGTACTGGCGTGGAGGAATGGCGCCGGAACCCACCCCGACCGCAACGACATCGGTGCGTGAGTGAAGAGATCAGAGTCACCCGTCTGTGACTACAAGCCGGTAAGAAGCCCCGAAGATTAAAGCGCGCGCGAGTATCCAAAAGAGATCTGGCGCGAGATCTCGCGAAAAGACGACAGCCATCTTGGGTCAGGCGAAAGCGTCAAATCAGCACCGCGAAAGCCTCGGTGGCCATCTTTAAGTCCGGCGGAAACTCTCGAAGCCCCGCGATCTCGCGATACTTGGGCGGCCATCTTGAAACCAGGCAAAATAAGCAAATCAGGAGACAAAAAGGCCCGGCGGCCACTTTAAAGTCGGGAAACAAAGGAGAACAGAAGGAATAAGTAAAGAAAAGAGCAAACAAAGCCAAAAGAAGAAGTAAAGGCGCACTAATAATAGTAAAGAGACAATAGGAAAAAAAAGGATAAAGCAGTTTAAAGCAAGGAAACACAGGACAGCAAGAAAAAGGAAAATAAAAGCAGAAACAAAATTAAATAAGAAGCAACAAGAAAGAAAGTAAAACAAAAGAAAAGAAAACAGAAAGACAACAAAGGAAAATAGAACAAAGAAAAGAAAACACAGAAACACAAAAAGAAGTGAGAAAAGAGAAAAGATAAACGAAAGTGACAAGTAAGAAAAACAGAATAAAAGAAAGAGGTGTCACAGACCAAAATGACTGAACAAGGGAGTGAGACGCAGAGTGCTCAGTACCGCAGACCTCTTCCATTCAACTTACCTGAACCACAAGTAGGGATCAGATGGGAGCGATGGGTTCGCAAGTTTGAACGATACATGCGCACCACGGATGTAACAGACGCCAAGTGGTTGGATCTGTTTCTAATCTTTGTAGGCGATGAAGTAGACGACCTACTAGTGACATTCCCAGATGACCAAACGACAACCTACAAAGGTCTAATAAAGTGCCTCTCAGACAAATTTGATCCACAAAGAAACATTGACTTTGAGAGATACACCTTCGCAATTGCGTTTCAGCACACAGACGAATTCCTTGATGACTTTGCAACAAGACTGCGCAAATTGGTCACATACTGCGAATTTGACAAGTTCAACAACTAACAAGCTATTTGCCTGCACATCATTGAGGGATGTCGATCTATGGAATTTCGCGCACAAATTCTGAAAGAACCGACCTCGCTGGAGAAAATTCTATCGTTGGCGAGGGCAGAAGTGAGGGCGACGGCGCAAGTGAAGCAGATGGAGCTGGGTAAGGAGCGGCGAATGGAACAAGCAAAACGCATGGTCGGAAGCAGCTGCGCGGAAACCTGGAAGAAGGAGAATAATGAGCAGCCGACAAGGAAACAACAAGAAAAAACATGCTACAGATGTGGACTTGTATTCCCATCCCAGCACCATGCCTACTGAGTAACGTCACAGCGCAGGTAATGGGCCTCCTCGCAATGACATACCACATGTCAGAGAAGAACGTCCTGCGAGATTATCCCGGAATCCTACATGGATTAGGGAAGCTAAAAGGACGACAAATAACACTGCACATCAATGAAGCAGTAAAACCAGTGGCTCAACATCACAGGCGAGTGCCGATACACTTGCAGCCGCAAGTGGAGGAGGAAATACAAGCATTGATAAGTCAGGACATCATAGAGCCAGCAGAGGGACCAACACCATGGGTGTCACCAATAGTGGCAGTGCCAAAGAAGACCACATCCAAAATTCGCATCTGTGTCGACATGAGGATACCAAACACAGCAATTGAACGTGAAAGGCACCCTGGACCACACCTCAAAGACATGATCAGCTGCCTGACAGGAACATGCCAATTCTCAAAGCTGGACCTGTGCAAAGGATATCATCAGTTAGAGCTTGACCCTCAGTCAGGATATATTACCACATTCTCCATGCACATGGGTCTATTTCACTACAAACGACTACGTTTTAGCATCTCATCGGCGGCTGAAATATTTCAAGAGACAATACAGCAAGTAATAAGGATGGTAAAAAACAGCCTCAACTACAGTGATGACATTCTGGTATTTGGTCGATCGGATGAGGAGCATGACAAAGCATTGCGAGACGTATGCTCCCAGTTGGAACAAGCAGGTCTAACGCTGAATGAAGACAAGTGCGAAATAGAGCGAGACGAACTGGACACTTCGGACACATTTTCTCAAAAAAGGGATGCAACCAAATCGCAGCAAAGTGGAAACGCTAGAAAAAGCGAAACCTCCGAGCGAAGTTGCAGAAGTGAGGTTGTTCCTTGGGCTTGCCAGCTACTGCGCGAGGTACATAAAAGACTTTGCCACGGTAAGCACACCGCTGAGAGAACTGACGAAACAAGGCCAGACATTTACGTGGACAGAGGACTGCAACAAAGCTTATCAGGCCATCAGGCGGTGGACCATCTTGCATACTGTGTTCCTCTGCTATGCACAGAATTGACGGTGGACGCCAACCCGGGAGGGTTAGGAGCGATCTTGGCACAGCATAGGCCAGGCAAACAATCCCCAAGAAATATAGTGGTCTACGCAAGCGAAAGCCTGTCCGACGTTGAGAGGGCATACTCACAGCCAGAGAAAGAAAGCCTCGCAGTAGTCTGGGCATGTGAGCACTATCACATGTTCATATATGGGAAACCATTTACCATCATAACAGATCATCAGGCCTAGTAACGATCTATGGAAATCCTAACGCGAAAATACCGCATAGAATAGAGAGATGGGGCATACTACTACAATTCAAGATCTCGCACAAACCAAGGAAAGAGCACAACCCGGCAGATTTCATGTCGCGGCACCCATTGCCGCAGACACCTGAGGCAACATCCATAGCAGAGGAGTACCTGAACTTTATACTAAAACAAAATACTCCGGCATCAATAACGATGGCGGAGTTGGAACTAGAAACAGAGAGGGATGCCACAATGCAGGCAGTCAAAATGGTAACAGAGGTGGAGGCATGTCAACAACAACAGCATCAGGGAAAACGGAGTGATCAAAGAGGAAGTGCTGGCCTTCAAAAAGATTCATGAATAGCTCTCAGAGACTAAAAATGGAATAGTAATGAGCGGACCAAGAATAGTGATGCCAAGAGCTCTCCGGAGACAGACTGTGAACTTGGCGCACAAATCATATAGAGGCATGGTGAAGCATAGTGGAGAAGCGTGGCTCAGTGGTTAGAGGCGGCAGACCCGGAAGCTGAGATCAGCCGTGGACCAGGGTTTGATTCCCCGCCTCGGCGGGTCTCGGGCTCAAAAATTCCACGGACTCGACAATTCTCGCTCCGGTGCCTACTCGACTCACGGGGTCACACTCTGCGACTCTGGGCAATAGCTTGCTTAATCTCCACTACGGCCTCTCGCGGCGGGATGCCTGGCTTTCACCTTGTGAATACCCTGCTGGGGTATCTCACAGGGGAATACCAGGACGGGTTCCCTAAGCAAGCGCCTTGAGACCCCTGGGTGATTCGTGCGCTATATAAATCGAAATACATTTACATTTACATGGTAGCAACAAAGAAACTGCTACAAGAGAAAGTGTGGTTCCTGGGGTTGGACAACATGGTGGAGGCCACTGTCACACACTGCCATATCTGCCAAGTGATGGGGCAGCCAGCAAAACCGGAACCACTACAAATGTCAGAGCTCCCGAGGGCAGTGTGGACTGAGCTGGCAGCAGACTTCTACAGGCCCCTGGAAACGGGAAAATACCTGCTCATGATAATTGATGAATTCTCCAGATTTCCCATTGTGCGACAAGTCTCGTCAAAATCAGCAAGTGCAACGCTGCCAACTATGGATGACGTCTTAGCGACGTGGGGCCCCCGCAAACACTAAAGACAGACAATGGTCCACCATTCTCAGGGGAGGAGTTTAGAATATGTATGGACTATCTAGGGATCCATCACCGTAAAATAACGCCCCTGTGGCCACAAGCAAATGGCATGGTGGAAAGATTCATGGGGAACATAAAGAGGGCTGTACAAAGAGCAAAACTAGTGCAGATATCAATAGGGCAGGCTCTGTGCCAAGTATTAAGAGACTATAGAAACACTCCTGACAGCTCCACAGGATGGTGTCCCGCCTAGCTAGTGCTGGGGCGATTAAGCAGGATGAGGCTACCGCAGCTGGAAGCAGCAGCGAAACAAGAGCAAAGCAGCATTGCCACCAAAGATCAAGAGGAAAAAGAGAAAATGAAGACATATGCAGATGCAAGGAGACACGCCACTCCGGCGCAACTGAATCAAGGAGAAAAGGTGGTGGCGCGGCAGCTGAGGAGATCGGACGGCCCGTTCTCAAAGGAACCTTTGACGGTGACTGAAGTAAAAGGCCCATGATAACAGCATCAGCAGGGCGCTACCACATCACATGAAATAGCTCACACTTCAAGGAACTCAAGATCATGGATGAGGTTGGAGGAGCAATTGCAACAGGAGAAACAGGCATGAGACAGGATGAGGACGCAAAGATGGATAAATGAGAAACACGGCAGAGAAGAGAGTGCAGAAGACCAAAGAGACTGATTGAAGAAATGTAATATGATGCTCTCTCTCTCTCAACAACAGTTTGGCATCAACAACCTCTCTGTTCTTTCTGCAGCAAAGGGGGAGGTGTCTTGACCTGGACACAGGGCACTAGGACCCTGGACCCTGACTGGTGGGAGGGGGCAAGGGACCGGACACCACTTCTGGTCAAGGAGTGGGGGAAAGGCAGAAAGCGAGGAACTAGGCATCAGGCAGGACATATGGCCATGTGTATGAAGAAGGCCAATAAAGATACCTGACTGAATGAGAAGACTCCTGTTGCGCTTCATCGATAAAGACACAACACCAATTAACAAAAATAAAGCGTTTCCAATACTGTACACATGTATTCTTGTTAAGAATAGGAAATAATTCCAATGCGGAAATGTTTGTAATGCCTTTAACTAAAATCACCTTCTCGAATCAATAAACATGTATACTCATAATAAAAAAGAAATAATCCCACCTGCAGGGCACGGCCTGCTCCGAGCTGTTGGAATGCGGGAGCCGGTAAAGCTTCAAACACCAGCTGAGTTCACATCTCCAATTATGAGACTCAAAGGAACGGCGCAATTAGGAATGCGCATGTCACTGCTGCCAAACAAGAGCCAGGAGAGGCTTACCTGAGGGCTCTGAACTTCAAAATGAGGCAACGGGCTCACGCTAAGGACCGGAACAATGGAGCTGCTCTCCAACGGAGGGTCGCATGAATTGTGAGCAATGCCCCAAGGGGCGGGGCTCCATTTATAGGATAGCCACACACAAGATGGCTGCCTTGCAGACTGTTTGGACTTGTAGTCCCCATTGTAGAAAGTCCTAGAAGGAAAAATAAATATGCACATACTACTATGCTGCAATACCAAATGTTATAGTTACTTAACGTATTACTGTAGGGCACTGCAGCCACCATTTAGTAGCGCTAACAAAATGTTGCTTTCCACATTGAGATGTTGTTGCACCACATGCGCACGGGACTTCCCACAGAAGTGGATGTAAGCCCCTATGGGTACTCGGGACAGGCCGTAGAACGTGTGCCACAGCGACGCTGACAACTTCCAACTAAAATAATTTGTAGGGTTCCTTTTTAGGTTTTAACAGAAAGTATCACCATTACTCCAAAGGACATAAAATGGTGGGTGATTAAGAGGTGCCCATAGGGAGTACATCACAATAACAGGGTTGGGATAGCACTGGGAGAATTCTGATTTTCATCAAATGACTAATGCGAGGTTAAAGTTAGAAGAAATATTTACCTCATATGTTTGCATGGTGAGCACATATTATAAATTCTGTACCATGTTGGAGGATTACAATTTGTTTTTAAAATAAGTTGGGCATAAATAATTAATTAGGGTCTGCCATACTTGAAGTATAATTTAGTTTATGTAAAGGTCAGACGCACCTGTTAATATGATTAAGGAGATGAGCTTCTTTAACATTTGTGAGGTATGGAACGCCAGATGGCAACAGAGGATTAAAAAATTCTAGATACACAGATTCTTTACTTTGAATCATAAAACGATATAGGACCTGATTTAGATCTTGGTGGAAGGGAGTACTTTGTCACAAACATGACGGATATCCCATCCGCCATATTACAATCTCATTATAAACTATGGAGATCATAATACGGCGGACGGGATATCTGTCACGTTTGTGACAGAGTATTCCATCCGCATTGATCTAAAATAAGACCAATACTCTAAACTTCTTAGAGGTAATGTCAGAGTGTGGTTGTTTTGTATAAGTAAGTTAAAGGAGCCAATGTGGAGAGTTACATTCATATCATTGAACTTAAACAAATGAATTATTAATGTTTGTTGTTAATTAGGGAAATATGTGTTGTACATATTGGTCATTGTCTAATTGTTGGTTTTGTTATTTTTAGATTGTTTCTGTATACCATGTGTTAATATAGCTATTGAAAGATGAAAATAATCTAATTTCCTGAAGAAGGGGGATACTGTAAGATCGCCCCACCGAAACAATCGAGATTTCACAATCTATCTGAAATTAACAATTTTACATGAAAAGTGGTCCATAACTGTACAGTGATGTATTATGGGAGATGTGATTGATTTGAAAGAGTGATGAATTTGTCTGTTTGTAATTCTAAAGTGTTTTTCATATTTATTGTTTTAATACATTATATATAAAATTAAAATATATTTTACATAAATTTAATAAAACATAATTTCAATACATGTGGCATCCATATTAGCTTTTCACATTGGGCTCAGGTTGGTAGATGTAAGAGTGTTATTGTTGAGTGAATAATATTTTGTTATTTCATCAATACCTAAGGGAGATTTGTTTCTTGTTTATTAACCCTGTCACCTTGGTTTGAGGGGTTGTCCTGTTTTGTCTACTCGATGTTTCCTTCCTTTGCAATTGCATGCAAGTCAGTGTGTACGAGGGTCCAAATAAGCTTTGAAACCAAGAACTGTTATCATTCCTAACTTGTGAACACATGTGAGTGCTCACCTTTGAGTGAAATGAAGTCATCATTCAGTGTGAAAGCAAGTTTATAGCTGATAAATTAAAATATTAAATGAAAAATTGACATATTGTATATTTGTAGTACTTTTTTTAATGGGTCTGGCATCTAAAACATTCAACCATCGCTCTTGGGGATGCATAGCTAGTGGGTATAAAAAGTTGCTAGGCAAATAAGAGTGGGCAGTGAAGGAGTTGGGTGTCAAATCGGAGATGGTAATGAGCAGGGGCTGAATGGCCTCCACCTTGGGGGTGCCCAGGAATGGACACCTCACAGGGAAAGCCTGGATGGGTTCCACAGCGGTATTCGTACAAGCGCCTTGAGACCCTTGCGGGTGAGTAGTACAAGTATCAATTTACATTTATGGCAGAGGGATTACGTATTTAAATTTCATCCAAGATGGAGAGGTTACATGTGCCATTTTCCTGGATGATGGTGTTACGTATTTCCACGTATTTCCATTTCCCAGGTTTGAGGGTTTTAAAAAAGAAATTAGTACAATAGACATCACAGGATAATAGGTCACAGGACAATAGGTAACACATTCAGAAGAGATAACCTTTCTACATAATACCTTGGACAGTCTAATCAGGATGTACCAATAATCACATTGTGCATTTTCTATTTAGCTTATAACAAGAAAAGAGGGACAATTCTTTCATACTCCCACCTCCTATCCAACAGCAAATAAAATAACAGCTACATATATACACCCCAAAAATGACTAAGGGTTCCTATTACCTCATCAGGAATTTGTAGTATGAAGCAATATAAGGATTCAAGTCATCAAAAGCCCAACCAGGCTAACAGCCATTATGCAGATGGATAGAACATTAGCAAACATTATAATAATGTCATGATACTTGTTTCAAATGAACATGGAAGATATCTACGGGAGGGTTAGGGGTAGCCATTGTCCTTACTGAGAGATTTTGGGATATCCCAAGCATGGGATACATGGTATTTCCTTAATCCAGCCCTCCCATCTTTATGTAGCATGTGACTCTGTGAGTTAAGCAGTGGCAATAAGACTTTATTCCATGTTTCTGCTGAGAGAGGATGTTAACTTTTCCAATTCTTTCGCTTGTCTATAATCAACGCTAGATCTATGAATTTGCTTGAGGCTTTCTCAACTTTTGGGTGGGGATAAAGACCCAGTAGAGTAATCTCCAAACAGTTATCAGTCAGTCAGTCAAAAAGCTTTATTATCGGTTAAAACCATAAAAGCACATACATACACAATAAAAAAGCAAGTCATTAATCAACAATATAATACATTCATAAGAATAGCCTAAGATCATAAAATGGTTAAAATGCAAGAATACAAACATGACAGAGTCCTATACCAATTCAAATAGAGCAATGGGTGGACAAGTAGATCGGTCCCTAGGGATATTATTTGTAAGGTACCTTCTGAATTACAGTGTTTATGTTAGCGCAGAAGAGGCAATTTGAATTTTTTTTATTATAGCGCCTCTAAATCAAACCGTAATGGGGTCAAGGGAGTACTCTGGGGAAGTCTCAAAAGGCGCCTGATAAAACTATTCTCGGTAGAAGATAGAGAGGCGGCGCAAACGTGACCCCAGAGGTCTGCTCCGTAGAGCGCTCCACCTCTCGCCTGGGCTTTGTAGATTTCCACAGGCGGTCCCAATGATTTAAGTGAGCACTCTTTGTAAACCTTTAGAATACCGCCAGAGGATTGGGCCAACTTCAGGTTGGCCTTAGCCATGTGGGACCCCCAATCCATTCTATCGTTTAGTGTTACCCCCAAGTAGTCAAAGGTGGACCCTCTTTCCAACACCGAGCCATCCATATGGGGGTGGGGGCAGTTGGATGATTTGGCGTTGTAGACCATATACTTAGTTTTGGAGACATTAATCTTCAGGTTCCTAGATCTGCAAAAGGAGCAAAACACCTCCAGAGTTCGCTGTATACCCATGGAAGATTTTGATAACAGAAGGGTATCATCAGCGAACATCAGGGCTAGTATCTTGCGGCCTGCTATACTGGGTGAGTCTAGGCCCCTCGCTCCCATTAGATCTTCGATCAACCCATTGAGGAAGAGGGAGAAGAGCATAGGGGCCAGCACACACCCCTGCCTCACTCCCTTTTCCACCGGAAACGGGGCCGAAAGCTCCAAACAGTTATCTAGCCACCACCCTTGGATACGGGACGCACTTGCAATATACTTAACAAGTAAGATGTGAGAGATGCACAGGACCGCTGCATGTGGGCAAGATCAGCTTCCCCAGTGTGGCACCGTAGGCATTGCTATGTAAGCTCCTGGATAGATTCTGCTTAGATGCTGCGGCGTTAATTGGGCCCCATTCAATATATTAAATTGGACGTACTTTATCGTCACATTATTGGAAAATATATGTGAGTAGGCTAGGATTTTTCTTCCCTCTGAATCATGCAAAGGTCGGCCTGGGTCAGTTTTCCAGATGATATGTAGTTTAGTACGGGAGGGGTACCAAAGTTGAACATAAGCTTCATATAACCACCAAATCAAATTTTCACTCCCTCCCATAGTAGACACTGTATGTGTAGTAGGCTCACAGGAGTGTAGGTGAAATAGATTCTGGAGAACACACTGATTGTTGGAAATTTTCCTGGTGGAATATTGTAATCTGAAATTAAGGTCAGGAAATTAATAATTTCAGTTTCTTGAAACAAATCATCCAGTGTGCTGTTACCCACTGCAGACCACTCCCAAAGCTGCTGCGAATGTATCCATCTGGTTTGTATAGGAAGCCCCAAAAGAGGTGTAGCTGATGCATAAGAGAGGCAGGATGTAGAAATCTTGTGGGTATGTTGCAAGCAGGACAAGGCGATAATGAGTAGAGCCGAAGCAGGAGCCAAATATCATTTCATGGGAAACATAAGGCAAAATAAATATCCATCACTATAGCTTTTGCAGGGAAAGCCAATCTCTACCAGATTACATCCCACCAACCATGATGACACCCACTGCAATTGTGATGCCAAGACATAACTGTAAGAAAATAGGGGGCATATTATCAAGGACAGTGTTAAAAATGATCACCGGTTTAGCAGCAGAAAACTGCTGCTAAAGAGGCGATAATGGGCTTGATAATATGCCCTTGAGAATTCCAATAGAAGTCCATGCCCTGGTGTGAACATGGGCTTCTATTGGAATTCACAATGTAAATATCTTCCTAGACAATTAAGTACACAATTAACAAATGCAAAATATGTATCTCATAGTTCAAACAAGTAATGTCAAACAAAAGCAACTAATGAACTAAAAACAATTAACAAAAAATTATGTGGATATTTTATTCAGGTATTCATACATTTTAATAAAAACGCTGTACATGTCTAATACATAGTGTAAGCTAATATTTTAAAAACAGACCGATCATATACATAACAATTATGTTCCATAAAATACAGTACAATAAGGCAAAGCTGTATATTGTTCGACGCGCATTTCGTCGTGTATAACGCCTTCGTCAGGAAAAAAGCCACAATTCCTCTATTGCTTGCTTAGGAGGTATTAGTTCAAATAGGACGGTAAAAAACTTCCAAGGGAGACTGCACCTTGTGTCTAATGAATGATTATTCCTTAAAATTCCAATGTGTAGCAAAATTCGGGATATATTTATATCAGACGGTAAATCCCAGTTCTGTTTTCATTAAGGAAATACCAACACAGGTAAGTGTATGGACCTTATTATTAGATAGACTCATCGTTAAACATGGATGTCTTGCTTGGATGGCAGACTATGAAAAACGGTTATAGGGAGCACGTGAAATGGGAATGATGCCCTTAGTTGATGGATGATGTGCAGAGCAGGAGCTGCTACGGATTGCTCGCAGTCTCACCGTGTCGGGTATTCTGTGTCTCTGCCTGTCTCTGAATACACATCTGGGGTGGATAGCAGCTGGGCTTTGTGCATTCCCTCTAGAAAGAGTCACACAAAGGGAGCTGGGGTGTGACATTCACATCCTGAAGGCCCGTTACCAGGCTGATGAGCCTTCCTGAGCTTGACGGGAGGGAGGGGCTGACATTTGCACCTGAATAGGGCTCTGATTGTTCCCATACAAAGAGCTGCATACCCCCTGTAGTGAGTGTGGAGCCTGGGCAGGAAGGGCAGGGACCTTGTGTACTTCACATGCCTCTGTTTGAAGTATCCCCCACTTCAAATGCACAACTATGTGTACGTACTGGACCCCTGACATCATCAACTCAGTACAGTCTGGGCGTGAAGACACTCTGCCAGGAAGAAAGATTGCTGTTCTGTGGAAAGGACAGAAACTCTGCTGGACTCTGCTGGATTTGCCTGACTCCTTCTTTGCTGACCCTGACCTGCTGCCCTTTGCCTGGTGATGAGAAGCACTGGACCAGAATATCTACATCCCAGAACCAAGTTACTCCAAGGGCTTGCTGGCTTGCCTCCTCTTCTGAATCATCAGGGACATCAAAGACTTCCTTCAACCCTGCTTCAGCTGCTGGACTCTGCCAACTGAGAGACCTACCAATGCAGTCCAGGGCCTTAGAAAAGGCTTCTGCAGCAGTTTTCCCTCAAAAACCCTTGCATTGCCTGCTCTGTGCCTGTCCGAACCAACAAATTCTCCTTCATCATCAACGCAGCATCACTTTGAGGACATCCCTGCGTGACTCGACAGTGACCCAACTGTGAGGCCCGATGATGATGCATCACTCGCATTGTAAGGGGTTCAACAACGATGCATGACCCAACTGCGAACCTCGATGACAGCGCATCTCTTTCATCACAAAGGGGTTCGATAGCAACGATGGACCCATCTATGATACCTGACGACGAGCCATCTACCCGACTGTGTGACTCTGAACTAACGTATTTTGCTCTCGCCGTCGATGCATACTCCTGAAAGGTACTGTTTTCAACGGTTTCTGGATGACTCCTGTATCTGACCCATGCTCCATCATGGCCAGCTTGACTTTTCAAATTTGACCCGGTCCAGCACGACCAGATAACACCTGTTGGTGTTTTTTGACTCTAAGCACTATAATTCAAAATATTCTTTAAAAATTCATTAGTCCGGTTCTACTTATTGGGTTGTTGCCATTTTAGTCTGGGGTTGTTCATTAAATTAATCTCTAATTGTCTAACTTGGTGTGCTGTGTTTTTCACTGTTTTACTGTACTAAGTGTTGCACAAATACTTTACACTTTGCCTCCTAAGTTAAGCTTGACTTCTCTGTGCCATGCTACTAGAGGGTGAGCACAGGGTGTTTATCTGACTTACCCAGACTAGGGTGGTGGTCCCTACTTAGACAGTGTGCATACCTCCTCCAACTAGAGACCCCATTTCTAACAACAGGCATACAGTGACAGCAGCAGTATTATCTGTCAAAGATGAACAGGCATGTGACTCTCAAAGTACTACCCATAGAATTACAAAGAATCCAATTTGTCATACCAGTATTTATAACATGTGACAGATCAGTACTCTGTGCATGTTGTCCAAAGAGGTCAAGTAGATCTTCTGACAAACAGCAGTACTATCCATCGAGGTGCAGAGGCAGCACAGTAGCAGTACAATGGAATAAAGAAACTGTGACCTCTGCAACACTGTGCATCGGGGCACGTAATATGACAACACAAAGCATATGTTAACAAGTACAACGCTATCTGCAAGAAGTACAGTACCTTTGAGACAGCAGCATTACTTTTGACACCTTACATTCATTAACAGGGTGACAACAGCAGCATTATCTGTGACAGATGGAGAGCATGCTGTGGTAGCAGCAGTACTGTGGGTAAAAATTGCACATGTTTTTGACCTGGTCCTTGGAGGGCAACTTGCTACGATTGATAGTTACTTGTCCCTATCCTTGTGGATAGAGCACATAACTGTGTCCACTTCCTGGGATGGAGAGGTTCACACATTTCCATTTTACAAGGATGGAGATGTGCCCATTCTGCACGATAGAGGGGTAAACACGCCATTTTTCAGGTCAGTGTGTATTCAGGATGGAGGTGCCACGTGTGCCGATTTTACAGGATGTAGAGTTGCATATTCCCATGCCACAGAATGGCAAGCTATTGCACAATATTAAGATGTTACCTGTTTCTAACTTTCCGGAGAAATGCTGATAATGTTACATGCTCAAATTGCAAGGGACGGAGGAGTTACTTGATTACATTATAAAGGGGTCAAGTCTATATAAAAGGAAAGAGACGCTAGCTCAGTTGAAGATGAAGGAGAGCAAGAAGAACTGGGCTGAACAAAAAAAGAGAACTTCTGGAAAGCTTTAAATAATTGACTATTCATGCGAGTGCCCCGGAAATCTGCTATGCATCATAGACCTTCACGTCTGCTAAACAAGCTCAATTTGAAATTACAAAGAAATGCCCTTTTTGTATGGTCACACCCACGTTTTTGGACTGGCGCTTATTGTTTTTTGACTCTGAGTCTGCTAACCAGACCTCAATGCCTGTGCCCCTACCCTTAAAACGGATATGTCGAATTGGCTTTACCCAATTGGATGAGCTGACTCACTTGTAAATCCTTAGTAAATGGTACCCAGGGCATGTAGGTTAGAGGGTCCCCACTGGGATTGTAGCACTGGTTTTGCCACACTGGGTAGACATGAGTAAAACAAGACTTCCAGCCCACCATTTGCAGGATGGAAGATCAGTTTAACCTCTGGCCTGACCTTGCTATTTGAAGCAATGGCAAAGCCAGACTGCCCCTTAGAGTATGTGTAAGTCACCCCTATGGCAGGCCTAGCGAGGAATATGTGATGCCATCCCGCTGTATTTCTCCCCGCAGGGAATCACAACGCGGTTGTTACAACGACCGTGTTGTGATTCCGCATAACATTACTCCGCAAGTCGGAATAACGACTTGCGGAGGGGGGGCGCTGGATCTTGGAATAGTATAATTTACTATTGCAACTCCAGTCAGTGCGGACAATAGGGAAGGTGTTGGATTGCAACACCTTCTCCCCCACGCCCCACAAGTCTTTGTTCCGACTTGCAGAGTAATGGTATGCGGAATCACAACGCAGTCGTTGTAACAACCGCGTTGTGATTCCCTGTGGGGAGAAAGATTTGCGGTAACCGTTGTTTACCCTAGCGAGTCCTAAGACAGGGTGCAACCTCTCTGTAGAAAAATAAACTGTTGTTTTTACTATGGAAAAGCTTGGTTGCTCAAGTGGTGAATGCAGAGTTACATGCTGACCCACAGCTCTGCAAACTCTGGACCAAACTGGGTCATCCAAGGTATCAAGCAATTGTTACCTTAAGACTGACTTGATTCTCAGGTCAAAATTATTGTAACAAGTTGCAGAGTGCAACTTCAGCAAATGTGCAACTTTGTTGCCTTCAGTCGAATGTGCTCATACTGGTTGCACACAGGTTCCTGTAGCCAAGACCACTCTCTGCCCCCGAGGAGATGTGCTAATGACTCCCAGAAAAGGATACAATAGAGGCCTGCTCTGGATGGAGGTGTTACCTCCCTCCTGCCCGAAGCCATACCAGTGTTGGCCCAGAAGGCACGTTTCAAAGGAGGAGGCCTTTTAAGGGTAAATGGGTAACATTTGGAAAAGGGGCTGCTCCATTGTTCAGGCAGACAGGCTGGCACTTGGGTCAGGAGAGGGGAAACCCGTTGCCAAACTGGTTTTCATGGGGTGGGTTGTGCTACGGAGCTCCACACTTCTGAAGATGTGTTCTGCCATATTGGGAGTGGGCAGAATGGTGCATCCTGGGATGTCCAGACACAACACTCTGCAGAAGGGGTCATCAGGTGGGAGGGAACCTGGTAGCTTATTGACTACCAACTACACCCTGGCCTGAGGACATTTTCTGGCACTCCTAGCACCCCAAACTCAGATCTCGACTGGACTAGAAAAGTCTGAACAAAGACTGCCCTGATGCATAGTGAAACTGCGAGAGGCTGCTGAACTTGATGGCAAGCAAAGGAGAGGTGACTGCTGTGCCCTGCTTGAGGAGAAGGTGTCTCCAGAGCACAGACAAGGCCAAGAGACTCTAAGGGTCAGTTAGCTGGCCTCCTGTTCACAGAACACGGACAGAACAGCTGTGAAGCCTGCTGGGGCAAGTTTGTAGCCCAAAGCCTTCAATCCTCCAACAATCACTGCCATGCAGCACCAGGGACCAGGACCCACTGCACAAAGTTGCACCTGAGTTCACTGTGCTCAGGAGTGCCATCAGAGTGCAGCTGGGACACCAGAGGACGAGTTATTGATCCAAAACGTATTGGCTGGCCTGTGACCATGAAACTTGATGAATAGTAGTCCAGTGGCCAATAAACTTCTGCTGGCACCAAGAGGACTTCGAGGAATGTTGACCCTGTGCTTCACACTCTTCGTGGATTGAGGAGTAGTTGCAGCAAGACCCCCACCGACTGCCTCACATCCACAGCATTCTTTGAGCATCACCAGCATCCTTCATCCTTTGTATTAGGACCACTTGCATCGGAAAGCCCTGCAAAGTCAAAAAGTGTTGGGAACTGACTGAAAACTGCTTCACCTACTGAGGCAACTGTTTCAGAGGATCTTCCTGGTCCCCCTGGATGACTCCCTACTGGAGTTAGTGGCCTAAAGTGACTCTAAGTGACTACATTCCAACCAGCCAAACTTTTTGGTCAAAAAGGTTCAACATGTCATATTCATTGAATTTGCAAGTGCTTTTTCGCGATTGAGTGAAATAATCCAATTTACTATACCTTCTATATCTCTGAAACCCTCAAGTGGATCTTTTTTGTTGTGATGTCTAAAAATACATAAAAACACAATCTATTTTATAAATTGATGCTGGATTTCTTTAGTGTCTTATAGATTTCGCCTTCAAATGTTTTGGTGCTGTTTAAATGCTTACACTTATTTCTTTGTGTAAGCCTTGCTGCACAGAGCCACAGCTACCCGTAGAGTCCTTAGAGGGATGGTAAGTGTATTACACTGTGAGGTTGCACAACCACACTATGTAATACACCCCATTTGCTCACAGAAATGATACGTTTTGTGGCCACTTGCAAGGGAGGAAGAAAAGTCATGTTACTATCTGACTCATTCAGATAGTCTAGTTTATCAGATGCACTAGTAATAGGAGTATCTCTTCAATTATTTGGTAAATGCTTTTAACACTGCATCTGCAGACATACACCCTCTTGTATGTATCGCCCCACCCATGCCATACATGTGTAGGGATTGTTGAAAACTTCCCATTGTACTTTATGTAGCTAAAGCTGAAGCGGTAAAGGGAATGAAAAGCTGGGGTAAAGAATGAAGAATAGCAGAGTCAAAGGAAATCCAGCTGCAATCAGCAGAGGTAAAGAAGATGTGTATTAGGTGTGGGAAGCTTGCATGAAGGAGGGAGGGCGGAGTTAAGATAAATGAGGGAGAAGGGAGTTGAGGGAAAAGGAGGGAAAAGGAGCTGTGTAGTAGAATGATAACTGGAGTGAAGAAGGGAGGATGTACTGGCTCTTGAGCTAGGACAGAAGAAGGTTAAGAAGAGCTATAGTAAAAGAGGGAGGTGGGAGCTGAATCCCAAGGATGGAAAGAAACCTTGCACGAAGAAGGTGTACGAAGGTGGAGTGAAAGAGGAAGAATGGACAAGATGATGAGCTGGGGCTGATGGAGGGTTAGAAGATCCAGGGTTTAAGGAAGGGATGGGGCTGGAGTGAATTGGGAGAATGGCGCACGCCTCTCACTATGTCACTCAGGTAGAGACCTTACAGCCTATGACCCAATCTACTTAGCTCGAAATGTAAACAAATCCGTTAATTCTATGCACACGTGTTGTGTGAAGAGCTATCAAGCTTCACAAGTCGATATTTGTATAGCTCATCCAGTCTAGATTAGTGTTTTGCAATCTGGGTGTGGTAGTTCTGATAAATTGGGATAAATAGTACTTCAAGTTTCAGAAAACAATTAAGAACACATGTCCATCCACATGAGCAATTTACACAGGTACTCAGGGCTGTTAGAATTTCGGCAATGCAGATTAGTGGGGAGTAATTCCCCTCCTGTGCGGGGGAGGGGCGCCGCGGTGCTCATGACGAGCCTAGCCCATCATGAGGCACAATGCAGCTGTGCTCATGCCGAGCTGGTCTCGTCATGACTCCGCCCACTCCCATAGAACGTCCGCACAGGTGTGGAATTCACCTCACGGGGGAGTGGCGCGGCCGTTATGACGAGCCCAGCTCGTCATGAGCACAGCTCCACTGTGCCTCATGACGAGCTGGGCGCGTCATCAGCAGGCAAGGGGTTACAGACCTGTGAAGTACTCTGGTGCAGCTGTGTGTGTGGCCGGGAAGCCTTCTCAGCCGGGCTGACACACACGACGGGGGCTGAAGCCCTTTGAGCCCAATGGGCATTGCGCACCTCACAATAGACACCACAATTTGTCTATTGTCAGCATAAGACATAAGCGTAAAGCCAGGGCACAAGCCCTAAAAAAAGAAGTGGGGGGACGCTGACGTCACAACAGGAAGTAACGTCATGAAAGGTGGCTTTCACTTAGTTGCAGTTTATAGTTATTGAGCTCCCGGTAAAATAAGTGGGTGGACGCCGTCCACCCGCGTGGTACCCCGACTCGAGTCCTGCGTAAAGCCAAAACTGCGAATGAGATGGCGATGGAAATCATATGATTGTTGAAAAGTGTGGGGATCTGTGGAGCTCTGAGGAGCCCGACATCTCAACATCTTAGCACTGGTTCTAAAGGACTTGAGGTACACTACCTGGGCCCAGTTACTCAAGGAAGACAACATGATCACCAGTGTTTATATCCTTGTCTGCTACTTTACTGATCTATAGTTCACTGTATTTTATGTTTAATTACACATGCTTTATATAACACTATCCTCCCTTCAGCTGCCTTTTGAGCGCTTTACAAGGTATACCATAGACGACATGGTGAACCAGGCATATAGAATCTAGCAGAGATGTCGCATAAAAAAGGTTTACTTTAGTGGTGTGTGAAAATGTGAAGTTACACGCATGCGCGATGGTCGTGGAAGAGGAACGCCGCACTGACCTGGCTCTGTACTGAAGGAAGCCCGTGCTCACTACCATTGGACAAAGGTGAAAAACCTTGCTGACTGCCACTGTAAGTGGCACCGCCGTAGCTGGCACTGTACAAACTCATTTTGAAAAATATGAATGTACGTGCAGACACTGGCATTGCCTTTGCTCGCTCAGAATTGATTCCTGGTAAATCACACCTGCAGGGAGCATTAAAGAAAGCTGCCACGTTTTTTTGGACTCTGTATTTGAGGTTTAGAGAAAAGGAAATACTGGAATTTATGTTGGTTCAGTACGACCGCAAGTCCTTCTGAAATGGATCAGCTAAAGGTGCATAAATATTTAATTTTTTTGTCTGGGCCGTCATAGTTTGAGGTTATGGGCTGCTGTGTGAGAAATGGTATAGCAGATGGCGGCATGAGACTTGGCAGCCCTCTCTGCACAGAAGAGTGCTTAAAAGAGACGTTTTTTGGGGGGAAAAAGTCTCAGAGAAAGAATGATTGCTATTTTAACAGATTTATTTTTTTGAAACTATGCAACTTATTTTTGGGTTTTTGACCACGTGACAGTAAATGTATTAACATAAAGAGTACAGTTTAGTCTTCCCACTTTATGGCGTTCTTTGTTAACAGTTATTGCAATAAATACATTTCATGAAGCTGCTTTAACCTCTAGCTAATAAAAAAAAGTAAAGCTAAATTAGCATATGTGCCAATTTACTTCCTTATATATAAGGGGGGAATAACTTTTTGCTGGTTGGTGTACAAAACTAATACACTGTATGGGAGACCTCATTAAGAGCTCCACTTTACTGTGAATGTTAATGTTAATTTTGATTTGTAGAGCACTTAATACCGGCATGTCTCTAAGCGCTGCAAGAAGATTGGCTAAAGTCCCAGAAGTGAGCGTTAGCCTCTGAGTGGTATATGTTATACCCAGGCTTCTGTGAAGAGTAGAGTCTTCAGTTTCTTCCTGAATGGAAAGAGGGCTTTTTCGGACCGGAGGTCGCCTGGCAGCCTACTCCATAGTTGCCCACCTTTAGTTGTGTAATTTAAACCGTGGACAGGTTAGCAGGTCATCCGTGGAAGACCTTAGGGCGCTACCTCGGACATATTTTCCCAGGCATTCTTTGATGTATCTTGGTGCCTGACCATACAGGGCCTGTGGGCGATGCAAAGGCCCTTGAATCTAGCCCTCTGTTTAATGGGAAGCCAGTGTAGCTTTTGCAGTAGGGGTGAGGCCCGAGTGCGTCTGGGGAGCTTAAAGATCAGCCTAGCAGCAACCTTCATCACCACCTGGAGTCTGCCAAGCAACTTGTCCGGTAGTCTAATATAAAGTGAGTTAACATAATCAAGTCGTGACAAGATCAAGACGGCCACCACGGTCCGTATAGTAGAGAAAGAAAAGATGGGTGATCATTTCTACAACTGTGTACGCAGTCCCACACAGGTCCCGAACACGGTGGATACTTGGTTGGACAGTGAGAGTTCGGCATCTATTTTGATACCCAGGCTTCTTACCACCAGGGCTGGTGACGGAGTGTCTCCCAGCTTCTGTGGCCAAAATTGGGTGGTCTATGGGTTACTGTCTGTAGTAATGGCCAATACCTCCGTTTTGTCGGGGTTGACATTAAGTGAATTGGCTGTCATCCAGTTTGCCACAAATCTCAGTATGTCTTGCACCCGTGTGTGGGCTTTTGTGGGGTGCTGTCAATTTGTAGGATAATTTGTGTGTCGTCCACCTAGTTAAACACCTGGCAGTCCATCAGGTCCAGGTCCCTCACTAGACCCCATTCACACAATATTAAATCCTGAAGTGCTGCTTGAATGAGGCGAGGCAGCACAGCAGATGTCTGTAAAAAGTAAAATTGTGTCTCTGGTGTGATAAGTGGGCAGGATGAAACGTGAGCCTCCACAACTCTATGACTAATGTGTACGTTCTGGTCACCCTATACTTGCTGCATTAGCAGTAACTCATCAGCTCTGGGGTATTTCACATGGAGAATTGGCTGCTACAAGCAGGCAGATCTCTGAGTGAAATACCAGGCTAAAAATGTAGGAATCGGTGTGGGAACACCATTTGCTAAATGGGTACTCGCAAACATTTATTTTCCCAGTGGCAAAAAGGTACGATCTATGGTGCGACTGAGGGCTGAATTGATGCCAGCAGGATAGGGGCATGGAGTTTAAGGTGGGCATAGAGGAAGTGACGCATGTACATTGTGTAGACAGAGAGTCGTCGACCTATTTTGAGGATTTCATTTCATACTGCTATATAAATAAATCCCCGGCTTTCTCGAAGAGTCACAGATTTGACAAATTGTGTTATGCTCTATCTGAGTCACAATCCTTCTGCTGCACCCTGGGGTAAACCTTCTCTGCTTGCCATCACTATAGTTGACAAATAAGGTGTACAAAGTAACTTTATTGTTTTATTGGAATGAAATGGAGTCCTAGGCCTCATAATATCCTTACGCCTTTCGTCTCTTACCTGTAAACATTAGAAGTGCTTAGCAACAGGGACTGTTAAGATAGCAAGTGCTATAAAAAAGCCTTGACAAATACCCCCTACAGAAAAGTGTGCAATTCCCTGAGGTGGGCAGGGACAAACACCCAACCTCCACTGATAAACACAGCAACAGGGTCGGATTGATAAACCGGGAATTCAGGCAGCCGGCAATGGGCTGGTGCCTGAGGACCATCTGCTGGCTGATTTTGTTTTTAGTTGAATGTTACCCGTTTTAAACAGTTTTGGGGTGAGCTCTATTTTAGGTCGTAGCCAGTGACTTTGTGGGGCCTAAACTCCCTCTATGAAAGCGCATAGTGGAGGCATGCGATTCTTGTCTTCTCCTCCTAGCAGGAGCTGCCAGTATTTAAGCCAGTCCCCAGCAGAGCCAGCCCATTAGTGCATGGGGCAGGCTTAGGGGCAGCTACGGACATAATAATGACTGCAGATTGATCCGGGTGGGTGAGGGAAGGGGGATGAGGATGAGCCACTTTCAACCCTCATCTCCCTGCAGGAGGCCTGCAGTCCTTCATCTGACCCCTCCCTAGCCTTGTCTGCACAAGATGGGCATGAGTGGGGGGTTGTCCTGAGCAGCCTCGCTGGGGTCCAGGTGAGGGGGCCATTTCTCACCCATAACTCCCAATAGGACAGCGCAATTGTACTGCCCTCATCCCTGCCCTCCCTGTTTCTCTGCATATGCACAGAACCTTGCAGTACTGTCCCAGGAAGCCCACAGACCTTGTGACTAACTGTGGAGTAGGGAGGGACAGAGAATGAGGAGAGAGGAGAACTGGATGAGTAAAGATGCAGAGAAAGGGAAGAGGCAGAGACAGGGCTACGAAAGAGAAGCGAGTCAGAAAAATACTAAGAACGAAGATGAGAAAGAGAAAGTGCTGATTGTACAGTGAGAGTGTAAAATTGTGGTGAAGGCTTTGCTTTAAATGGGCAGGTACTGTTCGGTAGTAAGTACGTGCACTTCATCAATTTGAAAAGGAGTCAGTTTTGCACTTCCGATGCGTCACTTTTTGTGACGCATCAGCGGCGTAAAACATGCCTCCTGTAATGCACTATTTACAAAGTGATGCATCTAAGCATAAACTTTGTAAACTCTTGCGCTACCTTATACCTGCGCCAGGTATAATATATGCAGGGGGGGGTGTTTCCCCACAAAAAGCCTCGTAGAAGTGACGCAGTGAAATCTATGAGATTTCACTGTGTCACTTCTAGGACACTGTTGCGTCAAAATCTTGTGCCTGCCTCACAGCAGGAGTAAGACTGCCATAGGCCCTTTCACATGGGGCTTGCCCCATGTGAAAGGACTCTTTGCTGGAGTTGCTGCACTTTTGTGACACACTCCAGCAATGCGTCACTTTTGCGCTTGCAGATACGTCAGAAATACTGATGTATCTGTAACTCCTTGCGACGTGATGCTGTGATGTATTCCTATAGGTTCTGAATCGATCCCCCTATTCCTGACCCTATTCTGGTTAAACAAACCAACAAGTTAACTAGCAGTCAGCCCATGAGGCAGAAAACCCCCATGATGCAGATACCGTTATCTGACGCAGTCACACTACGGCACAGGAACGTGTTATCTGATTAGGTCATAACGCTTGCGATCTAATTAGACAAGCGATATTCCTCCAGCCCCTGATAAGGCATACGGAGTTCTCATAACAAATCAAACCTATGACAACCTGGGCAAAACCCTGCGGCCATTGTTTTGATTTCACCGAGAACTTCAGTAAAAGAATGTGCTAACGAGCAAGTCGTATGACATCCTTATTGACGTATCTATGTCCATCCTTACGTCAATCTCGGCACCTTAAAGGTATAAATATTACCGATATTGCCCTATGCAAACACACGCGTGGTGACGAGACGGAGCAGCCATACTTGCCGAAGCGAAGAGCAGAGCAGAACCCGCTGGCGCAGCCCCGCCTTTCTGACGCGCTGAAAGAAGCTGCTTTCTCCTGCTGAGAAATCCAGCACCGGCGTTTCTGGGTAGCCCTCGCAGGCAGCCTGGAATATCGAGACCAGAGACGAGAGATACCATCCCTCATTCAACCTAGATTCCAGGTACAGAACTGAATAACCCCTCACAGAGAATTCTTTAGTTATTCACTTGGCATAAACAAACTTAACTTAAACTGTGACTTTCTATTCCCGCCCACGTATTAGACTTAGGTCAGGTACACGGGGTAGGCGTATTTAGAAACACCAGTTGAGTACGTTTAGTCAAATGTATATGTGTATGTAATATATTTTATTCATTTTAAACATCTTATGGCTTAGAAACCATATCAATGTTTTTACAGTATTATTTTATACTATTGCTTTTAATGTATGCACTTTACTTAACTATAAGTATTGCAATAATATCGATCCATTTCTCTTGTATGAGAAAAGAGACTGATCAATAAATAACACCTTTTTATTGAACACGCCCGTCTCTTCCTTTTCTCTACAATCTGATGAGACTAAGAATGCACGTACTGACTGAGTAAAATAAATTGCCTTTTGTTCACACGACTCTCGAGATATACTCTTGATTAGGGGAGAGCAAAGTTGTCATGTTCTATGGTTGTCAGAAACTAAATCCCTTCTTGTCTAATCAGGGAAGTTAAGTCCTCCTTGAACATTCGAGAAAGTTTCTAGTGAACTCTGAGCTAAGCTGGCAAACCCAAAACTTTAAGTCTAGTATCGACAGTAGTAGACCTAGTTAACGTCTGGTCTAGGCCTCTACTGCTGTAGGTATTATTCCAATGCGCAGAGCCTATTGGGATGATAGGAACTACACTACATGGCGCCCCAACGCGTTTGGAAAGGGCGATAAAACTAACGTAAGACATTTAGAGTAACTCAGTCGTGCTTTCTCATTCAGACCCCTTTTCCCAAATACTCCAAAGACGTCTGGAGTGGGTGAAAGGTTATATCCGCCAGACCTCGCAGGAGGGAACTCCTATGTATGGTTCTTGGTACAAGTCAACGTTGAAGGATACACGGTTCCAAAATATTGTGCATCTAATCTTTGTTTCCATAAGAAACCTGATCTGCAAACAAAAGAAAAAACCTTTTGGACAGTAAAATGTCAGACAATGAGGATGAAAGAGAGGCAGTTAGATTAGCATCTGAACTCGCAGCAGCTGATGCTACCATGCAGGCAGCAGACGAGGATATAATACTCATCCCGGTCATTAAAAGGAAATCTATAACCATAAAACTTATAGAAAATGGACTGACACCTAGAGGTGGTACAGTCATATTCGTAATTGAGGCACACGAATATCGGCAGACAGAGGTATACTATTCATGGATAAATTTTCCAGCAGCAAATCCTGTAACAAAGTACTTCCACTATTACAAAATAGAGGAACCTCCTGAAACGTACACTCCTTTCGAGGAGGTGGAAGTACCACTCAAATTTCAAGAGCATTTGCTCTTATTTGATGGCGCCCTAAAACACAATAATCACATCACCAGGCTCGGTCCTTTAGGTAGACCAGGAGCAACGTGGCCGGTCCTAGCCGGATACACACCACATCCAGACATCGATGGGATGTCTGCACCAAACCTTTTAACACAGCTAAAACAACTAATAAAAATACACATACAATTAGTCCAATATGTGATGCGGACTTCAACAATTCAGCCAGCGATTAAACTCCCACAGCTGACCCCTCACCAGGGGAACACAAATAAAATTACACCACAGAACATCCAGTCCTGCCTAGGTAAAGTACCGGCTTAAAGGGAACAAATACCATTCTGGCTAGCGCAGAAAATCACCCAAATAGAGGCGGTGTTTCCAGACACCACCCCGCTAGAAAAGCACAGGATTCTGACTATCTGTCTTCCAATGGGAATCGCACCACACATTGAGGACTGTGACACTTGGGGTACAGTCTTTGCTTCCATCTACACAAAAACGCACGGTGTTCCATCCATTTCGGTAATACCAGATGTGCTAAAACAAATTCAAGATGAATATGGTCCTGAACCCGCTTTAACTCTTGGTATGAAATTACTAAAAGACTTCAAGCAGGTCTCGGCTATATTATTAGCCAACATAAAAGGTGAAGCAGCAAACGTGGCGATCCGCCAGAGGTTAAAAGAGACAGATATAGCAGACCAACCAGCTGAAATTGCCAGAATCATAGAAAAATCCTATGAGGAACTAGGTAGAGATAGTTTAGGTGGAATACCAGTAAAACCGCAACTAATTGAAAGTCCTGAAAAAATATTTTTTAATAATAATTCTACATCACCAAAAAAGAACTGGGATGGAAACAAACAATCCAATCCTAAAGAAAAGAAATTCCAGTCCCGAGGAAGGTCTCCTAGGCGAAGAGAAAAATCTCCGAACCAAAGACACAGGTCACCTCAGAGTGACCCCTCTGGGAAAAGATATAACCTTAGAAATAGGGATAATATTAAAAAGCCTGATAGATATCAAGACATTGACACACGTCCCTCTCAATCTTTTCAGACTTCCTCGCAGAAATCGGAAAGAAGAGGACGATCAGAACAAAGAGAAGAGCACACCAAGTCCAAAGACAAGGAACCTGCTCAGCTAAAAAAGAAATTACAATTTCCAAAAAAGAAGGTAGCCAGTATCAAGGTAGTTAACAATGCCGAGAATACTGAGGACACAACTGAAAAACGGAGAATGGGCTCAGACAATGCTAGACAGCGCAGCAGAAGTGAGCATAGCTCGCAAAGTCCTTATGAATCATCTGGAGACAGTGGACACGAATGAATATCTTCAAGTGGAAACTGCGGACACCAGAGTTAGCAAACCTCACAAAATATACGAAATAACATTGCGTATAGAGGGAGATAAGACTAGGAAAATAAGGGGACTATTTTGGGATAATCTCTCCAAGGGCTATGATATCCTTCTAGCTGAAAAAGACTGGCCACCAGAGTTTGTGGCGAAGAAGTAATTATGCCTGCCTTCTCAAATCATATCCCAATTCATAAAAAATACACACTTGCCAGAAAGTGGGCAGTAGCTCTAGCTCCTGCTTTTTATAAAAATCACGTGGGATGGGATGAGGACTCTCCTCCTCACAAAATCCAGTTAAAATCACAACCTACTGCACAAAGGCAGTACCCAATTAAGCAAGAAGCTAAAAAACAGGTAAATGAAATACTAGATCAGCTAGAATACCAGGGGGTGATTGAAACTTGCACCTCACAAATGAACAACCCTTTGTTTCCGGTCTCCAAACCAGACAATTCATATCGTCTAGTTTTGGATTACCGACACCTTAACACATGTTGCAAAACTTTTGCAGTGCAAAACTCACATAGTGCTGCACTAATGAATAACATAGTGCGCAAAAAATACAAAACAACATTAGACATCTCTAATGGATTCTTTTGTCAAAACATAGCACCAGAGAGCAGATATTTAACTGCATTCTCAATAAATGGCACTCAAAAACAATTCTGTCGGTTAGCCCAGGGGTACAAGAACAGCCCGGGAGTATTCTCAGCGAGAGTAACAGAATTACTACAAATATATGATGATGAAGCATTATCTTATGTCGATGACATTTACTTAACAGATGATGACTTGGAGACTCACTTGAAAAGAGTGAACACCATAATACTTGGGTTCGCTGCAGAGGGTTACAAATTCAACTTTAAAAAATCCAGAATTGCCCATCTGACAGTCCTGTTCTTAGGATATGAATTATCAAGTGAAGGCAAAAGCCTGGCTGACAATTTCCTAGAGAAATGTGCCGTAATCCAAGCACCTAGAACACTAAAAAACCTACAGTCGATTCTAGGCTTCCTAAATTTCGGAAGAACATACATTGCGAATTACGCAGAAAGGGTCAAACCCCTATATGATCTGATAAAACCAGATTTTAAAAGATCCAATTGGACTCAAATACACACAGAAATTTTGAGATCCCTACAAACAGACATGCTAATTAAAACAAAATTAGAAACACGTGATAACACACGCAATCTTGTGATTCGAGTCATCCCAGGGAGATGCGGATTCACATACCTGACCTCTAATGAGGGAGAAAAGGTACCAATTGCATTCAAATCACACTTGTACACTAAGGCTGAAATGAAATTCAGCCCAACGGAAAAAATTCTTACCGCAACACAGACAGCTATAGCAAAAGAACGAGCCCTGGCACAAGGTAAACGAATAATAATCGTGACACCAATACCAGCCCTAGAGGCGGTAACAAAGGCAAGCATTCCAAATGCTAAAGCACTCCATCCGAGATGGATACAATGGGCTAATTCTCTTGCTGCAACAGACGTGGCGTACGAATTTGATCCTTACTTAAAAACACAAGAATTTCTCCAATATGAATTTGAATGTCCTCCGCCGACCGAAATTCTGCCTCTAGACCACTACGGCTGTATAATATATACAGACGGATCAGCACAACCCGCAGTGGGGGGTAAGCAAGCTTACAGTGCTGCGTGCGCGATCGTTAAAGGTCGCTGGCACGAAGGAAAATTTAAACCAGCAATCACTAAAACACAATCTTTAGGAGATTGTACAGCTCAGCGAGCTGAACTACTGGCGTTCAAGATGGCGCTTGAAAATACCGATCGAGAATTCCCCACACTCATAGTGTGCGATTCGTATTATTGCGTTCAGTCTTACAATGAATACTTGCAGATCTGGCTTCAGAATGGTTTCAAGGATGCGAAAGGTGGCACAATCAAGCATAAAATGCTCTGGGAACAAGTAGTTCTTTTACAAAAAGAACTACCAAAGACTCACGTGATACATACGCTGAGTCATCAACGTGATGGCGTTCACGTTGCAGGGAATTCATTGGCTGATGAGGCCGCGAAGGCAGCTGTGCAAACGGCTTCCGTAGCTGCCATCACCCGGTCAAAAACAAAAATAGACAGCGAAATATTACAAGCTGTCAGCGCTTCAGAAAAGGATCCGATAGAAACACTCCCGAAAGGCGACTGCTCAGCGTTACCGATCAACTATCCACTCAATTATACATACATAATCGATGCAAACTCCGTCCCTTTTGCTCGAATCCCTGGAGTGGGGGATAGGGTGATTCCAAACATGGACAGGAGAAACTTGTTAATCGCAGACGCACATATGGGCGAGGGTCTCAGACACCTCAAACTAAAAGATTCTCTGGAAGAATTACAATCACGGTACTGGTGGCCAGGCATGAGCCTGCGTCACACCATGTTTGTAAAAAACTGCCCAAACTGCAACAGAGATCGCAGTGGGGAGAGAAACAGTTTAATACCTCGTCGGTTTACTCCAGGAAAAATCAGGAGTAAAAAGGAAGGGTTGCGATTAACATATACAGGCTAGTTCCACTTATAATGTAGATCACCAGCACTCGGCTGACGTCTGGACTGTTATACAAAGATTTGCGAGTCTAAATGGCATATACGCTAAGAGCATGCTACGTTTGACCATTGTCTTCACTCTAGCCCAACAGCCTGAGGGGAAACATGACCAAATGAGCATAGCCCAGCGGGAATCTTCTCACTTCCTTCCTGAGGGTACGGGATGGTGTAAAGAAAAAACCAAGGCATAAAGCAATCTATAGCGGAAAGGATATTAGGTTCGGGAGCTGGGTGGGTCAAACATCTAATAAGTGTCCAACATAGTCTAAATAACTTGCCAAGAAATTCTCTGAAGGGATTCAGTGCGTACGAATTATTATTTGGAACTAGGATGTTGATCTCTGACATTGATAGTCAGACTTCAGTGGTAGAAGAAAAAAGCTTTGATATCAAAGACCGTTTGGCTATTTTGCAGGACTTAAACAAAACAAGAAAAGACCTGAGCAACATAAAGTTGAAACAACAGCCAACAACCACTGAAGAACCACCACCTGTCCCAGCAAGACCTGTCTGGATTCCAAAAGTCGGGGATCTAGTCAGGGAAAAGATCACGGTAAAGAAGGAATTTGGGCCTTCTTATAGAAAAGCAGTTCCTGTCTTGTCTGTCAACGGGACAAGATCAGTTGTACTACCGCCACTTGCTGGAAAAAAGGAGAACCGAGTTGTATCCATCGACCTGGTAAAACCACAACATGTGGCCGATAACAAACAGTAGGCCAAGTGAACTCCCAATAAGTAGCAGAACACCAAGGTTTGCTACCAGTACAGAGGTCCTAACGAAGAGGCTCATCACATTCGAAACGCCTACAGAAGAACAACAAGGACTATGCAACAATGCAATAGAACTCAGACCTCTGAAAACCCAAATAAAAACATTTAGCAGAGACACACCAATCTATAATGAAGTACCAAGTGAAAATGCAAGAAACAGTAATCCTGAAGCAATTGGAACAATTGACAGAACAGCATCCGGCTACTTCATAAACTTCGATGATTCCTCTGAAGGCTTCAGTGAATCAAAGACACAGCCATCATCAAAAACCTTTAAAGATAAAGCTAAAGAACTTTTGAAACAACTGAAAGAAACATATCTGATTTCCCCATGGATTGAATTTTGGGTGGGTTTTGGTGCATTTATCCTCATACTTTGGCTCATCATGATACTAACTTTGGGACGCTTCATTGAGGGAAAATATGCAAAAATGGACACAGCAAGTCAGAAAATCAACTTGATCCTCAAACCACACACATCTTCACACATCGAGAAAAGAGAACTTTCTTCAGTCAACTTCACAGCCAATCCGATACCGGGTGGGGTAGCCTGGGACAACACTGACTATGAAATTTATGGTCCGGTCGAAATCCTGAAATATCCACACCAAATTAAGATCTCCTTGAGTGACTTTGTAAAACCAAGCTCATTTGCTGATGATTGGGACTTCGAAAGCATTAATAATATGATGTCTGACTTAGTAATGTCTGCTAAATTTACCAAACATGATTATTTGCAGGGTTCTACAAATTATGATAGCATGTACTGTTATAACCACTATGGTAACCATTTTTTACATAGATCTGCACAACCTAGAAATGTTTTAAATTATAATCAATGGGAACATTGTGCAACCCCTCCAAAAGGAAGCTCAAGGACCTTCTATGACAAATATTCATACTTTTCAGGTTTTAACACAAGTAATTCTGAAGCATTCTATTTTAAATTGTCAAACAAGACAGGGACAAAGACCATGATAACCAACACAAAATTGATATATTCAGACTCATTTTTTGAACAAATGAATACTTTTGGTTTTGATTATTGGGACAAAAATGTTGAATTGAAAAGTGTTTGGGGTACAAAAGAATGGCAAATGCAGGGTCTAGAATCTTTGTTTAGAGCCTGCATGATCCCAGATCAAATGATATTTTTAAATGACACTGTTCAACAAACTACCTGTCTTGGCCTAGCCAAAATCAAAGACTTAAATAAACCGTCTATTCCAAAGCCAACAATGCTCAGCAATAGCTCTACAGATGAAGAGATAGACGTAAATTATGTATTAAACCAAAACAGAACACATCCTGATTGGAAACAATGGTTGATCTGGCCCACAGATACTAATAACTGTCAAGACAGATTCCTGAATAAAACACAGGGGTTCAAAATGACCAGGCCAGACCCTAGATATCCTCAAAGACATCACCCAGGGATAATAACAACCTACAGTGTGGGCAAATTATGCCTTCAATGGCTACAAACTTCCACACTGGCAGAAATTAAACAACACCTAACTTTACTTACTGATGGTGCTGACTTGCGTGATTTCATTATGGGACCGCGCAAACAGCGTCAAAAACGTTTCATAGCAGCCTCTGTATATGCAGCATACAATGAGGCCTGGAAGGTTACTCAAATTGATACAGCAGAGAGAATACGGGAAGTTGACCGTATTAATTTGGAAAAATCACTTTCTGTAGTGGACAATGGGTTAATGACTCTGTCCTCCAGAATTTTTTCTTTGGACAGCATTGTGTCTTCAGCAATCGACATATTGTCGCAAGACTTACTGTTATTACAACACGGTCAGTCACAATTGCGCTCTATTGTACAGCTTGGCTGGACGTTACAAAATCTACGTACAGGCTATGTGCCTTGGCGTTTAATCAACACAACGTCACTATTCCAAATCTTTAACCTTACTGATAGACAAATCAGTATGGCACAAAAGGGTGCTGATTATACAATCTTGAGCATTGAAAAACTCGAAAGATTACCAGTGACAATGTCAGAACGACCTGTCAGTGAATGGATAATACATGGGATAATAAATATTCCAATCTCAACCTTCAGGTTTCAATACTGCCAAAAATATATACAGGCTGGCATATACTAGAAATTGGGAAAGGGGTACCTTAAAACAACATGGAACCTGCCCTATTCACATGCATGTGTCAGTAATAAAGGACAGAAAGTGTTTCTTAGTGGCAACAATTGTGCGATGTCACTAAGTGGCACACTTCTGTGTAACGGAATTAGTTTGCATGGAGCCTGTGAAGGGAATTCATACAACCTTTCATGTCACCAGCAAGGCGCACCTGCAACAGAAATAGAACCATTCTTTCAAAGACTCTATAATGGGAGTTACATTCTAATTGTAGACCGCAGATGTTGTAGTCTTATGCCCGGGACTCCTTATCTAGTAACTACGTCTGCGAAGGTCAAGTGCTGTGGACGATCATTGTTCCCCAGCTCCTTTCCAGACAGGGAGGCAAGGGCATGGCCCAATTTGAAAATTACTTCTATTCGAATAGATACTTTAAGCAGAATGAAAACAGTGCTTCTTCAGACGCCTACAAGGCTCACGTCATCAAAAGAAACGTATGATCTACAAGTCGCAAGGACGACTGCAGAGATACATTCATTGTTATCAACTAATTCCCCCATACATTTCGCGGAAATTCTAAACGAAATCTTAAATATTTCTGATACCAATGGGGTCTCAAAGGTATTTAAGACAGTATTTTCGATGGCATTAACACCATTCAAAGCCATACTGGGTATTTTTCCAGATTTCGTCCATTCGATTTTTGGCGGACTTCCCCTGATCTTGGGACTAATTGCAGGAATCCTATTCTTAGTCCTTATTTTTCGTTATGGCAACCCATGTCACAGACAAAACTCTTGCGACAAGGGAAGAAACAATCCTAGCCATTGGATACCGGGACCGGATATCAAAAATCCTGGGACTCTCCCGGCTTAGAGACCTGAACATGACTTGGTTTCTATCATTTCGACCAATGTGGCAAAGATGTGTTTTACCTGTATTAAGGTGTCTGCTATGCGGAGAAGAATGCGTGTTAGACACCTGTCTGACGCTACAATCGGATGCGCCAATGGATGCAGAAACATTGTTGAGCCCGATCAAGGTTCATGCTTTGTGCTGCCCTCAAAGGCTACCAATCCTGATGACGGCATTCGTGGAAGCTTCACCACTACGATTGATGGGTAGTGAAGTTCAAGATGAAAGCAGCATCGATCAGGTACGACCTTCTGTCAGCAATGCGAATCAGAATGTCAATGGAGACAATCATGCGCACGAATGCATGATTACACCTATATCCGAGTTAGTGGAACTTTCCAAGGAAGCTGTTGACAGTTTTTTCGAAAGCCTAAATGATATGATGTTCTCGCCAGAACAGAAATAGAGACTTTTGAACAAGCTCGCACACGGCGTTCCCTGAATTCGGCCTTCAACTTTAAAAATAAAGTCACATGAACAATTTTCCCTCCAGTTCACGGACAGCAATTTTTCAGCAGCCCCAGAATATTTTTGCATATTTTTCGGGAGACTATCTTCTGCTTAAAGTAAGAACTATTCTTAGAGAACTAAGGTTTCTAAATTTTAGATAGCTTATAGACATTAGCTGCCCGCTGGTATGTTCATTGTTATTATATTCTGTGATGGAATGGTCTCGAACTTTTCTTCTGTATTAAGAGCCATTTCATGTGTAATTCTCATATACAAAATAGCAATAATGTATACAAATGCGATTACTTTGGCATTATTCTACAGCTTGAGTGCATACAATACATATGACTGCAATTTTTCCGTATATTTGAAAATTTCAAAATGCATTTATGTATTTTGGGGTGGTAAGGTATACACTATACTCTATAGTATGTTGTACTATGTTATACTATGCATAGATTAGTAAATATGACCATAGTTAGCGTGGAGTGGGTGTGATGTATTCCTATAGGTTCTGAATCGATCCCCCTATTCCTGACCCTATTCTGGTTAAACAAACCAACAAGTTAACTAGCAGTCAGCCCATGAGGCAGAAAACCCCCATGATGCAGATACCGTTATCTGACGCAGTCACACTACGGCACAGGAACGTGTTATCTGATTAGGTCATAACGCTTGCGATCTAATTAGACAAGCGATATTCCTCCAGCCCCTGATAAGGCATACGGAGTTCTCATAACAAATCAAACCTATGACAACCTGGGCAAAACCCTGCGGCCATTGTTTTGATTTCACCGAGAACTTCAGTAAAAGAATGTGCTAACGAGCAAGTCGTATGACATCCTTATTGACGTATCTATGTCCATCCTTACGTCAATCTCGGCACCTTAAAGGTATAAATATTACCGATATTGCCCTATGCAAACACACGCGTGGTGACGAGACGGAACAGCCATACTTGCCGAAGCGAAGAGCAGAGCAGAACCCGCTGGCGCAGCCCCGCCTTTCTGACGCGCTGAGAGAAGCTGCTTTCTCCTGCCGAGAAATCCAGCACCGGCGTTTCTGGGTAGCCCTCGCAGGCAGCCTGGAATATCGAGACCAGAGACGAGAGATACCATCCCTCATTCAACCTAGATTCCAGGTACAGAACTGAATAACCCCTCACAGAGAATTCTTTAGTTATTCACTTGGCAAAAACAAACTTAACTTAAACTGTGACTTTCTATTCCCGCCCACGTATTAGACTTAGGTCAGGTACACGGGGTAGGCGTATTTAGAAACACCAGTTGAGTACGTTTAGTCAAATGTATATGTGTATGTAATATATTTTATTCATTTTAAACATCTTATGGCTTAGAAACCATATCAATGTTTTTACAGTATTATTTTATACTATTGCTTTTAATGTATGCACTTTACTTAACTATAAGTATTGCAATAATATCGATCCATTTCTCTTGTATGAGAAAAGAGACTGATCAATAAATAACACCTTTTTATTGAACACGCCCGTCTCTTCCTTTTCTCTACAATCTGATGAGACTAAGAATGCACGTACTGACTGAGTAAAATAAATTGCCTTTTGTTCACACGACTCTCGAGATATACTCTTGATTAGGGGAGAGCAAAGTTGTCATGTTCTATGGTTGTCAGAAACTAAATCCCTTCTTGTCTAATCAGGGAAGTTAAGTCCTCCTTGAACATTCGAGAAAGTTTCTAGTGAACTCTGAGCTAAGCTGGCAAACCCAAAACTTTAAGTCTAGTATCGACAGTAGTAGACCTAGTTAACGTCTGGTCTAGGCCTCTACTGCTGTAGGTATTATTCCAATGCGCAGAGCCTATTGGGATGATAGGAACTACACTACAATGCGTCATACATTAAATTTGATGCATCAGGTATGTCGCAAGGAGTGCGCACTGAGAAGTGACGCATAGCTGCTTTCTAGCAGCGATGCATCATTTCTCATAAATGAGGCCCCTGTACTTCTTAGGAATCCTATGAAACATTTACTGGCAGAGTACCTGCACTTTTCAGGAGCTACCACATACTCTCTATAATGAGTAAACACACTTCTATATTTCCATTTAAAGCACTGGGTAAAGCAGGTGGGCAAGAGAACTTTACAGAAGAGAGGGGAACAGGACTGAGTAGAAGAGAGGTGGAGAGATTACTGATCTATAAATGGGAAACAAGAAGCATGAGAAGCAGTGAGATAAAGTGTGTTCGAGAAGAAGAGAATTCTGTTTGTGCACGTGCTTGAAAGATGGTGAAGAGAGATAAGAGAAAGAGAAGAGAGGCCATGTGTCTCACTGGCTGCACTTCCCAGGGGTATGCTAGTGATGTGCATTAACTTTATGTGATGCAAGCTCTGCAGCTGGGTCGATACATGATATGCATACCTGTGTATCTGTGGTGAGTATTGGTAGAGGCTGGCTGAGTGCTTTCATATAGCACTTCACTTTCATTTTTCTATGCACTATCTATACATATACCACTTCTACTCAATGTAAAAGTACTCAATATTTCTATCCCAGAAGCATAACTTAGTTTTGCCTTTCCTAGAACACTTCACTTACGGGTCAAAGCAGATGTCAGCAGCAGTCACAACTCATTGACTTTCTCTGACTACCTTTATGTCATCTTTTGTTTTACTCTCTATCTTTCTTTCTCTGCCTCACCTGTCTTTCTGTCTCAGATATCTCCATTTACCTGACCCCAGCTCTTCTACCTCACCTATTTTCTTCATTCTTAATGTTTGTTGTCTTCCCTCTATCTACACTGATCTCTACACCTCCTCATGCTTATTCCTCAATCTCTATTTAAGTTCTTTATACCATATTTCTGTCTCCCTCTCTATTTCAAATACACCTCTCAGTATCTCTCCTCTCTTTACCTCTCACTATTTCTCCGACTGTATGTGCCAACTCCACACCTCTTCCTCTCTACACAGTGTCTACCTCACCTTTCTCAGCACCTCACAAATGTTTTCCATCTCACTGCCCCATCTACCTTCTTTGTCTACTTTATATCTCTCTCTACCACAACTATTAATTTACCTCACAACTCTGTCTGTCTCACTTCCACCCTTTTCACCCTTTGTTGACCTTATTATTCTCTTCCTCACTCCTTTCTCTCTACTTCACATCTCATACATTACTTCATCTTTCTCCTCTACATTTCACTCTCTCACTGCTCAGCCTCTAAATTTCCCTCATACTGTGATCGCTATCTCACCTCACTTCTCAACTTCTTTCTACCTCTGTTTCCTTTAAATCACCTCTCACAAACATACTTCTTTATTACCATCTATTTCTCAACATCTAGCCCTCTCTTTAAACTACCATTGCCTTTTGTCTCTCTTACCTTTTAACACACGTCCTCCGCCTTTTTCTTTTTATATCTCTCTACTTAACCTCTCAGGCTCTTCCTCTTCCTTTCCCTCCCACTCTTACTCTGTGTTAATCTCCCCTCTCTTTCTCAACTTTACTTCTGAATCTATACTTTATATCTTTTCTCTACAAATGATGTCTTTTTCTAATGTTCCATCCTCTCAGTCTGCCTTTCTATCTACCTCAATGTCCACTGCAGTTAATCCATCTTTCTGTTCACTACTTTTCCTTTTGCTCCTCTCTCTAACTCACTGCTGTCTCTGGCGTTCCTCTATACTTCTGTCTTATCTTTTGGCCTGTGTAATTCTACAGCTCTCTGTCGCTAGAACTAATGAAACCCTCTTCCCACATTACCTTTCTCTCTAATCACCCCTCTTAAACCACCCCCTTCTCTTGACATTTCATTATCTCAACCTCTAGTTCTCTCTACATATCTACTTCTATGCCTGACTCCAGAACCTTACCTTCCACTCTATCTCCTTTTTTCTATCTCCCTCTTCCCATTTCTACCTCTCCATAAAGTTTTAGTCACCTCACCATTCTCCTTTTACCTTATGTGTCTCCATATCTCACCTATCTCTTCACATCATCTCCGTCTCTACCTCCCTTCTCCCTCTAATTTACATCTCACTGTATCATTCTCTTTATCTCATTGTCCTTTCTATTTTGCTTACTCAGCACAGCTGGAGACCACTGTCTGGCCAGAGAAACAAAGGAGAGACAAGGCAGGGGAAAAGAATTCATCAGAAAATAATTTTATATCGCCCGATAAAATAGTGCAAATCCTCAGAGAAATGCTTTGCTTTTCACTATTGTAGCAAGAGAGCCAGTGGTGAAGAGGGATTTATTCATTCTTATAAATATGAAGCAATGAAGCTACAAACTCAAGCACTATGTGAAAATGTTTCTAAAGTGGGCATTGGTCCTCTAAGCCCCCACTAAGTCACCTATACTGTGCCTTTCCTGCAATTATAGGAACCAGCTTGTTAGAAACTGATCTGTACATAAAATATTGTTTTTGCATGAAAAAATATTTCGATCCAAATGCAAAAAGAAATGGCTTTATTAATACTTGTTCAAATGTTTATTTTGGCAATATTTGGCTGGCAGGCACTGGGCAGCTTTAGGTTTTGGCACTTTTTGCGTGCTCCCTTTTCTGAAAGGTTAATATATAATTCAGTGCCGTTTGAGATTATGAAGGTTTACATTAGTTGAAATGGGTTGAAAATTCACAGCTGTTCTGAAAAGGACCCGCCAAAAAGGTCTTACCTCACGCCTCTGCCTATGCCTCACCACTCTCTACTTTCTTCACCCCTTCTCTACCTCACCACTAATTTCCTCATCTCTCTCTGCTTTACTTCTCATACATTACATCACCTTTCTGTCTCACTACACTTCTCTACTTCAGTCTACCTCTATTCCCTTTATGTCACCTCTCTCACAACCTTAATGGCACTGAAAACAGCAGGCCTAGGGTGTTTGTGCCTCAAGGCTCTGACCACGCTTCCTTCTCAACCAGCCAGCAAGGTGGAGTTTCTGGGAAAGGGGGGGAACAGTGATAATGAAAGATTACATTCCTGCCTTTTCATTTTATTTCCATGTCCACTTTTGCCAGTTGAAGAAGATAAAAGCAACTGAATTATTCAGTTACCAGCAGCATCAAAGCAAAAGGTTGCAGCAGGAGGACAAAGCAAAGAGTTAACCAGCCCAAAGGTGGACAGGAGCGTCTGCTTCAACAGACTGCTTGTCAAGCTCCCTGTGCCCCAGCCATCTCCTGCTCTCCCTTGGAGGACGGAATCATGGCCTACTCCAAGACCTTCTGTGGCCCAGGCCCTTCCTGAAGCCCCGGCAGAAGGCCATCCAAAACCATTCAGGATCACCCAGCCCTGTGTTATCTGTACCTCTGCCAAACCAGGAAGACCTCAGGGCTAGAACACCACACATTTTCACCCAAGAATGGACCAACACACACTGACCTAAACTCTTCCATCTTAGCTTTCTACTAGGTTTCTGTGATAATCAGAGTCCAGAACATAGTTGGTTGGGACAGTTATCTCACTTCATTTTACAAGGCATTGACAATGCAATTAAGCATTCAGTTTTCAAAGCTGCAGTGTTTCTAGTCTTTGGCCAATGTTCAAGACCCATATAAGCTTTAAAATACTTCATTTACCACACACTCTTGCAAAAATGCCTTGATATCAATCTAGTGGTATGTCATGAACGAATGTAATCTGCGAATGTGGGTCACTATTTTTGTGGTGCCCAGGCCTATTTTCAATCTCAAGCTGATCCTGCATGATACAGAGGGACATTTTTAGTCATCGCATTCTGAGACTTGACATTTAATGCTAGAATTACCACTTTGCCAAAATATGCTGGTTGTGAACTCTGGTTCTTACCACTGGAACCATTCACACCCCAGTTGTTGTGTAATGAGCAAGATGAAAACTATGGAACCAGAAACATTTTTTTTTATTAATCTTTGCTTCCCCTTGTGAATAATTGTATCCTCTTAGTTAATCCCTTTCTGAATATATTTCCCTGCGCTCCTTTTTAACAGAGATAGGAAAATTCATACTAAATACTGGTAGTAAGTATGTGGTAAAGAAAACAGTACTGTATTTACTAAAACATTAAAAAAAAATTGCATTAGCAAAGGCACGAGGCTGGGAGCTAAAGCCTGATTGATTGGCTTGTTTGGTCTGGTGCTAGCCAAAACCTTTTCATTTTACTACAGTTATCCACATAACAAAGTTAGCTATGTTTTTTTTAACCAGACTTTATCCATTAGTCTTTTGTTGTGTCATTCACATTTTTCTTCCACCGACTCATCATCCATGTTATTATTTCACCCACTCCTGCATGAATCATGAGGCAATGCAGACACAAAATAGTTCTCTTCAATACCAAGGGACTACTATGGCACTGTGTGCATGAATCATAAGGCAATGGGTCAGCCATTTTCATCCTCTGGCACATGCAGACACAAAATAGTTCTCCTCAATACCAAGGGACTACTATGGCACTGTGTGCATGAATCACGAGGCAATGGGTCAGTCATTTTCATCCTCTGGCTGACTTCACTATGAGTTATCACATGCTGCCCTTTCACAAGGGGTACATGCAGACACAAAATAGTTCTCTTCAATACCAAGGGACTACTATGGCACTGTGTGCAAATTTGAGACCACAAACTAATTTTGCCTGTAGCCAAAGATTTTGTTTTAGATTAATAAGGGCCAGGCAGCTTCCCCAATTATAATGTTTTGCAAAAACCAAGACATAATGAAACAAGAATTGCCAAAGTCGGAAGGATGGCACCCAATGCCAAACTTATTGGCTTTGCCAATACTTCTCTTATGTCATGTTTTTTTAAATACAATTGTGAACTTTTATTGTTTAGCCAAAGCACTGTTTTAGAACAAACTTGTGGGGTTCTCTGGTGCAAAACAATTAAGGACTTACCTTAGGCTGTTTGTTTTGATTATTACATCCACTCTGTTGACCTGAGTCAGGATTGAAGCTCCCCTTATATTTTAATAAAAAAGATATTTCTAATCTTCAAGGGAGGATTGGCTCGTTTATCTGGGCGAACAAGTCCCCCCGAATTGCCTGGCGGAAATTAAGAAGGGGTTTAAAAGTGGGCGGACTGGCTTTTTTCCCGGATTTACTTTTTTATTGTTATGCTTTCCAATTTAAGAACTTTAGACTCCTGACAAATAGACTAGATTCTTCTTCACACGGAAGACTTTTTCATGCCATGCTATCAGACCCGCCACAAGGGCGGGAGTTTTTTCTATATAAATTTGGGGACCCGAAGTTTTTTAAAAAGGTTAGACTGAAGCTTCTTGGGACAGCACTCAACACCTGGAGGGCAATATGTAGAATTCTTAACATACCCTATTATCACCCCCAAGCTCCCATTTGGGACTCCCCAGGTACACCAGACTGCTTGTTAGATCGACTGGCTCTTCCTCTGAGAGCTGCAGGATTAAATAAATGGGGAGATCTAACCAATGACTCGAAACTACTAAGCTGGGAATCTATTTTAAATCTAACAGAGGGTTCTATTTCCAGGTTTAAGTTTTACCAATTATCTTCCTGGTAGGGCAGTCAAAGTTGGGTCAACGAGGATGATATCCCAATTTTGGGACTCATTAGTAGGGCGACTGGGAAGAAAGGGGAGGTTTCACTTTGGTATAATGCACTGCTGGGGGCAAAAGATGAACTAGAAGGGGACATCACTAAGCTCTGGGCTAATGCCATTATCCAAGACCCGGTAGAGTTGATGAAGATCTGGATAGACTCTTTCACAATTTCCCAAAAGACTATAAAACCATCCAATCTTAGGAGATATCACCTATTTACAACCCACAGGGCCTATTGGACTCCAACTAAACTATCAAGGATTTCAGCAGAAGAATATGTCTGTCCCAGATGTAGGTCACCAGATGCAGACGATATACATATGTTTGTAGACTGTCATGAAATTGTCAACTACTGGAATCAGGTCATTGGGTTTCTAGAAGAGGTCCTATCAATACCAGTTGTAAAATCCCCTAGGTTAATATTTTTCGGCCTCCCTATCGAATATGGGGTTAGCAACAGTATTTCACAGTTTATTTTCTACGTTATTGTTATTGCCAGAAGAGAAATTTGTAGGGAGTGGAAATCGGCCGGTCCTCCTCGATTTGCAAACTGTCTCAAGAACATTATGGCCGTCAGTCGTTTTGACCAACTATGTGGAGGAGAGAGTGCGGCAAATGTATGGTCCCAACTTATAGCATGGTCTGAGAGATAACGGACAAGGTATACAATAATGTCCAATGATTATGCCAGAGGTTCGTGGTCCGGTCCTCCCATGGGTTTCGATACATTACGCAAGGGAGTGGGACTAGGTATCGACCTACCTCTGGGCGATCTTCGATGGCTATACACGGCAGCCAGGGCGTCAACAGTTATTCCGTGGTTAAGGCCAGGAGATAAGCCCATCTAGAGTAGACAATATCTGGTGGCATTTATGAGGACAAAAAAAAAAAAAAAAAGGATTGAAGCTCTGTTAAAATGTAATACAATATATCAGGAAGCCAAAGTTCTAATCTAACATGTTTAATGCAAACAAAAAGCATCACAGCAAATAACCAAGATACAATTCAAGACATCCTTGAAATTGAGATGCAGTACATGAACATACTGCTGACTTAATTAATTTATCAAAGTCACACTTCTGGTTGCCAATATTGAAAGCAAGACTATTCTTTAGTACAAACTACAGAAAGTGTACAAATGCACTACTCAAATGAAATGACTTCTAGGCCTACTAAAGTCAGGACATTAAGTAAGCATATTGAGGCTAAAGTCCACTTCAAATTAATAGGTAAACAACAACCATATTTGGTTAGAAAATATATCAGCGCACATAGTGGTATACGGGTGCAAGTGAAGATTGACGTTAAAGCAATAGGAATACAAGATTTTGTTTTCACCGCTCCCATAACTGGGAGTTATCAGCTACACACTTACTAAGGTGTCATTGCTTGACTCAGGCCTAGTGTATCCATGTAGCACACACTCACACACTTATTTGGCTTTAAGGATTCTTTTAAAGAACAGGAGATGCATCTACTGCCCAAAGAAAGCCTAAGCCCATCAACATGTGACTTTTAAATGATAGGTTAAGAAATTCTTCCCAACCTTTGTAATCATATCTTTGGCTAAGACACTAAGGGCTAGATGTAGGTAATTCCCAAATACCGATTCCTTATTACCGAATTGGTATTAAGGAATCTGTATTTGTGATGTAGGTAAATTTTCAGTAAAAAATACCGATTCGGTATAATTCGGTAATAATTAGCGATTTCATAGAAATCGGTAAAAATATTACCGAAAACCCATTACCGAATCGGTATTACCGATTTGGTAAATACGGAATCGGTAATTCAAAAAATCTGTTGTTGTCGAATCAGCCAATCCTGAGCAAGCACATGACTCCCAACCAGGAAGTGGCCACACCCATGCAAGTGCACTCAATCTGTAGCTGTTGGAGAGACAGGGAGCAGGAGCAACAGCAGAGGAGCTGCACAGCCAACACCCAGTTCACACAGAGGAACTGCACCATGGCCACACCTGAGAAAGGGAAGGATGCTGCTGGGAGGAAAAGAAAGCACACGTTTAGTGAAAGGGAGTTGGAGGTCCTCATTGAGGAAGTTGTGAAAGACCATGACCAGCTCTTTGGGAATAGATCACTAAACGTCCCTGAGTCCCAGAAAAGAAGCATTTGGATGGCAATCCAGGAAAAGATAAATTCAATTGGGGTCACACATTGCACAACTGAGGACTTGAAAAAGCGATGGTACGACCTGAGGGCACGTGCCAAGGAGAGGATGACTGAGCGACAAAAACAAGTGGGGAAAACAGGTGGGGGAAGCTCCACAGCGCCTGCTCCTACTGCCCTAGACCAACTGATAGAATCCACCCTTCAGCCAGAGAGCGTCAGTGGCATCAGGGATGTGGATAGCTCTGCTACACCATCCAACAGACAAGGTAAGTCGAATTTACTGCATGCTGTCTCGCCTCCCTAACCCCAATCCCCCTGCAACAATCCCACTCCAGACCATGTTTCATGTAAGATCAGCAATGCATCATGGGAAATGTAGTCCCTATCAATGGGTAGCAAATTCACCACTCCCCAATAAGCATAGGCAAGTCATACACATCAATAGATGAGATAGGCGAGGACAGACAGCTAGGATGTTATTTGTTAAATTTATTTGCACACCGTTGCTGCAAGAAAAGTGAGTAATAGTACATTCTGTATCCACAGGCGGAACAGCGCCACAGGCTGCAGAGGGGGAGACTGCTGATGCCCCCAGGGAGGAACACAGAAGTGAGGAGGAAGTCCTGTCACCTCCAGACAATGCACCAACAACTCCACCACCACCACCACGACAGACAAAGCGATACACAGTGGCTCCACTCCAGGAGATAGATGCCACAGAGGAGGACAGGCAGGAAGCCCAACAGACAACACCGGGCGAAGACACACAGCCATCTAGGGCACAGTCCCCCGTGGTGGAAAGCATCACAGGTGCCCTTAGACGGCGACAGAGGTCACAGAGTCCTGATGTTGAAGGATCGAGTGTCTTCTCAGGACTGGAGGGCCAAATGCTGAAAGTCCAGCTCCTGCAGGGGAAGACAATGAGGGCCATTCAGAGACAGATGGTGGCTAACAACAGGAAGGTGGATGATGTGAAGGAGACCATCTACTGCCTCAACAATACTGTGGCGGAGGGACTGAGGGAGGTATCAGAGGCAGTGTGGCAGTTAAGTGGTAGAATGGATGGGGAGCGCGCTGCAAGGCGGAGAGACAGGAAGGTATTTGCAGGCTTCATGAAGTCCGTGAACAGACTGTGCAATGCGACCCACGTGCTGAGTAGGATATCTGTGGCCATGCAACTTGAGATGGCAAAGTGCAGCCGTGAGGTTACCCAGGGCCTGGTCACAGTCATCAGTGCCGTAGAGGTCATGCAGACAAACCTGATTGCTGCCACTGGTACAGGGGATATGGAGGAGAGTGAGGAGGCAAGCAGTCGTAGCACTGAAACCCCCTCTTGCTAGAGAAGAGGAGGAGGCGCAGTGTGAGGCATGGCTCTGCTGCAGGACACAGTGCTGCTGAGGACAGTGTGCATGCAGGACGCAGCACTGGTGTGCGGGGGCGCAGGAGAAAGGCACGGCCCTCCAGGCACAATCTGCTGTGGGTGACGTAACCCTTTCGGACACATAGCTGGTGTCATGGTGTGCTGGACAATTGCCTGTTGTAAGGTAAATAAGGAATCTGTAACTGGTTTCCCTTATTTTTACCGATTCCTTATTACCGATGCCGATCTGTAATACCTACATCGTACAAGGCTAAATACCTGTCGGTAACGCTGAAATTTACCGAATTTCGGCATTACAGACCGGTATTTAGCCACCTACATCTAGCCCTAAGATTTCAAATCAGCTGGCTATTTTAACTCCATGAACATGATACAGCTACCTCAATGGCCACTTATAGTGTAGTAAGTACAAGCTAAATATCTAACCTTAGTTCAGTCGGGGAATATGTGCTAAACAACTTACAGACTTGTGGGATGAAGATACAGCAGGCATTTATCCGAAAAATGTCTACTAGAAGACAAAGGGAACTTATCTCCACCTGCCATAAGACATATGAAGGATGCACAATAGATTCAGGTAGCAACGAATATTTAGGCACACTTGTAGGAGTTATACCACCAGAATCAACAACACATATAAGATGCCCACAATCATGCATGCTTCAATTGCTTCAGTTGGGCTACAGACTTCCAGAACTCAAGGGGTTTTACAGATTGTTTGGAGCAGACAGAGTTCTGCTATACATTATTTCCTTACTGATGATTGTCCTGATTTGCTATTAATCACTGAATCATGGCTCAAGGATGCCTCAGTGTTGATTTTGTGTCTTGCCATCTTGAATAGCTAAGTAAAAATCCAGATGAACTAGGTAAATGTCAAGGGGGAGTAGTATTAAAGATGACAAAGCTGACTCACTGCAGTCCTTTAGATGTTGCAAGTCAATCTTCTTCATTTAATGATTTAGGCCTCAATTACTGTTTTAAATCTGATATGGTAGTAAAGGGAGTGACAGGCATCATCAAAATTGAGTCCTGTGGTAACTTGCCACGCCACCTATTAAAAACAGTTGGCATCTCAAAGTGGCAGACCAGGTGTGAAATGAGGAATTAACAGGGGCATTGGGAATAGAATCAACAATTCCTCTAACAATTGCTCATTTCTCATTGGACTGTCAGGATCAAACTCATGATCGGGTGGTACCTATGCACCTTTATATTCAATAAAAAAATACTTTATTTGGACAATAAAGTCTGTCAAAGTGCCTAAACAAATAACCTTAACATAATGGTTATTATCACAATTTTTCAAGGATCTCCATAATTAAATAAATAGCTCATAATTCATCATCAAAACACACTGGTAAAAACAGGTACAATACATTTCAATGTAAGGTTAATAACTCACTTAAAAAGCCTTCTATTCAAAAGAGAAGCAATAGTGTCAAAGCATTACAAGATAAAAATGCAATATTTAGAAATCCTCCACTTCTTCGTTTTCGGATTCAGAGTTTATTTTTAGTTGCTTCTCCATGCATCCTAAATTTTTTACCAGTTTTGTGATCACTTGTGGCTGCTCATTGTTCAATAGAAAACTAACAGCGGATGGTAATGTCTGTGTCCCCTACTTGATCCATAGGAGCCTGAGGAATCTTCTGCACTCAACCGATAGTAAGGGATATACACAGAGCAGATGTGTTATTGACTCCTGAGATAGGTTACACAGCCGACAAATTGTTAACCCTGATTTGTCCACCCAAGGTGGAGACAGATCTGTAGATGCAAAAGTCCCCATCCGAAGTTGCAGAGATGTCTTCTTATGGTAGGTGGAGAATGGTTCCTTAATGTGTGTTTACAAGCCTTTTCTGTCGTAACTACAGAGGACCAGGTGAGAGTGTTTTCTTTTAGAAAATGCTCTTTGATCTGATTTCCATGATTAAGATTTTACATTTCTGTCAAGACTGTTTTGAACTGTAAATGAAGTCATTTTAAGTTAGCTCCCTTGATAGACTCTGAATCAGGGCTACGGCTAGGGCTTGCGACCAGATGTTTGTATGTTTTGTGCTGTCAAATCCTGTGACTTCCAGTGAGATGAGATGTTTTAATGATCTTCGCACAGCGGATCTTGTAGAGTGCAGGTATTTTATTGTGCTGGCTATTTGTACAAACGTTTGATCCTGTAGTGAGAATTCCAGCCTAATTTGTGCTGGCAAGGTGTTATCTGGCAGTTCGAATAAAGATCTGAACACTGCGCTCTGTGCCCTATTCAAAAAGGATCACAATTTTCCCGGGTAAGCCTTTGAGCCATATGACAGTGCTGGTACCAGTTTTGTAGTAACAATTTTCAACAGTGCCTCGAAAGAGAACTTATTGGATATTGTCCGAAAAGCACCTTGCAACAAGGCTAATTTTGTTTTTAGTGAGTTCAAGTGTAGTAAATGACCTACTTTGTTATCCAACCAACAACCCAGATATTTATATTGATTTGCGATGGTCAAGCGATTGTTATCAAGGTGCCAGTTAGGTTTTTTTCTCTTTTTCAGACCAAAAATAACTATGTTTGTTTTTTCAGAGTTGATCTGCATGTCATTTGCCTGGCAGTGTGTAGCTAGCGCGTCCAACAATCTTTGAAGACCCACTGGCGTCTGACTGAGCAAGACAACGTTGTCCGCGTACAGCAAAGAAGAGATGTGTTGATTCGCCAGTTTGAGAGCATGACTGTTAACTTAATTTAATGCAGGAACCAGGTCACAGATATACCAATTAAAAAGGGTTGGTGCTAAAATGCACCCATGTTTGACACATTGTTCCATGTTAATTTTGTCTGTAGCTGCCGTGCGGCCTCCTAGTTTTACTCTTGCCCATGTGTTGGAATAAAGCAGTATAATGCATTGCAGTAAAGGTTCTGGGATTTTCCTGGCTCTAAGTTTGGTCCACAGTAAGTGACGGTTAACGCGGTCAAAAGCTTTACTGTAGTCAATGCAGCAACAAAATAGCTGTTCTTCTTTCTGGATTTGTTGGGTTGCGAGCATCCTTATGGCCACCAGATTATCTATGGTGCCCGCTTGCATTCTGAACCCAGTTTGATTGAAGCATAGCAGGTTGTTTGACATTGCCCAGTCTTGTAAGTGCTCGAGTAATAGTGAGGCAAAATACTTTGCTTCAATGTCCATTAATGCAATATATCTGTGTTAGATCTGTCTGACTTTTTGCGTAGACCCTCCATTTATTATTTATTTTGTCCCCTTTTTGCAACTCATGCCCTTATTAATTTTTGTGTCCACTAGATTTTTCAAGGTGTTGGTCTAGGGGATAGGTGTTCTTTCGCCCTCATAGTTTTTCACCTCAGGCCTAGAGGCCTTTCCTGACAGGAATTTCTTTGGAGGCACAAAATGGTGGCTACCAACTGTCACCACTGACAAACCTAGAACCTATCCCATAGGATAGAGTAGGGCATTCCAGAACCTTCTGGCCCCTTCTGGACCTCTGAGGGTCAGCCTATAAAAGGCGGAATGTTGGTCAGCCATTTTGTCTTGCCAGTGAGGAACAGCTAGAGTGAAGGCTGAGGTCTGGTGGGGGTAGGGTCCTTAAGGGTGGACTGCTCTACAAGGGTTGCCCTCTGTCTGGGTTCACCCCCCCCCGTTCCTGTTGTCCTAGCCAAGTTAGTTCTGTCCTGCTGACCCTGGTCAGAGAGGTGCCCAAGTTAGGTGAAGGGGTTAATCCCAGTGATCTGTGGAGCGGAGGAGGTCCCTGCAGTGGGAATCAAACTAGGAGTTCGCCTGTGCACCTATATCTGTCCAGTAAGGAGGGTTAGGGGATTGTTGCTGAAACTGGAGATCTGGGGTCTCTAACGTGAAGGATTCCCCCCTTTTCACCCCTTCTCTCTGGTGAGAAGTAAGCTCCTGACCTGCATGACACTGAGACTCACTTATTGGTGCCTGGACCTGCAGCGCGTGACAAACCTCCCCACTCGTGAGGAAGAGGAGTGAGGAGTTAGGGTCTATTGGGCCTGAGCATTTCCCTCTGTTTCTGCTGTGAGCGGGACCCCTGGGGCGCCGAACGCGCTTGTGTCAGCGCCACCGAAGGATAGAGAAAAGGGGGCAAGTTGTGTGGTACTCAGCGCCACTGCGCATATTCCCAACTGAGCTGGGTAGTCGCCACAGGAGGGGCCTAGGACCGAGCAGGCCCGCTGCGGAGTCACTACTCCGTGTGAAGTAGACGGAGCAATCTCTTTGGCCGGACCACTCATTTCCCGCGCATGCGCGAATGCGCCAACGAGGAGGAACGGCCGACAGCCACTGGTGAGGAGAGGGAGCAGCTCCGTCGAGCGGCTGGCTCCCCGCCTAAGTGCCGAGATTACACCTAGAAGGGCCTCCGCTCCTCTGTGAGGAGAGGGAGCGGGGAGGCCCGATTTTGGTAGGAGAACGCCCCTTGAGCGAGGGGGGGTGTCGGAGGATCACGCTTGCAAGCACACATCTTCAAGTAAGCCGGGAGCCTAAGGGGTGGAGAAGGAGAGCCGGTTAGGCTCCGGATCATCTGACTTCCTTTACACCAAGTGGTGCAGCCCTGGTTGACTCCTGTATAGGACAAGGGGTAGAGGGACTGTTAACTAACCTCACATTGTTAAGCCTACAGCTTAAATGATCCTATAGTCCTCTTGAAGGGTGAAAGGTAACAGAGGTCCTAACCAGTCTATAGATACATTCTTTCCTAGCCTCTAGTGCCTAAAAATTGAGACAGCTTGTCCTGAGAAAGGGTGGGGCTGGTGAGGGGATCGATAACCTGGGCTGGGAAATGTTAACCTGTGCATGGCAATAGAGCAATTGGGGGAAGTGGTGGTTACCTGTTTAAGCCTTGATTACAAAAGAAGATTCAGAAAGGGGTTAAACAGAGTACAGTAAATGTTCATCTGGACTGTTGAAGTATGTAAATGTTTACCTGCTAGACGTGGTTAAGTAAAGAGGTTAAAGATGCTGGAATGTATTGAACTGTAAATTTTAAGACAAGAGAGCAAAGATTAGTTTTATAAACAAGCTCGTATTTTTCCAAACATTGGTGTAGCGTCATTTTTGGGTGATATTGTGTTGAATTACTGCGGGGTGGATTGCAACCTTTACACATGTGCCTCTATTGATAGTGTCTTACCCTACGCCAGGCTACCCAAGGTGACCTGACATATTTAGGTTCCAACAATCTGTAACTGTCTGGGGTAGAGATAGGGCCTTTTTTGTATATAGGGTGGAGAATAGAACCTTGCCAGGATGAGGGCACTGTGTGTTGCACTATACATCTCTTAAATACATTTTGCAATGTTTCAGACAAGAAATCTATATCCTGTTTAGAAATTGACGCCCGATGCCCTTCGGGCCTGGCGCACCGTCACCTCTGCTTTTTCGAATTAACATTGCGATTCTGCCCTCATGGATGGTTGTCGCGTATTGTAGGCTTGTGGATGCGATTGTTAATGCTGTGGTTTGTGTTAAATTATATTCGGTTGAGCCTGACGCTATGATGGTGTTAAAGGGAGAGGCTTTGATCGCGAGGTCACAGGCATTATCCATTTTTCAGCTGTAACATTGTTCCCATTTGTGGCACTGATCAATGAATCATTGTTCAATCTGTTTATGATCATCCAAAAGCGTCTTACATTTCTATGCCCACATGCCACAAACAATTCACACCGGATCCGTTCCTCATGGTCTCGTTTGGCTTGCCAGATCAGTTTTTTTATACTCTAAACACAGTGCTTCAACCTCACTAGCTAATTTAGGGTTTGCTTAACTTTTGAACGCACAGCACTTCTTGTTTAGTACCCTCTTTAACAACTGTAACTTCTTAGTGTGCCAGGGTTTAGAGGCCATTAGTTATAAGGAAACAGGGCCTAATTTGTTGGAGTTCATGAAGGCAATTATTGATTGTACTAGCTTTTCCCAGTCGCTGATGGCCTCGATTAATAGCAAACCCATATCAGCTCTGGTAGTTTTCCAGACATCATACTTTGTCGAGGCTTCTGCACTCCATTTGATCCTTCTCAGTGTGTGGTGGTTTTTAGTCCCTCTCACTGATAGTGATTGGTTCCTGTTGGTTGTGGTGGAGAAACCCCAAATCTGGGGCATTTGATCACTTTCACAGTGTAGCTTGATCTAATAAGTGTGAATACTATTGAAGAGGGTGACGGAGAAGAATGTATAGTCCAATACCGCTGACCTCTTTGGACAGTAATGCGTGGTACGTAGGCTAAGAAAAATTTCTTCTCAGAAAAAAATCAGAAGCCAGTCCACACACAAGCTCTTTAGAACTTTAGCTAACCCTGTTTCATTTTGTGAAAGAAATCAACTAGTCATGGCATCCTATGGTGAGTAGCGACGCATGATTATTTGGGTGACAAATTCAACAATCATCAGAAGTTAAAAAAAAGCTAGAAAATACAGAATTGGCAAAATTGATCAACCAGGTCCCTGAGAGTCTGGACGGGGAGAATGATGAGTTTACTTTTAAAAGAAATCCAGAGTTATATGAATTAAATTTTCAGTGGATTTAATTCTGCCAAATGCCCAGGATGTTCTGACTAACCAATAAGCTTTGATGTTAAATATTTGCACTGTTCATGGCCCAATTCTACATGAGTCATTTGCAAATGGTCCTTCTTTTATAGAGGAACATTTTAAGAAATCAGAACAACAATTCTCATTAAGCAAATTATCTCTTGATTCTCATGAACATAAATATTTCAGTTCCAACTTTAACATTTAATTCTTACTTAAGGGTTTAAACATGGTAGCAACAATTAATCTGTTGGAATGTCTAGAACAATATCATGTATCAGGGGAGGAACAATCCAGATTTAGAAACCGCTGAGACATTGATATCGTCCTTCTGGGTATCCAAACCATGAGGCTTAAAATTATGGCTAGAAATAATCCAACCCTTGGGAAATTGCTGGGTTTATCTGCAGCCTTTGACTCCTTGGACAATTGCATTTTACTTTGCAGACTGCATGAGGTGGTAGAGACATCAGTGGTAACTGGGAGATTCTGTGTGTCATTCTTCTCAGGGTGGTATGCCCAGGTAAAGATTGTGGAAGGCAATGTCATCAGTTGGACTAGTGTCTTTTGAGGCACCATATGTCTCATGTTTGTTACACCAACTGTTCAAAATCTTAACAGTCTCTACACAAATTGGTACAGGAATAAGAAGTCTTGTTTCAGACGGTACACGGGTTATCTTACCATGATTGATAGGTCAGATAGCTGGCCAAAATATGACAAGTAGTAAAGATAAGAGAATACAACAGTGGTTGCTTGATAGGCTGAGCTAATAACATGGAAAAACCAAGGTTCTAGTGTCTGAATAAGTTCATGTGTTGGTAAGAGCCTTAGAAACATATTAAGCCATTAAACTTGGTAACACCTTCATCTCAGCTAAAAGTAAAGTAGAAACGTTGGGTGTACGTTCTGCTATACACCATCTTGTTAAATAGCCAGAGCAACACCGTACTAGTCACCACAACCTCAAGATACCATGGCAGATTGGGACCAATTCTACAGGAGCCAATGGAACAAAGGTAGAGAGGACTATCATAAGTGCACAGATGGATTACTGCAAATCCTCGATGACTAGAACAAGTAAATAGAACATACCTAAGCATCAAGTGGGAAAGAACTCAAGAGGAAAAGCAGTTGTTAATATTGCCTCCACAGAACGAAACTCCTTTGCCATTAGACCTCTCACTGACATCTAAAAAAACATATTTACTGAAGCACTAGAGTATTTAAAGAATCATATTAAGCCATCACCTTTCAGCAGTATCTTACGTACCAGCGGGTAAAACCTTTAGTTCCACTGAAAATTGCCTCAAGTCTTGGAGAGCAGGTCTTTCCCATTGAGGCTAGTGATTTATAGCTGCGGTTTTTAACCTTTTGACTTCTCTGGATCCCCACTAAATCCCTACTTGAAGCCAGGGACCCTCACCAAACCAATTTCTGTGATTTGACCTTCAAACCAGTACACAAAAGTTTACATCAAATAAACCCACAAATTATGCAATATTTTATTTGAACAAAAACTATCCAAAGGTCGACATTTTTAATTTAATGGAAATGTTTGGTAATGTTCAATCTTTGGTTTTATTTCTAAAAGATGGAGTAATATCGAGCTCCTACTAGTATTTTAGTTGTGGCCGCCAGTCGCCCACACTGGATTCCATTTGCTGTACTTGCACTGCAACCATTCATCAAGACAAGGATACTAACTTAACTTTTAGCCTCCAGTTTCAAGTTCCTTCTTGTCTACAGAGTTTTTTTTTAACATTTTCAATTTTCAAATATACTTTACTAATCTGCTAATATTATTAAATTGTTTTAACTGTTGCAGACTTTCCTAGTAGTTAACGAGACCCCAGGAGTCCATAAACAGCACTTTAAGAACTGCTGATCTATAGAATTGCTTACTGCACCAGACACACCTCATAGAGCAGATCCTTGCTTCTGGGAAGGCATTAAAGACACAGTTGGATCTCTGTTGTGGTAGTGTTCTGACTTCATTTTCGCACAAGCGTTTTGCTGCTCAAGTGCCATGAGCGATACATACATGTGGTAGCTTGATCACAACTGATAGTGACATAGTCCCATAGTTACTCGAATCGTGGTATATGTGAGTGCATTGTATAGTTCCATTGAACAGTAATTTGAAACGTTTAAGAAAGAGAAAGATACAATATCTAGATATGCAAACTACAATGCTCTCACTAATGTCAATAAGGAACTGCAGGAGCTTTGAGATTTAGACAAGTGATGCCTCCTAGATGGAGGTTAGTGCAAGTTGAGAGCCCCATGAGGAATCCTTTGACATCTCAGTCGCTAAAGGAGTCCCTTACCCACATACTGCAGAGAACATATATGCCTTTGTGTGGACTCTGGGGTTGCCCCTCAAGCTTTAGTGTGCTGTCTCAGCAAGCGCTGTATGTTTTTGAAATCTTCAGCAACAATGCCTGACGGCGTTAAACTTGAGTCACCAAAATAGTGCCTCGGTTTGTTTGTAATTACCTGTAATATTTTACTCTCATTCAAGACCCACTAAAAAGCCCTATGTCTGCACATCCCTTGTTTTTTTCATGACTTTGCATTTATCTTTTCTAAAGCTCATTGAAGTTCCGGGATGTGGGTGCTTTTATAGGACATCCGTGGACCACCTGCTAAAAAGCAAATTATTTGGCTTTCTTTTTACTTCCATTGTGACATGAACTGAGGACTCTGGTGCTCCGGAGGGCTGACGGGGTTGCGGGCTCCATCTTTGGTGGGGCAGTGGTGGGTCACGGTGAGCGCTGTAGTCATCGCGCTCCCATTGGTTTAAAAGGGACGCCCCATGCGCACGCGCAGCGGACGCTCAAACCCAGTGGCAGTGGGTTCGCGGACGTTGGCTGCGCCTGGGATTGCTTTTTACAAATTTTAAAACTGAACTGTTTTTAACACTATTGTGTGTTTCTTCTCCCTTACCTGCCGCCGCTGGCTGTCGCCGCCTTCCCGCTCCCCTAGCCCCGGTCTGGCACTGCTGAGTGTCGCTTGTTCCGGAGGGCAGACGGGGTTGCGGGCTCCATCTTTGGTGGGGCAGTGGTGGGTCACGGTGAGTGCTGTAGTCATCGCGCTCCCATTGGTTTAAAAGGGACGCCCCATGCGCACGCACAGCGGGCGCGCCGAAGGCACGCCAAAGGCAAGCCCGTCTGCGCTAGGGGCACTCCACTCTGCCCGATTTTTAACTTTCTCATCAGCCCAGCTGCGAACTATGCAAGGTCCGTGGGCTTTAGCCGATTCTATCATTTCCAAAATCTCCAAACTCGGCCTTACACCGACTTCTTCTACCTCCCTCACTCCGGTCCCAGTCCCTCCCTCTCCTGGCCTCCCAGCGTCGCCCTCTCTTACTCCCGTGACCCCGGCAACCTCGGTTCTCCTTTTGAACACTAGATCAGCGGTCAAGCATTCTCATGAACTTTTTGTTCTACTCGACACACACCAACCTGATCTTCTGATTCTTACGGAGACTTGGTTCTGCCCGGACTCCCTCCCAAACCTCCTGGCCACCCTCCCCCCCTCCTATTATGCCATCCGTGCCGACCGTCCGTCCGGTAAGGCTGGTGGTGGGGTGGCTCTCATCGCTCGCTCGGACCTTCACTTCCAGATATTACCAGCTCCCCCCATTGCAATGATTGACTACTTAGTTGTTCGTTCCGCTTCCTTTTCGCCACCTCTTACTTGTCTGCTTGTGTATCGTCCCCCTCAAACTACAGTGCACTTCCTCCACGCCTTCCAGGATCTGATGGCTTCCCTAGCAGTTAATAACTCTTCTATCCTGGTGCTTGGCGATTTTAATTATTGGCCTACTGATCCAGCTGAAGATCTTCAGTCTAAAGAATGTTCTGATTCCCTTTCTTCTTTCAATCTGGTGTCTTATGTTCATAGCCCCACTCATATCCATGGTCATATTCTGGACCAGGTTTGGTCACTCAATTGTCCTGTCTCCTCTCTGGTGGTCTCCCCCTGCACTTGGTCTGATCACTTCTTAGTTTCTTTTTATTTACACCCCAGCCTTGTTAGGAAGCCTCCCCTTCCTGGGAATACATGGGCCCGGAATTGGACTCATGTGGATGTTCCATCACTCTGTTCCTCCCTTTCTGCTTCCTGCCCCAATCTTCAAGATCTCCCCATCCAATGCCAAATGGACTCCTTAAATAACTGGCTCAGTAGAGGTTGCGATCAGGTTGCCCCTCTCAGACGAGTTTCTGCCAGGCGCAATTATGACGCCAATAGGTGGTTCAATACCGCATTGAAAGAGGAAAAACTGTCTCTCAGGCAAGCGGAGCGTGCCTGGCGGCGGACTTATTGTCCCACTCTGAAAATTCAGTACATAACTCTTCTGAACCAATACAAGAAATCTATCCTTCTTGCCAAAACCGAGTACTTTTCTTCGAAAATCTTACTCGCTGAAAACCAGCCTAGAGAAATTTTCTCTATTGTGCAAGATCTTGCATTCTCTGATAGAGTAACCCTCAAACCTTCCCCCTCCCAGACCCTCTGCGATTCACTTAATGGCTACTTCTCAGACAAAATCTTAGCCATTAAGTCTAACGTTGTTCCTCCCCCCCCTTCTTACTTGGATCCACAGCCCTTTTCTTCTCAAATGTACCTTGAATACTTCCCTTCCCTGACTACAGAAGCTTTCCTGTCTCTTGTCTCGATGGTTAAGTCTCGCTCTCCTTCTGACACTTGCCCCGCACACATTCTAAAACAAATCTATTCTGCCTGTCCCTCCCCTCCGCTCCCTTTTCTCAATAACTCTCTGACTCATGGCACTGTTCCACAGTCTCACAAATCGGCAATCATCATCCCTATTCTAAAAAAACCTGGTTCTGACCCATCTTTACTTGCTAACTACCGCCCTATCTCCCTCCTCCCTTTTTTGGGTAAAATTCTGGAGCGTCACATCACTAGAACGCTCAGTATTTTCGTGGAGGAGAACGGCTGCCTAGCCTCTTGTCAGGCTGGGTTCTGCCCGGCGCACTCTACAGAGTCCGTTGTCCTCTCTGTGATGGATAACCTCAGAGAGGGCATGGATGCTGGCCGGCCCCAGGCATTGGTCCTCCTTGATTTATCTGCCGCTTTCGACACGGTGGATCATTCCATTCTTCTTTTCCGTGTTGAGGCGGCCGGCATCAGGGGGTCTGCCCTGGCCTGGCTAGCATCCTTTTTAAAGGACCGCACTCAGGCCGTCCATCTGGCCAATTTCTCTGCTCCCCCGCAACTGGTTCACTGCGGAGTACCACAAGGTTCTTCTTTGTCTCCTTTGTTGTTCAATCTTTATATTTCCCCCCTTATTTTTGCACATCAGCAGATGGACGTCACCATCTACAACTATGCTGACGATCTCCAATTGGTTTTTAATTTATCTTCTTCCCCAGAGTCCATTCACAACTTTCACTCTATTATGTTGTTCATCAGGGACTGGATGAGCTTTAACCATCTGAAGCTTAACCCCGACAAAACCGAGCTGGTGTTGACGGGAGGCTCCTCCAGTCCCTGGTCCCCTCTTTTTTGGCCTTCTTCCCTGGGTCCCCCCCCTATCCCTTCTTTTTCGGTTAAAACCTTAGGGATTACACTCAACGCGCACCTTACATTGCACTCCCAGATTAGTTCTGTTGTTTCCTCCTGTTTTCGCACTATCCGTAAGATGTCCCGTTTCTTTTCCTTTTGTGCCCTTAAACTAATTTTGTCCGCTTGGACTATGGCAACGCCTTGTATAATGGTCTCCCTGCTTACCATCTTCGGAGATTTCAACTGGTGCAGAATCAGGCAGCTCGACTTGTTTACAATCTGTCCAAGTCCCATCATGTTACTCCGCTGCTTAAAGCTCTGCACTGGTTGCCTATCCGGGAGCGTGCCTTGTTTGAGATGGGTTGCATCACCTTCCAGGCTAGGGCAGGGACAGCCCCCCACTTCATTTCCTCTGAGATCAAGGCATATTGTCCTAGCAGAGAGCTGTGATCCCCTTCACAATCCCTTTTGGTTGTCCCTCGTTTTAAGAAGAAGAGGTCAGGTGGCGCTAAATTTTCTACGCTTGTGCCTACCTTTTGGAATGCCCTTCCTCCTTCCCTCAGATTCTCTATCCACTATTCAGAATTTCGCAAATCCTTAAAAACATTTTTGTTTACACAAGCTTTTTCACATTGGCCGCCTGGTTCTTCACTTCCCCTTGGTCTGATGTCCTAGCGCCAAGAAACCGCGTGGTGTATGTGCGCTTTATAAATATTTTAATTTCAATTAATTTCAATTTGACCTTGTGAGTGAAGGGCAAAGCGTATGCCAATTTGCAGTGTAATTTTAAAAGTGTCACACAGTTACATATACATTTCTCATGACTGCTACAAAGGACTGTCTCAAATTGGTTCTTGCTAAAGAGAGTCTCTGGCCGAAGTATCTAGGTACAATGTTGGCAAAACTGGGTTTGCAAAACTATTTGAGTCTCCTGAGAAATGCCGCAGTATCTCAAAAGTAAAATTGAAACAAATTTTTTCAGGAATACGCAGCTGCTGGTAAGTGGTAGGAAAATAAAAATAAAAGCAGATTTTGTTTATATCATATGTCTTTGCCACCAAGGCAAAGGTTGCAACCTTATTTGACTTTTGTCTACAATCTACAACATCATTTAATTTTGACAAGATTTCGGTAACATTTTATCCCACTGATGCTAGGTTTCCCGGCAAATATTTATCTCCATAAAAATGTGCCCCTTTGTCCTGGTGATGGGTTTCTGTCGAGAGGGACCACCACAATTTGTTCTTTTGTCCGTTTTATGTTCAACAAATACAAAGAATATTAGTATATTTTCTGCGTAGGGCTAATCTCGCTGAACGCAGGCCAGTTTTGTTACATTTCCAGCTCCTAGAAGATCCATTATTTTCTTATGTCCTGGCTACTTTTCTCTGAGCAGCAATGATTTGAAGAAAGGAATTTAGGGGCATATTATCAAGGGATTTAACTCAACTTTTTTGGCTTTAAAAGCCAAGGAAGCGGAGATAAAATTATCTCCCTATCAGCAACAGGGTGCTAACACGCAAATTCGCATGTTAGCACCCTTTTTCTCTAGGCTTCCCCTTGCATCTCTAATGAGATGCAAAGGGGGCGTTCCAGAGAAAAATAATAGGAGAAATGTTGTTAAGCGACATTTCTCCTATTATCAAGGATTTCGCTAACCCTGTTAGTGATAAAAAAAGCAGCGCTAACCGCGGTTAGCACTGCTTTTTTTACACCTGGTATTTTCCTGACTTATCCATGATATCCTATGGAAGGTGGATATCATGGCTAAGTTTGTGAGCCCCTATCATCAAGCGAACGCCAAACTTCGAGAGATTATCGTTGGTTTTCCAGCGATAATCTCTCATTTGGCAGTTAGCGCAAGGATTTTTATCACTTCTGAGATAAACCTTGCTAATAGCAAGTTATCTCTGCGATAATTTCCGGCGATGTTTAGCGTTAAAAAATTTGTTGCTAAGCATCGTTAGCGAGAAATATCGCTAATCGTTGGTAATATGCCCCTTAGATCTGTGTTAGGGGAGCGTGGGTAATAAAAATGGTATCCCTATATATTCACTAGATTGCTTTCCTGGAATATACATCTTTTAGGTCAGGTGTCTTAGGTAGATACATTGATAATCGGATGAATTGTGTAATAATTTGTCTGGAAATCTTGTGTGTTTTTATTTTATTATGTGCACTATTTATATGTTTTTAATCTAATGTTTTAAGATAAATTGAAGTATTGGATTGTGTATTGTATTTATTGCAATTTATGTACTTTTTAAGCAATTGAAACTTTGCGAAATAAAGCATGGATGACTGACTGCTACAGTGTGTTATTAGCTGACATAAGAATACCATCTATGTTTAAAATATGAGGCTGTCAAGAAAACTTTTCAAAATGGCAGCTAGCTTTTGGAAATTTAAAATCAGTCCATGCTGTGTTTTTTTATAGAGCAGAGTTCACTTCCACAGAGATGGGGATGGATAGACCACCAAACATATAAAGGGCTGAACGATGCCAGTTTGGAGCCAGTTCATTGTCGAAATCCACGGTGTGAATCGATACTAAGGTCAAAGCACTATGAACAGTTTTTGAATCGTGCTTTTTTAGGCAGGTAGGCATTTCAGCAGGAAACTTGGCCAATGGAATTTGGAGCTGCAGTACGAAAACAACTATTATATATATCTGCTTCTTTTCTACCAGTAGTAAATCTCAGAGAACAGCCAGCTTCGAAATGTTAGATTAGGGGCCTGAAATCCCACCAACCCATTTCAGTGAATTTCTAATGTGCTGCCAAACGTCTGGGCTATCTCACAGAACATTCCAACAGCACCTTTATCAGAAAATAGATGTTTTTGGTTCAGCCAGGTCTGAGGGTAAGTTTCACAGTAGGACCACCTGCCCCCTTAGCTCCATCCCAAGGGGCAGTGTGATCTTGATCTTCAAAGTTGGAGTTATGTGAATGAGTGATGCACAACCCCCAAATGCGATTTATCAAGCCATGCTAGGTCAGTTAGCATGGCCCTTAGTGGATTAATAAATCAGGAGTAACGTAACGCAGGACAAATCGCTGCATTGAGTTACTCTGCCCTGGGAAGGCGTTCCATGGGCATTGCATGGGTGTTACCACGCAACGCCTATGGATTTTTAGGCATCCCCAGATTTATCATTACTGGTAGACCTGGGAATGTGCCAAGATGTTAAGGCATTCCAGGGCAGGCGTAACAAGGAGAAATATCTCTACTTCTCCTTGTTACTTCCTCTATGTGTGCTGCAGAATCAGCACACAAACAGATAGAGGAATATGCCTGAGGGTACAAGAGTGCCTGCATTGGCGGTAGGCAACACATTGTGCGCCGGTGCTGGAAAAGGACAGGAATGCGCAGGATTGTGATAAATATGCCAAATTCCTGCCCTTTTCCTGTACCGTAGCACAGCAAGGTGACTTGCTGCGCTACGTTACTCTATATTAAATATGACCCCTATTGCTTAGAAGCCAAGAAGAGGAGCTCTAGTTTACTCTGATGCCTGCATTCACCACAATAATCTGATGACATTACATACTCTTTCTTCACTATTATCTGCCAGCAGTTTGTTCACCAAAGTAAGCCATTTTCACTGAAAACAGGTTGAGCGGATCTGATACATATTGGGGTCAATTAGAACATTAACTGCAGTCATCGGATACTTCACTGCATTGACCTCTACGATTTCTTTAAGTTCAAGTTAAACTTTTTCTATTGATAAAAACCTTCGAACCACACCCTGACTCAATCCACTCATACACAGCAAAGCCTATTCCATAGTATAAGCCCCCTAAAAGGATCCAAAATGGAACTTAAAAGAAGTGCTAAATATTTTCTACTTCATGTAACCTTTATTGCCCCATTTTCACTAACCACTTTTCATAAAGACCCATTAAAGCAATGAAAAGACAAAGCTTGTGTTTATTGTTTGCTCTTAGTTCGTTTTGCGTAAAATATAACCATTTTAATGGTATTTAGCCAATTAATTTCTACTATTTCATTTCTACATTTGTTTTAGTTTTTACTTTCCCGTCACTGTATTTTGTTATACCTGTAGATTCTTTCGCTCTTTAAAAACTCTTGCTGGAGCAAATGTCATTTATAGAAGTTGTTAGACCCGCTAAACTTAGGGATGTCTTCCCCCAAGCTTTTTGCATTACTCCTCCTGTTTCTGTTGAACGTGTTTTTGTGGGTTTTAGAACTTTGCACACTTTAGCACTGCTACCCAGTGCTAAAGTGCTTGCGCTCACTCCTTCAAACTTGGTGAAACTGGCTAACACCCAATTGACACATTTAATTTATGTGTAATTCCCTAGTAAAGTTGTATCACATGTAACCAGGGCTGCTAAATTAAATGCTACGAGTGGGCTTGTGCCACCCACTTAAGTAGCCCTTTTAAAGATGTCTTAGGCTGATCACAGCAGCTTGTGTGTGTAGTTTTAAAGAATAAACCAAAAATAAACATATTGCCAGGCCTAAGCTATCCTTTTTAATACATAAAGTCACGCCTATGGTTGGCTCTAAACCCGCCATAGAGCAGGTTGCAGTATATTTAAAAAGTTGGACATGTATTTTTAACTTTCACATGTCCTGGTAGTAAAAAGCTCTTAAATGCGTTTTTCTCCACTGCAAGGCATGTCTCTCCCATAGGATATCATTGGGTCACCTTACTACATTTAATACATGATCACTTTCAATTGGGAGCAGGTAGGAATGCTGAGTTTGGTTTCTAAAGAATTATAATTTTAAACTTGCATTAATAGTAAGGTTAGATTTTAAGTCACAATTCTGAAAATACCACTTTTAGAAAGTTGGCATTTTCTTGTCCTAACCATTTGCTGCCTGCAGCCTGTATCCTGGGTCATATGACTAGTTGTAGGTGCCAGTTGGTCTTTGTGTATTGCTCCCAGACAGCGAGACAAAGGGGGAATATCTGTTGGTAGGATGGGCCATCTCTAACTTAATAGGGAAGTGGAGCTAACACCTACCCCACTTAAACATCAGAAAGCCTCTGCCTGAGCACACTTACAAAGGGTCCTGCACCTTGAACCCAGGGCCACCAGATTGACTCCAAGGGCTAGTTTGTTGGCCTGATAAGAGCCTCAGGGGCAGAAAAGGTTCCAACAACCTTTAACCACATACCGGGATTGTATCTATTGTGAGTCCTGGACCCAAGTGGTGACACCCCAATCCTCAACCCTTGAAATGTGCTCTACCAGCCTAGCTGTGGTTCCCATCTGAACCAACGTGAAGCTACACAAAGCCCTGCAAAGCCTCTACTTATAGTTGGCAGCTTCATCAGAACCAATGCAGAGTGACGCAAAGCCCCACCAAGCTTTGTGGCATAGCTCACTGGAACCAATGCAGAGCTATGCAAAGCCTCGCAAAGCTTCACTGCACAGCTACATCGGCACCGACATCGAATGATGCAAAGCCTCACAAAGCAACGCTGCGCAGACCACGCACCAAGGACATAAGGATCTGTTCAGGTGGCCAAACTTGGTCCCAATACTCAGCCCACGCTCCACCATGGTCGGCCTGAACTTGTGACTTTGTCCTAGTTCGACATGACACGATAACCACAATTGGCGCTTTATGCTTTGTAGCACTATTTTTACCTCAACCTTTAAAACTGTGTATCTCCGGTTCTACTAATTGGGTTTTTGTACTTTTGCTCTTGAATGATGTATTACATTTTACTCTACATTTCTAAATTGGTGAGGGATCTTTCTTGAGTTGTATTTTCACTTTATTACTGTTTTTGTGCTACATAAATACTTTACACATTGGCCCTGAATTAAGCCTTACTGCTTTTGTGCCAAGCTACTGGAGGCTTAAGTACAGGTTACTTTGAGCTTTGCTTGCCTTTCACCTTGTCAAGAATAAAGGTTGCTGCTTGATTAGGGTTTTACCCACCTGAACTAGTAACACAATTTCCTAAAGAAGACCCAAAGGTGGAAGCTTGATTGGCATACATTAAATACATTAATCCTCCATTGTCACTTTATATTTATTTTGCCAGGGACCTCCTCACATTGCTCAGTCAGCTAAGAATTCAATACCAGTAAAGAAATAAAGATCACTCTCAATGGACTAGAAACGCTCTACTGTTTTGAGAATGGAGCTTAAATTGGTGATGCAATCTCTCAATGAATCATGCAATGCGGGAGCTCTCTTCTGTGACTAATAACAGCAGCGTTGTCTGTTAGAGAACAATCTCACAGCCTTGGCCCAGAGCAGTCAAAGTACAGAAAGAGCACAGTCTCACCCTTGATGGGCTCCTAAATCGTGAGAGCGAAGAAGAGTGTCCAGAAGAAATTAAACACAGTCTAGGTGAGCTCGACAGTTCCAGGGATCACAGAACTCGCAGCCCAAAGGACATGGAGATGAGAAAATCAGAGACAGAAGAAAGATCATTTGTCACTGCCAGATAAATTATTTGTTTACAGAGGGGCTTATACAGCGCGCTTCTTACTCAAAGGAAATGGAATTACAATATGGCTAGAAAAGAGAAGAAAAGAGAGAACTGTGGGGAAGCCACCTAGAAACAGTGACTTGATAATCAGGGGACCTAGAGACCAGTTGGATGGGATCATGGGAGTTGGTTGGGGGAAAATTATGACTGAAGCATCAGGTGTGTTTGGGAAAAAAATTCAGGATAGCTTTCTAATAATAAGAAGGAGCTCCAATATGTCTTAGTTTCAATGAGAGGTGTCTAGAGGCTTAACTAGAGCTCCCAGCTAGCTATGGAGCCAGAAAGTTCCCCTGGTACCTACAAGAGGTATTTATTAAAGGAATATGAGTACCTGAATTCTTGCAAGCCCTGCAATGCCAAATTACTACTAAAACCCCAAACCGGATCTGATCTGATTTTATAGGTGGGTCTCTACTGACCAATGCAAGAAGATAAGGTAGTTAGGCCTGCGTAGGAAGTCCCTGTGCAGAACACACCAATTGTGGGCTGTCAGGGTCCTAGGAAAAGTTCTTGCTAGTCAAAGGAGTGCCATAGTTTAATGGTAGAGGGTATGCTCTGCTATGACGTGCCTGGGATGGATGCAGAGCCATGAGGAACGTTGTTGCTGCAGAGAGAGAGGAAGAGAGAAAGAGAAAATGAGAGGGAGAGAGAGAGAGAGAGTCAAGAATAAGTTGGGTAGCATCTGCGTGTGCATAGAAATTCATGCCAAAGGACCAGACAATAGAGGCCAAAAGGCGTGAAATGAATTTTGAACAGGTAGAGAGAGTCGAACCCTGAGGAGCCACGTAGGTGATATGTATGAAGGCTGACGGAAAAGAATCTAAGCAGGTTTACCTTCTTAATACAGGGTCTTTAGCTCTGATGTTGTCCTGAAAGTCTAGTAAAATGTCACGTAAGACCCTATTGAAGGCCCCTGAGCGGTCTAATAGGATTAGTGCTGCTTTAACTCAAGTACCATGCGGCTGTCATTAGCAGTACGTTTGTGGTACAAATGAAGAGTGAAAACGCAATTGTTTGGTGTTTAGTATACTGTATTACTCTATCAATGCAGACAGCTGTGAGTTTCCAAAGTTTTATTTTATTTTGCTTAAAAATGGGGGATGGAAATGGGCCTATAATGTGTCTTGATATTGCGATTTCTTTAAAAGTGGCTTGATCAGATCTACACCCAAGAACGCATCCTAGTTTATAAGTGAGGTCACAGATCTTTATAATTACAGGTGTGAGGGTAGTGGTAAGTATTATATCTGCCATCGCAGGGCAAAACTCAGGCAGAGACCGGGATGACATTTAGTTGACCACTTCCTTAGATATGGGGGAAAGAGATAATAGAGCAGAAGGGTTGCTAATAGGGTGTTCGAGCAAAGGAGGACACCTTCGGGAGAGTGCCGATAAGATTAATCAGTTTGGAGTGAAATAAATCCGAGCGATGTCATACAGAGACTGGGGTGATGGTGTTGGTTGATTGATAGGCTAAGTTGTTATATACCGAGAAAGCCTTCTTGCTAATAATATTTGTCCTTACAATAAACACAACATAAAGGTTTGCCCATGCCTGTCTAATCGTGTTTTATATATTTACAACGTTCTTTTTATTTTTGTCCCGTGTTTCCTTGGGATTGAGGAGACCCCGTTCAAATTCTAGTTTATTGCAGGCTCTCCTGGCTTAATCTTACTCAGCTGTGTACCTTGGCCTGGAGAAGTGGTGCCTTTGTTTATATATATGGATATATCAAGAGCCTTTGGGATCCAATAATTAAACGAATCAGCTGCTTTGCCGACATCAATCTGACTAAATGAAGGGCTCGAACTCTGGCCGCATACCTATGCACCTACAACAGGCTTCCAGCTACCCATTCATCTAAGTACCCACCCATATTTTTTAATCAATTTATTCATGCTCCCATAAAATAATACATCCATCCTTTCGCCTTTAAGTCAGTGTGTGCCTGTCACAGCCTAACATGGAGCAGCAAATACCTTGTCCAAAAAGCTTCAGTCCCCCTGTCCACCACCCTACTCTGCATTGTTCTTGTTCTCCTGGCACAGCTTGTAGCGCAGCATCATGAGCGACGTGTTAACCAGGGAACAGGTATGGGCTCTGCACTCATACCTCAGTCTCACAAGATGCCAGAGAGATGCATCCACCTTGAGTGCTAGCAGGCATCCCTTAATCCCTTCCAACTGCTGACTTCTCATAGTTAAGCAGCTGTAGTTTGGGAAGGTTAGGATGTGGGCTCAGACCAGTTGGATTTTTTCTCGTTGGGAAAGGGCCTGAATCAAAATTTCTCTTTCTTTAGGGTTTCCCATTTCAGCAATGGCAGAAGCCCTCATCTCCGTATTTCCAATCTCGTTTTCAGTCTGGAGCTTGTCAGGCTTGTGTGCCATCACCTGGGGGCTTGAAACAGGCAATGACACCTCAGCATAAAAAAAAACACTGTATCACTCTTAGACAACAGGGTTTCCACTGTCAGTTCCAAAGCACTCCGTCATTGCCTTCTGTAGTGAATGTTCAGCCTGCAACAGCCTTGTATTTATCGAGGGCAGGGGCTCTTTAATTGTGAAGACATTCTTATCTATTGACTTGATGGTGTCATAAAGCTCCTGCAACATCTCCAGTATTGAAGTCTCGCTTTGTGATGGCCTTTGTAGCAGAAGCACCCTCCCCTCCCCCATCGGTGTCAACATCCCCATTGGAAATAAATCAATAAATTATATTTAAGGCTCCGTTTTTACTGATTTTCACAGATACATACAAACAGAAAACAACGTGTTAGACGTCTGCATTTATTTTTAAAAGCAGAAAAATACAGAAAATTGTTCTTCTTGTGAGTGACTCTCCATGCTGTCCTTCAAGGCCAACAGCGAAGCAGATAGACATCATGGAGACTTAAAAAAGACAACATTACATTTCCTTAAATTCAGGTATATGTTAATATATATTTGTATATAATGCTAATATTTACCTGTGTGTAGTGTTTTGTGATATTTGGCAGGTTAATTAGCTAATAGGTGACAGGTATCAAAGTATGAGTACCTGTTAAATGAATGCAGAAATATACCATTTTACATCTCCATTTATTCTCAAAACACAAAATAAATTTGGAAAAATACCAACAAGGAAGGTTAAAAAAATAAATACCATGAGACCGGGAGCCCTAATTATATTCCCACCTGTAGGGTCCTCAGTCACATATTGATTGGTATTGGCCAGTCCTAATGGGATGCTCTCCCTAAGGCCCTATGGTCCTTTTTTAAAAAGTATTTTTATTGGTATTTTTACATTACAATATGAGACATGACATTTAACAAATAGCACACTTCGCAGATAGTCACATTGGGGCATACGGCTTACGAAATTGGCTTCATGTAATTGTGGGTGAGCGATTGGTCTTTCAGTCTGCACTTATCTGCCCTTCTGACTTCACACATATAGCATTGAACATTTGGATAATAGCAATTGGTCGCCTATCTAGCGGGTACATATAGGATAACACAATACATATATGTCTTCAGCTGTTATTTAGTGGCTGATCGTTGGTTTCGCTAGGGAGTTTGAGCCCCCTGCAACCTCTCCACCCCTTCCTGCCCCCACATCCTTCTATTCGGCCGGATCGAAGTGGGAGTGCATTTTGCTGGTGTATCATATTTTATGTTGTTTATGGGGGTTCGTATGGGTTTAGGAATTTGTCTTGTGTTGACCACATCCCTCTGTTGGGGTTTTTCCATGGTGTGTTTGGTAGTGCAGTATTGTCCGCCCCCCTCAGATATGTCACACAGTTCAGGCACCCCTTGAATGTGGCTTTGGTGGTGTCCTTCCATTTGGCTAGTACTGTTTTGACTGCTGTTGTCAGGAGGAAGTCCAGGAGGTTTCTGTCTTGTTGTGTGGCTATGTCTGCTGTGATGTGTGCTGTGGTACAGCCTAGGGCCTTGTTAATGAAATTGAAAACCTTCCCCCAGAAGTTTCTAACCTTACTACATTGGGAGATGTGGTGTGCTAGGTCCCCCTTTTCTGATCTGCAGTTCCAGCAGCAGTCACTATCTCTCAGTCCTATCGATGCTAAGTGGGCTGGGGTCCAGTATGTTTGGTGAAGAAACCAGAATTTCGTCTGTGCTAGCACTGTGGATATCATATTTTTTGATTGGGCCCCCCAAAGGGTGTGTAACTCTTGTTCGGTGAGTGTGGAACATAGCTGCCTTTCCCAATAACTGGTGTTCTTGGTATTAAGTTTGGAGGAGACAGGGCGGAGCAGCTTGTATAAGTGAGAAACCTGGTGTCCTACCTTGTTTATGTTCTCCATATACTGAAAGATTGATGGTTTATGCTTGGGTATTTTTGATTTAATTAAGGCTGTATTAATAGCTAGGAAATTGTATAGTTCTATGTCTGGGAGGTTATGTCGTGTTTTCAGACTGTTGAAGGTGTGAAGCTGCCCCTCGTCCTCCAACTGTGCTGGATAGGAGAGTCCTAGCCTTTTCCATGACTCTATGTCCAGGGGTTCCCCTCTGTATTTAACCTTGGGGTTTGCCCAGAGTGTTTCCCAGTGCGAGTTTTTGATGCTGTGTTCGAGCTTTTGGTCTACCTTGAGAAGCGCGTGCCTAGTGATTTTAAATATCGGGTTATTCTTTTGTGCCTGCTTGTTGGCGGTGAGGAGAGTTAAAAGGTCAACGTTGTTTAGGATGGCCTTCTCCATAGAGAGCCAGGTTGGGGTGTATTTCTGGTTCAATAGTATCCAGTACATTCCTTGTCTGGCTATGAAGGCAGTCTGGAATGTCCTGATGTCTGCCACGTTTAGTCCACCTAGCTTCTTCCCTAACCTTAGTTTTGGGAGGCTTATTCTAGGTTTTTTGTCTCGCCATATGAATTTGTTTATCTTTTGGTCTATCTTTCTGTGGAATTCGTCCGTGAGAGTGAGGGGGAAATTTCCTGCTAGGTAGTTTACTACCGGAGTGATCATCATCTTTACGGTGTCTATTCTCCCCCACACGGTGATGAACTTGGGCAACCAGGTTTCCAGGAGCGCTCTGATCTTTTCTAGGGTTATTTTCTCGTTCTGCTCTAGAGTGATTCTCAGATTCTTCCCAAATTGGCTCCCTAGGTATTTAACAAACCCTGTTTGCCAGGCTAGCCTTGAGTCTCCTATTACTTCTCTGGTTGTGTGTATATTGAGTGGAATGCATTCTGCTTAATCTCTGTTTAGTTTGTATCCTGAGTGGCTGAGTGGCTAGCGTACGTCTCTATGGTGTCCATGAGTGCTTGTATGGAGGGATCTGAGTCCTCTGTTATTATGAGTATGTCGTCCGCATAGGCTGAAAGTTTGGCTGTGGTCTTGTTGATGGTTACTCCCGCTATATTTCTGTTTGCTAGGATGTCCTTAATCAGGGGTTCGAGTGCTAGTAGGAACAGCACCGGGGATAGGGGGCAGCCTTGTCTCGTACCCCGCTGGAGGCTGAATTGGTTTGATGTTGACCCGTTAATAGCTATCTGAGCCTTATGGCTTTTATAAAGTGCCATAACTTTCTTCGTGAAGCTTTCTCCCAGGTTGTACGCTTGCATGCTCTTTTCAAGGAATTATCAGGACATCTGTCAAAGGCGTTTTCTGAGTCTAGTGTAACTGCTACGGCTGAGTTGTCTGATTTGGAGGAGTGCTCTATGATCTGGCAAAGGTGTCTAGTGTTGTTGTGAGACATGCGTGTTTTCAGATAGCCTACCAGTGTGTTTCAAATCAGCTGTGAGAGCACTTTGTTTAATCTTGTGGCTAGGGTTTTGGCATATATCTTGCAGTCTATGTTGATTAGGGAAATGGGGCGGTAGTTTTTGGGCCACTGTGTGTCTTTGCCTTCCTTGGGTATGACAATTATGTTGGCTTGTGACATAGATTCTGTTACCTCCCCCTCCCTTTCGCAGTAGTTGAAGACTTTTTTCATGACCGGAAGTAGTTGGTTTTTGGAAGGTTTTATAGAAGGGGGCTGTGTATCCATCTGGCCCTGGGGCTTTGTTGTCCTTCAGGGACCTAATAGCTAAAGTAATCTCATTGGTTTTTATGTCTTGGACTAGTACCCTTGCTTCCTCTTTTGTTATCTTGGGTAGGTTAAGTCTGTCCAGGTAGGCCATACAGCCTTCCTGGTCCAGAGTGTCGTCTCTTTTGTAGAGCTCTTGGTAGAATTCCATGAACGTGCGTAGGATATCTTTGTGTTGGGTATGTGCGATGTTGTTTGCATCTGTGATTGTTGAGATGCAGTGTTGTCTTTCTTTATGTTTAAGATATGACGCTAGGATTTTCCCTGCCTTGTTTTCCTCGCAGAGGTTGATTTGTTTGTATTTTCTTATCCATAGGCCTGCTCGTTCGCTAAGAATTCTATTGAATTCGTGTTTTTCCCCTATGAGCTCTACAAGCGTGTCAGTGTTCGAAGTGTCCCTGTTGTGTTTAGTTTCTAGTTATTTGATGTCACTTTCCAGTTGGTCCAGCTGTGTGCTTTTGCTTCTCTATCACGTCTGGCTTTGATCTTTAATAACGCACCTCTGATCGTCGCTTTAAGCGCGTCCCACAGGCTTTTTGGGTCTATGTCTGGTGTGTCGTTGTCCTTGATGTAGTCCCTCATGTCATGCTTAATTCTGATTTTATCCTCCTGTTTTGCCATGACTATGCTGTTGAACCGCCATCTGCGTTTGCTGTGTTCGTTGTGTCGACCTGTTAGTTGTAGGCTGATGCATGAGTGGTCAGAGATTGTTTTTGCCACAATTTCCTTGTGTTCTATCAGGTGTGTGTGCGAGCCTGAGATGAGGATGTAGTCTATTCTTCGAAGGTCTGCGTCTTCCCTTTGTTGTTTATTTTGAATCTGGTAGGGCCGGCAAAAGAGTATGTGATGTTTTCTTTCCTAATCTTATCTCTCTGGGCAAGAAATCCTTTCCTTATGTCCACTGTGGTCTTCGAGTAGTCCTGTGTATGGATACTTTTTTGACCGTTCCATTGTAGGTTTGGGTTTTTCCTTGCTACCCCAAAGATGGCGTCCGTTTGGTGTGAGCGTAGCGGTTTGCATATTATTGGTCTTGGGCCTGATCTGTTAGTTAGTCTGAAGGCCGGGACTATAAGCTTTGTCGAGTTCAAAGGGGTTCTCGAATTTGTGATTCGTCAGCTTGGGTATGAGGTTCTGAATGAGTGACACACCCAAGCCCGCTTTTTCCTCTTCACCTTCAGGCACCCCCAGAATTCTTATATTTCCTTTTCTGCTGCGGTCCTCAAACTCCGCTGCTTGTTTTTGGAGATCTGTGGGTGCCTTCGCTAGGGTGCTGATCGCTTTGCTTGTGTGCTGGCCCCCGTCCTCTATATCGCTGACCCGCTGCTCTACTACCGAAAGCCTGTTGTTTTGCAGCATGGATGTCTGCTCTGACAGCAGCTAGTTTGAGTTGGATTGCGTCTGTGGTTTTTTTCGTGGTTTTAGCTAGGTCGTGGACTTCAGCCAGTTTTTTGGGTATGCTGTCTAGTGTGCTGCTGATGTCCGACTTTTGTTTAATGGGAGACTCCAAATGACCATCAGGCTTGGTGTTTTTCGGCAGTTGAGAGATTTTCCCATTGTTACCAGCCATGATCGTTAGCCCTCTCTTTACCTGTAGGAGTTTGAATCTCTTGTTGCTGCTCTGTGGTGCTGGCTGGTTTGCATGCTCCTGTAGGAGCTCGTTCTGTGGCTCATTGTCCATGTGCCTGTATAGCTTTCTCTTGGATTTTGGCTTCAGTCTTTCCTGCTTTGGCCTTCTTTTTAGGCCCTGGCACCCCTGCTGCATTGTTTTTCTTATGTGATTGATCCCTGTGACCCGTGTTCTCTGCCGTGGCTGGGCTTCTTTATTTGTGTGGGGCAGACTTCTACATTAGTAGCCCTGTTGGCTTTGTGTCAGAGTTTGGTGGTTGTTTGTGCCTCGCTTCCCTTTTGCCGGCCCAGAGCTACCGATGTCCCTCCTATGCTTGTAGCGGCTACAGTGGGTCCTTGGGGGTGTCACTGCTGGGTCCTCGTTTGTTCCTCTATTGCTGTGGTGGCTCTGTAGACTGTGCCGCTTATTGCTCTGCCCAGCCTCCCTATTTACGTGCTCACCGTTTGTGGTCAGTGCTGTTGGCGGTGAACGTTGGTTACTTCCCACTTTTTTTCCGTTGGGGTGCTTGTTGTTACGGTGCTCGAATGACCTTTTATCTGCCTTTGTCAGGCTCACTGGTGCGCTGGTGCTCGTAGTGTCTTGTTTTGTTTCAGCAAGATGGCGGCCCCCATGCACCTCTCTCCAGTTTCGTTTTTGTTTATGACTTTTCTACCTCGTCTCTTTGGGGGTTTTCGTCGTTTTTCCCAGTACTTCTGGATGGCCGTTTTTTGTTGTTGTTGTTTGTGGACTCGTTTCGTAGTTAGCTCGGCCCGTCAGATTGCCTTCTTACTCCCGTACCCGTCTGCACTGCTGTGTCCAGTGCAAGGGACTCAGCCGCTAGGCACCAACCTGCTGATTTTGTTCCGCTTTCTGCCTGGATTTATTTTCCTCCCTTGGGGTCAGCGCTAGTGCAGCCTGCCCTTCTACTTCTTGTTTTCTCTCTGCCTCGCTTGATTTTGTGCCGTCCTTAGCCTTCGTTCGGTATTGCGGCTTTCCCTGCTCCAGCTCCGCCCCATTCTCAAGATGGCCGCCTCCCTCCTGCGCTTTTAGTTTTGGGTTTTTTGCGGCGCTTTGCACTGGGGTGGGGAGGGGGTTCTGCACTGATCTCGCCGACTGTGGTTTCATCCTTTTGACTCGGCCTCGTCTCTTGAGCTTAGCCTGCTCTGCTTTCTCTTGTTTCCTCTTGCTTGCGCTTGTTTCCGCCTCGCTTAGCCCTCACTGCGCCCTTTCACAAGATGGTCGCCCGCATCCACACTTTCAGTTTCATTCTTCGCTCGCCGTTTTGTCCCGGATCTGGGGTGCCTCTTAGGGTCTTACTTCGTTGGACGGTGATGGTGACGGAGATGGGGAGATGTTTTACCCTGACCTCGCCTTCTACGGATCCTCTCCGTTTCTCCGATGTCTGGGCCTCGTCATTTTAACGGGTTTCTCAGATCGCCATCGCCGCCATTTTGGGTCTTTCCATTGCTCCTGGGCATCCAGTTCTAGTAAGTCGCTTTCTGGTGCCCCCACAGCTTGTTCTTTTTCCGTTGAGTAGGTCTTAATGTTCGCTGGGCGTTCTGATTACTGCAGCGCTATTTCAGTTTTCTTTGCGCGAGCTGGAGCCTCGCTTAGACTCGCTTTTTATCCCAGGGTGTAGCAGAGCTTCGGACTTCTCATGGCTAAAACCTTTCAGCGTCCTCCCAAGCCACAGCTTCATTCGTGGCACAATAGAGGCTGCCCTGGTCCACTGCTTGCGTCTCTGTTGTATTCGCGTTCCTCCCTAAAGTGGTGTTTGTCCAGTGCCCTCCTAGTGCTCTATTTCCCCGCCTCTCATTGCAGCCTGTCAAATGTCAAATGTCAAACGTACTTGTATAGCGTGCAACTCACCGTAAGGTCTCATGGCACTAGCAGCGAAAGAAATGGTAGATCAGACAGCAATCCGAGACTAGTAGGCTACTGAGGGAAAAGCCAGGTTTTTAGTTTTTTACGGAAACATTTGTGATCAGTTGTGGATGAAATGTGTTCCAGTAATTTATTCCATAACTAGGGGGCGAGATATGAGAAAGTGCGACTTCCGTTGCGTGAGGTTCGAATGCGGGGCTGAACAAGATACAATTTGGAGCCCGACCTTAATGTTCTACCAGGTAAGTACCATTTAAGTTTGTTTTTCAGGTAGTATGGGCCTGCACCATACATTGTCTTATGAACAAGACTTAAGATTTTAAATTGACAAATCGAATCGGGAGCTAATGGAGGGTTTGAAGATCAGGGGTGGATGGGGCTCTCCGAGGGAGATTAAGGACCAGCCTAGCTGCAATATTCTGAAGAATCTGGAGCTTGGAGAACAGATCTTCATTTAAAGCTGTAAGCAAGGCATTTCCGTATTCTAAACGGCTAATAACGAGACTCTGCACCAGCGGTTTCCTTGCTTCCATGGGTAGCCATTTGAAAATCTTGCGGAGATTACGCAAGATCCCATAACAGACCCCCAGAACCTGATTGACATGGGGTTTCATAGACAAAGAATTGTCAATGGTTATCCCAGATTACATACTGATGGCTTGGAAGGGGGACACGTGCCTAGTTCCGGGGGCCACCAATCAGGTGACCAGAATTCCTCGGCCCTTCCAAACAAGATAATTTCAGATTTGCTGCTGTTTAATTGTAGCTTGTTTGTACTCAACCATTTGTTGATTTGGACCACACAGCTCCTAAAGCGAGCTTGGGTGCAGACGTGGTCAGAGTCACAAGTGACCAACAGTTGGGTATCGTCGGCATAGGACACGGTCTGAAAGCCGTGTGCTCTAATGATCCCAGCTAAAGTAGTAAGGTAAAGGTTAAACAACATAGGACTGAGTATTGAACCCTGAAGAACCCCAACAGTTACAGGGTAACTACAAGAGGTCATTGTATCAGCAACCACGGTGGTGAACCTGTTGGCTAAATAGCTCTCAAACCAGACATAGGCCTTTCCTCTGATACCCACATCCCACAGTCGATGTTTTAAAATGCTGTGGGAGATGGTATCAAAGGCGGCAGACAGATCCAAGAGAACCAGGACCGCTGATTCCTTTTCCTCCAGGGTAAGCCTTATGTTGTCGACAATCTCGACGACAGCAGTCTCCGTACTGTGGGAGGCCCGAAAGCCAGATTGTGAGGGGTCAAATAGACCGTATTTCTCCGGATGGACAGTTAGCCGTTTGTTAATAAGATGGTCAAGCACTTTCCCGAAGTAAGGTAAGAGGAAGATTGGGCGATACTTGGCCAGAAGGTTGGGGTCTGCTGAAGGTTTCTTAAGGATGGGCTTTATTTGAGCCTGTTTCCATCCCAGGGGGTCCTTGGTTGCTGTAGCGACATGTTAAAGATTTGACTTACAACATTGGCAATTAGAAACATGAGCTTGGTACAGGCTCGAGGGGGGAAGGATCAGGCCTGATTTAATCTTTGTCAGGCCTTCTAATACTTCGGAAGTGGTTATGGATTCAAATTCCTTTAGCACAGGGACATTTGTTACTTCCAGAGGTATGGCCAACATGGGCAAGTCATTGACTGAATAATGAGGATCTGTATCGTGATGGGGGAAAGAAGAGTAAATGGTTTTAATTTTATTGTCAAATAAAAATTAAATGGAGTCTACCCACTCTTGGGTGGGAGAAAAGGAAGACTGTTCCGCAGATGGAGAGGTGAATTCTTTTAGTATTTTGTAAAGTTCCTTGCTTGAGTATGCAGCATTGTTTTTTCTTTGGGTTAGGTAGGACTTTTTTTCTAATTTGATATTTTTATGTAGCTACGATGAAGATGCCTGAAGGTTTTCCGATTTTCCTCAGTTTTAGTTGTTCTCCACTGGCGTTCAGCTGTTCTACTTAATTGCTTGTCAATTTTCAATGCAGCCGTGAACCAGGGAGAGGCTTTACTTTTGACTCTTACTTTAGACAGTGGGACAGCTTTATTCAAAGTAGCTAAAATAGCTGTTTCCAACATAGTTGTGGCCTGTTCCACTGTCTCTTAAAGGGAGATCTGCGGAGGCTTAAAGTGAGTGAGAAAAACTTCAGGGGTAAGTTTACGCTAAGGACGAATTAGAGTGTTTCTCTTGGGACCTAGTTTCCTATTAAGGTTTATTGTCATACCAAACTTCAACAGGTAACGATCGGTCCATAATAGTGGTACTGGAGATTCGATGATCAGTCTAGAGCTGTCACCTTTGTTGGGCTGCTAGATGACAGGTGTTTCTGTGAGAGTGGCTCAATTTTAAGAGTTTGCTGGGCGTTGAGTCATTAAGGTGACTGTATAATAGAAAGTCTTTCATTTTAGGTCGAACATAACAGCGCTTGTACTATTGCGTATAGACCTTTTGTAGATGGTTTGTGTAGTAAAACTCAACTCACTGGTTGCCCTTGCTTTTTGGGTTTCGCCTGCCGAAAGGCTGCGCTCTGCGCAGCCTTTCAGCGCAGGTGAAATCCTATGTCGACACTAAGCACTTCGGGAACGTCCCCCGGCTCTCATTGGCTAGCTCCATAAATGGAGGCTAGCCATTGGGTGCCGGATCTGTCCGTCAAGGCCGGACCAGATTCGGGGGCGTTCCCGAGATTTTTTCCCTGGGCGGAGTTACGTTTTTTCCCGTTCCCTCCCCTTTCCCGCCGTCCGTGTCCTCTCCCGCCCCCCTCCCACCGTCCGTGTCCTCTCCCGCCCCCCTCCCACCGTCCGTGTCCTCTCCCGCCCCCCTCCCACCGTCCGTGTCCTCTCCCGCCCCCCTCCCACCGTCCGTGTTCTCTCCCGCCCCCCTCCCGTCGTCCTTGTTCTCTCCCGCCCCCCTCCCGCTTGTTTCCTCCTCTCCCCTCTAGACAGGTCCTCGCCGAAGCCACCGAGCTGGGAGATTCAAACTTGTGCCGCCCCGTGCCCCCTCGCCGCCTGGGCACCATGTTGCCCGGACAGTTGCTGCCGGTGAAAGTGTGGTGGGGGGCTGCTGCTGGCTTGTGAGGCTGCCGGCGGGGCTTGGCAGCTCTCGCCGCCTCTCGTTGCTGTGGGAGCCGGTGCCTCTGCGCTGAGCCGGGAATGGAGCTGGGAGCCCGGGCTGCCTGCTTTTGGGAGCTGTAGCGGACTCCGTGGACTGGGGGTGTGTTCAGCAGCCATGTCCGGGGAGCTGACTCGGCGTGTTTTCTCTCACTTGCTCCGGCCAGAGGTAAGCTTTCCGGGATTCCTGCGCTACTTCTGCAAACAAGACGTGCCACTGTGTTGTTCTAGATCCAGATATTAAGGATTTTTATGTGGGGAAATGGAAATAATATGGGAATGTCGCACAGTGCATAGCTTTTGAAGTTCAGCAGAATTATTCATCTTCTCGGACTAACACCTCGCTGACCTCATGTAACACAGCCCCTTATCTGGGTGTGCGTCACCCCTCCGTGCAATGCTACCATTAAACATGAGATTATCACACATATGCTATTATCTTCACTGCCCAGAACTCCATATTTTTATACATTTATTGACCTGCCTGAAAATAATATTCTGAGATTGTGCTTGGCATGTGCCTCTGAAGAGCCTAAAATTGTTCAGTGAGTTTAAGCGCTAGCTGTTGACACCTGTCGTGATCTGCATGTCGCGACTTCTAGTCGGCGATGCCGGTACACCCCTCCATCCTCAAGTTCAGCAACTAGGGACCACTACCCACGTAGACTCAAAGCAAACCCAACACCCGTCCAACCACACACACACGCGGTGTATGTACCATGCTGTCCGTGTGGATACGCGCTTCAGCGCCCCTTATAGGGGTAGTAAGCACTATACAGATGTTACAGCGCAATAACATCAGAGGAACACCTGCCACTTATTTACCACGGTTCGAAACTGCTCAACCGCGAGATGAAGTAATGTGTAAACCAGGTTATGATTGTTATTAGCGTGTCACGCGGCATGGTGTGTGTTCTGTCAGAGTCTCGTTTACATTTCACTGACGAGAACAACCTGCGCCGGAGATGAATCAATAGTGTCAGGTTATGTGAGCTCGACCCCATGTGGCAGTGAGATTCTAACTTTCTTCTGCCATTGGTTCGTGCCCGCACTTTTTTTGCCAGGCAGCGCGGCGTGGCACACGCGGATTGCCACTCGGTCCTATTTTAAAAAAGATTACCTGGCTACGGTTGCTGCTGGGGACGGTTATTAACGGTTTCCACAGAGACCGGTTTAATTGTGTGAGAGTGTTCGCGAGGTGGTGCGGGGTGGCTGCCTCCGCCGCTCGTGCCACCTGAAGGAGAACGGCAGCGTCTCCAGTTTGTGTACATCTGGCAGCCGAATGTTGGCAGCGTCTGCCCGACACCTTTGCGTGTCTGTATAAACACAGCAGGGGTGTGTGTGGGTGAGGGGGATATACTACTTACTGTCTTGTAATGTATTCAGGGCACCCGCACGTGCACAGCGAGAGCGTTCCAATGTCCGGACTCCTTTCAGAGACAGCCCCCTTATCTGGCATCGCTGGTATCTTGCATCTGTCCTGTGAGGCGAGATTAAAAATATTTGTGTTATGCTGCTCGGGGCTGGGTTTGCATACTTCCTAGGCAGTTACTGAAAATCTCCGCTCACGTTCTGGTGGCATGCTACGTTATGTGGGCACTTCGCTACCACCCTCCTGTGGTTGGGGTTGCGTTTTTGTGTTGTGTAAAAATTTGCAATGCCATTTTGATGTGTTCTGTTGTGTCACGCGCCTCTGCTGTATTATGTTAGGTCAGTTAAGTTCATTATTTTACGTTGTGTCCTGACGTGTTCAGAAATGTGCATATATGGCACTGACAATCTTTAAACAACTAAGCGCTTTGGGAAAGGGGCTTCCGGACTGAGGGCCCATCTTGTAAACTCATTCCCGGGAGCGCGTTTACCTGCTCCCAAATTAGCAGAAAATGCATAGTGTTGCAGGTTTCTACATTATTTCTACATTACAGCCACCCATCCCCCTTTTCCTTTTGACAGCAATTCACATTCTTTTTTAGTGTGTATGCATTGTACTTGTCTGGTGGCCACATTGCAGATGTGTGCCAGAGTTTAGACTAGCAGCCATCATTTGGAGAATGTACCGTATGTTTTTGTGAGTGTCTGCCTTTGAATAACAGCACACTTGTGTCCTGCATTGTCTCGAGCCTGTTCCACTCTTTCAAATAAACAGACTTCTGAAGGGGAACGAACATGTGCGGTTCAGCTCACACTAATCCCCGTCCAGATTCAGTTTCACCACCCTGCAGACTCAGGGAGCTCTTTGTTTACATTGATTGTGACAGACTTGCTGTAGCTCCTAAGGGTTTACTCACAGCGCTGAGCTGTGTGCCTGAAGCAATTTGCTCCCAGTCAGAACACTTGTTTAAGGTCATCAAACAGCCACACTGTCTGCATATAGTGCTTTTCATCCTAAGTACCTCTCAAAATCTGTTCAGAGAGTTTATTGTGATAGCAGAAACAGACAATCACTTGATGTTCCTAGAGAGATGAAAGAAGACATATTGCAACCTAATAGTGTCATCTATTAAACATATGTTAGTTTAGCGAATGTTACATACACATTCGTTTTATTTCATGCATTTTGGTTGAACTGGGTTGGTTGTTTTTGGTTGGGCTGAAGAAGATGTGTTGGACTGGACAGAATTGGATGAGGCTGAGTTGGATTGGTTGAACTAGGATAGGATATATGTGGTTAGTATGACTTGGATAGGGTTAAGTCAAGCTGGAGCAATGAGGTTGGGTAGGTAGGATGTATTTGAACTGGATTTGAGTGGATTGTGTTAGATATTCCCCAGCTGGGTTGACTTGGCTTTGGTTGAGGTGAATTGGATTGAGATGTTTTGAGTTATGGTTAGCTGGTTGCATTTTAATTTTGTTGAATGAGGCTCCGTTAGGTTGGTTGCATTGTGTCGGAATGTATTTGGTTAGATTTGATTGAATAAGATTAAACCGGGTTGGATAAATATGGTTGGTTTGAGATGGATAAGATTTGTTTGGATTAGATTTCAGTTGATTGCATTGGATATGCCTGAGCTGGGTTGAGCTGGTTTTGGCTGAGGTGATTTCAATTGAGTTGTGTTGGGCTGAGGTTGGCTTGTTACATTTGAATTAATTGGACGAGGCTGAGTTAGATTGGTTGAATGGGGTTGGAACATATTTGGTTAGATTTGATTGGATAAGGTTAAATTAGGTTGTATCAGCTAGGTTGGTTTGAGTTGGATAAGATTTGTTTCAAATTAATTTGAGTGAACTGTGTTGAGTATGCTTGGTTGGGTGGAGTTGTCTTTGATTTAGTAAGATTGAATTGAGTTGTGTTGGATTTGCTTGGATTGGGCAAATGTTAGTTTGCTGGACTAGATTGAACTGGACGAGCTTGAGTTACATTGGTTGCATTGAGCTGAGATGCATTTGGTTAGAGTGCATTGAATGAGTTTGGGCTGGATTTGGATCAATTAGACTGGATTGGGATTGGTTGATTTTGACAGGATTTGATAGGATTAGGTTGGAATAGATTTTTCTGGACTGAATGTGGTTGGATAGGGTTAGGTTGAACTGGATAGGATTTGGTTGGCCTGAGTGAAATTAGATTAAATTAGGTTCGGTAGTATTTTTTGGTACGGTTTGAGTTGGTCAGGGTTTAGGTTGTATCTGCAGAATTCTGTTGAAATGAATGAGTCTTGCTTTGGTTAGAGAATGTTGAGTTGGATTTAGTTAAATTAGATGGTATTCAATTGGTTTGGGTTGGGCTAGGTTGAAATGGAGTGGTTGAATTTGATTGGATTGTTTTCTACCAGGTTTTCAAAACAGTAATCCTTTCCACTATTGTGTATGAAAGTAAATAAGTGGGAGTCACAGCAGCAGTTTGTATTGCTTGTTGTCGTGGGTGCACCTTAAATATCAAAGGATAGAATATCCGACTTACGGGACATTAAATCATTGGTTTTGTTTTACTGTATAAGCAAAGGTCATGTGACCTTTTTCACCACATGGCTGATGCATCAGGAGGTCGGACTGCAGGGAGAGCTGCATGAAGTGGCTTTATGACATCACCACATGGGGGCGGGGGGAGGGGTGAGGGGTGTTGTAATGTCAACATTTCAACCACTAGTAGAAGGAATGATTCTAACTGTGACTTGAAAGCTACATGTTTCAAAAAGCTAAAAATCGAAAAAGAAGCATTTAAATTGAAATGTATAGTCAGTCCATTACACTTCCATGTGTGGCGTATTCGAATTTTATGCTCATGTACATTGGGTACTGAAGGCATCGCCAGGCCTTGTTTTTATGTCCTATAAAACGCTTAGTGTGTGGCAAAAATCTCTTCCCTTCTGCCTGGCTCCTGTATGTTTGCAAGCACATCAATTTCAGCCACATGCGTTTACAATGCAACGGTTTCGCCTTTGGAAAAGTTTGAGCTATTGGCATTGTAAATGACAACATTTGTATTTATGTGTTGGTTTTGAAAACAGATAAATAAATGGCATTGTCATTTACATTGCAAATAGCTTTAGCATTTCCAAAGGCGAAACCGTTGCATTGTAAATGCTTGTTATTTGAATGTGCCACTGTCCTTAGAAAATCCTTGCTTGCTACTGGGAAATCGCTTCTCTTTTCACTTCTTTCGGTTTCCGCTTTCCAGTTACAGTTCACCAGCCATGTACTATCTCTCTACGCTGTCAGTGTTTAAGTACTCCTCTTTTTATGGAGTGTCAAGTTATGTATCTACACAACGAGCCACGCTTTCACTGTCAATATGGGGACCACCCGCTTTTGCTTGCTTCTGTATATGTTATTTTTTTTTCCGAGCGATGCGCTTTTCACAAGCTCTACTGTCTACTTGTTATTTCGCTCTGCACTTTTCAAAACACAAATTTTTGTGCCCATGCTGCCGATCTCGCCAGTCCTCAGATTATTTGGTCATCTAACTATTTGGCCATCTAACAAATGATCCAGATATTTGAGCCCATTGAAAAGATTTACGGCCGGCAGTAAGTGTGGCAGGAACTTCAGAGATGTCAGGCTGCGGGGCACAGGTCCCGGGTAATGCGATGCAAAACGCGTCTTCTATTTCATTGGTGCGTTTTTTGATGAAATATGAGGTATTTAAATAATACTTTCTTTGTTTATATATTATCATAAGAATAAGCCAACTGTATCATAGATGTCACAGCATTAAAACCACACTTTTTGTTTGTTGCCTCTACTTTTAACCCCACTCTCTGTGGTCAAATGCAACGGCCCAGGCAATCCCTTTCGAATAAAAACCTTGGCTAGAGGATTCCCCATAGGGTGCACTTGTTTTCTCCAGGCTAGGTGCTGCTGAATTAGCACCTCCAGTTTCCTAGGCCTCATGTCCTATTTGTTCACTTTCACAGAAACATTTTCATGAAAGTAAAAGATGTTTAGAATTATAATATTTACCACAAAGGGAAACTGAGCCCAAAGTTACCTCAGGTATATACACTTTATATTTTCAAATTAGCTCAAATTCTACATATTATGTTATTTTTATTTTAAGTAAATTCATAACTCTTAGATTGATGTCTTTACTGCTTTAACATAATTCAATATTTTGTTTTTATACAGAACATTTGCCTTTCAAACATGGCCAAAGGATAATTAGTTGAAAGCAAGTGTGACTCTGCATCACCTAACTACGGGTGAAAGATAAGTTTGTGTAGGCGGTTTACTATGTTTAGGGCCCTGCTGGCATAGCTTGTGTAGTGACTGACAGGCTATCACTGACTGGCATGGCAGTCTTCAACTGGACTCCGGAATCCCTGCTCACCGGGCAACGATCACTGCCCTGCGGGAAGAAGCACATCTCCATGCAGCTGAAGCAGAGGGACCGAGCACAGAAAGCATGAAAGCATCCAGTCCTGTGATAAATGCATTCCCCAGATTTCAGTGCAGCCCTTCCTGCACTCTGTAAAACATAGCCCCTGGATTCTGTCCTCATTTTGCCTGGTGCAGCGCTCTATCAATCTAACACTAGCGGTCAGGATCGTCAGGGCCCCGTTTGCCCATACTCTTTGGGCCTCAGTTATGAAAAGTGACGCATCGCTGTGTGAAAACAGCGATGCGTCACTTTTCATTGCGCCCTCCTTGCGACATGCTGGATGCGTCATATTTACAATATGACGCATCATGTCGCAAGGAGTTACAGATACGTCAGTATTTCTGAAGTATCTGTATGCACAGAAATGACGCATTGCTGGAGTTTGTCACAAAAGTGACACAACTTCAGCAATGGGTCATTTAAAATGGGCAAGTCCCATTTCAATGTGCCTGCGTCAGTCTTACGCCTGCTGTGAAGCAGGCCTAAGATATTGACGCATTTGCATCCTAGAAGTGGCGCAGTGAAATCTCAGAGATTTCACTGCGTCCCATCTACGAGGCTTACTTGCGTCAGAACGCCCACCCTGCATACATTATACCTGGCGCAGATATAATGTGGCGCAGGGGTTTACAAAGTGACGCATCTATCTAGATGCGTCACTTTGTAAATATGACGCAACATGGTGCATTTTTGTATGCCACTGGTGCGTCACAAAATGTGACGTTCCAGCGGCGCAAAAGTGACGCAAGGGCTCATAAATAAGCCCCTTTAAATTTAATAGAATCCGTTCTCCTACTTTTTCGGGGTGAGCAGAGAAGGAAAATGACTCTGTCTCTTCCTTCTTGCCCAAAGAAGACAAGGACAGTGTCCACTTCTCCTGCTCTTCTGGTGATGACTTCACCCCCTGCTCTCTCTCTCTCTTCCTCTTCTTCCCTCTCTTTCTGTCTCTGTCTCGCTCCTCCTCACTTGCTGAATGACAACCGTGACTTCAAGAAACAGCTCTTACCCTCATTTTACTCTCCTTTCCTTCATTCGTTCCCTTATAAAAATGGATCCAAAAAAGAAAGAAACACTTTTGCTGGAAATCCCGTCTTTTTCTAAATAATTTCTATTACAAAGTTTGTGCGCGCACCACAATAATTGATTAATTCAATAACCACTTTTTTGCCTTTCTCCCATTTTGCCCCTGTGCAGTCAGCCTTAGCCCCGTCTTGCCAAAGGTTTCCAGTCTCTAGCAGCTCCTCGCACCCCTGCCAAGCATGAGGTAGCCTTGGGTAAGAATCCCACTGGTTTCTCCATTTTCTAGTGTTTATATAATCACCGAAAAGTAATTTCCGTCTGGAGACGCCTTTCACATTGTATCTAATTTTTATAAACCAAACCATTTATTAATAGTTCCAACCGCAACAACATGCATGTGATCTTTCTGGCTTCTTTAATAAGTTTACAACGCCTGTATCTCTAACACAATAAAATGCGAGACCTATTGCATTTTTAATGCTTGCTATTATAATGCTGGCTTGACATTGTAAGATTCCCAGCCTCAAGGCAGAGGAGGAAAGCCACAGTGATGTCACATGGAAGTCATTTAGGGGTCACCAGAGGTCGCAGCTGCCACAGGGGTGGCAAAATCAGTGCCTGGAACACAGGCTCAGCTAGTCCTAAAAGACATCGTTTGGCGCACCATTTTCCTGGTTTTCGGTCAAATTTTTATTACACAAATAGTGAATAATATTTTTCATTATTAGTGTAATATAAAATGGAGTATAATGAGAAGGAATATGACCCTGTCTGCAGGGCTTTAAGTGGGCCAGGTCTCACCAGGTCTAAGCACCGGCAGTTTGTAAAGGGGGCTTCGAAACGGATCTCTATCGGTTCTGTTTTGTGCCCTGGCACAGGCAGTCCGTTTTCCCCCCGGACTACAGTGACAGCAGGCACATGGATGTGCGCTGCTCACACATGCTCACTGGAGGAGAAGTTATGGCATGACGTCATGCCAGGTGAGCGTTGAAGGGGAAGGGAAATGCTTTAAAGAGAATTATTTTGTCTCTGGTTTTCCCTTTCCTTTTTGCAACTCAGGAGCAGCAACATTGTCCTGGTGTCACCAGGCCTATAATTGGAACCTTTTTCAATATTATATACAAGCCATAGTTGCTGCTTATTCTTCTTACGCAACTAACAACCATTGACAAAGCCAATAATATTGACTTGTAGGTATGATGTTACTTGTTGTATTATATATCTAGATGCAATGACAGAAACAGCAAAATACAAGTCGGGTGGCACACTATGCTAAACACAAATTTTTAGCTTCTGTTTTTTAAGCCACGCCCTTAATTACGACCCTTTGAGAGACCCCCCAGTTTTTTCATCCCACTTAAAGCCCTGCCTGCCTGGCAGCTAAGGTATGGAGAAAATGCTACTAAATGCATGGCTGAAGGTGAGTGTGTTTATATGAGAGGGAGTTGTGAATATGCGTGAGTGTGTTTAAGCTTGTGTGTGTGAGTCAAAGTAAAGGCCAAATGGTGTGTGTTGTCCCTTTCGCTATCGCTGGCATTTTGGTGAATTGAGGTCCATGTGATTCATCAGTTCCACTAATTTAAATTTAACAAAATCATCAGTAATCTGGTCATAAACTCCTGTGCTGGCTTTGCTTTCACAAATATGCTTAACCACGTGACAACAGAACAAGATGCATATAATATGGTCGCGAATGGAGCATGTCTATAGGTAAGAAAGTAAGCAATGATAACCTTAAGAATATAGTGGACTTTTTGTCCCCAGCTATTCAGAAAATCCAATGAAACACATCGTTACTATTAGTTTATGGTTTACCCATCATTATTCTATTTACTTAGCTATTTACAAAGTGTCTTGCCCTTATACAAAGCGACTTATAAATATTATCTAATTTATCTTACAATATGTAACTTAATTGGTTGCATTCCAAAAACCTACACAGGTTTCCGGTTACGTTTCTTAACAACTGTGCTTTAAACCTAACTAATCATGAAGAGCGTATCCCAGAGGGCATAAAGTTTGCAGAGCAAGTGAACTGTTAACAAGAAATTGGCCTATCCCTCGGGGAGAGGAACCAGATCTCTTCACACAACATCTAACAGAACATGGATCTCGAGCAACGCAGGCCCGGAGAGGTCTGAGGTGGAAGTTTGCAAAAGCAGAATGCAGTAAAGATCAGAGGGTTAACTCCCTGACGTCACCGGCTGCCGCTTTCTGCGCAGACCCTTATCAGCTCCGTGAGTGCAGGGTGAAACGGGCCAGAAGGTGAAAGTGGAAATAAAACTGTGCCGCAGAGGAATGTGGGAGAATTCCACGCGGGCCTCGTGCTGCAGAAGGCAGGTAACACTCTCCTAAAGAGAAGCAGGTCTTCTTATCTTAAGGGGGTGTCTAGAATGTTACTTTGCTGTCTACTTGCTGTCTACCCTTGACTTGAGCTTTGTTTTGCGCACTAGTTGTCTGCAGAGTAGGCGACTGGGCCCCTTGATCTTGATGTCAGAGATGTGAAGAACTTAAGGAATGTGTTTAAGGTTTAATACTGAGACACAGTAGCAGTACAGGGGGAGAGGCGCTTCTCTATACTGAAACCATTTCGGATGCTTAGACTCTGAGAGGAAAAAAAACGAATGCTCCCTGATGGTGAAAGCATATAAAGAAGGCATGTCCTTTGCAGGAAAACTGGTGATGCATACTCGCACCTGGACTCAGTGCTTAATTTGAGCCAGTGGTTGCCGGTGGTGCCAAAGGTACTCATTTTTGGGGCCGGGCACATATTGGTCCTCATCAGACTTTGACCCAGAGCAAGAGAGAGAAAAACAAACAAGGGAGGAAGAAGGAGGAAGAGAAAGATGGATAAGCTGTGGCAAATGGGGATACCAGGAGCCTGCAACAGTGAGATAAGATAACAGGGAGTGTCTGGTGGTGGATTAGAGATGCAATAAGTGGATTCAAGACAACGCAGGCTTGATATGTGGCACACCGAAGTTCAATAGCACTGGCCATGGGCTTCTGAGCGAAATGTTGAGCACCAACATATATTCTTTCAGAAATTGAGTACTGTACCCCGTACCACAGTTTGCACCCATTGTGGCCCATCGTATGGCACCATTGTGCCAACAGCAACTGTTGACAGGTTGGCACTGCCATTATGCAAACTCTAAGTTGATAGAGGAGGTTTTAGGGCACGCGAGGGCTAGGCTGGCTTTGAGACCAGGTCACGAATATGGCACAAAAAAAGTGGCAAATGGTGGACAACTTTGGCAAAATAAACTTCTTTCTGATTTCTAAGCTTGAAATGGCTATGTATTAAAAACAGTCATTGGCAAAGCTAAGAGGTCTGGTCTTTTATAACAAGTAAAGTTTCATCGTTTATTGATGTATGTGTGTATGTATGTATATATGTATGTGTGTCTATGGTATTTCTATTGCGCAAACCTAGCCAAAAGGCAGCAGAGCACTGTACATAGTGAAGAAGTAATAGGAGACAAAGCTGGGTTGCGGACGGCGAATGCATTGTAATATAGTGTTCTTTAAAGAGGTGAGTCTTCAACTCGTTCCCTAATTGGAGCAGCCTTGATGAGGTCCTGATGGATACAGAGATGTTGTTCCATATCCAGGGTACGTGCATAGGAAATGACTGCTGTCTTGATTTTTCTTTTTTACACTTCTTAGACTGCAGACTGATGGTGTCCTGGGTGCAGGTGTGCTGATAACCACCAGAGATGGTGAGCTTGTCTGCAAGATCAACAGGGATGCTGTTCTTGATGGCTAGAATGCAGCTGGTTTTGAGGATGGTGCAGGCTGGCGGGTGGAGCCAATGGAGTTCCATCAGGGGGTGATGTGATCATATTTATTCAGGCCCTGGGTGAGACATGCTGCAGCGTGTAAGAGGCCTCTAAGGAGAATGTCTGTGACGTCATGGAGTAGGGCATTACCACCATCCAAATGCAAGAGATTAAGGCCTGAACCTGGCTTGCTATTGTGAAATGGTGAAGACTGGAGGCTTGATCACAGACGTGTCAAAGGTCAGGGCTTCAAGCAACGGCTGCCTTCAACATTTCGAGCAGGTGCACCATCCAGGCTAAGACTGCACATCACTAGGTATTAAAAATCTTTTTCAAAGAGGTTGGTAGCTGTGCCTGGATTGAGCATAGTTACTTAAGGGGTGGTAGGGATGCTCTGCTTAACATTGACCTGAGAGGTCACAGCTACTTCCTAAAACAAATTCGAGCAGTTTGTAAGTGGCCTAACACATTTATTTTGCGTTCTTTTTACAACTAAAAATCCAAGTTTCATCTTGAAAGCATTACTTTGTTATTAAATATACATAGGATAGGATTTTCTCTTGAGACCTTTATGTTGCCAAATTGTGGAACAAAGATTTTCTTTCAGAAATGTAAGTTTGAAAAATGATCATTTAACATTTCCACCAGGGGTGCCTATCGCAGAAGACAAAGCCATTGTAGCCATTGGCCTCCATACAGAGGTGAAAAAAATGAAGTTTAAAAATGTGTGAGACAAAGGAGAAGAGAAAAAGAGGGACTTGAACGAGAGAAGTCAGAGTGTAAGAGAGGTTAAGGTGTCTAAAAAGGGAAGCAAGAAGGGTCAGGGGCGTAGCTTCATGGGAGGTGTTTGGGTGTTACACCCCTCTAATATATTTACTTTCTGATAAACAGTTGGGTGCAGGTGCTTTCAGTCGGGTATGGTTTCAACAGGATTTTTTATATACAGACAGACAAAAGTGCGCACACATTCTCTCTGGTTTGAAAGTCCTCAAAAATATCGGTTATTTTTATAAAATATTGTGTTTTATTTTAGTACTCCTACCAATTGCATTCTTTTCCCTTTTACAGCCCCTCAGGCCCCTCTCATGCACTTTGTTTGTCGTATAATGTTATTTAACATTATATGCCAGCGTGAATGTTGGAAAATTTGATGCTCACCCCCTCCCCCAATAAACTTGACCAAGTTACGCCCCTGAGAAGGGTTTGTAAGAGAAAGGAGGATTTCAGGGATGGAATGCTAAAACGGCATGTGTGTGAAACGCCAACCCGTCCTAGGAGCAAGACTTCTGGATATGACAGTGCAGTGACAGCACAACACAGAGTACCTGCAGCAGTAATTTCAGGATGTGACAGAAACATCACTTACTGTGTGTGCTGCGGCAACAAATCGGGTGTCCCTTGCTTGCTGGGCCACTGGATTCAAGCTAGCTTGGCTGATGAGGGGTGTTACCCCAAAACTGGTCCCAGGATGCTTGATTCCGGTCCAAGGAGGACCTAGCTTGGCAGTTCGGGCTGGACTAGGCTGATTTGCATATGGCTGGGTCCAAATTGGGGTGACATAGTGAGCAAAAACAATGAATTTAATCCATATCTCTTGACTGGGGGTGATTTTTTGATTAATTCAGCATTACGTCTATCATTTGTTGCCGCAGCACAAGAAACATCACTTACAGCACTGCAGGTGAAAGAGGTGGTGTAAAAAAAGTGATTTCAAGTGTGCTGACATGGAAATACACCTAACTTAGCCTGATGACCAGAACTCACACATTCCCTACGCATCCCTTTATACACTAGTGGAATAAGCACCTTCTACAGATAGCATTGGAAGCTTGCACTACTACGCGTCTCGCGGTTCATATGTTGTGCAAGGAAGGGAAGCTTGCACTGTGACTGCCTTCAGTGTGAGAGGGATTCTTCTTTTACTAGTAGCATGCTGTACCTTTTCTGCAAGAAGGCAAAGGTTGACCAATTTATAAGCCGCCTGTGAGTGGGGGGGGGGGGCTTGCAATGCTGCAGCACAAGCTGTTTCTGCATGTAATGGAGGGAATATGGCACTGCAGCTGACTGTAGCGGCGCTGTCTAGTTGTTGCACGTCACGTACAGACGTGACGTGCAGGCGCCATGTTTAGGGCTGCGCGCGCAGCACTGATTAAGAGCGCGAACAGCCGAGAGACAGGAGATGCGGCTCGGCGCTCTTCAGGGATTTGAGATATCAATAAAGCACAGTTAACCACAAGAGTTGCAGCGTCCTCATTGGGGGTAAGACCACCCACACTACAATGGCGACGAGGATGGGATCCTAGACCCCCTGCCCCCGAGGAGAACCAGACCACCGGAAAAAATATATATATATAAATAAAACATTGCGTTACACCAGCAACCACCGGTGGCTAGAGGGCACGCAGCGTGGACAATAACCACAAGAAACCTGTTGACAGGAGGAGCAGGAGGTCGAGAAGTGACCAGCAGCCCCCCACACAGGTACACCACCCTGAAGAGCGTGGCAGAGCCCAGCACAGTCTCGGACAGCATTTACCTACCCTGAGAGGTAGCCCTAGCCCAGAGAAGCTTAGGACTAACGCGACGGAGCACGCGACGACCACCAGACAGAATAACACCGCGCTGGATCCCCCAGGCAAGATTGAGGGGGCGGACGAAGGCAGTTCCCCAGTGCAAACAGACAAGGAAGAGCGAGACAACACGCCAGGGAGTCCCAGAGGTCAAGCGAGTGCGCATCCCACGATCAAGGGCAAGAAAATGAGTACGCAGGCAGGGGACGCAACGGCGCCAGTGCAGTTCCTGCCCAGACCAGGAGAACCGCTTATGAAGTGGGAAGACTGGAGGGAATATATCGATAACTTCATTGGAGTCTTGGAAGATGAGAGTGAAGAACAATTCAACCCCAAGAGGAAGAAGCGCATATTATTGCTCAACCTGGGCCCAGAAGGACTGAGAATTTACAAAAGCCTAGTGCCAAAAGAAAGAGGAAGCACCGACGTAGATGTGTATGCCCATGCTATCGAAGACCTAAATGAGCACTACAGGCCGGCAGTGTGTGTTTCCGTGGACAGGTTCAATTTCCAGCAAAGGAAACAACGCCCGGGAGAGACAATAGAGGAGTATGTGGCGGCCTTGAAGAGACTAGCGGCCACGTGCAAGTATGGTAATTGGGAAGAGGAGTTCATCAAAGACCAGGTGGTGATGCATACCACGAGCACAGCGGTGCAGGACAAGTTGTGGGCCAGTGGGGACACCACCCTAAAGGAGGTGATGGTAATAGTCAAAAGGGCAGAACTGGCGCGCAGGTGTGAGGATGCAACGAGGAAAGAGAAAGAGACAGCCCCCAACGCCATGGTGAACAGGATAGGCGAGGAAGAGCCCCGCAGAGACTACAGGAACAAGGGTGCGGCAGCAAAGGGGCCCAACAAATGGCAAGGCAACCCAGGCCCTCCAGGGAAACAAGCGGGAAGTAGCAAGAAACCATGCTATCGGTGCGGGAGCTGGTCGCACGAGGCGCACGACAGGAAGTGCCCAGCGTTCCGCGCCAAATGTTTGTACTGCGGCATAGTGGGCCACTATGAGAAGGTGTGTCGGAGGAAGTCCTCAAAGAGCATGGTGAAGTACGTCGGACAGGACAGCGAAGAACAAGAGGAGGGCGCAGAGGAAGACGTTGTCACAATCATCTACATAGAAGATCAAGCACTTAGCGTAGACGGCCAGGTGTTGAACGTCGATGGCAAGAGAACGATGAAACCGGTCCTGGAGATGCTGATTGGCGGAATACCGATAAAGGTCGTGGCTGACACTGGCTCACCCTACACCATCATCCAAAGAGCGGTGTGGGAGGAGAGTTTTGCACCACACCTAGGCCCAGAACTGGAGAAGCTGGACATACGTCCAGTGACGTACAATGGGGACCGCATTCCTATGGCAGGTTTCAGACCATTAGATTTCAAGTTCAGAGGCCGGTCAGCGTTCTGCAAACTGTACATATCAGAGAGAGGACCCTCGGTCCTAGGATGGCTCGACCAAGGAGACCTGGGCATCAAGCTGGACCCAGGGGGCAAGGAACAGATACTACTCACAGAACCGGGAACCTGGCCTGACCTAGACAAATGGAAAGAAGAGTACCCCAAGGTATTTGGAGGCACAGTCGTGGAGAAATTTGCGCACAAGATAGTCTTGAAAGAAGACGCAGTACCGGTCGCTCACAAAGTGAGGAATGTACCACTGGCGGTGAGGGACGCAGTGCAAGAAGAACTACAGGATCTGGAAAGGAAAGGGATCATCGAACCTATCACGTGCGCGGAATGGCTCGCGCCCCTAGTGGTAGTGAAGAAGCCAAATGGAATGATCAGGCTGTGTGTCGACCAACGCGAGTTGAACAAGAGCATAGTGGTGGAAAGGTTCCCTTTGCCCAGGATCGAGGAAATGCTAGCCAGGACCCGGGGAGTCAAATGGTATTCTACAATAGACTTGACCTCCGCTTACCCCCAGATCGCCCTGCATCCGGAAAGCCGAAAGCTCACTTCCTTCATCACCCCATTAGGGTGCTACCAGTTCCGCCGCATGCCGTTCGGGCTAGCCTCGGCGGCTGCGGTGTTCCAAAAATTGATGCACCAACTGTTCAAAGACACTGAAGGAGTCCAATATTTTCAGGACGACATCCTGGTAATGGGATGAGACAAACCGGATCACGACAGCAAACTAGGACAGGTGCTAAAGATCCTCGAGAGTAAGGGCCTCACAGCCGAATGGACCAAGTGCCAGATAGGAATGGAGTCCGTCACGTACCTGGGGCATGAGATTGGGGTGCGAGGGGTTACCCCGAAAACAGACAATGTGAGAGCCATCTGCGAGGCACCACCTCCTTCCAGCAAAGAAGAAGTCCGATCGTTCCTCGGAATGGCGGAATATTATAGTAAGTTCGTGCAGCATTTCGCATCCAAAACCCATCACATGAGGCTGCTGACACGAGACAACACGGAATTCTGCTGGTCGGAGGCAGAGCAAGGTGAATTCGAGATCATCAAGAGAGAGGTGGCCGGAGCAGTCCCACTCCAAGGATACGACCCCCAAGGCACCACGGTTCTAACCACGGACGCCAGCGACAAGGGACTGGGCGCCGTCCTCATGCAAGATCGAGGCCAAGGGAGAATGGAAACGATCTGTTTTGCATCCCGCACGCTCAGTGAGACCGAGAAGAAGTACAGTGTAATTGAAAAGGAGATGCCGGCGGTGGTATGGGCCATGACCCGGTTCAGGCAGTTCTTGTGGGGCACACGCTTCTTGTTAAAGACCGATCACAAACCCTTACTGAAGGTGCTAACGTCCAGCGGACACGCAAGTGCCACACCGCGGATCTCAAAGATGACCCTCAAGTTGCTTGAATTTAGGTATGACGTAGAACACATTCCCGGCAGCAGGAACAAGGTGGCAGACTACCTGAGTAGAGCGGCAGCTATGGAGCAGACGGAAGAGGACCAAGAAGGGGCAGAAGAAATGGTGGCACTCATGGAAGACAAAGAGAAAACCATCGGTCACCAGGAATGGAGGCAGGCCTATGAGAAGGATCAGGTCCTTGAGGAAGTAAAATCCTACATCACTAAGGGGTGGCCGGAGAAGAGACTAACCCGTGGAGGCCTCAGCCCATACTTCGAAGTCAGAGAAGAGTTGTCGATGGATGACCAAGGAGTCTTTGTATACCGAGGGGAGAAAGTCATCCCCCCAGCAGAAATCATCCCCAAACTATTGGACATGCTCCACGAGGGACACTTGGGAATAGGAAAACTGAAACTGAGAGCCAAGCAGAACTACTGGTGGCCAGGGATGGACGTAAGGGCCGAGAGGCACGTCAGGGACTGCCCACAGTGCCAAGGGGCAGACAAAACGCTCAAACCACTCCGTCCAGCCCTGGGCAAATTTGACCCCCCGAGGAATCCGTGGGAGGAGTTGTCAGTGGATATACTGGGCCCCATCCAAGATGCGCAGGGAGTTCAGAAGTACGTATGTGTCCTGGTGGATAGATACTCGAAATGGCCTGAGTTGAAAATAGATGAGGCGATGGACACTGAGACCATCATAAAGTTCCTGGCGGACACTTTTGTGAGAGAAGGCATCCCGAAGTCCATCCTGAGCGACAACGGCCCCCAATTCAGATCAGAGAAATGGAGCAACTTTATGCAAAGAAATGGAGTTTTATCAAAGCACACATCCATATACCACCCGGCTGGGAACGGACTGGTGGAGCGATTTAACAGAGTGGTGATGGGGTCTGTGCAGGCAGCCATCTCAAACAACAAGGACTGGGAAAGAGAGATTGAACGCATGGTGTGGGCGTACAGGATCACCCCCACAGGGACAGGGTACAGCCCTTTTCAAATATTGAGAGGCCGCAAACCATTCACCCGAGACAATCGAGTGTGGAAGGAAAAAATCATAACAAGTGAATGGTCCCCTGCAGTAGTGCGAGCCAACTTGGAAAAAGCACAAGCCAATTACTCTAGACACTACAATGTCCGGAGAAATGTGAAGGAGACCGAGCTTGAGAAAGGGGAATGGGTACGAGTAAAATTGGCCACACTAAGGAGGAAAGGAGGGAGTAAATACAGCAAGCCGCTGCAAGTCAAGGAGGTGAGGGGTAGAGCGGCTTTGCTGAGTGACGGCAATGTGTGGTCACAGGATCGCATGGCTAGATGCAAAGGAGTGCAAGGTTGGGACCATGGTGGAGAAGGCCCAGAAGAGGTACAGGAAGGGACTCAGGAACAAAACCGATCAGATGGAGAGTTGGAGGTCAGCAGAGGAGATCAGCGTAGAGAGAGTATGGACTATGGTGAGCAGGAGTCAGTTGGTGAAGCGGGAATGAGCAGGCGAGATGGAAGCGCGACCGCGTTCGAAGGTGGAGGAAGGAGCGAAGAGACACAGGAGAGAGTGATCCCGCCTGGCCCCCTGAGACTCACGCGGAGTGGTAGGGCTGTGATTAAGCCCGCAAGATTTCGAGACTTTGATATGAGCGACGGACAGTGAGTTAAAAGTTGTTTGGGTAAAAAGGGGAGATATGTAGCGGCGCTGTCTAGTTGTTGCACGTCACGTACAGACGTGACGTGCAGGCGCCATGTTTAGGGCTGCGCGCGCAGCACTGATTAAGAGCGCGAACAGCCGAGAGACAGGAGATGCGGCTCGGCGCTCTTCAGGGATTTGAGATATCAATAAAGCACAGTTAACCACAAGAGTTGCAGCGTCCTCATTGGGGGTAAGACCACCCACACTACACTGACCAAGCTGTACTTGTTCTCTGAGAGAGGGAAACTTGCTTAGCTGTTGTGCTGTTCCCATTCTTTGAAGATGGGGCATTTCTACTGCTGCTGCTTCATCTGTGTCACACTTTTTTTAAGAGAAGTGGAAAAATGTTCTTGCTACCTGTTTTGTACCTATTTCATTTGTGTGAAAGAACCTTGTGCAGCACTTCCTTCTGCATCTATTCTTAACCTATTCTTTGTTTTGGGGAAGGTCACACTACTCCTGCTCTGTGTAATTGAAAAGAGTGCCCCCTCACAACATATGTAACTCGAACTTTAGTTTTGTACATGAAACCAAGGACATTTTTAGCATGGAGTATACCACTTTGTAGAGATTTTGTATATATCTGCCAAGTAGCTCCACGTCATGCCACGTGTGGCATCTTCTTCCAATTCTGCCTTTTTCGCCATCATCAATTTGCATGTGTGGGGTTTTGAGCCCGTGACAACAGTATTAAAAGCAAAACTTCAAATCCCAGAAAGAAACATGCTGTTGGCTAAAAAGACTGGAATATTTGATGGGATTACATGTTATCGAGTCAATTGGCAGGCTTGTGAAATGCAAAATAAAGTTAATTTGTGATGTTATGCCTTTTGTACTTGTAGGAAAACAAGGTTTGAACAGTACAGTGGGCGTGAGGGCAGACATGGCCTTTTGTATACAGATGTCATCATCTGATAACTAATGCGTCAACAGTAACAGTGCTTTAAAACTAAAACGCATGTTCAACAGCTGTTATTGACCAGAACAATGGGATCAACAATTGGTTTGTGCGCCACCTGCAACCCCCACCCCTTGTGGGATTAATTAGGAGATCTGAAATGCCGAGAAAAGAAAAACAATGTGCAGGCACCCCTCAGGCTGAGCTCAGGGATTAATTTACCTGCAACACCTCTGTGAAATAACCTACTAAGAATAGGTGCAGCACGTTGTAGGTGGTGCCCTGCAAGGACTTCCAATGGCCTTACCAGGAGGATTCTGTCAGGGCTCAGACCAGAGAGAATATAGGGCTGTTAGTGCCCTGTGTAGATGTTTTTTATCACACCCATAAAAACACTGGTCGATGTAACGTGTGTAAAAACCCTTAAGGCAATCTATGTCGCCGATGCAGCCGCAGCCTCCATTTCACGTTATACTTCATCTTGCATTCCCTACAAGCATTTGCTTTTTCCAGATGCTGTATTTCCACAGTTGTTTTTTCCTTGCAACATATGGCTTTTGTGTAGCACATTCTGTGAACTGAGCCACACCTCTTGGCGTCTGGGTGATTTCAGGGTGTGAATGGGTGTTCATAACCGGGCAGGAATTAAGGCCCTGGATTTGACACTGAAGGTCATGCTAGTTTCTCACAATGCTATTGTAGGTGAAAGTGTGAGAAGGACATATACACAATTCTAAACCATTTATAGCACAAAGGAAAATATACAATGTTTACATGTAGGTGAGAAGACGGTGAGAGAGTGTGTGTATGTGTAAGGGAGAGAGAGGGCATGGTGCAGGAGAAGGGACGCAAGGAAGTACGTGCAGAAGGGCATATTGAAAACACAGTAATGAAAAGGAAGAAGACAAGGTGTGAGATATGCTGACTGAGGAGTTCAGTAAGATGTGCGGAGAAAAACGGCTTCAATATCTAACACCACTACCCCTTCCACAGAATGTAATAATATTTAATTCAGTCTCATATTTTCAGAATTTAAACAACTTTTAATTCTAATTATTCGCAGTGTTAGAATTTTTTAACTCGTTTATCTAATGCTGCCAAAAAGTATGCACAAAGCTAACAGGTCTGTCTTGTTATGGGTGCATTTTTGTTGTTGAGGAGTATGAAGAAACCACGCATTATGTTGTAACGCATGCCGTTACAATGCAAATGCCATTACCAAGCAAAACCTTTACTACGCATGCCATTACAATGCATAAGCCTTTACCACGCATGCCTTTACAACGAATTTCACTGCAATAACATGAATGGTAAAGCCATATTCGAGGTGAAGGTTTTAAAAGCAATTATAATTATTCACAGGTAAGTATAAACACTTGTTTTGTATACACACACACACACATATATTTAAATATATGTATATATGCATATATATTTTTATATATATATATATATATTTACACACGCATAAATGCATATGAATATGTGTGTGTTTTTATAGATATAGATAGTAAATACACACACATATATATTTTCAATCAAAAAGAAAGCACCACACCCCAGAAGCTGCTGTGTAACTGCTTAACTTTATTGCATTACAGCACAATCTCCACCACCACCATCACCGACGTTTCGAGCAAGAAATGGTCTTTCTCACGGTTTTCGTAGCTCCTTCCTCAATTTCCAACTTTTATAGTCTTAGCCATATTAGCCCATTATGAGGCAATATGGGAATTGTATTTCACATCAAGGAAACTCTGTTTTCTGAAATGCGTTGATTGCTGCCATTAAAATTTGTCTTTACAGCATCCTGGTGTTGTGGCATGTATATTTCCTTAAAACCCCACAACCCCTCCCCATACCCACCCTAAATGCTAAAATTACCCTTTCCACCCCTAAACCTATACACACCCTAAACCCTAAAATTACCCTTGCCACCCCAAAAGCCATACCCACCCAAATCCCTAAAACTTACCTTGCCACCCTTAAACCCATACCCACCCTAAACCCTAGAATTACCCTTGCTACCCAAAAGCCCATTCCCACCCTGTACCCTAAAATTACCCTTGCCACCCAAAAACCCATCCCCATCATAAACCCTAAAAATTCCCTTGCCACTCCAAAACCCATATCCACCCCAAACCTTAAGCTTATGCTTGGCACCCTAAAATCCATACCCACCCTAAACCCTAAAATGACCCATGCCACCTCAAAACCATACCCACCCTAAACCCTAAAATTACCCTTGCCATCTAAATCCCACCCCACCCTAAACGCAAAAAATTCCCTTGCCACCCCAGAACCAATACCCACCATAAACCCTCAAAATTACCCTTGCAACCCCACAACCCATATCGCCTAAAATTACCCTTGCCACCCAAAAACCCATGCCCACCCTAGACCCTAAAAATGCCCACTCTAAACCCTATAAAAAGACTTTCCCGGTCACCAGTAGGTAGCTATAGTTAAGACCTAGTTTCTATAGGAAAAGCATGTTTTGACTTGGCTATAACTTTGACTTTGTATGACCAATATTCATGAAAGTTTCCACAAATAGTGTCAAGGCAGGTTCTGAATGTCATGGAAAGTTTGTGGGTGATCCATGCAGTGGGGACCGAGAAATAGGGGTGTGAAAAAAGGGTGACTTTGTAATGTTAATTGCCATAGGAACGCATTGTCAAACCTACAGCCCAAACCTCTGGACGGAATTATACCAAATTTGGCAGAAAGTTAGATGTTGTTACCCAGATTGTGTGTTTTGTTATTTGGTGCAAATCCATCCAGTACTTGTTGTGAAATTTAAGCTGAAAATGATAGATATTGGGATATGTTGGGACGGTTTTGCGATGAATCCCGAATACACACACCAACTGGAATGCTCTGATTGGATGGAAACAACCTGAAGAGAAAGTTGCGGCTGCCATTTTATCATCCGGAAACGGTTCCCGGGGCTGAAAACTTGTGTGAAAGCCCACATAAATGGTCAGGGTGGAGACACTCTCTCCCCATGTTTGAGTAATGGATGTGTTAGTGACACAAGTTATGTGTCCAAAATTGATTATTTCCTCTCACGCGATATTCATGATGACGCTGTGACCGCCAGCGCAGCCCCCGTGTGCCATCGCGGGGACATCACAAATATGGCAATGTCATTGCGAATATTGATGAAAATATATAAAAAAAGATATATATTTATATACACTCACCAGTCACTGTCACACATTCATGTATGTACACACAAACTCACTCCGACACTTATACACTCATTCACATAGCCACTCACACACTTATACATTCAGTCACATACTCACTCCGATACTCATGCACCCACTGACATACCCATTCAGGTACTCATGCACCCACTTACAGACTTACTCAGAGAGTGATGCACCCATGTACTGGCCCACTCAGACTCATACACCTACTTAGAGACCCACTCATACACTTATGCACCCAGTCTCTTACCTACTTAGAGTCTCTTACACCCACTCACAGACCCTACAGGGCTGTCATGTACCCACTCACAGACCCACTCAGATACTCATGCACCCACTTACAGACTCACTCTGAGAGTCATGCACCCATGTACAGACCCACTCAGAGACTCGCACACTCACTTACAGACCAACTCACACACTCATGTATGTCCTCACAGACACACTGGGACACTAATACACCCACTTACAGATCCACTCAGGCAGTCAAGTCAAGTCAAATGAACTTTACTCGGCACACAGCCACAAAAGTTTCGACAAACAAACAATACATATTTAAGATACATTTTTTCTAATAAATATTAAAAAGATAAAAGTTCCTTTGTAAGCTAAAATCATACTTATACATTGATGTAATAATGGTCATAGAAATTCAAATCAGTTTGACATAAAAACAATGAATACAGATCATTTCAACTCCCCACCCAATTATTGCACATCATAGCGTTTCCTAATGCCCATTGCTGTTTTAATAAAATTAAAAACAGCAGTGCAAATAACAGGAATGGTCAGTGATTGCAGATATCTGTACCCCTCAATATATGTACATGGGCGAGTATTCAATAGTACGGGTACCAAAAATCTACTCCTTGGTTGTTTATAAAGTGCACAAAACAGAGTGAAGTGAAAGGTGCCTCGGGGAGTTATATTGTCGCACTGTTGAACTGTAATTAAAATGACCCACAAGACTCCATTTTGTGTTGCCATGCTCTCGGCAACCTGGTGAAGAATTGCTTTCCACGTCCCTGTTGAAACTTGCTCAACCCTCCCCGCTCCTTGTGGTCGAGCCGATTCCGAGAAGCTGCCTGTGTACCTCACCCCCCCAGTTGTGCCAGAGACTTAGCCACATCCTGCCCACCGTTGGTAACTCAGCCTGTCACGACCAACTCCTGTGCACCGTGACCACACCATCTGATCAAGGAAGCACGAGGCTGTGCCCCGTGACCACACCAATTGGGCAAAGAAGCATGAGGCTATGTACATTGTGCAATCAGAGACAAATGTCCCCTGGCCACGATTGCGCCACATAAGACTGACGAAGAACTTATCTGATGAGGAACTTGTCAAGATGAGGAACTTTGTATTGTGCAAATGGGCGTGGCTAGCGCTATAATTATGTGTGCGCTGCGAAGCAAAGCAGCAGTGTCCGTAGAATTGTCTTTGTACCATTCTGGGACCCTGTCCTTAGATCGAGCTAATAAACAACTTACTTCTCTCCACGGCTGGTTGTCCTGGTCTCCTTGGTAATGTATGATTTAAGCAAGAAGAACCCGTAGATTCTAGGTGTCCCCTGCACCGCTGGCTTTGACTCTCCAGTGGGGAGAGGTCTCTAAGGAGCCGGTTCTACAGCATAGGCAAGGAATAAGGTTATTAATCCATCCAGATTGTTTGGGGAACGCTACAGAAAAGTGCAAAGTGCTAAGGCGGAATCTTGTTAAAAGAAAACGCATCTGGCTATTCGTTGATAAGGATAGATAATATTGCTGTTTGGGCATGAAAGGGCAGCTAGGGCCGGGTACCTCCAATTGTAAATGACACAAATTTGCCCAGACCCTATACTCCTCTTTAATTATACCCTTTGCGTTTGGGAGAATACTCGACGGGGTGTCAAAGTACTTCACCAACCCAATCTAGGGTAACCTATCCCTCACAAACCAAAGCCATGGTATCTTCACAGACTTATCTAAATTAATACAGTCTTCGAAAATCTCCCTGGAAAACTGTAACTCTTCTGAGACCCATATTTTGGCCCACAAGAGCAAGGAGGCAGCAGTGATGCGATCTTCTATGTATTCCATCCCCACTTCTCGATGAGAACAAGAGGTGGCAGAGCTGCTTGAATCATCAGCAGACGTTTTATAAACTTGTTCTCCACTTTTTGTAGTTAGCGACTTCTTTAATACCCACATACGCCCACCCCATACGATGCAACCTACTGGCATTTTGCATTATATAAGATAACCAGCTCAGGCACTGGCTTGTGGCCTAACTTACAGGTGAACCTAAAGAGGCCCTTAACTACTTTACTTGTCTGCTGTGCCCTAGCCGTAATCAGGGAATCCCATTTCAAATCCTTGCTACACATGTTCCCCAAGTATGTGAACTGTTCCACCCTTTCAATGGACTTACCCCTTACATTGAAACTTCTGGATTTAACCTTTTTTGGGCCGCATACCATTATGTAAGACTTTGAGAAATTAACCCTCAAGTCTACCGACGCCATAAAACTTGTAAAGGCGTCCAGGGAGGTTTGGAGGCTATTGGCCGTCAAGCACATGAGTACTGTATCGTCCGCATATGAGAGCAGCGGAACTGGCTGACCTTAAATGCAGGGAAAATCGTTTTCCTTGCTAATAAAAATGCTTCCAGGCCATTCGTATAAATAAAAAAAAGAAAAGGAGCTAAAATGCACTCCTGCCGAACTCCTTCGGTTGAGGCAATAGGTTTCGTTCTTTTCCCGTGTGGTCCAAACCTTATAGAAACAGATGTATTAGTATGTAGCCTTTTTTGGAGCAGGATTAGTGCACTTTCAAAACCCATTTCTGTCAGTGCCCACACTTTCCCCCTGTTCACACTATCAAATACACAAGACAAGTCCATGAACGCAAGGTGGATAAAGCTACTCTTTACCCATGATCAGGGACAAATTTAGGCACAGTCTGTTGTTCCCATTACCCTCTGGGAGCCATACTGTGTCTTTGAGATGATCCCCTTACTAGTTGCCCATGACTCTAGTCGGGCCAGAATTACTCTGCCTAGTACTTTAGTGGTATAGTCAATAAGGGAACTAGGCCTATAACAGGCAGGATCATTTCTGTTCCCTTTTTTAAACACGGGTACGACTATGTCCCCTTTCCAGGATACTGGAATTGGACCAATGACTGCTGATTTAAAAACTTGTGTTAGCAGGGGTACCCAAAGATTTATGTTTAACTTAAAAAGATCTAGTGAAACTCCGTCTGGGCCTGAAGCTTTGCTGCTAATTCCCTTAGCAATTGCTTCCTCCACCTCAGTCACTGTAAGTGAGGCACTAAGCTCAACGGCCTGTGCCATATTGGCCAGGAGCTCCTCATTAAACATCAACAGCTCCCTACCATTTGGGTTAAAGATAGGTGCAAAATGTAGTTCCCAGGTATCACTCGGGATCAATTACTCCATTGTTCCCTCTTCCTTAGTGAATTGGGTTTGATTGATGATGGCACAGAACCTTTTAATATCTCTAAGAGCACTAGCTCTCTCCAGATAATCCCATGCTATTCCCCTCAGTTCCTCTTTTCTCTCACTGATGGTGGTGATATATAAGCGTCTCGCTCATTTTATTTGTTCTCTGTTACGCGGGTAAGTCTGGAGGTCGGTTTTTAAGATCTTATGGGCTCTAGAGCATTCTCCATTAAACCAGCGTCTCTCACTGTGCTGCTTGGGCCTAGATGGGTGTTAGAACTGGGGGTCTCTAGTAGGCAGAGGTAGGTACCTTAGTCCAAATAGGGACCCTTGCTTCTAAGTCAGGGAAAGGAAGGACACCTTCTCAGATAGCCCTTGCTCACCCCCTCGGTAGCTTGGCACGAGCAGCCAGGGTTATCTCCGAGGCAAAGGTGTAAAGTATTTGCAACCACGCTATCAGTAACCCACTGACAACACCACAAATGGACTCCACACGAGTTTCATAAAAAACAATTGTATCTTTATAAAAAAGAGATAGACAATGAGACCGCACGATAAAAATCCAACATATGCGTATTTGTATAATTTCACCTTGCCGATTATTAGGCCAGCAAGCCCTTGTAGGTTCTTGCAGTATTAATGAGCAATTCTCAATGATTCAATGCAGTTCTAATGCAATGCTATGCAGTTCATAATGCAAGAAACAGGCACTTCGTGATGTAAAAATAATGAAGTTTGTAATGCAACAATCAGTCAGTTCGTAATGCCAAAATACTGCAATTCGTAATGCAACAATCAGGCAGTTCGTAATGCAAAAATAATGCAATTTGTAATGCAACAATCAGGCAGTTCGTAATACAAAAATAATGCAATTTGTAACGCAACAATCAGGCAATTCATAATGCAAAAATAATGCAATTCGTAATGCAACAATCAGGCAGTTCGTAATGCAAAAATAATGCAATTCGTAATGCAACATTCAGGCAGTTCGTAATGCCAAAATAATGTACTCCGGCACCGATTGCTGTGCTCTGTACGGTCTCTATGCCACTCTTACTGACTCGCGGTCAGCTACTGCCAAAATATGCCCCCAACACTGTTATGATGGAAAACAAAGTGCAGCTCCACACTCTGGCCCAGTACTGCCACTCCTCGGGCCGCAATTCGGACTTGAGCGGAGGCTCACGCTGCAAAGATGGGAAAAGCAGAGAGCGTTTCTCCGGTAGCCCGCACCACGCCCCAGGAGGCGACACACGCATGTTCGCTGAGCGTTACTTGGAGGGTACAATCTCACTTTCCTCTCCTTTCCTCGCGGCTTGGGCCTCCGATGCTACTTCGTTGATTTTGGGTAGTGGAACTCGGACCCCCAACTGTGATGGTTCGAGGTCTCTCTTTGGCAAAGGCAGGCTCGGGCCGGCGGCGGTGAATTCCCACAGCTCCTCTGGGGATGCCGGTTCGGGCCGATGGCAACGACGGTCGCAGCACTTCTGGTCACACTGTTGATCAAAGCAGAGAACAAGACTGCTCCGGGACACACAGTCACAGGGCAATTTCTCACGAAGGTCTCAGGGTGCCACAGGGCACACGCGCACAGCGTCGCTGAGATTCACTTGGACTCCGGGTGCACACGATCAGAGTGCAATCCTCACAGAGGTCTCAGGCAGCAGGCGCACACAGCGTCGCTGAGACTCACTTAGACTCTGGGTGCACAGAATCACAGGGCAATCCTCACGAAAGTCTCAGGCTGCACAAAGCACCTGCACACAGCGTCACTGAGACTCACTTGGACTCCGAGTGCACACGATCACAGGGCAATCTTCCTGAAGGTCTCAGGCTGCACAAGGATATGCACACAGCGTCGCTGAGACTCACTTGAACTCCGGGTGCACACAATCATGGGGCAGTTCTTACGAAGGTCTCAGCTTGCAAAAAGCAGAGGCACACAGCATCGCTGAGACACACTTGAAAACTTTTCTGTTCCTGAGTTTCCACAACAGGGAGCCAGCTCTCCTCAGGCCCTTGGAGACACGTTACTTCGGGACACAGCACACGGCAAAGTCCTCTCAAGCAGGGGGACACAGTGCACAGCAAAGTCCCTTAGCCTCTCCTTAGTTAGATCAGCAAACTGCAGGCCAGCCACAGAAAATACAGCAAGGGTCAGTCCTTCTCTTCAGCTGTTCTTCCTTTGGCAGAGGTTCCTCTTGACCATGAAGTAGTTTCAATCCTTTTCAGTCTTGATCAGTCCAACGTTCAGGGGTTTCAGCTCTCATAGTTATACCCCTAAATGTCTTTGAAGTCTTTGTGTTCAGGGGGCATTGACCCCTGTCTAAACCAGTTCTGGGTGTCTCCCTGCCAGTGACACCTTCTCCCTTTGATAGAGGGGGTCTGGATCCTCAATCACTCAGCAAGAGATGGAGCCATTGTTTTATGGCAGCAGCCCAGGCCTCTTCACCTCCAGGGGCTACTCCTTCCTCCTACACTCCAGATGCAGGTCATCCCATTGCTGTCTCACTTCCTCCCCTGGGTCAAGTTCAAGTTCAAGTTCGAGAATTTGTATAGCGCACTACTCACCCATAGGGTCTCAAGGCGCTTGGTGGGGGGTGGGTGCATTACTTATCGAATAGCCAGGTTTTTAGCTGCTTTCTGAAGGAGAGGTGGTTCTATGTGAGGCGGAGGTGAGTGGGGAGAGAATTCCAGGTTTTGGCTGCTAGGTAGGAGAAGGATCTTCCTCCCATGGTGGATCTATGGATGCGCGGAATTGCGGCGAGGGCTTGATTGGATGATCGTAGTTGTCGGGTGGGTGTGTAGAAGGACAGTCGAGTGTTGAGGCATTCGGGTCCTAGGTTGTAGAGGGCCTTGTGGGCGTGGGTAAGGAGACGGAACGTTATTCTTTTGTTGATGGGGAGCCAGTGGAGGTCTTTCAGGTGACCGGAAATGCGAGCTTGACGGGGGATGTCCGGTATGAGTCTGGCGGAGGCGTTTTAGATGCGTTGGAGTTTTTTCTGAAGTTTGGCTGTGGTTCCGGCGTAGAGGGTATTTCCATAGTCCAGTCGGCTAGTGACCAGTGCGTGGGTGACTGTCTTTCTTGTTTCGGTGGGGATCCAACGGAAGATTTTTTTGAGCATGCGTAGGATGTTGAAGCATGAAGATGAGACGGCGTTGACTTGTCTGGTCATCGAGAGGGAGGAGTCTAGGATGAAGCCCAGGTTACGTGCATGATCTGTAGGTATGGGTGCTGTACCCAAGGCCGGTGGCCACCATGAGTCGTCCCAGGCAGAGGGGGATGGTCCTAAGATGAGGACTTCCGTTTTGTCCGAGTTTAGTTTTAGACGGCTGTCTTTCATCCACTCGGCTACTTCTTTCATTCCTTCGTGTAGATTGGTTTTGGCGGTGCTTGGGTCTTTGGTGAGGGAGAGGATCAGCTGGGTGTCGTCTGCGTAGGAGATGATGTTGAGGTAGTGTTGGCGCGCGATGGATGCGAGGGGGCTCATGTATACGTTGAAGAATGTGGGGCTGAGTGAGGATCCTTGTGGGGGGAGGCGGACTCTCTGGGTTCTTCCGGCGAGGAACGAGATGATCCAGTTCAGAGCTTTTCCTTGTATTCCGACGTTGCTGAGGCGTTGAATGAGGGTGCTATGACAGACTGTGTTGAAGGCGGCGGAGAGGTCAAGTAGGATGAGGGCAGCTGTTTCTCCGTTGTCTAGTAGCGTTCGGATGTCGTCTGTGGCGGCGATGAGGGCGGTTTCGGTGCTGTGTTTGGCACGGAAGCCAGATTGTGAGGGGTCGAGGGAATTGTTGGATTCAAGGAAGGCGGCGAGCTGACTGTTGACGGCTTTCTCAATGACTTTGGCAGGGAATGGGAGGAGTGAGATGGGGCGGTAGTTCTTAAGTTCAGAGGGGTCTGCTGTGGGTTTCTTCAGAAGGGCGCTGAGTTCGGCATGTTTCCAGCTTTCCGGGAAGGTAGCGGAGTCGAAGGAACAGTTGATGACATCGCGGAGATGGGGTGCGATGATGGAGTCTGCTTTGTTGAAGATGTGGTGGGGAAATGGGTCGGTTGGTGAACCTGAGTGGATGGAGTTCATCAGGCGGATGGTGTCTTCAGTAGTGATTGGGATCCATGCGCAAAGGTTGTGAAAGTGCTGTTTTGGTTCGAGGGTGGGTGGAGTGGACTGTTCTTCGGACTGGTTTTCAAAGCTGTTATGTATGTCGGCGATTTTGTTGTGGAAGAAAGAGGATAAAGAGTCGCAGAGGTCTTGGGAGGGAGTGATGGCGTTGGTGCCGGCGGTGGGGTTGGTAAATTCTTTGACGATGTTGAATAGTTCCTTGCTGTTTTGGGCGTTGTTGTCGAGTCGATCCTTGAATGCTGATTTCTTTGTTGATCGGATCAGTTGGTGGTGTTTGCGGGTGGCGGCTTTGAAGGTGGTTAGGTTGTCAGTGGTTGGGTTTTTTCTCCAGGTTTTCTCGAGGGTAGGACATAACTTCTTGGATTTTTTAAGGTCATCGTTGAACCAGGGGGCCTTTTTGCTACCTTGTTTGATCTGGTGGTTTTTCAAGGGTGCTAAATCGTCAGCGCTGTGGGTGATCCATTGTGTGAGTTTGGTGGCAGCTTGGTTTGGGTCCGATGATATGCCAGGAGGGTTTTGGTTAAGCGATGTGAGGAGTTGGTCGTTGGTGATTTTGTTCCAGTTTCTTTGAGGAATAGGAAGTGGGGGGTTGTGGGTCGTGGTCTTTTTGTACCTGAAGTGGATGCAGCTGTGGTCCGTCCAATGGAGAGTTGTGGTGTGATCGAAGGAGATGTGTTTGCTGGAGGTGAAAATAGGGTCGAGCGTGTGTCCGGCTAAGTGGGTGGGGGTGTCAACAAGTTGTTTGAGTCCGAGATGGGCCATATTGTCCAGTAGGGTGATGGTGTTGCTGTCGTTGTTCTTTTCCAGGTGGAAGTTGAGGTCTCCCAGTAGAATGTAGTTCTCGGAGGTGAGGGCATGTGGGCTGATGAAGTCAGTGATGTCTTCGTTGAATTGTGTGCGGGTTCCTGGTGGTCTGTAGATGAGGGTGCCTCTAAGTGTGGTCCTGGGGTCGGTGTGGATCTGGAAGTGAAGGTGTTCGGCGGTCGCGAGGTTATCATCGGAGCTGGTCGAGATTTGGATGTTGTTCTTATGGACGATGGCGATGCCTCCTCCTGTTTGGTTGGTGCGGTCCTTTCGGATGATCTTGTAAGCGTCCGGGATGGCTATAGCGATGTCGGGCGCTGAGGAGGCATTCATCCAGGTTTCTGTAAGGAAGGCGACGTCAGGTGAAGTAGTGTCGAGTAGGTCCCAGAGTTCAGTGGTGTGTCTGTGGGCCGAGCTGGTGTTCAGCAGGATGCACTTCAGGTGGTTAGAGTCGGAGCTGTGTTTGGAGGAAGTGGATTTGGTGTGGGTCCTGATGCTGACGAACTTGCAGGAGTGGCAGGTGAATGGTCCATGGGTGTGTCCTGGAGCAGCTTCGCAGCATAGTGGTGTGCAGCCGGGGTTAAGGGCAAAGAGGGTAGCGGCGTCATACGTTATGCGGGTGGAGTGGGTTTTGCGAGGACCAGGGGGTTTGGCGCTGGGCGCGGTCCAGGCGCGGACGGGCGTAGAAGGGCTTACCTTTGGCGCACCTTCGGCACGCATGGGGAGCGTCCGCTGCGCGTTAACGCTGCACGCAAAAGCATCTGTCATATGTGGTTTGTGGAAGGGGAGGGGCGAAGGAGGAACAGCTGGGAGGCGGGAGCGGGGCGGGGATCCGGGCAAGGGAGGCACCACAACAAGAACAAAATGGCCGCAAGCCGAAAACTAAACCGGAATGGGGCACAGACAACGCGATGCCAATGGCAGTGGCACCGGTACAATCAAGCACAAGTTGTTTCTACTGGCAGCACATCAAAGTTTAAAAGATAATACAAGCGCTCTATGGTAATCTAGCGCTGCGTTCTAATTATGCTTTGCAGTTTATTGTAAATAAATTCACGAACCAAAAAGCAATGTGCAACACAGATCATGAACAGACAGACAGTCAGGCAATCTAGCGCAGCGATATTCGCAAAGGCGAGGTGGCAGACAGCACTCTAGCGGTGAAACGCTACGATACCAGGCTTCTTGTAGGGCAGGGAGCTGCGTGAAGAGCGGCCGCTGCTGATGGAGTCAGGGCGGTCAAGACATTTCCCAGATTCTATCACATTCAAATTCAGACAGTCAATCCACAACCAGGCAGAGACACACAGAATTGTTAGAAGAAAGAAACCAGCCACTTCTAAAAGTGTGGTTTCTAAACACGCAATTCAAAAACCACCTACACAAAAGATGTGTTATTAAATTGTGAGTTCAGGAACACTAAACTTCACCACTTCATCTTAAGCCTATGGGAAGATAGGCTGGAAACATATTACACAGCCTTCCCCCTTCTGTCCTATGGGCAAGATGGCCTTGCAACAGTGAAAAATTAATTCGGCAGTTTTTCACTGTCAGGACATGGTACACACCTTAGTACATGTCCTACCTTTCACATACACTGCACCCTGCCCAGGTGGGTACCTTGGGCCTACCATAGGAGTGTCTGATGTGCATAAAAAGGGAAGGGTAAGGCCTGGCGAGTGGGTGCACTTGTCAGGACAATAAGGCAGTTAAACAAACGGCATGCAAGCACTGCAATGTCAGGCTTGAGTTCTGTCTTCAGGGCTACTTGTGTGGGTGGCACAATTAGTGCTGCAGGCCCACTAGTAGAATTTGCATTACCAGTCCTGGCACACATAGTGCACTTTACTAGGGACTTTACTAGTAAGGCAAACATACCAATCATGCACAACCATACCATTACACTTTACACAGGGAGCACTTGCACTTTGACACTGATCAGCAGTGGCAAAGTGCCCAAAGCATCTAAGTTGGTAACACCATTTCAGAAAAAAGGTCTGGGGGAAATGCAAAAAGTTTAAGGAACTTTAGCCAAAAAGGGCCAAGTCCAACACTGGGCATGTTAATCTATTAGCTACATTAATGCAGAGCCGTTCGAAGTCCTGTACAATCGTGAATAAGGAAAAATCCTGCTCCAAACAATCCATGATCGGGTCAAAATTAGATCGAACTATTTCCTCCTCAAAAAGTGTTGGATTTATTTTTCCCCCATTTACTATTAGACCTTTATTGTGATTAGAATCAGTCAAGCAACCATCCCCCCTCTGGTTATAGCTATTACTTTAAGTGAAACAATTAGTGAGGAGCACTCCCTGGAAATAAACATAAATCAATAGAACTTTCCCTACCCCCGCCAACAAAGGTAGGACACCTGTCTGAAAAACTATTAGTCAGACTGTCCAAATAGTTCTCAATGATGATGGTATTCAGTGCCTCTCCCTGTGGGGTGTGAATAAAATGCTCCAAAGGCTCATCATCTGTGTCCAAGAGACCACAAACTCTATCATTACTGTATTCACAGAATGTACAGTTAAAACCCCCCACCCATAAACCACATATAGGTTGCCACTTCCCAGAAACATTAGCAATTTCCATTTGCAAGGCTTCTATAACTTGACAGTTCTTTGGGTTAAAAATATTTTAGTACCAGTTTACAAGAAGAACTCTCTCATGGAGCAAGTTAACAATCATAATCAATTGAAACCACTGAGATGATCCATCCTACACAAAAAACTTTTATGGAACCAAATGTGACTGAGAATAAGGTTACCAACCCTTCCTTTACCCTCCCGACGACAATGCTATAGCAGGCATATCAAAGGTCTGATAACCATCCATCTCTATACTTTCTTTAGACTAGGTCTTCAATAGACAAATTACATCAAAACCCCTGATGTATTCCAGCCAAGCCTATTCTGTTAGTTTCGAGTGAATACCTGCTATATCCCAGGAGATTAGCTTAACTGGGGGTATATGTGTAGAGGTGGGCCTCAGCCAGGCCTACCAGTGCTAGGGGTTCTCCCTTCTCTGCACACAAGTCCTCAGACCAGTAAATAGAAGTTGGCACGGAAACTGAAATGTCAAAAGAGATATTTAATAAACCTCATGAGGTGGAACTACATTCACACAACACACTTCGGTAGAGTATGAAGTTGCACAAGGAGTAGAAGAACCATGGGTCTTTTATACCCACACAGGAGCTCAAAAGAAGGCGGTACTAGCACACATAGGAGAGTTACATACATAAATGGCCATACAGAAATGCACAGTCAACAAAGGAGGAGGAGCAAACACTTGCTGACTTTAGTAGAAAACATCCTGACAGTAACAAACCTAAACAGTGCATGGGCAGCTATAAACTTCTCTACGCATGTGCAGAGCAGCAGAGGCTAAGTATAGCCAGTTCTTTGAGAAAGGCACAAGGGCAAATGACAGAGAAGAAGGAAAAAGCACATGGCGAGCACATGGCAGACAAAATGGCTGCCGGAAACAAGATGGCTTCAGCTAAATGCTAACATCGATCTCTGCCAAATTTCCACAAACGACCCTTTTAGCATTAGCTGAAGACATTCATACTCTAGAGGAGTCTAAATATACATCATGTACATCGATTTGCATCAGTTGATCAATTTCTCTGTCTAATGTGTGCTGGGCATTCATTTGTGCAACATTACGTTTAGCAGGTGTACAGGCAGTAATACAGATGGAGCAAAGCATTGGACCACATTGTATACATAGGCAGCATGTCAATAGAATTGCAAACAGTATACACATGACTGTCAACAGTTTCCAGCCCCAGGTAACAAGCAGTGTCCAAAACCAGCTGGCAAAAGTCCATGTGCCAGTATTAGGGTGGATCCTAGCAGCAATTATATACAGCAGCTGCTACTGATGATGCGACATGCACCACCTCGATCAGCCAAACCCACATCTAGAACCATACGATTTTGGAGCACCACACTCCTGATGTTTCCAAGTGCCATAGATGTCTGGTTGGTCACAGCTTCTACGACACGAGTCAAACTTCTGATTTTCCTACCGTTCAAGGCAGCATCAACAAAGAAGAACAGCCCCAAATAAAAATCAACATATTGCGGTAGTGCAGTGTCAGTCTGGTCCACCTCATCATTACTTATAGTTCTTTTGTATCTGTTCTTAGAAATGCCATTAAAAAATCAATAGTCCTTGTGATATGATGCAGGAGCCAAAAACACAGGAGGTAACAAAAAAGACACATAGTAGACTCCAGACCATCCAACATGTAGATGGTAGTATCCCCTGTTCCCACAGATAAAATACATATTATGGGAAGACGTAAAGCTGCTATTGTTACTACCATCAATGGTCAAAACCTGAGTACATTTAATCATAAGCTATTGTTGGATAGCTTGAGGCTAAATCTCTTGAACTTTTTCCATCCTTCTCTCTAGTGACAGCATTGCACTGTCAAGTAGGAGATTCCTTATCAAGAAGGCTCCCTTTTTAGCTATGAATTGTGAACCATCTGTATGAGGTATGTTTTATGCCTCTTCTAACATGGTAAAATCAGGATTTATCCATCTACTATTAATAACTTTCGAGTAATTTCCTGCTTCATTATTCATAGATTCTGCTATAATATTTTGAAGAGCGAGTGTTGCCAGTTAACATACTTGATCAGGTACTCATTTTAAAAGAACTCTTAACCCTTTTTCTGACTTGTGATTACCCATAATTCTGAGTTTAATCAGTCTTTTGTTATGTTTTGTCATAGGATTCTGACTGATCCTTTTAATTTATATGAACCGTCAACAAGGAACATAAAATACTGCGGTACATAGTGTTTTTATCCAGGTATTATCATGGTTATCAGCTCTTTCCCTAACTACCTGCCATTAATAAACAGCCTTATATTTTTTACTTAATGTAGTGAAGCTTGTCTAGCCCACCAAACCGCCTTAATATTCTTCTCTTGTCTGATATAGCAACACAAATTGCCTGGCAACAAATTTGAAGCAACTATCCACGGCTTCAGAACCTCTTTGAATTATTGTTAGGTAAAGAATATTAATTACAAAGACCAACCATCCTCTGACATCTTGTCAGTAAACAATTTATTTATAAACCATATAAATCTGGTGACTCATTGCTTATGTTCTCATTTAGATCATTATCGCACAGAGAAAGGAGTCTACATTTTGATTACTTTATCCTGTGACGCTGTTGTTTTATTAATGTGAGTATATTCTTAAGAACGGGTGCCCATCTTTCCCCATAAGATATCTAACACCCCTTATGAAGGCTACAGTCTAATATAAGTCCCCCAGCTCTTGGGTATGTTAGGCGTGAAATGCACAAGGAAATGAACGTCTTCAACGAAGAAATAAAATGTATATGTGTTTGAGAATATGAATGTGATGTAATATGTAGGTCGATTCAGATAATGATTTTATAAATTGTTTAGAGATGATAGTTTTTCATGAATATGTTATAGGTCAATATTATTTTTAAATCTGGTTATTTTTTCCCCTCCCCTTTTTTATTTCCATCAACCAGGATACACGTGGCAACTCCAGAAGAAGGCGCTGGTCGCCGAAACGCGCATAGAGAATTTATTTGTTAATGCCAGTTTTATAAATTGTCCCATTTTATGTTTGAGAATTAAATTGTTTGAGACTTCATAAATATGTTTTGACTGTTTCCTTTGCTGTCAATTTTTTGTATTTTTAAATGTCTTCCATTTTTTAAAGTCTTCTTTATATATATGATTTGTACTAATGTTTGTGATTTGTTTTAATCGAATTAGTAATAAAATTTGAATTTAGACCTACCCACATTCATTCCTCATTCTTATAATCCCTTATCAACATTATCAATGTGTCCTTCAAGTGCCTTGATTGTTACTTTTCGCTCTCCAAAACCTGAGTACATTCACTTCTTTCTACTAGAATTTTCCCAACACTGCTCACACACAAATCTGCTTGGGCTCTAGTGACAGCTATAACAAATGGTCCATTACCCTTAGCAGTTCATGTAATTGGGTAAACATAATGTGTAGAAGCATTTCCTCGTCAGAACTCCTCCAGCTCCCAATTAGTCCCTTTAGCTTGCGGATCTCCTTCTTCGTCAGGATAACACGCTTTATTAAGATAATAGTTTAGTCTCCCTACAGACATATCAGTAATATTTGGAGAAGCAAATAGGAGTGCAAACCAGGCTTGACAAGAGCCATATGGGATAAGGGAAGAGGAATGAAAGGTGTTCCTCCCTTTTTCTGATGAGCTGGCATCATTCCACACACCAAACAGTCAGTAATTGTTCGTAGCATTGTGTGTGTGTGTGTGGTGCAACATCTGGAGGAAAGTGTTGTTCAGATGAGATTGTCAATACTTCTTCTCATGATAAGGGAGAGTAAAATAGTGATGTTCAATGGGTGTCTGAGTAGTGGCAGTCAGAACTTGTCGAGCAGGAGCCACTTCCTCTGCAACCCAAGTTTTCACTGCCATAGCAACTACAGTGACAATAACCCCAGTAATGCCCCTTATCTTTTTATCAAAGATTCTTGCAGCAGTTGACGTTTTCTCCTTAGGCATATTCATCTCGTTGTTGAAGTAACAAAAAATCGTAGGAGCTCTAAAGTCCTGGGCAGCTGTTGGTTTCTTCACTGAGGGTTAAGACGGGTGTCACTACGCCAAAAGATCCCCCCCTTTTCAGCTCAGTCTCTCACTAACCCAGGACGGTTGCTTAACCAGTCTTTTTCGCCAATGACGTTTCTTTCCGGGGTCGCAGTTGGTATCGGAATACACCAGGAATCGTGTGGTCCAGGAAGACTTCCGCAGGTTCTTCCGGTGATGTGACTTGGCCTTTCTCCGTATCCAGGATGTCTCAATGGTCGATCAGGGCGGCAGGTTCCACCAGGGTAGACGCACTCTTTGGCAATAGGTGGAATGAATCCAGTTCCTCCTGTTCGTCACTCGAACCGCAGTTCTCGTTGCGAGGTGTACTTGCTCTGGGCCGCGCCACCTGGGCTCCAAGCTGCTCGACCTCTGGAAGGATCGAACCATTATATGGTGCCCAGGCTGGAGTCTATGGCTCTCACCTGCAGACCTGCAAGGAAGAGCTTCTAGAACCTGTTGATGAATAGAAATCAAACTGTCAGTCAACTGTGATAGGTGGACACTCATCAAAACTCATGGTACATCGTGTATGGGGCGTGGCTTAGGAATTCCCCAAATATTCTTAGACCTTCCAAATATCACCTCATACGGTGTAAGACCAGATCGTGAATGTGGCACTGATCTAATGGACAACAAGGCCAAAGGTAGTGCATCAGGCCATTTCAAAGGATGTGGAAGCCTGAATTTTAGCTAGCTTCAGCTTGAGAGTAGCAATGTATCTCTCCACTAGCCCTGCTGATTGTGGATGGAAGGCAGCATGAAACTTCTGCTCAATCCCTAATCCTTTCAGGACATATTCAACAACTTGCCCAATACAATGGGGTCCGTTATCACTCAATAAAAGTTTGCAAACAGCAAATCTGGGGAAGAATTCTTTCAGAAGCACCTTTACTGTAGTAAGAGCTGTATTATCCTTCATTGGGTACGCCTCTATCCACTTACTCCAGGCACATACCACTACCAGAACATACTTCAGATCATTGCTGCATTCAAGCTGAATGTAATCCATTTGCAAAACTTCAAAAGGTGCAGTTGGTATAGCAAACTCTCCTGTAGGAGTTTGTGTCCCTTTACCAGGATTGTACTGGAGACAAATCAAGCAGGACTGTACTGTCCTTTTAGCTGTGCCGACAATTTCTGGATGCTCCCAAACTTGCGTGAGCAATTTCGTTCTCGTGGAAGCTCCAACATGTGCCGGCCCATGTGCCATATGAATCATAGACTGTGGGCAGTCTCCACTTCATCATCTCTTTATTTCTCCAACAGCCCTCATCATCCAACGCTCCCTCTTTAGACCATTGCTCAAGTTCTTCAGCAGAAGCAGATCTCTGCATGTCTAGCACTTCCTGCCTAATATGATGCCAACGTTCAGCCTGTGACCTCACTACGTGCATGGATGTGGTGCTTCAACGCATTGCAGTTTCACAGGATGTGTGATCTGCGAAGGCATTGCCTTGTCCTATTTTATCGGTCACTTTCTTGTGTGCCCTACATTTAACAATTGCTATTTTCTTCGGGTATGTAAAGGCAGTCAGAAGATTATGCACCAATTCTCCATGCATTTTTTGCATCCCGTGGGATGTAAGAAAGCCTCTTTCCTTCCAGAGTAACCCAAAATCATGAGCCACTCCGAAAGCATAGCGGCTATCTGTATAAATGTTCACAGACAAGTCGAGTTCACACGCTCGTGTCAAAGCTATTAGCCTGAGCTGACTTCTGTGGGATACGAACTGTCTCAACTACCGTCTGAAGTGTTGTAATTGCATATGCAGCTGATGTCGTGCCATTGGGTAATTTCAAACAAGACCCATCAACCCACAGTTCCCCATCAACGTTTGAGAGGGGCGTATCTTACAAATCGACACAACCCTTTGTCTGTTCCTCAGTAAGAAATATACAATCATGAGGCTCTTGTGACTGAGACTGAGTCGCTCAGTATGGCAACAAAGTAGCTGGGTTGCTGGAAATGCTGCCAAGTTTCTCTCAGGTCACAGTACCACTCAAAGGCACACAGGTGGATCTCCAAAGCTCGTCAGCTTGCTGGCTCAAGGGAGCCTTTTAAACAGAATGAACCCATTTCCTTTCACAAACCTCCATGAAGTACCCAGTAAAGCCAAGGAATGCCCTGACTTGTTGTTGGAGCTGCCCAGTCCAGGATGACCTGGATCTTGGGCTGTAAGGGTTGAACTTGGCCTCCGCCAACATGGTGACCCAGGTATACCACTGTTCCCAGCCCCATCTAGCATTTGGATGCCTTGATAGTTAGGCCTGCAGTTTGTAGGGTTTTCAAAACCTTCCCCAGGTGGATCAGGTGATCCTGCCAGGTGGAGCTAAAGACAGCAATGTCATCTAGATATGCTGCACTAAAGGACTCCAATCCAGCAAGTACTTGATTCACCAACCTTTGAAAGATGTCATGGGCATTCTTTAAAACAAAAGGCATAACAGTGAACTGATAATGCTGTATTTTCTTTTACTCCTGGTGCCAAGCCAATCTGCCAGTACCCTGCAGTTAAGTCGAAGGTACTTAGAAATGTGGCTGCACCCAATTTGTCTATCAACGCATCTGCTCTTGGGCTAGGGAGAGCATCTGTCTTGGAGACAGAGTTGAGCCACTATAGTCCACACAGAACCTAATCTTTCTCTTTCCACCCTGTGGATGAGATTTGGGGAGTAGAACCACTAGGCTGGCCCAGGGGCTCTCAGATGGTTCAATAACCCCTAACTTCAGCATCTTGCTGACTTCAGCTCTGATGCTTTCCTTGACTTGATCAGACTGTCGAAAGATTTTGTTCCTGACAGGCACACTGTCCCCAATATCCACATCATAGGTACACCAGTTTGTCTGACCAGGGGTCAAGGAAAATAGCTTAGCATACTGTTGCAAGACGTACTTACAATAAGCCTGCTGTTGGGCGGAGGGGGTGTCTGAGTAGACAACTCCATTCACTGACCCATCTTTGGGGCTGTAAGAGAGGAGGTCAGGGAGAGGTTCACTCTCTGTCTCCTGATCCTCATCAGTCACCATCAGCATGGTGATGTCAGCCCTGTCATGGAAAGCCTAAAGCGGTCACATGGATTACCCTTTTGGGGTTCCTGCTTGCGCCCAGGTCACCCAAGTAGGTGGCCTCACTTTTCTTTTCTAAGATGGGGTAACGGGTACTCCATTTGTCCTGGAGAGCCCTTGGTGCCACAGGCTCCAAAACCCACACCTTTTGCCCTGGCTGGAACTCCACCAGTGCAGCTATTTGGTCTTACCAGGGCTTCTGGAGCTCCTGGCAGGCCTCAAGAGTTTTGGAAGATTTTTCGATGTACTCTGCCATTCTAGACCTTAGGCCTAGTACATAGTCCACAATGTCATGTTTCTCCCAGCCCTCTTTTACAAGACAGTCTGGTCCCCTAACCGGATGTCGAAACAGAAGTTCAAAGGTTAAAAACCCTTCTTCCTTCTGAGGCACCTTTCTGTAGGCGAAAGGCAAGCATAGTAAGAGGACATCCCATCTCCTTTTGAGCTTTTCAGGGAGCCCCATAATCATGACTTTCAATGTCTTGTTAAACCTCTCAACAAGACCATTGGTTTGTGGGTGATAGGCTGTAGTAAGCTTGTACTGCACTCCACCCTCTTACCAGTAAGTGTGGGCTGAAAATCCGTTCCGCTCACGGAATTTGCGAATTTTTGTCAATTTCGCAGTCCTCGAATCGCGCGAATTTGTAAAAAAAAATTGCAATTCGCAAGCTGGCGGATTTTTTTGCTTGGTCGAGCTTCAAAAATAAAATCTTGCGTTGACTTACCGTGATTCTGAGTTTGCCGAGTTGTTTTTCCTCCCAGTTTGCGTGCGCCATTTTGGATCTGGCTGCGTGATCACGTGAGACTTTTCGACCGCAAGTACGTCATAACGGCCCTCCATCTTGCACTGTGAGAGTTTGAGAAAGTGACTACGTCATAAGGGCCCGCGATCACGCATCGCGGGAGTAAACAATTGCGAACACGTAGATGCGACGCGCAGCTGACTTCCGGCGGGAGATTTGAACAGTTCGCTTTCCCGAACTTGCAAAAATTGCAATTCTGCACAAGAAATCTACCTTAGGCAGCATAAACCTTCTGAAAATTATTATTTGCATCAGAATAACTCCTCAGATTGACATTTGGCTGCACTTTTTTGTGCATGGAGTCCATTTTTGGGGGGGGGGGTGGAAGGAAGAAAGTGTCCCAGAGTCTCCAACTTCCTGTTCCTGTCCAGCAGGCTCCTCCCAGTGCTTTGTCCATGTCCTGGTCACTTTTCATTTGGATCGGGAGCTGTAAGGATTACTTTTTGTGGCTGCTGCTGGATATTTGTATTTGACAACTTTTTGTTTGGATCACTTTTGGATTACTTTTGGATTTGAGATTTTACAAGTAAGTTGGTATTGTTTGTTTGGGGCATTGCAGTTGCTGCAACTACAATTTTTAAACTTTTTCACAACCTTTAAAAAAAATATTGTGGGTAGGCACAGTATCCAGTAGGTCCAGGGTTAGTCATGGGTGCATGATACAACTGTTTCTGTGAGTTTTGTTTGGGGTGCGTGTAAAGCCACACTAGTCAGTAGGCCCAGGGGTAGTCAGTGGTGCATGGACCAAGGCTTTCTGTGGGGTTTCTTGAATTTAAACATCATTTAGGGCATGGATGGCATTGGATTGTGGTGATTTTTGTGTGTTTTTCGATTTTTTTGGGGTGGTGTTGGGGCCTGGCCATGTGGGTGGGGGCCATTTTGAGGCCTGGTCCACGCAGGGCTTGGCCATGTGGGTGGGGGTCAAGGGGCCATTTTGAAGCCAGGCAATGTGCTTTGTGCCATAGGCCTGCACCCAGTCTGCCCTGCTTTCATCGATTATGCCCAGGGGTAGTCAGTGGTGCATGGACCAAGGCTTACTGTGGGGTCTCTTGAATGTAAACATCATTTAGGGCATGGATGGCATTGGATTGTGGTGATTTTTGTGTGTTTTTCGATTCTTTGGGGTGGTGTTGGGGCCTGGCCATGTGGGTGGGGGCCATTTTGAGGCCTGGTCCAGGCAGGGCTTGGCCATGTGGGTGGGGGTCAAGGGGCCATTTTGAAGCCAGGCAAATGTGCTTTGTGCCATAGGCCTGCACCCAGTCTTCCCTGCTTTCATCCATTATGCCCAGGGGTAGTCAGTGGTGCATGAACCAAGGCATTCTGTGGGGTCTCTTGAATTTAAACATCATTTAAGGCATGGATGGCATTGGATTGCGGTGATTTTGTGTGTGTTTTTAAATTTTTTGGGGTGGTGTTGGGGCCTGGCACTGTGGGTGGGGGCCATTTTGAGGCCTGGTCCAGGCAGGGCCTGGCCATGTGGGTGGGGGTCAAGGGGCCATTTTGAAGCCAGGCAGTGTGCTTTGTGCCATAGGCCTGCACCCAGTCTGCCCTACTTTCATCCATTATGCCCAGGGGTAGTCAGTGGTGCATGGACCAAGTCTTTCTGTGGGGTGTCTTGAATTTAAACATCATTTAGGCCATGGATGGCATTGGATTGTGGTGATTTTTGTGTGTTTTTCGATTTTTTGGGGTGGTGTTGGAGCCTGGCCATGTGGGTGGGGGCCATTTTGAGGCCTGGTCCAGGCAGGGCCTGGCCATTTGGGTGGGGGTTAAGGGGCCATTTTGAAGCCAGGCAGAGTGCTTTGTGCCATAACATTTATTTAACTGATGCTCCTCTGGCTTCCTTTGCTTTTAGGTGAAGAGAACCACGAATCATCCTTATCGTTCATCATCAGTGGCAGGAAGAAGTCCTGCTGCGGTGTGTGCAGCACAACGTCACATGACGTCACGTGTGGCCACATACAACTCTGTAACTCGTGCAACTGCGGCCTGCTGTTCTGACATCTGAAGAAGATGGGCCCAAAGTAAGGTGGCCGCAGCTCCTCTACCAAGAAAGTTGCCAGTGCCACTGCCAGTAAGAAGGAGCAGAAGTAAGTGGCACCGGCACTTACCAAGGAGACTGGTGTGCCCACAGAAATTTTTTGGGGGAAAAAAAACTACGCCTGCAGCAGCGGTGTCCAGCTGGGACCAAGGTGGGAGCAGCACCTCAGCTTCATTGGTTTCAGTGCCACCACGCCAAGTTAGGCCCAAGGCCATGAGTGCCGCAGAGGCAGCCACTTTAATTGCTCAATCACCATCGACCAGTGATGTTGGCGTTGACTCATCACAAGAAAATAGCATCCAATCAACGCAGGGTGTAACTCATCTGACGAGTGTTCAACCACAGACGCAACGACAACCACAGGTGCAACAAGGAGAGGCGCAAGGAGAGGTGCAAGGTGTGGCGCAAGGAGTGGCGCAAGTAGAGGCGCAAGTAGAGGTGCAAGTTGAGGTGCATGGAGAGGCGCATGGAGAGGCACAACTGCTCACAATGCTTGTTCCTCCAGAAGTAGGGGCACATCAGGAAATCGAGATTCAAGCGGAGGTATCATCCGAGCAAGCCACTCCTCCAGATGATCCATTGTCTTCCAGATCCCCAGCAAGAAAAAGGTCAAGGAAGGCTAGTACAAGTTCTTCTTCAAGCCCCCTTCCTTCTGATGATCTTGATGTTGATTGGAACCCACCAATGCAGTCTAAGAGGGAGGCACGCCATGAGCCGACAAAGGTAGCTAAGCCTAAACGGAAGGTTCCCGCAAGGCTTTCACTTATGGGTGATGACAACAAACAAGAAGTAGAAGTGGTGGATTCTGCTGCTGATGAACAGTCTGACGATGACGACCCAGTCATCACAGTCATCACTCCAGCCCAGTGGGCATGCAGCACACAGACATTTGTACCCTATCCCAAATTGCTGCTGAGCGGGATGTGGGCGGCGTGGCACTGGTACCACCACCAACACAGGTAACTACTACACCAACTCGACCTACAGCTTCCATATTTTCTCGTCAGATAGGCCGGCAGGGACCTCCATCGAGCTCGACCTCCATTACCTCAAGGTGTGGTGCTGTAAGTGCACAACAGAGTCACATTCAGCCACGTCCATCCTCCACTTCATCTGGCATTGAAAGTAGCACCTCCACCACCACCAGAAATCTCCGGTCCCCAGTGTGGGACTTCTTTAGTATTAGCATAAAGGCGGAAAACCTAGTCATTTGTTCGATTTGTAAACAAGTAGTTAGTCGGGGTAAGCTTGGTACCAACTATGGTACCGGAGGCCAGAGAGGTCATCTAAAAAAACACCACATTATCCAGTGGGAGCCGCACCGAAGTAACATCCGGAAAGCCAAAAGTACAAATCCAAATGTAGACATTGATATTGCATCTGATGACGAAGAGGAGCTGATCGTGCAGGGGGGAGGTGAACAACCGAGAGACATTATTTCTGGTACACAGCAGCACTCCCTCCTCTACCCCAACAACATCAAGGAGGCACAGTAGTCTGGTAGAGACACCAATGCGAAAAAGTACATCAGTGAGCCTAACTTGTTTGAACGGCCCAGAGGCGCCATTGGAACGCAACCACCCAACGGCACGTCTGTATAATGCAATGCTGGCTAAAATGTTAGCACTGGACCATCTCCCTTTTTTTTTCTTTCGTGGAAGGGGTGGGTTTTCTAGAATTTGTGGCAACAGTCTGCCCTAAATGGAAGGTTCCTAGCCAGTCCTGTTTTGCCAGAGTTGCATTTCCAGCACTACATCAAGATGTGCTGGAGGTGATTGGGGCAGCTTTGCAGAAGAGTGCTGTTCACACTATCCACCTGACAACAGACATGTGGACCAGTTGCCAAGCCCTTGATTACATGTGCATCACTGCACACTGGGTCTCTTTTGCAGGGGTTAGAGACAAGATGTATGCAGGTGTTGACACTGCCACCATTTTTCAAGCTAGTCGGAAACATGCAACAGTAACCATGTTTGCCATGGAGAAATCTCATACTGCAGTAAACATTTTGGAGGAGTTTAACAGTAAGGTCTTTGAATGGCTGCATCCAAGAAAGTGCATGATTGGTTATGTTTCCACGGATAAGGGCAGTAATATAGTTAGGGCCATGAATGATGGTGGCTATTTCAGAGTGCCGTGTTTGCCGTTCAGTATTAACATTGTTGTTCAACATTTCTTGAAAAAAGAAAACAAACTCAGCAAGTTACTGACCACCTGCCGAAGAATCTGCACACATTTCAGCCATTCTTTTAAGGTCCGGAAGCAGCTGAGGGTCATTCAACATGACTGTAGAGTGCCAGTCAGAGGACTCATCCAGGAGGTGGTAACATGTTGGAACTCAACCTTCTACATGCTTGAGTGTCTGAGCAGTGCTTGGTAATCAATGAGTATGTCTTTGCACTGGGTTCTTCTATGAAATACATGAGGCTAGAGTTGGAGGAATGGGACCTAGTTAAAAGCCTGACAGACATGCTTCGTCCTTTTGAGGTCTTCACGCGTAAAGTCAGCAGGGAGGACTGTACTTTGGGCAAAGCTATCCCATTGTTGTGCATGCTAGAGCACCAACGATGATACTGACAAGCAAGAGGCATATCAGTTGGCGGAAAGCTTATTAACCCGCCTAGTTGACAATGAAAGGCTTAAAAAAATACATACAGAACAACATTACATTTGTGCCACTATGCTGGATCACGGTACAAAAAGGCACTGGCCAGCAAAGTATTCATTCCTTTTAGTGAAGCAGATGTTTCAAAGTGCAAACATTGGCTAGCTCTGTCAGCCACTCGGTTCGAAAAAGAGCGGCTGGAAATTGAAGGAACCAGCAGAAGTACTACTGAATCAGCAGGCCATCCGGCGTCAAGGTTCACTTCTGTGGCCGAAGGAGGTCACTTTCCCTCACAGCCATTACCGACACCAGCAACCAAATCATCATCCTCACCTGCACCAGGTCCAGCCATAATATTGTCGGAAGCAGATTGGATAACTCATCAAGGGTTTGCTTGTTCCAGTGTTGATACAAAGGCCTCAGATGGTACGCAAAGTTCAGCATCCCTGGATGACCTTGAATGGATGGTGCAGGCCTATGTGGATGACCTTCGGAGGTCTACATTGATCACAACCATTGCTGTATTGGTATGGGAAAAGGGGTCAATGGCCACTGATCACCAAGCTGGCTCTAAATTATTTGTCTTGCCCACTCGCAAGCGTGTCTTCTGAATGTGTTTTCAGTGCTGCTGGTGCCATTGTAACTTCAAAAAGGACCCGCCTCTCACCCAAAAATGTGGAGAGGTTAACAATGATCAAATCAAGATGAATCAGCACTTCATACCACCAGATTACAAAATACGTGAATCCACGCAGGAAGAAGAGGACACCGATTTAGGTGATGGAAGTTCTTCTCTGTTAGCTGACCTACTCCCGTCTCAATTCAATTCACAGAGTTTGAGGACGAGCTCTACTTCCCTGACACCTAGGCCTGAAACTGACTTCATTTTTGTTTGTCCTGACTCCTTATTCACTTTTACTCCTGTGTGTCTTTCTTTGTTTTGCAACTTTTACCACAACAAAACTCTAATCACAACAAATCCATCAGCAGCACTGTCTTCGTCTTATTTCCTTATTGAAGGTGCTGCTGTTCACAAGTTCAAAACTCAGTCATGCTCCTCTATCCTCCTCCTCCAGACTCCCCCTATCCATTTCCCTCAAGGCAGATGGCTGGATTACGCAGAATGAAGAAACTGTCACTTCGTAGAAGAGTCCCCTCAAAAGAAGTGGGACTGAAATTACTGACTATATGCTGATTGCTGACAGTTACTTCTGAAATTGACACGAGAGGCTTACCTGTGGGCCTTCACTTTAAGAACAGGATGCGGACAAAAAGTGGAACAGGTAATGAATAATGAGATGGCATGCAGTGGACAGCACTGGCTGTCTGGATCTGCTGAAAGCAATTGCAGTTTGTTTGTTGTGCATGAAATGAATCATATGTCTTCTGTTATTATTTAATCTTTTACACACTAAATGTAACTCAAGTCTACTCTGTTTTTTTTTACCTTGTTTAATTCAAATTGTACTTCTACTGCAGGGGCCACTACGTTGCATTTTTTAAATATGCAAAATGTCCTTGGACTCACTGTGTGTGTAGACTACTAGACTGCGGCTGCATGAACAACATTGAGTTTGCCAATATACCATGATGATGATGAGTCTTGATGATCAAACTTACATAATATCTTTTTTCTTTACAGTCACTCACTGGGATGGATGGATCATCATCGTCGGTTTACGGAAGAACTATGGCCATTTCGTAAGTGGCAAACACGTAAACCAGTCAACAACAACTACAGCAGAACTACATTGCTGTCTAGTCGTGGTATGGAGTGGTCGAGCCAGTGTAGTGTTGTTATGCCAGAGTCCAGACAGCAGTTCATGTAAAATTGCGGCTATGTGGCTTGCTGCATACAATTAGATATGCTTTGTCTGTCTGTGTCAAAGAGGTATACTACATCAGGTTGCTTCACTCAGTGGTGCCTGCCTTGACCGTCTGCATGGCCCTGGCCTGCTGTGTGCTAATTACAATCCTTGAAAAGGAGACTCAGAGTACGCACTTTAGAAATTATGCTTGTATGTAATACTATTGCCTCTGAAACTGAAAGTGTTATTTTTGCACTACTTACCATACCATATATTTTTTTCTCCGTGGTGCTTTAATATCACTTCCTGTTTTTCCATCAACAATTTCAGGCCGGCTTTTACCCTGTAAGATGGGAAAAACGATTAACTCAGGCTTACTATTAGCGATCCGCAATTCCGCATCCGCCAGGCAGGCAGTGGAAAGTGTGTCTGTCTGGTCACCAAGATTGATCGACGGAGTGTCAGATGGAATGGAGGAGTACCGCTAATAAGAGGAATGGCTGGATGCATGCAACTTTCCAAATTGAACAGGACAACTACAACATACAGTTACAGTATCCTCTTCACTTCTCCTTATCTTTTAAATAATGTTATTGTTGTGAACTTCAATGAGTGTGACTCTGTGAGTTTGTTGGCTCTCTGCTTCAAATTAATCCCTCCAGCTATTTGATAAGTTTCTTTGCTATTTTTAAAACTAACTTAATGTACTAATAAGTGTTTATTCTCTCTGAGGTCAGATAGGCAAGTGAAATTGCGTAATTACTGCAGCCCTGTACTGTCAAATTGTTTCTTCATAGTTAGTAGGTTGTAGTAAGTACTACTTTTCAGTAACCTAACCATCCATTTAGCAAACAACTTCATGCATGCCCATCCAATTTTTAAACCCTAACCCTCTTCCCCCGGGATGTGTGGTTTTCATTGAGGTTTGACTAAATGACAACAATAATTCCACACACTTGCTAAGGGGAGGATAAGGTCAAAGCAACAGAAAATCAATTTCAAGGCTGGTGAAGGAATCCGAGAATATATTCTTATTCTGCTTGACACACACCCATGAGTAACTATTTGCAAATCAAATCAGAATTTCATGTGCGCCATCAAGTGGATTGATCATCAACAACATCCTCCTCCTACACCTGACGAATCGGATGCTTTTGCTGCTGTGTCCTTCACCTTCAGTACTATTTCTTGTAGTAGCCATACTCCACGCAACTAGTACTTATATTTTGAATACTTTAGCATTGCTTAGGCTACAATGGCACTGTTCTTGTGCACTGAACTATCTATCGTACTGTTCTAATGCTACGCTCAGGCCACTCAATGTTTCATTTCCTTTTTTTCATATGCTGCTACTGCCAGTGTGTACCACTACTACTACCACCACAACAATGCCATTTCATCCGTCCAGGATTCCATTGCCAACCTTAATCGCCATTTGCCATGCAGCCAGCCCTGTGCCTAGCCTAATTCTCAAACACTAATGACAGGTAAGATAGGCATTTTGTGGGAGGAAGAATAATGGAGTAGGAGGAGAGGAGAGACTGACGGTAGTACTAGTAAAGTAGTAGGTCAATTGAATTCACTAACTCTGTCAGTGGCACTTTTGTAGAAATTTGAGCGACTACTTAGACAATTAGAATCAAGCAGCCAGTTAAGTTTCAGGAAAACAAACGTACAGTTGAGTTACCCCCACCCTGCCTCCCCCACAAAACATAAAACGTGTATGCTATGTTTCAGTAGAAAATAAATAAATATTTTGTCCCTAACAAAAATAAACTATCCCACAAGATCCAACCCACCCCCCTCCCTAACCCCAAGCAATGTCCATGAAATCCAATGTCCCAAAAGTCCAAAAACCCAAACGCCCAATTCCCACCCCCCAAAAGTCTTTAAAAAAGGGGCAAGGGACAGTCTCTCTCCATCTACTTCCGCCGGCGGTGTCCTGTGGCCAGGTCAAGTCAAGTCAAGTCAAAAAGGCTTTATTTCGACATAAAAATATCTTAAAAAGCATACATACATGTAAAATTCACTTCAAAGCATTGAGGATAAAACGTGTATAAAAACGTATATAAAAAAAACCCCTTGCATGATGTAAATCTGCAATTTGTACTATAATTTTTTAGGGGAAGAATGAATAAATTACCTTAAAAAGGTATGTTTATAAAACAGACCACAGAGATAAAAGCATGATTAAACAATTTGTCTAAGTCTTTTTGACCGAATCCGCCATGCCCACCCAAGGTACTTCGAGGTGGCGCATGCGTAAAATGTGCGAGTGTCTGAAAGCAGTATCCTTAGTGCCACAATACAATGTCTTGTTCCCAGTGTAAGACACATGGGTCTTAGCCATTTCATCCGTGGGACTTTATAGGCAGGACACTCGAATAAAAAGTGAGGGACAGATTCATGGCGCTGTGGGCAAAAGGGGCACCACGGAGCAGTCTGGTAAGGAATTTTCCAATGGCTTGTGAATTCCATTACAGGGAGAAGACCTATTCTAAATTTAAAATACAGGGATCTTTCCCAAGGGGCTGAGATAATGTCCAAATACAGTTCTCTAATAGGGACATCTTTGGACTCCATAAAGTTTCTAGTTGATTTACAAATCGAGGCAGAAGAGTTTCTTCTGTTTGCCACCCAATTCCAGTAAAGTTGTTTTAGTACTGATTTGGGCGGGGCTGTCTGTTGGTACCATGCTTCTTCCAGCCCCAGATTGATAAGTAGTGCTTTGATATTCGTTAACCACTTTATTTTTGCCCAACCTGTAGATCTGATTATCTCCCGCAGGCCATCCGCATAACTTGAGAGCTCAGGAACTCTCCAGATGCGGGCCCACAGAAGCAAAGGGCGTAACTTTGCTTGATCTTCGATCGCCCGACAACCCATGTCCAATTGCAGTGGCAGAATGGGAACAGATGGACCGAGGGACATCAAGCTTCTCAAGAAGGTATTCTCAGCTCGAGTAAGCTCTTTCATATTTGACATTCCCCAGAGTTCCGCCCCATACAGAGCTGCGCTTACTCCTCTGGCCGAGTAAATGTCCATTACTGCTGCTATAGGTTTAGTAGAGGCAGCTCTCTGCTCTTTTAGCAGGGCCCCAGTTACTCTTTTCAAATTTAGCAACATTTTGGTCAAATGATAGTCCCATTTCATGGAATCCACCAGCCGGATACCCAGATAATCGAATGTCTTGGTCCTTTCCAGTGCAGTGGACCCCAGTGTTGGAGGAGGGCCAAGTTTTTGCGGAGGATTCAAGATAAGATACTTTGTTTTATCTGTGTTAATGCAGAGTCCTCTTTGCTTACAAAAGTCATCAAAACCAGAGAGAAGCAGCTGGAGGCCCATTGGGGATTTTGACAGAAGCAAAGTATCGTCCGCAAAAAGCAGAGTGGGAATTAAGCGACCTGCCAAGCGGGGTGCATCTGCTGGTATCCTGGTCAAGTGGTCCACCACCCCATTAACATAGAGCGAAAAGAGTGTTGGGGCAAGTACGCACCCTTGCCGCACGCCTCTATTCACGTCTATTCTTGAGGTCTTTTGACCATTTGGACCCCAGCGAATTTGGGCATAGTTTTTTTCGTGGAACCTCATGATCAGGTGTAGCAGGTAAGGTGGCAAGCCAAGATCACATAGAACCTTCCATAAAATATTTCTGGGGACCAAATCGAAGGCCGTCCGGAGGTCGATGAAGGCCAGATATAAGGTACCCTTCCCAATCGTAACGACCTTCCAGTGGATCATAAGTAGCCTTAACGATTGTTCAATTGTTCCTGTACCAGCTCGGAACCCAGCCTGAAGATCCGAGAGTATCCTGTTTTCATCTGCCCACTGCTGAACTCTGGTTAAAAGGACCTTGCCCGCTACTTTTTGCGAACAATCGATCAGGCTAATCGGCCTGTAGTTCGCGGGGTCTTCTCTTGAGCCTTTTTTGTGCAGAGGGACCACCTCGGCGGCCATCCATGATGCGGGCAGTGGAGCACCCGCCAAGGCAGCGTTTAATACTGATGTGATTAACATACTCCAATCGCCTAAGTCTGCACGAAGCAGGTCGCCCGGAAGACCGTCGGGACCAGCCGCTTTGCGCGGGACAAGAGATTTTATAGCACCTTCCGCTTCCTTCCTGGTAAACAGACTTTCCTCAAAACTCCCGTCACCTCGTGAGATCTGTGGTAATGCGAAATCCATCGCTTCAGCTACAGATGCTGTATACACTTTTGAAAAATGTGAGTACCATAGATCCTCGGTTATGTTACATGTGATCACAGAGTCTAGGGGTCTGTTTTTCTTGCGTATTAAGTCCCAAAAACCTTTTGCGTTTTTTTCAACGCTGGCGACACGGAGTTCCTGCCAAAATGCATTTTCCCATTCTCTCCTTGCTGTCTTTAACTCTGCTTTATAGCTCTTGCGTTTAGTGGCTATTAAGGTTGCGTCTCCACTTTTTACAGCTAATATTAGTGCTCTCTTTCTAGCACGACACTCCGTCGAGTACCAACCAAATTTGCCCTGTCTCTTATCACGGTTGTTGTTACCCTTCTTTATTTTAACCTTGAATAGGTCCCCAATCGCCATCGAGACCTCGCTAAACATTCTTGAAATCTGATTTGGGCTGACAGGCTCATTTTCAAGAAAGGCACAGGCTGTAGAGGTGACAGCTCTAATGCATGATAGTTTTTCTTCATCTATTGCCACTTTGTCCCATTTTAAGCGTCTTAGGCAGTTTGAGGGAACCACCCCACCCAATGACCCTGGCTCGGGTATATCATGATCTCCACAAGTTAAGTGACTCTCCCTCCACCAGTATGTTAGGGATAATGAAAGTGCGTTGTGGTCACTATCCAGGGAAGATAAGACTATCATATCCTTCATGTGAGCCCACATAGAGAAGTTTAAAAGGATATAATCTATCCTGGATGAGTGACCAACCCTATTATATGTATGTGCCCCCGCTAAGTCTGAGCATGTTCTCCCGTTGGCTGCCCTCAAGCCATGCTCAAGTGTAAGGGAATTTAGCTGAATAATTCTGGGGGTCCATCTATTTATAATTGGGAGATCAAGTAACGGGACACCTCTCCTTGAGTCTTCGTCATACAAGTCCAAAGATTCATCGGACAATAGGGGCTCGAATGTGCAATTAAAGTCCCCCATGACCATAATTAACGAGTCTCCACTGCACTCACCTAAAGCTACCTCCAAAGCCGAGAGAGTTGGTGACAAATCTCTCCCAGAGGCCCCACGTGTGTAAATATTAATAATCTCCAGTTTTTCAGCTTTCCTTGGGCATGTTACGCTGAGGCGCATCAAGTCTGGAGATTTTTGGGGATGATGATATACTCTCCATCCTAGGGAAATATCTACCCAAACTAAGAGACCTCCATAAGGGCGACCTCTTCCTGATGCTGGAATACCTGCCGTGACAAAGAAAGTGGCATAACCCACTCGATGCCTTGGTTCCACACACCACGTCTCTTGAAATGCACAGACTGAATGGGGTTCAATGAACGCCACCCAGTCCGGGGCATCTAACTTATTATTTAAGCCTGCCACATTCCAGCTGATGGCTTTCAGGGATGCATGATGCAGGGGCTCAGCGCGTCCTGCTTCCCCACCCTGTGTATCGGGAGTTTGTACTCCATCCACTAACTCAATAGTCTCAGACCCATCACCTGAGAAAGGGGGCATAACTGGGTTGAGCGGGGGGGGCGCAGAAATGTTAGACAAGGATACCCGCCCAACTGTGCGTGGTGTGTTAACCCTGAGAGGGGAGGCTGTATCACCAAGTCACCAACCCCAGCCTTGCGGTGGGGCTGCTTGAGTTGGTGTCCATGCCCTTGCTCTGACGTCCAAGGTTGAATAATGTGGGAACCATGGACCTCTGCCCCCTTCTTGAGAAGGTAACTTGGGCCCCATTAGAGGAGGGGGGTGATAAAAGTACCCCAGATCCCTAGTTTGAATGTCGCAAAAGTTGTAATGCGACTGCTGACTGCAGATCATGCCTGCTGCTCTGGGATCGTTAAAATTGATCAGCACACAGTCCCCGGTGAGATCCTTGCGTCTATTTCCAATCCATCCCACACGTCGGACAAAGGCTATTCTACCATCAATGTGCCCTGGGAGAGGTCTATTTGCTTTGAGCCAGGAGAGCGTCTTGTGTTTGAGCTCGGAATACAGCTCACAAGAACCCTCTTCGAGCTCAGGAACCCCCGTTAAAATTACCACATAAGGCTTACACCCAGGGGGGAGACTAGCATTTGGAATGTGCCTTCTTACCCTGTCTTTAGCCGGGGATTTAGCTGTGGTTTTCGCTGGAGGTTTGGGCACGGCCTGTTTGGCAGGAGTTGAAAGGGATAGGGTTATATCACCCTTCGTTGTGATCACTGTATTTCCTGCTACCTTGGTGTTTGGCACTATGGGCTTGGAGTTTGTGGCAAAATTAACCTTAAGAGCCTTGGGTGCCTGGGTACTTGCTTTGTTCATTGGGCGAGCCGAACTGGGCTCAAGAGTAGGAGTTAGTGGTGTGGGTATAGTTCCGCTATTAAGTTGCTGCGATTGGGAAGCCTTTCCCAGGGCAGGCGTCTTTTGGCAAGATATGGGCTCAGGGTGAGCTATGGTGACAGAGGGAGCTAGGGGGACAACACCACTCGTTAGCCCTCCATTTACCTCAACCTGAGCCTTGGCGTGAAATTTGACTAGTGATTTCACAGCGTAAAAATTATCCAGCATTGACTGTTCAAGTGTGGCTAGTTTGCGTGTGAGACTGTCAATCTTATCTACGAGAGGCATCACCACAGACTTAATTATGCTCTCAACTTGGGGGAAAATGCTGGTGTCTAAAGAAGCCAATGGACCTGGTGTGCCCTCTAACGCAATATCTCCAGTGTGGGTCGCATGGGATTTTGGATATGGGACTTGATTAGAACTGGTACCCCCTTTGATCGCAGTATACCTACTTACTTTTCTATATGGTTTTTGAGAGCCTCCCCTGCGGGGACTGGCAGGACACTTTCTCTTCTTTAGTGGGACTGGTCCTAAAGTTAGTTTCCCTGCAGGGGTGTTTTGATGAGCCACTACTCTGGGGGTACTAACTGCAGTGTGTACTACAGTAGGTGGAGAATTCACGGCTTCGCTAGACAGCACAGGGGAACTAAAAGTTTCATGGATTTCAGGGTTGCGATCCAGCATTTGCCCCCCCGTCGAAGGGTCAGTTTGGGAGGTTGAATTAAGGTGTGTTGGGTCAAGAACAATGCTTGGTGCGGTTGTAGTTACCCTTTCTAAACTAGCCCTAATCCGACTCACTCTCTCATCAATGTTTGGGGAATCAATTATCACCAGTGGAGTTGGGGAAACATATGCAGGGCTAGGAGCTAGAGCAATAGCGCCCAAAGATGAGCGCTTGTTGGACATGCTCATGGAATCCCGGGATAATCTTCGTTCTGCCAAGACTATCTCCTTTTCTACTATAGAGACTGCTCGAGTTATAAATTGGTCCATAGTACCTAAGACAACGTCTCCCGCAGATTTCTTTGTTTTACAAGATCGGGTACCGGAAGCCATTCTCCCGGTAATTGCGTACCCACTTTGCGGAGCCAAGAGATGTGGCCCGACCCGGCCTCTTCTGGCCCCTGATGGCCTAGGATGGTCCCGCCCTTGTCCCGGGCTTCTCCCGCGATACTCCCGCGTGCTCCCGCACAGCGGGGGCTGGGCGTTCCTTTATGGGGGCGTGAGGCGAGTGGTGGGAGGGGCAATCGGTCTGCAGGTGTGCCGTGGCGCAGGGACTCCTGGTTAGTTGAGTCCCTGCAGCGGCAACGGCAGCGCTGGTGTCTTGAGCGCGACCCTGCTCCCTGAAGACCTTCCCTGGGGCTGTGAGCAAACGTGCTCCCAACAGCCTTGCACTTTCAAACTGCGACGCGGCACCCGCGCAGCGGGTGCGGCTAGCTGTAGCTGGTGACAGAAGGCTGCTACAACAGACTTTGCTGACAACGTGGGAAGACGCCGGTAAGCCCTCGGCGTTTCAGTGTCCCGCTGGAATAGGGGAATCTGCTTCCTTTTCTCCTCTCCTTCAGGGCGAGTGGTGGGAGGGGCAATCGGTCTGCAGGTGTGCCGTGGCGCAGGGACTCCTGGTTAGTTGAGTCCCTGCAGCGGCAACGGCAGCGCTGGTGTCTTGAGCGCGACCCTGCTCCCTGAAGACCTTCCCTGGGGCTGTGAGCAAACGTGCTCCCAACAGCCTTGCACTTTCAAACTGCGACGCGGCACCCGGGCAGCGGGTGCGGCTAGCTGTGACAGAAGGCTGCTACAACAGACTTTGCTGACAACGTGGGAAGACGCCGGTAAGCCCTCGGCGTTTCAGTGGCCAGGTGGTCGCGGAGCTCCCGACGGAGGGCCTTGAGCTGGGCTTTCTGCCTTAACAGTTGGGCCACCTGCTGCTCAAGGTAGGCCACTCTCAGGGACAAACGGTGCATCCTTGCCTTTCAGGCACTGTGGGGGGCAGCTGTTGTTGCCGCTGCTCGGCGACGGCGGGTGGTTGCCAGACCACGGCGCCGTACCGCTGGAGGATTACACCGACCGGATGACCAAGGGGGAGCGGAGGAGGATGCAGCTGTTGTCAATGGTGACTGCGATTCCTCCTCCTCCTGGGCCACCAGCCGCCGATATTCGGTGACGATTGCCTCCAGCTTCCGGCACCTGACCCGGATAGCCAACTCCTTCCGAGATAGTTTAGAAGAAGAAGTATCTAGATGAAGAAAAAGAAAAATACTGTAACCAAGTCCTTTACTCTTTAAGATTAACACAAAAGAATTCAACAGAAAGGTGTGTCACAGTAGCATAGCAACTTGCAAGCACAGTATATAACATTTGTGTGGCATGTATCTATCGAACCTCCAACTTCGTCGGCCTCTGCTCTAACATTAGTGGGAGTTTCAGGAATTCTACTAGCACTATATGGACTCACTACCTTAGACTCAGACAGTACACCAGTCTTCTTCATCTCTCTTGTTTAGCGAAATTGGTACGTAAACTTGTGGAAGCTGGCATAATGCCAGCGCAGTCAACTTGCACCCGAAAAAAACAGACCCAATCCATGATGACACAGACTTTCGTTCCAGCGCTCATGGTTCCCTACCACCAACAACACCTCTGACTTGTTGGCGTTCAGTTGGAGACAGTTGGTGGTCATCCACTCAGTGACTGCCACAAGATCGCCCTGAAATTTCATGGCGTCCCGCTCAGGTTTGCTCGAGAGAGCCACCACCAACTGTGTGTCGTTGGCATAAGAGACCATGGTCAGCCCTCTGCACTTGGCTACTCCGGCCAGAGGTTGAACATAAAGATTGAAAAGCAGAAGGCTCAGGGATGAGCCCTGTGGAACCCCTTGACCTATAGGGAAAGTACAGGAGGCGAAAGTGGGGGTTATCACCTGAAAGGTCCTGTCCGCGATGAAGGATGCCAGCCACTTCAATGCTGAGCCAGTGACTCCAGCCTCCGCCAGACGACTTAGCAGAATGGTGTAAGACACTGTGTCAAGCGTGGCACTAAAATCCAAAAGGTTCAGTGCCAATGTTTGTCCCACATCTATGGCCTTTCAGAGATGTTCAGACACGGCCAAAAGCGCTGACTCAGTGCTGTGGCCGGGGCGGAAACCATTTTGAGAGGGGTTGAACCTATAGTTAGAAGTGAGATATTCCGTGAGAAGAGAATTAACGTAGGCCTCCGTAATCTCCGCAGTCCAAGGTAGCAAGAAGGCCGAAAGCTTTCTGGTTTATTGGGTTCTAAGGACGTTTTTTTAAGCAGTGGTATTACCCTGGCTGTCTCCAAGCCATGGGCATAACCGCTGCGTCAAAGGACCCATTAATCACCTGTTCCAACGAATGTATGATAGTGGGAAGAATTTTCCAGAATTGGTCGGGCTTCGGAGGATCAACAGGGGAGCCCGACTTAACTTTGGAACAAAGTGTAAGTAGAACATCTTGAGTGATAGAAGGGAAAGCCTCAAGAATATCATCAGTATAAATGCAGGATGCCTCAAGGGGACCTAACTGGACCATAGGGAAGCTTTTGTAAATGTCTTCAACCTTCCTAACAAAGAAGGCTGCCAGCTCATCGCACTGCCGGTCAGAGGTAATCAGGAAGCATGCGACATCTTTCTGGGTTTTAGGATCTGAGACTATCGAAAAAATACTCTTGGCCAGATTAGTGCTTTTGCTGATTAGCTCGGCGTAGAATGCTGCGCGCTCAACTTGGATGGCCCTGTGGTATTGCCTTAAGGCAGCACGGTAGAGACCCTTGGAGGTCGGATCAAAGTCCTCTCTCCAAGTTCTCTCCAGCTTTTTACAGATCTTGTGTAAGGCGACTAATTTAGTATTGAACCATGGGTTAGATTTAGATTGATGATTCACGGACAGCTTGGCTGCTATAAGGCTATCCAAAGGGTGATTAATCTAGTTAGAGAAGACCGAATTGGCCTTGTTAGGGTCAGCCGGGATGGGAGGAGAGGTGGCGGCAAGATGGATTTGAAATTGGTCCCAATTCAGTTTATGCCAGGGACGTTTAAGAGAAAAAGTTTTCACTAAGTTGCGCGCCGGAGTGATATCATGAATCGACATGGGGGCTAAATAGTGATCAGACCAGCCCATTGGGACAGGGGGAAGGAGAGTGAGGGAAGGTATGTTTGTAAAAAGAGGGTCTAATAAGTGGCCAGCCAAATGCATCAGGCCCGATACTCGTTCATCAAGCTGACGCGCAGCGAGATCGGCCAGGAAGGTCGACACTTCAGGATCAGAGAGATTGTCCAGGTGTAAATTAAGGTCCCTATAACTGAGAAATTAGAAGCGTTGACCGCCAGGGTGCTAACTTTCACAGAGAGAGTTTCTCTAAACGCATTTGGAAGGACCTGGGCGTTGATAGATCTGTCATAGTATAGTTGAGATTGAGAGTGATTTTGAAAAGGGCACATTCACAATCAGCAACGGGTTGCTTAACAAAAGTGCCCTGTTGAGGGTATGGACCACATAGCCATCTGGGAGTGCAAGTACTTGTTCCACTACATGTCCTCCGAGAGCCAAGTCTCAATGAGGAACAAGACATCAGGGGACTCTGCTTCCAGGAGGCCATGAACATCAACAAAATGTTTAGCCAGTGAACAGCAGTTAAGATGAAAAACAATTGTAGAGTTGCAGGGAGGGGGGCTGCTGATCTTAGCCGGGTTCACAGAAACAAAGCCACAGCACTTACAGCCAAAGGGACCCTTCACACCATACAGCTGTGGTTGTTTGCACACAGCCATACACCTCCTAAAAGCAAGCAGCTCAGTCTGAGCATATGAATGACTTATTTTAACTAAATTGACAGCATGTCCAGCGTCCGGCGACAGACCGGCGTGGACGGGCTCAGACGGGCGCAGACTGCACCCGACGCAACAGGCGCGCCCGCTGAGCGGCTCCGCACCCATGGGGTTTAATAATGCCTCCGGTAGCGGAAATGAGGGGAGGGGGTGGAGCCACGTCCCTCTAGTGCGAGCAGCAAAATGCGGAGATGGACCGAAAGCGGCAGGGAGGAGAACAGTAAGTGCCGTGTGTGCAAGTAAGCCTCATTCAAAAACGAACAGTGCAGATTTAATCAAATTGAATTAAAAAACAAAGGCGACCTGACAGATCGGCGCGCTATCATCTTCCACTGCACGGCTAGGCACCCATGGTGTTTAATAATGACCCCGGTAGCGGAAATGAGGGTAGGGAGGTGGAGCCACGTCCCTCTAGTGCGAGCAGCAAAATGCGACAAAGGACCAAAGTGGTAGGGAGGAGAACAGTAAGTGATGTGTGCAAGTAAGCCTCATTCAAAAGACACAGGAAATGCGGGAATAAAACATTTGAAAAACGAACAGTCCAGATTTAATCAAATTCATTTAAAAAAACGATGGTGACCTGACAGATCGGCACGCTATCATCTGCTCCAATAAGGGTCTTGGCTACAGCAGGAGCTGTAGTAGTCCTATGGGGAATTGCCTCTTGATACCTGGTGGCATGATCCATTACCACCAATATAAATGTATTTCCTGATGCTGTGGGAGGTTCAAGTGGACTCACTATGTCCACACCTAGTCTTTCAAAGTGAACCACAGCCACTGGTAGTGGAAATTAAGGGGGCCTTTGGGTGTCCACCTGTTTTGACACCGGTTTGACAGGTGACACAGGAGCTGACAAACTCCTTTACTTTCTGAGACATCTGGTGCCAGTAAAAGTGGCTAACTAGCCTTTCCCAGGTATTGGTTTGGCCCAGATGTCCAGCTAGAGGGATGTCATGAGCCAAAGTTAGCAAGAACTCCCAGTACTTTTGAGGCACCACCACTCTCCTAGTGGCTCCAGGGTTGGGGTCTCTGGCCTCAGTGTACAGTAGTCCCTCCTCCCAATAAACTCTGTGGGCACCACTGACATCTCCCTATTCCTGTGCAGCAGCATGCTGCCTCAGACTCTCAAGAGTTGGACAGGTCTGCTGTCCAAGGCACAGCAATTTGTTTTTAATGCAGTTTTAGGGAAAGAACATAGGCATTGGGTACCTGTTTGGCAGGAACCCAAGGCACACTCAGTCAAAGTACATCAGCAGTTTAGCCAAAAGTGGGGGCAACCATGCAAAAAGAGGGCACTTTCTTACAGGGCCTCAGACCGGCTCTCACAAATCCCACTGTGTCAGACTTAGTGAAGGTAACAGGAGGGCTTTGTGGCCCCTAACGACCCTCAGCTTCCAAGAGGACTTCATCCCACAACCAGTGGTGCGCCCGCAGGCGCATTGGCAGAGTGGTGTAGAAGGGGGTGTGGCATCTGAAGACCTATCAGCAATCCCGTTCTGTGGGACTTACTGGAGGCAACAGGAGGGGGCAGGTAGTTGGCCACCAAGGACCGTCAGCAGCCAAGAGGAGTTAATTCCCCAACCAGTTGCGCACCAGGGGGTGCATTTTAAGACTGTTGGGAAAAGGGGCGTAGCCTCCAACAACCTCTCACCAATCCAGCTGTGTGGGACTTACTGGAGGTAACAGGAGGGATAGTTGTCCCCCAAGGCCCCTCAAGAGCCAAGGGGACTTCATCCCATAACTAATAGTGTGCCAGGAGACACGTTTGCAGAGAGGTATAGAAAGGGGGCAAGGCCTCCAATAACCTCTCAACAATTTCGCTGTGTGGGACATACTGGAGCTAACAAGAGGGGTAGTTGACTCCGAAGGACCTTCAAGAGTAAAGTGTTACAAATGGGGGTGGGGTCGCACACTACTCACACACCAGCGGGATCGCCCCTAAGGACTGTGGTAAGTGTAGTTCGTGTTCCGCGATGCCTCTTCTTTCGATTTTCTGCTATCTTCGCTATCTTCGCCATCCCTGGACACGTGTTTCGGGGTATTTATCCCTCATCAGCAGGGATTAGGCCGTGTTCTGGGGTTGCCGGTGGCTGCCAAATATTGCAAGGATTAGCACCACTCAGGCGCGCAGGTGCGGGGTCCCGGGCTCGTCAGCCAACTGCTCGAGGGAGCTTTAACATTACAAATGGGGGTGGGGTCGCACACTACTCACACACCAGCGGGATCGCCCCTAAGGACTGTGGTAAGTGTAGTTTGTGTTCTGTGATGTATCTTCTTTCGATTCTCTGCTATCTTCGCTATCTTCGCAATCCCTGGACACATGTTTCGGGGTATTTACCCCTCATCAGCAAGGATTAGGCCGTATTCTGGGGTTGCCGGTGGCTGCCAAATATTGCCAGGTTTAGTACCACTCAGGCGCGCAGGTGCGGGGTCCCAGGCTCGTCAGCCAACTGCTCGAGGGAGCTTTAACATTACAAATGGGGGTGGGGTCGCACACTACTCACACACCAGCGGGATCGCCCCTAAGGACTGTGGTAAGTGTAGTTCGTGTTCCGCGATGCATCTTCTTTCGATTCTCTGCTATCTTCTCTATCTTCGCCATCCCTGATCACGTGTTTCTGGGTATTTACCCCTCATCAGCAGGGATTAGGCCGTGTTCTGGGGTTGCCGGTGGCTGCCAAATATTGCCAGGTTTAGTACGACTCAGGCGCGCAGGTGCGGGGTCCCAGGCTCGTCAGCCAACTGCTTGAGGGAGCCTTAACATTACAAATGGGGGTGGGGTCGCACACTACTCACACACCAGCGGGATTGCCCCTAAGGACTATGGTAAGTGTAGTTCGTGTTCCGCAATGCATCTTCTTTCGATTCTCTGCTATCTTTGCTATCTTCGCCATCCCTGGACACGGGTTTCGGGGTATTTACCCCTCATCAGCAGGGATTAGGCCGTGTTCTGGGGTTGCCGGTGGCTGCCAAATATTGCCAGGTTTATTACAACTCAGGCGCGCAGGTGCGGGGTCCCAGGCTCGTCAGCCAACTGCTCGAGGGAGCCTTAACATTACAAATGGGGGTGGGGTCGCACACTACTCACACACCAGCGGGATCGCCCCTAAGGACTATGGTAAGTGTAGTTCGTGTTCCGCGATGCTGTAGAACGCAGCACGCATTGAAAGAGGAAAAAACGAGGAGAAATGAAAACATTTTCTTCGTTTCGCTTGGCTACGCCACCCCTATGGTGGGGCAGCAAACTGACTCATTTCCAGGTTTATGATTTCTCGTAAATCTGGAAATGCATCAGTGGACATGGGTGTTGCGTGGGAACACCCACAGCAACACCCATGTCCTGCCCCTAACACGCAAAGTGCTGCGTGAACAGGGGCGATATTTACAAGCACAGGTTAAGTCACTTTACCTGTGCTTGTAAATATACCTTTGCAGGCTGCGCCACCGGTGCATCACGCAACATGATGCACCGGCGGCGCATGGGGCTTGTAAATCTGCCCCTCAGTGTCCGCAGAACCACCAACTGACCATCCAGTGCCAATGTTTAAGCAGGGTGGGTGAATAGTGTAGATGATGATCGAACCGTACAGAGTAAAGCCACTTTCTCAGTGGCTCACACTCCTCCCCATCCGGTCAGGAAACTCCTGCAGGGTTGTTAAGAGCCTCGATGGGCAACATTAAAGCACCAGAAGCTTCGCCTCCTACCTATTACGCATGGTCCACATTTGGCAAAGCCTCCGACCCGGAGCACAGTTGAGACTGTCTGCACCCTGGGAAAGTGAACAGTGAGCTGAAGAGTGCACTGCCTATAACACATACCTCCCACAGAGCCTAGTTGGGCTGTAAAACACCATGGGGGTCACTTAGGTAGGTGCCTTCCCTACTAATTCACACCACGGGGGAAGGATTGTAGGGGTAACTCACGGTTTGACAATCCCCACAAGTGCGACAGCAGGCATAAGTGCTTTGGAACCCCAGGCCAGTGTCCGGATATGGACAGGCTTGTAGTTTCAACCGCGCTCAGCTTCATATTCTTGGCAGCAGTCACAGTGTCTGCCATGAAGTCTTCCCTACGGCGTGGTGAGGTGTGGTAGAAGCTGTCCTTTTACCTCCTGTCCATCATTGCCAGTGTGAAATTAGGATGAAATGAAGGAAGCGTAAGAGATGATGTTATGTTTATTTCGACATCTCAGCCACTGCCGAGCAACTGTAAACACAATCAGTCACCTCAAAGAGGCTGCCATGAAACCTTGGCAACCTAAAGCTTCTGATGGCAGGAGCCAATCGCCACTTCCTTGGTTTCTGGTCTCGGGCCAATCCAGTGATCAGACCAGCCAATGCTATGTCACCAAAGGCAGAATCACACCTACCCACGCAAATGAGGTACCATTTTTTATCAGAAGAATTGGGGTAATACTGGGTGGAAGGACGTTTGTGGCGCCCTGTAGAGTCCAGAACTTTCCATCACAAAAATGTGAGAAAATAGTGTTTTTAATCAAAGTTTGAGGTTTGCAAGGGATTCTGGGTAAAAAAACACGGTGAGAGCCACACATGTCAGCCTACCCTGGATACTCCTAGGTGTCTAGTTTAAAAAAATGTATAGGTTGGCTAGGTTTCCCTACGTGCCAGCTGAGCTAGGATCCAAAATCTAGAGCTAGCCACATTAAAAAAGGGTCAGTTTTCAGTGGAAATATGTGATGCCTCCATGTTGTATTTCAGTCATTTCTTTTTGCGAGCACTATGCCTACTCACACAAAGTGCAGTACCATTTTTATCGGGAGAATTGGGGGAATGGTGGGAGGAAGGAAGTTTGTGGCTTACAGCAGATTCCAGAACTTTCCATCACATAAATATGAGGAAAATTGTATTTTTTAAGTCAAAGTTTGAGGATTGCATGGGATTCTGAGTAAAATAACGTGATGAAAACCGTGCTAGTCAGCGTATCCTGAATACCTCTAGGCATCTAGTTTTAAAAAATTTACAGGTTGACTAGGTTTCCCAAGGTGCTGGCTGAGCTAGGGTCCAAAATCTAGCGCTACGCACATAGGGAAGTAAGGGTACGTTTTCAGTGAAAAAATGTGATACTTCCAGGTTGCGTTTTGGGCCGTTTTCTGTCGCAGGGACTAGATCTACCCACACAAGTCAGATACCATTTTAATCTGGAGATATGGGGGACTGCCGGGTGGATGGAAGTCTCTGACTTCCCACCGATTCCAGAACTTTCCATCACAGAAATGTGAGAGAAAATTCATTTTTTTGAGTCAAAGTTTGAGGTTTGCATGAGATTCTGGGTAAAAAAATCATGGCAAGAGCCACACAAGTCATCCCACCATAGATGGTGTCTAGTTTAAAAAAATGTTCAGGTTGGCTAAGTTTCCTGTTGTGGTGCATGGAAGCCTGGCGGTGTTTCCTGCCTCGAGCTGCTTATGCAACACAGTTCCTTGCTTGCGCTGTGTGCGGCTCGCTCCGGCTGCTCGATCAGGTCCTTTATTTTATGGTTCTGCGATCAACAAATCAAGTGAGGTGCCGGATAGCAGCGGGAGTACAACAACTAACTACCGCTCTGCCCAGGGTTGTTACTGCGTCAAAATAAATACATGAACTTACTTGGCTGTCTCCTGTTCATTCGTCACAGCACTTTGGCGACGAGGATGGTATCATTGAGAGTAGATAATGGTGAGACCTTAGCAAGACATTTCAATTTCACTGTGATACTGTGTGTTATGAAATTCAAAACTTTACACATTACAGGATCAGATAGTGATGCAGTACTCCAATCAGATTTGTAAATACACAATTGATTCTGAAAATCTACTGACTCTACTATGCACTCTTCCTCTTCATCTTCGCATTCTGCATTGTCAGCAGTAATGGGAAAATGAGAAAAAAAATCTGCCCTTTTGTTGGAATACCTGGAAAATTAACTACTACAAAATCACATTCTACCAGCTTCGTAGCGAGTCTAGTGAGTCTCGCAGTCAATTTTTCAGAATGATGTGATGGTGTGTTCAAAATGTACACTAAAAGTTTGGGGTCCATTTTAAGCTGAAACTGTGTTCCCCAGAACAAGTTTTTGAACGTATGTATTGCCCATGTACAAGCTAGCATTTCCTTCTCTATTACAAAATAAGATTTTTCAACATCTTTTAACACTCTGGATGCAAATGCCACAGTGGGATCTACATTCTTGAATCTTTGTGTAATAACGGCTCCCTAACCTCTGTCACTAGCATCAACAGTAACACTTACAGGGAGGCATAGAATATAGGGCTGTAGTAAAGCGGCTGGCAATAAATCATTCTTAATTCAAGTAAAAGTCTCCTTTTGTTCATTTTCCCATGTAAAATCCACCCTCTTTTTGAAAAGTCTGATAATAAGTTCACCAACCAATGAAAACTTTTGAATAAATTTAGCATAAAATTCACACAGTCCAATGAAGGACATACCCTGTTCTCTGTTACAAGGTTCAGGAGCATCTTCAATAGCCTTAACTAAACCTGGTTTAGGACTGATGCCCTTTGTACTGATAATGTGCCCCAAATACTCCAATTGATCTTGCGTAAAACTACATTTGTCTTGTCTTAACCGCAAACCATTAACCTTGATTTTCTCAAAGACTACATTAAGCTTGTGGATATGTACATCTTGATTTATACTCACTACTAATACATCACCTTGAAAAACAAGAACGCCTTCTATATCATCTAAAATGTATTCCATAACCCTTTGAAAAACTGATGCAGCAGATGCCAAACCAAATAACATCCTTCAAAATAGAAAAACACCATCTGGAGTGACAAATACAGTAAGGTGCCTTCAGAAAATGACATTACTTTTCTACTTTTGCCTGGCAAAAGCACGATATATAAGATGGCTTGATGCACCCAACCTAAGATATTCTTTCCTTTGAAGGTGACATAGATTTTACAAGAGAAACACGCATTCTGAAAACAAATCGTGGATATAATATAACCAAAGAGATCAATTGTGGATCCTTGAAAAGACTGTTTTTATATCAGGATCTTTCAATGGCTCATCTTTCTATAGCTGTTCGAATGTATCATAAGTGATAATAGTCACTCTGGCTCCTGAATTCATTAACAATCTGACAACTGTATTCCCTATTCCTATGTCAGCAGTGGGATTTTCACAGGCGTCATTGTCCGTAGAAGTGATATTTAGCACCTGATCAGACAGGCTTGATTGCAATGTATCCTCTTCTGTATAGTCAAGTATGTCATTTACTTGAAGGCTTCTTTTCGTGCAGACTTTTGCAAAATGTCCCATTGAACCACACAAACTGTATATTTTCTTAACTGCAGGACATAACTTGAAATTAGCTGCAAGTAGTAAGTAGGGATACCACTCATCAAAAAATGCTGGTCGCGAAAGTGACAGGTCTAGTCGCAAAAGGCTGGTCGCAATTTTGACAGCTTTTGACATGTCTGGTCTTAAACTCCTGGTCTCAATATTGACAGTTTAAAACCAGGACTGTTTAAGACCAGGGTTTGATCTGGCCTTAAACAGTCTGGTCTTAAACTTCTGGTCTTAAATTTAACAGCTCAGATGCAAAACATGTGGTAATTGTGTATATGTTTAAAAGTGCATAGAAAAACTGCCTGGTTGTAGGCTGGGAATGTCTGTGCATTTTTAAAACTGGGGGTTTGCAGCCTGCTGCTGTTTGAACAGCTGCTGGGGCAGTCCTGAGTTCCCCAGCCCAGGGCCTGGGAAGAAGAATGTGCCATGTAGGTGTCAAAGCTGTAAAGGGTCCTCACAAACCTGCCTATGGTAATTCTCTAAAAAAATAGGTTAATACAAACCCCTTAAAGAAAAATAAACCCCAGCCACCAAGGAGCTTGGAGATAAGAAAAAAGACAGGTGGCATGTAAAGCAAAGCTTCCCATGAGAACCTGAAACAGGGTGCCAGCTGTTAGGATGTAATAAATACATCACAAAGCCCCTGGTCCCAATTTTGACAGGTTAGTCTCAACTTGATATGGCTGGCAGGAAACCCTGGTCCCCAAATTTGACACCCTGCTCCCAGCTTGACATGCCTAGCAGTAAAAACTCTGGCCTTAAAAAAAAAGACAGGTGGTGGGGTGTAGGATTGGAGGTAGATCCTGTTCCCGGGCTCCCTACTTCCCAGGAGAAGGTGTCACATAGGTGTGAAGAGTTTTGCGATGGCCCCATTGTCTATGGAGGTAGATCCTGTTCCCGGGCTCCCTACTTCCCAGGAGAAGGTGTCACGTAGGTGTGAAGAGTTTTGCGATGGCCCCCATTGTCTAACCCCACTCTTCCCAGGCTAGGCCTTGAGTTTGAGTAACAGGTGTCAAAGTAATAAATGTTGTACTGTTTATACTGTACAAGGATAGAAAAAAAGGTTCCCATCCAAAGGCCACCATGACATTGTTCTAAACACCCCTCAAGTCATAAAGGGGTGTGGGGGGCTTCTAATTAGCATGCTAGGACAGGTATAAAAAGGCCCTTCATGGAACACTGCCAAACAACCATTCAAAAACCCCCTTTGAGGAGCGACTGGCGTGGATTGTTCTGCTGTACCTGGAGGACTCCTGCATCTACAACCAAGTCAGAAAACCTTTGTGGATTTCTACACCATCAAGCCCTTCAAAACCTTGGGGAGTGACTGGCCTGGATTGTTTTGGAGCCAACCCTTGGAACTTAAGGCAGGAATGGACCTGAGCAACTTTTCCCAGATTGACGCAGCCTGCCAACATGTAAAGAAGGTAAATAATGGGTGGCGCAATGTTGTATTAGGGTGTACATGTAGTTTTGAAAAAAAAAAAAGTTGCACTTTTTAAAAACATAGTACTATGTAGTGTGGATTGTAAACTGTTAATCTTTAAGGCGATGTGTTGTGTTTAATGTGAATAATGGTGACAATGAAGTTTTTTTTAAAAGACTTAAATTGTAATGTAAAGGTGTTTAAAATGAATAAAGGTTTTGTTGAAGGATTGAGTTTAAAAAGCTATGTGTGTAGGTATTTAATGTTAATGGGGTGGTGACATAGGGTCGAGTTTGCAGGCTTTGTATTTAAGGGGCATAATGTTGTAGGCCTTAGGAGGGTACATGCAGAGGGGAAACGTGCATTTTACAGTTCATAGAAACATTTAACCACACTGTAACGGTACCATAGGGGCTTTAAATAATATACATGGCATATAATTAAACAATAAATAATGCCTTGTTGCACTCACCAAACCGCTGTAGAGAGTTGGAGGGGTCCAGGGGGGGTCAGGGGTCCTTGCTGCTCCTTGGGGGGTCCTGAGGTCCTTGCATTTAAAAAAATAAATAAACCCTGGGTCCAGTTGTCGAGGGGGCTCATGGTGGGGCGCCGTAGTCCCTTAGGGTGTCCTGGGGTCTCTGGGTCCCTAGTGCAGCGTTATTTTTTAAACAATGCCCCGAGCCCGCTTCACCATGGCGCTGCTCGGGGGCTCTGGGTGTCCTGTGGCTCCGGGGGCCCTGTGGCTCCGTGGGGTCCCCGAATGCCGAGTTGTGCCGGTTTTTAATTGCCCCGAGCCCGCTTCTCCATGGTGCTGCTCGGGGACTCTGGTGTCGGTCTCCTGGTGTCCCTGTGGGGCTCGGAGCCACAAGTGCCGCTTATTTTTTCAAATAAAATTCCCCCGAGCCCGCTTGCCTTCGGGCACTGCTCGGGGGTGGGGGGTCCCGGTGTCTGTGGGCCTCCATGGCCGTTCTTTTTTAAAAAAAATAAAATGCCCCCGAGCCCGCTTGCCTCGGGCGCTGCTCGGGGGTGGGGGATCCCGGTGTCTGTGGGCCTCCATGGCCGTTCTTTTAAAAAAAAAATAAAATGCCCCCGAGCCCGCTTGCCTCGGGCGCTGCCGGGGGGTCCCGGTGTCTGTGGGCCTCCGTGGCCGTTCTTTTTTCAAATAAAATGCCCCCGAGCCCGCTTGCCTCGGGCGCTGCTCGGGGGTGGGGGGTCCCCGTGTCTGTGGGCCTCCGTGGCCGTTCTTTTTTAAAATAAAATGCCCCCGAGCCCGCTTACCTCGGGCGCTGCTCGGGGGTGGGGGGTCCCGGTGTCTGTGGGCCTCCGTGGCCGTTCTTTTTTTTCAAATAAAATGCCCCCGAGCCCGCTTGCCTCGGGCGCTGCTCGGGAGTGGGGGGTCCCGGTGTCTGTGGGCCTCCGTGGCCGTTCTTTTTTCAAATAAAATGCCCCTGAGCCCGCTTGCCTCGGGCGCTGCTCGGGGGTGGGGGATCCCGGTGTCTGTGGGCCTCCATGGCCGTTCTTTTTTTTTTAAAATAAAATGCCCCCGAGCCCGCTTGCCTCGGGCGCTGCCGGGGGGTCCCGGTGTCTGTGGGCCTCCGTGGCCGTTCTTTTTTCAAATAAAATGCCCCCGAGCCCGCTTGCCTCGGGCGCTGCTCGGGGGTGGGGGGTCCCCGTGTCTGTGGGCCTCCGTGGCCGTTCTTTTTTAAAATAAAATGCCCCCGAGCCCGCTTACCTCGGGCGCTGCTCGGGGTGGGGGGTCCCGGTGTCTGTGGGCCTCCGTGGCCGTTCTTTTTTTTCAAATAAAATGCCCCCGAGCCCGCTTGCCTCGGGCGCTGCTCGGGGGTGGGGGGTCCCGGTGTCTGTGGTCCTCGTGTCTCTGGGCTCCGTGCCCAGAGTTTACAGTCTTGCCGTTTTTTTAAAATACCCCAGATCCCGCTTCAGCATGGCCCTGGTGCTCTGGTGTAGGGCTCCGACGGAAGTGTTCGCCGCCGTAGGGTCCTGGGGGCATTTCCCCACGTGGATCCTATGGTCACCGGCAGCATGGCGGCGTGAGCTTCTCCGGGGTTGCAGGGTTAGGGCCGCCCCCACCAGTGATGAGCTGGTGACATCACTGAAGGGGCGGCCCTAACCCTGCAGCCCCGGTGTGGTTTCTATTTATTTATTTATTTTTTAGTTATGCATTTTTATATAGTGCTGACTTTACCCGAAGGTGTCAGAGCGCTTCACAATAGGAACAGAAATGAAACATAATGAGAAACATTACAAAAGAACAGATTACAAAAGCATACGTTACGTTACATAAGGTAATAGTGAAGTTTCTAGTGAGAGTTAGCGCTGGAATGTGTCAAAGCGCTTTACAGATGAACCTCTGGCAAAACATAAGGCCTAAGAATTACAGGTGTTACATAAAAGATAGAAACAGAAAAAATACTGGTTGTTAGCGCAAATTACAAGAGCAGACGATAAGTTACATGGGCAAAAATTTCAACTGTGAGCAAACAAAATACAGGTGTTATCAAGCGGGGCATTACATGAGGAAAAAAGTGCAATGTGTGCAGGTTACAGGTAGAGGTAAAATACTGCAATACATGGTAGACAATGGGAAGCAATACAAGAGGTAGCAAACTGTGTTTTACAAGAGAAAACAAAGTACAGTTAGAGCTATAATACTGTAATATAAGGCAGACACTCAAGCACAAGAATAAACGTTATGTGGGTAATTGTGGCAATGGCGCAACTATCTAAAGCACGCAAAATGTGAGAGGTATTAAACAATGTGTTACAAGAGAAAAGTGGCATGTACATGTTACAAAAGAGTAACCGGTATATAGGGGTAGTGGTTAAATGTCAGAAGGGCCATGTGTACCTAAAGTGGTTTACCCCATAAGCAAAGGATATGGCGCAGGTTGTTTTTTAACATATGTTTTAGCGCAGCACATGCAACGCTTTTTTAAAAATGTGTGTTGATGCACCCCGCTTATCAGGTTTTAAATGTATACAGGAATTGTTTGAAGTTGTGATACTTTTGTTTAAGAAAGGCGTTTACTAAAACCGTTTTTATTTCTTTTTTAATTTAATGTTTAATACAGATGCAAGACCCTGCAAATGCAACCGTCACCAATGTGCCCCCTGCGCTGGCCCCAGCTGTAATAACTAGCAACGCTGGTCACTTGTCAGCCCCGCAGCCAGGTATATATATATTTAGAGTTATGTAATTCTACGTAGTTTTGTACACCAGTCTCTCAGAAGTTCTCTTTTTTCTAATGGGCTCTCATGTATGTATACTTTTACAGCTTGTGACCCTGACCTACAACAAGTTTTTGACGATCTTATGGAGTACATCGAGGCTCAAGACGCTCTGAACACTGTGCAAAACACTTCAGTTCGTACAGGTAAATAAAAAGACAGCTGTTATTTAAACTGCCTAAGACGCTCGGTAGTTGGTGGGGTAGGCCAGAGTCCTGACCCTGAGGATGTATAGAGGTAATCATTAGAAAAGATGTCTAATGTTGGGTATTATTTTTTCTTTACAGGTGTCCCTACGTTATGCCAGGACGTCGTCAAGGTCCAAGAGGCGGCGCAAGGTTCAAAAGAAATCCCTTTGAAGAGGAAAGCTTCAACTTCTAAAGTGGGACCACTGTCAAAGAAAGGAGCTGCAAAAAGACCTCTTTCAGGTGTGTTTTTTACAAAAGTGTGTGAGAAGTACTAGAGGTGTTACAGACTCTCAAGCAGAAGGGTACAGATGGTTGTAGCAAAGCCTATATAAAAAAAGGTGGCTGTGTAGAACGTAGACCGATGGTGCTTGTATGTGTTGTTTTTTTTATGCTTTCTCTAATATATATATATATATTTTCTGTTTATATTTTAGAAGCGGCTCAGAAACATGCTGCTGAAGAGAGGTCGGTGCCGCCCTTAAAGGAGATAACAACATCCGTCCAGAACAATGGAAGTGGCGCGAAAGGCGTGAGTAGGCGTGTACGCCAGGAAAAACTCTCTACCTACTACACAGCAAGCAACACGCTGAACAACCAGCTACAGCAATCTATTCTGCACAGGGGTGGGGTCAACACAGGCGGCATGTTTACAAGCCCGGCCTCCCTTAAGAAGAAACATAGGGACTCAGAGAACCTCCCCAACCCTTTAAAACGCGTGAAGGCCTGTAAGGTATTCACAGATCCCCAAACAGAACCGTTAAACCTGGAGAAGAAGACACCGGAGGTGCTCCAAGAGGGTCAGGCAAAGCTCTTAAGTCCTGAGAAGAAAAGCCCTAGCACCCCTGAGCCCCAAGCTAGCCCCTTAGATTTATCTATAAAAAAAGGATGCTAAGCCCTTGAATGAGACCTATACAACCTTGAGCCCCAAGGAGGTGGTAGTTGCACCTGTGGGTGTAGAAGAGGCGGCGCCACCACAACCCCCTAAAACATCGCGCCTCTCAAGGAAACATCTGAAGCTGAAACCGGGGGTCCCTAAGCTACAGTTAGCAGAGTCCCTCAGCAACCCTAAGGCAACGCCGGATCCACCAAGCGTCCTGAAATCCCAGACAGTGCCAAATAGAATAACTGTACATGTACATGTAGAGGTGCACGCCCTGAGCAGACCCCAAAACCGGTTGTAAGTGTTCAGGCCCAGCCTAGGGTCTCAACAGGTGATACTGTGCAACCCCTACCTTCTACCACGAATTGCAACTCTCTTGAGGTGTTGAGGGGGTTGGTAGACAACATAGGTAGAACCCCAGAAGCGGTGTACCAGGGGTCTTTGAGCACAGAGGATTTACAGAACACAGGTAACCAGGCACCACACCCTACCACCGACATTTCAACTAGGCCCCAGGATTACAACGACACCTCCTCACAATCCTCATACCCTTTGTCCCCGAGTACCCCTCCAGGAGCATACGACCCTACCAGCCACACGGCCATCCACATCTACACACCCGTGTCCAGCCCCGCTGCCAACCCCGTGTACAGGCCCGTGGCCAGCCCAGCTGCCAATCCTGTGTACAGTCCTGTGTCCAGTCCCGTGGCCAGCCCCGCTGACAACCCCTTGTACAGTCCTGTGTCCAGTCCCGTGGCCAGCCCAGCTGCCAATCCCGTGTACAGTCCTGTGTCCAGCCCCGTGGCCAGCACCTCTGCCAACCCTGTGTACAGTACCGTGTCCAGCCCCGTGGCCAGCACCTCTGCCAACCCTGTGTACAGTACCGTGGCCATCCCATGGGACATGCCCTTGTACAGACCAGTGTCCAGCCCCGCCTTCGAGGGTTGCAGTATAGATGGGACCGGGGGGCTGCCTCCATTTATAAGACCTCGCAAGGTGTGCCCCCCTAAGCAGGAACAAGAGGGGTCTGTAAACACAGAAGATGTATTGAAGACACACGTAAGAGAGATACAGATGGCGGTTCGAAAATTAAAACGGCAGGCGAACCGAGCACTCATAAGAATGGATATGGGGTATTCCAATCTCAGGAACAAGAGGGAGGCCCAACATCTGGTCATGGCCAGGGTTGGGGTGTGTAAAAAAGACATCATACAGATGTGTCAGGCGGCGGTGGCCGACATACAAGGTACACATTCATGACTATGTCAGTACCAGCGTAACATGTACAATGGGACCCCCTCAAAGAGCGAATGTGGCCAAGGGACAGAGGGGAGGAACAATGAAACTAGAAATATTTCTATGTCAGTACCAGCCCCTAAAGACCCCCACAACCACTGGTGCTCATAAGAGACCCCCAAAATATAGCCGTACGGTCCAGAGGTTAGTGAAAAAGTCTGGACGCTTTTTAAAACTGCTCAAGCAACGCCCATCTGCTACCCCACAAACGCTCAAACAAGACCCCAATGTTTCCATAGAACCCTTCAAACAAGACACCCCTGTTTCCCTAGACCCCTTCAACCACGGTACCACAGCTTCAAGATCAACGCCTGAAGCATATAAACCAGCACTTCACCGCCGACAATACATAGGGGCAAGGTCTAACATACCTAGGGTCGGCCATTTGAAGGGGGTAGGGGGGATGGCAAAACTCCAAACAACGCAACATTCAGAAGGACCCAGGGGTGGAACTGTAGCGGGGGCCTCCATGAACAAGACATCCAACGACAGCGACCTACCTGTTCAGATAGGCTGGGGCTTGGTATCTAGAAAAGCCTGGGCCCGTAAAAAAAACAAAAGTGGCTTAATAGTACAAAGCAACGCCGGCTTTTAATAAATAAGTTCAAGAAGGCGAGAATATGCGCTACCCGCAGGTTTACAAGGACCCCTGAGACAGGTCCCACCCTGACCTCCCAAAGTGACACATCAGAGACCACCTCCACAAATCACACTCCTACTGATGAGGGCCCAGAGCCCTTGTTTTTAGAGAGTGTTAGGAGTTACACTCGCAATGTAGAGAGGTTTAGGGCCATAGAACACTATGAGGAGTTTAGATTTGTTAACCTACATCAAATAACATCAACCACTCATGGTGTTCTGGCTATACATCAGGCTGTGCAGGAGCTCATAGAAAGGTTGTTACACGATGTGGGGCCTAATGACTTTTTCCAACTCCGCTTCCAGGGGCAGGGTTTTGACACACCGTTGTTCACCAGGCGGAAGACCCGAGATGTTTTTGATGCTGTGCAATTTTTAGAAAACCTCTCAAGGCTTTTACAGAGTAAGGCGGAACTAGTCGCCTATGGCATGTTTAGAGTCATAGCCCTCATTGTACGAGGGCGTGAGGGGGGTGTTTCCAGACCCTTAAAGAGCGTACTATACAGTAAAATAATTGGCAAGAAACAGAGGTGGCTGCTCAACTTTAACAACCCCTCTGCCAATACATGTCTGGCGGCCAGCATCGTGGGTCTGTTGATGACTCGCAAGACCCCTGACGCTGTCATCATGTCTAGAGCTGCTGAAGCCCATGAGGTTCTTGAAATACCTCCTGACCGAATGGTCGGCTTTGGTGATATAGGTCTTTTTGAGAACTATTTCGCCGTGACGGTGAAAGTTCTCTATCACAGCGGTTCCTGGAAGTACTTTACAACCGGGGAACCTGTGAGAAACAAGACCGTATATGTCCTCCACATGGAAAATCATTTTTACGGTATCTTGAACCTCAAAGGTTTTCTGGGGGCCAAATATGTGTGCGCCCACTGCGACCATATATACAACAATAAAACATACCACCAGTGTGAAATGTGTTGTAAGATGTGTCAGAGGGACGGTTGCATAGAAGACGCTACCCTGAAGGTGAGGTGCGGCACCTGTAGGCTGTTTTGTCGCTCGCAAAACTGTTTGAGCATACACGAACAATCTTACAGCTGCGTCCCTAAAAAGGACTGTAGCGAGTGTGGGCGGTATGTGGCAGTGGATCACAAGTGTAAAGGTATGATATGTCCCCGTTGCCATGTATCTTACAAAGCCGGTACCAACCATCAGTGTTATATGGCTAAAGGTCCACCTCAGACCAAGACCGAAGACTATATAGTGTTTGATATAGAGTGCACACAAGAGACGGGGGTAGACCAGCCTAACTACATTTACGCGCACCATCTAACTTCCGACGACAGTTGGGAGTTTGAGGGACGAACGTGCGTTGGTGATTTCCTAAGCACTTTCATTCAAGCCAAATTCCAAGGATATACCATGCTCGCCCACAACTCGAAAGCCTATGACTCCTTCTTTATTCTGCGAGACATGATTCGTGAAAAGATACAGGTGGAACTCATAACCCAGGGGTCTAAACTGATGCTGATGACGGTATGTCCTTTAAAAATACGCTTCATAGACACCCTGAATTTCCTACCCATGAAATTGAGCAAGCTGCCAAAGGCCTTTGGGTTCCCAGGGTGTAAAGGGTATTTTCCACACTTTTTCAACACCTGGGCTAACCAGAATTATGTGGGACCCATGCCGCCTCCTGACAGCTACGGGGTTGAATACATGATGCCTGATGAGAAAGTGAGCTTTCTAGAGTGGTACTCTGAAAACAGCGAAAATGAGTTCCACTTTTAAACAGAGTTGAAAGCTTATTGTCAGGCTGATGTAATGATCCTCCGGCAAGCTTGTAACCTCTTCAGAGATGTTGTGGTGTCTATGACTAAAGAAGTCAAGGCCTTGAAACCTAAGACATTGACTAAGAAAGTCAAGGCCTCAACATCCAAAACCCCTGAAATACAGCAAGCGGTCGAATACATAGACCCATTTCAAAACGTCACTCTGGCATCCATGTGTATGTCCATCTACAAACACATGTTTTTGAGGACAGAAACTATCGCTCTAGTACCGCCAGACCTCTATAACGGTAAACAGAAACGTTATTCAACCCCCTCTATCCAGTGGCTCATGTACGTCTCTGAGAAGGAAGACATCCAGATTCAACATGCATTACAAGTTGGTGAATTCCGCCTGGGCCCCTATTACCTGGACGGGTACTCTGTAATTAAGGGTGTGCCGACAGCCTTTGAATTCAACTGCTGTTTTTACCACGGCTGCCCCAAGTGTTACAAGCCCCACGAGTATAACAAAATGCTAGGTGCCAAATTTGATACAGAAAAGGGGGTGGTGATGAACAGAGTGTCTGAATTAAGCAGACCACTCTTACCCAGTCCAAAGATCAGGGCTTGATCCATCACCGTTATTTATCTCACTGCCCCATCCCAGCTCAGAACCTGGCTATATGCAAATCAGTCTGTCCCTGGCCCAGTGCATCATGGGAACAGGGCAGACCAAACTACCAAGCCAATTCTTCACCAGAAAGGAGACAAGCTACCGGGGACCGGTTTCTGGCATTTCAGCCTCTTCGGCCCGGCTTGCTTGAATCCTGATGGAGCAGTGAGAAAGGGACTCATGTCTGAGTATACCCTGCCACACCTATAGTGGCCAAAAACGATACAGAAAAGGGGGTGGTGATGAACAGAGTGTCTGAATTAAGCAGACCACTCTTACCCAGTCCAAAGATCAGGGCTTGATCCATCACCGTTATTTATCTCACTGCCCCATCCCAGCTCAGAACCTGGCTATATGCAAATCAGTCTGTCCCTGGCCCAGTGCATCATGGGAACAGGGCAGACCAAACTACCAAGCCAATTCTTCACCAGAAAGGAGACAAGCTACCGGGGACCGGTTTCTGGCATTTCAGCCTCTTCGGCCCGGCTTGCTTGAATCCTGATGGAGCAGTGAGAAAGGGACTCATGTCTGAGTATACCCTGCCACACCTATAGTGGCCAAAAACGATACAGAAAAGGGGGTGGTGATGAACAGGGTGCCAAATTTGAACACTTATACAGACGTACTCTGACAAAGGCCCAGTATGTTGAAAACCGGGGCTTTGCTATGAGAGTTCTTTGGGAGCACGAGTGGTTAGACATGTTAAAAACCGACACAGACCTCTGCTCTTTTCTTAAGACTCATGATTTACCCACACCTTTGGAGCCCCGAGATGCCTTATTTGGTGGGCGTACAAATGCCATACAACTGTACAAGGCCGTTGGTGAGGGTGAGAAAATACACTACTATGATTTCACCAGTTTGTACCCTTTTGTGAACAAGATGAAGTTGTACCCGGTGGGTCATCCCACCATCATCTATAGAGATTTTAAGCCCCTAGACGAATACTTTGGGCTTATCAAATGTGAAATATATCCTCCTAAGCAGCTTTACTTCCCGGTGTTACCATGCAGAGTCGATGGCAAGCTAATGTTCCCCCTCTGCCGAACCTGTGCGATGCTTAAAGAGGTTGACGGCTGCAGACACACCGATGAACAAAGGATGCTCACAGGGACCTGGTGTAGCATCGAGGTACAAGCTGCCTTAGAGAAAGGGTACAGGCTAGGTAGAGTACACGAAGTGTGACATTTTAAGAGCACTACAACACAACTCTTTGCCCCCTACATTAATTTGTTTCTCAGAGACAAGCAGGAGGCCTCAGGGTATCCTGAATGGTGTACTAGTCAGGATGCAAAACAGAAATACATCGATGACTACTATGCTCACGAGGGTATCCGTTTACGACCCCATCTGATAGAGGTAAATCCTGCACGCCGACAGTTAGCCAAACTCTGTCTCAACTCCTTATGGGGAAAATTTGCACAGCGCACAAACCTTTCAAATACTACCTTAATATCAGATCCTGATGAACTGTTCAAGTACCTGTTTGCCCCATGCTACGAGGTGTCCAGCTGCGAGTTTATCGATGACGATACCGCGGCTTTGTGTTGGAAATATGCCCAAGAGTACCCCACATCGAGTAACAACATAAACGTTTTCATAGCCTGCTTCACGACAGCCCACGCTCGTCTAGAGCTTTACGGGGTTATGGATAAGCTCCAGGATCGCTGCTTGTATCACGATACAGATTCTGTGATTTTTCTGAGCAAGCCGGGGGATGAAGACCCTCCTCTAGGAGATTATCTGGGTAATCTAACCAGTGAGCTAGATAAGGACGAGTATATAAAAGAATATACTTCCTCAGGGCCTAAAACATACAGCTACCGTACCAACAAGAACAAGGTGTGTATGTCAAGTCAAGTCAGAAGATTTATATAGCGCACTACATACCCAGAGGGTTTCAAGGCGCTTAGGAGGGGGAGGAGGATTATTTGTCAAATATCCATGTTTTAAGCTGTTTTCTGAATGCTAGGTGGTTCTGGGTGAGACGGAGGTAAGCGGGGAGTGAGTTCCATGTTTTAGCAGCTAGGTATGAAAAGGACCTGCCTCCCATGGTGGTCTTGTTGATGCGAGGTATAGTGGCTAGGGCTAGGCTGGAGTATGAAGGTCAAAGGGATAACATTAAATGTCAGCAACACCCTAAAAATCAATTTTGATAGCTTGAAGAATCTGGTGTACGAATACGCTACAGCAGACGATTCTGAGAATGCTAAAACCATAGTCGTGAACCAGCCCTGCATAGTCAGATCCAAAAAGAAGTGGGAAATCACAACCCAGCCTCTACATAAAACATTGCGAGTTGTTTTTGATAAAAGGGTCCTGACCACCGACTATAAAACACTGCCTTATGGTTATTAGGCCCATTAGAGAGACAGCCGCCACAGCATGGACACCAGGTTACAGCATCCTTTCTCCTGCGTGCTAGCAGGACCCTCAAACTGTGGTAAAAGCTACTTTATAAAAAAGCTCTTAGAAAATGCCAACTCTGCTTTATCACAAACCCCTAACAACATTGTGTGGCTTTATTCATGCTGGCAGCCTCTTTATACAGATTTGGGCAGTCGGTTCCCCCATATCAAATTTATAGAGGGTATACCGGATAACCTCAACGATGATGAGCTACTACCACCAACCCTTGTAAATATGATAATTGTTGATGATCTGATGCGTGAAGGTGGTGATCATCCAGAGTTAGAGAGAGCTTTTACTCAGTATTCACATCATCGCAATCTAAGCATCTGCTACATAGTGCAGAACTTGTTTGACAAAGGCAAGAACAGTAGGTCTATAGCTCTCAACGCTTCATACCTTGTTTTATTTAAAAACCCTCAGGACAAACAACAAATAGCTGTCATAGCTAAACAGATGTACCCCGGAAACACACACTTCTTCATGGAGGCCTTTAACGACGCTACATCAAAACCCCACGGGTACCTGTTGGTAGACTTAAAAAACGAAACTCTAGAAGACTATAGACTAAGGGCTGATATTTTTCCCCCAGAGCTACCTGTAGTTTACACCCCAAAGCCCAAGAACAGGCCCTATAAAAAGCAGCGGTGAAGTCTTTTAGAACCATTTACAGGCCAGCCCTTATAACGCTCAGTGGTGACCATGTCTACACACCTTCGCCGCAATTTAGCTCTCCTGAAAATGCTTGTTACAGCCAGCCCCCAACACCGAAAGGCCATCCTGGGCACCGCTTCTGACGATTTAGTGGCCGCCATTTCAGAAATAGCCCTAAACACCCTAAAAGGCAACGTCCCTATATCAAAGCGTCAGTTACAGGTTCTGAAGAAGAAGAAGGGGCTTATCAAGAAGCTCAGTAATAAAAGGGGCTCACTCATAACAAAGAAGAAACTGGTGAAACAGTCTGGAGGTTTTATAGGTAACTTGCTGGGGATAGCTATACCTGTAATTACAAGCCTCCTCTCGGGTCAGTGATGGATCATGCCACAAAAATGTATCTGGTTCCTAGGCAGCAAATGGAGCAGCTGGGGTCCACCACGGACAACGCCTGGGATATCCGTAGAAATGAGACTCTACGCCTGGATACTGAAATTAAAGACATTTTGAGCAGGACTGATCTAAACCCCTACAACAAGGCTAACCTTTACAACAGCACTCTCAAAAAATTCTTAAATTACTACACCCAGTGGAATACTGAGAAGAACAAGTTGACTCTATATACCCCAGACTCTGAACAACCAGCTGCTCAGGCCCCCGACCCTCAGCCCCTACAACCGCCTCCCGATGGTGCGACAGCTTCAGATACCTTTGTTGGAGACCTCCTAAAAAATATAGGTCAAAGGCACAGAGGGGCTGCGCAGATGCTGATGAGTAAACTAGCCGCTTCTAAAGACCTAGCCTCTTGGAATGAACGCAGCGAGTTTCTCTACAAGGGCCAACCTGTTGCAGGGTCGCATATGTACGATCTAGTCAAAGGTCTGACACACCCCAAAATCCTAACGCCTCAAAATGCACCGAGAGGCTGGGAGCAGTTTCTGAAGGCCGCTGCTGAACTCAATATACCCTCCACGCTTGTTGGTAATAATGAACACCGTCGCCTGCTAGACAATTTGAAGAGTCCCCTACTGCCATCGCCTACAGGTTCTGAAGGCCCTAGACTATCTCCTACTTGGTCTACCCCTACGCAGCCGACGACATCTCGGAAAAAAAAAAGACATTGACCCAGCCACCCATCGCATGGATTTTTGATTAATTGTGTGTGATTTTTTATTCCTAGGCTTCTGCAGTAAAGTCTTGTCAACTAAATATTTGTAATAAACACCTTGTTATAACTTTACAAACCGTCTCAGTCGTCTTTCAAAAAATCATTTTATGTTGCATGTATATTGAAATAACGAGTCTGAATTCATGTTTTTAAAAAATATAATGTCTTTTATTTTAAACGTTCAACATTAGGCATACAACTGTTATAAACCCTTACAGTTTTGACAAGGTACATATTCTGTTTTCACAGGTCTGACCGACACCCAGGTGTTTTCTTTTACATATTTCGCAACTATACGGTCATTGTTAACAAGATCCCCCGGATATAGATTTAAGAAATTTCTAAACGAAAGACCCTGTGACATTTTACTGATAAAATAAATACAATGTTCCCCGCATGTGATGGCCATGGAATCCTGCACCCTTAGTTTGTTATACTCCACCACAGCTGCAGCTTTTTTCACAAACTTGAATATAGGCGGTGTATAGAGTCTGTGCTCAGGGAACTCTGCGGTACTGTCAAACACTATAACCTTGTCAACATCTATAAACATGGCCGCCCAATGTGTCCCAGCCTGGTCATGCGGGTCTGTGTTAAAGACTAGGGTGCAGGGCCTTTCTGCCCCTATTTCGCCTGCTAACCCATCGCTAGGGAAAACACCCAAAAAGTATTTCCTAGCGTATTTATGTCTGCTTAAGAAGTCACGTATCTGCACCGTATCCATTTCACCAATGTTTTTAAAGATAGTCAAACAAAATCTGCCTTGCGTGGTTGATCTGAATGATGCTGTCGAATACAGAGAATAGGACCATGTTCACATTAGTCGGCAGTGGAGCTGCGAATCGTATTTCAGCTTTTAGATTCCCATTTTTGACCAGGTTGTAGTGATCGCCATCTTCCATGTCCGGTGTCAGGTCGAATGCGAACAGCGTGTATCCACGGCCATAGCCTTCTCTTGACACTGTTACACCGCAGTCCCTTTGATGCTTTCCTGTTATCGAAACCAGTCCTTGATATTCCCTGATGTAATGCCCTGCTTCAAAACTGGGGGTGTAGGGTTTTGCAGGAATCACATTGCCCTCATGGACCAGCGCTGCGTAGTTGATGTTGTAGTGTTTAAAATTGAAGGGGTTTGAGCCATAGGTGCCACTAAAAGCTGTATTGTCCACAAACCCTATGATGATGAGTTTTGGTAGCTGTCCCAGAAATAAATTCTGTTGTTGTGTTAAGCGGGTACCTGCAGGGATGCTGAATACCTTCAGAGCTACTCTTTCCACAGCGTACTTGGCGTTGGATATTTGCAAAGCTTCGGCGTGCGCTAACCTGACGCTCGGGGACACTTTCACTCTCTTTACAAACAGGCTCGCAGACAGTATGTTCAGCTTGTACTGTTCCGCATCCCCGTTGAGAATGAGTCCTTGTTGCGATTGAGCTTGATCTTAAGATCAATGCCGTTGATGAGCAGCTTATCTTGGAAGAAGAGGTCCGAATGTATGCGCCCCAGGAGGTCAAAGGTACGGCTGTCTGCAGCATGCCCGCTCTTTTTATAAAGCCCTTATTATCACCATCCAGAGCTGTGATTTCAAACTGTCCGTGTGTATCCCTGTGAAAGAGACCCGCTGAAAGTTGTGTGTCAAGGGCGTCGCTACTGTAATTTAGAATGCTCTCAATGTAGGCTCTGTAGGCGTACATGTTATCGTTCTGGGTGATGAGTCGGTCGCCCAGGGTGATGTCCACTTGATTAAACATGGTAGCTAGAGGGTAAGCGATCGGTGCCACTTTAGCGTCGTTGGCAATGTCGGACCCATCCGCTTTTACGATTTTACACATAAGATGCAGCAGAGTGTTGTTGAGATCCAAATACATATCCGTGGCCCCTGACACATAAAACTCTATAGGTGCCAGCGGTGTCAATGCTGCTAAAGGTGGCACCTCCATGAAGAAGCTGTTTTCGATGCTTGTCTGCGTGGGTTTTAGACTAAACAAGTCTAATTTTGGCGCACTCTCCAGATCCACAATGTACGAAGGCCATGGCTGTGTTTACAAGGCTTTAAAAAATATTTACTTTAGAGCCGGTTCGCTTCTTCGCAGCTCTCTTCCGTCTTGGAGCTCTTCTTTTCTTAGGGCGTTTTGAAGAGGTCCTCCTTTTTTTATAGGGGGCTGGGGGACCCCTGCGTCTGGAAACACGCCGTTTCCTTTTGACACTAGTGCGTGGCTTATACACCAAACCAGCTCCTTCTTGAGGTTGCTTGTTCATGCGCTCTGCAACTGCCGATGTAACAGACCCCACCACCTCCTGGGCAATGTTCATGGCAGCAGCCTTAACATGAGGCTTTGCAATTTCATAGCCTCTTCTCAGGAAAGGCATAGCTCTTCTAAACAGGCTCCTAAAGAATCCCCCTAATCCAGCCCCGTACATAACAGGTGAACCTTGAAAGTACGGTGGTCCTCCATAACCGGCTTGACTTCTGTAATAGTCTCTGTACATAGACGGATCTCCGTAGGTTTTCATAACCACCATGATGGCTGCTTAATACCCTCTGTCGTGTCTAGGCCTTAAATGAAGATTGACAATAACTTTCCCGTATTTAAAGGCCACCGGCTCAGACTGATCATCGTAGATCATAATTGAAATAGTGTCAAAATGGTTTTTAGAAACTGCGACGTAGTCAGGTTTGTTAAATTGTATGTTGACCATGGTATTATTATCACCCTGTACATGCACCCACCTTAACAACGGCGAGTAACTATCACCTATCCTCTGAGACTCTACAATATCGCTGTACACATAGAGCGTGTAGAACCCCCCATTAATATCGGGGCACGTGTGATCTTGTTCCACGGGGCTTTTCACATGTTGTACTGTCCCTAAAATCCTTCTTAATTTACCTGAACAGTTAAACAGGGTGTTTCGATTTATGTATTTAAGAAACACCTTCCTTCTCACATTATCTAGCACCACATGAATATTCGGATGTGGTTCTATACTGGCTATGGATTTGTTGATGGCTTCGATAATGCTTGTTACGTGTGGGTAGTAGCCTGGTGGGAAGGATGTGTGTATGCCCATGGGGTCCTGTTCCCTCTTGATGTGAAACTTGGTTTCAGCCGTTGTAAATGTATTCCATGTTCTAGGGTATTGTATTTCTGTTAGGGCAACCTCCCAGTCCCCCTTCAGGTCCACAGCCTTAGCCAATTTGACGGTGTAATTAGAAATCTGATTGTTGGTGAACATGTCCTTAGAAGCGTTGGATGGTAAGGTTATATAAAAGGGTGTAGTCTCCATCGTCGCAGCGGCTTTTAGTTCACACACCCTTCAGGGAGCTGGCCAACACCCAACTGTTAAATTTCTCAGGCCATCCGCGCCATTTGACATATGCCTGGCTCTTAGCACCGGTACCTTTCCTTTTCAGAACCTTTTCAACCCTATACACGCGGTTTGGATCATCGGGCACCTTTTGTAACTCTTCCTTGTAAAAGGATCCCAACACCGTTTCCCCATCGTAGTCCTTTAGCCTGTAAATATACACCCCTTCCTTAAGCTCCACACTTTCCACTATAAATATTTCATCACTAAAGGTCTGTTGGTAACCCTTCGTGAAGACTCCTTTCAGTTTTGAAATCCTAACGTGATCACCATTTTTAAAAACAGACTTCTTCACCTTTGTACCAAAGTTAGACCCATACACATTTCTCAAGGCAGTTAACGAATTATCAGTTGTTACCTCTTCAGGTGCCATTTTGATGGTCCTATGATAACTGGCATTATATACAGCTATAAAAGCCTGTAGAACATCCACGTATCTGTATGTATTGTTGGCCGTAAAATACCGCCACATCTTAGACTTTAAAGTTCTGTTAAACCTTTCTACAACCGCTGCTTTTACCTCCGTGTGTGTTACAAAATGTTGAACATTATGCTGCTTTAATAATTTCTGAAATGACTTGTTTAAGAATTCTTTTCCTGCGTCTGTTTGTAGTTTTTGAGGAATACGCCCCTTATCGAAGATGGCTTTAAAAGCGGCTGTGACGCTAGCTCCACTTTTATCACGCAGCGCCTCTGCATACGCGTACTTGGACAACACATCTATGACTGTTAATATATAACATACACCGTCGTTATGTTTTGCTATATCTTGAAGGCTGATTATGTCCGCTTGCCACTGATAATCTATACACGCATTAACGACTGTGGGTCGCCTCTTAAAACGTCTTCTGGCAGGTTTATGTAGTGAATATGCCTCCTCTCCTGATAACCATGTCTTCACAGCTTCTCTGCTTACAGACTCCTTTTCAGCCACAGCCCTTCTATATAGAGCTGCGCCGCTTCCAAAGCTGCCAACCCCTCTTGTATCATAATAAAGTTTTCTTAACAGGCCCTCCGACATGTTAGCGGGCATTACAGTACAGGAAATGAAAGACGCTTGTTTTGTGTAAGAACATTTTATTAAAAAAGAATGAGTATTACCATATCACAGACATTTTACACTATTACATAGCAAGTACGGCTTACATAAAGGTGTCTTGAGGGTGTAACATTCTACTACATTACTTTAAATACACGCTATAAGGTCACAATACATCAGGCCTTATCTATTATAAAACAGCCTTTGTGGTGCCAAGGATACCACTTTTCTGTTTTTTAGATACAGATTACACATGCGCCTTTCTATGAGTCTTTGTGCCATCTTTTTGTCACAGCACACACCTGTGCCTGGCATGCTTCTTAGTTTTGCGTAGGGGTCGTTGGCATAGCGTATCTCCTTGACTGTCGCCATCATGATCTTCAGCATAGTCGGATGGACAAAACTATTTTCAGCGCTCAGGCCGTGCACCACCCTTAGCAGCTTATGCATCTTGTACGGGTCTAGCATACTACATATGTACCGGATTACACGATCTCTGTATGATCCGGATAGACACTCGTGCGCCCCCTGTTCCGGGTCGCTAATACGATGGCCGAAACACAGGCTGTAATAGTCCCTTTTGACGCATGTGTATACAACCACAGCTGCGAAACCTTTAACCCTTTCCATGCTCATGACGGAACGGTTCCGTCATGAGCTACGGTTGAGCTGTGCTCATGATGGAACCGTTCCGTCATGACCACGCCCGTTTCTATTAGGGCCCAGCACCGGAGGGGGAATCGCGGTCGCACAGAAAAGGTTAACACTTGATATGTCATCTGTGGTGAACCCAACTCTGGTGAACCCTGGCGTTGGTTTTTCAGAGTCGTCGTTCTTAGAACACTCTTCACACTCCTTAGACATAGGTGTCCCCAGATTTGTGGAACTCCCAGTCTGGTTTGCACAGCATATACAAGACAGATTCAAGCTGCGCCCTTTTGCAGTCTGCCCCTGGGCATCAGTTCTTTTCGGTGTTTCATCCTAGGTTCAAAAGATAAATATTGACAACCCGTTAGCGCTAGAAAGACAACAAACGTTCATGTAAAGGGTCTACTCCTAACATTTTTATTTTTTTGACTTACCACCACATTTTCAACACCCTCTGCAGCGCCTCTGAAATCTTGAGAGTCGGTAATATCCATTGGGGACCCTTCATCTTCCACGCTTGTACCAGGCTGTTGCACAACTACTTCCTGAGGACTCGTCATGTGAACATCCGTGGTTTCATAGATGGGTGTGTTAGGAGCTGGTGCTCTCTAGAGGGGCCAAAAGTAAGATTAACGTTTGGTAGTTGAAGAAATAAAATACATCCTTATGCAAAATAGTTGCTCCTAACATTTTAACTCACCTCCACATTTTCAAACCCAGCGTCGGCTACTCTGACATCTTGAGAGTCGGTAATATCCATTGGCGAGCCCTCATCTTCCACGCTTGTACCAGGCTGTTGCACACCTACTTCCTGAGGACTCGTCATGTGAACATCCATGGTTTCATAGACGGGTGTATTAGGAGGAACTATGGATTCTTCCTCATCCTCCAACTCCAAGAGCATGCTTTGCTCAGACGCCAAGCCGTCACTCGAACACTCGCTAGAGCTGCTGTCACGCTTAATCAGGGGCACCCGGCATGGCCATTGCTTAGCAAACCCACAGCCAAAAGGTTCTCCCGGTTGAGCATTCTCTTCCATTACCGCAGGTCTGGTTCTGTAAAAGCTACTGACGGGGATCTGTGAGCCACCAAACCAATGTTTTCTCTCAAATGGTTTGTAGCTCTTCCTTTCTGCCATGGTGACCCTTCACGTTGTCCAGCGGATGTATACCTCTACACCACAACAGGGACACATGGCCATAGGGCTGCTTTGCCACGCCTCTGCCTCCAAAAAACAACCCGCCCCCCTGTGACACATACGCCCCCTTCCGGGACACCTGCCTACCCTTGTCAACACTCGGGCCACCTGTCACTTGTTTGAGGCCAGCAGTTTAAGACCAGGACTGTTTAAGACCAGCCTGAGCACTCCCGGGCATGTCCATTTTTGCTGCCCTAGCTGTTAAATTTAAGGCTAGGACTGTTTAAGACCAGACTGTTTAAGGCCAGATCAAACCCTGGTCTTAAACAGTCCTGGTCTTAAACTGTCAAAATTGAGACCAGAAGTTTAAGACCAGACATGTCAAAAGCTGTCAAAATTGCGACGAGCCTTTTACGACCAGACATGTCACTTTTGCGACCAGCATTTTTTGATGAGTGGTATCCCTACTTACTACTGCTGCATTATGGGCAGATCCACAACAAAAACAAGCATGAAATTTGTTATTGGATGTTAGAAAATAAATACATGAACTTACTTGGCTGTCTCCTGTTCATTCGTCACAGAATTTCCATAGGTACTGTCTGAGCTATGGTCCAAAACCTAAAGCTATCTGCATTGGAAAAAAAGAGTCAGTTTTCGGTGGAAAATTTCGATGCATTCATGTTGCGTTTTTGGCTGTTTCCTGCTGCAGCCTCTAGGCCTCCCTGCACAAGTGAGGTACCATTATTATCGGAAGAATTGTAGAAGCATACGACAGTAGAACATTTGTTATTACCCATTAGATTTCGCTGCATTTGTGGCTTTCAGATATAAGTCAGTGTATATAAAGGATAAAATCGAGAAAAATACGCTCTAAATAAGATGCTAGTACAGGTACCCAAACATTTAGAGATGTACAAATAACCTCTGCTCCTAAACTCCATATCTAGTGCCCATTTCAGAAATACATAGGTTTCCTAATATACATTTCTCACTCTTCCTATTTCGCTCTAGGAATTGGTCAATACGTGCCCAGCAGCTAGTGGGTTAACGAAACAGGAAACAGTTTTTACCTATCTAGGAGGCAATCTTGAATTGGTGTTTGGAAAATGTACCCATTTGGAAAACCTTACTCCTTTACTGAGACCCCTAACTTAGATCCATCCAATTCCAAACTTTGCCCCCTATTTTTTGGGAGAATATCTTACACTAATAGTGGTTATGTGGAATCTAGGCTGACCATATGATCTTCAAGAGAACACTGACAGCTATAGAAATGTCTGGCATATCTTTTTCTGAAAGAGTTATGATATTAAATGGCTTTATCCTTTCCAGACTTGACTTCTGTACTGGAGTCAAGCTAGGATTACCAGCTTCTCCTATCCAAAGGCAACAGCTATTTCAAAATATATCAACCAGAATTCCTTTTGAACTGAAAATGTTTGAGTAAGTGGTTTATGCATAGTTGCAGGGAATCAGATTGACAGTTGCTTTGGGGTATTAGTTTAGTTATGTGGTGGGGAGTGGAAGGTGCTATGGTGTGGTAGTGCAGTGGTCGTAGCTGCTAGTTAGAGGTAGTTCTAGCAGGCCCGGTCTGTTTAACTGGTGTGAGACTGTGTCTTGAATCTCTTGACCAGTGCTCTACCTAATTATGACATCGCATTACAGTATGCTTCCCAGCAGAGTATGAGAGTCTATCTGGATAAAGGCACACCCAAAGTGGAACTCCATCTAACATGGAGACAACAATCCACATTTCCATTTATGTCACTACCAACAGGTGGCGGAAGCTAATTCTAATAGTATGATGTTTTACTTGATCCTCTTGGTGGGTATTGCTCACTCATTCTCTTTGGTACATCTGCATAGTATGTGATAGCTGTACCACCTCTTTACCCGAGTATATATTGCATATGCAATACAGTGCTTAGCAAATATGAGATGAAGTACCAACGTTTTGATTCATTCTGAATGTATATTATGTGAGTGATTGATATGACACTGGTAATCCGAGGCTGCTTTCTTTCCCTTTACTGTATGTCCCTCACACTGCTCCTTTAGATTCCCATCCTTCAGGAATTCATTGTGCAGTCAAGGGTCACTATCTGCCTTTCAATTCACATTCTCAGAGAGGAACTTTTATGCTCTGGCGGAAGATAGGAACTAATTCTAGCCAAATGGAACACAGCCCATAAAAAAGACCGGGATGATGCCTCACCCCTGAAACATGTGATTTGCGTTAGAGACATGTATGTACCTACAAAACACAAAGAGAAAAGTGATAGTTTAATTACCAATGTTTACCATTATAATGTGTAACCTGACATGAGAAAATACTTTGCAAAGGTTGGCTTTCCTCAAATGTAATAGGCAAACATTGCATTTAATTGAACAATGGGTAATTATCACTGTCCCTAGTGTTGGAAATGAATCGGTCTCCCACACTTATCCAGTGTTCAACTTTTGACTTGTTGCTGTTCCTCACGTCCATGCAAAGGTAGGGCCAGACCAGAGACAGAATACATGGCTGTCTTCCTCCAACTGGTTAGAACCAAAATCTCTAGGTCCCACAGGTATGTGCTTCTGAGTTTTGCTGAGAAGAGGATTAACTGCCTTGCATGCTTGAAACCTGCCTTGTATATCAAGGGGCTCATTTACGAGCCCCTTGCATCCCTGGAATGTCTCTTTTAATGATTTTTTGGGGAACACACTGCAGCGCCATATCTACGAGGCCACGTAGCCACCCTGCTTGGCTTTTCATGTCCTCGTAAATATGGTGTGAGGCAATGGAGCGCAAGTCGCTGCGTTGACTCACACTGTGATGGGGAGGCGTGCCATTGATTTTAGGGTGGGTGTTTCCATACCACCCCCATGACTTTTGACACATTCCCAGATTTACAACATGCTGTAACCCTAGGAGCACGTCAAAAGCCTATGCCTCCAGGGGTGTCATAAGGGTTGTTTTTGTGAAGGAAGGTGTCCCTTCCAACACAAAAACAATATTATTGCAATGCAAACAATGCCTGTGTTGGCACTAGGCAGCCATTTGTGCGCCAGCACAGTAGAAGGGAACAGGAGTGCGCTGTATCTCATAGCCCTTTTCTTTTCACATAGGGCAGCACAGCAGGAAGGCTTGTGGCGCTGCAGTCTGCCACAAATGAGTAAATAGGGGCCCAAGAGTCTGAGATTCAATGTGATCATGCTGTTGTGAAGTGTTCAGTGTCACTAAGGTCTGACCAGGCTAGAGATTCTGTCCAATGGCCCAGCTGGACCCATGTGATACTGTTTAACAGCCAACTCAACAAATCACTGCATGAGCAAGGCTGGTGAGTGATCTTACAGCGACACCTCGTGTGGTTGCTGTCATTGTTATCAGTACTGAAACCCTGCAGATACAAGGTCAGTGTGAAACCCTCCAAGTGGCATTTTGTGCGATGCCAATCACTCTTGTGGGCCCCTACACCAACATGAAATTGTACCGAATAGTCTTTAACTCTCTCCTCCTCACTATCTCCCTTCTCAAATTGCACAGAGTCCTTCCTCCAGTGTAGTCTGAGTTTTCCCTTTCTCCATGCACACTTTCTTTCTTCTGCTTCTCTCTTTCTTCTTCAACTCTTCTTCCATGGCGTCAAGCTCTGCCATAGTTGTTATGGGGTACTTTCTAGAGCATCTTTCACATTTTTAGCCTGAAATTTCCATTTTGGATAGTGCATCTGAATAACGAACTGAATAGCCCTTTTGGGTCCCACATACAGTGCCTAACAAACAGAGTCCAACCGGATGGTGGATTTTGACGTGATTGCCGCATTTTAAGACCTCATAAGTGGGAACAAGAACCACTAAACTTGGCTGTCCTTCTCCGTTTTTACTGTCCTGAAGAAGACCCGCTGTGATGTTGGTTCAGTTACGCACACCTTGGGTCGAAACGTCGACACTCTATACCATACTCATGGCCTACAGTATCTATCCCCTGTAATCAACATAGGATTTGTACTATAGTGGTTATGAATGAGTGTCAAATTGTACTAGGACAGATATTCTTTTACTTGCATTATTGTATGTTGTCCCCTGTTTTTCATATTCTTCACATATGACATCACCTTGTCATCTGGTCACATATTCACGAAACCCTGCAGATACAAGGTCAGTGTGAAACCCTCCAAGTGGCATTTTGTGCGATGCCAATCACTCTTGTGGGCCCCTACACCAACATGAAATTGTACCGAATAGTCTTTAACTCTCTCCTCCTCACTATCTCCCTTCTCAAATTGCACAGAGTCCTCCCTCCAGTGTAGTCTGAGTTTTCCCTTTCTCCATGCACACTTTCTTTCTTCTGCTTCTCTCTTTCTTCTTCAACTCTTCTTCCATGGCGTCAAGCTCTGCCATAGTTGTTATGGGGTACTTTCTAGAGCATCTTTCACATTTTTAGCCTGAAATTTCCATTTTGGATAGTGCATCTGAATAACGAACTGAATAGCCCTTTTGGGTCCCACATACAGTGCCTAACAAACAGAGTCCAACCGGATGGTGGATTTTGACGTGATTGCCGCATTTTAAGACCTCATAAGTGGGAACAAGAACCACTACACTTGGCTGTCCTTCTCCGTTTTTACTGTCCTGAAGAAGACCCGCTGTGATGTTGGTTCAGTTACGCACACCTTGGGTCGAAACGTCGACGCTCTATACCATACTCATGGCCTACAGTATCTATCCCCTGTAATCAACATAGGATTTGTACTACAGGGGTTATGAATGAGTGTCAAATTGTACTAGGACAGATATTCTTTTACTTGCATTATTGTATGTTGTCCCCTGTTTTTCATATTCTTCACATATGACATCACCTTGTCATCTGGTCACATATTCACGAAAAGTCACTTCCCTATCGCACCTTGTTTATCTGTTGATAAGAAAAGATTATTTTGACAGCCATATACAAAACAATAATACATTAATATTTGAACTATAAAATATTCTCTCTGTGTGTTCCTTTTAATATACTAGTTATTGGTTTACAAAGTAATTGCTTTATCCCACAGAACCATCTGTAGTGTCATTGACAATTACATCACCTTTTAAAGTAACTTGATATAAAAGAACTACTGTTTGGTTTATTGTGGAAGCCTATTCCACTGGGGATTGCACTTCTTGGACTGGGTTCTGGAAAGTTCTGCTCAATTTCCTCTAGTGGCTACTCTCTACAGGTTCTTTCGGCGAAATTGCCTGGGCTTGGCCTGCTAGATATTACTTATGTTTTCCAGGCTTTGTCTTAATTTTTACTACCACTGCCAGGAAATGTAGACAGTTACATTTCCATTAAGAATATCTGAAATTTAATTATGCATAACTAAATTATAAACTTTTTGAAACCAGTAAAAGAAATTGAGCAGTTGTTTCAGCCCATTTAGTTTTGAGTTGAAACTTGGCAGTTCAAGAGGGAGAAGCATAGCAGTTTAAAACCAATGAATCTCATGGTTTGTGTCCTTTTCTTTTTATTGAATGTTCACAAATACATCCTTCACCTTTCAATTAATTAGCAAGTCATTTTCCATTTATGGAGGGCAAATTTATATAATTTTACTTTGGGGATCACTACGGTTTCAATAGTAGTTCTGGCCAGAATGGGCAGTTGTGGAAATGACATTGGATAGTGTAGTCTCCTCGCCAGCCTGGTTACCCACTAATGACTACGCCACACATGGAGCTTGGTATAACACGTCTTTATTCTTCTGCGTCTAACCACAAACCCAACATTCTAAACCTGCATTAACTTCACTACGCACTAACGCTTACATCACAGTTCTACAGAGTCTATCGAGAGCCAAAAGGGTTCTCTGATTTCTATCTCACACAACACTACAGCTCCCCCTCTGCTAAATAAAAAAAGTAAAACATTTTTTACAAATATATACAATCATAACTCTTCAAGGAGTCTTCGTGGGGCTCATATCATACATCCCAACCGTGCCTTCAGAAACTGGGGAAAGGCAGTCAAAGTATCCATGAGCTACATTGGCGATGTAGGAACAACAGCAACCAGGGGGTCAACAATTGTCCGTTCAGACCCAGTCTCTACATTGACATCAATGCCTGATCAGCGATGAGTCACATGTCAGAAATTCAAGGAATCTCAAGTGATAGACTTCCCAGGATGTTGGGCAGTCACCATGTGCCCTTTGCTGGTCACAACATCAATTGGCTCAGCATCGAAGTGAACATCAGATTTCTGCTTTCCAGTCTGACGGACAAGTACTCAAAGTCCTCTAGTAAACGTAATGTCTTTTGCATGTCTGCACTTATCTGCATGGGCCTTCATTTTTTTCTTATGGTCCAAGTCTCTTATACAAGTTTCTTCTTCAGTACTTGATCTTCTGTTATTGAAGTAACTTGTTCATCATGGCGCCCCCGAACATCAAGGTTGCAGGACTTCCACCTGTGGTCGAGTGAGGGGTCGAACGGTAAGCTTGTAGAGTAGAATTTACAACAGTTTTAAGATTGAGCTTTTCCAATACAGCATGCTGAACAGCTTTCTTTCTTGAGAATTCACCTGACGCGTTTTTTCGCATTGAAACGTGGCTAAATGAGAGTGCTGGCCCCGATGTCGACACTGCCCTACCATCTAGCTATGCCATTGTTAGAAGGGATAGAGCCATGAGAACTGGCTGGGGAATAGCCATTATTTACAAGAAACATCTCCAATGTACACCTGAGCCTGTAGATCTTACTAATTGTGAAGCGGACTTGTTTAAAATTGCACTTAATCCTAAATTTACCTTTTCTGGCTTATTGGTGTACCGCCCGCCAGGCCCACCCACGTCATGGGCTACTTCTCTACCAGGTTTCTGATCCCCATTAATTATGAGCACAAAGAACTTTTCATTACTCGGTGATCTAAATCTACACTTAGATGATTTGTCTAACTCCACGTGTACTAATTTTATTTCTGACCTTGCTGCTATGAATATTCATCTCAGCAATTCCGGTCCTACACATAAAGTAGGACACCATCTAGATCCTATTTTTTCCACTTTTGCTGACATTCACTGCACTCCAGCAATACCTATTTGCTGGTCCGATCACTTCTTACTAAAGTTGACAATTCCTCTCCCACCCGCTCTGGGGTTCTCACACTTTTCTCTTAGGTCTTCTAAACGTGATTGGAACAAAGTTGATGTTAATGCCCTAAACAATCATTTAAGATGTAATCCACCTACTCCTGACCCGCTGATCGTTGCATCTTCGGAGAGTGTCAATTCCTGGCTCTCTAATGCTATGGATTCTTGTCTTCCCCTGACCAAGAAAAAGTTTATACATCATCGCCCTCCCGCCCCTTGGTTTAACGACACTTTAAAGATTAAGAAATCTAAATGCAAACTATTAGAACGACAATGGCGTAAGGATTATGCACCTGATCTTAAAGATGCCTATAAAAAGGCTTTGAAAATCTATCATAACCTCTGCAAGACGGCTAGGGCCAGTTTTGTTTCTAAAACCATTCTTGATACAGCCAATTGCTCTAAAACACTTTTCGGCTTAGTAAAAAAACTGGCCGGATCTGAGACCATAAGCAACCCCACGCCTTTAAACAAAAAGCAGTGTGAAGATCTGGCCAAATTCTTCACTCAAACAATTGAGAAGATTCATCTTGAAATTGCTAATTCTCCCTTATCCATGCTTTCGCAACCAAATTTGACAGCTACTAGTTTTACACTATCTCATTCTAATTTGACGGCTTGTACGTCACACTCAGTTATGGAGGTTTGCACTACTTTTCCTCGTTTGGATTGTTGGCCCCCTCTCAATCTGAACTCCCTCACTCTCATTTTAGATAAATTCAAATCTGGTTCCCCTGATGACCCACTACCAATTTTGATTCTTAAGCAGCTCGACTGTTCTCACATGAAGGTCATCCTGGATACACTATGCTATTCTTGCCAACTACCGTCCGATTTCTCTCCTGCCGGTTTTCTCTAAAATCCTCTAAAGGCACATCCATTTGCATCTGTCCTAGTTTATCGAGACTAACACAATCCTTCACCCTTCTCAATCTGGGTTCCGAACTGGCTTTTCCACCGAAACCACGTTTCTGGGGGTCACAGAGGGGCTCCGCCACCTCCTTGTTGCTGGAGAAACTGTCGCGCTCATATTATTAGATCTTAGTGCAGCGTTCAACACTATTTCCCACCCTATACTAGTTAACATGCTGAAGTCCTCCGGCATTTGTGGTTCTGCCTTGGGCTGGATTGTCTCTTTTCTGGATGGTCGTACTTTTCAGATTTTCTCCGTTACAGATCGATCCAACATCCATCCATCTCCCTTTGGGGTACCTCAGGGATCTATACTGAGCCCCTTATTTTTTAATATATATGTTAGGCCTCTAGCGGACATTGCCAAACAAGTTGGTCTGACTCTCTTACCTATGCTGATGATTCTCAGATCATCTTCTCACTATCTCGCTCTGACCCTGGTTCTACATCCTGTCTCCAATCGGGCCTCAGGCGAATTGCTATACGGATGAACCAGAACTTCTTGAAACTAAACGGTGAAAAAACGGAGGTCTTAATTCTCTGCAAGGAGAAAGATCTATGGGGCCCACTACATTGGCCTGGTGAGATGGGAGCTTTTCCGCAGCCTTCTAGCCACATCCGTAATTTGGGCGTCTACATTGATGATTCTCTATCCATGCATCATCAAGCAGTCAAGGTTACAGCCACCTGTTTCACCATCTTAAAATGGATTAGGAAAATCCTTTGGATGATACCCAAGTCTACCCAGAAAACTGTGGTCCATGCCCTTATCACCTCACGGCTGGACTACGGCAATGTCCTCTTTCTGAGTGCTAATAAAGCTGTGACCCAGAGCCTGCAACTGGTGCCGAACGCCGTAGCGAGACTGCTATGTAGTGTCCCCAGAATCATACCCATCTCCAGCTATCTTCGTGACTTGCATTGGCTCAGGGTGGAAAATCGTATAAACTTTAAAGCCCTGAGCTATATGTTCAAGATCAAATGGGATTTAGCTCCTCAATACTTGCTCTCTTTGGCTTGCCCATATATATCCCAAATCGCCATCTCCATTCTGCTTCTTTGGAAAAGTTCATGGTCCCCAGATTCAAACTTGCTAGGATGGGTGGCTGTTCCTTTTCCTACCTTGGTCCTACTCTCTGGAATGATCTCCCTCTTGTCATCCGCAAGGAAACTAGCTATCTCCATTTTCGCAGCTCCCTGAAGACCTGGTTATTCAATCAGTAACTTTTTGCTTTCTCTTGTTTCCAGTTCTCCGTCCTGGCGCCGGGAAACCCTTTTTGGGTAGCTGTTGCGCCTTATAAATTCATTTAATAAATAAATAAATACATTTCTTTTGAGTGCTCATGAAAAGTTTGATAAAGCCATTGGCCTGCGGCCAAAGAAGTGTGCTCTTCTGATGTTTCACCTTAAGACGATTGAGAAAGTCTCTGAATCCTCAACTATTGAAAGGAGGGCAGTTGTCAGATTTTAAGATTGCAGGAACACCCCATGTCACAAAGATGTAGTCTAATCTCTCAATAAATCTTTCTTAAGTGGTAGATGAGAGAACTTCTATTAATGGAAAGCAGGAGTATTCATCAACAATTACCATTCAGTGAATTGCAATTCTTTCCCATGCATGCTTTGATAACTCTGACATGTTTAAGGTTTTCGAAGAAAGGCAGTTGCATAGATAACAGGCCTTCAATTCTCTTTCAACTCTCTCATCGAGATATGGAAACCAGACTCAGTCTCAGGAAGCTTGTTTTGTGTCCACTATTCCATGATGTCCTTCATGGGCCACTTCAATTATCTGTTGTTTCAGACTCTCTGAAATAATAATTCTTGAACCTCTCAGGATAACGCCTTCTTGAGTAACAGACAGTTCGTCTTTGATATTTTGAAACTTCTGGCATTCACTGTCACTTGTAAGAGGTCAAATGTGCTGTCTAAGACTGATGTGTAATAATGTCTTTCAATTTTCACATGTCACTAACTTCACTCATGGCAGTGACAATTTGTTCCAACGAAATGGCAGCTGGTGTGCTGGATTTCACAATGCAATTTATGTAGTCTTCAGCTGTCTTAGGAAGGCGTGCCATGGCACTGTAAAGGCACTCGTGAGAAATAGTTGGCAGGCTTTTGATCTTTCCCTGGACAGTGCACAAGTGTGTAGTTGTATTCTTGTAATTGTAGACCTCAGTGTTCAATGCGAGGAGGCATCTTGGCCTTTTAATTGCCAAAGATGGTCAACAATGCTTGATGATCCGTCACAAGTGTGAAAGGCTTTCCCTTTAGGAATACGTGGGATTTTCACAATAGCACACCACGGCTAAACTTTCTTTCTCAGGTTGTGAATAACCAGCATCAGTTTGGGACAGACTTCTGCTTGCATACGCCACAATATGCCTTGGAGCATTTGGGTGTCCGCTGTGCAAGGATTGCGCCTAACTTGATGAAGCTAGCATCAACAACAACTTCGGTATGAAGCTTTGGTTCAAAGTATGCCATTTTAGTAGCGTTATCAATTTTTTGATTAATCTTCTTGGAGCTTTGCTCACATTCATATGACCAATGAGATGAAACATTCTTTTTAGTCTATTTTCTCAACGGAGCACTTATGGTGTCAAGGTCTCGCATATATCTAGAGCAGTAGCTCACCATGCCAAGGAATGAACGTAACATGGAAATATCTTGTGGGGGATTGCCATTTGACAACCTTTGTACTTTAGCTGGTTTGAGTGTCATGCCCCCATCAGAAAAGATATGGCCAAAGAATTTTAGCTTTGTCTTATGGAACTCACATTTGTCGGCATTCAAAGTCGAACCTGCATCCAAAAGTAAACAACACACTTGTGTGAGAGCTTTATCATGCTCCTTCTGTGTGGGTCCAAAAATCAATATATCATCACTATAATTAAACACATTCATGACTGGCTGTATAATGCATTGAATGACATCTTGAAACAGCTCTGCCGCTGATGACACACAAAACGTAGTGGCATATTTACAGGTGAATGGCAAAGCGTGGCGTTAAGCAAAAATTGCTAACACCACTCTCTGCCATTCTTAAAACGCAGGGATGTGCCGTATTTACAATGGTACGGCACATCCCTGCGTTTTCCCTAGTGCTGGCGCTAAACTTAGCTGCCTAGAGCCTACACAGGCACTCCTGCACCATTGTGCAAGGGTGCCTGCATTGAGAGAATGATTGTTTGTGTGCAGGAAGGTGTCTCTTCCTGCACATAAACAATCACTAACAGTGATTTGTAACTTCTATATGTGCTGCACATATAAAAGTTGCAAATCATTATTGTTTAATGATTGTTTATTTGCAGGAAGGGACACCTTCCTGCACATAAACAATAATTCATGGTGATTTGCTGTTTCTATGTGTGCTGCACAATGCAGCACACACAGAAACAGCAAAAACGAGGAGAAATGTAATATTCCTACTCATTGCGCCATGTTATAGCCAGGTTTTCCCTGGACTTAATTTTGGCACTGCCCCATATTTCCGCCACCCTAGTAAACAGGGGGCAGCGTCAAAATCAATGGGTGTTGTGGTGGAACACCCACTGCAGCACCCATTGCCCGCTGCTTTCACGCTAAGTGTAGCGTGAAAGGGGGCCTTATTTACAAGGCGACGTTAAGCCACGTTAAGTAGCCTAACTCCGCCTTGTGAATAAGGCAAAGGGATTTTCGCCACAGGAACGTTGCAAAAAGTGAGTTCCTGTGGCGATAACCCTTGTAAATATGTCCCTCAGTCTTTTGTTACGGAAGAGACCAATATGTGTAGAAAAGGTTTAAATGTACCTGCAACTCTCCTCAAGTTCCAACTGATGATATCCTTTATTCAAATTAAGGCGAGAGAAGACCTTCACACCATTCAATTGGGTTATCATGTTGGCACTGTGCAGACCTGGATGTCGTTCTCATTTAATTGCCTTGTTCGCTTGATGCATGTCAACGCAGATGTGTTTAGCTCCTTCACTATCCTTTTTTGGCACAACCACTATGGAAGAAACCCAGGACGTTGGACCAGTGGAACATTTAATGATATCATGTTTGAGCAATTATTCAAGTACTTTTTCAACAGCTTCCTGTAAATGAAATGCAGTTTGTCTGTGTCTTTGAGAAGTAGGTCGGGCATCCTCATTAATGAGTGATTGTACTTTCGTAGTCTTGAGTTTTCCTGACCCATGAAACAATAAAGTGAACTGACTTACTATTTTGTGATGAGTATTCATGTTATAGTTCACTGATACTAGTCCCATATCAGCAGCTGTGCTGAAACTTAGCAAATAGGTGGGTCCCTAGATGTGTTGTGGGAGCAAGATTCATATCAAGACACCACTTCATCTTCAACCATCTGGGCACTCTGGACTTCACTGGTCATTGCTCTGGGCACCGAGACTGCAACTGGGAAGACTCATGCTGCTCCTGGTCTCGTCATCCTGCAAGTTCATACAGGAACCTTTCAAGGTCTGTGGACATCCAAGACACCTGAAGGAATCTCCCTTGAAGTGAAGGAGTCTCTTGCCTGCATCTGCAGGTACCACAACAAAACTGACCAGTCTGCTGAACCTGGGCTCCCATGGACTCAGAAAGGCTCAGCAACACAGGTGGTGGTTCTTCACATCCCTCGATGCCTGCCCTGTCCTCTCAGCACGTTTGAGGCTAGTATCCCACGTCGGAGCCGCAGGAACCGGGTCCCTGTGCACCGCATTGACTTGCCGTTGCAAAGGTTTGTTGGATTCCTTCCTCCAAGATCTTCGGGCTCCAAGTAGCAGCAGATCGGGAGGAATCCAATGATGAAGTATGCCACCAAGGAGTAACCCTGGTGGGTGAGGGTTTCACAATAAAAACTAATGTTTTTACTGCCAGAGTAGTGTCTCTCTTTTTTCAAACTTAACTGTACTGGGTTTCTGTTTTTTGGAGCTATTATATGTAAAGGAGGCCAAACCCTAGCGTGAATAGCGTAAAAGTGCAAGCTGTAATGTTCAGAAGAAAACATGCATTTCTGCTAACATGTTACAAACCACACAGTCACAGACAGCAACCCATGATGCATACCACACATGCAGATTAATGGTGGTGTTGAATGTGTGAACTTTCTTGGGTGATTATCCATACGGATGTATGAAGTTACAACGCATGCTATTACAACGCATGCCTTTACGATGCAAGTTTTACAACGCAACTTTTACAACGACTTGCGTTGGGGGGCGCTGGATAGTGAATAGTTTAATTTACTATTCCAAATCCAGTCCCCGTGGATAGTAGGGAAGGTGTTGGAAACTATTCCTTATCCTAGAGCGCCCCCAGCGCAAGTCATTGTAAAAGTTGCGTGGTAATGGTTGCGTCGTAAAGGCACTTCATTGTAACAGTTGCGTTGTAAAGGATGTTCCCCATCCATACAGCAGGTAAAACCAGTGAATTTTCAAGAAGTATTGGCCAACTGGCAAGCATGCCCATTCTAATAGAGAACCAAAACTAAACTTCTACAACTACATAAAAGTGCCCTGGCGTAAAGATCGCTGGAAAGACTTCTAGGTAGGCAAGTGCCTTTTAAAATGTTGGTGTAGATTCAGGTATATCTTTGAAAGATGACCCTTCTCTCCTACAGTTTAGTTGGTTTTCATCGCTGTCATACTCTCAGAAACTCTCCTCATTTTAGAGGTGGGCAGGCCACTGAAAGCAAGAGCTGAGCCAGAGCAAGATAGCTGGCTCTGCCTCAGCTGGAGGTCCCCTAATGGCCATGTGTCATCAGGGAGCTGGGTTCGAATTCTGGCCTTGAATCTAGGGATCCAGGCAAATCCTCCCTGTATTGGGAGAAAAAAAACATGTAATGTAGTCTGTCTCTCTTGTGAAGTGCTGGTATGCCCTTGGGCAAGGTTTGTGTTAGGTAAAACTGACAAAAAGATAATGTCGATTCTGCCTGTCACCATGCTCTAATCTCATCATCCAAGAATTAAAGTCAAAGCAGTAATCTTTGATGTCAGAAAGTGGTACCTTGACCTTGTTGCTGAATTCCAGAGTAAAACTTGAAAATCTGGGATCAATCCTGACTTCCCCATTTGACCAAATTGTGGGATCCTAGGCAATTATTTTATTTCACTACACCTCCATTTTTTGTTCATTTTCAGGTATGAGAGCACCTTCAAATAAATATGTGAGTTATGGATCTGGCAGTATAAGAACCTCTCTTGTGTTTGGTTTAAAAACTATAATGTATCTCCATCCATTAAAAGAGTTTAGGCCACATCTAGAATGCAAACAACAACTGACTTACCTCTTAGTTCACTAATAGCCTTGGCTTCGGTGTAGGGGAAGGCACGTTTCTCACTTCATGTTTAAAGCCCTCTCCTTTAATAGGTGCCTCTCAATGCAGAGCTATGACCTGATATAGTGCAGTGAATGCTTTGACGTGTTAAAGAAATACACTTTATTGAAAACAGCCTATCATATTGAAACATGATGCCTGTTGCATGACTTACATGCCAAATATTTTCAAGGCTCGGCTCGTGCACTGGCTATTAGAGTCAGAGCCGACCCATGGCTTGGCTCTGTTCTTTCTGTTCATTTGTTGGCTCGCCCACCTCCAGGGCCGGACAGGCCATAGCGGGCACCGGGCAATCCCCCATGTGCGCCACACGGGTGGGGCAGGTTTTGGGGCCCTGGGGGCCGTTTTTGTTACAAAGCCGTTTTTGCAGCATAGCTGCAAAATCGGCCGTGTACCAAAATCGGCCGAAAACCGGCCCCTGCAAAGAGCTCGGCGGCACCTCCAACCCCCCCGAGTTGGGAGGGGGGGGGGGCGGCCGAGCACTCTGCCAGGGCCGGTTGTGGTTCCCAGTCCGGCCCTGACAACCTCTACCACATTTACCAACAGACCAGCCCGTTTTTCAGCCACATTGGTATGGACAAGAAGCACGCATACACGTACTCAATCCTGGGAAACGGCGCCACTTCTCAGGATCGAAATGCAGCCAGTGGAGGCAGGCTTCTCCACTCTCCTACAGGGGGACAGCCAAACTCATATATTGTAAAACTGTAATACCATTAACACAGCCAATGAGGCCTGCAACCCCGTACCGACAAAGCGCTGTTGATTATATGTTATATGTTGTAAAAAAACAATAAAAAACGATATTGAAATTAGAAAAAGAAGCAGCAAGCACCCCTTCAGGCGCCGATTCTGTCCATGCTCCTCCTTTCCTTGTTAGCCTTGTTTACAATGGATTAGGAAAGGGCAGTGAGTCGAGGAGGGAGAAATAGCTTGGGGCAGATTTATGTTAACTGGCGCAATTCCAGGGATGCGCCAGTTAATGTGCGCCACAGTGCGCCACTGCTCCGCCACCCATGGTGCGCCGCATTTACAATGTGGCGCACCATGGTGCAAGGCAGTGAAGATGCGTGACGCATCTCTCGGCGTACGGGCGGCGCATTGCAGGAGTCATGTCGCAAGTGCGACATGACTCCTGCAATGCACAGGGGCCACCTCTTCAATGCATGGTGCGTCACCCTTACGCCTGCTTCAAGCAGGCGTAAGGAATTGATGTAGAAAGTGACTGAGTGAAATCTCATAGATTTCACTCAGCCACTTTTAGGAGGCGTTCCTGCGCAGGAACGCCCCCCCCTGCGCAGGAACGCCTCCTTATGGCGCAGGGGTTTCCAACGTGACGCATCTCCTAGATGAGCAAAGAGGCGCAAGGGCCTCATAAATCTGCCCCCTTGTCTTTTGGCCGCTCAGAGAAATGGGCTGCTAAATGAGCTCAGGTAAAGGAGAACCAAGCATGCTCTATGGCTGTACCAAGGATCCTAGAGGCACGTTTTGACGTGCTGAATGCACAGCCAGTGACAGACAGCATTTTCTCCAAACATGGAAGTAATAGCACTCAATAACAAATGTAATAGGGAAAATGGGAGGTCATTTCCATTTTTCGCTGCCATTCTGTTGGCATTGTAGGAGACCACATATATTGCAGGAAATTTGTAAATCACGAAATGCTGGGGCATGTTTGATAAGAGGGACCCAGTTAAGAGAAAAGGCACAAGGGACAATAAATTCCATGACAATTGTGTAGCTCTTGTTTGTAAGGTATCAATTCGAAGATCCAAAGGAAATGCAGACCTCAAGGAGAAAAAACCAGGGACAAAATTAATAACAAGTGGGTGATGAACATGATGAGAAATAAGGGAACTAGTGTGTTGTGATGCATGCATGCATGCACTTATTAATGCATCCCTTATATACGATGCTAACAGGAGCATACCTCACAGGAAAATACTCAACTCCATCCTGGATTGGAAACCTCAGGCAGAAATCTATGGACAATCCACTATATTGAAAAGGGCAATTCAGATTGCTTGACCACTCCTCTCCCTGTGACGTGGTGTGGACTAACCATAAGAGGAAGAAGCCCATGTTTGATATCTGTCATCTATTGCAGAACTCCACAGTGACACTGCTGCCTCATGATGCTCTCAGGTCATGAAGCATCTCTCCAGATGAATGCGGAAACGCCAGAGTGGTCTAGGCCATGAGTGTGCCCACAGCATCCTGCAACATGCGTCCTTACTGTGCATTGAGCAGACCATCTTTCTCTGAAGGCTTACCATCGCTAGATGTAACACAGGAGCAGAGAAGACACCACTCAATAACGCATGAGCAGAGGATATGCCGGATGTGGGTATAGTCTGGATAGACACGAAGTGGAGCACTTTTGAGAGATTATGTGCATTTGATCTCTTGAAATATATTGTTGTGAACAAGGGAAGCCAAAGTTATGAAAGGGACCATGGGTACAGGTATCTATCAAGGAACAAGTGGTCACTACATACAATTTAAGGACTAAATAGCGGACATAGAGAAACAATACATTCTATGTCAACACAGTTACAGAATAAAAAATGCAAGTATTTATTCAATTATATAACACAAAGGAAAACAAGGATAAGGGGGCGAGTGGGGAAAACAAAGAACAACTGAAAAGCTATGTATGAAGGTACCACTTGGTCTCTTTAAAGCACGACAGATGGGTATGGTGCATGAAGGGGATACTGCTAAAAGGATCACGTGCAGAGGACCTATCTGGGAATAGAGTATGAGCAGTGACTACAATACAGAATGGAAAGTGCGTACAGAAGAAACACAGAAGGTCCATGACTCTACATTATCTTGTGCCAGGGATGAGTGATGTCAGAACACATGTATTAAAAGTTTCCTTTGCCGGTGGCGTGGCCAAGCACGGACTAGGATGGCTGCGTAGTCCGAGTGTTCTGTCGCCTGTTTAGCCCTTGACCATCCTCATTACCCATCCGTTGCACCCTACTGCTGCCTCTCACGCCGGATCGTCAGTGGAGCCCATCCCGCCTGTTGTGTCCTGCAGACAGGTTGGACCAACTTAGCTAATCGGCACTAGGCCTGACACGTGGCCCTAGGAATAAGGGATGCAGACACGGGAAATAACTTGCTGGCTCTCCGTGCGCCCGTCTCAGAATGGCGTACGTGCGTGCGGAGCCTTTCTTTATTATAGGCGGTCACATGACTTCCACACTACATGCCCCTTACGCCAGGGGCGGATTATGAGCCCAAAACATAACATTCCTCCTAAAACAAGAAACACTCAAAACAATAATTCTCAGACAGCTGCACCCTTCCGTCTTGAGGGGTAGTCTATTGTACTAATCTTCATAGACTTCAAGTTCACTTTCAATAACTGCTCCCAACCCGTAGGACACATTACGGAACATTGTATTTAACTCTGATACATAGAACAGTCTTACGTGAGATAATCGCGTAGTCGACAGGAAGGCGTCGGGTTACGTCTCAGCCTTTGATCCACGCCCCTCTGGCTTGAACAGTCTGTCTCTGGGGCGGAGCCGGTCTCAGGCGCCTCCATGTCGGGCTCCTCCGGATCTGACACCCCTTCCTGGGCCTCCGCACCGCCTTCTGTTTCCTTGATCACCGCCCTCGGAGTGCTACTCTGTGTGATCTCGAGACTGGGCGTCGGCTCCCTGCCTGGCAAGTCCTGGGCAGTTTCAGTTTCTGTTACCAGAGGTGGTGAATCCGAGGCGCTCAAACCCCCATGGAAATGTTTAAAGTGCGACACATTCCTGGTTACAGTCTCCCTTCCGCGGACCACAGTGATGCGTGTTCCTTTAACACCAACCACTCGCCAGGGTCTTCTCTCATAATTCAAACGAAACTTTCCGCTCGTCACCCTGTTACGGAGAAGCACCACATCTCCTCTGCTGAATTGTGTCACCATGGCTCTTCTCCTGTGGCTGATTTTAGCAAATGCAGTCTCTCGCTTGCGGGCAATTATTTCTTCATTCACGGGGGCAGGGGCCCATTGAGGGTGGTGAGGAATGGAATCAGGTACAATCCGTCCCATCAGGAGATGCGCCGGGGCTATCCCGGTAGTTGAATGGGGGGTTTGTCGGTAGCTGCGAAGAAATGTGAAAATGGCCATCTCCACGGACTGTCCTTTGTCATGAGCAATGCGAATCACTTTATTAAGGGTCCTCATGAAGCGTTCCGCTTCCCCATTCGCTTGTGGCCATCGGGGAGTGATGCGTCGATGCCGAATGCCCAGAGATGACAGATAGGTGGCCAGTTCCTGTCCTTGAAATGGGGGTCCATTGTCTGTGCGGATTTCGCACATAGCTCCATGGGTGGCAATGATCTTCTCTACCTTCGGGATCACACACTCTGCGCTGGTGCTGGCTATTATTTCCACTTCCGGATACTTGGAATGGTCATCAATCATGACCAGCGTGTAGTTCCCATCCGGGAGGCTGCCAAAGTCCATGCTGACCTTGTCCCATGGCTGTTGTGGACGAGGTTCCACGGCAATCGGGGCTTCCCGAGGAGCTTCCCCCGTCACCTGACACGCAGCGCATGCCCTCACCACCTGCTCCACCATGTCATCCATCAGAGGAAACCACACCTTTGTCCGTAAGCGTGCCTTGGTTTTAACCATGCCTTGGTGACCAACGTGCGCTAACTGTATTACTTGATCAGTGAGGGCTGAGGGTATCACCAAGCGATGCCCCCGCAGAAGGCATCCGGCCTCATCTTCATTGAGCTCCTCTCGGACATGGTACAGACTCTCCATTATTTTCTGAGCTTCGGGCGTGAGCATCTTCCACCCCTCCTTGGCCCGATTCCAGTTAGTCGTGTGAACAAGTTCTTTGGCCCTCTGGAGGCATGCGTCCTGCGCTGTGACACTCACAATGTCGCTGAGAGAGATGGGACGAGGGCAAGATCGCGCCACCACCCACCTGACATAGGCCTCTGTTTCTTCAGCTTCCTCCATCTCCTCAGCCGTGGCTGGTCTGGGATGTCGGGACAGATAATCTGCCGGGTTCTTGGCTCCGGGCTGATACTCGATTGTACAGTTGTACTCCTGCAGTTGAAGCAGCCACTTTTCTATGCGAGGCGGGGGTTTGGATGAGGTTCCCGCAAACAGGGACAGCAGGGGTTTGTGATCGGTCACCACAGTGAATGGCTTGCCATATATGTAGAGGTGAAAATGTCGGCACCCCCAATGAATGGCAATCGCTTCCTTCTCAATCTGCGAGTACCTCTGTTCCGTGTCCGTGAGAGATCTGCTCGCAAAAGCAACAGGCGTCCAGTCGATGTCGTCTCTCTTCCTTTGCATGAGAACCGCTCCCAGTCCAGCAGGCCCCGCATCCACAGCAATAAGCGTGAAGTTGCGGGGATCAAAGAAAGCGAGAGTGGTGTTGTTGGACAGAGACTCTTTGATGTCTCGGAAAGCTTTCTCTTGCTCAGGTCCCCAGTGCCAGGGAGTGGAGTCTTTGGTGAGGTCCCGCAGGGGGAGCGTGAGGTTAGCCAAGTCTCTGATGAACCTGCCACAATAGTTGACCATGCCCAGGAAACTCCGGACTTCAGTAACGGTCTGCGGGGGTGGCGCATCTTTAATGTCCTTCACCTTATCCGGGTCCGGGTTGACACCCTCGGCTGAGAAGACGTAACCAAAAAACCCTAGCCGGTCCCGCAGGAATTCACACTTTTCTCGGTGGAGCGTTAGTCCTGCGTCTTTGAGTCTCCGAAACACTTGGGCCAGCCTTTGATTGTGCTCCGGGATGGTGCGGGCATGTATCATTATGTCATCACTGACATTTATCACTCCAGGTATTCCAGCGATTAGCTCCTGGATGACATTCTGGAACACCTCCGCTGCACTGGAGATTCCGAAACTGAGGCGAGTGTATCTTCGAAGGCCGATGTGAGTGGAGAAAGTAGTGATGTTGCGTGACTCCATGTCCAACACCAACTGGTGGTACCCTGATCGCAAGTCCAGCTTGGAAAACCAACGGGCACCTGACATCTCTCCGATGAGGTCATCTATGGTGGGCGTGATGTGGCGCTCCCGTTTTATGGCAGCATTCGGGAGGCGCATGTCCACGCATATCCTGACCGCTCCGGGTTGCTTCGGTTTCCGGGTGACCACGATGGGCGAAACCCATGGGGTGGGACCCGAAACTTTTTCGATTATGCCTGCCGCTTCCAGTTTGTGCAGTTCTTCTTCCACCAGCGGCCGTAGATGGAACGCAATGCGGCGGTGTCGCAGAGCCACCGGCTGCACCGTTGGGTCAATGTGCAGATGAATTTCTCGGCCTTTGAACTTGCCAATGCCCTCGAAAAGGTCCGGGTACTCCATGAGGAGATGTTGGACAGATTCCTCATGGACCCCGAAGGCAAATGTCACCACTCCCAGGTCTTCAGCCGCTCTGCAACTCAGCAGCATGCCTTGGCCTTCTTCTGACACGAAGACATTGGTTTTGATTGTCTTGTTCCCATGGCGGATTACCGCTTTGAACTTTCCTCTAATCTCGAGAGGGGTGTCTTGCCCATACGCGAAGACAGTGATGGGGGTGGGACGCAGTGCTGGAGGCGTGGTCATGGTCCTGTAGAGGGAAACACTCATCAAGTTTATGGATGCGCCCGTGTCCACCACGGCTATTAGATCTTGGTCCGCTACCTGTATGGCGCATTGGGGCAGGGGCCTGGTGCGGCGGGCAGCGGTGCCAATCATGTGCACCTTGTGCACCGACCGTTCTTCTTCTTCGTCATCATCCATGTCACTGTGACTCTGTTCCCCCTCCACTATGGCCTGCACCGCGGGGCGTGGTTTACGGAAGTTCTTCGATCGGCACACCTTTTCAAAGTGATTCTGCCGGCCACATCCCGAACACCGCTTGCCCCGTGCTGGGCATTCTGCCATCCGGTGTCGCGGACCTCCACAATACCCACATGACTGTCCCGACGCTCCACCCTGAATGGGCGGTCTCTTGGGCCACTTGGTGGGCGTGTGTGTCTGTATCTTGTTGACCGGTTCCACTTTGACCGATGCCTGCAACGCAGCTTCCATGTGTGCCGCCCTAGCTTTGGAGAGTTCTTTCGTGCGGCCAAGAGTTAGGATGTCCGTCAGCGGCTTGCCAGACTCCTCCAGAATCCGTTCCCTTAATTTGGCCGACGCACATCCCTGTATGATTTGCCCCCGAATTTCCTCAGTGGTATCTTGAAACCCACACGTGAGCGCCAACCTTTTGAGCCTGGTGTGATATGTGTCCAGCGATTCCTCGGGCAGCTGGCGCGCTTGTCTAAACACAAATCGTTCATAATCTTGATTGGCCATGGGCTCAAAATGGGCATTGAGGGCATTAATCAGCGTGTGATGAGTTCTGGGGGTCGCTTCCGGGAGGGTCCGAGCAATGGAGTGTATGTCCTTGCCGCCGAGATGTAACACCATGGCCCGTTTCTGTTCCTTGTGCGTCTTCGTAGCTTCAAAGAACACTAGTAGTCTATCCACCCACTCCTTCCATTTGGGAGCGAGCGCTGAGGGCGCACCCTCCACCACAAAGGGTTCGATGGGCGGAATCGTCGCCATCCCCCCAGGCGCGCTTGCGCGGAGGTGGGGTACGCCGCACGGCACGAGCACCACGAGCCGAGGGACAGGCTCGCGGCCGCCACACGGGGCAGGAGGCAGGTACTCTCACCCAGCGAGGATCCAGCAGCCACCCTCGTCGCCAATTGTTGTGTCCTGCAGACAGGTTGGACCAACTTAGCTAATCGGCACTAGGCCTGACACGTGGCCCTAGGAATAAGGGATGCAGACACGGGAAATAACTTGCTGGCTCTCCGTGCGCCCGTCTCAGAATGGCGTACGTGCGTGCGGAGCCTTTCTTTATTATAGGCGGTCACATGACTTCCACACTACACGCCCCTTACGCCAGGGGCGGATTATGAGCCCAAAACATAACACCGCCCATCGGTGCGTGGAGTGTGCAGATTGAGGAAGTTGCAGCCCTCCCAAGATTACGGCCCACACAGGATCCCAAGGCAGAGACCCACAGTAGCGGGGCCTCCCGGATCCGGGATCCAGCTGATCCACTCCCGCCTGGCGGTGGCGCCGCTGTTCAGGGCGCCGCCGCAATTGTTTTATCACCGGGGCTGCCCGACACAGCTCTGAGGACCTGGGACGGCAGAAATATTGAGGCGGGGGCAGGGGCATGCTGGTGAGAGTGAGAGGGGCTGAAGCTGCAGGGTGAAGGTGCGCGCCGGCTGTGATGTGCAAAATGGCGGCGGCGCAACTGGCATAGTTAACACTCTCACTCCACCTGCCCCCTCACTGCGGTTCACATGCGCCTGCAGCCGGCCGTGGCCTGAGGTGGGACCTCCTATTTGAAATGCATGGCAGCAGGGTAATATGTGACCCCGACTCACCACCGACGCCTTGAGAGTCTCTCTGCACAACGACCGGCGGGGCGAACATAGCCTCGCAATTGAGGTACTTTCAGGATTTTGGTGTGCAACGGCTGGGGAGCGGGGCACGCCAGCCGAGGAGCAGCTGTTAGCGGAAGCGCGCCACTGCCTGTGACGGACTCTCCGCCTGCTGTGCCAACAAGCGGACACCCCCCTTTTGCCATTTGTATATTGAGGCCCATACAGGCCCATACGACTGGCAGCTCCAGCTATCCCTCCGCTGCACAAGGGTGGCACTGAGACCCTGTGCCGTTGTTGTGCAACGACCATAATGGGAGCGCGTGAAGGGAGGGTCGCATACCACAACGCCATAGGCATCGATTGTGACTTCGCCTAGACAGACTGCTGACAACAGTCTGCGTACCACTTTGAGGCCGGTCGGGGGGTGCCAACTGTGGTTCATTGAATGGCGGCAACACGGCCTCCCTGTGTATTCCTCCATAGTTTCCCCGTGGATCCCCCCGCTGGGCTCGGCTGGTCACCTACGCCTTCTTTCCCCACGGATGAGATCAGGAGCGGATTGGACTGTGACGAGTGGCCTCAGTGCCCAGTGAGACACACCCTAGGGGACTGGGGAGGCCTCTGGGCTTGAGCTCCCTTTGTACTATTTACCTGCTTTGGCTCCAACCTTGTAGTGATTGGGATAGGGTGCGAGTCATTCAGTGTCACTCTTATTAGGCCTGCCCTAGAGCAAAACACTTCTTCACCTAATCACCTATCCTATAACCTGCGCCCATCTGTGACCCACTTCAGCTGCTATAATGGAGTACAATAAGGGGACTGGGACCAGGGGGCCAAAACTAGTCCAAACCAACAAGCGGGATTGGTATACAGTGACCAAAGACTTACAGCAGGGCCGTCCATCAGAAGAAGCAGCAAGGGGAGGCCCTGGAGAAGGAGAGCCCGAGCTCTATCTCAAAGACGTCATGGCGGCCATCGCCAGTATCAAGACCTCCCTGGACTCAGTGGCTATTGATATTAACCTCATCAGAGCCGACATGGGGAATCTCAACAAAAAAGTGAAGCAGGTGGAAATCACGACGACCAGCTTAGTAGGTGATGTCACGCAGTTGCAGAGGGAGGTCCAGGAACTGCAGGAATCCTGAAATAGCACGGACCTCAAGTTGGATGACTACGAAGGCCGACTTCGCCGCAACAATCTCTGTATCATAGGAGTTCCGGAAAAAGCGAAGGGGCAATCTCCAGACCTGTTTGTTGAGGACCTTATGCTCAAACACCTGCAACCCAAAGGCCTCAGTAAATTTTTTGTGATCGAGCGGGCCCACAGGATCCCGGGCGGCCGACCCAAGCCAGGCACTCCTCCGCGGCCCATGTTGGCTCGTGTCCTGAACTACCGGGACAGGGATGTGATCCTCCAAAATCCCAGGGCCAACGCTCCCCTACGATATGGCAATGCTGAAATCTCCTTTTTCCCCGACTTCACACAGAGGGTGCAGCAGCAGAGGAGATCATTCTTGTCTTTTAAGCACGACCTGAGAGAAAGGGGCCTAAAATACTCAATGATGTTTCCAGCGCACCTCCGAGTCGAGGAGGAGGGTAGAGTGTTGTTTTTTGATCGTCCTGAGGCAGTTGCGGACTGGATTGACTTCCAAGGGACTAAGGGCCATATGTAGGTAACCTAATACCGGTCGGTAACGGCCGAAATTACTGAATTTCGGCCGTTACCGACCGGTATTTAGGGATTAGAGATGCAGGTGGCTGGATTTCAGGATTCGATAATTTACTGAATCGGTATTTAAGGAATCAGTAAATTACCGAATTCTTAAAATACCGAATCTGTAAATTACCCAATCCTTAATGTAGGGAGCACTCAAGTTAGTACATTTCTCATTCAAGGATTCGTTATTTACCACCAACTATAAGTTGCTGGTAAATATCGAAAACCTTTAAAAAAGCAATTTTGTGCTTTTTTAAAAGTGCCATGTGGCAGTATGTGTGCCACATGTGCACACATGCACGATTCAGGGGTGCAACAGGGTGTCAATGTGACACCCTGCCACCCTTGAATGTGTTCCCCCTATTACCGATTACCGAATCGGTAATGGTGAATGGCTTCCCATTAATTCCTATGGGCCTCCAAGCCCATAGGAATGAATGGGAATTACCGAATCTGTAAATACCAAATCGTTAATACCGAATTTTACCGATTTGGTCAAATTTACAGAATAATTACCCACATACTATTTACCTATTCTTAAATACAGAATCGGTAAAATTCGGTATTTAAGAATAGGTAAATAGTGATTACCTACATAGAGCCCTAAAAACCCAACGGCACGAGTAGCTGGAGGCCATGTGGACAGTGGGCCAGCTTGAGGTGGATTTTCGAACGATGATCGTCTTGTTGAGAAGTAAAGGGAACATTTGGTGCTGGGCTGGTTGGGGCGGGGGGATGACGGTACCTTACTTATCGGGGTCTGCTGCTTTACCTGTGACCTTACGTTTAATGTTCAACATGGGTGTGACAGCAATGTAGCATAGGGCAGGACGAGGAGCCCACCGCTTCCCCCCTGTTTTTTCTTCCTTTGAATTTTAGGGCGACAGACACTCTGCTGATTTTTCTTTCAATGGGCAGTTTCAAGCTCAGAGGGCAGGGCAGCGGGATGTGCGGTGGTTGGGTCGGGGTTATTTCTTTAGTTGTTCTGTGTTCTTGTGTTTATTATTCTCGACATTATTTTGATGGTGCAGGTCCGGTCTGTGGCGGTTGCCACTTTGGCGCTCAACAAGCAGGACAATGGTTGTGCAGCGTAACAAGGAAGTCAAAATCTTAAGTTGGAATGTTAACGGGTTGGGGGACAAAATCAAGCGTAGTATAGTATTGCAATATGTAAAGAGATTGGCACCGGATATTGTTTTGCTGCAGGAAACTCAACTAATTGGTAATACATGTAAAGCGATGCACAGGTGGAGTTACTCGATGGTGGCACATGCTGGCTTTGCGTCCAATTCCAGAGGGGTGGGCATCATGCAAAAGAAGTTGTTCCCTCTGCTACCTACGTCCACAGATGTGGATGACCGCGGCAGGTATGTTGGTGTCACGGGCACATGAGAGGGCCAAACCTTAACGTTTATGTCAGTGTATGCACCGCCAGGGTTACAGGCAGCAACATTTTCTGATCTTAGCACAGTACTGCTAGCACTACCGGATGGGCACCTTGTGCTCGGTGGCGACTTCAACTCCATAATATCGGGATTATTGGACAGACATCCCCCACGCACAATCCCTCACACAGCACACTCCTTCTCAGCGATGGGGTTGGTGGACGGTTGGAGAACGCACCACCCCGACAAGATTCAGCACACCTTCCATTCTGGGACTCATAACAGCCTATCTCGTTTGGACTATATAATTGTCCCGATCCCGCAGGTTACGGATATCCACGAGACACGGCATTTAGCTAGGGGCATTTCTGGCCACTCCCCCCTGTGGGTCCACATTGTTCTCGACCACATCCAGGCTGGACGCGTTGGCCCAATTAACCCCTGGTATCTAAAAAGCCCGAAAATACGCAAAAACCTGATCAAATCCATTGACAACTACTTTTTAGAAAACAACCACACTGTTGACTCTCCGCAAATGTTATGGGAAGCCTTTAAAACGGTGGTCCGAGGTGAGGCTCTCTCTCTTATAGTGGGATCCAAAAAAGACAAGCTAAAAGACATCTCCGATGTTGAGCGAGAGATTTATCGTCTTGAGCAGGACGTTAATTCTGATCCATCACCGGATGCTCTACATGCACTGCGTCTCCGACAGGACGAATACAGGATGCTGGTTACCAACCGTGCTAAGTTACTGGGGCAAGACAGACTGGGACAACTTTATGACTGGGGAGATAAGGCGGGTAAATTAATCACCTGGCTGGACAAAAAGGAACATACCAGTAGACTTGACCCAGAACTAACTGGCGCTGAGGGATCCCCCATAACAGATACCCAAGACATAGTCAACCACTTTGCAACGCACTTTCACAAAGTCTACAGCTCCGTTGCACCATAATCCGAGGCGGACTCTTCCGAACTCCTAAGAGATATCGCCCTCCCAGTGCTGTCGGACGGTGACCAGGCATTCAAGGACAGTGCCCTCACCGGAGACGAAATAGCAACCGCAATCCGAGTTCTTCACTCTGGCAAAGCTCTCGACCCGAACGGTATCCCGATTGAACTCTACAAGCTCCGTCCGGACAAATTAGGCCCATACCTGAAATCTATGTTCGAAAACAGCCTGGAACTTCCCCGGGATCAAAGAATTGCAACCATTGTTGCAATTCATAAGGAAGGGAAAACCAAAACTGACTGCGCCTCCTATCGTCCTATTTTGTTTCTTAATGCTGAACCTAAAATCTTGGCCAAAGTGCTTGCAAAAAGACTGCCTAAGGTGATAAGCGGTCTGGTACACTTGGATCAATCGGGGTTCGTGCCCAGGAGAAGTACTGCTTTGAACCTGTGCAGAGTCCATGGGGTCCTGGGTAGAGCGCCAACCATCCGTAAAGATGCCGTCATTGTCTCCATCGATGCCACCATGGCTTTCGATACAGTTGAGTGGCCCTACCTCTTCGCTGTCTCAAACTCATACTTCAAAGAAATAGAGGGAGTACCTTCTTTGGGATGGGAGACCACGTATCGCCTTACCAAAACGTACGCTCAGCTGGTATGATGGGGGCATCGGCTTGCCCGACATCAAAAAATACTATTGGGCAGCACATCTTATAGCAATAAACCATTACACCTATGGGCGTCCCGACGACCCGGGGTTCAACATAAACAGATGGATCCTCCCAAAAGGAACCTACAACCGAGCCCTATACAGGTATCCACTTACTGGTTCCACGAACCACACAGTCAAGATCTGGCATTCGGCGACCACATCATTAGGCTGGAGCAATAAACTGACTCTTGCCACGCCCCTGTGGGACTCCCAGAGGCTGGGTGACTTGGGTAACTCCAAAGGATTTGATAGGTGGGATCTAATTGGCATCTCCTACATTTGAGACCTGTAGGACAAAAATGACGTTGTTGGAACTGGGATTTCCGGTTGGCTAAGGCTTGCGCCAAAGCCAGGCAGAAACCACCACTCTAGTCAGGGCAAGGGAGTTACAAGCCAAAGATAACCCCTGCTCACCCCCTTGGTAGCTTGGCACGAGCAGACAGGCTTATCCCGGAGGCAATGTGTAAAGCATTTGCGCACGCACACAGCAACAACATCCCAGGCACACTACAAAAGGAACTCGACATAAGGTTATATAAAAATAACTTTTGTATTCTTAAAACACATCAGATAGTAATCACACAATATACATTGTGCCAAATGGCACGGGCAATATTCACAAGGGATTATTTACACGGGACAGGGCCACGTGGGCCACTGTCAGGATCAGCACCTAGTAGAAATAGCACTTAGAGTAACTGTAGCACCAAATAACAATTATAGAACATAACCAGTACCACTGGTAAAAGGTAGGTACACACTACGCAATACTAATCACCATAGGCATAGATCACGCAGGAACACATAAACTCACTAGTATAAACTATACTAGGCAAAAAACCTCCTAAGCATGACTCACATTTAGGGGCGTAAATCACAGTGACGTACAATCTCACTAACACAAACCTCCATAGGTAAAACCATCTCTAGAGGTATCAACACAGGGTGCGTAAACATACTAGATGCGTTACATTTCCTCACACTACATTTAAAGCACATATCAATCACATTAGGGCCTTGCCCCTTATACCTCTATTTCAACTGGCCATCAAGAAGGGGCTCAAATGCCCTGTGTTCAGAATGTGGGGCGCGCTGCCAACGCAGCGCCAGTCAGGGGTGCGCCATCTGCGCAAACCTAAACGTTGCAGCTGCCCACTACTTGCTGGGCAGCTGAGAACAAGCACAGGGCCTAAACGCTGCAGCTGGCACTAAGTGCTGCGCAGCTGTGGAGGCCAAGGAAGGGCGAAGGGAGTGCGACTCACTCCAGGGTTCACAAAGAACAAGTCCCCTTAAAGGAAAACCTAAACGGTGCAGCTGCCCACTACTTCCTGGGCAGCTGTGAATCAAAACTGCGGCATGGGCTCTCACTGGCCCTCAGGAACAACTGCGCCACAGGTTTGGAGCCTTGACCCGGTTCCAACACCATGAGCCATTGCTCACTGGCTCTCGTGTGGTGCTGCTCCGGTTCTCGGCGATGGCAGCGCTTCTCTGGCGTGGCTCCCTTGGACTCCCGGGAGCTCCGTGCCGCCCGCCTCTTCACGCAGTCCCCCATCTCGGGCCCGGGGCTCGTCGCCGGCACTTGAGGAGGCGGGGTGGGCACCCGACCTCCTCGCTCCCGCACAACTTCCTTCTCTCGTGCTGGGGCTACCCAATCCCAGTGCGGCGGTGGGTGGGACTTCCCTTCCAAACCGGAAGTCCCGCCCACCGTCAGGCACTACGGTGCCTGACTTCCTGTTTTCACCGCGGGCTGCGGCAGTGAATCCCGGGGGCAAGAACGAGGGGTAGGCACCCTCTAAAATGAAAAGGCACAGCGGGGTGGGCACCCGCTCTTGAGGTAAGACAGATGCGGGCAAAGTCACGGGGTGGGCACCCGCGCACTTAAATAATTATATAAGCGAGGTAGCACCCGCACTAAGCAAAATAAAGTGCAGGGAATCCCCACTAAGGGGATTGCAGCCCGGTGCTGTGAGGCCAAGGCAGGAGCGCTTCCTTCTCGGCAACCAACAGCGCTCTGCCCAAAAATGAAAGTAATGGGCTCACGAGGCGCGGGGGGCCCAGAAACCACCAAGCCCCCAAGGAAATAACCCCTACAACAAAAAGGGTCCAAAGGAGTCTTCCAGCATCCAGTGCCTGGGCAGGGCCCAGGGAGGCAAGCCTTCCCCTGGGCCCCAGCAGCAGCACGCCCCTGGTAGATTCGAGTTGAGCACAAGAACACTTTCATGGGGTCACAGCCCCTCTTTTATACACAAAATCCCTTTGTTTCCAAAGGGCAGGCAAGGGGCGAACTAGATGCAACTGGTTCTTGAGCACTTTGTTTTGCTCAGCCCCTCTTCCTATTCACAGGATGGTCAGGGACATCAGACACACCACAGGGGGAGGAGCCAGCATTGTGGAGGGAAGGCCCAGCCCTATTCAGGTCCTAGGTGCACTCCTCTGCCATTAACATGCAGATCTCTCCATTTACCACCGGGCAGGCCCATCCTAACTCCTGGAGACAGGCACACCAGCCAGCTCCAGCCAATCACAAGCCAGACAGTCAAATCACATTCACTGCATAGACATGCCAACTTCTAGAAGTGGCACTTCCACACTAGACACAATAAATCCGCGCACATCATCGCGCAGCATTTAATCACACGAGTTCGCACATACCAAACTCGACCCTGCACTCCCCACACATAAGTAACTATCATGGTCACACATTTTCCCCATGCATTCCTATGGGAGGGCAGGCCACTCACCACACATACACAGAGAGTGCACGCACTTTATACTGGACCACAGTGAAAAAGTGCGCAGAGGCCTAAAATCACCAACACCAGGTTACAAAAACAGGCTAGGCAAAAGCAAAAAGTTTCGGGGTGAACCTGCCAAAAGGGCCAAGTCCAACAGACGTGAAGGCCTTCGACACCCTTCAGAGTACAAAATGGCAGAGTCAGAGCGTTTTCATTACTTGCAAATCCGACACCCACTGCGCACAGCATTGCCCCGTGACTCCTCCCCGCCAGACTATTCCGCATTAGTGGACAGATTACTCGATGGCCACCTACCTGAAAAGGCTATTTCTTTGACCTATAGAAAACTCATTACCAACATAGAAGATCCCCTACTGTCCCTACGAGAGAAATGACTTGGAGATGGGATCGAATTAGATGACGAAAACTGACAGATGGCAGTTTCCTCCCCCAAAACTGTTGCCATTCCAGCGCGTCTCCCCCTGGTGCAACTAAAAATATTACATAGAATTTACAGCACAGGCCCCCAATTGACACACATGGGTGGTCCTGTAGGAGGGGGTGCACCCACACAGGCATGTTCATACACATCATATGGCATTGCGACCCAATCCAGGAGTACTGGTGCAAAATTCACGAAAACAATGAGCGAAACACTAGAAATTGAAATTAAGCCAGAGGCCCCTAGATGCCTCCTCAACATCTGGGAACCCACGGACCTCAATGCATAAGCCATAGAATGGGTCACACTGGGCTGTATGATTGCTAAGAGAAACATCGCCCAACTCTGGGAGGCGCCGCATGCTCCTAAAGTTGCGGATTGGAAGATAGATCTCGATTGGTGTATGCTAAGTGAAAAGACAGTGTACGCAGCCCGGGGATGTCCCCGAAAGTGGTCTAAGATTTGGGCTCCATGGAATGAACATCGAGGCAATAAATGTGCTCCCCCCTGTGATCCTGATTGTGATGATCCCCCTCCCCGTGATTTCCAAACATTATCCTACTGTTTTTGTATTTGCCTTGATTTCGCTGTGCCTCCTGTTATTGTCCTATGTGGAATTGTACCCCTATGTTGAGTATGTTTAATAAAAAGATTTATAATTAAAAAAAAGATTCCTTTGCCTCTCACATTCATAGAAACAGCCAAAATGCCATCATTCACAACGCACAACATGTCAAATACCCAGTCCAGACCTGTAGGCTAAACCAAAATCTAACTGACACGTAATTGAAAGCGTAAACCCTTTTCTCCATTCTATATGCTGCTCTGTGGGGTGAGCCACATTTTGACTGACACATCAATAAAGCAATGGCTGAAGGGGACATGCATATACATTATGTTTGCCAATTATGATGTCAGCATCATTACGTGTGCAACCTAACATTCATTGGCAAAGCACAGTAGGTTTGGCAATATGTTTTTACGGTGTATGCAGGCATCCACATTTTGAATCTTATTTACATTTAGTTAAATGATCATATGATCTTTTTAACTGATAATATGTTTTGGAATAAACTGGTGACGCTTTACTATCTATACTTGTTTTCTTAGATGGGTTGTGCTGGTATGCTTTGGGGTTTGGTCAGATGAAATCAGAGTGTTTGGCAGAGCAGCTATCTGAAAAGTGAGCTGTGAATTGGTCATTAGACTTGTCAGAGCGCATTTACTATAGACAGTTAAAGTTCATGCATGTAAGAACAGAAAAAAAACAGGAGTCTACGAAAAACAAACTTTTTGGGCGGCTGTCCGGTGTAACATGTGCAATGTCGTTTTAACATGAAATATGTTAAGGAATATTGACATTTATTGATATAAATGCATATTTAAAAATAAATGTAAATATTCGAGTAGCTGTGGGCTCGGGAGCTGATATATTGGGACCACTGTTTACGCAGTGAAAGTGCGATGAAAAATGTCCCCTCAGGAGCGGCGCGTACAGTAACACCAGAATGGTCTGTGTGGCGGGAATAGGGCCTTCCATTTACGTCGTGCGTGATGTATGAACTGATAGCCCATGAAAGGGGAAGCTGGCTAACTTATCAACCTTTTCTCTTTTGAGTTATGAGCCAAGCGGCCCTGTTTGACTGATTACATTAACTGACAGAAGCGGTTCAGTCTGGGAGCTTGTTTATGTTCCTCTACGAAAAGAAACCGGACAATAATGTATGGTTTCACTAAGTGAATGGCTAAACCCCAGAATGGCTAAACAAATTCCCCTTCTATTCCACATGGACCCGTCTAAAAAAAAGTCATGATTTATTTGAAACAAAAGTTACCAGGAGCCAATTGGTCCCATCCCAACTGGTGGATGAATTATGCGTAAAAAACCACAGGAAAGGAATATTTTAAACATTTTTCTTTAATATGAAAAAGAAGTTGCCAATTTCTTTTGAAAATAAAGAGAAGTGGCGCGGAATCTGCTGGCACAGTGGTATGACTAAAGCTCAAGGTTTAAATGTTCATAGACCTTTAGAAACATAGAACTGCAACCCAAGAACTCAACAGGACGGATCCAGTTTCTGAAACATTTATTGCTTTGGATGGCACTGAAGGCAGGAGTCTCGAACTAGCTGTTTAGCCAGACTGAAATCTACAAAATTCATTTTTGCAGCTTTCGTTTTACGCGAATGAATCTTGGCGTGTTGGAATCAGAGCTGAAGGATTTTACGCCCAATTTTGGCCTCGTTCTAAATGGAGTGCAACAATTGGATGCAAAATCCTCCGGGTGTCAGTCATTTTTGCCTCCGATTATGACATTTTCCCCCTTGCAAAGGGAAAAAACCTGCGAAAATGGCTTATGCAACTAGTTGTTCCACGTGATATTCCCCTTAAGAAAGTGTCTTGTCGCCTGCACAATTCACTTGACACTTTGCACGAAATCAATAAAGTAAATTGGGCACAAACATAGTTGTGCCTGATTCTAAAGTTCATGTAGCACTCGGAACGGTTCCATTAGTGTTGTAGTTACCCAAATATGAGACTTTTGCGTTACTTTAAATCCTTCTCATTCTGAGTTTGTTTCAATGCATGGCACCCTTTACGAGTGGGCCTGTAAAAATCAATCCCCACACAAACCTGTTTCCACCGGGATAAGAATGATAAATTGTGCAATGAACACACCATCCCATACTATTTTTCTCAGATAGATTTCTGCAGGTCAGACTGAGTCATGAAGAATCGATTTTGAAATCATCAATCCCGTATATAATTCTACATTTTCCTGAAAAAAACTCAAAACTGGAGGTACTTTTTCCCTGCTAAATACCACACCCAAGCCTATCGATGTTTAATGAGTGTGGTAAATACCTTACACTTCATCCGACCCAGTATTAATTGGGTAAAACCAAAGGGGATGATAGACGGAGTGTTGAACAATGCAAGCACTCACCACCAGTCAACTGATCTGGGTTTAATCCATCATCGTTCTTTAGCTCACTCCGCCACCCCAGTTCAGACATGGCTATATGCAAATCAGTCTGACCCTGTGCCTCATGGGAACAGTCCAGCCCGAACTGCCAAGCCATGTCTTCCCTGGACAGGAAACAAGCATCCTGGGACCGGTTTCTGGCTAATTAGCTATCATCAGCCAGGCTAGCTTGAATCCAGTGGCAAAGTGAGCAAGGGACCCACTTCTAGGCATACCCTACCAACTTAGAGTGAACAAAGCAAAACCAAAGGGGATGATGGACGGAGTGTTGAACAATGCAAGCACTCGTCCCCAGTCAACTGATCTGGGTTCAAACCACCATCGTTCTTTAGCTCACTCCGCCACCCTAGTTCAGACAGGGCCATATGCAAATCAGTCTGACCCTGTGCCTCATGGGAACAGTCAAACCCGAACTGCCAAGCCATGTCTTCCCTGGACCGGAAACAAGCATTCTGGGACCAGTTTCTTGCTAATCTGCCGTCATCAGCCAGGCTAGCTTGAATCCATTGGCAAAGTGAGCAAGGGACCCACGTCTGGGCATACCCTGCCAACTTAGGGCAAACAAAGCAGAACCAAAGGGGATGATGGACGGAGTGTTGAACATTGCAAGCACTCACCCCCAGTCAACTGATCTGGGTTTAATAAATCATCATTCTTTAGCTCACTCCGCCACCCCCTGGACTGGAAACAAGCATCCCGTCCAGGGAAGACATGGTTTGGCAGTTCGGGTTGGACTGTTCCCATGAGGCACAGGGTCAGACTGATTTGCATTTGCCCATGTCTGAATTGGGGTGGCGGTGGCCAGTTTCTATGTGCAAGCGGAACCAATTGTGTACTCTGTTCTGTAGTCAAAGTGTTGCACTTTGTACCACATTGTCGTCAATTTTGATGTCCTGTTATTGCTATGTGTGTGTGCTGCATTGTGGGAGAGTCCCAGGATGCTTGTTTCCGGTCCAGGGGAGACATGGTTTACTGGGGGTGAGTGTTTGATTTTCTCAAATGCTCCATCCATCGACCCATTTGGTATCACTTTGTTCGCCCTAAGTTGGCAGGGTAGGTCCAGGCGTGGGTCCCTTGCTCACTTTGCCACTGGATTCAAGATAGCCTGGCTGATGAGGGTTATGAACCCGAAACCGGTCCAGGATGCTTGTTTCCGGTCCAGGTAAGCCATGGCTTGGCAGTTCGGGCTGGACTGTTCTAAGATAATAAAATTCTGCAGCCAAACTCCTGATCTGCGGCGGCCCCTCCATTAGAGCGGAGGAGCACCGCCCCTGCCACTACCCTCAAATAAAACAATAATTAAACTAGTTTTATTACCGTTTTATTTTAATACCCTGAACCCGCCCCCAGTCTTCGGAGCAGGTACAGGGGGATGACACTGCTGGTGGGGGAGTGGTAGAGCACTTCCTTCACTGAGCATGAGGGTTTGGCCAGCCGTCTGAGGGCCCACCAATCCTCATGCGCAGTGAAGCTCTCTCCAGCCCCAGCTGCGTTGCTGTGAGCAGTGCAGTGACAGGCTCCCTGTCTGCCTGAGAGCACAAGTTGCCAGCGCTCAGGCCAATCCTGATGCTACTTTCATGCAGTGTGAGAATTGCCCGCTGTGCAGTCTGGGAGCCTGTGTCCAGAAGGAAGAGCGCGATGCGGCAGCAATGGTTGCGTTGGTGGCATTGACGTAAGGTTTTTACTTGTATTTATTTTTTACATATGAGAGCCCCTTAAAATATACCAGTTAAGGATGCATGCTGTACAAAACTCTCTTGTGATTTAATTAATAAACAATAATGTTGTTCCAATTATCTAACAAACAAGGCTACACATAAGAACACCTGAGAAATGACTTGCCTCTTGATTCACTAATGGTATTGTTTTCAGAATGAGGGCGGCATGAATGTTTCCAAGATCATATTTGAAAACTATTACTGGTAATAAATGCCTCTCAAGGCAGTGATCCAATCTGATCTACCAAGATGAAACACTCTTTGTATGTTAAAATAAACACTCTGCAAACTTCAAAAAAGTGTGTCATGTTTTTACATGTTCAGTGCAAGATGTATTTAAAATTAAAGGTGTTCCTAAAGTTAAGTTTTCTAGGACACGTTCTTTTCTTCTTTACTGTTACTTTAGTTAACGTGTAAATAAAGTGTGCCTGTTTGTTTCTCAGCCTTCTGAATGTTCTTGCTCTGTCAAGGGAGCAGCAGTCCAGTGCTGCTGTCCACCAGGCGGCCGCAATTAAAGGTGAGGAAGGCCGCATGCGACCCGCGGCCCATCGTTTGAGTATCCCTGATCTACTAGAACACACTTACGACTCAAAATGTCGGTCATTTTTTTTTCGATCCATGCGTAAAGCCCTCTTTACACACAGGTCTGGATTACGAGGTGAGTGTTATTTAACACATCCAATAACTATCAGATCTGCTAAATACCTCAACCTTTGTTAAATTGTGACAGATCAAACCTGCTGAAATTTACCAGAAGAAAAACATATGTAATTATCCTATCATGCAGATTTTGGTGCATTAAACACCAAAATCTGCATGTTGTCCCCCAGAAACTCGTAGTAGGTGCCATTTATTGCACCCGGTATATAACGATCCAGGTCAAACAATGGCTTCTATATTTGTAATCAGGTACTTACTCTTTTTTTTTAATATTTATTTTTTCCCATTTTGCACGCAAACAAACTAATGGATAACAGGAATAACCATGTCAAATGACCCCCTATTATCAATACTCCATGCTGCAAAGGCCCTTAAGAATCCATGCTAGAGTATGGTCCCTTCCCTCGCCATCTTCAACAATGCTCATCCGATCCCTCGCTGGAAATTTAACACAATGCATATTCTTTCCTTTGTCCATGGATACACTATTTCCCCGTATGCCCCGTCATTCACCTCCCACAAACTGGTCCTTGTCCAGTGGCATTACTCTCAGGTACTGCCCTCTGAGGTTTGAGACTGCGTGCACATTTATTCCACTCGTGTCACCATCTCCTCAAATGCTCTCAATGTGTTTCCCCACACAGGTAAATCCTCAGTTATCTTACCATCCCTTTGGGATATCCTAATATGTGTCTCCTCTAACCACTCCCATTCCAAGTTTTTGGGACTAATATACAGATTTTAGGGGCAAAATCTGCATGTCACAGTACATACTGCACTCTTTTACCCTCTAAGATTCTGGCAAGTTTGATGGTCTGAAATGTAATGAAAAGCATGGACTTTATTGCAACTATTAATTACCAGGTCCTGTAAACACTGCACAACTTGAAATTCTATACTTCCTCAATTAGGGGTTTGTGCACTGGTTGGAATTTTCTGCCACACTTGGCTCTAAATTAGTACGTTTTCTCCCCTTCCACATCTTGGAGTATTTCTTGTACTGGTTTATGGGCTTTATGTAAAGTGCCCATATACTTCTCTGCTCTGGTTGCGCCATATAAATATTTAACGTAAAAATGAATAAAATAAGGATTTATCATTTTGGTTTGAGTCTATTTTGTTTTGTTTCCTATTGTTCCATTATGGTATGTAAGATCTCATCGTGGAACAACAACCCATGCCTAGATTCTTTTTTTATGTTATCTGTGACAAATTATGCGTTATCGTGATGCCTCACCAGGCAACGTTATTTCATCACGACGTGGCCATGGAGAGAAAAGCAATGGCCCCAACCTATGTATTTATTTTTTATTATTATAGTGTTAGAAAGAGGAAATAATGTCCCAGTGGGCATTAGTGTGCTGGAAAGCCAACTAAGGTGTTGCTGAGACTGCAGGTGTTTTGGCTCTTGCCTAAGGATAATTTGGTCTTTAATTTATCACTGCAGAAAAATATATAAATATGAAATGTGCGTTTTTTGGTGTTCCTACCATGAAGATGAGAGTAAAACACGTGAGTCATGTAGAAACCCATGGCATGTGTATGAAAAGATATCCTGTAGCCACTTTGGTAATGGCAGTGGTGAGAAAATACATGGTGAATCCATCCCTTGTCTGCATAATCATACATCTGCTTAAACCCTTTAGGTTTCAATTAGTGGCATGTATAGAAGGTTTACACCCGCCTTTTCTAGCTGCAAAGATTATGGAATTACACAGTAAAACCTCACTATTTGTTCCCCAGGTACATTTTAAATGTATAAAATACATATTTCATAGTTCTGTTGCATCACTGTGGTTCTAAGCCACTATATTTGCAAAGTCAAATAACATCTATTTACAGAATTCAGTGTCTCTGTCCTCCCTCACTTATTCAGAACTTCTCATTCAGTTTATCTGCAAGTGGGGGAGGTAGGTGGCCCTCAAGGCTTTTACATTATGCACATGTTGACATTGCAGCTATTACTGATGAAGGAAAAAACGTACTCCTCGAGTACAAGTGCCTCAGTATCTGAGTGTTATTTAAAGCACCTGGTAAATAAATATACCTTAAGGATTGGTATTTATCGGATACAATAAATACTGCCAATTACAAATTTCCCCTTTTAAATGGGTAAGATCTAGAATAACATGCAGATTTAACCCCTTCCATGCTGCCGTCGGTCATTGGCCGAAGGCAGCACTACCTGCCCAGTGCTGCCGTCGGCCAATGGCCGATGCGCCCCCGCCCGTTTTGCGGAAGTGCCGCACTTCCGCAAAATCAGCGGCACATGAAACGGGTTAAGGACAAGATTTACTAAACTTTCACGCAACGCAGCTAGGCAGCTTGCTGCGTTGCATTGTGTGAAAGAGATGGGGCAGAAATACACCAAATCTGCTAAGATATGGCACACTCTCTCATAACGCTGGCACACTTCAAGCAGCTTAGCACCAATGCAGGCACCCTCACACCATGGTACAAGGGTGCCTGCGTAATGGGCAGGAGTGTTTTGTGCCTTAGAGGCATAGTCTTCTTTCCATACGAGCTGCAGAACACAGCACACATGGAAAGAGGAAGTAGTGAGGAGAAATAAAGATATTTCTCCTTGTTATACCTTTCTTGATTAGGTGCACCATTTTAGCAAAAACTCAGGTTTATTGTCTTTAGTAAATCTGGGTTTGCGTCAAAATACATGGGTGGATTCATGGGGACACTCATGCTCCACTCATGTAACATGTGCAGTGTAACTCAATGCAGCGCAAGGCACTGCATTACTTTTTTATGACAAAGTGACGCAAGGTGACGCAAATTAGCCCCTGAATGGCTTTGTACATCTGGACTAGCACTTTGTGTTTTCGCTGCAGCAAAAAAGTGGCACAACCACAACGCAAAATGTCAGTGAATGGGGGCCTTAGTGCACCAAAATCTGTATGTCCTGATATTTATTGGTCATTTTTTACCTGGTAAATTTCAGCAACTGATATTGGTTCCCTTACTATATAGAATTTGGCTATTGATATAAAACGTTTGATACACAAAAATATATACACTGGACTTGCTAAACCCACTAAGAGTTCCTTTACAGGTTATTCGACTCAGACACAATAGGATATCTCATCGTATATAAGTTTACTAACACTTGGACCAAAATATGATGACTAGGAAAACTGTTGACGTATTTGAGGTGTAGGAGAGAAATGTTTATCCCATATATTGTGGATATATCCTGTCCTAACAAATCTACAATACCTAGTAATAAGACTTGATCTTTTGAGACATGCTGAGGCTATTTGTTTATTAGATGATGCACGCTATAAATCACTCTCACTGGATACTCCAGCCTCTGCTTCCAACATGAGCCTTCTGTAGGGTCCGATTCAGTAAAAAAGATAACTATACATGCACATGTTTGCCACCTCTCACAGGTGTAGATTCACGAATTTTAGGAATGCACAATGGTTTTTTAGACTACTCATGGGAAAGTTTAGAAATTCCGCTTTACCTGGATAAGTCTGGGATTCCAATTTACCTGAATTCCAACTTACCTACTGAAGTACCAGGTTATTTAGAACCCAGCGGTGCCAGGGGACACACCCGAAAACTCCGGATTCTCCTGTCTCAGACTACAGAAACGCAGAGACTTCTTGGTGACATCAAAGATCAGATTTATTGGCTGCAGCCAGTAACAGGTATCCTAGAAGTACAACACGGTGTATGTTCTCAGGAGACTGCTCAATCTTACAAAGCCAGCCATCCCTTTTTATACAAAATATTATGCTTTAGGCAAACATTCCTTATTTTACAGTTGACCATTCACATATTTCTACGACAAAGAAAAAGCAGAGTCATGATGACAAGCCCATATTTTAGTTTGTCCAGCCCACAATCAATTACCCGGCAAGGCCCACACTTTTCATCAGATATCGGACGGACCCCTAATAAAATCGGGCACCTCCTCATCGTAAAGCAGGTCATAAAGAAAGAAACAGAGACAGGTGTGTGTAAGATTAGGCATAGTTGTGTGCAATGAAGGGTTTATGGTATGCTGTGCCTTGATCCTAATCTCGATCGGCCACTGGGAAAGGAACTGACCGAACAGGTTTGGCTTCGGGCAATGGAGTCAGCTTGCCCAGGTCACACAGAAGTCAGCTAAAGGTGTACATGTCTCAAAAGACTCATTCGGCCTTAGTCCTTGGCCTATGTGAGGGCAACCACAAAATGGCTGCCGCATACAAAATGGAACCCGAGGGTTCAGAACGAAATCTCTGGTTTCATATTGATGTCGTCACTTGAATGCGACGAAAATACTCGTATATAGTATACTCGTCATTCTCGGTCTGCTGATACCAAAATCGTCATGATACGACGATGTTTATGACACGGGTCCAGAATTTCAGTACCACACTACAATTACCAGTAATTGTTAATACTCTACAAAGGAAACATGCATTTGAATGAGTGCTGTTGCACTTTTTTAATGTTATTCTTCTTCCTGGGGATACATTTTTTCCCCATGGATAATAGTTTTGCCAAACGCCACTGCCGATCTTGGAGGTGTTCTCTTTCAATACCCAACCTAGAATAAATTTGTTCCCATCACTTACTTAAAAAAAAACCTCTCATAATTTTTGGTTGATGCAACAAGTAACAAAAACTCCGTTCATCAGTATCATGGAAGTAAATCATCGGAATGTCGGTTCATGGATCAGGGGTAGCAAATCATTAGCAATCTTGTAGTACAGCGGCGAAAACAGTTATACAGTTGTTACAACATTGTCTCGATGTTCAATGAGGGTGTTGTTTCACACTCAATTTCGCTCCCCTAGTATTCATGGGGGGCGGGGTATGAAGGAGGAGATGGGCAGTGAGTCTCGCTCTCCTGTAGTTACCCTCAACTCCTGCATTTACAGTGTACCCTGTGTCTCTGCCCTCTGTGCCATAGCCGCCGACTGAGGGATCCTTCCGGGTTACTTTCTGGCTGTGTTCCTACAGTGTCAGGTGTCTCTTCCATCTAATCTAACATTTCTGCCCACAATCCTATGACTAATTCGGCATTCTCGTCCCTGTGCAACTTGTGCAAACGCCATTTCTGTCCTAAATCCCACTCCCTCAGGTCCGAGCTACATCGCCCCTTCGGGAACAGGGGGCACCGAGTAAACCAGTGAATGGCAAACTGCCTTTTCCCCAGGAGTAATTCCAGCAATGCCAATCTGAATTGGGTCAGAAATCTGCATAGACACTGAAAGTAAGGGTGTGGGGGTGCTGCAGCTCACCCAAAATAAAGAAGTTTAACAAGGAGGGGAGAGAGAGTCTTTGTGGATTCGTACTCCCTAGCAAGTTTACATAAACAAAAAGAATCCACTCTTATGACAGATGGGTTTCGCAACTATGGTTGGGAGCACCCGGTGTTGTTAAAATACCCCTCACACACCAAAAGGACCCTTGGTGTCATGCTTCATCATTGGGGTCTTCGCACCCCTCTACGGGATGCGGCGTGCTACGACCTACGACTACGCGGGAGCACTTGTTCACTGACTATGTGTGGTGTGTGTGAGGGTTTTTTGTTTTTGTTTTATGTGCGTGAGTGGTGAGGTTATCGACGAGTGATGTTAAAAAGTGCCTGGCTCGTGGGGTAAACACAAAAGAAATTTTAATGGGCCCCCAGGCTGGCGCTATTAAAAGGGGTGAATAAATGGAGGTGTGAAATGCAGAACAATGTGCATCACCTCCCGTGTGTGTGTGTCAACATGTTTCGGAGTGTGGAACTCCTTCTTCAGGACGGGGTACACAAATCCCCACCTTACTCACATTTCTCTACTTTAAAAATGTGTTATTTACAAAAGTGAGATATGGTGCAGGTTATGCAATGTACCTACAGTTTTGCTATTATTGTCGCTATTCAGCTGACTGTTATGGGTTCATTTTCAATGCCTCATGAGCCTCAGGAACGTAGGGGTCTTCGTGCCGGTTCGCTACGATGCCACAGAGAAAATCCCTCTTGACTACCCCGTACGCGGCCCTTTTTGTTTCTTTGACTGTTGGCCGTTAGCAGAGCCCTGGGCCATACCTGGCGCGCCCTGCTGCTCCTTAGTGAAGGCGTATTCATCTACATGGTTGCTCTGTACCGATCACTGTCCTCTTCCTCCCATGGTGCCTTAAGTCTCAGGAGGGTATACTCTTTTCAATTGAAGTGCCCGTTATGGTCTACCAGCGCTGAGTTAGGATTGGGGGTGGACTAGCAGCTATTACCCTCTGATAGCTGGCACACTGCTGCTCCTGAGAAGGTAAGGTGGTGGCCATTGTTGTCCGCTCTTGCACCTCATGGGCCTTCGTTATCCACCCGGCTGCTGGGGACCAAGTTGCCATAATTTGAAGGGGCTGTAATGCATAACAGGCAGGTGAGCTGTTCCGGTGGCCCCACAACTGCTTTTTTCACCCAGTGAGCCGTCTCCTTCTCTTTAGTAATAGAGGTCTGGTGTTGCCTCGTATAGCAGTGCTGGCTGCTGTGCAGGGCCCTGCGGTCCTCCCGCTGTTTCTGCCGCTTCGCTCTGAGGCGATCTAATACTGCTGGGGCAACCTCTCTATGTCTCTATCTTTCTGCGCCTTAATGCCCCTCCTCTGCCCCAGCTCTCATGTAGTGCGTTTATAAAGTGCTTCGATGGCGCTGTGGCCGACACTGGTGCCCGAGTGCCGTCTCTCCTAATCTATGTGGGGAAATATGCATAGGCCACCCACTGCAGTATCTGTCCCAATGCGCTGCCCCAGCGCTCAACTCCTCACGGCCGCCGCTTTGTCCCACTTCAGTCCGTTCCTCCAGGGCACCCATGCTGCTATTTTGTCCCCCAGCATCTCCACTGATCCTGCAGCTGTGCTGGCAGCTATCGTCACTCTGTCCCGGTTCTGACGGCACCTCGGGTGGGGCCGATATTGTTCCCCCTGTCACTTGCTGCTCGCTCATGCTCTGTCAAAGGGCTCCGCAGCGTCAGGAAATCCGACCTCCACCATGGGCAGCCATTCAGGGCATGCGAGGTTCCGGCTCAGCCTCAAGGTCAAGGCCTCGACTCCGCCCCAAGATCCTCTGCGGCTCTGGTCGCATTCTTTTTTCCCGAAACTGCAGCGGCTACTCCATGAGTCTCCACTGTGCACCCCGTCTTTGGTTTTTTTTTTTCACAACAAATTTTATTCATTGATCAGGTAAAAGCATATATGCGGCTCTCCACAATCAGGAGATCACCACCAGGTATCATGACACGTTTTGGTATTATTGCAAAGCCTAATCAATGAAAAGAGTAAAACAAGCACCCCCCCTCCTCCACCCACCTTCCCCAAACACCCAACTGCCCTTCTACCCACCCCTTATCCCTCCCTAACCCTATGCACGTGAGCATATTAAGCCTTCAGTACTTGGTCGTAATGTGCTAGGCATGGCGTACCTCCCTAGGCCTGAGGGTCATCCTCCACCCGTATTCCATCCTCCAGTTCTGCTGAAGGTTCCAGAGTCAACCCCCTATACTCCGCCCACCTTTTCCAGATTTTATAATGCTTACGGGGGCATCCTCTGGCCTCAAACACCGGGCGCTCCAGCCCCATAAAGTAGTCCAGTCCAGCCTTCCATGCACACAGGGGGGGGGGGGCTCGCTCTCCCTTCCATGCTCGTGCCAGATCCCTTTTGGCAACAACTAGCCCCAGTAACAAGAGATGGCGCTTGTATATATTTCCACCTACCCCCTCCAATACATGGAGAAGCCCTAATCAAGGGGTGCGGGGAAGATCCCATCCCAATACCTCTGACAGACAACTCCAAATACCACTCCAGAATCTGGTTAGGCCAACACAAGACCACACAGTGTGCAGCAGCGTACCCTTCTCAACGCCACAGCGCAGGCACTCCGGAGACACAATCAGGCCCGCCTTCCACAACCGTTCCCGGGTGTAATAGGCCCCGTGTAAATATTTGAATTGGATTAGCCTGAGTAGTACCGCTATGGCAGTCCCTCTTGGGGACTCCAGTGCCTCCCTCCAATCATCGTCATCTAGGGGTCCAACATCTTTCTCCCAGGCATCTTTGAGGGGAAGTAGGGAGGTGGAACAGTGAGTGACTAGTGTTTGATAGATTCGGGACACTTTTTTATCCCCGAGGTCTCCCATGAAAACTTTCGCCTCTATTGGGATGAATTCAGGTAGCAACTCCAAGTCAGCGATGCTAGGTGCTAGCGCATGACGAAACTGCAGGTACCGAAAGAATTGGGTCTTGGGCATATGGAATTCGGTGCTGAGCTCCTGGAATGATTTGAGGGTGACCCCGGTCAGAACGTGTCCTAGGGACGAGATCCCGATGGCGTCCCATCCACCAAACCCCGTCAACGAGGCCAGCTCGGGGAGCCGCCCGTTCTTCCACAACGGAGTCCCTGCTGTTAATCTACCCCACCAGCCCATGCGACGCAACGCTTGTCGCCATATAACAAAGACCACTCGCGTGGCACATGGCAACTTCCTCCGCAGCCTGGCCGAGTACAGGATCATGTATAGCGTGTTGTCTCCCATCAGCGAGCGCTCCAGGGCATATGCTGGGTCTCCTCTGTCCCCATACCACCATTCGTTAAGTACTAGCAAGTGGGAGGCCTGATAATAGGACAATAGGTCCGACGTGGCCAGGCCACCACAATACGTGGACAGGAAGCATGTCCGCAGCGCCACCCTGGCAGCACCTCCGGCCCACAGGAAACGGCCCAGAACAGAGTTAACCTGCCGAAACCACTGGGGAGCGATTAGGTGTGGGTAGTTCTGCAGCTGATATAAGAGGCGCGGGAGTGCGACCATTTTGAAGATCGCAGACCTACCGAATATAGTAAGAGGCATCCGGGACCACGTTTTGACATCCGTCTGGACCCTCTCCCACACTGGCACCACGTTACGTTCCCATGCAATATCTGCGGATTCGGAGAGGAACACTCCCAGGTACTTCAATCCCCCGGCCGCTACCTGCAACGCTGATGCCCAAGGGTCTGCCTCTACCCCACCAGCCAACACCCATAGGGTGGACTTACGCGGGTTTAGACAAAGGCCCAATACCTCACCGAAAATACACATAATTTCCAAGACTCGGGGGCCTGATCTGTGTAAATCTGTAAGGAAGAAGAGGACATCGTCTGCGTATAGTGCAATTCTATCGGTGAGTTTCCCGCCCCACTCAAAGCCCCGCATATGCGCATCGATGCGTACCCAAGAGGCCAGGGGCTCCATAGCCAGTGCAAATAAATACGGGGAGAGCGGGCACCCCTGTCGGGTCCCCCGGCCGATTGGAAACCTCTCGGAGACCGCCCCGGAAACACGCACAGATGCCGTGACATCAGTGTAGAGCAGTTTGATGTAGGAGATAAACACCGGGCCCAGATTGAGGCAGGGCAGGAGCGCAAACAGGTATGCCCAACTGACCGAATCAAAGGCTCTATCTATATCTGCCAGTAGTAGAGCCGCCCGCTCCCCCGTGGCACCCATAGCATCGACCGCCGCCTGTGCCCGTCTGATATTGTGCCGCGTTGCCCTATGTGGCATGAAACCGGCCTGGTCCGGCTGGACCAGATCAGTCATATACGGGAGAAGGCGGTTCGCCAATGCCTTAGCCAGCAGTTTAGCCTCGATATTGAGCAGGGATATTGGGCGATAGGAGTCCTGTCTGTCTGGGGGTCTGCCCGGCTTTTGGAAGACCACAACTTCAGCATGTCGCCAGTCAGCTGGCAGTCTACCCTGTGTTCGTGCCGCCTCCAGTGCACTCCGGTAATGGGACCCCAATTGGAGTTGGAATTTCTTATAGAATTCACTCGGGAAGCCACGTGGCCCAGGTGCCTTCCCTGTGTTGAGCTGTCCCAACGCGTCTCCTAGTTCCTCCGCCGTTAGGGGAAGGTCTAGCGCTGTTCTGGTCTCATCGGAGACCGCCCTCGGAGGCAAGTCTTCTATAAATTTAGCGATCGCTTCCGCCGATAGACAATCCCGCGGAGCATATTGCTCCATATAATAGCGGGCAAAACTCGCTGCTAGTTCAGCTGGGTCCGTGATCGCCACGCCGTCCCCATCAGTGAGACCCGGCAGCGCAAGTGGTTGGAGGGTATGTTGACATAGCCTATGAAGCATGGTACAGGACTTATCTCCCCACTGATAGACTCTACTCCGCGTGGCCAGCCACGCCTGTCTAGCCTCATCAAGTAATACAGACGCATAGGACTGCTGTGCCTGCAGGAGCAACCTCACCGCCACCTCATCTCCCCCTCCCTGGCATCGCTGTTCTAGAGTTTCCACCTGCGTGGCCGCCTCAGATATGGCCTCCCGACGTCGTCGACGGGCCGCCGCACACCATGCAATGTCTATCCCTCTTATGGTGGGCTTCATGGCTTCCCAGACCACGACTGCATCAATGTCTTCCACTAGGTTTTCCTGCCAGTAATGTGCAATCGCACCCCGCAGATGCTGGATGTAGTCGGCCTGCTGAAGGTGCACGAGGACATCCTCCACCGGAACGGCTGTCGTTTCTTATGCAGCTCCACCCTGACGGCCACCGGGGAGTGGTCAGACAACCCTCTAGGCAAGATCCCCGCCTCCCGCACTCTATTCAGGAACGCACTGGGCACAAACACATAGTCCAGTCGCGAGAAGGAACCATGCACCGCCGAAACATACGTGTACTCGCGTACTTTGGGATGCATATGTCGCCACACATCCACCCAGCCCATTCCCTCCACCATCGCATTCAGCCGGGTAGGGACAGCAGTTGTCCGACGGTCCATACACACATCCATTACCTCATTCCAATCGCCTCCCAGCACAGCCAAGGACTCCGGGATATCCGCCCACACCGCAAACAGCCTCTCAGACAAGGACCACTGCAAAGGAGGAGGGGCATAGATACTCCCAAAAACCACTGGTTCAGTACCCACCATCCCCTTGATAAAAATGTATCGACCCTGTGGGTCAGTCCACTGTCTCTCATGGATGTAGGCCAACCTGCGATGTACCAAAATAGCAACCCCTCTGGACCCCCTAGAAAACCCGGCATGATAGACTTGTTGGTAGCCAAATCTCTGCAGGCTAAGCACTTTCGTTCCCAGCATGTGTGTTTCTTGTAACAATAATACATCCGCAGCCTCCCTCTTCTCCCATCGCAAAATTGCCCCCGTTTGATCTTGTCAAGCATCCCCCTGACATTCCAAGTTACTACACGCATGGACTCTCTGAGGAGCCCTGGAAGCGGCGCATCAGCCATAGTCGAATGGAACGATCCAAGCAGGCCCCCTGCGCCACACCCAAGCACACAGCACAGTCATCAGCAAAGCATTAGAACTCACGTGCAATCCCCCCCATCCACCCCTGATCCCCCCAACAACAACCCCCACCCACCTTGTCCCCAACCAACCCCTCCATTCCCACCCCCCCTTTGCCCCGTGCCCTCCACCCCTATACCTCATAGAACTCTGAAGTATCTGTCGCGGCATGGGCAACCTCGGGCCCAAAACAGAGCACCCAAGGCCAACCATACCAATGGATCCCAACTACCCCTGTAAACAATAGAAACACCCCCAGTCAACTCCCACTCTAGTAGGAGGCAAGTAGCCCCTGTAAAGTAGCACCCCGAACCCCACCCCGCAACCTTGCACATATTCAAGAAACCATTTAGAAATAGCAATATAGGCAGTGTTCATCCATCTAAGTGATGGGACCTGGCTACGCGACTCCCCTCAGCTGGAGCCCGTGGTATCAACGGATAGACAGAGTTCTCCTTGGTCCCTCTTTGGTCCTTTCCAGAGTGATCGGAGTCTATAGATGCACCATCTTGTGTCCCACTGAGGGAAGCGGAGCGCTTCCGCGATCTAGACCTCCTGTTCCTTTTGCCCCGGGCATGCTGGTCCCCCCGGTCCTGCGACGATCCCCTCGAGTGGCCTGGGTTCAGCCCTGGCTGGGCATGCGGCCTGACCCTCACTGTCTCATCTGTCCATTTAAAGACGTCTTCCGGGGTGTCGAAGAAATGTGTCCGCGACTGGAAGACCACCCGTTGGCGGGCTGGAAAGAGCAAGGAGTACTGAATCTTCAGACCTCGGAGTTTCGCCTTGGCGGCAATAAAGGAATGCCGCTGTTGCTGCACGAGTCTGGTGTAGTCAGGAAAGATCATGATCTTCTGATTCTCAAATAAAATGGAGTCCTTGGCCCGTGCTTCTCTTAAGATAGTATCTCTATCATGGAAATTCAGGAGTTTAGCAATCACCGGTCTGGGCCGCTCTCCCTCCGGTGGCCTCTGTGTCAGGGCCCGATGGGCACGCTCAATTACAAAGCATTTGGATAGAACCCCCGTGGGTAGCCAGCTCTCCAACCACTGGGATAAGAAACGTTCCATGTTGCCTTTCTCGCATCTCTCCGGAAAACCCACGAAGCAAAGGTTGTTCCTGCGTGCGCGCCTCTCGGCATCCTCCACGCAGAGCGCAAGGCCCCTTTGAATATTTTCCATCGCCACCATTTTCTGTTTCAGGGTCCCAACGTCGTCCTCCACCACTGAAATTCTGGACTCCGTCTCTGTGATGCGTGCCACTGCATTCCGCAGGTCCTGACGCAGCAGGGTGACGTCTGCACCAACTGCCCCAATCTTGGCGTCCAGCATATCCCTGGACTGGGTGATCGCCGCCATGAGCGCTGCGTTGTCCGGCCCTGCTCCATGGCCTCCCCCAGACGCTCCGGGCCCCCCACTTGGCCCCGTGAATTTATCGATGGGCCCCTGCTTGGAGGGACCGCCACCCCCTCTGGTCATGGCTGCGGTCCACCCCGGTGCTGCTGTTTTCTGAGCGTTGGCAGAGTGTTCCAGCGCAGATACCCCGCACCTCCAGTAGTGTCCAATGTATTCTAACCAATTGTCTTTTCTGCCCCTGGGCCCAAATGTCCCCCATGCTGCTATCGTCGGTTACTGGGTGGCTCCCTGGTTGTTATCAGGGCACTTCCCTCTGGCCCGTCCCGGTTTGTCTGCCGCGGGGCCCCTGGCCTGCCCCCCACCTCACTGACGGCCTCGTGGTTCCGCTTTCTCGCAGCCAGACAGCCCCCGGCCTCTCTGCGCTATCGCGCCGGGTGCTGCGGGGCACTGCTCACTCCAGCAACTGTCCTCCCTCGCTCATCGGATAATCACACCAATATGGGGGGGGCCCGGGGGAGTCACTCACTGTTCTTCGTCCGTCGCCTCGGAGTCCGCCACAGGGCCGCGCCGGGCACAGGCTCGAATCTCGCCGGCCACTCACCAGTCTGCGGCCCAAGGGTGCACAGCAGCGTTATGTCCAGCCATCCGGATGAGGCCACACACCAGGGGCCACAGCTCCTCAAGTCCCACTGCGTCTCTGTTCCATCCGATATGGGAAGCCAGCACCATCGGGCGGGAACCACCAAACTCGAGGCCCCGGCTTCACTGAATCAAGGTAGGCCGCCGCTCCCCTCGGGCGTCCCCTGAGCACTGGTCCTCTCAGCTGCCACAGCAGAGATGGCCGAGGACTCGTTCGTCGCTCCGCTGTCCCCAATAAGCTCCAGGTCCAGGTAGAAAGACTGTGCAGCCGGCCCTCGCGCGAGCCCTCCGGCCCGGATGCGCCAAAATCGAGGCCCCGGCTTTACCGTCCGGGACTAGGCTGCAGGCCGCTGCTGGCGATTCAACTGCACTGGACGGTCCAGGAGCGCCGCTCTCCGCACCGGAGGACTCCTGTCACCTTCTGCCACAATTGCCCCACAAGCAGTCCGTAGTGCGGGTCCAGGGGCCAGGATAAGGAGTCGGATAAGTATCGGGCTGGCGGGAGCTCTAGGAAGCTGCGTCCGCCATCGTCTCCCGCTAAGCCACGCCCCCCGTCTTTGTTTTTAACCGGTGCAGATGCCGGATTGATGCCAGGATTTTGGGGGAATGTCGGGTGTTCACCGGCGCTCTCTCAGGCTGTGGCCATCTTTTGCTGCCCATGGTGGGCTAGCCAAGCCCTGCTAGTAATATATTTTTGATGGTGTGCTCTAAAATGTACCACCAGTTACATACCACAACCTTACCACTCTTGTGCATGGCTCCGCAAATCGCTGCTTTGTGTTACTCAGCCCCAGGGAGGTGTTCCATGGGTGGAGCGTGGCTGTTTATCCACGCATCAACCCATGAATTTTGGTGCATTCCCAGATTTTTTAAAGAAATGAGAGGGACCCCTTTAAACCAAATGAATGGGGTACTAAACAACTGTATCAAAAATGAAGTTTCCTTTGGAATGTACTTAAGGACTAATGATGTTCACTATGTGTACAATGTACTCCTAAATCTCCCTCGTTCAAGTTCACAACACTTGTGTAAGGGAAATATAACCATATACCCAAAGCTAACACTCTAAACAATAGTTTTCTTTAAAAAATATACAAATTTGTTTATTGGTCAGACATATCAAAAAATGCACAGATCTAATAATGCATAGACAATCAATTATACTGTTTCAGCAATTTGTACCGGAAATTGATTCAAAAGATTATACAAATAATGAACACATCAAGTTAATACAAAATCACATTAAAAACATATTACAAATTAAAAAGAGAGTACATGCAACAGACAGAGAATATGTCAAAAAGTGGCCCACATCCGTGATCTCTTAATATTTTAGGGCTGAGACACGGTACTGTAGTGTTGATAAGTACTCAGTGGTCCCAGTCTCTTCACGGTTGTATTCTTATTAAAGAGCATCGATGCGTTTAGTTGGAAACCTTATATTACCATCTTTATCAAGACTGAAATTGTAACTCTCAAAGAAAAACTGGTTTTAACTGGAACCATTAAAAGCACCTCATACTGATTGTAGGAGGGTGCAAGGACATCTAGGACGACAAATTGAAATAGAAGTAGTTCTTCCTCTAAGGAACTGCCATAATTAGGGTTTCTTGGTGTGCAGAAGCCTCATGTTCTCATTCCGGTATCGTCCGTGCGCACGAACGATATCGGAATGAGAACGTGAGGCTTCCTCACGCCAAGAAACCCTAATTATAAAAGGGACTTTTGAGGTTGCAACAGGAAACTAATGTAGTGTAGTTCCTATAGTCCCAATAGGCTCTGCGCATTGGAATAATATCTTCAGTAGTGTAGACGTAGGACTGAGGTTAACTAGGTCTCTACTGACTATATTAGACTTAAGTTTTTTGCCAGCTAGCTCAGAGTTCATTAGAAACTTTATCGAATAGGCGAGGAGGAGTTTTAATCTCCCTGGATAGACAAGAAGGGATTTAGTTTCTGACAACCATAAAACATGACAACTTTGCTCTCCCTGAATAAGAGTATATCTCTAGAGTCGTGTGAAAACAAAAGACAGCTATTTCACTCAGTCAAAGGTGCGTACTTAGTTTCACCAGATTGCAGAGAAAAAGAGAGACGGGCGTTTTCAATAAAAGGTGTTATTTATTGAGCAGTCTCTTTCCTCGTACAAGAGAAATGAATTGCTACAATTGCAATACTTATAGTTAAGTAAAGTGCATACAGTAAAAGCAGGATTATGAAATAATACTGTAAAAGCATTGATATGGTTTCTTAGCCATATGATACTTTAAAATGGATAAAATAGATACATACATATATACATTGACTAATCGTACTCAACTGGTGCTTCTAACTATGCCTACTCCGGTGTACCTGACCTAAGCCTAATACGTGGGAAGGAGTAAGTAAGTAGCAGTTTAAGTTAAGTTTGTTTTGCCAAGAATCTGACTCAAGAATTCTCTGTAAGGGTTTAGTCAGTTCAGTACCTGGGTATTAGAAGGCAGGAGGGCTGGTATCTCTCTCTCAGGACTCGGTATCCCAGTCACACGCAAGGGTAAGCTGGAAACGCCGGAGGCTGGATTTCTCGGCAAGAGAAAAGACAGCGTCTTTCTCAGCGCGTCAAAAGGGAGGGGCAGCGTCCGTGGGCTCTCGCATCAGCTGGGCTCTTCGGAAGTAGATAGCTGCTCTGCTCCAGGATTACCACCGTGTGTTTGCTTAAGGCAACGTTGGTATATTTATACCTGAAAGGTGCCGGGTTTGACGTAAGGCTGGACATAAGACGTCAATAAAGATGTCACTCAGAACTGGTCGTTCTTACAGTGCTTTACAGGAGTTCTCGGACGAAATCAAAACAAAGCAGCGGGGATTTCCCAGGTTGCTGGAGGCTTGGATTTGTTTAAGAACTCGGTGTGCTTTCTAGGGGGCTGGAGGAGTAGGCTTGCTTAATGTGACAGCATGCGCTATGACTGAATTATGAAAAGGGTTTCTATGCCGTTGTAGGGATATTATTGATTTATAACCACACAAGGGCAAAGAATAGGAATATCGATTCAGGTACCTAGATAAACACACTACACCCACTCCACGAATTCATGCCCATAATTACTAAACTAAGCAATAGTAAACATATCTAACGGTGCATGTGTATACCGATCCACCCCAAAATACATTTTTTGCATCTGAAATGGCATATGCGAAATACACGAAAAATGAGTATAGGTACAGTATTTTAAGCAGAGTAATCATTCATAAAATAGGATGCATAAATATCAGCGGAATGATTTTGCGAAAATTACACATGAAATGGCTCTTAATACAGAAAAAAAAGTGCGAGACCATTCCATCACATATAAATACAGTTATTTGTAAATATGCTAGAGGCTGAGGTAATATATTGTTTCTAGAGTTCCTAAAAATAGAAGCTCTGTTCTCTAAAAATAGTTCTACTTTAAGCAGAGGATGAGTGCCAAAAAAAGGTAAATATTTTGGAATCAGGGAAAAAATAATTTCGTTTTTCAAGGGAAGAAGTCAAAACAGTTCCAAATATTTCCAGAAGCTTTTGTTTTTCAAAGCTGAAGGCCAAATTCAGAGTTCAGGGAACGCTGAGTGCTTGTTTGCTTAAAAGTTATTCTTTCTGTTCAGGGGAGAACATCATTTCAGACAGACTTTCAAAAAAGCAGTTTACCGCTTCAGGTGAAAGTTCGACCAAGTTGGAAAATGCCGCAACTGTGCAGTCGTGAGAATGATTGCTATCATCGATGTATTGATCATCATTGCTCACAGAAGGTCGTACCTGGTTGATGCTGCTCTCATCTTGCACTTCACTACCCTTTAATGGCAGTGGTGAAGTTTCCACGAATGCCGTCATCAGGATGGGTAACCGCTGGGGACAACACGATGCATGAGCCGTTACAGGACTTAGCAAAGTATCTGTATCCATTGGTACTTCTGATTGTAGTGTGAGACAGACGTCTAACACGCATTCTTCTCCGCACAGCATACATCTTAACACAGGTAAGATACAATTCTGCCAGATTGGTCTGAATGAAAGAAACCAGGTCAGATTCAGATCTCTTAGCCGGGCTAATCCAAGGACTTTAGTTATGCGGTCCCGATAGCGTATAGCTAGGATCGTTTCTTCCATTGTTGCTGGAGTCTTGTCTGTGACATGGCTTGCCATAACGAAGCAGGAGTATCAAAAATACAATGCCTGCTACCAGTCCCAACAGGAGTGGAAGGCCGCCAAAGATCGAATGGACAAAATTAGGAAAGATGCACAGGACTGCTTTAAAAGGTGACAACAGTCACAAAATTGTCTTAAATACACTCTGGATACCATTCGTATCTGAAATGTTTAAGATTTGGTTTAGCATTTCTGCAAAGTGTAAGGGGCAATTTGTTGATAAAAGGTTATGTATCTCTGCCGTTGTCCTTGCAACTTGGAGATCATAAGTTTCTTTCGATGACGTCAAGGGCACAGGCGTCTGTAGAAGAACAGACTTCATTCTGCTTAAAGTATCAATTCGAATAGAAGAGATTTTCAAACTGGGCCAAATTTTTCCCTCCCTGTCTGGAGTGTCGTTCGGATACAATACTTGCATACAACAAGTGACCATGGAAGAAACGCATACTAGATATGCTTTTCCTGGCATCAAGCCACAACATCTGTGGTCCACTATTAGAATGTAGCTCCCGTTCGAAAGCCGTCTAAAGAATGGCTCTATTCGAGTTGCAGGTGTGCCAAGCTGGTGACATGAAAGGTTATTTGAAGTCCCCTCACAGGCCCCATGTAGATTTATACCCTGACACAGAAGTATACCACTTAGTGATTTTTCACAATTATTACCACTTAGAAATACATTCTGTCCTTTTTCACTATAACATGTGTGTGTGTAAGGTAATTTCCATGTTGACTTAATGTATCCTTTACCCAACCTTTCATACTGGCCTGCCTGTATATTCTATTGGCAGTATCGACATTGGAAAGTTGTTATCGGAATAGTTATTATTCCGTGTATTATCCATTCAATGACAGGTCGTTCTGACATTGTCAATGGTAATCTCTCAAGTTTTTCAATGCTCAGAATTGTATATTCTGCTCCTTTTTGTGCCAAGCTGATTTGTGTATCAGTAAGGTTAAAGATAGAGAACAGTGACGTTGTGTTGATTAAACGCCAAGGCACGTAGCCTGAACGCAGATTTTGTACCGTCCAGCCAAGCTGTACAATAGAACGCATTGGGACTGACCATGTTGTAACATTAGTAAGTCCTGCTCTATTATATCGATTGCAGATGATACAATACTGTCCAGTGAATATATTCTGGAAGACAGAGTCATTAACCCATTGTCCACAACAGAAAGTGATTTTTCGAAATTAATACGGTCAATTTCTCGTATTTTCTCTGCTGTTTCAATTTGAGTTTCTTTCCAAGCTTCGTTATAAGCTGCATATATAGAGGCCGCTATGAAACGTTTTTGACGCTGTTTGCGTGGTACCATAATGAAATCACGCAAGTCAGCACCTTCTTTAAGTAAAGTTAAGTGTTGTTTAATTTCTGTCAGTGTGGATGTCTGTAGCCATTCGAGGCAGAGTTTTCCTACACTGTATGTTGTTACTATCCCTGGATGTTGTCTCTGGGAGTATCTAGGGTCTGGCCTGGTCAATTTGAACCCCAGTATTTTGTTCAGGAATCTATCTCGACAGTTATTTGTGTCTGTGGGCCAGATCAACCATTTCTTCCAATCAGGATGTGTTCTGTTTTGGTTTAAAATATGGGATACGTCTATCTCAACATCTGTAGTGCTATTACTGTTAGGTGTTGGCTTTGGAATAGATGGTTTGTTTAAGTCTTTAATTTTGGCTAGGCCAAGACAGGTTGTTTGTTGAATTGTGTCATTCAAAAATATAATTTGTTCTGGGATCATGCAGGCTCTGAATAATGATTCTATTCCCTGGACTTGCCAATCTTTGGTACCCCAGATGGTTTTCGTTTCAATGTTATTTTTCCAAAAATCAAAACCAAATGTATTCATTTTATCAAAAAATGTTTCTGAATAGATTAATTTTGTATTTGTCAGCATGGTTTTCATTCCTGTCTTATTTAACAGTTTGAAATAAAACGTTTCTGCTTCACTTGTGTTAAACCCTGAGAAGTATGGGAATTTCTCATAAAATATTTTTGTACTACCTTTTGGTGGAGTTGCACAATGTTCCCATTGATTATAATTTAAAACATTTCTAGGTTGAGCAGATTTATGCAAATAATGGTTAGCATAGTGATTGTAGCAGTACATCTGTTCATAATTTGATGAACCTTGTAAATAATCATGTTCTGTACATTTTGCTGACATAACTAAGTCTGACATCATATCATTAATACTTTCAAAGTCCCAATCATCAGAGAATGTGCTCGGTTTTACAAAGTCACTTAATGAAACCTTAAATTGATGAGGATACTTCAAGAGCTCGACCGGGCCATATATTTCGTAATCTGTTTTGTCCCATGCTACCCCACCGGGTATCGGATTGGCTGTGAAGTTTACTGAAGAAAGTTCTCTTTTCTCGATGTGTGAAGACTTGTGTGGCTTTAGGACCAGGTTGATATTCTGGCTTGCTGTGTCCATTGTAATATATTTTCCCTCAATGAAGTGTCCCAAGCATAGCACCATGATGAGCCAAAGCAGGAGGAAAAGTACACCTAGCACCACCCAAAATTCAATCCATGGGGAAATCAGATAGGTTTCTTGTAGTTGATGAAAGAGTTCTTTAGTCTTGTCTTTAAAAGTTTTTGTTGTTGTTGGCTGTTCCTCAGGTTCGCTCGGATCCTCAGAAAAGTCATCGAAATTGATGAAGTAGCCTGATGCAGTTCTGTCAATTGTTGGAATTGCTTCTGCATGTTTCTTTGTTTCATTAGCATAGTCTGTGGCTACATCGTTGTAGACAGGTGTTTCTTGACGAATTGTTGCAATTTGGGTTTTAAGAGGCATAAGTTCCATGGCTTTGTTGCATAGTCCTTGTTGATTCACTGTAGGTTTATCAAATGTGATTAGTCTCTCAGTTTGAACCTCTTGATTTGTAGCAAACTTTGGTGTTCTGCTATTTCTTGGGAGTCCACTTGGCCTACTACTTATTATTGGCCACATGATTGTGGTTTAACCAGGTCGATGGATACAACTCGGTTATCCTTTTTACCAGCAAGGGGCGGTAGTATAACTGATCTTGTTCCGTTGACAGCTAAGACAGGTACTGATTTTCTGTAAGAAGGCCCAAATTCCTTCTTCACCGCGATTTTCTCTCTGACCAGATCCCAAATCTTTGGAATCCAGACAGACCTTGCTGGGACAGGTGGTTTCTCTTCAGTGGCTGTTGGCTGTTGTTTCAACTTTATGTTGCTCAGGTCTTTTCTTGTTTCATTTAAGTCCTGTAAGATAGCCAAACGATCTTTGATATCAAAGCATTTTCCTTCTACCACTGAAGTCTGACTATCGAGGTCCTGGATATGCATTCTAGTCCCGAACAATAGTTCGTACGGACTGAAACCTTTTAGAGAATTTCTTGGCAGATTGTTAAGACTACGTTGGACACTTATTAAATGTTTGACCCACCCAACCCCCGAACCTAATACCTTTGCCGTTATAGATTGCTTTATGTCTCGGTTTTTTCTTTCCACAATCCCGTTTCCCTCAGGATGGAAGGGACAAGAATACCGCAATGCAATGCCCATGCTGGTCATGGCCTCCTTATAAGCTCGAGAGCTAAAAGCAGGACCCTGGTCAGAGTGTAGCATGCCAATTGCGTATGTGCCAATAAAACTCGCAAATCTTTTATAAGCGTTCTGGCGTCAGCCGAGCGTAGGGGCCACATCCAAATGAATCTAGTGCAGGAGTCCACTGCGACCATGATGTATTTATAGTTGCCATCCCTTTGTAAGGGACCACAGTGGTCCAGGTAAACACACGCTAATGGTTTATCTGAGATCAGAAGGGGCGTCTGTGCTGGTCTTTTTACCGTCGAAACTTTCATTTTTTGGCATATTTCACAATCTAGAACATAGTTCCTAGTTTGTCTTCTCATTTGTGGCCACCAGTATCTCTGTTTTAATAATGATACTGTGGCCGAGACACCAGCGTGTGCAGAGGCGAGCCCTTCGTGTGCCGCTGTAATTAGTCCTAACCTATGTTCCATGTTTGGAATTGCCCTATCCCCCACTCCAGGGATTCGAGCAAATGTAACGTTATTTGCATCAGTTATGTATGAGTACTTTACTGGAAAGCCTTTCTGGGAGTGTTTTTATCGCATTATTTACTGTAGCGCTGACAGCTTGTAATATCTCGCTGTCTATTTTTGTTTTTGACCGGGTGATAGCAGCTACGGAAGCCGTTTGCACAGCTGCCTTCGCGGCCTCATCATCCAATGAATTCCCTGCAACGTGAACGCCATCACGTTGATGACTCAGTGTATGTATCACGTGAGTCTTTTGCAGTTCCTTTTGTAAAAGAACTACTTGTTCCCAAAGCGTTTTATGCTTGATTGTGCCACCCTTTGCATCTTTGAAACCATTTAGAACCCAATTCTGCAAGTATTCATTATAAGACTGAACGCAATAATATGAATCGCACACTATGAGTGTGGGGAATTCGTGATCAGTATTTTCAAGCGCCATCTTAAATGCTAGTAGTTCAGCTTGCTGAGCTGTACAATCTCCTAGAGATTGTGTTTTAGTGACCAGTGGTCTAAATTTTCCTTCGTGCCAACGACCTTTAACAATCGCGCACGCAGCACTGTAAGCTTGTTTACCCCCAACTGCGGGCTGTGCTGATCCGTCTGTATATATTATACAGCCGTAGTGTTCAAGAGGCAAGATTTCGGTCGGCAGAGGACATTCAAATTCATATTGGAGAAATTCTTGTGTTTTTAAATTAGGATCAAATTCGTAGACCACGTCTGTTGCAGCAAGAGAATTAACCCATTGTATCCATCTTGGATGTAGTGCTTTAGCATTTGGAATGCTTGCCTTTGTTACCGCTTCTAGAGCTGGTACTGGTGTAACGATGATTATTCGTTTACCTTGTGCTAGGGCTCGTTCTTTTGCCACCGCAGTCTGAACCGCGGTTAGAATTTTTTCAGTTGAGCTAAATTTCATTTCAGCTTTTGTGTACAAATGTGATTTGTATGCTATTGGTACCGTTTCCCCCTCATTAGAGGTTAGGTATGTGAATCCGCATCTTCCTGGGATGACTCGGATTACAAGGTTGCGTGTATTGTCGCGAGTTTGCAATTTTGTTTTAGCTAACATGTCTGTTTGCAATGATCTCAAAATTTCTGTGTGTTTTTGAGTCCAATTGATTGTTTTAAAATCTGGTTTTATTAGTTCATAGACAGGTTTAACCCTCTCTGCATAATTTAGAATGTAAGTTCTTCCGAAATTCAGGAAACCTAGAATTGATTGTAAGTTTTTCAGCGTTCTTGGTGCTTGGATTACAGCACATTTCTCTAAGAAATTGTCTGCCAGGCTTTTGCCTTCACTTGATAATTCATACCCTAAAAACAGGACAGTTAGATGGGCAATTCGTGACTTTTTAAAGTTGAATTTGTAACCCTCTGCTGCGAACCCAAGTGTTATGGTGTTCACTCTTTTCAAATGAGTATCCAAGTCATCATCTGTTAGATAGATGTCATCGACATAAGATAATGCCTCATCATCATACATTTGTAGTAACTCTGTTACTCTCGCTGAGAATAATCCTGGGCTGTTCTTGAACCCCTGTGGGAGTCGACAGAATTTTCTGCGAGCCCATTATTGAGAAAGCGGTCAAATACCTGCTTTCAGGTACTATGTTTTGACTAAAGAATCCATTAGAGATGTCTAATGTTTTGTATTTTTTGCGCACGATGTTATTCATTAGTGCTGCACTATGTGAGTTTTGTACTGCAAATGTCTTGCAACATGAATTAAGGTGTCTGTAGTCCAAAACTAGACGATATGAATCGTCTGGCTTGGAGACAGGAAACAAAGGATTGTTCATTTGTGAGGTGCAAGTTTCAATCACCCCCTGGTATTCAAGTTGATCTAAGATCTCCCTAACCTGTTTTTTAGCTTCTTGCTTAATTGGGTACTGCCTCTGTGCAGTTGGTTGACATTTTAACTGGATTTTGTGAGGAGGGGAGTCCTCATCCCATCCTACATGATTTTTATACAATGCAGGAGCTTGGGCTACTGCCTACTTTCTTGCAAGTGTATATTTTTTATGAATTGGAATGTGATTTGAGAAGGCAGGCATAATCATTTCTTTGCCATGAGGGCACTCCCTGACAAACTCCGGTGGCCAATCTTTTTCAGCTAAAAGGATCTCATAGCCTTTTGAGAGGTTATCCCAAAATAGACCCCTTATTTTCCTAGTCTTATCTCCCTCTATACGTAATGTTATTTCGTATATTTTATGAGGTTTGCTAACTCTGGTATCTGCAGTTTCCACCTGAATGTATTCATTCGTGTCCACTGTCTCCAGATGATTCATCAGGATCTTGCGAGCTATGCTCACTTCTGCTGCGCTGTCTAGCATTGTCTGAGCCCACTCTCCGTTTTTCAGCTGTGTCCTCAGGATCCTCGGCATGTTTGATTATTTTAATACTGGCTACCTTTTTTTTTGGAAATTGTAATTTTTTACTTTGATGAGCAGGTTCCTTGTCTTTGGACTTGACGTGCTCTTCCCTGTGTTCTGACCGTCCTCTTCTTTCCGATTTCTGCGAGGAAGTCTGAAAAGATCGAGAGGGACGTGTATCAATATCTTGATATCTATCAGGTTTCTTCAAATTATCCCTATTTCTAAGGTTGTATCTTTTCTCAGAGGGCTCCCTCTGGGGAGACTTGTGTCCTTGGTCCGGAGATCTTTCTCTCCGCCGAGGAGACTTTCCTATGGACTGGAATCTTTTTTCTTTGGGAGTGGATTGTTTATTTCCATCCCAGCTCTTTTTTGGAGTGTTTAAATTATTTTTAATAAATATTTTTTCAGGATTTTCAGTTAGTTGGGGTTTTACTGGTTTCCCACCCAAACTATCTCTTCCTAGTTCTTCATAGGATTTTTCTATGATTCTGGCAAGTTCAAATGGCTGTTCTGCTATATCTGTTTCTTTCAATTTCTGGAGGAAAGTTATATCCTCCCTTGCCAATTGAACCAACTCTCTATATGCCTTTGTTAATTCTTTTATTTTAACTAAGAGTTCTTCGCTAGACATTTTATCAATGTCAGGTTGGGGTGTGTACCTGGCTAGAACCGGCCACCTTGCTCCTGGTCTACCTAGTGGACCGAGCCTGGTGATGTGATTATTATGTTTTAGGGCGCCTTTAAACCAGAGCAGGTGCTCTTGGTATTTTAATGGGATTTCCACCTCCTCGAAAGGGGTGTACTCATCCGGAGGTTCCTCTATTTTGTAATAGTGGAACTCATGTGTGACAGTGTTTGCTGCTGGAAAGTTTATCCATGAATAGAATACCTCTGTCTGCCGATATTCATGTGCCTCAATTACGAATATGACTGTACCACCTCTCGATGTTAGTCCATTTTCTATAAGTTTAATAGTTATAGTTTTTCTTATGTTGACCGGGATGAGTATTGCATCCGGGTCGGTCTGCAGGAGACTATTGTCATCCTCTAGGAGACGAGCTGCTATTCTAGCTGTCTCCCTCTCTTCTTCAGTTTTTGACATTTTTACTGACAGAAAGGTTTTTGTTGCAGATCAAGTTTCAAGGAAACAAAGATTAGGTGCACAATATTTTGGAACACTGTATCCTTCAACGTTGAATAAACCAAAAACTATACATAGAAATCTCTTCCTACTAAGTTCTGGCGGATTTTAACCTTTGACCCACTCCAGACGTCTTTGGAGTATTTACGGGAAAAAGGGTCTGTGTGAAAAAGCACGACTTAGTTACTCTAACGTCTTGCGTTAGATTTATCGCCTTACCAAACGTTGGGCGCCATGTAGTGTAGTTCCTATAGTCCCAATAGGCGCTGCACATTGGAATAATATCTTCAGTAGTGTAGACGTAGGACTGAGGTTAACTAGGTCTCTACTGACTATATTAGACTTAAGTTTTTTGCCAGCTAGCTCAGAGTTCACTAGAAACTTTCTCGAATAGGCGAGGAGGAGTTTTAATCTCCCTGGATAGACAAGAAGGGATTTAGTTTCTGACAACCATAAAACATGACAACTTTGCTCTCCCTGAATAAGAGTATATCTCTAGAGTCGTGTGAAAACAAAAGACAGCTATTTCACTCAGTCAAAGGTGCGTACTTAGTTTCACCAGATTGCAGAGAAAAAGAGAGACGGGCGTTTTCAATAAAAGGTGTTATTTATTGAGCAGTCTCTTTCCTCATACAAGAGAAATGAATTGCTACAATTGCAATACTTATAGTTAAGTAAAGTGCATACAGTAAAAGCATGATTATGAAATAATACTGTAAAAGCATTGATATGGTTTCTTAGCCATATGATACTTTAAAATGGATAAAATAGATACATACATATATACATTGACTAACTGGTGCTTCTAACTATGCCTACCCCGGTGTACCTGACCTAAGCCTAATACGTGGGAAGGAGTAGGTAAGTAGCAGTTTAAGTTAAGTTTGTTTTGCAAGAATCTGACTCAAGAATTCTCTGTAAGGGTTTAGTCAGTTCAGTACCTGGGTATTAGAAGGCAGGAGGGTTGGTATCTCTCTCTCAGGACTCGGTATCCCAGTCACCCGCAAGGGTAAGCTGGAAACGCCAGAGGCTGGATTTCTCAGCAAGAGAAAAGACAGCGTCTTTATCAGCGCGTCAAAAGGGAGGGGTAGCGTCCGTGGACTCTCGCATCAGCTGGGCTCTTCGGAAGTAGATAGCTGCTCTGCTCCAGGATTACCACCGTGTGTTTGCTTAAGGCAACGTTGGTATATTTATACCTGAAAGGTGCCGGGTTTGACGTAAGGCTGGACATAAGACGTCAATAAAGATGTCATTAAGAACTGGTCGTTCTTACAGTGCTTTACAGGAGTTCTCGGATTAAATCAAAACAAAGCAGCGGCGATTTCCCAGGTTGCTGGAGGCTTGGATTTGTTTAAGAACTCGGTGTGCTTTCTAGGGGGCTGGAGGAGTAGGCTTGCTTAATGTGACAGCATGCGCTATGACTGAATTATGAAAAGGGTTTCTATGCCGTTGTAGGGATATTATTGATTTATCACCACACAAGGGCAAAGAATAGGAATATCGATTCAGGTACCTAGATAAACACACTACACTAACAAGTTCAATTAAAGGGTGCAGCAGGAAACTAACAAGTCCAACCAAATTATGGCAGTTCCTTAGAGGAAGAACTCCAGTACAAATCTCCAAAAGGTTGAATCCATCCATTGAGTACATCATGGCCTGGGACATGCGCTGACACTGATATAACACAAACGTATCATCTCTCCGACTGACACTAGCAGCAGTTATTGATATTAACAAAGACTGCTCTGATTTTTGCATGCCCGTTGTGCTCTGACATAGGTAACCCAATAGACCACACCACACCCAAAAGCAAACTTGACCAGTTGTATCTAGTCAAACGTTTACACACACCCAGTATAATTAACAACCCATTTTAATTCTGGGGTTTGACAGTGCAGTAGTCTGACTAAATCTACTGAATACCACATAAATTGAGTGGGTTTGGGTCTGTACAATTCAATCATTGGCTTTCTTGGACAAACCAATTCATCAAACCAATCACATCCTGCCTCTGCCTAGAGGAGTACTGGTGTTTCACCTCAGGTTTTTGTCTTTTAAAGCTATCCTTCCAACTCAAATGAAGGGCTTGCATTTCAATGAACGAGAGGCTGTTTTATATCTGGGAAGTTTAAAAAATCATAAAATTTTGTCACATGCATTCTTTTTATTTCAAACATGCATTCAAAAGACAAAGCAGTCTTTTGTTGTTTCCTGCTTTACCCTCTTTCTCCAGGAACTCCAGCTGCCGAAGCTCCCGCCCCTTTATTGTTTCCTTGTTGTGCCCCTGTCTTCCAGCCCCTTTTCCCGGTCTCTCCCCATTGCCCTAATGCCCTTCCTCTTGCCCCTACCTCTTTCTCACTGACTCTCCCATCCCTTCGCTTTGCATACATAAAAGTAATAGCCCCTGCAGAGCCTTTGTGAGGCAGCTCACCGGGAGCAAAACACGGGGAACAACCTTTGCAACGAAGGTTTCACAACGTGGTACTGTTACCACGCAACTTTTACAACGCAAGTCGTTATGACGACTTGCACTGGGGGGCGCTCCAGGATAGTAAATAGTTTAATTTACTATCCAACTCCTTCCCTACTATCCACGGGGACTGGAGTTGGAATAGTAAATTAAAATATTTACTATCCAGCGCCCCCCAACGCAAGTCATCGTAACGACTTGCATTGTAAAAGTTGCGTAGTAACGGCACGCGTTATAAAAGTACGCGTTGTAACGTCGTACATCCGCAAAACACTGTAGTATCTAACTGTAAACTTCTGAAATTTCACTCTTTCCTCTCCACTTTTCTGTCTATTGCTTTCGTTCTGTTAACCTCCCCCTCATCCCCCTTTTCCCTCTCCTTTCAATCCTCCTTCCCTGCTTGCTCCCTTTTCGCTCTCCTCTCTCCCCTTTGCCATAGTGAAATTCCTCTCTCTTCACTCTCACCCAAACTTCCCCCATTTGTCTTATATTCAACATCCTCCCCTATTTCTGTCCCCAATCTTTATTTGCTCTGATTGGTATTAGCCTGCACCTTTCGAGGTGCATGATGTTATGAATAAATAGAAGAAAGGGAGGAAGAACAAAAAGCGAGAGGAGGGTGAGAATAAGGAGAGGGAGACAATGGAGGGGTATATAAAAGGGGAGGAGGAAGGAAGGCAATAAAGGAGACAGGAAGCAGAAAGGAAGAAGCATGGTAGGAGGAATCAGGAAGGGGGAGATGAAAGAAAGGGGAGAGAGTAAAGGAAGAAGGGAGAAAAAATGGATGAAGAAGAATAAAATGAAGAGGAAGGAAAGCATGGAGGAAGAGCACAAATAAAGTAAGCAGTAGTGGAGGAATGTGAGGAAGGAAGGAAAAGAGAATTGAGAGATGAAGGAAAGAATGTGGAAGGAAAGAAAGGCGCAGGAAGGGAAGGAAAGAGGGGTGAAGGAAAAGTAAGGAAGTAACGAAAAGTGGATGGGTGTAGGAAAGAGACAGGGCAGAATGAAGGAGGGAGGAAGCAAAACAGAGAGCAAAAGAGAGAGGAAGGAAAGGAGGCTGTACAAGGGGGAGGAAAACATGGAAGGAGGACATGGAAGGGGAGAGGGAAGAAAGAAATGATGAAAAGAAGAAAGGGAGACAACCAAAAAGGGTCAAGTAAAGGAGAGGAAGAAAGTGAATGAAGTTGGAAAAAGAAAGGGACAGAGGAAAGTAGGATGGAAGAAAGAAGGAAAGGGAAAGAGGAGAAGAGGGTAGGATGGATAAGGAAGGCATGGAAACGTAAGGGAAGTATAGAGGCAAGGAAATAAGAGGAATGAAGTGATGCTGGAAAGGAGGAATGGGTAGTTGATAAAAGCTCAGAAGCAATTTAAGGTGTAGAAGGAGCTTTAATGGTACAACCATCAACAGGAGATTACAGCAACTGACTTCAGGTGAAAACATAACATTCTGAAAATGATGTCAGGGACAGCAAAGCTGGTAAAGTTCTATTAAAGGGAAAGTAGCCACAACACATCCCCTTACCATAAAAGAAGGAAAGAAAAGTACATGAAAACATTTCATAAAATCAGGAATAGAAAATATGAATTTTTTTTTTTTTTAAGACATAACATAATCATTGAACTTCCTAGGAAGATGTATAGCCCTCCTAGGAACAACACCCTGAAAACAAGAAGGAGGAGTAGAAGCGGGATTGTAGGAGGAATTGGAACTGGCATTGGAATAATATTTGACTCCATCACATTTGGTTAATCTTGACATATTCCAAGTGCAACCATTATCCAAAGTGACAACATTCTTTTTGATAGAAACAATGGTGAAAGTCACATTTGGTTAATCTTGACATATTCCAAGTGCAACCATTATCCAAAGTGACAACATTCTTTTTGATAGAAACAATGGTGAAAGGACCGGTGAAATTTGAAACTCCTTTAAAACTACACCTGGGTTTTTTCACCAGGACATTGTCACCCACATTCCATTTCCTATGTTTGACAACTTTTTTTGCATCATAACGTTGTTTGTATTTCTGCTGATAATTTGTCAACATATCTCTCCTCCTCACTTCTCTCTCCACACTGTCATCATAACTTTTCTCAGGAAGCCAAACAGGATTGAGTTTAGAACAAGCCAATCTACCTCTCAAAGCCTCGAATGGAGATCTTTGCATGACAGCATTGGGAGTCGTGCGGTGAGCCCACCATGTCTCTCTCAAGACGCTGCTGAAAGAGACCTTGGATTCTAGAGCCCTCTGCGCACAACTTTTTACTACTCTATTCATCCTCTCTGTGAGACCATTCGCTTGCGGAGAATAAAGAGCTGTTTTCTGGTGGATAATCCCCAGATCTTTTAAGAAATCATCCATCTCTCTGGAGGTGAATTGCACACCATTGTCTGTGAGCAGGAACTTTGGAACACCTTCAGACACAAAAACTTCTTTCAAAAATTCAATCACCGTTTTAGAGTTAACAACGCTCATACATTTGGAAACAACCCATTTGGAAGTATAGTCAACTAGTAATACTACAAATCTTTCATGCGAGGGCATAAGTTCAAACGGACCAGCTATGTCCAGGCCCAATTTAGTCCACACAACAGTAGGAACTTCAACAGGAGACAACGGGGATTGGTTAGTGGTACGTGATTTATCATTGACAGCACACAAATGGCAATCTTTGACGACAGTCTCAACCATGTGATCCATACAGGGCCACCAATACCTCTCTCTAATACGGGCTTTGGTGAGGTTTCTGCCTAAGTGCCCTTCATGAGCTAGATTAACAACCCTTTCCCTCAAATCAGCCGGAGGTACAACCCTGTCACCTCTCATCAAGTTATCCTGAACGAAAGTTAAATCATCTTTTACTGTCCAAAAAGGCTTCAATAAGTTCTCAAGACTATCATAATGCGGCCATCCTCCCCTGATAACACCCTTAAGCAACTGGAAAGTAACATCATTAGTAACACACTGTGACCAAACCTCCTTGGAAATGCTGGGCTCCAAAACCCAATTTATACAAACACTTTCTGTGACCTCATCACTTTCAATGGGAAGACGAGAGAGACAATCAGCGGGTTTATTGTTTAACCCGGGAATGTACTGTACTTTAAAGTTGTATTCCTGCAACCCTTCACTCCATCTTTTTAATCTAGGTGTCATGTGATCACTTTGGTGACACGAAAAAATTTGAACCAGGGGACGATGATCTGATTTTACAACAAAGGGAATCCCCCACAGATAAAACTTAAAATGAAGTATTGACCAAAATACTGCTAATGCTTCCCTCTCAATACAGGAATAATTAACCTCAGCATCTTTTAAGGCCCTAGATGCAAAAGCAACAACAACCTCCTCGCCATTCACAACTTGTGAAAGTACAGCACCTAAACCCTTGAGGCTGGCATCAGTGGTGAGGATGGTTTTGAGTTTTGAGTCAAAATGGCCCAGGGTAGGCATTTTACCAATTTCCTTTTTTACCAAAACAAAGGCTTTTTCACAATCTTCAGACCATGAAAAATGAACGCCCTTTTTTAATAGCGCTCTAATGGGTTCAACCAGACTTGCAAAACTCTTGACAAACTTGGAATAAAATTCCGCCATGCCTAAAAATGACTTGACTTGATCTTTGTCTATAGGAGTAGGTGCCTTCATAATACTCTCAGCTAACTCTAATTTGGGCTGAATTCCACTGCCAGAAATAACATGTCCTAAATAAGTGACAGATTTTAAACCAATGCGACATTTCTCTTTCTTCACCGTAAGACCACTCTCGTCCAGTTTGTTCAGTACAGATCTCAGAACTTTGTCATGTTCACACTCATCTACCCCGTACATCAAAATGTCGTCTTGGAAGAACATGACATTTGAGAGACAGCCTAAAACTATCTTCATCACTCTTTGGAAACACGCAGCAGCCGAAGCTAAACCAAATGGCATGCGTAAAAATTGATAAGCACCCAAGGGTGTGACAAAAGATGTTAAATGTCTGCAATCTTTATGTAAAACAATTTGATGGTAAGCCGAAGATAGGTCGAGTACACTGAATATCCTTGCACCTTTCAAAATGCTGATGCTCTCCGCTATGTTGGGCAAAGGCTGTCGATCTACCCAGATCCATTCATTAAGACCGCGCAAGTCCACACACATCCTAATTGACTTCCCACCATCTTTGGGTGCTAGAACCACTGGACTTAACCATTCGGATGATTCAATCTCCTCAATCACTCCCAAGTTCAACAATCTTTCAATTTCAAGCTTAAGTGGTTCAAGCATCATATTGGGTACTTTTCTCACCTTGTGTACACATGGTTTGGCAGACTTCTTGAGAATGATTCTGTGCTCAAAACCCTTCAGACATCCCAGGGTGTCTGAGAACACTTTTGGATAGTCATCAAAATATTTCTCAGACCCAGACACAGTATCTATTTGGGAAGAAGGAGTAACAGGAGGAACAATAGGTAGAAAAGCAGCAAGAAAATCTTCTTTTAACATGACTTGGTTCTTTGGGTCATCAGCTCCTGGATCAAGGATGATCCCCAAATCATGTTGATGCCGCCACCCTAGAAGGTTGTCACCCCTGATGGCAATATAAACCTTGCCAGAAATACTTTTACCTTTGAAAGAAATGTTAGCTACTGTGTATCCCAGAATCTCTATTTTAGATTTGTTATAACTGAAAGGAGAAATATCAGAAGGTAACAATTGAACATTTCTTAAACCTACAACTTCATCCCAAATTTTGTTTCCGATTAAGGTAAAAGGGGATCCAGAGTCTGCCATAAGTTTGAAAACAAACTTATCAATTCCTATATCACAAAACGGCATGAAAATGCGTTCTGAATCAACCATTCCATTACTAATGTTAGAAACTACTACAGTACGTACAATGTCAGAAACAGGTTCATTGGTTTCCCTCTTTTTAGTAGACCTACATACACGTGCATAATGCCCTTTGATACCACAGTTGTTACAAATGCTGTCTTTAGCAAAGCATTGCGGAAAATTAGAAGTGTGTAAGAAACTCCCACATCTAAAGCATCGCATTTTTTGATTTATGACAGGACGCTGACGAGAATCTTTGGTAATGGAATCCTTGGGAAAAGAAGAGCGACTCTCAAAAGAACTCCTTTGAGAAACTGGGTTCTTTTGAGGAGGTTTACTTTTAGGTCCACCACTAACTTTAGCTACTTCTTCAAGATTTTCATTGGATTCCTCTTCCCCTAACATATGTACAGAGTCGGAAGTTTTCTTTTTATTATCACTAACTGTCTGACTCTCATCTTCTTTGTTCTTTCTTATTTCTTTTACCCATGTAGAGGTGTTTTCCATACCCTCTACAATATCTACTGCTTCTTTCAACGAAGGATTTTTGGATAATAATTTTTCTTGAACCCTAGAACTGTTCGTGCATCGAACAAGTTGATCTCTAACAAGAGATTCTGATAGATCACCAAAATCACACGTGCGTGAAAGAGTTTTTAAAGCAGCAACATAAGTTCCAACCCGTTCACGAGGTCCTTGAACACGAGTAAAAAACCTATGTCGTTCCAAAACAACATTTATCCTTGGGCCAAAATATTGTTCTAACATAGTCATAGACATCTCAAAAACATCCGTAGGTTCACCATCTGTTCCACTCATAGGTATAGTGTCCATACTATCATACGTGTGTCTACCCTCAACTCCCAAATTGTGCAACAAAATGGCTTGTTTTCTGAAAGCCGAAAACTTTTCCCCTCCAATGGCTACCAAGTAAGAGTCAAACAAATTTCTCCATCTCTTCCAAGGAAGAATAGGTTCACCTTCCTCTGAAAGAAATGGAGGTGGCTGCGACATGCTAGAAGTAGTAGCCATAATAAAATTTTTAGAACAAAATGCAGTAATATTTTATGCAATAACAGTGCAAATGTATGAAAGTTGAATGAATATAATATTAAGGAAAAGGATAAGCAGTCCAAACCAAAAAGAACAGCACAGTTGTATATATTTCTGTATTCAAAAGTTACTGTATTACTGTATTCAAGGTTGTTGTGATGTGAAGCGCTGCTGTGCGCATCAGCGTGGAAAAACGACGTTTGTTTTGTGTAAGGCTCTGCTGTGCGCATCAGCGTGGTAGTTAGAAATATAAAGATGAAAATGCGCAGCCGTGCGTATCGGCGTAATGAAACCTGTAGTTGAGATAAATAATGTGTACTGCCGTGCGCATCGGCGTGGTTGCTAGGGCAAGGAGTCTGTGGTTAAGGTAAATACTGTGCGCCGCCGTGCGCATCGGCGTGGTTGCTAGGGATTTTCAAAATGGCCGCCGCGTAATGACGTCACGCGTAGAACGTCAGACGTGAAGCGTCGGAAGTCAGAGCACCGGCCAGGCAGTGGAAGCGAGAAGATGGTGACTCGCGCTGTGATACACGCTTGGCAGATGATGGTGCTCGTGCAGTGGCAGGCGCTTGTCTCAGGCTGCCAAGGCGATGAAACAGAACGAGAAGGCGGCGGCACTCGCGCAGCTCAGGAACGCGGTGCAAATTCAAACAGTAACAAGGGACAACGGTGAGCTAAGGAAACAAGTCAAAAGTACCTGGTTTTCGAAATAAAGTATAGTCCTCGTTGAGATAATTCAATAATACAACCAGGCTTCTTCCAGTAGCGTAGTTTCCATAGATCCCATAGCAATCCAAGTAAAAACGATATCAGCAAACTGAAGTATGGTAATCCAAATAAAATGTAGTCCAATGAGAAGAAAGCAATAAAATAAGTTGGTAGAAAGGTGATCCAGAGGATAGGTATCAAATCCAATGTAGATGAGGGTTGTTCAATGAGTCCAATATAATCCAATGGAAGGGAAAACGAAAAATTTGGGAAAAATCCAAGTCCAAAGAAAGTTCCAAAATGTAGGGGAGTTGATGGTTGTAGGTGCTTGTCCCCAATCAAGCCTTGACCCTCGTCGCCAGTGATAAAAGCTCAGAAGCAATTTAAGGTGTAGAAGGAGCTTTAATGGTACAACCATCAACAGGAGATTACAGCAACTGACTTCAGGTGAAAACATAACATTCTGAAAATGATGTCAGGGACAGCAAAGCTGGTAAAGTTCTATTAAAGGGAAAGTAGCCACAACAGTAGTGCTATAGGATTGAAGGATGGAACGAAAGGGTTAATGAAGGAGGGAAGAAGAAAGCTAGAAAGGAAGAAATAAAAGGGTACATAGAGGGTAGATGGAAGGAAAACGAACATTGCAGACGAGAGGGAGGAAGTGAGGGAGAATGGAAAAAGAGAGCTGAAGGGGCAGAGAAAGACCAGGAAAAAGTGTAGGAGGCAAAACTAGCTAAGTAGGAAGCACGAAAGAACTGAAAGTAATAAGGGAGGGAATTTAGGAGTAAACTAGGAATGACAATCAGGAATAAAGAAGGACATGGCTGGGACAGAAAAATGGATTGAAGAAGCAAGGAAGAAAATAAAGGGGAGAGAAATAAGGGAGGGAAGCGTGGAAGGAAAGAATATGGAATAAAGGAAAGAAGGATAGAAGGTATCAAGGAAGGGATGGAGGAAGGGAAGGAAGGACGAAGGAATCAGATCAGTGAGGAAAAGAGTCCAATGTTTGGACCATCTTAGGATCAAAACACAGCCATTTTGTGCAATGCTTTCTTGGTCTCACCTCTTCCTTGTTGTAGGATGGATTCACCCAGTGACACCTATGGGTGTGAAATCAGAATTTCTGTATGCAAAACTAAAATCCTGATTCACTGTCCACTTACTCCTGTGTAAACAATTTGTTACTAAAGACTGGAGTAAAAGTGCCACCATATTACTGCCCTGCAAGTAATTCGCAATAAACAGCTATTGTTGGAAGACATATTTGCACGTACTGGATCCAAAACCCGCCCCGGTTAGTGTTTTCATTGAGGTGACACCACGAGGAAGAGCTCACTTCCCTTTGCCTTTCCCCTACCTCATTCATGTCTCCAGACACCATAGGGAAGTGATAGATCGGTGGATGAAAATCTGCCATCTTGCCAACATCATTGCCCCAGACCCGATGGAGTCATGGGAACAAGGGTCACACATTAGAGCGGACAAAGCTAGCTTTCCAATCAGATGCATGTCACTGCATACCCATGGCTGACAATGGCATTTTACTTTGAAGTGGTTATTTAGGTTTTTATAGCGGAATATAAGGTTACAATCCGCAGCCAGCAAAATGATGTAAATGTGAAAACATGTATAGGGCTTCTTGGCAGCTTTGCTTTCCAATGCGCTATGATTCCAGAACTGCCCCAAACCCCAGGCCAGCACACTGGACCCAATAAACCTCCTTATTTACCCATTGAGGACACTTTGCCAAATGGACTATCCACAAATGCACAGGGCCCCGCGAGGCTGATTAGTGTCTGCATGAAATGGATCTGACCTCTGCATTCTTGCTGTGTGTGTGTGAACATTACTGCTCATAGAATGTATGGGTTTTCTGACAGACCAAACCAATTAGCTTGATGTTAAACACTGTACTTTTCTAAACGCACTGTTTCCTATAATCATGCATTAAACCAGGCCACGAGGTCTTCTGGGAAATGTTTTGTTAGTTTGGTTTACCTTTGACGGCTGCCGAGCACCACAAAGTCAGTTGTCGGTCAATTTAAGTTATAACAAGATGTAATATTGTTTTTAAAAAGAATAACTTTAAGGGTGTATAATTGTGATATTGTAGTGGTTTGGGGATGCACACCACTGAGATTACCACTGGGTTATATTTCTCTCACATGGAAGAAGACAGTCCTGACTAGTGACCTGAAAGCAGAGATCAGAGGAAACAACTCACAAAGTTTCGAACTTTGCCTTGAATTATTTGTATAATTCTGTAGGAGACAAGTAGTTTCCTGGCTGTAGAACCCAAGGTGCCTTGAGACTCCCGCTCTTGCTGGGGGTGGGCTTAAGTCTGTAAACTATCAAAGGTACATCAGTGATTTGTTCCTTTTAATTCAGGTTTTGATAATGAAATTGCTCTCCCGTCCCTCGGGCTAGGGTGACCAACTGACATGGGTGCAAATTCAGGACGGTGAGTGTAAAAATTCAGGACAAAGGGTCAAAATTCAGGACAAAAATTCAGGACAGGAGGTCAAAATTCAGGACAAAAGGTAAGTTTTACAGACACATCAGTGGAGGTCGCGCAATAGAATATAATTAATCTCATCCATATCCAAACATATTCAATCATTTGCAAACCTATCCATCATGTATCCTTCTATCCATCATTTCACTCATCCATCCTTCCATCCACCTTTTCACTCATCCATCCATTCACTCATTTATCGCGCGCTATATAAATTGCTCATAACATAACATCCAGCCTTTTATCCTTTCACCCATCCAGCCATCCTTTCACTCACTCATCCACCCACCCAGTCACTCATCCTTCCACCCATTCATCCTTTCAGTCATCAATCCATCGTCCCTTTCTCTCTCCATCGACCCTTTCACTTAGCCATCCTTCCTTCCACCCATCCATCTACTCATCCACGCATGAATCCATCCATTGACCCTATCTGTCATCCATCCACCCTTTCACTCCTTCACTCATCTATCCATCCATTTGTCCATCTACCCTCCCTTTCACTCCCTCATCCATCCTTACATCCACCTGCTCACTCATCTGTCCAGCCATTCACCCTTGTACTTATCAATTTATCAATCCATCCATCATTTCACTCATCAATCCACCCATTAACTCACCCATCACCCACCCGTTCACTCATCCATCCATCCTTTCACTCATCCATCCACCCTTTTACCCATCAATCTACCCTTCCACCCATACATACATCTTTTTACTGTTTCTCTCATTGTCATTCCACTCATCCATACATCCTTTCTCTCATTATCCATCCATTCACCCTTTCATTCATCCATTCACCCTTTCACTAATCTATCCAGCCATCCACCCATCCCTTCATTTACTCACTCGCCCACCTTTTCATATTAATTATGAGCTGAGCCTTTGTCTGCAGAATTGCAGACAGAAGAGGCCCATCAAGAATGTAACCCATGTTGTAGTTCCTAAAGCAATGGGTGGGGGTAGGGTTCCCTATGCCCCTGCACATTGGAAATCTGAAAACATGAAATTCATGGGTCATGCATGATGCACAGTGCCAGGCCATGAGGTGATTGTGAGATGGTGTTGTTTCCAGGGCTTTAAGTGGGATGAAAATACCGGGGGGTTCCTCCAGAGGGAGTGTTCGATGTAATTAAGGGTGTGGCTTAAAACACGAAAGCTAAAAATCTGTGCTTAATATAGTGTGCTGCCTGACTGGTATTTTGCCTCTTCTGTCATTGTATCCAGATATATAACAAGTAATGTTAGACCTGCAACAAGCCAGAACTATTGGCTTTGTCAATGGTTGTTTGTTTGCATAAAATAAAAAAGTAGCAATCTGGCTTCCTTGAATATAATATTGAAAATGCATCAGTTCTAAAATGACGAGTCTGTGAAAGAACTCCAGCCCCTTCTTTTTAACTTCTTTCACCAGCTCCTTTTGTTGAGCTGAATTCTCATGTAGCAACATTGGCGTGTTTGCACATTTCTTCTGTCTGACAGAATGCCCTGCCCTAGACAGAGCCTGGGGGAACCACGGGGCATATTACCAACCAATAGAGATAATTTTTGTCTCTAACTTATTTAGAGACAAAAATTATCGCCGCAAATCGGCGATTTTTATCGCAGATAAACCTTGCTATTAGCAAGGTTTATCGCAAATGTGATAAAAAACGGCCGCAATGCATGAATATCGCTGAAAAGTCAGCGATATTCATGCATTACCGAGCTAATGCTCTTAGCCATGTTATCCACCTCCCATTGGATAACATGGCTAAGAACTGCTCAGGGCAGGTGTTAGCTTTTGGAGATATTCGCGCTTAGCGCGAATATCTCCAAAAGTTGGTAATAGGAGATAGCGATGTTAGCGACTGTTTCCAGTCGCTAACATCTTGGCACGCCCACTTTGCATGTCATTAGTGATAAATATCACTGACATGCAAAGCGGGGCCCAAGATGGTCGCTATCTCCTACTAGCTGTCGCTAACTGGTGTTAGCGACAGCTTGGTAATAGGGAGATAATTTTATCTCCGCTTTCTTGGCTTTTAAAGCCAAAAAAGCGGAGATAAAGCCCCTTGATAATATGCCCCCACATGCTTTACCAGCCTAGACTGGACCATTGTCATTCAGTATGTGACAATCAGCCAGCATACAGAATGACAATGGGCAGGTGGGGCTGCTTTTGTGCTCCGAGGATTTGCCAGAATAACACTGGGGTATATTATCAACAACTAGCGATAATTTTTGTCTCTAACTTGTTTAGAGACAAAAATTATCGCCGCACATCGGCGATTTTGATCGCAGATAAACCTTGCTATTAGCAAGGTTTATCGCAAATGCGATAAAAAACGCCCGCAATGCATGAATATCGCTGAAAAGTCAGCGATATTCATGCATTATCGAGCAAATGCTCTTAGCCATGTTATCCACCTCCCATTGGATAACATGGCTAAGAACTGCTCAGGGCAGGTGTTAGCTTTTGGAGATATTCGCCCTTAGCGCAAATATCTCCAAAAGTTGGTAATAGGAGATAGCGATGTTAGCGACTGTTTCCAGTCGCTAACATCTTGGCCCGCCCACTTTGCATATCATTAGTGATAAATATCACTGACATGCAAAGTGGGGCCCATGATGGTCGCTATCTCCTATTAGCTGTCGCTAACTGGTGTTAGCGACAGCTTGGTAATAGGGAGATAATTTTATCTCCGCTTTCTTGGCTTTTAAAGCCAAAAAAGCGGAGATAAAACCCCTTGATAATATACCCCACTATGTTTAAACCTGAATTAATGTTTTTATTTCATTGTGTGTGTTTTGCTTTTTTGCGTTCGAAACTGCATATTAAATAAAGTCCTTTTAACAAGAGTTTGTTCTTCTCAGCCACCTCTTTGACCCTGCCACCTCTCCAAATGACCCCAGCCCCCATAGCACTATTTGTATATTTTACACTTCAATGAAAACCGCCTGGAATTGTGCCAATAAAGAAGGCCACACTTCCAGGCCGTCTTCATTTACACATCTTTGCTAAGGCATTTGAAACCCTCCTGGGAATGCAGTCACAGACCCCCAGGGGGGCACGCCTCACTGTATGAAGACCTCTGGCAGGATGAAGCCCAGCAACTGCTGTATCGATACAGAGAGTCCCATTATCATTCTGTGTTTGATAATCAGGCAGACAACAGAATGATAATGGCTGATAGCAATCTGTGCCAAGAGGGGCTGTTGCAAGCCTATCAGTTCACAGCAGGGCGAGCTGCCCCCCTGCAGTGAGAGTTAGAGAACTCTCAGGCTGCTTGCAGGGGGGGGACAGCTTGCACCAACGCCAGAATTACGGACAAAAGGCGTCCGTGAAAGACTTCCTGACGGACAACGGACAAGAGGCCCAAATAACGGGCAGTCCGTGAAATTTACGGACGGTTGGTCACCCTACCTCGGGCCCACAAGTAAACCAACATGACATCAGTGAAGGAATGATTTAGGAGGTTGAGAAGTTCAGTCACATAAGGCAACCTATGAAGGTTGAAGTTAGAAGGGCAACAACAGAACCTAAGGCACTCCACAAAGAACTGACCATGCACCTCATGAAAAGGAGCCCTCTCACCCCCTCTGGAAACCTTGAGCCACCGATGAGCAACACGAGGCATGCATCTGGCTGGATAACCCTGGCACGGATCTCACTCTCTAAACTATGACTCCTCGATAAGCAATTGTGAACATGACTGAGAGGTCAGGGTGAATTAACATGGCACGGTCTGGCCAACCTCATCTTCTGTCAGGAGCAATTTGCTGTACCAAGGTTAGCCCAGTTTCCATTCTGCTGGCTTGTTCGAAACTATAGAATGTACAGGAAGTGCGACCAGCTTCCCTGAAATGCATCAGCCAGTCTCCCAGAAGAAAGGTAACCCTTACTCACAGAAACCTCTACTCCAAAATAACCATGGCTATGGTCAGTATCAAGGTTCAGTGTTCAACTGATGCTTAACTCTAGGGCTCCTCCTATTTCTGAGCACTTCCATTTTTGCCAGGAGAGGGAAATGAGGCAATTGGGTTACACGAGGAAGATGAGGTTAGAGCCTTCAGTTCTTAAGTTGAGAACATAACGCTGATTCACACAGCAGTTTTTCCACCTATGTGATACTTTGGTGCGCAAATGGCAGAATTGATGGATACAATTTCAATGTTATTATTCACAAAATGTCAATTTGTATTAATAAATGGACTTCCTCATATGTAAAATTACAGCACTATTGTGTGATTTTGAGTGTGACAAAGGCATTTCACATGCGCAGATTGTGAGCCTTCCAGGATGGGAACAACCTCAATAGTTGGTGCACACCCACAATATTTAAAAGCCTTTGTATGTTTCCCATTCATAAAACAGTTGGAGATGCATTATTGTTAAGGCCAAGAATAAATGTTTATAGGGTGTGAAAGGAGCAGGAACCCCCCCCCAAAACAAATTGGTGGGGTGTAAGAAGAGTGTCTCCAGCAGAGACAAATATTTTCACCATTTGATTTCTCTTTTGCCTGAGACCCTCTGTTCGATATTAGAATGAGTTCTATAGCATTAGAATGCTTACTTTTCACTCGGGGTTACGTAGTATGTGCACTATTGAATGATGGATGCACCTCACAGAGAAGAGTGGGTTCCAATAAAGCCAGACTTAATTTACTTCTCCTCCTTTTCCTGCACTCAGTAACTCCGTTTTGGTTCATCCACTTTCATTTCAATATCTCAGTTCCATATCTTACATGAGAAATACACCACTGGTCAATGCATGATGCCTTTTATATAAATTCTAGGTTAATAGCATCACTCTCCTAAAACCTCTACTGGAAGTACAGTTTATTTACTACTAACACACGAGCATGGCGACCCTCTTTTGTAGCAAACAAACAATGCAAGTGTGGGATACCCTGGTGAATGAGTACTCGCCAAAGACTGTGAATGACTGATTAAACACAACGTTTTTCAATATTCATGATTAAAGATGTGCACACTACATTTGGGAGTGGTCGCTGGTGAGGACTTAAGCCTGTAATGCAGATGCTCCAAGGACAGGACTGACTTCAACTACACCAGGAAATGCCATACTTTACATTTTTTGGTTTTCTTAAAAAAAAAAAATGGAGGGTTGCCATACTTTTGTGTTATTAGTTTCTATTTCTTTTAGAGGGTTAGGGGCGGGGGGGTGGGGGGGGTTGATCCTATTAACTCCCACTACTTGCCCTTGTTACTGTTATACACATTTTGGTTAGTGTCATACGAGCCTGTGGTTGCAGTTGAGGACCATAGCGCTCTTTTTTGTGGTCCAGCACTTAATTTTCCTTATCAGCCTTTGGTCCAGAGCAAGAGAGAGGAAAACACTAAAGGGGGAAAGACGGAGAAAGAGAAAGACAGAACAACAGTGAATTAAAGTGACAGGGAATACATGGTGGCGGAAGAAAGTGGCATGCGTTGGAATCAAGACTACACCCCCTTGGGATTCAGAAACTCCAACATTGGCCAGCGCCGGCTGCGGGCTTCAGGGATAAAATTTGGGCACCAACACTTATTATTTTACACAGTAGCCCACGTAAGGCTCAATTTAGAAATGACTGACTTACACTGAAAGATACGCTTTCACGCTTCTTCAAGCTAAGCCCCTCTCTCCGTGAGTGATATAAGGTAGTCAATCCCCACTACAATGGCATGATAATATTTTCTCTATGCTTCTATTCAAAATATTGCGAGCATGCTAACCCATTGCCTTGGTCCTAGTGGGCATTGCCTCGAAAAAAATGTAGAGAAGGACTGACATTCTGTAGTGCATTTTATTATATCACAATGTGTGTTCTGTAAAACATTGCATGAGAGACACACATAGAAAGTGAAATCAAAGCGGGACTCGACAGTCTAAAACTAGGTTCTACCATGCTTTTTCTTACAATAAATCGACCTCACGAAATCGAAAATATACTGTAAATGACTGAGGGGAGGGGACCATGAAACAGTGGAAGCAGGAGGGATGTATTATCGATAATTTTTTGATATCATTTTCATTGTTACCATTTGTTTTCTCAAATTAACATAATTAAGATTTAAAACATTGCGATGATGTTCAGTTTTGACTTTCAAAAGCACATTTTTCCAAGTACTTCGGCAAAATGCTAATGATTTTGGAGACCGTTTGGGATTGGCTCTGAAAGTTTAATTCCTCCTTCTTATTAAAAGGTCTTGCCCCTTGAAGACCTCTTTTCACCCCATAGTTTGAAGATTAGTGACTGAAAGTGTAAAATATAATCACTCTTTTGAATAATAACAGACTACTGTAACTAGGTATCACAAAAACACTGGCCTGTGATAAATATCAACAAAAATTAATTCTATAACAAAAATAAAAATAGAATAAGTCGCACATGCAACTGACCCTGAAATCACGTTTTAAAATAACATGAGCTGGGGTGTGGCTTTGGCGCCACCCAATATGGCCGCTTGATGTCGGAGCACCGCCGCACCGGGGACAAGTCGCAGCATTTTGGTGCATTTTCTGCACCTTTCAACATTTGAAAAATGGCTATTCCTGCAGCAGAACCTGGGGACATTATGAGGAACTGCTTGCTGTAAGGATGCTGCGCGTCTTTTCATTTTCAGCTCATCACGACCGCCTCCCTGAATGGCCGCCATTTTGTTTCTCAACACAAGTAAGTGCTTGTCATGCAGCACACTAGGAAACCTCATTTTGGCATCTTCTTTTTGTTTCCTGCAATGTTATGGAAACCCCTGCAGCTTCATTTTTCAATTTAATTTATGACTGGGTCCTGCGACTGCTTAATCATGTAATGCATGAAGTACGTGACAGGGAGGAACAGTTGGTACTTGTTTCCATCGACCTAGCCAAGGAATTTGATACGGTAGGCTGGGGATACCTTTTGGAGGTGCTACGGGCCATGGGTCTGGGACCCAGATTCTGTCGCTGGATTTACTTACTGTACACGGAGCCTCACATGAGGGTTAAGCTTGGGGGTGCGCGCTCAGAAGAGTGGCAGCTGGGTAGGGGCACTCCCTAGGGGTGTCCCCTTTCTCTCCTATTGTTCGCCCTAGCCGTAGAACCATTTGCGGTCCGGGTCAGAGTGGAAATGGATCAGTGGGGAATTAGAGTAGGTGACACATACCACGTTATATCCCTGTATGCTGATGCCTTTTTTTATTTGGCCTTCCCCCGGGATGCACTGCCTCCATTGCTGCGTCAATTGAATAGATTTGTAGAGGTATCTGGATTGAGGCTCAATCGTAATAAGTCACTGATCTTTCCATTGGCAGGACTAGCTTCAGTGCCCCAAGAGGATCTCCCGGACCTGGGACTGAAATGGGAGCGGGCAGGTTTCCGATACCTGGGGATACAAGTTGCGCTGACAGACACATGGGCGCTGGCCAGGAACATAGACCAGTTACTCATGTCCCTACAGCATTCGGTGACATGTTGGAACACCCTTCCACTGCCATTGATGGGCTGGCTGGCCATTACCAAGATGGTTTTGCTTTCCAGGACTCTAAATGTCCTCCAGAGTTTGCTATGCCCGTTACCGACGCACGTCTTCAAGACCCTGAATATGATTCCCACTCCCTGCTCTGGGCCGGAGGGAGAAGTCAGGTAGCCCCAAACACTGTCATATGCAGCTATGAAGAGGGTGGCTTGGAGGCTCCACGCTTTGACCTATATTATTATGTCGCTCCATTGCAACCTGCGGCCCACTGACTGACTGAGGCGGACAATTGGGAAAAACGCCTTCTGTCTGGCAGGGCGGATACCCTGACACTTCAGACGGCGCTAATGCTGGGCAGGGGAGCGGAGGCAACTCTCCCCTACATGGTGAGACACACGGCCGACATGTGGCAGCGGTTCGTTGAGAAGGTCTTAGGGAAAGCACCATTTTATAGGGGGCTACAGATCTTGATACTGGCCCCCTTTACAGACATGGGAATGCATATGTCGTTCCAAACCTGGAGGGAGGGTAGCTGTGAAGTTCTTGCTGACCTTTTCCCCAATTAGAGATTCATCACTTATGACCAGGCGGAGGAGAGCTTTGGCCTCAGGCAGGGGCAATTCTTACACTACAGAGGTATCCAGGAGGTGGTAAAAGCCACCTGGCCACAATATCGGTCATTCCACATCCGACACAAACATTAGATATCCTGCCTACGTTTGGTGCTGGTCGCAAACTGATCTCTCTCCTCTACAAAGCCATGAAACAGGACTTTATGCCCCCAGTACCACCATCCAGGGCTGCCTGGCAGAAGGATGTAGGCGCCCCGTTGGAAGAGAAACAGTGGGCATAAATAGACACCCTTCCACGCACTGTCTCCTGCAATGCCAGATATAAACTGACGAACTTCAGTTTCTTACATCGCACTTACTTAACCCTAGTAACATTAAAACGCATTTCACATGACAGGGATGATAGATGCCCAACGTGCGCCAGAGAAAAAGCAGACTTTCTGTACCTGGTGTAGGAGTGCTCAGTAGTCAGGCAGTTCTGGATGGGAGTGGTCAGTAAGATTAGTGAAGTCACCGTCCTTCAGTTGAGACCAGAGCCTTTGTGTTGCCTACTAGCATCCGTAAGGAAACCCAAAAAAAAGGAAAATGTCATATAAATTGCTACAATTAATGCTAGTGCTAGCTAGACGTAGGGTGGCCATTACATGGATGGGACAGAGAGGTCTGGAATTGCCGGTCTGGCCTAAGGATGTGCGAGAGTGGTCACTAGCAGAAAGAAACACATATGAAACTTACCAGTAGGGACAAGAAACTACAAGCAGACCTGATGGAATGGCGACAAATGTGTACTTCGGGACTGACGGAGGGAGAGACCTCCGTCCACAATACTCTAGGGAGCGGGGAAAGTGGGTCGGATGAGGCAGGCCAGCCTGATAATAATGGGGGGCGAGATAATTAACTCCAGCAGTGAACAGCCTGTGTGTGTTTGGTATATCCCATGCTTGTACCTCATTGTGTTATACTTACAGATGAATATGTACCACTATTGTAATGCTGTCACCTGTACCAAGTATCAACAACTCAATCGAAGGTATGCACCTATATGTTGTATTGTTGACGATATGTATTTGTTGTTACAAAATGAAAAATAAAGTAAAAACAAATAAATAAATGATGACTGGGTCCCTGCGCTTCGAGACTGAAGGTGTGCATCTTTTGGCTTTTTCTAAACCTGTTAAATTCTGAGGGGAATTCTGTTTAATCCAGGCAATTAGAATAAAAATACTTTCTCATTCAACTGTCGTCAACCTTTCATAAACATGGAATTTTCCTAATGTATGTGGAGGCTCAACTTTATTTTGGTCATGCCCTAGTAATTGTAACATACTGTCTGTCCTGGCAATGGAGTTTTATTATGTCTCAGGTTAGTGCTTTATACTAAGGCTTCTCTCTAAGAGATTTTAGCGACACGGAGGCTGTATATTACTTTGTGGCAGTACTTTCGAGGATCTAATTCTGTTACAAACTTGCGCCTGCCATTTCCATCCAGTTGTATGGTTTCCCTTTTATGGGTAAATTAAGAAAACCCCAATTTGTATTTATCACTAAAGGGCAGCCTTCGACGAGATCTGTTTCTCACTCATCAACAGTAATACGACCACCTGTTATTGAAGAAATAGCTGGTGTGGCCTCTACTCATACTTCGTCATCACAGTCTGTAGTAAATAAGACTTCTCCATCATCTTCAGCGTCAAAACGGTTGAAGCAAGATCCTCCTTCTTCTGATAAGCCGTTACCACCCATTTCCTTGGAGCTGCTGCTGGAGGAGGTTTGAGCTTTGCGTCTTTTTTTTAGAGGAAATGAACAGCAAAATGCAGCTTCTAGACAAAAAGTGGTCTTCAATGGAGAGTAGAGTATCTGTAATGGAGCAGCAACTTGTGGTTGTCCACGGCGAGACTCAGAGAATTAATTCTTTGGAAAGGGATGTACACAGGCTACAACAGCACACTGAAGATTTGGAAAACCGAAACAGGAGGAATAATCTACATATTTAAGGGCTGCCTGAAACTTTGGAAGGAGATGATCCTGTCTCCTTTTTTTTCCTTCTTCCTACCAATGATATTGTACATGCCCCCCTCAACCTCACTCAACATTCAGAGAGCCCACATGCTTGGCCCTTGCCCATAATTGTCTGCATCTCCGGTCAAGCCTAGAGGTGTCATCCTCCTCTTCTTGAAATTTACTGACTTGTTGTCGGTCAACTCTGCAGCTAGGGCAAAGCGTCAAGTGTCTTGGCTGGGTCAAAGAGTGTTCCTTTCTCAGGATGTCTCCAATGTCACCCCAGCTAGGAGAAAATAGTTTCTTAACCATTGTGCTCCTCTTTGTTCTCTTGGAGCCAGATATGGCCTCTTCCATCCTTACATTTTTAAGGTGACTTACTAAAATAATACTGTGTCATTTGAAGATCCTGTGGAACTGAAAACGTTTATACATTCTCACACTTTGAATATCATGAACACTGCTGGTCCTTCCAATGGTTGATCAGTTTATATTGGTTTGTAACTATGGTGTTCTCATTGTTATTGAATTAAAGCCCTATTTTGTGATTCTTAATTATATCTCATTTTGTCAGATGATCATTTTTTGAAGATTTTACCGTATTTAATATCTCTTATGTTGTTCTCTTTGGTATCCTTGCAGGTTCGTCCGATGTAGTTAACATGTTTGTTCTGTTTTCCTCATTATTCTCTTCTTTCGCCTCTGGTGTGGCTCAGACTCCCCCGTCTCGAGCATGTCATTGTCTCGTGTGTCGTCACCACCCCAGCGTTATTTTGTTCTTGTCCCCTACAGGTATGTCTTTTTAGTCATTATTTATGGGTATGTACTGTCGCCTCTTTTGGCTTTTCTATTTCCCTTTCTTTATCTTTCCCTTTTCTGTGTTTTGTTTCCTTTCATCCTCTACCTTTCTATGCTTCTTCTTGCTTTTGCTCTGAAGCTATCTTTTCTTGCCCGTACAATATAGTAACATTTTCTATTCTATTATTCTCTCTTTTCTCTTATATGCCTCTTTTCTACCCTTTGGCTTGGCAAATTGCTCTTCCTATACTCCTCCACTATTGTCAATTTCCATTGTTTTTACTTGTATGGTGCACTCTTTCTCTATTCTATCTCTCTCTCAACGATTATGCACTTTTCATAGCGTGTTCTTGATTGATCTTATTTTATCCTCCGTCTCTAGACTTACTTTGCCTATTAATCCTTTTATGCTCCTGTACTATTGTTAAATTTACTGTTTTTATATATGTATATATATATATATTCACTGAAAAAACCATAGGTTATACACCATATATAGTTAGGAATTAGCATTTAAAAAACCTTATTTTACTCACACAAAACCAATGAAATTCCATATATAGTTAGTTGCACTAACTATATATCGCGCACCCGCAATCCACTGCTGATCATGTCACATATTACATCATTCATGACATGGTCAGTGACATCACTGATGACATCACTGATGACATCTCAAATGACATCACTGATGACATCACTGATGACATCTCAAATGACATCACTGATGACATCACTGATGACATCTCAAATGACATCACTGATGACATCACTGATGACATCTCATTTGACATTACTGATCACATCACTGATGACATCATTCATGTGATAATACGATGAACCTCTTCAGACTCTAATATAACATTAGATACACTCAGTGTAAGCACAGACTCACAGATTGTCACTCATCCATGAAGTTACACACACACCTAGTCAGTCATGCAAACAATCAATCACACCTCCATTTTCCCAACTATACAGTTATACACACCTTACTTATTCAAACATATACTAAAACATATTTACTCTCTTATACAATCCTGGATACAAGTTCACAATGATGCATACAGCCACTCACACATTCACTGGCTCTTATGCACAGTTATTTATATATGTCAAGTCTCACATGTACTGTGTTTTACATATGTACTTACTTTGACATGTAGCACTGAGATATCCATTCACTCACCAATACACTGATGCACACAGTCAACCGCCCATACAGCTGTTTCCACATGCACTTTTGAACCCATACATCTAGTGAATCAACTGCTCACACATCTATGCACAGAGTCATACACCTCCCAGCCACCCACACACACACTCAGTCTCCCATACAAATACTTGGGCAACCAATCAATAACCCATATAGTTACTCATATAGCTACTGAACAACACATGCAGCAGTTTTCAGAACAACAGACATAATGATGCACAAATTAAGACAGTTTAGTCACTAACCCATGCACTCAGTGAGACACATTTAATCACTCACTCATACAGTCAGTCATGCACCTACTAAATCCTTCATCCAGACACTTATACATCCACTCAAGACATATTTTAACTTTACAGAAAAATACAGTCACTGGATGTTGTCATCAGTGATGTCATCAGTGATGTCATTTGAGATGTCATCAGTGATGTCATCAGTGATGTCACTGACCATGTCATGAATGATGTAATATGTGACATGATCAGCAGTGGATTGCGGGTGCGCGATATATAGTTAGTGCAACTAACTATATATGGAATTTCATTGGTTTTGTGTGAGTAAAATAAGGTTTTTTAAATGCTAATTCCTATTATATATGGTGTATAACCTATGGTTTTTTCAGTGAATTTTCAAGGTTTTGTAAATGCTAATTCCTAACTATATATGGTCTATAACCTATGGTTTTTTCAGTGAATTTCATTGGTTTTTTAAAAGCTAATATCTATAGCTGTAAAATGTATTCTTCTTTAAATCCAAAAATATATTTTATATGTTTATTAATAATTTTTTTTAAATATTTTTTTTGTTTCGCTCCCGGTCCGCGAACCGGGAAGCTTTCCGTTAGCTCAAATTGATGCCGCGACCCGGTCCGCGAACCGGTAAGAAATCAACATAGTGACGGTATCGCGTTGCCGCGTAATGCGTCTTATGACGTACTGCGTTAGCGCACCCGGAAGTGCCCCGGGGCGCGGACCGAGGCGCGAAACGCAGCTCCCCGAAAGCGATCCGCGGCGCATCGCGAGAGCGCGACGTATCGCGTTGCCGCGTAATGCGTCTTGTGACGTACCGCGTTAGCGCACCCAGAAGTGCCCCGGGGCGCGGACCGAGGCGCGAAGCGCAGCGACCCGGAAGCTATCCGGGGCGCGGACCGGAGCGCGTAACGTAAGCATAACAGGTCATGTGACTTGTTAATAACACTTTTCATTGGTTCATTTCACTTTTGGTTTCATAATCATGTAACGCTAGGTCAGGTGACCTAAAAATAACACTTTTCATTGGTTGAGAAGTATTGTTTTTCCCAAATGATGAAAACCCCTCCTTCTTTCCTCACTCTGACTTTCATCATTGTGAGAGGAAGACCTTTACTACTATATGAGAAATGGCTTCATTGGTAGCTTCAGCTGGTGCACCCCCACCACCACCTCCACCTCCTCATGGGAAGAGAGGACCACCTCCCCAGGTCATTACCAACACTGAGGAGGAAGATGAAGAAATGGATGAGGAGGGAGAAGAACCACAGTTCTTAGAAGAGGTGCCCCGGGTTTCCAGAAAGAAACTCCTGTGGCCAGACCAAGAATACCAATTTCATTAACACCTGAAGAGGCACGGGAAACTGTGCCAAATATACAAGAAAATTTTGGCCACATGATACACTCTTGTATGCACTGTCGTGCGTTGTTAGCGTGTGGCAACATGAGCATCAATGCACTCAACCTGGCGTATGAACACCATGATTGCCCTAACCGCCCCCAGTAATTTTTTTTTTGCTCCTGTTGAGCCCTTTTCAACGCCTGTTTTTTGTTGTTTCCCCCCCCCAAAAAAAACCCCAAAAAATATAAAATCGTTCAAAAAATACAAAAAAAACAAAAAATGTTCAAAAAATAAAAAAAAATATAAAACAACAAAAATATAAAAAAAAAAGTTCTTTTCAGAACTACCTTTCCTTTCAAAAAAAATTGCTAGAATGTTTAGCACTCTGGCAAGCTCTATTTCTTTTGGTTCGCTCCCGGGTTAGCTTCCCGGTACGCGGACCGGGAGCTAACCAAAAAAAAATTTAAAAAAAAAGAGTAAGTATAAGGAAAGTAAACAGAGAGTGATGTTAAAAGAAAGACAGCTATAGGGAGTAAAGAAGAGATACTGTTTAATAGATCTATTTACCGAAGAAAAGACGGAAGAGGGTATAATTGTGAAAAACAAAATAGATAACGAAGTGAAAGAAAAAAAAAGAGAGTATAACATTAACAAAGAAGAGTTTCTTGGAGAATGTGAGTGAATGTTCAAAATAAGATTAAAACATGAGGAATAACAGAGAGAAAAAATAGAAAACAGAAAACAAAAAATAACAGAAAAAGATTAATTGAAACAGCAAAGAAATGTAAGTAACATAGAGCCATATCATCAACATAGGCAATAAAAGTTTTGTAGCTTTTATTGGCAGAAATGTGTCGCTAAAGCTGCTTTTGCGGCAGAAAACTGCCGCTAAAACCACTTTTGCACCAGTTTTCTGCCAATAAAAAGAGCAATAATTTTATTGGCTGTGTTCATAATATGCCCCTTAGTGTGCTTCAACTACACAGAGAAAGCATTATGAACAAGTAGTGATAGAGTGATCAGTCAAAGACACTAAGAGTAATAGAGACGGAGTGAGTGAACAAGAGTGAGGAACTATGAGAAGAGAGGGACTGAGAAAAAGAGTGGAAGGAGTTGAGTAAGTAGGTAATAGAGAAAGGAATGAGGGAAGTAGCAAAGGCAGGAAACTGAGGGTTAAAGAAATGAAGCAGTGGAACTAATAGTAGGTGAATGTGATAGAAATGTAACGAAAAGAGTACAAAGCATTTACCTTATAATTGTCGTTAAATTACTCACTTTTTGTTTTTATACTTTCAATCTGTGAAAGAGAGAACAAACATTTCAAAAATATTAAAACATGTATTTAAAAATTACAAAAGACAAGGGAAAAGATTGAAGGACAAACAGTTTTTCAACAACTTTGACACTTACAGAAGCTTCTGCTTCTCCAGGCCCCCTACACAGTCCTAAAGATATACATTTTAAACTAACAGTATCTTGATGCAGATGAAGTGAGGCCTATCTTAAAACATGGTGCATCTTTTGCATTGCTGTTGTCTCAGAAAAGTGTCGCAAGACACTAAAATTTTAAATAATTGCTTCAGGATGCCAATAAGATGTGTCCTATCCAGAGGTTTGTTTGAGGTGAGGCCTACTCAGGGTTGCAGATGAAATTTCGAGTTGTTGAAGAGAATAGAGGACATAATACATGTGAAGGTCTACCAATGAAGTGAGTCATGTCCACTGCACTCTTGAACAAAGTCCAAACCTCCTATGTTTCCCTGGACAGACCTAAACTTGATCTGCACAATGTGATTCGTAATGATAGGAAACACAGGTGATGTAATTGAAATACGTGCAATTTATTTTGCTCATTTCACAATCACATCACTTGTGTTTCCTTTGCTTAGGTATCTCATTGTGCAGATGTAGTCTAGCATATGAAAGAATACGCAGAAGTGCAGCACTGCATGCAACAACTTTGACACTTACAGAAGCCTCACCTTCTCCATGCCTCCTACACAGTTCTACATATACATCATAAATGCAAACAGTACAGAATTAATTATACATGTTAAATGGTTTATTTTTGCTGTTCTCAGAATGTATCAAAATTCACTAAAAACAGTGACTTGAAGGTATTCATCATATAACAGCGGGGGAAAAAAAACACAATCAAAATGATTGTGTTTAAAAAACCCATACAACATAAGAAATCAGAATTCAGAACTCCTTAAAGTTAACTTACTTTCCATGACGTCAAAGGATGTCCTATGAACAGCTTACACTCTTTTGTGCTGTTATTACTTTCAGCCCGCCACTTTCTGAAAGAAAATCTCCATCGTTTTTAAAAACATGTTACATGCAATAAATGACTTCTTGCTCTCTACCACAAGTTTCCACAAGGCCAAATCTTGTCAGACCCATTTATAACTCTTGGATTTCTTGTAAGCCAATCCCGTCATTTGGCATTTCCGCAACTTTCAGAATTAAAATGTTGAAGATCATTTTCACAATCCTGGAATAGTAATTTCTTCCCCTTCTTGCTCAGTCATGTTCTACATTTCCTATGACACTGATACTGCTTACTATGAAGCAGACTTACACTAACTCTATGACTACTACAATTATTTAATTCTCTACATCACTTTCAATCACAAAGCAATGTAAAACAGTAGACAGCGTTGCAGACTTACATTCCCGCTACTCTATGTTTTGATTGGCTGCTTCAATTAGCTTATAAAAAGAAATAGTTTTTCTGAACTCATTCAAAGTGCACTTATTTCTCCGTGACGTCCAGTCTTATGGTTAGAAGTTATGTCTCTGAACTACACTTATCCTCAAGGCCAAATTGTGTAGGAGCCATTAGAACTTCTTGAAATTCCACAGAGCACATCCCAAGATTATTTCCCTAAAATTTTGGTTTTAAAAACACCAGGTAAGAGTTTTTAAGGTCATACGGCAATTTTTTTTTGAAAATTAAAACAGAATCGTTGCAGAATGACCAGCCATTTCTAGACTTTAAATAAGCTGTGTAATGTCCTGATGTTATTGAAGGGCCGTCATGATATATAATTGCTGCAGTTACAAAAGTCCTTCCTGATATTGACAACTGCGAAGCTACAAAATTTTTAATTAAAGTTGTCAATTTTGTTCCATCAGGCCTACATCGTTGGAACATTAAAATGACATACTGGCCATATGTTCGTATAAATAATGTGGACATCATTTCAGATTTACATTGGCTACACTCCATGTTGTGATCAGCTGCTTTTACTAGCTTATTAAAGGAGACTGATTTACTGTCTGGCAAAGTTAAATATATAAATCTTTCTGAGTCTACACTAGTAGTACTTGATACCATACAGTTCTCGCAGTCATGCTGCCATTGATAAGAAAGCCCAAACAGCTGATCTACATCTACACCTTCAGCATGCAATACATCAAGCATATACATTAAAAACTCCTGACAATCTTGCTGAATATTTTGAGAGAATTGTGTTTGGCCTGAACATCTGTCTAACAGATTTCGAATTTCAGACACACTTTCTATGTTTCTTCTATCAGTGCTACATTTCTCTAACACAGAATTTAACAAACTGCAAAATCTTTGATCAGAATTGACCACAATCTCTTCTTTTACATTTTCTAGAGAAAACAAAACATTAACCACTACATTAGCATAGCAGTTGACACCAGAACTGTTTTCAAATTGAAAACCAACATCATCTTCAACAGAATCCTTTTTGTTTCTGCTTGTAATTTTAGGTTCATCGACTTTTCGTCTTTTTGCTACAACCTCCCCTGTATTGGTCACATTTCTTCGTTTCCGGCCTACCACACGTTTCTCAAACAAAGGATACTGAGGCAAATGTGGCGCATACTCTCTTCTTAACCTATTGTATTCCTTAACACAATCTAGATCCGCACAAATGTTTGTGACATCACACTCAATCAAGTACAATCCCGATAAAGTTCTAACTCGTGACAATGCCACATATGCCATACCCTCCTTGAACACAGAACTGCCAATATTCACCAATGCACAGTCTACACTTAAACCTTGCGATTTATGGATTGTCACCGCATATTCCAAGCAAACAGGAAACTGCTTACGGCGAACATATAAGTCTTTTACAAGCAAAAATCTAGCAGAGCAACAACCAATTAGCTGTACTTCCTCAATGCCATCAAATTTACTTTTTAAAAATTCAATTCCATCTCTATTTCTGTATTTTACAAAATCAACAACATTACCCATTGATCCATTTACCAGACCTCTTTCAACATGTAAATTCCTTCTTAAAATTATACGGCAGTTCAAGCACACATTCAGAGTCTTTTCAAAACCTGCAGTTTTAGATATACTCTTCTCTAATGAATCCAATTTTGTTTTCAGATTCTCAGACAAAATAATTGTTGATCCCATATGCTCTACTCTGTCAATAGCTTCCAGTTTCACAATCTCTTGCTTTTCTAAATGCAACATTTTGTTGTTGAATTTGGCACATTCTGCAAGAGTTGGCATCAAACATATTCCAGATTTCTTATCAGTAATTTTCTGAAAAATATTCTCAGGCACAACATCTTGTTCTGGATATAAATTTGATAGTAATCGTGCATGTAAAGCTTCTTTCCCATGCTCGGTCACTTTTCCAATTCTAACATCTTGTAGAATAGTCTTGTAAACTTCATCCTTCGCCTGACGCATATTTTCATGCAGTTCAGCATAATTGAAGTTTAACCATATATTGACGTTGCCAATGCTGCCTAGGCACTTCCTGGTATCTTCATGCGTGAGCATTTTGAACACAGGTTGCCCTTTCACTGGTGTCAGCTGCAGAAGATCTCCGAAAACAATGATGTGTTTGCCACCAAATAACACATCATACTCTGTTTTGAGAACTTCTTGCATTCTCAAATGCACAAAGGCAAGCATGACATTGGAAACCATGCTTACTTCGTCAATGATAAGAAGTTTCATTTTCCTCAAGATTCTTGAAACTTCAAAACAAGCATCTCCAGATAGCTTGTGATATTGTAATTTGTTGTCATGCTCCACTGGCAGCATCAGTAAACGATGTAAAGTAATCCCTTTAATGTTATGTGCTGCCAGTCCAGTTGGAGCGGTGACAACACAAGACAGCGATGACTCTGTCCTTTCCTGCAAATAGCATGAAATTGCTTTAATGAGGAAACTTTTTCCAGTTCCCGCTTCTCCACTCACGTACAGTCGGACAGGCTTCAACGACGTACATGAGCACTCTTTCTTGTCATGACTTAATCCATGATCAATTTGCATGGTAACTTCGTCATATATTTTCCTCTGCTCAACGTTGAGTTGTCTTTCCAACTCTTCTAAGTTAACCGCATCCTCCTGAGCATGTGCCATGGCTCTTTCCACTTCATTCATGGCAGTGGCAGCTTCATTTTCGATAACAGGTCCTCCTAGTGGATCCTGACTCAATGAAGCAGAACTCTGACTGTCCTGAGAACTGTCTCTGGCAATCTCGGCTGCAATCGTTGCTTCCTGCTCAATTTCCGCATTCAACATTTCTACATATTTGGGAAAAGCAGGACATTCTATGGTCTCCTTGGCGGCATTGAAAGAGTCTTCGTAACAGAGGAAATCTCCAAGCAGTTCCTCTTCTGCACGCCAAGGCTTGAAAAGTTGCAAAAGTGCTAAATAGAAAAACTCCTTTTTTTCAGGAGATTCGCCACTCAATTTTCGATGGTTTACCAAGTGGCATTTTCTTTGCTTGACCAGACATCCCTCACTTCCTATTACAGCATACACTCCTTTCTCAGTATCTTCTTTGATGTTCCTCTTGAATATGTAATTTTGAAGAACCTCATACAGACAAACATTGTCGAGGTGACTGCTTCTATTTGGATAATATGTATCCAACATGTTGGTCTTCAAAATGTCGGTACTGTTTGGCTCCTTTTCCGCCAAATACTCAATTTCCCGCACAGGTTTCAGAACTCGATTACGCGTTGCAGCAAGACCAAGACTCGCCCAAACGATACTCCTGGACTTGGCATAGAGACTTGCTGAAGACAACCGGTCAGAGCATTCGTAAGCTCCAATTTCTCGATGCGACAACATCTTCAGACTGAAACTGTACAACTTCTTGCTGAGGCTCTTTTCATGGGAAATGTCCTCCCACATATCCTTCAATTCTGTCTTCTCTTTTTTGGTGATGTAAGACGTCACATACCGAGCCACAGCCATACAGTTATCAGCCACAAACTGTATATCCATGTTAGCATTCCACATGGACAAAATCACCGGGTTGTAGTCGTTGATGTACTTGGACTCTTCGTTCCTCTTCAAATTGTATGTGTTTTTAGGTGATTTCTTCATGACATTATGTCGCAGCGAAGACATCAAACTGTTTACTCTTCCTTTAGAAATCACCGGTCGTGGAAAGCCGAAACGACATTTGGTGTAGAACTTGTCCTTGTTTCGGAATTTACGACGGCAGTACTTTCCACATCGATGGCTTTGGAAACGCAGAACTTTTTCTCTTAGGCTTTTCTTCTCCTTTGCGTTTGGAACAGCACACGTAGAATACTGTTGGATGAAACTCATCACTGAGTCTTCTGGATCCGTTCCAAATTTAGGTGCATCCTTGATCCACAGCAACATATGTATATGAGGAGCACCTCTTGCTTGGTACTCCTTTCTCCAGAAGAAATCCAACACCTCTCCAAGAGGTGGATTCTTCTTATTCATGATGAGACATCATAGCTTCAAATCTATGATTGAAGTACCTACATACATTGACTGGATCCAAAGAGCACAGTTCTCCGGGTGTCTTGAATTCGATGTTATCTACGTTAGCATTTGCCTCTCGTAGAAATTCAAGTAAGTCTTCCCAGCCATACTCGGCACAGCTCAGAGTGAGGAACCATGTGGGAGTACCTAAGTTCCTCAGCATACATTTTAAATCACCATGACGACGGTACCAGTACTCATTAGTACCACGCTGACACGCCATGAGATTAATCAGGTGAGAATCCAAAATACTGTCTTGGACATTGACTTTATCCATAAAGTCACTTGCCGAGATGTTTTGCATGTGTATACCACTTTTCAAGATGTGGTTCACTGCAAATGACAGTCCAGACAGATCGCTTTCAAACAGGAGATGAAACAAATAGGGAATGCATTGTCGAAACCTAGCATCTCCTGCATACAATCGCAAAGTCCGGTATTCAGAAGCAGGAATTTGATGAGGTCGCTCATCATATATTCCTCCCTGACCTGTTGGAAAAAGCTGTGGGAAACACCGAGCTTCCAAACTTTCCTCCCAAACACTAATGGGACTCCCTTTGGCTTGTTTCATTTGAAACAACTCAATAGCATTCCCCATGACTTCCTTGGAATGCAAAGGATGAACACTATAATGTTCATATATTTCTTCACTAGTAGAGGGTTCTACTTTCTCAATTTGACCAGCACACAAATCGCTATCCTCTTCCTCACTTACTTCCTCTTCTGCAACATATACATTCTTATAGTATTTATTATTTTTTTTCAAATACAATGTTGCCTTTTTAACTTTCCTAACATCTACTAAATCTTGCCATATTTTCTTATTCTTTGTCGGAACCCCATTAACTAAGATAACCAGAGGTTCCTCTTCCACTTTTTCTACTCCAATTGTGTTAATGTTTTTCTTCAAATCTAGAGGCAAATAAACAACTCTTCCCTTTAATCCTCTCTGTAAATCTGATGGAGGCAATTTCCCTGTCTTTGGCTCCATTCTTACAATAGCCTGAAAGGGATGGATACTTTGAATCAAAATAGATTCATAAGTATTTAAATCCTTCAATTCAGAAGGAATCTCAACCAATTCCAGATTATTATGAACTGCTCTAGCAGGCATCTGGTTTTGATTTAATTTGCAACAACAATAAGTACACACACGTTGATCCAATCCCAAATCAAAACAATTTTCTACCATCAAGTATGTTGCAAAATCCTTCCATTCACTATTATTTTCCCTTTCACTTTTTGCATATAAATCCACTAACTTAGTCTGATTCTTATAATAAGTGCGTCGACAACACACACAAGTGAAATTAGGCCTCTCACTTGATTTCACCTGAAACGTCGCAATTTCCCTCTGGAAATTATCTGTACTGGAAACCTGTACACTATCTTCCACATTACCCTCTTCTTCTGGGTCAATTTCAACATTCTCCTCTTTACTTCCAAAGTAACAAAACTCAATTTCTTCACATATGTTCTTCACATCTATTTCAGAACCATGCAAAAGAGCAGCGCATAATTGTTTAAGCATAATTGCTGGACTCTTAGCATAATACAACATTCTAACTAATTTCCTCACTTTATTATGATGCACTGCTAGCATCCTGAAATGATGAAAAACACTCTGGCATACTCTCCTGGAAAGACAAGCCAGTGAATGACCATGCAAACCTGTCACTTCTCTCACTCTGCAAGGATCTAATTCTTGCAACAACCTTATTTTCTGCTTCAAACTTTTCTTATTAAATGACCGTACAAAATCACAAAGCAAATTGATGGAATCCTGTCGCACACTACAAATACTACTACACTTGCAGGTGTACACAGGACCCTTAGCACGTCTTCCTAAAACCTCATTACCTAACACCTCTTCTGTCTCTGTTGTCACAAGTTTTTCTTTTTCAACTGGACAACCATCTTTCACTTCATAAGCACGACCACTGGTGTCAACTGCATGCACCAAATCATTATCCTGGAAATAACTCTCCTCATTAAAAAATGCCTCACAGCTTGAACTATGCATCCATTCTCCAGAAAAAACTTCACAAAAATTACTACAATTAACTATTCTCTTCCATCTACTATTTCTTTTGAAATCATAAATTGCCTTGTTTAGCTTCCTAATTCTATTGATTATCAAAATAAATAACTTACGTTTAATTTCAAATGCCTGATCAATAACTTTCTCAACTTTTTTTTTTCTCTTATAAAAAACCAGTTTCTGTTGACCTTTCTTAATATTTTTTAACAAATTGCCAATTATCCTGTTGCGGAACATTCGTTTACGAATGTCCCTAAACTGTTGTTTCCTTCTACTATCATGCACAGAGTTATCTCTTGCTCTAGCAGTAACATTTTTGATTGGCCTTTCCTTTCCATTTGATTTGCTTCTCTTTTTATGGACTGAAACATTTTCTGTAGTAATATTTTTTTTACTACACATATTTCTTATGAAATATTTTGTGCTCTTACCCGGTGCTTTCTTCGTGACTTGACAAATCTTTTTGTTAGAGGACTGCTGCTTATTTTGTTTCACCTGCTGTCTTTGACGTTTTGCAGCCTTTCTCTGTCTTTCTATTGTTGGCATGGTGAAATCTTGAAATGATCTGCAGTTGAATCTGTGGTAAAATATAATAAAAAATGTTATTAACCATTATTACCAAACTGTAAATCAATAACAGTGATCAAAAACTTAACACACTACTTGACATTTTAAATAGAAGATTTTTTAGTCCTTGGCAAATTTACAATACAGAAATAGCAGAAAAGAAATGACATTTATATTTATGTTACCTGTGCTATTTTATATGTGAATCTGATCTAATTTTATGAGCATATTTTAATATTTTATTGAAGACACTACACATAACCTGTTTTTGAAGGTGTCTTTATTTTTAAATTAAACGGTTTACATTTTTACTTTTTATTAATTATACATTTTAAAAATAAATGTTTATATTTCCATAGGCTCAAGCAGGTCAGCTTCCCACCCTATGTCATATAATTCGGACAAATCTGCATCCTCATCACGCTCTTCTTCATCCTCAGGATTTAAATCATCCAATGGATCAACATCCACTGATGTTTCAATTACAAGTTCAATGATGAGGTCAAAATCAACTGATTGCAGATTGTCGCTCATGTTGATGTTGTCTTTATCTTTAAAGAAAGATAACAACAATGAGATGTTGCAGAGTAAGAGACAAATCTCAGAGATTATAATAGTAAAATTGTTTAACAAGAGTAATATTTTGCAGCTATTATTTAGCCATGTCCAGCAATGCTGATCAGGTGAAGACTATGTCTAATTTTTCAGTGAACAGGACTCATCTCTTCTTAACCTTGGATAAGCCTCACCGACTCTGTGTGTCCTGCACATACTTAAATGTAAAGGGGCAGATTTATGTTAAATGGCACATCCCCAGGCATGCACCAGTTAACGTGCACCGCTGCTCTGCCACCCATGGTGTGCCGTATTTACAATCAGATAGGAGAAAGCTGCGTCAAAACCCTGCGCCTGCTTTAAGCAGGCATAGGTCTTGACGCAACATTGTGGAGATGGGGCACCCCTGAGCCTTGCTTGAGCTGCATCGCACTTGCGATACATCTCCAGCAATCACTACCTTTACAGCACAGATACATCACGCATCTGTGCCATTTTTGCCCCATGATGCCCCGCATTGTAAATGCAGCACACCATGGGTGGCGGAACAGCGGCGCAGGATGACTGACACATCCCTGGTGATGCACCAGTCATCATAAATCTATCCCTAAGCTTCTTATCTTGTTACAGATGAACCGCCATATGTACCATCAAACTATTTTGCATTTCCTAAATAGCGAATTTTAAGGAATAAATAGCAATTCTTTACCATTCCTAATTTGCAATGAGCAAATTGCTAATTGCAAGTTACCCATTCATTTCCATGGGCTAGGAGCCTCATAGGAATGAAGGTTTAATTTGCGATTAGCAATTTGCTCATCACAAATTAGGAATTTTTCCAAGGGTGCAGGGGTGTCTCAAGAACACCCTGCTGCACCCCTGAAAAAGAAATTTGGGGGCATATGGCACACATACATGCCCTAAGGGCATGTGTTGGCGTCATATGGGACCTTTTGTTTTTTTGAAAAAAAGCTTTTTGAAAAGAATTCACAAATTACCACCAATTTACCACAATAGTTTCCAAATCCTTAATGTCATTTTTTACATATTTTTTGTTTGATACATTGCATTTAAGTAATCGCAAAATTTGCAAATCCTTCAGTGCAATTGCAAAATAAGGAATAGCAAATTTTGCTACTCCTTATTTTGCATCAAACTTGTTTGATACATACCATTTGTCTAATTAACATTCGCAAAGGCCGAAATTCGCAGAATTTTGATCTTTGCGAATGCTAATTAGCTTGATACATATGGCCCCAAGTGAGGCCTGTCTTGCAACATGGTGCATCTTTTGCATCACTGCTGCATTGGTTTCATGTGGTACGTTTTTTTTACACCATGACATATCTGCCTAAATGCATCAATTTGTAATTTTGTCGCCTCATAGCAAATCTTTTGCACCGCCGCTGCATCATAAAAGTGACGCACAGTGGCGCAAAAGAGGCATACACCTATCATAAATCTGTCCCTAGCATTTTAAATGATTAATCCAGGATGACGATAAGGTGTGGCCTACCCAAAGGTTTGTTTAAGGTGAGGCCTACTCAGGATTGCAGATTAAAGTTACGCTTGATGAAGAATACAGAGGAGATAATACATGTAAAGGCCTACCAATGAAGTAAGTGATTTGCACTTTATTTCGCCAGTCATCATAAATGTATCCCTAAGCTTCTTATCTTGTTACAGATGAACCACCATATGTACAATCAAACTATTTTGCATTTCCTAAATAGCGAATTTTAAGGAATAAATAGCAATTCTTTACCATTCCTAATTTGCAATGAGCAATTTGCTAATTGCAAATTACCCATTCATTTCCATGGGCTAGGAGGCTCATAGGAATGAAGGTGCAATTTGCGATTAGCAATTAGCTCATCACAAAATAGGAATTTTTCCAAGGGTGCAGGGGTGTCTCAAGAACACCCTGCTGCACCCCCTGAAAAAGAAATTTGGGGGCATATGGCGCACATACATGCCCTAAGGGCATGTATGGGCGTCATATGGCACCTTTTGTTTTTTGGAAAAAAAGCTTTTTGAAAAGAATTCACAAATTACCACCAACTAGAAGTTGGTGGTAGTTTCCAAATCCTTAATGTCATTTTTTTACATATTTTTTGTTTGATACATTGCATTTAAGTAATCGCAAAATTTGCAAATCCTTCAGTGCAATCGCAAAATAAGGAATAGCAAATTTTGCTATTCCTTATTTTGCATCAAACTTGTTTGATACATACCATTTGTCTAATTAGCATTCGCAAAGGCCGAAATTCGCAGAATTTTGATCTTTGCGAATGCTAATTAGCTTGATACATATGGCCCCAAGTGAGGCCTGTCTTGCAACATGGTGCATCTTTTGCATCACTGCTGCATCGGTTTCATGTGGTACGTTTTTTTTACACCATGACATATCTGCCTAAATGCATCAATTTGTAATTTTGTCGCCTCATAGCAAATCTTTTGCACCGCCGCTGCATCATAAAAGTGACGCACAGTGGCGCAAAAGAGGCATACACCTATCATAAATCTGTCCCTAGCATTTTAAATGATTAATCCAGGATGACGATAAGGTGTGGCCTATCCAGAGGTTTGTTTAAGGTGAGGCCTACTCAGGATTGCAGATTAAAGTTACGCTTGATGAAGAATACAGAAGAGATAATACATGTAAAGGTCTACCAATGAAGTAAGTGATTTGCACTTTATTTTGCCAGTCATCATAAATGTATCCCTAAGCTTCTTATCTTGTTACAGATGAACCACCATATGTACCATCAAACTATTTTGCATTTCCTAAATAGCGAATTTTAAGGAATAAATAGCAATTCTTTACCATTCCTAATTTGCAATGAGCAAATTGCTAATTGCAAATTACCCATTCATTTCCATGGGCTAGGAGGCTCATAGGAATGAAGGTTGCAATTTGCGATTAGCAATTACCTCATCACAAAATAGGAATTTTTTCAAGGGTGCAGGGGTATCTCAAGAACACCCTGCTGCACCCCTGAAAAAGAAAATTGGGGGCATATGGCACACATACATGCCCTAAGGACATGTATTGGCGTCATATGGCACCTTTTGTTTTTTGGAAAAAAATGCTTTTTGAAAAGAATTCGCAAATTACCACAAACTAGAAGTTGGTGGTAGTTTCCAAATCCTTAATGTCATTTTTTACATATTTTTTATTTGATACATTGCATTTAAGGAATCGCAAAATTTGCAAATCCTTCAGTGCAATCGCAAAATAAGGAATAGCAAATTTTGAATTAAGGACATTTTAAGTCATTTCCACATGTGCAGTGTTTTCAAATTATGATTTGAAAATCGTTTTTGGGGAAAAGTAATGGTTTGCAAATTTATGACAAGGACATAATGGTGTATGCTTCTCTATAAGGCATTTCAGTGTCTCTGATGTCATTTTTCCCATATTACATTATAAGACCTTTCCCCATGGAGCACATTCCTTGTAAATATGCTCCCACCTGTGCATGGTGAATTTAGATTTTGACTGTTTGAGTCACATAGCCATGTTAAAAGTGACCCAAAAAAATTGCAAACGCTTTAAAAAAACACATTCATGTGTCTTAAGGACATTTTAAGTCATTTCCCCATGGACAGTGTTTTGTAAGTGGCGCAAAAGAGGCATACACCTATCATAAATCTGTCCCTAGCATTTTAAATGATTAATTCAGGATGACGATAAGATGTGGCCTATCCAGAGGTTTGTTTAAGGTGAGGCCTACTCAGGATTGCAGATTAAAGTTACGCTTGATGAAGAATACAGAGGACATAATACATGTAAAGCTCTACCAATGAAGTAAGTGATGTCCACTTCATTGCGCCAGTCATCATAAATGTATCCCTAAGCTTCTTATCTTGTTAGACATCAACCGCCATATGTATCATATAACTATTTTGCATTTCCAAAATAGCGAATTTTAAGGAATAAATAGCGATTCTTTACCATTCCAAATTTGCGATGAGCAAATTGCTAATTGCAAATTACCCATTCATTTCCATGCGCCAGGATGCCCATATGAAAGAAGGTGCAATTTGCGATTAGCAATTAGCTCATCGCAAATTAGGAATTTTTCCAAAGGTGCAGGGGTGTCTCAATAACACCCTGCTGCACCCCTGAAAAAGAAATTTGGGGGCATATGGCGCACATAAATTTTAACAACATTCCTTTACCTCAAAAACGATTTTCAATTCATAATTTGAAAACACTGCCCACAGGGAAATTACTTAAAATGTCCTTAAGACACATGAAAGTGTTTTTTTATTGCCTTTCCAGCATGGTTGGGTCACTTTTAACATGGCTATGTAACACAAACATTTAAAATCTAAATTTGCCATGCACAGGTGGGAGCATATTTACAAGCAATTTGCGCCACAGAGAAAGGTCTTACATTAAAATGGGAAAAATAACATCAGGGACAGTCAATTGCCTTATAAAGAAGCATACACCATTATGTCCTTGTCATAAATTTAAAAACAATTCCTTTTCCCCAAAAACGATTTTCAAATCATAATTTCAAAACACTGCACATGGGAAAATTACTTAAAATGTCCTTAAGACACATAAAAGCGTTTTTTAATTGCCTTTGCAGCATGTTTGTATCACTTTTAACATGGCTATGTAACACAAACATTCAAAATCTAAATTTTCCATGCACAGGTGGGAGCATATTTACAAGCAATTTGCGCCACATAATTCATAATTTTCTCCTTAAAGCACACTATTCTCTATCTAAATTAAAGAAATATTTTCTCACCTTAGCAAATACTTTGAGTTTGAAAACAGTCTCAGAAACACACCAATTTGTCTTCAGCAGAGCAAAAGGTATGCACTCCAGAGTCTGCAGCTATCAAAAGCACAGAAATGCTGTAATTCTTCACACATATCTCTCATGTCACCCAATCAAAACTCTTCCCTCACTTTTTTTCAAAAGAAAACCCTTCCCCCCTCTGCCCTTTCTGCCTTTTCTGCATGGCAACCACCTCTTGGAAAACTTCTGGTGTTTGCAAGTTCACACAACAATGTTGCAATTGAACTCTGAACTCTCAGTGCACCTGCATATCCAGTGCATTCTTTCATTTAATGATTTTTTATTGACCATTCAAAATACATCTTTCAAATAACTCATCCGTGCACCCTAACTTTCTGTTTTCAGCAATCAAAATCCGCCAATCACTGTTACTGCTTCATGAACACAGAAACTCCACAGTTTTTTTCATTTTAAACTCTCATTTTTTCAACTGCCATTTCATTGCCACACTTCATCTGACTGCAGGAGAACCTTCTCTCACCATGTTTTCTGTCTGGATTGTTGGACATAGTTATATTCACTGGGCTCAAAGGTACGCTGAAAACAGGAATTTACCTAACCTCAATTTACAAGATGTGGAAATTAAGTGGTTTGGCCACAGAGGATTAAAATGTCACCAATTGATACCATTGGTGAAAACCTTTATGCATTTGCCCAAACCTGACCTGTTAATTGTGCACTGTGGAGGTAATGACTTGGGCACTTTGACTGGTGTAGGTCTGGAAATGCTTTTAAAGGACACCTTTGAGCAATTAATGGCACTTTTTCCTCAGACTGCCTTGGTATATTCAAATATATGCCAAAGACAGAAATGGAGGTGGTCAAACCAATTTTGTCCACAAATTGAGAAGTCGAGGAAGCATGTAAACAAATCTGTTTCAGCTTACATGAGAGACCATGGAATGGGCTCCCTGTACAACAATAACTTGCGTTACTACATGCAAGATATCTACAGAGGAGATGGAGTTCACTTCTCAGATGAGGGCAACAGAATTTTCACTCTGAATTTAAGAATGTGCATTGGTACCTACTTATAAGTACCTAAATGTACCATAAACCCAAAAGCTCTTCTCAGAGCTACCCTACATCTGATCACTCACGATTGTTATTTTTCCTCTAACTTTTTTCACTAATTTTCAACAAAGTACGCTCCCTGGGACGCTACCCGGTACGCGAACCGGGAGCTAACCTCGCGAAATTTAAAAAAAAAATGGTTTTTTTTCGCACATATAAGCCTCCTCAGCCACCCTCACAAAACCTAGGGGGTCAAGATAAGTCTACCGTGCCCCCTTCTACCCATTCTGAACATTATTTGCCCTCCATTTTGTATCTTAATTCGACCGAAACACAAAATGGTGGACTCCCGTAACGCTTAAGGTTCGCGAACCGGGGCGCTCAACGGTTCGCGTACCGGGTCGCTCCCTGGGAAGCGCACCATCAAAAAAGGTGGGAAAGTAGTTCACAGAAAAGCCACTGGAGACAATTTCACCAAATATAGATTAGCTCATACTACATACCAATCCCTACCATTTTCACAAATTTGATTGGAATTCCATTTAGCCATTTAGCCTGTAGACCTCTCTAAATACCGTGAGGTAAATTACTTCACAAAACACATCTGAAGTGTTGGAATTGACAACCAATTAATATGTTACTTTCATTTTCTACTTTTTTTACCTGACATTTCATTGGTTATATACCTGAATATATATAAAGGAAGAGAAGAAAACACAGCAATTTTGACTACTACTTCTTGGTGTACATTTCAATAGGATTTTCACTAATTCCTTCAACTTCTTTCTAAAGGTAAGTTTTTATTTTTAAAACTGAAGTATATTGTGCACTATAAGTTAATATGGTAAAATTTTTCTGATAGTTATATACTATCCCTCTGTAGTAGTTATAGATTTAGATAGACTTCTCTGTTATAGTTATGGATGGAGTTAGGCTTCTCTTGTATAATTATGAATTTACTTACGTTAAATCACATACACTTTTTTATATTCCTACTTCCACTCTGATACTATACACTGCCCAAAGATAAATTCACTGATAAAAACTGCCTATCTAAAATTAATCCCAACAGTGCCCTATCTCTACTAATATATATTTTTTTAATCTAAATTTCAGGCAAAATGGAAGGCGAACAGAAAGTTGAATTTCAAATTGTCCTGCAAGAGAGCAGCCAAGAAATCATTGATGAAAATGATATTAAATTTTTCGATGAAACTTTAGACAAAGAACTACTGCAATGTGTACAAGCAGTAGATAACCTCCTTGAAAATGAGGACATTTTACACCCTCAGAGACTACAATGTATATTCAATGATAATTATGAAATTTCTGACAATGAAATGTTAGAAAGTTTAATAAATTATGAAACACAATCACAATAAAAAAAATGCTTAAAAAATAAAGAAAATAAAAAATAATCAACAAAACCAACAATCAATTAACATACAGCATTTGAAAAGTCTATCATTCATTTTTCATTACCCACGCAAAAAAAATTATTTTTTTTTGCCCCGCGGGGCCCTTTTAAAGCCTCCACATTAAACCTAGGGGGTCAGGGAGGATCTACTATGCCCCCTTATGGTTATTTCCCCCTTTGTTTTGGCCTCCTCTTGTCTCTCAATCCTACCGAGAGACAAGATGGCGGCCGCTCCGGACTGTTTAGAATGTTGACAGACACCGGAGAGCCAATCAGCTTCGCTACGCGAAGTTCCGGTACGCTTAAGGTCCGCGGACCGGAGCGCTGCCTGGAGCGCGCTTACAGATATATATCTTTTTTTAAACGTTAATTTCTCAAAATCCACTGGAGCACATATATTGAGACCTACAAAAGGCACATCGGGCTACCAGTCCCTACAATTTTGCCAAGTTTCATGCAAATCCATTCAGCCGTTCGGGCTAAAAGTGAGGCCAACCGCCCTATGGAAAATTGCATGGGGAAAACACGTTTTGGGACCCCCCTTTTTTCTCGGCCCCCCCTTGACAAAACCTCCCCAAATTTCCAGGGGCTGCTCAGAAACAAAATGTTCCATTTTCCAGAAAATTTCAGCCAATTCCGTCCACAAACGCCAAAGTTATTAGACATAGAATTTTCAAAAATCCCATAGGGAAAAAATCCTAACTATATATACCTACTGGCGACCGCCAGTAGGTAATATATATATATATATATATATATATATATATATATAATGCTATTTCTTTTCCATTCAAAGCTGTTACATGGAATGTAAAAGGTTTCCATTTAGCCTCCTATAATCCTGATTTGGTCTTGTTACAAGAGACCCATTTCATGGAAATTGAGGCCCTTAAACTTAAACGTAATTGGGTTGGTTCAGTTTTTGTTTCCCCCACAAATACAAAAAAGAATGGTGTCATTATTTTATGCCATAAAAAATTTAAATTCTCTGTTGTTACACAAGACATGGATACTGAAGGTAGATGGCTTCTGGTCAAACAACTTGTTAATAACATTCCTTTAACTGTATTTAATGTTTGTGGTCCAACTCAATCAGACTATACTTTTTGGCCTATTATTACAAGTAAATGTATTCAACATAAAGATTAATTTTTTATACTTGAGGGGATTGTAACCGGAATATTGTCCCCTTCATAGATCGCAAATCATTGGTAAATTTTACTCCCCACAAAACTCACAAGCACTTCCACAGTACAATTACACAGACACACCTCCTGGATGCCGGGAGACTTTGTAACCCTGATCAGACAGAGTTTTCTTTTTTCTCCCCTCCACATGGCACCTCAACTCGATTAGATTATATCTTCCTCTCCAAGTCTTTAGTTCAAAATCCAATTTCTTCTTCGATTGAACCCATTTTGATTTCTGATCATGCTCCAGTGATTGCTGACTTTGATCTGCTCCACTAGCAATCCAAGTCCTCTAGATAGAGATTCAATAATTTACTTTTGCAAGACCCAGTGTTTTCCTCTTCCTTCACTTCCTTTGCGGAGGAATTCTTCTCTCTCAATGAAGGACTATCAATCTCTCCTTCTGTAGTGTGGGAAAGCTTTCTAGCTACCTATCGAGGCTATATCATTGATTTTGTTTCCAGGATAAAGAGATTAATTCTTAGTCAACATAAAGCCATGTTAACCAATATAAAATGTTTGGAACACCAATTTTATACTTCTTCCTCAGAGTCGACGCTGCAACAGCTTATCCATGCTAAACTGAACTTTAATAACATTTCTATGGATAATGCTTCCTCTACTTTACTTCGAAGTAGTGCTCGGTATTATGGTGGACGAAACAAGGTTGATTCACTCTTAGCTAATTATTTTAAATCCAGGAAAGAACGAATGTTGATAAATTCTATCCAATCAACAGATGGTAAACATTTATTTAAAGATCAGGACATTCTAGATGAGTTTACAAAATTTTATGAGAATTTATATTCTCCAGAATTACCAGCTTCAGATGCTTCTATTGACACATACCTCAGCAATATCCCTCCTCCTTCTTCTACAGATCTTGACTTTATCTTTCCGGACTGTGACATTTCGATTCAGGAAATCGCTACCTCATATAACTCTCTCAAGAAAAATAAATCCCCTGGCCCGGGTGGATTTTCAGTAGAATTCTACTTACAATTCTCTAACTTATTACTCCCAAAATTTTTTAAACTTCTCCAATATTTCCGTACTACTGGTAGGGCAAGTGGCACCTTCTTAGAAGCATCTATATGTCTTAATCATAAAGAATGAAAGGACCTCAAATTCTGTAAGCATTATCGCCTTATATCCTTGGTAAATGTTGACTATAAAATATATGCTAAACTTTTGGCTTTACGTCGTGAATCTCTCCTTCCACATTTAATTGGTCCAGAGCAGTGTGGTTTTGTCAAAGGCAAATTAACTACTGATAATTCTTGACTATTTTTTTTATGTTTTAAACAAGACATCTTCTTGGTCTTATCCCTTAGCCGCGATATCGATAGATGCGGAAAAGGTCCTAAGTTCATCTCTCTTGTCTCATTACTTTATTCCGCACCTATGGTGTCCACCATAGTTAATGGTCTTGCTTCAAATATTTTTTTCTGACAGGGTTGTCCCCTATCTCCCCTTTCATTCATTTTATCCCTTGAACCTTTTTTATCTCGGATTCGCACCAATACCTCTATCTCTGTTTTTTTTATGGGGATCATCACTTGAAACTTTCTGCCTATGCAGATCGTGTCCTACTTTTTATTTCAAACCCAGTGACCTCTCTTCCTCCGTTACTACAAGAATTATCCGACTTTTCTGTGGTGTCAGGTTACAAAATAAATTCATACAAAATGGAGATCCTTCCTATTTCTAAATTCTGTCTTAAGGAGCAGTTTGATATAACTGTTTTTTGCTGGAATAGCTCCAGAATTAAATACCTTGGTATATGGTTTACTAACTCCATTTTAGATTCAGTCAAAATAAACATGAAGGAAGCTCTTGACCGTATTTCCAAACTCCTCTATTCTTGGAATCCTCTTTTTCTTTCCTGGCGGGGTCGTCTTGTTTCTATTAAAATGATGATTACTCCAATTTTACTATATTTCTTTTCAATGATTCCAGTTCACATCGCCTTTATCTTCTTTAAGAAAATAGACTCTCTGTTATCCAAATTTTTGTGGAACAACAAAAAACCTAGATTCTTCTTATCTCATCTTAAAAAGCCAAATTCATCTGGTGGTGTGAATTTCCCAGATTTTTGTTTTTATCATAAATCTTTTTGCCTTAAACAAGCTTCTTTCTGGCTTCTTACAGATGCTTCTCCTATTACTCCATTGTGGATCAATATCGAAAGGTGTTTATTAAACCCCTTTTCTTTTAAAGAGATTCTTGTATTTACTACCATGACAACTCTCACATCTCTTCCACTATTTAAACATACATGCTCAAGTTCAAGTTTGGAAAGCTTTATTTGGTTTGCATGACACAACCATAAAAGCGACATTAAAAAAATACATTCAATAACATATAACATAAAATCATCGTAATTCAAATTTTACAATTGCCCTGGTAAGATAGAAAGGGTTGACTGCACATTCCATATATTTACCCACAGTGTAATGCACAAACGGAACAACATTATTTAATAAATAAATGCTACAAATAGTTCGGGCACTCACGTACAACTAATAGCAGCAAATGGAAAATATTACAGTAAAGTGCATAATACTGAAGGTACTTTAACTTAGGCTTTAACCATTATTCATTTAAGTGAGATATGCCTGAATAAACACTTACGCACAAACTAGTAGCAGCAAATGGGAAAGTATTATAATAAAGTGCATAATGCTAAAAAGTATTTTAGCTAAGGTTTTATCCCTTATGCTTTCAATTTCTTTGTTGTTCTGCATTTCAGTATATACAATGCAACCCGAAAACAAATATCTATATTTTCAAGGGCACATAATAAATTCATTGCATCCGCTGTTGTACGAACATTGTATTTTAAAAGGATAGGCTTCAGATAAAATTTCCTTAAAAATATATAACATTTACAAAAAAGTAGAAAATGGCAGCAACTCTGACTAGAGGTATTATCACATGGGCATAACACAGTAGATCTCTCTCCTATTACAGGAAAGGATACTAAGTGATGTACGATCCCCAACCTCAGGCGTGTTAAAACAAAACGATTTGAAGGTCTAGATACATCGGACAGATAAGCCTGGAAACCGCTTTTGAATTTGAGTTCCCTATAAAACACAACAGTTTTTGGAGTTCTAGTTGACTTCAGTCGCCCTTCCCTTTTGTATAACAAGAAGGAATCCTTAATTTCCTTCTTTGTGAAGGGGATTATGTAATCGGACATCTTTAAAATATTAAGATCAAACAATATATTATACCAATGTATGATATAGCTAAGCCATGGAATGCGGGAGGCATGCTCTAATTTGAGGCAGTCTTCAATTATTTTCTGAGTGAACTCTGTCGCGCTCGTGTGCCAGATCGAACGCCACAAAAGAAATGGGCATAAGGCTGCTAGATCCGATATATAGTTCGGGCCAGTTTGTTGATGGATTAAATCAATAGAAGCCGAAACCAGGACACACAGTAGTCGTTTTAAAAAGCAATTTTCGTTTTTTTGAAGTTGGGTTGTAGATGAATGGCCCCATATACCGGCTCCATACAGAGCTGAGGAGACGCATCTGGCATTATATATGGTTACCATATCTTGTAATCTACGGTCCCCTAGTTTACTAGCAAAACGAAAAATACCGTTGGTGTTCCTAATCATTTTGTGTCTAATATTTTCTTGTTCGCATACCCATTTACTATTGTATTCAAAAGTGACACCAAGGTAGCAAAAAGATGTAACGGCCTCTATTTTTGAACCCTCGAGAAAAAATGGCCTTAGTGTCTTCTTCTTCTTACCACAGGCCACGGTGTAAGTCTTTGATTTATTGATTAAAAGTTTCCTGTCCTTAATAAAATGTGTAAATTCATTAATAAGTCGCTGAAGGCCCAGGGGGGTACGGGAGATTAAAACAGCATAATCGGCATATAACAGGACAGATACCACTGTGTCATAAATTTTCGGAGCATCTGCCGGGATATTATTTAAAATTGTGGCTATTTGATTAATAAAGAGGGAAAACAGCAGGGGTGCCAATACACAACCCTGCCTTATACCTCTTTTTACTGGAAAGAAGGGTGTTCGCTCGCCTGTGGGCCCATAGCGCACACTGCACGTAAGTCTTTCATATACTCGCGCCAGGAAAAATACTATCTCCTCAGGGGCTCCAGATTCAAGCAATACTTTCCATAGCAGGGCATGGTCCACCAGATCGAACGTACTACTCAAATCAGCAAAGCAAAAAAACAAGTTGCCCTCCTTGGCAACTGTGTACTTGCTGATGAGTAGATCCAGATTTACACATTGTTCGATCGTTCCCATGCCCTTCCGTAATCCGAATTGGGATGGGGTTAATATATTATGGTCTGTGGCCCAAGTTTCCAGTCTTTTTAGGAGTACCCTACTCATCACATTTATGGAGGAGTCCAGTAATGAAATTGGCCGGTAATTACAGGCCTCAGAGCGTGATCCCTTTTTATGTAATGGGACAATAATTGACTGTACCCATGTTACAGGAAAATTCCCCAAAGCCGATATATTAAAAATTATTGTAAGGAGCGGAGCCCACAAATCCATCAAATCCTTATAAATGTCTATTGGGACACCGTCCGGTCCCGGTGCTTTTCCCCCTTTGCTATTTATCAGACCCTCCCGTACCTCTTCTACATTGATTAACAACGGTAATCTTGGCCATGTAAAATCATGATCTAAAAGTAAATTTAAAACCAGCCTATCTGGGTTAAATATATTAGAAAAATGTTGAATCCATTCGGTGCAGTTTACATGAGATGTTAGTTCAGGTACACAGTTCTCCTTTAAGAAGGGGCTGTTAACAGTTTCCCAGACAAGTTTGCTGTTTTTCGTGTCGGCAGCCATATTTAATTTGTCCCAGGCTTCAGTTCTCATTTCTTTCTTATGTGACAGCAAAATGATTTTATAACTTTTTATGAGTTCATGGATTAACAGTTGATTGCGGGGTTTGGACCCTAGCGGGATTTTTAGTTTCTGTAAAGCCTGAGTACATTTTGAGTCGAACCACCTTGTGCCACCCGACTTCTCCGCTCTTGGAATTTTAGTCAATACTTTCTTGATTACATTGTTTATTTCTGTAAACTTAGTTAATAAAATTCCAGGTGTAACATCCTTATTTAAGCAACAATCAATAGCATCTCTGCATCTGGTAACCACTTATGCTTGAATCTTTGGCGGGTTCACACCAGCCCACTTTATTCTCATCCCATTGGGCCGGACAGGGACAATGTCTACAAGTCGGTCCTCCGTGTTGAGTGTTTTCCTGCCCCAATCTAAATAATACTATGGAGATACTATTGTGGTCACTAACCACCTGCTCTGTTATCCATAAGTCGATAAAACAACTGTATTCAGATAATATAATGTGATCTATGTTACTATTCCCGTTCCTCCCAGTAAATGTCGGGCATTTAATGTTATCTTTAGTCATAGTACAATCTAAAAGCCCAAGGTCGAATTTTGCCATGAGTGTATTGATGGCCATGCCATAATTACAATGTGGGAAATGTAGATTATTGTCATCGTTTGTGGAGGGAATAGTATGGTGCTTCATAAATCCACAGGAATTGGTTAATGCCGTCGAGCAAACTTGAATATTAAAATCACCCGCCCACAGAATAACTACAAGTTTTCTGGAGAGATTTAATACTAAATCTAATTCCTTTTCTAATGGACCTAATGGTGAGTGTCTTTCCTTATTAAAAATATTATTATAAAAATGTATTAAGACCAGGTCCTTACCCTTCGGGAACGTTAGTCTCAGGACTTGGCTATAATTGTCAATTGAGGCGTAGCTTATAATTTTGCACCCCACAAGTTTTGTTGATATAAGCAACAATAGCCCGCCTTTAGCTCTTCCTGTTTGAGAGGGAACTGCATTTAAACAGAAAGAGGTATAACCCTCCACTACAACCTCATCGGTACTCCATGTCTCCTGTAGGCAAATAAAATCACTACCATGTCTTATGAAAGCCTGCCAAAAAGGAGTATACAGCTTTCTCTTTAAGCCTGCGATGTTCCAAGTTGTTAGTGTGTACCCTTCGTGTCTTAAACCCCTAACAGCATCATCATCCATTTCTAAGGTTGGACTTACAAATTGACTGTTCTCCCCCGTTGATTGAGCACTCAGTCGGAATTACTATACCATGTTCACATATCACATTATCCTTGCTAATCTCATCGTCCCTACTTCCCAAATTGTCATCTATATTAATAGTTGGACTATTTCCCTCGGCACAACCTATTTCATGGAGGCCATTTGTTAGTGGCTGGTCTATCTTGTGTCCCAAGGGAACCCTTTCTGGTACTTTATGTCAGTCATTTTCCTCCATCGTTGTTAAACATTCAAATCTGTTGAACAACGGAAAGGGGGCTCGCATTGGGTGTGTTACTCGTGGGAGGGGTAAGTAGTTAATATTTGGGTTGGGGCCGGGCATTCTATGTGCGGGTACTGTAGGATTGGTCTATAAATGTTTATAAAAATACCCCAAAGGTAATAATGTCATGTTAAACTCTGTACATGATGGTGGGGGAGCGTTAAGTAGAGTTGCATGCGCCCAGTTTGGTGGCCTAAAGCTTATTATCACACAGTCCCCGTCAAAGGTCTTAGGGGCTGGGCCTATCCAACCCACTCTTTGGGTAAGTAATATGTGTTCAGCACTTGCTATGGGGTAGTTGCAGTTGTTAGTCATCCAATGCAGGGTTTTGTTCCTAAGTGTTACTTGCGATTCAGTTTGACCTTCCCGCAATTTAGGTACATTACAAAGTATCGTGACATATGTGCTACAATCTGGGGGTAGATTCACTACCCGGGGAACATCACTGCGCCTTGTGATTCCTGGGACATAAGAGCCCTTCCTCTCTGCAGTATCGTTTTTCGCTGTGGCCTTGACCCTACGTGGAGCAGTTGTCTTTATCTCCTGTGTGAGGGAGTGCTGTATCCCCTTTGGGATGGCCTTGCTATTACTCTGGGATTTATCCTTATTGAGGTTGTCACCAACAGATGATGGGCCCTTACTTGTGTTTGTGTCACTAGTATTCCCCCTATGTTTTGGATTTAGTCTTTCCTTTGCCTTCCCACCCTCTTTGTTGTTATTTAAAGTGGTCTTTGGCAATGCCCCCTTTGAAGTGGATGCTTGTGGTGGCGGACAAGACTTGGTAACACATTTATCACTACACTCTACGATCTTTGCTATTTGTTCTTCTATAGAACCTATCCTTGTTTCAATATTTGTCATCTTTAGGCATATAGGCCCTAATAGAGTGGAAAGCAGTGTCTTCATTCGAACCCAAAAGCCGGCATTCCCAAACTCAGTATTATCCTCCGGAGGTTGGGCACCTATATCACTTGAATGGCTCATGACCTTGTCACTTCTTTGTCCAGCAGAGTTTTGTGTCGTCTTTCGATATACACGCCTAGCTTTACCCCTTTGTTTGTTTACTAGTTGCTCATTGGTAACATGTTTTAGTTTACTCTTTGCTTTTTGCCCCCTGGTACGTACTGGTGAACTATCAGTGTTTACCCTATCCACAGTCACTGATACGCTACGTTGTAGGGCATCTGAGCCTCCCAAGACTGCCTGATCGTCAGTCTCAAGAGAATCTTGATCCGACCGGTGCAACTGCATGGTGGGGGTGGATGAAAGCCTACTACCCATACATGGATGTTCATTAATTGCCAGATCTTGTCTTGGGCTAATCCCGTAGTTCGCAGCTCCCGGCAGTCCCGCGTATGAATCTGCAAGTAAGGATTCGGAGGAGTTGTCCAGGGTCATAGATGTATTTTCTACTTGGGCAAGAGGAAGAATACTTGGAGGGAGCGAAAATCGTCTCTCGGTGTTCTCTATGGCTGTAGCCACAACCCCAATTGTTTTTTGCAACATTTTGTCTATCGCGGTCAGACTTGGAAGGGTGGTAGTCATGGTTTTTGGCCTAGTTTGCGACCGTGATGTAACTTGGTTTCTTTTACCCATTTTAAAGTAAATACGTTGTGACCTCAACAACTCTATAATAACCAATACAAATGCAGGGATCAATACCAACGGAGTTAGCAATTAGATCAGTACTTAGTACACAATTTTTTTAATGTTACCACTCGGTCCTGATGTAATTTTGGATGAACTGCCAATGGAAGTGGCCCAGCCCAGCCTCCTACGGCTACCGACGGCCCGCCCTCTGCCCGGGCTCAGCCCGGCGCATCCCGCGACGCGGGCGTAGCCTCTCCGCTTTTTGATGCTGCCGGGCGGGATGTTGGGCGGAAACCGGAAGTCGTCCGCTGTGCACCCTGGGAGCTGTAGTCTCCCCCAACTGCGACCGCGAGGTGATTGGGAGCGGTGGCGGGGGAGACAAGCAGCTTCAGCCCCCCAGGTGATGCCTAGTCCTCAAGTGCCCAGCAGGTAAGGATTCGCTCTGTCCTCGAGTGTAAATGACCCCCGCTCCACCGGCGTAGCCTCTCTGCTTTTGATGCTGCCGGGCGGGATGTTGGGCGGAAACCGGAAGTCGTCCGCTGTGCACCCTGGGAGCTGTAGTCTCCCCCAACTGCGACCGCGAGGTGATTGGGAGCGGTGGCGGGGGAGACAAGCAGCTTCAGCCCCCCAGGTGATGCCTAGTCCTCAAGTGCCCAGCAGGTAAGGATTCGCTCTGTCCTCGAGCGTAAATGCTCATTATTAAGACCTCATTGTCAACCAAAATGAATATCTAGAAACATTATTTGGGTTCAAGATTTGTTTGACTGTATATCTCCTTGTTCCTTTCCTCAATTCCAAGCTACTTTTAATTTTCTGTTCGTTTTTACGAAAATGTTCGATTCTTATGGAAGTGATTTTAGAGGTTTTTTATTCCCCTTCACAGGATCCACTCCTTAAAATGTTATGGGTACTTCCAAAAGCCTCCATGATTTATAAATACTTTTATTCCGCCGAACCAGAGAGATCTAAGATAAGATGGAGCTTGCTTGGGAGATGGATTTGGGTTGTGAATGGAGTATTGATTTATGGAATAAGATCTTAGCTAGATCCTTGAAAATGTCTAGATCCACATATACCACTCAGTCTATGTTTTTTCTATATCACAGACTATTTTATACTCCCATTTAAATAGCTAACTTTACACACACTAACAATAAGACATGTTGGTCTTGTGATTCTCCTTTAGCTGACTTATTTCACCTTTTGTTCTTATGCCCTCCCGTAGCTTCTTTTTGGTTACTAATTTGGTCCCGCCTCTCAACCATTTTTAACTGAAATATTCCCATATCAAATGTTCTTCATTTTGTGGGGAGTTTATCAGATTCCTTAAGTTTATTATCTCACGAAAAAGGACTGTTTGATTTGATGTTAGCTTTAGCTTTTCAACAAATCACAATGAATTGGAAATGTTCAACAAAGCTTTCAATCAAATCCTGGTGGAAAACTGTATGTCATTATCACAGACTGGATACTGCTTTTGCTTCCTATTGTAATCCACATGTTTGCTTCCTATTGTAATCCACATGTAAATAGAGACCTATTTTGGTTACCGCTAACTACTTATTTGAATAAGATATTCATTAGTCAGGTATTTCGCAACTTTTCTGAAAATTTCCAACCTCCATGATTCCATTTTTTCTCTCTTCCTTTTTTCTCTATATTTTCTAACCTTTAAGAATGTACTATTCAAATATAATTAGGTTATTATATCCGTTTTGATTCTCTAGAGTATTGTTATTATTCGATCTCTTGTTGCTAAATATTTTCTATATTTCTCTTTCTCACTTCCTTCTTTCCCCTCCTTTTCCTACATAATCTTTAACATGTAAACAGCTTTCTACTATATTTATATACTATATTTTACTATATTTTACTATATTTTATTGCCTAGTTGTATCTCATATGTTCATTATTATGTTGTTGGCTTCTGGCCTACGTTTTATGTATAACACTGATTCAATAAAGCTTGCCAAACTTAAAAAAAAATAATAATAACATGAGCTGAACAATAATGAAAGTACCACAGTAATGTCCTTAATTAACTAAACTTGAGTACAGGGCCCAGATTTACAAATATTAGGCCATATTTATTGAAGGTTTTGCATCACCATTGCGCCACGCAAGGGGACACAGGGAGGCGCAAAACCTAGAATGAGATTTACCAAGCCACATAAGGCCATCTTGCATGGCCCTGAGTGGCTTGGTAAATCTGGAAAAACACAAGTCAGCGCCAATTGCTGCCTTGCATTACTCTGCCACAGGGAATCGTTCTATGGGTGCAGCGTGGGTGTTCCCACGTATCCACCCATGGATTTTGCTTGCATTCCCAGGATTACCATGAGTGGAAAACCTGTGAATGCATCAAGATGCTACATCTTTCCAGTGAAGGCGTAACAAGGGGAAATATGTTTATTTTGCTTTGTTTTTTTCCTCTTTCACACATGTAAGGAGGAAAAAGCCTCACAGGATTGTTTCTGTGCAGGAAGATGTGCCTTCCTGCACAAAAACAATACTGCCTGCAACACAGGCACCCTTGCACCATGGTGCAAGTTTTCTTGCATTAGCGCTAGGCAGCCAAAAGAGTGCCAGTGCAAAAGGGAGAGCAGGAATGCGCTAAATCTTGGTAGATATGGCGCGTTCCTGCTCTCTCCCTTTCACACAGCACAGCAAGGTGGCTTGCTGCGTTGTGTGAACAGATGATAAATCGGGCCTTTTAGCTCTGTGTTTGTATCACAAAAGTAATGCAAACCAGCGCAAAATGTTTTTTTTAAGTTACTTTCTAGCACAAAACTTGTGCAAATTACCAACTTTCCTGTGTAAAATATATTTTGCACTAAAATATTGACGCAAATGAAACGGCAAATGTTGTTGCATATCCAATACCCAAATCTTGAGTATGAATCTTGAAGGGGCTTTAGGGGGTGGGAACAACTCAGACACCCACAAGATTTCACGTAAAACCAGATCTACTAAGGTAGCATAACCTGACTTTGATTTACATTAATTTCTAGTTCCAAATGAAACCAAATGCAAACAATGGCTAAGTGGAATATAAGGTGATATTCCCATGTGTAACATAAAGGTATTTTACACTTGGGCAATTGTCATCGCCAAGAAATTTGTACAGGAGAGTGTACGTAGAGGGCAAATGTCATGGAAGACGCTGCTGACTGGCCCTTGCACCATGGCGTCATCCTAAAACAGCATTCTTGAGTAAGTGTTGCCAATGACATCAGCAGAATGTGACTTTTATAAAGGAGACGTGACTTTTGTAAAGATGGTGCTGCAGAAATGTTTCACATTCACGCAACACAGCACTGCAGATCTGTGCACAGTTGTTCAACCAGCTTTTAGTAAATCTAGGCTCCTTGGTGCTAGCACTGTATTCGGGCAGAGCCTTCTGTAAAACTCGGGGGGGGGGCTTTATTTTGGCCTCTACTTCTCCCACATATAATCATTTATAACAGGTGAAATCTACATATTTCATGAAAAAGAAACGATGCAAAATATGCATTCTCCTCCTTTACTCTCCTTTTTTTTTTTGCAAGAAAAATATGGTTGGTGGGAATGTCCGTGGGTTCCTTTCAGGTATGTTTTCAATGATAACATTGTGTATTTCTGAAGAGGTCACACCACAGGGCACAATGTTGCATTGTGATTTATGATAGTGATTAAAATAAACAGAAAACTTGGTTAATGGAAAAACGTAAAACATCAGGTGCTTTATTTTTAGAGTAAAGCCATATTTCATTTAAATTAACATTACAAATGTACAGAATGTAACTTCCATTTACATATTTTTTGTGTTAGGTGAATGTAGGCATTAGGTTTTATCTGCATATTCCTTTTACTTTTCAATGTGAGATCAGTCCTGGGAGCGGCTTAGTTCACCACAGCAAGCTCCAGTCCAGTCGAAGCAAAAAAAAAAGTTTGGAACAAAATAACAAATACATTCTCTGCGCACAAGCTGGCCTTCTGATGGCTCACCTCACTTACTTCGTCAATTATTTACTTATTTTAAAATTTAAAAAAGCTCTGCACGTCACCCAGGGGCTTACTCCCAATATCTTTCCCATTCCACTTTACAAAAACAAAATAACAAGAAAGCAGCATTGGATACGAACACTGGTGCAAACTAAGCTCTTGTTTTAAAACTGCTTTCAATGAAGTTTGAAGACATGTTAACTATACTCAGCAGTGAAGTAACGTAGGGATATATAGAGTAGTAAAATGTCCCAGTTATTTATTGTAATCTTATTTACTCCTGGTCCTAGCAGTGGCGGCTGCCACTGAGTAGTATGGATGAGGGATAGAAAAATAAATGTAAAGTTACTTACCGTGCTGCCTCACCTCCATCCTTTTCTGTTCCTGCAGGAAACACACACAGGCTCCCCTTAGCCAATCACTACGCTGTTGAGCAGTGTCGTGATTGGTCTGAGTACCTTGGTTTGCTGCTCAGATGGGGACTTTGAGCCTGTGCATGTTCCTCACCAGGCTGTGCATTACAGCCTGGTGCGGAAAATGCAAAGTGCGCATCACTGTTTGGCCGGCCGAAGACAGCCAGGCAAACCGTCATGGCCCCAACCACTTTCCCCTGCTGGCTGTGACGATAAAACAGCCCTGCCCCACCCATTAACCCGCCTGATAACTGAAAAAGAAAATGATACTAACATAAAGGTATTATCATTTTATTTTTCCTTTTCAACTTGTTCCAGTGGGGCGGCGCTCCTCCGCCTTAGCGAAGGAGCCACCGCTGGGTCCTAGTCTTCCCCGTCACAGAGCCTTTACCCTGAGACACGCAATTCTATTTCGGTTTTCACAAAGCAGACAGTCCTTCTTCCCTTTCTGTATTGTTAGCCGCCTCTTAACCATAACACATCACCTCAACCAAAGCACCTCATGTCAATGCAGGCAACTCAGGGGCCCTAGAATAGTGCTCCAGATTGGGAGCTTGTAAGGGAGGGAGGGTGCTAAAAAAGACTGTGACAAGGAAGAATAAGACACAGAGTAATGAACATTACCTGTAAAGTATGACATTACCCCCTCCCCCCCACACTACAGCTGCCTTTCTCATCCCAGTCCCTGCTTAGGCAAGGATGTACTAAGCTTACAACCCAGTTACAAGCACCTACATCGTCAGGACTGCAGTGTAAAAACACAAACTTATCTGGGAATAAAGAAAACACTTGGTGCTTGTCGTCATCTTCCTATAGAGATGGGAAAAACAGGAGATGTTGTTGCTATGTGGCTTTGTTACGGCTTTTGAGGCCGGGACGCCTCTTTGCTGAAGCAGCTGCCGCGCTATATAAAACTTACAAATAAAAATAAAAATTATGTTAGGAGGCCGAAGACAAGGTATAGAAAGAGAAGAATGGCTATCCACTATGCGGAAGGCAGTGCTCTTCGCAATTATGGAATTTAGGATTATGTGTTTTATGGTGAGGACTCACTTCACACATACGTAAGGAATGTAATGCAAAAGATGGAAACAAGATGAGGGCCATCTTACAATAGACAGACGGATCAATGATAGGAACATATGTGATAATGATATGGGCAACGAAAAGGGAACGTAAGGATGGACTGAAAAGATGGGTGCTGCAGCAATAGACCTGTGGTCCCTAAACACAATGTCAATGATAAGGGAAGAAACATTTCTTGATTTGGTTTTAGGCATAAATCCATAAAATAAGTCAGTTCAAAAAAGTTATTTAACCAAACACTAATAATGGATTTTTTGTAATTTTAAGTGTATTACCGTTTAATCATGTTATTTCTATTTTATAACAATGATATATTTTTGGGTCCATAATTTTCATCCATGTTCTTCTGTGTTACATGTACCGCACAAGCCTTCCTGAGCACCAATGAGTCTGTGTTAGAACATTAGATCCAGGTTTTTCCCGGAGTTGGAAGGTGAGCGCATGATGGTTTATTTATTTATTTATTTATTTAGTGTATTTATAGAGCGCAGAAAACCTGTCACCCAAAGGGCATCCTGGCGCTTTGATCAAGAAACCGTACACTTTAACCGCTCAGGCCGTTTGTGGAAATAGATGAGTTTTTAACGCTTTCCTAAACGGAAAATAGTCCTTGTGACTCCTCAAGGAGAGTGGCAGGGAGTTCCAAAGTTTGGCCGCTGCTACGCTGAAAGAGCGGCCACCCATCCTCACTCTATGAAACCTTGGAACCACAAGAAGATGCGCTGATGAGGAGCGGATGGTTCTGCTACCTTCTTAATCCATACCAACTTATTCAGGTATATTAATGTGGCCTTTTTAGACTTCAGTTTCCTAGAGGGAATGTAGAGTGAGACAAAGTTTTGTAAGTGTCAAGAGTACCTCTTAGTCTTGTGTATGAAATGTAGGAATTGAAAGGGAATCTATTGTCCAGCCGAAAGTCTCTTAGGGAGAGGCAATGTAGTTAAGCTTTTTTTTTTAAATAGAGGCACGGAATGGAGTGTCAATATCTTCAGTGGCAATTAGATTTTAGTTTGAATGAGCTATTGTGTATTCTCTAAATGCTTCAGCCAGATTTCTAATAAATATTAGAAATCTTGTCAGTTTTATTGAGTTGTTTTTTGGAAGGGCACACTAAAGTTCTAAAGCATTGGGTTCTAGACATCTTCTGCTTTAAAAACTAAATTTACAGTAATTCAAGTATGAAGGACAGGTCTGCAACTAGCACTGCACTCCACTGTCTTCATTGGTTTCAAGAGCCGTTCCTCTCATAATCACAGGAGTTCAACTCTTGATATAATGAAAAGGGCATGTATTAACAAAATAATTTTTTTTACTCTTACATGGAATCTTTTCCTAAAGCTCACTAAAATAAACCCTAGCTGACAAAGGATTATGATAAGCATATGTAATGCTCTTTGTGACCCAGCCTATGTACTTTTTTGGCATCATTTTTTTTACCTGGAAGTTCACCTCTTCCACAATTCTCTTTACTCTACTGTCAGATTATCTCACCACTTTACCACTCGCAGGATCAAGGTATGAGAATGATCTGCTCAATCTTCTGGCTTTTGAGTGTGTGAAGCGATGACCAAAAAGGTGATGAATTATTTCATGGTTTTGTTTTGCATGTTTACACTTTCTACAAATTCCACAAACCCCATATATATCGAAACAGCCTTTCAGCAGCCATATTAGTAGATGAATAGTAAGGTTTTTACTTCTCACAGTATAATCAGTACAATTGTACCACAATCTTCAAAAGCTATCCAGAGGGTAAACCCTAATTCCATGAGATCAGGGGATATATTGAGAACATAGTGCAAACAGCACTGCCCATAACCACATACTCATCATGCCTCAGCCATCAGTTTTCTAATCACATGGGAAAAAATTTGCCATCAGTCAGCTTCAATTAAATTGGAAAAATGTGTTTTCTTAAATAATATCCAATCTGGCATAAGTGTGTTGCATTACTCAGAAACTGCCTTAGTGAAGATTTTAGATAATCTACTGGAGATAATGGAAGAAGAGGGTATGGGCTATTATACTTCTAAATCTCTACACAGCCCTAGACATGGTGGCTTATAACAACAGTACGATCTAGCACCTCAGGCCAACAATCACATCATCAAATGGTACCCTTCTTTTGTTAGTGGGAGCAGCCAACATATACAAACAAGATCCTCTGTCTCTTCCTCTGTACTATCCCTCAGATTACCACAATAGGAGCCTCTATATGTCTTCCTAACATTAGTGTAAATCCCCCTATGAATGGTACTGGAAAATGTAATTTAAAATGTCGATCTTTCTCACGCTGATGATAATCAAATTCTTATAAGATCGGAAGAGGTTGAGAAACAGTGCTACTTTTACAATATTTGAAAATCTACAGTCCTGGGTGAATAACGGTTCATTACATCTCTCTGGAAGTAACACAGGAGCCATCTTGGTGGCAGCGAGGCACAGATTAATAGGATCTATACACTGGAGCTGGATTGCAACTTGTTCGGACAAACTATTCCTCAAAAACAATAAATAAAAAACATGCAATTTGGCTGAATGAACATCTATTCACACACCAACATGTAGTACATAACATCCTTTTATTTTATTTTATTTATAGAATTTTGTATAGTGCAAATTTGACCCGAAGGTATCAGAGCACTTCACATAGATGGCAGAAAAGCTGTTACCCGAGTTACCTATGGGTAGAAACAATTACATAGAGTGGCAACAAAGACATTGCAATAGTATACACAGATGTAACTATAAACAGTGATAGTTGTATCCACATATGGAGTGAAAATAGTTACATGAAATAATCACAGATACATGGCAACAGTGCATATTAAGGACAGTGGGGAATATGGACGATATTGTTCTGAGGTAGTTAAGGTGGGGTGTGTCGGCTTAGGTAAGAGTATGTGCATAAGCTAAAGTATTGATGTACGATGCGAGGAAAGCATATAGGCATAGAGCATCAGGTACAGTGTACGCAGGCTAATATTGATGATGTGGGAAGAGCAAGAGAGCATATAAACACTGACTAACATATAGGCATATAATAACAGTGAGTGACCAAAATAACATATATATAGGCTTGGTATAACAGTGTGGACTCTCAGTGAAGACATGATGGCACCTGCTACTCGCATGATGATAGTAGGACAAACAGTATCAGGATCTGTATTGGGGGCTCCGGGGGTAGAGAGAAGCTGTAGGATGCAGATCCTGATGGGCTTCAGCTGCATTATAGCTGAAACAGGCCAGTCATGTCAGTGGAGGATGGAGCAGCGGGAGAAACCCATGATGTGACAGGTTTCCAGGCCATTCAGCCATTGAGGATCACTAAAACAGGTCAACTCTACTACAAATTGTGCAAAACAGGAGTGTATAACTAGCCACAGATATATGTGCTTAAACAAATTCTCCTCCTAGTGTGGCCTCCTCACTGCTTGTTGTAACATACACTTTTTTCAGTCCTGAACTTTTCACCTACAAATCATTGCTCTGAGTGATGTTAATATAATAAATCGGTAGAAGAAAACCAAGACTACAACATCCATAATGCATTAAGATGTCTCAAGTAAATCAGGACTGTAAACCCTGTCCATGATAACATGGATTGAGCTGGTTAATCTCGCCCCACTGCCCTGGATCTTTCATCCACAAATTGCATTTCTGTGGGAGGCCAAATAATGGAACACCTGTGAATTCGCTGGTGGAATAATCTTGCAGGAAGTACGCAACAAAAACCCAAAGTGAAAACATTCAGTTGCAGATTGAAAAACATACTTCTCTAATTCCTTCATTCCGCTCAAACAAGACTGATAACAATGGGCTGTTAAAGACAATGTAATTGTTGTAAGGGCAAAATAAATATCCTGAAATAAAAATATTATTAATATTAATACCTACAACAACAGCATGATAATAACAACAACAACAACAACAATAATAATAATAATGCTAATATTAATAATAATACAAATATATTTCAGATTTAATATTAAGGACTATATTTCTCTGCAATATAAAGTTTCCTTGAGCTGATGTAATACATTCTTTCACAGCTTAACTGCTGAAGGATATCTTGGCTCCAAATTTTATATTTTTAATCCCCAGGTCTTCCAGTTTGAGAGGACATTTTCTTTCCAATCATAACGCGATTCATGATCAACTGCCTAGTAGCAACGTGAATGATTCTGTTCTCAGCTACTCGTAAAAAGCATTGCTGGCCAGAATTTCCTATGAATTGATAAAAAATTATTCAGTAACTTATGACCAAGGCAGACATGCCTTCAACCATTGACCTAGCCTGTGAGACAACCTTAATGATTAATACATCATTCAGTAATATACGTAAAGTTTGTAAATATTAACTACCTTAACTCAAATGTATCAATCCAGGAAGGTGTAATATTCCAGACATTTTTAGTAATACATTTTTAAAGTTCATATTCCTAATTATATTTCTTCTTCATAAAAGCCATGAGATACTTTTTCATGAAAAATGCAAAATGTCTGAAGATCTCTTTAGAGCTGATCCAAAGCTTTAATAAATGCAAACATTTGACAAATTAATTGGAAAAACAAATGCCATCTGTTTGTTCCCCATTATTCACCACAGGCGATTCGGTTGTTCGCTCTCTGCAGAATGGAATTTATTTTATAATTCAGTAAAATGTAGTGACTTGCTACTATCAGATGCCTGCTCGAAGAGCATATTATCAGCCAGGGTTGAGAGCTGTCAGCTATGCAAAGTGTCTTCTAGTTCTATTTTTTATTGTTTATATAAATATTGTTAGTGCCTCTTGCTTTCACTTTTACAAATTTCACAAAGAACTGGAAGGCCACTTAATAGCCAGCACACTCTCCAAACTCACTGTATTCCTCCATTGAATTGATCTAAAAAGCACAAGCCAAGCAGTGTGAATTTCAAAACAATATTTTCCATATGAAGACATTTACTTAAGCCAACATTATCTAATTGTACAAACCAATATTAAAAATTAAAAACCCAAATTACCTCTTTTCTATGAAAAGATTAGGTAATAACTTCTTTGTTCAACAACTGGCAAAGTACATCTTTTGACCAAATTCTCTAAAACATAGGGACATTTCACTTAACACACGTGGGAATTTGATAAACAATGTATGTTCTTACACCATGACATTCTAGTCCTCAATTTGTAGAATCAATTTCTGCAAGATTACTATAACTTGCTTGAATAGCCAAGTGATGGAGACTTACTATGTGGATTAGTTAACTGGACCAACAAATTGTGATATACTAATGAGTGACCCTCAAGAAGCCCCTTTGCAATTAAATAATGTGCATGTTCTTAAACAACAAGATAATAAATAAAAAGCATATTTGTGGAAATGCTGAGCAGTACTGTGCCTATATGTACAGCAACAATTTGGGTGCCAGCCAACTTGGAATCTGCAAAATAGAGTAATTGCACTAGGATCACTAACTTTATAGTATTGCTTCATTGGTGCAAATTTAATTTTTCTTTTTCTTATCTGTCTAGTTCAGATTTAGATCAGCTGGTCAGTATTAAGAAAATGCACCTTATGAGTTCTTGAGAAACGGTAAGGCACAATAATTTTGTAAAATGTGATTCCCACTCCACTCTTGAAAAATATCTTTGGGATTGTCTTGGGGGTTGTCACTTTCTCTAGAGGGTGGTGAGCAGGAGGTAAGGAAATACGTTTGATAGTCTTCTGTCTAAAATGACTCTAGTCTTGCCCATAAATCTCTGCTCCGTCTGCTAGTGAATATTTTCTCCAAATATGATTTGTATAACTTCAACAAATGAGTAGAGACAATTCTTCCTGTTAGATCTGACAGCCTTAGCGTGGTCTTTCCCCACATTTTTGCCTGCCGCTCTCCATTTTTCAGCACTCGTTTTTGCTGGCTTTAGGACTCTACACACATTACCACTGCTAATCCATGCTAAAGTGATTGTGCTCACTCCCCTAAATATGGTAACATTGGCTCATACCCAATTGATATTTAGTTTGCTTATAAGTCCCTAGTAAAGTGCAATACATGTGCCCAGGGCCTGTAAATTAAATGCTACTAGTAGGCCTTTTAAATAATACAATAGGGCCACCCAATCTTCCCCAAAGAACTGGGTATAATAGTTAATTCACTAATAATATTCCCTGAGGTATCGCTTCTCAAAAAGCTTAATCATTTAGCTGGTCACACAAGGTAATCCTATTATCTTCAAATAATGACTCATAAATACCAACACAGATGTATTGAAGTAAAAACAAGTGTATTATGTTTTAACTTAATCTCTATATCATCTGTTAAGTTGCACATGCCATTAGTACAAACCTCATTGTATATACCAAAATTCACAGCAGTACATAAACAAGTTTAGATGTTGACACTTGTGCCTCCATGTAATCCCATATTCATTCCAATATACATACTGTATAGGGATCTATGGAAGCATAATCAATCCACTTAACAAAATTAGTGTTGCAAAATTGAGTGTAACGTCAAATTAATTTACAAATATTCCGAAAATCAAGATGGGAGTGAACATAACACAAACTGTAATTATTAATGTTAAAGAAGGTGAGTTGTTGACGTTTCGGTCTCACGTGGCCAACTAGGTCCAGGAGACCATCCCTAGGACTCAGCTTTGAAAAGCAATCAATCCTGTAAGTACCGACATAAAAATACCAATAAGTCAAGACTATCCCACCAATACATCCAGTCAGTTTTTGCATCGCCTGCACATAATAAAACACCTACAAGTGACACAATCACTACCAAATGTAAAACCTTGGGCATCCATCCATTAGAAACCAAAAACATCATGATGTGCCAATGAATTAGAACATAGTAAAAAGCACCCCTTGTCTGAACAGAAGCCCAATGTCTATAATGTCTCTACTATAATGCCTTGCTTCCAAAACAATTCGGCTCCACGTCAGATGTCAACTCTAATACATGATTCAAGCTAAAAGTAAGCAACAAAAACCTGCAACAAGTCATAGAACAACAGTCCCAATGTGTATAAACCGTCATACAGGAGTACTGCCAAATCTTACCGATATCCGTCTTAAATATGGGTCATTTTTACTTCAAAGTAAGTGACAAAATACACAGCCTGTTGTTATCATTCTAGAACTAATACTCGTGATATAGTCATATTTATCTAAACTCATACAGTATAATACTTACTAGCAGTCCATATAGAGATGTCGGACAAATTCTCTTGTCCAATCATATGTTTAAAGCATTAAATGAGTTGAGCACTTACTGTGCAAGTTGTATAGTTGTATTAGGAATTGCTTCTCATTGCCCACTGATGGTTTTCTAGCTAGAGCCAATGGCTGGCCTGGGCATTAAATCAGTGATTATTTCTGTGGCGGACGAAAAAATGCAACCAGCATATGGCAAAGGTCTCAATGGGCTGGCACTGCCATCCGACATGCAATTCTACTCAATGTCTGGAATCAGATTAGTCTCAATGAGACTTTCTTACGACATTACATCCCTTGGTGACATCATACTATCCTTTGGCTTCAGTTATCATCTTAATGCTGATACTGTGCAAATAAGTTTTTCTTTCCAATATTCACATTTGACACTCAATCTAAAGTCTCAGACTTCCCGACAGCCATTAGGCACTAGGTGGCTCTAGGCTCTTGAGCTCTATTAAGCCAAAAATAATTTACTTTGTTGCCAAATTGGAACCCATACATCTTCTAATTCCTACTCTGATACTATCATTCCTAAATTTTGGAGTACACTTCAACTCATCTATGACCTTGGAAGCCTTCATCAAATCCACAGCTACTACTGCCAGCAGGAGAGTAGATTCCATTGGAGCAGCAGGTGCAGTGGGACCACGGTCCACAGGCCTGAGCGACCCACTTAACCATGATTATTGTCTTATCTTATAAATCAGACAGCAGCCAGTGTCCTGTTTCCTTCCTTGCACTAGGGCCAATGAAAGCCTAGCTACAGATTTGACAAATAAGGTATTGCCAACATTGGGGAAGAGGTATGGAAGGTGCATTTCGAATCTCTTTACTCGAGGGCTGAGGTTGGGGATGAGCCAGTGAACAACCGACTCTTGCCCCGTGGCCCAGCCTCTGCTGACATCCTCCCAATCTCCCTTAGGGAGGTCACTGATGCCCTGGGCAGGATAACACCAGCCAAGACCGCGGGCTGGACAAGATCCCTGGTGACCGTTTCCGTTCCGAGCCCACCGTCTGGGCTCCTTATCTGTACTCCATGTTTAATGCCATTTTGCAAAGCATGGCGGCTCTTACTACCTGGGTGGGGGCAGAAATGATACCAATTTACAAAAGGGCTCCCGCTTCTGTGTGTCAATTATCTCCCATTAGCCTCATTGATGTAAGCCAGAAAATATTTGCCTGTGTTCTTCTTCGGCGACTCCAGACCTGGATGGAGGAATGTAATGTTCTCACCCCCTTACAAGCCGGGTTTAGAGCTAGGACATCAACAACTGATCACATTTTTAGGCTACAATAGATACACTGGAAAACCGTGTGTATAGCGGGTGGCAGCCTCTACCTTTTTTTTTTTTTTTTTTTTTTTTTTTGTGAAACCTTAATTGGCAACCAGGATAAAGCAATACACAGCTCAGTGCCTCCAACCTGTGACATCAGGCCGGCAGCAGCTATAGAATCGGTTCAGAACATGTCCAGCAGTAGAAGTGCAACATTACTGAAGTTAGACACAGCATGCCGCCTACAACCCGACCGGGCCGGCCGCGATATAAACTAGCATTATTGGATAACATGCAAAGTAGAAAGGCGACTCAGGAAGTGCTGCATAGCCGAGCAACGTGCTTTGAGGTTTCTTTTATGATTTTTTGCAAAGTTCCCAACATAAACTTCAAACGAAACGAAACTCCCACGTGATATACCACCAGAACTTGTGTGTGGACAGGGGGTAATTGCGAGGCGGGGGGGGGTTTGTGTAATTGCCTTAAGGGGAAGGCAGTGCGCCCATCCCCAGGGTGAGTGTTGCTTCAAACCCGCGCTGTGCGTTAGGCTGACACGGGAGGGGGAGGGCAGGGAGGAGCGGGGGGAGGGGGATCTAGGGAACGCTGCAAATCCAGCGCGCGAGGTGAAAAAAAACAGTGCCAAGGTCAAAACAGTGGTGAAATGTGTAACATGTCTATAAAAGGAGCACGGAGTCATGCAAGGGGGACGTGTCACTGGGCGTTTCGGAGCCAGGAGTTATAATCGATCCAGGTATGCAACGCGGTGCTTAGCGCGCAGGCGCGTCATGGATCCGAGGAGTTGTCCCCTTGCTCCCTAAGAAGGTAGGCCACCAGGGGCCCCCAAAGATCCTTGGGGCGGGACCTGTGTGGCATGAGATCGGCATAATTGCGTAAATGTTCTTGCCATGTGATCATTGTATTGAGCCATATTTTGAACTTAGGCGCGCGACCCCTACCCCATTTGCATGCCACATGACGTTTAACTAGTAAGAGGCCTAATGCGAAAAATTTCCTATGTGATTTCAGCGCCGGGGCCGAGTGTCCTAGCAACGCTATCTTGGGACAGGGTGCAACATCCGCTCCGACCATGTCAGATAGTGCCTCGAAGACTTCGAGCCAATATGACGCCACAGCGGGACAGGCCCACGCTAAGTGAAAAAAGTCAGCCCCTTCGCTTCTGCATCTGAGGCAGCGATCGTCCGCGCTCAGTCCGAGTCGGAACAGTTTAGAGGGAGTGAAGTAGGTACGGTGCAAGAATTTGAAATGCAGCAGCCTGAGACGGGCATTACTGGTCACGGCATTAGTGTGGGAGCAGCTTTCTTCCCACTGTTCGTCCGAGAGTGGGGTGTCTAGATCAGCATCCCAGTCTCTGCGGGATCTAAGTGGGGGGGGATGGAGCTGGCTGTGCATGTCGGTATAGCATAGACACCACGTGTTTCGGGGAGTCGGCTTGTAGGAGCGTATGAAGGGGGGCCAGTGTGTCCGGTTCGTCCGGGAAAGAGGGCGTGACCGCCTTGACATTTTGACGAAGCCGGACATAAAGGAAAGTGTCCATTACAGAGGGGATATGTTCTCAAAAAACTGAGCCGCCGTACGGAATTGTCCCTGGAGGTACAGTTCACCCCATGTGTGGAACGCCAGTTTTACTAGCAATTTTCGGCCGATCTCCTCACAGGCCATACGCAACCGCGGGTCATTTGCTAGGGGCATAAGCGGAGAGTAAAGGAACGCGAATCCCATGTGTTTCGCTATTCGCTGCCAAGCTAAAACCGTGCAGTCAACCGTGGTCGGGTCGCGGTCAGTGACCCGGGGCGTGGTGTATAAGTAACCCAATGGCTGCTCAGGCCTCATAAAACCGTCCTCTACCGCCAAGTGGGCCATGAAGGGAGGAGGGTGAAGCCAGTAGGCGGCAAAGTGGCCTTGGGCGCAATCATAGTAGCGCTGAAAGTTCGGTACCTCGAATCCACCTTGGTGGTATGGTAGCATGAGAGTCCGTAAACTAATCCTGGGCTGTTTACCGCCCCATATGAGGCGTGACAGGTGGGAGTTAAGGGAACGAAAAAAATGTGGACCTGGACTGTACGGAATGTTGGTGAAAAGATACAGGAATTTGGGAAGGATAACCATCTTGATGAGGGATATACGTCCCGCCATGGAGAGTGGAAGATGAATCCACCGAGTGATAGTATCAGTCAATTTATCCAGGACTGTGCCATAATTAGCCCTGATGAGTTCATCTCGATTTCGGGAGACGACGACGCCCAGGTATTTAAGCTCCTCCGATTCCCACACCAAGGGGTAATCAAGGGGGAACTTCTCGGTTTTGTCCGTCAAGGGGAAAAGAGCGGACTACGACCAGTTGATCTGTACGCCCGATATGGCACCGAATTTAGTAATTTCGCGCAGAACAGGGTTTAGGTTCTCACGCGGTTTGTGTATGTATAGAGTGATATCATCTGCATACAGTGCCACTAGTAGCTGACGCTCTGGGTATATAAGAGAGCGGTGGTTATGGTGTTGCCGAAGTTTAGCCGCCAGCGGTTCGATTGCAAGCGCGAAGAGGACAGGAGAGAGGGGACATCCCTGTCTAGTGCCTCTGTGAATAACGAAGGGGGCCGACCTAGCGCCGTTCAGTAGGACTGAGGCGCATGGGTTAGTATATAGCAGTTTGATCCAATCTAAAAAGCTGTACGGAATCCCCATCCGCTCAAGAAGAGACAGGAGGTAGTCCCATTCAAGGGAGTCGAACGCTTTGGTAGCGTCAAGGAACACGGCAGCTGCCTCGCAACGGGGATTAATGTCCTGAAGGACGGCTTGAAGGGTGCGTAAGTTGTGGGAGGTCGCCCTGTTGGGGACGAACCCTGCTTGGTCCGGCAAGACTAGGCGCTCCATCTGCAGGTTGAGGCGCGTTGCAAGTACTTTCGCTAATATTGTAACATCGGTATTGAGCAGCGAGAGAGGCCTGTAAGAGTCACAGTTATCAGGCGGCTTGCCGGGCTTCAATAGAGATGCTATAAGAGCTTCTCGCATGGTAGGCGGCAGGGTACCGTCTTCGAGGGCAGCGTAATACACCTTTTGCAAGATCGGGGCGAGTAAGTGAATATAGGCCTTGTAAAAGTCGATTGGTAACCCGCCAGAGCCGGGTGCTTTACCTGATTTCATGGACATGATAGCGTCCTTTATTTCGTCTAGCTCAAGAGTGTGATGTAGAAATTTTTGCTGAGTTGGGCCTAGCCACGCAATGGCAGTGTCATCTAGGTATTGGTGTAGGTCTATTGGTGTCGATCTATGGGATGTATACAGAGTGGAATAGTGAAGCGTGAGAATGCGGAGTAATTCCGGAAGGTCTCTTTGTGGTGCGCGGTGTTCATCTAGAAGGGAGGTAACAAAGTTGTTGTACCTAGGGGGTTTGATAGCCGATGCGAGCGCCCTGCCAGGCCTGTCACCCTCGCCATAGATGCGCGCAGTATGCTGTTTGCCAAGGAACTTGCTCTCCTTATATGCAGCCTCCGTATATTCGGATCGTTTTTCCCTAAGTTGGGCGGCAGTAGCAGTATCGCGGGGGTTGCGGGTCCTATTCCGTTCTGGGTCTCGAAGTTCTGACTCAAGTTTATGTAATTCACCCCATAAGGATTTAAGGACGCCTCCTCCCTTCGCGATGCACCAGCCCCGGACCGTAACCTTAAAGGCCTCCCAGACTGTAGTGAGATCTGAAACTGACCCAATATTACGCTCAAAGAAGTCCTGGATATCCTGTTCCAGTTCAGCTCGGAAAGCGGAGTCTGTGAGGTGGGCAGGATTGAGGCGCCAGCTCAGGTAAGGGGAGGTGTCAATGGGTATACGCAGCGATATCAGGACTGGGGAGTGGTCAGAGAAAGTCCTAACAAGATGCAGGGCACTGGTTAGCCAGGACGCAAGGCCGGCCGAGAGGAACATGTAGTCCAGCCGGGCCCAAGTGGAATGTACAGCAGAATAATGAGTACCTTGCTGAAGGGAAGGGTGCAAGTGTCGCTAAGCATCGACATAGTGGTGTTCGGCAGTAACAGAGGCCAGTGCGCGCTGGGTATGGGAGAAATGCGCTGCTTGGGGGTGAGACCTATCCTGGGATGGAGCAATTGCAGTATTAAAGTCGCCCCCCAGTATGACGTGGCCTATACCCAGTGCCTGAATCCTGCCCCACATCATGAGTAGAGGGGAGACGTCATCAGTGTTGGGGCCGTAATAGCATGCAAGCAGGACAGTATGTGAATATTATTGCCCCCAGATCATGCAGTATCTGCCACTGGCATCTGCCTCCGTCCCAGCGGGTGTAAACCTCAGTCCACGCCGGACAAGAATCGTAACCCCCCTGGCATAGTTAGAGTAGGAAGAGAAAACTTTGCAGGAGGCCCACCTGGTCGCAAACAGGGGAGAACTATCTGGCAGTAGGTGGGTTTCTTGAAGCATAGCGATTGACACACCCTGTCTGTCTAGGTAACTCAATATCTGCCTCTTCTTCCTGGGGTTAATCAACCCACGAATATTCCATGACATCAGTCTTAACTGTTGTGTTGGTTGCGGATTGCCTACGTCACCCATTCAAAGACATAACAGATTCCATGACACGTTATACTGTAAATAGGCACCTTAGCACAGTGGGCGATATGGCAATGAGCCCTCCCTCCCAGTGTCCTCCCACTCAACCCCCCCAATGACCACACATCAAGCACAACAAGGACAGTGGAACTTGCATTGAGCTTCTTCCCACCCACGCCGGCAACCCCAACTCGCCGGGAATACAACACCCACCCACCCACCCAACCCCATAGTAGCCCGAAAACTAGAAATAGTATAACGTCTGCCCCTACCCATAGGGGGGAGGGGATGTACAGGGGCTCGCCCATTGGGGGGATATAGAGCCAGGGGGCTCCAGACCTACCAACCACCTCCTTACTTACACCCACATTCACCGGGAGTCCCAGGTGTCCATCGTGGGACGGAGGTGGGTGACCGAGCAATCAGTATATCAAAAGACCGGTAAATGTAGAACTGTCAGAGTACCGTAGTTGCCTTGTGGAAGAAGCCGGGATGCGTGCAGCCAGTAGCAGGGAAGTTAAGGCGACGAGGGTCAATGTCTCGCTGCTCCCATTCAGTCCTGCTGCGAAAGTGGCGAGGGGGATCTGGAGCGGCGGGCGTGAGGGTCAGCAGCGTCATCTCCGCCCCGGCCCCTCCTACCATGTTTGAGGAAGTCCTCCACCTGCTGCGGGTTTTGGAAGAAATGCTGTCTACCTTGACATGTTACCTTCAATTTGGCAGGGTATAACATGGCATATGGGAGCTCCAGTGCCTGAAGTTTCTTTTTCACCCCTGCAAATTTGCGTCTGGCGTCTTGGACGGAGGCAGTAAAGTCAGGAAAGAAGGAAAGAGACGTGTTGCAGTAGTTGACAGTACCCAGCTCCCTCGATCGCTTCAGCACTGCATCCCGGTCCCTATAATTCAGAAAGCGCGCAATAATAGGGCGCGGCGGAGCTCCAGTGGGGGGACGCGCCGCCAGGGATCTGTGGGCCCTTTCGACGATGAAGTGCGGAGAGAAGGACTCCTTTCCAAAGAGTTCTATGAGGAGAGTTTCTACAAATGTCTCCATTTTGCCAGTATTGGTAGTCTCCGCAAGGCCCAAAATGCGGACATTGTTGCGGCGGGACCGCGCTTCTAAGTCCTCATTCTTGTCGGCAATGAGCTTGAGCAGCCTGTCCATCTGAGTGACCTGCTTATGGGAGGAAGCGGCTCCGTCCTCCAAGTTAGATATCCTGCCCTCAGCCTCCTTGATGCGATTGTCGTGCTGATCCAGCTTGGCCACCACGCTGTCCATGCGTAAGTTCATGGTGTCTAGTTTGGCGTCAATCGTGGAGAGGCTTTGTTTCATACCTAATAATAAAGTCTTCCAGTCCTCCTCCGGAGGGGTCGACGCTGCAGGAGTACCCTCCGACTCCCGCGCCGCCCCGGTGGGCCTTTTGGATTCGAATGGGATCTTGGATTGACGGGCATCGGTGCGCCCCATGGTGCGGCTGGGCGTTCGCGATGTAGAAGAGGAAATGAGCGCCAGTTCGCTGTGGTGATAGCGTAGTCGTAAGGGGGGAGGGAGCGCCCCAGGGAACTACGCCGGAGGTGGTATGAGGTCCGGAGGACACAGGCAATGGAAAGGCAGCCCACCACACAGGCTACAATGCTAGGACTGCTGCGCGGTTCATAGGCTGCGCCGCTGCGATCAAGCGGCCCCCGGCAGCATGCAGGAGTGAGGCAGGCAGGCGATGGCCCCTGTGGTAAGGGCAGGGGGGCACAGGCTAGCGCGCCCCTCGGGGGGGGCCGACTGCGGCCCTCAGCGTACTATGCAGGCGGATGATGCAGTTTGTGGAGGCAATTGCAAGATGGCAGCCAGGCAAAAGGTAAGCGCCGGTGAGCCTCCGAGGGTGTAAGGGGGCAGTCACGCGGTGGGCCGCCGCCTCGGCAACCAAGGAAGTGGTGGGAGCGCTATCGTGTAGAGAGGCGCGCCCCAGGCGCTCCCCGTCCCGCTGCAGCAGAGCCCGCGTGGTCGCCGAGCGGGTCACACAAGATGGCGGTCGGCGGGAGATGCTCGGAGATCGTTGGCCAGGGTATGCGGCGGTCCCGCGCTGGCAGGGCCCGGGCAGGGACGCGGCAACGCTCCGCAGGCAGCGATCACCTTCTGGCAGCAGCACGGAGTCTCCGCCAGGGACGTAGAGCAGTTTCTGGCCGGCCGATGGTGTATCTCCCCGACGTTCTGTGCCCCGCCGGCAGCGACGGGAAAGGCCTCTGAGCACCGGCCCCTCCCAGCAGGGCAAGCCGGCGGGCAGGAGTCGCAGAGTCGGCAGTGGGTCCGCTCAGGCTTCCGCGGTCGCTAGCTTCACGTTGGAAGGGTTTCTATAGGTAAGGAAGATACCGCCGTGGAGAGCTCGGCAGTGTGAAGGCAGGCAGTCGGTATTCGAGGCTGTGAGCCCGGTCAGGATCACTGCAGGATAGGGGAGAATTCTCGGTCGAGCAGGAGCCTCACACCAGTGTGGCCATCTTGGTCTGGCGCCACCTAGCGCCCATGGCAGCCTCTACCTTATATTTGTAGACCTTAAATTGGCCTTCGACCTGGTACCGAGGGAAAAACTTTGGGCACTTTTATTGGATTTAGGAGTTGCAGAGTATCTTTGCTATCAGCTAAAACACTTGCATGAGGGTATTTTTGCCCAAATTTGATATGGCAAGAATGGAGAACTCTCAGCCCCTTTGCCTGCTGAGAGAGGTGTTCATCAGGGCTGAGTCCTGGCCCGACCCTCTTCTGCCTCTTCATCAATGGTTAAATAGAGTCACTGATTGCCGGGAAGGACATTGAAGCCCCTAGGTTGACAAATCACAAAATACAGGCACTGATGTTTGCAGACGACACCCTGCTTGCGAAGTCCCCCATGGGAATTCAGAGGACTCTTGACAACTTTAGTGTCTTCTGCAAACAGAGGGGTCTGGCGATCAATCTCCAAAAAACAACGTATATGGCTTCCAATGTGGGCAACACCACATGCCAAAACCCCCGCTTGGATGGAAGACACCTAGAGAGGGTATCCATCTTTGAGTAGCTGAGGATTAGGTTAACTGAGAAGATGGGCTGGGGTGCCCAGATAAACAAAGCAAGTTTAAAACTAACCCAGACAATGGGGGTATTTTAAAATTATACAGGAGCTGTACCGATAAAATTGTTGGCCCTGTGGTGGAAATTTACAAAGTTCAGGCCAGGAGTGCTGCCCTGTGTGGCTTCGAATTATGGGGCCATTGCGTATCTGAGTTGCTTGTGCGCACTGATAACTCATTTGCTAGGCAATTTGTGGGCCCTCCCTTCTAGCACACCATTTACACCTCTCTGAATGGAACTTGGGGTTAGGCCCATTGCGGGCGAAATCGCTCTCAGACCCTTATTATACTGGTGTCACCTACGGAGCAACCCTGAATTAGCCCCATACAGGGAAGAGCTTATTGAAGTCATGGGGATGCAAGGTGTCGGGAGGCTGCCATGGTTGCTATATATCAAGAACTTATGTGAGGCCCTGGGCAGGGGTAACATGAGGATTAAAGTAAAAGAAATCTGCCAAGTGACCCCCAGAAAGGCCTTGTTGGAGAGCTGCACAGATCCTAAATTCGCTCAGCTCGAGAGGAGGCCTATGTTGGGCTGTCTGACTGCTGTGTTTCTGGTAGTAAAAAACAGATATAGCCTTGAAATGGTGCTGGAAGATATCCAGCCTTTTCTCGCCAAGAAGCTTTAACTGCAATTCAGACATGGAGTCCTTCCACTGCGCTCATTCACAAACAAGTGGGGGGGCTCCCCTGACATGTGTTGGCCAGCGTGCAATAATGCAGAAGAGACAGAACTTCATGTGTTATTCTTTTGCCAGGGCTATAGGAGGGCAAGGTCTCGTTGGCTACTTCACCTCTGTAGGAACCTGGGGTCTAAATATTGCAGTGATGTGTAAGGATATTGAAATTTGACACTCACATGCCCATCGTGTTTTCCATTTCACGTTTTCTATTTGCTATGTGGTGCACCCGCAGAGCTATTTTAAGGAAGATTGGTAATAGGAATGAGTAGTAATTGACGACTACCTCTAGTTTAAATTTCAACACGATCAAACAGCATTTAACCTCTTCCATGCTCATGACGAGCTGAGCTCGTCATGAGGCACGGTGCTCCGGTGCTCATGACGAGCTCAGCTTGTCATGAGCCGTGGAACGCTCGCATGTGGGGATAATTCCCCTGCTGTGCTGAGCGTTCCACGGAAACTGGTGTGTTCATGACGTGCTCAGCTCGTCATGAGCACACGAGAACCGTGGCTCATGACAAGCTGAGTTTGTCATGAGCACCGGGGCACTGTGCGCGCCCCTCCGCCCCCTAGCACAGCAGGTGAATTACCCGCGCACGGAAGGGGCTAATGATCAATTCCCGCACATCAGTTGCTGTACATATTGCTGGCTCCTTACTGTTTCAGCCCTAATTAATTTCTGTGCTGCTAAGTAGGGGCTAACACCATGCTTGAGTATGTGTTGTTGTTTAAAACGTATTAATTTCTGTCTTACTAGAGTTTTGTATTTTTATTATAGAAGGGCTGAGCTCTTATCTCATAGGATTTTAAAAATAGATTAGTAACATAGGAGACTTAAACAAGAGGATTATTATGACTAATGTCTCGCTCAAATATTGCCATGTGTTTGATACTTTTTTTGCACTTGTAATTTTAAACATAATATGAAATCGAGCAAAGATGATCGTTCGAAAAAGCTATCTCTCCAACCAAGTTCATATTCTCCATGGAACTTTAGTGTCTGACAACTGTTGAGATTACACTACTTTTGTATATCGCACAGGCATGTTGGGGCTTATTTACAAGCCCCTTGCGCCACTTTTGCGTCATTTTTAACATGGGAAATGTGACGTACTGGTGGCACAATGGGCTTGTAAATAAGCCCCTTTATGTTTCTCTAAGCACTAGGGTTGATGAGTGGGAAAGCTGCTCGAGAATAGCAATTTTGATCTTTTATGTGTATTGTAAGTTGTTATTGTACTTTAATTGTGCTTTTATGGCCATGTGTGCCGAAATAAAGTTTTATGAAATTGAAATGGTATTGCCTTTCTCATGGCTAAAGTTCTATCTTGTGCTTGAGCGCGTAATTGGAAATCCTCTTCATGCACATGTTAACGATTCCATATTTCAAAAACTCTTCCTCAAATACTTTGGGGTTTATTAGGATGGCAGGCGCATCCTGTATATTTACCATTGCGGCGGGTGGAGCTGAAGTCTCCGCCCGCTGCAATGGTAAAAATGCACGTTGTGCATTTCAAGGCACAACATGACAGGCACCGCGCGGTGCCTGCCATGTTGCACTTTGAAATGCGGGGGGTACCATAGGTACCCCCCATGTGCACCCCCCAAGCCCCGGACTCCCAGGGGGCCCGCAAGGGGCCCCCGCAGGGAGTCTCCGTATGCCTTTCCGTGGCGGCATTGCCGCCACGGAAAAGCATTTGTAAATGCCAATAGTAATATGGCGGGCGGTGTCTAACAGACACCTCCACCATGTTACTCATTTTCCGCCCCGACCGCAAGGCGACCGGGGCGGAAAACAGGTGGGCGGTGTTTGACACCGCCGCGGTCCCCCCTGCCGTCCAAATATGGCGGGAGGGAATTGGGCAGTGGATGTCGGGCGGATTTCCTCCGCCAGGCTGGCGGTGGCCACCGCCAGCCTGGTGGAGGAAATCCGCCCGACATCGTAATGGACCCCTTAATATCTGAAAAACCTCTTCCTCATACCTCCTTCTGACCAGCTAAAACACCAAGCACTGTGCGCATACTGAGCATGATAGATTATTTCTATAGCATACCAGTGGCCCTTCATCAATGCTCATCCCTACCACTGGGCAAAGTTCTATATGTTGCCATCAGATCGCTCTAAAACCTTCCTGGACACACTCACGCATCCTACTGTTATCACAAAATTGACTGGTTGTGAGCACAGAATAAAACCATATTCAAATTACTAATTTATTTTGTTTTTTTAATCCAGGAATTACTTATCTCCCAGCAACACAGTTTGAATGCCTTCAAGATATGCACTCCTATGCGAATGTATTTCACTGATCAAAACCCCCGGGTATTTCTTTTGTTCTTGTTTCAGAGTTTGATCTCTAGCAGAACCAAATTCCATTTCCCCTCTTCCACTTTCAAACCACCCCAAAAGTCTCATCTAATAAAGATGGAAAATGGCCTTACCTAATACGTAAGCGCAAGTAAACGCCACCACCTCCCCTCCGTCTCCTAATGTATGTGATATAAATATGGAGTTTTGCTTGTTTGTCCAACATTCTTACTGATTGATACCTATTTGACCAACCGGTTGTGTCTTCCCGTATTTCACCCATTATGCATCGCACCAACACAACTGTATGGGTCAGATAAACAAATTCATTAAACCAATAGGTATAAAAAAAAAATGGCCTCGACCTTCCGGTTTAGAGAAGGCTACCGTTAAGTTGTTTTGCATTACTCAAAAAGCCTTTTACAAATAAGGCCATGCCTTTCTCGAGGATGAAGTCCTATCTTGTGCCCAAGTGCGTCGTTCGAAAACGTCTACTCTTCCTACACTTTGTTTACGATTCCATATTTCAAAAACGCATGCTCTACTAAGGTAGAATTGAGTTTAACTTAAATTACATTTCAAAAGAGCGGGCTGAATAAAAAGCACTAAAATCTCTGAAAATAATTCGCTCGGTAGCCACATACATTTATCATCCATTTATGTTCACACAAAAAATATTCATCTGCAGAGACGGCGAAAAGATTTGCCTTTAGCCGGTTCCTCCGCGCGTTTTTCATTCCTCTCACACTAAATACAGTTCATAAATTTCACCAAAGAGCCTTCAATATAAATCACCGTGCAGCGGGCGCAGGCGGGAGAAACGCTGCAGAAACCCGGTAGCCAGGCAGGCCCTGCATTCCGAGCCACCTGTGTCAATCCCTGTATTCACACACTGAGAACTGGTATTATTATGGCATATACATTTAACCCGAAATATAATACGCTTTTAGCAAAAAAAAGTCAGCCATTTTCAGAGAAAATATGAGCAGCGTAGCAATAACACCGTTGTGTTCAGAAAATTCCCATTTTACATATGTGCGGGTGCAGTCAATAGCAGACCAGTATCTGGTTGTCTGATTGGCTGAGGGTCGAAAGGGCAGCGGTTCAGGGTTTGTTGAAAAATAACAGACATATTTCACCCAGAACACCCTTGGTATAAATTAAGCAGTGCCAGGGCGGCTTCAGGCGGCGTCAGTCTGATGAGACGCAAAGGCAGCACAGGCTGGTCTGTTTAGCGTCTGGGAAAGATCTCGAAGCACTTGCAGGTAACAAGCGCTGAGGCCTACCACATTCCTCCCGGGGAGATTCCCAGGGCATCCGTGCAAGCGCAATATGCGTATTTGACATAAAATCACTTCAGCTTCATTTCATTTCAAAATATTAAATGTGTACATGGAAGTGGCTGTATACAAAGCAGACCATGGCCAGCAGACGTTTGCCAGGGTCTTTTCAAACACACCAGACAGTCAAGATTCAATTAAATGTAACATGTGCAAGGTTGCCTCTCTCTGTTGAAGTAGAAAGACATTTTGATGTGGAGTTGAAAGCAGTCCAAAATCTATGACTCCTCTAAAGATGCTATGCATCCACTCAGGACTACAGCATACCAGATCAGTAATTATATTTGTAAATCTGTGCGCCTGTCACAACTACAGTGAACTATGATTCATGGATTTTAATATTTTCCTTTCACAGAAAACAAACATGGTTAGTGTAGCTTCAAAACGAGCCGGCATTCCCGGATTAAAAACAGTGTGAGAAAATAAAAGAATTCCAGACAACCAGTAATAACAAGCATTTGCAATGCAATAGGTCTCGCATTAGGAAAGTGTGAGCTATTGGTATTGTAAATGACAATTTACTTTAACATGTGTTGGCTTTGAAAATATATAAATTAATAGCATTGTTATTCACAAAGCCAATAGCTTACACGTTCCTAATGCGAACCCTATTGGCTATGGCAATGCTTGTTGGTAGCAAGCAAGGACAGTGCTGTTGTGGTGCTGAGTGATGATGTGGTTGGGCTGAGTGATGTGGTAGTGTATTAGAGTGATGTGGTGGTGTATTAGAGTGATGTGGTGGTGTCCCAGAGTGATGTGGTGGTGTCCCTGAGTGATGTGGTGGTGTCCCTGAGTGATGTGGTGGTGCCCCTGAGTGGTGCCCCTGAATGATGTGGTGGTGCCCCTGAGCGATGTGGTGGTGTCCCTGAGTGATGTGGTGGTGTTCCTGAGTGATGTGGTGGTGTCCCCAAGTGATGTGGTGGTGTCCCTGAGTGATGTGGTGGTGTCCCTGAGTGATGTGGTGGTGCCCCTGAGTGGTGCCCCTGAATGATGCGGTGGTGCCCCTGAGTGATGTGGTGGTGTCCCAGAGTGATGTGGTGGTGTTCCTGAGTGATGTGGTGGTGTCCCCAAGTGATGTGGTGGTGTCCCTGATTGATGTGGTGGTATCCACGAGTGATGTGGTGGTGTCCCTGAGTGATGTGGTGGTGTCCCTGCGTGATGTGGTAGTGCCTCTGAGTGATGTGGTGGTGCCCCAGAGTGATGTGGTGGTGTTCCCGAGTGATGTGGTGGTGTCCCAGAGTGATGTGGTAGTGTTCCTGAGTGATGTGGTGGTGTCCCCAAGTGATGTGGTGGTGTTTCTGAGTGATGTGGTGGTGTCCCTGAGTGATGTGGTGGTGTCTCTGCGTGATGTGGTGGTGCCCCTGAGTGATGTGGTGGTGCCCCTGAGTGATGTGGTGGTGTTCCTGAGTGATGTGGTGGTGTCCCAGAGTGATGTGGTGGTGTCCCTGAGTGATGTGGTAGTGTCCATGAGTGATGTGGTGGAGTCCCTGAGTGATGTGGTGGTGTTCCTGAGTGATTTGGTGGTGTCCCTGAGTGATGTGGTGGTGCCCCCGAGTGATGTGGTGGTGTCCCCGAGTGATGTGGTGGTGTCCCCGAGTGATGTGGTGGTGTCCCCGAGTGATGTGGTGGTGTCCCTGAGGGATGTGGTGGTGTCCCTGAGTGATGTGGTGGTGCCCCTGAGTGGTGTGGTGGTGCCCCTGAGTGATGTGGTGGTGTCCCTGAGTGATGTGGTGGTTCCCCTGAGTGATGTGGTGGTGTCCCCGAGTGATGTGGTGGCATCCCCGAGTGATTTGGTGGTGTCCCCGAGTGATGTGGTGGTGTCCCTGAGTGATGTGGTGGTGTTCCCGAGTGATGTGGTGGTATTCCCGAGTGATGTGGTGGTGTCCTTGAGTGATGTGGTGGTGTCCCTGAGTGTTGTGGTGGTGCCCCTGAGTGATGTGGTGGTGTTCCTGAGTGATGTGGTGGTGTCCCTGCGTGATGTGGTGGTGTCCCTGAGTGATGTGGTGGTGCCCCTGAGTGATGTGGTGGTGTTCCTGAGTGATGTGGTTGTGTCCAAGAGTGATGTGTGGTGTCCCTGAGTGATGTGGTGGTTCCCCTGAGTGATGTGGTGGTGCCCCTGAGTGATGTGGTGGTGCCCCTGAGTGATGTGGTGGTGTCCCTGAGTGATGTGGTGGTGCCCCTGAGTGATGTGGTGGTGTTCCTGAGTGATGTGGTGGTGTCCATGAGTGATGTGGTGGTGTCCCTGAGTGATGTGGTGGTGCCCCTGAGTGATGTGGTGGTGTCCCCGAGTGATGTGGTGGTGTCCCCGAGTGATGTGGTGGTGTCCCCGAGTGATGTGGTGGTGCCCCCGAGTGATGTGGTGGTGTCCCCGAGTGATGTGGTGGTGTCCCCGAGTGATGTGGTGGTGTTCCCGAGTGATGTGGTGGTGTCCCTGAGTGATGAGGTCGTGTTCCCGAGTGATGTGGTGGTGTTCCTGAGTGATGTGGTGGTGCCCCTGAGTGATGTGGTGGTGCCCCTGAGTGATGTGGTGGTGTCCCTGTGTGATGTGGTGGTATCCCTGAGTGATGTGGTGGTGTTCCCGAGTGATGTGGTGGTGTCCCCGAGTGTTGTGATGGTGTCCCTGAGTGATGTGGTGACCATAGAAAGAGCACCTCCCTCACCCCCGTTAAGCAAGAGAATAAACTCCAATCGTTCTCAATTTGATAAATGTAAGTTAGCCCAGCAATGTGATATTTGTGGTGTTCCCAAATTTAATTTTATAAAGCATTGTACTGGCCTAAAAAAAAAAACTACAAAAAAAAACTAAACGCTGAACTGCGTTTTTTATGGGGGATGAAAAGTTAAGGCTTGGTCACCATGTGACTGCCCAATACTAGTTTCATCATTGGCTGGAAGCTCTGAAAAAGGGGGACTAGGTGGTATAGGGTGCGATTGTACAGTAATCATGGAAGACTCAGCAAATAATTTAAACATTCTTTTTATACGTCCTGCAAGAATGCATGTATAAAGGGTACACAGCGTAGAACTAACCTAAATGCCTCTAAACTCATAATGATCGGGCTATTTTACGAGCAACTGAGGAGGCCGGTCAGCATAATGAACTATAATGTGAGAACATTTACTTACTACCCGGCCCTGCAGTTTGTCATCTCAATTACAGCGTCACATTGACGCACACAGAAATACACTGCAGTATTGATGGGATAGATGAAAAGGGCATGGGTGGGGCAAGGATGCAGACCTTAGTTGGCCACCAAATAAGTTAATTTGAAGTACACGTGTATGCAGCTACCCTGTGCAAACACCCATGTATCCTTTCGAATAACGTCTCAATCAGATTATCACAGTAAAGAAAGTTTTGCTGGTAAACAGTGCTTAGTGTAGCTTGGGAACATAGAACAGAATAACCCAGTAGAGATCTTAACGTATTCCTACTCCTTCCCTGTGGAAGGCTGGGTCCTAAAATATGCATGCTTTGTTCTTTACCGAAATAGAAGAAGCACCAGGCGCTAGTGGCACTAATATCACAACTACCTGGGGAGGGGCGGCAACCTTCCCTTGTACCCAACCCAGCTAAAGAGATGCAGATGTAGGGTTGGGTTCGGGCGGGATAGGCTCGCTTCCTTGGAGAGAAATCACTCCACACCGAGCTTCGGGACAGGAGCTCGTGAGGTACAGACGAGGGAATGGGGTGGGTGAAGTCATCTCCTTTCTGGGGTGGAACCCCATCACGTGGCCAGCGGTGCGACTCTCTGAAGTCTCCCTCCTCCCCCAATCATGCATACGTCACTAAGCGCCACACAGCACAGGAGCTATGCGAGGCACAGATTCATTGCTTGAAGGGTTAAATCTTACATGAGCTAGAGACTTGTCACCTCTATGGAGAGGGCTAACATAAGACCCAGCGCTTTACAGTGCGTTACAATAGGAATTATATAAAAGATGGAAATTGTCTCTTCATTAAAAAACCAGTTACACTTTCGCCCCTCCTTTGTGCTGTTTTGAGAGTAGAGAGCAGCAAAGTCTAACGCCTCCCTCCCCAACCCTCGGCCATCTCACCTCTTCCTGTGCGGAGGTTTCGTCGAGCGACTCTCTTCCTTCCTGTCAGGTTGTGCTGCTGTCAGACCCTGAGTCGGGGAGGTCTGAGGCCTGTGGAGAAGCTACAGGTGAAACCCGCGTCCTAACATCTCTGTTCTGTGGTGTTTGTAGGTCGTGAAAGTCACTAGCTTAGCACTGAGATCACTGAGATGCGGGTATGCGACCTTGCACAGCATTTTACAGTCGGCGTTCTATAGTATAGTAAACGAGCGTGCGCAGCCCGAAAACGGAAGTTCGGGAGCGTCACGCCTGTCGTGGGGCGGGACTTCCGTTTTCCCCGAAGCCCGCGCCCACGGAGTTGATGACCCGCAATGGCTGCAGAAGACAGGACGGAGTGGCGGCGATGCGGTGAGTAAGGCTTAATTGTAAGGGGGACGGTGTGGGGGGGAAGAGGGGGCGGCGGGGGCGGAAGAGGGGGCGGCGGGGGCGGCAGGGGGGGGGGTGGAGGGCGCCGGCGTGTGTATGCGTGCAGAGGGGTGGGGGCTGGCTGTGTCTGTGTTGCATGCGAGGGGCTGGGAGTTCGTCTGCGCAAGCGCGGCTCAGACGCGCGCTCACGTGGTAAAAACTGCAAAGGGAAAGCGCGTGTCAGATTGGTGTCCCCGAAACTACATACGGGCAGCATTAGGTCTGAAGCAGACACCTCAATGCTCACGCATTGAGCGTAGGTCTGCTCGACCTAAAAAAAAAAGAATGCTGCAAGATTAATGTCCGTGGTTTTGCCGACCCCCAGTGCCATGGGGGCTTTGTTTTTTAACCGGATACATTTTCTATGGATGAAGCAGTCTCAACAATTAAAACAAGCATTTGCAATGCAATAGGTCTCGCATTAGGAAAGTGTGAACTATTGGTATTGTAAATGACAATTTTTTTTAATATGTGTTTTGGTTTTGAAAATATATAAATTAATAGCATTGTTATTCACAAAGCCAATAGCTTACACTTTCCTAATTAATGCAAGTCCTATTGGCTATGGCAATGCTTGTTGGTAGCAAGCAAGGACAGTGCTGTTGTGGTGCTGAGTGATGATGTGTTTGGGCTGAGTGATGTGGTGGTGTATTAGAGTGATGTGGTGGTGTCCCAGAGTGATGTGGTGGTGTCCCAGAGTGATGTGGTGGTGTATTAGAGTGACATGGTGGTGTCCCCGAGTGATGTGGTGGTGTCCCTGAGTGAGGTGATGGTGTCCCCGAGTGATGTGGTGGTGTCCCCGACTGATGTGGTGGTGCCCCTGAGTGATGTGGTGGTGCCCCTGAGTGATGTGGTGGTGCCCCTGAGTGATGTGGTGGTGTCCCTGAGTGATTGTGTGGTGTCCCCGAGTGATGTGGTGGTGTCCCCGAGTATTGTGGTGGTGTCCCTGAGTGATGTGGTGGTGCCCCTGAGTGATGTGGTGGTGTCCCAAAGTGATGTGGGGGTGTCCCCGAGTGATGTGGTGGTGTCCTCGAGTGATGTGGTGGTGCCCCCGAGTGATGTGATGGTGTTCCTGAGTGATGTACTGGTGTTCCTGAGTGATGTGGTGGTGTCCCAGAGTGATGTGGTGGTGTCCCTGAGTAATGTGGTGGTGTCCCCTAGTGATGTGGTGGTGTTCCTGAGTGATGTGATGGTGTTCCTGAGTGATGTGGTGGTGTCCCAGAGTGATGTGGTGGTGTCCCTGAGTAATGTGGTGGTGTCCCCGAGTGATGTGGTGGGCTCCCTGAGTGATGTGGTGGTGTCCCTGAGTGATGTGGTGGTGTTTAAGCATGGGCGGATCTAGCGGATCTCGCGTACGCGAACTTGCGGATTTACGGATTCGCAATCCGCGAAGATCCGCGAACTCTAGCGGATTTGCGGATTTTCCCGTTTTTTGTGTTTGCGCGCGTTCGCGCCGATTTTGGGACAAGTTCGCAATTGCGAACTTACTTTTCGGCTCGCAACGGCCGCGACTATGTTGTTTCTACGTCTGGTTTATCATCACAGGTTCACAGCACCCTCTGTTTCACCACTGCCACCCTCTGGGACACCCATGCCACCCTCTGGTACATCCTCACTGCCACCCATTAGGTTTATTTATCACTGTAGATTATGGTGGTTGAAAAAAGCAAGCACACCTGCCCTTCTTCAACTGCCATCAATTAATTTGTGTTTCATTAATGTGTCAGTAATTTTGAAAGTTCCAGTCTGGCTGGCACCTGCTTCCTTCCTTATCTGTAATTTGCTTTTTGTTGCAGTGAAATTTTTTTTTCACAGGACCTTTATGGTCTACTTGTAGCTATTCTATGAGCCTGCTGTTTGGGTCATAGCAGGGTCATAGAATAGTTGCAAACTCTGGAGGGGCCCATCAGGAAGCACTACCTTGAATGTTACTAATGTTAAGTTTGAACTTTTGCACCTGCTCATTGCTTTCAGTTTAGCTAAAATCGTTTTTTTCTGCAATTTCGCGCGTTTTTTGGGGCGCGAATCCGTGCGAGATCGATTTCGGAAGCCGCGAATACGTGCGAATACAAAATTGTTGTTTTTGCGACGTGTATGTTCGCGTGATCTTGCGCGTGTTCGCGAGGCGCTTCTAGCTATACGTTTGCCAAGTTACCCTATCGGTCGTACACGGGCGCGGCCATCTTGTTTGCGTGACGTATTCCGTTTCCGGCCGCTATGTGTAATCTCGCAAAGTGTGCTGCTCGCTAGTACAATTTCGCGCGTACTCGCAAGGAAAATCTCGCGCGAACTTACCCACGCGGTCGTGAACGGGCGCGGCCATCTTGTTTCTCATTCATTGCTATGGTTCTGGGCATGCTTTCTCTATCCTCTCTCAATCTCTGCCATCCTTTGCTTGTTTGAAGTTTTTTTGATCTAATTTTACTTATTATCTATCCCTCTATTTTTCTAGCTCTATATTTTTGTGTTTTCTGCAGCTTTTAGTTACTTTTAAACTACTTTTTTAAACTCTTTTCTTTTCTTCTTCACTATTCTATTTCTTGTTTATCATTTAACTCTATTTCTGCCCAGACCATGGTAAAGGGAGCCGGGAAGCACCCTGAGAAGGGGAAGGGTCCCGCACCCCGTGCCCGGCTCCCGTGCGGGCGTTTAAGGGGGGAGCAAGTGGTCCCGCGGGAGATCTTCAGCGCGGAGGAAGCGGCGGCACTGATCTTCCATGTCCAGCGCCGCCTCCCCAAGACGATCCTGGAAGGCGGCAAGATCGCGACTGGCTATGGCATCCGGGAGCGTCGCAAGCGGTGGGATAAGGTGTGCCGGGCCATGTACAAGATCTCTGGGGTCCGGCGCACATATAACCAGGCCACCCACCGCTGGACCGATGTCATGGACCGGGAGCGGGACTTGCTGGACGCGCTCGGCGTAGAGGTCCCCGGGCTTGGTGAGTAGTAGTAGTAGTACATTTACTACTCTGTTTTATCCTGCTCTGTTATTTGCAAATCTTTGTTCTTTACCAAGAGCAATAATGCTGCCGATTACATTGAGGTAAATTATATTTCAAAATCTTCTATGCATTTCAGGTGCACTGCTCTCCTTCTCAGTAGCCTTGCTTGCTACTATGCTTCTTTGTTTTGTATGTTGTGTTCAGAAGCATTTTATTGGCCTGAGAAATTATGTATGAGTGTAGTGTAAAGATAAGAACTGCGTAATGCTAGACAGTAAGGGTCATATTTTCAATTACCGGCGCATCCCTGCAAAGTAGCAGGGATGCGGCAGTAATTGTGTGCCATGCCACCACCACCCATTGGCCCAAAACGTCACAGAAGCCTTACGCATCTGTGCCGTAAAGGCAGCGCATTGCTGGAGTTGCGTGCCAACGATGGCGCAGCTCCAGCAATGCTCTGGGGTACCCTATCTCCCCAATGCTGCATCAAGCCGTACGTCGGCTTCAAGCGCGCAGGGTTTGAGTCATGCATCATTGTCCTAAAAGTGACTGATTGACATCTTGTAGATTTCCCTCAGCCACTTTTAGGATTCGTTCCTGCGCAGGTACGTCCTCCCTTGCGCCGGAACGCCCCCTGATGGCGCAGGGCTTTACAACGTGATGCATCGCCCATATGCCCATATGTGTTTTTTTTTTATATATATGCCGCACCAACACCATGGCGAGTCTTTTGTTCTGCCGCTGCGTCACAAAAGGCACGCAACAATGGAGGAAAATGAGCCGCAACTTCCGCAAGGGACTTCTAAATAAGCCCCAACAGACTGAAGTCCAGTCCTTCCTTTAGACACATGGCTATAAGAAGAAATAGTGGCGGTGGTGGCGGGTGGATTGATAGTTTGAGTATTCACTGATCTGCAAGCAGGATGGACTTTGTCTGTCACTTCGCGTGCTGCGCACTGCTGCCTGCAGTGCCAGGCCTAGGCAAACCTCTTTAGTAGTCTGTTTATTGAGTTACATAGGAACTTTCTAAGTCAACGTTCCGCAAATCAGGCAATACGTATAACGTAGTATACCACATGAGATAGATCCCGTGGAATAGTTGTCTATCTATTTGCTATTTTTCCAAAATATTTTGTTATTGTTCTTTTGAAATGTTTGATTTGGTTGAAAAATCTCATCCATGTTTTCTGGTTTTTCTTTCTTTCATGTTGTACATCAGCTCCCCCCAAGGGCAAGAGGACACAGGAGGAGGGTGCTGAGGATGCAGGCCAGGATCGGGCAGGCGAGGGCTCCTTTGCTGGCCCCAGTAAGTTTACATTTTAATAAACAGTACCTATTTTTTCCTAGCGTTCCTCATTCGATTTTTTCTAAATCGTCTTTGATCTTCTTGTAGACTGGATATAAATTCTTATCCTGCCTCGAATATGACTCCCTGTGGTATTACTAGACTATTCTTATTAGTCTGTCTGTGTAGCTAAATAAGATTGGACATTTGGCAATTCCATTGGACTCCCATTCTATTCAGCAATACCTCTATGCACTGTCTCCTTACTGACTAGATAGTGTGGCAGAGTCATTCAGCTCCCGAAGTCACCGATTATAGATCCCCAATGATCTCTAGATTATCGTACGCAGGACAAGAGAGTAGTACGGAGTCACAGCACAGTCAAGAAGTGTCAGAGGCACTCATGCTTGCAAAAATTCCAAAACCTTTAGCTCATCCCCTCTAGTCTGGAGGAACAAAAACCACAGAGTCTATTTAAGTGTAAAAGCTTTATTAAAAGTAAACACATTTATTAAAATCTACTTTGTCATAAAACTATTTAACTGAAAACGGAAAAGTGGTTAGTGCTGACGATTAATTGGACACATTTCTTGTGGTCGAGCCGAGCTCTCACCTGGTTTGAACTTGATCCTGGTCGTGTTCTTAGGAGTCAAGCTTCTGTCTGTTAGGAGAAAAAGTGGTGCGTGTTAAAAATCAAAAGCAAGCATTCATCAGTTGTGCATAAAAGTGCAGCAAGACAACAGCCTTCCCTGGAAAATGGGACATTTTTACTATGGAGTAGACAGTCACAAATTATTACATTGTATTCTGTTTTTTTAACATTTCTCCTAGACCAAATATTATATAGTAGTGAGTGGTGTATTCTAACATTCTTAAATGTACTTTGTAGGTGTAACATCTGGTGACGGGGCCAGCGCGGAGGTGGCTGTGTTGGGCGAGGACTCGGAGCACTCTGGGGAGGAGGCGGTGCAAGAGCCGGCGGACGTTCCTGTGGGGGTTCAAACGGTGGTGGCGGAAACAGGTAAGCTATATATTCCTTACTTATTGAGATTGAAGACTGCATAGTGTGCTTTCTGCACGGGTGTATTACAATTACAAATCAACCAGGTAGTAGCCTCCTCGAAATGTACTTCGACTTAGCTGTGAAGTTTTTGGTGAGAAGAATCCCAATAAGTTCTTAGACGAACGTGATGGATGGGATGAACGAAAAGCGAAAGAAGGGTGTAAGTAAGTGGGACGCGAACTTGTATGATGGCTGGCAAAGAAGAACGATATGTGTTTGCTTGGCCCCCGAGGTGGCTGGGAAGGAAAGAATATGGTATGGTGCATGGCTGGGTCAATGATGAAGCAAGGATGGGTGGAAGGACAGCAGCCTGGGTGGGTGAAACAGAAACTGTATGTGTGCGTATACTTTGACTGAATGGATGCCTGGAGCATGGTATTCTCTGACTCTTAGATAGCACATGTGTATCTAGAGAGAGTAGATGGTCGCCAGGTGAAGTAAGTGTTACCTTGAAGAGCATGTACCACCGCACCCGCACGTCCGTTCCAGTGCAGGGAAGGCAAGGAAAAGAAATTGTAAATGTGTCCAATACTACCATGAATAGTAGCAGTACTTTGTATTGCGTTTGCAATCACAGCATATATCTGGTTATTACGGTGGACACTCCGTACCTCTCTTAATAACTTTAGTTTACTTGTAGTATGTCATTCATGTGTGGGTGTATCACTGTTCACTCAATATTAAGCAAAGCACCTAAAGTCATCTCATATGTCATCAAATACGTCCCATGTGAAGTGATAGATAATCAAATTAGTTAGCTTCTTCATTTTCCTTTTCTAGTACTCATTTGCACTGTAGGGTGAAAGGTAAATTAATTAAGCAGTAGAGTATTCTCAGTGCCACCCGTAATAGAAAAGTAATAGCTTCACCACCTGCATGTACTGTACCGGTACAGTAACGCAAGTCTGTCTCACTCATCATGGTGTGCAACTTTTTTTCTCGGGTGCAAGTTCACTGTGCTGTCCATGTCATTCTGCCGGCTTGCATAAGATAACGTACCAATTTCCCTAAACAAGAGAGAAGAAGAAGAATAAGACTGGTGTACTGTCATAGTCGACTGTAATGGAAGTCCATAGTGGTCGTAGAATTTGTTCATTAAACTACCACTAATGTTAGTGCAAGGATGCAGAAGTGGGAGGTTACATAGATACTGTTCTCAATAGTTATGTACTGTGCTTTCAATTTGCTACTTGTACTCTGTGACCCAACTTTCGGCTCAATCACTTTGTGTTATTAATAAGGAGCATTGGTTACAGACTATGTCTTTCTTTCTTCATATAGTTGCTCCTTCCAAATCAACAACACGGAGGGAGCAGGCTAGATTGGCCCGGCAACGGAGGCTGGAGGCCACTGTCGCCGAATATCGGCGGCTGGTGGCCCTGGAGGAGGAGGAGGACACGCAGTCGAGCGGGGCAACAACGACATCCTCGACTGTGACCACTGCATCCTCCTCCGTGACTAAGCCAGCGGGACCGAGCCGGGCTAAGAAAGACGACCGCCACCGCCAAGCAACCGAAATACCAGCTGCCCCCCACAGGAGCTGCAAGGAACGCCAACGCCGCCTACGAGTCCGCATGTCCAACCTGGAGCAGGAGGTCCTGAAGTATAAGAACTTGGTTAAGGGCCTCCGCTCCGAGCTTGCCACCCTCCGCAAGGAGTATGATGCCCATGCCGCATCATGCACCAGCACCAGCACCCTCCAGTAGTGGAGTGTCCCTTGCCCTTTTTTTATAGACTTTTGGGGGGTGGGATTTGGGAGTTGGGATCGTTTTGGGACGTTTCAAAGACAATCGTTGGGGTTAGGGTGGGTGAGGGAGATTATTTTGTTAGGGCTAAATAAATATATTTTTAAACTTTATCTGACCATACCTGTTTTTACTGCTTTTCAGTCTGGTGGGTGGGGGGCGGGGGTGTAACAGTAACTTTGTTTTCCTGAACAGTCGTAGGACTTTAGTAGTACAACTGTCAATCTCTTGTCTACTCCGAAATAATACTCCATTATACTACCTCCCACCAAACGCTTATCTTACCTGTAATTTGTGTTAGAAATTAGTGCTAGGCCCAGGGCTGGCTCCAGGTGAAATGGGGATTAACGTTGTCAATCCTGGGCGGGTGACATTTCCTCATTGCGGTGGTACTAGTGGTGTGACACAGTGGCAGTTGCATGCCTATGGAAAAAAAGAAAACGAAACCTTGTTTGTCCTCCTTACTGTAGCATTACAATGGTTACGGTACGATCGAGAAAATAGCAGGTGACAGTACACTAGAACAGTGCCATAATGTAGCCTAACAAATGGTAAAGTATTTGCTTGCAAGTATAACTAGTACTTGCGTTGAATTTATTTGACATTGGCTACTACTACTAGAAGATATAGTACTGAAGCTGAGTAAGTCTAGAAGATATCCTCGTATTCCTTCACCAGCCTGTTGCTATGACCTTATCCTCCCCAGCAAGTGTGTGGAATTATTGATGTCATTTTAGTCAGACATCAAGCAAAACAACACAGCCCGGGGGAAGAGGGTTAGGGTTTGTAAAATGGATGGGAATGGGGGTTTCTTTTTGGGTAGGTTTTGTTAAGAGAAGAAAAAAAAAGCAGAGCATGGACAAACAATAATTGAAGATACAGACAATCTTTGGTTACAAACTAAAGGTAAGCACATGCAGTCACACTCATAGAATAAAAGACAACAATGGATACTGTATCTGTATTGCGTATGTTGTTGGAGTTGTCCTGTTGAATTTGGTAAGTAAGTTGCATGCAGCAAACAATTCCTCTTATTGGCGGCACTCCTCCTTTCCAGCTGACGCTTCGTCCATCATTGTGGCTGGTGACCACTGACAGAAGACACCCTGTCCACTGCCTGCCTGGCGGATGTTGACTGAAACCCGGCCTGTAATTATTGAACGGAAAACAGGAAGTGCTATTACAATACCACTGATAAATAAATAAAAGGTATGTACGCTGTGTGGTTCAAAAAGTGACACTTTGATTTCCCTAATAGACAGTACAATATTTTTGAAATTGCGTGCTCTGTCTGAGTCACCTTTTTAAGGATCAATAAGTATGGCCAAAATATTATAGCGGATCTTTCCCCTCAAGGTAGGTGTACTGTAAACTGTGTTTTAGAACAAAATTTGACCTTCCCAGCAATGCTCCCACCAAGACCCTTACTAAAGCCAGTCGCAAAAATGTAGAAGAACCCCAATCAGATCTCCAAAAACGATGCCTAGCAGAAAAATGGTTACAAAACGTACTTTGAAAGTAACAGTAGGCCCAAATACAGACCGTGGATTGTATTCAAACCACTTGCAAGCAAGCAAAAGTATCCATAGCCAGCATCGCTCCAACAGTGCTCTACAACAACAGAACTGCGTTGCAATAGAACCCCCCGAAACACATGCAATCCTGCTGCTAGGGCTAACCCTAACGAACCCTAACTTACAAAAAGTGCCAAAACTGGTGTTTCCTTATGGATTTTGTCCAACAAACTTCTAGCCGGTATTAGACCTTCCCAGGAATGCCCCAGGCAAGACCCGCCAACCCACCCGCAAAAAAACACCCGACAACACCCCCAAACAGCGAAAAAGCTAAATCTCATACTTACAATGTCTCTCGGCCTTCGGTCCAAACGCGGCGCTGTGCAGCTAGGTCATCATCATCATCAATCATCATAACTCCTGTTTTCCACCACGGATTTCCTGAAAAGCAAATGCAATCAAGATTAGACTGTCGCAGCAGTGCTTCGACAGAGACCCCGGCCGCAACCCACCCACGAACAGCAGGAAGCCCCCCAAAACGCTACATTGAGCAAGATGTCAGAAGAAATAGCAAAAAAAAAGGCTGTTCCTTATGGATTTTGTCCAAAACACTTCTATCCGGTATTAGACCTTCCCAGGAATGCCCCAGGCAAGACCCGCCAACCCACCCGCAAAAAAACACCCGACAACACCCCCAAACAGCGGAAAAAGCTAAATCTCATACTTACAATGTCTCTCGGCCTTCGGTCCAAACGCGGCGCTGTGCAGCTAGGTCATCATCATCATCAATCATCATAACTCCTGTTTTCCACCACGGATTTCCTGAAAAGCAAATGCAATCAAGATGAGACTGTCGCAGCAGTGCTTCGACAGAGACCCCGGCCGCAACCCACCCACGAACAGCAGGAAGCCCCCCAAAACGCTACATTGAGCAAGATGTCAGAAGAAATAGCAAAAAAAAAGGCTGTTCCTTATGGATTTTGTCCAAAACACTTCTATCCGGTATTAGACCTTCCCAGGAATGCCCCAGGCAAGACCCGCCAACCCACCCGCAAAAAAACACCCGACAACACCCCCAAACAGCGAAAAAGCAAAATCTCATACTTACAATATCTCTCGGCCTTCGGTCCAAATGCGGCGCTGTTCAGCTAGGTCATCATCATCAATCATCATAACTCCTGTTTTCCACCACGGATTTCCTGAAAAGCAAATGCAATCAAGATTAGACTGTCGCAGGCTCGCAGCAGTGCTTCGACAGACACCAAAAATTACCCACAAACACCCGGAACCCCGCCAAAGAGCACCTCAAAGGCAAGCAAGTCAGCAAAAACGGCAAGAAATTTCCAACTCATATTTGGTACAAAACACTTTTGTCCATTATTAGAGCTTCACAGCAATGGGCCCAAATCCGTCAACTCACCCGCAAAGAAGTACAACACCCCCACAAGTGCTGAGTCTTTCTTCATTGGGCGTAATCCAGCACTCTGCTTGGAGGGAAATCGCAGTCTGGAGGAGGAGGATAGAGGAGCATGTTCTTCAGAACTTGTGAACCTGAGGAATGTAGACTGCGGCACCTTCAAATCAATAAGCAAACAAGTGAAGACAGTTCTGATGATGGTCTTGTTTTTGGGATTAGGTGATTAAAGTTTGAATTAAATTAACTGTGCAAAACAAAGAAAGAGAGACACAAAGCACACAGGAATAAAAGTGAAAAGGACGAAAAAGAAAGTTCTTGATTGATTGTCTCATTTTCAGGGCTCGGTGTCAGGGAATAAGAACAAGATTTCGTCATCATACTCTGCGAATTCAGGCTGGATGAGGTCAGTGCCACCGAACAGAGAACAAATCCCCTCATCTACGTTGCCGTCCTCCTCGTCTTCATGCGGCGTGCTTTCTCGTACTTTGTAATCTGGTGGTATGAGGTGCTGATTCATCTTGATCATTGTCAGCCGCTCCACATTTTTGGGCGAGAGGCGGCTCCGTTTGGGAGTTACAATGCCACCAGCAGCACTGAAAACACGTTCAGAAGACACACTTGCGAGTGGGCAAGACAAATAGTTTATAGCCAGGTTGAAGAGCTGTGGCCACAATTGTTTTTTGCCATGCCAATACTGCAATGGCTCATCATTAAGAAAGACCTCTGTTGAGTCATTCAGATAGTCCTGCACCATCGACTCAAGGTCATCAACGGTTCCTCCACTTTGCTTACTTTTTGCTGTGGCTGTGACATTTTTTCGAGAACCATACCCAAGCAAACTTAGCCAATCCTCTACAACAGCCACTGTTTTTGTTGTGTGTGGTGCAGATGATCCAGTTGCCGGTGTCTTTAACGGCTGAGAGGTCACTTGTGCCCCAGCCACAGGTGCAGAAGTGGATTCTTGTGACTGGGGATGGCCTGCTGATGCTGATGCTGATGTACTGGCTTCTCCTTCAATAACCTGCCGTTCTTTTTCATACCTCTTGGCTGACCAGGCTAACCAATGTTTGTACTTTTGAACATCTGCATCAGCAAAAGGAAAGAATGCTTCGCCTGCCAGCGCCTTTTTGTAGCGTGGATCCAGAATAGTAGCACAAATGTAATGCTGATCTGACTTGATCTTTTCAAGACGTTCATCACCACGTAGGCGCTCTAATAATTTCTCAGACAAAATAAAATGGTCTTTTTTTTTTCATCTTTTTCAAACTCAGAAGACACCGCCATCAGTTGGTGCTCCAGCATGCACAACAATGGGATAGCTTTTCCCAAATTACAGTCCTCCTGGCTGACTGCACGCGTGAAGAACTCAGAAGGACGAAGCATGTCTGTCAGGCTTTTAACTATGTCCCATTGCGCCGCACTCATCCGCAGGTCCTCCTTCTGAGATGTACCCTCTGTGAAGAAATAGTGATCGAGTACCGTATACTGCTCATACAGACGCTCAAGCATGTAGAAGGTTGAGTTCCAACGTGTTGCCACCTCCTGGATGAGTGCTTTCACTGGCATTCCACGTATAAATAGCAGTCTCCGCAGATGCTTCCGGGCCTTAAAAGAATGGCTGAAATGGTTGCACATTTTGCGGCAGGTGGCCATTACCTCGAACGCTGTACTCTGTTTATCCATCAAGAATTTTTGAACTACCAGGTTGATACAGTGCGCCAAACACGGCACTCTAACATGGTCTCCCTTCAACATGGCCTTAACTACATTGGCGCCATTATCCGTGGAAACATAACCAATCTTGAGTTTTAGGGGGGATAGCATTTTCAACACCTTTTTGTTAAACTCTTCCAAAAGGTTTTCTGCTGTGTGACTTTTCTCCAAGCCAAACATGGCTAGTGTTGCATGTTTCCGAGCAGCTTTGAAAACTTTGTCCGGGTCAACACCTGCGTTTAGCTTTGCTATAACACCTGAAAAAGAGACCCAGTGTGCAGTGATGCACATGTAATCAGCGCCTGCGCCACTGGTCCACATGTCTGTTGTCAGATGTATTGTGTGAACAGCACTCTTCTGCAAAGCTGCCCCAATCGCCTCCAGCACATCTTCATGTAGTGCTGGAACCGCAACTCTGGCAAAATAGAACCGGCTCGGAACCTTCCATTTAGGGCAGAGCGTTGCCACTAATTCTAGAAAACCTACCGCTTCTACAAAAGAAAAAGGTAGAAGGTCCACAGCTAGCATTTTAGCCAGCTTAGTGTTATACAGACGCGTCAGTGGGTGGTTGCGTTCATATGGCACGTCTGAAGTAAGCATTGTTCTAATGTTGCCCTGGACCAAGCATTTACGGGCTGATAATGACTTCGTTGACCCAATTTTGCTCGCTGGTGAACTTTTGTGCGTTGGTGTCTCACTCGCTCCAACACTCTTAGTAAATGTAAATGTAAATGTAGTATACTTGTAAAGCGCACAGCTGCCCCAGCAACGGGGCGTCCCGGCGCTGTATAACTCTGGGGAACCCGTCCTGGCTTTCCCTGTGGGATGGTCCCTTGCTGGGAGTCCCCAAGGTGGAGCCAGGCATCCCCGGAATTGGTGGGGCCGTTGTGGAGATTAGGCAAGCTAATGCCCAGAGTTGCCGAGTAGAACCCCTGATTAGAGTAGGCACCGAAGCGAGAATTATCGAGTCCGCTGACCAAGATCCACGACCCTGCCGCGTCGGGAATTGAACCCTGGTCCCAGGCTGACTTCTGCTCTCAGGCCTGCCGCCTCTAACCAGTGAGCCACACTACTCCACCTTAGTGTGCCTCACATTGGGTGTGCTGCTGACAGGGGTACTGGGTGTAAGGGAAGTGTTTGACACGTCTTCTTCCTGCTCGTCATCATCAGATGAAACATCAACGTTTCCTTGAATTTGGCCTTTCTTGATCGCATCTAGGTGCGCAAACCATTTGACAGTGTGCTGTCTCCTAAGATGACCTCTCTGGCCTCCGGTACCATAGTTGGTACCTGGCTTACCACGACTAACTGCTTGCTTACAAATGGTACAAATGGCAAACTTTGGATTTTTTGGACAAACAGTAAAGAAGTCCCAAACTGGGGACTTGAAGTGTCTGTGGGACATGGAGGAGGCGGCGATACTGGTGGTGGTGGTCATGCAGCTAATGCCAGATGAAGTGGAGGATCTGGATTGCCCAACTTTTGTACGTTTTGCACTTTCACCGCCACTAATTAAGGTCGAGGTTGACGGAGGTCTCTTCTTGCCAGAAAGAAATATGGAAGCGGGACGAGTTGGTGTACTACTTAACTCCAATGATTGTGGTGTTTCCACTGCCTCCTCATCGACAACATTATCATCATCATCACACTCAGCAGCTCTTCGGGCTAGGGTCAAAATGTCTGTTTGCTGCATGCCCGCTGGGGCTGCAGTGACCTTTATGATGACTGGGTCGTCGTTGGCAGAGTCTTCATCAGCAGCAGTATCCGCCACTTCTTGTTGAGACTCATCACACTCCATAACTCTGAGACTTTGGACGAGCTTCCTTTTACGCTTAACTACCTTTGTCGGATCATGGTGTGCCTCACTCTCAGACGGCTGTGGTGCTGGTTCCCAAGTTTGATCCGTATCATCAGAAGGAGGTGTGCTTGAAGAAGATGTAGACACCACCCTTGATCTCTTCCTTGCTAGGGGTGTGGAAGACAATGAAGGATCATCAGGAGGAGTGGCTTCCTCAAATGATACCTCGCCTTGATTGTCGATTTCCTGATGTGCCCCTACTTCGGGAGGAACAACTATTGTGGGCACTTGTGACCCTCCATGCACCTCTGCTTGCGCATCTCCTTGCGCTGCCTCTCCTTCCACATGTACTTGGGCTTGTACTTGCACATGTGATTGTTGTTGCGGCTGTGGTTGTTCAACACTCGTCAGATGAGCTACAACAACCTGTGTTGATTGAGGGACATTGCTGCTGCTTTCTTGCGATGAGCCAACATCACTGGTCGATGGTGATTGAACAACTATACTGGCTGCCTCTGCAGCACTCAAGGGCTTGGACTTAAGTTGGCGTGGTGGTGGTGGTGGCACTGAGCCCAATGGAGCGGGGGTGCTGCTGCCAGCTTGGTCCCCAGCAGATCCCGCTGCTGCTGCTGCAGGCATACTTTTTTTTTTACTCCCAAAAAAAGGGGCGGGCAGCACACCAGTGTCCTTGGTAACTTGATTCTTCTGCTCCTTACTGGCACCTTTCTTGCTAGAGGAGCTACGGGTTACTTTTTTGGGGGCCATCTTCTTCAGAGCAGGTCAGCACGGCAGCAGTTGCACGAGTTGCAGAGGGTTCTGTGTCCAGACGTGACGTCGCGTGACGTTATGCTGCACACACACACCGCTGCAGGACTTCTTCCTGGCACTGGTGGTTCTCTTGAGTCTTTTTGTGCACCTAAAAGCAATGGAAGACAGAGGAACATCAGTTCAGTTATACACCCCAAAAAATCGACAAAGCACAGAAAAATGAGCACAATCCCATGCCATCCATGATGTTTACATTGAAGACACCCCACAGAAAGACTAGGGAGTGGGACATGCAAGTATGCAACACTCAGTCACTACCCCTGGGCATAATGGATGAAAAGTAGGCAAAATAAGTGCAGGCCTCAGACACTGCCTCTCCTCAAAATGGCCCCTCCCTTACACCCCAAGCACATGTTGCCTGTACCAGCCAGCACTCAAGATGGCCACCACCACCACCCACATGGCCAGTCCACATCAACAGTACACCCCCAAAAAACTGAAAAACAGCCAGAAATCACCACAATCCAATGCCATCCATGATGTTTACATTAAAGAGAGTGAGACCACACCACAGGCACACTCAGTCCATGCACCACCACCCCTGGGCAAAAGGCCACACCAGCAGCCCCCCAAAAACGACAAAAAACAATAAAATCAGCACAATCCCAGCCCATCCATGGCCTCAATGGTGTTTAAATTCAAGAAGACACCCCTCAGAAACACTAGGCCCATGCACACTCACTACCCCTGGGCATAATGGATGAAAAGTAGGCAAAATAAGTGCAGGCCTCAGACACTGCCTCTCCTCAAAATGGCCCCTTACACCCCAAGCACATGTTGCCTGTACCAGCCAGCACTCAAGATGGCCACCACCACCACCCACATGGCCAGTCCACATCAACAGTACACCCCCAAAAAACAGAAAAACAGCCAGAAATCACCACAATCCAATGCCATCCATGATGTTTACATTAAAGAGAGTGAGACCACACCACAGGCACACTCAGTCCATGCACCACCACCCCTGGGCAAAAGGCCACACCAGCACCCCCCCAAAAACGACAAAAAACAATAAAATCAGCACAATCCCAGCCCATCCATGGCCTCAATTATGTTTAAATTCAAGAAGACACCCCACAGAAAGACTAGGCCCATGCAACACTCACCACCCCTGGCCAAAGGGCCCCACCAGCAGGCCCAAAAAAACGACAAAAAACAATAAAATCAGCACAATCCCAGCCCATCCATGGCCTCAATGGTGTTTAAATTCAAGAAGACACCCCTCAGAAACACTAGGCCCATGCAACACTCACTACCCCTGGGCATAATGGATGAAAAGTAGGCAAAATAAGTGCAGGCCTCAGACACTGCCTCTCCTCAAAATGGCCCCTCCCTTACACCCCAAGCACATGTTGCCTGTACCAGCCAGCACTCAAGATGGCCACCACCACCACCCACATGGCCAGTCCACATCAACAGTACACCCCCAAAAAACAGAAAAACAGCCAGAAATCACCACAATCCAATGCCATCCATGATGTTTACATTAAAGAGAGTGAGACCACACCACAGGCACGCTCAGTCCATGCACCACCACCCCTGGGCAAAAGGCCACACCAGCAGCCCCCCAAAAACGACAAAAAACAATAAAATCAGCACAATCCCAGCCCATCCATGGCCTCAATGGTGTTTAAATTCAAGAAGACACCCCTCAGAAACACTAGGCCCATGCACACTCACTACCCCTGGGCATAATGGATGAAAAGTAGGCAAAATAAGTGCAGGCCTCAGACACTGCCTCTCCTCAAAATGGCCCCTTACACCCCAAGCACATGTTGCCTGTACCAGCCAGCACTCAAGATGGCCACCACCACCACCCACATGGCCAGTCCACATCAACAGTACACCCCCAAAAAACAGAAAAACAGCCAGAAATCACCACAATCCAATGCCATCCATGATGTTTACATTAAAGAGAGTGAGACCACACCACAGGCACACTCAGTCCATGCACCACCACCCCTGGGCAAAAGGCCACACCAGCAGCCCCCCAAAAACGACAAAAAACAATAAAATCAGCACAATCCCAGCTCATCCATGGCCTCAATGGTGTTTAAATTCAAGAAGACACCCCTCAGAAACACTAGGCCCATGCACACTCACTACCCCTGGGCATAATGGATGAAAAGTAGGCAAAATAAGTGCAGGCCTCAGACACTGCCTCTCCTCAAAATGGCCCCTTACACCCCAAGCACATGTTGCCTGTACCAGCCAGCACTCAAGATGGCCACCACCACCACCCACATGGCCAGTCCACATCAACAGTACACCCCCAAAAAACAGAAAAACAGCCAGAAATCACCACAATCCAATGCCATCCATGATGTTTACATTAAAGAGAGTGAGACCACACCACAGGCACACTCAGTCCATGCACCACCACCCCTGGGCAAAAGGCCACACCAGCACCCCCCCAAAAACGACAAAAAACAATAAAATCAGCACAATCCCAGCCCATCCATGGCCTCAATTATGTTTAAATTCAAGAAGACACCCCACAGAAAGACTAGGCCCATGCAACACTCACCACCCCTGGCCAAAGGGCCCCACCAGCAGGCCCAAAAAAACGACAAAAAACAATAAAATCAGCACAATCCCAGCCCATCCATGGCCTCAATGGTGTTTAAATTCAAGAAGACACCCCTCAGAAACACTAGGCCCATGCAACACTCACTACCCCTGGGCATAATGGATGAAAAGTAGGCAAAATAAGTGCAGGCCTCAGACACTGCCTCTCCTCAAAATGGCCCCTCCCTTACACCCCAAGCACATGTTGCCTGTACCAGCCAGCACTCAAGATGGCCACCACCACCACCCACATGGCCAGTCTACATCAACAGTACACCCCCAAAAAACAGAAAAACAGCCAGAAATCACCACAATCCAATGCCATCCATGATGTTTACATTAAAGAGAGTGAGACCACACCACAGGCACACTCAGTCCATGCACCACCACCCCTGGGCAAAAGGCCACACCAGCACCCCCCCAAAAACGACAAAAAACAATAAAATCAGCACAATCCCAGCCCATCCATGGCCTCAATTATGTTTAAATTCAAGAAGACACCCCACAGAAAGACTAGGCCCATGCAACACTCACCACCCCTGGGCAAAGGGCCACACCAGCAGGCCCAAAAAAAGGACAAAAATCAGCACAATCCCAGCCCATCCATGGCCTCAATGGTGTTTAAATTCAACAAAACATTTGTATCATGCACCCCTAACCAACCCTGGTCCTACTGGATACTGTGGCTACCCACAATATAATTTATTTAATGTTCTGAAAAAGTTCCAAAATTTTACTTGCAGCAACTGTAATGCCCCAAACAAACTTACTTGTGAAAGTTGATTTCTAATCCAAAAGTGATCCAAAGACAGTCAAAAAGGCCTCAAATCCAAATATCCAGCAGCACCCACAAAAAGTAATCCTTCCAGCTCCAGATCCAAATGAAAGTGACCAGGAGATGGACAAAGCACTGGGAGGAGCCTGCTGGACAGGAACAGGAAGTTGGAGACTGTGGGGCACTTCCTTCCTCCCCCCCCCCAAAATGGACTCCTTGCAAAAAAAAAGGCCATGCAAATGTCAACCTGAGGAGTGATTCTGATAAAAATCATAATTTTCTGAAGGTTTATCCTGTTTGCTGGTGATTTTCTTGTGCGAAATTGCAAAATCTCTATTTCGCAAGTGCGAGATTGTTCCTTTCCGCCGCAACTACGTGTTCACAATTGCGAACTCTCGCGAGATGTGCTGTGCAAGGTGGCAAGCCGCGAGTACGTATTCGCGGGCGCTAAACTCCCGCGGGAACACGCAGCAAGATCTAAAATGGCGCGTCACTCGCAAAGAAAAACAACTCGGCAAACGCTAAATGACGGAAAGTGAACGCCGTGCACCACGCCGCGCGCCGCAACCAAGCAAAAAATCCGCCGCGAGCGGATTCACGGATTTTCGACAAATTCGCGAGCGTTCGCGGATTGCGAATTTGCCGAAAATCCGAAAAATCCGCGAGCGGAGCGGATTTTACGCCCATGCTTAGTGGTGTTCCTGAGTGATGTGGTGGTGTCCCTAAGTGATGTGGTGGTGTCTAAGCATGGGCGGATTTTGCGGATCCACGATTCGCGGATTCAGCGGATTCACGGATCGTGGATCCGCAAAATCCGCGGATTCAGCGGATTTGCGGATTTGGGGGCGGGGCTTCCTCGAGCGTGTGGGCGGGGCCAAACGGACGGGGCTTCCACGCGAGCGCACATGCCTCTTGTGTGTCTAAAAGGTCAGAGACCGATCAGAGCAGCAGATTAAGAGACAGAAGCCCCTGGTCACAGGAACAGCACGGGGGTTGCGCTCGTAAAAGTCAAAGATGCCCAGCCTCCCAACGCTCACGTTTTTTTTTGGGCTGCTGAATGAGTCACTGCATTTGCGCTTCAACTAGTTCCAGCGACCAAGTGTGTGTCACTATGCAATCGCGCCGAAGTGCGCAGGGGTCCCTTGAGTGAAATGTCCATCATAGTGGGTAAATGGCGGGAAGACGGTGCACACCTTGAGTGTGTGGGCGGGGCCAAACGGACGGGGCGTCCATGCGAGCATGCCTCTTGTGTGTATAAAAGGTCAGAGACCGATCAGAGCAGCAGATTAATTATTTAATTGTGCCAGGACCGTCGTGCCCGAATGAACCCTGCCCTTCATATTTATTCAAGAAGACACCACTGTTGAAGTAATTTACGATGGCGCCGGCAAGCTGCCAGCGCCATCCTGCAAAAGTTACTTAATTAGCTTCAACAGGAAGCTCCAACTGCTAAAATAAAGCAGGCGCTCGAGCCCCTGCTGTATCTTATCTGTTAGAGCTTCCTGTTGAAGCTAATTAAGTAACTATTGCAGGATGGGCGCTGGCAGCTTGCCGGCGCCATCGTTAATTAGGCGCGCTTGAACTTTTGACCGCAAAATCCGCTCCGATCGCGGATTGCGGATTTTCGGCAAATCCGCGAGAGTTCGCGGATCGCGGATTTGCCGAAAATCCGCAAAATCCGCGATCGGAGCGGATTTTGCGCTCATGCTTAGTGGTGTCCCAGAGTGATGTGTTGGTGTCCCTGAGTGATGTGGTGGTGTCCCTGAGTGATGTGGTGGGGCCCCTGAGTGATGTGGTGGTGCCCCTGAGTGATGTGGTGGTGTTCCTGAGTGATGTGATGGTGTTCCTGAGTGATGTGGTGGTGTCCCAGAGTGATGTGTTGGTGTCCCCGAGTGATGTGTTGGTGTCCCGAGTGATGTGGTGGTGTCCCAGAGTGATGTGGTGGTGTCCCTTAGTGATGTGGTGGTGCCCCTGAGTGATCAGGTAGTGCCCCTGAGTGATGTGGTGGTGTCTCCGAGTGATGTGGTGGTGTCCCCGAGTGATGTGGTGGTGTCCTCGAGTGATGTGGTGGTGTCCCTGAGTGATGTGTTGGTGTTCCTGAGTGATGTGGTGGTGTCCCTGAGTGATGTGGTGGTGTACCTGAGTGATGTGGTGGTGCCCCTGAGTGATGTGGTGGTGTCCCAAAGTGATGTGGTGGTGTCCCCGAGTGATGTGGTGGTGTCCTCGAGTGATGTGGTGGTGCCCCTGAGTGATGTGGTGGTGTTCCTGAGTGATGTGGTGGTGTTCCTGAGTGATGTGGTGGTGTCCCAGAGTGATGTGGTGGTGTCCCTGAGTAATGTGGTGGTGTCCCCTAGTGATGTGGTGGTGGTGTCCCCGAGTGATGTGGTGGGCTCCCTGAGTGATGTGGTGGTGTCCCTGAGTGATGTGGTGGTGTTCCTGAGTGATGTGGTGGTGTCCCTAAGTGATGTGGTGGTGTCCCAGAGTGATGTGTTGGTGTCCCCGAGTGATGTGGTGGTGTCCCCGAGTGATGTGGTGGTGTCCCTGAGTGATGTGGTGGGGCCCCTGAGTGATGTGGTGGTGTTCCTGAGTGATGTGGTGGTGTCCCTGAGTGATGTGGTGGTGTTCCTGAGTGATGTGGTGGTGTCCCAGAGTGATGTGGTGGTGTCCCCGAGTGATGTGGTGGTGTCCCCGAGTGATGTGGTGGTGCCCCTGAGTGATGTGGTGGTGTTCCTGAGTGATGTGATGGTGTTCCTGAGTGATGTGTTGGTGTCCCAGAGTGATGTGTTGGTGTCCCCGAGTGATGTGGTGGTGTCCCGAGTGATGTGGTGGTGTCCCAGAGTGATGTGGTGGTGTCCCTTAGTGATGTGGTGGTGCCCCTGAGTGATGTGGTGGTGTCCCTGAGTGATGTGGTGGTGTTCCTGAGTGATGTGGTGGTGTCCCAGAGTGATGTGGTGGTGTCCCAGAGTGATGTGGTGGTGTCCCCGAGTGATGTGGTGGTGTCCCTGAGGGATGTGGTGGTGCCCCTGAGTGATGTGGTGGTGTTCCTGAGTGATGTGATGGTGTTCCTGAGTGATGTGGTGGTGTCCCAGAGTGATGTGTTGGTGTCCCCGAGTGATGTGGTGGTGTCCCGAGTGATGTGGTGGTGTCCCAGAGTGATGTGGTAGTGCCCCTGAGTGATGTGGTGGTGTCTCCGAGTGATGTGGTGGTGTCCCCGAGTGATGTGGTGGTGTCCTCAAATGATGTGGTGGTGTCCCTGAGTGATGTGTTGGTGTTCCTGAGTGATGTGGTGGTGTCCCTGAGTGATGTGGTGGGGTCTCTGAGTGATGTGGTGGTGCCCCTGAGTGATGTGGTGGTGTTCCTGAGTGATGTGGTGGTGTTCCTGAGTGATGTGGAGGTGTCCCACAGTGATGTGGTGGTGTTCCTGAGTGATGTGGTGGTGTCCCTGAGTGATGGGGTGCTGTCCCTGAGTAATGTGGTGGTGTTCCTGAGTGATGTGGTGGTGTCCCTGAGTGATGTGGTGGTACCCTGAGTGATGTGGTAGTGTCCCTGAGTGATGTGGTGGTGTTCCCGAGTGATGTGGTGGTGTCCCTGAGTGATGTGGTGGTGCCCCTGAGTGGTGCCCCTGAGTGATGTGGTGGTGCCCCTGAGTGATGTGGTGGTGTCCCTGAGTGATGTGGTGGTGTTCCTGAGCGATGTGATGTGTGATTGTTAGGGTGTGTGGGGGTCTGAGGGGGTGATGGTGAGTGAGGGTGAGAGGGTTGTGAGGGTGAGGGGTGTGAGGTTGTGAGGGTGAGTGAGGGTATGTGAGGGTGGGTGAGGGTGTGAGGGTGAGTGAGGGTGTGTGTGGGTGCGTGAGGGGGAGGGGGCGTGAGGGTGAGGCAGGGTGAGGGTGACAGGGGTGATGGGGGTGAGGGTGAGGGTGTGTGAGGGTGAGGGTGTGTGAGGGTGAGGGGGTGTGAGGGTGAGGGTGAGGGTCCGAATTAAATGGTGGCAGGGCAGACATCATAAGACAGAGAAAAGAGACTGCGTGGTGACTGCGTTGGTCAGTTTCAGAATCAGGAGGGGCAGAGTCAGCACAGTCTGCGAGGGATCAACGTGTCTAGAGGCAAAGTATAGCGGATGTAGCATTGCAGCTAGCAAGTCGAGTGTTTTCAAGCCGTGTCTCTAGAGAGATGGCAACACAGCAACAGCATTTGAGGAGCAAGGCTACTGTAAACAAGCACGGTAGGCTTTCACTTTCGTCCAGAAACAGGCTCTCGGCATTGTTGTGGGGGGGGGAGCGGCAGCCTTTGAAGTCTGATGTCGAGGCACAGACAAATGATGGTGCGCGATGTGCACGCGGGGGGCGTGGGAGCGGTAGCCTTTGAAGTCTGATGCTGAGGCACAGACAAATGGTGGTGTGTGATATGGCTGGCTCTGTGCACTCGCATAGATCACATGAACTGTATGCGATCCGCAGCCGTTTTGGTAGACTGTTCTTTTCTGCTTACTATAATCTCGCCGGAGCAATGCGCAAGCGCATTGGCTCAGGCGAGACCTAAAAAGTTGGTGCTGTTCAGAATCAGAAGATGTTAAACAGCACAGCTGCGACATGATGCAAAATGATGCCCCCCTACTGCACTCAGTAGAATGTGATAAGGGGCTGTGAAGTCTTCCATGTGATGTCTCACAGATATTAACTGGTCTTGGGCAGGGGATGCATGGGGCTTCTAAAGGTTTGGGTCCCCCTTTCCCCGTGGGGCTTTAAATGCTTGCGTTACGCACCTGCAAGGCGGACTCAACAAGGAGCATCCATGTTAGTAGGTTGCTGCCTACGAAAATATGCAACATTGCGGCTCATAGAAAGATGTCCACGCTCAATCCACGCAGATATAGGCAATCATTTCAATTGGAAGGTCCTACATTTAAGTTAGGTCTCATTGAGAACTTCTTGTTTTCCAATACTGTATGTAGAAAAATGGTGTGAGAGTGTGATTATTGTAATCGTCTTTAAGCACATGAGCAGAAGGCACAAACAAGAGCAGAGAAAGTGAAAGAGTCGCCGTTTTTCATTTCACATACTCAAGACCGGGGTCGCCATTTTGGTTCCAGCCAAAGGTGTAGGCTGAAATTTCACATCCTCCTTTTTTGTGCCATGGTCGTCCATTCTGTCAGCAAGCGCTCTCTCTCTCTCGCCTCTGCAGTGCTTTAAATGGTAAAAAAATAAGTGCAGGAACTTATTAATTTAAACAGCAAATGGAGGAGGGGCAATTGTGGGCGGGGCTAGAGGCGGAGCTTGGAGGCAGACATTTAATGGGAGCCTCATTTTCTTGGTGCCAATTATTCTTGATAATACAGAAAGATTTCTGCTATCTGTAGAGTATTTGGTTTTTCCCCCATGTGCAAAAGGTTACGTTTATTATTGTGGGAATGTCATACCAATGCAGATTTTCTCTGAGCCTATGCACATATGAAACATAATAGTCATGAATTTTCCTATTGTGCACAACAACAGCTATTGTTGGCAATTTGACTAAGAAAAATGGCTAACGATAGGCCTATTCCTTTTGCCATCCATACTTTAGGGTACACCTTGCATCTTTACATCTTTTTCTCTCTGTTGCCTCCTCCACTTTTCACACAGTAAACATCAAAAGTGAAGCAACAGAACCAACCCAAAGGAAAGGGAACATTTTCAATCTGGTCTCAACACAAATCAGACTACAATACTGTCTCAGCCATCATCTATTATACAGCAGGCAACCCACTATGGTCAATCAAAACCATCCACAGCTCTTTCAATGGGAGCACAAGGTACCCAATGTGAGCAGTGGGCAAGTGAATTGATTACAGGGAGCTAGAGTGGTGACACATGTGATGAATGGCTTATATAAATGGCTGAGATGAACGCAATGGGATGAGTTGAACTAGCATATGTCAATGTAAAATTAATTAAATGAACAGCGAGAGGCACCAGGGCAATCAAGGCAAGCACAGGGCAAATGTGCCTTGAGCTGGCTGGATTAGGTGAAAATTTTGAGGAGAGAAAGGATGGATCAGTTAAGGCAGGTTGAAATCAAACACGGTTTGTCAATATAGAGTGGAGGAGCCAAGCACATTTTGCATGATGTAAGTAAGGGTTGGCAAGGAAACTACAGGATGGGTGAGTCAAGCACAGGTGAGCACAGGTGGTCTAGATGATGACCGATTGAGTGAAGCAAGTAATGTGGGTCTGTTGGAGAGGCAAGTACAGCTTGCATAAAGCAAACAGAAGATGTGCAAGGCATGTAAAGGATGGATAAATCCAGCACATTGTAGGTACAGTGGGCACCTAAGGGTCCGGAGACCATGGGATTTTAAAGAAGATTTTGTAGCATAGACCTGGTCTCCTGAACATTGGAGAGATGCAAAAGTGATGTTAGTACAATTTTCTAGCATTTGGGTGTTCCCTACAACATCCCTCCAGATAGTTCAAGCGTAGACTTTGGGAAATAACACTTTGGTTTCAGAAAAGAGCTTCATATGGAAGGTGCAAAAAACAAAGAAGGTTCCACCCCTGCTTCTCTTCTTTCCAAAATAATGGATCACCAACAAAAGACTTTATGAGCTGTCTAGACTTTATGTGCAGTCTGGACTTTATGCGCAGCCTGACTTCCTCAAACAACAGAAACTCTGGCTGTAACACTGGCCCAGAATGCAAAGGCTGTGTTGATTTTCACTAAATGTAATTAAAGATTTGCTTTATTGCAATATGAAACACGGGCAAACTCACCTCTGTGTCTTGATACCTCTCATTGAAAAACACATAAACAAATTGAAGAGGCCATCTAATGAATACTGTCACACTAGTTCTCAAAACCCCGTCTGACATCAAACATTCTAAGGTACCTTTTTTAGAGAGATGCTGGCCTGGGCTAAGAGAACTGTGTTTTTCCAAGACTGGAGAGTCCTTTGAGGGGTATGAGTTCATCAGTTATTCAAAAATAGGACAACACCACGCTTAATGCAAAATCACACCTTTTCAAGATCCCCTATGGTGGGAGAGGCTCAGTAAAGACAAAATATTTTTTTTTAAAAGGGTTTGAGAAAGTGCCTGAACAAGAAGACAGAATGCGAGGAGGTTACACCTGGACACAATCACACTAGTGATAAACATTAAAGTCAATACGTATCATTAGAGTGTGCGTTATTTTGAAGAAAATTTCCCTTTGTTTTTCTTGGCCATCTTCTTCTGTGTCTCAAAATCAACCAAGGAAACCTGTTTATTATCCACAGGCTGTTGAACCCATAGCATCCATGCTTGAACAACCCCAACCTCTTGTTTTCTCACCTGCAGTATTCATTGACTGCCTGCTCTCCCATGCCTGGAGGATCTTTATCTTGTGTTCTGCGGGTCATCTGCCTCTCACCCTCAGTCTGACAAACCCTGAAGTATGGACTTATGCTGCCTCTGGTTCACACAGACCCGGCTGGACTCCATTAGGTGGTTGTGAGCTTGTCTTCCCAGACTAAATATGTTTATACACACATATTGACCCATCACATAAAACACTCACAGATATTCACAACTACTCACACACAATTTGATTCAGATAATTAGCTTGCACATTTACCACATGTTAATTGCCAGAAAACCTGAACTCGAGCTGGCCCTTCCGAACCTATAGTGGACACCTCTTGTCCACAACAATCTCTCAAAAGTCAGAAAAAACAATATTCATGCAAACAATTAAAGGCATGCGAACATGAGATGAGGTTGCAGATTACAAAACTAATGATGGAGTTCTTTTTTTAATAGACAACTAAACTAAAGACATTCAACGCTGAACTTTAGGGCAAGGGAATTTAATTTACTGTTGGTTGGTGGATATCATTGATGTTTGTAGAGTACTCGCTGCCGAAGGGGGCCTTTTGGTATTTTCAAATCTTTTTATACTACAAAGGATTAAATCCACAACTGTAGAATCAGTTTTTCCTCCAACCGTCAAGTCTGTCTAAATTACTCCATCCCAAAGTTCTGTTAGAGATATACGTAGTGGATTCCCAGTTTTCTTGCTTTAGCGCACTCTGCCCCTTGAAAAGTCAATGGAACAATTGGAGCATGCACATCAATTAACCAGATTAATACTGCAATTCGGATGAGTATGTGAAACTTGTCGAATGGACACAGGTGGGCTGCGGACGGGTAGAGACAGTAGTGTGCATGCTGATGGACTGCTCAGCTGAATGATAATTGCCCAATATATGGTATCACAATATATGGTAGCGGCAGGACTGACTTGGGATCACAATTCGCCGAGTACCAACAAAAAAGTCACCCACATTCCCGGATCACTACTGTTCCTGAAACAGCAAATCTCATTGGGCTAATTTTTAGGCAGATGTTCGATAAATTATGTATTTTAAAGCTCATAGATCCAGAAATATGGGCGAAAACTAGAAGCACTACATTTTGGCCAGGCTGGCGAGGTGAAATAGAGTGGCCGCAACTCATGATCTGGCTGTTTGACATCGGATGTTCTTTTTACCGGCATTACCAGTATTCTAATGTCCTTGCAGGTATAAAAATGAAGAAAATCACCAAAAGCTGGTACTTTCTCCTCTGATTGATATGCATTTTAAAGTTTAAACAGTAAACATAAGATGAAAGCAGTTTAAAATGTGTTGTATAGCTGTTTTAATTACCCGTGACTGTTGGTTAAAACTAAAAAAAGGAAGAAGAGCCATGTTGAAGAAATACAAACTTTTGTATCATTGTATAAACAATCGGCTATCATTATTATGTTGCAGCCTTTGCAGACTCTGAAAAGCATGAGCAAAAAGAAGATTCTTTTTTTATTGTACTTTCATTTATGTAAAGTGAACTAGGCCCAAGGGCAGAGATTACATGAGCACCAGTTACATTACAGAAAATCAAATTCATTTTTATTTTAGGCATTGGACAATTAAGTCATTTGCCCAGAATCACAGGATGTTGAGCTGAAGCTGGGACTCAAACCTTTGTCCATAGTTCCTTATTCGACAGCTCTGACCCTAACATTACATTCTCTCAATTTTACTATGTGGGAAAAATGCCTCACAGTCTATGCAAACATAAACCCCGCACTAAGGCCTGAAAGACACTGGAGCGAAGGTGCTAAAAACAGGCCTTCAGCGAGGCCAATTCACGTACTCTCCCCCTTTTCCAGCCAACTATAGCTTCAGGGCGCTAGCCTGGATGAGGAGCAGTGAAGAAAAGCAGAGAGCCCATTAGGCACCATCCCATCTGTCCCACTACCCAATGCAATGCTGGGTAGCGTGTAATACACTCTCCCCAAACCTCCCTGCAGACTGGTGCTGAGAGGTGCATTCATCTCTGGAGTTGCGCTGTAAGTAAATTAGATTGTGGGGTAGGGGATAGGTTCAGAGTCCCACACCTACAGCGTGATTGAATGGGCAGGGTCTGATTGGACCCTTCACTTTCATTCACAGAGGGCCGCAGGGCAGCCACAACCCTAAACTGCCCTTAAGTGATGCAAATGAGCCGCTGCGGGAAGCTCAGCAGCGGCTCCATTCAAAGGTGTACACTGACCCTCCCTCCATTCTGCCTTCTCTTTTTTGGCAGCAGTTGAGCAGAGCACTTTCTGCGCAGCTGCACAGTCCCCAGTGCCATCGAGCCTGCCCTGCCTGACTTTTCCCTAAGAGTACCGGTACTCTCCTTGGCCAAGGAAAAGTTCTGGTACTCAAAGGGAGAAAATAAAAAAGTGCGGTACTCCGTACCGGTGAGCACCAGCCCATTTAAAGCACTGCGCCTCTGTTAAACTCATGTTTCTCCCTTTATTTTTGGGTTCACAAGCGGTCGGATTTTATTTTATTGTAGTCATCATTGAATTGCAGTTTTTGCACATTTAGATCTTTTCTTCCCTTTTTGAGCGATATATAACATACCGCTCAGGCGCGCAATGCCCATTGAGCTCAAAGGGCTTCAGCCCCTCCCGTTGAGTGCTGAGACAGCTTCCTGGGCTTGAGACCGTCTTATTGCAGCCGCACCCGAGTACTTCACAGGTCTTTAAAATACCATTTTACTTGTTAACGAGGCTTTGTTGTTTTTCACCCCTTCTTAAGAGCCCTGCATCTACACTCTGCATATTGCTGGAAGAGTCAGCCCCCCCTGAAATATTCAGTAGCCCCCCCCCTGAAATTTGGCTCAAGTTGCGCCTCTCATACTGCTCCATAATCGCTTCCTTTGACGCAGTCCTTAAGGCACCTTCTCCACAGATATGTGCTCATTATTTGTTCATCTGCTTTGGGCTATGCTATGTCCTTATTGATTTGCATTGTTATGCTCTCCGCTGTATGTCTATATCAGTGATACTCAAAGTATGGCCCGGGGGCCGCATGCGGCCCTCTTGACATTTACATGCGCCCCCCTGGGCAGCATCAGCACTGGGCTGTTGTTTACTTGACTCAGCACTAACATGAAAAAAAATGTTAAATATACAACAAACACTTATTTAAAGGTTAATTGCAGTTAGGGAAAGAAGTAAATAGGCCCTTAACTTTAGGAACACCTTAATTTTTAAAGACAGCCACTAGATATACATGCTTTGCTTCCCCTACACCCACTTTACACCCCCGCTGGCATCAGTGCAGCCCTAGGTCACAACATAGACCAAACTTGGCGGCCCCCTAGGAAAATGTTTGTGAGTACCAATAGTCTATATGTCAAAGTGTACTTTTTCCTACATAAAACTCAATAAAATAGTATTGAAATTAAAAGACCTGTTCCTTTTAGATAAACAATTTTCCTCCATCAAACTATCCTAACCAGTAAACTCACTGAAGTGTATTTTGGGGTGAATAGAGTATGACGTGACTGAGGAACAAGATAGGGAAGCAAAAACGTGCCCATGCTTATCGAATTTCAAGCTGGGTTGAGAGTGCACGCGTCAGCGTTATTATTACCTGGTGGAATGCAGGTCTTCCTGAGAAACGTTGCTGCTCCATCACATAAGCTATGATGGATGCGGTACAAAAGCGGGTGGTGATGGACGGAGCATCTGAACCAATCAAACACTCACACCCAGTCAAAAGATCTGGGTTTGATCATCACCTTCTTTAGCCCACTCTGCCACCCCAGTTCAGACATGGCTATATGGAAATCAGTCTGACCCTGTGCCTCATGGGAACAGTCCAGCCCGAACTGCCAAGCCATGCCTTCCCTGGACCGGAAACAAGCTTCCGAGGACCGGTTTCTGGCATTACAGCCGTCTTCAGCCCGGCTTGCTTGAATCCAGTGGCAAAGTGAGCAAGGCACTCACGTCTGAGCATGCCCTGCCACACTTATGGCGGGCAAAGCGGTACAAAAGGGGGTGGTGATGGACGGAGCATCTGAACCAATCAAACACTCACACCCAGTCAAAAGATCTGGGTTTGATTCATCACCGTTCTTTAGCCCACTCTGCCACCCCAGTTCAGACATGGCTACATGCAAATCAGTCTGACCCTGTGCCTCATGGGAACAGTCCAGCCCGAACTGCCAAGCCATGCCTTCCCTGGACCGGAAACAAGCTTCCGAGGACCGGTTTCTGGCATTACAGCCGTCTTCAGCCCGGCTTGCTTGAATCCAGTAACAAAGTGAGCAAAGGACTCACGTCTGAGCATACCCTGCCACACTTATGGCGGCCAAAGCGGTACAAAAGGGGGTGGTGATGGACGGAGCCTCTGAACCAATCAAACACTCACACCCAGTCAAAAGATCTGGGTTTGATCCATCACCGTTCTTTAGCCCACTCTGCCACCCCAGTTCAGACATGGCTATATGCAAATCAGTCTGACCCTGTGCCTCATGGGAACAGTCCAGCCCGAACTGCCAAGCCATGCCTTCCCTGGACTGGAAACAAGCTTCCGAGGACCGGTTTCTGGCATAACAGCCGTCTTCAGCCCAGCTTGCTTGAATCCAGTGGCAAAGTGAGCAAGGGACTCACGTCTGAGCATACCCTGCCACACTTATGGCGGCCAAAGCGGTACAAAAGGGGGTGGTGATGGACGGAGCATCTGAACCAATCAAACACTCACACCCAGTCAAAAGATCTGGGTTTGATTCATCACCGTTCTTTAGCCCACTCTGCCACCCCAGTTCAGACATGGCTATATGCAAATCAGTCTGACCCTGTGCCTCATGGGAACAGTCCAGCCCGAACTGCCAAGCCATGCCTTCCCTGGACCGGAAACAAGCTTCCGAGGACCGGTTTCTGGCATTACAGCCGTCTTCAGCCCGGCTTGCTTGAATCCAGTAACAAAGTGAGCAAAGGACTCACGTCTGAGCATACCCTGCCACACTTATGGCGGCCAAAGCGGTACAAAAGGGGGTGGTGATGGACGGAGCCTCTGAACCAATCAAACACTCACACCCAGTCAAAAGATCTGGGTTTGATCCATCACCGTTCTTTAGCCCACTCTGCCACCCCAGTTCAGACATGGCTATATGCAAATCAGTCTGACCCTGTGCCTCATGGGAACAGTCCAGCCCGAACTGCCAAGCCATGCCTTCCCTGGACCGGAAACAAGCTTCCGAGGACCGGTTTCTGGCATAACAGCCGTCTTCAGCCCAGCTTGCTTGAATCCAGTGGCAAAGTGAGCAAGGGACTCACGTCTGAGCATACCCTGCCACACTTTTGGCGGCCAAAGCGGTACAATATGGGGTAGTGATGGACGGAGCATCTGAACCAATCAAACACTCACACCCAGTCAAAAGATCTGAGTTTGATCCATCACCATTCTTTAGCCCACTCTGCCACCCCAGTTCAGACATGGCTATATGCAAATCAGTCTGACCCTGTGCCTCCTGGGAACAGTCCAGCCTGAACTGCCAAGCCATGCCTTCCCTGGACCGGAAACAAGTTTCCGAGGACTGGTTTCTGGCATTACAGCCGTCTTCAGCCCGGCTTGCTTGAATCCAGTGGCAAAGTGAGCAAGGGACTCACGTCTGAGCATACCCTGCCACACTTATGGCGGCCAAAGCGGTACAAAAGGGGGTGGTGATGGACGGAGCATCTGAACCAATCAAACACTCACACCCAGTCAAAAGATCTGGGTTTAATCCATCACCGTTCTTTAGCCCACTCTGCCACCCCAGTTCAGACATGGCTATATGCAAATCAGTCTGACCCTGTGCCTCATGGGAACAGTCCAGCCCGAACTGCCAAGCCATGTCTTCCCTGGCCCGGAAACAAGCTTCCGAGGACCGGTTTCTGGCATTACAGCCGTCTTCAGCCCGGTTTGCTTGAATCCAGTGGCAAAGTGAGCAAGGGACTCACGTCTGAGCATATCCTGCCACACTTATGGCGGCCAAAGCGTGGGCACGTGCTAGGTAGATGCTAAAGAAAGCCCACAGGTTGAAAGTGCTGTGAGAAAGGTCCATGCAAACCAGCCACCCACATAAAACAGCTGTTTCTGGGTACTGCCATTGTGTCTACACAACCCTTCTTTGTACTTTGTCAACTATGCTAGGACAACGACTGTTACTTGGTGACACCCATTTTTATTGTCCACCATTAAAGAAAATCGAGAATACAGGGGCCAAACAAAACTCCACCTTGAAACAAGGAACCACATCACACCAGCTTTGCGAGCATTGCATTTACTCATGGTAGATAGAAGGATCTCTTGCAAGGTACTCTCCATTCCATCGACCAATCAACAGTATAGGCTCCCTCTTCCACCACCAAACATTCTGCATCTACCTACTGAGAAAGACCCTCAGATCTAAAGCAGCTCTACCAGTGGTCACCCCCAAGATTAGAAAATGCCAGATGGATGGCACAGATCTCTCTGTTCCGACTGCCAAAATTTAAAATGTCTATCATTGTGAACAAGAACGCTGATTGGCCATCCAGTATTCTGGAAAGCAAGAAAAACACAGGTGTTCCTTACTCCTATTTGAACTACCTACACAATTTATCCAGCCGCAGCCTGACTGTTTTCTTTCACTCATTTCATCCTTTGCCATGGGAGGCTCCTCCGCTAAGTTGGAAGAGCGTCACCCCTCTGCTTTAAAGCAGTGCAAAGTAAAAATAAAATGATAAGAGGAAGAGTAGTGGCTGCACCTTAAGTGCGCATAACATTTTGGCCAGCCGTGTCCGGCCAGCCAAACTGTCATGCATGTTCTCCACAAGCTGTATAATACAGCATTAGTGGAGAACATGCCCAGCCTGTCAGAGCGCGGAACCACAGCGTTCAGACCAATGCTGGTTAAGGCAACTTTGTGATTGGTCACGGGAGTCTGGGAGCTTCCTGGTTCTTGCTCGGAGAGGTGACAGCTGGTGACGGTGATCACCAGGTAAGTTTACTTTTCTTTCTTTTTTTTCCGCAACTGTACCCTATCAGCCGCCACTGTCCTCACCTCCTCATAGCAACAATTTCTCAACATAATCCATGACCCACACTGGATCATTTCACTATACGAACCAATGGACCATACTCTCAAGCATCTGTTTACACATTATTGGACAAATCAATTTTATCCTTAATGTTCGGCTTGCATCATATCACAAAAAGCAAATCGCTTGGGTTAGACTCATGTTATCCATAAAGGCGCATTACCTTCACTTTTTGACTACATATGTTAAACTTGCCTTGGATACCTTATGCCTACCCTGCTTTAAGCTTTCTGTATACCTTGTGGAAATCAATAAAGTATTTTGAAATCAGAGGGAAAAAAAGCAAACAGCCAGATGAGTTGCATAATGCACTAGAATCGGGAAAAGCAGCAGTGCATGTTATTCCCAGGTTGCACCAAATTAGTCAAGGTAATTGACATGGAAGATGGAACTCAGCACTTTTGAAAGCCACTTTCAGGACTGCTCCTAAGTGACAGCATCTCCACAGTTTGGGTTTAGCACAGGAACATGGCCAAGGATTACCATGGTAACAGAAGAAGAAAGAATAACAAAACCATTAAACACAGCTGGGCCTCAAGCAAGGCTGTGTGCTGGCACCCTTACTTTTTAAGCTGTACACTGCGGATTTCGGTAACTTTTTAACAGCTGCCAATTTGTTTATTCAAAAAATTGGGCGATTTTGATTGTTTTTAATGCGGTATGTAGAAAATATGGTTTTGTTGGACCACACATGTATGGGACTGCAGAAGGCATTAGATGCACTAAGTACGTACAACAGAGCAAATGAACTTGTGGCCAACCCCAACAAAACTAAGTTGGTGATATTCAGAACTTTTGCTAACAAACTCAAGCAACACTGGAGACTGGGCAACCTGAAAATCTGCACTGCTCCTAAGTACAACTATCCAGGCATGTGCTTTATGAGCAAGGGCAGGCCCAACTAGCACAGCGCGGCCATTGAGACATAGGCTATGGTGCTGACCTACGCCATGTGCAAACTAAATCCAAAAATGCACAGCCCATCCACGGCGGCAATACTAAAAGTGATGCAAGCCAAGCTACAGCCTGCAATTGCATATGGACATCCAGCATTTCCAGGGGCCCTGGTGAAAGCTTTGGAAACTGCACATTGCAGGGCATTTAAAAGGATCTATCAAGTTCCCTGCTACACTCGAAATGCACTGGTACGACTGGAGTTCATATTAAACAAACAAACATATGAAAACTGGGCTTCCACAGTGCAATACTATCGCAGAATTTGTGCAGCTCCCCCAAAAACCATGAAGGAAGTTTTGAAGGATATCTTCATTAAAGAGAATAATCCCTGGTCAAAGCATCTGCGGATTGACTGTAGCAAACTACATTTAGACATGACAAATTGGAGCACGTTTGTCCACCAACCCGTTAACCTAAAAAAAGGTATTGAAGGACCAAGTTAGATACTAATCCTGGCAAGAAGATATCCGACTTATAGAATCCTCTGAAAGCAACATCCAGGTACTAGTTAACTCCTACAGGGATAAATCATGCCAATCTTAATTAAACATGCACTGAATAAACAGACTTTAAAACAAATTTTAACAATCCGGCTAATGTTGCTTCCAATAAAAGACATAAACACACTATGGAAATGCCTAGAGACAGTCAGTGTTTGAAGATTGTGTAAATCAAATCATGAATCATTGGCCCATTTTCTTTGCATCTTCCCAAGTATGATAACTGCAAGCCGCACTTTACTAAAACCGCTATTTTTAAAATATTGTACCCCCACTTGCAAAGAAGCAATGGAACGTCTTTTTAATTTAAAAACTCCAATGGAACTGGCCAAGCTAGCTACATTTGAGCTTCAGCTTCAAAATCTTTCAAAAGGAGGCCACTGAGTATCGATGAACATTGAAGAAACCGATACAGCTCCAAAGTGGATCGCAACTTAAGCTACAGTGACGACTCATGAATTCCTTTTCTTTTTATGCATTTTTTGAAGTAAAATGTGGTAACTAATAATGTGATAAATGTTAGTACGATCATGCCATGGTTTTGTGATAATTTTTATTAAATGAATCAAATACATTTATTCACTCACAGCTGTGCCTCAATTTAGTGATCACATTGGGTTTCGATCATTGGAAGCAAAAGTCGAAGAGTTCTATACCCACTGGAAAAAGGAATACAGTGTGTATATTTGCTCCATTTGACTACTGTGTCACTCAGTTCTGTCAGTGCTCTGAACCTGCACTGTAGGAGAGGCTTACAGACATCTTGTAACAGTGACACAGAATATGGTGATTTATTTTGCCATAGAACATGCTCTCCACAGCATGATGGACTATGCTGTGTCGTTTCAGTACAAATTTGCATTTTTCTTTAAACAGATACCACTTCCAGTTCAAAGAGATTAATGAGAATTGAGCAAGACAATGTACAAATCTTTGTGTTGCATGTGTTGCAAGAGAATATGGCCAAGATTGATTTCTCGACTAACACATACCACACTGTGCCACACAATTCGCTCATTGTGCCTGCCCTTTCACATGACAATATCTGCAGCGCATATATATGCCAACTCATGCCCAGAACAGACCCATTGCAATAAGCCACTTATTCCGCTGTTAAAGACTGGGTGTTGGGCCTATCTTCACGTCCAAACTGGGCCACTAATTAAGCAAAAAACAAAGAATTGTGTGGATGTGTAGTTTTTGGGTCGAGCCTGTAACAGCGCGCATGCGCTGTTCTGGCGAAGACTTCATGTAAGGGCTTTCGAAAATTAACCTAAGAATCGCATACGCTCGTGCGTATGCTTTTTTTTTGGGCCCGCGCTATTGGGCTTTGCATGCGTCTTTTTAACAAAGACAGCACGCAATTGGCCAAAGGCGGGTGCATTGCTCTGCCCATGGCCTAGTAGTTGCAGTTACCCGCACAGCCGCCATGTGGTTTCAATTATCACGCCCAGACACAGGCGCGATAATTGAAACCATATGTCTCTCTGTGGCGCGCGCACCACTCGCGTGCTTGTTGCAGTCCATAGGTTTGCACAGCGCATGAGGCATTCCAGCCCCTTCCACGCGACCTAGATTGAGACACATGAGCAGAGAGATTCGAGAAGGGGGAGGTCGTCTTGACCTAAACAGGTAAATGCAGACTTCATGCGGGCCATCCGACGTAGGATTTTACGGCGTCTTACAGCAGCATAAGTTTATTTATATGGCGTGTACCCAACACCAGCACCCTTGAACTTTCAAAACAGTTAGCCGATTGCGAACACGGACAGGTAAGTACTGCGGGAGGGCTGCTGAATTTAGGAGGTCATGATCCGTGCTGTACCAATTACAGCAAATGTGCTCCTTAATATCAATGTGTAGTACTACCACATAGTTGGAGACATGGCTTTAAAACGTTATTGCCTGTTTTATTTTAGATGGTAACAAGTATATACAGGTGACTATCTTGGGGGAGGGCTGTTGCACTTAGGAGGTCTCTGTCCGCGCTTTACCCATTACTGTCAATGTGGTTTTTATATTGATTTGAAGTGCTACCACATATTTGGCAACAAGCGCTGTAACACAGCATTGACCAGTTTTAAATGATAACAAGTGCACAATTTTTGTTGTGTCAACACGCTACTTCTGCCTATATTGTTTTGTGTTGTGACGTAGCCATTGCTAAAACTATGCGTTAGGAGGGAGGAAGAGGAGTGTTTGTGTATATACCAGTGCTTAGTGGGAGGATCCTCATTGTGTCATAGGGTTCTTGGGGACTCGCGATGGTATGTGTTTTGACTTATTTTTATTAACCTTTAAGGAATGGAAGGCTGAGTTGGCCAATGAAATGAAACCTGCCAATGAAACCTGCATCTTGCAGGCCACAGGCAAACAGACCCCCCCCCCATCCAATTGAAACCGACCATTTCTGTAACATAAATATGGTGCTTGATGGAAACCCCTACCCTTTCCTGGCTGTGCTGCAGAAGCGGCCATGAAAGACGAATGGTCACAAAAGAAGTTATATTACTGCCTCTGAAATGAGATGGAAGCTGCTCTGTCACCTGGCACCTTTGTGTCACGTGATTTATGGAGAGGTCAAAGGTTAATGCCATTGTCACTCAGCAGGCGGACTGGCTCCCAGCTGCGTCATTTACCAAGACAGTCACTGCAAAAAGACGAGACGTGGCCCTTCATTTAATTCCAAAAACTGATCATCTTTGGAACCTGGCATCCTGAAGGTGTCCAAGATGCAGGAGCCCTGAGATCCAGCTCGTGCAATGCCTGCTTTCCAACAATCATTTGCAATGCAATAGGTCTCGCATTTATGCGAGTTTGAGCTATTGACATTGCAAATAGCAATTCTTTTTATTTATTTTTTCGTTTTTGAAACATAAATAAAAGGCATTGTCATTTACAATGCCAATAGCTTAAACTCGCCTAAATGTTATGTTATGTTATATTTTTGATTAAGTGCAAACAGTTGCCCCAGCAACGAGGCGTCCCGGCGCTGAGAACCATAGAAACTACTGAGGATGCAGGGGGAAGGGTGAAAAAAAGAGGGGACCTAGGAAAATGGGAACAGATGGGTTTTGATAGCTTTCCGGAAAGCGGACAGATTCTCCAAGGAACGGATGTTTAATGGCAAGAAGTTCCAGAGTTTAGCTCCCAGAACTCTGAAGGAACGGCCACCGATACGGCAGAGCCTGGTCCGGGGGATTGTCACAAGGTGCTGACCTAGGGAGCGCAAACTGCGTTGGGGGGTGTAAGGTGATAGAAGCGAACGTAGAAGTTCTGGACATTCAGATTTCAGAATCTTGAAAGCTATAGTGAGGGTCTTAAATTGAATACGGGATTCGATAGGCAGCCAATGCAGTCTTTGGATAGTAGCTCTGGCAGAACATCAACGGGGGAGGCCCACCACAGCTCTTGCCGCTGAGTTCAGTACGCGTTGCAGTCGCGCTATCTCTGTTTTATTACGATTCAGAAAAGGGGGTGGTGATGAACAGAGTGTCTGAATTAAGCAGACCACTCTTACCCAGTCCAAAGATCAGGGCATGATCCATCACCGTTATTTAGCTCACTGCCCCATCCCAGCTCAGAACCTGGCTATATGCAAATTAGTCTGTCCCTGGCCCAGTGCATCATGGGAACAGGGCAGACCAAACTACCAAGCCAATTCTTCACCAGAAAGGAGACAAGCTTCCGGGGACCGGTTTCTGGCATTACAGCCGTCTTCGGCCCGGCTTGCTTGAATCCTGATGGTGCAATGAGCAAGGGACTCATGTCTGAGCATACCCTTCCACACTCATGGTGGCTGTTTTATTGGCGCCCAAAAGTAGGACACTAGCATAGTCCAATCGGGAGAGGATGGTGGATTGAACAATGAGCTGACGAGTTTTGGAGTCGAAGAATCCGAGTATCGGACTGAGGCTCCTCAGCAGGCCCACACAGGTGGCTGCCACCTTTTTAGTGTGGGTCAAAAAACTAAGTGAGGAGTCCAGCCAGACGCCCAGGTTCTTCACCAAAGATTTCGGTGATGGAATGGGGCCCAGCAGAGGGGGCCACCAGTGATCACTCCAATGGCTTGAGTTTTTTCCAAGGAGCAACACCTCGGTTTTTCCAGCGTTAAGCTGCAGGCAGTTGTCCGTCATTCACTGGGCAACTGCAGCCAGGCCATCCCTAAATCTTGTGGCCGAGATGGAAGGGCTTTCCGTGAGAGTGATGACCAGCTGTGTGTCGTCAGCGTACGACACTAGCGTTAGGTCCCACTCTTTGGCCACTACCGCAAGCGGTTGAATATAAAGATTAAAAAGGGATGGACTGAGTGCAGAGCCCTGAGGGACTCCCTGGCTGATGGAATGGGACCGAGATATAAAAGGGGGGTTGAGACTCGGAAGGATCTGTCCTTCAAAAATGAACGGAACCATTCTAGTGCAAGGCCGAAGATCCCAATTGTCTCGAGGCGCTTTAGCAAGATGTTATGAGAGACCGTATCAAAGGGTGCGCTGAGATCTAACAGAATCAGCGCAGCACTTTGACCGGCGTCGAGTATGTTTCGGATATGTTCAGTAGTGGACAGAAGGGCAGACTCGGTGCTGTGTCCTGGCCTGAACCCGTTCTGAGATGGGTCCAGGATGTTGTTTTGAGTCATATGGTGAGACAGCACATTATTTACATGGGCTTCTGCCAGTTTAGACACCCAGGGAAGCAGCGAGATAGGTCTAAAATGTTCTAGCTTCGTGGGGTCTAAAGTGGGCTTTTTGATGATAGGGGAAACCCAAGCTTGTTTCCACTCAATAGGGGCCTCAGCCGAGGAGAAGGAGAGGTTGAGCAACGTGGTTAGGGAAGGGATGAAAAAATCTAGGGATTCGAGGAATTGGGCCGGCCTCATGGGATCTGCCAGGGAGCCGGACTGAACCTTCCTGCAGAGTTTGGTTAGGTCATCATGAGACAGTTCTGGTATACATGTCAACATGGTGCCATTAGTGATTGGATTAGGGGGGTTAGGTAGGTCGGAAAGGTACTGCGGAAAAGCACTATACATTTTTCTTACTTTTTCTATAAAGAAAACAGCGAGGTCCTCGCACTGCTGTGTAGAGGTGATGCAGGGAGCTGAGTTCCTACTGTTCTGAAGTTGTTGTACCAGTTTAAAGATGGTTTTAGTAGGATTTGTGCTGGAATTAATTTCTTTTGCGTAGAAGGAGGCGCGCGCAGCGCGAATGGCTTTGTGGTAGTATTTTAATTTGGACAGGCATAAGACTTTATCCTGTCCTGAAACCTCTTGCATTGCAAATGCTTGTTCTAAATGTCTTTAGATAAACCCTTTTAAGGGTTTAGTGTACTTATTTCACTTTTTACTTTCAACGTTAGTTAGCTAACGTACATACAAAACATTAACTCATGTCATAAGAAAAAGACATACATTGTAAATTAACATTCCATCAAATCATAAGTACCAAAAGAAGTGACATTTAGCAAATACATAACAAACAATTCATTTAACATGGATGACCAGTCCTTAAATAAGAAAAGAAACAGTAGCGGAGCAGACTTATTTTCAATTTACATTACTGCAACCTGCTAAAGCTAGCTAGGCGACACTGGGGTTGCAACAGGCTGAATGCCTTGTTTACACACTGTATCATTCAGTGAAGTCTTGGTGGTTGCGGCTAGCTGTGTGTGGTCAACGCATTTCTGAACCCTGTATTCATTTAGGGGTTCTCTCCAAAACCAGTATTTGGTCCATCTCTACAATGTAATGGAATATTATAAAGGTGTAAGTATAAGTTATAGACTTATATTTGACCTACTGCTTATGGCTCCATTATAGGATCTATTCTTACCTTTTTGGAATAGAGAGTTGTGGCAGTAAATAACCGGGTACAAAGCACTGTTCAATTTGTTAATCTGGAGCAAATAATGAAATTGACTTTGTTTTGGTGCTCTCTAACGAGTATGCACGCATAGTATGCACTGCTTAGTCCACATTGTGTTTTCTAAGAAACTATATCTAAGAAATTTGCCAAGTTCTAAGTTGTGAAAAAACTTGCCTTGTGTCTGTTTTTCTTTTTGAAAAGCTGATAAATCCCTGTTGTCTGAGATATGCGATTTTTTCAAATTCAAACGTGGAAGCGAATGTAGTCGCTTCACACGATGCCAGCATGCCAATACATAAATGTAGGGAACGCAATTTTAAAACTTGTGCTCAAACTATGTACTCGTAAACTGTCAACATAAATCAAACAGGGCACGGGTAAATAAGTAACTCTCTTTAACGTGTGACAAAGGCTTGCGCTTAAAAGCGGCGGAGAGGCGAACGTCTCTTCAAACTGTGCACTCGACATCTGTACTTAGAAGAGATCAAGAGCTTTGTTTAAAAATGTGAAACAATGTAGTGCTCGGATGTGGGACGCGAGCATGCATGCTTAGCTCAAAACTGGACTGAATTCTTTTAACAGGTTTTCAATATCCTCCCTCTATGGTTCAATGAGTGTGACTTCTCAATACCGCGGCAGGCAAAGCCAGCGTTTTCAGACATAATTAATGGATTATTACCAACCAAACCAGTCACATGGTTGGAGCTGGGAATTCTGGTCAGTGTAGTTGTGTTTATAAACACTGAACAACTAATGTTTTTAAAAGAATCTAGAACTTGGCAAATCTATTTAGTTTAAATGCAAATGTGCCAATTCACAGTCTGTTGATTTCAGACATTTCATTCAGTCCACTCAGGGCCGTATTGAAGCGCATAATGAGGTAAGCTTCTTTTTGTAGTAGCATCCTTTCTATGTCTCCACCTCTCAGGTTCTGTTTGATTGCGCTAAGGACTGTCCATCTGAAGTCCTTCTCTGTATGTTTGAGTGCTTCCAGGGGTGCATTGGCCACTTTGTTCTTAATCCTGGATCGGTGTTGGGTAATTTCTTGTGTAGTTATGCCAATGTAGATCAACGAACACGGGCAAATAATGGCATAGACCACGGTCCATGACTTGCAGTTGGTGAAATCGTTGTGTTTCCACCTGTCATTCTCGTTGGTGAATTCTGTGCCTTCTATGGGAGTACTGTAGGCTTCACAATTTCCACATTTGTGGTGGCCCATTACCGGTGGTAAATTCAAAAAGGACCGCAGTGTTTCTGGTTTTTTCGGGGGATCATCCGATGCCCTGATTAAACGCTGCCCGATGTTGACATTCTTTTTTAATGCAAATAATGGGACCTGGAGATCGTTGTCAGAGTCCTTTATCAGATGCCAGTTTTGGCGTACAATCTTCTTAAATGAATTCATGAGAGGTCCATATGTGGAAACACACACCAAGCGAGTCATCGTTTTTTTGTTGTTGTTTTGTAAGTAGAACTTTGCGTGGGTTATACCATGCACGTTCATATGAGTGCTTTAGTAATTTTGACGGGTAACCCTTTTCTTTTAATTTTGCGGTCAACATTTTGGAATGTATTTCATAATTTTCTTTGCGTGTGCAATCCCTGCAAACACGTAAGTATTTGTCTGTAGGCAAATTGTCCTTAGGGCTTTTTGGGTGATAGCTTTTAAAGTTGAGGGCCGTGTTCTTATCTGTTGGCTTTGTGTATAACATCGTGAACAATCCAGATTCAGTTGGCCATACCTCCACGTCTAAGAATGTGAGGCTGGTAGTACTGTGAGCAAGACTGAATTGTATATCCGGATTTCGTTCATTCAACCATTCATGGAATTTATTCAGTTAATCTTCTGTGCCAGTCCAGATGCACCAAATGTCATATATATATCAATACCATCGTGCCACACAGTGGTCGAAGGGGTTGTTGTTTTAGATGCATCGCTCCTCGTACCAGGCCATGTAAAGGACCACCATCTCCGGAGCAAAAGGACATCCCACGGCAGTACCTTTCACTTGAATGAAGAACTCAGATTCGAATTTAAAATAGTTTCTTTTCAATGATAGTGAAGCAAGGTCCAGAATGAATTTAGTAGGGACACGATGAGGTCGTTCCCTACTCTCCAAGTATAATTCTAGGACATCCAACTCATCATCCTGAGGAATTTGCGTGTATGAGGACACGACGTCTAGGGTCCTTAGTCTGTGTTGATCAGGGTTCAAATCAAAACCCTCGACTTTGTTGATAAAGTCAGTTGAATCCCTTAGGTAAGATGTTACATTGGGCAAAAATTCTTTCAGAAATACATCTTCATACTTTGAGATGGATTCAAGCACCAAGTCGCACTCTGAAACTAAGGGGCGACCCGGAGGTGCACTTGCATTTTTGTGAACCTTCGGGAGAAAATAAATCACAGGTGTTCTTGGGTGTTTCTTTATAGGATACCCATGTTCTTTAAGGCCAAGGATGCCTCCCTCTAGTCCTTCATTAACAATATTTTTGATTTCATTCTGGATCTGTTTTAAAGGGTCTGCCTGGATCTTCCTGTACCATGTCTGGTTAAAAACATGTTTTCTTCCTTCATCCAAGTAAGCCTCTCATGCCCAAACCACCGTGCCCCCACCCTTGTCGGCTGGTTTAATATCCACTTCCTTGTCATCTTGAAGTTCCTTGATAGCTAGTCTTTGGGGAGCCGATATATTACTCTTGACATACACCTTTTTGGTCTTAAGGTGATTGAGAGAGGAAAGGATTGTTTGTTCGAAGGTGACAATATTTTTGGGAATGGTATGAGCTGGCGGACAAAAAGGTTATTTGTTTCGTAGTCCTGATACTTCCATTGTGCTTGTCAGCTCTTTATCTTTAAAGAAGATGTGCAGTCTGATCTTTCTGAACAGTTCCATGGCTTCCATTTTGAGATGGACCAGATCCTATTTTTGACTGGGAATGAATTTTAAACCAAGTTCTAACACTGCTTCTTGTTCAGGTGTAAGTATTTTCTGAGATAAATTAATGATTGATGTTTTGTTCATGACTTGTAGTATTGCCGACCTGGTCCGCATTTCCCATGGTTGGGGTTTGTATCGCTCTCATTTCTGCTGCTGGCCTGCCCCTAAAAAATTGTTGTTATTCTTTCTCTGTTGTTTTTTTGCGGCACAAGCACAAATCCTTTTTGTGAAACATTGTGTTTGTTTATTTGATTGTTGCTGTGTTTCTCCACATATTCCAAAAAAGTAGACACACTGGTATTACACCTCGTCACACATCCTGTTGTACTTATTAACAGCTCGAAACATACATGGTCTTCAGAATGGACCACAATTAAAGCACATATGTCATTGTTTAAGAATTATATGCAGTTACTTGTGTTCCCATTCAAAGGTAAGATACATTTTATTTGCATGATTAATAAAAAGCTTACAATTAGTCCAATCTTAAATAACACACCAATTAAAATTACAAACAAATAATTTTAAAATTCCTAATAGTCTCAGAATAATTTTCTCAAAGGAGAACCTGAAATTAATAATTTAAAAGTATTACATCAGTCCATCATTTTTCCAGGGCTTAATATGAATAGTAACAATTATTATTGTGTTACTTGTGTGCAAATGCATTAATACAGTAAATTGTATCCCTAATTGTTTTAAACTTCCAGATTTACTGTGGTCAACTCACAAGCATCCAACTTCTTTTTTACAAGTGTTACAAATTTAGTTAAATTGGCGTTCATTTTAATATCCATTGGTCTAAAACAAACTACCATAGCATGTCTGCAAGTACGAACATCTCTGTCAATGAAGCAGTTTTTCAGATGCATGCAGCACTTTGATGACAGTTCATAAAAGTCACTGTTCTATAATTGGGTTGTATCTTATGAACTGCAGTAGAAAAATGATCTCTGTGACAAAAGCAGTAATCCACTCAGCTATCCATAGAAAATACAGATCCGTTCCTTGCAACAGGCATATTAACCCACTGTGCTACTTTATGGCAAGTCAAAACTGCCACCTGACACAACTTGGATCTCTCTCTCTCTCTCTCTCTCTCTCTCTCTCTCTAGCAGGAACATTAATCACATGAGTTATCTTGACATTTTGTATTGCTGCTTGAAAGCTGGACTGCACAAGGAACTTCCCAGCAGGTGTTTTTAAATCATGCGTTATTGCTAAACAAACCTCCCCTCCCCCAACGAGGTCAGCGCCTAGTGTGGCTGTAAGGGTTGCACCTCCATAAAGCCAGCCCTGAGCAGAACCAAGGCTGACTTGCATATGGTTGGTGTAGTGAGCAGCGTTTCTTGGTGGAGCAAACTCTTTCACCACTGTACAAAACTATCTCCTAGTTAGGCAAATATTGTTTTTACTAAGAAGGCTTCATCTGCCCCTTAGTAGGGCAAAACCAGGACGGAAGACTATTTATGTGTTAAGAGTAAGCAGTACCAACAGAATACCTGAATTATCAAAACACTCAACAAAGCTCCTAGGCCAATTTAGCAAAATCAAAGATCTTTTAATGGATAAAATAATGTCAAAAAGACAAAAATTGGATCAGTCACTGCACTTTGGAAATATTACTGGCGAACACGGAGAAGCCTTAGCATCGCAGAGCATTTGTAGTGTGTAGCGCGCTCACTAGGAGCATTGTAGCTAATTTTAAAATCCCAGTTTTGTCTCCTTTGTTAGAAATTATTTTGTCTACACTTTTACCCTGATTTTATTCCTGCAATCCCTGCCACACATACTTGCTCATTAAAATCTTAAAAGCACAGCGTTTGGAGCGGGTCCCTTCTCCCAGCTGCATTATATCACACCGCCAGAACGGCGGACATCTTGGGTGAGGGTTTGACGATCGGGGCGGTCTAGTGGTCACAAGGACGCTAGACGGGTACTTAAGCAGTGTAAATCAGGCGGCCGATCACTTTGGAAATATTACTGGCGAACACGGAGAAGCCTTAGCATCGCAGAGCATTTGTAGTGTGTAGCGCGCTCAATAGGAGCATTGTAGCTAATTTTAAAATCCCCGTTTTGTCTCCTTTGTTAGAAATTATTTTGTCTACACTTTTACCCTGATTTTATTCCTGCAATCCCTGCCACACATACTTGCACATTAAAATCTTAAAAAGCACCGCGTTTGGAGCAGGTCCCTTCTCCCAGCTGCATTACATCACACCGCCAGAACGGCGGACATCTTGGGTGAGGGTTTGACGATCGGGGCGGTCTAGTGGTCACAAGGACGCTAGACGGGTACTTAAGCAGGTCATGCTGATGCGCAGCGGGCACGCGCGGCGGGCTCGCCGGAGCATCGCCGGAGTCACGCCAGAGTCCAGCCCGTCTGCGCCCGTCCACGCACAGACGGGCGGAGGGGCTGGGACCACTGGCCAGCGGCGCATGTACTCCATGGAGGAGCTATATACCCTAAACAGAGGTGAGCCGCTTGTAGATCAGGCAGTCCTACTGACGCTTAAAAAGTATGCTATATTGCACCCCGATAAGGTTACTCCCCCCCCCAGGTCAGTACCCTGTATTAAAAATAGCTAGCCTTAAAACTCGATCGCTCCACTGCCATCATTTGGAGGTTTACAGCATGCTTCAGGACAATGACATCGATGTCCTGACTCTTTCGGAGACCTGGACGGGCGAGAACTCGATGCCTGATATCATCGCCGCCCTCCCAAGCGGATATGATGTAATGTGGCACAACCGCCCAGGGGGCTCACGGGGGGGAGGGGTAGCTATTTTCTATAGGAAGACTATGATAGTTGAAAAGTTGTTATCAGAGACAATTGACTTGACTGATTTGCTTGGGGTAAAGGTCACTGTGCACAATGTGTGCTGGGTGATTTTGTCAGTCTATCGCCCACCTAATTCTACTCCACTCTTCCATGATCTATTCTGCCCTATTATATCTGACCTATGCTCCAGATACACGAAAATCCTGGTAACAGGAGATTTCAACTTACACTGGGATAAGTCCAACTGGGACCTGCCCACGCGCCAGCTTGACACCTTAATGTCTGCGGTGGGCTTTAAACAAATTGTGGATGTCCCCACACATGAAAAAGGCCACACTCTTGACCTTGTGTGGACCACAGACGCTAGTCTAACCCTTAAAGATGTAGCGCCTTGCATTTGGTCTGATCACCATTTGGTATCCTGTGAGGCCCGCCTTAAAGGCTGCATTACTAGCTGTCCGCTTGGCATCAGGAAAACCCGGAAATGGGCTGAGGTTGACCTAGCGTCCCTGACTAAGGTGCTCCCGATAACACCCCAGGTCGTAGATCTGGGACGTAGCCTGGACCGTGAATACTCCGACTTAACGAGGAGCATGACCCGGGCCATTGATCAAATAGCGCCGGTGAGAACACAGCGAATAAAGGGATCCGGAAAAGGGGCCCCCTGGTTTACGCCACCCTTAAGGGAAGCAAAAAGAAAGCTTAGAGCTTTGGAAAGAGTGTGGAGGAAAACCAAGCAGGACACTGACAGGAAACTTTATAAAGCCTCCCTTCACCAATATAAAAATCTTATGACCCAAGCTAAAGCGGAATTCTTTGAGTCCCGCCTAAGTAAGGCAGCGAATATTCAGAAAGAGACCTTTAAAATACTGGCAGAGTTGAGTAACAAACCAGATAACTCCAAGGTTCCCATTGACTGTAACACCTTTCAGGCTTACTTTTTGGAGAAGGTGAAGATCATCATCCAGGAGATAAAGAACGGGGTGGCAATGGGGACTGCTATAATATCAGCATCTGAGAACGTGATTGACTGCTCCCTTGAAGTGTTTCCAGAGATGGATGCATTGACTCTGGAACAGCTGATGGGTACAATCAAATCTGGTTCCCCAGCTGATCCATGCCCACCTGAGATCTTCCGTGTTGGGCGCCCCTTATTGGAGGAATGTATCATCTCCCTCCTCAATAGATCATTAGAGACGGGGTACCTACCGGTTGAACTTAAGGAGGCGCGTGTAAGACCCTTATTGAAAAAACCTGGGTCGGACCCTGCGGTGTTAAAGAATTACAGACCTATTTCCCTGCTGCCTTTTCTCTCAAAAATTCTTGAGCAGCATGTGTTAAAATCCCTGTCCCTCTATTTGGAATCCCATCATCTACTCCATGAGCGACAGGCAGATTTCCGAGCTCATCACAGCACCGAGTTGGTGATGCTCTCGGTGCTGGATGAACTAAGAGGCATGGCTGACTGCAAGAAACCGAGCGCCCTGATTTTGTTGGACCTATCAGCGGCGTTCGATACTGTCAGCCATGCCTTGCTTTTGGAAAGATGAAGGATTTTGGGATTAAGGGCTTGGCCTTTCAATGGTTGCAATCATTCCTTACTGGAAGGACCCAAAAGATACAACTGGGGGACGATACATCTGAGATGGGGATCTTAGAGTGCGGGGTACCACAGGGGTCTGCCCTGTCCCCGCTTCTATTTAATCTCTACTTGCAACCGTTGATTGCTTCTTTGGCCACCATGGGCTGTAAAGTCTTTAACTACGCGGACGACACGCAATTGCTGTTAAGTGTCGATGACACTACGGCCGCACAACTCCAAGCTCAGAACATCTTGCGGTTCACAGTGCAATGGATGACGGATAACCTGCTAAAAATGAATCCAGACAAGACTGAGGTATTAGTGATTTCATCCACTACCTCACCTTGGTGTGATCTCTATTGGCCCACGGAGTTAGGCCCTGCTCCAAAACCAAGCCCGTTTGTAAAGAGCTTGGGGATCAAGCTGGATGGTGACCTGTCAATGGCCCCTCAGATCTCTTCGGTCGTGGGAAGCTGTACAAACATCATTCGGCAATTGCGGAAACTAACTCCTGTCCTCTCACAATCCATAATGCGATCAATAGTAGCAGCCACCATCATCTCCAGAATTGATCATGGTAATGCCCTCTACCTTGGCTTACCTAAAACTCTGACCAGTAGGCTTCAGGTCATAATGAATGACGCTGTTCGGTTGATCTTCAGACTCCCGAGGAGATCTAAAGCCACTCCCTTACTACAATGTTTGCATTGGCTCCCCATTAAAGAAAGAGTGGAATTCAAGAACTTATGTACGGCCCATAGGGCAATCTATGGCAAGGCTCCAGCCTACATTAAAGATCGTTTGCAGCTGTATTGCCCTATGAGAACACTCCTATCCTCAGACTCCCAGCTACTGGTCTGCCCTCGCTACAGGTTAGTGACTAAGGGAGGGAGAGCCTTTTCAGTGTTAGTTCCCCAGTTATGGAACAGGCTGCCTGGGGTGCTGCGCGGGGAAGGGAATCTATTACGATTTAGAAAGAGCCTAAAAACACTACTGTTCAGTAAAAGCATGAGCACAGTATAATCTAGCTACGGCCTCAGCTTCCACCTTGCCAAGTTATTGTCTGTTACCATCTTTCCAAGCGCTTAGAGACCTGCAGGTGATTAGGCGCGATATAAAACCACAATAACAATAACAATAACAATAACAGTCATAATAATTCTCCATTTTGCATTGACTGTCAATAAAAGTTCCTGTGCAATACTCACAAGTGGCCACTGGAGGCATCTTCCCCCTCCAGGGATCCCAGGATTTATATTTTTGCTGCCACTCCCAGTAGAGATACCAAGACTTGTACAAGTAGAAAACCTGTAACAACCCTCTAACTCACTAGAAAAAATATTGGGGAGTTTTTGGGAACGTATTGTTCGAGTCTCCTGTGGATGTGTTTCAACATGGCTTACCCTATGTATGTAAAAGAATACTTTCATTTCCACCTTCCATTATAAGACTGGCCTATAGGAATGTACTGTTTGCCTCACACAATGACAATGCCATGTAGTATTGCTGCCATGTCTCTGCTTTCTCAGATAAAGCTGGACACCCCATGGCAATATAAAGTGCAGAGTTGCTCTTTCAGTTTCAAGTCAGCAAAACTCCTCTAGGCATTGTCCTCCTCATCGCTGACATAGGGGCTCATTAGGATGGCGGACGAAAGAGCTACCGCGGCCCTGGAGTACGCGGAAAATGCCTTTTCCGTGTCCGCCTGCTGCGGACACTCCGTCCGCCATATCAGGATAGGAAAACGTGTCAAAATTCCGTCCGCGACGGAAAAGCACGCACCGCCGCCCAACTACACACGACCACGCGGCGGACGGAACACATCCGGAGGCTCCGCCGTACGTACTGACGTCTAAGACCGTCCCCCAAATCAAGATGGCGGAAAATACACATAAAACCGCTGCGGAAAAACAACCTGTCTGAACACGGCGGATTCCCCACAGCGAAGAAAAGATACATAGCAGAGAGACCCACCACAAGCTGCTCGCCACCATGGACCCAGCGCTACACGCTTTCCCGATGCTCTTCGCGATCCACCACGTCCTAGTCTTGGCCCACCATGGACGCCGACGCAGGTAAGGCACAAACCATTGGCTGCATGGAGGGGAATACCTGCAAGGGTCGTGACATAGGGAGGGGGAGTGTCATGTTACCGAAACCACTGATGAGAAGCAAATAGAAATACACATTTGTAGTACGCAAACATGAATGACAACGACAAACCACGAGACATGATAGACTACCTTTATTGCACATAATAGGGGTATAATCACAGTGTATGCGTGAGCATGGGCAAAGTGGGCACCAGAGCAGGTACATCAGAGTCAGCACATCAGAGGGCAGAATGCAGTATCAGAACATCAACAGGGCATTGTGGAGTACAGAGCAGGTACATCAGAGTCAGCACGTGAGAGGGCAGAATGCAGTATCAGAACAGCAACAGGGCATTGTGGAGTACAGAGCAGGTACATCAGAGTCAGCACATCAGAGGCCAGAATGCAGTATCAGAACAGCAACAGGGCATTGTGCCCAACAGAGCAGGTACATCAGAGTCAGCACATCAGAGGGCAGAATGCAGTATCAGAACAGCAACAGGGCATTGTGCCCAACAGAGCAGGTACATCAGAGGCAGCACATCAGAGGGCAGAATGCAGTATCAGAACAGCAACAGGGCATTGTGGAGTACAGAGCAGGTACATCAGAGTCAGCACATCAGAGGGCAGAATGCAGTATCAGAACAGCAACAGGGCATTGTGGAGTACAGAGCAGGTACATCAGAGTCAGCACATCAGAGGGCAGAATGCAGTATCAGAACAGCAACAGGGCATTGTGCCCAACAGAGCAGGTCCTTCAGAGGCAGCACGTGAGAGGGGCTAAGTGCATCAACAGTCCATAGCACTGAACATGTCCATCAGAGGCAGCACGTGAGAGGTCAGAATGCAGTATCAGAACAGCAACAGGGCATTGTGAAGTACAGAGCAGGTACATCAGAGTCAGCACGTGAGAGGGCAGAATGCAGTATCAGAACATCAACAGGGCATTTTGCCCAACAGAGCAGGTACATCAGAGTCAGCACGTGAGAGGGCAGAATGCAGTATCAGAACAGCAACAGGGCATTGTGCCCAACAGAGCAGGTACATCAGAGGCAGCACATCAGAGGGCAGAATGCAGTATCAGAACATCAACAGGGCATTGTGGAGTACAGAGCAGGTACATCAGAGTCAGCACGTGAGAGGGCAGAATGCAGTATCAGAACATCAACAGGGCATTGTGCCCAACAGAGCAGGTACATCAGAGTCAGCACATCAGAGGGCAGAATGCAGTAACAGAACAGCAACAGGGCATTGTGGAGTACAGAGCAGGTACATCAGAGTCAGCACATCAGAGGGCAGAATGCAGTATCAGAACAGCAACAGGGCATTGTGGAGTACAGAGCAGGTACATCAGAGTCAGCACATCAGAGGGCAGAATGCAGTATCAGAACAGCAACAGGGCATTGTGCCCAAAAGAGCAGGTACATCAGAGGCAGCACATCAGAGGGCAGAATGCAGTATCAGAACAGCAACAGGGCATTGTGCCCAACAGAGCAGGTACATCAGAGTCAGCACATCAGAGGGCAGAATGCAGTATCAGAAAAGCAACAGGGCATTGTGCCCAACAGAGCAGGTACATCAGAGTCAGCACATCAGAGGGCAGAATGCAGTATCAGAACAGCAACAGGGCATTGTGCCCAACAGAGCAGGTACATCAGAGGCAGCACAAGTACGTGTCCCAACCAACCCGTCCCAGGGACCATAACAGTGCAAGGCATTTCTCAATGGACAATGGACACACCATGTGAAATAACATGTGAGTGAAGTGATCAGCACCTCACATCACAGAATCAGGTGGACTGCGTGAACTACCTGCCTCGGACACACTGCCAGCACCAGCAACAGGAGTGTGAGACACAGCCACAGATCTACTCACTGACACGTGAGCCATAGACCCAGATACACTGCCAGGACCTGCAACAGGAGAGGGCACAACTGAGACTGTGCTACTACATGATGCATGACAGCAAACAACAGACACAGTGGCACTATCTGATACATGAGAGTCAACTGCACCTGCGCCACTGGGACCACTGAAATGATGAGCCACAGGGCTGTATGGGCCAGGAGGCAGGGTGGCCCTGGGAGCTGGGGATAGCTGACCTTGAGCGACATCGGGGTGGGCAGGTGTCAATGGTGTGTGTCTGCGTTTCTTAGGGATATGTGAGTGCACCGTGGACAGGACAGGACTGGCAAGTGGTGGTGACTCTAAACATATATCACCCACCATAGGTGGAGTATCTGCAGTCGGGGATCGGGTTTCTGGGGACGTGCTGGAGCCTGCTTGTCGTTTTCTGTGTGCCTGCCGTCTGGACTCAGAATCATGTGTAATGGGGGATGCAACAACAGGGGACTCCCTCCTCTGCTTCTGACTGGCCTGGATGGGAGTGGAGGTATGGGGGGACTCCGCTGCGGAGACATCTGTTTGGCATTCAGTCGTAAACATCAGCCGCAGTGCAGCCAGGGGTGAAGTATGCCTGTCCTTGATTGCGCCATTGTCCATGGTAGAAGCCTTGTCCGTAGGATGTGCCTTATCCGTAGGTGGAGTGTTTTCTCTGGATTTTGCCTGTGCCCTGGTCGGCGCCCTGTTCCTGCCAGCAGACCTCTGTGGTGTACCTGTCTCCAGTAGACACCTGCTCTCTGTGTGTGTCCCTGGCCTTGGGAGATGGACCTTGCTCAGTTGTGTGCCTGTCCTTGGGAGTCTCCCTGCTCTTAGGAGGTGCCTTTGTCTTTTGACTGTCCTTGTCCCTGTCCTTGGGAGTGTCCCTTTCCTCTGTTGTGGGCCTGCCCTTGGGACTCTCCCTGCTCTAAGGAGGTGCCTTTGTCTTTTGACTGTCCCTGTCCTTGGGAGTGGCCCTTTCCTCTGTTGTGGGCCTGTCCTTGGGAGTCTCACTGCTCTTAGGAGGTGCCTTTGTCTTTTGACTGTCCCTGTCCCTGTCCTTGGGAGTGGCCCTTTCCTCTGTTGTGGGCCTGCCCTTGGGACTCTCCCTGCTCTTAGGAGGTGCCTTTGTCTTTTGACTGTCCCTGTCCCTGTCCTTGGGAGTGGCCCTTTCCTCTGTTGTGGGCCTGCCCTTGGGACTCTCCCTGCTCTTAGGAGGTGCCTTTGTCTTTTGACTGTCCCTGTCCCTGTCCTTGGGAGTGGCCCTTTCCTCTGTTGTGGGCCTGCCCTTGGGACTCTCCCTGCTCTTAGGAGGTGCCATTGTCTTTTGACTGTCCCTGTCCCTGTCCTTGGGAGTGGCCCTTTCCTCTGTTGTGGGCCTGCCCTTGGGACTTTCCCTGCTCTTTTGAGGTGCCTTTGTCTTTTGAGTGGCCTTGTCCAAGGGACTGTCCATGGACTTGTGACTATCCCTTGCCTTGGGAGTACCTTTTGTGTTGAATGCCTGTGTAGTTTCTGAAGGCATGTCCCCCAACAACACTTGTGGATCTTGTGTGTGTACTCCAGTGTATCTGACGTTGTCTTCATGAACAGATTTTGCTGACCTAGGGGATGGGGTCTGTGCCCTGCGTGCCCTGACGTGCTGTCTGACGCTGCTTCTAGTGCAATAACCTGTATTTGAGTCCTGCTCAGAATAATCACTACCCCCTGAGACATCCAGTGGTGTAGATGGGGAAACAGAAGTAGCACCCTGTCCATGCGACTGTACTATTGCAGACGACACACTGCTTGCCAATGACTGCACTGTCCTGTGTAGACCAGCAAGATCGCCATGCATCCCTTCTATGAATGCCACCACCTGCCCCAACTTCCTATCATGGTCTTGGAAAGCATTTGTCATATTGGTCTGCCCCACACACAGCTGTCGCAGCAGATCAACGGCCTCAGCACACAGTGCATTTTGGCTCACCGTGGCAGGGGCAGCGGTGCCTGCACCGAACGCCACTCTGCTACCCCTACTCCTGCGGGCACGAACAGTACATGGTGCAGTTGGCCGAAGTGTGGGCCCTGTGTGCTGTGTTCCGACAGAAGGTGATGAATGCCCACTCCCAGTCTGTGACAACAGTGCTGGCTCACCAAGATTTTCAGAAGATGAGGACGATGGTGTTTCCACATGCGAGTCCTCAGGGACGGTCCTGTCCCCCTCTCCGGCGCTGCCCTCCTCTGTGTCAGTCTGCGTGTGTGCGAAGTCTGACCCGGACTCATTTCCTCGACTAATCTCCTCCATCTGTGGCTGAGTGTCCTCTGTCATAGCTGAAATGCACATAAAAGAGGTGTAAGTCATGGGCACACTCACGTACAGAAGGACAAGGATTCCCAAATGCCATAGCTGACAAAGTTCTTGTAGCCCCCATACTGCACACGGCCCACCTCTACCAGTCATCCTCACATTACATAAGCGTTGGTGGCCGTGACACATGTACAGCATGCGGACAGGGCAGGAGAACGTACATCTGCACACATTTCTTGCCATGGGGCCACGGACCACTAGGGCATGTGCTTCAACACTCAACTACTAAGCAAGTGGCGTGTCAACATGGCGGACCTGGATGTCAAATGACACCCACCCAATGGGACCAACATGGCATCACAGAGATACATACGCACCACGGAACTCAATACTGTGTCTGTGCACCAATACATGCATTGCACTCACAAGTTTCCTACACAGACAGTATGCTCACCGCTAGTTTGCTGTTGATCGACACTCAGACGTTCGGACAGGTCAGGATGCGTCACTGCAATGATACGGTGCATGAGAGGGGTCATGGAGCGTCGGGCCAGACGTGGCGTCCTTGGAATCATCCCCAGTGTCACTTCCGCTACATTCTTGCTCAGCCTGGAAATGTCGTCCCAGCGTTTGTAGCAGTGTGTATGTCGTCTGTTGCACACCCCCAATGCCCGTACTTCACGTGCAATGCTCCTCCACACGTCCTTGCGAAGGTGCAGCTTGACCTACCATGATGGGAGACAAAAGGGTGTAAGTCAGTGGACAGTTGGCCTGTCACACAGATAGGGGCAACACGTATCTGTCATCCGCCATGCACAATCCGGAAAATATGTCGAGCCCACACTACACAGCTAAGATTGCAGTAGGCAGGATTATTTGGCCCCCTCATGCACACCAACATGTCCCACACTGCACTTACCACCTGTCCGGGTGCGCCGTAGAGGCGTCCATAGTTGCGGAGCACACCGTCCACGAGGACATCAAGCTCCGCGACGGTGAAGGGACGAGACCGGATCTCTTTGCCTCTCGACATGGCAAGATCACGGAGTATGGCACTAGAGCAGCAGTCGGTGGTCAGCTCAGCAGCAGCAGCAGGTCTAGGTGATGGTCACAGGCAGCAGTCGGTGGTCAGCTCAGCAGCAGCAGCAGGTCGTGGTGATGGTCACAGGCAGCAGTCAGTGGTCAGCTCAGCAGCAGCAGCAGGTCGAGGTGATGGTCACAGGCAGCAGTCGGTGGTCAGCTCAGCAGCAGCAGCAGGTCGAGGTGATGGTCACAGGCAGCAGTCGGTGGTCAGCTCAGCAGCAGCAGCAGGTCGAGGTGATGGTCACAGGCAGCAGTCGGTGGTCAGCTCAGCAGCAGCATCAGGTCGTGGTGATGGTCACAGGCAGCAATCGGTGGTCAGCTCAGCAGCAGCAGCAGGTCGAGGTGATGGTCACAGGCAGCAGTCGGTGGTCAGCTCAGCAGCAGCAGCAGGTCGAGGTGATGGTCACAGGCAGCAGTCGGTGGTCAGCTCAGCAGCAGCAGCAGGTCGAGGTGATGGTCACAGGCAGCAGTCGGTGGTCAGCTCAGCAGCAGTAGCAGGTCGTGGTGATGGTCACAGGCAGCAGTCGGTGGTCAGCTCAGCAGCAGCAGCAGGTCGAGGTGATGGTCACAGGCAGCAGTCGGTGGTCAGCTCAGCAGCAGCAGGTTGAGGTGAACAGGCAGCACTGGTCCCCAGGGTAGGATGTGTGCTTTTGGACAACACACATATATAGGGCCCTCAGCACGTGTCAGTGGCATACGTCGCCAGCAATTGGTCAGCCCTGGATGCGTGTTCGTGAAATGGGCCAATGACTGGCCCTGGTGTTGCGGTGCACTGCTTCCGCTACTTTCGATTGGGCATATGCGGCCAGCGTCCCTCTTCCCATTGGCTGCATGTGCACGGACCGTCACGGGCACACATCGGCAACCGCACGTGCAAGCTTCAGGCACGGATGCTTCAGTTGCAACAATGTTCTATCACTGGCGCCACCATGGCGGTGCACGTACTCAGCGGGGGAGGTGCAGGCCTATACACCCTTTAGATGTACTCAATGGACATGCCAGTTCATGTCCCCTCTTACAGTCACATTGCATCATCCACCGTACACCGGCCGGAGCGGCGGGCCTAGGACGGCCGTGCCGGCCATGTCCACTACCGCCGTGCCGGCCATGCCCACTACCGCCGTGCCAGGCCGGGCCTAGGACGGCCGTGCCGGCCATGCCCACTACCGCCGTGCCAGGCCATGCCCACTACCGCCGTGCCGGCCATGCCCACTACCGCCGTGCCAGCCATGTACACAACCGCCATGCCAGGCCCGGCCTAGGACGGCCGTGCCGGCCATGTACACAACCGCCGTGCCAGGCCGGGCCTAGGACGGCCGTGCCGGCCATGTACACAACCGCCGTGCCGGCCATGCCCACTACCGCCGTGCTGGCCATGCCCACTACCGCTGTGCCGGCCATGCCCACTACCGCTGTGCCGGCCATGCCCACTACCGCCGTGCCGGCCATGCCCACTACCGCTGTGCCGGCCATGCCCACTACCGCCGTGCCGGCCATGTACACAACCGCCGTGCCGGCCATGCCCACAACCGCCGTGCCAGGCCCGGCCTGGCACGGCGGTTGTGGACATGGCCGGCACGGCCGTCCTAGGCCCGGCCTGGCACGGCGGTAGAGGGCATGGCCGGCACGGCGGTAGTGGGCATGGCCGGCACGGCCGTCCTAGGCCCGGCCTGGCACGGTGGTAGTGGGCATGGCCGGCACGGCGGTAGTGGGCATGGCCGGCACGGCCGTCCTAGGCCCGGCCTGGCACGGCGGTTGTGGACATGGCCGGCACGGCCGTCCTAGGCCCGGCCGCTCCGGCCGGTGTACGGTGGATGATGCAATGTGACTGTAAGAGGGGACATGAACTGGCATGTCCATTGAGTACATCTAAAGGGTGTATAGGCCTGCACCTCCCCCGCTGAGTACGTGCACCGCCATGGTGGTGCCAGTGATAGAACATTGTTGCAACTGAAGCATCCGTGCCTGAAGCTTGCACGTGCGGTTGCCGATCTGTGCCCGTGACGGGCCGTGCACATGCAGCCAATGGGAAGAGGGCCGCTGGCCGCGTATGGCCATTGGGAAGTAGCGGAAGCTGTGCACCGCCATGGCGGCGACAATTATATTATCTTGTCAGACGCTGCACCGTGATGTGTTGTCTGCAGTTGCGTCATGAGGGTTGTGAGCGTGATAGGGAAACTTCATATGTCATTCACTATTCCATGTGTGTCCATACTATGCCCATCGATGGGCACACAATGGGCAACAGATGTGCATTTGGACGTGTTGACGTCGGGTGTGACCCTACAGACGTTATTACATCTTCACAACTACACAGTACATCACGGCTGTATGGCCAAATTATGAATCTGTTGTCAGTGTGTGGTTCTGGCGAGGTGACTACAATGGTGGTGGTACACATGCATTCAGTGTATGTGTTTTGGACGTTGTGTCACCATGTATGTAATTACCGTATGCTCAACATTATTGGTGTTGGCATTGGTGCATGATGACATGGTGTGTGTGTATCATTATCGTTTGTGTGCATGCACTTGCATGTGTGTCTGTGATGTGGCTTCTAAACATTAGGGTAAAGACACACGTATTGTCAGTAATGTTCACATGTGACTACGTTGCGTTGTACGTGTTGACACACTTCCTGTTGCAAGTGGCTGCACTTTGTTAAAGGGCCACTCCGTATTGTATTAACTATCAGAGATGTCACACATATGACCATTCTCCCTAAAATTTTTGTTCTTGCTAATGTTGGCTTACATGTGATGGAGTGGCACACGTATGCGTCGTTTGTAAGTTGACTCAAGTTACATCTCTCTCCCACACAGGAGGGCTCCAAATGTGCATCGGCCATACACTGTGCTGGAGGATATGGTTGACGAGGAGGTGATTAGGAAATTCCGGCTGGATCGACGTCGGTTGATGGAGCTTGTTGCCCAATTGTCTCCTCATCTGCAGCCACGTAGGACGTATCCTGGTTCTATTACACCCACAGCAAAGGTTATGGCGGCACTACATTTCTTTGCTACTGGCACCTTTCAGTACACAGTTGGATATGCCAGGGGGATGTCACAGTCCATGTTCAGCACGGTACTTCGGGATGTTTTAAGAGCTATGATGCTGTACAAGAATGACTACATGCATTTCCCACGGCCGGAAGAGTTGCCAGCAGTCAAAGCAGACTTCTATGCACTGGGCCACATACCACACGTTGTGGGTTCAATTGATGGCACACATATCGCTATCATTCCACCATGGGCACGTGAGCAGGTTTTTAGGAATCGCAAACACTTCCATTCGCTGAACGTGCAGGTGGTGTGCCTGGCAAACAACATCATCTCCCATGTGTGTGCAAGATTTCCTGGCTCCGCACATGACGCCCACATCATGCGGAGCAGCATTGTCCCCCAACTGATGGCAAATCTGCGACCCGGTCAAGCGTGGCTTGTTGGTGAGTGTGCAGTGGGGACTCTTGTGATCTCTGTGTGGCATGGGGTACCCACCATATCTTGTTGTGATGTTTGTGTCTGTCATCCCCCTACATAGGCGACTCGGCGTACCCAAACCGGCCCTGGCTCCTGAGTCCCATACGTAATCCAACAACTGCGGGTGAAATGCGCTACAATGATGCACATGGAAGGACACGGAGAGTGATTGAACGTACCTTTGGACTGCTAAAGTCTAGGTTTCGGTGCCTGGATAAGACCGGAGGGGCCCTGCCTTACTCACCAGGCAAAGTATGCAGGATCGTGATTGCCTGCTGCATGCTCCACAACCTGGCCGTGCGCAATGACATTGAACTGCTCTTGGACCCTGAAGACGAAGAAGTTCCTCGGCCTCCCATCCCACCCATGTTGACTGATGAGGATAGTAGTGAGGAGCAAGGTGTGGACCAGAGGCGCCAGCTCATTGATCGCTACTTCCCTTGAATGTGAGTAACTACCTCTTGTGCCAGTTGACAATGCCTTATGTATGTTTGCTGGTGTTGTGTGGATGTGGGGTGCATCAGCTGTGTGTTCTTGTTTGTGATGGTTGCATATGTGTGTCTTCATTTCTTTGGACATACAAGTCTCCATGATGTGTGTCCTCTCATCCCATGCTTTTGTGATGAGTGTAGTTTGTGGAATGTTGCTGTGCAGTGTGTTGTGATGTGTGTGAATCTGTTTCCTGACATGTGTTTGCTGTCTCTGATTTTCCCTAGGTCACTCCCGCAGCGCCATGATTATGTACGACTATGATCCCTGAACCTGTTTACGTCTGTTTCTGAAGGCAATCATGTGAATAAACATGGAGGCAAAACATCATTGAGTGTGTAAGTTAAATTTATTTACAGGTTGTGCATTTGTGATGGTGAATATTTACAAGTAAGTGGGGGGGAGGGAGTTGGAGTTGAAGGTAATGGCAGATGAAATGTCCGTGCTGACACCACATTGGGGGGTGTCAGGCTAGTCCAGCAGACCAGTGCCAATGATTGTCTATGTGGGACAGGATACTTTGCAGGGTGAATGTGTGGCTCAGGCATTGACAAAGTCATTGGCGGCCCCTCTTGGAGCGTGTGGATGGCGCTCCAAGACTGCTCTCACCCACTTCCAGCCTCGGGCGGCCCCTCCGTCTTTGAGGTGGAAGTGAGTCAGCTGGGGGTGCAGGTTGTTCATGGGCCACATCCGTCGCCAGGGGCACCGTGGTGGTGGTGGTGGTGGCGGCGGCGGTGGAGGTGGAGGTGACGGTGGCGGTGGCGCTACGACAATTGGTGGAGGGGGGGTGGGGTTGTTCCGGCCAATCCATTCCCTCCACATTGTTGTCTGCTGGCCCATGATGTGCACTATCTGGCCAAGGTACCCCGAAATTTCCCGCAACATGTTCGTGTTGTCCACCGAGTCCTGGTGTGCACGATCTGCATGTTCCTGGGAACGGTTGTATGAAGCCTGGCACCTGGCTAGGGCTTCAAGGGACTCTGCCACAGGATGGGGTAGGTGTCCTTCCTCAGTGCGGCGGAGTGTGGGTCGCCTGATTGCCTGATGTGCCGTCGCCTCTCTCCTTTGTGGCCCACTCACCCTGCTTGGGTGTGAGGCCGATGGACCTGCGTCGTGCGCTGGGTTAGGCAGGGTGGCACAGGCAGGAGTGGTGGTACTGGTGGTACTGGTGGTACTGGTTGTGGTGGTGGTGGTGGGGACTCTGCAGATCACTGAGGCAGGTGTCGCTGGAGTCACACATGCGACGGTTGTCGGGCCCGGGAGTCCTTGTGAGCCAGATGGCCCTGGCTGTCTGCTTGGGCCCGCTCCATCCTCCGCACCGGAGCTGCCTGTGTCATCGTCCCCAGAGAGTCCGGTATGTGTGGGAGGCGAGGCTTGCGGCCGGGTGCTGGTTTCCCCAGTCAGTTCATGATCACCTGAGGGACAAGATAGAGCTGGTCAGTAATGTGGACATTACATGTTCATATCGATTTGTACACATTTCTGTGTCCTGTCGCACACACCCCACACACCCCACCCTCCACCACCACCACCCTCCCCGTGAACATGGGGGCCTGTTGGGAGTTGTAGTTGTGAGCTCTCACACACCCCACACACCCTACCCTCCACCACCCTCCACCCACCACCACCACCCTCCCCGTGAACATGGGGGCCTGTTGGGAGTTGTAGTTGTGGGCTCTCACACACCACACCCACCACCACCACCACCCTCCCCGTGAACATGGGGGCCTGTTGGGAGTTGTAGTTGTGAGCTCTCACACACCCCAAACACCCTACCGTCCACCACCCTCCACCCACCACCACCACACTCCCCGTGAATATGGGGGCCTGTTGGGAGTTGTAGTTGTGGGCTCTCACACACCACACCCACCACCACCACCACCCTCCCCGTGAACATGGGGGCCTGTTGGGAGTTGTAGTTGTGGGCTCTCACACACCACACCCACCACCACCACCACCCTCCCCGTGAACATGGGGGCCTGTTGGGAGTTGTAGTTGTGAGCTCTCACACACCCCACACACCCTACCCTCCATCACCCTCCACCCACCACCACCACCCTCCCCGTGAACATGGGGGCCTGTTGGGAGTTGTAGTTGTGGGCTCCCACACACCACACCCACCACCACCACCACCCTCCCCGTGAACATGGGGGCCTGTTGGGAGTTGTAGTTGTGAGCTCTCACACACCCCACACACCCTACCCTCCACCACCCTCCACCCACCACCACCACCCTCCCCGTGAACATGGGGGCCTGTTGGGAGTTGTAGTTGTGGGCTCTCACACACCACACCCACCACCACCACCACCCTCCCCGTGAACATGGGGGCCTGTTGGGAGTTGTAGTTGTGGGCTCTCACACACCACACCCACCACCACCACCACCCTCCCCGTGAACATGAGGGCCTGTTGGGAGTTGTAGTTGTGAGCTCTCACACACCCCACACACCCTACCCTCCATCACCCTCCACCCACCACCACCACCCTCCCCGTGAACATGGGGGCCTGTTGGGAGTTGTAGTTGTGGGCTCTCACACACCACACCCACCACCACCACCACCCTCCCCGTGAACATGAGGGCCTGTTGGGAGTTGTAGTTGTGAGCTCTCACACACCCCACACACCCTACCCTCCACCACCCTCCACCCACCACCACCACCCTCCCCGTGAACATGGGGGCCTGTTGAGAGTTGTAGTTGTGGGCTCTCACATACCACACCCACCACCACCACCACCCTCCCTGTGGACATGGGGGCATATTGCTAGCCATTTACATTTTGGTGAGTTCGTGTCCGACGTGAATGGGTTGGGGCCTCGGAGATGTGTCTTCTCAGTTGCGTGAGGCTGACCATGTCGTAGTGATCGTGGTGCTTGGTTTGTACTTACCAGCCTCTTCTCCTTCCTCAAGTCCGTCTAGGCTCTCTGGGTGAAGTATAACCAGCACCTTCTCCTCCCAATCGGTGTAGTGTATGGGCTCCGGGGGTGTTCCGCCGCCAGTATGATTGGCTCTTGCATAGTTTTTGGCGCGGATGCCTTTGACCCTGGTCTTCAGGCCATGCCACCGCCTCTGAATTTCGTGCTTCATCCTTGGCACGGTCCCTGACGCATTCACCCGACTGACGATTCTGTCCCACATGTGATTCTTTTGGGCCACGGAGGTCTGCTGGACTTGGGCCCCGAAGATGTGGGGCTCAACACGGATGATTTCATCTACCATCACCTTCAACTCCGTCTCCGTGAATTTAGGGGTTTTTTTGGGTGCCATGGTGTGTGGTGCTCAGTGTGTGGGTTGAGTGGGTTGGGGGGTGCAGGTGTGTGGTGTGTGATGTGTAGGAATGGTGTGGTGGGTGTTTGTGTGGTGGGTGTGGTAGGGTGGTGGTTGTGTGTCTTCTATTTCAGTAAGCTGTATATCGATTAGGGCCTCTTGCTAGCAGCAATGCTGTGATGCAAAGGATTGTGGTAGTGTGTGGGTGTCATTTTATAGTCGTGTCTCAATGGTTGTTGCAAGTCAGGTGGTAGGTGGGCGTGTTGACTAGTGTGCATTATTGGGTACTTGGGGCGTGTCATGGTGGCTTGTGCTTGGTGTTGGTGTATCGGGGGGGGGCCTTGTCAATTTTCGTATGTTTGCTTAGTACTTGCGGTACACTTTCTGACATTTGTTTGACGTTAGGGATGTTGTGCGTGTTGGCCTTCCGCAGTGATGCACTGTTTATCGTTGCATTCTTTCCGCCGCGGACGTGGATGGCTGTGCGTACCGTGGTACAGGCGGATTTATCCTAATTGCGGACACGGAGTATTCACAGGTATGGCGGTAAAAGTGTCTTTTTCCGCGGTCAATCCCGTCCGCGGCGGTGGCTGTCATTAGGCTCCATCCGCCGCGGACGGAGTTAGATGTGTTCCGTCCACCGCGGACGGTGTTTGTTATGTTCCGTCCGCCGCGGTCGGAGTTTCGTGACATGAATATCCTAATCGCAACCGCGGATTCTCCGCGGCGCGGCCGGGAGTTTAATTTCCACGACCATGGCGGACAGTACCCGTTTCCGTCCGCCATCCTAATCGACCCCTTAGTTTGTTTTCTATAACTCCCCTTCTTGATAACCATGCTACTGATTCACAACAAAGAAAATGTAGGCAGAAAGTGTGAGTAATTAAATAAAAACCTAAAAGCCAGATTTACAGGTGGATTGCCATGCAAAAATGTGATAAATCCTTTGATGGGTAGTTCTATGATCAGGGGAATATCTTCGTCACGGAGATTTGAAGTTATGTGATGGATTTCCGTGATGATCACTGCAGTGAATCCAACTACAAAAGATGGTGTAACAAATGTGGAGGAGATGATTATAAGCTTAATTTCCAATGAGATACTGCAAAGGGTGGAGTGTCTACCGCTTTGATCTTTGTGCAATCTACAGGTCAAGGTTACAATGCTAATAACATGTTTGGTGGGCTAATGCACCTTTGCTTTGTATTTATTATTTGAGATAACATGTAATCGACTGTGTAGAGCAGCAGAATACCTTCCAGGGATCCTTCAGACCTACGGTGCTGCTGGTAGAACAGTTCTGTATGTCTCAGGAGTCCTGTTAAAATTAGAAAGTACAAAAAAGAATTTTATGATTCGGTGGTGATAACAAGTGTTTCTCTTTAATGCTGCATTTGTGTACTGCTTTTGTTCCCCTTTCAAGCATTAAAATGATATAGCTCAATTATTAGACAGCACAATGTACAATTCGTTTCTACATCATATTCACAGCTCACCGCACAGCGGATCCAGCGCTGCTACGGATTCGAGCACTCAAACAATTCTTGGCGCCATTGCCGGCGAGCCGCGAGGCCATGCCCACTTTGAGGCCACGCCCCCGCCCTTTTCACCCCTTGATAATATGTGCATTCACCGTACGCGCAGCGGACGGGCGCAGCGGGCGCGCCGTTTGCGCACCAAAGGCGCGCCTAAGGCAAGCCCGTCTACGCCCGTCTTCGCCAAGACATCGCCTCTCGCCTGTCCCCCTGGTCTAGCTACACGGGAAGTCTACTACTATGACAGAGAACTCCTTGTCGACCTGAACCCTGGAAAGACTTGTGAGAAGATATCGGGACATCTTGGACAAACATGCCTTCAATGTAAGTCATGTCACTTTTCCACACCCAGCCCCTCCTTACCTAGGCGCTTCTCAGCTGCGCATAAACAAACCCCTCTCACCATCTTACAACTTAATGTTAGGTCTCTCCTCAAGCACCACCTAGAGGTTCACACCCTCCTACTCGAAGAGAACTCTGACATTCTCTTTTTCTGCGAAACCTGGCTTCATAATGATATAACTAGTGTTTCTAACCTCACGCTACCAGAGGGCTACCTAATGAAATCAATAAATAGAGACACTAGAGGTGGCGGCATTGCTGTCATCTACAAAAAGCAATTTCTCTGCTCCTTTACTAAAGAAAATATCTTGAGCTGTGAAAGTGCTCGCTTTAAGATCACTACGGGCCCCCACTTCTCCTTACCTGGCCTTTACATTTATCGACCCCCGGACCTATGTCTACATTTATTGAAGCTCTCCTTGAAATAGCGAATTCCCTTGTGGTGGACTCGGCAAACTTCACCATATTAGGAGACCTTAATCTCCATTTTGACCGGACTCAAGACTCCATCATTAAAAATCTTCTGGCCGATTTGTCAGCCCTACAACTCCACCCTCTGATCCAGGACGCTACCCACGCCGCTGGACACATACTAGACCCTGTCTTCACTAACATCCCAGACACTATAACAGAGACGCCCAAACCCATGGGATGGACAGACCATTACCTAATCAAATTTACTATATTGATTACGGAAATGTTCAACAAGGCTGAACCTATCCGCCGCCTAAAAAGATCATGGCATAAACTCTCAACTAGTGACCTGCACTCCACCTTAGGACACTTCCATCAAGAGACACATATGAACATTAATACCACATATGCTGCCTTCCATGACTGGGTCACTCAGGGACTTGATGCTCTCATCCCTCTCAAATGGACTAAGGGACGCAGCTCCCCCTCCAACCCATGGTACAACAACACTCTGAAATCCATGCGGAAGGATTGTAAGAAAGCAGAGAGAAGCTGGAGGCGAGAGTATAATGACAGAGACAAAGCTCTCTATCTGTCCAAACAAAAGTTATACCACAAAGCTATTCGCTCCACACGCGCCGCCTTCTATGCTGAAGAAATTAATTCTAGCCCCAACCCCGCCAAAGCTGTTTTCAAACTCATAGAAGAACTGCAGAGTAGCAGATCTCCTTCCTCCAGTATCACTTCTGCGCAACAATGTGAGGACCTGGCCACATTCTTTACTGAAAAAGTGCAAAAAATCTATAAAACCTTCTCACAGCACTCTGAGACAGCACCCAACTCCCCTACACCCATCAGTATTGGCACCACGATGATGCACATCCCTGAAATATCTCATGAGGACCTCACTAAACTATGTAGGAAGGTCAAATCTGGTTCCCCAGCAGACCCAATGAGACCGGCCCACTTTATTGAATCACTAGACTTTTTTCTACCTTCCCTGGCACTTATACTGAATCTTTCCTTCTCCTCGGCTAGTATCCCGACTGCTTGGAAGCAAGCGTGGGTCTCTCCCATCATTAAAAAACCCGACCCTTGACCCCTCCAAACCGGAGAATTTTAGACCCATCTCATTGCTCCCATGGCTGTCCAAACTCGCAGAGGCCCATGTAAACATCATTTTGTCTAAACACGTGGATCAAAATAACATCTTAGATCCATCCCAAAACGGGTTTAGGCCGGGCCACAGCACTAAGTCTGCCCTCTTAGCCACGTCGGAACATCTCCGGACGATACTTGATGCCGGTCAAAGTGCTGCGCTGATCCTATTGGACCTCAGCGCTGCCTTTGACACGGTATCTCATAACATTATGCTAAATCGTCTGGCCACTGCGGGAATCTCAGGTCTTGCCTTGGAATGGTTCCGCTCCTTTTTGAAGGACAGAACTTTCCGGGTTTCAGCTCCTCCATTCCTCTCCCAGTCCCATTCGATCGGACAGGGAGTCCCTCAGGGCTCTGCTCTCAGCCCATCCCTCTTCAACCTATATGTACAACCACTTGCCGCAGTAGCTAGAGAATGGGACATCACGCTGGTGTCATACGCTGATGACACGCAGCTGGCCATTACTCTCACCGAAGGTCCCTCCACTTCTGCCACAAGGTTCAGAGATGGTCTGTCTGCGGTGGCCCAGTGGATGACGGACAATTGCCTGCAGCTTAATGCAGGCAAGACGGAGGTGCTGCTCCTTGGAAAGAATACCTGCCACTGGAACCAGCACTGGTGGCCCTCATCGCTGGGCACCACTCCACCCCCCAAATCCTTGGTCAAAAACCTAGGTGTCTGGATGGACTCCTCACTAAACTTCCAGACCCACACAAAAAAGGTAGCGGCCACCTGTGTGGGCCTGTTAAGGAGCCTCAAACCTATACTTGGCTTCTTCGACCCCAAGGTCTGCCAAATGATTGTCCAAGCCACAATTCTCTCCCGCCTGGACTACGCCAATGTTTTACTCCTGGGCGCCAACAAAGCGGAGATAGCGTGATTGCAACGCGTGCAGAACACCACAGCAAGAACCTTGGTCGATCTCCCCCACAGATGTTCAGCCAAAACTACAATCCGTAAGCTGCACTGGCTACCTATCGAATCCCGAATACAGTTCCAAGCTCTCACCATGATCTTTAAAATCCTTAAAACTGGGTGCCCAGTACTTCTTCGGCCACTCCTTACACCCTATGTGCCACAGCGCAACCTGCGCTCTTTAGGCCAACATCTGCTAACGGTCCCCCGAACAAAGCTAGCCCGCACTGGTGGACGTTCGTTCAGGGTGCTGGGAGCCAAACTTTGGACCACCCTACCAGCAAACATCCGTTCATTGGAAAATCTGTCTGCCTTTCGGAAAGCTGCTAAAACTTACCTATTCCCTTCCCCTTAGGCCTCCCAGCTGTTTTTCTTCTGTTCTCCGTTGAGTCTACGTGGTTCTTAGCGCCGGGACGCCTCTCTGCTGGGGCAGCTGTTTGCGCTTTATCAAATAATAACATAACATATATAGCTTTTATTTTACACAGATTTAAAATTTGAGTTACAAACAAATATAGTGTGATTTTCTCATAATCCCATTATTTTACTCACATATTGAAACTAGAATTAGAATCCAGGTATGCAGGTTCATGGGTTAAAATGAGGACTTTTTAATTTGATAATAATTGTTGAATTTAAGGGTATGGTGCAAGGACATATAGGCTATAACCTGATACTAGCTCCACTACTCCACTCTCCAAGAACAGAGGGAAAAAAGGTGTCTTCAATCTTTTGGCAAAAAGGAAATTGGATTTTTAGGGATTTAAAAGTCTGTAAAAGAGGTATTCATATACATACATAGATATGGTTACCAAATTAGGGTTGAACATGAGGCTTGTTGTGCTAAATTGTGACACATCAAGGAAATATGAACAAGTCCTGATGCATGACCCAGTCAAGACCACAAAAGACATCCTCCTCTCCACTAGAAACTAAGTATGTCAACACTTAAAAGGAAAGCTGACAACTAAATCAGCCAGGCATACCAGAGTGATGCTCCTCACTACAAAAAACACCTACGATGCTCAAAAAAAGATAATTATGCCCGAATCAGTCAGGAGCACCAAAGTGATGATCCTCACTAAAAAAATTACAAAATAAGACGCTTAGAATTACGCATTAATGCCTAACAAGTGATTTTTTACAGCACAGTGACAGCAAGTACAAAGTAATTTTAAAAGAAGACTAGAATCAAGGAAATCAGTCTTGTGAGTGAGAAGAGACTGCTGCAGAAGTGAGTTTTCCATTTAAAGATGGTTCACTAGCAAAACCACTAAACAGCAGAGATCATCCAACTTTTCTTTGCTGCAGGGTATGGAATAAACAAATCACTGCACCCTTTCATTCAGTATTATTTGGCATTATGATGGATTGTACAAGCTAGAAGTGTGTAATAAGTTGTACCACATAGGGGGCACTAAAATATGACTTGCCAAAGGCACCTAAAATCCTTTAACTGGGCCTGGCCATAGACTAAATATTACAGTACTAGCAGATCGCAGAGGCACTCTGTGTGCAAGAACAGGACTTTGCCCCACAGAGCTTTCACTACAATTGGCCTATCACAGCCTGTTTGACTAACATTTTTGGGTAATTGACCCACTAATCTCAGTCCATTGTAGGTGTGATATAATATATTAATTTTACGAGATCCTTATCACCTGCCATGGAACATTACACGGATTCAGTACTTGGGACACCGGTATGGATTTTCTCCACACACAGATCAGCATTTCACCTTGATTACACTAGTACTACATCCCATTGGCATTTTCTACATCTCTGCAATTTTTCTCTAATAGGATTCTTCTTACAATACTATATAAGCCTTGATAAATTCCATTGGACAAAACTCGTTATTTTGCTATACCAAAATGCGTTTCTGTACATGACTGCTCATCTGTATTAAGAGCAAGTGGTGCATTAAACCATAAGAAAACAGTGATCTTCATGAACTCTTTATTTGAATGTATGAATACCTTGCATTCTCAAATTACATGCCATATGCTCCAATACCATGCATTTCTGAAAAGTCACAGAAATTGAGTAAACTGTGCTCATATTTTCCCCTACCTTTGCTAGATGCTATATCTGATGGAGTTTCAGATTCAAGCTTCAGATTTGTCACAGGTATACCCCTGCTGCTTGTTGTCTGCAAGACTGGGGCACAGACTAACTAAGTAGAAAGAAGTGGTGGTAGGAAGTTTGTGTGGCCTATTACCAGAGCCCTGCCTTGTGAGACTCCAAACAGACAGAATACTGTTGAATGTAGAGGCAAGGTAGATTGACCAATGAGCATGTATGATGTTGGGCTTGGAAGCAGTTGAGATACTAATGAATTATAGCTGAGAATGTGATCACCCAGACCAAGCTTTGTGTATTTTGTTCTGCATCAGCTGATCTCCTGGTGCCATATTACAGAATATGGCAAATTCTCTTTGTTTGCACTGGATGCACCTTTCAAAAGGTGTGCCCTGTGTAAACAAGGAGAGTGCGCCGTATTATATTGAATGCGCGGCCCCCGGGCAGTTGCGAAGTTGTGCTACCCTGGGGGAAGTGCATTCAAGTGAAATTCTGAGTGGCTTTGAAGCATCCACTCCGTGTTCCACTGAGCAGGTGGCAACGTGCCTGCATGTTTTGGGCGGATTGGAGATCGCCTTGCAGGCAGGAGCAATGAGTGACTGCGCACACCTGCAAGGGGAAGTCCGGGGGGGTATGTAGGACCCGCTATCCCCCCTCCAGAGGACTGCTATCAGGGAGTGCACTTTCAGTGCAGCTCCTTACAGCTTTTATGACTCTGCTCCCACATGCATAATACAGCTCAGTAGCAGAGGCCATCATCATATTTACTTTATTTGTATTTGTTGGATGCATAAAAGTACAGAGAAATTTCACAGTGCAAAATGTGCAAATATGTAATAATAACAACACACTGATTTCTTATTAAAATACTGAAGTATCGGATCCTAACTATACATTAAAAACTAGAAGCAAAGCATAAAATTATGTATTAAAATTCTTGCAGCGATTCATTAGCAATGGTTACAAAATATAAACAAATTGTTACGGCAAACTGAGTGAGGCAACACCCTTCCAACACAAACTCTTACGAGTCCCAAACCATGCTACTTTGGCAAAAGTTAATACAATAAGAGGAAATTGCTAAGACACACCAAGTGAGACAACACCTCTCTCAGACAAGTTTATCCAGGTCCGTAAAACTGAGTATAAAAAGTTCAGTCATAAAACAAATAAAGGGGGTTTCCACAGGGGCGTAACACAGGCCCCCGCCTAAGAAGTCACACTCTTCAGGGCGGCATTTTCGCTGGCATTCTTTGGGGCCTACAGTGCTAGTTTGGCCCCTTCCAAATACAATCCATGGACAGTGTGCTTAAGCGATGAGGACGTACACATGGGTGAAAGGCACATGACAATATACCTGAGCTGCTCCAAAACGGATCAAGAGGCCAAAGGCAAGTACACATGCTTAGATTACTTGTAGGACATGGTATGCCTTATTCATAGATACCTGCTTGACAGAGTGCAGGCTGGGTGGCCGGTCTTTCGACACAGTCCTCAGGATGGCACTGGGTAGGCCGTGTCTCATCCCTCAAGGAAACTGGGAGGAGGAATTCAGTTTTGGAGGGATTCAGAATCAGTTGATGAGTTAACATCCAGTTTTGAATGGAGTCGAGAGTAGAGCTTAGGATGGAGAGGTCGTGAGTGGAGGACACCTTAAGGTAGATTTGAGTGTCGTCTGCATAGAGATGATAGTGGATCCCGGATTTACTTTTGAGATTTCCCAATGGTTCTAAATAGAGATTGAACAATGTGGGTGCAAGTTTAAAGCCTGAGGAACACCTTGACCTACCATCAAAGGAGATCAAAGACGGTTCGCTATTTTGATCATTGGGGATCTATCAGAGAGGCCCGCAGCTATCTAAGGTGCATTTTTCTCGCAACAGGCCCTCTGGGACAGAGTTCGGATTCTGGGCCATTCTTACATTGCAAGGGCCTAATGGTGGGTGTAAGCACAGAAGAACTACAAGGGGCTCTGGTTGGACAACAAAGCAGTGACTTTGATTGGCAGGTCAGGCATGACATGCGAACAATTACCACCTGCTATTCAGAGTGTGTTGAATGGCTAGGGAAACCAGGCATGGAAGTAGTACACTTCGGGGGAAACGACTTGGCTAGGTGGGGTGTAGGGGCCTGCTATGGGCAATGATATCCGGCCTCACCGCAATTGCCAGGCTCATTCCCCCCATCGAATTGATTTGGTCAGAAATTAGACCACACCGCAAACGGAAGGGAACTTTGAATCATGCAGCAGTAGAAAGGTCCAAGCGAAAGCAAAATATCTCAGTGGCAAAGACGTGCAAAGGTAATGGATGGGATTTCGTATGACATGAACACATGAATCCAAAAACCCTTGGGTACTACAAGCCAGACGGGGTCCTGCTGAATGGGGGGGGGTATGGAACAATTTCCACTGAATTTAGTGGGAGCTCTTGAACAACTGGGTTTCAGCTCGGAGAGAGAATCAGGAAGCACGGGGGGAGCTTGAGGATGAAAGACCACAGGCGGTGTGGTGAAGACAGCATAGAAGAACAGCTAGGACGAGCACAATAGCCTATAAAAAGAATCTACTCAAGTACGTGTCCTTGGGATGCTTTACGGCAGGGGCACTGAGGAGCAGGCAAATGGTCAGTAAGGGGAAGCCTAGGGGCCAAGTAAGTGCTAGATGCCCGCATGAAAGAGAGGCTATTGCTCTAGACGCTGTTAGAGGGTGCTGTCATGGCAAGGGACTAAAAGAAAGCCAGTGTTAACAATATCAGATGTGCATGAAATTTGCGTTGATCAATAATTTGTTCTGACAATACTTGATATATGAACAAACCATGGCCGTTTTACACCAACAAGTGGCTACTGTGTGTATATAAAGAGGGTAAGGTGCATCTGGCAACGACCTGGGAGCTACCAGGGGCACTTGCCCATCTGGGAGGGATTGAGCTGCGTGCCGGGGAGCAGCAGCCGGACCAGATAGGGGCCCACGTTGAACCACTACCGAAGGCTGGCACCCAGCAGGCAGGAATCAATCAATCAAGTATTTGTAAAGCGTGCTACTCACCCGTGAGGGTCTCAAGACGCTAGGGGGGGTGGAAGCAGCTACTGATCAAACAGCCAGGTCTTGAGAAGTCCCCTGAAGGTCAGCAGGTCCTGGGTCTGTCGCAGGTGGGTGGGTAGGGTGTTCCATGTTTTGGCGGAGAGGTGGGAGAATGATCTGCCGCCGGTGGTCGTTCGGCGGATGCGTGGGATGGGGGCGAGGGCGAGGTCAGCGGAGCCAAGCTGGCGGTTTGGGGTGTAGAAGGTGAGTCGTTCATTGAGGTATGCTGGTCCGGTGTTGTGGAGTGCTTTGTGAGCATGGGTGAGGAGCTTGAAGGTGATCCTCTTGTTGACCAGGAGCCGGTGCAGGTCTTTCAGGTGGGTGGTGATGTGGCTGTGGCGAGGGATTCAGAGGATGAGGCGGGCAGAGGCGTTTTGTATGCGTTGAAGTCTTTTCTGGAGTTTGGTCGTGATTCCCACGTAGAGGGCGTTGCCGTAGTCCAGCCTGCTGCTGACAAGGGCTTGGGTGACTGTCCTTCTGGTTTTGGTGGGGATCCATCTGTAGATCTTGCGGAGCATGCGGAAGGTGTTGAAGCAGTAGGAGGAGACCGCATTGTCTTGCTGAGTCATAGAGAGTGTTGCGTCCAGGATGAACTCTTCGTCTTGTCAGTTTCAGTGCTGGTCTTCATCCAGTCTGCGACGGCCTTCATTCCCTCGAGGAGGTTGGATTTGGCGCAGGCCAGATCTTTGGTGAGGCTGAGGATCAGCTGGGTGTCATCAGCGTACGAAGTGATGTTGAGGTGGTGCGCTCAGACGATGTTGATGAGAGGTGCCATGTGGATGTTGAAAATGGTCGGGCTGAGGGATGATCCTTGGGGTACGCCGCAGGTGATCGTGGTGGCTTCGGATCGGAATGGGGGAGGCGGACTCGCTGGGTTCTCCCGGTGAGGAAGGAGGTGATTCAATTCAGGGTTTTGTCACGGATCCCTGCATCGTCGAGGCATGTGCACAGGGTGTGGTGGCAAAGGCGGCCGAGAGGTCCAGGAGGATGATGTCGGCGGTTGCTGCGATGAGGGCGGTTTTGGTGCTGTGATTGCTACGGAAGCCAGATTGGGAGGAGTCCAGGATGTTGTTCAGTCTTCGGTGTTGGTTGAAATTCTGATTGTGTTCCTGTGGACGATGGCCGATGGCGATTTCTCCTCCTGGTTTGTTGTTTCAGTCCCTGCGGGTGATCTTGTAGCCGTCCGGGATGGCTATGGCTATGGCTATGTCGGGCACCGAGGAGGCGTTCATCCAGTTCTCCATCAGTTCTCCATCAGCAAGGCGATGTCCGGGGAGGATGAATCGAGCAGGTCCCAGAGTTCAACTGCATGCTTGTGGACTGAGCGGGTGTTGAGTAGTATGCATCTGAAGTGGTTGTGGTCCCCTTTGATGGGGTGGGCAGAATGTGCAGGTGTAGCTGCAGTTACGGCAGATGAAGGGTCCATGGGTGAGCTTTGGGTTGGCCTGGAAGCAGGTGGGGGATCGACCGGCGTTGAGTGCGTGGAGGATGTTTGCGTCATAGCGGCGTTGGGTGTTGTGGCACTCGTGAGGGCCAGGGGCTCTGGCACTGGGTGCGGTCCTGACATGGATGGGCACAGACGGGCTTGCCTTAGGCACGCCTTCGGTGCTCCAGCAGCGCGCCCGCGTCCGCTACGGACCGCACATTGGTCTGCATATGTTTGGGAGGGGTGCGGGAGCAGCAGAAGGGAGGCGGGAGCAGGGCTCGGTCGGGGGCGGGGCCGCATGGGCAGCAGCGGCGGGAAAAGGGAGAGAAGGTGGCGCGGGGGGAAGACCCCAATAAGCGGGGGAAAAACAGGGGGTGACGAAAAATGAAAGGGCAACACCAGAAAGCACAAAACACAGGTGAAACGGTATAGAACAATTAAGGGATAAAGATACCACAGAACGCAGGAGAACCCTCCAGCTCAGTCACAGCAGTCGGCTCAAACCCAGCCGGGAGGGAGCACAGATAAGCGGTCGGCTGAACAGGCGGAGCTCTTGGGTGGAGTGATGCCTTGGCCCAAGAGGTCAAGGAGTCACGCACACTCCCTGCAGCGGTCGGCATATGTAGGGGGGGAGGGCGGGAGCAGCAGAAGGGAGGAGGAAGCGGGACTTAGTCAGGGAGCCGGCCGCAGAGGCTGCAGCGGCGGGAAAGGAGAGAGAAGGTGGTGTGGGGGAAGACCCCAATAAGCGGAAAAAAACAGGGGGGAACAAAAAATTCAAGGACAACACCAGAAAGCACAAAACACAGGTGAAATGGTATAGACCAATTAAGGGATAAAGATACCACAGAACACAGGAGAACCCTGCGGCTCAGTCACAGCAGCCAGCTCGAACCCAGCCAGGAGGGAGCACAGAGTTGCATTCGGATGAACTGGCGGAGCTGCTGGGGAGAGTGCTGGCCTTGATCCAAGAGGTCAAGGAGTCACATGCACTTCCCCTCATCGATCGGTATATGTAGGGGAGGGCGGGCAGTGGAAGGGAGGCAGGAGCGGGGCTCGGTCGGGAGGCGGGGCCACAGGCGCAGCAGCAGCGGGAAAGGAGAGAGAAGGTGGAGCGGAGGGAAGACCCCAATAAGCAGAAAAAAAACAGGGGGGCGCCAAAAATGAAAGGACAACACCAGAAAGCTCAAAATACAGGTAAAACTGTATAGAACAATTAAGGGATGAAGATACCACAGAACGCAGGAGAACCCTGCGGCTCAGTCACGGCAGCCGGCTCGAACCCAGCCGGGAGGGAGCACAGAGCCACAGCTGGCTGAACAGGCGGAGCTGCTGGGGGAGTGTTGGCCTTGGCCCAAGAGGTCAAGGAGTCACACACCTTGACCACGCACGGAAGGTCAGCAAGCCCGCGTAAATCGGGCACCACGATTGGTGGGAAGCATTGAAACGGCCCAATCACAGGGGCCTTTGTGCAGGGCATAGTTAAAGGGGCAAGTGGAGGCACAGTTTACATGTGTTGTGTGCCCCCAGAATATTTGCCCAGCCCCCCTAAAACTATTTACCTTGCGTTCGCTGCATCGCCAACTCGGCGATGCAGCGCGCAAGGTAAACAGCTTTATTTATTTATTTACTTACCTTACTCCTGCCCATCGTATGCACCACCACTACCCACCACTCTGCCCCTCCCCCACCCCACCGCCCCGCAGAGCAGCACTCCCTCTGGGAGTCGCCACTGAGTGTACTACAAATGTACTCGAGTGCCTTGTCAGATGCGTGGTGTGCTACCTATAAGCAGTGCTTAATTTGAGTGGTGGTTTGCAGTGCTCACAACCGGCACTTAATTGCCAACACCGGCACTCGTGACAGTCTTCCACAAGGTGGCACTGTCTGTCTAATTTAGAGAAAGACCACAACAACTGTTAATTATAAATTCAATATACATTAAAACTAACTATTACCTGCCTCACAAGCCATTCTTATAGCTATGGGGGCTGGAATAGTCTGAATTGTCACACTTGTAGGAGTTTGATGGTTAGTAGTTGTGTTATTACTATCTTTGGCAGCGTGGCAGGGGCAATGTGTGGTGCAAGCTGCAGTGGCCTCCTGACCAGAGCCCTGGCACTTATTTTTCTGCAAATTAAGCACTGAGTAAAAGCCATTAGAAGACAGAACAATACAATCAAGAACAGCCTCCCGAGTTACTCTTTTCGAATACCAGTGGAGGTTTGAGGCCATGTCTCCCCGTAAAGCACTTCAGACTGCTGCCTTCCCTCAGCAGGCCAGCTGTGATTCAGAGGTCCAGCATTGCACTGTAGCGAAAAACTGCACCAACACTGCCTAAGACACTGAGGGCCGCTGACCCTACACCTGTGCGCTAATCTACCTCAGACTCTCTCTCTCAAGCAAGTATCATCTTAATGGTTTTTGGAGCCGTAGCCAGGACACATTAAAGTTGTTTATGTATGACCAAGTTTCTGAAAGTTTATGATATAGTTCAATATTGTTTGGCATTATACAGTCTTGAATTCGCAGAAAAAGGGTGATAAAATACAAAATTGTTTAGACCAGGGGGCCCCAAAATATGTATTGTCCAGGGCGCCAAAATTCCTTAAGACAACACTGCAGTGTAGGTCTTGAATATTCTGTGAATTGTTACATATGCTTGGCTTAAATATTCATGGCCAAATTTTGTGGCCGTGGAGAGTGAAAAGGAGCTCAGATCTAACATAAATATGAAGCTCCACGGGGGAGGCAGTAGCTGTTAAATCCTGACTGACCACTAAGGACGTCATGCGGGCCATACCAAGCTTGAAGTGTGAGCAGGGGTAGCCAAGGACACCCGACGGTGGTGCCACGGGTCAAGAGAGATTTACAGTGCAGATGCGGCTAGGGCTGTTTACACAGCTGTAGAGGTACTTGGCTCCAGGCGCTCCAGAGACCTGCCTGTCAGTGCAAGGAAGATTGAAGAACGGCAGACAGGCTGCGGAACAAACCATCACCGAGGGAAGGGTGGGGTTGACAACTCGCTAGAGAGGAAAATGGGCTACGGCTCGACAAATGCACCGAGTGATACATCCTGATAGTATGCTTCACAAAATGATAAAGTGTATAACATCAGAAAAAAATGTAAGCATGTGTGCCGGTAATGATGTAATATAGTTGTTTGATGAAACTGCAACAAAAAAAGTCTCAAAGCCTTATAAAATTGCCATTATTACCTTATGGGTAGACCCTGCGTTGGAAATGTTGCAGTCCCCAGTCCGTTCAATAATCCATCACAGTGGATTACATTTGTGTGCACTTTATAAATCCCGTCAAAGTTGGGCTGTGTGCCAGTTTCTGATAGCCTTAGTTTAACGTCACCTGATGAATAAGGCTGTAATTGTTCTAGGAACCAGGGGTAACTAAAGGTATAGCGTGACTAAATTGACAAGCGGAAGCAGTGCAACTCGATACAATGCCTGCAGTGGAAGGTCACCGAGGGGCCGGTGATGGGAAATTCAGAGTAAAAATTTCTCAAAGTATATAATTTTAATGAAACGCACCAAAACATTCCTGTGGAATTGAGAGGAAAATAATGATACATGCACAAGTGTTTCTAGAATCAAAAGCTATTTTTAGAGAAAGTATTATTGTCGTCGTTTTTCTTGCAGGACTAATACCAACAACTGCACAATCGCGCCTTCTATAAAGAAGCTCTTTCAGCAAATGAAAACAACCCCCTGTCTGTGACGTAAAATCACAAGAGTGGTTGATTTTGTGGGCCTTGTTTTTTTCTCCTCTTGTAGATTGGTTCCAAAGTGTTGAATTTCCACCCGTAATCAGGACAAATGCGAATTATGATAAACATGAATACATCTCTTAACCCTAATCAGATACGATTAAATGTTTGTCACCTTCCACGATTTTATAATGCATTATTAAGTCTCAATTACTGTCTCTTGTAATGTGACTTCATAATAGTATTACTTTTTTATTATTTTTTTTATACAGAATACAATCACTACCATTGTTACAGGGTTAGCCTGGATGAGTAGCCCCAACATCGTATTTTGAGAGTGAAAGAAAAAGTAAGTAGGAAAGGACAGAAAGATTAGTGGTCCTTGATAGCAGTTTACACATGTGCATATACTTTGTCTATATAAATTTTAACCGACAGATCATGTGCAGGGAATGTCAACAAACTCTTATCCATATCAACAGTGGTTTCTCTCAGGAAGTATATCACACCACATGGATTCGTAGCCAGCTAAGGACTCCAGGTTTGCCCCAAAGACATTTCTGACCTATAGAGAAGTTTTTAATTTGGAAGGTAAAAACTTTCAGCAGGACCAACTACCAACTTCTATCTGTGTCATTCACTTTTGGCAAGTGTAGGACGCTGGCTCTTTGTATACTGCACTAAAAGGAAGTACACTGTGCAGAGAGTCCAGTGAGACCTAGATTGGTACATGGAGGCAAAAGTAGGTAATACTAACGCTCTATTTGTGGTAGTGTGGGCGTGCAGTTAGGCTTATCAGAAGGTAGTGCTTAGCACACACTCAAGAATAAATCCGAGAACAATTTCTTAAAATAGCACAGAGTTTTATGTAATTTTTCTGACCAAGAACTTCGTTCTTCAATAAGTATGCACTATTGAAGTCAATGGGAGAAAAGAGAAAAATGCATATAAAATCACACAGTTGGATTTCAAGGTTCACCTTTGGAATTTAAGTAGTTAGGAAGGCCAGGCCCGATCTTCCACCAGCAGATTTTGGGAGCATCCCGGATTTGGCTGGGAGCCGGGGGCTGAGGTGGTTACTAGCTTATGCCCTGCGAAGAAGGGGGCCACTTGAAAGCACACTGCACAAGAGGGTCCAAATATAAGTCTGAGGGGTCCCACTCAAGGGAGCAGGACCAAGGGCCTCAAGACCATTGGAGCACAGCTGGTTCATCGGTAGCTTGGCCAGGCAGGCTGGGTGCAGATCAGATAGGTCATCCGGACAGTGCCTATCATGATGTCATCGCAGGCAGCAGCAGACAGGTTGGAGAGGCAATTCCGGAACAGCTGGGCCACTCACGCAGTGAGTCTCAGGAGTCTAGACGGGTAGTTGGAGTTCGGACTGGACTTTTGTCTCGGCGAATGCTACAGATGGTCCGGTATCCCTGGTATTGGTGCGGCATAGCTCTGGTAGGTCCTGGTGTCTCTAAACTTGATGGGGAGATAGATTTGACCCTCTGGAGCTGATATACCACTTTTGGTTTGGGTGCTGCGTTGGAGTAGCTGTGAGCAGCAAGTCGGTAAAACCGGATTCTCTAGTTCAGTACCTGTGGGCTGTAGGGGAGCGGTACCTTCACTCCAAGGGAGTTCTTTTGTGAATTGTAGAAGGCTGAGGGAGCTCTGCGGTTCTTGGAGGCCTCACAGTTGCAGGACAAGGCAGCACACCATGATTGTCAAGTCCGTGAGGCAGGAGGCAGGGTTTGATGCCAATTTTCTGCAGCCGTGCTTCAGTCTTCATGTCAGCAGCTCTTCTTTGTCCTTTTCTATTTGTGTCCATCAGATCTAAGTTTAGTGTCCAAGGATGCTACCTAAATACTACATTTTGGGGCATTGAAGGAGGTACCCTTGAGTGTAGATAGATGTAGTGAGCCAAAGGGTCAAGAGAAAATAATTACATACTAAGCTATGTTTACAGGCTAAAGAGATAAAACCGTTAATAATAACTATCATAAATTACTTGATATGCATTGGAATTTATTGTATGTTTATTTTTCTAGGGCAATTATATTGACCCCTGAAACCTGACAGAAATCAAAACATTGTCTTGATAAAGGTGGATAGAACTTTGGAATACCACCGAAACGCGTCGACGCTACACCAAGTATAATTCATGATTTCGACATCTTTTGCTGATAGACAAAATTATGGTGTACATAGCTTAGGTGTTTACAAACGGGTCCGAATATACAATCAGTATTGCATTATTCTATGTCTTACAGTCCTTTCTGTCTTTTGTGTTTCAATCTTGCTGGCCAATATTGAATGTAAAAACTTTTTTATGGTTTTAGTTGTGTGGAGTGGGATCCTTCTGGTCCACTCTTCGTTTTAAAAAAAAACTTTTTGTATTCTCAATAAATTGTAAGAATTCTTGACTTAATTTGTAATTTGTAATTATTTTCTCTTGACCCTTTGGCTCACTTCATCTATCCACACTCAAGGGAACATCCTGTTTTACTGGTTAGCTTACCCCAATTCCCTTGACTCTTGTTAAGGGGTACCTCTCATACCTACCAGCATTCAAGGAGGTGACAGGTAGTGCCAATGAGTTACCTACTTTTAGGGTGTCTAAACCCTCTTATGCTATGGGCACTTATGCGCGCAGCTGCTCCAGCAAAGGAGCGTCCCGGCGCGACTATTCCTGTGGAAAGTAAAGTAAAGTAAAGTCCACATTTGTAAAGCGCACAATCACCCGTAAGGGTCTCTAGGCGCTGGGGGGCCGTTGGAAAGATTAAGCGAGCTATTGCCCAGAGTCACATGGTGCTGGGCTAACCTGCCGCCGGAGCCGGGGATCGAACCGTGGTCCCCAGATTCCAGCGTCAGTCGCCCTGGCCGCGGCGCCACACCTCTTCCCGAAAGGAGCACTACCCTGGCCCTAATTGGCTAATTCCCCCTCAAACTAAGATGGAGGGAAATGAAAAGTGGGCTCCACATCACCTGCTCCACCTTAGGAGTGGTGTTGGCTAAATGGGGACCCACCTCCTAATTTACCTAATTTTCCACCTGTCCTCCCACCAAATGTGGAGCAGGCAAGAGGGGTTGGCATCCTCCACTAGCTGTAGCTGCCTGAGTTGCATTTCAAAGGTGGCATCACCTTCCCGCCTAGGAAGACCATCCTGTCCTGGGACAGGTGTGAAGCACCTCTGCCCAAAGCAGAATTTGTTCCTGGCCTCTGAGAGTGCCGGCACGCACCCTATGAGGCCAGAAACATGTATGGTGATGGCAGACTGGCTAATACTAGTCAGAGATCACACCTGAGTTGTAGCAGCAACTGTCATCTCCCGGATCGACTATGGGAATGCCCTGTACCTCGGCCTCCCAAAAATGTCGATAAACAGACTCCAGGTCGTAATGAACGACGCCGCACGGCTGATTTTCAGAGTGCCCAGACGAGCAAAGGCTTCCCCTCTTCTTCAAAACCTTCACTGGCTCCCTGTTAAGGAGAGGGTTGAATTCAAGAGCCTCTGTATAGCGCATAAGGCGATTTACGGCCATGCGCCGGCCTATATCAAAGCCCGCCTGGAAGTGTACAACCCGACAAGAGCACTCAGATCATCAGACGCTCAGTTACTGGTCTGCCCCCGCTACAAATTAGTGACTAAGGGAGGGAGAGCCTTCTCTGTCCTGGCCCCCCAATTATGGAACAAGCTGCCTGAGGGGCTACGCAGGGAGATGAATCTCCTACGGTTCAGGAAGTCTCTGAAAACCTTGCTGTTTAGAAGAGCCTTGACCACAGTGTAGTTCTGTAGCTGCATCTCTCTCAGGAGTGAACCAAGTTATTGTATGACATCGATTTCCAAGTGCCTAGAGGCCTGCAGGTGATTGGGCGCGCTATAAATCGAAATTAACAATAACAACAATAACAATAACCTGTGCTTGGTAGATTTTTAGGGGACCCTCTAAAGGGTCTCTAGTCTGCATTTATTAACATATCCAATACTGGCATCAGTGAGGACAAGATGTTTGGTACCAACCAACGTAGGTACAGAGAAACCATCATGAAGCTAGGAAACTCATAATGACGAGTATCCAGCCCTGGTACTCTTAATTGCTTCCCTGTGCACTTACAATATCCAGGAATAGACTAGATATTGTAGAGTCATATCTGCTAGGTACCAGTGGTTCAATTTACTAGGGGCTTACAGGGATTGCTGAAGTTGTGCCAATTATGGTTCAGTTTTAGCAAAGAGATCTAGCACTGGGAACCGGGTTAGTAGGGACCCAGTGCACTTTCAATTCGAAAATCACATCATAGACCAGGTAAAAATGGGGTCTAACCATGTCAAAAGAGGCAGTTACCTACAGCTAGTCAGTGTGCCTAAGTCGAGGTGACCCACATGGACATCGCTTTGACAGACGTTTTTTTTTTTTTTATATCTTCTTGCAATTCCCATCCGATGAAATTAAACACTTGATTCCAATCCTTTCCTATGGGGCAGTTTTGTTTTCTGTATAAATGTTTATCCCTATACCTGGTTTTCTTCATTTATTCAGCATTTTGAAGCTAACTTGATGTGGATTTTTTCAGGTCTTTATTTTATAACTGTTGCCCCTGTACCGACCATTGTTCTTATATTTATGAACTTCATAATTGTAAATACTTGATTAACACAATACTCACCACTTTGCCTAAAATGGAAATTAGCAATAAATATACACACACAAAAAACTCTTCTGCGGTGCCTGTTAAGGTATATGGAGAAGCGCTGCAGAGAGTAACTGAGCAGCTGTAGAGGAGCGAACGGAGAATTGCATTGCAAGTAAAAGAGGAGAAATTCAGTCTATAAGGTAATTAGATTAATGAAGAACAAGTTAGTCCAGACTGAGGGAATCCAACCTCACCCAGTTGCATAGGAATTCAAGAACCTTAGTCAATTTCTGTGTCATCAAAAGGCAGAGCTGGCCTAAAAAGGGTTAGAAAGGCCAAGTCCATGGCAGATGTTCAGGAGAATCGCTGAGTATTCCATTTAGGTTTATGTTTGTTCAAATGATCTTACGCAGATATCTTGAAAATGTGCATGCATCCGGCCCTTATGGACCATTCTTCAACACTGCAGCTACAGGGCATCACAGTGACTCTTCTGAACATTGATCAATACTATATTGCTTTGTGGTAAAATCAGCTCCGGGTGCTCCATGAGGCATGTTAATTAAAAATGGCCCAAAGGATATACTCCTGAGGCACTCAACTTTTAAGGAAAAGAGTGGCTGACCGGAAGTATTTAATCGGCACAACAGTTGATCTATTGACCTTCCTGCTTAATCCCATATGTGTGTAAAACATGTAAAATAGTAGGTCTTGGTCAACTATGGTAAATGTTCTGGAGAAGTTAAGGAGCACCAATAGGCAAGCATCTCCTGATCCTGAATATTAAGGGAGACTTTGAACACCTTTAGTGTGGCTTTCTCCACCAGTCAATCAATCAGTAGACTTGTAGAGGACATCCAGGTGCTGATAGTGTATCCAATTCGAAATAAGGATGTATAGGAGACCAAAGGTTTATGCTTTGTACTGTGAGTTTGCATTTGGGCATCCATAACTTTACTAATTAGTTTAGCTAAGAATGGAGGCTTGGATAAAGTTGAGAGGTGTTAAAGTTTAAAGGAGTTCAGATAATTTATTTTTAAATAGGGGCATTTGGCCAGATTCCATGGATGGAAATAGTGTTTTTCTGAGGTAAACTAAAATAGCAATGCAATTTCCATTGCAAAGGCGTTGATGAAGTTCGATGGCATGGTCCTCATAGCAAGATAAAAGTTTGGTTACCAATAGGATTCTAAGAGGTAGTGGTAAATCTAAACATTTAAACAAGCATGACGGCAAAATGGATGACTAAGGTAAAGTTGACTATAGGATGTGATCTGATGAAATGCCAGAGCGGATTTTTAGAATGTTGTCAGGTTATAATGTTGACAGTCTCAGAGGTATGTTTATCGGTGTGAGGAAAGAAAGTGGAAATTGGAACCAATTCTTTATCTGATAAGTAGTCATGGGTAATCTGTAGAATATTGCTTTTGTGCAGCTTTATCCTGCTAGGAGTTTGTGGGCTGGAAGTTTGTTGGTTTCTCTATATTTTTTCCAATTTCTTTACAGTTGTTTATTTACTGGGTGTACCAAGCACTGGGGTTCTCTTTAATTTATTTTAGAACAGGTCTTCAATGATGTTGAGGTTCTTCTCAGTATAGAAATTAGAAAGTGGGAGCACATGACAATGATTTCAAGGCTAATGAGAGGTCCCCAGAGCTAATGAGTGTGCTCTGAAAGGGTTTCTTCTGTTCTTCTATCCTTTCACATTTAAAGAAAGATGATCTGTTTTGAAAGAAATGTATGGAGTAGTGATCAAATCAGATTAGTTTAGCTTGCAAAGAGAACTGTTTTTGCAACAATCAGATATATTGTATTTCTTAAGAGTGGTACAGGCCAATGAGATTACATATATTTGAAAGAACAAATATTGTAGGCTTTTTGCCTTTCTTTTAATGGAGCAATAACATGTTGGTAGAATGCAGTGGGGTCAGGAAGTATTTATTTGATTAGCAAAGTGAATGGTGTAGCCAGGTGCGTGATAATTCTGATGAAAACATAAGGTCTTAGAACATGATCTTCTGAGTAGAATAGACAAAAGTACTATTGATGAGAGAGCGTTGGAGTCCACCAGGTTGAAGGTCTAGAAATCTCTATGCATGAGTGATAACTTGTCTCTAATGAAAATCAAGTGGATCTATATAGATTATGGTATAATCAATCGGAATTAGGAAATTGAAGGATAGGTTAGAAGGTTAGAAGTGAAACAGATTTATGTCTATGGATTGAAAAGGAAGTCCACGTGTTGTTGTTACATCTCTGCCAAGAGCAGTGCTAGGAACTTTACAGAGTGCACACTTTCAGATGAGTAAGCTGTACTCCATGCTCCGTTGGCCAACGTGTAGGTGGATATAGTGATCAATATATCGCTAAGTGTCTGCACCGCCCAGATTTCTCTGGCAACTCTGCACATGACGTTTCTTGGAAGGATGTTCAACAAGCTTCCTGGAGAGTAAAGCATTAAGAGCAATGGTGGACAGCGACATCTAGTGCTGAATGGAGGGTGTCAAACTTGGTCTTCTTCTTCATGTACCAATCGAACACCATGGCTTTCAGGAAAGGGTAGTGGATAAGCCTAATATATATATTTATTTTTTTTGCAGAGTTTTGTATAGCGCGAACTAGAACCGAACCGAATCAGTTATCAGAGCGCTTTACATAGCACCAGTTACGTTACATGAGGACACTTTCATTTTTTTAGGCACGGGGAGATTAAGTGATTTGCCCAGAATCACAGGAGGTTTTTGGCGTCGTTACCGAGACTCGAACCAAGTTCCCCAGGTCCGAGGTCGAGCGCCTTAGCCGTTAGGCCAACCCCTCTCCCTTCCCGAAAAAGTGGTCTGTGCTTAGAATGATATTGAAGGTTTTCACCCCAACATGAAGTAGATCTTTTTCATGTAATGTCTGATATTGTTTGCATAATGTATAAGAAGGCTGTTCCAAGTGAATGATGTGCCTCAACATATTTAACCCTTATTTATCATCATGTTCCTTTTCCCCTTTGCTAGTGTTTTGGCCCTGATTTTTGCTTTTAGCAATTAGAACTTCAATTGGGTTCTACTTATATTTGTCTATCTTAGGGTGGTCTTTCCCCAAACATTTTGTCTTCATCCTCTACTTTTTGCTGCAATTCATTTTTGTTGGCTCTAGGGCTCTGTGCACTTTAGCACTACTAACCAGTGCTAACACGCTTGTACTCTCTCCCTTAAACATTGTAAAATTGGCTTACAACTGATTGCCATATTTAATTTACTTATTGGTCCCTTGGAGAGAGGTATACCATATGCCCAGAGACAGTAAATTATATGATACTGATTGGCCTGCAGCACTTATTGTGCCACCCACTTAAGTAGCCCCTTAAAATATGCCCCTGGCCTTCCACTGCAGCCTGAATGCAGTTTTAGGCCCCATGTAGCCTGTAAGGAAGGTTGCATTGTAATTAAGACATTGGGTTACATTTAATAAGTGCTAACCTTTGATCGGGAACATTTCATGTTTGGTGTCTGAGAAACTGTAATTGAAAAGCCTCTTTAATGGTTAGGTTGGATTTTAAGTTACAATTTTGAAAGCGCCACTTAAAGAAAGTTGGCATCTTCCTGCCCTAACTATTTGGTGCCTGCAGCGTCTTCCTTGTTTATTTCTCCCAAACACCCACACAATAGAAGAATTAGGTGTGCTTGAATGGGCCATCAACTGGCAGGATGGAATGGTGGAGCTGGGCACAGCCCTACTTGCAACAGAATTGGATGTTCCCCGCTTTCACACAAAGGACTTTCACTTGGCAACCCTGCATTGTTCATGCACACAGCCTGGAGCCAGGGCAGGGGAAGCAGGAATTCAAACACTTCAATGGGAATTCTCTAGAAACTTCTCCTACTTCAAAGAAGGCACCAGGTATAACAATAGGCCCTTCAGACCCACTCTTCAGTTCACTTTCTGAACCTCTAGAAGGACTCTCAGAGGACTGCCTGCTGCTGTGACCTGATGTGTACTCCACAAAACTGCTTTACTGTGCTAGAAGATCTGCTTTGCTGTCTGGAGTTTGCCTTGAACATTCAGACGCCTGCCCTGTTGTTTGAGTCCTGTTCTGCTGCTGAACCCAGGACCATCAGAGTGTAGCGGCAGCTCCTCCACTAAGGCAGAGGAGCGTCACCCCACTGCATTTCAACAGTGCAAAAAAGGAAAAATAAAATTATAATTACGCAATGTTATTATCTTTTTATTTTTCTATAGAGGCTCAGTTCAAGGTGTGAGACGGGGTGGGGCTGGGCAGGGCAGTCCAGAGCAGGGGAAGGAGTGGTGAGCACTCTCTAAGTGTGCAAGACCTTTTGGCCTGCCGTCTGGGCCAGCCAAACAGTCATGCGCACTTAGCATGTTCTCCACCTTGCTGTATCCCACAGTTTGGTGGAGAACATTCACAGGCTCCTGTCTGAAAGCCTAACCACGGCGCTCAGACCAATCATGACACTGCTGTCATGGTGGTGACAGCAGCATTGTGATTGGCTTAGGGGAGACTGTGTGCTTCCTGGGACTTGTCAGGAAGAGAACTGAAGGAGAGACGATGAAGGAGAGACGGCAGTCGTGAAGAGGTAATTGTAATATTTTTTTCCAACCCCCCTACACCGCCACCGCCCGACCACCCCTGTTCCGTGCCAGCTGCCACTGTCAGAGTGACTCCAAAGGTAGTTGGCAGGTCTTCTGATCAGAGCCTCAGGGAAAGAATAAGCTCCAACCATCTTGACCCACACCATGACCCAACCTGAGTGAGTCCTAAACCCCCAAGTGGTGCACCTCTCGTTCTGGACCCTTGGTAGTGGTGTTAAATGTGCCAAGATAGCCAAAGTCCAAAATTTGGGACATGGACACATTTTTGGCCAGAAACTGCTCTGAGAGCCGAGAGAAGACCGGGATTAACCTGCTCGTATATCCGTACAAGTTGCATTGCCGATTGGCCTGACTTCACAACAGCTCCTGTAACGTTCTTCTCTGCAGCAGCAAATTCTGTTCCAGGGTCCTTCTCCAAAGGAGTATCCAGCCTCGTGGAATTCTTGTCAGCAACATCCTCCAGCCTCATCCAGCTCTAAGTCTGAAGATAAGCGCTGACCGGGACCAATCCACTGTTTGTATCCGACTAGCGCTCCAATGTGGTTGCCATAATTTTTCTACTTTGACTCAATCTCACATGACTAGATATCCACAATAGGCACTTTGATCTCCTAGGCACTCATTGTTTATCTTAAATTTAAAAAAATCATAACCCAGTCAGAAATCTTTTTCTACTGATAGGATTTTTGTTATTCTGGTGTCAAATTATGCATTAAAATGTATTATATTTTTCGAAATTGGTTGGAATAATTATTCTGTTCGGTTTTCACTTTATTACTGTTTGTGTGCTTCACATTGTGTGTGTGCACATTGCCTCTAAGTTAAGCCTTACTTCTTTTGTGCCAAGTTACTTGAAGGTTAACCACAGGTTAATTTAGTGACTTATGTGGTTCACCCTGACAGGGCTTGTGGCCACTGCTTGACCAGGGTTAATCCCCCAGTCAAACAACAATCCAATTTCTCACATCCTGCATATTTTTTCTTGACTCTGTTATCCTTCACAGGGTGTTAAGTAACTTGCTAACTATTTCAATATTATACCTCATCTTCAATCAAAATCTAAAAGATTTGCAGGGGACTTTTTATCCTTTATGACTTTTCCTCCTAACTAAAGAGACATTTGACACATTTTACATTTACTGTTCTGTACAGGGTGGAATGCTCTGAGGACTCTCCCTTTACTCTGACAATCGAGAAGAATAAACACTACTCCACCTCAGTGTTCAGTCCTTGACAGGTGTGTTGTTAGGAGATAAGCAAGTTGATATTCAGAAGTTCCAGAGAGTTCTGGGGTATGGTGAGAGGATTTCAGTTGAGTTAGTCTTGATGCATTGTGGATGTCTTTTGTAGATAAAATAATCAGAATGGGATTTTGCATGGCTTTTGAAAGAGATAGGGTAGCTGTAGGGATAAAAGGACAGAGTAGCCGAGCAGATAAGTCAGGGTGTTTTCCTTAGCCCCTTTTGAGTAGACCAATAGCATGAGGTGAGAAGACTATTAAGTGCACCAGTTGTGGAATTTAATAGGAGATGTGGTAACAACAGGCTTGGGACTGACTGTCAGTTTTTGGTTTCCTCCTATAAAATCTGAACTAACAGACATAGGGGAGAACTGAACGCTTCATGCTGTTTGTACTATAGAATGTATCTCAAAAGTAAGATTCCAAATTATCAGTCTTAATCCCTACATAATCTTTTCTCAAAATATATTTCTAGGTGATGAATCAATGAGAGGTTTTTATGGTTATGTGTACAGTGTGGCTGGTGATCTTTAGGTACAGGTTGTATCGATGGACCCATCCATAAATGTTATATGACAGTCATGCAGATAGTAGATGAAGGTACTGGTACATCTAAAAGTACAGAAATATCCCCTTGTTTAACTGTTTTTTTCTTCCATCTTTATGGTATGTGTTGGCAATAATTCTGCATTTTGAACATCTACCTTTGCAACTTATAAAAAATTCATAGAAATTATCACTGTGGGGCCTGTCCAAGATCCCATAGATATCAGTAACAACACTCATTCAGAATCAGATTAATAAATAAAGCCACACATGTCAAAGGCTCAGTGAAGCAACACATAATGTAATTTTATGACCAATTACACGATTCAGAAAAATTCCAGAAGGCGTTAAACGTGCAATAAGATTTACATGCATTGCTTTCCTTACACTATCTTTGCCAAACCTCCGTTTTGTAATAGATTCCATATGTATAGGGTTTTAAAAAGTGCGGTTTCAAGATCTTGTACCTTCTTTTTATGTTCATGGAAGATATTTTTGCAGGAGATGGTTTTCCTTCCTCGACATTACCTTTAAAATGAGCACATTTTGTGCAAGTTTCCACAATGTATGCTTCATTTACTCCAGAAACACTGAGGTGTAAAATAGGTGTGCTTATAAATGTATGGGCGTTCGCCTAATTTGTATTGTACGTTTCTGACCACAGTTCTGACATTGCCCAAGGAACAGCCATTTCTACCCATCACGTTGGTGATTAAACTGCATACTTAAATGTTTCTGCCTTTGTAAAACTTGACTAAATGCCTTATTTCAAGTTTGGTGTATGAGACACACTGGGGCATATTTACAAGGAGTTAACGCCATTAGAACGTCACTTTTTCCGTTGTTCTGACGGCGTTAATTCCTTTGCCTTATTTACAAGATGGCGTTAGGCTACTTAACGTGGCTTAACGCCGCCTTGTAAATAATGCCCCTATTCACGCAGCACTTAGAGTGAAAGGGCCGTGCAATGGGTGTTGTGGAGTGCGTTCCGCCACAACACCCATTGCCTTTTGACGCTGCTCCATATTTACCAGGCATGGGGCAGTGGCAAAAATACCACAAGGGAATACCTGGGGGCTTATTTACAAGCCACTTGCGCCGACGGTACGTCACTTTTAATGTGGGAAAAAGTGTTGTACTGACGGCGCAAGGGGCTTGTAAATAAGACCCCTGGTTTTTAGGCAATATTTTGCTATTTCCACCCTGCAGCACACATAGATTGTTTATGTGCTAGGTGTCATTTCCGGCACCTAAACAATTGCCCCTGGGGTTGTCCAGGTGAAAGTTGAGGTCGCCGAGAAGGATGTAATCGGTGGATGAGAGAGCCTGGGGGGCGATAAAGTCGATGATGGCTTTGGTAAAGGGTGCAGGTGGGCCCGGGGGTCTGTGGACGAGGGTGCAGTGCAGGCTGGTGTTGGGGTTGGTCTGGATCTGGAAGTGTAGGTATTCCATTGTTGTTGTTGGGTCGTCCGAGTGGGTGGTCAGGGGGAGAGTGTTTTTGTGGACAATGGTGATGGCTCCTACTGGTCGGTTGGCACAGTCCTTGCTGGTAATCTTATAGTAATCAGGGATGGCTGGTGATGTCTGGGCCAGAGCTGGGAATTGTCCTGCTTTACACGAGGAAGGTGACATCGACAGACTGGAGGAGGTCGCAGATTTCTGTAGCGTGTTTGTGGAGGGAGCCCATATTGAGGAGGATGCAGCTGAGCCGGTCGCATCTGCTGTTGGTCAGTTGGGCGGTGGGAGGAGCTGGATTGCGGCGGTGAGACAAGGCGCAGCCGTGATTGGTACCTCAAACCCGACTGCAGCCAAAGGAAGGAGACCCCGCCCGGACAGATTCACATTTGCACATCAAGGAAGGTGAGCAGACACCATAATTGATTGGAAGTACTACTGAACCCGCTGGGTGGAGATCCCTCCTGAAGCAGCCATCACACAGGATAAGAGACTACATAAGGACCTTAGTAAAGCCTGTGGCACGTGGCAAACAAGGTAGAAGTGTAAAAATATAACCTGAGCACCCTGCTACTAAAAGAAATCTGGTATATAACCTAATTTATATGTCCCAGCAGAGTTTTCATAAGGCGGCCCCAGAGGCGATCCAGTGGAAGTCACCTTTTTTACTATAGTAAGCACGCTAGGAAAGATGAATATTTATTGCATAGCCCTTTATGGCTCTCAGAATGCTAAATTTGTGGTAAAGCTATCCTGATTGGGCGGAGTTGGCACCTCAATCTTATTTCTTAGTCTGTGCCACCGGTTTCTTAATAATGTAGGTATCTGAAAGGAGTGAGAGGTTTTGGTTGCATGGACCACTGGGCATGACACAGATGGTACGCTTGGACCCTGGGTGTGATACAGGATGTGATTTGGACATTTAGGGAAGAAGATTTGGACCTGAAAGATTAGGTCTAACTTGTGTTTGGCCAAGAGGGGCTCGAGTTATTCCCTTTTTTCTGTGAACTATTGTTATTATTTTTGTCCCTGAGCCATTATTGACAGACTATCAGGCTCATTGAGTCCCGTGTCCCGTAAACTATGGGCCATCTTCAAGGAAGCCCATATCAACAGTCCTACAATACAGATACAAAAGCAAGATTCTAGTCCGCTCTACCTGCATTAGTAAACTCCAATCCGCCACTTGAAGAAGTCGTCAGGCCCCCTACCAAACCACAGTAGGTTTGTCCCAGGCATGAGAGACTAACAGGTCAGCAGGCAGCGGCGGGGGGCACAGGTAAGCACGGTGGGGTGGTACAGGGCGCGGCAGGGGGGAAGCTGACAGACGACGGAATAGGTATAATTTATTTATTTAATTATACCTTTTCCATCGTTCGTTGACTTCCCCCATCCCACCCGCCTGCATCCGCCCCACCCCACCACATTTACTTGTGCCGGCCAGTCCTGCCAGCAGGCCCAGGCAATCCCAGTGCAACCCCAGTCTGGTGCTGGGGCTCCCAGAAGTCCGACCCACTCGTCAACAAATAGAACTCCAGTGGCGAGGAGAACACGCACTCCCACTGGTTTAGGTGAACACACATGAGTGACAGGGGATTTATGGCAGTTCAAGACAATACTACAGCTGGGGTGCTGAAAAAGGGAACCCCTGGGAACTGATGACAGGAGTGGGTACTATTGCATGTGACAGTTAATAGTTAATCCAGAAGGAGATAGTAGTGAGAGAGGAAGGGGAGATCTTTGCATGCCCTTTCTGCAACCTGCGACCAGACTGGACTAAGGATAAGAAACTATTTGATTGGGCCTGGCATAGGGAAGGGACATTTGAGCCAAAGGACATGGCTATAGTGGAGGGTTGCATCAGATATGGATATCACAAATAGAACTTCCCCTGCATGTAGCAATGCCTCGCGTGGTGGGAAATAAGGCAAGCCAAAGAAAGAAAAAGAGAAAGAGATTGCAGGAAAAAGTTTGGACAAAAGCAGGACATTACTGCAAAACCCCTGAACTGGGAGCATGTGGCTCTGGAAAGAACAGCTGAGGCCGTAATGGCACAGAAGGTTATAGCGCCTATGAGGGTATTTATTTATTTTATTTTATTTAACTTGTAAGGCGCACAGCTACCCGCAGTGGGTTTCCCGGCACCAAGGGACAGATTAAAAGGAAGAAAAGAGAACAACCATAAATCATTGCGGAAAGAGCCATGTCTTGAGTCCCTTGCGGAAGCGGAGATAGATGGTTTCGGTTTTCAGTGCAGTGGGCAAAGTATTCCAAAACTTAGGACCTAAGTGGGAGAATGAGCGGCCGCCCATTTTCATCAGCCTAAATCTAATAATTACAAAATCACTTTTACAGGAAGATCTGAGATAACGAGTGGTGTGATAAGCTTGGATGAGTTCCTGTAGGTATGCGGGAGCCGTGCCTTGTTTGATCTTGAATATATAGCAGAGAGCCTTAAAACTTAATTCTGCTGGCGATACTGAGCCAGTGGAGGTCACGAAGTGACTGGGAAATGGAGACTCTCCGCGGAACATGGAATAAGAGTCGTGCAGCCGCATTCTGCACAACCTGAAGCTTTCTAAGAGTTTCTTGATCAGCTCCTAAATAAAGAACGTTACCGTAATCCAGGGGTGAAACAACTAAGGCCTGGACGACCGTCCGCAATGTGGGAATGGATAACATCCAAAGAATTTTGTGGAGCCATCTTAAAATAGTAAAGCAAGTAGAGGCCACTTGTACTACTTGCTGCCGCATAGAGAGATTCTCATCAATGAGAAATCCACAGGTTGGGGGAAAGAACCAATTTCCTTAGGCCAATGTTGAGGGCCCCATGAGTTCCTCTGTTTGCCCAGGATGACAACCTCGTTCTTGTCCCCCTTAAGCTTTAGAAAGTTGTTACGCATCCATTCTGAGACCTTAATCAATCCCTGGTTAAGAGCTGAAATGCTGCCATCTTCCACAGTAGAAAGACAAAAAATTATTTGAGTATCATCAGCGTACGAGAATAAAGTAAGACCAGCTTTCTCCACAATAGTGGCCAGGGGTCTAACATAGATATTAAAAAGTAGAAGACTCAGGATAGATCCCTGAGGCACTCTGTACGCTGAAGAACAAATTTTGGAAGAGGCTTTCACAGAAAAGACCTGGAAGGTACGGCCATTTAGGAAGGAGGCAAGCCAAGCCAAGGCAGGACCCTCAACTCCCAGAGACCGAAGAGATGCGAGAAGGATGGAATGAGACACAGTATCAAAAGCTGCACTCAGATCGAGTAATATGTGTGCAGATGTCTCTCCGCGATCAATACAGTGATGCAGTCTCTCGGTGACTCCAAGAAGCGTCGTTTCAGTGGAGTGATTGGCCCTGAAACCTGATTGAGAAGGATGTAAGCCCAAACTTTCCACAAAATGAGTAAGCTGGTTATTAATATGTCTTTCCAAAATCTTGAAGAGAATAGGTAGCAGAGAGATAGGCCTATAATTTGATAGTTTAGAGGGGTCAGCTCCAACCTTTTTTAAGAGTGGAATGATCATTGCATGTTCCCACTCAGGTGGGTACCACTGCAGTGGTTCAAAAAAAATAAAGCACATAGTAGCAGGGCCCGAGGAAGTACTACGGAGAATTCCCAAAGGCGGGACCTGGTTGCAATCCCTCCTCTGCTTCCAGAAGTAGATAGACTACGAGGTCAACAAGGGTTGGTCTAGCGTCCGGTGGATGACATGTACACCCCCCCCCACTCTCTTGTGTCCCGTGCTGTCAGTGACGTGTCAGTCCGTGAAAGAATCCACAGTGACAGAGCTAGTAAATAACATGCCCTACAACTTCTTGATTGACACGGGGGCAGCAAAATCATGTCTTAAAGAAGGGATTGTCCCCCATCCAAAGACTCCATGGACAAGCAGTGGTTCTTCGGCACAGTTATGAGGATCCCTTCATGAAACTCCTCAAACTAGAGATAGGAGGGAATCACTTGAGAAGACTGCTATCATATTCTCCTTCATCACCAATGACTCTATTAAGATGAGTTTTGCTGACCAAACTAAAAATGGCCATCCAGTTTTACAATGATGGGACCAAGGCCTGCTCCCCCCCCCCAGAGGCTCCCACCTTAGGACCCCTGTCACCAAAACAACCCCACATCACAGGTATGCAAGGAAGACACCCCCTCCCACCAGCTGAGGCGGACTTGGAATACATGGGAACATTCTTGGATGTGTGTGAACTTGTTTTACAATGGGCTCATCAAGCTCTCTGCCTCCTAGTTGGGACAGCTAAAAAGATGAAAACCTTTATAGCCAATAGGGTATGCAAGACAGAAGAGAGTTGTGATTACATTACATACATGTCCGCTATGTCCCCTGGGTTCCCTGGGACAGAAAAAGAAATGGAGGCACGGCATGTGGGGACAATAGCTGTAACAGCTAGATCCCACACGCCTTTTGAAACACCGAGCTCAGTCTATACCACCACCAGAGCACATCTGTGCACCCGGAAGTGCCGAAGACGAGCTGTGTGGTGCTACAGGATGCACTCACCATGCCTAAAGACCCCTTTTCACTGTCAGCTATGATACCCAAATGTGTAGCGTAAAAAATGCTGCATATAATGTAGACAAAAAACCATAGCAAGGAAATGTACCCACCGACCACATGGGAAGAAATCTGAGTATTAGACGGATGGACAGACACACCCCTCCTCCTCCTTGGCAACCCATGAGGATGATCCCCAAGCAGAAGCAAGCCCAGAGAGACACTACTAAATTGGTCCAACACAAATTGAAAAAGACCGCCCTCGAGGGGGGCACCTTAGATTGGAGCGTGCAAAGGGCACCAGTCTTAAAGGGAGTTTCACTGCAAAACCCCAGATGGGTTTAACCTAGCTATAGCGGTAGAGACCAGGGAAGTTGGCAGCAACCAGACCCTAGGGAAGGTTACCACTGCCACAGGATAAGCCACCTGGCAGACAGATGCCTGCTAAAAGCATACCACGAACAGAGATCGATGGGCCAGGACTAGTCAAAACAAAATTCTCATCCACAAAACCAAGTCCAGGGAGGCCAGAATACACTTTACAGTCAGCAGCAGGGAGGTCAGTCAGCTGCAGCACCACTGCAACAGGGATCAGGTAGTTGGAAAAACACATGGCAACAGCAACTATAGACAGGGAACTCAGTCCAACAGAGACCCGGGCTACAGCCTTGGCAGGGAGGGGTAACTGTCTGGGGAGGTAATGCCTTCACATAAACGCTGAGTCCAAATGTGCAGTAAGATAAACCCCCAGAGTAAATACCACTCATTCACCCACATCCCAAAAATTAACTTGACCAAAACCAAAAGAAGGACTAATGAGACAAAGTTGGGAATACAAACTTTTACTTGCATCTGGGAATTCAGGGCCGCTGTACGTGTTCTGTCAATTGGGTATCCTCATTAAAGTTTGCCAATAGGGCACCCGCTGTACCCAAGGCACAAGTTGGCCACTTATTCCCCAGGTCACGGTTGCCTGTCCATGCCTCTTGGGGAGGGCAGTCTGTAGAGGGGATGGAGAGGCTCCCAGACAAAGGACTTAAAAACTAGTGGGCCGATTTACAAGCCCCTTGCGCCACTTTTGCATCATTTTTTACATGGGAAAAGTGACGCAAACGTGGTGCAAGGGGCTTGTAAATCTGCCCCTAGGCACCCAGATCACTGTGTCCCAATTCAATAGGGACTAGTTCCAATTACCAAACAGAGAAGCACAAGTAGCACCGCAAAGCAGAATACCCGGGCGGCTCTTGCGCTTTGGGGGACTTTTGGAACCTTTATTTTGAAAGAACCTGCCTAATTTTAAACCATTTATTAAACGTGGTGTATGTTGTTACATTGTGGTCCTTAAAACCTTTGGGGATATAACAAATCTGATTCCTCACCTACTCGCCGTATGCTGATCACCTATCCCCGGTCCAACGCAGCTTTAGAGTGCTGTTTGAGTGGAGGGAGCATGGGTGATGGTTACGGCCTCACTGGAATGTGCTGATCTGTACTCGCAGACAACCTAGAGTCACCTGAGAAATATTCACCTTGTCTCTTGAACAAGGGGGCTTGGGTGCTTTAGACATGCCCTTATATGCGCTATTTCCTCAGGCGCAATTTTTACCCTATTGGCTCTACCCAACACAATTTCAACCACACACAGCTATCGAGGAAGACCAAGTGGCGCCCTACCTGCTGGCAACGGGGATTTATGCACCATACAAACCTCTGCAAACTGAGGTTGACACAGTGGAGTGGGTGTGATGGGCCGGGGTTGACCTGAGGCAGCGCCCGTTATCACTGCTTATACGCTGCCTCTGTTCCTGTTAGACGGACCGGGAGGGTCGGCCGAGGATACGGGGAGAGGTCTCCGGGGAGAGCCGTCTCCAGTGAATCGTACAGACAAGTAACTTCCCCCCCACAGACGGACACCACACAATGATAAAGTTCAACGATATTTTATAGACAATTCTTCAAGTACGGTAGAATGGTACAAGGAGGTCTGGACTCAGGGGTCCCCTCTATTCTGGTCTTTGGTTGGGAAAAGGGTAGCGGGACAGTCTTGTTACCAAAAAGATGGAAAATAGCTCTCAATCCTCGAGCTCGGTGGTGTAGATGAACGGGCCGCGGCGGAGCCAGCAGGTCCCGAGATGAATGAAGGAAGACGACGGTCCGCGGCAGAGCCAGCAGGTCCCGATGAAGGTGGTGGTTACAAACGGTCCGCGGCCACGCCAGCAGGTCCCGACGATGATGAAGGATAGGGTGGTTCCCAAAGCCGCGGCAGCGCCAGCAGGCAAGACGAGGGTGCACAAGACAGAGCTACGGCAGCGCCAGTAGTCCGTCAAGGATGAGTTCTTCTTTGCGTCTCTCGACTCCAAGATACAACTCCCGTCCTGCTCTGGAGCTGCCCCACTTATAGGGCTGGTGTGCTTTGATGTCCGGACCCTCGCACTTGGAGGTCGGGAGGTCCGGGATGAGGGGGTCCAGACACCCAGCAGGGGGGTGGAGCCAGCGCCCGGGGAGGCGATGGGCGAGCGGCACTTGGCGGGGGAGAGCCATCGACACCTCCTGCTCCCATTGACTGACCAAGTAGCCCGCTCACCTCCTGGGTGGATGTTGGTGCCGGAATGTCTGAGGCCTGGCCAGGCCCAGGGTTGAGGTCGATCGGGGGCCAGGCGGCCTCGTGGTGGAGTGTCCAAGATGGCGCCCAGGATGGGCGCGCAGGCCGGTAGTGGGTCGGCCTACGCGGTCAACAGGTTCGAGTGTAGGGGTCCCTGCGGGGACGGTGGACGTGCAATGGTGGTGTGTGGTACTTGCGTGGCTGGTTCGGGCCTGGTTGGGCCGGGGGAGAGCGGCCCTTCATGTGGCCTGTCCAACATGCGTCCCCCCCAGCTGAAGGCGGGGAGAGTTACCCATTCTCTTGGGGACTCTTCTCGTCGAGGCGGAAGAACCGGGACAGGCCATCTGCGTTGGCGTGATCGGGCCCAGGCCGATGTTCAACTGTGAAGTCCATCCCTTGTAGGGAGATGGACCAGCGTAGTAACTTCGGGTTTTCCCCCCGCATCTGCATCAGCCACTGCAGGGGTCGGTGGTCGGTCTGTACCCGAAAGGGTGTGCCAAAAAGGTAGGGCCGGAGCTTCTTGAGGGCCCATACCACCGCGAAGGCCTCCCTCTCTATGGTGCTCCAGCGTTGTTCCCGTGGTAGGAGTCGCCGGCTGATGAAGGCCACCGGCTGGTCATGGCCTTCGGTGTTCACTTGGGACAGGACTGCCCCAATGCCATGGTCGGAGGCATCCGTCTGGACGATGAACTCCCGGCTGTAGTCGGGGGCCTGGAGCACAGGGGCGGAGCACATGGCGGCTTTCAATTGTTCAAATGCAGCTTGACACTCTGGGGTCCAGTTGACTTTCTGGGGCTGATTTTTTGACGTGAGCTCTGTGAGGGGCCTCACGATAGTACCATAGTCTTTCACGAACCTTCGGTAATAGCCCGTGAGGCCCAGGAAGGCTCGTACCTCGGTCTGGGTAGTGGGGGGCTGCCAGGACTGGATGGCGGCAATTTTTAGCTGCAGAGGGGCCACCAGACCGCTTCCCACCTGGTGCCCGAGGTAGGTTACAGACCCTTGCCCAATTTGACATTTGCTGGCCTTGATCGTGAGGCCAGCTTGCTGAAGGGCGTGCAGTACTGCTCGGAGGTGGTGGAGGTGCTCAGACCACTGGTTGCTGTATACAGCGATGTCGTCTAAGTAGGCGGCGCTGAATCCTTCGAGCCCCGCCAGGACCTGATTGACGAGCCGTTGGAACGTTGCTGGGGCATTCTTCATGCCGAAGGGCATGACTGTGAAATGGTAATGGCCATCGGGCGTGGAAAAGGCAGAACGTTCTTGTGCCCGGGGTGTGAGGCCGATTTGCCAGTAGCCCGCCGTCAGGTCGAAGATACTGAGGTAGCGGGCAGCTCCCATGCGGTCGATTAGTTCATCTGCCCGGGGGATGGGATGTGCGTCTGTCCTGGTGACCGCATTCAAGCCCCGGTAGTCGACGCAGAACCGGAGTTCTGGTGTGGTGCCGGGGGCAGCTGCTTTGGGGACCAGTACCACAGGGCTGGCCCAGGGGCTGTCTGAGGGCTCGATGACCCCGAGCGTGAGCATTTTGGCTACTTCCTCCTGGATGCAGGCCCGTACCCGATCTGGCACGCGGTAGGCCCGGTGGCGGATAGGGGGGCTGTCCCCCGTGTCCACATCGTGCGTACACCAGGAAGTGACACCTGGGGTGAGGGAGAACAGGCTGGCGAATTGTGACAGGAGAACTTGGCACTCCTGGTGTTGCTCTCGGGTGAGGGCCTCTGAGAGTCGGACCCCATCTACGGAACCGTCTTTCTCCCGCGTTCGTAGGAGGTCCGGGAGGGGCTCGGAGTCCTCTTCGGCCCCATTGTCTGTGGCCATCAGGAGGCTGAGTTCTGTCCGTACAAAGTGCGGTTTCAGTCTGTTAGCGTGGAGGACCCGGAGGGGGTTCCGGGAAGATTCCAAGTCGATGAGATAGGTAGCCGGACCCTTGCGCTCGACCACTTTGAAGGGCCCTGTCCACTTGTCTTGTAGGGCGCAGGGTTCGGTGGGGGACATCACCCATACCTGTTGCCCAGGTTCAAATTCGATGGAGGAGGCATTCCGGTCATACCACCTTTTCATGTCCTCCTGACTGGCCTCTAGGTTGGCTTTTGCTAGTTCTCGGAATCGCCGGGTCTGGTTGCGGAGTGTTAGGAGGTAGCGGAAAACATCTGGTGGGTTCTTTAGAGGGGGCCTCTCCCAGCCTTCCTTAACTAGGCTGAGCGGCCCGCGCACGGGGTGTCCATATAGCAGTTCAAATGGGCTGAAGCCCAGGGACTTCTGGGGAACCTCTCGATATGCGAAGAGAAGGCACGGCAACAGTACATCCCACTGGCGACGGAGGGGCTCTTCCAACCCCCCGATCATCCCTTTGAGCGTGCGGTTGAACCGCTCAACGAGTCCGTTTCCTTGAGGGTGATAGGGGGTCGTGAACCGGTAGGTAACCCCGCACTGTTGCCAGAGAGATTTCATATATTTCGAAATAAAGTTCGTGCCTCTGTCACTGACGACCTCCCGGGGGAAGCCCACCCGGGAGAAGATCCCCATCAGAGCCCGGCCTACTACCGGGGCTGTCACAGTCCGCAGGGGAACAGCCTCCGGGTAGCGGGTGGCGTGGTCCACTAGCACCAGGATGAATCGATGGCCTTGTTTTGTGCGCGGGTCCAGGGGCCCTACGATATCGATTCCGACCCTCTCGAACGGGGTGGTGACCACGGGAAAAGGTTGCAGGGGGGCTTTCAGTTTGCGGCCCCTCTTCCCACTGGCTTGGCACGTGGGGCAAGATCGGCAATGCTGGTGTACATTGTCCCTCATTTTGGGCCAGAAGAAGTGGGTCACCAGGCGGCTATAGGTTTTGTCTTGACCCAAGTGTCCTGCCAGGGGGACATCGTGGGCCAGGTTTAGCAGAAAGTCTCTAAAACGGAGGGGTACCACTAGGACTCGGCTGGCCCCCAGCTCCGCGATTCTTTGCTCACTGTACAGCAGATCATTGTCCCAGTAGACCCAGTGAGTTCCGGAGGTATCCCCTGCGCTTTGGGCTAGCGCTTGCTGGCGGAGTCCCTCGAGGGAGGGACAGGTCTTTTGTTCTTGGCGAAATTGTTCTTGCGTGGGCCCCCCCTCTTGAGGCCACTGGTCGAGGTTAGCGAGGTCTGGAGGTTGAGCTGGTTCGGGGGGGACGTCACGGTCGGTGGTTTCGGCGGGGGCGACCGGAGGCGGTGGCGCCGGCCATTCGAGTTCCTCTGGGCGGGTGTTGGCACGGGCGGTCATGGACCGGGTGGTGACGCACGCCCAGTCCGGGACGCCCAGCATCCCCAGGTGCTCTTTTCGTTCGACTGCTGCCCATGGAGAGCTTTCCAGGTCATTACCCAGGAGGCAGTCTACGGGGGCATCATCTCGGACCGTCACCTTCAACATGCCGGAGACCCCTCCCCATTCGAAGGGGACGCAGGCCATCCGACACAGACTTTCTGAGTTATCGGCTGAACGTACAGGGCAGAGAATGTTTGGTAAGTATTGTTCGGGGGTCACCAGGTGACAGCGGACGGCTGTTACACTGGCCCCAGTGTCACGAAGGGCTTCAGCCCGGCGTCCATTGATGCCCACCCATTGGCTGTACTTCTGGGTATTAGCGGGTAGGGGGACCCGCGGGACCATGTCTCTCCCCCCTAGGCAGGCGAGAGCCATGGCGGCTGGCTCCCATTCTTGGTGTTCCTGTTCATATTCTTCTTGTTCCTCTGAGATCCGTTCCTCCCCCAGAGCAGCAGCGGCTACTTGGCGGGGTCTTGGGCTCTGGTACTGGGGGCAGTTTGGGTCGTTTGCATAGTGTCCGACTCGTTGACATCGATGGCAGGTAACATTGGCTCGATGTCCCGGTCGCGCTGGGGTGCTGCCCCGGTTGGCCGGGGGGGTGGGGCTGGTAGTGGGGGTGACCGGAGCGTTGCTTCTTCCGCGTCCTTGGCCTCCACCTCCTCGGGGACGGTGCTGACCATTGTTGTTCCGGTTCTGTTCGGAGGACCCATTTCGACTCACTCTGGTGATCTCCCACCGGTCTGCTTCGGCTGCGAGCTGCCGGGGATCCGTTAACTTGCTGTCGAGGAGGTGCTGTCGAAGTTCAATGAAGCAATTGTTCGACAGATGCTCCCATACCATAAGATTGAACAGTTGTTCGTAGGTTGTGACCTTGCTTCCTTTGATCCAGCCCTCGAAGGCTCGGCTAAAGTAATTGACATAGTCCACCCAAGTTGTACCTGGGATGCGGGTGCAGTCTCGGAACCTCTGACGGTACATCTCGGGTGTGAGGCCATAGCGGGTGAGGAGTGCAGCTTTCATATGGTCATAGGAGGTCATCTGCTGGTCCGGGAGTTGCAGCAGGGCGTCGCGGCCCTCGTTGAGGAATCTCCCCCACAGACCGGCCCCCCAATCGCTTCTATCGATCCGGTGTGCCGTCATAGCGATTTCATAGGCCTTAAACCATTGCTGGATGTCGTCCTCTCGGAAGTATTCTCGAACAACATCCTTGGGGATGTGTACCTTCTTCTCTGTTGCCCCTGGAGTGTGGGGTTGCTCGGGCACCCCTGTTTCTTTATTCTGTTTGCGTAGGTCGATTTCAGCTAATTTCCGCTCATGTTCATATGCCAGTTTCTTTTCCTCGAGCTCCCTTTGTCTCTGTTTCTCCTCTCTTTCTTCTCGGAGACGCAGGTGCTCTAAGTTGATTTTCTGTTCGGCCAACTTTAGTTCAACGTCCATTTTGAGCCGGGCCATTTCCAGCTCGTGTAGTCGGGTTCTTTCTCGTTCCTGGATCTCGTCTGGCGAGAGACCCGTTCTTCGTTCTTCAGGGGCCATGGGGGTTTGTGCTGCGATGTCTTGATCGGGGGTTCCGGCAGCCCCGGTTTCTGCCCAAGATTCCAGGGCCTGCTTAAAGTCATCTTTGGTATTTAGTCCGGTGGTAGCGATACCTAATTCGATACAGAACTGTTTAAGTTCACGATGGCTGTACTCGCCCAATTTCTCCATCTGGAATTTCTCCGTTGATCCGCTGTCTTTAGTTGACATCGTGATTCGCCGTGGGGTGAGCTACTCTCTGTACGGTTTATGCGGTGATTCGGATCCCGTCGCTGGCCACCAATGTTAGACGGACCGGGAGGGTCGGCCGAGGATACGGGGAGAGGTCTCCGGGGAGAGCCGTCTCCAGTGAATCGTACAGACAAGTAACTTCCCCCCCACAGACGGACACCACACAATGATAAAGTTCAACGATATTTTATAGACAATTCTTCAAGTACGGTAGAATGGTACAAGGAGGTCTGGACTCAGGGGTCCCCTCTATTCTGGTCTTTGGTTGGGAAAAGGGTAGCGGGACAGTCTTGTTACCAAAAAGATGGAAAATAGCTCTCAATCCTCGAGCTCGGTGGTGTAGATGAACGGGCCGCGGCGGAGCCAGCAGGTCCCGAGATGAATGAAGGAAGACGACGGTCCGCGGCAGAGCCAGCAGGTCCCGATGAAGGTGGTGGTTACAAACGGTCCGCGGCCACGCCAGCAGGTCCCGACGATGATGAAGGATAGGGTGGTTCCCAAAGCCGCGGCAGCGCCAGCAGGCAAGACGAGGGTGCACAAGACAGAGCTACGGCAGCGCCAGTAGTCCGTCAAGGATGAGTTCTTCTTTGCGTCTCTCGACTCCAAGATACAACTCCCGTCCTGCTCTGGAGCTGCCCCAGTTATAGGGCTGGTGTGCTTTGATGTCCGGACCCTCGCACTTGGAGGTCGGGAGGTCCGGGATGAGGGGGTCCAGACACCCAGCAGGGGGGTGGAGCCAGCGCCCGGGGAGGCGATGGGCGAGCGGCACTTGGCGGGGGAGAGCCATCGACACCTCCTGCTCCCATTGACTGACCAAGTAGCCCGCTCACCTCCTGGGTGGATGTTGGTGCCGGAATGTCTGAGGCCTGGCCAGGCCCAGGGTTGAGGTCGATCGGGGGCCAGGCGGCCTCGTGGTGGAGTGTCCAAGATGGCGCCCAGGATGGGCGCGCAGGCCGGTAGTGGGTCGGCCTACGCGGTCAACAGGTTCGAGTGTAGGGGTCCCTGCGGGGACGGTGGACGTGCAATGGTGGTGTGTGGTACTTGCGTGGCTGGTTCGGGCCTGGTTGGGCCGGGGGAGAGCGGCCCTTCATGTGGCCTGTCCAACAGTTCCCATTGAGCGTAGCCTCCTTGTGCAGCCTCTGCAGGACCAGGGTATTAGGACCAGGGCTCCTGAACATGGCCTCACCACCTTTGTTGATCTGTTCCCAGTGGATCACTTTCTACCTCCTCTTGGGACCACTGAAGAGTCGCACTGCACTGTGCTCAAGATCCTTTCATACCACCAACTTAAAGTGATACATGCTATTTTTCTTACCCGCCGTCTACCCGCCAGACCGTAGAGCACATACTTACTACCCCATCATCACCCAAACTGGCCACCCGCCTGTACTCCATAATGCAAACCACTGCACCCGTCCAGACGCATATGGAGCACACCACCTGGGAGACTGGCACTGCCCAGCACAGACGACAATAGACCTCCTACTGTGATGGCCCACTTCCCCAATTACAGACTGCTGTTAATACACTTCAAACTTCTCCAAAGGCTATATCGCACCCCGGCACAACTTCACCGTATGGGACTAGCAGCGGACTCGCACTGTCTTCGCTGCACTGCCCCCAGGCCTCCTTCATACACTTTGCTGTGGGGGGGGGGGGGGGCTGTTCTGGATTGGAGTGTACTCCGGCCCTTACTGTTATCACTGGTCATTCTTTGCGACAGACTCCCCTGGATGGCCTTTTTAGGTCTCGCCTACGCAGCGAGCATGCACGCTGCATAGGAGGAGACCTAATGCCATCGGCAGAGCTTTTTAAAGCTTTTTCAGCAAAAAAGTGCACGCATTGCATTGCTTGCAATGCAACACTTGCACATCTTGGCGATTTCCTTTTGGGAGCGTGTGGCACCATATGGTCGCACGCTCCCAAAAGGAAATCGCCCATGCCCCCTCCCCCTGCTGCCACTTTCACTGCTGCGCGGCTTTACTGCTGCACGGCCAATGCTTGTTTCTTTAGCTTTCGTTTACGACTGCAATTTGCAGAGGGTTGGCCATGGCTGGCTCCATTTGTAGGCCTGTGTTTGTTTGCTTGTCTAATGGTCGGCATGTTGGCGTTCCGATGCCAGGCAGTGCTCGTATCTCGGCCAGCAGAGGAGAAACAACAGAAGCGATGAGAGGAGGGTGATTCGGGACAATGTAACATTCACTACACTCTACATCTGCAACATGAACTTCAAACGGAGTGCTGAACACGGTTTTACATATGCACTTACATATGCAAACTTCTGGATGAATGGTTTACGCAGAATGACGCTAGTGGGCTCTTGGGATTCTCATGTGACGTCTGCCTCTACGTCAGCGTTAAAAGCCACCAGCATTCTGCACCTGGAAGGTGAGTTTCCCTGCAGTGTTCAAGGTCTGCGATGCAAATCCTGCTTCGTTTACACCTGTACATAAACAATAGAGATTGCAGGTTTTCTTATTGTCTTTCGGAGGCTGAGAAATGGCGTTTTTCTTTTTGGTTGTTTTTTGCCATTAAGTTATGACCCAAGGTACTGCACACCACCAAGTCCTGACTTGTGAACAGCCAATGAGCCATCCTCATCTGAGAACGCTTTGTATTTGGGAATGCTCCACACATAACTTCAACTTTTGGTTTATTTCAGTTTTTTTTTGCACAGATCGGCCAGTTATGGCATTGGAGCACTGAGCCGTACTTCTGGCTACTTCTCTATACATGTGGACAATAAAATACTTGGGTACATTAAAATATATTTATATGTGTGTTATTTTACGGTTTTACCTCATGGTTACCTCGTTGTGCCAGGAAAGGAGCCAGAATGGGGCACAATTAAGTCACTTGAAAAAAAGGGGATTAAAGCACTAATTCCCGCACTGCTCTTACGTCTCCTTTGGAAATCAAACAGAAGGTGCTGATAGCCTGAGACACAATCCCCTATGTCCCATGAAGATTAGATGAGAAAAACTCTCAATATTTCTTCTAATATAATGCACAAGATTGTGGCTCCGCACCCTTCAAGTAAACCAGTCTTACACGTGTTTAAAGATAATAGACATTGTACAACATTAATCACAGGTTTGGATATCCTTATTCATTTCCCCAAAGCGAAGCCAAACACAAGTTCTAGATGTTTAAAACTTGATCTCTGTATTCAATTTTCAATCAGATAGCCAACGTGTTTCGTCCGTAACCGGACTTCTTCAGGGCATTAAATATTTTGATATTATTTCAAGGTGCATGTGCCTGTTGATAATCAGTTCAAGAATTGACGGTTTTAAAATTTGCCTATCTGTCCTTGGCAACATAAAGAGTCAGCTCTACGGGTTCCAATCAATACTCCAAAAAAGTGTAATCGCAAAAAGTGTGCGTGGCGTCAGTCATGCGGTCATCTGGTTCGTTGATAGTACCACGATTAAGTGGCTGCAAAAGCATTCAGTCTTTTATTCCATCTTTGCTGGTATTATCGCAGATTCCTACTCAAGCGTGAACTTCAAAAGTTCATTTTCAAGGAATTCCTGAATCAAAGGTGATTGGGTTCTGCCCATAGATTATTTTCAGGCCATCGGGGAGAGCCTGATCCTGTGCTCCTGGGGATTTCTCCATGTCTGAGACCTTGTTGTCTAATCAGGAAATCAGTGATGTGTAATGGGGGATGCTTGGGATATTAGGTGGTGCCCAGTGCAATACATAGATAGGCTGCGTCTATGTCCCAGGTCACTTTCTACGAGATAAGACTATGTTGGTGATCACGAATGGCATTGATGATCATCTACTTTGTAAGTAATTGCAAGGAATTGCATAAATAGATCGACTTAATCTAATTTCTGAGATTTCAGATCTGCTCTGAGGTTGTACATTTGGGAGTTATATAGCATATCTTAACGATGCCCGAAAACCTAGAGTCTGCAGTAGAGTGCAGATTTTCTTTGTGACCTATACAACACAAAAGGTATTGTTTCATATGTACTCACAAAATTAAAGATTGAAAATGGAAATTAGTGATTGAAATACTTGTGAGGTATGTTGCTGTGGACTATAGTTTTTGTTTTAGTATAATTTTTACTTTTCATGTAATGGTCACTGTACATTGCTGGCAAGTAATATTTCGGTAGCAATCCTGGGCACAATTGTGGTCCAGTTGTTGCTTTGCAATGTCACCCATCTCCTGCAAAAAGTTATCAGAGGCACATATTGCTGATTTGCCTGTCTTGGCTTGAGGCGGTTGCCCCTATGTGACTTACCTGTTAGTTGAATCTTTTTCGACTTCTAGTGTCTAACCAGACCTCTGCTTTTTAAAACTGGCTGACTGATCTGGATAGGTACCTTGTTTTATCACTCAAGCGGACTGACAGATTGACAGCCCGAGAAAGCACACTCAAAAAAGGTTCTAAGAAATTGGTGTAAGAATCTTCCAGCACTATACAACTAGACCGGACCCAAACCAGCCTCCTAAGGCAGCCGGTCACTATTTCCTCGGAGTGACAGCCCTGCTGAAGTGTATGTTCAAAAGCTAGCTGCCCCTTGACATTTTGTATATTTTCACCTGCAGGATCTTCAGTGACTACTGAATCCATTATACTTTGATTCAAGTAGAGACATTTTGTCAAAAAGTACTTCTTGATTTTCTGTTAATGGAATGAATCACTCTATCCAACATCAGCACATTGATGGGGGGGGTCTCTGGAGTTTTCCTGCTAGTTTCTTTCCCAGCTATACCACAGGCATAATGCAATCCAGAGTCTAGCAGAGAGCGGACGTCAGAACAGGTAGCTGGTCAACATTCTGTTTGGGGTGTATCAACCAATTGGCTTTACCCTGGCCTACATTTTTGCATTCTTAAATTCTTCCGAGGTGTTGCATTTCTGTAGCCCAACTCCAGAGACACAGAGTTTCCATTAAGGACTAGAAATGTTAATGTCTATTTTTCTTGACCGATAACTAGTCCTTAATTTTGCTAATTTGGAAAGGGCTGTAGTGTACTGGTACTCCTAGCCAGTAAGGTAGATAGTAAGGTCTATAGCTATGTGGAATTACGTGAAGAATTGTCTTTGGCCAGCTACCCATGACTGCACTCTAAGTTGAGAATACCTGCGTGAACTCTTAGTCTTTCCATGGGTAGCACATTTGTTCCTGTTGATGAACACAGGCCAGCAGGGGTTTAGTTCAGGTGCACATCAGCTTTGATGCTATTGATCTAGTGAGTTAGATGTAGGCGAACCTAGTAGTATCTGTTGTATTATGTTTATATACTTTCTGTTAAGTTTTTAGCAATTTGCTTATTTAAGTCTGGGTGGATTTGTTTTGTTTTCAGAGGTGCAGTTTAGAACAGGTGTTACTTTATAAAGTTAAATATCGTGTCTTGCTTCATTTAATTTCTGCACTGTTCGACCTCTGTAGGTTTATTTTAAGTTGACCGTCTACAGTTGTGAAGAGGGTGTTTGTCCAATCAGGCACCCTTGGACTCTTTGTGTCTTTATCAAAGACTAAATGTAAAACACACACTGGCTCAATGGTCCCATGGATCACTGACTTAGTCCAGCTAACTGAAGATTGAGAAAACTCCTTCACCTATTCACATCTTGCTTAGATCTGCTGTGTGGTGATCTGATCTTCTTTTTAGGGTTTATGTAAGCCTAGTCTTGGAGGCCTTCTAGTGACTTGGATGAGAGACCTATTGTGTGATTGGAAGTGACTGCTAATGTTGTGCTTGCTGTTGGCTGTGTGCTCCACTTCTGTAGACTGAATTAGAGTAAGAGAAAGCTGTGTATGTGCTTGTCCATATCTTCCTCTAAGGAGGTTTGGCTTCACTTCTTGGGTGGATCAGATCACTCTTTTCTGTCATCCTTGTCTTCTTTGAGATGATAAATAGTTATTGTTTCTAGTTAGGGGAGTCCTTCCTCATCTGTTGAGGAAACAGCAAGGTGTGGCGCAGCGGCCAGGCCAGCTTACTCCGGAACAGAGGGGCTCACGGTTCGATTGCCGACGACGGGTCAGCCCAGCACCATGTGACTTCTGGGCAATAGCTTGCTTAATCTTTCCGACGGCCCCCAGCGCCTTGACGTCCTCTGATAATTGTTCACTCTTTACAAATACAGGATTTACATTTTGATTTACATTTTTATTTGCTGCCCTCTGAATTCAAGGATGCTACATCAATTCTATTCCTTCTTGTAGGAGGGTGCAGTCAGTTGAGGTGCCACTCCACAGCGGAGGGCTATTTTTTGTCAATATCTTAACAGTTTAATTTAAATGAACAAATTACACCTGTGTGAATGCCTTTGTGGGCAAAGCAGAGTACTTTGAAGGTGGAGCTTCAGGCCATGGTTCGCCAATGGTGTGAATGGACAGCTTTTGCTCTATGGTTCCATAGGTGACGTGGTAGGTGGTGTCTTGCAGCCACGTTTTGGATTCTTTGCAGTCCTTTGAGAGTAGTAAAACAGGGCCCCTAAGTACAGTACATCACAACAGTATAGGGAACATGGGGGCATGGAACATGAGGGAAACCTATGAGAGATGCTGCATCAAAGAGTTTAAATGGTTTTGAAAGTACTTCTTGTTTGTATATTTGGACCAGGGAAAGTCTGGGGGCCATGATTACCTTCTATGTTTATCACTTAGCTCGATGTTTCAGTTGGTGGGCCAAGTTCTTGGGCCAAAATGGATGTTGGCTGGCAGCTTTTCCATCCTCTGCAGTTTAGGGTCTATTTGGAAAGAGTTCAGTTCAATTTGCATCAACTGTTTGTTTGTGGCTGACCAAATGGCATACATTCCATTTCTGTGCTGCTTAGACTCCCTTCATACCTGGTGACTTCACTGAAGTGTGTTTCTCCGAATCCCCCACAGGCTGGCAATCCCTGTAGCTGCTATCACCTGGAAGAAAGGAGCCCTGCAAACAGCATAGCTCCACTAACCTTCAAAAAGCCTTTTAAGACATAGCTAGTCACAGACAACTCCTATTGAGTTTGTAAGTCTCCACTTATAAAGTACTTGATTGCTCCAATGGCATCTTAATGTTACATAAATGCACGTAACAAAATAACATCCGCTTTATATGCCACTGCTGGAACCTCTTGTAATGCATTTGACCACAATGCAACTATTTGTGGACCCTGATGGGCACTATCTCATTTATAATCCTGTTCTTCAGTATTTTGCACATCATTTACTGCCAGATGTGCTTCTTGTAAGCAAGGACTTTAAGTACAAAGTGCGTGTTTATGCACAGCTTGCAGGTTTTCAAAACACATAAATGAAAGGCATTGTCATTTACAATGCCAATTGCTCAAACTCTCGCAAATGCGAGACCTATTGCATTGCACATGCTTGTTGGCTATGTTGGGGATGTTCCCCAAGGAGACCGTCAACTCACCAGTATGCTCCTTCTCCTGGCCCAACGCAGGGTTGTGATGTATTGGGGTTGACGGTCGGCCCCCGTCGTGAAGGACTGGCTGCAGGACGTTACTTATGGTCAGGAGCAGCTATCTAGCTTTTGGGAGCTTAAACCACCTGTAGTGTCCTGCTAGGACACAGTCTAGTTGTTCTGTGTGTAACCCTACACTAAACACCCACCCACCACAGACGTCACTGGGTCAGGTGACGCTGGTAATAAAAGAGCCAGAGCGCACGTGCTCGAGGCCAGATCTGCTATCCCTAACTGGTGTCCTGTGTCATGCTTTCCTACCCCATGTGGGCCTAGGGCCCAACACTACATTGGCGACGAGGCCGGTAGTGAAGCCACGCGTGCCACTGCCAAAACATCCTGAGATAAGGGGGAGAGAGCTGCCCGCCTGCAGGGCACCCCCTGTAGCAGGGCGCAGCTGCGCCGAGAAGCCGGTGGGCACGTCGGAGCCCAGCAGCCTGCAGCGACCGTGAGGCCCACCGCACCAGCCCTCAAGGACGAGCCGACCGGAGCCCACCCGCGTCGGCCGCCACCAACACGCACCTCCAGGGAAGAGCGGACCGCCCAGTACCCACCTGAGACGGCCGCGAGGCAGAGACCCCCACCGGAGAGGTGTACCAGCCGGGCGGAGCCCACCCGCCGCGACCGCAGCCCAGGACCTGGCCCGTCGGCCGAAGGTGAGCCGGGAGCGGGAGGTGACTCCCCCGGAAGACTGTGCACCAAAGCGGAGCCCACCCGCATGGCCTGCGTAGAACGCGGCCGAAGATAACCTCACAATAAGGCACGGCCAGCGGAGCCTACCCGCGGCCTGCCTGCAGCGCCCCCTCCCCCGCCGCGTGTGTGAAGTGCGGCGGAGGGGTGAAAGACTGTGACAAATATGCAGAGCCAGCGGAGCCTACCCGCGGCCTGCCTGTGATGCCTCCTGTCCCCCGCCGCGAGGGTGAAAGTCCCTGGAAGTGAAGCAGGACCAGCGGAGCCCACCCGCGGCCTGCCTGCAACTGACCCCCGCCGTGGAGACACCGAGCGGAGCCCGCCCGCGATCATTGCAAGTGCCCCCAAAGTCCGAGCACACACACACTGCGCAGCCGACCTAAGTTAGACTCACCGGAGAAATAAAGGGGGCCAGCTGTGAGGAGCAAGGCGGCGAGAGACTGCACGCGGCCAGCGCCACCCCAGGACACGCCGCAGAGCCCCCTGCCAAGTGCACAGACCGCCGGAAGAAACGCGGGTCCCCGCATGGTCAGAGGAGACTGCATGCGACCTGCGGTGGAGCGGCACCAGCAACCCCCTGCCCTCCCCCCCCCCCTACACAGCTCAGTAAAGTGAGGAGAAGGAAACTGCCCAGAACGGGCCTTGCAAGCCCCGGCAGCAGCGCCTGCCCTTCCCTGTTCAGCATGTGTATGGAGAGGCTGCAGGCGGGCGAATAAAGAGGCGGCCGTGGACAGAGTCAGAGCGAGAAGCTAGCTGTGAGGAGACAGAGCACACAAAGTGACAGTGTGAGTCCAGCACCGCTTTTGCAAACGGAAAGCATACGTAATTAAAAGTAGCTGTACTCACCGGCGATACCATGTGATGCCCATAGGATCAGGAAGCAGGAGACTGTTGGGAGGCCGGAAAAGAGTACCCCGCGACGAGGTATTTCAACTTCCTCTGCCCTCAAGGACCCCTGCGGCAGCAGAACACCAAGACGAGCACCACGGAACCGAACGAGGTTCCAGAAGCAAGAAAAACGGCCGGGACCTGCCACAACCCAACCCGGCAGTGCCATCTAGTGGCCAAAATACATCATCGCGCCCACCAGCTGAATAAGCAGTGTGAAGGCTGAAATAACGTGAAGAACAATGGGGCACAAAGCAAAGCAGATCCAGGCTGCTTAGAAGAAGCGAATACAGCAGCAGCACATGACTGAAAGGCGCAGTCCACCAGGGGAACAGAAAGAGAGGTCACTGCAGCCCTGCACTAGTGACCCCAAGCGCGCCCCACCAAAGCAGACTCCCAGCAAGACGCAACAGACTGAATAGCGCCCCAAGGAAAGCATCTAAACTCCCGCAGCAAGTAAGTGCGCAACCACGCAGAAGACACCCACACACACCAGCAAAGGGTCTGCAGATGCCACTTCCAGCGCGACGTGGGAAAGAGGCACGAACGCCTCACCAAGCATCCAAGCACTGACAGAACGTCTGGAGGGAAACGCCTGCCAAGCACTGGAAGAACGTCCAGGGAAAACGAGTGCCGAGATCAAACGACGGAGAGAGCAGCGACGCCTTGTGGCCACAGGTGTTCACCGCAGCCTCAACTACTCCCGCCAACGGTCCAAAGCAGCAAGTCCCTGACAACAACCAAAGCAGCAAGTACCCAACGACTCGCAACAGGCGTCCAAGAACTCCACACCCGCACGCCAGGACTGCGCAGCACTGCGCCGGAACGTGCCAGGAATCAAGAGCGCCAAAGTGACGCTACACAGCGACACGCCAACGCCACGGGACAGCACACAAAGGTCCCCAACAGAGACAGCGATGTCTCGCAGCAACCGGAGCGCCATCGTCAGCACGCACGGCAGCATGCACCAGAGTTGCACCAGGAGCGGCGACGCAACCCTCCTCCGCGCAGACAAAGCGCGCCAACGCCAAAACACCGTGACGGTGAATAGCGACCCCAAAGAAAATAGCACAGCATGACAACTCATGCCCAAGATGAAAGCCGACCACCCAGTCTGGTCACCAAGGAAAGAAAAGCAGCAACAGAGAAGATCGCGACAACTGGTCCAGTCAGACAAGAGAAGAACACCATGCCGGAGAGCTATGCCCAGACCAGAAAGAAACAGGTGGAGTGCACGCCGCCTGGGGAAGACTGGTCGGGAAGGCCAACGACAGCAAGAGGACCAAACAACTTCGCAAGAAGGAACATGGAAAGGAAGGGCGCGACGCCATAAAGAAATTGAAGATACAACGACAGGTCTAGTCACCAAGCCAAGTGAAGACAGTGTCCTACCACATGGACAAGACCAAGGGGACGACATGTAGAGGGCCCGCTACATGGAGAAGCCTGGTTAGCACGAGCAAGCAAGAAAGAAGACCGGACCGCGTCGAGGAAGAGAACGAAGAGGAAGAACCGAGTAACACAACATCACTCCACGGAGGAGGAGAACCACAGCACACAGGAACATCGGTGCTGTCCAAGGAGCATCGCAACATCCGTGTGGATCCCAGTAATCCCTACAACCTGCATTCGAGGAGACCAACCACTGAAGAACTGCATGGGTGCCCCGTGAACCTGAAGCTTACCGAAGCAGAGCATACCCGAGCACTAGACAATCCACCCTTGTGGACTACACAAGACTCGACTGTGGCCATGTCCGAAGTTCGGCAGCGACCCGCACAGCCCACGCGATCAAGTGGCGGTCCAGGGGACAAGGGCCTCGGCCGCATATCCTGTGAGAGAGGAATCCGGATGGGAGAGGTGCAGCAGCGGCAGCTCCACGACAGGCGACAGGAAGCATGAAGGCCCCAGGTAATCACCTGGCACCGAGAAACGGTCTGTTGAAGACACTGAACCCATGTCCTAACGGCAAGACCATCCTGGCGGATGACATCAACAACCCCCGAGGACATCATGAGAGACTTGGCGGTGAGTCCGTTGGCAGTTCGGCAGCGACGCCTTTGCGCGGCTCATGCGAAGCCCGCACGGCCCACCCGGTCCCGTCGTGTCCGGCAAGAGGGTCCTCCCAGCGTCTCTAGTGAGAGAAGAGTCCAAGCAGGAGAGGCCAGTCTTCGAGGCTCCAGTGAGAGAGGAGTCTGGCAAGGAAGGCAAGTCGGAAGTTACTTGGCCGGACGGAGATGTGAAGGCATCAAGATCAGCAAATCCAAAGAAAGACCCCTCGTGACATAGTCGTCTCCTACAACCAACAAGCGTTGTCATCCACTGGACTTGGAACACCTGCGAGACCCCTCAAGGGTCACACCCATCCTGCTCCCAATGCTCCAAGTGATGAACACTGTATATAAGCGTCAACACAGCAAGACACGGATGATCTGAAGTACACCGCCGAGGTGAAGCTCATCTGACTGACTTTGTAGTTTTGGAACTTTCAACATTCTCCCAGCTGATCGCCTGAAGAAGATCTGTTGGGGCTATCAAATGTTATTGTTCTGTTTTTCTTGCAGGTCGAACATTCGCTTTTCCTTTCATTAAAGTTTGGGAGGAATGTAGTGTCCTGCTAGGACACAGTCTAGTTGTTCTGTGTGTAACCCTACACTAAACACCCACCCACCACAGACGTCACTGGGTCAGGTGACGCTGGTAATAAAAGAGCCAGAGCGCACGTGCTCGAGGCCAGATCTGCTATCCCTAACTGGTGTCCTGTGTCATGCTTTCCTACCCCATGTGGGCCTAGGGCCCAACACTACACCACCCGTGATCCCACCTCAAAGACATTTGGGAACACTTAGTGGCATTCTTTGAGCAATGTTGTTTATTATCAAATGCCCATAAAGAAATAAAAAACAACGATACAAAAAATACCTTCATTTGCCTGAAAAACAGCAAATGTGAATCACTTTTGTGCTTTGAAGCTTGATAAAAAACACACATAGGGAAAACACGCATTAGCAGCAAGTTTACGGTCTAAAAATACACACAGTACATTGTGCTTAATCAGTTAAAGTAGGTTAAAAAATTAATTAGAAAATTCTACGTCTATTTAAATATATTATCAGCTATTTCAGAAATCTTTTGGAAATTGATATGAGGAAAAATAGATGCGATGTATAAAAAATATAATTGCAAATGTATGTTTTTGTGAAATAGGCCTTTGACCTTTTAAGTGTAGATTATTATAAGGGCATGCGTGCACCACTTTCAGAAAAGTTACTTTCAGTGACGTCTTTGTGAATTTCAGCCCTGTCGAGCTTTTGTAACAATAAATCCAAGCGGAGAAAGAAACTTCAGTTGCGCCATCTATTGCACAGTAATCGTTCGCACGTGCGGGTGTCTTAGGACATCTTGTGGCTGCAGAATGTATTACAACTTCAAAAGCCCCTTCACCAGTTTATTGTCCTTTAATGTTATGATGTGTTTTTTAAGGAAAGTGGAAAACCTCAAAAGCTTGATTATTGCTTTATATTTGCAAGTTATATAAAAGACATTCGGAAGCTTGAAGTATCTAAACTCAGTAAAATAAGACAATGTAGAAGAAAAAGGTCATCCCCTAACAAATCTATGTGAGAAAAATACGATAGCGATATAACAAATATTCTACATTAAATATGGAGAAACAGCCTAAAACCACAGTCAAGGCTTTGACCACACTGTAGTCTAGAGAGTTTTGCATTTGGTCTTTTTGGCCTACGATACATTTTCGCACAAAACAGCGGTTGTATTTCAGAATATTGAGGACAAAATTATCAAGGACCGACATATCAAGAAGTTAAATGCATATAGGTGAGTATAGATTTACTACTATTAATTCCAGATTGACGTACCTTGAAGATATATACATATATATATATATATATATATATATATATATATATATATATATATATATATATATATATATATATATATATATATATATATATATATTTATATATATATATATATATATATAATCAAGGTACATATATGGGGACGTAAGCATAGTAAACCTAACCTTGGGGGTGTAAAGGGCTTTCTAGACCCAAAGATGGACTTATTTTACTACCCAACTGCGGTAATGGCCGTCTTGCTTGATTTTATTACGAACCATGACACCCTGGCTTTGCTACTAGTGCCAAATGCTGATGTTGCTGAATTCCATGGCTGCCTTGTCTTGGTTCCTCTTCATGGCTCTTTCCAACGCCACCCGACACTTCCTTCCTCTTTATCTCAGTATTGATGATTCGTTTTCATCCTTGACTTCTTTCTTTGTCAAGGCTGTCCTATTGTTCTTTTCTTCAGTGTTTCTCTCTGTTTGCCTTTATTTCTCTTGCTTTGGGTCGAAGTCCTGATCCCAAAAAAAAGAGTGCTAGGGCTCAACGCCTGCAACCCCTGCACAAATTAAGTAATGAAAAGCAGCTAAGGGAGACCATACAAGGGTTTTACTACTCAATCTCTTTTTGCTGCTACTTTTTAGGTCGAGCCTATTAAACTTACTATTAAATATGCTGCCTATTGCGAGACATATTGTGGGCTCAGCAAGAACAGACAAGGAATTGGAGCCTGCACATTGCTTACTATATTTGTTGGTCTTCCAGTCACTCTCATTGTTATTGTTAATTTATTCTTATTAGGCGCACAGCTACCCAAGGATTTCCCGGCGCCGCCTAATTAGGTAAAGAAAGAAAAGAAAAGGCTCTATAAGTTAAATAGCCAAGTTTTTAAGCCCTAGCAGTTCGCGTAACTGATTTCAGTCCGAAGTGCCCTCGGAAGGGAGTTCCACAACCGTGGGCCAAGATAAGAAAATGACCGGCCGCCCATCCGGTACAGTCTGATCCTTGGCACAATAAAATTAGCCTGTATGGCTGAGCATAGCGTACGTGAGGGGAGATAGCGCTGAACTAGAGCTCTCAAATATTGTGGCGCTTTACCACAGTTGATTCTGAACATATAGCTCAAGGCTTTGAACTTTAAGCCGTGCTCAACCCTGAGCCAATGCAGATCACGGAGAGCACCTGAGACAGAAGCACTTTTGGAGATCTTGCAAAGCTGCCGGGCCGCCGCATTTTGGACCAGTTGCAGCTTGCGTACTACATCCTTATTGGCTCCAAGATAAAGAATGTTGCCATAATCCAGCTTGGCTGGTTCTTATTTGGGTCACAGCTTGTCAATATTTTGCTTGTCCCTTTCTATGGAGCATAAAACTCTTTACTATTTCTTTTAACTGGCTGGTTTCTACGCGTCCACAGCCTGATTTTAAGCACTACTTTTTTCCTTTGGGTTGAGCTCTCCCAATGCAGTGCATATGTTTTTCAGCTGTCTTCTTCATGTACTACTCTCCACCTGCATTCTGTGTTGCTATCTGTTGCCCATGTGCTTCTCTCCACCCCCTGCATTTTGCACTCGCCTATGCTCCTCATTGCTTTCTCACCTGTGTGCTTCTCCTCTGCTGCTTCACATTGCTCTATCACGCCTTGCTTCTCCTCCCCACCCACAACCTTCCATGTTGCTTGCCTCCTCTCACCCCCTGACCCTGGCTCTCTGTGTTGCTCTCCCACACTGACACTTAAAAAAAAAAGCGTTTGTGCTACTTATTTTTTTCTATTTACCGATATGAATCAGTAAATTAAAAAAATATGTTTTGTATCATTTTGCAGTATGCACATGTGTGGTGAGCGCGCCTGCAACATGACTTGGCTACTGTGTCATCCACCATTTCTTAACTTTTTTTTTCCACTCATGCTGCACAGTATCAGGGATGCTGTACAGTAAGGCTTAAAACCATTGGCAACGCCAACAGGTCCCAAAGAGAAGACCAATTGAATTTATTTTAAGAGAAAAAAGTAAAGTGAAAGATCGCTCTCCTTTCAGGGTCTGGAACTTAAAAAACCCTATGCCCCTGACTACACACAGAGGCAAACCTGTTATCTCCAGTTCAGTACCACTTGGCCAAACAGCGGTATTCCCCCTCCACCCCCTACAGAGGTAGTAGGAGGTAGAAAGGAACCTGGGAGTACTTTTTGATGTACAGGTCTCCTTCAAAGGCTAGATAGCAGCAGTGGGGAGGTCGGGCCGGGGAAGGCAAAGCCGGACCCAATGGGGGCCCAGGACAATTGCCACCCGGAGGCGGGAAGCTCTGCCCCCCCTCCCTTGGGGTGCAAGCCCGGGAAAAGGGGCATATGGTCGCCCAAGGTTTGGTTTGGTCTCCCCTAATCAGGGGAAGAGGCCACAAGCCGCAGAGGTGGTTAAGAAGGGGGCAAGAGGCACCCTTGAGCAAACAGCATACAACCCCCTCCGGCGTAAAGAGAAAGCAATCCGACCCACCAACACCAGAGAAAGGCAGAAAGGTGGGCGTCACAGCCGCAGGGGTTTGAGGTGAGGCGGTAAAAAACCTAGAAGGATAAAAAAAGGAGAGACCTTTTTTGGCACCAAACAAGTTGTCATTGGTGTGTTAAGGGTCAATGGGCACAGTTTGGAAAAAGGCTAGGGGAGGGGGAGGTTACTCGCTTCCTGGGAGGAGCTTGAAATCCTGTTTCTGGATTTTAAGAATGCTGAAGAAATTCCTGCATGTTCTACCATGGGATGCACAGATAACAGTGGTTAGGGTGCTGATTCTGTTCAGATTGGACTACATCAACGTCCTCTACCTGGGAATTCTAAACTGTCTTTTACAGATGGTGCAGAATATGGCAATCTTCCTCCTATTCAAGCTGTCTAAATGTTCCTCAGTGTCCCACCTGTAGGAACAACTGCCGCAGTTGCCAGTCCATACGAGAGGGACGTTTAAATCCTTAACAGTTGCACACCAAGCTTTCTACAACACAGGACCTAAATACCTTAATGAGAGAATTCTCGAATACTGCCTGGCAAAGGCCCTGTGATTGAGGAATGTACGGATGGTAGCTGTCCCCTGCTTTAGAATAAAACGTCAGGTGCCTCCTTCATGGTAGTAGTAGCCAAGACTGAGAACCAGCTTCCGCTTCAACTAAGCGCCTTTATGGATGAGGCGAAGTTGCAAAAGCCCTTAAAACCTACCTGTTTGAGTCTATAAGTCATGCTCCCTGCCCGGTCTTTTACCATAGCTCCGGGACACTCGCTGAGTAGCTGTGCGCTATACAAAACCAGTCATTCAGTAAAGTCCTGGAAAAATAACTTTTCAAACATACATTCAAATAAATGTTTAACATGTTGATGGGGCTGCATACAATGATTGTATGATCTAAGTTCTTCTTGTGCATCAGCAGGACTCGAGATCTCGTGTTGGCAGTAGTTTTTTTAAATTTTTGTTCCAGTGCTCTGAAACGGCCCAGATGGTTGAATAACTTTAAATAAATAGATACAAAAATATAAGGTGTGCCCAGTGCCAGTGTTCCGCTCAGTTGTACCAGAATGCTTCAAGTACCTGTTTGAATATATCTGCGGTGCTCAAATATACCTGGAGCCCCCTTAATACCACTGCTGCTGGTCATAAATGCCAGGATTGCTCTTTGTTATCTTTGTGCAATGACAATAAATTATATATATGTAGACAATTTACAAGAGATATCAGTCGGTGTAATCCACTATTCAACTCTACAAACCAATGTACATTTGTTTGGGCCGTGTGCAATCCTGATTAAAATCACTATCAATGAACGTCGACCGACCTGGGCGTTCTTTCTCTGTCATGCACAGAGCTCACATTACCTGACCTTTGGCATTTGCAAACTGAGCAAACTATTCTGCTTCAAATATTTTAAAAGGAAACTATTTAGCCAAATCTGAATTTTGCAGATTCATCCAAAGGCCAGCTGAAATAGAAGCTAAAGTTCAATGCACCTCAACATTTAAAATGGCATGGTGAAGATTGTTTTGGTAAACTGGTTCCACTGAAGCAGGAGGAACATCAAAACTATCATTCTGAGTAGACTATCGTTTCATGAGAAACTCAGTATTAATGTAGTTTTTTCAGAACAAAGGGCTAGCCCCAAGATGCATCAAGCACCCACTCTGCGAATTCTAAACAGCGAAAAATACTGAATCACTATCTAGAATTCGCAGAATGGGATGCATCATCAAAATCGCTAATCAACTGCGATTCGCAATCGCCCGCAATCACCGTATGGAAAACCCCAAAATCGTTATTAAATCGCAGAATCGGCTGTTTCCCAACCCCAAATTGCAATTTCGCATATACCGAAATCGCAAATAGCGATCTCGCAGATTGCGAGTTCGCAAAAACGGGAAGTCGCATTTTGAGCACAATGATGACATCACAACCAGGAAGTAGGCAGCTCCATGCCTCATCTGGAACACAGAGCTGGATAGAGGAGGAGGCACAGCACTTAGCTCCAGGAGACACACCCTGCAGTCCCAAGACAGGACACACATTGATACCAGAATGTCCCAGGATACAGCAGGATCCAGTGAAACAGGCAGGAAGCGCAAAATAAAGTTCTCCGAACAAGAGCTGGAGTACTTGATAGAGGGAGTCAGCAGGGACCATGATCAGCTGTTTGGTAAGCTGTCCCGGAAGGTGCCCGAGGCTGACAAAAGGCGCATCTAGCTGCGCATCAGGGCAAAGGTCAACGCCATTGGAGTGACACAGCGGTCAATCGATGACCTCAAGAAGAGGTGGTACGACCTCAGAGGCCGTGTATAGGAGCGCATTGCGGAGAGACTGGGGGAGAGACTGGCCACGGGAGGAGGAGACTCCACAGTTCCTGCAAACACACCACTGGAGGATTTGGTGGAGGACACCATCAACCCTGCAGCCTGCGTGGGGGGTCACTCAGCTGGACACCTCCCGTGCCACACAACAATCACAAGGTAAGAGCCATGCAACTACGACCACGTCCCCTAACAATGCCCATGCCCCTAAAGCAAGCCATATTGGTAACCCCAGTAATGCAGTCCCTGCCCATCCCAAACGCCCAATTGCATTGTGGGACCTGTAGTCTGACAATGTGCCCTGATAGCCACACACAGCCAGAACAGTCAAGTGAAACATACCCCTAAAGCCAGTCACGGAATGCAAGCCTGCATGTATCTTGCTACATCCCAGGTGCATGAATCATATCATTAATCATGCACTCATTTACATCACAGGTGCTGCAGATGCTGAGACGTCAGATAGCGAGACACTCCACATCGTGGAGACTCCAGATGAGACGGAGGGAGAGACCAAACAGCACCAGCACCTGGACCATCGCATGCACCTGCACCAGCACCTGGACAAGCACCTTCCCAAACGCACAGGGCCACCCCTGCAGCCATAGGAGGAGCTCAACCACCCCAGGCATCACGCATGGCAGTGAAGCAGACCCCACCACCACCCAGGAGGCAGACACGCCACACAGCCACTGTGCGGTCCCAGGCAAGCGGCAGGTTGAGGCAGCAGCGCTCTGTGGCCAAACCACCAGACATGGAGCAACAGGCACAAAATCTAGAACTAGGAATTGAAGCTCGGATGCTTGCTGTGCACCACAAGCAGGCACAGCACATGGCAGCCATGCAGATGCAGCTGTACAAAACTGCACGCAACATAAACCAACGAACTGAAAGTGTGCAGGAGCTAACCGCAGCTGTGAAAGAGAGCAACCAACTGATGGTGGCGCAGCAGGACGTCACCCGCCGATGCCACCGCCAGCTGCTGACATGGCTATCTGCCTACACCAGGTCAAACCACCTAATTGGGAATGCCACTTCACAGCTGTCGCGCAGGTCACTGGCCATGCTGCTACAGATGGTACAATGCTGCCAAGATGTAGCAAGGGCCCTGGGGCAGGTCACCACCGCTGTGGAGAACCAACAGGTCTGCGGCCATGGCCGTGCAAGGGGGGAGGGGTGATGATGCCAGTGAGGGTACATCGAGCCTGAGCAGCCTGTCTGTGCCGGTGCTACCTGAAAGGCGCCGCAGTTCCAGGCCCAATGCTGCATCACTGCCGGATACTCCCAACGTGGAGTTGGAGAGGTGACAGGGTGCATCCGGCAGGAGGCGCCAGTGACTGACTATACATTACCGGCAGTGCCACTGCTCTGGATACAAGAGCCTGTATGACTCAATACAGTTGCACACATTTTTGCTGATTTAAAGCACATCTAGAGCTTGTTGACTAAAAAAAGAAGAATTTATTCTGAACACAAATCTTCCTCAAGTCATTAATTCATGTGGCATGCATGAGTGCAGTGTTGTGTGAGGGGTATGAGTGCACTAGAAATAGTTCAGTGTGATGTTGTTGCGGCACCTGTGTCCTTCAGCAGAATTCTCCCCTCGTGCATGATGCACATGTGCAGGTGGCAGGTTGTCCCCCTCCGACTCACTACCAGTCACCTCTACAGGTATCCTCCGTTTGGTGGCAATATTGTGGAGTATGGCACACACGGCCACGATGCGGCAGCAGACCTCAGGCCGGTATTTGAGGGCCCCGCCAGTCTTGTGGAGGATGCGGAATCTACTCTTTAACATGCCAAATGTCCGCACATTTCTGGTGTGAATGTGTGCAGCATTGTAACGCCGTTCCTGTGGTGTAGCAGGGTTGAGGTATGGTGTGAGGAGGTATTCACGGAGGCCGTAGGCGCTGTCACCTGAAGGATAGGAGCAGAGGGTCAGTGTCTGTTATGCGCAGCAACATGGTCATGACATGCTGTATGTGGACATGTGTACTTACCTAGGAGATGTCCTTCGCCAAATTCACCCCTGGCCAAGCGGGTGTGTATGCCGCTGTGCAGGAAGATGAACGAATCATGCGTGCTCCCCGGGTATTGGGCCACAATGTCTGTGATGATGGTCTTCGCATTGAAGACCATCTGGATGTTGAGTGAGTGGTATGACTTGCGGTTCCAGTACATGTATTCGGTCTCAGCGGATGGACAGATGTGAATGTGGGTGCAGTCAATGCAGCCAATTACATGGGGGAAATGGGCGGTGTGATAGAAGTCCAGTTTAGTTTGCGTTAAGTCCTGTTGGGTTGTTGGGAAGGTGATGTAGTGGTGGATCCGGCTCAGCATGGCGTCCAGGAAACTCTGTAGGCAGCATGACAGTGTACTCTGTCATATACCCCCTTCATATGCGACTATCCCCTGGAAGCTTCCGGAGGCCAGGAGGTGCAGGCAGCACAGGACCTGGGTGGGCACGGCATTGGTCCTCCGTGTTGGGTGCTGCATCAGGGGGTCAAGGTCTCTGATGAGCTTCTTTATCATTGCCCCATTGAGCCTGTATTTGGAGTAGGTCTCCTCTTCAGTCTGTCCCAGGAGTGTAATCCGCAGCCGGAAGATGCGCTCCTGGATCCTGCGTCGTTTCTGGGCTGAAGCCTGGAGCCTCAGCCACTTTGCCACGATGTAGAGACCTGGCATTGTGACTTTCCTCATGCTCCTACTGAGTCTCTTTAAGTGTGTTTGATTAACCCTACACCTGTTTCTTGTTTGCATTTTTTTCCAATTGGACTTCATGGTTACCACCTGGTTTAGCTTCTCCTTAAATTGCGACTCGTTTTTTAGCGAATTTGGGTATTTTTGCAATTTGTGATTTATGATGAATTTGAAGAGCGATTTTTTTGCAAATTCGCAATATATTTGCGAATTCGCAATATATTTGCGAATTCGCATTTTATTTAGCAGAAAATGTGGGAATCGCTGTTAAGGAATCGTAATGAGGGTTATCAAATGGTTTTGTGATTCTTTGTTTTGCGATTTCGCTATTTGCTGCTTTTGTAGTTGATGACATGCAGGAGCAGAAATTGCAATCGCAATCGCTGTTTCGCAGCTATTGCGATCGCTATTTCGCTTGATGAATCTATGCATGGATATTCTAAACACTGGTCGCTAATACTGCTGCCTACAGCTGATACTGCTGCCTAACAGAGTGACGAAGCGGTAGTGCTGCCTGATTGCCGGTCTCTCTTCCCACTGCTCGCTGCCCCCGCTTCGCGGGCGCCGCTCTAGGACAACATTGTTTCACGGACTTACCATCTATTGGAGGAGCTGAGTGGAGTCTTCCCTCCCCTGCGGGACTGCGAGGACCAGCGGGCGCTGTGCCTGTAGTCTCGCCGCAGCTGATCCTCTTCCCGTCCCCCCTCCCGCCTGGACTTAATATCTGGAAGGCTGGGTCTTGCCTCATCATACTGCTGCCTAACAGAGTGACGAAGCGGTAGTGCTGCCTGATTGCCGGTCTCTCTTCCCACTGCTCGCGGCCCCCGCTTCGCGGGCGCCGCTCGAGGACAACTTTGTTTCACGGACTTACCATCTATTGGAGGAGCTGAGTGGAGTCTTCCCTCCCCTGCGGGACTGCGAGGACCAGCGGGCGCTGCGCCTGTAGTCTCGCCGCAGCTGGTCCTCTTCCCGCCCCCCTCCCGCCTGGACTTAATATCTGGAAGGCTGGGTCTTGCCTCATCATACTGCTGCCTAACAGAGTGACGAAGCGGTAGTGCTGCCTGATTGCCGGTCTCTCTTCCCACTGCTCGCGGCCCCCGCTTCGCGGGCGCCGCTCGAGGACAACTTTGTTTCACAGACTTACCATCTATTGGAGGAGCTGAATGGAGTCTTCCCTCCCCTGCGGGACTGCGAGGACCAGCGGGTGCTGCGCCTGTAGTCTCGCCGCAGCTGGTCCTATTCCCGCCCCCCCTCCCGCCTGGACTTAATATCTGGAAGGCTGGGTCTTGCCTCATCATACTGCTGCCTAACAGAGTGACGAAGCGGTAGTGCTGCCAGATTGCCGGTCTCTCTTCCCACTGCTCGCGGCCCCCGCTTCGCGGGCGCCGCTCGAGGACAACTTTGTTTCACGGACTTACCATCTATTGGAGGAGCTGAGTGTAGTCTTCCCTCCCCTGCGGGACTGCGAGGACCAGCGGGCGCTGCGCCTGTAGTCTCGCCGCAGCTGGTCCTCTTCCTGCCTCCCCTCCCGCCTGGACTTAATATCTGGAAGGTTGGGTCTTGCCACATCATACTGCTGCCTAACAGAGTGACGAAGCGGTAGTGCTGCCTGATTGCCGGTCTCTCCTCCCACTGCTCGCGGCCCCCGTTTGGCGGGCGCCGCTCGAGGACAACTTTGTTTCACGGACTTACCATCTATTGGAGGAGCTGAGTGGAGTCTTCCCTCCCCTGCGGGACTGCGAGGATCAGCGGGCGCTGCGCCTGTAGTCTCGCCGCAGCTGGTCCTCTTCCCGCCCCCCCCTCCCGCCTGGACTTAATATCTGGAAGGCTGGGTCTTGCCTCATCATACTGCTGCCTAACAGAGTGACGAAGCGGTAGTGCTGCCTGATTGCCGGTCTCTCTTCCCACTGCTCGCGGCCCCCGCTTCGTGGGCGCCGCTCGAGGACAACTTTGTTTCAAGGACTTACCATCTATTGGAGGAGCTGAGTGGAGTCTTCCCTCCCCTGCGGGACTGCGAGGACCAGCGGGCGCTGCGCCTGTAGTCTCGCCGCAGCTGGTCCTCTTCCCGCCCCCCCTCCCGCCTGGACTTAATATCTGGAAGGCTGGGTCTTGCCTCATCATACTGCTGCCTAACAGAGTGACGAAGCGGTAGTGCTGCCTGATTGCCGGTCTCTCTTCCCACTGCTCGCGGCCCCAGAGGCTGAAGACGGCTGAACTATTTTTACTCTAAAGCCCACTAGTTTCCCCCACATTTTGTATTGTGTTTTGTTGATTGTTTTTAATATCCTTGTAATCTTTGAGTTTCATTGGAAATGACGGCCAAAAAACTTAGATCCGGAAGACTATTGGTTGGGAGGTCGTGTTCAAAAACAAAATCGAACCCCCTTCGAAATAAGGACAATCATGCTGCACAACTTAAGGGTACTTGCCAGTTATTTAATCTTTGGGAGCGGGGAAAAAATAGAGCGCTAAATGTTGATCCATCCAATGACGATTCGGAAAAAAACTCCACTTTCCGAATGGGACTGTGTACTGAGGTTTTGGTACATAAGAATAATACAGAAAAGGGGGCTTCCCCTCAAGCTACACTAAGAGAAGATATGGTTTTATTGTCTAATCATGTGTCTCCTATTATTCACAATCTAAATAATCATTCTTCTCTTTTGTTTCAAACCTCCCCGGAAGCTGTTGAAAAAAGGGAGGTGGTGTCTGATCATGTCCCTCTCCTTAAAACTAGGGAGCCTCCTCCCGAAATATATGAAGCAAGTCCTTTACCATCTAAAGAAGGGTATAATAGTGTCCTAGCCTCTTCTGACCTGGATTTGGATCTTTGCAGGAGATATATCGAGGTGGATACTGTTAAGATGAGGGACCTACACAAAACTTCAACCACCCCAGTTGCACCAGTCCTCCATCTCTATAGCAGTACTCCCTCGAATATCTCACAGTTAGATACCTCTATGAATTTTAATCTTAATATAACAGGTTGTGATGCCAAGGATCCCCCTAGATTGGATAAACCAGTCTCCGACTGTCTATCCTCCCTTGAACATCTGCTTTCATCCATTTTGGTATTACTAGAGAAGTTTGTTGGGGGTTCTGATTGCGTTTTGGAAACAGTAACCCAAATATTGAAGACCTTGTTATGCAACAAACCAGAGGTTAAACCGAGTTTTGTTCCGGATACTGTGAAAGAAGCCCCTGTAGCGCAAGAAATCCATTTGCAGGATAACGGGTCTCCCTCTGTTTCTCATCCATCGAATGGTGGGGTAAAATTAGTCCCCCCTCCGAAAACCCCCATTTCAAATTGTGTAGCGGACATAGTTCCAGTAGTAGAGGTTTCACACGAAATGGGGACAAAAAATGATATAGACCTACCCTTGTTAGTTGAAGAGCAGTACGAAATGGAACCTAAGGCAGATAAAGAATTATTTCCCATCTTTAATAAACAGCTTAGTGGGGGCGATAAGCTGTTTCAAGAACAAGAAGGTGATAGAAAAAAAGGAGAATTTAGGGAAAGTTAAAAAGAATGGGACAAAAAAGAGAAGACTAATTAGAAGAATTGAAAAGAATAGACGTAGAAAAATCCTTTGGAGAGCAAACCTGGAAATGATTTCAAATCAAGAATCATTTCAGGCCTCCCGGTTGGCACCGAAGGATGTAGGTGAGGAAGGTAAAATAGCTGTGGATATTTCAATTTCCTCAGCTCAGAGTTTACTGAGCCCTGACTCTCGTCTCCGTATTCCCAGCTCTCTAGGAGAACCCCCTATGGTAAACGGGGATTGGTTAATTTCAATTCCCCAAAAAAATGAGATCTTCTCTACTCGCCCTGTACCTTCCGTTCTTAATCCTCTGGCAAGTCCCTACTCCGACAAAAGGGAAGGAGGGGTGGTTTGCCAAGTGCCCCAGGAATCTCCCACGGAGGAGTTCGTCGATACCCTTATTCTCGACTTCTTTCCCCTCTTTGATGCCGATTGTATACTAAATAGATCATTACTTCCTAAATATTTCCAGGAATCAGCAGGGTTGAAACTGCTACAAACTGCAGATATAGACCTAGTTTGGATCCTGAAGACAGAGGGCAGAAACTTAACAAGGGTAAAATTATACTCCAAATTAGTGGTAAATTTAATTCTACAATGGTCTGAAGAATTTCAGAGAAGAGGGATTGATGTTATGCCCGTTTGGGGGAATCTCCTGTCTGCCGGACATGTTAAGTCTTTAGGGGCCTTAGGGTCCATTTTCCCTCGCTTACAGGTTGCGCCCGGAAATGTACAAAATTCCGGTGGGTTCGATGATTTGAAAATTTGCCTGTCCAAAGATCATCGTTTTGTATCCTACCCTAACCCTCTTATACCCCCTCCTCAGGATAGGGCACTAGATGAAACCCTTCTTTGGAATTGGTTACCAAGTGTTCTCTCTAAGAAATTGACTATTGAGTACCCGCCCAAGCCTCTCCTTTAGCGATGACTTATCGCTAATATCTTGGAATTGTGCTGGGTTAAAGAACTGCCCAGAAAAAATTCTATTCCTTATGTCTATTCTTTAAAAGCCAGTGTGATCTGTCTCCAGGAGACCTGGTGCTCGGAAAAACTTCAAATTGGAAGGGACTATTTTGTTCTAGAAGGTTTTGCTGTCCCGTCCAGGAGAGGTCATGCTAGGGGAGGAATTGCCTGTCTGCTATCCAACCGGATAAAATGGAATTTCTCACACTATTTGGACTCTTGTAACCTCTTTCAGGCTATAACGTTATTTGGCCAGGATAATGTTGAAGTATCTAAATCCATAGTGTTGATCAATGCCTATATTCCACCCGAAGCTAGTTTCAATGAAACTTTAAAAAAGGTTTTCGTCTATATTCAGAGTCGTAGGGTGAATTCTCCTACCCCTCATATAATTTTAGTAGGGGATTTGAATTGTAAAATTTCCAACTTAAGCTTGAGCCTGTTTCGCGATAAATATAAAGAAGAATCTCTTCATATCCCTCAAGCCCTCTTCCCTGAGAAGATTAAAACAAATACGAGAGGGAAGATACTTCTCAAAGAGCTGTCCGTTACGGACGGAATCATAGCGAACGGAAGGCTCGCATCCGATTCCCCTGCAAATTTTACTCATAAATCCCATCAGGGAGATTCTATATTGGACTATGTAATAGTTGAGAATTCTACCTTCGCCTTACTAAAGGATCTGAGGGTTATTGAAACGGTTCTCAGCAACCATAAATTTCTTCTTTTCACTGTGAATATAAATCCTCCAAAAGCTGATATATGGTCACTAAATGGCGACCTGGTAAGTTTTGGAGTGAAATCAGGCAGATGTTATTGGAACACAAAAGCAGAACAAGATCTGGAGAAAGTTCTTGATGCAGCAATTGACGAACTTGCTACGTGGCATGGTCCTGAAATGGCGTGTTTCCAAGATCTCATGAAACTAGTGATATTGGTAGCAAAAAATCCAAAAAAGAAAAGGTGTTTCAAAATACCCTCTTGCCCCCTACAGTTACTCAATATAGAAATAAACAAATTAGTAAGGGCACAATACTTGTGTAAAACGGCAGAAGGATCACACAAGATAACTTTATTAAAAAGAAGGAGGAAAAGGCAACAAGTAAAATTAAGGAAAGAACGTGAGGATTCCATTTGGATAAAATTAAGAGAGGCGGCCTTCAAAGGAGAAATGAGAAAGTTTTGGTCCCTTATAGGTGAGGGGTGTGGCTCAAGAACCAGACCGCTCCCTATCCCCATTGAAGAAAAATCTTGGGTGGATTATGTCACAACCCTTTATGCAAATAATGGAGCAATGGACTCACCAACAGGTTTTAAAGAGAGTGACCAGCTTCTAGCCCCTTTATGTGAAAGGGACATTGAAACAGCAATAAAGGAAATGCGCTCATCTGGGGCAATGGGCCCAGATGAACTTCCTATCTCTGTTCTAAAGAAAAGCAGTATGAAATGGAGCAAATTGTTATGCCCTTTGTTTAATACTTGTTTTTCCACTGGAAAGATTCCCCCCTCGTGGAAAGGGAGTATTTTAGTACCCCTTTTTAAAAAGGGAGACCGATTATCTCCCCAAAACTACCGCCAAATTGCCCTCTTGGATGCAATTGGCAAAGTGTTTGCAAGATGTCTCCTGAAACAAATTAATGATTGGGTGGAACACACAAACGTACTTCCTCTAGAACAGACAGGTTTTCGAAAAAATCATGGTACCTTGGATAACTTAACTGCTCTCCAAGTAATAACTGATAAATATATCAGGGTCCGTGGAGGGGGGGTCAATGCGGCCTTTATCGATTTCTCCACGGCCTTTGATAAAGTTGACCGTCCTTTACTGCGGAAGAAATTACTCTCCTTGGGTATGCCAGCTAGGATGTTAAACCTAATTCAGGAACTCCACTCTGATACCTGGTGTAAGGTACTGTTAGGTGGAGAGAGAGGCCTATCCCAAGCAATTCCCACAGCTAATGGTCTTAAACAGGGCTGTTTATTGGCAACTTTGTTGTTCTCTCTTTATATTTGTGACCTACCACAGCTCTTATCTCTTAGCGAAGGAATAGCTCCCATTTTAGGGGACAAACTGGTTGCATGTCTAATGTATGCAGACGATATTCTTCTCTTAGATCTTACCCCGAGGGGTTTGAATAATCGACTGCATGCATTACATCTTTTCGCTGGTTCCCACTTCCTGAAGATCAATATGTCAAAAAGCAAGGTAATGTGTATTACAGGGAAGAGAAAATCGAAAACTGGAAATTTCAGTTGGTTTTTAGGTAGCGAGAAACTAGATACTGTAAAATCCTATGTTTTCTTGGGGAAAATAGTATGTAGTAACCTGAGCCCTAAGCCCCATATAGATAACAATATAAGGAAAGCAAAGTCCCAGAGAAATGGACTGAGTGCTCTCTATAAGGCTACTGGCAGACGACATTTTGCCCATCTATTAGAGGCCTTTCGAGCAAAAATTCCAGCTTCCCTGCTCTACGGCATTGAGTTAATAGATTTGTGTCAATTGGGTTTCCTAGATACCATCGAGGGTAGTCTCTTGCGCCATTTATTGTCGGTTAATAATGCTTGTAGAGTAGAATCCCTTAGGCTTGAATTCGGTATATGGGGCAGTTGGGTTCAGGCTCTGGCAGGAGTCATACGTTGGGTCTCCCATTTAGCCATGGGCAAATCGGCAACTTTAAGATCTTTGATTAAAAAGGAATTATTAGGTCCTATGAAGGAACACTCTCTACTTATAAAGAACTTTAGAAGGGCGGTTACCTTATTAGAATTGGACGAATTAACCCTCTTTTCACTAACTCCATATCAACTAAAGTTGTCTTTAAAACGGGCAACTTGGGAGTTAAGCTTTAGGAGAGATAGAGATGTCCTCATCCTAAAAAAAGGTGTTAAAGAGGTTGTTAATTCTTACATATTTAAACAGTCACAACCTTATGTATCCTGGATCCTCCCTCACGGATTACGCCGCTTTTGGTTTCTTTTGAGACATGATCTCTTGTCCCTAAATAAATTACTAGCTGGATGGCATGGTTGCTCTGACAAATGTAATTTATGCGGCAATGATAACTCAATTCAGGACATCGCCCATATCCTATTTATATGCCCTGCCCTAATGGTCCACCGTCGAAAATGGGTGAAACCTATTTGTTTACAGTTAAGCATTTCTTCTGCTAAATCTTTACGCAATGCTATTTTCAATCCTCCCAATGAAATGTTTTGCTTCAGAATTTTTAACTTTTTCAAATGTTTTTGGGAATTATATTAACAGATACGATTCTTGTATAAATATGAATGTATTTTATGTTGCTTCAATGTGTGCAGATAATTTTGTTGTATGTATATGTGGATCTCAATCGAGTTCCAAATCATATTTAAATAAATTGAAATTGGTCGCTAAAACTACTTGCAAATTGCATCAAGTATTGTTGCGGCCAGTTTGGTATTTTGAGAATCGACCTCTGTACTAATGGGTCAGTTCACAAAAAATGAATCTTTGTGGATCGCAATTCGACTCACCTGTTAAATAATATTAAGGTAGGCTGTAAAGTGTGACCCGCTGCAATTCGCTGGCATAACAGGGATGGTGAATGCAGCTGACCACCATGTCTGTGCTCGCTTTTTAATAAAGCAAACTTTATAAAATGCAGCAGACTTTCCTGAAAGGAAGCAGGACTGTATTTAAAAAAAAAAAAGGATTTTTTTCTTTTTGTTTGTTTAAGCAAACTTTTTTTTACATTCACGAAGGGGAAGGGGCCACAAGGGAACCCCCTTCCCTTTTGTGAATAAGTTACCAGCACCTTTGAGGAATCGGTAAAATATCAATATTTGGCAATCAGATTTTGCTTGCAAAACATTAGTACGTTAAATACCGGTTCTGTATTTAGAAAGGCTGTCTACAAAACACCCCATTCTAAACATATTTAGCTATTCGGAAACAATTTTCCAAATCACTAAATACATTTAGTACACAGGGCTGGAATGAGGGGGGGCAACTGTACCCGACTTTCGTCATGGAGCAGGACAAACATTTCAGGCAATGTAGGCGGAGATATCTTCATAGTCAATATGAGGGAAAGAAGTGCCAAACTGCAGCTTAAACGTATTAGACCAACAGAATCATATTATGAGTGTCAGACTGGAGTCTGTATTTATCCCTAGATTCCTCACTAATGCTGATTTGTTTGTGGTGCGCATACTTGCTGAGGCCATATTTTTGATGGGTGGTGTTTGATCTATTTACTGTATATGGATATTTCGATTTGTCACATGTTTATTTTGCTGTGGTTGATATCATCATTATCTGACTTTATGATATTGTCTGATTAAGTACGAGCCAAAGTCAGATAAGTTTTCATACTTAAGTATGATTTGTTTATTATGTGCTTAACAGTAACACTTGAAACTGAAGGAGCAGATTTGGTGTTATATAGAGATAAAGTAAGTGTTAAAGATGAGGTATAGATGTTTGGTACATTAGTGTTGAATTAATGGAGCTGACAAGAAGGGAGCGGTGAGATGATGATCTGTCTGATAGTAAAGTTCACTTATGTGCCCGGCACTCTGATGTCTGCAGAAGCTTGTAATGGTGAACTGTATCAAAGGCTAGATAAGTAATAGGTGTGGCAGTACTCCAGTTTTAATCCACTGTTGTTTTTAAATCATTCCATGTGGAAGTCACTGATGCTTCTGTGCATCAGCCATACTAGAATCTGTATTGAAAATCTATCAACAGGTTATTTTCTTTGAATGCAGGTATATGTTTTGAGGACGATCTTACAATTGTTCTATCTTTCTGACTACAAAGAACCTGTTATTGGCCAGTGGTTAGAAGAACCTCTTGTCTAAAAGCCTGTTTGGTTTAGGGAAAGTTTTATAAAGGGCATTTAGAGCTCCATTGGGAATATACCTATATTCAATGAGTTGTTGATTGTTCTGACTAGATTTGCTGCAGAGCTAGTCATTGGTCTGCAGGCAGTTCTACTGGCCCACAGGCACATGCAACATTGATGAAGAATTGATGACGCCTTGATTAGATTTTTTTTTTTACATATTGTTATTGGCATTTCTTATGTAACAATTCAATACACAAATATTGTATAGATCTTATAGACAGCATCTGCCTATTAAATCAACATATTCCTACAACTTTAACGTCTCAGAAGAGCTCTGATCAATGGTTCACTTGTTTATCACGTATTACATTTCAATAATCAGGTGAATGGCGCCCTCAAAATCTCAATATAATATTCGGGGTGCCTTACTGACAGTTTCCTATGGTTTAAGCCCTTCAAAGCTCAGGAGGCTTATATGAATGAGATTGATCGACCTTTCACCAAAGCCCTTTATATAAGGTTTAGGCTGGTGGCGTAGCCAAGATGGCGGCCGGTGCTGACGCAGCTTGAGGAGCTCTGCAGTCCGCCCGTCCAGTATCCAGCATTTTTCCTGGCCATCCCACTGCTGCATGCCCGCATTGCCATTCCCAGATTGTACAGGAGTGGGGGCTGAGTGAAGAAACCTGCAGTGGAGGATACAGAGCCTCCGTCCTCTTGTTGCTGCAGCCTGGGAGTGGCCTGCCACGTGCTGATGGTGTCTGCCATGGCTGCAGTGGGCAGGGGCGGCCTTAGGCATGTACAAGCTGTGCACCTGCACAGGGCCACCAAACCCCAGGGGCCGCCACGCCAATATATATCCTTAATATATTAATCCTCTGAGGATGGATACATATTTTCGTGGCGGCCCCTGGAAGGGATTTGGCGGCCTAAGCTCTGTTCCACTTCCAAACACCCTGACCCCCCCCCATCTTCCGGGGCCCCGTACTTACGCTCCCTGCCCATGGCCGCCATGAGCCTAGAGCCGCCCCTGCAGTGGGCTTAGGGTGACCAACCGTCCATCAATTTCAGGGACAGTCCTTGAATTTACTGTTGTGTCTGTTGTCCATGAAGGAAGTTTCCACGGACGGCATTTGTCCGTAATTTTAGCCTTGGGGCTGGGTGGCTCTCTACAGGGGCCAAAGGGCAAATGTTCAGCAGTTGAGATGACTTCGTTCAGGCAGAAGGGAGGGGGTCTCCTGTGCAATGATTCAGAGGGAGGGGCAGCCAGGGTGCAGGGCTGCTTCACAGAAATGGAAATGTAGGGCCTATTTAACCTGGGTATGTAAAGGCTGCTTGAATGAGAAATAAATAGGTGTTAATTGACCCTAAGCTACCTGAGGTGAAAGATTTCTTTCTCCAAGGTATTGTTAAGGTGTTCAAAGGTGAGCTGTGAAGTGTTTGCTTCGCAACCACAACTAAGGTCACAAACCACTATTACATTAAATTGCGGCTCACAAACAGGATGCGAATAGCTCTTTCATGCTGCTCATGTTTACAATTCGTAAAGTGTTGCAAAACCCTGTTCACAATTCAAAAACTCTATCCCCACTCTTAAAACATGTTCTTTGCATTGTAAAAAGATGTTTGCTAATGAAGCATGATTCAAAGACTTTGCAGCTAAGAAAAACCTTCATGACATGCGGCCCCTGGTGGATTGACCTGTCAGTATTCTTCTTGCTTTAAACAGGATTTTTTTCTTATTGCGCTTTTTAGTGTGGAAATGCAGGCTCTGGACAGTGGTAGTATATTAGCTGCAGTGAATATACATATATCAATGTCACCTTGCAACTAACATCAAAATAAATCACAGATGGGATGTGATATTGTGTGTGCCGGTGCCTCCTTTGATCCAAATGTCTGTTCCAATGTCCGATAGATGTACGCCATCCTGGTGAAATATTACATCCCCTGTGATCATCCTGTGCGGAATATGACACAAGCGGCCCTGCCCTGAGCACAACTTGGCCAATTTATCATTGAGTCACCTTACTTATACATTCAAGGCTCGAGACCTTACTCCTGCGCCCCATGTCCGGCGTGGAATCATGCATGACCAAGCCATCCGAGCCCGGGGAAAGGCCCGTCCCAGCCATGCAAGCTCCGTCAAGATGGCTTCCCTGACCGCGAGGCGTCCCCGATCGACCATGTTGTTGCCACCGAAATGAAGAATGGTTAAATCCAGGGACTGCTGTCCCTCGTGCGCCCTAATCTCCTCCACGAGCTGCCGCAGCTGCCGAATTTGCAGGCCCCCAACGCCTCACCATAGAAACGACGTCCCTTTCAAGCCCTGTAGTTTTTTCACTCACTGCTGCTGCGACCGGACCGCGGCGCGCCGTACAAACGAGTGCACCAATACCACCTTTGCGGGCATACTAATGAACTAGAAAAATAAATGGAAAAGTCAGGAATAGTCATGTCAACAAATCTGTGTATCCTTTTACAGTAACTCGGGCCGCAGGTAGAGCTTAAAACATTCTGATGACCAGCACTCAGCCTTCTTCACTGTTTCCGCTGGCAAGCCAGCGTCTGCCACTAAAGTTGCCGCCCAAATTCTAAAAGAGTGTGATGAATAGCCCGATGAACTCAATCCCAGCTTAGTCAATGCCCGCCCAAAAACTGTCTTGAATTGAAATTGAGACAAGCAACCCCCCTGCTCATGTATGAACAGGGCCTGGCCCATCTCTACGGGGAGAATGGCCAAGTATGACCCCATCAGAGCTACCGGGCAGATTATTATTCCGGGTGCTGGACAAAGACGGATCGTGGTGCCCTTCCCCAATGGGTCAGTTTTTGATTTCCTAAGGGTTATTACCAATCCACCCTGCACCAGCTTGGTGTCGCGAAATTGTAGGCCCCCTAACTGATCACCCCTGGAGGTCCCAACCAATTCCCCCACCGTAAGGCCCCATAAAAAGCCAGGGAAAAAGCGCCCCCAAATAGTATGCTTTCATATGATGAGCAGCATACCACGCGTAGTGACCCCAGAATGTCGCCCAGTGTCTTAACATCTAAGGGCCTCCTAAAACCCCTTTTGACCCCCTCATGCCTGGCCCACCCTAACAGAGCTTTCCTGACTACGAATGCTGCGCCTGGGTGGCGTTCGCCTGCCAGCTTAGCGAAAAAACCTACAGCAGTCATATGTGCCCTAGCATATGATACTGGCCGACCCTGATCCCTCAACATTTGTAAGAAACTGCATATCACGTTGGCAGAAAACAGGCCCACTATCCCAGCCTGCTATACAAACATCCTGTAAGACATGAAATGCTGTTGGTACGTTCTCCTAGTGCGATCACTCAGTGAGGCACCTATCAGCCCCGCTAAAGCGTGGCTCTAATCCTCCACAGTGATGTTGGGAACACTGTCATCTGCTCTTCCACCCGTGGGAGGTACCTTTGGAAATCCTGCAACTTGGAACGAGACAAAGCATCAGCAGCGTAATTCTCTACACCTGGAATATGTGCCACTTTGAACAGCAGGTTCAGCCTCAAGCAAGCCAAAACCAAGTGTTTCAATAACCTCAGTACATGTTTACACGTAGCCCCTTGCCTATTGATTACCTCCACTACTCCCATGTTGTCTGACCAGAATATCACCGATTTGTTCTCAAAGAATTCAGCCCACACAGTCACTGCTTCTATGATTGGGAACAATTCCAAAAAGGCTATGTTCCTAGTCAAACCGCCCTCATGCCACGCAGCCAGCCAATCGCCCCTGCACCAGCCAGATCCCAAAATTGCTCCAAAACCTATACTACCCGCTGAGTCTGTGAGCAAGCCAAAGTCAGCACTAGAAACATGCGATGCGGGTCAAACTACCTTACCATTGAAGTCGCTCAAGAAACTACGCCACACTCTTAAATCCTCCCTCACCTCAGCCTGTAGGTGCACATGATGATGCTTCTGAGTCAATCCCACCATTGCCCTTGCTATTGACCTTGAGAAGGGGCCCCCCCATCGGGATGATACGAAGGGCGAAGTTCAGCTGACCCACTAACACCTGAATTTGGTGTAAGGTAACTTTAGCCCCAGCCACTGCTGAATCAATTGCTTGGGAAAAGGCTTGCACTTTGTCCAATGGTAACCTGCATTCCCCCGCTACTGTGTCTATCTTAATTCAAACCCTTAATTCCCAGGAAGGACATTCATGTGGCAGGGCCTACAGTTTTGCCAGGAGCCAACGGTACTCTAAATTCCTCAAACATGGCGACCCATTGTCCTAACGCCTGAGCACACTCATCTGAAGTTGCAGGGCCCATGACCATAAAATCATCCAAGTAATGCACCACGTCCGTACACCCTGTCCTGAAGGTAAACAACCACTGCAGCATAGAGCTAAATGTCTCAAAGTATCTGCATGATACCGCGCAACCCATTGGCATGCACAAGTCATGGTAAAACTGGTGATTCAGCTGGAAGCCTAGCAAATGATAATCGTCCGGGTGCACAGGCAAGAGCCGAAAAGCGGACTCAATGTTCGTTTTTGCCATAAAGGTTTTTGGCCCTAGGTCGCGCAGCTTTTGCAGCTCCATATCAAAGGAGGAGTAAGTCACAGAACACAATCCTTTTCAGGCAACAGAGTGAGAATCTGGAACTCACTTCCGCCTCAGCTCCGGACCACCACCTCCTCCCAGGCCTTCAAAACTGACCTCAAAGTTCTCCTCCATCAAAGGCACTTCCAAATGTAATTCACGCCCTCTCTATTATCTGTAGGAAGACCTTCCATTATAGAAAATTCTATTCTCCATGACTATGGAAGTGCCTTTCCAGTGTGTTCTTGTGGTTTGAGTGTCTGCCATGTATTGCAGTATTATCCTTCTACCTGTGTTTGGTGCTCTTTTGTAACATGCACACGTCACTTTTGTCTTGTAACACACTGTTTGCTACCTCTTACATTTTGTTTGCTTTAGATACTTGCACAAGTGCCACCATTGCCTACGTAACGTTTGTTCTTGTGTTTGAGTGTCTGCCATTTACTGCAGTACTATACCTCAACTTATACTTTGTACGCTTTTGTAACCTGCACACTTGTCACTTTTTCCTCCTGTAATGCACCTTTTGCTACCTCTTGTATTTTGTTTGCTCACAATTGTCACTTTTGCCTTATGTGACTTAACATTTGCTTTTGTAATTTGTTCACTTGTAATCTTCTCCTCATGTATCAGTACTGTTCCTATTGTGAAGCGCTCTGACACCTTCGGGTAAAGTCCGTGCTATATAAAAACGCATAAAATAAAATAAAATAAATAAAAGATACAAAGTCTTGGCTGCTATCCAGTTTGGGTACTGATTCAGCCAAAAAAGCAGTCTCCCATCATCAACTGGCGTGGGAAAACTATGGCTGTGGAGGCTTGTTCTCCCTACCTTCCTCTTTTGATTTTTTAATGCACTTAAACTCGGGGTGAGAGAAGTGACCACAGAATGCACAGGCGTGTTTGAACTTACACTGACTGGTAGGCCAAGTACACGCTTTCTTGTTAAATGCCCAGCAAGTCCCCCTCTTCTCCCCTGGTCCACCCAGAGAGGTCCAAAACGGCTGCTATGTGTGGTGTGCCTTGTTATTACCATTTTCCAGCCACACATTCACCTCTGTCTGATCCCACCCAATGTCCGGGTCCTCAACTTTCGCCCATCAGAAGTCCCTGTCATAATCTAACCATGCCACGCCCCCATATGATGTGTGGGCCTTCAGAATCTTATTTGCGTAATACACCAAAGGTATTGCCAGTTCTGGTTTCTTCTCTAACATCACAGTTGTAAAAACATGGAAACCGAACAACCAATTAGTAATAGACTCTTCCACCCTTGGTCTCCTATCTTTGAAGGAACCTTCCTTCCCTTCTTTCTCTTTAAATTCCACCTCCCTCCTCTTGGGCCTGATTAACGAGAAAATATCCACAAACTCCCCCTTCCAAATTTTTTCTTTTGTATCAAGATGGACATCCGTTGCCATTTTGCCAGGCTTAGATAACACTGTATCATGAACCCCCACTGCTTTAGACCCACCATCTGAGTCCTTGTTTACGCTCCCCACCGCCTTACCTGTTGCGGTCCCTGTTGCCTCTGATGTGGCGGGGCCGTTTGACCCGCCGCCTGAATGGGAGTGCACAACTTTTTGTCCTGAATTTTAACAAGAAGCACCACCTGTTTGCTAATATCACTCAGCGCGCTCTCAGCCGTTGATTAGGTTGCCCAAAGTGCCACTGCCCCGCCACCGGACTGATTCCCCCCCGCCGGTGTTGCCAGCTGCGCCAAAAAAGGATACTTGCCATGGGATCCTGAGCTCCTCCCGCTGGTACCTCTGGTTGTGCTGGGGCGGGAGGAACTACTGCAGCTGGTGCCATCCCCTGCGCAGGCAAAACTCCCCCTTGCCCTACAGGTATGGGAGGCACTATGACCGGCACCACTTCTGGCAGTACAGGGTTTGGGGTACTGGGCGCAGGCACTAACGCCTTCAAGGCCACCTGATTTCCGCCAATATTGCAGTCACATCATTCCCTGGATCCGGCTGTGATGGTGCGGTAGGAACTGGCTGGGGTAATGGCTGGGGGGGCACTATAGGCAATGGCAGTGAGGGTACGCTAGGTACTGGCTGTATGGGAACACTGGGACCCGGACCCACTGGTTCTGACTGCGGGGAAACCACAGGGGCTAGGGGGGCCTCAGGCACTGCAGACTCTCCCTCATGTAACTCGCTTTTCCTATTCCTTTTTGCCCCACTACTGCACCCGCCCTTTCCTTTTCTTGGCTGTTCCGTGTCAGACTCAGGGGCCTGCGCCCCCCGCTCATCCTCGCTCTCCTCTTCCTCCCTGCTAAGCTTTGCCAATACTGGCTTGAGCAATTGCGCAAAATCGGGGTCTTTGTCCTTCCTCTTATGGCTGCGCCCCCTTGCTGGCATCCTGCAGCCTAATGAGTGCTACCTGCACTAGCCACCTTGGCTCGTAGCACACTTGTCCCACTATTCGGGCCTGCAGCTAACGCTCCCCGTGATGGAGCGAGATTCAGAAATGAATTACATTTCAGCTCGTGAAGTTAAACTTCCATAATTAATTAATAATATTAATGATCTGTGCTGTGTGTGTATTAATTCAACCTAGTTTAAAGTTGCATCTACACAGAACATGCGGGAAACTAACATGTGTGCTTATAAATGTGCAATATGTTGCATCTTCATGTTTGTGGTAATAATAAATTAATTTTGTCTATTGTTGTGTCATTACTAATAGCGGCTGATTTAAAGAATGGCATGTGCTTATTTTGCCTTTTGTCTATGTGGTGTCACTCTATTCTTACAGGTGCATAAAGAATCCTGCTGGATTAAATGAAGAATGGTAGATATAAATGCTGCTTTATTTGTGTGCTTCAGCTAGGTAATTTAGACTAATGGGTTAATTAATTAGCAAAAGTGGGTGGGTAACAGAACGAATTTCATTTCTTGCATTAATTTATGTTTTATGTTTGTTTATATAATAGTTTTACAAATGAAGCTTAGAGATGGCTGCCGAAAAATAGTCACTTCTAAAATTTGACGCAAGAAAAGGTGGCGCAGAAAAATGACGCTTTCTGAAAAGAGGCCTATTGATGAAACTACCACAAGAGAAAATGATTCTGAAAAGGATGAAAAGCCTATGAGCTTTTATTTTGAAAGGAACTGTCAAAAGTGACTCTGTGGAGAGGTTTGTAAACGTGCCACGGGAGCTCAGAACGGACAGGCTCAAGGTTGGAAGGAAGAGACGTGATAGCTTTTGCATTGCTTGAACTTCTTTCGCTACAAATTGTAGCAGCCTGAGGAAGTGCTGCCAAGACTTCGTGCATAAACAATGAACTAGTGAATAAGCCCGGACATGTGGAAAGAAGATGTCACCATTTACTGTGGCATGAGGTGGCTCAGCCAATGGAGAGCTAGTATTCATCTGCTAGAATGTGAAAAATAGTTAGCTCAGCTTATTTTAGGGTATAAAAATTAGCTCAAACAGCAGACATTTGGCTTGCGCTCGAGATTCCTGAAGGACGTGTTATGCTGATGGACAACATATGTAAGGAAAGGAGTTTTTATTAATTCTTTTATTTCTAGGTGATGAGGGTAGAGACAGCGAGATAGTTAGGGTTTGGAAATGCTTAATTTTACTTATTTCTGCTAATGAATAATATTTCTTGAATTTTGCTTTCTTTATTAATTCTGAATAAATCTCTCTTTATGACATGTTCTAATGCTTGTTTAATAAAATTCCAAAACCTGAGTTTTTCTAGATATGTTTAAATAAACTTTCTAAATGACAAGCTGGTCTTGTTTATTGTGGGTAGTTTAAAACAACATATATAGATCTTATCACCTCATGATTCAGTCGCTCTGTTGTTGATATGGGCCTAGTGTTGCATGGTAAATTTTGTGGTAGTAGGTAGAGTCATTTATACATAATTTTGGTGAGAGCGCTGGATCAATTTTCTGGTAGCAATCGGACGGTTATATGTTGTTTTTGACATACATGTTAAATGCATGACACATATATGTTGGTATATTGATAGGATAAATGTTTAACATATGTTGAGTTAGTGATTTTGTCAGATTGTTTAATGTAAGGGATTTTTTCAGCAGTGTGAAAACTCCCAGGTTAGCCATGGCAAGGTTAGTGTAACGCTGTGATCAGGACGCTGATATGTTATCAGGTTACACAAGTACATTTGTTCTGCTTCAAAAGGTGATATCGTTGCATATCATCGTGTTGTGGTCGTGCAACACAAGTTTAGGGTTCTAGGTGTGTTAAATTGTATGTATGATAGTGAGGATTGTCTAAGAAATTTGAGCATTGAGTATAGGGACAATGAGCCTGTTTTAAAACTCTCTGTGAAAAGAGTAATAGAATATATCAAAACTTGAGTGAAGGGTAAGTGTTAATTTTTCCTTCCAGGGTTAGAGTCCTAAGGAGGAAAAATTTCTCTTCCAAGGTTAGAGTCCTAAGGAAGAAAAATAAGCGTTGTTTTCTCTCCTAAGGTTAGAGTCCTGAAGAAGAAAATAAACGTTGTTTTCTTACTGGCGATTCTGGATTACTACGGTTGGTTAGAGTCCATACCGAGGTTTTCATGTATGTATGTTTTAGGGTTTTCCTGTTCAAAAGTGCGTGAATGCTCTGTAATGTCAATTGAGTTAAATTTGAATTGCTAAATGTACCTGTATTCAACTGAAACACTTTTGATTATTACTAGGGTAGGGTAAGAATTGCTCTATTGGCGATTGAGATTATTCTGTGAGAATAGCGTTGTCTATTCCACGCAAAGAATTTCTTGCATGACTGTAAAACTGTCACTTTTTAGAGAAGCAGACAAATGAGTTTGTTTTATGTATTTACTAAATTGTACGAAAAGTAATTTTAAAGCACTTAGAAGCCTTCAAGGTAAAGTCTGTGCTATTTAAAGACTTTATAAGGTGTTGCGCGCTATTTAAATACACTTAAAAGTATTGCGCGCTAATAAAAATCAATTTAAAAGCATTATGAGCAAAATTGTAAAGGAGAGGCTGTTTTTGAGAGCGAGAGCGTGTGGGGAGAGATTGGAGCTGCAGCGGTGTATAAAGGAAGTATTTTATGGAGGAGTAGCGTCATCTATTTCCCAGCGTGTGGGTTTCTGTGCAACTGAAAACGTCTATTTCTTTTCTTAGAAAGACAGGCAGATGGTTTGTTATATGTTGTGCACTAAAATGTTCATAAAGTAAGAGTAAAGTGTTTTTAAAAGCCTTTAAATCAAGTTTGCGCTATTTTTGAAGTGCTTTCTGCTGATTTTGGCACTAGGGCATATTTAGAGTGCTTGATGCTGTTTGCCCTGCTTTTAATACTTTTAGATTGATTGGCGCCGTTTTAAAAGCATTGTTTCAGTGTCTTTTGCTTAAATTTACATTTTTCCGTAGTTAATTTGCTGTAAAAAGCCTTCCGATCGTGTTTGCGAAGGGAGGGGCCGTTTACAGAGTGAGGAGCGTAAGGAGAGAGCTGCCAGCTGCAGCGCCTGTCTACGTCACAGCCGCCGCGCTCTCATTGGTCAGGGTGCCGCAGCGTCATAGCAGGGCCGCACCCTGATTGGTTAAAGTGCCGCAGCGTCACAGCAGAGCTGCGCTGTGATTCGCTGACAGCGCTTCTGTGTTTAGAGTGGTTGCCTGCCGAAATTTTTATTAATATTTAACAAGTGTCCCCAAGTTTACAGAACACACTCGAATGTAGAGATAAGTCCCCGTTTTGGTTCCCTTCCTTGTCGCGCTATTGTGTCAAAAGAAGAAGAGTGTTAAGATTGATGCGTGTGACAAGCAAGCTGTATAAAAAGCACATTTTGTATGGGAGGGGCTGCTTGGAGCCAGCTAATGAATATTGTGGCAGCTGTCAGCGAGCGTTGTATGTATTAATAAATTGAGCGCGAGAGTGCGAGGGGAGAAAGAGAGGCAGCAGCAGCGGCAGTAACATTATAGCTACTGTCGCGCTGAGATTGGCTGAGGTATCGCGAAAGCGGTGCTCCGATTGGCTGAGGTGTTTGTGATGTCACAGCAAAGTCGCGCTGTGATTGGTTGAAGCGCTGCTGTGTTGTTTTCAGATTTAAATGTCCCCGTTCAGTTTTCATTCATTGATACAGGTGTGCGCTTATCACAGCTGATATATATAGAGAAGACCGATTGTGCACTGTGTGGTGGGCTTGTGCAACAAAAATCATTTCGGAGATTTTGGGTGGTTACAACTGATGCGCGTTGACACTGCATGCCGAGTGGCTTTCAGCAAATGAGTATTTCCGATGTGAGGTTTTCCTTCTGTGTGGTGGCGGCCGGCGAGCGCTGTGCGTTGTGTGTTGGGCTCTCTTTGTGAAGGGGGGGCTGTTTTGTGCGCGGAGAAGGGAGAGGCCTGGAGTGGCAGAGTGCGTCCCTGAGGGGTGCGGCGGCTGTGAGCATCCGAGCCGCCGTGCACTGATTGAATAAATGGTCCGGCGTGTCACAGCAAAGCAGCGCTGTGATAGGCTGAAAGAATAATAAACGCCGCATTCTCATTGGCTGAAGCGCAATTGACACTTTGAAATAGTTATTTACATTTACGAGTGTCCCCGTCCTAATTTCTGTCCTCGTCACAGATCGCGCTATTAATTTAAAGATAGAAAAGAAGTGTGACACAGCTGATTAATTGCGTGTCACAGCTGAATTGTGTATATCAGCCAGCGAGCGTTGCACTATCCTAAAATAAAGTGTTGTGAGCTTGTTAGGTTATAGTTGTGAATGTCCCCGTTTTGGTTTAATTTCTAAATGCGCTTAGAAACTGTCTTAGCATTAGTTTTGCCTAGCGCTAGTGCCCGGAGCTTTGTTTTTAAGGGAAGTGTGTCGTTTGTAATATTTGTCACGCTGAATGTTGCGCGCTGTGTCTTGTGCTAGGGAGGGGCTGAGCACGGAGAGCTAAAAGCTACAGAGATTTGCATGCATCATAGCCATCGCGCTATAATAGGCTGAAGCATTATAGTGGCTGCAACAGTATTGGCAGTATTTGAAATAAAGGATTTAAAGATTCCTTAAAGGGTGTGTGGGTCAGAAGAAAGCAGATTCTAGCTAAAATTATTGTTAAAGGGGTCTAAAGGTTTTTGCAGCAAGACATTTTATTCAAATTAAAGGCAAATACATCAAGTTTTCTTTTTCCACAGCTGTTGATGCAGAAAGGTGTGTAAGTGCAAATAAATACATTTTAAACATATCCAATCACATTTAGGTGTTTTGGTGTTGCAAATGGAATACTTTATATTGCTGTTTTTGCAAATTAATGTTTTTCTTTCCAGGTTTATTAAAAATAGTGATGCAGGTAAATTAGGAGATATATTAAATTGACCAAGTTATAAGGTTTTTCTGCACCTGATATTGTTAAATTAATTAATTAATTGATCAGCAAACGCTATAAGGCCAATTAAGTGAACACATTTATCTATTATAATTATATTTAACTATTTTTAACATGGATAACAATTATCTTAAGAAAAAGAAAATGATTTCTTGGTACCAGAGAATGAAAAATGTTGTTGCTACCTGTGAGAGCAAATTAATAATTCCCAAATCAGCAAATGTAAATAATAAACCTGTCAAGAAAAAATGTATTGATTGATGTAGAAATGATGTTGTAAATACCGATCAGAACAGAAATTCAAGCAGATCCATAGAACAAATTAAAATAACGCCAAGAGTCCCAGTTCAAATTAAAAAAGTCCCGGCCCAAACTTCTTCTCAACGTGACGCGACAGAAAAGCATGATGAAATGCCTGGTACTTCTGGAATTAATATTCCTGATTATGTGAATTCTACAAATGATTTAAAACAGTCAACGAAATATATGGAAGCAGTGACAATCCCTGTGCTTGGAAAGGATGAAATTAGTCCCACAACTTTAACGGTCCCATTAAATTCTGAAATTGAACATTTTACTGAAAAACTTTATTATAATGTACCTGAAAATGAGCCAGTAATGATTCCAACTGAGCAAGAAAAAGTGATGACTTCAGTTCTAGCTAGTGAGAAGTCTGATGTTGACCTGATTGCGTTGCCATAGCCAAATTATGTTAATAAGCAGACAGACAATACAGATACAGGATTAAATAAAGAACAGGAAAACAGTCCACAAGGAATAAATGTACTTCCAGTATCTTGGAATGAATCTGATGGTCTTTTTAGTGAAGACATCAAAGTAATAGATGAAATTGATCAACAGATTAAAACAAACTTGACAAATGATCAGGAGTGTCAGGATGTATTAAAATTTCACAAAAAGCCCAGACAGGACATTAAAGATGTTCCTCTGCCAGAGTCAGGTTATGTCTACTTCACTGATGGCTCTTGTCTAAGAACAGAGAAAGGCTTAATGAGAGCAGCATATTCTGTCTGCACAGTTGCTGATGTTGCTGACAGCGAATACGGTTATGGAGTTGTGCATGATTATGAACAGCTCTGGTCTCAAAGAGGTTATTTGACTTCTGCAGGTTCACTTATCAGAAATGAAAATTTAATTAAAGGATTGACTGGTGGCATTCAGTTGGCAGTAAGGATTGCTGTCGTGAAAGGTCAAGCATACAAAAAGAATGATGAACATGCTTTGAGTTCACTAATACTAACATCTGTAGTTGAAACATGGCAGGGAGTCAAAGATTTACAAGATGAAGCAATTCATGAGGAGAAAAAGACGTGGTTGAGAGCAGAATGTAGACAGCGAGATGAGGATGAAATTTGGACACACAAAGATGGTAGAGTAGTTTTACCAAACAGCATGATTGCTGACATGGACAGAATGTACAATAGTTTTGAACAAATTGGAAGAGATTCAATGGTCAAGCTTTTCAGAGGAATTTGGTTCAATACAAAATTCAAAATAATTGTAGAATTTCTTTGCAAAGGGTGTATGACTTGCCAACAAGTGAACAAAATTAAGAAAACAGTTGTGGGAATGGGAACAGAAGGACAGGAGAGTGGTCCTTTCACCAGATTACAAATGGAATTCATTGAGATGGCAATGCATAACAAATTGTGCTAAGTTATTGTGATTATCTGTTTGATTTCAAGATGGGTTGAAGCATTTCTTACGCAACATAAAGATGCAATATCTGTTGCAAAGTTACCAGATGGAAGAAGACATATTGAAGACAGACTGTTACAAATGATTTGTAAAGTTTTAAAGATTGAACAAAAGCTCCATTGTACATATAGACCAGAAATTTCAAGTGTTGCGGAGCAAGAGAATGGTACTATAAAGAACAGAGATGCAAAAATGTGCCTAGCTACAGGTATAAAGTGGACAGATGCCCTTCCACTTGTTTTGATGTTTCTGAGAAATACTACTGATAAAAAGACAGGTTTAAGACCACATGATGTTGTTATGAACAAGGTCATGAGACAGGCATTCATACCAGTGGAAAGAATGATGACTATTAATGATAGCATCAATTTGGAGTATTGCAGGAATTTATCAGATGTAGTGACTTCTGTGTCTAATGAAGATGGAACTGAAGTGCAAACAAGAGAAAAAGAACAAGCACATGATCTGTTACCAGGTGACTGGGTCAGGAAAAAAGTTCATCAAAGAGTGAAGTGCAAAAGACTGAAGAGGTGGTTTGACACTGGCAATACTTTACGTGTACTTACACCTGAAAATTATGATGAAGAAAGTGTCACCACTGCTGATTCATTTTCTGAAGAAGAGCCTGAAAGAAATCCAGATCTTGAAGATCGACAGGTTGGTCGACATCTGGAGAATTTGAATGGAAAACAAGCCTTGAATGAAAAAGACTTGAAAGTTGTGACATTAAACTCAGAAAATGATGAAGATCTGTTAGACAGAGAAGCAGAAGAAGAGTCAAATCAAGTTGTGATTAGAGACCAGGAGAGTATTGAAAAGCAGAAAAGAAGCTCTGAAAGCAGGAACAGGAATTGTGAAACTGGTGAAGTTGAAGGTAATTGAAGAAAAAGAAGAAGATGAAATGCCGAGTACCAGCTACAAAGATGATGGTACTAACGGAGTGAAGCTGCCGAGTAAAGAAGTACCTGAGTCCGGAATTGAAATTTCTAAATCTGATACTGATGAGAGTGATGAAGATTATCAAATAAGAAAATTCAGAAAAAGAGCTTGGAGAACAGAATATAATGTGACCAAGTCAAAGAAGAAATTACCAAGAAAAAGTGATAACTGGCCAGAAGAAAATGAGGGCTTGAAATTGAAATTGGTACACAGATCAAAAGAAAAGATTGATGAAATATCAAGTCAAAAAGATTGTGAAAAGAAAAGTGAAGCAGGAAAGAAAATAGAAGTGATACCTGTAGTGGAGGTAAATAGTAGCAGTCAGGAAGAGATTGAAGACAATAGTGACAATGATTGAAGTACTTACCTGTTAAAATTTTAGGTTTCCTGTTTTGGCACAAGGCTGAAGAAATTGTGTTAGCTGGAAAAATAACTTGTAACATAAGGTCGAAGAAAAGCTGTTACAGGGTTGAAGTTGTATATAAAAAAAAAAAATTGAAAAAGGGGGGTGTTATAATTTTTGGGAAAATTTAGACATTTTTAAAATTTTTGTTTTTTCTTTGCAAACTTCGTGAAAATGCTTAGTGAGAATGCCTTACGTTTTTGTAAAAACAATTCAAAATGCTTAGTTTTAAAGAGATGTTGTAAGATGTCTCTGATATATGTACTCCTATTAATTCTGCTTTGGTTGGGTTTAGTTGTCATTTCCTTTTTTGGAATTAACAAGGAGAAGTTTAAGGTCATTATGACAAGCAAAGCTTCAGCTAGTCAAGACAAACATAGTGTAATTCTGATACCTTTATTAGTTATAGTTTTTGCGACACTTTTGTTGAAGATCAGTTGCATGTTACACAAGAGAAAGAAATACTTGAGGAAAAGAAGAAAATTTATAAAATCAGAAAGGCACAAGAGAGAGAGATAGAACTGGAGGGGTTTCGTAAAACTGAATATGAGAGTTGTAGGCAAACTGATGAGACAAGTCTTTAGAAATACTAACACAGGTGAAAATGAATCATGTTCATCTTAGATAAAATTTTTGCTAAAATTTTTGGTGGAGTTTGGTGATTTTAAAATTACCAGATGAGGGAGTTGATGGAGCGAGAATCAGAAATGAATTACATTTCAGCTCGTGAAGTTACACTTCCACAATTAATTAATAATATTAATGATCTGTGCTGTGTGTGTATTAATTCAACCTAGTTTAAAGTTGCATCTACACAGAACACGCGGGAAACTAACATGTGTGCTTATAAATGTGCAATATGTTGCATCTTCATGTTTGTGGTAATAATAAATTAATTCTGTCTATTGTTGTGTCATTACTAATAGCGGCTGATTTAAAGAATGGCATGTGCTTATTTTGCCTTTTGTCTATGTGGTGTCACTCTATTCTTACAGGTGCATAAAGAATCCTGCTGGATTAAATGAAGAATGGTAGATATAAATGCTGCTTTATTTGTGTGCTTCAGCTAGGTAATTTAGACTAATGGGTTAATTAATTAGCAAAAGTGGGTGGGTAACAGAACGAATTTCATTTCTTGCATTAATTTATGTTTTATGTTTGTTTATATAATAGTTTTACAAATGAAGCTTAGAGATGGCTGCAGAAAAATAGTCACTTCTAAAATTTGACGCAAGAAAAGGTAGCGCAGAAAAATGACGCTTTCTGAAAAGAGGCCTATTGATGAAACTACCACATGAGAAAATAATTCTGAAAAGGATGAAAAGCCTATGACATAGACTAGGGTGATGGCGCTGAGGGCTAGAGTGCCACGGTAGATCACTGACACACAATTGTGTGACTCACATGGTGACCTCCGCCCTAGCGCCTTTGGCTCAGCACACCCCTGAGCGAACTTCACTAGGGAGCACTCAGGGATTGGTTTCAAGTTTGAAGTTGTGGAACGGGGAGGGACTCTGTCAGGCCTGGTTGGGGGTGGTCTGCAGTGGGTGGGGGGGAGTTTGGGGGGAGGGATGTTATTGTCGTACACATATGGCACTGTATCTTGAATTGCGCATAGTTTTGTCTGTTTATGCTTGTCGAGGAACGACTACACTGGATGTGGTCCTGCAGAGACTGTCTTGCGGTCCGGGGAGACCATCGTACGCAAACACTGAATTTTTACCTTTGGTATGGCTGAGTTAGGTGAAGCAACCGTAGATGGCGGTAATACAATGCTGAAGGCCTTAACCTGGAATGTAAGGGGGCTCAATGAACACCGCAAACTCAGGAAAGTGCTGCACTACCTCCATAGGCACCACATTGATCTTGCCCTCATACAAGAAACGCACCTCCCACCTCAGAGTAAGATGCACACCACTAGAGGTATGGGAGGTAATAGCCTGGCAGCGGGATTTACTACAAACTCCAGAGGGGTGGTTACGTGGGTGAATCCTCGATCTCACTTAAAGCAGACACTATTAGCAGCTGACTCTGAAGGTCGCTATTTGATAACGAGATGTGTGGGGAAAGGGCACGACTTTATAGTGGTAAACGTGTATGGGCCCAATTACGACCACCCCGAGTTCTATGCGAACTTGGCCAAGCATTGCAGATCTTATGCTTTGGGGTGGGGATTTCAATTTCGTGTTTGACCCTGCCCTGGACAGATCCAGAGGGCCATCTCGTCGGCCGGCTGCCGCGGCCCTCCAATTGCAGGCAGAACTTCTTAACTTTGACATTGCTGATGTCTGGCGCTACCAACACCCCACGCAGGGGGGTTTTACTCACTACTCAGCCTTCCACAACATTCACACAAGAATTGAATACTTCCTAGCTTCCCGATCTGTTCTACCTTGGGTCCGGGGATGTGTGGTGCTTCCTCAGACTCCATCGGACCATTCCCCACTGCTGCTGACTCTAGCGACCCCTACAAAGAGGATTCCCCCATTCACGTGGCGATTTCCCCCCTACTCTTTATTAGACGAAGTGTTCAGAGGGGAGCTGGCGAATGACATTGACACTTTCTTTGAGACCAACCTGGGTTCAGTTGACAGTTTCCAAACGCTGTGGGACACATTCAAAGCTTACATCAGAGGGATGGCTATGGCCAAACACTCCAGTGTTCTAAAGGCTATCAGACAACGGTTGAAACACCTTGAAACACAACTGCAGGAAGTGGAGACTAGGCAGCGCACTGACCCGGACTCTGAAGTAGCGGAACAGCTTAAAACAGTACTGGCTGACTATAATGAAGAGGCAGATAGGGAGGTGAAACACATGGGCAAGTATGCTACTGCACGGACGTATGGGGAGGGGGACAGACCTGGCTCAGTGCTAGCCAGAATACTGAGACAGGAAAGGAAGCAGCTGGTGATAGATGAACTGACAACAGCCGCAGGAGCGGTACTCACGGACGAGACTGAGATTATTGATGAATTGAAAGATTATTATGCCGGTCTCTATAAGTCAAAAGCTTCCCATATGGAGGAGGAGATCGAGGACTACCTTAGCTACATTAAAATGCCATTGTTGACCAACGCGCAGAGGGAATTTTTGATGACGCCGATACAAGGGGACAAAATTAGGGATGCACTGGGGGGGGATGCGCGCCGGGAGTGGTCCTGGTGCGGACGGCCTTACAGTGGGCTTTTATAAGGCGTACATAGACAAACTGTTGCCGCACTTGATTGCCCTCTTTGACGACATCTGCGAAGAGGGCAGTATGTCCCCTACCATGTGTGAGGCGCTGCTAGTCACCATTTTGAAACCAGGGAAGCCTCCCGACTTGTGCGGATCCTACAGGCCACTCTCCTTATTGAACGTAGATGCCAAACTGTATGCTAAGATATTAGCCACGCGATTGGCCCTACTGGTCCCAGACCTTGTTGCTCCGGAGCAAGCCGGATTTGTCCCAGATCGTAACCTAACATATAACATTCGTACTGTGTTGGGAACAATGCAGCACGTCTGGCAAGAAAATAAGGCGCTAGCAGTTTTCCTTGATATGGAAAAGGCATTCGACTCGGTTGAATGGCCCTTCATGGTGAGAGTACTGAGGAAATTAGGGCTGGGAGAACCCTTCCTGCAAATGTTGGGAGCGTTATACCACAAACCAACAGCTAGACTGCGGATAGGGAACTTTGTCACTGACTCCTTTGGAATCAGTAGAGGTACGAGACAGGGGTGCCCCCTCTCCCCGCTCTTATACGCTTTGTTAGCAGAACCCTTGGCGTGTGCTATTAGGGAGTATCACGCTGCTGAAGGTGTCAACTTTCCGACATATACAATCGGAATTTCCACGTATGCCGATGATACACTGCTATACGTCCGCGATCCAGAATCCAACCTTAAGTCAGTGATCAGAGAGGTAGTACGGTTTGGGGCCCTCTCGGGCCTTAAAGTCAACTGGGCCAAATCAGTTGCGTTCCCTCTAACCCCAGTCACAAAGCCATTCGAGATGGAATACCCACTGCAGTGGTCCACTGACCCTGTACGATACTTGGGGATACAGCTACACACGGATCCCGAAATTTTGATCCGGGAGAGCTATGGGACCGCTTTTCCAAGCTGGTAGATGACATCGAAAAATGGTGCAAACTCCCCTTGTCACTAATGGGTAGGATAGCCATCATGAAAATGGTAGTTTTACCGAGGTTCCTGTTCCTGTTTAATAACCTACCAATGGTCCTCTCGAAGGCCTTTTTCAAGCAACTGACACAAGCTCTTATACAACTTGCCTGGGGGGGTAGGCAGCCACGAATCCAATGGAGGGTATTGACACATATGAAATGGGGGGCCTCGGAGCCCCAGATATGGAAAGATATTACAGGGTTGCTCAGGCAGCTCACCTGCACTCGTGGATACACGGGCACTCACACATTCCGCATATAGTTCTGGAACGCCTATGACGTCCCTTTGACATCCGGGGGCAGAGCCAGCACAAGTCTGAGGAACAGCCTCGCCGCGGGTAATGGAGTCTACAGTTTTCAAACCTTCACGGGTAAGGGGCGCGAGCCGTTTTCTAATCTGGTCTCCCTCTCCATCCAGCACTGCGCTTAAATAGCTGTAACCCCGCTGAAGAGAAGCGTTCTTAGAACACAGGTAGGACCTGTTTGTTTCTACTTTGTATTTTCTTCTTTCCTTGACTTTAAGTATAACGCAACACTGCGCGTTCCATGGAATACTTTTGGCAAAAATAACCGAGACCTTTTTTGTGCCCACACATGAGGCGCGATTACTGCGTAGCTGCCACTCATTTATTTCGGGGGTGTATGCAGACTAGCCACTGTTGTTCTGTGTGTGTGTAACGCTGCTTGTTTAGACCTGTTCTCGCTTTCTAAATACTGACTCATTCATATAGCGAGTTATGGAACTAATGTTTGGGGGATAATATTAAACAACCGTCTCCCTCCTAGATGCACGTAACGCTGCCTATGAGACCTTCTCTTGCTAGTTTTCCAATTTTTCAATGGTATAGCGAGTTATGAAGGTAACACGATGCAACATCCGAATCTGATATTAAGAATAATCCTTACAATGAAACAGAAGGCAACCCCTTCCCAACAACCCTGCACTGCGTCACTGCCAATGTTCAAAATGTCAATTTCGCACATTCCTTTAGTCCAACTAACAAGCGCAAAAGCTTAGTAAATAAATAAATAAAAATGTTATAAAAATAATTATTGTCCCACAAAAAACAGATCATGTAGACAATTTTCCCTACAGCACAATTAAACTGTATTGACAACTATGAATTGTTGTATGTCTATCTATCACTTTCTTTCAGAAAACGCTGATCCTAGCATCCCGATTGGTATAGACTGACCAATTGCAACATATCGCACAAATTGTGTGAGTATCAGTACCTGTTTGTTAGTCCTGACGAAAGCTTCATAGACCCCTAGGGCCATAGGAGCTGAAACATGTCGACAATTTATTAATACCAATAGATCTAGTAACTCGATCTTTTTCAAGTATGAATATATTTTAACCTGAGGGAGCTCACCCCCATTAAACTTTTTTGGGTGCTTTTTCCTCTATTTTTTAAAGATTTTTTCCTTTTTTGTAAAGTTTGTTTTACACACCTTTTTTGTGGGAATAAATCCTCTATCTCTGACACTGCACTTTGAGACTGGAGGTACCTCTGGTTGAGGTCGGCACCTACCACTTTTTGGAATACCCAATGATAACTGCCATGACTTCAATGTGGGGCGGATGAAACACATATACCGCACTCCCCAAATTTACATTGTTTTCTTTGAGGGTTTCCAATCACTTTTTCCGAAACCAACGGTTTTAAAGTGTTACAAGTGTCCCTTTTTCCTTTGATAAATTACTGCTCTTACCCTGGGGAAAGAAAAGGGTACACAGTTTCCTCAACCCTCCCAGCTGATAGAATCACAAGCTCTTATACAACTTGCCTGGGGGGGTAGGCAGCCACGAATCCAATGGAGGGTATTGACACATATGAAATGGGGGGCCTTGGAGCCCCAGATATGGAAAGATATTACAGGGTTGCTCAGGCAGCTCACCTGCACTCGTGGATACACGGGCACTCACACATTCCGCATATAGTTCTGGAACGCCTATTCGCGAAACCCACACCGTTGCCGGCCACGGTCTGCCTACCGGTGGACCGTAGGATTGGTCAACTAGACTCCATAAAAGCCGCGAACCACGCTTGGAACGAGCTGGTGAAGGCGCAGGGCTGCGACCTGCTGTATTCACCTCACATGCCAATCGAATGGGCAGTATGGCTTCCTCTGTTGATGGAGAGAGGAGTCACGAGAGCGCTAACCGAATTGGGGATCTCAAAATTAGAAGACTTATTCATAGATGGGGTGGTGAAGACGTGGGAACAGTTACCCCCCTTGCAGGCAGAGGCAACACTTTTGACACGCTTTCAATATCACAGGATCCGGAGTGCACTACAGGAAATCTTGGGCCCGGAGGTGGCAGAGCCGTCCGAGATGCCGGAACTCACTTACGTGATTAAGACGGTGTCCCCTCGTAAGCTAGTAACGAATCAAAATAAATTGGGAGTCCGACACAAACAACCCCTACCTTCCAAGGCCAGAGCAGAATGGCAGCATGACCTACAGATGCAGATAGACGATGAAATGTGGAAATATTGCTGTGTCAGCGCGAAAAAGCTCTTGCTGAATGGGAGGCACAGATTAGTGCATTTCAAATTTTTGCACCGAGTCTATTACACACCGGAGAGATTGCACAGGTACGGGCTGAGACAGTCCCCGGAATGCGAACGCTGCCATGCACAAATAGCTGACTTCCTACACATGGCGTGGAACTGCCCAGGGGTCCACAAATTCTGGGGGGAGGTGTTCTTGGAAATAAGCCAGATACTGAATGCAGAGATAGCAATCTACCCGGTACTGGCACTGTTGGGATATTCAAAACCATTGCCGGTGGCATTACGACGCCTGGTGGATATGGCTTTACTTATGGCCAGGCGCGTCGTCGCCACTTGCTGGATGAGGGGACCGTTACCTACTAAGCAGAAATGGGCTAGAGACATGTTATACTGCTGCACTCAATGTGAAGTGTATAGTGAACTGCTCCCCCCTAAGAGTCGCCCCAAGAACTTCTGGAGCTTATACAGGACGCATGTCGAGGCCTGCGAGGGCGAGGAGGGCACAGAACGGGATGGGGGTACGGCTGAGCTAGAGGCGGCGGAGAACCAGGAAGTGGGACCTGACCGGAGGTTGGGGGAGGACCTGGGATAGGTGCACCGAAGATAACTACTACACCCGGGTTGAGAGGGTGAGACGGGATTGTTGGAACGCACAGTGTTTGTGAGAGAATGTGGTGGTGGGGTGTGTTGGGAGGAGGTATGGGATTAGGTAGCAGTCCAGGGTTCATGGAGCTTCCCCCTCCCCTTCCCTCCCCCCCCCTCGGCTACAGTCCGGGGAGACATTCAGGAAATTCCATTCCGAGACGCAGGTTAGACAGGCATACTACTGACAACAGTGGGTGGGGGGTTAGTTGGGGTAGGTTGTAGATGTTTCTTTGCATGGGAAGGGTGGGTTGGTCTGCAACTTGCGGGGGTTCGGCTGGACAATTGCAGGTAACACATTGCAGGGTGTGGTCAGATGTCGCAGAGAAGATAGCGTTGCATTGCGGGCCACAGTTTCATTGGACTTTGATTCACTGTGACATACTTGAACGCCGCCGGGCCTCCGGGATGTCGGCGAACAGGCTGTGTAAGATCCTGCTAGTATGCTTGGATGTATTAGTTCAATACCAGCTGCCGGCCCTCTGGGTTGCGAGATGTACACCTTGTATCATGTTTGGCAACGAAATAAAGGTTTTTGAAAAAAAAAAAAAAAATACTTTCTAAATGACAAGCTGGTCTTGTTTATTGTGGGTAGTTTAAAACAACATATATAGATCTTATCACCTCATGATTCAGTCGCTCTGTTGTTGATATGGGCCTAGTGTTGTATGGTAAATTTAGTGGTAGTAGGTAGAGTCATTTATACATAATTTTGGTGAGAGCGCTGGATCACCCGCACCTTAGCTCCACTGGCACCGGTTAAACGCAGCCGCGCTGGCCCGCTACTTTTACTCCTTTCTTTAATTTATTCTTAAGCGCCTCCCTGCTCCCCCACACTTCACCAAGTAATCTCTCCTTCTAAATGCTAGCAGCGCTCGATGCCCGCTCCCCACGCTCCAACAGGTAATCTTGTCCTTTTAAATTCAAGCAGCGCTTGATGCGAGTAACTCCCACCGCGCTCGCACTGCCCACTACGTTCACCCTCCGCCTCTGCCCCAGGCTCCAGGTCGTGAGGAAGGCGCCGGTAATCAAATGCGCGCCAAAATCTTGCGGGACACCCCCAACAGCCGCGGACAGTAGGAGATGCCCCCGCAACAGTGGTCTAATTCCTTGCCCCTCCCCGCTTCCCACGGCTGCCCAAGGCCCCCCGAGACCCCGACACCTTACCTCACGAGCCGGCCCGAGCTTCACCTGCAATCCACTTCCACAGCGACGCTCCCGCCTCAACTCCTGCAGTACGCTCAAAGGGAGCCTCCGAAATGGCGGGTCCTAGTCCACGAGGAAAACCGCTCCAGCAGCAAATAGATCCGAGGTGCCAACTCTGCTGGCCCCCGATACATGTCCTGGAGTCCACGCGGTGACCCAACGACGCCGATCGACTTGGGCCCCACGTGGATGCTCCACGAGATTCCCATGCGAGGAGATAAAAGATAAAAAGATTGCTAGGGGAGGGCAGTCCCGTGGTCCGGCGCAGGAGAGAAAGAGACCAAGCATGGTGTCCCAGAGGCCTAAATAGGCCTCAGTCTCAACCTCCTCCTGCACCGGAAACACGTCACCGCTGCCCCGGAAGGAATTACGGCTGCCGGTCGCCCATTGGGCTGACCCGGCCGCATTGAGTAGGGGGAGGCGCGGCGAGGTGCCGGGAGGCCGGGCCCTAATGGCGCGCTCTTCGAGCATCGCGCTTTCCAGAATCAGGTTGCTTAACTAGGTCAGGGATTTAAGTGGTCCGGGTCCTGCCTGAGCTCAGCGCCGGGTGCAGTTCTAAAAAGCAGGCGCTGAGATGGGTCCCTATTGGGCTCTTCATTTTTGCCCTAATCCTCAGGGTGGAAGAAAAACGTAACTCTGCTGCCGTTCCACCCTTCACTGCCTTTGATACAGCTCCAAAGAGACTGGTTACAGTTCTTTCACAGTCTCATAATTTTAGAACTGAAGCATTTTCAATATTATTTACAATGAAGCCAAAGTTGCTGCTTATGTGTCTTATGCAACTAACAACCATTGACAAAGCCAAAAGTCCTGACTTGTTCTAGGTGGTTTGTTACTTATTGTCTTATTTATCTGAATGCACTGACATAAGCAGCAAATTTACCAGTCGGGCGGCAAAATATGCTAAGCATAGATTTTTAGCTAACGTGTTTTTAAGCCACGCTCTTAGTTACATCGGCCAAGCCCCTTTGACAGACCCCCCAGTTTTTTCATCCCACTTAAAGCCCTGTACTAGGTACTGTGCGCATATAGCTATCCTGTAGCTTTTCTTCATCATTTTACTACAGCAGTCAGCAGAAACATATCATGCACCATTTGAGGTCATTTGTGTCCTGCAAGCTACAGTAAGTGGGGACGTAAACATTAGGGGTTTGTATTATATCATCATCATCATCATCATAGAAACTTTATTTCGATCATGTATATCTTAAAAAGTACATATCACCTCAGTACATCTGCTGAAACACAAAACAAGCTACATGTGAGGGGGCATGACACTTTAGGTTATACTGCCCCACCTGTGATCCTCACCTTCTTTGTATAACTATACTGCTCTCCTACCTTTACCCTGCTTTCACCCACTCTTCTTGCTTACCGCTCCGATTTACTAGTGTATATTTTGCTCGCATCTTTTTGGGCTGGATTTTTTTATACTGTGGACATTTCAATATCTCAAGGTTAGCATTGATCAGGCAATTCCCTTGTCATGCTTTCCTGTCATACACCTTCTGCACATCTATGTAGACATGCTACAATGATTACCGTTTCTATGCTAATGTGATCCTTCTAAATGTATACTCTTGTTATGACAACACTTTATATGGAGCTCCGCAAATTGTTTCTCTGCACTCCTGCTATTGTGAAATCTATTGTGTAGTGCGCTGTAATAGTTTCATCATGTGCTTACCCTACCCTTCCATATTCCTTTTACAGATCCCTCAAGCCAGTTTGAGTGGACTCTGCACAACTGAAAAAAGAAAATAAACTGCAAGGCTAGACATTTTACAAAGAGAATGTGTGTGTTTCATTTTTCCCAGAGTCTGCTTTCATTTTCTCATGCACAGTTAATGGATTTAATACAAAGCATACTTTCAGTGCTCTGGAAATAGGAACACACAGGGCAGGAGAGATGTGGTACTATCCTTGTGCTCTCTTCTGATGTACATGCGAGCAACAGCAGTTCAGTGACTTGGTGCAATTTTCATATTTCAGACTGGGGTGCAATGTCATCATCATTAACAGCAAATGTACTTGCCCATGGATCTTGGCACAGTAGATTAGGTCTCACATTAGCCAAGACCTTTTGATTTTGCTAAAATGATATGTATTATATATTCATCTGACACAAAGCTGGCCACTCGGAGGATTGCACTCTAGTCCAGCAGGGCAGGACCAATTTAGCTACATCCTATGGGTGCTGCTTTACATCTCACAGTGCAAACACAAGGAGATGATGGACAGAGTGCTGAAACTTTTTAGACACTCTCCCCAGTGACAGATCTGGGTTGAATCCATCATCATTCTTTAGCTCACTTCGCCACCCCAGTTCAAACCCAGCCATATGAAAATCAGTCTGACCCTGTGCCTCATGGGAACAGTCCAGCCTGAACCGCCAAGCCAGGTCCTCCCTGGACTGGAAACGAGCATCCTGGGACCGGTTTCTGGGTAACACACCTCATCAGCCAGGCTAGTGTGAATCCAGTGGCAAAGTGAGCAAGGGACCCACCTCTGGGCCTACCCTGCCAACTTAGGGCGAACAAAGCAAGCACAAGGAGATGATGGACGGAGCGCTGAAACTTTTCAGACACTCACCCTCAGTCACAGATCTGGATTGAATCCATCATCATTCTTTAGTTTACTTCGTCACCCCAGTTCAGACCCAGCCATATGCACATCAGTCTTGAACCTGTGCCTCATGGGAACAGTCCAGCCTGAACTGCCAAGCCAGGTCTTCACTGGACCGGAAACAAGCATCCTGGTACCGGTTTCGGGGTAACTCCCCTCATCAACCAGGCTAGCTTGAATCCAGTGGCATCTGACACAAAGCTGGTCACTCTGAGAATTGCACTCTAGTCCTGCAGTGCAAAACACACTTAGCTACATCCTATGCGTGCTGCTTTATATCTCACAGTGGCACTCAGATATGAGATGCTAGTAATAAAGTCCATTCGAACAAATCTTCCCGACCACTTCCCTCACCACACATGCTTGCTCAGGACCATGAACTGCAAACAAAATATTAGACTGAACAACCCAGTGCAGTAACCATATAAATAGATTATGATCATATGAAATAACACAAAAAGGCCTGCAGAGTTGCTCAAAATTGCGCGCATACCGAAAAAACATGAAGTGTATGATTGTCTCAAACTAATATAAACTTATTTTGACTTGTACTTATGTTGATTGTCTATTTACTTATATACTATTGCGCGACCTCCTCGGATGTGTCTGTAAAACGTACCTTTAGTTGCAAATTTTTGTCCTGAATTTTGACCTTCTGTCCTGAATTTTTGTCCTGAATTTTGACCCTTTGTCCTGAATTTTTACACTCGCTGTTCTGAATTTTCCCCCATGCCATTTGGTCACCCTAATGTGGGCTCCCTGCCGTCTGCCATGGTCCCACTCTTTTTTGCTGCTGGTGTGCCACTGCCAGGACTGAACCTCCCCGTTGGTCATACTGGCGCCTCGGGGAGGTGTGCAGGAGATCGACCTGGTTGGAGCCCACCATTGGGGACTGGGCCACTCCTGAGACCTGAACGTTGGAGGCAGCTGCCCGCTGGATGTGGCCCATGGGCATCGGGCCGGTGGTGAGAGAGTCGGGCCTGAAGCCCCCTAGGACTATTGCAGCACCTGCTGCCTGATCAATCAGAGTCGTGGGGACACCACCTCGACCTGACCGCATCCCCTGAGGCCCAGCTGCAGAGGAGGTGGTAGACGAGGGTGATGCATGGCGCGAGATGGCTCCTGTTTTGGACACAGTAAACATTCGTCCCTGAAACTCTCTCTGCTGGTGCAGAGACAGTACAACAACCATCCTTATTTTATAGCCAAAGGTGCACTGTGTGCACTGTGACCTGGCTGGGGCATTCCTATGCACATCTCCCTTTAGATTTGCAGTTCTGGTGGAGGAGGAATATTTGAAACTGGTACCCCTAGGTGATTGCCTTGCCTGTAAGCTGCACCCACACCTGGGCAGTGCACCTTAGTTGCACATGGAACTCCATCTGCTGCACTTAATGATCATTGACTGTGAGCTAGGCACATTTCTGTGACCCATACAGGGAACAACGTGTTGGGAGCCCTTTGGACGCTCTGCTTGGCTGTGTTTGCCTCTGCTTTACTCCCCTCATCCATGTATCAACACCTGACTACTGTTTGGGTAAAGCGTCAATGCTACATATTCCAGATAGAACTGTAGTTATTAGGTTGGCACTGGATGCTCCCTGATGGGCCCCCGCAGCAGTAGTGCTTGCCCTCCTGAGGTTGACCTCCGGAATATCGGACCTGCATTCGCATACAGAGGTGGCCTGGGGCCACCGGGGGTCTCTGCAGAGTGTACTCATTGCACTACCAACTACCATACTACTCTGCATAATCATTGGTAAGGACAGGCTGCAGAGGGGGCACAGCAGACTAAGATGGATCAATACAGGGCACAGAGGAGTGTGCAGCAGGCGGATCCCCATGTGAGTCCCCGCCAGACAGTGAAAAGGCACACGCAGACCCCTCCGGAGCTTAAATACATGCACAACAGAAGCTTCAAGTGCAGCGGTGTGAGCTAAAATAGACGCAGTGTCTCTGGATGTTGGGCTCCTGCATGTTGACCTCCGAACAGTGGCAAAAAGGTCTCTTGCACAGAACAAACTGTGTCTTAATTGCAAGATGAGGTGGCCATCTGAAGGCGGCCCTCACCGACTTGTCCGCCAAGTCAGTGGCCCTGGAACGGAGAGCCGAGGGCCATTCTTGGAGATGTAATCTATATTTTGTTGGCCCTGTGGAAGAGGCAGAGGGCAGGGCCCCTGAAATCTTCCTCGCAAATTGGATCAAAACTGCACATTTCATGGCTGAACTGTCCTCCACCTTTGTGATTGAACGAGCACACCGGGCCTTCATGTAGCCTCCCCGGCGGGGGCACCGCCGCATACACTCATCGCAAAGATCCTAAACTACAGGGATCGTGACTGTATCCTCAGGGCCGCTCGTCAGGATGGTGAACCTACTTTTGAGAACCACACCATCCAAATTTTTCCTGATTACCCTTGCATGGTGCAATGTCAGAGCACATCCTTGAGGGGAGTGAAGTGAAATTGAGGGCAATTAATCTGCAGTACATGCTTCTTTACCCCGCCAAATTAAAAGTTATTCATGTAGATCGTGCCCATTTTTTTGCCACCCCGGAGCCTACATGGGACTGGTTGGAGGTGCAAGGTGAGGGGAGAACCCTAGCCCAACGGAGCACGGATGTACGTAACTCTGGAGTGATCACATACAGAGGACTGGCAGGTGCAGGGGTGGAGAAGACGTGTCTCCCGCTCTACCCAGCAAGTAGTGGTGCGCCATGACGGTTCTTGGGATCTAGAGCGACTTGACTCAGACAGCGAGGGACGACGACTGAAGAGACTAGGGGCCAGATGTAGGTGGCTCATTACCGGTCGGTAAACCCAAAATTCTGTAAATTTCAGGCTTACCGACCGGTATTGAGCCATTTCCAATGTAGGTAATGATTCGGTAAATACAGAATCGGTATTTACCGATTCTGTATTTACCGAATCATTATTTACCGAATCGGGTATGTAGGAAGCACATTTAAGAGTGCTTATGTGCTTAAAGCATTCGTTATTTACCACCAACTCCAAGTTGGTGGTAAATATCGAAAACTTTTGTGGGTACCTTATTTTCAATCACTTTTTAATGCAATTCTTTAAGGCCTTAAGCCCCCTAGTACGTGGGCAGGCGCTGAGATAATCCCCATTTATAAAAAGGGGTCCCCCATGGAGCCGGCCAATTATAGGTCTATTAGCCTAATCGATGTATCCCAAAAACTATATGCAAGGGTACTGTTAGAAAGACTTCAGGAGTGGATTAGCGACTACGACATCTTGACCCTATTGCAAGTAGGGTTCAGGGCAAAAACCTCTACTATAGATCAGCTATTTAGGCACCAGCTTATTCATTGGAAGCATGTAGTATTGGATGGAGGGAGTTTATACCTTACCTTCGTGGACCTGAAATCAGCATTTGATATGGTGGACCGCAACCAGCTATGGAATATCTTGCTGGCTATGAGAGCCCCACCATATCTATGCTTTCAGTTTAAACAACTCCACGAAGAGACTTTTGTAAGAGTCAGATATGGCAAGAACAGTCAATTGACGGCTCCGTTCCCCGTGGGTAAAGGGGTGAGGCAGGGATGTGTGCTTGCGCCGACCCTCTTCTCCCTCTTCCTTAGCGGCCTGATTCAGGAGTTAACTGCCACTAAGGATATAGACTCCCCAAAATTTGCCCATCGTAGATTCCCCGTACTGATGTTTGCGGACGATACCCTGCTGCTTTCTAAGTCGGAAATGGGTATGCAGCGTGTCCTAAATGGTTTTAGTGAGTTCTACAAAAAGAGGAATCTTGTGGTCAATATTAGTAAAACCAAGTATATGGTTTTTAATGCTAATACCACTAATTGTCCGCACCCTGTAATGGAGGGCAGGCCCCTTGAAAGGGTACCTATTTTCGATTATTTAGGGCTAACCCTTAACGATAAAATAGGGTGGGGCCCACAAATGGATAAGGCTAATCTAAAACTGATTCAGGCTGCCGGGGGATTTTAAAAGTCCAGAAGAACTGTGTTTTAAAGACTATAAGCCCACCACTTGAAATTCACAAGGTCCAAGTCAGGTCATCTTCCCTATATGGGGCAGAACTGTGGGGGCATAGGCCTACCAATCCCCTCACAAAAACTGAAAATAATTTCATTAGAGACATACTGACCCTACCTAAGAGCACACCACTTGTCCCCCTGAGGATGGACTTGAATATCCTTCCCATTGCGGACCTTATAGAATCGCGTCTGCTGCAATACTGGCGGCGCTGGTGGAGTACTTTAGAGTTGGAATGCTATAGGGAAGAATTAAAGGAAGTAATGTCAGTATTAGGTGCTGCTAGTATACCTTGGCTTTCATTTATTAGAGATTCTTTTAGGGCAATCGGTAAGGAGCATCTCTGGTTGCACCCAGAAGTTGCTTGCCCAGCTACCTCTAAGAAAACCCTAGCCAATGCACTAAAAGAGTTTAAACTGACTAAAATCATGCAGTCAGTAAATTCTGCGAGTCTAACCCATGGGTGTCTGGATTTTAAGTGCCATTATGAGTTTGAGTGGGTGCTGGATTCTATTCAACCACCTTTAGCAAAGAAGTTGTACTTACAATTTAGATACGGAACCCTACCGCTATTTTCCATTACAAATAAGTGGGTGGGAGCACCTATTAAATCGTGTCCTTGGTGCCACGTGGAGGAAGAAACCATGGTCCATGTAATGCTCTTCTGCAGGGCATATAAGTTACCTAGGCAGAAGTGGATTATCCAACACTGTAGGAACCTGGGAATTAGGAGTTATCTTGATTTTTTTCAGGATCCTAAAAACAGACACCGATCCGGTCCATGTGGTTGTAACATCGAAATTCTTGTTTGCTATGTGGTCAATGCGAAGGAATAGGTTAAAAGTGGACCAGACTACAAGCAATTTATAATATTTTCTACTCTGTGGTTCCATGTTTGATCTAGGAAATTCTACCCTTAATTGGAGTGGCACGGGGTTCAGTTGTTTGAGGTCCAGCGGTACCACCCTGGGTTTGGATGTTGACCTTGGAAATGTATTCTGAATTTTATGACAGTTTTATACTTAAATTATACTTTTATGGTTGTTTTATAACTATGAAATTCCCACAATGATGACTTTATATTTTTTAATGTATTATTTTCTACTGTATGCCTAGACGCTTAGTATGATCGGATCTATTACCATAATTCAGTATGGATTTATAAGATGATGTTAATTTTAAATGTGCTTTTATGGCCATAAATGGCCGCAATAAAGTTTCTTTGAATTGAATAAAAACCTTTGAAAAAGCAATTTTGTGCTGTTTCAACAGTGCCATGTGACACACATACATGCCCTTAGGGCATGTATCTGTGCCACATGTGCACACATGCACGATTCAGGGGTGCAACAGAAGTGTCAATGTGACACCCTGCCACCCTTGAATGTAATCGCCCTATTACCGATTCGGTATTTACCGAATCGGTAATAGTGAATGGCTGCCCATTCATTCCTATGGGCCTCGAGCCACATGGGAATTACCGAATCGGTAAATACCGATTCGGTAATACCGATTCGGTAATACCGAATATTACCGAAACGGTAATATTTATGGAATTTTTAGCTACATATCATTTACCGATTCTGAAATACCGAATCGGTAAAATTCGGTATTTTAGAATCAGTAAATAGTATTTACCTACATAAGGCCCTAGATCCGTTATTGCTGCAAGCTGAGCATGAGGCTGCGAAAGCATTGATGGCAGAAGTCACTGCCTCTAACTTAGACACTCGGATAAGGGATGTCATTGAGGAGACCCCCCAACCTGAAGATCCCTGAATGAATAGAGGAACAGTGCGTCATGTGTCTTTGAAGCGGCTCGCTGCCGATGGGAGGTTGAGAACCCGTCCCTTGTGGTGGGGTGTCGGGGTGCCTGTCTTGTGTTGCAGTGTGGATGGCCGAGTCTCAGGACCATGAGTGGTGTGCACAGGATGGGCACTGTTGCGACACAGGTGGGCTTTTATCTTCCCCTTCCCCCTTTTTTGTCCGTTCTATCACTCCTTTCTTCTTGTCTTATCTGTTTAATTTTCTTTTCCCTCCCTTACCACTGGCTGCTTGTGATTTGTGGATCAGCTGCATGTAGAGTAAGTATGGCGTATAATTGAGTGTTGGTGCGCATGTGTAGTGGCTAAGGTGGGAGGGTTTGACTGGGGCACACAAGTGCATGACTGCTGCTGGGGCATCTCCCCAGCCTGGCACTGTGATATTTTCGGAGGCTGACTGAGGTCTGTTTGAGAGTGAAGTATCACGCCAGACTTCCCACAAGAACCTCCGATACTTGTCCCGCTACAAAACCTTCTTTTGCATGATGCTCTCACTAAACTAGTGTCCACGCTATACAAATCGATCCGTGCCAATATGGACTATAAAGATTTACCCGCCAGGGAGAAGTGGAATCAGGAGTTAGCCGTGCCGCTCACTGATAGACAGTGGGATTTCTGTCTGCAGCAGACGGAACGCATATCCTCTAGCAGTAGATATAGGATTATTCACTACAAATTCATACACAGATTGTATCACACACCGGCACGACTGCACAGATTCCAATTAAGAGCCACTGACAATTGTGATAGATGTGGGGCTCCGGGGGCGGATGTCTTGCACCTTGCATGGGGGTGTGATCAGGTACACCGCTATTGGGGAAAGGTTTTTCAGGCCATATCCAAAATGATACACACACTGGTGGACCCATCCCCGATCTTGGCACTACTGGGTTATGTAGAACCGCTTCAGGCAGCCCACCGCAAGTTTGTGGCACTGGCTCTACTATTGGCCACGCGAAGAGTAGCATGTAGATGGGGAAGGGGCAGGGCCCCCAAGTTCAAGGATTGGATGAGAGACATGGTCTACTGTCAAGAACAACTGCATACCTACTCTGAACTGTTGCCTGTTACCTCCAGGCCTACTGACATATGGGCTCCACTACAATGCTATTTGCTGGAGGTGTCGGCGGAGGAGGCCTGTGATTGATGGCTTGAGAGTTGTATTGGTGATAAACTTTTAATGGCCCTCATGGTTACTGGAAGGAGGGGGGATGTGGTGTACGGATGTGCTCTCGGGGGCTGACTTTACTGTTCCCCATTCCTCGCTCTGTGGACTGCTCATACCACCAGTGTGGCGCCTTAATACCTAGAGGGTGCTGTATGGTTGATTGTCATATGATATACTAATGATGGATCGAAGTGCCACCTTTGCGAGAAGCAAGGACCTGTTCAAGCTCTGCTGTGCATATTTGAGATGTACTGTGTGTAATATATCATGCCTAGATGCGGGCCCTCCGCTGTACTGATGCACGACATCCTCCCACATACTGTTCAGATACCGCACATGTTGAAGTTTAACGAAAATTTTTAAAAGTAAGACGACTTGATCTGTTCAAATTGCATATGCATACTGTCATTATGTTCGAATAACACATACGCTGATACTTTACACAAATAGCGGCCGGCCTCAGGGTTGTAGGCGTGACGCTGTGTACATCTGACAGTACTTAATAAACGTCTTGCGACACCAAAAAAAAAAAAAAAAAAGTATTGTTGCAGCGCGTGACCCACTGGTTGTTTCGGTGTCGACTGGCTTTGATTGCATTTCTCTGGACTTTATTCATTGCTTATGCTCTGTTTCTGTTGGGTGTGAGTAAATAAAGGTTATAAACTAACTGGAGTTTTGGTAGGCATGGGTTTGCAGGAGTCAGTAATGTTTGCGAGGCACATATTGTTTTTGTTGTGTTTACCCAGTGGGAGGGTGGTTATAAAGGCCCAGATGCATTAAGCTAAAATCCGCTCGCAAAGGGGCAGATTCTCAGAATCTGCCACTTTGCGACCGGTATTTTTGCATTTGGGCTGCATCATCAATCTAGGTTTGATGCAATGCGCCCCTCAATGTGTCCCCAATATGGTATGGGTCCTGAGATGTTTTTGCATATGACCTGGGACTGTGCTCGACTTCAGACATATTGGTGGACAGTGCTGTGCATGTTGCAGGAGGTCACAGGTATCAGTATTGAGACATCAGTCAAAACACTGTCACCTAAGTGTGCTCCTGATACCCAAGTCAGGTGCTCCCATGTGCCATAAATTTGCTCTCTTGGGACTAGTACTAGCCAAGTGACGCATTGCCATACACTGGACCGAACCTGCACCCCCGACGAGATACATGGAGGGCAGACCTGCACGAATGGGGCGTGACTGAGGAGCACCAGTTGCATGTGGTCTGCACTGAAGAAAATGCAGATAGAGACCTGGAGATGTGGGGCATAATGCTAGATGGCCTGCTGGCAAGTGGTTGAGTGAGTTTGGAAAATATGGCCTCTACACAGTCGGCGGCTTCCGATGTTTCTGAGGGGAGCTCGGAGGATCGTCCCCTAACTCTTTGAATAGACAAGTGCATGGTTTGTGATTGTATGAGCTGCATGGGTAGGTAAGCTAATGACCCAGTGAAGTACGAGATGAATTTATGCCGGGGACCACGGATCTAGGAGACCGGACATGGGATGGTTTCCAACAAACTCCCTACCTGACACGTCGAAATGGCTAGTATACACATCTCGCCAGGCAGAATATGCCACGCTTGATGAATGGTCCACACATGTATCTGATTACTCCCCCCTACTCAGTTGATATAGTGTCCTGCCCCCTGGGAGATGAGGAGACTCGCACGTGCATATAATTGTACCCTACCTGCTGCTCGAGGATTCTTATAGGTAACATTGCCCGACTGCCTATGTCTGCCAAGTTATTCTTATCATTTGTTTTCTTCCTTTACTGGTTAGACTTGTTATTGTACATGATCAATGTCTACGGGAGTTGTCATATGGCGCATGCACTATGATGTGTGCCCAGCAATAACTCCCATGAGCTGAGCAATTGGGCGAACACTGAGCTCATGGTTATAACCTGTACTATTTACCTGATGTGCACGGTAATCTGTGATTTCTTTTACCCTGCTCCATGGCCAGATATGACAACATGTAATGTACCATCTGTGAGATGCTGAATAAAGGACGTTTGAAAAAAAAAAAACTTTAGGCTGGGCACTCTCCCCTAACCACCTTCACAGTTAAGTGGAAGGGTGGCTTTAGGGGTAGAAAACGTTGACCAGCATGAAAAGGGTGTGATAAAACCGATAAACAACTGCTGTTTTTCTGTTCCAGATATTCCAGGCAGCATAAGCGTTGGATTGTCCCTTTATGTAGTTTACTAGGAGTTCACAATTAGAGAATTGCTCTGAGAATCTACAGGACTGATACCACCCCTTGTATTGTCTTCTCAATTGCCAAGTTTCTAGAGAGCACTTGGCCGATTTGGCGCATAATTTCCTTTCCCCCTACCCTTATAGGCCAAGATCATTTCGATCCTGCCCATGCCCCTGACCCGTGCTCATTAGACATGAATGTAATCTACTCAAAGGCTAAGACCTGGCTCTTTGGATGAGATGGAGCTGCTTGAATCCCCCTCTCCCCCAGCGCCTTGAGACCCGCATGGGTGAGTAGTGCCCTTTACAAATCCCTGATTGAAGAAGATAGATGCTAGTAATTCCAACTGAAGCATTTTTCTTAAATGTTTTCATAGCTTAGCCTTTGTTGATTCGGGTATTTATTATCCATCGTGTAATGAAGTGTGTTTCATTCTTAGCGGGTGTGTAAATCTGATGTACTAAATTGATATGGTGAATATTTTTGCATCTTTGTGTAAGATACATTTATTTAATATTTTATTACATGGTTTTATTGGTCGTTATGGCATTATCATGTCATTTCTATCGCAAATTTTCAAATCTATCTTATTGGCCTGTTTTCAAGAATTGTATGCAACCTTGGATCTATGTGCTGCACTACAGAGTTGTGATTTTTATGGTCTATGACCAAAATAAAGTCTTTAAAATCTAAAATAACTCAGCCGCATCTGAACCTGTTTGTTTTTTCTTCCCCATTTGTATTAGTGACAGTCAAAACAAAATAGTTTGTTTTGCCCGACCTTCTTTGCACTAAAGAAGTGCTGCTCACTGCAGCCTTAGCCTGTAGTCCTGCATCACAACAGCCTCATCCCAGCCCCCTCCTCCTGCATCAACCTACAGCCTCACTTAACTCTCCTCAACTTCACCAAAAGGTCCCAGATGTTGGTCTACATCACTACAGCCTTTCCCCTTCAGTACCATCTAACCAGACTAGACAGGGAAGCTGGTAGAGGGGGAGGTATTGCAGTTGCCACTAAGGCACCCTTGAGATCATTGTATTAGAGTCCTTTACAACCACAATGCTTGAGATATTGATCTTTAATATCAGAACTCTCGACTCCGAAACTTGGAGAGGAGCCTTAGTTTATAGACTTCCAGGCCCTAAAACGAAATGTGTTAATCATTTATTGGAAGTGATAGTGCCACATGTACTAGCCAATGATAATTGTATCTTAATTGGAGATTTTAACTACCCTGCTAAGCAATTGGCTGACTCGGACACCAGCCACTTAGTTGGTACAATGGAAACATTGAGATTGGCCCAGAAGATAATAAGCCCAACACATTTAGCCGGTCATATGTCCCCGGAAATCCACATGTTGAGGCATAATCTTTGAGCAGCTCACAGCACGAAAACTGCGGTTGTTGAGATCATTGATAACATCAGGCTCACATTGGATAAAAGAGAATCAGCAATGCTGGTTCTCTTGGACCTATCTGCAGCCTTTGATACCATCTCCCACAGTATCTTGAAACATTGACTGTGGGAGGTGGGAATCAGAGGGAAGACCCTAGATTGGTTTGAGAGTTATTTGGCTGATCGCTCTACCACTGTTCTCGTAGACTCGATAGCCTCGTGCTGTCGTCCAGTTACTGTAGGTGTCCCACAGGGCTCCATTCTTAGCCCCATGTTGTTTAATCTTTATTTAACACCTTTAGCCGGTATCATCAGATCATATGATTTTGAAACTGTGTCGTATACCGACGACACTCAATTGCTTGTCACCTTTGGTCCTGATCACGTTGACACACAATCTTGTTTCAAAAACTGTATGGTTCAGGTAAACAATTGGATGGGTAGAAACAGATTACAACTAAATGGCAGCAAGACCGAGATCATCCTGTTTGGTAGAGCAGAGGAATTCCGGGCACAAGACTGGTGGCCTCCGGAATTAGGCCCATGTCCTTCCCCCAAAGCTAGCAGTACGTAACCAGGGAGTTACCATCGACAGTTCATTGGCCATGAAAACCCATGTTAACCAGGTTCTTGCTGTATGCTATGGGATTATGCGTAATCTCCGCAGAATCTTCAAGTGGCTACCCATTGGAGCTAGGAAACCTTTGGTGCAGGGTCTTGTTATCAGCCGACTTGACTATGGGAACGCCTTGCTCGTGGCATTCAATGAGGATCTGCTTTCCAAACTTCAGATTCTTCAAAATACTGCAGCCAGGCTCATTCTTAATCTTGCCCCTAGATCTCCCTCCGCCCCTAACCTCAAAATTCTCCATTGACTTACGGTATGACAAAGAGGCCATTTCAAAATCTTATGTCTTACACATATGTTATGTTATGTTATAGGGGGTGCTTCTATAGCGCACGGCTACTCCGAGGAGTGTCCCGGCGCTGTCGGAGCCTCACAGGTCCAGAGTGGGAAAAGACGGGACGAATGAAGGGGGCATAGCTCAGCAGGGCGGTGTTATAGCAGGAAAAGCAAGGTCTTCAGGTCTTTCCATAGGACAAAGTATGACACTGGCCCAAAATACCAAGCAAAAAAACTTCAATGGTACATGCCGGGAAGATCTTTAAATCCGGTACCAAATCATACCTTGTTCAGCCTCGCATTCAAACTTCTCGTAATGGTGGCCAATCATTTTCCTACTTGGCCCCTATGCTATGGAATAAACTACCGTTACGCCTCTTGTCCATAGTCGACCAAAGATGCTTTCGTAGAGAGCTGAAAACTTGGCTTTTCCCTCAGCAAACTCGCTTTCATTGTTCCTGTTGCTGTCCGCATTGCTGTTGTTGTTGCCAGCGCCATGAGACCTCCCAGTGAGATGTGTGCTTAACAAGAACATTTGAAATTGACATCATTGTGTTAGAAGCAGCAGAAACAGGATGTTTGGCCACAGGTGACCACCCCACCTTTCTTCACAGCAAGTGTGAGGAAAGCCAATGGGGCTCGGTGCAGGGCCAACAAGTACCTCTTGTGCTGTAACTTATTGCCCTACCTGCTCAACACCCTTAGCCTGCAGTACCAGCCAACTCCCACACCAGATCACAACCACATTTGCTTTGCTTCATCCATACCTGTTCTGCTGCTCCACATACTGATGCCTTCACCTGCTTTCCCCACTCCCTCTTGGTTGTTCCCCACACCCTAAGACTGATCCTGGCACCCACACCAGCCCCGACAGTCCCAACTCATTCTCCTTTCCCATACGATCACACAATCCTAGTACCTTCTCCCCTCTTGCATTGCTCCTGTAGTTACAGATGGGACTGAATAAGCTTCTAGTACTGCGGGAAGGACAGATATTCTTTGACTGCATTTGTAGACGCATGTGCATGTTCACAAGTGTTTGGTAGTTAAAAATGTGTGCTGCGTTATGTGTGTGTTCTGGAAGTGCTGAGTGATGGTAAGTGGTGTAAGTGCAGGGTGAGCACATTGATTGCAGGGTGAAAGGTGGGATTGCAGGGTGAGTGGTGTGCCTGTGTGAGAATTTGGTGTCCAGTATGCTCTTGTGAGTGGATGAGGAGAGTACAAAGTAAGCCACGGTCTCAACATAATATCCTACGACGACAACAGCCAACTCATTGTCTTCCACACCAATGACCCTACCACCTCCAGGACCAACTTCCACAGAGGCATGACAAGCATTGCCGACTGGATAAACAACAGCTGCCTGAAACTGAACATGACTGAATTACTGATTTTGGCAACAACAGCAACCCCTGGAACAACTCCTGGTGGCCCCCAGACCTGGGACCCATAGCTGCCGACCACACCAGAAACCTCGGAATCATCAGTGATAATAAGCTCACCATGATGTCACAGATCAACGTTGTCGCCTAAGCCTGCTTCCTCACTCTGCGCATACTACGAAAGCTCTTAAAGTGGCTACCCCTGCACACGAGATGCTCTGTGACACAGGCCCTCATCACCAGCTGGCTGCACTTTGGCAACGCTCTCTACATAGGAATCGCCGCACACCTCACACAGAGATTTTAAACCATACAGAACGCAGCAGCCTGACCTGGGCCCCATCCCTCCCCCCAAAACTTTGGTAAAAAACCTGGGAGTTTGGCTGGACTCCTCGTTGAGCTACCAAACCCACACTAAAAGAGTGGCAGTTACGTGTGTGGGCCTGCTGAGAAGCCTCAACCCCATTCTTGGCTTCTTCGATTCCAAAACACGTCAGCTCATAGTCCAATTATTCTCTCCCGGTTGGACTATGCTAGTGTCCTACTACTAGGCGCTAACAAAGCAGAGACTACAAGGCTTCAACGTATACAGAACTCTGCGGCCAGGGCTATAGTCGGCCTTCCAAGAAGATGCTCTGCTAGAGCCACCATACACAGACTCCACTGGCTCCCAGTGGAAGCCAGAATCCAATTTAAGGCCCTCATCACTGCCTTTAAAATCCTCAAAACAGAGGGCCCTGTACTTCTCCGTCCGCTCTTACTACCCTATACCCCTCAGCGCAATCTGCGTTCCCTAGGGCAACATCTGGTAGTGGTTCCCCGTATGAAATTCTGCCGTATCGGGGGTCACTCCTTCAGAGTTTTGGGAGCAAAACTCTGGAACTCCCTTCCCCTAAACATTCGTCGCCTTGACAATCTGTCTGCTTTCCGCAAGGCAATTAAAACCCACCTATTTCCACGGCCTTAAGCCTTCGGCCTCCCCCTTCCCCTCTCAGTAGGTTATGCTATGGTTTCTCAGCGCCGGGACGCCCCGTTGCTGGGGCAGCTGTCGCGCTTCAACAAACTCGTAACATAACATTACATAACCTCAACCTCCCCTGATGACCCATGTCACACCCACAAGCAACTACACTGGATCCCCGTACAGAAGAGATGTCAATTCAAGCTGCTGCTCCCCACACATAAGGTTGTACACAACCAAGACCCACCTGCATTAACCACCGCATGAACTTCCAGCTACAGTTGAGAAGTTTACGCTTTGCATCCCTATCACTTACCCACACACCCCGCAACCACTGAAGCAGAAGTGGAAGATGCTACTCTTCCCTGGAACAGCCTCCCCATGCTGCTCCGGACTATCACCTCTCTTCCGGAATTCTGAGACACCCTCAAGACCAGGCAGTTCGAATGAGCTTCCAGAAACTGCAAGCACCTGGGTACCCAATCAGGTAAACTGGCAGCACTATATAAATCTCGATTGCTTGATTGAAATTTTGGACCATAAAACTAGGAAAACTGGTTACAAGCATGGTTTATATGCTAGACAAAATCTGTTTACCCTAGGCATTTAACTTATTTCACTGTGCCTCCATTGCTTCTATTGTCCCTTTTGAGAGTACCTTAAAAAAAACTCAATTTTGTATGTGCCTTCTACAAAAGCTCCATTTTTATATGTTTTAATAGACTATAATGTTGCTCCATAGGTTCTAAAAATGTAAGCAGAGTTCACAAGACAACTGATTTGCATCTTGATTCACTGTTAGCTGGGGCCATTGGAATTATGCAACAGGGGGGAACCAAATTATGCAGCAGTGTTGACTAAATTATGCACCAAGAAAAGGCAAATTATGCAGCATAATGCAGCACATTTTGTAATAGTGGTACCTCGCTATTTTGACATGTTTACACATGTAAACACTGTCACTGAATGTTTTCACCTTCTTGATACCAATTTAACATCTAAATTCAGAATTAAGCAACTGAAATATGACCATTCAACTTTTGTGAAGGGCATTCCAGAGCACAGGAGCACGTATCGCCATGCTTTTAGTAAATTTTGATCCCTTTGAGCCAGAACCTATCTTTTTTTGTCCAATTCTGCAAATTACGCAGCAGACAAAAGAATATGTGGCGAATGAGACAAAGCCAATATTAGAAAAATGCTTGAATTGCATAATTCCAGTGGCCCTGCTAATAGCATCCTCATCGCAAACATTAATGTTTCAAAGTTTATGTTTGGAAACCGTCAATTCTGATAAATGCCAGTCAAAGCAGAAACTCGTTTTAGTGTACTTAAGTGAAAAGCTTCCAAGTTAAAGAAATCTACTTCTTGTGCCGTGACTCTGCCCTGCGTGGTGCTGCCAAATTGGATTGTTTGCCTGACGTGTTCCTCCCTGCTGCCCTTCCCTGCACAAACCAACAACTTGCGGAACCCGCTTTGCGGGTTCCGCAGCGCGGAAGTGGACACTGGTGTGGTCGCTGCTGACTGGTGGAGGACGCCGTGACTGGGGAGAGCTAGGGGCAGAGTAGCAGGGCTGCGAGTGAGTGCGGGGACTCCATCTCCCAGGAGTCCCTGCTGGCCAATTTGCAACACCTGGCCCGCTCTCCCTGCTAGCCCCGCCCCCCGTGCACTGGACACCATTTGAACCCCTTCTGTCTCCTGATCCGGTGGGATTTCTTGTGCCGTGACTCTGCCCTGCGTGGTGCTGCCAAATTGGATTGTTTGCCTGACGTGTTCCTCCCTGCTGCCCTTCCCTGCACAAACCAACAACTTGCGGAACCCGCTTCGCGGGTCCCGCAGCGCGGAAGTGGACACTGGTGTGGTCGCTGCTGACTGGTGGAGGACGCCGTAACTGGGGAGAGCTAGGGGCAGAGTAGCAGGGCTCCGAGCGAGTGCGGGGACTCCATCTCCCAGGAGTCCCTGCTGGCCAATTTGCAACACCTGACCCGCTCTCCCTGCTAGCCCCGCCCCCCGTGGGGTCCGCATCCTATTAAACCGGAAGTCTCTACAGCGGCGCGGGAGCGCCCGGGGCTAAGCCTCTGTGGCCCTCCGAGGCCTGTAGAGTCTGGTCTGGGCCACAGTTCTTGACTTTGTATTTAGTTCTGAAACTTGCTCTCATTTTAGTTCCCTGGGATTAATTATTGTGAGTAATTTTGCCTACTGCTATATATTATTACTGGCTGCTTTGTTTTGGCTATTGCTGTTGTATAGTATATTTTGTATTAGTTGGATTTTGACCCTTTGGTATAGGGATGTGTACTCGGGAAACCCGTAGTAAAGCTGCGGCTAGTGCTTCTAAGTTGACAGGCACTTTAGATAATTTTATTGTGCGCACAAACACTCTAATCGATGAGGGGATAGCCCTCATGGAAAGAAGAGTGTCACAGGATCTTGCTGCAGCAAGGAGGTCATCCTTAGGCCTTATAGCTTCCGCGCACACACCAATTAGAGCTCAATGTACTCCCCAACTGGATCCTATTCAGCCTACACCTGTAAGGCATTCTACTTCCACCACCCAATCAGTACCCATGGATTCTACTTCTTTGATGCCCCCTCAAGTAGCACTTCCAACCTCTCTAATGGCTATTCGATTGTTATAAATGATCATGCCACAACACTTGCACAAAAAGGTCTGAGGGAGGGCGCTATCCCCAAAAACTCCCAAACATCAAGCAAGGACAGTGCTGATCCAATAGTTATAGTTGACGGGATGAGAATTTCCAGTGATCCAATTAGTACGCCCGGTGGGTTAGATGTGGAGAGGGACATTGTGGTTATTTTGGAAAATAGTGTAGGCAAAGCTGAGGGGCGTTGTGTTTCACACCCACTACCACTGGGTATCCCTGATGACACAACCTCAACCCCAAGCATGGCCAACTTTCTTGAAGAGAGTAGCCTGGACGAATCTTTTGACGAGGCTGAAGACAGGAAGGGTATTTTAATGAGCTCTATAGCTGAGCTGATTAAATCCTTACTATCTCCTTTGGAATCTAGATTACAAGGCATTGAAGACCAATTGCAGGCCTTAAATCTGGAATTAAAAGCCAGACCAAAAGTTCCTGCAAAAAAGACAACTGGTGGACCGGCACCGGCTGGTGCTGGACCACCACTGTCTAATACACAAGTAGTAGGGAAAATCTTACCCCAAAAGCGTGCTCGTCTAAAAAACAACCAACCAAGGTTAATACAAATAGTAGTAACAAATTGCTCTCTACTGTGCCAAGTGTACCCCAGAAAGTGAATGGCCCCACTATTGCTGTCCCCACACCTCCCATTACTCCTGGTCCTAAACCACCTCCATCCCATCCAGCGAATATTAAAATACGTCGGAATATTAATTTGCCCCCTGACGCCCATCCTTATGTAATTGTTCTAACTGGAGTTCCTGAGCTACTCCCCTCGTCAACAGAATCGTACTGGGCTCTTAAAAACAAAGTGTGCCACTGGTTAGATAGAAACTACCGAATCCCGCCCAACACTCGTAGTAATCTACTTATGCTGGAGAGAGCACCTTGGGTGGGTGAGAATCCCAAAAATCTCCAGGGTGACTGTATAGTCGTCACATTTGAGGACCCACGTACGGTGGAGTATATTTGTGCTAGACCTGCATGAGAGATCAACTCCTCCATTCTAGTCAAACCCCTCTCCTATTTCTATATGCTTGCAGATCATCGCAGCAATAGGTGGAGTTGGTTAAGGACTCCTAATTACATAAGAAGGGGGTTGAGAGAAGAGCCTTTCCAGGATCACAATGTGAATTATTGGGAGGGGGGCGAGGAGAGAGGATGGAGCACAGTACAAAGAAGAGTAGGTAGGCCCACTTTTGGGATTAATCAGCCCCAGGGGGAATGGTTTGGTCATCAGCATAATCCCCCTCCATTACATTGTTTTAATCGTTTTAGTGCCCTGGAAGTAGTCGATTGACATTCAATTTATGTCTCCGGTCAAAAGGTTTTGAGGGAGGAGATAAGGCCACCACAGGTTATATCCACACTTGGAGGAAAGATTGATGTGTCTGAGGATAATGTGGCAACTAGAAAGACTGAATTGGACTGTCCCCCATCGCCTATAACCATTGTAACAACTGTTGCTCTTTCTCCAATTAAGATCATTTCTTGGAATATTGCAGGATTAAGGAAAAATCTTGAAAATTCAGATTGGAATGACTTTATTGATCCTTTTCATATTTGTTTGTTTCAGGAAACCTGGTGTTTGTCCCCACAATATAAAAACAGATATTCCACATATTTTGTCCCAGCAGTTTCTATAGGAAAAGGCCGCCCCTCAGGTGGCCTGCTTATCTGGGTAAAGGGGAACCTGAACTATACTGTTACCACACATAATACACAGTCCAATGACATCTTGCACATTTCTTTGAAAAGCCCATATGGGGATATTGTTCATTTGTTCTGTGTTTATGCAAGAGGGGTTCAGGGTGGTCTAAAATCACAAACTATCGAGCTGTTAGATATAAAACTGTCTGAGCTCCCACCTAGGTCTAAAATCCTGCTGGGGGGCGATTTTAATTGTACATTTGAGCCCCTAGATGATGAGGATGTTTTGGGTTTGAATTCTGAAGACTGGAGACAGGCTACACCTCCATTAGTGCTGGCCCCTATTAAGAAGTGGACTGCCAGAGCAATACAGCTGAAAGCATTAGCTTTGGAGCATAATTTATGGGCATTAAATGGCCGGACTATCTCTGATCGTGAAGGGGCAATGACCTATAATAGGATAAGCTGTCCTTCGCGAATTGATTACATCTTTTTAGATGTTCATTCTTGGGCTAGTTTAAAAGATATGGAAGTCAGGCAGTCCTCAGATAGTGACCACAACCCATTGTGTATGGAAATTAATTGGGCACAAGGGTTTAGTAACAATGGGGGTCTAGAGATGGTCACGAAGGAAGTTCTCCCCTCCAACTGTAACCGGAAACTGAGGTGGGATGTGGTAAAATGTGAAGAGGAGAAAATTAACAACATTAGGGATTTAGTTAAAGCAGAAACCTCTAGTCTTGCAGCGGTGGATTGGGGAGAGGTTTCTTCTGCGGGGCACAAATTATTGGGTCAGTATAAAAAACTCACAGACAAAATAGGAGAATATTTCCTTAAAAATACCCCAAGGAACTCCGCGGTGGCCAATAGACCGCCGAAGGTGAACCCGTGGTATACAGCCGATTGCAGAGTCAAGAGAAAGGCCATTAGTTCAGCGATAAAACTAAAGGATCTGACGGCAGTAAGACGAGCTAGAAAGGAGTATCGTGGTTCAATTGCCTAAGCAAAGAAAAACTGGGAGGAAGAGCATTGGCAGCAGCTTAAAATTGCTGCCAGTGGAAAGAATTCCACTATTTTTTGGAAACTGATCAACACTTTAGACCGGAGGGGTACCGATCTTATTATAAATCATATTACAGAACAGCAATGGCACGCTCATTTTTTAAAATTGTATAGTGACGTTACCGATCAAACTCCCCTGTCTTCACCAACAGAGTGTAGCAATAGCAACCCAGGTTTGGAGTTGACTGGTAATGAAATGGAGTTGACTGGCAATGAAATGATATTCTCCCAGCAAGAAGTTAAGACCGCTATTTTAAATATACTTCCAGGCAAAGCGGCCGGCCCAGATGGTCTGCCCGGTGATCTTCTATTACATGATCCCATAATCTGGGCAGAGTATATAGCAAGTTTAATGACTCTTATCCAGTTAGGCCATCCCGTCCCGAAATCATGGAAAGGGGCGGAGGTGATTACGATTTTTAAAAAAGGTAATAGAGAGGACACTGCCAACTACAGACCACTTAGTCTAATTGATACTATTCAAAAGGTAGTTGGCAGGGTCATTATAAATCGTGTTGAGACATGGCTAATGGATATGGATATTCTTACCCACTTCCAGGCGGGTTTTAGGCGGAATGTCGGTGCAATGGACCAAGTCTTCCGGTTTTGTGCGGTCTATTGGAAGTCAGTATCAATTATTAAGGGCTGTTTGTATCTGGCTTTCATCGACCTGAAAACCACGTTCGATGTTATCCCACGCGCCAAGCTATGGGAGATATTACAAGCTATGGGGTTTCCCAGTTCCTTGTTGCAACTGGTTATCAAATTGCATGAGGACAACTATGCAAGGATACGATGGGGGCAACAGAGTCAATTGACAGAGAGGGTACCAGTCAGCAGGGGGTACGGCAGGGATGTGTGATGGCGCCGACATTGTTCTCCCTCTTTATAAATGGGGTGGTGGACCATTTGAGGGAGGACCCGGCAGATGCCCCCGTCCTTGCCGGGGAGAAAACCCCAACACTTCTTTTTGCTGACGATACCCTCCTGATGTCCAAGACCCTAAGGGTCTCCAAAAATTGCTTGACCGCTTTTCCCTCTTTTGTAATGATCGTGGGCTAACGGTCAACACCATGAAGACAAAGCTAATGGTTTTAACTCCAAATAGAAAGGTTAGGAAGGTTCACCTTACTTTGTGTGGATCCCCTTTAGAGGTTGTTAACGGATTTGATTATCTTGGGGTGAGGCTGTCCAACAATATGAGCTGGGATTCCATCTCAAAAATGGTACTAAATCTTAAAAGGGTGTCCGGTGCACTACTAAAGAACCAGCGCCTCTCTATTAGCAGACCGGTTGCCCCTGCCTTGGTAGTCTATGAAGGGAAGGCCTTGACCTCGGCAGTTTATGGCTCCGAATTATGGGGTGCTGAAAATACTAAGGCACTGGCAATTGCGGAAAATAAGTTTATCAGAGATTTAGTCTCACTCCCAGCCTCTACCCCCTTGCTACCCTTATTTTTCGATATGGGTAAAAAATCGATTTCGGACAAAGTTCAACTAAGGCCGCTGTTGTTCTGGGTGCGCCTTAGAAGAACCGAGGAACTAGCCGGGTATGCTCGAGTGTTGGACGAGTTATTTAACCTAAATGTTTCCCACCAAATAAAGTGGCTTAACAACCTTAAGAAACTAGTAAAATCAATAGGCCTGGGGGAGTCCTGGGCATCACAAGTCCCCCCTGCAAAGCAAATTGTAAAGAAATTATATTGGGATTGGGTTGAGTCCAAGATCAACAACAACTCAAATCTGGGGACTCTAACGACGAACTTTCTTATTCATAAACCTTCTATGAAGTTGGAACCATTTTTGGACTTTATACAAGTAGCAAGAGATAGAACCTTGTTCTTGAAATTAAGGTATGGCACACTGCCCCTTAAAAAATTTGTGGAAAGATGGAAGTCTAAGGGGGGGATTGAATTAAAATGCCCAGGTTGCCAATGTCCAGAAGAAACCCTTGTCTATTTTTTGTTTGCCTGTTCGGCATACAAATCTGCTAGGACTAAATGGTTGAAACCTGTATGCAGAGAGTTGGGTGTAAAAGATCATAGGTCAGCCCTCCGTATCATCACAACTAACGCTGTTTCCATGTATATTATTTGTGGGGTGGCAAAATATCTGGGGGGTCCTTGGATAATACGTTCTAGATTGTTGGGTAATGTATAGAAACTTTTTAACTGTTTATACATTGTTTTTACTTGACTTTTAAATTGCTAATTGCTGTTCTGGATGTAATTGTAGTACTTTGGATGGATTGTTTTGATATATTTGTATGCTTGTACTTTTATGATAAATGTCTATCGAATAAAGTATTACAACAACTTCTTGAAATATGAGTCTTTGGCACATTTATAAATGATGATTTATATACCATGTAGAAGGCTCAGTTCCTGTTTTGGAGCTGAGAGGCAAGCAGGGCCAATAACTGGGCACTTAATATGAATGTACTACTTGCCAACGTTTGTTTTGTAAATAAAATATGTTCATCCTTTTTCTCACTTTGGCAGCAACAGTCCATAACAAGAGTAGGGACAGCTGGGGGGCCGGTAGCACATAATTACCCGTGAACCTTTTAAATGGTCCTTTGAAGACCTGTGAAGTAATTTGCCCTAGCCAACGACAGCTGACGAACCGCCTGTGCACTCCACAGCTCAGGCTACTGGAGACAAAGGGGAGGGTAAAGCCCTTTCAGCCTAATGGGCATTACGCGCCTGGCTGGAAGCCAGTTAAGAGGCAGCATACGAGCACTAAGTATACCCTGGTTGTAATTGAGCGGTTCTCTCACTCTGAAGTCCCTGATTATAATTGAAAAGAAGTTCAACAAATGGCAGCTTTCCAGGTGTAATGGAGCAGAGGTTTGATACAGGTAGGCATTAATTAATAAGTATTGATAAACTCAATAGGAATAACTTTTCTTTATCTGTAATACATGCACACATGAAGATTCACAACATTCACATACACATTGATGTAAATGACAAATACATACAAATATGTGTATACAGCTACTTAACTACAGATGTCAATGCATAGGCAAACACACTCATAACCACCCACAAACATCAACAACCACGGAAACAGACATGCATGCAAACAGAACTACAGACATACATAGACCACCGGAAACTTGGTTACCCATACACACTGACTGAGACATGGTATGTTATATCAATTGCTTGTGTAACTCTTTTTTACTCTAAGGCCATCTCAAACTGCTGAATGTAATAAGAGACTGAAAAAGTGCAACAGTAGAGAGGTAATGAAGAAGAAGATTAGTGAATTGAATAAGCTTCTCCAAAAGAAATGAAAGTCAACAGCTGACTTTAGGTGTCTGTAAGCAAGACAGTTGTAAAGGAAAATAAACTGGAAGAAAAGAAGGCTGCATCAGAAGGCAGGAAGAAGGAATCAATAGGGGACAATTATCATTAGTGCAACAGTCACAGTCAACCCGTTCAGATGCACTACGTGGTTGGTGATGCCCCTGCCCATTCGAAGGATACCATCAGGTTACAAAAAATATACAAACAAAAAACCCTTGCAGGGCATTATGGGTCGCCTACCTGGGGCTTCCACACATTTTCTTAAAAGTTTTTTTTTCAAATACATTTATTGAGCATTAAGGCATGTTACATGTTACAAATTTCAGCAATGATCCTAGCATCCAGTACATTCACGGATATAATTGACACTGTTAAGGATATTTTAACCGCTGTGGCCCGCTCCCCGTCATGTCAGAAAAGAGAAGTAAAGCCAATGTGGTAACGTTGTGTGGAGATAATCCGTCAAGCTTTAGGGGTCAGTCTTGTCGGGGCTATTCTCTGTGATCAGGCGGTCAGTGGTGGGAGAGCTGTCAGTGGGTTCATCGGGGCTAGCCAAAAGGTGAAGGTAAGAAATGAGAGGGCCCCATATAGCCGGGGGTCTGCTCGCCACAGGCATCACGTCCCAGAATTCTCCTAGGAGCGGCTGGCAGTGGGCAGCATCGGTCATCCGATGTTTGGCTAGCGGTGCCTGCCTGCGGCCCCAATGGATTGCCACCTGGCGCCTGGCAAGCACTAGTAGCATGGCAGTTAGTTTGCGGTTAGAATCTGAAATGTCTTTGGCATACCCCAAAAGGCACAGGAGGGGGTCAGGGACTATGCGCTCCATGGTGATGTCACTAATTGCAGTGCACACCTCCACCCAGAAGCTGGAGACCTTGGGGCACAACCACACCAGGTGCACAAAGTCGGCACCAGGGGACGAGCAGCGTGCACTTCTGTCACTGTCCAATAACCCCATCTTATGTAGCGAGGCGGGTGTGAGGTGAAGTCTGTGAAGATATTTGAAATGGATAATTCGTAGTCGATAATTGGGGCAGAGGCGCTTAGTTTGGCTGCAACAGTATTGCCACTGCGCGGGAGTGAGGCCATTAACGAACTCCACGCCCCATGAGTACGGGCGCGCTCCGTGTCTCTGGGGGAGGCCGTCAGTGTGAGTGCATATAACCTTGTGACAAATGGGGGTGGGGTCGCACACTACTCACACACCGGCGGTGTCGCCCCTAAGGACTCTGGTCAATGTAGTAAAGTGTTCGCGATGCATCATCTTTCAATCTTCTGCTATCTTCGCCATCCCTGGACACGTGTTTCGGGGTATTACCCCTCATCAGCAGGGATAGGCCGTGTACTGGGGTTGCCGATGGCTCCCAATATCTGCCAGGTATAGTACCACTCAGGCGCGTAGGTGTGGGATCCCAGGCTCGCCAGCCCGCTGCTCAAGGGAGCTTTAAAGTTACAAATGGGGGTGGGGTCGCACACTACTCACACACCGGCGGTGTCGCCCCTAAGGACTCTGGTCAATGTAGTAAAGTGTTCGCGATGCATGATCTTTCGATCTTCTGCTAACTTCGCTGTCTTCGCCATCCCTGGACACGTGTTTCGGGGTATTACCCCTCATCAGCAGGGATAGGCCGTGTACTGGGGTTGCCGATGGCTGCCAATATCTGCCAGGTATAGTACCACTCAGGCACGTAGGTGCGGGATCCCAGGCTCGTCAGCCCGCTGCTCAAGGGAGCTTTAAAGTTACAAATGGGGGTGGGGTCGCACACTACTCACACACCGGCGGTGTCGCCCCTAAGGACTCTGGTCAATGTAGTAAAGTGTTCGCGATGCATCATCTTTCGATCTTCTGCTAACTTCGCTGTCTTCGCCATCCCTGGACACGTGTTTCGGGGTATTACCCCTCATCAGCAGGGATAGGCCGTGTACTGGGGTTGCCGATGGCTGCCAATATCTGCCAGGTATAGTACCACTCAGGCACGTAGGTGCGGGATCCCAGGCTCGTCAGCCCGCTGCTCAAGGGAGCTTTAAAGTTACAAATGGGGGTGGGGTCGCACACTACTCACAAACCGGCGGTGTCGCCCCTAAGGACTCTGGTCAATGTAGTAAAGTGTTCGCGATGCATCATCTTTCGATCTTCTGCTATCTTCGCTGTCTTCGCCATCCCTGGACACGTGTTTCGGGGTATTACCCCTCATCAGCAGGGATAGGCCGTGTACTGGGGTTGCCGATGGCTGCCAATATCTGCCAGGTATAGTACCACTCAGGCGCGTAGGTGCGGGATCCCAGGCTCGTCAGCCCGCTGCTCAAGGGAGCTTTAAAGTTACAAATCGGGGTGGGGTCGCACACTACTCACACACCGGCAGTGTCGCCCCTAAGGACTCTGGTCAATGTAGTAAAGTGTTGTAACTTTAAAGCTCCCGTGAGCAGTGGGCTGACGAGCCTGGGATCCCGCACCTACACGCCTGAGTGGTACTATACCTGGCAGATATTGGCAGCCATCGGCAACCCCAGTACGCGGCCTATCCCTGCTGACGAGGGGTGATACCCCAAAACACGTGTCCAGGGATGGCGAAGACAGCGAAGATAGCAGAAGATCGAAAGATGATGCATCGCGAACACTTTTCTACATTGACCAGAGTCCTTAGGGGTGACACCGCCGGTGTGTGAGTAGTGTGCGACCCCACCCCCTTTTGTAACTTTAAAGCTCCCGTGAGCAGTGGGCTGACGAGCCTGGGATCCCGCACCTACGCGCCTGAGTGGTACTATACCTGGCAGATATTGGCAGCCATCGGCAACCCCAGTACACGGCCTATCCCTGCTGACGAGGGGTGATACCCCGAAACACGTGTCCAGGGATGGCGAAGACAGCGAAGATAGCAGAAGATCGAAAGATGATGCATCGGGAACACTTTTCTACATTGACCAGAGTCCTTAGGGGTGACACCGCCGGTGTGTGAGTAGTGTGCGACCCCACCCCCTTTTGTAACTTTAAAGCTCCCGTGAGCAGTGGGCTGACGAGCCTGGGATCCCGCACCTACGCGCCTGAGTGGTACTATACCTGGCAGATATTGGCAGCCATCGGCAACCCCAGTACACGGCCTATCCCTGCTGACGAGGGGTGATACCCCGAAACACGTGTCCAGGGATGGCGAAGACAGCGAAGATAGCAGAAGATCGAAAGATGATGCATCGCGAACACTTTTCTACATTGACCAGAGTCCTTAGGGGTGACACCGCCGGTGTGTGAGTAGTGTGCGACCCCACCCCCTTTTGTGATTTTAAAGCTCCCGTGAGCAGTGGGCTGACGAGCCTGGGATCCCGCACCTACGCGCCTGAGTGGTACTATACCTGGCAGATATTGGCAGCCATCGGCAACCCCAGTACGCGGCCTATCCCTGCTGACGAGGGGTGATACCCCAAAACACGTGTCCAGGGATGGCGAAGACAGCGAAGATAGCAGAAGATCGAAAGATGATGCATCGCGAACACTTTTCTACATTGACCAGAGTCCTTAGGGGTGACACCGCCGGTGTGTGAGTAGTGTGCGACCCCACCCCCTTTTGTAACTTTAAAGCTCCCGTGAGCAGTGGGCTGACGAGCCTGGGATCCCGCACCTACGCGCCTGAGTGGTACTATACCTGGCAGATATTGGCAGCCATCGGCAACCCCAGTACACGGCCTATCCCTGCTGACGAGGGGTGATACCCCGAAACACGTGTCCAGGGATGGCGAAGACAGCGAAGATAGCAGAAGATCGAAAGATGATGCATCGGGAACACTTTTCTACATTGACCAGAGTCCTTAGGGGTGACACCGCCGGTGTGTGAGTAGTGTGCGACCCCACCCCCTTTTGTAACTTTAAAGCTCCCGTGAGCAGTGGGCTGACGAGCCTGGGATCCCGCACCTACGCGCCTGAGTGGTACTATACCTGGCAGATATTGGCAGCCATCGGCAACCCCAGTACACGGCCTATCCCTGCTGACGAGGGGTGATACCCCGAAACACGTGTCCAGGGATGGCGAAGACAGCGAAGATAGCAGAAGATCGAAAGATGATGCATCGCGAACACTTTTCTACATTGACCAGAGTCCTTAGGGGTGACACCGCCGGTGTGTGAGTAGTGTGCGACCCCACCCCCTTTTGTGATTTTAAAGCTCCCGTGAGCAGTGGGCTGACGAGCCTGGGATCCCGCACCTACGCGCCTGAGTGGTACTATACCTGGCAGATATTGGCAGCCATCGGCAACCCCAGTACACGGCCTATCCGTGCTGACGAGGGGTGATACCCCGAAACACGTGTCCAGGGATGGCGAAGACAGCGAAGATAGCAGAAGATCGAAAGATGATGCATCGCGAACACTTTTCTACATTGACCAGAGTCCTTAGGGGTGACACCGCCGGTGTGTGAGTAGTGTGCGACCCCACCGACTTTTGTAACTTTAAAGCTCCCGTGAGCAGTGGGCTGACGAGCCTGGGATCCCGCACCTACGCGCCTGAGTGGTACTATACCTGGCAGATATTGGCAGCCATCGGCAACCCCAGTACACGGCCTATCCCTGCTGACGAGGGGTGATACCCCGAAACACGTATCCAGGGATGGCGAAGACAGCGAAGATAGCAGAAGATCGAAAGATGATGCATCGCGAACACTTTTCTACATTGACCAGAGTCCTTAGGGGTGACACCGCCGGTGTGTGAGTAGTGTGCGACCCCACCCCCTTTTGTAACTTTAAAGCTCCCGTGAGCAGTGGGCTGACGAGCCTGGGATCCCGCACCTACGCACCTGAGTGGTACTATACCTGGCAGATATTGGCAGCCATCGGCAACCCCAGTACACGGCCTATCCCTGCTGACGAGGGGTGATACCCCGAAACACGTGTCCAGGGATGGCGAAGACAGCGAAGATAGCAGAAGATCGAAAGATGATGCATCGCGAACACTTTTCTACATTGACCCGAGTCCTTAGGGGTGACACCGCCGGTGTGTGAGTAGTGTGCGACCCCACCCCCTTTTGTAACTTTAAAGCTCCCGTGAGCAGTGGGCTGACGAGCCTGGGATCCCGCACCTACGCGCCTGAGTGGTACTATACCTGGCAGATATTGGCAGCCATCGGCAACCCCAGTACACGGCCTATCCCTGCTGACGAGGGGTGATACCCCGAAACACGTGTCCAGGGATGGCGAAGACAGCGAAGATAGCAGAAGATCGAAAGATGATGCATCGCGAACACTTTTCTACATTGACCCGAGTCCTTAGGGGTGACACCGCCGGTGTGTGAGTAGTGTGCGACCCCACCCCCTTTTGTAACTTTAAAGCTCCCGTGAGCAGTGGGCTGACGAGCCTGGGATTCCGCACCTACGCGCCTGAGTGGTACTATACCTGGCAGATATTGGCAGCCATCGGCAACCCCAGTACACGGCCTATCCCTGCTGACGAGGGGTGATACCCCGAAACACGTGTCCAGGGATGGCGAAGACAGCGAAGATAGCAGAAGATCGAAAGATGATGCATCGCGAACACTTTTCTACATTGACCAGAGTCCTTAGGGGTGACACCGCCGGTGTGTGAGTAGTGTGCGACCCCACCCCTTTTTGTAACTTTAAAGCTCCCGTGAGCAGTGGGCTGACGAGCCTGGGATCCCGCACCTACGCGCCTGAGTGGCACTATACCTGGCAGATATTGGCAGCCATCGGCAACCCCAGTACACGGCCTATCCCTGCTGACGAGGGGTGATACCCCGAAACACGTGTCCAGGGATGGCGAAGACAGCGAAGATAGCAGAAGATCGAAAGATGATGCATCGCGAACACTTTTCTACATTGACCAGAGTCCTTAGGGGTGACACCGCCGGTGTGTGAGTAGTGTGCGACCCCACCCCTTTTTGTAACTTTAAAGCTCCCGTGAGCAGTGGGCTGACGAGCCTGGGATCCCGCACCTACGCGCCTGAGTGGCACTATACCTGGCAGATATTGGCAGCCATCGGCAACCCCAGTACACGGCCTATCCCTGCTGACGAGGGGTGATACCCCGAAACACGTGTCCAGGGATGGCGAAGACAGCGAAGATAGCAGAAGATCGAAAGATGATGCATCGCGAACACTTTTCTACATTGGCCAGAGTCCTTAGGGGTGACACTGCCGGTGTGTGAGTAGTGTGCGACCCCACCCCATTTTGTAACTTTAAAGCTCCCGTGAGCAGTGGGCTGACGAGCCTGGGATCCCGCACCTACGCGCCTGAGTGGTACTATACCTGGCAGATATTGGCAGCCATCGGCAACCCCAGTACACGGCCTATCCCTGCTGACGAGGGGTGATACCCCGAAACACGTGTCCAGGGATGGCGAAGATAGCAGAAGATCGAAAGATGATGCATCGCGAACACTTTTCTACATTGACCAGAGTCCTTAGGGGTGACACCGCCGGTGTGTGAGTAGTGTGCGACCCCACCCCCTTTTGTAACTTTAAAGCTCCCGTGAGCAGTGGGCTGACGAGCCTGGGATCCCGCACCTACGCGCCTGAGTGGTACTATACCTGGCAGATATTGGCAGCCATCGGCAACCCCAGTACACGGCCTATCCCTGCTGACGAGGGTGATACCCCGAAACACGTGTCCAGGGATGGCGAAGACAGCGAAGATAGCAGAAGATCGAAAGATGATGCATCCCGAACACTTTTCTACATTGACCAGAGTCCTTAGGGGTGACACCGCCGGTGTGTGAGTAGTGTGCAACCCCACCCCCTTTTGCATATAACCTTGTGACCAGCTTGCACGGGGAAGTGGAGGAGTGAAGATATTCAAGCGCGACATTAGCCTGGGGAGCGAGTGGAAAGGCTGGAAGGATACTTTTACATGTGGCCCTGATCTGATAATAGAGCAATTGGTAGAGTGGTGCAGCGTCATCAGGAATAGTGAGAAATATGTTAGGGTAGAGGTGAGCGTTGGTGCGGATACCCAAGTCTGCGGCAGGGCGAGCCATGCCAGCAGTCTGCAACCAAGGGAATGAGAGGTTGTTGGTGAGCTGCATTGAGGGCGGAAAAAGTACCCATACCAGTCCCAGCACACACATTCCACAGTTTCGACCTCTTCACGTGGAATCCTGTACTGCAAAAACAGCACAGTCTGCAGGCCAAGGAGGGGCCAGGTCTGTCTCAACCGCCATGTGAGGCTGAAAAGGCATTGGATGGATCCAGAAATAGAGAAAGCTAGCTTGGGCACACAGCGCGTAGAGAAAAAAGTTGGGAGCTCCATTACGCCGCAGGGCAATGTCAAGAGTTTATAGGTGATATGAGGCTGCTGTCCAGCCCAGATCAATGTGATGATGGCAGAGCGCAGCCTTTTGAAAATTTGTGATGAAAGTGGAATAGAAATGTTTCAAAATAGGTATAAAAATTTCGGGAACACGACCATCTTAGCGATTGCAATGCGCCCGGCGAGCAAGAAGGGGAGTTTTTGCCTAGTTTGTATTTTAGACTCGAGACAGTTCAAAGCCTTACCAAAGTTGGACCTCCATAGCTCGTCCACATCCCTGCTCAGCCAGATGCTCAAGTATCTGGTGGGACCCACAGCCCAGATGAACAGATAGTTGGTTAAAAACGGCTTGGTAGCGTCCATGAGGGGGAAGAGGACGGATTTGCTCCAGTTGACCTGTACTCCGGATAGGCAGTCGAAGCAGATCACCTCCCTTGTCATGGGGGCCAGGTTCTCCTATGCGTCACGGATTTACAGCGTGATATCGTCAGCATATATGGAGGTCACTAGGGCATGTGACAAAAATCTGATGCCCCAGTTAGTGTGGTGCAGGCACGCCGCCATTGGCTCTATCACGATGGCGACTAACATAGGGGACAGGAGGTATCCCTGCCTGGTGCCCCTGGTAATCGCTATGGGGTCGGTAACTTGTCCGTTAATCCTGATGTGCGCTGTTGGAAGTGTGTAAAGAAGTTGTATCTTTTAAACAAAGCCTGGACTGAAGCCCAATCTGGGAAGAAGATAGAAAAGAAAGGGCCACTCTAGTGTATCAAAGGCCTTAGTAGCATCCAGAAGGGCGGCCACTGCAAGCAAAGCGGGGTTGATCTGGTAAATAACAGAAAAAATAGTATGCAAATTGTGCGAGGTGGACTGGCCAGGGATAAACCCTGATTAATTGGGATGGGCTATTAGTGCCATGAGGGGGAGGAGGCGATTGACAAGCAATTTTGCGTAGAGTTTATTGTAAGTGTTAATTAATGATATGGGGCGATAAGAGTCGCAGCTCTCGAGGGGTTTGTCTGGCTTGAGGAGAAGTGAGATCATGCAATTGCAGAGATTCGTTGGACATCTCAGCCAGGCGCAGAACGAGAAGGGACACATACTCCTTCTAAAACGCACAGGTGAGCCCATCTGAAGCGGGGGCTTTGTCGCCCGGGAGGCCTCTTATGACCTTAGTGATTTCTTCGGGGTGAATGGTTCATCCAGGTACTTGCGGTGCCGGTTGCCGAGCCATAAGTGCTCCAGTGAAACATAATACTGATCCAGGATTTCCCAGGGTGCAGGCATGCCCACTGTATATAGTAGGGCATAAAATGCGGAAATCCTGGCAATAATGTCACCCGGGGAGGTAGTCCTACCTGCAGCCTCATCGCTAAGAGCAGTGATATAGGAGGAAGCATGTGGGTGATGTAGCAGGTTTGCAAGGGTCTTTCCAGGGCAATCGCCCTCTCCGTAGCGAGGGGCACACATCTCCCTGCCAAGGAATGCAACCTCTGTGTCAGCTTCCTCATGGAACTCAGTGAGTTTAGTTCGGATGGAAGCTAGGGTGGCGGGACTGGGATCCTAAGAGTGTTGAAGATCTAGTGCTTTAATTTCCCTCTCAAGGTGCTCCAGGGTTTCTCTAATGGACTTTTGTACCCCGCCTATTTGCAATACATTCCACCTGGATCACAGCCTTGAAGGCCTCCCAGAGTGTTGAGGGCAACTCAACAGAGCCAGTGTTGCGCTCAAAGTAGTCAGTGATGGTGCCCTGTTCCTCACGGAACACAGCTTCGCAACGTGAGTTCGGGGTTAAGCGCCATGTAAACATGTGACAAAGGGGAAGCGTGAATTGCCGGGGCGTGCTTCGAAAGTGTGCAAGCCGGGTGGTGAGCCATAAATCAATAAAGGACCAGGTGCCGCGGAGCCAGATGCACATTTTCCTTTGCGCGCCTAGGAAGTTGTATTTCATTATGGAGTATAGTGTAGCTGTAGCCTGAGGGTGTAGGATACGGTCCCCCGAGCGGTCAAGGGCTAGCGTGGGTGCAATATTAAAATTACCAACCCAAATCAGAGAGTGAGACCCCAGAGAGGAAATCATATGCCAGACGTGAGTGAAGAAGATAGGGTTGTCCACATTGGGGCCATATAGTCAGCAAGTATCAATGGCTGGTTGATAAGGGTGCCGGCAAGGATCACATAGCGACCTTCTGTGTCAATGAAGGAGTGGGTTCAATGCCAGGGGAGGCCCTTTCTAAAGAGGATAGTGACACTACATGCATAATTGGTGCAAAAGGCAGTGTAGGATTCCCCCAAATAATGGGGGCATAGTCTAGGTGAGGTGGCGGGGAGGAGGTGCATCTCTTGAAGAAAGCAAATGTCCACATTGTGTCTGATGAGGTATGCGTGCATGAGGCGCGCTTTCCGACCATCATTTAGGCCCCTTATGTTCCATGTCAAAAAGGTGGTGTCAGTCATGCAGCCACCAGAGAGGGATAGTGCTGTGACATTCGTGGTCAGAGGGGCTAGTGCAAAGAACCGGTATCCCGAGGAGTGAAATAGTGTGAGATGGATGTGCGCAGTAACATGCCAAGAACAGTAAAAAAATGACCCCAGAAACAGGGCGCCTGAAGCGGAGCCCTGGACTCAAAACCCAGATCCTCCCACTCCAACCCCCAAATAGGTTGAGCATCTGAACCACCCCCACCCACGAAACCCAAACTTGGAGAGATTAATGCAGGGGTGGGAATTATCCCTCCAGGGTGCGAGGGCTCTGCCAAATACCCCTTTTTATACAGTCAAGGTGGCCAAGCGTTGTAGGCCTCAGATGAAGGCAGGCGTGGGACAGCACATACAACCATGTGCAGGCATCCTGCAACTAGTGAGATAAGCATGACATATACAGAGAGTCTCATGGCCCTATAACATTCAAATGAGCATGTAAAGATTAAAACATAGTCAAGTGTTGCAGAGAAAGGCAACGGCTGGGGAGGACACGTAATAATATACATTGATCATTGCAGTTAACAGGGTGAATGAAGCGCGTGCCGGGAGCCAAGTGTTACTGTGAAGCGAGGCCAGGTATAAACAAGATCAGTCATTGTCACTCAGGTGGCTGCCCACAGAAAGAGTGCAGAGATTCCGCGGGGGATACTTTTGTAGCTTTGGGTCTGTGAAAAATTTCGGCTTCTCCTCTGAGTTGATGCGTAGTCTTTAGGGGTACAGCATGGCATAAGGGCTGTTGAGCTGTTGTAAAATACACTTAACAGGAAGAAAGTCTCTGGGGGCTGCCTGGATGGATAGGGTGAAGTCAGGGTAGAAAGAGAGGAGGTTGTCTTGATGTTTAATCTCCTCCGTCTCCCGGGCCTTGCGAAGGATGGCATTGTGGTAGTTCAGCAAGCGAGCGATGATGGGCCGTGCGGGGCGCGGACCAAGAGATCTGTGGGCCCGTTTGATAATGAAGTGTTCGGACAGGACGGGTTCGAAGAGATCACGCAACAAGGATTTTGGGTTATCCTCCATTCTTCCGGTTGCGGTGGACTCAGGCAGGCCAACAATTCGAATATTGCTGCGTCGGGAGCGCGCCTTTAAGTCTTTGCTTTTGGCACGTATAATTTCAAGGATTTTATCCATTTTTAGGAGCTTCTGTGCATCCTTGGTTCCGGTGGCCTCCGCGTCTGAGATTCTGGATTCGAGCTGGAGAATGCTGGCGTCCTGGGAGTCCACCCTTGGCTTGACCTGGTCCAGGTGTGATGTGAGGTGGTCTACTTTGGCATCTATCCATTTTAGACTTGATTTTACCTCCAGGAGAATGGTTTTTAGGCTGTCGTCTTGCTCCTCGGGGAGGTCAGTCTGGGTGAATTATTCTCCGACGTTAGGGGGAGGCTCACCGCCCCTGCCCGTGCCCTGTCCCGTGAAGTTAATCTTGGGCTGTCTTGTTAAGCTTGTGGTGCAATGGGGAGGGTGAGTCAACAGGAGTGCCTGCAGGTGCTCAGCATGGCCCAAAGCTGCTGGGTAGAGCAGGCCAGGCGCGGCACCAGAGGAAGTGGTGTGGCAGCTCTGAGCAAAGCTGGCACAGACCGTCGATGAGCCACAGGGGGAGCATGAGGGTAAAGAGGCCAGCAGGCACAGCGTGAAGGATTTTATACAAAAGAAGAGTGACCAAGGGGTACACACAATTCAGAGAACAAATGGAGCGACTGGGGGAATAAAGCTGACCCCACTCAGGTCAGTTTAGAAAGCCCTCACCCACCAACCTGGTTGATGACATGCTTCATCATTGGGCTCCACTGGAGAGGCCGAGTGCCCCCCCAAGTGTGCTTCGACACCAGAACTACTGCGGGGCGGGTTTTGTGAAATAGACGTGCAGTGAATTAACTAGCAGTGATAGTGATGGTTAAAAATGTCTTGTGTGTCTCAAAAAGTGTTTATTTTTTGATCACTAGGACATAGATAAAAAACAGTGTAGGAAAATGGTCCAAATAAATTGTTTGGTTATTTCCAGAAGTTTAATCGTCAGTCCACATGTTTCTACCATGAAACGGTGTAAATTTACCAGGCATTCATCAGGACAAAATGTGAACTAAACCCTGGCGGTATGGGCACTCTCAGGCCCACCCTGACCACGGGACGTGAAATGTAAAAACAGTGAAAAAGTGCATACAGGGGGAGCGTACTCCACATAGGTACTCCTTGATTAGGAAACCTCAAAAATAGTAATTATGCACTTAGATGGTGGGTCAGTTACACACCATGGATCAAGGGAGGGGGGTGGTGGCGTAATTGGCACACCGCCCTCGACGCCAGGCACCCTCTTGGAACCTGCATACACCCTTGCAAACCGGATCCTGGGTGATGGAGTCCCTAGGATGCCTGCATCGAGCTCTGGGGTCTCTGGAGCTGAACTTTGGGTAGGGGAACCCCAAGCATGCCCCAATCCCATTTTAAAAATACCGGCCCCATTGGATGGGGTTTCTGGAGCTTCATGTTGCTCAAGGAGGGGGCCATGATCCTGTGTCTCGCACACTTTGCAATGGCCCCTAGGGATGGGGCCTCTGAAGCCTCAAAGAGGCTTGAGGAGGGGGGGCTCACTCCCCTCCCCATAATTTTAAATAGGCCCTGGGGGATGTGATCCTCAGGGCCTCATGGAGGTTCAGAAGGGGGGGGCAAGCACCCCCTCCCCTGTTTATAAAGACATCTTTAGGGAATGGGTCCCGGGCCCTCAAGAAGTCTACGGGAGGGGGCTACATGCCCCTCCCTTATAAAATACACTCCTCACCCAGCCCATGCCCACCAATTTTTTTTAATGTGGGAGACCCAAATTAAAAAAAATATTTTACAGCAAATTCTCTGCAAAGTTGCAATGACATTCTTTAAGAAATTAATTTTTGGCCCCAGGGGGGTCCATGAGAGACATAGGGAGGCGGGTATCCCTGCAATGTTCCGGTATGTCTTTTTTAAGACTTATTTATAGGACAGTGGACATCCTAAAATGTCTGCCACCGCATCTTTCCTGATGTAATGGCAGCAAATAAGATCTCACCTTAAGATTTATCAGCTCTGCGAATCTTCCACATCATGAAATACAGAACATTTTTTAGACTTAATTTCTCAAATACTACTAATGCAATTTACACCAAATCACAAAAAGCACACTTTCTGCATGATCTAGCTTTCTGCCAAATTAAGCATTATTCGATTCAGCAGTTTTTGCTGTTTTGCTGTTCAAATTATCTATGTAAAAATGAATGAGGAAAAACATTTTGGGACACACCCCTTTTTCTCGACTCCCCACTTGACAGATCACTCCAAAACTTTCCAGAAAGGAGCTGAGGTGGATGAGACTTTCTTTGGAAAGTTTTGTGAAGATTTGTCAGCGGCACCAAAGTTATAAGCAAACCAAAAAATGCTTTTGGTATGAAAGCATGGTCCTAACTGTAACTATTCAGTGACTACCGCCATTGAGATATATAAATATTTACTGAAAAAACTTAAGGGTAAAGTGACATCATAGTTAGGTGAATATGTCAGTGCCAAGATAAAGTTGTGAACACACCGAAATTCACCAGTTATACGAAGCACAGCTAACTATAACTTGCCACCCCGCCATGCACTGCTTATGATCTCACATATTACATCACTCATGACATCATCCAAACTACTTTTGTACACATTACTCTATAAACCGGTAATGAGTATGGCATATAGAGTTTTGGTAGCAAGTACAACATAGCACAGAATAATATGAAGCATCATTAATGCCATGACACATACAACTCCCTTAGATGAAGCAAGCTTAGAAGGGTAGCCCCTGCTGCACACCGAGTTCAATCTGTATACCACTGTTTAGAGAAAACCAAGTTTCTCCAGATACTCAACTTTTGTTACATAACTAATGCCATACTATGGACATCCTTTACCTGTATCAAACCCTTCACAGTAACCTACAGTGATATATTATGTGGATATGAGTAGAATAGTGGGTACTATAAACAGTGTTTATTGAGAGAGGTAAGACTGTAGCACACCGTTTGCACACAGTCAAACTCTCATGAGAAAGTATAAACTAAAAAACAGCGTTCACTCGAGGCAAATCTTGTTTGAAGGGACGTATTAGGAGCACATGTGTTTTGTAAACACTTACACCCATTAGCCGGAAACAGAATGTACCAAAATTAGGTAGAGAAGTAAAATGGTAGTTACCTGAAAATATGTAAACTACAAAAGAAACTAACACAATTATTGGATGATGTCACCAGTGATGTCATAAATAATGTCATAGAACATGTCAGGAATTATGTAGTATGTGAGGTCATAAGCAGTGCATGGCATTGGCACAAGTTATGGTTAGTTTTGCTACCCATAACTGGTACATTTCTGTGTTTTTTTTACTTCATAACGTTATGTTGGCACTGACACATTCACCTAACTATAGCCTCACTTTAGCCTTTGTTTTATCAGTAAATGTAAACATTAGAAACTGCAGGGACCTGTTTCAATGTCATCAAGAGACTAAGAAATGTTTTTCGACCTGATTCCTCTGGCTGCTAGGAAAATGGTAACGGTCGCTCTCGTGACATCGAGACTAGATTATTGCAACAGCCTATATGCAGGGACCATTAAAGTGGTCACGCACAAACTCCAGATGGTGCAACACGCAGCAGCTAGGCTGGTGTTGAAATGGCCAAAGAAATCCTCTGTATCTGCTGCTTTAAATACCTTGCACTGGCTACCAGTTATCAAACGGATCATTTTCAAGATCCTAATCATTACATTCAGAGCCTTCCATTCTCAGGGACAAAAGTACCTACAAGGGAGGTTCTCTCGCTTCCACCCCGGGCATAACTTGCGTTCCTCCAATGCCAACCTGCTGTCTATTCCTATGTTCTCGAGTTCAAGGGGGGCAAATCTTTGCCAGTTCTAGGGGCACAGGCATGGAATAAACTCCCCCCTCACCTCCGGGCAATTGAGCGGGAACTAGAATTCCAAAAGGCACTAAAAACCTGGATCTTTAAGCTTCCTGACACCTGTGCAAGAGTACTAATATGAAGGAGTGGCGGAATTACTAATAGCAGCATGACCAGTGTTTATATCTTCCTGGTCAGTGGTGGCGCCTAGATGCTCCCTGGAGCGACAGTTGCGCGGTACAAATATCTGTTTACATTACATTACATATGGTTTCTTTAATGTAAATTAAAATATAATAACAATTACTAACTATAACATCACTTTAACCTATGTTTTTTAAATTATTATTTTTTTAACCCAAACTAATATAACCATACATAAAGCCAAGCCTCCGCCACGCATTGGCCTTTGCTCATGCGTGGCGGAGGACAGCTGCAAGGCCCGCACCCAACCACCCCCAGAGACAGCCAACCCCACACCAAGCATGGACTTTGCTTATGGGCACTGTGGGGCTAGCCACAGGGCCTGCCTCGCACCCAGGCCCTGTGCCCAAGCCCTCCTGCAGGCAGCCAACCCCACGCTGTGCACAGCATTCGACTGTGCACAACAGGGGGTTGACCAGGGGGCCTGGTCTGCAGTATGGCCCTGCAAACTACCCCCTCACAGACAGCTAGCCCATGCAGGCTAGTAACCCCACATCATGCATGGCTTTTGACTTGTGTGGCTTCAGGTTGGCCTTCGGGCCACAGGGACCCCATCACCTGGGGCATTTGTTTTTTAAAGGGGAAGAGGGCCATGCAACCCCTCTCCCTGAGCCTTAAAGTCCCGGGGACCCAATCCTCTGGGGCAAAACTCTAAGGGGAAGGGGCATGTGGCCCCCACTCAGATCCTTCATAGGCCCTGGGGGACCACATCCCCTGGGGCATATCTTATTACAGAGAAGGGGCCATGCAGCCTCCTCCTGAGCCTTCTTAGGCCCCAGGGACCCCATTACCCAGGTCAAACTCCCGAGCCTCATTAGCTCTCCCCTTGTTTAATGATTTAGGCCCTAGAGCTGGGCTCCCTGGGGTCTTTGATGGTTCAGGGAGGGGGCCATATATATGTTTGGATCTGGCATGGGGTCCCTCAAGCCTTTCGAGGCTCGAGAAGGAGAGCAACGCAGTCCCCCTCTCCCCATTGAATACAGCCCCTTATAGTTTATAAATGCACCCAACCCCCATTTATTTTTCAATCCAACAAGAGTCGTGAGAGATCACAGCATTTTTTGCAATTTGTTTTTCTTGTTTGGCACCAGGGTTGTACCTTTGGGTCCACCTATGCGGTCAAGAGTCCTGTTATAGCTGCCAGCAAACTTTTTCTTAGGATGTTGGCAGCCAATCAGAGCGCTCGCTCTCTCAGGAGTGAGTGAGATGGCCCAGTCGAAATAAAGCTCGCTGGGCTAAGTAGAATGCTCTATTTTTAAATAGGCACTCCCACAAGAGTCTCTCGAGACTCTTGTGGACCCAACTGCCTAAATATAGTGGCACTCCCACAAGAGTCTCTCGAGACCCTTGCGGACCCAACTGCCTAAATATATAAGTCTTTTTTACCCTACATTTCTCAAAACCTATGGTTTACACCAAATCACAAAAAGTACAATCTGCAGACCACGATCAGCTTCCTGTCAAATTTGGTGTAATTACATTCAGCAGTTTGTGCAGTAGCCTTGTCTGAAGAAGTCTGTGGAAAATGCTCGAGACTTTGCATTTTGGGACTCCCCTCTTTTCTTGTTCCTCTGCTTGATTGATCACCCCAACCTTGACAGGAAAGAGCTGATGTGTATGAACTTGCATTTTGGAAAGTTTTGTGAAGATTCGTCAAACGGAGCCAAATTTATCAGAAAACAATAGGGGAGAGGGGTTGGCCTAACGGCTAAGGCGCTTGACCTCGGACCTGGGGATCTGGGTTCGAGTCTCGGTAACGACGCCCTAAAACCCCCTGTGATTCTGGGCAAATCACTTAATCTCCCCGTGCCTAAAATGAAAGTGTGTCCTCATGTAACGTAACTGGTGCTATGTAAAGCGCTCTGATAACTGATTCGTTTCGGTTCTAGTTCGCGCTATATAAAACTCTGCAAAAAAAAAAAAAAAAAAAAAAACATTCTCCTATGAAAAAGCAGACCTAACTATTCCTACCTAGTGGCTATTGCCACTAGATTATATATTGATATATACATGTATATTTTTATGCGATCCAAGGTACTCCTTCTGGAGTTCGTAGCCCATCGAGGGGTGGCGCTATACGGCGGAGAAAACCAGTAATTACTATCAACTTCAGAACGGAGTTCATTCGCGCACACAGACCATCAAATCACCAGCAATCCACAAGAGTTTTGACAACAAAAGGGGGTTTATTCAAGTTATAAACCCACGGTGACACGTTTCACCCTCATAAAGAATTGTTCACACGGCGATGTTACAAGTTGCAAAGCAATACATACTCTTCCTGGTATGGCAATAAACATAGAGAAAGAACTACGTACATCTATCAATGCTTAGTATCAGTTACGAAGGGAGCCATGTTGCCGTAATTCAGAGCTAGTGATATTTGATTCATATCAAGGCACATTCACAGTATTCCTGCATATTTCATGGTAGAGATTCAATCTAATTGTCAAGTACATTTGCACAATTTGTTAAAAGCACATGACAACCCAAACCCACGTAGTTTGTCTTGCGTTTATGTCGTGTCTTTCGTTAATTTTGGCAATGAAACACGTTCGTAGGGGTCAGGGGTGAGGCTGTGGATTGTTTTGGACTTGTGGGGCGAGTGACGGGCTGGGTATCCGCCATTATGTCATCGGGTGGTGAGGCAGAGTCCGGCGTCCTCCCTGGGTACTGTCGCATTTAGAATTGTTTATGTTTTGACTGGATCAATGTCCGGGGCTGTACGTTGCAGGCGGGGGATGGTGGAGCCGAGGGCATGTGTGTTTCTCCTCCTCCTCCACTTTTACTTTTGTTTTTTCTTTCCCTCTTCTTCTTTCTTCTTCTTTATTCCTTCCTTCTTCTTATCATTCCCTTTTCTTCTATATTTCGGGTTTTGGAAGCTGGGCGATAGGCACGCTGCTAGGGGGGGAGGCCGTAGCCATCTGCAGGGGTGCAGGGTGGGGGTTGGGGGGTGGGGTGTTGTTGTTTTTCCGTTTTTCTGTTACTATGGCCCTTTCTTTTCTTTTCGTTTAAAATGGATTATCTTTTCTCTCTTCCTTTCGGGTTCTGGGTTCTGGGCGACGGATTCTTGTTTGGCATTTCAATGTTGTGTCACGACTCATGTTGTTAAGCTTATCCTGTCACTGGAAGCATTGGGCGGGCGTTAGCGGGGTGTGTTTTGTGCCAGAATGCCTCTGTAACCGACTGCTTGTTAATGGTTGTAATTTCTGAGGCAGCTATTGCTACCTGGTCGGCCCATTGGCAAAACGTGATTTAATCCCTGTCGTTGGCTCCCTACCATTTCCTGTTTCTATCTCCTTCCTTCTCCTTTTAATATATTGAAAATTCACTGACTCGTCGCGGTAATTATCCTGTATTGTTTTTTAAATTAAACCTCTCTTATCCGGTATTATTATCCTGTGGATGCCATACCTGTTCTCAGTTTCTAGTTTGCTGCCGTGCCTCCGGGATGTTCGGCTAGATAGCTGTGTGCACTCCGTCTGTCAATAAAGGTTTTCAAAAAAAAAAAAAATGTTGGCAATGAATTATGGGACTTGTAGTTCGACCTGTCAATCAATGTTGGTTCCTCTGTCCGTGTGTACTCAAGGGTTCTACAAACCTAGGTTGCATCATAGTTTGTAGTGTGATGGCATTGTGTGGTACGATGCAAAACCCAAATAGTGGGAATGAGTGCGACGTGTGGGAGTTAAACCTAATACCCTCCTTTTATAAAGTGGATGGATGAGTGGACAACCCTGCCAGTATACTATGTACCGAATACCCTTGTTAGAGGGAAGAAGACATTTTCGGTAAATAGGCAGGAGGTACTCAAATGGCGAGTTCTAGTGTTGCAGCATCATGTGCCATAAGTAATCGCCCTAATAGTTTGTTGTATCAGACCAGGAGTATGCCATGGGTATCTTTGTGTTCCTGTGGATGAGGCTGTATCTAACGTCCTGCTGATTAAGTGTACTTGTTCTACCCTTGTGAAGGGACACAACAGGAAATATTGGTCTAATGACCCTTTTGGCCAAACTCAAAAACAATAGGGTATCTATTACCACAGTGTAACCCATTTCAACTAAGGGAATACATGACCTAAAGTCAATGCACACTGGACTCTCTCTTTTTAATTTCCAACTGAGCAGCACCAAGAAGCGCATTGAGAATGCAAGGCTGAGGAGATACCACATTGGGGCATGGACATCTGAAGCGAGGCTAACCGACATGGAAGACAGAAGCAGATGGGACAATATCTGGATATACGGATTGTCAGAATTAGAGGAGGGAAAAGATCTGCTGTGTTTCCTGAAATCCTTCCTACTGTGGTTGTTGGAAATAGCTGTCACATAGATGCTAAAATTCCAACAGGCACACAGACTACAATCGCAGCAAACCACAAATAATAATGCCCATCTGCCCTATATCATGTGTATCCTCTAAATATCTCCAAACGGTCAGTTGCCATGGTCCTTACACCTACAAGGTACCTCAAGTATCTTTTGATGCAGATTTTTGTTATGACGCAAATGTGATCCATTCGTCGTTCCTCGCACTTCCCCCAACACTAGGGCACAGGGGCAGCAATTACAGCAACCTTGATCCAGCAGTGATGACTGCCACAGTGGATGGCAGTACAAGAAAGTTCAAAGACCAGCAGGACCGGGAATCCTATCTAGATGCCATGGTTTCCCCTTCTATGGAAGTGATGCCTTCTACCTATGAAGACAAACCACAGCACTCTCATCTGCCATCTTCCACTAGGGGTCCCTTGACATCAGGAGGTAACCCATTGTTGTCGTGACACAGACATTACCACAAAGATCCGCCGCAAGATAAGGCCACTCTCAAAACCATACAAATCCAGGTTCCCTTGAAAGACTGAAGTGGATTCCCCACTGGTCTCCTGATCAAACTTGTTATGAGACTAGGCTTGTTCTAATTATTTACCCCACTCAATACTCCCTTCTTAGGTTTGCTGACAGCTGTAGCATTTGTATACACCAATTCTATACTGTATAAGGCATTGAGGCCAACAGCCTCCCTCAAGGAACCCCACAACTACAAAGTAAATATAGGACAATGTTCTATATCTTTCCTCCAACTCACACATTCAAGCTTCCTGTTTATCTATTGAGAGTTGATCATCCACGTTTTCCCCATAACTCATATGTTACCAATGTCCACCAGTGTCTACAACAAGGGGGCATATGTATCAACCGGTTTTTTTGTCGCAAACGCTGCGATTCGCTAAAAAGCAGCGTTTGCGACTTAAAAATTGGAAAAAGGTATGTATGGCACAACTCGCATCGCAAAATAAGAAATCGCAAAAATTGCGATTTCTTACATTGCGAGAACATGAAATCTGCAAACTTTTTTGCGATTTCTTAATTTGCGATGTCCTCCGTTTGCGAAATTCACAAACTGGATATCGCAAAATAAGAAATCGTTGGCACATGTAACAAGAATTTACAAATTGCGAATTTGAGAAAATCGCTAATTAAGAAATTTCTATTACCACCAAGTGTATGTAGGTAGTAACCAGGTGGAAGGTATAAAAATCAGCCCACAATGCAACTGAAACTTCCACAATGGCAGCACTATATGTGATAGCCAAGAGGCTGCGTATTCATGCCCTTGCACAGAGGAGACTGAGACAGGAGTGCATATTCAAACTGCGCATCACGCTGTTCCAACAGACAGAAGAGGACATTCATGAGAAGTACAGGTTGCACCCACACACCATCTTGGACCTGATTGAGGAGCTGAAACTCTTTTTGGAACACACAACACGCAAAACACAACCAATTCCCACCCATGTGCAGGTATTGTGCTCACTGCACCTTCTGGCCTCAGGGAGTTTTCAAGGAGTCATGGCAGAGGTTGGCGGGGTGTCACAGAGTGCTCTATCTCGCTTTTTCCATGCCTTTTTGGATTCAATGCTGAATAGGTTAGCACATCATATATACTTCCCCAGCACCCAACAGGCATTACAGCGAAGCAAACTTGACTTCTATCATATTGCACGTTTCCCCCATGTCATTGGCTGCATTGATGGTACCCATGTCACCCTCACACCGGCAGCAGCAATAGAATATGTGTTCAGGAACCGAAAATGCTACCATTCCCTGAATATACAGATTCTGTGCAATGCCAAATACATCATTAATGACATTGTGGAAAAATACCCTGGCAGCACACATGACTCTTTCATCTTCCGACATAGTGGGATACATAGACGTCTGAGTGCTGGAGAGTTTGGAGAGGGATACCTGCTGGGTAAATCAATAGCACACATACATCCATCTACTTCTCATTTTGGGGGGGAACATTGACTTACCTTTCCTTTTCATTCATGCAGGTGACAGTGCCTATGCAGTGCGAGACTTCATCCTAACACCATATCTGAAACCAGCAAATGAAAGTGAGAGGAGGTATAACAGGGCACACAGATCAACGCACAGCGTCATGGAACGCACATTTGGCATCTTGAAGAGCCGTTTCAGATGCCTACATAAAAGTGGAGGGGCACTACAGTACAGCCCTGAAACATGTTGTAAAATAGTGACAAGCTGCGCAATGCTCCACAACATGGCAATGAGGAAAGGCATCGAAATTGATGTGAGCGAATCAGCCACATCGGATGATGACTGCACACCTCCCCCTGGCAGGGCAGCAGCAGGAGTAGGGGCAGCCGCTGGACATCAGAGATGGTCTGAGATCACACACAACTACTTTTAGGTAAGAAATAAATATAATGATCAAGAATTATTTTTGTAACATGTGATGTGTTTATTCACACTTCACACATAATAATGTTAGCAGTACCAAACACATGTTTCAACACAGTGATAGCACTGATGATTAATGTCAGGAAATCAGTTTTGGTTGGTTGCTTCACCACTTTTGACAATAGTGTAATTGTCTACTTCACCTCCTCCGGTGACAGCTTGGTGCAGGGCGGTGTTCTGCCTGTGTGCCCTCCGTTGCATGGCTAGCTGCAGCACCATGTCTGCCACTGTGACGATGTGTAAGTGGCAATGTAGGAGTGATCCTCCTACTGGAGGTCTCTTCACTCTCTCCAGAGACCGTTAGTGTGCTGCCACCAGAGTTAGCAGTTTGCGTCTGTTCAACAGCATTTGTAACTTGTTCTAGCCCTTGACAATGTCTTGGCAGCTGTGCGTCATCTGCATCTGCAGCGTGATGCTGCGATGAGTTGGGTTGCTGGTGGTTGCGCAGAGCCAATTCACAGCCTTGGTGTAATTGTGCATACGTTCATTGGCACGTTCTGCAGCCCTGTTCCTGGCACTTTTAGTGCGTTCGAGTGTAGCACATAGCTTCTCAATGGCACCTGCCATGGCCATCATGCCCTCACCCATGTGCCTCTGTTTTTTATTTAATGTGTTCAGCTGCCTGTTTATTGAACGCTGTGCCTTGTGTTGCAGGCGCTGCCCTTGAAGCATGTTCTGCTCCAGTCCTGCAAACAGAGTGTGCTCCTCAACATTGTCACTGCTACTCCTGGACAAGGATGTCGTCCTCCAATGGATCCAGTGGGGGCACATATGTACGCATAGTGGGTGTTTGGTTGGATCCATCACTGCTTTCCCCTTCATTTGTGTGTTCCAAATTAATTTGGGAGTCTTCTCCCTCTGCAATGTCCCCTGTTGCCCTTGATTGTGCGGTGGATGTAAATGGGAATATATGAGTTTGTGTTTTGTCATGCATTTTGGACTGAATTAAGTTTTCAACTTTCAAGTTGTCTCAATCCTGACACTGTCATTTTTCCTTCACTGCAATCCACAATCTAGGCATGATTTTATCTGTCTCATCCACAAACTATCCTTCATCCAACTGCAACTCCCATAATGCATTTCTACGTGTGTTGTAAGGAGTGGACCGGAGTCAAATTTGTTTTATTCATTTCACTCATTCTAAACAGTGTGCATGCTATGTGTAGCTGTTTAAAGTTTATTTGCCATGTATCTTACCTTGACTACTGGATGCAGGGTCGGAGCTGTCAATGTCAGCCACTCCACACACACTCTCAGGCAGGAGAGTGGACTCTACCAGCTCCTCTTGGGGTGTTGGCTGTTCTGCTGTTGAAGTTCCTCCACCAGTCTTGTGTGCCTCGTTAAACCTGGCTGCCACCCTCTCCTTTGATCTTTGGCGCATGCAAAACCATCTTTTTCGCAGCTCATCAATGGTACGGTTGGTCACTCCCACAGCATTCACCTTTTCCGGGATTTCCAGCCATATCTTTCTTTTCCTTGTCTCAGGTACCTTCAGGGCTTTTTTTCCAAACAGGAGTTCATTGCTGCAGACCATTTCTTCAATTAGTACCTCCTGTTCTTTTTCAGAAAACTTGTGCTTTCTTTTTCTTTTTTCAGGCTCCATGCCCTCCTGTGGCCTCTGTGACTCCATTGCAGAGCTTGAAATGCTATTACAGCCTCCAAACACACTCAAAACTGACTCTGGGTGGGTGTGGCTCAGACAAACAGGTGCAGCTAATCACTCCCACTTCCTGGTTGTGATGTCATCAAGCTTCACCTGTATTGCAGATTCCCGGATTTGCGATTTCTTAAATTGCGAATTTCGCAAATAAGGAATCGCAAAATAGGATTCTGCGATCTTTTTCCGATATTTAAGAAATCGCAAAACGTTGGCGATTTTTTACATACATCCTGTTTTGCGAATCTGAAACTGTGAATCGCAAATTCTCGCAATTTGAGATTCGCAAAATGGAATATTGATACATCTGCCCCAAGATCCCTCTCTATTTCATCTCTCAATGCCAGCCAGAATACTGAAACCCTGAATAGACCCTGAAGATCCAGACATTTTTCTCAACTATACTTTCAACTGTATGTCTTGTGCATTTATTTATTTATTTATTCATAAAGTTTTTTATAGTGAAAACTTGATCCCGAAGGGTGGGTTGAATCCATATATTCTCTCAACGCTGTGAAAGCCTCCTTCTTCGCCACATGTGTAGAATCTTAATAGAACTTGGCCATGCTTAATGGCTGATTGATGAAAATGTTAATTTAGCCCCTGTCTGGCAGACCTGACTTTTGAAACAGAGCTGATTATGGCTTTTTGAATGGTCTATAAGGAACAACAAACACTTCTCCCTAATTAATACTTTAAAGTAAGGTGATACATCCAGCCCCATAGACCAATAATTTTCAAAACGTATTATCAAAAAGTATTAATCATTTTTATAAATAGATTTTTGTTATCACATATTCATAAAGTATTGTCCGGCTTGTGGTAATCGAATTTGGGACAGTCTTAATAATTAACTTGTGGGTTGGTACAATGTAAAGTGAGCTTTTTGGAATGTAATAATGTCTGTGAAAATGTATTTCATTGGTCAGAATTTGCCGCAGTGGGTGTGCATTTGTAAATAATCGAAAACAGCATAAAAAGTGATGTCTTGCTCTACGAATGTTGAGCAGTCTCCTGAGTTGTACACCATGTTGTATTGCTTGGTTTATTGTTACTAGCTGCAGCTAATAAATTTGATCTCTGACGCCACCTAGAAGTATTCCGTGTCTCTGTATTCCAAAACAGGAGAACTCGAAGACTTCGGGTGTGTCCCTGGCACCGCTGGGTTCTAAGAAAACCCGGTTCTTCAGTTGGCGCCCAACGTCTGGCGACTTCAGTGGTACCGGTCCAAGACCGAAGATCGTGAGGAGCCCCGTGAGGAAATTCTGGAGGAAGGCCGCCACTTCATCGACCCCTGTATGTCGACATGGACCGAAAGTTTTTACTGCGTGGCCTCCTGCTTTCCGAGGGCTACGAAGGACTGCTGCCCTGACTGTCGCCCTGTTTTGGACCCTTGGTTGATCCTTTGTAGAGCGAGACGATAGACGGTCTTCTGGTGGCGTGACAGATATTTTGGTTAAGTATAAGTGGGTCGCTCCCACGACTTTGTTTTGGTTCTTGGATTTGATTCGGTTCTTGCAAAAATCGAAGCCGAGGGGCTCGTATATTTACGAGTGTATCGATAGTTGATAACCCCTTGAAGTTTGAAGCTAGATTAGTGAGCTATAAGATGCCTGGTCTTAGCAAAATTAGCAAATGGTTTAGTTGTGGTTGAAACAGGGATTCCCGATTGGAGGATTCGTGTCCGACTCCGACTTATGAGCTCTATTCAAAACACGGAGTGGGTCCTATCACTTATAATGAAGTGTGGGTTCGCTATACGAAGAAAGATGGTGTTTTACGATGGCCCCAAAATGGTAGTTTCAAATTACATTTTTTAGATAATCTGGAAGTTGCGCTATTTCAGAAGAAAGCCCGGCCGGCAATGTTTGACTCTTTCCGCCTCTGGCGTAAGGAAGCCAAACAGCGAGAAATTAAGCAAGCAAAGAGAGATAGGAAAGATAAGAATATGTCAGTACTACAAGCTGCTAGGCAGTTTAGGGAAGATGGAGAAGAGCGTGTGAGTGAAGGTTTAGATAGACAGCGTTGCATGGCCATTGATAAATGTTATCCGGCCTTGCCATCTTCTCCTCCAAAAGTGATTAAAGACCTTCAAAAAGATCCTTTGATCTCTCATTTACTGAGATTGCCACCCCCTTATGTGCAGGGTGCTACTGCGCCTCCATTACCCCCGGTTGTTCTACCCTCTGTTGTTCAACCTCCTGCTGTTGTTCAGCCACCCGGTGCTCCACAGATGGTTTTGCCTCCTACTGCACAACCCACCCTAGGGTCGCAAGCTTTGCTACCAGCTTTGCCTCAAACTCCTTTGCCTTCTACTTCTGCATCTTCGACTCCTACTGTTCTTGCTTCTACACCTCTTTTGCCTCAATATACTCATTCTTCTGTTTTTATGTCTGCTTCTTCTCCTTCTGCTCGAAAACGAATGACTGAGACTGTTGCTAATCTGTTGTCTCCATTGTTTGGGTCACTGAGTATGACCCCTGTTTTGGAACGTAAGCAGAGTCGTAGTCAGCTTCCTAGTTCCGAAGAGCGAGCAGTGTTGGATCTTTTGGCTCGTAGATGGATTTCAAATGTTTCCAGGTATAATTTACAAGCTGTTATGGATGTTTTCTTACAGTGGGATCCGCCTAAGCAAAGGTATGTTTTTGATGTAATGTGTACTTTTCTCCGTCAGGAATGGGAAGATAATGAGTTGGGTCCGATTCCGCAGGAAGTGCTTGATGTTCAGTCCGAATTTGCTAAAGGGACGATAGTGGAGTCTGATGTTGAGGAAGCCGTAGAGACGATACTTGCTTTTAGGTCTAGATTACCGCCTCAGACATTGTACGAACCTGATTCCTCTGTTAGGAGGAAAGTGAAGCAGTATCCTATGAGAGAGGTTCCTCCTGTATGGAGAGACGCAGTTCAGGCTGATGCCGCTCATAACATTAATGCCGTCCCGGCACATTTTCAGCGAGTATGGGTACATGTTCCTTGGAAGAGAGCAGAAGTCTTGGCTCTTAAGCAGACCTTGCCTGACCCCCGTAAAAATCCTACTGGTTATTACAAGGAGTTGTCCCAGACAGTTGATGCGTGTATTATGAATTTAGCTGACATAGATATGTTGATGGGTAATGTAGTTCCTCAACCTTTGTGGGCGAAGATTCGTCATGAGAATCATGCGGCAGAATTAGGAGATACGTGGGCTAATATTGTTGCTGCAGATGGTCGGCAGGTTGGAGGTGCCAAACCTGAGCCCTTAGTTGCAGAATTACCTGGTAGAATTATTAATTTAATGAAAACTATGATGCCTGCTTTGCGAGTGAATTGGGACAAGTTAGCAGCATGCAAACAAAAGAAAGACGAGAGTGTGTCTGATTTCTTCACGAGGTTTGAAGAGACGTTTATCGATCATAGTGGTCAGGACATGAGTATGGAAGGTGGTCAAAGATTGTTCGTGGACAAATTTGTCTTTAATTTGCTTCCCGAACTTTCCAATAAGTTAAAGGACTCTGAGAGTTCATGGGCTGTTTCTTTGTCGGCCCAGATATTGGCTACTGCCCAATATTACGAGAATAGGGATAAAGATGAGAAGGATAAAGCAGAGAAGAAAACTAAAGAATTAAAGACGAAAGTTCTTTTGCAGAAAGCTTATCCGCCTCGTCAGAATCAGCCTCAGTTTCAGCAACCTCCAGAGTTTCAGAGATTGTTACAGAAGTCTGAGCCTTATGCTCCGCGATTCTTTCCTGGACCTAATCAGTGTGCTTATTGCAGAGAGGAAGGTCAATTCAAGAATAATTGCCTGGCTTTGTTACAGCGTGCGAATGGCGCATCTGGTCAGAGAGGTCGTGGTGGTTTCCAGCAAGTTCCTAGGAGTAGGGCATGTGGTGTGTTACCCCAGAATGAGCGTTCCTCTTCCCTTCAGAATTCTGCGAATTATTTTGACAGACAGAATGTTCCGACTGGTCAGTCTGCACAATACTATGTTGATGATTATTATGTCGAGAGTGAGAGTGCTGGTTATAATGATAGTTAGGACAGCCATGGGCAAAGAGAGGGAGTAGTGTCAGTTCCGGTATACCAGAGTGGACCTTATGTTGAAGTGATTACATCAGGTGTGACAGAACCTTTTCTTTTGGATACTGGTGCAACGAAGAGTTCTATTATGCACTCTAAACTTCCTGGCGCACCTTTGTCTGGCTTGACCAATGTTTCAGTAGGATTTTCAGGCGCCCCAGTTTGTAACCCGGTTTCTAGTCCTTTGCCCCTTTCTATTGGCCCTTGTGAATTGGAAGCTCCACTTATTCTAACAACTGGTTGTGGTGAGAATCTGTTGGGTTTGGACTTACTGAAAATATTGTATGCGACATTACATTGCTCTCCTGCGGGAGTACATCTTATCTTGGGTAAGAAAGTGATTTCTCCGATATATTTGTCTAAAGATTGTCTTCCACTGGAATTGCGTTCTCTTCCTGATACACTTTGGGCTACAGGTCCGAATGATGTTGGTCTCTTGCAGATTCCACCCTATGTTGTTACCCTCAAGTCGAATACTAGGCCACCTCGTATTCCGCAATATAAGATATCTAGTGATGGCGAGAGAGCTCTTTTGGCGATTATTTATGATTTGGTTGAGAAGGGTGTAGTTGAAGAAACGAGAGGTAATGTGTGTAACAGTACTGTTTTGCCTGTCCTTAAGCGTACTGATGCTTCTCAGCCACCTGTGTATCGGTTTGTGATCGATCTTCGAGAAGTGAATAAGATTGTTGTGCCACAGTTTCCTGTTGTCCCTGATATCACTGCTTTGTTGACTCTGATTCCTGCTTCGGCAGCCTGGTTTTCTGTTATCGACTTGAAGAACGCTTTCTTTAGCATTCCAATTGCTGAGGAGAGTAGAGATATTTTTGGCTTCTCATTAGGAGGTCGAAGCTTCCGGTTTAAGAGAGCTCCTAAAGGTTATTGTGAAAGTCCCTCCATCTATAGTCAGGCGTTGAAAACTCAGCTTGATGATTTTGTATTGCCTACTGGTGCTACTCCTATTCAATACGTTGATGATTTGTTGGTTACTGCTGATGGCGAAAAGATTTGTAAAGAGGCTACTCTTTCTTTGTTGTGACATTTGTCTGACCTTCATCATAAAGTGTCACCTTCAAAGTTACAGTATTGCAGACAAGAAGTAACCTACTTAGGTCATCTCTTGTTGAAGGAGAGAAGAAGGTTGACCCCAGAACGAATTCAAGCGATTGCGCAAATGAGTGTGCCATCCACACAGAGAGAAGTACGTGCTTTCTTAGGTATCACCTCGTATTGTAGGCAATGGATCCCTAATTTTTCCCTGCTAGCGAAATCTTTGTTGGCATTGACTCTTAAAGATACTCCGTATCCTCTCCCTTGGTCTGATGATTGTCAGAAAAGTTTTTCTGAATTACGTGATGCATTGTGTTTGGCTCCGGTATCGGGTACTCTGGACTACAGTAAGCCTTTCACGTTGTATGTGCACGAGAGAGAAGGTTGTGCATTGTCAGTGTTGACACAACAATTTGGAGACAAGCAACGCCCATGTGCGTATTTTTCAGCGACGTTAGATCCGGTAGCTAAAGCGTTGCCGAGCTGTTTGAGAGCTGCAGCGGCTGTTTCTATCCGACAGTATGCTGGTTTGGTATTGGATAATACGCTGATTGTGATGGTCCCACGTGCAGTGGATACCTTATTGAATAGGACAAAGACACAGCACCTTACTAGTGCACGTCTGTCAGGTTATGAGCTGACTCTTTTAGCTAGCCAAGTGCACATCAAAAGATTTAATGTGTTGAATCCAGCTACGTTGTTGCCGATTTCTGTAGAGACAGATGCTCAAGAACAGCATGATTGCTTTCTTGGAACAGAGGAAGAAACGAAGGCTAGAGTTGATTTAAAAGATACTCCTCTTACGAATGTTGATGGTACCTTATGGGTAGATGGTTCGTGTTTCAAGCTTCCAAATGGTGAGACGACTGCGGCATATGCTGTCACAACTTTACATACAGTTGTTGAAACAGCACGTATAGCACAGAATTCTGCGCAAGCAGCAGAGTTGATTTCATTGACTAGAGTGTGTGTGTTTTCAGAGGGAAAGCGAGTGAATGTTTATACTGATAGCCAGTATGCGTTTGGTGTTGCCCATAGTTTTGGACGTTTGTGGAGAGAAAGAGGATTTCTTACTTCCCATGGTACAAAAATTCAGCATGGACAGTTAGTGAATGAACTTTTGGAATCACTTACTCTCCTGAAGCAGATTGCAATTGTGAAGTGTAGTGCGCATAAGAATGTTGTGGATGATGTGGGCCGAGGAAATGCGTTTGCAGATGAAGTTGCGAAGGAAACGGCGAAAGACATGATGAGCCGTATGTATGTTGCAGGCCCTGCAAGATGGGTTGTGGAAAGTGGAATGTGTGAAGGCACAATAGAAAGTGTGAAGATGATTCAGGCTGAAGCTACGGAAAAAGAAGTAAGTTTGTGGAGAGAAACTACGGGTATGTTGGATCCGACGGGTTGTTGGGTTGACTTGTCAGAACACCAGCGATGGTTGTTGCCTGATGCGTATGTGTTCCCAGTGGTTACAATGGCTCATGGAATGGCTCACATTAGTTCGAAAGGGATATGCAAGTTGTTGGCTCCAGTATGGCAGAATGCTGGAATTCCGAAATGTGCTGAGAATGTGGTGAAGCATTGTATGATTTGTTTGAAATACAATCCTGGCAAGGGAACTCCAACTCCAGCTGGTCATTTTGCTCCTCCGACGTATCCGTTTGAAGTGATACAGTTAGATTACATACACATGGAGAGATGCAATAATTTGAAGTATGTCCTTGTGGTTGTTTGCGCCTTTTCCAGATGGATAGAGGCTTACCCCCTAAAGGATAATACTGCCTTATCTATAGCCAAGGTTTTGCTCAAGGAGTATTTCCCTAGATATGGATTGCCGAGAATTGTATCGAGCGACAATGGGAGTGAATTTGTGGGCCAGATTATGAAGAAAGTGTGTGCTGGTTTGGGTATCAATCAGAAATTCCATGCTGCGAATCACCCCCAGTCTGCTGGACTTGTCGAGTGCTATAATGGCACCTTGAAGCTGAAGTTAGCTTAGATACAAGCGAGCACTGGTCTTACATGGCCAGGTGCCTTGCCGTTGGCTCTTTTGTCAACAAGGACGACAGTGCATTCTCGTGTGGGACTTAGCCCATACGAAATCATTTTGGTCGTCCAGCGAATGTTTGGGGTGTACCTCGTCCTAAGAAATATAGTGACATTGAGTACCCTATATTGGTGGATTACTTACATGACTTGACTGCTAAATTACGTGTTCTCCACCAACAGGTCTATGACAGTTTGCCGACAGCTACCACAGATCCAGGCCATACGATCCAACCTGGAGAGTACATCTTGACCAAGAATTTTCAACGAACCAAAAACTTGGAGCCGAGATGGACTGGACCACATTTGGTCCTCTTGGCCACTAGTACTGCAGTTAGGGTAGCTGGTAAAAAAAAACTGGGTGCATGCCACCCATTGCAAGAAGGTTCCTTTGCCCCTACCATATGATAAGTGGGTGACGGATGGTACAGCCGATTCGGAATGTGAAAGGATTCCTAGATTTGCACCTTTTAGTGATGCACATTTGACATGGACTCAGTCAGAACGCGAGGATGATGACATTCTGCAAGCTGCTGTGCCTTTGCCTTTGAGACTCAACACAACGAATCCGGAAATCCTTTTCCAAGAGCAAACTGTGCCTGGTAAAGAGCGCTACAATTTAAGACCGAGAAAGACTGAACCTATGGACAAATAAAAATTGAATTATTTTATGTAGTGAATTACACATTGTCAGATCAAGAGACTTTTTTTTACTTTTTTACTTTTTCGAGTCACCATCCGGACTCAGCTGCAAGGTCGCGGTACAGCCTTAAGGGGTGAGCCGCGTAAATTTGACATAAGGTCTGTGGTTCAGTACGATCTTGATGCACACTTAAGTGAAGAAGGTAATAGCCGTGAGGAGCACGTTAGAGGATGGAGTCTTTTGAGTCTGATACGGGTGTTGGGAGAACTGATTTTAAAATGAGAATGTGTAACTTGATTCGTAGCAAATGTTTTTTAATATTGTGTTTTCTGATGCTTTTGAATATTACGTTGGCTTGTGTGGGTTGGATTGTCTATATTACACAACAGACGCTTGCATCTACATCCCAACCTACTCTTTCTTTTCCTACTGTTTCCCCACATGAGTTTCATACGTTGCCTGAACATGAACAGACACGAAGATCAGAATTTGTGAACAATTCGTTTATACAGATGTTGCATCAGCATCAGCTAGTAGTAAATAACACGAATTGTTGGGTTTGTGGTCTTATGCCACATACGACAGATAAGGGAATGCCATATTTGGTTTTTCCTTTTTCGCCTAATGGGTCAGTGTGGGCGCTCCAAGCAATGTTTATCTATGCGAATGAAGCATCTCCTGAACGTTCCGTCAAAGATAATACGAGAAATAATGCCTTGATACAGGGAATAGTAGATATAATCAGAGATATTGATGCGTATAATGCTATCCCTAAAGATGAGGTACGAGCATATGTTGGTTGGCACAAGACGAGAGATAGCATTAGTCTGACAGAAAAAGAGAGACAGAAAAGGTCTCCTCCTATTTGGATTGTACCCCACCAAGGTCATTTTTGTTTGCAAGGTAATGGTCAGAATCCGAGAGCTCAGCTTGATAAGAGTGTGTGTGTTCACACCTATGTCTATACGTCCCAGAAATCTCCACCGTTCGTGCCAGCTAAAGGCACGTATTTTGTTTGTTACGACAGAGCATATACATGGTTGCCTTCTGATTTTTCAGGCACATGCTATGTGGCATTTTTGTTTCCCCCTACATACACAGCTGCTTTCAATTACCATAAGACAAGATATGGTAGAGGTGTTATCGATGCGAAAGATACTGTCGCACAAGAAGTTGGAGACTTCTTTAAGGGTTTTCTGCCCTTTTGGGGTCCTATGGCTAACAGTAGGAATATTCGTCAGCTTACGAGAGTGGTCGAGGCCACTATAAAGGAGACTGCAGGTGCCCTTAGCAATATTACAGCTGAGCTCCAAGCGGATCGCCTTATGACATTACAGAACCGTTTTGTTTTAGATATTATACTCGCAGATAGAGGTGGAGTATGTAAATTGATCGGGTCTAGTTGCTGCGTTTTCATACCTGATAACGCCCCAACAGTATACCAAGCCATCTTGAGGTTGCATAAGTCCGCTGAGTCTATACATGTAGACGAAGGGAACTGGTTGTTGATAGGATGGTTTTGGGAAATGCTGTCCAAATGGGGATGGAAGATTCTGATGTTTCTTGGTATGATTCTAGTGATCTTTTTCTTGTGTTGCTTATGCATCCAGTGTGGTCCCGCCATTTGTGGCCTTTGTGCTACAATCTGTGTGAGAAGACTCGTCCCGAGAGAAGCGAAGGATAATAAGATGATGTTACAGCAACACCTTAATGACCTGATGAGAATAGATATAGACCAGGATTCAGATTGACGTGAGTTTAGGTTATTGCCTACGTAATGGCAAAAGGAGGGTCTGAGGTTCCGTGGTTTTCGGGACCGGACTCCATTTTGTTCGCGTTGTTCGTGACGCCATTTTGTGTTGCCCTCACATAGGCCTAGGAGGTAAACGAACGAACAAAGTTGCATGGGCCTCGTCATTCATGTAAGCATTAACAGGCCCTTTTCGACTTATGAGTGAACTGCAAAGACGCTGACCCCGTCACCTGAAACTGACCCTCTGCGAAGCCAGTTTTCTCTAGCTGATCGTTGTCTGAAATTGTCAATCAATGTTCAGGATACCGTTAACTTTTAGTTTCTTGCACATATCTTATCCTACTCAACATCTGAATTATTTCTTTCCTTACGACTTTTCATTACATGGGTAGTGCTTTCAATTATGGGTTTGTCCGGCTTGTGGTAATCGAATTTGGGACAGTCCTAATAATTACCTTGTGGGTTGGTACAATGTAAAGTGAGCTTTTTGGCATGTAATAATGTCTGTGAAAATGTATTTCATTGGTCAGAATTTGCCGCAGTGGGTGTGCATTTGTAATTAATCGAAAACAGCATAAAAAGTGATGTCTTGCTCTACGAAAGTTGAGCAGTCTCCTGAGTTGTACACCGTGTTGTATTGCTTGGTTTACTGTTACTAGCTGCAGCTAATAAATTTGATCTCTGACGCCACCTAGAAGTATTCCGTGTCTCTGTATTCCAAAACAGGAGAACTCGAAGACTTCGGGTGTGTCCCTGGCACCGCTGGATTCTAAGAAAACCCGGTTCTTCACCATCAGCCATCTGTATATCATACACTGTAGCTGGATATGCAGTATGAGGGGCTCTGTATCAATATGCGTTGTGCACAGGTTTTCTAGATAGTAAGGGATGCTGGTTGAGACTGACAAAGCATTGCACTATAGTAGAAGATGAATGAGATCCTCGGTACAAGCAAATTTGATCAATACCAATAGTCCGAATGGAACTGCTCATGAAAAAAAAAAGGATACTAAGTCCCGTAGTTAGAGCAGTTATATGCGTCCCAGCCGGGATTTGAACTGACGCGAATGCTCTGAGAGGTTTAAAATAAACAGCCAACTCAATAGCAGAAGGTATCATCCCAGTGAATATTAAATGAATCAAGAGTTTCCTCCGTAAACTTCCATAGAGTGGCAGGTCTGCGATGTCCGTCTTATACCGATGTGCAATGTTGATGGTTTTTACTATACTTGTATGTATATGTGATAACAAAAATCAATTTATAAAATGTATAAAAATGATTTATACTTTTTGATAATACATTTTGAAAATGACTGGTCTATGGGGCATGTGATTTTTGGATGCATCACCTTACTTTAAAGTATTAATTAGGGAGAAGTGTTTGTTGTTACTTATTCTGTTTTGCCTGCATCTTCTCATCACTATTTTTATAATCAGGGACCCTCTTGTGTTTCTCTAGTTAAATGGCCTAACCTCAGATCATTCCCTGGTTGCATCATACATCTGACCAACCGAGACAATACTTTGCTATTGCACACACACAGAACTGAATCCAAAATAGAATACTTCCTGATTCATAGTAATGTCCTCCATAGACTTGTAAACTATTTGATAGGGTCCTGACTCTCAAAGACGGAACCTGAAGTCTAGATACTCTCAAACTGAGTGACCCTGAGAAGAAGAAAACCTAAAGCAACACTTACAAGACTTCTTTGGGTATTAATTCTGGTTCACTCTCTTCATCAATAGTCCTCTAGGCAGCTGGCAAGTTCTACATTTGACGCATACTAACAAATGCACACCTCTGCAAGTCGAAGCATAAACATGGGCACGTTGCATTATTGGAAGCACACATTTCTCACCTGCAGGGTGCCTTCCATCAGACCCCTCAGATGAACGTCTCTGACTGTTGACCTTCAAGAAATATGAATTTAACGTTCTACTCCCTGACAAGGCAGAGAACATTCTGAACACCACTACCAACAGGGAAAAACGGCTGGCAGGTCCTTGCTCTCCAATTCAAACAAAGAGCAGCTAAGTTGGCATTTCCAGCAATAAATGCTGTTGCACTACTCACCTATCCAGGGGAAAATACTGCATCCTTTGCTACCATCTACTCCACACTTTACACACTAGAAGCCTCAATGAACAACTGCGCTGAGAATTTGTTTATGGAAAATGTTTCACTTCAAAAGCTACAGCTGGACCTGCAGAAAGATCTGGATGCAGACATTTCAGACAAAATAGAAGAAGCAATTAGGTTGATGCCAATGAATAAGGTGCCTGGTGAAGAGGGCTTCTCGGTTGAAGACTATAAAATTACTGCTAAATACTTCATCCCACTTCTGGTCTGGGCAAGCTGTTAAGGGAGCTGTAACAGGAAGTCAGCTTGTGGGCAGAATTCAATTAGGCCCTTACATCCCTTATCCACAAATCTTGGATGGATCCTCTCTCGTGCAGAAACCAGAGACGAATATCCCTGATCAATTCAAATTGATTTGTCACAACTCCGACTGATAGACATAGCCATCAAAACATACATCTGGCATGATGAGACACCACGTATCTTGGCACTCCATGGTTTAACTACGTCTGGTGGACTTTGGTTTCTAAAGATGTAAATCTACCATATGGCGCATCATCTCTCACAACAGGTGTATCATTTTTCCAAAGACTTAGAGAGCCCCGACTGAGTGCTCCTAGGAAACCAACTACAAGGTGGGCACAAGGATGGCAGGTGAAATACCTGCACCACCCCTCACAAGCAGTAAGGGCAAACACTCTATTACAAGGTACCAGACAAATCTGGAGGACAGCCCATAGATCCCTCAAACAAACTGGTTTTGTGAACATGCATGTCCCTTATGGAATAATTCTGCCACTGGTCTAGCTGGACAGACATTATTCTGCCCAATTTGAATTAGCAAAGGGGTAATCTCAGTCGGACAGGTTCTCTCTGAAGGGATTATTAAATCCTGTGTGACTCTCTGTGAAGAATTTGATATGCCCTCCTCTCAATTCTTGCATTATCTAAAGTTGAACTGTATTTTGAAGACCCCCACACACAATGAAATACCCTGTATTTTTTACTCTACTATTCACGTCTACCTCGAAAAGTTGGGTGATTATAGGAACGTAATCATCTATCTTCATACCACACTGATCGAAGATGTTTACTCTAAGACTACTGAACAAATGGCAAACCCAGATGGCGAATTCTATTGAAAACTGGAAGGAAATCCAACTGCCCATGACAAGGACTGCGAGAAGCTAGACTCAAATTCACTTTTTTCAAAATTCTCTATGATTGGCACTGGTCATCATATGAACGTTTTAAGGTAAATGTGCTAAAGACTTTGGACTGTTCATACTGCAAAGATCCAAGATTTTTGGTCTCACATCTCCCATCCCCTCTCGGGTGCTAGCTCTTTACCATTGAGCCGCTATATTGAGCGCACACTCCTTCAAGATACACTTGGCATGGAAGGCATATACTCACATAAAAAGAGATGGCTAGGGGCCGTGGCTTGCGCGCCGCTACGTGATGGCGGTCGGCGCTTGAGCTCCAGGGAGGCAGCGGCTATCGGGACGATTTTGGAGTCCCTTCCTGCGACCCTTTCTCTTCCGAACTCGGAATTTTAAGTCGGAGGGTGCCGGGAACGTGGTGGAATGTGCGAACATCGCTGACAACGGCAGGACCAGCATTTTCCAGCGCTCTGCAGCCCTTCTCACTGGATTTCAAGAGCGGCCGCCATTTTGTTTCCTGTGTGGCGTCGCTCGTGTTTTCTACCTCAGGCACTATGGCACATTCCTGGGGGCTGATCTTCTGATGCTTTTGAGGTGACATTTAACATATTTATCATTTCTTCTCAAGTGTCTGGATTTTTATCAGCGTTTTCTTCACCTGCTGCTGCTTCCATGCCTCTCTTTGCCTGGTGGGTCCTCAGGTACAGCCTCAGTGGTCTCCCCCTGCTATTTTGATTCTGCCTTGTGGTTTTTTTGACATGAGGTCTGTTCAACCTGATTGCGAGGTTGTCGGCTACCTGGAGTCTTGTTTTTCCACGACTCTCTGAGGTATATTCCATGTCTTTTCTTGCCACATACGATATTAACTGCCATTACAATTTTACTACTACGGCCAGTGGTTCCTAATTTACCGCTTCTCCTGCTGTCTCTCTGGGGAACTCTTGTGAATCATCATTTTTTGCTATTTCTTTTTTTTCTACACCTGCTTTGCTCACTTTATCTCCGCTTACTTATCCAAGGGCTTTTTTGACCTTTCTACGTGGGCAGCCCTTATGGCGGACAACATGGGTCCTCCTGTTACAACTAAGGATTCCAAAGGTGCCCTCATGAGGTCCAAACAACAATCTCCTACTCCAGAATCTTCTCAGAAGGACCCTACTACCACTCTGGATACCATTCTCTCCCGTCTTAATGCAGTTCATGATATCGCCCAATCTACTAAGACTAACACTGATCTCCTACAAGTTGAAGTGGTGGCTATTAGGAATGACTTTAAGGTGTTATCTGTTAGAGTCAATGCTGCGTAGTCTCGGATTAGTGGTGTGGAGGATGTTGCCCATCAACATTCACGGTCTCTTCAACAGATGGAACGTTCTATGGCTGCTCTACGGAGAGACCTCAAGGAGCAGGAAGATCATAACCGAAGAAGTAATCTACGAATTTTTGGTCTCCCTGAGGATGCAGAGAAGTCAGCCTCCTCGATGGTTGACTTTATTTCCCAATGGCTTCCTGCTACTCTACAGATTTCATTTTTGAGAGACTTTGAGATTGAGAGAGCTCATCGTGTTCCTTCCTTCAGGTCTAAATCCGCGACAAGTCCAAGAGCGGTAATTTTTAAACCACTACGTCACCGGCATTCGGAACAAATTTTGGCTCACATGAGGAAGGCCAAATCCGTGACTTGGGAGGGTCATCGCATCTCCATTTCTCAGGATTTTGCCAGAGATACTGTGATTCGTCGCAAGGGTTTTCTTAACCTGCGGAAACGTCTTTTAGACATGAACATCCCTTTCTCTTTTGCTGTTCCTTCTAAATTTCGCATCACGTTCAAAGGTCGCTCTAAGATTTTTGATGCACCCTCTGACCTTTCCACTTTTTGGGATAATCAGTCTGAATCGCAGATGGATTCTTCTTCTGTTCCTGGTCCTTCTGGTTCTTGATTCTGATTGCATCTTGTTCCTGTAACTTATTATACCTCTCCTTCCGATATGTGCCACTGTTTCAGTGTTACATGTTGTTTTTGGCTCTTCCCATCTTCTCAAATGTCGTGTTTTCTCATATCTTGACGTCGGAGTTCCTTATACCTTGAGTCATGGTCTTTAGACACATATGTTGTCTTTTGTTACCTGTCGTCCGTCTCGAACGTTTTCTCGTTTTATCTTCTCTTTGCCGTGCTGTTAGCTCTACTCTGCGTTTCTCTGTTCTACGTATTCTTTTCTTTTTCCTCTCATTTGGTTTGTTCTATTTGCTCACTCGAATATGTCACCAACTTATCCTCGTGATTACATTCAGGTCGCTGCTCAACATGCTCTTTGTCTTTGGCAGCTCTTTGTGATGTTTCGTTTATGGGTGAATTCCTTGAGGTTCTCTCTCGTCTTCCTTTTCAGTTCCGTTGTTTTCGTCACTCGGCTGATGTTCTTTACCTCCCCTGATTGGTACCTTGTTTTGTGGGTTCCGCTCACTATTTTTCTGCCTTTTCCTCATTTTCAATTGGTATTATGTGATTCTATTTTGTATTTCTTGCCCATTGTCACGTTTTGGACATTTTGTGTCTTTGCATTGTAGCATGGTATTGTTTGCTCTTTTTGTTATCTCTCTATGTTCTGCATATAGTTTTCATTTTTCGTGTATATTCTAATGATCCTTTCATCATTCATGTGGTATATATAATGCACTATTGTTATTATTGTATTCCTCATTTACCTACAAGTTTTACCCTGGTTGATTATTTATACGAGTTTAGGTATTATTCCATTTTTCATATGCTGTTACTGATGACTTTGCTTCCCTTTACTTGGTTTTTCCTTTCCATATTTATTTATATAGTTATTATGTAATGTATACCTCTGTTATTACAATTGATTGGGGATGATTTTTGTATTCTTTTTAGACACTTATTAGTGCTCTTAGGCTGTTTTACTGTCTGATTTTTGAAAGGTGTTGTTTTATTTCTATTGGCAACCTACTATATTGTATGCTTCTTTGCCTTGTTCTTTATATTATATATTTTTTAGGGTTTCACAGCTTCACCATGTGAGTTCTCCCGGTGGTCTCTTGCTTCCCTTCCCATGTTCCCCCTGGTATGAATTTGGTCTCTTCTAGACCTCCCCAGGTGGGTCTTCTTTTCTCTCTTTTCTTCTTCCCCTCTCTGTCTTTCTTCTCTTTCTCTTGGTTCTTCTGGGGGGGCTCTCCCTTTCTTCTTTTTCAGAGTTGGTCTTTGCCTGTTTGTTTTGTTCTATTATTAGTCCCTCTCTCACCCATTTTTACTGGATTTTATGTTGTTGCCCACTTATGCCTGATTTGAATGTTGTGTCCCTTAATGTTAAGGGATTAAATCACCCTGTAAAGAGATCAAAAACCTTGGATTATTGTAAATCTCTTTCTTCTGATTTGGTTTTGTTACAAGAAACAAAAATTTCCTACAAAGAGGCTTTGTGTCGGAGGAAGGAGTGGGTGCTTGATGTTGCTTTATCTGATGCCTTTGGTAAAAGAATTGGGGTGATTACATTGATCTCTAAAACTTCTGGATTATCGGTGGTCTCTGCTGAACATGACTCTGAGGGCCGATGGTTATTGTCTAGACTTTCTAATGGTACTAATGACATATATGTTTTCAATATTTATGCTCCGAATTCTGATGACCCGGTGTTCTGGCGCACGGTAACGAAAAAGCTGGTAGATACTCCTCATCAGGGCAATTTAATTGTTGGTGGTGATTTCAATTTACCTATTGACCCTCTGTTGGATAGAAATTCTGCCTTTCAGTTTCGTTCTTCTAAAGCGCATAAACAATTGTTAAACATGTGTTCTACTCTTCAGCTTCACGATTTTTGGCGGCTTCATAACCCTACTGGTAGTGATTTCTCTTTCTTTTCTTCTCCACCCTCTAGCTTTTCTCGTATCTCTTAGTTCATTCATCTCTTGTTCAGACTTCATCTTCCCCACTCATTCATCCTATTCTTGTTTCTGATCATGCAGCTGTCTCCTTCTCTCTTTCCTCCTTTGGTACGAAAAAGGTCCCAGTTCTTGGAGATTAAACACAGAAATTCTTTATGATGAGTCCCAGGTTCTGACGTTAATGACTGAAATTGAGGACTTCTTTGATAATAATGATGGATCGGTTAGTTCTCCAATAGTTTTATGGGATGCGTTTAAATGCTCTCTTCGGGGTTCCATTATTCAATGCATGGCTAGGAGGAATGCTGCTGTTAAAAAAGATCTAAAGGTTTTAGCAGACGAAATTAAACAACAGGAACTTCTCTTCCGTAGTTCTAAAGATAGAAGTCATCTGCAAATCATTAAGAATCTGAAATATTCCTACAACACCATTGTTACTAAGCGGGCTCACATTGGGGTTCAGGCCCAGAAATCCAAGCGCTTATTGTTAAAGAACCGGGCAGGTAAACTATTGGCGGCAACGCTGAAATATCAAGATTCTAATTTCAAATCAGTGCGAATCTCGTCAATTAAAGATAGCTCCGGCACTACAAAATTCCAGACCAAGGAGATTCTTGATGTTTTTAGAGATTTCTACAGTAAATTATATACTCCCACCAATCAATCCTCCTTTGATCAATGCCAGGAGTTTCTTAAAACGATTCCTCTTCAATCGATCTCTACTGAGGATAGTCAGAAGTTAGGTGGTACGATTACCTCTGAGGAAATCATTTCTGCCATTAAAGCTCATCGGTCGGGAAAAGCTCCAGGGCCAGACGGTTTTCCTATCCTGTTTTATAAAACTTTTCTTTCTACAGTTGTTCCTCGTCTTAAGGTGGTCTTTGATTCTTTCATCCAACAAGGGTCGGTCTCAGGGTCGGCAGCGGATGCCACCATTGTTGTAATCCCAAAAGAGGGCAAAGATCATTCAGACCCCAAAAATTTTCGTCCCATTTCTCTCCTTAATATAGAAGCGAAAATCTTTGCCAAAATTTTGGCTAAGCATTCAGAATCATTCATTCCTAAGCTTGTTCACCCTTCTCAGACTGGTTTTGTTAAGGGCCGCTTAGCGAGAGCCAATATCCGTACCTTTTGTCATGTTCTGGGTGCTGCTAAACGCTCTTCCCTTCCAGCTGCGGCCTTAGCCTTAGACGCCAAGAAGGCTTTCAACAAGGTTTCATGGCCTTCTTTACATGCGGTTCTTTGTGCACATAGTTTTGGCGATTCGTTTGTTAATATGGTTATGTCTTTATATGCCCAGCCTAGGGCAAATATTAGAGTCAATGGCACCACTTCTTCTTTTTTCAATCTTCGTCAAGGCACCAGACAAGGCTGTCCCTTGTCCCCTCTTTTGTTTTTACTTTCTATTGATCCATTGCTTCGCTTGATTGACATCCACCCAGACATCAAAGGATTCACGTTTGGCTCACATCGTATTAAAACTGCTGCATATGCAGATGATGTTCTTATTTTTTCGGACGATATTGAACGAGCCATTCCCGCGATTTCGGATACCATCTCCCTTTTTTCAGGTGTTTCTGGGTATACCCTCAATAAGGACAAAACGGAAATGTTTCCTTTAAACGCTTATTGTTTTCCGGCTCATATGGGCTCTGCAGGGTTTAAATGGCAATCTAAACAGCTTAAATAATTGAGGATCTGGTTTTGCAGCACTCTTTATGATACTGTTGCGTACAATGAGGCTCAAACTATTACTAAAGTACGACAACTCCTAGAGACTTGGTCTCCTAAACATATTTCTTGGTGGGGCCGTTTTCAAACTATAAAAATGATGATTACCCCTATTATTAACTTTGTTTCTTCCATGCTCCCTGTGAAACTGTCCTCTTCTTTTTTTCACACGATGAACTCCCTCACTTCCAAGTTTCTTTGGAATGAGAAGAGGGCTAGAATTGCTTATAAATATTTGAAGAAGCCTTATGAGTTGGGTGGTTGCAACTTTCCTGATTGGGAGAAGTATCAAACTGCTTTTTTGGCCTCGCAAGGGGCTCTTTGGCTTGCCTCGATTCCTGACCATGTTCCTTCTTGGCTCTTAATTGAACAGAATATGGCCTCTCCCCTACCACCCTTATCTTTTTTAACTACATCTACTCTATCTATCCCTTTCTCGCGCTCAATCATCTTAGATACCATTGCAGCGATCAAACAAGTTGATAAGCGAGTTGCTATTCCTATTCATAAATCAAGCTGGTCCTCGTTGTGGCACAATCCTCGTATTAAAATTCTTATTGACCCTGTGTTGATCTTGTATTGGGCTAACAAAGGGATAACTTTAGTGCGACATCTGTATGATTCTAATGGGGATCCACTTCCTTTTTCTACTTTATCTCAGCAGTTCTCTTTCAATAATTTAGACTTCTACACTTTTCTGAAAATAAAGGTGGCGATAGCTAAAACTCGTCTGCTTCCAAACTCTCCTACTATTAATTTATTTCAAATGTGGCTTTGTTTAGGTCATGTGGCTTCCAAAATCTATAAATTTCTTTCTTCTGCTTCTTCTGCCGACTGTACTGTCACCCAACAGAAATGGATATCTCATTTTGAGCAGTATATGATTGCCCATATTTCTGAGGATGTCTGGCGTTTGATTGGGAAGCTTTCTCTCCGGAATAAGGTTGCTCCTTCTTTAATACAATCTAAATTTTTCTCTATTAATTTGCTCCACTGGACTCCAGTACGTTTACACTCTCTTCAGTTGAAGGATGATGATCTATGTTGGAGTTGTGGTCTATGTACAGGCGATTACTTACACATGTTTTTTGAATGTTCGCTTCTTAAACCCTTTTGGGATTTAATACACAAACATCTTCAATTGATTTTTAACCTCCGGTTCCAGCTTTCTTTCCCCATGATTTTGTTAGGCCCACTTGCGTCTCGGACTCCACTACCCTTAGATTCCTCGGACTCCCAATTACTAGATTTGTTACTAACTATTGCGGTGAAAGTAATTCTTATGGAATGGAAATCTTTTTCTTCAATTTCTTATCACACTTGGTGGGCATGGGTATCCTTTTTGAGAGGTGCACACACCTCAGTTGATGACGCTCATCTCTCCCCTTCAATTTCTACTGGTGTCTGGAGAACTTTAGATTCGTATATGGATTTAGCTTCTAAGGGTTTGGTTGCTCAATATCCTTTTGATTCGTTTGCGTGAGTGTTGTCCTTTTGTTCAGGAGTAGCTCCCCAGAAGATCCTTTCCTTCCTCTCCTTTCCCTTCTTTTCTTCCTCTCCCTATCTTTACCTTCTATCTGTCTCTTCCTCCTTCCTTCCCTTTTCTTTTTCTTTCTTTCTGCTCTCTTTTCTTCTTTCTCTTAAATCTCTCTTTTAACCCATGGTGATACCATTTTTCTGGGTCATGGTTTACTGGTTTCCATATTATATTTTATCTCAAGTAGTAATTCCTGATGAATTTATATTTTTTCCTCATATGTATCACCTCTATGCTATTCAAGTTTTTATATACTCTTGTAATCCTAATAAACTTATTGAACTAAAAAGAGATGGCTAGATTTCGCCCTTTCCATGGTGACACTATGTGCCCTACGACTTTGGCACTCCACGACATCCCTAACACTGCAGGAATGGTCGAAAGGCATGAAGCCAATGGCTTTCCTTGAAAAGGTGATCTGCAAGTGACACAACCAATTACAGGTATACAAAGTTGTTTGCGGCTCTTACTTCCAAGACCAAACCAAACACATTCAAAATCTGTTGAGATGCACTATATTAGAATGGATTCCACATAATGGATGAGACCATCATCAACAAGTTAAAGGATGTCCTCACCCTTAATGAATACGTTGTTGAGTTTTATATGAGCACTACGTTAGATACTAATGTTTATATTATTTTCCATTAACATGCTTCTTCTTTTTGAGATTATTTACTATACTTCATTGCACTGTAATGTATTCCTACATGTAAAACTGTAGAAAAATGGGTCAATTGTAACACATAGGGCACGAGGCTTTTCACTACTTCTACAAAAAGTATAGAAAAAAGAGAATCAAGGGCACTTGGGGTGAAGAAGAAGGATGGTTTGAAGGTAGAACAGACCTGATTGCTACGTAGAGGATGGACAGTGGGATCAGGGGTGAGGAAGGAGGGGAAGCTCGGGGGAAAAGGATAGAAAATAGAATGACTGCGCGGGTAAAGTAGTGGAGTGAAAGGGGCCCTGGGGGAGTACAAGAGGAAGATTAGTGGAGTGAGAAAAAATATAGTAGAAATAGATAAATAGAAAAGAGACGTAAGGAAAGTTTACAATATGTATTTAAACTATTGTGCTCTTATATGTAATAATTGTGCCACAACCAACAAACAAACACAGGTCAGTAATGTCATTAGCATAGTCAAGAGACCATATACCGTAAAAAGCACTGTCATATTATCTAACAGGTTTGCCTAAACCCACACTCACTATACAAGCTAAATGATTATAGATCTCTGGGCTTAGCAGTGGACCCCATACCTTAGCATACATTGATAGTTGTTCTACATCCCCACTGACGCAGTTCTCTCGACTCAGGACCTTTGCTCTTTAAGGTGGGATTTGCGCATTTGTGTGAGTCAGGACGAACTGAGTGTCAGGAAGGTTTGTGAATTTAAAGCAGATGTGATTGTTTAGGAATGCTGGGCCAGTGTTATGTAGTGCCTTTAAAGTGTGCATGTGACTTTCAATTGTGCTCGTTTGTGAATGGGGAGACAGTGAAGCTCCTTCAGGTGTAGTGTGATGTGAATGCAGCACGGGAAGTTGAGATTGAAATGTTGGAAGTCATTTACTTTAACATAATGTAACATAATTATTTTAACATCAGTTCATAATGGGTGTTGATAATATTAATGTAATTAATACATGTAATGTATTTTATTTTTTTATAGACATTTAAATTGAGGGGTTAATGTGCTGTAAATCTATATTTTATTATTAGGTTAATAATTAATATTTGGAATCAATGTAGGTGTATACTATACATTAAAATATATACATGTTAAAAACACAAATTTTATTACATTTCTCTATACTTTCCTATAAGGAGATCTCCAGCTCTGTGATGGAGGTCTTGGCATTGGGGGCGGACATGTCTGCCAGCCAAAAGAAAGGTAATATATATTTCAAAAAGCACTTTCTGGAAACACAAGTGCATGGCTGACGGATGTTACGCCCTCCATTGCAAGGTGGAAGTAGGTCGACAGAAGTGGACAAGACTTGCATTTGCATTATGCTTGTAGAGCTTCAATTCTTGAGTCCTGATTCAGTCATAATTACTTGAAAGAGGTAGAGGGGTGAAAAGGTATTTTTTTCTTTTGACTCCTTAACCAACTCAAGGTCTCAAAACCTAACGTTCCCTTTCTTTCCCGGTAGCTTCACACACATCACCCACCTTAACATCTCTTCTCCTTGTCTCCATTTTTCTGTTGTAAATGTTTGTGCTTGTAATCCTGTTCCGCCCATAATAGATTCAGAGCAGCAGTACTGGAATACAAAGTAACACCCTACCAGAATGAGCTCCTCATTCCGGGTCAGCGCTCCAGACTCCCGCGCCTGGACCCATTTAACCCCGGACCCATGTGTACGCGCAGCGGACGCACGCAGCGGGCGCGCCACCCGCGCCAAAGGCAAGCCCGTCTGCGTCCGTCCACGCCCGTCCGGGGCCCGGGGCCAAGCACCCTGCCCAATTTCTTTCCTATTTCTCTGTACAACTTCAGATACTCCAAGGTAATTGGCCTCTTAGGGCCCCCACTTTAGCCTATATTGGTAACCTGGGCATTTTACAGTTCAATCCCCCCCCCAATCTTCCCAGATCCCGGGACCTCGGAAGTCCCCCCCGCTCATGGTTAACCCAGAGGTTCTTCCTTAGTCCACCCTCCCCCCTTGCCCACCTGCAACGGCAACCGTTTATCTACTCAATTTCCGCTCAGCGGTTAAGCATCATCTAGAACTCTTTTACTTTTTGGATACTGTCAAGCCGGATATCCTGTTTCTTACTGAAACATGGTTTTCCGCAGATTCCCTGCCTGACGTCCTTGCTGCCCTCCCTGACCCCTATTACATCTTACGAGCCGACCGTCCGGAGGGGAAGGTCGGAGGAGGAGTAGCCTTGATAGCCCGCTCTAACCTCCAGTTCCAACTCCTTCCCTTCCTTGCTATTACTGCTGTTGATTTTCTGGTTGTCCGCTCTGTTTCCTTAGCGGCCCCAATTACCTGTGCGCTCTTCTATCGACCCCCCCAACCTATGCCCCATTTCATTTCTGCTGTACAGGAATTACTGGCCACTCTGGTTATTAACAATTCCTCCGTCTTGGTCTTGGGCGATTTTAATTTTTGGCCCTCTGACCCTCGCGAGGATCACATGTCTAAAGACTTTACAGATTCACTCCATAGCCTGAACCTCATCTCTCAGATCCACTCTGTTGAAAATAGCAATGTGTATGTACATAAGCGGCGTTCATTTGTGCTCACAGTACCCCTTGTTGTAAGCAGAACAGATATCGCTAAAACAATGACTGTGTTATCCCGCTAGCATAGACCCATGCACACACGTACACGACAGCCATTTTAGGTACCATGGTCTCTCAGTTTGCGATCGATCACCAGTGCCCCTTCCCTGACCCTGCAAGCCTCCCCCATGCACCCTGACCGCCCCCGCTCTCACATGCACAAGTCATGAGCCCTCCCCTCCCGCATGACTCTGTCTCTGAAAATCGTACCCCGCGCCTGACCAACACCTCCTTTCCCTCCATGAATACCCCTCCTTTGATGACCCCTTCCTCTGAGCCCGATTGCCTGTACGAACCGCTGGTCATCCCTTAGCCTGAGGATACAGTTTATTGCTCACTACTGTATGCACTCGCCTCTCTTGAAAGGAGCCACTATTGATCATGACCTCCCCACCCCCTGAGATTCGATCAGGAGCACACATTCCAAAGGAATCAGCAGAACACTCAGCTGCGTGACAGCCCCCTCCTATTGTATGGAGGATAAGGGCCCCTACTGTAGCCACGTGATGGAATATCTTCGTACTTCACAATGTCTTGATTGTAATAAAGGATGCCTGTGTGCCACAAACCTGTGTATAAAAGACGAAGCCTCAGAGAAACTTGTTAGAGCACCTCCCGAAGACACTATGCGAGTGTCCGAAATGACATGCTCTCCTCATGAGTAATAAACTCTGTTCTTGTTTTCCTGCTTCCAGCGCCCGTCTCTTTATTTGGTAATTATTCAAGATGGGAACTAAGAGTCGCCCTGCACCAGCAGCCTGGGCATCGGGTGCGATATGGGCTGACCTTTCTACAATTGGCGCCCAACGCGGGGGCCATCAGCGACATAAGGTCCGGTAAGAGAGGTCCAGACGATGAGGTGAACATCTGAATGATTGGAGTATACCTGCCTTGAGAGGGCCCTCGTCCGGCTTCCGATTGAATGAACTTCACCGATTCCGAACGGACCTCTCTCAAGTGACCTATTGTCCTGACTGGAATCCCACAGGAATGCTGCGGTAAAAACATGGAGAAAGAGAACGATCGGGCGCTGGAAAAAGGAAGGCGAAGAACTGCCCACATGGTCCGGTCCGGGTAAGGTCGTGACACACGACAAATTGCGAAATTGATTGATTGATTGTTTGAAAATACTAGTATTACTCACTTTATTGTCTCTGAGAGATTCTCTATTTGCAAACAAGCACAGAGTCGCCATACTCTGTTTAGTCTTTGCAGATAGTGAAGGATAGGTAATGCAGACTTTTGTCCCCATTGTAATCCGTCATACCTATTTTTCTCCCCATTGATTGATTGTTTGAATCGAGCATTGAATTGTTCGAAGTTGGTTCTCTTAAGGATCTTCTCTGCCTGCAAACGGGGAAGAATAGGAATATTCTCTCTCCCTTTGCAGATAGTGAAGGGTAGGTAACGCAAACTTTTAACCCGTCGTGCCTATTCCGTTCCTCATTGATTGATTGATTGTCCGAACATTGACTGTTTGGAATTGTTCTTTTTGGAGGTATTCTCTGTTTGCAAATAACGTGGAATAGAAACGTTCTGTCTAGTCTTTGCAAGTAAGGAAGGGTAGGTAATGCGGACCTTTGTCCCCCGTTGTAATCTGTCATGCCTATCTACTCCCCACTGATTGAAGCACCAGTCTCACCCGGACCATTCACTAGAGGTAGGTCATCTGGCCCGACCGGAGAGCACCCCTAGTAAAAAGGACATATGCAATAACAACGAAGTGATCACTGTATCCTGTTAACAGAAACTTTAGCATGAAACAACCTGGAAAGAAAGGAATAGGAAAACGAAATCAGTAGGCCACTGATGAACTTTTTATTAAATAACGAACAAGGAAACGATAACAATACTTAATGATAAAACCTATTATTGTCCTAGAAACAAGAAACGTTAGAAATAAGCCCTTAATAAGAAACCTGAAAATAATAAGAGAAGCCAAGCTTGACATTGCGACGGCCACGAGGCAACGAGGCTTCATCGCCCCTCATTGTTCCAAACATGTCTGTCCCACCGCCTGCCACGCCCAAATAACGGCAACCTGGGAAAGATACAAGTCAGCAGACATCCGCCCCCTTTCTGGAAACTCCCAAAGTGCAACAGGTTTGCGGCTACGCCCAGCCGGAAGCAACACATATAGGGCGGGTCCTGCTGCCAACCGTCGGCCGGAGATCATCACATAGGGTGTAGCCGGAGGAGAGGCCGAGGCCGACGGGACCCGGCCAAGGGGACTGCTACGACAACCCTGGAGAGTTGCAGGGGGGGGAATGTCCGTGTCCTCGACCCCCCCCTCTCTCTCCCAGTCTGGACCAGCATCCATGGAGGGCCTGGGAGTGGAGAGGCCACTGCACGTAAGGCCCAGGAGAGGCATCACACGCCAAGGCTTACCCCACCGGATGAACCAAGGAACCCGTTCCTGGGGCCAGGGCAAAGAGCGTCCGGCCGCCATCCACCGGAGGCCCGGCCCGAAAAACATGCCAGGCGCCACTTCTTTCTTTTATAATGGCTGCAACAACCCTGGGGGGGATGTCTTGCACATGCCTCCGACCCCCCCCCCCGTCCTCATCGCCTGGTCCGGCCATAACAAATGTCAAGCGAGGCGCCGTGGGGTGCACCGGGAGGGAGAGGCGGCGCAAACGAGCCTCTCCCACCTCCTCAGGTGGAGGCTCCCCAGCTGCGCCCTCAACGCACCTCGCACCCGGCAAAGGGTTCGTCCACTCTTGCGGTGCAGCGACGCTCCACGCACCCGGAAAAGGGTTCATCCACTGTGGCGATGCTGCAACACCTCGCCCGGCAGGTTGGAGCCCGTCTGCTCATTTGACCCCGCGATCACCGGTAGCTGCCGAACTCTCAAAATGGCGGTCGACCTTGCAAGAGCGGGCCCAACATGAAGGAATGGCCCGGTTGCTTGTGGATGCCACCATCATAAAAGTTCTCCTCGTCCATGAAGATTCTAGAGGAGCCGCGGGAGTCCCCGACTCCCGCAGATACCCCCGATGGGGAATGACTGCCATGATTGCCCACGGAACGATGGAAATGTAGCCGCAGGACGTCGGCGCTCCCATGCTGTCGCCAGCCTCAGTTTGAATGACTAGAATCCTGCAGACTACAGTTCGGATCAGTTCCGGTGAAAACACAGTATGACCCAGTAGGAAAATTGTTGCCTCCCTCCCCTTTTTGACTGATGGTTCAGACCACCGATCCTTTCTTTTGCCCTTTAACGGAACTTTTGGACTGCCAAAGGAAGCTCTGGGCCAACCACGAGTTAGTAGAGATTTAGACTATGCCTGGTTCTGCCTGACGGCACCCAAAATGGCGCCGATGCAAATGAAACTCTCAACTCCTTATTGTACCCCGATTGCTCAGCCTTGGTGTCATAGGATATGTATGAAGTTTTTTAAAAAGAAAAAACATATAGATTGATATAGGATGTGTACTGATTATGTGTTCAGACAATGGATTGATATAGGATGTATACTGTCAGCTCGGACAATGAGTTGATATGAGATGGGTACTGATTGTGTGTTCGGACAAAGAAGGACAATGAATTGACATGAGATGGGTACCGATTGAGCATTCGGACAATGAATTGTTGTTGAGTTTGGCGCATCATGATTATTGAAAGTTCGAAATTTCGATGCTTATGATACTCGCTCACACTAAAGATTCGATATGATTTTTATTGCACTTGGCGCACTTTTTATGAAATTAACAACCACCGACTCCATTAAGTTTCCCCCTAATAAAGTATCCCCACATCTACAGTTCCAGCCTGCTCCGTGGCCGGCCCACGGGGTTGTAGGCCCGTATTTGTACACCGACATTCTTATTAAAGATTTTTGGAAAAGGCAAACGTAGTTGTCACGCGTAAGTTGATAAGTTTCAAATGAATGATCACTATTTTCGATATAACTAAAATATAGGTGAAATGACTCAACTCGATTAGATAAGGGTATAATGCAGAAATACGGCAAATATGAATGGTGCAGGTTTTTGTTGTATGTATTTTGCACATTTTTGTACAGCCCAAAGCAACCGCTAAAAAAAAAAACCTGGAACTTAGCCTATATTTTATATGCTACCTGTATCAGGAAAATTGTGCTAAAATGTCCCTAAGTCGCCCCGAAGGAGTGCCACCTGGCCTCCCTACATATGGTCCATAATACCACACACTGGCTTCCGATAATCATCTCTCACACACTAAAAGGTTCATCTGGGCTTAAATGCCGAGTTGGCAAGAACTGCGCTCCGTGGAGATAGACCGAGTATGTAGTAAGTAAAAGCCTTTTTCGGGTTTATGCGCGCTGATGTGTTTTTAAATGTTGCCCCCGCCCCCTTCTTTTTCCCTCTTTCTGCAGGTCACTTTGGAACATCGATTAAAGATACGAAAAGGAAAATGGTGATCTAACGAACGAAGAGACGGGAAAAAGGCGTTTGATTATGGTACCTAACCACGACAAACCCCAAATAATGCAACCAAAAATGACGTACAATAATAAATACATTCCTACGGTTAACTAAGTAGGGAAAAGTTTAGGGTATTTCGAGGAAAGGTTTACCCAAGCATCCTCCGCCGAGAGGACTAGGGATATTGCCAATATTTAAAAACCTACTACCTCCTTTTTCGCATCCTCATAGACATGTAACTCAAAGCTGCCCCATTGTTCTCCAACTGACACCGACTATTGTCTCAGCCTGGAAACACCGTTGCTAAAATGACTCGAAAATACCACCGTGGGCATTAGCCCGACCAGGTTAGTTCATGACCAAGTGGCAGAGACGTAAGTGTGCGCAACCACAACCTCCAGTAAAGGCAGCCGACAATAAAAAGAGAAGAAACAGTAAAGAGAGCTTAAGATACTGAGAATGCGCAGCGTACAGGAGGAGATCATTTTTGGCCAAAACTGTTCTATGTTTTGTCTTGGATTTCTGTATATAATACATGTACTGTCTCCCGCGTCTGAGTTTGTGTGTACGTGATGCATGAATCTACGTCATCCCTCTGCCTGTGTTTCCGTGTTACTTAACCCCTGTTGTTCTGTGTTGTGCGCGCACTGAATGGCCCATTATTGTACACATCTCTCTCTTTCTCTCTCCATGTCATACGTGTACCGAATGGACCATTTAAGGTGCGGTCTCTCTCTCTCTCTCTCTCTCTCTCTCTCTCTCTCTCTCTTTCTCTCTCTCTCTCTCTCTCTCTCTCTCTCTCTCTCTCTCTCTCTCTCTCTCTCTCTTTCTCTCTCCAAAAAGCCCCCTGTTTCCTCTTTTCTTGTATGGTGACGTTGTGCCCCTCCGGCACAAAACATAATTGGGTTTCCTCGAACGCAAAGGTGTTCAGCAAAATTGACCAAAAATCAAAAACGATTGTGGCTTGCCATAGTACTACCTCTCCTTTCTGCAAAACGATAGAACCCGAGTTGGTAATGAAGGAAAGGACAGGTAAGACGACGGACGTCCCCTAATCTGGCCTTTTATAAGGGAACTATAACGTCAATGGTCTTCTGTTTCTCAGTTCGTTAGAAATGCGATCCCCAATGCCCCGATTGCCCCACCGCCCTGCGCCTAAGTGCGGATATCCAGAGTACCCCACTTCCCCCAATCGACCCCAGCTCCCTGTCCAAAGCACCCACACGCCCCCGATTAACCCTAGCCTCATGTCAGCTACCCACGAAACGTAATTGATGACCTTGATTAACGGTCATTTCCCAGGAAAGCCATGTTTAACATCTGCCCCCTTCCCCCTTCTTCATGACGATAACGCCCCTGCTTGCAAGAATTAGCCGACCCCGAAGGGAGATGTAAGATTGTCGATACTAGGGTTAAAGGGAAGGACGAGTCTCTACATAAGGACTCGATTTTGAATTTGACGTAATACACTGTGTATAAAAGTCCAACTTCTCTCATCATATGTCGCGAATGAACGCTAAGCAGGTCTATGAATTCAATAAGCAATGCCCTTCTACAGACTCCATAAGTGACGACTTCTGACTGTGACCGATGAACTTATTCCCCACCTACATAAGATTGGGGACGGAATTGAGATGTATAAATGTCTTCTCCTGCCAGTTTTTCTAAAACTTGTTTTCTACCCATTCAAAGATACAATCACCGGAGGAGAGGAGCTGGACGTAACGCACAGCCTGGCCACAGATCATGGAGCACGTGTGACGACCAAAGGTGGAACTGCAGAGCAACGAGACGCGGGACGAGGCATAACTTTCAAACTCAGCAGATGGAGGAATGGAGGGCTGCCTTGAAGCCCTCGACTCGCTGACCCACTCGTGCCTGAAGTCCCCCGTCCCCTTTTGAGTCCGACTGTTGGGCTTGCCTGCTCGTTGTCCTTTGCTCCCTTGGTCCCTTGGTGTGTTCAAAGATCTGGCCCCACTCCGCCCTCTCTTCCCTCGATTATCCAACAAACTCACCCTTTTCGCATAAACTTTTGACTATAGAATGAGGTTTTACCACGGAAAAAGAAAAGACACGCAGGTGCCCAGCTTGAGGCACCCCTAAGAAAATAAGTTGGAAAACAGGACTGTGATCTAACAGCAGAGGACTGATCGCACCCTGCAACGTGTAAGGATGAATCCGAGCTGGACCTATAGCTCCACCGCCGGTGCTCAGCAGCGCCAACAAAAGAAGACGGACTCTGTTAAAAGACATTGCGACAAAGACCCTCCCCCTTTCCAGAACTTTCTACTCACCCCTTGACTAATTGCTTGTATCGAATTGAATCCCTCCCTCAAACCATTTTTGTATTGCCTTTTAGAATGTTTCATCGGTCACTCATGTAGTTAGTTTTTCAAAAGTCTCTTATAGTACTGACAAGACCCGAAGTTATCAGAGCATTTTTGGGTTTCGCCTGCCGAAAAGCTGCGCTCTGCGCAGGTTTTCAGCGCAGGTGAAATCCTTTGTTGACTATAAGGAGTTCGGGAACGTCCCCCGGCTCTCATTGGCTAGCTCCATAAATGGAGGCTAGCCATTGAGTGCCGGATCTGTCCGTCAAGGCCGGACCAGATTCGGGGGCGTTCCCGAGATTTTTTCCCGGGGCGGAGTTGCGTTTTTTCCGTTCCCTCCCCTTTCACTGAAAGTGATTTCAGATGCGCTGTCCATTCCCGCCCCCTCTGCTGCTGTCCTGCCTTGTGTCCCTCCTCCCGCCGTCCCCCCTCCCCCCTCCTCGCTGTCCTGTTATGGCCCGATCGAGTGGCCACCTCGATTGTTAACTAACTGAAGAGCCGGTGCCCACCCGGCATTGCCCCGGGTTCTCACCGCTGCGGCCCGGGGGCCTGAAAGTATTGCTCACCGCTGCGGCCCGGGGGCCTGAAAGTGATCAGAAGCTGAAGCGAGAGAAACGAAGGGGCCGCGACCTGATTGGTCCTCTGTTGACAGGAGGCGCGCTCTGATTGGATGCCTTGCCCGCAGAAGCTGGGCGTGTATGGAGGCTCGACGCAGGAGCCGCGACCGGATTGGGCCGCAGCAGTGGAGCCGCCCCAGCGAGGATCCGGAAGCCGAGTCAGCCGTTCGACCCCGTCCTCGCCGAGGGAATCTCCAAAGTGCCGGGTAATCACCGCCGGGTCCGTGGAGAAGAGGAGGAAGAGTGATGGCAGCTGGACTGCAGGGCCCCCGTGAGCGGAGGGAGCCCTGCAGCGAGAGGAGCGGCCTTCAGAAGCGAGCGGAGGGGGCGCGAAGCACATTGCCGGTGCCTGCCCCCCCCCCCCCGTGAGGCTCCCCGACTGGAGGGAGAGCCCCGAGTGAAGAGAGAGCCGCCGGACGGTGAGTGAGGAGCGGCCTTCAGAAGCGAGCGGAGGGGGCGCCGGGACACATTGCCGGTGTCCGCCCCTCCCCCGCAGTAGCGCGAGCTCACGTTCCTTGGGTGTGTGAAGCCACGAGGGCTTCAAGGGCGGCCCCGGTTGGCAGTGGGTCGCCCCAACGTGCACAGAGCCCGGAGAGGCTCCCCGCCCCATTTTTTTGTATTTAGAGCCCTGAGAGGCTCTGGGGGGCATTTGGTGAAGTAAATGGAGAGTCAGGGCGGCCCCGGATGGCAGTGGGTCGCCCCAACGCTGAAGAGAGCCTGTTGAGGCTCAGAGGGGCCATTTTTCAGGACGTCGAGCCCCAGAGGGGGGCTCCAACGACCCCATATTTATAGCTGGTGAATGCTTTTGTTGTGTTATTCACACGTGGATAGCGGCGGCACAGTTCTCTCATTTATTTTTGGAGTTCTTCATATTGTATTCTTGTGTTTTAGAGCAGTCCAGTTTATGCTATTTCAGGACCCAGCTTAGATTATGCTTTGTTATAGTCCAGTTTAGGTTGGTTGGTGTCACAGTGCAGTCTAGTGTTTAATATTTGAGTACTTCGTGAAGATGATGCTTTGTTGTAGTGCAATGCAGGTCACAGGGCAGCACAGTTTATACTATACACGGTTCAGATAACGAAGCATAATAGTGCAGTACAGCTATGGCAGCCTCATAGTGCAGTTCAGGTTAGTATGTCTCAGTGCAGTTACATTATACTACTGCATAGTGTGGTTTGGTTTTTGTTGGCTCATGCTGTCCACTGTAATTGTTGCTTCAGGTGCAATAAGTTTAATTTGAAGTTAATACTTAAAGATCATCTTATTCAGGAGAAAACAAGTACAGCCATACAAATGTGGAGCAGTACACCGTTTGAGAAGTGTATTTAAACATAAGCACGGATGTTGTGGCAGTACGTCCAAATGTGATTATACCCCCTCTACAAATGTAGGTAGGACATGGCCTAGAGTTTTTGTTGCTGAAAGCATATGCCTACCTTCCCCGGATTAGCAGGAGCACATACACTCATGCACGCACTTCAAACACAAGCAAATGATCAAGTAATTTACTTAACATATACATTATACTCTTAACTAGGGGCTTTAGTAAAATTATATTTTGCAAGGTACTTGCAGGATGCATAGCTCTTAACAACGAAATACTTTGTGGCCACCGTATTAGCCACATGATTTATAATGCCAACTCCACACTGATGCCAAGCATACATAAGACATATCTGGCATGGTATATGGGAACTGCAATCATGTTAGGTTTTTATCAGTACTCTAAAGAAGCACTACATGAAACCACAACTATAATAAACAGTCATAGAAATAAATGAGGAAGAGCATTTAGATGCTAAAATTACAGGCACATATCTCTTATACATTTAGACGATTAATTAGCTCACAGCATTTGAAGAGTAAACATTTTAAATCTATCAGCAAGTTAACGTTGGTTTGCATGTTTAAAACCCACTTTTCACTGGCAATGAATACATCGTATTTTAAATGTAATAGATTTTTGTGTTTTAAGAGTGAGGGATGGCCAACATTCACAATCTTATACGTGTCTGAATAGATGCATTTTACATGCTGTTTGGATACAAACACATTGGCAATAAAACATGCAAGCTGGGAAGAAATGGTTTTCTTGGATGAAATTATTTCCCTGTACCCCAGCCCCATTTATATAATGCCAGCTCAGACAGACGGTGTGCGATGTTATATGGCCGGCTCTGAACGTAGTGATGTTTGATTGCAGCGACTTCCAACTCTCATACTTCTTTGGAGCTGACCATATCTAGCTGCTGGTGTATACTAACAGCATACTCTTGTTCTTGCAGGTCACACAATGCAACGGTTTCGCCTTTGGAAAAGTTTGAGTTATTGGCATTGTAAATGACAACATTTGTATTTATGTGTTGGTTTTGAAAACAGATAAATAAATGGCATTGTCATTTACATTGCAAATAGCTTTAACATTTCCAAAGGCGAAACCGTTGCATTGTAAATGCTTGTTCCTGTATGTTGATGTCACCAGAGAGAAAATGTGAACTTGATTTTATAATGTGTCGGAACATTTTTCCTTGATTCTACACCGACTAAATATTATGCCGATCTCTAGGCTTGTATGAAGAACCCAACAAATGTAAATTAACATGTATTGCATTCTGCCTATCACATCGACTATGTAGAAATTGAACTTGCTTATGTAAAAAAGCGGCGACTGTTGAAAATAGCAATGTGTATGTACATAAGCGGCGTTCATTTGTGCTCACAGTACCCCTTGTTGTAAGCAGAACAGATATCGCTAAAACACTGACTGTGTTATCCCGCTAGCATAGACCCATGCACACACGTACACGACAGCCATTTTAGGTACCATGGTCTCTCAGTTTGCGATCGATCACCAGCGCCCCTTCCCTGACCCTGCAAGCCTCCCCCATGCACCCTGACCGCCCCCGCTCTCACATGCACAAGTCATGAGCCCTCCCCTCCCGCATGACTCTGTCTCTGAAAATCGTACCCCGCGCCTGACCAACACCTCCTTTCCCTCCATGAATACCCCTCCTTTGATGACCCCTTCCTCTGAGCCCGATTGCCTGTACGAACCGCTGGTCATCCCTTAGCCTGAGGATACAGTTTATTGCCCACTACTGTATGCACTCGCCTCTCTTGAAAGGAGCCACTATTGATCATGACCTCCCCACCCCCTGAGATTCAATCAGGAGCACACATTCCAAAGGAATCAGCAGAACACTCAGCTGCGTGACAGGCCCCTCCTATTGTATGGAGGATAAGGGCCGCTACTGTAGCCACGTGATGGAATATCTTCGTACTTCACAATGTCTTGATTGTAATAAAGGATGCCTGTGTGCCACAAACCTGTGTATAAAAGACGAAGCCTCAGAGAAACTTGTTAGAGCACCTCCCGAAGACACTATGCGAGTGTCCGAAATGACATGCTCTCCTCATGAGTAATAAACTCTGTTCTTGTTTTCCTGCTTCCAGCGCCCGTCTCTTTATTTGGTAATTATTCAAGATGGGAACTAAGAGTCGCCCTGCACCAGCAGCCTGGGCATCGGGTGCGATATGGGCTGACCTTTCTACAACTCCCCTATCCACATACACGGCCATATCCTGGATCAGATCTGGTCTGCCAATCTTTCTATCTCCCCTCCCATAGTTTCCCCCTGTACCTGGTCTGATCACTCTTTGATCTCTTTCACCCTCGAGTTGGGGGCTGACGCCAAGACCTCCCTCCCTAAAAATGTTTGGGCATGGAACTGCAATCGGGTGGATCTTGTCACCCTTTGCTCCTCTCTCGCAGCCTCATTCCCCAGCTTGGCAGATATGTCTCCCAACTCTCAGGCAGTGGGCATAAATGATTGGCTCACTGCCACCTGCAATCGAGTGGCCCCACTCAGACTGGTCCGAACTTGTCGCTCTCACGACGCCAATAGATGGTTCACCACCGATCTCAAGGAAAAAAAACTTGCACTTAGGCAGGCAGAACGCCGTTGGAGGCGGGCTTACTGCCCCACCCTAAAGTCACAATATACGACCCTCCTTTGGGATTACAAAAAAACTATTTTGCTGGCGAAATCGGAATATTTCTCCCCTAAGATTCTCCTTGCGGCAAATAAGCTCAAGGAAATTTTCTCCATCGTTCAAGAGTTAGCTACCTCCGATAGAGCCTTCCCTAAGCCGCCCCTTCACAATATCTCTGCAACTCCCTCAATGATTTTTTCATTGAGAAAATAGCCACAATTAAACGCAACATCCCATCGTCCTCTCCTCTTTTCTCCTGCCCCCAGCCACCGCCTAATTCTTCTTTCCTTGATCACTTCCCTCTGATCTCTAAAGAAGCTTTCCTTGCCCTGCTTAAAAAGGTTAAATCAGGGTCTCCCTCTGACTGCTGCCCCGCTCACATTCTTAGGGAGATCTTCTCTACGTGTCCTGAGCCCCCTCTCTCTCTTCTCAATGCTTCCATTTCCCTGGGAAATGTCCCCGAGCTGTTCAAATAAGCCACAGTTATCCCTATCTTGAAAAAGCCAGGTGCTGACTCCACTTCTCTCTCCAATTTCCGCCCTATCTCCCTACTCCCCTTTCTGGGAAAGATTCTGGAAAGCTACGTCACCTCAGTGTCTTCATCGAGGACAACCATCTCCTATCCCCCTATCAAGCAGGCTTTCGTCCTTCCCACTCTACGGAGTCTGTTGTTCTTTCCGTTCTAGATGAACTCAGGCGAAGTGCTGACATCAACTCCCCACAGTTTCTGGTCCTCCTCGATCTGTCCGCCGCCGTTCCACTCTTCTCGACCTTGTCGGGGGCGCCGGCATTCGGGGTTCAGCTTTGGCTTAGCTGAGCTCATTCCTAGAGAACCGCACTCAGGCTGTACAGTTGGAGGGCTTCTCGGCCCCCACCTGTTCTGTCCCCTGCAGGGTCCTCCAGGGCTCTTCCCTCTCTCTCCTTCTTTTCAATCTTTTCAATCTTTACATCTATCCTCTTATATCTGCTCTGGAAAAGATGGAGGTCACGGTGTTTAATTATGCCGATGACCTACAGCTTATCTTTAACCTTTCTTCCTCTCCTGACTCTATTCTCAATTTCCAATCTACTCTGATCTTTATCTATGACTGGATGAACTGTAACCATTTAAAGTTAAATCCTGACAAGACCGTGTTGATCATCACTGGCGGTCTCTCCAGTCACTGGACCTCTGCTTTCTGGCCTGCTTCTCTTGGCCCCTCCCCTTCACCTTCCACCTCGGCGAAAACATTGGGTATTAAAGTCAGCAAGGACCTCACAATGCGCCCCCAGATCAGCATGGTGGTCTCCTCATGCTTTCTGTCCCTCAAACCATCCGCAAAATCTCGCGCTATTTCTCCTTCACTGCACTCAAGCTTATTCTCCTTGCCCTGATCCTGTCCCACCTTGATTATGGCAATGGTCTGTATGTAGGCATTCCTGCCTTCGAACTCCAGCGCCTTCAATTAATCCAAAATCAGGCGGCCCGTCTCATCTATAGACTACCTAAGTTTCATCGGGTCACCCCTCTTCTAAAAACCCTCCACTGGTTGCCCATTCTGGAGCGCTCTCTATTCAAGATCGGCTGCTTGATTTTTCTGGCTCTGGCAGGCACGGCTCCAGCCATTATTAACACCAGGATCAGAGCATATGTCCCCAATAGAGATCTCCGCTCCTCCACTCAGCTCCCCCTCACTGTTCCTCGCTTTCGGAGGAAGAAATTTGGAGGTATGAGATTTTCCACTCTTGCTCCCTCTTTTTGGAACGCCCTCCCCTTCGCCATTAGGTCTATCCCCATCTATATGGATTTCCGCAAAGCTCTCAAAACTCACCTCTTTACCTCTGCCTACACATCACGGTAATCCTCGCTCTCACCCTCAGTGCCATCAGTCTACAGCGCCAAGAAACCGCTTGGTAAATGAGCGCTATATAAAACCTTTAACTTCAACTTCAATAGAGAAACTCGAGAGCTCTGACTAGAGGATTCCTGTTTTAGCCCTAATTCATACCGCATCATCAATCAAAAAGTTCAATGTCTACCTTAATCCATTCCCTAACTTAAACACTGACTTGCAAAACTATGGCTCTTGTTCCTCTCAAGAATTTGAATATACCGCCAAAGCCTTGTGACAGTCGGGACATAACAGCATACTAATGCTAGAGGGTTGTGACACAGTGACAGTGAGGACTAACAGGGCACTGGAATTCTCAAACAACACAGCTGAAATCACATTACTCTGCCTGAAACTCAAGCGTCTCCTGAACAAGAAAGAGAATAATAAAGGTGAAACTCCCAATGGCCATTTAAATGATCCAAACCTGACTCCTATGACATGACTTGAAGACAAGTGAGCCACAAAATGGGTGTTACAAATGGCTCAAGTGCTTTATTAAAATCAAGATCATTAGTACGGAAAAAGTGAGTCCGCGTGTAATTCTTTTGCAAGATGAACCACAGGTTCATCTGCACTACCTTATGAAACCAGTTGCAAAAGAGACATAAGTATTGTGAGATAATTGACCCATCCACTCCTACCAAGAATATTGCACTATTTCCGATTTTATAAGCAGACATATCCTGGAGATTAGTTAGTTGGTACCTTAACCAACGCAGTAAAACATAAGCATTACAAATCTCTCACAGTACAGGTTTAATGATGCAACTTATATGTACAAATATAAAAGCACAATAGATGCAGCGAATGGAATTTCCACTTAAAACAGTCCTCCTAAGTCACAATACGTAACTGCATTCACAATTAAATGGGCAAAATAAGGATTCACTTAGTCACAAAAGGTGAATAGCCTAGGGGTCTTCATAGCACCCATCCTTGAATTGTTACAGGAAGATGGGAGTGTGGTGTCCTCTGTAGATTATCTGTATATCACTTACAAATAATTGATTTAGACTGACTTTTCACAATATTTGTAAATGAAAGATACACAATTAATTTTCGAACAGCAAAGATTTAATTTTAAATGTTATTTTCTTAGGATTCTGCAGCAAAAGAAAATTGTGACATTAGCACCTCCAAACACTTTCAAAAGTTACAGTCATTGATGGGGTTCTTCACTTATTGTTTAACATCACCTCCACATAATGTAGTAAAGGTTAAGCTACTGCATCAGTGGTATCCCCAAACTTTATAGGTAGTTTTAGGAAAAATATCATAGTCATATTCATATTCATGAGCAGCTACAGAATGATTGCCTCTATTTGCAGATGTATGACAGTACATGTATCTTGGTAATCAGATTAATTCTAAGTGACCTATATAATATACAATGAGATCAGACACACCATAGTGTAGAAATCCCATTTTGGATTTAGCTACAGAGGAGCACTTTGGTCTAGTAAAGAAAATTCCCACTGCAGCGGAAACGGCTATAATCAAAGAAAGACGTACAGACTCTGGAAGCTGGTACCAAACCTAATGTGATGACACGAAAAATAGGGGCTAGAGAGGGACAGTCAGACAGAGTAGCGCCCCCTCCCCACTCATAGCCAAATCGGCAACAACAAAGCCCCAGTGCTACTCACCCCAAACAGTCTTTCTAATGTTCACTCTTAACAATAGACATATATCAAACTTAGGGCTCAGTGCTGCTCTGGTACAACTCAGAGTCATATCATATATCGGGGTGTGATCCTGAAGCAAAACGGTATGGTATAAAATAAAATAAAAATAGAAAATTATAGGTAGTGCCTCAAGTAAGTGACCATCATCAGCCTGTTGGCTAGTGTTAACCTACTGGGTCGCTGTATTATCATTGGCACTTTCCTATAGTAGCAGGATGACTCGAACAAAGGGAGTATATCTACCTATGCCGGGTATATGTAAAGACTGCTCAATTTCTCCAAATTATATCACGCTCCTGCATCCACCAATCTAAGGGTCTTTGAAAAAGAGAGATAATTACTTCCTCTCACAACAGAAAAATCATTAAAAAAGGTGTCCAAAAGGCATGTCTCACATATTTTACTAAATATTCCCAGGCTCATGATTAAAAACACAATAACATGTTTAGACCAGAGTGTTGCGAATGAACAACATAATTCACTGCCAAGAGAGACTAGTAGTTTAAGTTTGAAACAACTCTCTTAGAAATTGTCAATATTACTCTGTTTGGTATCTTATAGAAGAACTTCTGATGTGAGGGCTTTAGAGGTCACAGGTAGGGGCTTTCAGCCAGAGGGCATATCTTTTTATGTTAAAAGAGAACTAATACTATATGTGCTCAGCGCGGCAGCCATCTTAAGTTTTTTGGAAAGTTTTAAATTACAAGCCATTACGAGGACATTTAGAGTGGATAGGAAGCAATTTAGCCGCAAGTCAGTTTCTTTAGCATTCGGTGTTGAACGTGATGAGCAAATGTCAGAAGAGTAGTTTGAGGGGGAGTTGGAAGTGAAATTAAAGAGTACAGTTAATTAGGCGTTTGGAAAAATTATGGGTTCAATTTCAGAGCCAATTGATAAAAGCTTGAGGATGATTTATGGCCAAATACTAAAAGAAGAGTGATAGAGGCAAGGACATCATAGGGAAGTAGGAGTAGTGAAGGAGCTATGTTGTACTGGCTGGGTAGGAAGTGTCCTGAGAAAAAGGGATTCTGAGAATGTAAACCCAGGTAAAATAAAAATAAAAAACAAATACATCAAAGTAAGGCTGACAACAGTATTATAACTATTGGTGGTGAGAATAGTACAAAGGGCACTGTAGAGGCGCCAAAAAAACGCCCAAGGAATGTTCCCACCACTGATGGTTCTGATGGTGTGCAGCAGCGGCCCGTGCAGGTGAGAGCGTTGGTGTGGATTTCCACAGACGACGACATGGGTAAATTATTTATTTATTTAATTTCCCCTCATGGTCTTCTGTCAACCCCCCCACCCCCCCAACGCAGCCCCACAGCCCCACCGCTCTTACCTGCACAGGCCGTGGCTGATGGTGTGTCAGAAGAAGCTGAAATAGATTTGTCTAATTCTTCTTACTTTCCTTCCAATCAGGAAGTGATTAAGATTAGGAAGAAGGGAACATTGATTGTCTGTCTGTCTTTTATTTCTAGTTGATAGATTTTTATAATAATGACTTCTTAATGCTGTAATTTCCCTTTTCAAAGTTGTATCTCTTTAATCTGTTTGAAACCCCTAGGAACTGAGATTTATTTCCGGCCAAACTATGGACTATGTGGGGATTTCAATTCTAAACTTGTGATGTATCCAGATGAACAGGGAGCTCATCAACAGGTAGGCCATATGCAAACTTTGGATAACCGGAAAGGAGCTTGGTCAGCATATCGCAGAAGAAAACTTAGTCAACTTGATTCAGCTATTTGCAGAGGGTGGACACGTTTTACATTTTTTAGGGGGAAAAGTTGAGCCTCAGTTATAGATAACATGTTTGCCACAATATATTGTTTGTACTATTTTACCCTGAGCACAGTCCTTCAAACCAAGTGGGGGATCATAATGTTTTAGCTATAGTGGGGCACTTCTATATGCTTAGTGTCAAAAAGCCACTTAAGCCACCTCTTCCCTTACAGCCCTGAGAGCAGTGATGTTATGCAAGCCCATTATGAAACACTATGCTCCTGTATCAAAAGTAGTCTGTTAAAGCTGGTAAAGCATGACCAGAAGGGCCTAAGGTGGTTTGACAGGCATTGTTCTTCAACTAATCGCCAATTGAGGAATGCTCTATTTTCCGAACCAAGAAATCTCTTAAAGATCCACAGAGCCCTCAGTGTGTGTAACACACACCTTACAGTCTAGGAGGGAGGAACTGGAAAAAAAATGGGAGCTCATTGAATTTGCCACACTCTCAAAGAACGGGAAAGCATTTTGGTATTTAGGGGCCGATTAGGATGGCGGACCACCCCAGAGGTGGAGGGACCGTCCGCAGGGGCAGCGGCGGTCCCGCCGTGCAGATTAGGATGTGACCGCCACCCTGGCGGTCACATCCTGTATGTTTAACATTGCGGCGGGTGCTGCTTGAAGCAGCACCAGCCGCAATGTTAAAACTGCATGCAGTGCATTTGCATGCACAAAGAGGCAGGCACCGCGCGGTGCCTGCCGCTTTGTGCATGCATATGCAGGGGGGTACCACAGGTACCCCCCGTGTGCACCCCCACCCCCCAACACCCTGGGGGCCCGCAACGGGCCCCCAGAAGCAAAGCTACACATGGTTTTCCACGGCGGAGAATCCGCCGCGGAAAAGCATGTTTCCTCACCCATCATAATTTGGCTGGCGGTGTCTTGCAGACACCGCCACCAAATTGCAGACAACATCCCGCGGATCAGCGGCGGACAGATTTGCCGTCCGCCGCTGATAACACCGCCATCCTAATGTGGCTGGTGGTGTTTTGGAGGTCCGCAGCTGTGAATCCGCATCCTCCGGCCCGGTGGTGGCTTCCGCCGGCCCGGAGGATGCGGATTCACCGCAATCCTAATAGGCCCCTTAGTTAATAAAAAATCAGGTTAAGGAATGCTCCGCATAACCTAATCCTGTGCATTAACGTTCTCTGCTCAGATTGGGTTAGCCACTTTAAAGCCATCTACAAATTACCAGCAGTACATAATAAATGAGAGATACTCTTGCATAAATTATGTAACTCTACATATTTATCAATCAGCCTTGAGGAAGTGGCAATAAAACAAAGTCTGGTTGGTAAGGTCCCTGGGCCTGATGTGGCCTCTATGGACCTCATCAAATGCAATAATGATCTATGGGGACCCCGCTTATTTATTTTATTTATTTATTTTTATTTTATTTGAAAAGTTTTATACAGCACTGGCTAGACCCGGAGATATCAGAGCGCTTTACATGAGACAGGACATTGTTTCAGAACATTGTTAAATCAGTTACAGTTACCAGTATATGCTTAGGAGGAAAACGTGAGCGTACTCAATATTATAAGATATTAGAGCGTAGCATATCCAGGACAAACGTCAGATGGGGAAAGGAAGGTAGTCGGGGAAAGGTAAACCAGGAAGAGGAAAACAGACAGAGTCAGGTAGATCTGAAGGGGGAAAGTACTCCAAGGGGAACAAAGCAGTCAAGGCAGTCGAGGAGAGAGACAGATAAAATCGGGAAGAACCGTGAAATGCAATGTTCGATGTCCGGCTGGGAAGGTGATGGCTGAGGAGGTGACCCAGAGCCAGGATCTGCTATAGCTGCATAAGACAGCTTCACCGGAAAACTTCCAAGGGTACTCGGGCTTCGCTGTTTGTACAAACAGTTATAGTTTCAGCCCGTGGAGCATCGGCATAGTTTCATAGAAGGCCATTCAGTCGCCATTATAGGGTCAGGCGGACGGGGGGAAGGCGACACCTGAGACGCTGAGGATCATCTGAAGTGATTCAGAACTGCTGTTAGTCGCCATCTTAAGAACAGGCAGGTTGTCAGGTAGGCTGTAAGGTGATCATTTAAGCTACCAGGGGCTATTGTACAAGAACAATGCTCTAGAGCCCTCTAGAAATTTTGGGGTCAGGCTTGGCGAATCCCGCTTACAAGTAGAAGCCAGGTTTTTATAGAGGATTAATTTAGGCACCATCAGGTCCTCAAAGCTACCATTGGGATCGCTGGAGGCTATTTTCTGCTTCCCCACTCACCACCTCTGACGCGTATCTGTTGTGATCTCAGGGGACACTGCAGGTCGGTGCACGAGTGCCCCTCCCCCTCCAGCCGCAGCCATGCCGAGCGGGTAAAATAAGTTGTACAATTCCCTTCTCCGGTGCAGACCCCTTACATTTTGTAGTCTAAGCTGTCCGGTGCCCCTGTCCCTGCTCATTAAGGCCAATCCAGGAGGCTCTGTGCAATGTAGCACTTGCCAAGGGAAGGCAGATGTTGCTAGGGTGCAAGCTCTGTTGGATCGCGCCCGGTGTCACCAGACCTAGCTCTTTGCCGACTCGCTGTCTCCTGGTGTGCGTAGACGCTAGGCTTCAGTCGTGTGAGCTCCTGCTCCCAGCACTTATCCACGTCGCTCCGTGCACCGGTCTCACCTTATCTCATACCGTTTTGCACTAGGATTGCACTTCTCACTAAAGCTTTTTCCACATTCTGTGCAGTGGAAGGGTTACTCACCAGTATGATTATCAGATGTATGAACAGTTTGCTAGCTTGAGTGACTTTTTCCACAAATGATGTGCCCAAACAGGATTTCTCAGCAGTGTGGATTTTGCTTACATTTCCCATGCTAAATCTGCCTTGACGAATTATGCATCCTCCAATGCTGGAAAAGACTTTTGCTTTGAGTAAAGCTTTTCCCACATTTTGTATATTTTTATAGTTTGTCCCATTTATGGATTATTTGGTGGCTCAGTAGTGTACTGTTCAGAGAAAAGCATCCCCACATTCTGTGCACTCATAAGATGTTTCACCAGAGTGGATTCTTTGGTGTTCCAACACATTGTAAGAATCTTTTACAGCATTCTGTACACTGTAAAGGTTTATCACCAGGGTCGATTCTATGAAATCTTAACAGTGTTCTCTTTGCAGCAAAGCTTTTGCTACATTCAGTACACTGATAGTGTTTCTCACCAATGTGGATTTTTTTTATGTTTTAAGAAACCGGATTTATGAATAAGGCCTTTCCACATTCAGTACATGGATAGAGTTTCTCACCATTATGGAATTTCTTATGCTTCACTAATGTTCCCTTCGAAATGAATCTTTTTCCACATTCTGTACATTTGTAGGGTTTCTCACCAGTCTAGACTCTATGATGTATCAACAAATAGTGAGTATTATTGAATCTTTATTCTTTTCCCACATTCTGTACAATGACAAGGTCTCTCACCAGTATAAATACTTGATGATTCACTAATCTCTGCTTTTCACTGAAGCGTTTTACACATTCTGTGCAACAATAGAGTTACTCACCAGTATGGCATCTTTGATTTATCAACAGTCCGCTCTTCACAACAAAGCTTTTCTCACATTTTAGTGTTTTTCACTAGTATGGACTGATGCTTCACCAGTTCTCCCCTCTCAATAAATCTGTTTCACATTCTGCACCGTCATGGGATTTTTCACCAGTATGGATTCTCTGATGCACCAAAAGCCTTCTCTTATGAGTGAAGCTTTCCTCGAATTCTGTACATGGATATGGTTTCTCACCAGTATGGATTCTCTGATGTACCAACAAATTGTATGTGTTAACAAATCTTTTTCCCCTCAGTCTGCACACTGAAAAGATTTTTCACCGGTATGAATTTTCTGATGACCCAACAATATGCTCTTTCGAGTGAAGTTTGCCAGGGTTGTGTTTGTAGTGTGTCCAAAAATCCACAGAGACTCTTGTAAGTAGAGGAGTCATTTATTGGAGCATCCACCTTCTGAAGAGCAGCAGTGTAACTGAAGAGGTACTAATCTTCAGAATGTGGAACAAATACAGCATGTTCAAAGGTATACAAGGGTGGCGCATGGATGCAGGGGGAATACATTCATGGTGAGAGAACACAAGGGATGTCATTGTATGCAATCATTCTATTCTACTATCACATATTCTTCTTCCTTACAGAACAGAGGAAAGAAGAAATACATACAAAGAAATGCTATTAAAATAATACAAAATCTTTACATTTTTTAGGTAACAACTTTTGTGTCTTGGTACTATCCAACATTGAAGAGCTGGAAGAAGAAACAGGGCAACCAACATTTACATAATCAGGATAACACGCTGGCTCTATTCCTTTTTCCTAAATTATTGAATCACTGGAAAAATCTGGACTGGAGGGACATGCAGAAGGTTTGGGAATGGTAACATTGGCTTTAGAAATTTTGGAAATGCTCCAACAAGAACCATTGTTTAAAAGAACAGATGTTTTACCAACTTTTTAAATAATAAAAACATCTGAATATTTTGACTGGCCTTTTTTTACATGTACAGGTAACTTGATTTTGACTTTGTCACCTACTTGCAAAACTGGTTGTTTAGAAAAGACCAGTTGTTTGGGACAGTTACAGTTTTGTTTGGCTAATTGGTGTATTTTATCCATTACCAAGTTGGATTCACAAGGTTTAGCCCATGAAAAAGATAATTCTTGTCTGAGTTTCCTACCTTTTAAAAGAATGAAAGGTGAAAATTTAGTAGTACAGTGTGGAGTGCACAAATAAGACCAGACCAATTCCGCTACATGAGCTTTAACATCAAAACGAGCTTTAATGGCCAATTGAATACCCTCCACTAAGGTTTTGTTAAACCTTTCCACAAGGCCATTCATGTTAGGAGAATACAAAGCAGTTTTAATATGTGAACTATTGGCATTTTTGAGAAAAGTGGTAAACACATATGATGTGAATTGAGGGCCATTGTCAGAAACAATAGTTGAAGGTAAACCTTCCTTCTTAAAGATTTCTTGAAGAAATTTAATGACAGATATTGAATCGGCTTGGTTGACCCATTTAAATTCAACCAACTTAGAGAAATAGTCAATGGCAACTAGAATATATAATTTTTGTATCGAAATTCCTTCGTAAGGACCTGGATGTCAATAGCAATTTTCTCCCATTGAGTGTCCGGAGCTTGAACTTGTACAGATCTGAATGTTGCAACTTTAAAACTTTATCAGAATCAGCACATAAGGAACAATTTTTTACAAAGTCAACAATACAACTGTCCACATAAGGCCACCAAAATAAATCTCTAACTTTTTTTATAGAACGAGATTGGTCTAAGTGACCTAAACGAGCAATATACATTAGTTTTTGCCTTATGGGTTTTGGAGGAACAAAAGAGTCACCCTTTAAAATAAGATTTTTGCTGATCGAGAGCTATTCTCTAACTTTCCAAAATACAGCAAGCTTTTTTGAGTAGATTTCTTTCTAAGGGCCAACCCTCAACAATATATTGTTGCACCACTTTTAGTTCCTCATCTAAAGCCATAACTTTTGACCATTCCTTTTTTGAGATAACCTGAGACATTGAGAGGACCATGTCATCAACAGATGCAACCACACATTCTTCAAAACATCCAAACTGATTAGGAATTTGAGAATCCGATAACAACCTGGATAAACAATGAGCTCTCATGTTTTGAGAACCCGGAATGTAACTAATTTCAAAATTGTACTCGTACAGTTTAGCAAGAATACGAACTAACCTGGAAGATGCTCTCCCAACACCATTGTTAGAAAGAAGAGATATTAATGGTTTGTGGTCAGTCTTGAGTTTGAAAGGCTTGCCCCATAAATAGGTTTAAAAATGTTCTACAGCCCAACAGCAACTCAAAGCTTCCCTTTCAATAGTAGAATACTTTGATTCAGCAATCAACAATGGTCTTGAGGGGAAAGCAGTGGTGACTTTATTGTTCGCTTTGATTTGACTAAGCACGGCACCTAGGCCTATGGCACTAGGATCAACTGTGATGACATTTGTAGCAGTTGAAGAAAAGGAGACAGAGGATTGCAACCAACAATGGCCGATTTTATAGCAATAACAGCTTGGGAATGATCATTGGTCCACAAAAACGTGCACCCTTTTTTAAGCAGTAGTCTTAGTGGAAGAACCATGTCAGAGAACTTAATAAAAAATCTAGAATAATATTCACATAATCCTAAAAAGGATTTAAGTTGGTCCTTGTCTTGAGGATTACTCATATTTTTGATGGACAAATGGATGTCCTTCTTGGGAAAAATGAATTGCCTTTAATCTGATAACCTAAATAACACCTTCAGATGAGAAAAACTTGCATTTACCTAGGCGAATGGTCATACCTTTATCTTCTGTCAAGAGTTTTGTGATGTTTTTTGACGGTGTCGGAAAATATCAGGATAGCGTCCTGAAACTCCATCACTCGATCAGTATCTCCAAATAAGCAATTCATTAACCTTTCAAACACTGATGCTGCTGATGAAAGGCCAAAGGGCATCCTAATGTAACTAAAGGTGCCTTCAGGTGTGATTAATGTGGTGATGTCTCTAGAATCCTCTGTTAGCTCTACCTGATGGTATGCTGATTTTAGATCTATAGTGGTAAAACTATTTGCACCATCTCATTTAGCTAACAGATCCTGTACTTTAGATAGAGGGTGACATTCCATAACAATTTGTTTGTTTACTGACCTCAACTCTGTGCACATCCTAAGTTCACCATTCTGTTTTATAACTAAAACTATGGGAGGAATCCATTCTGAAGCATTGACAGGTTCTATTACCCCATCAGCGCACCATTTTTTGATCATGTCAGCCAATTCATTCCTTACAAACAAAGAAACATTTCTTAATTTATGTCTTGAAGGAGCAGCATATTTTTTTAATACAATTCTGTGAGAAAATCCTTTAACCTTTCCTAACTCTGTTCTAAAAACATTTTTATGTTTGTTAGGAATGGCTTGGACAAATTCTTCATGGTTTTGAATATCATTATGTACTAGTTGTAGATCCTCGACTATACATACTTGTGTTTTGGCATTAGGACACAAAGTGATATTAAACTTTCCCTGGTGTTTCCATCCTAATGGTTGCAATCCATCAACAGCAACATAAACTTTGCCAACTATAATTTTCTGTTAAAAGGAAATATCAGAAATAAAATACCCCAACATTTCAATTTCTTTGCCCCCAAAACCGTGAATACAAATATCATTAGGTTCTAGGGTTTTATCTTTCCAGGACTTGTTGAAAAAGGAATCAGAAATGATAGCATAGGGAGAGCCGGAGTCTTCCATAACTTCTATTTCTTTGCCATCAACAGTAATAATACACATGGGAGGAACATAGGGCTCGGAATCAATATCATTGTGAGTAACTTGACCTAACCTGTGACTTTGAAAATCACCTTCTGTTATGGAAAAAATGGTGTTTTCAAATGTTGGCTCAGAATTCATCTCATCTACATGATCTGCATCAGACAGACTGGCAACTCTCCTGTTATATTGGCAAAATGCTCCAAAGTGACCTATTTGTAACACTCTTTACCTCTAGCTGGGCAATGTCGAAATTGAAATGAATGCGATTTGGAACCACAGCAAGTGCAAGACAGTTTACCAGAGATAGGAAATTGTTTAACTGGATTGTATGCTGTGGGGGTTTAATAGGTTTACCCCTAGAATTAGCAGGTTTGACACTGGAGTCTTTTATAGTAATAGCTGCAACCCCTGTAGACAGATTATCAACATTGATGGTATTGAAGGAGGTGATAGAGCTTTCAATACTTTTGGCAATTTCAATAGCCTCTTGTAAGGATGGATTGCATTGTCTCAAAAGTTGCTCTTGAATTGTTTTTATTAGAACAACGAATAATTAATTGGTCTTGAATATTGGAAAAGTTGCTGCAGGCCTGAAGACAGCAGGAAATGTGCGCAACAAGAGGCACACTTCAGACAAGAGCCAGGGCGCTCCAAACAGGGCAAATACGGCACAGCACAGGACAGCCGACAGGAACAGCAGGGAGTGTACCAACTCCTCGAGCAGCAACTCGTCAGCAGTGCCAAAGGATGGAGGAAGAGCCAGGAAGTCCACAGAAATGGAGAAAAACAATCCAATTCCGAATAAGTTGTGCATGTGGATGCTCCAGGGTAAGTAAGTGGAAACAAAATCCCAGATTGTCGCCAATATGTAGTGTGTCCAAAAATCCAGAGAGATTCTTGAAAGTAGAGGAGTCGCTTATAGGAGCATCCATCTTCTGAAGAGCAGCAGTGTAACTGAAGAGGAACTGCTCTTCAGAATGTGGAACGAATACAGCATGTTCAAAGATATACAATGATGGCGCATGGATGCAGAGGGAATACATCCATGGTGAGAGAACACAAGAGATATCATTGTATGCAAACATTCTATTCTACTATCACAGTATTCTGGCCCCTCTGGTGTTTATTATATATGTAAAAAATGTGAGTTCCTTTTTGCCCGCTGCCACAAATGAAGGCCCAAGGATAGGAAACTTGTCTGCACCAATGTTACTTTACGCAGACGATGCAGTCCTTATGGCAAGGACCCCAAAAGCCCTCTACATTCTGGTAATGTATTTTGTAAATTCATGAGTAAACTAGGCCTTGCTACAAATTTTGGGAAGTCACACATCATGGCTTGTGGCCCAGGTAGGAGAAGTGCCCTCAAACTAACACTAGAGAGCCAATCACTGGCTCTTGTAAATAGCTTTAGTTATCTGGGAGTTGTTCTCAATTCCTCTGGTTTGTGGTAATCACAGATCAGATGTTCCTGTTGAAAACTAAGTAGGTCGGCATGAGCAATTTCAAACCTTCCCCACTTAGTGCAAAGGGCACCATAACCCCCCAAATGAATATATATAATTCCAAATGTCTCCCACTGTCCTGTTATGTGGCTTGAGTGTGGGGATACTCTAACGCCCTACCTCTAGCGACTGAGGAAAATTGGACATGTAGGCAGTTTCTTTCACTTCCCCCACTACCTCTGCTTTCATTATTCATTCAGAGCACAGTTTACAACATATTGAGGAGCGAGTAAAATTGACCCCTCTCTTCTTATGAGTTGCTATACGGTCAAATAAAGAGTGCAATCTGAACAGGGATATCGTATGGAGTTGCATTCATTTGGAGAAGGGTTTGTCAATCTCATGGCTGCGCTTTGTCCAACGTACTTTAACAGTTCTTGGTCTTTCTGATATGTTAAAGTCACCATCCACCTTTGTTAAAGGTGATAAACAAGTAGTTAAGTCTTGGGCCGTCGAATTTAGTTAAATGCAGAGGTTGCAAGAAGACTGACTTAAAGCTCACTATAGGAGTACATTATGTTTTTAGCCTAGATTAAGCCTGCATTGTATTTAATCCAGGAATTATTCCTTGGGAACAATCTCTTCTTTTTTGTTTTAGAGCAGGCATGGTGTGAAGATGTTTGAGTTTTTGGGAGGGTCACAGTGCCTTTGGGGCCAGTGCACCTGTTTGCCCTTGTGACGGGCTGTCCGTACAAACTTTGACACCTTCTAAGTTTTTTGTAAATTATTTTAATTTTTCCTTCAGCTCTTTTTAAAGCCTATTCTAAAGCCACTATTGTTTTGGAAGTGCAGGGAAGTGCTACATTACATACAGCTTCTAGAGGATTCTGATGTCTGCTTGAGAGTATGTTATTTTTTAAAGGTGGCTGTAAGCTCAAGGAAAACTAAGGCAGCAGGATTGTTTAGTATTTTATAGCTATAGGGGCAAGTTTTTAAGGACATTCTTTCTTATGGACTCTGGAGGGCTTTGATACCCACACAGCGTTTCTCCTAGCAGAATATACCAACAAACGTTTAATTAACTTTTATACTGTATTTGTGTTGTATTTTGCACTAATTGTATATATTCATAACGGTTTCATTGTCATAGCTATGGTGAAGTTGGACCAACATTTTTTATGTATGTGATGAATTGTTTTCTTTTATGATTTCTTTGATCTTGAATAAAGTTTGATTCAATCGAATTGAAGAAGAAGGGAACATTGAAGAGGCTGGTAAGGCCTCAGGATCAAAGTCTTCGATACTTTACAGCTTTGGCGATTAAATGCTTGCTCCTCTGTTAACAAAGCATCCGTTATCCTCAGAGTGGACTCTGTCCCCCACCTCCCATGTAGCAAAATATATCTCTTTTTTTGTTAGAGCAAAATTTCGAAAGAGGTCAGATCATGACTGAGATCTGAATGTCCTTGTCGATCTTTGCTGGACAAAACAGTGATGACACCGGATTTAGATGCTAACATGTTGGCATTTATCAGTAAAAGTGGGAAGTACTCTGAAAGAAATCAACAATTGAGAGTCACCCTGACTTCTCAAACCACCAGAACTTCTCTCATACTCGTTCAAACACCTTACTACACACACAAACTCTGCTGGTCCCCCCACTGGGGTAAAAAATAGTTCCAGTCAAAGTCTTTGTTCTCCTCCTTTCAAAAACACACTCTGGAAGATAACTCCTAGAGGAAACCTCCAAAGCTCTAATGTGAGACACCCACCAGAAAGAAACGAAACAAAGTAACATCGCCCATTTAAATAACAAATCCTTCAAAGACACAAACTCATTCTCATCTCAACTTATTAACATGTAATAACTACAAGATCGTCTACCACCAAATCCATCACACCTGAGACAGCCAAAACGAAACCACCAAAAGAGCCTCTGCCTGCTCTCTCTTAACTTTCTCTACCAACCTCTGAAGCGTGGAAAACTAGAGAAACGTACAACTGAGTCCCAACATCCAACTCTGTAGAAATACATCCACCGCCTTGGCTTCTGGATCTGGCTTCCATCTAAAGAAGGCCAGAATCTGTGCATTCAACCTGCTTGCAAACAGATCCACCTCGAACGGACCCCAACTTCTCTATAAAGTGTTGAAGGCCTCTCTGTGCAACATTCAATTGCTGGAATCCCTCATATTCCTTAAATTCCAATCCAACACTAAATTCAACGATCACCTTCTCAAACGCTTATAATCTTATTGCTCTTCCTACTCCCTCACCTATGGCTTGCCCTTTAGCTACTTCCTTCTCATTCAAGTCTTCATTTGTTCTTCTGGGATTCTTCTTTTCCTCCTTTTTTCTCTCCACTCCTATGATCTGATTCTTCTTTCCCTCCTCACTTCTCTTCTTTCCCGTTCTCATGTCCTCTGCTCTCCTTTTCCTCTCTTCTCTTCACATTTCTGTTATTTTGCCCTTTCTTCTTATTTTTTCCCCATCTCTACAATACACTTCTCTAGCCTTTTACCTTTTCTTCTTCTCCTCTTGCTTTTCTCTCACCTTCATCCCATCTCACCTGCTTCTCTTCCTAACATCACATATTCCATTCCCCATTTGCTTTAATGTTCTCCTCTTCCTGTTCTCATCGTTCTCGATCTGCCTCTACTCTCTAGCTTTCTTTCCAGCATCCTCAACTCTGCCCTCCCCTCCTGTTTCTTCTCCCTCTTCTATCCCTTGCTCTTCTCTCCTCAGGGGCCGCCCTTGTCACCCAATCTGTACGCTCCCTCTTCTCCCAGAGACTGACTGCCCTCCAGATCCCTCACTAGCTAAAAAGCATCCAGCTCTTAATGAAAGTCCAATAAAGCTGGAAAGTGTCAGTCCATGTTAGTCAAAAGCTTACTCAGGTCTTGACTTAAAAATTATCCAAACTTTCAATGATAGGTCAGGTGGACGCATCTGTGGTTGGTGAGAGAGAGAGAGAGGTGTGATGTGTGCGCCATGTGTGGTCTGGGACCACAGCTGCACACTGTCCTCGCTGGAGGATCAGCAGGTTGGAGTCATGACACACAAATTGCCATTTAGATTTCACCCGACAGGGTACAGATGATCCACGATCTTTAGCCTGTACTTCAGAAGACATTTGTGTTGCAGAATTAGTCAAACATTTTTAGGCAGAGTCTGATGTGGGGCACCCTACAGTGGTATACCAACACAGATACCCTGTGTCACTACCCACTCTGCAAGTTCCTAGGACCAGCCCTGAGGGATAATGTGTTGTGTATGGCTGTATGTCACCTGCAAACGTCGCACAAAGCCAGTGAGTTAAATTACTCTGGTTGGTAGGGTGACGTGATCACCTCCCTCCAGGTCATTACAGACACTCTTTTCCTGTTCTGGACTTTCTTCTGGAAATCTAATCCATTATGGGTGTTGTAATCTTGTTTTAGTTCCATTGAAAGAAGTAAATGTACACTCCTGAAAACAATGATTTGTAAGCGACAGGTAAGTAAATAATATTTTTTTCTAAAGCGTTTGAATGCCTGGGAGACCCCACTAGAATGCTGTCACTAATCAGGTAGAAAGAAATAAGACATACTTAACATTAGAAGCAAAGAGCCAAGTCTTCAAGAATTTCCTGAAACACACCCTGTTTGTTTGAGACCTCGATGAAAAGCTTGCACGCGGAGTAGGAAAAGTTTCTGAAGGTCGCTCTCCATGCCGCACAGCACCACCTCTGTGCCGCTGCCCCAGAGCCCGCTGCTGCCGCTTCTCAGGTTCGAGCCTTGTGCTCACTCTATCCCATTGCGCCGTGATTGTGCCTATGCCTGCATTTTTACGGTGTGTCTAGTGCATTGTCCTCCGTGCATGTACTGTGTTTTCTCACCCTATTTTGTCCTGTTTGTATCCTCCTTTGCCTTCTGTACCCCTACCCACTCTCCACTTCGTTTATCTTTTCCCGCCGCTTTGTCCCTGCCCCCATCACCCACTCGCCGCCCCGCCTCCCAGCTGCTCCTCCCTCCCACCTCCCCTTATATGGCGGCCGCTGCGCTGCCGTGCAGCTGGCACACGTAGGGCAAGCCCATCTGCACCTGTCCACACCCAGCGCCAGACCCCCTGGCCCCTGCGAATGCCACAACACCTGACGCCGCTACGATGCCAGCACCCACCCTCCACGCACTCAACACAGGATGATCACACACCTACATCCTGGCCGCCCCGAAGAGTACCAAGGAACCCTTCTCCTGCTGGAACTGCAGTTTCACCAGCATCCGATCCGCAAATCTAACCACCGCAAAATAACGCAACCACCTCAGATGCATTCTTCGCAACACCCGCTCCGCCCGCAAACACGCCGTTGAACTCTGGGACCTACTCGACTCAACCTCCCCAGACGTCGCCTTCCTGACGGAGACCTGGCTGAACCCCTTCTCGGCACCCGACATCGCCATAGCCATGCCGGATGGCTACAATATCACCCGCAGGGACCGCACTAACAGAGTAGGAATCGCCATCGTCCCCAGGAACACTCTCAGAGTCTCAACCAACACCGACGACACCCTCAGCACCGCTAAACACCTGCACTTCCAGATACACACCGATTCCAACACCACCCTCAGAGGAACCCTCATCTACAGACCACCGGGACCCCGACCACAATTCAGCGACTCCATCGCAGGCTTCGTCAGTACCCACGCCCTCGCCTCCACAGACTACATCCTCCTCGGGGACCTGAACTTCCACCTCGAGAACAACAACGACACCAACTCCACCACCCTGATCAACAACCTCACCAACCTCGGACTCAGACAGCTTGTCACAACACCCACCCACTCTGCCGGCCACACGGTTGACCCCATCTTCCCCGCAAGCTCCCACGTCTCCTTCAACCACACCACCAAACTCCGCTGGACCGACCATCGCTGCATTCACTTCACCTTCCGGATGCCCACCACGCACCACCGCACCCAACAGATCCCCCGCCGCTGCTGCTGGAGCAAAGTCACAGAAGACCAGCTAACCACGACCCTCTCCTGGAGCCCACCCACCGACCCCGCCACCGCCACCCGCAACCTCAGGCAATGGATTGACGACTGCGCCAACTCCCTCACCCCAATCAAGAAACCCTCCAACAGACACGCCAGCAAGAAAGCCAGCTGGTTCAATGAAGTCCTCCAGGCCTCCAAGCAAACCTGCCGAAAGCTAGAGAAGAAATGGCACCGTGAGCAGACACTGGACAGCTACGCAGCCCACAAGAACGCCACCCGCAGACACCATCACCTCATCAGATCCACAAAAAGGGCCTCCTTCAAAGTCCGCCAAGACAACAACGGACAAAACAGCAAAGAGCTCTTCAACATCCTGAAGGAACTCTCCAACCCCAGCGCCAACACCAAAGACATCCCACCTTCACAAGACCTATGCGATGCCCTTGCCACCTTCTTCCATCGCAAGATCGCAGACATCCACGACAGCTTCAATGCCATGACCGCCCCGGCAACCACTGAGACCCCCCTCCTCCACACAGCCACCATCCACACCGATCCCCTGCTCTCCTGGACCAACATAAACGATTACGACACCATCAAATCATGAACACCATCCACTCCAGATCCCCGTCAGACCCATGCCCACACCACATCTTCAACAAAGCCAGCAGCACCATCGCACCCCATCTCCGGAAAGTCATCAACATCTCCTTCGAGACAACGACCTTCCCGGAGAGCTGGAAGCACGCCGAGATAAACGCATTACACAAAAAACCCAAGGCTGACCCCAAGGACCTCAAGAATTTCCGGCCCATCTCCCTGCTCTCATTCCCGGCGAAGGTCATTGAGAAGACCGTCAACAGACAACTGACCCGCTACCTCGAGGAGAACAACATCCTGGACCCATCCCAGTCCGGGTTCCTCAGCAACCACAGCACCGAAACTGCCCTCATCGCTGCCACCGATGACAATAGGACCCTGCTGGACGACTGAGAAACCGCGGCCCTCGTCCTCCTGGACCTGTCAGCCACCTTCGACACTGTCTGCCACCGCACTCTACACACACGCCTCATCGACGCTGGGATCCCAGACAAGGCCCTGGAATAGACCTTCTCCTTCCTCTCCGGTTGAACCCAGAGTGTTTGCCTCCCCCTTTCCGCTCCGAAGCCAAAGAGATGATCTGCGGCATACCCAAGGGCTTATCTCTCAGCCCGACATTGTTCAACATCTACATGGCACTGCTTGCCCACGTCGCCCGACTGCACGATCTCAACATCATCTCCTACACCGACGACACCCAGCTGATCCTCTCCTTCACCAAGGACCCCCTCACCACCAAAACCAACCTCCACGAAGGGATGAAAGCTGTCGCCGAGTGGATGAAGAGCAGCTGACTGAAGCTAAACTCGGACAAGACAGAAGTCCTTATCCTCGGTTCCACCCCCTCGGACTAGGGCGACTCTTGGTGGCCGACCGCACTAGGAACAGCTCCAACACCCACCGACCACGCACGCAACCTGGGGTTCATCCTCAACTCTACACTCTCCATGACAAAGCAGGTCAATGCGTCTCGTCCTCCTGCTTCAACACCCTCCGCATGCTCCACAAGATCTACAGGTGGATCCCCACCGAAACAAGAATGGTCACCCAGGCTCTCGTCAGCAGCAGGCTGGACTACGAAAACGCCCTCTACACTGGAACCTCGGCCAAACTCCTGAAACGACTTCAACGCAAGGCAATTCTGGCTTGTAAATCTGGAGCCCCCACTGATCCATGTCCCCCTATCATTTTACATCACTTGATAGAGACAGTAAATCCTTACATAAATAGTCTCATCAACGCATCTTTTGAAACTGGGCTAGTGCCGAATGATTGGAAGAAGGCCATTGTAAAGCCTCTGATGAAGAAGCAGAATAAATCGCCCACGGATCTTAGCAATATGCGTCCCATTTCCTTGCTACCTGTTCTAAGTAAAATCATGGAACGGTTAGTACATGATGAGCTCAAAACATTTGTAGAGGCCCATAATATTCTGCACCCTCAGCAGTCGGGATTTTGTTCCGGCCATTCAACCGAAACAGCCTTGATCGAACTAGCTGATTCTGTCAGGTTTCTGCAGGATGAGGGAAGGCAGACAGTCCTCGTCCTGCTTGACTTGACAGCAGCATTCGACACCATCTCGCATGCCATCCTGATTAACAGAATGCGAGAGATTGGCGTGACAGACACAGCCTTGGCATGGGTAATTTCGTTTCTATCCAATAGGTCCCAGACTGTGTCCTTGGGTCCCTATCTATCCAGCGAAAAATCAATTTCATCAGGAGTGCCACAGGGGTCCATATTAAGCCCTCTTTTTTTTAACATCTATATGGCCCCCCTTCTCGCTGTGATAGAATCTCATGGGATCCTTGTCACGTCTTATGCCGACGATACACAACTTGTCGTTACCATCGATAAAAAGTGGCCGGATGCAGACCTTCGTTTTAAAAACTGCCTCTCGGATGTTTTCCAATGGTTGAACAAAAACCATCTTAAATGCAACAGTGCGAAGACAGAAATTATACCGCTGGGTAAAGATCTATCTTTCTGTCCGAAAGACTGGTGGCCCTTGGGATCGGAGGCCCCCCCCCAGTGCAGTGGTATCAGCTCGGAATCTAGGTGTGCAATTTGATTCACTCCTTTCTTTCGATGACCACATCAGGATTACGGCTGGACGCTGTTTTGGTCTCATTAAATCACTGAAAAAATTCTTCGATTTCCTCCCCATTGCAGCTAGAAAATCAGTCGCGGTAGCTTTAATACTTTCCCGACTTGATTACTGCAACGGATTAATGGCTGGAGTGAAAAAGTCCACCCTTAAGAAGCTACAGAGTATACAACATGCAGCGGCGAGACTGGTCCTACAACTTCCCAGAAGGTCATCAGCTTCAGCAGCATTAAGAGCTCTGCATTGGCTACCATTGCATAAAAGAATTCTTTTTAAATTGCTTCTCACCGTTTTTAAATCCATGCAAAACACAGGTCCCCGCTACCTTACAAATCGCTTTGTGCGTTATAATCCTCCGCGATGTCTGAGATCATCTGGGACAAACCTCATCTTGATTCCCAGATTTAAATACAAAACCAAGGGTGGGAAAACTTTCACTGTCTTGGCAGCCAAGGCATGGAATAACCTACCAGTCAACCTCAGACTGACTGAAAAGGAGGGTCTTTTCAGAAAACTCCTCAAGACATGGGTGTACCAACAATCAGATACCTCCGTACTGGCAGCCATTTAGTCTCATCGTTTCACCTGCTTCATTTTTCATCTACCTACTGTTCGCAAGCTCAGCGCCAAGATGCTCCCCTGGGAGCGAATGTTCGCGCTTTATAAAACCCCATAAATATCAAAAATATCAAATATCAAAACGCCTCTTCACGCCTGATCCTCGACGTCCCTCGCTGCAACCTCATCACACCCCACCTGAGAGACCTGCACTGGCTCCTTGTCAATAAGAGGATCACCTTCAAGCTCCTCACCCTCGCACACAGGGAACTCCACAACAACGGACCAGCATACCTCAACAGACTCAGCTTCTACACCCTCAACCACCAGCTACGCTCCACTGACCTTGCCCTCGTCACAGTCCCCGCATCTGAAGAGCGACCTCAGGTGGCAGATCTGTCTCCCACCTCGCCGCCAAAACCTGGAACACCCTCCCTGTCCGCTACGGCAGACCCAGGATGTGCTAACCTGGCTATTCGAGCAGTAGCAGCTCCCCCACCCCCCAGCGCCTTGAGACCCTCACGGGTAAGTAGTGCGCTCTACAAATGTTCTGATTGATTGATTGATTACCACCCCCAAAATGCCTTCTTTACCTTAGGAATGACCACAAACCTAGCACTAGATGATCTTAAAACACGTTGAGGGACATGCCAGGTAAAAGTTCAGAAAATCTAAAGGTCCAGATCCATGCAATGCCTTGTGTACAATACACAAGGCCTTGAATGTTACCCTATCATAGATCAGTAGCCACTGGAGGTCCCTAGTACACTTAGATATACAACTGAATTTTGGGATTTTTAGAAGCAAACGAGCAGCCGGATTCTGCAGAGACTCTAGTTCTGATGGGAGACGTTTATGTATTCCCAAACACATTGCATTACAAATTTATATACATCTATCATCAACAAAACCCGCATCAACTACTGTTTTTTTTGCATGTCTAAAACATCAGGACTGGAGACAATGGGCCATATGTATGAAGGTACCGATTTGTGATTCTGAAATAGCGATTTTTAAGAAATCGCTATTTCAGAATCGCAAATTGGCATGTATGTACAAATTCGCATTTTTTGTGTGAATTCTTAGTATTCCTTAATTGCGATTAGCAAATTGCGAATCACAATTAAGGAATAGTTTCCCATTCATTTCTATGGGCCAGGAGGCCCTTAAATGCAATTGCAAATAAGGATTCGCAAATTTTGTGATTCCTTATTTTGCACCAGATTTTACTTTATACATACCATTTTGCAAATTCGCAAAATGTCTCCCAATGTCTCTAATGACTTGGGAGTGTAGTATTCGCTAATGGTTGGTATATTTGGTTTCAAATGTTGGAAGCAATAGCTGCTGGGTGTGTTGTCTACCGTGCCTGAAGTGGGAGTGTATCTTTGCATAGACATTTCTTTAAACATGTCTTCGCTTACTGTTGTTGCAATAGTAAGTGAAGAAATGTTTATTCATTTACGCGGCTAAGCGTCAACTAAGAAAGAAGAGGTATCGCTTTAAAACAGAGAATTGTTATCCTGACTTCACATTAAAATAGCAAACTTAAAAATCCAATACAGTAATCGTGTGTTTTCACACAGAGTTTATAGAACGTCTGATTACTCTTTTAAGAACAACTAAAAGTGTCTTCACTGCGTGATTCACGTTCTTTTGCTGGCACTGAAGAGCGAAGTTTGGGTTCACCACATTGATATAAATGATCGCCCTGCTGCCAACGTAGTCTTATGTGCCTTTTCTTTTAACATTAAACCGGACCCTTTTCTAGCCTTTGGGGGTGACTCTTCCCACTCGTGGTGGATGCGCCTTGAGACTGCTGGTACTCTTCAGGCGAATGGCCCCTCGCTCTAGGGTTACCCTATAATGGTGATTTGAGGGAGGTGGTGCCCTCGGCTGTCGCCTGCCGCATCCGTCCACACAACTCCCCCTCCAGCCCCTCCACGCTAGAGCAGCAAGCAGCACCCCCAGGCGATGGACTGCGGATGGGGTCCCGCCCCTTCCCCCGGTTATCATTAGCAGAGATTACCCTAAACACTTGCTTCTTGACTTGTCTTCTCCCTGCAGGCATTGGAGAGGGCGGCTGTCAATCACGCGGCTCCCCTGCACGGCTCAGCCCCGTGCAGGCAGCAGCCAGGAGACCAGCCTGAGAAGGGAGCCGGGGAGCGATGGAGGGGGAGATGCAGCAGCAGGCGGAGGAGGGGCCCTGCCTCCAGAAGATTTACAGGCAGAGGAGCCCCTATAGCCTCCTCAAAACCTTCCCCTGCAAGAGGGCCCTGGGAAGGAGGTATGACAGACCCACCATGGTACCCATACCCCGCCTGGGATGCTCCTCGGGGCGGCACGAGACGCAGGAGCATCACTTTCAGCATCTCCCAAGCTCCTCCATCAGCAGCAACAGTGCGCATCAGCAGTACCAGGCAGCGCACAGCTCCTGTCAGGATGGGCCCGTCAGGGCGGCCGCATACACCGCCTCTTCCTCCCATTGCCAGCAGAGGAGCGGGCACCCGGGCGCCCCCAGCAGGTTGAGCCAGCAGCCAGGCAGGGACGGCTCCCTGGAGCTCAGCGCAGGTATTCACTCGTTCCCTTCACACTGCCAGTGCACAGAGCCTCGGCTGTACCCGAGTGAGTGCTACGGAGGGGGCGCGAGGGTAGGGGTGACGTGAGGTGTGCAAGGATCACTTGAGGGTCGCGTGAGTGGGGCGGGAGTTCTGCTTCTTTAACAGCCGGAGGGCGGACTAACAGGAAACAGATGGCACGCGAGTTCACGCTACTCCCTGTTAACTGGGCTATGATTTGGGTGAACCTGTGTGCCAAAGGACAAGATTAACTCCCGATGCGAGTCTGGAATGAGAAAGAGAGTTGTGAAAATACTTATAATTCAGATTGGTAAAAAAAAGTCATCATAAATAATGCATTTAAATATTTCAATAACGTGTTAAATTGAATATTCCATCCTAACTCTATGCACATTCCGCTTTATTTAGGAATGTGCATGCCCATGCTTGGTTGTCTTGAGATATGTGGATAGTGGGGCACGCCCGTCCAGAATGTCATCTGACAAAAATATTAGGCGTTTTTACTTACAGGCTTGATAGTTTAATAGTAATTTGCACATCATTGGCGTTTACAGGTTAGTTTTCACAAACTGCTGTTAATTATGACTGAATGTACATTTAAATGGCTGATTATAAACCTAATGGGAATGATGTATGCTTTTTTAACTGACCACATCTTTCATTTTCTGTGGCACGATTGAAATAAAAACAAGAAGTGACCTTTTAAAAAGTTATGAGGAAGAGAAAAAAATAAAAACGCAAACAAAATAACTCCACCAAGAAAAACCTAAAAAGCTGAGTGCAGGTGGGTGGCATCGTCAGTGTTAGCCGCACAAAAATACAGAATTAAATTGTTTGCAACTGAACTGTAATGTATTTTTGTTTCAATATGTATAAACAATCACAATACACAGAGAATTCGAAAACGGAAACGTTCTATTCTTTTAACATATAAATTGAGATATGCAATGAATGTTAAGGTCTACACGGGCTATATAGAGTTAAACGTCCAATAGCGTGATTGGCAACTGGAATTTGGCTTTATGGAATGGGGAAATGGCATCTTTATGCAGCACGCAATCAAAAACGAATTACAATAAATCCTATATAATTGCAGAGGTCATTCTCCTTAATGAGATTTTATTAACCTGGCTGTCATGCTTTTGAGCCGGGAAGATATTTTATCTTCTTCAACTGATAAAAGTGTCAGCTATAGACCGCCATAAAAATATTCATAAATCTACACATCTGTGGCAGCCTATCAGCGTCCCCCGTTTGGACATTAAAAGCATTCTAATTACTTTCTGTCTAGCGGAGATGAAATGCTGCCTGCTATACTATGGGCTTGGCAGGCGTGATTGCTTTTGTTTGCCATCAGAAACAGCAGCATCCTTTGCGAGCTGCGGCGGGCCCTGGAAATATTCAGAGTTTGAGTGAGCAGAATAAATAGTACCAGGCGCCATCTGGATGTGACAGCACCAGGGATATCCGCTCGTCTGGGTGTGCGTGACATTCTGGACCATTGATTTATGAACAGAGATATTATCCTGCTTGGGTACCAAAGTGGCCATATACATGTGTGTGTATGTATGTATATATGGATATATATTTATATATTCATGTATTGAATGGTTGAGTGGTATAATGGATGCCTTTTCTCGATGTGAGCTGCTTCTTCTGTGTTTATGCATCAATAATCGGACTTGCTTCAAAGTGCTGTTGCAATTATTCTGTGAAGGCCATATAGTTATATAATAGTGTATACTTTTGTTTTCATGTATTATTAACATGCATTCTTAGCATCTGCACTGTTTGCCTCACTCAATGTAAGAAAAACCTCCACATTTGATAGATTTTAATGCCATTTTAAATTGCAGCAATATATCGCCGTGACCACACGAAATCACTGCACAATATGATTATAATCAGGGTACAAGTCCTAGAAAAAGAAGTGGGCGTACTAACCTAGTTAATCAGTATACAAGTGGCATCGAGCGTGTGGCATCGCAGTGTGTGGCATCATAAGAACTGCCATTACAAGAATTGATATTAGATCTTAAGCCCTCACATGTATGTTTAGCAGGTGTTTCATGAGTACATTTGAGCACATTTGGGTATACTTGCAAACCCTCCTGATTTAGGCAGAAGATTCACACTTTTGTACGCTACATATAAAACAATGTTAGCTTTTGTCTGCGTTAAGCTTTCTATAACCATAGTACTTTAAAAGAAATAGTGATATGTAAATTATTACAACGCCTCCTCAAGGGTAATAAGAGTATTTAAATGCAATTTATTTTGTGAAAATTCTTGGAAAGATCAACACACCTGACGTTCTAACAGTGCATGCAAATCTCCTAAACAGAGCCTGAACAAAGTGAAAAGCTGCCTCTCCTAAGTAAGTGTGAAGTGCTAACAAGGTGCAAGCCTTTGTTTCCCCTCTGCTGCATTTGCATCAGGTGTGAGGCTCCTGACTGCTGCCAGCCAGGAAACTCCAACAAAAGGAGGCTCGATGACCCCTGAGACTAGGACTTTGTTATGGCCGAGTATCTCAGCAGGAGTCAGAAATAAGAAAGCCCCGTCCCGCCTGCGCTTTGTTGTGATCGAAAGCAGACAACAACATGCAGGCGCTGCTGAATGTGTCCTGGTATTTGGAAATTACACCGGGACGAATACAACATCTTTTTTAACGGGGCCCAACTTCTTGACAGGGTGGACGGCATCCACCCTGTGAAAGAAGTGGGGGGACGCCGTCCCCCCATGTGGACCCCCGACTCGTGCCCTGATTATAATAATGAAACAATTTAATAAAGTTTTAAACTTTGACAATTCAGGCAAAAAATTAGCTATAGCATACTTACCATTGAAGGGCCCTTAGTCTATGCTCGTTCCGATGTTAATACTAACACTTCATGCGCTTCTGAAATCAGAATGGATAAATATTTAAGTGCTCAACCTGACATCAAATTGCTCCTGTTGCTTTTTCGAGAAATACTGTCAAAAGTTTAGAAAGGGATGGGTCAAACAGCAGTGGACCGTCCTTCGAATGACACCCACTGTTGGAAATGACCATCTTGTGCACATATTTAAACAGGTTTTTGTCTTCCGTTGCTCTCCCTTTAAACTGGGTAAAAGTGATATATATCTGATTGGTATATTTAATTTACTTATAGGTCCTTATTATAGGGTACCATATGTAACACAGGCCTATAAATCAAATGCTACTAGTGGGCTGCAGCACTGATTGTGACACCTTCTAAAATAGCACTAGAATGTTTTTTTCCTGCGCTGCCACTGCTGCCTGGATATGCAGTTTTGAACTATCATTTCGACCTGGCAAAGTATACCTTTTGCCAGGCTTAAACATTCCCTTTTAATACTTACAAGTCACCCCTAACGTAGACCATAAATACCCATAGGACAGGATTTATGTTATTTAAAACGGTTGGACATGTATATTTTACATGTCCTGCAGGTGAAAAGTCTTCAGTCATTTTTCACTGTGACAAGGCTGGCTATCCCATAGGAAAACAGTGGGTTATACTATAACAACTTATAGTGCTTAGGTTCCGCTAGAAAAATATCCATGGACTAATTTTAATAGTAATTTAAAATGCAACCTAATGGTTAAGTCAGATTTGACATTACTTTTTTTTAGAAATGACAATTTCGAAAAGTGTCATTTTCCTACCTAAGTCTACTGGGCCTTCTGCCTTAGTCCAATGCCACCTGAATGCTGATGGCTCTGCTGGGGGTCGATGCAGGAGCATAGTTTTGTCAATAAGTCTGGGAAGTTGAGCTTCAGATTTTTTGACAATCACTCTGGCTAATCATGTTAATCAATATAGGAGAAGTAGCACTTGAGGGGGGTTTAAGGGCTGCCAGTGGAAAGGGAAATGAGTGCTGATTGTGAGGGTACTTCTTACACAGTATTTTGTAACATAACCATGTTTTAAGTCCTTCAAAACAGAGACGAAAGTGTGTGTGTGTTTTGATTGAGCATTTAAAAATCTCAGGTGAAATCCAACAGACACCTTTTTCATACCTGACTGAAAGCTCCTGTACCCAACTATTTATTAAATAATACATTTATTGGGGAGGTGTAACAACCCCTCTGAAGCTAAGTCCTTGGTTAGATGTGGATTGCTTCCACAAATAGGACAAAGGGGTTGGGAACGGACAGGTATTTTTTTCCCTAGCGCAGTATGTCTTGGGGACTGTGCCCAACCCTTTCATAAGCTTTAAAGGATGCCTACCATGCCACTGGAAGATGTTGCTCATATCTAGTCTGGCCTCCCTTTTGTCTTTCTAGCCAACTTGGCTCCAAGCCCAGTGGAGGAATTGGTTTGGAGTGTCCACAAGGAGGGGTCTGCCCAATTCCATATCTATACCTCTGGATGGACACAGGGAACTGTGACCAGGAAAGAAGGGTTCTGCCTTGTTGGGTTTAAGGAAAGAGGGGTACTGTGGGATAGCTTACAGTAAAACACACAGGAAGGGCTGCAACATTGGTATGTTCACCCCTGGAACTTCTACCTCATTTGTTAGGGCTAGCTAAGAGTCACCCGCCCACAGGCTGAAACTATGCATAAATATGGACCCCCGCAGAACACTCCTGGACCTGTGAAGAATCAGAAGAACTGCCCTGCAGTCTGAAAACCATGAAGGGAGACAGGGCCTGCTTGCCTTGAACTCAGGACCCCAGAAGTGACTCCCAAGTGTGAGTTGGCCGACTTCCTGTGTGAGGTACAGGTACATACCAAGGTCTCAGAAGTCTCTCTACCTGCATCTGCCCAGCTGCCAGTTCCAACTGGACCTGCCCTGGATCATGCTGATGGCCTCTATCCGAGTGAATCCTAACCTCCAGATGGTGCCTCCCATGTCCTTGATCTTTGGCTGGTATTATAGTGTACTCCTATTCAAACTGCATAAGCTGGGACCTACAGACTTTGAGTCAACTTTTCCTCCAGAAAACCAGCTGGAGACTCGACCATCATCAAGCTGATGCATCAAACATAAAATCTGTTGCTTGCTGGTTTGCCACTCTGATGTGGATCTGACTTTCAGAAAATTTCTATTTCCAAACCTAGAGCGCTTCATCAGGACCTTCACCGAGCAGCATCCCGTTGACATCGAAGCTTCCACAGACATGGAATCAAGACTTTGCCTGCTCATAACTTTCCCTCCTTCATCGTTGACCATACCAGGGCCCCGCTCTCCAGCAACCCGCTGTCTCCAAGCCCTCTTTTGGACTCAACTTGTAGCTTGCCCTGCTAACGAGTCATTGACAAACACCTTTTCTTCAGAAAAATGTCTAAGTCTGAAGGTAAACTTTCCACTTGGATGAACCTCATCCCTGTTTCAACTGTCAATCCATCGTGGTCAGCCATAACTTATGACTTTGGCCCACTCTAGTGTGAGCAGATAACCACGGTTGGCGTTCTATGTTATTCAGGCTTTAAAAAAAAATCACATTTCAGGTTCTACTTGTTGGATTTGATTTATTTGATGCCATTTTATTTATTTAAAATATACTCTATTTTTCTAAATTCGTTTGGGATTTTTCTTGTATGTGGTTTTCACTTTATTACTATATGAGTTTTGCATAAATACTTTATACATTGCCTTGAAGTTAAGCCTGACTCCTTTCTTCCAATCCACAGGGAACTTAAGCACAGGGTTATCCAGGGACTTTAGTGGTTCACTGTAAGAAATTGGGGTATTAGCTGAGGGAGGTGGAAGCCCCACTCGGGGAACAACCACAATCCTTGACAGGGAGCACCCCAAAAGTCCCCAAATTAACCTGTTTTTAACCCTGCGGTAGCTTGGCACAAAAAAGTCATGCCTTATGCAGGAAGCTGACTCTGTATGTGATATTATCACTAGGTGGCAATACCGTGCACAGAGTCTAGGGGTTCCCCAAAAGTGTACAGGGCTCAATGTAAAACGCCAAGTGCTCTATTAGTGGTAGTGAGGGCAAGCAGCCTTAGGCCTAACACAGACAAGTGTAAGACATTGATTGAATACACATGATCAACAATGGACACACGACTCAAGAAGGAGATCCAGACCAATTTTATAAAATTATACTTTGTTTGTACTTTATTTTAAGACCCAGGTCTTCGTAATAAGGTAAGTACGTTTTTAATTAAAAATACTTTTCGAGTTTCAGAAGTTTGACAGTGCAAATTTCAGACCAGTTCAATATTATCCTGTGGAGAAAAACAATTGTGCAATGTAACTTACAGTTCCAGTACAGAATTCGGGGGCTCAGACCAACACTGCGGGCAATGTCGGTTATGGAGGACTGGGGCACCAAAGAGGTGCTGGATTCGGTTTCTGCTCGGGGGCAGTCAATCCCAGCAATAGATTTACCCTCGCTGTCAGCGGAGAGCAATGAAGCAGGTCAGTTTTAAGCAGACCGCCAATATGGTTACGGTCGGCGGTGACTGGCTGCTGTCGATCTGCTGTCCTCAGACCACCACAGAGAGGTTGTGGTCAAGCAGGAAGGGCACGAGAGGCAGGAGGAGGCTGAGAGGGCCACTTGCAGGAGGGCTTGTGCTCTCTGGCACAGGGCTGGGCACAGCTTAGGTCGTGGGGCCGAGAGGATCCCTGGAGGTCGTGGAGGACGTCCTGCTGTAAGGTATTTTTCTGACCGGGTAGAGTCGCATCAGCACAGGTGTCGGTCCTCTACCACTGCGGTCGTGGCGTTCTTTGGTATCAATTGGTCTCGTCAACACAAGGGTCGGTCCTCACCATTGTGAGTCTGGTACTGGCAGGTGCCGGGTACTAGAGTCACTAGTCCAAAGGGATGTTCTTGGCACTTTCGTGAAGGTTGAAAGGTCTCTGGGGTTTCTTGAAGGCTTTGCAGAGTTTCGGGAAGAACATCCGCTCCAGTGGTCGAACCATTTGCAGGTGGCGGGTACTTGCCAGGGTTTGTGTGCAGTAGTTCCGTTCCTGGTCCGCAGTGGTCATTTTCCCTCTTCTTCTTTGGTCCGTTGAGTCCCAGGGTGAGGTCTGGGGGAGCCCCCTACATACTAACTTTAGGAGGCGTTTAAGGGGAGTAGCAGGTAGGGCCAATGGGCACCTTACCTGGATGGCTACACCCTCTATTATGTCACTCTCCTATGGGAGGGGGGATAGACCTAGCCCTGATTGGAGCCCCCTCCATCTTCAAGATGACAGGGACTGAAAGTTGTGCTTCACCTCACTTCCCACCACCTTATGTGTGGGGTTGGCAGAGGTGGGCACACCTCCTATCCTTTCAAATTTCCCCGCCCTTTTTCCCCGCCCAAAGTGGGGGTGTAAACCAGGGGCTGCCATCTGCTGCTAGCAGCAGAGGCGGGGGGGTCACATTACAAAAGCGGCAGGCCTTTTAAGCTTCCCTGCGCACTGGCCCATTCTGGGGGAGGAGACATGACACCTCTGCCCAGGATGTGCATTGTTTCTGGTTCCAGAGAGAAGGGGCTCTCTACCCAGGGGTCCAGAAACAAGTCTGGCGGTGGCTGGCTGCCTACAGCCAGTCAAGAGACCACACCCGGGGTGTAGGAATTCAGAGGGCACCTCTGAGGTGCCCTTTGGATACATGGTAAAATAAATCCCACACTGGCATCAGTGTGGATTTATTGAAAGGAGTAGTTTGGTACCAAACACTACTATAGTCAGTAAAGCCATCATGGTGCTGTAGAATTCAGGTTGTTGAGTTCCCAACCCATGTACTCTTGATGGCTTCATTGGCACTTACAATATTGGAAAATGGTGTCCAATATTGTAGGGGCACATCTGCTCAAGCAGATTAGCCCTCACCTGTAGTATAGTGCACCCTGCCCAAGGGCTGTGGGGCCTGCTAGACGGGTGACTGACCTATACTGTCAGGCAGTGCTGGCTGACATGGTACCCAGCCGGGGTCGCATGTCTAGTTTGTCGTTTTCTCCCTCACAGGGGTATGCAGGCGGTAAGGGCAGTGGCATTGTCTGAGTGAAGGGGTCCCAAGGGACCCTCCTCAGCTTCCAGGCATGGGGTACCCAGGGTACCATTTACTAGGAACTTAAAGGGAGAAGAAGTACCAATTGAGGGTTTGTTTTTAGGGAAGGAGCACTGGCACAGGGAAACTGAATTGCACGGATCCTGTGTACCACATTTGAAACCACATCAAAACCTAGCAAAAAGTAGGGGTATAACCATGCAAAAAAGGGACTTTCTCACACCTAACTTAGGGGCCTATTACGATGCATCGGAGCAAGGGACCGACTGCCGATGTTGCGGCGGTCCCGCCATTCAAATTAGGAAGCATCCTGGCCTTTTACATTGCGGGTGGATCTGCTGGCTGCAGACCCGCTTGCATTGTAAAAGGAGTTTGCACAGCATTGCCATGTACAACATGGCAGGCACCTGGTGGTGCCTGCCACGTAGTGCATTGCAATGAGGGGGGAGGGTACTATAGGTACCCACCATGTGCACCCCCCAACACCCTGGGGGCCTGCAACAGGCCCCCAACAACAAGGACCCCATGCCTTTCCATGGCGGCATCGCTGCCATGGAAAGGCCAATTTCCGCCAACATCATAATATGGATGGCGGTGTACCATATTGTGACCTTTTCTGCCCGGTCGACAAGTCGACCGTCGGAAAAGCAGCGGATGGTCTTTGCGTCCGCCGTGGTCCTCACAGCCATACTAATATGGCGGGGGTCAATCAGGCATTGATGGTGGGCGGATCACCCCCGCCGGGCCAGGGGTGGCTACCGCCGGCCCGGGCGATCCACCCACTATCCTAATGGGCCCCTTAGAGGCAATGTTTAAAGTATTTATGCAGCACACAAACAGTAATAAAGTAAAAACACAACACAAGAAAGGTCCCAAACCAATAAAAAAAGACTACATTTTAAAAATGAAAATGATACTAGAACAACAAAAAATCAAATTAATCGAACCCGAGAGATGCAGTTTCAAAGTTTTAAGTAGATATGGCGCCCAAAATCACAAAGGGTCACTCGCGGTCATCTAGTTGTGCTAGGCCGTGGGAAACTCACACGTTCAGGCCAACTGGGATGGAGCACAGGTCAGATGCAGGAACCAGGTTAGCCCCCTGAAAAAGTTACCTTCTCAAAGTCCGGCTTGAAGACTTCTATTTACGGTCGAGGAGGCTGCAAGGAGCAGGGAGAACATCGCAGATGGGTGTCGCTGTATCGCTAAGAGCAGGCCTGGCATCGCGCACTGTTGTCGCTGTAGTGCAAGGATCCATTAGCCGTCATAGACGGTTGATGCTGTAGCTTTATATCGGTGGTCATTGCGGGCTGTAGGTCGAAGTGTAGCTCTTGCATTGCCAGTGGTCACTGTAGCGCTGAGACTCCTATTCACTGGAGTTTGGCATTTGTAGTCATCGCAAGCTGCAGAGTCGCGGCACAAACGGGTCCATTCACAGTTGTGAAGAACCCCAAACGTCAGGATTTCACCTTTCTTCACAGCTCAACTGATGCCATCAAGGGTCTAGAACTTGGGGAAATGCTTCTTGGGGATCAGGAATTCACTCCAGCAGAGGCCAGCAGGGCTCGGGCAGGTCCGGTTGCAGGCCCAGGAAGGTCCAGCGCAGCAGCTCAGCTGGGCCGTGCAGGGAGGCCCCTGAAGCTTGTTGTGTCCCAGCTCAGACAGGAGGTCAGCAAACTCACGCCTGGAGTCACTTGGGTTAGCCTAGGATGAAGGAAGCTGGTCCAGTCTGCCTTCTAAGAGAACAAGGCAGTTCTCAAGTAACAGGGAAGTCCCCTGGGGCAAGGCAGTCCTACTTCTTTAATGTCCACAGGCCCAGGATTATACAAATGGTTGGCTGTGGAAGTCCAATATTAATATCTGGGGCCAGTGTTTTGAAGTAGGTGGATTCCCCCACATCTGTTTCTGGAAAGTTCATCCCTTTCCCTGTCAAGGTTCCAAGAATCTGGTGTGACAAAAGACTAGTTTCAGGTTCCTTTGTGTGAGCTGGAGACAATCCCCTTGAAGTGTTAGTGGGGCAAGGCACAGCTCTGCATGCCCCCAGCCATACTGGTAGCATGGCCCAACCTCCCCACATATAGTCCCCTCCTGTTTTACTGTCTGGAAAAAATACAAAAACCCCAGCAGCATAACTTTTTACCGTCATCTGACCCAGGACACTGGCAGAAGGAACAAATAGTTAGAACAAGAAAAAGCCAACTTTCTAAAAGTGCCAATCTGACTTTACTAATAAAAAGGATTTAAATTACAAATAATTTGAGTGTAAGCAGTGTATTTCTATCTGCATTATTAGTCAATGGGTGAGATAACCTGTACAACAGTCAAAAATTACTTTAGGAGTTTATCACTCCAAGGACATGCCCTACTTAAATACAATGCACCCTGCTCTATGAGCCTTTAAGGCCTACCTTAGGAGTGACTTGTATGTATTAAAAAGAAAAAGGTTAGGCCTGGCAAAAGGTTTATTTTGCCAATTTGGACTGCACTACAGGCTGCAGTGGGAGGCCTAAGACATTTCTAAAGGCTACTTTAGTGAATGGCACAATGAGTGCTGTAGGCACAGTAGTGCAAAAACAACAGTTGATGGACAGAATGCAGAACAATGTCATACATTCACCCCAGTACAGAGATCTGGGCCTAAATCCATAGTTTTTAGGTCTCGCACCTGCGATACAGGGCAGTTCAGACATGGCCATATGCAAATCAGCCTTGACCCTGTGCCTCATGGGAACAGTCCAGCCCGAACTGCCAAGCCATGTGTTCCCTGGACCGGAATCAAGCATCCTAGGACCGGTTTCTGGCTATCAGCCGTCATCAGCCAGGATAGCTTGACTCCAGTGGTGTGGAGAGCACGGGACTTACGTCTGAGCATACTCGTCCCACTCGGGGTGACAAATGCAAAAACAACAGTTGATGGACAGAATGCAGAACAATGTCATACATTCACCCCAGTACAGAGAACTGGGCCTAAATCCATTGTTTTTTTGCTCACCACACCATCCCAGTTCAGACATGGCCATATGCAAATCAGCCTTGTCTCTGTGCCTCATGGGAACCGTCCATAACGAACTGCCAAGCCATGTCTTCCCTAGACCGGAATCAAGCATCCTAGGACCGGTTTCTGGCTATCAGCCGTCATCAGCCAGGATAGCTTGACTCCAGTGGTGTAGAGAGCACGGGACTCACGTCTGAGCATACCCGTCCCACTCGGGGTGACAAATGCAAAAAGAACAGTGGATGGACAGAATGCAGAACAATGTAATACATTCACCCCAGTACAGAGATCTGGGCCTAAATCCATCATGTTTTTGCTCACCACACCACCCCAGTTCAGTCATGGCCATATGCAAATCAGCCTTGACCCTGTGCCTCATGGGAACAGTCAAGCCCGAATTGCCAAACCATGTCTTCCCTGGACCGGAATCAAGCATCCTAGGACCGGTTTCTGGCTATCAGCCGTCATCAGCCAGGATAGCTTGACTCCAGTGGTGTGGAGAGCACAGGCTCACGTCTGAGCAAAACCGTACCACACGGGTTGACAAATGCAAAAACAACAGTTGATGGACAGAATGCAGAACAATGACATACATTCACCCCAGTACAGAGATCTGGGCTTAAAGCCATAATTTTTTTGCTCACCACACCACCCCAGTTCAGACATGGCCATATGCAAATCAGCCTTGACCCTGTGCCTCATGGGAACAGTCCAACCCGAACTGCCAAGCCATGTCTTTCCTGGACCGGAATCAAGCATCCTTGGACCGGTTTCTGGCTATCAGCCGTCATCAGCCAGGATAGCTTGACTCCAGTGGTGTGGAGAGCACGGGACTCACGTCTGAGCATACCAGTCCCACTCGGGGTGACAAATGCAAAAACAACAGTTGAAGGGCAGAATGCAGAACAATGTCATACATTTACCACAGTACAGACATCTGGGCCTAAATCCATCGTTTTATTGCTCACCACACCACCCCAGTTCAGACATGGCCATATGCAAATCAGCCTTGACCCTGTGCCTCATGGGAACAGTCCCAAAAGCAACAATTGATGGACGGAATGTTGCAAAATGGCCGAACATTCACCCCCCAGTCACAGATCTGGGTTTAATCCATCGTTATTTTGCTCACCAGACCACCCCAGTTCAGACATGGCCAAATGCAAATCAGTCTTGACCCTGTGCCTCATGGGAACAGTCTAGCCCAAACTGCCAAGCCATGTCTTTCCTGGACCGGAACCAAGCATCCTAGGACCGGTTTCTGGCTATCAGCCGTCATCAGCCAGGATAGCTTAATTCCAGTGGCCTGGAGAGCACGGGACTCACGTCTGAGTATACCCGTCCCACTCGGGGTGACAAATGCAAAAACAACAATTGATGGACGGAATGTTGCACAATGGCAGAACATTCACCCCCAGTCACAGATCTGGGTTTAATCCATCGTTATTTTGCTCACCAGACCACCCCAGTTCAGACATGGCCATATGCAAATCAGTCTTGACCCTGTGCCTCATGGGAACAGTCCAGTCCGAACTGCCAAGCCATGTCTTTCTTGGACCGGAACTAAGCATCCTAGGACCTGTTTCTGGCTATCGGCCGTCATCAGCCAGGATAGCTTGATTCCAGTGGCCTGGAGAGCACTGGATTCACGTCTGAGCATACCCGTATCACTCGGGGTGACAAATGCACGTAGTGAGCAAGGGACCCACATAATTAAATGGACCAAGCAGGAATATGCCAATTGCACCATGTTTTAATGAGGGAGAGCACAAGCACTTTTCCACTGGTTAGCAAGGAAAAAGTGCAAAATGCAACAAAAAAGGTTCTGAAACAGAAGGCAACAAATCTGGGGGAGACCCCGCAAAAGGGCCAAGTCCAATATTCACCCTGACAAGGATCGTGATTATTTTTTGAGGTGGGTTCTCGCCCCACCTCAACTAATACTCCAATTTCATACATTGGTGTTAAGCCGTGGAGTCAGTACTTGTGTATTTTGCAGTGCCACTCAATAATGTTTGTAAAACCAAATATCCCATGTGATAATCTGACATTAAACTTGATTTTTTAAATTCTACTGTATTTGTTTAGTTGGCCATTTCCCCTTCTTCAATTTCAATACTATTCTCATATTGTGCACCTGTGATTTTTGGAAGAATGGTGGTGGATCTCAGCCACATTGAAAGCTTCACTGTGGCAGTCCTGTCCTGTGTAAGGAGAGTGGCTGAAGTACTCCACGAATCTGGAGTATCATATAGCACTCATAGCCTTGAAAGACGTCCACCTACTGCAGTCTGCAGCACAGAAGCAAGAGGAGGAGGGAGCAGAGGGTGACGATGTGTGGCAGAAGGAAGGAAAGGATGACATTTTAGTGTCAGAGGAAGCAGAAGATGACCCTGATGTGGCCCTGCTGTTTGTTCTCTTTCTACTTCAGCTAAAGACACCCTAACCTAAACTGTACCTGTATACTATACAGGTCAGTGCTTAGTTGGGGGAAAAAAACAAAGTAAATGCCAGGGCCCTCGTCAGGAGGCCACTGCAGCTTGCATCACCCACTGCCTGGCCATCACTGACAATGACAGTACCTGTGTGTAAGTGTGACAATTCAGATTATTTGAGGCAGCCCCAAAACTATAAGAAAGGCTTGGGGGCAGGTATTAGTTGTTTTTATTGTCTATTGAATTCATAAATAACTGTTGTTCTGCTCATCTCTAAATAACACAACCAGTGCCACTATGCGGCACCTGTCATAATTGCTGGTGTTGACAATTAAGTGCCGGTGCCGAGCACCGGAAACCACTGGCTCAAATTAAGCACTAGTATAGGGTAACCTCCCGACATCACAAATCCTCCTATTCAACCTACCCTGCTCAATTTGCGGTCAGTTTAACAAGGTAATGCACCATCCAATAATTCTGCTTGATAAAAAAAAAAAAGATGCCGTTTATCCCATTGTAAACGGATCCATCTCTCAACTCACAACACCACTTTATGGTAAGTGTTGGTTATCTGAACCCAGGCCAGGATTTCAGTCACCTGGGACCTGTCCCATGATCTATCATAGGAAAGGGCCCAGGTAGGTTTCTAAATCCAAACCTCTACCCTTGAACTATCCCCATGAAGGCTGTTCAGGTGAAACTGCAACACAGCTCCTTCCTTCATGTCTTCAGTCTCAATCCCAGCTCTGCCTCACACAGGCTTTTTTCTCATGCTTAAACACATCAAACCTTCTAATGGATGACACTGCAAAGACTTAGTTCCGGCAGTATCTTTCTGAGCGCTACAAAAATATTATTCACACATACAAACCTTAAGTAAGAAGTAAACACGAAGACGCATCAAAAATATATACTGAAACACACCTAGATAACAATAAGGCATAGGCCAGCTGGCGCCTAACGTCAGATCTGCCTAGTATCTTCCAGGCAAAAACAAGCTAACTGTAAAGCTTTCTAGACACTACACATGAAGTGCATATTAATGCCCATGCAGATACAAGCAGCGCATCCATGAATGCTTCCAGTGCTGCAGTTTGTGTTGTGTGTGCATGTATGATGGAATGTGTTGACTGCTCGTCTGTTTGATGTGCACACATCTGCCTATAGAGTTATGGGTCTTTGCATGCACTTTTGGAAAGCCAGAAATGTTAGCTTTGCTAATGCTTGGTTAGCAGGCATTGGCAAAGCAAATCAATCTTGCCTGTAATAACCAAACACCAAATGGTTGTTTGCTTTGTAATCAGGGCCAGCTTTAGTGTGGGTGGCGCCCAGTGCGACAATGCTTGTTGGCACCCCAAATTACCACCTCCGCCATGCATACTCTCATTACCACCCTTTAACAGTGCCCCTCAGGTCTCCATAACCTCTCTCATGCATTTCTTTTGTTTAATAGCGCCACTCAAAACAGTGTAAGGTGTTGAGCTCTTTACATCGCATACACATTACATAGCGACAATGAATGACATTTGTAAATCAATGTATAGGAAATGTTACATCAGACAGAGAACTACAAGACATAGGAGTCACAAATCATCCATACTGGTATGTAGTATAGTTTAAAAGTGCTTGGTCTGAAGAACCACGCACTGAGAATTTAAAATGTAACACCATGGTTGGGGGTTGGCTTTACTAATAAGAATTGACTTATACCCAAGTAAAACCTTTTTGCAACATTAGGATAATGAAAGACTGGGGGGGGGGTAAGGAGGGGAGGAGGGGAATCCGAACGCTCTAATCTGTACCTTGCAGTTTTCATGCAACTCTATGATGATAGTTAATTGCCCACTGTTCTAAATTAGGAATAACGTTTATAAACTGCAAGTAATAAAAGGGGCTCTCTGACAGAACCTATTTACATTGTATGCACTTTGTGATCTGCATGATTCCTCTGCTTTGCATTGTCGTGACCTGAGTGTGGGGCACTAGGACCCTGTGGGTCAAGTAGCTGGGGACAGGTCACCGGACAGGACATCCGGTCAGCGGGGCGGGGGAAACAGAGAAGATGGGATGACTAGAAAGAGCATGGACGTGGTCACATGCGTCTGCTGTAACGTCGATAATAAACCAACTTAAACAACTGACCTGAGTGATGTGTCGTATGTATATCGCCCCAGCATGAAGACACTACAACTGGCGACGAAGCGGTCAAGAATCGACGCGTGGTCATCGAGGAATGTTCGAAGAAATGCCAAGAGCCCACCCTGGACTTGCATCGTCACGGAAAGTGCAGAGAAATTGAAGGAGCGAGGTGCAGCGACGCGAGAGACGACTGCGATCGCTGAAGGAAAACGTCCGACTGAGCCCGGTAAGCGCAGATATTAAGCGCGTGAAATTGAAGAAATCGGCGCGAGAGTATCGGCGGCCATTTTGGAACCAGGCGGATAGGGCCAATCAGCGAGTAGAACAGAACGGCGGCCCTTTTGGGGTCAGGCAAATGAGGATTGGCTCCGAAATATCGCGGGAGTATCGGCGGCCATCTTAGGATCAGGCAAATGAGCCAATAGGAGAAGAGAAAAAGCGGGCGGCCATCTTGAGGACAGGCAAAAGAAAAAGAGAATCGAAAATAAAGCTAAAAGAGGTGCAGAAGCACCGGAAAAGGCCGAAATAAAGGAATATAAGAAGAATTACAAGAGATAACTCAAACAAAGAGTGTGAAAGAGCAACACACGAAAATACGTGCCAGAAAGCATGAAATAAAGGAATAAAAGACAAACAAAGTGCCAAAAAGAGCAAAAGGACGAAATAAATGACAGAAAGCACAAAGAGACAGTAAACAAGAATACAAAAAGTGGAAATAAAGAAATAAAACACAAAGTGCCAAAAAGAGCAAAAGGACGAAAATAAATGACAGAAAGCACGAAGAGACAGTGAACAAGAATACAAAAAGTGGAAATAAAGAAATAAAAGACTAAGTGCAAAAAAAAAAAAAAGGACGAAAATAAGTGCCAGAAAGCACGAAGAGACCGTGAACAAGTGCTAGCAATCGAAAAGAAGAACATAAAAGGAAGGGAGAAGAGGAAAGTAACATGGTTGAAACGAGACCAAGTGCACAATAACGCAGACCACTGCCATTTAATGTATCAGAACAACAGATGGGAATAAGACGGGAACGCTGGATCACCAAGTTCGAGAGATATATGGAAGACACAGACGTGGTAGAAGCCAAAAAGCTTGGACTATTACTCAGTCTCGTAGGAGATGAAGTGGATGATCTGACAAACAACAATCGCGCAGGCAACTGGAAGAGAGGACCGAATGAACATATATGAGAAGCAATTCCCAATAGTGACAGACCACCAACCACTAAAAATGATTTATGGCAACCGAAACGCAAATGTACCACCAAGAACAGAAAGGTGGGGAAGAAGGTTGATGGACCACAAATTGAAAATAATTAACAAGCATGAAAAAGAACAAAATCCAGCCGACTATATGTCTAGACATCCACTGCCAAACAAAACAGACGCCAAAACAAGGGCGGAAGATCACCTAAACTACATCCCAAAGAACAACACACCGACATCAGCAACAATGTCAGAGCTAGAACAAGAGACAAAACGAGACCCCACCATGCTAGCGATTCAGAAAGTTTCGAGGCAACAAAGATGGAGACACGCAAACAATAACAGCTTCCCGGATCAAGGAGTCATCAAAGAAGAACTATTAACGCTTGAGAAAATAAGTGAAGAACTGTCAGAAGCAGAGCAAGGCATCTTAATGAGAGGGGCACGGATAGTAACGCCCTACAGACTGAGCAAGACGAGACTGCCACAAATGGAAGCTAAAATAAGTGCAGACCAAAGGGACATATCAATAAAAGACAAGGAGGCAAAAGAAAAGATAAAAGCACATGCTGATCACCGGAAACATGCATCTGAACTAAAACTGAAAGAAGGCGACATGGTGGTGGTGCGACAGAAACAACAAAGGAAGTCTGACGACCCACTCTCCAGAGACCCACTAACTGTGACGCAAGCAAAAGGACCAATGATCACAGCAGCAGCAGGTCAACACGACATGACAAGAAACAGCTCACACTTAAAGGAGCTGAAGACTGGAAAAAGAAGAAACATCAACGGAACCTGCAGCAACCATAACGGAGGAAATAAAGGACAAGTAAAGGAAGATGAAGCAAAGCTGAGAAGAACATGCAAGAAACCACAGAGACCATTTGAAGAGATGTAGAGTGACCAGGTGTCTCTCTCTCTCTCTCTCTCTCTCTCTCTCTCTCTCTCTATCTCTCTCTCTCTCTCTCTGTCCATCCACATCTCCATTTCTGGCCAATGATCACTATCAGCGCTGGCTAGCAGCGACTGCAGAAATGTGTCACGAACATTTGTTTGTAACAAAGGGGGAGATGTCGTGACCTGAGTGTGGGGCACTAGGACCCCGTGGGTCAAATAGCTGGGGACAGGTCACCGGACAGGACATCCGGTCAGCGGGGCGGGGGAAACAGAGAAGATGGGATGACTAGGAAGAGCATGGACGTGGTCACATGCGTCTGCTGTAACGACGATAATAAACCAACTTAAACAACTGACCTGAGTGATGTGCCGTATGTATATCGCCCCAGCATGAAGACACTACATGCATCAGGCATTTTAACCTCCTGTGCTACTTTTATTAGGAGTCAAAACTTCCACTCGACAAAACTCCACTCTCTCTGCAGCAGGTCCATTAATCACCAGAATAATCTTGACATTTTTATGGTTGCCTGAAAATTTCTGGAGACCAGGAACAGGGCAGGAGGTGCTTTCAAAACTGCATTGTACTTGAAAACATGGCGTCCTTCCAAAGTCAGCGCCTGGTGCAGTGGCACTGATCGCACCGCCCTAGAGTCGGCCCTGTTTGCAATGGTGCAAATTATTAAAAAAATGCATAATGGCTGCCAAGCCCATTGGCTTGCTTCGGCAACGATCCTGGAATGCTTTTAATTATAATTTATGACAAAAACTATGGCATGATGGCTTCTAGTAGGTCAGCCCATTTGGGCTGATTTACCAGTGGCCATCTTGGGATTTTTTTTGGTGTGCTTTATTACTAATGTATTGTTCCAAGATTACCAATGACCCTTTTGAATTGAAAATTTGAAACTAAAGTATGCGAGGGATGCATCGCTAATAGAAGCAAGCAACTGCTGGGCCTTCGCAAAAACAATTAAAAAAAAAAAACAACAAAATAATGTGGGCTGCAATATAATTGGACGATTCATGGGCAGAGGTAGCAAGAAGAAATAGTGAGACAGAAGGCCCAGACTGGTGAGGGGCGAGCCTAGGGAAAGAGATGATCTCGCATGAACGGTTACAAATAAAACAAGCATTTGCAATGCAACAGGTCTCGCATCAGTTAGAGTTAGAGATTTTGGCATTGCAATTACAATTTTACGCACACGAAAAATAACAGTACTGCTGGTTGAGGTATTTACTACGTGAGGGAAATACCTCTTATTCCAGGTGTCAATTTTTGAGTGTGGCATAACATTTGGAATCAGTATTTAACACACCACATTCAACATGTTTTGACTTTTTGACGGCCTTCCCCCCCAGTGAATTTCTGAGGTCAATAAGGGAGTGCGTTCCACATCCTGGGATCATAAATGCAGGTTCATCGGCTCACTTCATATTCAAAGCGCTGGTACTCATGAACACAAATATCTGCATAACACCGCATTACAAACAGTACCTCCAGGAAAAATCAACTAAAAAAATGCAATAAACGTTTTGTACCACCAATTATTCGATTGATGTGCAGCAAGAGCTCAAAATACCCTTGATTGTAGGTGTCTTACTACAGATATCACATCAATGCACTACCATAAACATCTAAATGAGTGGCTGCAGTGTTTCACAGTGAAAGACTGACCTTGGTGCAATTTACAAACCGACGCAGCTAGTATTGAGGGGCAAGTACTGCTCAATTGTTTTCCCTGCTTATGCGAGCTGGTCCATGGTAGTGGGGTGACAGTGATTATGTAAAGCTAGGTTTGCGTGTGCAGTGGTAAGCCCGGCAGTGGGCTAGATTGTTGGAAGAGAAGTCCTGGCAAGAGTTATAAATTCGATGCCATACCTCAATAACAGTCAGGGCTTGAAGTGGAAAATCATTACTCCTGGGCCCATAAGTTATAGGGAAAGAGGTAGGATAGAACTGGAGTCACCTGGAGCAGAGCCGTATAGTCAACGTGTACATATAATTAAAAAAAACTACCACAAAGCAATTTGCAACAAGTATACAAATGACAGTAAAAATATTTTAGAATGTTACAGGAAACCGCACGGCTGTACGGATCTTTGTCTGCCCAACAAGTTCCAATAGCAGTAATATCACTATGGTTAATGGATTTGTTGGAGAACTGTGGCAGTTTAATCATAGGTTCGTCTCATTACAAACGAGTGAACATGCCTGCTACAACGCAAGTTTAGCTTGCAGGACCCATATTGCTATTTTATGTTGATATCTTTATAGTTTAAAGCTTTAGTTGCAGGCTTGTGTGCTACTAGTCGGTCTAAAGTTGCTATCCGTATAGTATGTAATAACAAGCAGAGACTTCTGACAGTGTGGCAGTGTATGCTTAACTCATATATAACGCTTGCACAAGTCAAATCCAGGAGGAAAATCATAACTCATCTACGATGGCACTGAATCAAGGTGTTAGTCATCAAACTACCTCTCTGCCGCCTGAATGAGACTGGAACTATAAGAGGGCAAGTAGTCATTTTTTAAGTGACGCATTTAAATTAGGCGCGGCTAGAATAGCAAATAAGAAAACTGCAACGGAGTTTACAAACTGCACATTTTCACTGGGGCCTGTGCGGACCTGACTCAATAACCACTGCACCTTCCCAGTTTCAATGCTGTCAACATGCATAAATATGTCAATACCTCCTACCCCAGATACGCTAGCGAGATCGCTAGAAAACCAGCTCTTTTGACTAAGCAGGCAACTACTCGGGCTGAATAATCCGATAGACAGGTGTGCACCCAGCTCATGTGCACAGTTCTTAATTGCAAATGAACTACACATAACGACTCGTTTGCACACCGCCACATTCAGTAGCCCTAACACCAGCTAGACACCTTCGGAAGAGCTTCCGTGCATTCCATATCTGTCAACGAGCACAGTCCATGAGCAGCAGCTTCTTACAACTAGTAACCACCCAACATGATACAAGAGGGGCCACTGGAGAGATTACAAGTCCTAATGGCACAACAAACGATGCTGTAACCATGCGCAGAATGTCAAATATACTGTGGACACCACAGACTAAAACCAACAACGACCCCGATATATAGTGGAATAGTAACAAATTATAAACTGGATCCAAAACACATTATTCCAATTCCTCGCCATTTTCACCTCATCTTCACAATACACTGAAATAAACCCCGCCGGGAAGGTTCGTAGCCTGCGATATTAACCATTCCGAAATGCCCACATGTCAATGGCTTTTTCCCTCTATACGCACTCTGAAGCTAAATTGAGGATGATCGATCAGGGCGGTGGCGCGCGGGACACTCCAGCCTGCATCGATGATGGGAGGGGCTCAGGAATACCGGGGAAGTCTTGACTATCAGCACTCTCACGTCTGTTCATTGGTATCTGGCATGGTGCATTCACTATAATAAGCATGTGCACTCACTTCCTGCTCTCTGGGAATGCTTCAGACAGGTAAGGCCTTGTGTAACGGGGATGTAATGCCTGGCATATGGCGCTGAGAAAGGAAGCTCTGTTGAAAAGCGGGAGCGCTGCCATCCTGCTGCTCCACGTAAAACCAGTGGTGCGCTCGCACCACAGAGGAGCGGGGGCTAGGGAGCGCGGCAGCGAGGCGAACGCGCGCTACTGCACATGCTAGCCACTGAAGGTAATGGGCGGAGCAAAGGCGGGACATGTGCCCCCGCCTTTACCCAATTGCTTGCTGGCTTTTTCTAAAAAAAGCACGCGAAAGCCAATAGAGCTGCGGAAAGCAAAACCACACACACAAGCGTGTGAGCAGCTTTCAAAACCCCATACTAAAGGGCTCCCGCTGCGCATTGCAACGCAGGGGCGAGCCCTAAAAAAGTTCCCTTGCATCAGCTGTGGAAGCAGTAAAAGGATGCAATGTATCCTATCAGAAACATGGTAAAGAAGGAATACTCTAGAGGCAGGACAAACACAAGGATAGGGAGGAAAGCTATTTAATGGGAGCAGGGAACTGAAATAGATCGGAAAACCATCCAGTCATGAGCAGGGGGCTGACTCAATGCCCTCTCTAAATATCAGTTAAAGCATTGGACACAACGCAGTATGCTGAATGTCATGACTAACAGCCAGATTGACTAACACTGGATTTGCAAAAAGTGGCCACAAATTGGGCACATTGAACATTCAATGAGATTCCTCAAACCAACCTATGTACTATTAGGACGGGTCGTAAAATCACCATTCACACTGGGTCACAATCTGAACTAACTCATGAATATTGGTGAGGTAGGTCGCATATTGAAACTTGCTCCGATAGGATGCAATCACAGGGATGGTGGCCTGCCGGGGTCAGCAGACAATCATGTCTGTGATCACATTTAAAAAAAGTAAACTTTTTAAAATGTATCACATTTTCTGTAAATGAAACGGGGCTGCTTAAAAAAACAATATAAGTGTTTAAAAAAAACTACACGACTGCCTCCGAGTCACTGCCTCTCCCATATGTGGTGCTCACCCAAAGTGAAACAAAACCAAGGCCCTACTTCATCGAGAAACTAGACAAAGAGATATGGTCAGACCTTGAATAACGGTTGCTCCCACAGGTCTTTTCAGACTGACGTGGTCCCATCCTGTGACTGTCATCCATCTGCGTGGAGACCTATCCTCACTGCTCGCATGGGCACTTTCCCTAATATAGAACTTACTGTATTTCTGAATATTGCAGCTGAGGTAGGGAGAGTGCCTTCTATTCTACACCTCCTTAGGGTCTCCTCTGTCCTACCGCTGGGCCAAAAATGGGGACCGCACTACTTACCGTTAAATTCTTTGGTGTCATAATTCTCTTCTGCTTTTCGATGACTGGGTCAGTCTTGTGCTTGGTACTCACCACTCTCATCCCTAGGGTTTAATCATGCGTGGACGGGCTCCTGGGTCAAATCAATGCTTGCGCCTTGGGGAGTCAGGTCTTTTCCTCTGGGTTTATAATGTTCTTCTTAGAAGTTATAGAATGACTGTATGTCTGTTTTCAAAGTGGTATTTTGTTTTTGTTCCCTGGTTAATGGTTGGTTCTATTTTTGTGAAAGCTGGCCTGTACACCGGGTTATGTGTATATTTCCTTAAATAACATCACACATTGTTACTTCATAGATTGACTAACACCATAGTGTGTGAATTTATAAAACTTCTTTTTAATTCTTTTTTTCTCACAAAATTAGTATAGTTTTTTTCCTTTTTACAGTTTGTATACTTTTAACAATAATTCATAAAATTCAAGACATATATGTACAACCAATCTATATGGCTGCGTATTTACAAAGATACATATTCAAGTACATATATCAGCAAATGATTATCATCACCAAATACAAAACCGAATCCAACGCGTTTAGGCGAGTGGCCTTCGTCAGGAGTTCTGTATTCTCACTTTATGATTAAATACTGTTATCATTAATAATCAGCCCTAGATTGTGAGGGTCAATTTCACGACTCGATCGGTCCTGCGTGGTGCTGTGTGCTTCCGTGACACTGAACTCTATCTGATGGATTTAGAAGTTAATAATTCTGTGTTCGTGTGCGTCCTAAAAGGCTAAGAAGGACTGCTGTATGTTGATCAGGTGCCCATATGTAAATACTGAGAAATTCGCAGCCTCTGGTTGACCCTTCTTAAAAGCTTGGGGAATTTCTGCAATTTTACTTGCTGATATAACACCGGTCTACTTTAATGATGCCATCTTGGATGAGAAAGCTGCAGGGTCCCGTCTTACCCGTACCGAATGTTCTTCTTAGAAGTTATAGAATGACTGTATGTCTGTTTTTAAAGTGGTATTTTGTTTTTGTTCCCTGGTTTATGGTTGGTTCTACCCATCCGACTTTCCTTGCCCCACTTTCATGATGCACTCACTTCGTCTTTGAAACAGAATCAAAGCCTACCAATGGGTCCCATTTTAGGGTGGACAGTTATATCTGGTGCATTTCTTCTACAGAAACTTACTCCTCTCCAAGTGCATTATGGCATCAATTGTTCATACAATGTTAAATGACTAAATGCTCTCACTAAGAGAGAATCTGTATAGAGATCATTATTGTATACACCCCAGCTGTATTATACCTTCAGAAGGCACACTTGATATGGCTAAACCAACATAGGAAGAAGCATAGACTTTACCCCATGGTATTATACTCCTACACTACTACCAAACATAATGGAGTGGCAATCTTCATTCATAGAGCTACCTATTTTCAGATAGAAGACACAATCAAATACAACGTGGTGTGCTATATCATTACCTGGGTAAGATGGGAGATTTGCCTTATCACCTTAACCACTGACAATGCATCGAATAAGGGTCAAGATAAATTCCTAAATGACTTTTTTACACCACTAGCAGGATTTGCAGTAGGGAAGATTATAGTCACAGGGGTTTTAAAATGGTAATGGACAACTTGAAAGATAGATCTGGCCCCTATTGAGGAAAAGCAGTCTCCTTCGCTTAAACCCTTAATGTCCAACTTCACTTTCTGAGCTTGCTAGTTTTATGGCATAAACAACTTAAAAATGATCATGAATATACATTTTTCTCTCATGTCTATTGAATGCATTCAAAAATAGAATTATTTTCTACTAAGCAATGCCTCGACCTCGTCTTTCACCTCATCCGAGATTGGCCATATTTAGAGTTCGAGCCATGCACCTGTCACTTTAAATGTAGAGTTAGAACCCATGGAAACATCCACCCTAAAGATTAGGTCTATACTCATCCCTTCAAAGAGATCCCATATAAGAAATAGGGAAATGCATAGGGGAATATTTCGCACTCAAGTGATGTTGACAACTTTTTCCCTGAATATTCACCTCAATCGTGGCGAGTATAAAAAAACTTCAGAGACGGGGGTTCATAATGTCGCACAACATTACGACCAAACACTAACTCAAATTCTTAGGCAACCATTAACGGCATCATGGGCAGGGGTGTGGTTTGGGCAGCAAGATTGGGAGGGGTGGGGTGAGCTTCTTTCTGGCGAACTTTCAGAGGGACGGCTGTTGTACGGCTTTAACGTGCCGCTCTGCTACAACAAGGTGCTGCTTACAACCACTTGCGGACTTCTCTGCTACATCTCGCGGCCCCCGCTCCGGGGGAGCCGCTCGTGCCCGGAGTCCAAAGGGAGTGTGGACTTTTCCTTTGTGAGACCTAAGGAGCTGATCACCGGCTATCCCATCCTTAGACTGCAGCGGGACTGCGAGGACCAGCCTGCTGTGCGGCGATAATCGGCCGCAGCTGGTCCTCTTCCCGCCCCTTCCTTATCTACTTAATCTGTAGGCAGTCATTACGCGCAGCGGAACGCACGCGGGACGATACCCGGACGATACCCGAACGAAGCCCGGACAAAGGGCGGGCCCTCTGAGGCCCTCAGAGGCTGAAGAAGGCTGTGCTGTGCCCATCCTCCTTAAAGAACAATCTATTTGTTATAACGTCAGTCTGTAGGTCTGTGACTGTTTTAGTGTGTATTGTTGCTCCAGCGACTCTTTGTGCCCCCTCTAGATTTATTTGAAATGACGGCCAAAAAACTAAGGTCTGGGAGACTATTAGTTGGAAGGTCGTGCTCTAAAACAAAATCGAATCCCCTTCGTAATAAGGATAACCATGTTGTGCAACTTAAGGGCACTTGTCAGTTATTCAACCTTTGGGAAAGGGGGAAGAATAGAGCTACAATTGTAGAGCCTACTCACGATGACATGGTAAAAGCCCCCACCTCTTTGATGGGATTGAGTACTGTGGGTTTGGTGCATCAGAACAACAAGGAAAAGGGAGCTATTACATTAGTTGCAGTAACGGAAGGCCTGGCCTCCTTGGACAATTGTGTGTCTCCTCCCTTGTATGCATCAAAGGAAAAAAATATACAATCCCTTCTCCCCCCACAAACCTCTCCTGAAGCTATCCTAGAAGCGGGGGGGGGGGTGATAGAACATGTTTCTCTTCCTAAAACTAGTGAGCCTCCATCTAAACACCATGAACCTAGCCCTTCTTCTTCTAGAAGAGTGTATAATAATGATCTATCTTCTTCAGATTTGGATATAGAGCTCTGTAGGAGATATATTGAGGTTGATACTGATAAGGCTAGGGATTTTAAAAAAACTCCTGTAACATCAGTTCCACCTGTTCTCCATCTTTATAGCAGTACTCCCTCGAATATCTCCCAGTTAAATACTTTGATGAGCTCTAACCTTAACATAACTGGTATTGATGCCATCCTTCCGCCCAGGTTGGATAAACCTGTCTCCGACTGTCTATCTTCTCTTGAACATTTGCTTTCCTCCATTCTGTTATTATTAGAAAAATGTGTTGGGGGCTCCGACTGTGTATTGGAAACAGTCACTCAAATACTGAAGGTCTTATTGCACAACAGACATGAGAAGAAAATCAGTCCAATCTTAGAGGCTAATGGACAAGATCTTGTAGTACAGAAAGTCCCTAAGACAGAGAATGGGACTTCTAATATTTCCCAACTATCCTACGATAGGGATAAATTAGTTCTCCCATCGAGAACTCCTGTCTCAAACTGTATAGTTGATTTTGTTCCAGTAATAGAGGTCTTACATGAAACGGTGTCAAAGGAAGGTAAAGAACTCCCTCCAACAATAGAGGTTTTACATGAAACAGATTCTAAGGAAGGCAAAGAACTCTTTCCGATTTTTAATAAACAGCGGAGTGAGGGAGACAAGGAGGTTCTAGAACCAGAAGGCATTAGAAAAAAGGATAATTCAGGGAAAGTTAAAAAGAATGGGAAAAAAAGAGGAGACTAATTAGAAGAATCGAAAAAAATAGGCGGAGAAAAATCTTTTTGGGAGAAAACCCGGAAACGCTCTCAAATAATGAATTACATCAGGTCTCCCCGTTGGTATTGAAAGATGAAAGTGGGGACGTAAAAGGAGTTGTGGATACCTCAATCTCCGTAGTACAAAGATCTGTCCCCCTGTCATCACTTCCTTGCTCTTTTGGCGGGCTCAATACGGTCAAAGGGGATCTTTTAAACTCAGTTCCTCAGGGAAATGAGATTAATTTTACTGGCCCTGCTTCTTCAGCTCTTAATCCTTTGGCCAGTCCCTACTCCGATAAAAGAGAAGGAGTAGTGGTCTGTCATAAACCTCCCGAAATGCCTAAGGAGGAAAGTATCGATACCCTCACTCTTGACTTCTTCCCCCTATTTGATGATGATTGCATCCTAAATAGATCATTACTCCTTAAATATTTTCAGGAATCCGCAAATCTGAAATTACTACAAACTACAGATATAGACATAGTACGGATTCTGAAGATAGAGGGTGGAAATCTAACGAGGGTAAAGTTCTATTCCAAATTAGTAGCAAATCTAATCCTACAACGGTCGGAAGACTTCCAGAGTAGAGGGATCGATGTTATGCCCTTTTGGGGGAATATCCCCTTTGGTAGACCTTTTAAGTCTTCAAGGCCATTAGGGTCTTCTTTATCTTTAGCACAGGTAGCCTCTGGAAATGTAGAACAATCGGGTGGTTTTGATGATTTGAAAATTTGCATATCAAAAGATCTCCGTCTTGCTCCTATGCCCCCCCCCAGGATAAGGTAGTGGATGAAAATCTCCTTTGGAACTGGTTACCTGGTGTTCTCTCAAGGAAATTGACTATTAAGTATCCGTTCCATCCTCATCTTTAGCGACAATATAACGATTCTATCTTGGAATTCTGCTGGGTTGAAGAATAGCTCTGAAAAAATTCAATTCCTCCTGTCTTTAAAAGCCAGTGTGATTTGTCTCCAGGAGACGTGGTGTTCGGAGAAAATTCAGATAGGAAGAGATTACTTTGTACTTGAGGGTTGTGCTTCCCCCTCCAGGAGAGGCCATGCTAGTGGGGGTATTGCCTGTCTATTATCCAACCGGATAAAATGGAATTTCTCTCACTATTTGGATCCTTGTAACCTTTGTCAGGCTGTAACTTTGTTTAGTTGTGACAATGTTGATGCGCTTAAACCTTTAGTTTTGATTAACGCTTATATTCCCCCCGAAGTTAGTTTTAACTCAACTTTAAAAAGGGTTTTTGTCTATATTCAGAGTATTAGGGAGAAATCTCCTCCCCCTAATATAATCCTAGTAGGGGACTTGAATTGTAAAATCTCTAATTTAAGTATGAGCCTGTTTCGTGATAAATATAAAGAAGAATCATTACAGATCCCCCAAGCTCTCTTCCCTGATAATATTAAAACAAACAAGCGAGGGAAGATACTTCTCAAAGAACTGTCCGATATGGATGGGATCATAGCGAATGGAAGGCTCCCCTCTGATTCCCCTGCAAATTTTACCCATAAATCTTATCAGGGAGAATCTATTTTAGATTTTGTGATAGTAGAGAATTCAACCTTTGCCCTATTAAAGGATCTTAGGGTTATTGAAACCCTTTTTAGCGACCACAAAATACTTTCTACCTCTGTGAACATAAACCCTCCCAATTCCGACCAATGGTCACTTAATAGTGATCTGGTAAGTTTTGGAGCGAAATCGGGAAGGTGCTATTGGAATACAAAAGCTGAACGAGAGTTGGAGAGGGTTCTTGATGTTGCAATTAATGACCTTGCTATTTGGCATGGTTTTGAAATTGAGTGCTTCCTAGATTTTATGAAGGTAGTGATCTCGGTCGCTAAAAAACCAAATAAGAAAAGGTGTATTACAATACCCTTTAGTCCCCTGCGTTTACTTTATATAGAAATAAATAAGTTAGTAAGGGAACAATATCTGTGTAAATCGGCAGAAGGAACGCGTAGAGTAGCCTTACTAAAAAGAAGGAGGAGAAGGTTACAGGCAAAATTACGAAAAGAGGGGGAGGATATTATTTGGATAAAATTAAGAGAGGCTGCCTTTAATGGAGAAATGAGACAGTTTTGGTCCCTCATAGGTGAGGGCTGTGGGGCCAGAACAAGACCGTTTCCTATCGCCATTGAAGAACAAATATGGGTGGATTACGTTACAGCCCTTTATGCAAGTATTGGAGCTGCGGTTCCCCGTATAGGTTTTATTGAGAATAGTCAGCCTTTGGTCCCTTTATCTGAAAAAGATATTGAATTAGCAATTAAGGAAATGCGCTCTTCTGGGGCAATGGGGCCGGATGAACTTCCAATTTCTGTCCTAAAGCAAAGTAGTGCAAAATGGAGCAAATTGCTATGCCCCGTGTTTAATACTTGCTTTTCCAGCGGAAAGATTCTTCCTTCTTGGAAAGGGAGTATTCTGGTTCGCCTTTTTAAAAAGGGTGACCGGCTATCTCCCCAAAATTATCGCCAAATTGCCCTTTTGGATGCAATTGGCAAAGTCTTTGCAAGATGCCTTTTGAAACGAATCAATGATTGGGTGGACCAAGCTAATATACTTCCCCTTGAGCAGACGGGATTTCGAAAGAACCATGGCACCATGGATAATTTAACAGCTCTGCAAGTAATATCCGATAAATATATCAGGGTCAGAGGAGGGAGAGTCTATGCAGCCTTCATAGACTTCTCCACAGCTTTTGATAAAGTTGATCGTCCTCTGCTGTGGAAGAAATTACTTACTTTTGGTATGCCAGCTCGGCTGCTAAATCTAGTTCAGGACCTCCACTCTGATACCTGGTGCAGAGTATTGTTGGGAGGAGATAGAGGCCTATCCCAAGCAATCCCCTCAGCCAATGGTCTTAAACAGGGCTGTTTATTAGCTCCACTATTGTTTTCCCTTTATGTTTGTGACCTCCCTCAGACCTTATCCTTAAGCGAAGGAATTGCCCCTATCTTAGGGGACAAACCAGTTGCATGTTTGATGTATGCAGATGATATATTACTTTTAGACCTTACCCCGAAAGGACTTAATAATCGTCTGCATGCATTACATGTATTTGCCGAGTCCCATCATTTGAAGATCAATATCTCTAAAAGCAAGGTAATGTGTATAATGGGAAAGAAAAAATCGAAATCTGGGAATTTTAGTTGGTCTCTAGGCGGTGATAAGCTGGAAATTGTAAAATCATACGTTTTTTTAGGGAAAATAGTATGCGGTAACTTGAGCGATAAGGCTCACATAGATAACAACATTTGGAAGGCCAAGACACAGGGTAATGGACTGAGCGCTCTTTATAAAGCCACTGGCAAAAGACATTTCGTCCATTTGCTAGAGGCCTTCCGAGCAAAAATTCCAGCCTCTCTGCTCTATGGCATCGAGCTTATTGATTTGGGGCAATGGAGTTTTGTAGATACCATCGAGGGTAGACTTTTGCGACATCTAACTACGGTTAATAATGCTTGTACAGTGGCATCTCTTAGACTTGAATTTGGCATACGAAGTAGTTGGGTTCAGGTCCTGGCGGGAGTAATACGTTGGGTCTCTTGCTTAGCCAAGGGAAAACCGGCCACTTTAAGATTTCTTATCAAAAAAGAATTATTGGGTTCCCTAAAAGAATATTCCTTACTTATAAAGAATTTCAGAAGGGCTGTTACATTACTTGAATTGGAGGAATCAACTCTTTTTTTGCTATCTTCACATCAGCTAAAGTCCACCCTAAAACTGGCTACATGGGAGGTAAGTTTTAGGAGGGACAGAGATGCCCCTATTACAAAGAAAGGTGCTACGCAGGTTGTTAATTCTTACTTATTTAAACACATACAACCTTATGCCTCTTGGAACCTTCCTCACGGCTTATGCCGTTTCTGGTTCCTCTTGAGGCAAGATCTCCTCCCTTTAATTAAACTACTAGCCAGATGGTATGGTTCCTCCGACAAATGTAACCTATGTAACAATAATAATTCGACCCAGGATACCGCCCATATTCTCTTCATATGCCCTGCCCTAATGGCTCATCGTCGAAAGTGGGTGAGACCGATTTGTTTACAATTAAGCATTTTATCTGCCAAATCTCTAATCAATGCTATCTATAACCCCCCCAATTAAATGTTTTGTTACAGAATTTTTTACTTTTTTAAATGTTTTTTAGAATTATATTAATGGATATGATTTCCATATTCCAGTTTCTGTGTTTATAGAATGTATTTTAAGGATTTCATGTTTTTGTAATCTCTGTTGTTTTTATGTTCTGCTTATATGTGGATCTCAGTCGAGTTCCAAATCATATATTAATAAAATTGAATTGAAATTGAATTGGGTGAGCTTCAGATTTTCCAACAATCATGCTGGTTAAAGTAAATTATATGAAAAGCAGGTCTTATGGGGGGCTTAAGGAGCAGTAGAATGGGAGAGGAAGTCAGATTGTTAGAGGAACTTAAAATGCAATATTTTGTTAAATATACCATTTTTAAGACTTTTAAAACAGAGACGAGTGTGTGTTTGTCAGGTGTGTTTATTTAAAAATCCCAAGTGAAATCCGACAAATACCTCACAATATCCGACTTTAAGCCCCTGTACCCGACTATTACTATAGAATTCTTTTATTAGGGAGGTATAACACCCCAAACACCCAACCTGAAGCTACGCCCCTGATAAGGGACACACTCTGGGCTAATATGGTTCACAGAGAGGAACTTACTCTTTTGCATTTGAAGAGACAGTCCCATGAAACCCTCAACAAAACAGGTTCCCATCTTGCTCACCTCCTTAGGGAGACGATTGCTAGCTCCTATATTAAGGAGCTTCTCACTTCTGACAGTAAATGTTTGTAGTCTGAACCTGATAAACTGGAAGAATTTGTGCCTTTTATCAGACATTATATACAGCTTTGAGCTATCCCCTTGCCTCTCATCAAAGCTACATGACTGGTGAGAAATTAACCAAGATTCCTAGTGCGCATGCCAAACAATTTAAAGCCCCTAATTTAGAAGATGAAGTAAAAGTTGTGATAAACCAATTGAAAGTGGGTACGGCAACTGGCCTGGGAGGCTCCACAGGAGCATTTTATAAGGCTTTCCTACACAAGCTACTTCCCAGTTTGACTTCCTTCTTGAATACCTTTGTGCCAATTGATACTGTAACTAACGCCCAACATGATGGTGGCAACCATCTTTGCGATTTTGAAACCAGGCAAAGATCCTAAAAGATGTCCCTCCTAAAGGTCAATTTCCTTATTAAACATAAACATGAAGCTTTATTCTAAAATATTATTAAACAGGCTTGAGGATCTGCTTACTAGAATCATTCACCCATACCAATCTGCTTTTGTCAAGGGCAACAATACACCCGCTAATTTTCTCAAATTGTACATCTAGTTGAGAAAGCTTTAATTTAAAAAAAGGTCCCAGAACTATCAGTCACTTTAGATGCAGAGAAAGCCAGCAATCATGCAGACCGGTGCTTTCTCAGATTTGGTTTTAGAACCGATTGGTATGGGCCCCTGTGTTATTGTGATGATTATGGCCAACTACAATGCTCCAAAGACTAGAATAACTATCAATGGCCAAGTACCCCCGATATTCTCCTTAACGAGGGGTACTAGGCAGAGCTGCCCCATGTCTCCTCTTTTATTCAATCCAATTTTATTACCATTGAGCCTTGGCATCCCACGTTAGAATGGCAGAGAACATTCAAGGGATCCAATTTGGTGCAGAAAAGCATAGATTAGCCCTTTTTGCAGACAATCTTTTACTTGCACTAGGTGATCCAATTCACTCACAAGGAAACTCACCCGTCCACTTGAATATCTTCGAAAGTCTAACAGAGTATTAACCTTAATCTTGCTATAGCAACTGTGGAACATCTGAGGGTTAAATTTCAACTGCGACAGATATCTACGCAGATCAATGTTTAGGAAATCTTGCACCAAATGTACAGGCTCTGAATAAGGCCAATTACCCCACACTGCTGTCTCATAAGAAGCACGATTTGCATAATTGGGCCCCTTTTTTCCTTTGTTCGATTGGTTGCATCAATGTAGTGAAATGTAATATTTTACCCAACTGTAAACCGTGTGTTCCCTTAAATTTATTATAGCTTCTCACTTTTTAAAAAACATTCCTTTTCAATTAATCTGACCCCTTCTATCTCTCAAGGTTCGTGCCGGGACACTCTTGTAGTATCTGCGCACGTTATAAATGTAAATAACATAACATAACATTGGAGGAAGGATATTACACTGACCGCCTTATTTAGCCATGGCCTATGTAAGGTCTTTTATTCTCCTGTCCATCACCACCGTCAAATTTAGAGATGGCCGCCGGCAAATAGGTCATCTCTGTCCATTGAAAGGAACCTCCATCACGGCGGTCCCTTTCAAAGTACAAAATAATTGGTAGACAGCCGCCATCTGTTTTTGACTGCAGTTCAAATGTTTTCAAAGTTTTTGTTTTTCAGAACCACACTCCTAAAAACAGGAGTCCGTTTCAGAAAAACAAAAAAACGAATGCCTCCGTACCCCTGGAGTTTTCTCCCAGAGTGTGGAAGTCTTTATTTTTTTCTGTAAAACCTAGCAATGACGAACAGAAAGAAAATACATTACATCTTTCTCCCTAAATAGGGCGGCTGGCATAGTGTCCTTCCTCCAACACTCACTGTTTCTTAAGCTATGGGAGGACGTTTTCTGGTGACAGAGTCAACAGAGGCTCCATCGGAAAAAAAACTAAGGTCCTTCAGCCTCCAAAGGAGGCTCAGGTAAAGCACGGTCAAAACTAATGGCAGCTGTCCACCAGACTTTTTGTATATTAAAGGAACAACCATGATTTGATGGTAGTCCATTAAAGTGGTGGAATACCGGCCGTCAAACATTAAATCAGGCTCTAAATCGGAATCAGTTTTTGGTGAAGAAAAAAGTCTTTCTACTCATTCCTACAGCCCTCGAGTTCTTAGGGCAGACATCTAGGGACCAGATTTCTCTACAGACCTAATTCCTGATGGGTCCAGTACAGTGGTCAATTGGGCCTCTTGGACTCAAGAAAACCTGTACTTTTTGTATCCCTGTGTAGTTAACAGGAGATCAACCACTTGACCGTTGATGAGCAGCTCCAGTCTGAGGGTACCAGCAGTAGTTGTCAAGAGTCTTTGGGTCTTCTTTCTTCCAGCTCTCGAGACACGTTTTTGAACTTTTGGTGTTATCTTCTTAGTTCCAGGGATGTTCCGGGAATTGGTGGTGATCATTCAATCTTTTTCTGTGTGATCTAGCCAGTGATTGAAGAGTTACATTCACCCAATCCTGGCAACTCATTACCTCAGACTTTCTTGTAACAAATCTCTAACACTGACGTTCGGATTCAAAGAAAGTGATGCATGTTTCCATACCTCTCCCAATCTTCTCCCACCCAACTCCGAATAATATGTTGAATAGAAGTATGCCTTGTAAAAACAGAGACACAGGATATGGCCACTCTAATTAGTCATTGACCAGGGCACTACCTTCAACTGGAGGGGCATTGATATCTAAGGATAAGAGGAGGCCTTTTGTATCTTATCAATCTTGTTATAGATAGAACTTCAAAACATTTCTGTGTATCCAGCTCTCTAATCTTGCTGAAACTCTGGGTCTTCCAAGAGCTGAAACACAATTATCTGTGAAATGAATATTAAAAAAAATAATGACTATTATGTTTTTGACACTACAGACAACTACCTTGCTAATTATAAGGAAACGCTCTGTAATGTTGAATCATATTAAAAGTGACAGGTTCATAAACTGCATTGCAATAAATACACATTAGAATTATAAAGTTCACCTGACAATTTATGCAATATTGGTACCTTCATACAATATGGGTTTCAAAATCCATGAGTGCATGCAGAACCTTTCCTTTTTAGGTCGAGCCTAAGGGCAGCGAGCATGCGCTGCTCGCTCTGCAAGGAATGCTGTATTGGAGTATGCTCTTAAATTCCCGGCCACTCTCCGCCCATACTTGTCATTGGCTTATGTCATTGCCCTCCGTAAATGCTAGCTTCTGATTCGTACGTGGCTTGTTAGTCCCTCATTACTATTGCCTAGTCTTCACTTGTAACCTCATAGGAGGACTGGCCCTTTTACTTCGGTTGTTACACAGTCTGCTTTATAAGTTGGTGAGCTCAATTTTCTTTAACGCTCTTCCCCTATCCCACCCACGGCATCGGAAAACCAGCCTGCTTTGTTTTAAATAGTAATATATTTTTATTCAAGTTACAGCGCAGTCCGCTTTATAGCGGTAGCGCTTATTTAATTATTTAATATACGGCGCGGTCGGCATTCACTTTAGCGGCCGCACCTATTTAATTACCAGCGCAGGCCACTTTCAGTTTTGCAGCGGTGCTATAGAACTTTTGAAATTACTTTTTTTTTACTTTGGTGGCCACGCCCCTTTGTTAAGAGGCTGCCTGAATATGCAAACAGCGGTTAAAATAATGGGCGTGGCCACCATTATTGTGGTCTCACATTTACGAGAGTTTGCGCTCTTCCTATTAAAAACAACAATGCCTTTTATATATATGTTTTTTTGAAAAACACATAAATAAAAGGCATTGTCATTTTCAATGACAATAGTTTAAACGCTTGCAAATGCGAGACCTATTGCATTGAAAATGTTTGTTTCTTGTGGAATTACGAGATCATAATCCTAAAAGAATAATTTCTGAAAGAGTACTAACAAATGTAATGTACAATCTCAAACACAAATGGTTTCCTAGAATACTTTTCTGCATCCAGTCTTTCATTCACTCCAAAAGTATCACAAACAGTCTTCAAGATTTCTCTTAACTCTGGCAAACGAGGCCCTAGCTGCAGCAATGATGTATCTCGATTGCCTAGCAAGGACACTCTGGATCGAAAGGGACCTATATCTGGGGACTTCAAAATGGCTGCCACCACTTGAAAGCCTCATGTGAGTCCTGTTACTGTACTTGGGCATCTTGTGTAGTGTACCCAGTAAAGACGCAGTTAACGTGCAAAGGCTGTATCCATGTGGCGCCAACTCTCCGCACACACTGCCAGTCTTTCCTGCTTCTAAATACACACACCATCAGGCTGTTTGGTGTATTGCAATTCTGCACTGTTCAAGCATCAAGAGGTAAGTGCTGGCCATAGAGCATGACAATTTCATCTCGTTTTTCAGTACTTCCTAAATAGGTTCACTGCAAACCTTTGTGTATCCCTCCTCTACGATGGGCCTAACCTTTTTCCAGCTGTAGGATCCTATCCCTTTTTATTAGCCACTCCCCTGTGGAAAGATGTCGTCCTCCACTCTACCGACCTAGAACTGTTTTCACTCCTGCTGGGAGACAGAAAATTCTAGAGTGGGTCTATAAATTCACGTTTTCGCTTTCTGACAGTTCTATTTGGATTCTTCACTTCAAAGGAAGAGCCTTGAAAGCTGTCATAACTATTGCCACCAGTTCCTAGCCCGCAGTGCGAGAAGCAGAAGCTTAACATGGTATTATAAATACCATTTTATGTTTATGCTTCTCGCACTGCGAGGAAGCAGAAGGGGTTGGTTGGCAGGAGAGGAGTAGCTTGCCCACTGCTGAGAGTGCTGACTTTGGTTGGTTCTCCTGAGCCGACCAAACCAGTCATGTACACTCTACCTTTTCTCCATGTAGGCTGCATGTCAACGAATCACAACGCTGTCATTGCAACGTTGTGATTGGCTTAGGAGAGGGGAGGGTGGCTTATCTTATCTTATCTTATTTTAAGGGGGTTTTATATAGCGCTCTGTCACCATAGGTTTCCTGGCGCTGATTGAGTACTGAGAGGAGTAGACACGGGGGTCTAACCAGACTGTGTAACAAGAAGAGTTTTGAGGAGTTTTCTGAACTCCAGAAGAGATTTGGAAGATTTGAACGGGAGAGGCAGCGGGTTCCAGAGGTTAGGGGCTAAATGAGCGAACCTGCGGCCGCCGAATTTTTTTCGCTTAATTGGGAGAGTAGCTAAGAGCTGATAATGGGAGGATCGTAGATTGCCTGCCGGACAGTAAAGGGTGACCAGGGATTTGAGAAAGGCGGGAGAGGTCCCAGAGACAGCTTTGAATGCCAGGCAGCCGATCTTAAATGCAGCCCTCCGTTCGACCGGCAGCCAATGAAGTTTGCGAAGTAATGGCTTCGCAGACTGCCACTTCGGGGTTTTGTAGGCCAATCTGGCCGCCTGGTTCTGTACTATTTGGAGCTGCCTGCTTACTGTTCAGGAGAAGAGCAGAGACAACGTGGGTAAGTTAACTTTTTAATTTTTAATTGTAATTATAAATTAAACCACTCCCCCCCCCACAAGTCCCCTGTGCCTGCAACCCTCCTCTCCCTGTGAACCCCCGTGACCCCCCTCTCCCGTGACTCCCCCGTCCCCCCACGACAACCCCCTCACCACGCAACCACCACCTCCCCCTGTGACCACCCTCCCTGCGACCCCCTGCCACCCCCTTCCCCTGTGATCCCCCTCCCCCTGGGTCTCCCCACCCACACCCGCGAGTCATGCCGACCGTGACTGGTGAGTGGAAAAATGTGGAGAAGCAAATAGCACAGGGAGATGAGGGCATGGACAATTTTCAGATTGTTGTAACTGATCCAGCGGGCTATAGAAAATATATCATAAACAACGCTACCCAACTTCATAATCTATAAACAAAATTCTATACTAAATATGGACCCATTTATGAACATGATATATTTTGGGCCTACTGAATCAGGTGGTCAGAATACATCTATATACACATTATCTACAAACTATATACATATTTATACATTTGCAGAAAGAATATTGTCATTAGAATAAAACCCAACCATTTAAACGACCACCATAGGCAATGTGATCTAGCTAATGGTAACCTACACTTCTGAATAACCAAGACCAGCTTGTTTGTTAAAAGTAAGATTTTATTTTCTAAATTATGGTATATAAGTTGAAAGTTTTATAAATGAAATTTATTTGCAATATAACAAGCATGATGGTAAGAAATATGAGAAAAATACAATTTAAGCAATTGAATCAATTTTAAAGAAATTATATATAGTTTAGCATTTCCCTAACTGAGCTAAATAGACAGAAATTAAAGTAAAGATTTTTGAGGATTCTTACGTGCTCCACGCAAAGTCCAGCAGCACATCACCCTCATCGGAAAGTCAGAAAGCAGCAGCCAGCCCAACCCTAAGGGCATGACTTTTTATACCTTTCTACGCTAACTAAACTAGCAAAGGAAAGTTTTCAGAAATCCTCGACGTCCCATTGGCTGAGAGTGACAAGTGACATGTCACCCGATTCTTAAAAAGTTCCACAAAATCATGTCTTACAAAGACCATTGTCTCTTCCACGTGAAGCCAGAAGCTTCCTGCGATTGCAACTTTGTATTAAGTCATCCTCGCAGCTTCCATAGTCTTTCAGTACAACTTCCGCGGATGCCAAGTTAAGGACTGACAAAAAGTTCACTTTCGACCTTGGCCATGTCCGACAGAATGATGTCAGCTCATCAGTTTTTGCTTTGTGAATACAGCTTCAATAAACGTTTTAATTCAGAATGGACGTCTCGTGACTCTCTGCAGAATTATAGATCAGCTCTTTTTCTGCGGCTCAAATAACTAGGCCCAAAAGCAGGCAACTTATGTTTTCTAGTATAAAACAAACACAAGAAAAGTATTAATGTAAGAAATAAAGTATATTCTGTATCCACCCCATGGTTTACTAATTAGTTAACCCACCCGATTAATCAAAATGTTACCTAGCTAATGCAAACAAATAAAGCAGCGTTTATATTTACCAGTCTCCGTTTTTCTATGAGACCCATATGCACCTAGAATAGTAGAAATGACATCACACAGACAAGGAAAAGCAAAACAAGCACATGCTTATTTTAAGTTTGCAGCAGTTAGTAAAGACAAAAACGAAAACAATAATTTATTTTATTATTTTGCACGAACAAAAAGATGCAACAAATATGCACGTTTATGAGCACACATGTTAGTCCCCCCACGTGTAGAGTTTAATCTAAGTTGTATTAGCACGACATATCACAAATCATTAATAATTTTATTCATGTTATGGAAATGTGACTTTGCGAGTTTAAACAAAATTTTGTTTTCTATCTCGCTCCATCAACTCCCTCATCTGGTGATTAACAAATCACCACACCAGCACTCAAAATTTTGGTAAATTAAAATTTTAAGAAATCGATTCAAATTCAATTGCATTAGTAAACCTAAAAGTCTGTTTCCGCATAATCTTTGCAATTAACGTGACGCTCTCTATGTAACTCCTGTAACTCGATCTCCCTTTCCTCTTCTTTTCTCAGTTTATAGATTCTCTTCTTTTCCTTTAATTGTTTCTTTCTTTTATGTAACAAACAACCTACTTTAGTCAAGATAAAAATGAATACTATTATAATCAAAGGTGCCAAAATCTTGCCAAGAATTGAACTTCCGATATTATGAAACCAGTTTTTAATTGCTTGAAACCTTTTTGAAAGTTTCCCTGTAAAATCTTCTTCTTCTAAAGGAATTATCTCTGAATGCATTTGTGTAATATTCTTAATATACATTTCAATATTCTTACTTTCATCCGGTATATATGTACAGCAATGTTGGACATGTAAAATGCCACAGACTCCTCCCTCTTTTGCTAGGAGTATGTCTAAAGCAAGACGATCTTGAATTACCATGGATCTAATAGCAATAACTTCAACATTCACTAATTGAAACCCATCAGCAGTGTCAGTTGATAATCTATCAACTATAGTGGACAATTTTCTGATTCTCCCTGCATTCAGGGTTATACCAACAAAAGGTATTACAGCTTGAAAAATATCTCCCAGAACTTCAGTAAAAGTTTCTCTTTTAGCTCTATTTACATAATTATGTATTTTAAACAATCCTTCTGAATCTCTGTCAACATGAAACACTTTAGGAAAAACAATTCCCACATAACAAGTTCCATACCAATGGTCTGGAAGGTTGTAGTAGGCTTTGTCACCACAAACAAAATAAATTCCAGGAAAGATAGGATCTTTTCCACCTTTAAATCCCCAACCTCCCATTATCAGATAAGTATCTTCACAGTTGCTTGCACCTACAAAATAATTATCAAAAAGTGTATTATCTCTTCTAATGCAAAGCTTTCCACTAACAGGTTTGTCTATGTGAATTGCAATATTATCAAGCATTTTGCCATTTAATTTCTCATCCTCTTTTTGCCAGAAGGATGACTTAGTCTGCTTGACTAATTCATTTCTCTTATAAATTGCTCTTCTCTCCTCAACCATATTCAAGAATTTCTTTCCTTCAGCACTTAATTTACATGTTAGATTATTCTTGTAAGCATACTCGTAAGTGAGTTCGTTAGTAACAAGGAAATATTCTCTCATTTGTTTTGCTTTCTTATGCTTATTTAAAGCATTATCAATCTTAACATTAGCAAAAATCTCATCATAATTTGAATAGTAATATTCTAAACGACCAGTTTGATAAAATAAACTAGTTAATACACTACATGTTACAGCATAAGTGAGAGGAAGCATATTATATGTTACTCCCTCAGAAACAGAAGCAGGTAACTTAACACAGACATAACAGTCTTTAGCATCCATTACCTTGACATATTCACTCAAAAGCTTTGTGAATGTATTGCTTGAAAAATCACCTATTGATTTATCTTGATGAATGTTAGGCTGATGATTAATAACTTTTGCAGATGCACTATGTTTAGTTTGGCTAACCAGAGCTTTACTTGTTATGTTAACTTTGTGTAATTCTCTATTCATTTCTAAAGGGATAATCACAGCTAGTACTAACCAGAGCAGAACTAAAATGAGCAGACATACCAGAGTCATCTTACAACATCTTTTAAAAACAGAACACTTTGAAGTGCTCTCCTTAACATAAGGCATTTTTAGGTTAGTTTTAGCCTCAAAAATAAAAATAAATTTTAAAATTTATGTACACCCCCCTTTTAAAATATATTTTTCTTTTATGACCCTAAACAAGATTTCTTCGACCTTATGTCATACATAAGTTTTCTTCAACTAAACAGTTTTTCTTCGACCTTGTGTCAACTAACAAGATTTCTTCAGCCTTTTGCCAATTTAATAATTTTGTACTTCAATCATTGTCACTAATTTCTTGGATTTCGTTTTCTTCTTCACTACTATCATATATGTCTATAACAGGTGGAATCACTAAGTAAGTCCACTCAGGAGACTTGTATTTCTGGTTTGGTCTAATTATTCTCTTCCCTTTTCTCGATATCACTTCAATTTTTCTTCCAACTCCAACTTCTTTTCCTGGACTCTTTTGACTACTTATTTCTTCAACCTGTTCTATTGGCTTTTTGATCAATCTGACTCTCAATCTTCCACCAGGCCAGTAGTCTGCTTTTCTCACGTATTTCTTCTTTGGTTCAGAATTATTTGATTCTGACTTCCAAGTCCTTTTCTTTCCGTTTTCACTTCCACCTTCCACGTCACTTTCTTCAGTTTCGTAGTCTGAAATTTCAATCGACTCAGGAACTTCTCTATTCGGCAATTTCACTCCTTCAGGAACTTCACTTTGTCTTCCATCACTGGTACTCGGTAATTCGTTCTCCTCTTCTTCTTCAATTACCTCTAGCTTCCCAGATTTCGGATTTCTGTTCCTTACTTCAGAGCTTGTTCTCTGCCTTTCGATACTCTCCTGGTCTGAAACTTCTTTTGGTTCAGCTTCCTTGTCTTCAATAGAGACAACTGAATCCTCAGTTATCTTTCCTTTTAACAGATTCTCTTCTCCTTCAGAATCTATTTCAATTATTTCTAAGTCTTTTCTTGTCAGATTTTCATTCACTGGCACAGTTTCCAGATGTCGACTTTCTTGTCGATCTTCAGAATCTGGAATTACTTCACCTTCTGTTCTATCTTCTGCTTCAGAATCAGAATCATCTGTGGTATCACTTTCAACATCAGAACTCTCAGGAGTTGGTACTGGAATAGTATGACTTGGATGAATCCAGCGCTTCAATCCTCTGCACTTTACAGCATTAGTAGTGATCAAGATTATCTGCCTAGGTTTCTGCCATCTAGGAGATAGACAATTCCTTCTCCGATGTACTTTCGTTCTGACCCAGTCTCCAGGTCTCAGATCATGTGTCAAAACTTTGTCATTTGATTGAGCTTCAGTTCCCACCTGATTAGACACAGAAGTTACCATATCAGATAACCTTTTACAGTAATCCAAAATTGCACTGTCATTTATGCTCAACAGTTTACCTACAGGTACAAAAGCTTGTCTCATAACTCTTCCCATAATAATTTCATGAGGACTCAGACCTGTCTTTTTATCTGGTGTACTTCTTAATGACATCAAAACAAGTGGAAGAGCATCAGTCCACTTAACTCCTGTCTCTAGACACATTTTGCCAATTCTGTTTTTGATAGTTCCATTTATTTGTTCAACTACACCTGATGCCTCTGGTCTGTATGCACAGTGTATTTTCTGCTCAATGCTCAAAGCTTCACAAATTAACTTCAACAGTTTGTTATCAAAATGGCTTCCTCCATCACTCTCAATAGTGACTGGAAAACCGTACCTTGGGATGATTTCTCTGAGCATTAGTTTTGCTACTGTAATTGAATCACAATGTCGTGTAGGGAAAGCCTCCACCCACCTTGAGAATAAGCATACAATTACAAGTACATATTTCAAACAGTTGTGTAAGGGCATTTCAATGAAATCTATTTGTAACCTGGTAAAGGGACCACCCTCTCGACCAATTATTCCTGTCCCCACCACTGATTTTCTGTTTGGATTCATTTGTTGGCATGACAAACACCTTTGACAAAAAGATTCTGCAATGGTTCTAAATTTTGTATTGAACCATGTTTCTCTAAAAAGTCTGACCATAGAATCTCTTCCTAAATGTGCAGGACCATGATATAATCTGGCCATGTCAGCAATCAAGCAATTTGGTAAGACTATTCTGCCATCTTTGTAAACCCACACTCCATCTTCTTCACGTGGTCTACAATCTGATCTTAACCATAGGTCTTTTTCTTCATCATCTGTTTCATTTTGTAAATCTCTAATCTCATGCCATGTTTCTACAACAGTTGTTAGCATTAATGAATTTGAATCAGTTTCTTTACTCCTATTCCGATTGTAAGAATAATTCTTCCTTGCGCAGTACTTTGCTGTTTCGTCTGCGAAGGCATTTCCCTTGGAAATATAATCAGTTCCTCTAGTGTGCGCTGCACACTTGACTATGGCAATTTCTTTTGGCAGTTGTATTGCTTCAATTAATCTTCTAATGAAAACTGCATTTTTAATTGGTGATCCTGTTGATGTCATGTATCCTCTCTGTGACCAGAGTTGTCCATAATCATGCACAACTCCGTACCCATACTGACTATCAGTAATGATAGTAACTCTTATATCTTTTGATATTTCACATGCACGAATTAAAGCAATCAATTCAGCCACTTGTGCTGAACGAACTCCTTCAAGACATGATGCTTCTTCAACATCTTCGACTGTACAAACTGAGTATGAAGCTTTCAAGACACCTCCTTCGGATCTTAAGCATGAGCCATCTACAAAGTAGACGAAATCCGATTCAGACAAAGGTCTGTCTTTGATGTCTTTTCTTGGTTTTGTGCAGAATTCCATGACATCTAAACATTCATGTTCAGTTTCGATATCATCAATAATTTCAGAATCAGGCAGCAATGTAGAAGGATTCAGATTCAAACATCTTGAAATCGAAACATTATCTGCTCCCAGTATGATTTTCTCATACTTTGTCAATCTGCTACTTGTTAAATGTTGAGTCTTACCTCTTGTCAGTAATATTTCAACCGAATGAGGCACAAAAACTTTTACAGGAAATCCCATAATGATTCCTTCACTTTGTTCAAGGCTGATACTTGTAGCTGCAACTGCTTTTAAACAACCTGGTAATGCTTTTGCAATTGGATCAAGAACTGCAGAGAAGTATGCAATAGGTTTCTTTAAATTTCCATGTCTCTGTATTAATACAGATAATGCACATCCTTCTCTCTCACTGCAATACAGTTCAAAATCTTTCTCATAATTTGGCATACCCAAAGCAGGAGCTTGACATAAGCTCTTTTTCAGGTTTTCAAAAGATTCCATCTCAGCATCATTGAGAATAATTGGATCTTTTACATCTGATTTGGTCAGTCTTTGTAGTGGTTTTGCAATTACTGAAAATCCACTTATCCATTGTCGACAGTAACCTACCATTCCCAGGAACATTCTGACCTGTCTTTGTGTTCTTGGCGGTAACATTGCTTGAATCATTTTTATTCTCTCTATTGTTACTTGTCTTTTTCCTTTCGCAATTCTGTGACCAAGATATTTTACTTCTTGTTTGCAAAACTGTAGTTTTGCTGGGGACACTTTATGTCCTTCTTCTGCTAGGCGATTTAACAGAATTATTGTGTCTGTTACACAATTTTCTCTTGTCTTTGCAGCTATTAACAAATCATCAATATACTGCACCAACGTAGACCTACCTGGTAAATCTAAATCTTCTAATGATCTTTTTAACAATTCATTAAAGATTGAAGGACTTTCTGTATAGCCCTGAGGGATTCTTGTCCATCCAAGGGTCTTACCTTGAAATCTGAAAGCAAAGATTTCATAACTGTCTGGGTGTAAAGGAACAGTAAAGAATGCATTGCAAAGGTCAATGACTGTATACCATTCAGCATCATGTGGAATCTGAAATAGAATTACTGCTGGATTTGGAACCACAGGACAACATGGAATGACAATTTGATTAACCTTTCTCAAATCTTGTACGATCCTAAATGTTCCGTTAGACTTTTTAACTCCCATAATTGGTGAATTACAAGAGCTACTCTTCATTTCTTTTAATACACCTTGCTTGATTAACTTTTCAATTATAGGTGTAATACCTTCAATTGTCTCTGTTTTCATTTTATACTGCGGAGTGTTTGGAAATTCTATTCCCTGTTTCAATGCTATTTTAACAGGATCTACGTTTTTCATCAGACCCATCTCATTCCCAGTAAAATCCCATATTTCAGATTTCACTGTTTCCTTTAGCTCTTCAGGTAAATCCTTTTCTTCAAATGCAGGAAACAATTTTGTTTCTTCTGCTTCCATCATCATCATTGTCATTCTGTACAAACCATCTTCCTCCATTGTTTGTAACTCAACTCCTTCAGGAGAACAATATATTCTGCAATTCATTTTACATAGGATGTCTCTGCCTAATAGATTTACTGGACTACTATTACAAACCACAAATCTGTGTTTGTCTCTGTAGCTTCCAATTTCAACTGGTACTGGATCAGTTAAGTCTGTTTTAATTTGCTGATTACTTACTCCCACAACTTGGATGGTATCCCCAGAGAGAGGTAGGTTTTTAATTTCCACTGATCTAACAGTAGAACGGGTAGCACCAGTGTCCACTAGAAAAGTGATGTCTACATCATTAACTTTCCCATTTACATAAGGACCAGACTGGTCAACCTCAAGAGTGGCTCCAACAACACACTCTTCCTCCTCTCTCGGGCACCGTCAGCAATAATCATCAGAATCACTGTCTTGACTTTCTGTTAATAAAAATTGTTGTGAAGCATTTTGCATTTGAACCTTTTGCTGCTTTTGCTGTTTTTGTGGTTTTATTACCTGTTCACATCCCTGAAATCCCACGTTTGGATTATATTTTTGAACTCCCCCACAATTCGGAAAAGGTGGTTGTGGCAACTGATCTTGACGATTATTCACCTGTTGTTGTTGCTGTTGTTGTAACTGTCGCTGTATATTAAATTCATTTAACCCCTGTTGCATCTGTAGCTGTTGCTGCAGGTTAACACCATTCTGCATCTGTGGATTCAATAAGGGATTCTTTGAGTTTCTAGGAGGATGAGGACACTCGTCCCTCCAATGTCCAATTTCGCCACAATTAAAACAAGGTAATCTTTGTTTCAGCTCTTCTATCTTTGGGCTAAATTTCTTTGGGAAATTATTACCTTTAAACTTTCCTTGTATCTGGTTTGTATTTCCAGTTTGAACAAAGTTAGTGTTCTTATTTCCCATGCTGGCAATCTGTTGCTCAGCCACCTTTACCTGAGCCCACATGGCTTTCTCCTTCAGCTTCTTCTGTTTTACTTCTAATTCATCGCTACAATATTTTGCTTTTCTTAGTATATCATCTACAGATAGTGCTTGCCATCCGACAATACTAGTTCTGATCATTTCTCCAATTTCAGGTTTTAGTCCATAAACAAATCTATAGATAAAATGACTCATGTCTTTTTCATCTAATTTTTCATAACCACTGTATTGTTTAAAGATTAACAATAGTCTTTCATAAAAAGAATGAACTGATTCTTTTGTTTCCTGTTCTGTTCTTTCTATTTTAACCCAATCAACTTCTTTGGGTGGAATTTTGTTTTTCATCCAAACAATTACTTTCTCATAGAAATCCATTACAAGTGGATTTGGGGCACCTGTTTCTTTAATTCGTTCAGGTTCTGCTTTTGGCCAACTAATCGATATTTTGCATTCTGTCCAAAGATCACATGGAACAACAATGTCAAAAAATCCATCCAAATCAATCCACAGAACTTTTGACACCTTAATAAATCTATCGACTTGCCTGTACCACTCAACTGGTTTCTCTCTTAATTTTGGAAAGTCATTTGTGAATAACAGAATGTCTTGTCTCGACCATGGGACATGAACATATCCTCCACCTGCAACTTCTCTCATTGGAAATTGTTTTGACAATTTTTCCAATCTTTCATCTTCCTTCCTTTTGGTCCATTTCACTCTCCATTTGTTCAGTTCTCCTAGCTTTTTGATATAGACAATCAAATCTTTAATGTGAACTATTCTTCCCATTGAGTTCAAACTCTCAATGTCACTTTCTGAAAAATCTAATCTGTAATGTTTTGCAAAATTCTTTTGTTTACTTACATCGATTTCAAGTTCTGCAGCTAGATCCTCTAATTGATCATATTTATTTTTCGTTTTCCACTGAATGCTTTTGCAAATGAATAGTAGCTCATCATCCCGATAGTAATTTAAACTATCTGGGCCAATTGTTCCAATTATTAATTCTTCAATATTAGCTTTTAATTTGGCTACATCAAGTTTTGGTGTGGTTACCCTGACTTCAGGACTTCCTACATCTGACATAGCACCCATTGGTGTTTTTGGAGATAAATCCTCATTAAAGGTTAAATCAGGCATTCTTGATCTAGAAGTGTTTAATTCAGTCAAGTCTGAATAAAATTTTTCAGTAGCCTTTTGAGTTTCTGTATTTAAAGGAATAGTTAATCCGTTTTTGTTTGTATCTCTTTGATCAAATACAGGCTGAACAGGGCCTATTGTTACTGGAACTGTGACAGCTTCCATGCCTTTTGTCATTCTTTTAATTAATTCTTCTTTAGACCTTAAATATTCATTATAATCAACATCCTCAACATTTCTTGTCTCTCTTGCATAATCTTTTGGAGGTTCCCTTGCTCTTGGAGTCATTGAAAAATGTCTACCTTCATTTCGAGCATTCTCAAATTCTGATCTTCTAGGAGTTTCAGTGATTTCACTATTATTTGGATAAAGTTTAGGAGCTTCACTAATTGGAGGTGCACTCGGTGAAGTTTCAGTAGAAACTACCGGAGTAGACCATGATCTAGGAGGTCTCAAAGGCTGATTAGGCTGTTTCTTTCTAGCAGTTGTATATATTTCTTCCATAACTGCATCCTCTGATTCACTTTCCATAGATTTCCCTGTAGGAGAACCCATTACCATTTCATGAATTAAATATAATCCTTCACTCATGTTTCCCTGTCTCCACATTCGCAATCTATCTTCATGAGTTTCTCTTTTCCATGATGGATTTTTAGAAGGTCTTTTAATTCCACTAGCTTCTCTTTGTAACTGATACATCTCGTCTTCCCACTCAACTAAAGCTTCAAATTGAGTTGGTCTCGGTTTTGGAACAAGAGCATTCATTTTCTCTCGTAAATTTCTTAAAACTCTTACATTAAATGAACCATCATCAGGCCAAGCTAAAACACCGTCGTTTTTAGTATAGCGTTTCCAACTGTCGAACCATAAGACAGTATGATATCCGTATTCACCTTCCATGTACGCTGCAGGTGTTTTATACTTATGAAGTAGTTTACCACCTCGCGTTTCGATTTTCTTGTCAGGTGAAAATAAATTCTTAAATTTTTGAAATAATGTTGTCTTTTTCTCAACATGTTTAAAATGATAACTCATCTTTAAAAGTTAAATTTAATTCACAAAATCGTTCGTAAAATATTTCCGGGATGTTCCGCGAAACAACCAATCCGTGCGCGAAACACACCAACAAACCAATGGCAGTTGAGCTGCGTCACTTTTCAGCTCGACCAATAAATTTGGAGATTTTCCGAAGGACCAATCAGCTCACAGGCCGTCAGAGACTCAAGAGCCAATCAGAATACAGCTTGTGACGTAGGTCACCCAATCCCAGCGCGGCTCTGTGACGTACACAGCAGCTGCGGTTTCTCACTTCTCACTCCTGGCGCTTACCCCTCCTTCACAAAATCTTTTCACAGCGCCATTTTAAGGACACTTTTCAGTGTAAATTAATTCTTAACAATGACTATAAAGACAACATCTGTTCGTTTCACTAATTAGGATAGTTTACATACATTCAAGTATCCACACTTCGGAATAGACGGCGCTATTCACACTAAGGATAATATTCAATTGTCAGTAGAGTAACCTTACCCCACCCTTCTAACACGTATAATTATGAACTCGCTTTGCTCTGAACCCACCGCGAAGTGAAAGTTCTAAGAGTTCCACTTGAACATAAAATACAATTCAAACTCGCACTTTTACACGGAAAATTCCCTAAATTCAAACACACATGAAATCCGTACAGGACTCTCACCTGTTTATAGAATTCATGTACCGTTAGCAAAATAACGACGTTATCCGTACAGGGCTCTCACCTGTTTATAGATATGAAACATGTACCCGTACAGGACTCTAACCTGTTTATAGATAATCATGCACCGACGTTAATTTTACCCTTCACTCAAGCTCGGAAATAACTAATACTCTCATCACAGTGAGTTTTATGGAAGGCGCTTTGTCCCTATTCTCATGCTGCTTTGATTTCTTAGAAAATCCTCACTATACAAGATTCAAACCTAGCCCTAAAACTGTGCTGCTCGGCGACAACACTATGGTACACGGCGATACCTCTTGTGATACTCGGCGATATCACTACAAACTGAACAGATGGCTTGCGTGACTAATTTCTCGCCACACAATCTATACCGGTATAGCTTACAGATAGGCACGAAAAACGAACTCAACAAGTGTTAAAACATCGATCCTATTTCTATACCATGACGTAACCCTTAGCAACCAACATATTACCTTGGTTACCTCTTAGCAACCATCAATTTCTGCTACCAGAGAATTGATCCAGCGGGCTATAGAAAATATATCATAAACAACGCTACCCAACTTCATAATCTATAAACAAAATTCTATACTAAATATGGACCCATTTATGAACATGATATATTTTGGGCCTACTGAATCAGGTGGTCAGAATAAATCTATATACACATTATCTACAAACTATATACATATTTATACATTTGCAGAAAGAATATTGTCATTAGAATAAAACCCAACCATTTAAACGACCACCATAGGCAATGTGATCTAGCTAATGGTAACCTACACTTCTGAATAACCAAGACCAGCTTGTTTGTTAAAAGTAAGATTTTATTTTCTAAATTATGGTATATAAGTTGAAAGTTTTATAAATGAAATTTATTTGCAATATAACAAGCATGATGGTAAGAAATATGAGAAAAATACAATTTAAGCAATTGAATCAATTTTAAAGAAATTATATATAGTTTAGCATTTCCCTAACTGAGCTAAATAGACAGAAATTAAAGTAAAGATTTTTGAGGATTCTTACGTGCTCCACGCAAAGTCCAGCAGCACATCACCCTCATCGGAAAGTCAGAAAGCAGCAGCCAGCCCAACCCTAAGGGCATGACTTTTTATACCTTTCTACGCTAACTAAACTAGCAAAGGAAAGTTTTCAGAAATCCTCGACGTCCCATTGGCTGAGAGTGACAAGTGACATGTCACCCGATTCTTAAAAAGTTCCACAAAATCATGTCTTACAAAGACCATTGTCTCTTCCACGTGAAGCCAGAAGCTTCCTGCGATTGCAACTTTGTATTAAGTCATCCTCGCAGCTTCCATAGTCTTTCAGTACAACTTCCGCGGATGCCAAGTTAAGGACTGACAAAAAGTTCACTTTCGACCTTGGCCATGTCCGACAGAATGATGTCAGCTCATCAGTTTTTGCTTTGTGAATACAGCTTCAATAAACGTTTTAATTCAGAATGGACGTCTCGTGACTCTCTGCAGAATTATAGATCAGCTCTTTTTCTGCGGCTCAAATAACTAGGCCCAAAAGCAGGCAACTTATGTTTTCTAGTATAAAACAAACACAAGAAAAGTATTAATGTAAGAAATAAAGTATATTCTGTATCCACCCCATGGTTTACTAATTAGTTAACCCACCCGATTAATCAAAATGTTACCTAGCTAATGCAAACAAATAAAGCAGCGTTTATATTTACCAGTCTCCGTTTTTCTATGAGACCCATATGCACCTAGAATAGTAGAAATGACATCACACAGACAAGGAAAAGCAAAACAAGCACATGCTTATTTTAAGTTTGCAGCAGTTAGTAAAGACAAAAACGAAAACAATAATTTATTTTATTATTTTGCACGAACAAAAAGATGCAACAAATATGCACGTTTATGAGCACACATGTTAGTCCCCCCACGTGTAGAGTTTAATCTAAGTTGTATTAGCACGACATATCACAAATCATTAATAATTTTATTCATGTTATGGAAATGTGACTTTGCGAGTTTAAACAAAATTTTGTTTTCTATCTCGCTCCATCATAACCAATCAGGAGGAAGCAATTGAATCTGATAAGTTTCTGAGGTCTAAGAATCAGAGTGCAGTGTTAAACAGAGAGGAGCAGGAAAGAGTGAAGCTCCATATGGCTAATATATCAAAGTAGATTTTTCCTACATTTCAAAAATAGTTTTTTTCTGCTGCAGCCCAGGTAGAGTATAATAGTAGGGTGACCAACCGTCCATAAATTTCACGGACTGTCCGTTATTTGTCTGTCTTGTCTGTTTTTCGTAATCATGTCTTTTACGGACGACTTTTCTCTGTAATGTTGGGATTGCAGCAGGCTGTGCTGTTCCACCGCGACAATCGCAGCCAGCTCACACTTCTCTTTTGAACTCTAGTGGCTGCAGCATCCCCTCCCGGACCTGGCACAGACTGTGAACTGGCCCATCGTCATTCTGACTGTGGCTGATTACCACATAAAGAATGACAGTTTCCCAAGGGTGCATTTAAGCACCCGCTATGTGGGGGTGTGACGAGGTCACATAAAGGCATATCATAGCCCTTCCTAACTTTGATCTGTGGCTCGCAGGTCAGCACAAGACAGAAAAAGAACCTAATAAAACAAGAATAATCACTGTGATGCAGCTGTCGGGAGGGGCCCAAGGGATGTCAAAGTTGGCAAAAGCGGTGACAAAGATAAATTATTAAAATGGTAAATCAAAAAGAAGCATAACACAAATGAAGTGAAAAAACGAAGGAAGACTAGAATTCAAATAATAAAAGAAAGCTGGAAAGATATGAGAATGATTTAACAATAAAGGGAGAACAAGCGGATGATCAAATGAAAAAAAGGATCAAAAACTGTGAAGTGCACGATTGACCCAACCTAATAGAAACATTTTTTGACTTGTACTTATGTTGGTTGTCAATTTACTTACTCAAAGACTATTGCGCGACCTCCTCTGATTTGTCTGTAAAACGTACCTTTTGTCACAAATTTTTGTCCCGAATTTTGACCTTCTAACCTGAATTTTCAGTGCTGAATTTTGACTTTTTGTCCTGAATTTTCACACTCACCATCCTGACTTTGCACCTATGCCAGTTGGTCACCCTACGTAATAGTGCTCTCTGGCCATTCATTTTTGTAAAATATGCGTGTGATGTAAATACATGCTGCCAACTATGTATGAACTTAACCTTCCCACTACTAGTGCATTTTCTGCGCTATCTAATACAGTCTTACTGGAATGTTAAATAAACGAACTAGATGGAGGTGCGGGGCCTGAACAACCAAGGTGATGGGCATGCTCTGGTGAGCTCTCGCCCACCACTGCTGAGAAATCAATTGCCGGGTTGCTGGCATGCACATTGTGGTCAGAGCAAGCTGCCAAGGTTTCAGATTTCAATGTGTGACTTTTTCATAATTTCATTGTAATTATGAGTGACATTTCAATGGCTATGAGTGACACTTTCTTGCGAGGAAAATCAAGCATGAAGATGAGGGAAACTTATAAATGTCATAAATTACACCCATTTTTGGACCCCGACCGAGTCTGTAACAGGGAGTGAGAGGCCCCAACACGGCTCTCAGAAATCAGCAGATTTCTGCTGCCGCAGTCACAGCATGGCATGGTTGGGCAGTACTGATAAGGCAGTTACTAGATCAGTGCTGAAGCTTGTATTGAAGTAGCAGACAGACGCTATTGTTATGTGGGGCAAAGGATGAGGCTCTTTGCCCCTTTTAGCCAAACAAGCCCATGTCATGTGAAAGAACCATAGTTCAATTTTTTATTGGGGCTTCAACACTTGCTATGATGGTATTTTAAGCACATAATTGCACTGGTTTAACTAAAATCACAAGTCCTAGAATACAATCTGCTGCAAGCTAAAAAGGCATAACTCTCAGAAGGAGTCTCAGATGGCATGGACATACTTGGCAGATATGTGCATAGCAAAAATTAGTTCCTGAAGGAGCCTTGGTCTTAATTTCGGTAGTACGTCATCCTAGGAGAGCAGGGGCAGTTTTAAAGTTAAAAAAAGAAACAATTATGGAGAACCTTTTCACTGTGTAGCTTGGATTCCTGAGCAAGTTTGCATCGTTCCCAATCAAAGTACTTCACTCACCATTAAGGAAGGAAACAACAGATTGCTAAACAAAAGTCTTTCTTGTAGCAGAAATAACGCAGGACTGGATTTTTCAATTTTTTTCTGTTAACAGATTATACCCTTTCCGGACAGTAGTACCTCATCTTGGAGATACCCACGCTAAATGGTTAAAACAACCTGAAACACGTTGTGTCGGTGTTTGAAACAAAGTGAAGCACGTTGAGTAGGCAGGGCGTCTGCAATAGTTATAAGTGCCCTAAAGGCATGTGAATATAAAAAACAATAAAAATGTTCATAGACAAAGTTTTATACAGAAGCCCACATTTCACTTTGACAATGATGAATGAAATGTGTTGATTATTATGAGGCATTTTATGGAAGCTGACCGGCTTCAGTTTAACACAGTGGTAATAAGCATTGTGAAATGACTTTTGAGTAACTGCGTTCAATTTGCATATAATCTGAATACACGTTCTACACAAAAAAATTTACTATAACGAAGTTCAAAAGAATTGATTAAACCGAATCGTTTTGTGACCGTTCCCTCAGTGCATACTCTAGCTTGCACCTACCTTTCTGTGTGATGCTCAGTGCTCCCGCCTACTCTCTTCTGTATGACAAAGCTCTCTGTACTTACGGGATGACTCCGCTGACTCTTCCGAAGTACTGTCAGAGCAGAGAGCTAGCAGAGGGAAGTGAGAGGCCCGGGGTTCTCCATGAGGATCCAAGATGCAAGGTGCTCTCTGTGTACAGGTCTACTGCCTGGCACTCAGAGAGTAAGTTGGCCAAAGTAAGTAATCAACTAGACGAGTTCAGAATGCTGTCTCTGCGTCGTCGTCCCAGGTCTGTCCGGCGGCCGCTCAGCAGGTGCAGCAGCACACCGCATGATGCACTCTGCAGCAGTCTTCGTCTCCGAGACGCTGAGTGCAGAGACTCACTGACTCGTCCCCGGCCCGGCCGCACTACTTCGCGCAATAAACAGACCACGCAGTGTGTAAGCGTAAAAGGCCATTTTATTAGACCAGGCTGCGTAATCTGTACAATAACAATAAACATCAACAAGTAAATAACATCAAACCCCCACTCACACTCCCCCCTCATTCGTTTCACCCGTTCCACCTCATCACAAACCCCTACAAGCTCCATACCATACCTTATTCCTGCCCATCAATCACTTGTCATCCAGCCCGCTCCTTGCGTCCTTCCAGTCATGCCTCTATCCGCCATTCGAACTCCCCCCCCCCCAAGGGATGGGTGTGCCCGCTCTTGACCCCCCTGTCCCTTCAAAGTACCGCCTAAAGCAGCTCTGGCTTAAACTGGCAACGCCAAGGACCTACCCAAAACCGCACCTCCAACTGCCGGGTGGGTGAGTGGCCATTCTTTCTCCCCTCCCGATGGTGCCAGGCGCAGGAAGAGGAAGTTCCCTTCCTCCCCAGCGCCTAAATACCCACCCCCTAACTCCTCCCCTTCCCCTGCCTGTCCTATCCTGCGCGAAAGACCCCGGGGGAAGACTAGTCTGCGACTGTGCTTCTCCCGGGGCCCGGCATCGCGCAATAAACAGACCATGCAGTGTGTAAGCGTAAAAGGCCATTTTATTAGACCAGGCTGCGTTATCTGTACAATAACAATAAACATCAACAAGTAAATAACATCAAACCCCCACTCACACTCCCCCCTCATTCGTTTCACCCGTTCCACTTCATCACAAACCGCTACAAGCTCCATACCATACCTTATTCCTGCCCATCAATCACTTGTCATCCAGCCCGCTCCTTGCGTCCTTCCAGTCATGCCTCTATCCGCCATTCGAACTCCCCCCCAAGGGATGGGTGTGCCCGCTCTTGAACCCCTGTCCCTTCAAAGTACCGCCAACCAGGGAACCCCCTGTAGGGAGGTTCCCTGCCCCACCCCTCCTACCCAGGTCGATCCGCCCGCACCAGCACACCCGCAATCACTCCCTGACACACCAGATATTTTCATTCCATAACTTGCTGACAACATCACGCATCTCCATCATGTACCAAGCATTGCCCAGCACCGACAAGTGTACTCCGTCGTCCCTAAAAACTAAAGGTTCCTCCAGTCGAATCCCTCCGTGTGCAATCACTTTAATGTCCTTGTCACCACAGTATAGTCTCACTGCGCTGTTGAGCTTCCTTCGTGCCCTTTCGATCGCCCCATGCTTCATTGCCCCTCTCCACACTTTCCTGAGGACCAACTCTGCCAGGCAATGCAGGTCCCTGCAAGCCTAGACTTCAGCACCTCCAGGTCCCTCTGCATGAGCTGTAAAAGCGCCAAACCTGACAGCTGCACCAAGTCATTTTCTCCCAGATGTATTATTAGCAAATCAGGGCATCCCCTCTGCGGGACCATCTTCGCGAGCCAGGGCAGTAGTGCCCCCCATCGCATGCCACCTTTGCCCCACCATTGTACCTCGTGCAAGTGTCCTTTCAGTCCCAGGTTACGGCCGTAAACCTGTTGCTCCGCATATTTGGATGCCCAATGCACGAAGGAGTGCCCAACAATCCATGTCACCGTCTTATTTCCCGGTCCACCCACGCAACCTACGAAGAAAAAGATGTTAGAACAGGAAACAGCAAAAACATGAATCAACCAACACCCTACCTGGGACCAACTCATTTCCTCACATACCTCTCACAACAACGGGACTTCCAGCGCCCAATCTGCCTAATCCTGTCCCAAGACCACCCCAACCGGGCCGCAGCTGTCGCAGCCCCAGTTCTGAAGGAGTGAGTCCCGAAACCAGACGCTTCCAGACCCAATCGTCGCAAAGCCTTGCGCAACACTGCCAACAACTGGCCCGCCGTCAGTCTCGCGCCTGATGCGTGACAAAAGATTTCCCCACGCGCCACACTCGCCGTCCCCAGGAAAGTCCCCCATTCAACCACAGGGCACACCGGCCCGCCCTCCGTCTCATTCAGCCATACCCACTTACCCCTGCCCAACTGATCAGTCTTCGAGCACCGCAACCAAATACCCAGGCGACCTCCATCCACCCGAATTTCCTCAAACAACCTGCCAGCCATTCCCCTTGCACCCAGCAGCTCAGACACCCTGAACGCCCCAAAAAACATCCACACCATACACAAACGGAAAAGGCCAACCTCAACCAGGTCGTAACAACAGTCCGGCAACACCCAAACCAGCCGGACCAATAACTCAAAAGTAACCGCTTCCCGCAGGCTACCCCCCATTCCTGCATTCCCTGCCCCAACCCCGCAACATCCTGCTCACGATCACATCTTTAGTCGGATCAAAACCCAGAAACAAAGCACAATAAAAGGATATCCCTGCCAATTTACCAGAGATCGTAGCCGCCGTCAAACCTCTGTCAATACAATCCAACACAAAATGTCTCAGCCCTTGTTCCACCACAGACTCAACACCCACGACACAATCCAGATTCTAACCCATGAAAGCACTAAATTCAGACCATGCCAAACCTCGTCGTCGTCTCTGCAACAGAACCTTCCACCAGGCCAATCATCCTCACTCCCCCAAGGCCCAGATGCCGGCCGGCAGCTCGGTCTTGCATGTATCCGCTCCCGGTGCCAGGTGCCGGAACCGCTGCCACTGCGAACGAGAGAAAGCATCCGCAATGTCATTATTCGCCCCAGGGACATGCTGCGCCCGAAACACCACATTCAGCCGCAGACAAGCCAACATGAACCTCCGCAACAGCCGCAGCACTCTCAGGTCCCTCGCCCTCTGATGATTCACCAGCTCCACCACCGTCATGTTGTCCACATGGAAAAGCACTGACCTGTTCCGAAATTTCCCCCCCCCCACACCTCCAGGGCCACCAGTAGAGGAAAAAATTCCAAGAAAGCAATGCTCCTCCCCTGTTTGAGCCAGTGAGCTGGCCAGCTCTCCGTACACCACCTCCCGTCCCAGAAAACACCAAACCCCGCTGACCCAGCTGCATCAGAGAAAATTTGGCATTGCCAGACCGCTCTTTCCTCATCAAATTCCAGGGGCACACCATTGGAAGTCCTTCAGGAATGCAATCCAGGTCCTCAAATCAGCCCGCACCCCCATGGAAACCCTGACTCTGTGATGTGGGAGTACCGCCCCCGACATGGCCATGCCGAGCCGTCTACAGAACGTCCGCCCTGCTCTCACCACTCTACATGCAAAGTTAAGGAAACCAAGGAGTTTCTGAACCGCTCTCAAAGGGATCCGCTTTTCTTCAATCGCCCATTCCAAACAAGCCAGTATTTCCGCCACTTTGGCTGCAGGAAGGCGCGCTAACCACTGTACTGAGTCCAGCTCGATCCCCAGGAATGTCAAGCAACAGCTGGGACCAGCCGTCTTCTCCGGTGCCAGAGGCACCCCAAAATGAAGGGCCAGTTCTTGGAATCGCGACAGGGCCCTGCCGCAATCCCCGGAATCCGCCCTCCCCAGGAAGAGGAAACCATCCAAGTAGTGAGTGACCTCCCGGCACCCACTGACTCGCACCATGACCCACTGCAGGAAGGTGCTAAATAGCTCAAACACAGCGCAGGAGATGGCGCACCCCATAGGCAAAACTTGTCCACGTAGACGGCCCCCTCAAACTGCATTCCCAAGAGCGAGAAATCCGCCGAATGAATGGGCAGTAATCGGAAAGCTGACTTGATGTCACATTTCGCCAATTCAGCCCCCGCCCCACACACCCTCACCAGACGGATCGCATCGTCCACCGACGCATAGAGCACCTTAGAATCTTCCTCTGCAATAAAATCGTTCACTGACTGGCCCTCCGGCCACGATAGATGGTGTATCATCCTAAACTCCCCTTCCTCCTTCTTCGGCACCACCCCTAATGGAGAGATGATCAGCTCGTCCAAAGGCCAGTCAGTAAACGGGCCAGCCACCCTTCCTTCCTCAACCTCCTTCCTCAACTTAGCGGCCACCACACCAGGCAATTCCTTAGCTGATCGCAAGTTGTCGGCCCATCGGCGCTCCCTGGGTCTCTGATAGCCCACTCTAAAACCCTCTGTGAAACCCCAGAAAAGCTGCGCCGCCGCCTCCTGATCCGGGTAGCACGAGAGCCACGGGGCCATCGCCTCCCCCCTAACCGGTGTAGGCGCCCTTCTGTCCAGGGTGGCCCCGCCCTCGGGCGTTCCTCCACTGTTCTGACGGCGTGGCAAGGGTGAGGCACTGAGTGAGTGCATGTTTCCCTCCGCATTTCGAGCACTCATGCTTGAACTTAAAGGGGTACCGGGAACAGTACCCTTTATTGTAGCTCCTACAGGCCCCTGTGGAATATCCCCCTGGCCTAGTCTGTTGACCCGAGACGATGGTGTTGGGCACTGCACCTCCTCCCGCCCCGCTCTGGGCGGGACGCGGCGGAAAAGACCAATACACTACCGGCAAGCCGCTAGCTGTGTGTGTGGAGGCGGTGGAGTGCGTGGATGCCATCCACTGCACCCAGAGTTCCTGATCCACCTCCCCCCAGCTCTTCTTCGGATTCGCACTGACCCTGGCCCTAAACTCCTCGTCATAACTCAGCCAGGCAAATCCCCCAAACTGCATCTGCGCCTTGCGAATGATGTCCATGTACTTGAACAGCGCAATCGCCCTGTCCAAATACTTCTCACAGTAGATACTGGCATAAATCAAGAACACTGATGTCCAGTTCTCTATTGTCACTGGCACCCTGGGGCGCCTCGTCAGCTCCCACTCTTCCTCTTTCGAACCCTCCTTAGCCTGCACCTCCCTATGCAGCAACTTAAACACATCCACAAATTCGTGCCTCCAAATCCGAGCCCTGACTTTCTCAGAGAGATGCGAGCCCAACGGCATCGCCAAACCCATATACGGCAGTTTCTTCGGGATCTTCACCCCCTTCCCCTCATTACCATTCCCTTTGTCCGTCTGCACCCCCGTAGTCACCGACTTACCGTCCACCTTCTCACCATCCTCAGGTGGACTGCCCGCTGGCTTCACCGGCTCCCGGACTGACTTGTCCCCCACTCCCACTGACCTGCAAGTCCTCTTACGCCCCTCCCCCACGGGGACCGTCCTCCCAGGCTGCCCACCAGGAACCCTCACCTGTGAGTGCTGAGGTCCGTTCCCTGGGCCGTCCTCTGGGCGCCGCCACCTGGACCGCCGCCGTCCCAGCTTTGGTCTGTGTCACCGCCGGGGGCCTGCAAAACACCAATGTCACCGTTGTCCGCAGCGCCCCCAAAGCGTTTTGCGTCATCCCGCACCTCCCCGTCTTCCAGTTCGTCACTCTCATCACCATAATCCAACTCAAGCACCGGTTCCGGAGCCAGACGCGCACTCTCCACCTCTTTCACCGCTCTCTTCACACCTTTCTGCAAACCCCCACGGCCACGCATTCCAGTCTCCACACGCGCCGCAGGAGCCCGAGCCCTCGGTGGAGGGACAGCCGCCGCGGACTGCCCTGCTGCTTCTGTCCTGCGTTTCGGAGCCGTCTTGCGCCCCGCCAGGCACCCCGGGGCTCTGCCGACAGCCGCCGGCTTGGATCCCCTCCCGCCCCTCAGGTCGCTCCAACCTGAGCGGGCCCCAGCACCATCGGGCCTCAAAGCCGTCCTGGCCGTCCCTCCACCTGACATCACTCTCTGGGGGGGGGGGTCCCCCACGGCCTTCTTTGCCCTGACTCGCCTCTGTTCCTCCTCTCTCTCCGCCTCCCGTTCCTCCTCGGAGGTCGGGGTAGGGGGCCCCTCTATCTCATGGCTCCACACTGCCCCCGTTCTGGCCCCGGCCTGCTCCGCCCATCTGGCCTCTCGAATCTGCTCAAGGATCCGCTCCTGCCTAGCCCTGTCCTCCCAGGACGAGGAACCCCATATCTGAGGGGGCGGGGCGGGCAGTAGCCAAAAAACTCAGCCCCCAGGGGAAAAAAGCCCACCTGGCCAGGACCCAGGGCCCACCCCCCCCCCACCACCCTGGGGAACAGGGGCAGCTGGCCCTCCCGGGCCCGCTGGGTCCCCGGCCGACTCCCGCCCCACCAGGGCAGGCGTGGGAGCCCTGGAGCTCGTAGACAGGTTGATGGGGGCATCATCCCATTGCCCTGCTGCCATGGACACAGCCCCCTCCGCACAGGCCCTCCCGACCGAGAGGTCCGCCGGCAGTCTCCCTTCCCTGGTGGCCCCAGACACCCCACCGGCTCCCGCAGGCAGAACAGGGGACAAGGCCTGGCTGGCACCCTGCCCCGCCCCACCCTCCCCTACACCCGGCGCCAACACCTGCTGCAGCATAAGGCCAGAGGGGGCCGCGCCCCCAACAGCAGCCCCAGAGGCCCCTGGCACGAAGTCGAGCGGGGGGAAGGCTCGCGGGGGCAGGCTCTTGCGCTTCCCGCCCCTCGCCGAGTCCCTGGGCGCTCCGCCCCCCCCTCCGATCGCACTCCTGCCCATCTGCGTCAGGCTCGTCCTCCTGACGCGCCACAACCGCAGCCTTGACCCCGGCCGAGGCCGCGTGCGTGCCCCTAGTGGCCCCCACCCACGCTTGCCCCAACACACCTGGCTGAAGTAAATCTTCGCGACCAGCCCGCGCCAGCAGCAACAAGGCCACCCGGACCTCCTCGGACGTCACACCCGACATCGCCAAAACTCACTCTTCCGGAGTGTACGGAAAAACGGCTGCCGTGTAGAACAGCTCCCGACGATGCAGCACAGTCCCAAAAATCCACTAACTCCGCTAGATTAAATGTAAGAAGGCCCTACACTAAAATCCTTTTCTTTCTCCCCTCCCGATGGTGTCAGGCGCAGGAAGAGGAAGTTCCCTTCCTCCCCTGCGCCTAAATACCCACCCCCTAACTCCTCCCCTTCCCCTGCCTGTCCTATCCTGCGCGAAAGACCCCGGAGGAAGACTAGTCTGCGACTGTGCTTCCCCCGGGGCCCGGCATTTTGCGCCCACAATCACCGGCGATGCCTCTGATGCGAAGCGGCCCTCAGTTTCCTGTCGGTGAGTCATCAGACAGTGACAGAAATTATTCAGTCACTCTGGTTTCGGTATATGGCAAAGTGAACGCCGCCGGGGGGTTTATTGTGGGCTGTGCACCGCAGATAGTCAGCAACGCACCGAGGACTCGACGACTCAGATTGAGTTTCCCGCCGCCGCTTCGCTCCCACTTTACCGATACTTTCTCTTCCTCCAGGACCTGAGGAGGCACTACATTCACATCCGGATTATAATTCCGGGCCCCCATGGTGTGCCAAAGCAAGTAGCAAACACTGCGGAGGGCAGGCCCAGCCCCGGCGTCAGTCCAAAACTGCGTGTGCCACAGGAAATATCCAGCCAGGCACGGCAGGCTGGCTCCCTGGCAGAATTGTAACATTGTAGGCACTCTCAGTAACTCCGGAGCTGAGAGCGAACAATTAACTATTCATTTACTGAGCCCAGCAGCTGCTGGCAGAAAGTCTCCGAGCAGCCCTGAGAGCCGGCACACAGGTGCACAGGTGCCGATGGCCCGCGCTGGCACCCTGCGTAGCCAGAGTTTCGGAGTGGCATTAAATGCATGACCATGCATTTCAGTGAGGTGATGCGGAACACCGCACTGAAATACGTGAGCGTCAGACCTAATGAGTGATACTTGGCAGGCACAGGGCCTGACAGGCTCCATGAATGGAATATAACAAAGCCGAAAGGCATAAGGCCACGCAACACCCAGGCAGTGCTGCCTGAGCTGCAGCCTCAGAGGGCCGCTGAAATCCAAGATGGCAGGTCGGAGTGATACGTATTTCCCAGCTTACTCAAGTAGCATCTGCTGTGCTACATCGGCATCTGCATCCAGTTCCTGGCAGCACCAGGCCGGGGGTGCGAGCAAAACCTGACAGACACACGATGCAGTGGTTCGAGTGGTGAGAGATTCCCTAGCTGCATGACGGACCACAGGCGGCCGCCCAGGGGGGGCTGGGTCGGGCTGCAGGTGCAGTTGTGAGAGCGCCTCTGACAGCGCCGGGGCCTGTGCATGCCCTTCTCCACTCTGTAACGAGGCAGATCAGATATGGCCAAGTACCTGGCAGATTAAATCGAATCCATCCATGAAAGCAGGTTGCCACAGCTTTTGGGATCAACCGACAAGGTGAGTAAATAAGGTGTGGGGGGGGGGCTTTGGTACAGATCTCATGCTACACCGGTTAGCAGTCGATAGAACAACTCTGCAGCAGTTACGCAAGGAGATAGCCCAAAAATGCTGGATGGCCTCCACATGTATGAGTGGGAGAACAAATCGAGCAAGCTCTCACACAGAGCTACGGAGATACCCATTATGACCGACGGGGTAGTTGAGGAATTGCAAGGGATCGCAAGGAATTTTTGCTCAATATTACGAAAAGCTATATGCGGCCCGGGCCCACCCGAAATGCGAATAGTCAGCCTCCTTAGTCACAGATCCCGAAGTCTCAACTGACTTAGGCAGACAGAACAGCCTTGGAACAAGTAATAACATTTGAAGAGATGGGGGATGCTTTGGCAGATCTAAACTCAGGAAAGACACCAGGGCCGGATCGCTACCCGGTGGTATATTATCGCAAACTTCGGCCTGACATCTTCCCACCCCATCTAGACTTATTTACCGAAGCAAGCACCAAAAGCTTTTTACCTCCCTACATAGATTTGGCAGCACTAGTAGACCTACTGAAGTCAACTTCAATGTGAGTGTGCATCTTACAGGCCCATCTCCATCAATACAGAGGTAAATCTATATTTAAAACTCCTAGCCAATCGTCTACTACAGGGGATTCCACCCTGCCTAATGCGGCTTTATCCCATGCCTTCTTAGGGGAGTTGTAGCCATGGTCGAAAGGGGAGAGCTGTTGCAGATGTTTGCATTTGAAGGTCACTCTTCCAGTCTTGATGGTGCAGATGGCCCTATCTACCCCATCATGCAGCTGCCCAGTGAAGGCTAGGGTATAGACATAGAGTGTGGTGTTTGTTCTGATTAAGCACCTCTCCAATGGAAAGTGTAGAAAAGCAGATCAACTCAACAGCAGATTCCACAGTGATCTTCATTCAGTAATTCAAGTAGAGACTGACGGCCACTGAGGGGGAGGTCAAAGAGAACTTCTCGAATCTGATTATCCAAGTAATTCATCACAGTACTTTCTGGGTACTGTGGATACTAGGTGAGGGTAAACACCCAGGCTATCTGTTAAACACAAACTAGCTATGTACTCAAACTGCATAATTCCCAAAAATAGAAACCTAAACCATAACACAGACAATTATGATGATATCAAAAATAGTATTTTTTAATAAAAACAAAGATAGATTTTTACAATGTGAATATACAATTATAATGGATTGTTGATAAAAAATGATATATTTCCTATATTAAGAAGACATACATTTTAAAACATATTGGAAGGACGGAAAAAGACGGAAAAAGACTGTGGCAACAGTAGATAGGACATGTATCACTGTCCTTCCAATATGTTTTAAAATTTATGTCTTGTTAATATAGGAAATATATCATTTTTTATCAACAATCCATTATAATTGTATATTCACATTGTAAAAATCTATCTTTGTTTCTATTAAAAAATACTATTTTTGATATCATCATAATTGTCTGTGTTATGGTTTAGGTTTCTATTTTTGGGAATTATGCAGTTTGAGTACATAGCTAGTTTGTGTTTAACAGATAGCCTGGGTGTTTACCCTCACATTGTATGTTTTCCCTGACCCAGGATTCTTATCCTTACCAGGGGGCCCTTGTTACCTCACAAAATACTGTGGATACTAGGCCAGTGGTAGAAATGTCACAGGAATAGAGCAAGAGCAGCAGTGCTGTATGGTATAAATTCCTACCAAACACCCAGTTATGTATTTTTTTTTATTATGATCTGGCTTGACAGCTCAGCTCTTTCGGCCCAAATGTTGGGGACAGAAGTTATGTGTGTCCACAAAAAAGTACTTCATCTTCACACTGTGGAAAATTAGTACGATTTGGTAAACATTATCTGCGCCATCTTGCCTTTTCCCCTGATGCCACACTTTTTGTCATACGCACCCGCCATTTTAGGTGCCTCGATCAGAACCACCCTCTGCACGCCACTGGCCCCCAGCACAGCCCTTCGCCCTCACAAGCCCCCACGCACTGGCCACCCCCCCCCCCGCTCTCACATGCCTTGGGTCATAAACCCCTCTTCAGCGCAGCTCTGCCTCGGAACCCCATCCTGTTCCCAGCGCAACACCTCCCTTCACTCCTTTCATGGTCCCAGGCCCTGTTGATACAAACCCCCTTTTCTGCGTGCCCGTTTGTCTTCCTCGTTCCCAGGCCGCCACCTGGCCCTGCGGATACTGTTTATTGCCCCCCCGTACAGTAGGAAGCTTCCCCCATTAAAGGGCCCTCGAATTGATCAAAGCCCCCACCCTATGATATCCGATCAACCCCACACATTCCGTGAATCGGCGGAATGTCCAGCTGCGCGATAATCATCACCTATTGTGACCGGGGTGGGGATTTCAACTGTAAATGTGTGTGGGAACGGGCCTGAACGGGAGATTCCGAGGATGTCCTTTCATACTTCAAAGCATTGCAAGAATGTGTTACCTGCAATAAAATTCATAAACCTGTGTATAAGAGGCCAGGCCTCAGAGATGCGGTTAGAGCACCTCGTGACGATACTGGCTGTCCGAACTGATGTGTTCTCCTCCGGAGAGAATAAACCTTGTTTCCTGCCTTCCAGTCTCCAGCGCCTGCCTCTTCATTGATTAATATTTTGTGGGTTAAAGAGGCGATACCGCCGGGCAAATATTGGTTGTCCTTGACCTGTTTTTACAATTGGCGTCCCAAGCGTGGGGCCCATCAGCGACACGTGGATCCAGTGGGAGAGGTCCTGACGACAGAGTGAACGACTGCAACGATCGGGAGAGCTCTTGCCCAATAGACCCTCGTCTGGCAGCCGATCATCCGAACTTCACTGGTTCCGAACAGACCTCTCTCGAGTGATCTACGGTCCTGACTGGGAACCATCAGGAGTGCCGCGAAGAATACGAGGAAAAGAGGACGATCGGGCGCTGGATTCGGAAGACAAGAAACTGTCCATACGGTCCGGGTAAGGTCGTGTAAACACGACGAATTGCGAAATGATTGTTTGATTGTTCGGAAAATACTAGTATTACTCTTTGTTTACTTGTTTGGAGATTCACTGTCTGCAAACGGAGAAACAACAGGCTCTCTCTCTTTGCAAACAGTGAAGGATAGGTAACGCAGCCATCGTGCCTATCTGTCTCCCCCACTGATTGATTGTTTTGAACTCTCGGGAGATTTCCCTCTCCCACACTGATTAATTGTTTTTGACCCCGAACTACTGTTCGCGGATTGTTTTCTGGAGATTCTCTGTCTGCAAACAGGAAAGAACAGGTTCCTCTTTGCAGATAGTGAAAGGGTAGAGGACGCAGACCTTTTGCGGGCCTACTTATTCTCCCCACTGATTGTTTATTGACTGTTTGATATTGGTTCATGAGGTATTCACTGCCTGCAAACAACGTAGAATAGAAATATTCTGTCTAGTCTTTGCACGCAGTGATAAGATAGGCAGTGCTGACTTTTGTCCTCGTTGTGAGCCGTCATGTCTGTCTTCTCCCCACTGATTGGTAGTTGGTTCAGCCCGGACCGCTTATTAGAGGTGGACCATCTAGCTCCGCTGGAAGGCACCCCTAATAAAGACATGTTCACAAAGTATGGATTAGTTACCATAGCCTATAGTAAGCTGTGGCACAGGTATACCAAAGAAAATCAAGAGAAACAGTGGCCACTGATAGGATCCTTCGATCTTGATAAAATAGAAACGTTAGAAATAGCCCTTTGTAGTAATAAGACAACGCCTATTATGCTCGACAGTCTCGGTATGTGGCGCAAAGAAGCAATGCAACGAAAGAAAAGAGACGAAGTCAGAGTAGGTAAAGAAACGCGACAGACAACCTTCCAAACATCTGGTAGGCAAAAGGAAGGGATAGCGGCAACACGGTTCCAAGGAGTAAACGCAGGAAGGGAACGGTGTAAAGGGATATATCGACAGGACAACCCTAAGACACAACGACCCGAAAGTAATCCCCCGACACTACGCGCAGGACGACCAGACTTAGGGCAAAACCAATGTGCTTTTTGTAAATATTCTGGGCACTGGAAAGCCCAATGCCCGACTCTACTGAACGAGGGTAAGAGCAGAGGGCCGACAGAAATAACAGGCCGGCAGAAAGGGAAAAGGCGTGAGACAAAGATGAATCAGACTGACACGGACAGGCCAGATAGAACCACCACGTTTGATTATGCCCGATGGCACAGATTTCGCCAGACCGATTTCAGCGACATGTTTGAGTCCTCATAGATCGAACGACGCTAAGACGGGAAACCCAGTCTAGCTCTAAGTTACCCGGTGACGAACCCCGTACTACCGCTACTGTTCCCTAACACAAAAAAAGCCACCCTTTTCGGATAACCTACAGAAACAATACACAGAGTAGTCTCGGATAGATTAGTATACATTCCATTAATGAACTCAAACTTCGAGTGCAATGGGACTGATTACTCTCTGCTGCCCCCCCACTCTGTAAAAAAAAAAGGAGCAATTACAGGCCTGCATAGACAACCCCCATTACCCAGACATGCCTGTCCAAACAAAATACCTACCCCCACTCCGGAAGTTCGCGAAATGCCACAGGTCACCGGTCACGCCCATCCGGAAGGTGAAACACACAGCACGTGTGGGGCGGAGCCTGCTGACAGCCATCGATCGAAAAGATCGCCAGTGGGATGTCCAGGAGGCACCACGGGCCCGGCATGAAATGGCCTTCCCATCCCCTTCTTCCTGGGGTGGCGTCCCCCGGGCCACGAGTAGGGAGGGGGCGGATGCAGATGACCCCCCTCCCTCGTATCTCCTGGTCCGGCCATCACAAATACCTCCGCTGAAACTGGTACAGGGTGGGCTGGGAGGGAGAGGCGACGCGAACGAGCCTCTCCCACCTCCTCGGATAGGAGGTTTCCCAGCCCCGGCCCGGCGCCGAAGTCCTCCAGCCGGGCGACGCCCATACTTGCGCAGCACAGGACATGCAACGGCGGCGCCCATACTTGCGCAGCACAGGACATGCAACGGCGGCGCCCATACTTGCGCAGCATAGGACATGCAACGGTGGCGCCCATACTTCCGCAGCACAGGACATGGGATGGCGCCGGCCATACTTGCGCAGCACAAGACATACGATGGCCCTCAAGTGTACTTGTGGAGCACGGGATGTGGGGTGGCCATCCTGTATGCCCGTGAGAAGGGGCGGCGTGGGGTGCACTGGGAGAGGGAGACGGCGCGAACGAGTCTCCCTCGCCCCCCCCCCAGGTGGGGGCACCACAGCTGCACCCTAGCCGAATGTCCTGCTCCTACGGCACGGTGTTCCATTTTTTTTCACCCCAAAGGGCCTCTTCCACTCTTGCAGACTCGACAAAGGGCGGCTGCTGCAGGGCCTCAAAATGGCGTCTGGGCCCCCTGGAAGGCGGGTCTAGGCCGCTAAAGTAACTCTGACCAGCAGTGTAAATCGGACGCTTGCCCACCGGGGCACGAGCCCCCACCTCCGACAGCATCCCCACAGCCTTGAAGATTCTACAAAAGTCCCCGGAGCCCTTGGCCCCTACAGGCTTCCGATGAGGAACAACTGCCTTGATCGCTAACGAAATAACCACGACATAGCCACCCCTTCTGTTAGCACGAGTTTTTTGAACTGCCGAAAAGGACTCTGGTCAAACCGCCGGTTGTGGGAAACATTTTGTCCCTGATGCTACTTCCGGACTAACCCGGCCCCGCCCAAAATGGCGCCGGTGTCAATGAGAACTTACGAACACCTCGTGGTGTTTTTAGCTAATAAGACTTGATGTTCTGAGATATGTATATGATCCTTTGTACACTTGACGAAAAAGAGGGAGGGTTCACTCGACGAACATGTAAAAGGACCCTGTTAATAATGTTGGTTTCAATGTACGATTTATTATGATATTATTGTAACTGATACATAACCTCGCTTGTGACACACGTCCACGGTATGCATTTAGGGAATTTGATTGCAACTAGTCTGACTGTGCTTCCAATTATGAAATGAATGCCCCTTGATCCCTCACCTATTGATAGACCTTTTTAGTTTCCTGCAAAATGACTAAATAAACCCTTTTAAATGCTTTTAATACTGCAAAGTAGCCCCCCCTTACTGTACGTGCTTCAGCCATCGCCGTGTCCGGTCAAATACGATTGCACTCTCATATCTACATGCTGAACGATTGTGCAAATAAAAGTTTTCCAAACTATGAACAGGTATTGCATGCTTTTTAAAAAAAAAAAAAAATGTGGGATCAGCGGGAGAGTTTTTCTGTGCACCCTGCTTTGTTCTCTTTTTAAGGTTATTAGAAGATGGTTGCTCAGCCCCGGATGGAGGATCGAATCTAAGACACGATACTCTGCCTCCAAGTATGCGACTGGCTCAGGAACTAACGCATGGAGAAGGACCTCGACTTCCGAGGACGGGTAAAGTGAAGCGGTGTAAATGATAGAATGTTATAAAGGTACGGCACTCTAAGGTGCTAGGGAACAGAGTTGGCCGAAGAGCTGATATGCCTTAAAACATCACAGCGTTGGAAAAGATTTAAGGACCCCGATAGCTAGGTACATCTACCAACTAGATACCTCGCACTAAGTGCCTCTGATTTTTTAACGTTTCCCTACACACGGCCTATAAGGACACACTACCCCCCCCTGGCTTCAGAAACCAAGACCCCAGGGATTCCATCCCGAGGAGATAAGACGAGTATGTGGTAAGTAAAGGACTTTCGTGCCCATGCATTTGATATGGTCGAATGTTGTCCCCCTCCCTTCCCCTCTTTTCCTCCCTCTACAGGTTACATTGGAATCACGACTGAGGTATGGTGAAGATCTGAAGCCTCGCCATGTCTGTTACATGAAGCGGACTAACGCTGCAGGGTGGCACCTAAGCACATCCACAAACTGCTCTTGTAACGAAAGAGCCAATAAGTTGTATGATATGAGGAAACACGATCACCCCTAATCCGTGTTGCGTGAATGGGCACATGTCACGTATGTCTGAAACTATGAGAAAATGTTTTTATGCGACTGAAGCGTTGACTTAACTAGTCAAAGGACCGAGAGTGCGAGAAGTGCGACACAATGGTGCCTTTTACTCAATGCATGTCCCCTGTACCCGGCCTAATGCTCGTCCGTCCCAAACTGCATGCTTTCGAAATTCTAACACAGACTCGTAATGTCTCATGTTGTGTAATGCGCTGAATAGCCTATCTTAATACCTGGCCACTCCCCATGTCGCACGTGTACTATTTAGCCTATTGTTGCACATCTCTCTCTCTCTCTCTCTCTCTCTCTCTCTCTCTCTCTCTCTCTCTCTCTCTCTCTCTCTCTCTCTCTCTCTCTCTCTCTCTCTCTCTCTCTCTCTCTCTCTCTCTTCTCTCTCTCTCTCTCTCTCTCTCTCCTCCGCACTCTCACTCTTCTGAACGACTAGCACCTAATTGGCAAACCGCCACCCTGGTGCAGCCACCCAATTGGCTCAACTACCGCAAGTATTTGCACACAATTTGCCTTAAAATAAAATCACCCTGATGCCGTGTCACTACCTCTCCTTTCTGCTAAATATTGACGAAACCTAGAATTGGCAAAAAGGAAAGGACAGGTAAGACGACTGAGGTTCCCTAATCTGACCCGTAATAAGGGAACTACATGTCAGTGGCTTCTATGATAAAAAAGAACCTCAGATAACGCGACCACCCCGTCCCGAAGTGTCTCAATACCCAAACAGTAAAAGAGATCGAAACATCCCCATCTTCCAGAGACGCCCGCCAGTTTTGTATCAGCTGCCGCCCGGACGAGAGATGATTTAAAAAAAATGTCCCTCCGGTTGTAAGAGATGGGTCGACTTACGACTAACACAGGCCAGCCGCTGTTCCTAGAAATGATTTGTTGATGAGCAAGCTACAGAGTTTAGAATTCGAGAAATGTCACTGAACGCTTACCAACTGAACTGTGGCCCTCTGCTAGATAACGCCCTCATGACACAAAGCAAGACGATAGTCCCTCACCACAGTTTGCTATGTTCCTAGTTGTTTTCCATAAGACCCCGGTCACCCCAAGGAATGAGTCGGATAGTTATCGCAAGCCCCCGGGTTTTTAATGAAGTAGTCAGGTTGTAAGAGACTATGTAAGAATTAGAATGATGGTTGCAAAGTTAAGATTAGACCGAAATGAAGAAATGGTTGCAATAAACCCTGTTAAAAGTAAAATGTTTAGCTGAAAGGTAGGATGCATTGATAGAATGGAAAATTGTTTAGCCTATGTTCGTTCCTCAGAAAGGTACCTATCAGACCATGGTGATAGCACGTTGCACTTTTTCGTAAAATATAAAGCCCTGGAGAACGGTATAGCTTCGTAAGGCTCGTACTAGGAAAGTGGGTCTCTGCCAGAAGAACTGACGTAACTGTAATAAACAAAATGCAATGAATAAGTACCAGATCTCGTACCACGACAATGAATGTAACACCAACAAACACCAAAGAAATAGTTACGAAAGAAAGTTATAGGAAATCCAGCAAGCCCATCATCAATTATTTATATGTTGGTTGTGAACCCCAATGTAACGGATGTTTCTCATTTGCTTGGAGCTGGGAGAGAAATAGACTTATGTGATTACCTTCCTCTGCCAATTCTCTAAAGACTGTCTTTTCAAACTCATTTAAGGGTACCACTGTCGGAGGAGAGAGAGACCGGATGTGGGAGCACGCGGCCTGACTACAGATCGTGGAACATCTGCGACATTGGCCAAGGCGAGACCGCAACAGTAAGGAGTCGCAGGACGAGGCACTGTTTCCGACAAAATGAGAGGAAAGGGCTGACCTGATGCCCCTGCTCGATGATCAACATGTGCCGAAAAGTCCCCGCTCTCTGAACTCGGTCATGGGCCCACCTGTAGATAACCTTGTCTTCAGTCTTGGAACTGAGGTGGGCGCTGTTACCTTTATGGTACTTTACCGCCCCCCACAATCCATGCCCTCTTTCCCCGCACTGTTTATTGAGCAGCTTGCTAGCATTGCTACCTCTTCTCCTCGCATAGTTATTGCTGGGGACTTTAATTATTGGTTTCAGCACAGGGACGCTGGCCCCCACGCCCTCGAATTGTTTGAAGGTCTCTCGAGCCTGAACTTCAGCCAGTTAGTCACCTCCCCCACCCATAGTGATGGCCATATACTTGATCATATCTGGGTCTATGGGGTGAAGCCCTCCCACCCGCTTATTACACCTTGCGTGTGGTCGGACCACCGCCTTATCGATACCACCATCTCGATGGCTGGTCAGGTCAGGATCCCTTCACGGGAGGGTGGCATGGCTCGTAAGTGGAAGGCCGTCGACTCTTCCAAACTGCTAACTCATCTGTCTCACACACGTCCGCCTCCCCCCAATGACCCTGACATTAATGAGCTAGATGGGCAAGTCTCTAACTGGCTCATATCAGCCAGCGATATCTTTGCCCCACTAATCAAGTTCCCTCGCTCTCGTCATAACCATTCTCATAAATGGTTTACTCCACTCCTCAAAACTTTACAGTTAGAACTTCGTCAATTCGAACGCAGATGGAGAAGAGACTACTGCCCGTCAAGTAGAGATATCTATGTGGCAGCTCGTAATAGGTACAAATCTGCTATCTCTGCAGCCAAGAAAACCTATGTCTCCGAGCGTATCCTGTCAGCTCCCTGTAAGTCGAAGGAGATCTTTAGAGTTCTGGACGAGTTCACGTCTGACGCCAGAACGCTTTTGTCCCAGGCCCCTACCCAGGAATCTTGCAATGCACTTAGCACCTTTTTTTTACAGAAGATTGTTTTGATTAAGGGCACTATCCCGGTCACCTCATTGGATGCTGTTCCCATCACACCCCCTCATAATGCTTTCTCTATCACCCAGCTTCCCCCACTAGACGCTATATCTTTAGCCAACCTGGCGGCCCGGATCAAGTCTGGCTCCCCTGACGACCACTGTCCACCTTCCATACTTTGCGACATCTGCCATTCTCTACCCGACTGTATCCTTCCTCTGCTCAATTCCTCTCTTCTTTCCGGGACGGTACCCAGCTCCTTCAAGGAGGCCGTTCTAGTGCCTCTGTTGAAGAAGCCTGGAGCCGACCCTGCCGTCCCGGCAAACTATCGTCCTATCTCTCTCTTACCTTTTTTCTCAAAAATCTTGGAGGCCCATGTCACTGCCTGTCTCTCGGGGTTCATCGAGAGTTCCATCTTTCTCGAGGCCAACCAGGCCGGCTTCCGCCCTGGTCATTCTACGGAGGCTGTGATCCTGGCTGTCCTAGACACCTTGAGAGACGGAGCTGACAAGGGTACCTCCCAGGCCCTGGTTTTACTAGATCTGTCGGCCGCTTTCGACACGGTGGACCATAACATCCTCCTCCACCGTGTCGAACAGGCCGGCATCCAGGGCCTGGCGCTGGCCTGGGTGAAATCTTTCCTTATGGGGAGATCCCAGTCCCTCAGCCTAGGTACATTTAGGGCCCCTAGGGAACATCTGCCTTGTGGGGTCCCTCAGGGCTCCTCTCTATCCCCTCTTCTTTTCAATCTCTATCTTCGCCCTCTTCTCTCTTCTCTGAGGCAGTGGGACGTCCGCGTCTTCAATTACGCGGACGACCTACAACTCATTTTCTCTCTAAACTCTCCTTCTATTCCTACTTTTCAGGCAGTCATGTCCCATATCTTTCAGTGGATGTGTCAGAACCAGCTGAAATTGAACCCCGGTAAGACGGAGCTCCTCCTGCCGGGTAAGAGCGCCGTCCACTGGGGTCCATATTTCTGGCCGACAGAGCTTGGCTCTCCTCCCTCCCCGGTAACCTCGGTGAAAAGCCTCGGGGTCACTATTGACGCTGGGCTCTCTCTGGGGCCGCAGGTGGGGACAGTGGTTTCCTCCTGCATGTTCCAACTGCGCAGGATCAGGAAGGTGGCCTACCTTCTTACTCCCGATGCCTCGCTTCAAGTCATCATGGCCCTTGTTCTCTCCCGCCTGGATTTTTCAAATTCCATCTATTACGGCTTGCCCAAATGCTCCATCAATAGGTTGCAAGTCATCCAAAACCAGGCGGCGAGACTGGCCCTCGGGATTCCGAAGTGGCAGTCCGCCAAACCCCTCCTTATCAAGCTACACTGGCTCCCGGTTAGCCTAAGGGCTGCCTTCAAGGTTGGCTGTCTTATTTTCAAATCTCTCTCTGGTTCCTGTCCCGCCTTTCTGAAATCCCTGATCTGCCCCTACTGTCCCTCACGTAACCTTAGATCACTTCACTTACATCTTCTGGTGGTCCCTCCCTTCAAACTCTGTAGATCTGGGGGTCGAAGATTTGCCTTTCTCGGCCCCAAACTTTGGAACTTTCTCCCCCTCTCAGTTAGGACTTCCGGTACTCTGATTCAATTTCGCAAATCATTAAAAACCTGGCTTTTCCCACAATCCCGCTAAAATCCCTCTGTTTCCTCAGCACCCTTTCAGCGCCATGATACCTCCGGTGACAGTGCGCTATACAAAATTCACTTAACATAACATAACATAACATAACACCTACCTAAAATTTTTCGTCCCCCTGGTCTGTTCCCGATCTGGCCCTGCTCCATCCCCCTTTTCCTCCGACCTACCCTAAGGACTACTCACACACCCCCCTTCTTCCACATGAACTCTTTGACAATCGACTCAAAAGGACACAGGGCGAAAAGGACCTTTTTGACCAGGAAAGCGAGGAAAAGGTCATGCCCTGCAACGCGGGACCTAGAATAGAGCTGGACACGTAGCTCCACCGCCGGTGCTCCACAGTGCCAACAGAAGACGACAAAGAATGCTGAGAACTCACTAATAATGATCCATGACAATAGGACTTCCCCTTCGAACAATGACACCTCTGATTATCGTTTTTACTACGTCTCATTTCTCTCCCAGCCACCATTGTATTGATTATGCTCCAACCGAATACAAAAAGAACTCACATATGTAATAACCTATCCGCTCATATTCCGAATGACTATAAGCATCTATGAAATGTACCCAACGCTCTCACTACAGAATCGTTTTTGTCCGATATTGCATTACTATGACTTTCCTGCAAACGAGCTTATCGATAGGCCCGCCTCCTAAGACGAAAGATTTTAAATGTAATGTTTATAGCTCCTTCACCTGGGTTCCTACTTCTTTACTTATGACCGCCACAGTAGACATGGAATAGGAAATAGGCCAGCAAGATGTCTTGGAAATGTTAAAGGGAGGACTGTGGAAAATTAGTACGATTTGGTAAACATTATCTGCGCCATCTTGCCTTTTCCCCTGATGCCACACTTTTTGTCATACGCACCCGCCATTTTAGGTGCCTCGATCAGAACCACCCTCTGCACGCCACTGGCCCCCAGCACAGCCCTTCGCCCTCACAAGCCCCCACGCACTGGCCACCCCCCCCCCGCTCTCACATGCCTTGGGTCATAAACCCCTCTTCAGCGCAGCTCTGCCTCGGAACCCCATCCTGTTCCCAGCGCAACACCTCCCTTCACTCCTTTCATGGTCCCAGGCCCTTTTGATACAAACCCCCTTTTCTGCGTGCCCGTTTGTCTTCCTCGTTCCCAGGCCGCCACCTGGCCCTGCGGATACTGTTTATTGCCCCCCGTACAGTAGGAAGCTTCCCCCATTAAAGGGCCCTCGAATTGATGAAAGCCCCCACCCTATGATATCCGATCAACCCCACACATTCCGTGAATCGGCGGAATGTCCAGCTGCGCGATAATCATCACCTATTGTGACCGGGGTGGGGATTTCAACTGTAAATGTGTGTGGGAACGGGCCTGAAGGGGAGATTCCGAGGATGTCCTTTCATACTTCAAAGCATTGCAAGAATGTGTTACCTGCACTAAAATTCATAAACCTGTGTATAAGAGGCCAGGCCTCAGAGATGCGGTTAGAGCACCTCGTGACGATACTGGCTGTCCGAACTGATGTGTTCTCCTCCGGAGAGAATAAACCTTGTTTCCTGCCTTCCAGTCTCCAGCGCCTGCCTCTTCATTGATTAATATTTTGTGGGTTAAAGAGGCGATACCGCCGGGCAAATATTGGTTGTCCTTGACCTGTTTTTACAACACTGCTGTGATAATTTTGTTTATTTATCCAGCTGCCTAAGTTTGAACTTTCAGGGGCACATAAATGATATTGGAATGCTATTAAGGTGTCTTAGGTAGCTAGATAATTTATGTTTTTCCCTCTGGTAGCAGCACAGTTATTAACCCACATACATGAACTTCTAGGTCTAGCTTGGCAATGAAACTCTCACCTGACCTTTTCACCTACACCAATATTATTCTACAGTTCTTTCTTTCATAACATAACATGTCTATTTGTAAAGTGCACGTTTTTCCCGGAGGCATCTTGGCACTGAATAACAGATGTTTATTGTTACTCAACTCAATGGTACTCCTTTTATCGACCTCAGATGGATGACAGGCTGAGTGGACCTGCCGGTATTTGAACCTGTGACCATGAGATCGAACACAGGCTCCTTCAGTGGATGCATTAGTCCACTGAGCCACCAGACCCGGCTTCTCCGCAATACATATCTATTCCCATGCTATTTACTTGCAGTATTACTATACAAAATGCCTATAAAGCCAGACCTATTGCCATTGTTTGTTTACTCTATTGCTTGTTAAGGGGGAACTTGAACGAGGTAGATGAACGTTGTAGATGTACAGTGCAAGAATGATACCCTTGGGACCAAGTAGACAATGGGAAGAAAACCATATCAGTAGAAAGTCAGTGGCAGAACCAAATCGACATCTCCTCCTCAACCTGGAGAGTCACAATGCTAGCAGCAGGTCAGATGAGGAAAATTACAGGGTAAGAAGCATATGAAGTAGGCTGTAGAACGACAGAGGAAAGAGGCAAAGGATTTTAATGGCGATGAATAGCACCTAAGGGGCGAAACACGATAAAAGCAGCAAAAAAATGCAACAATAGAAATAAAAAAGCATTGGTAAATACATTCGGTTTCACCTATGTGAATAAAATAAGCTGTTTTTTGTTGTAAGTTGTGGCTTGCAGAGTAGTTGTACAATATAAGTTACAGAAAGTCTTTTACTTGTTTATGTGCAAAAAGGCAATATATTGTGCTGTTACTAGTGGTATAGTGCAATAATTTGAAAAATAATATGAAAGAGGGAAATAATAGAATTGATCGATTTTAATAGCAATATTATATGTTTAGAGGAGTTATGACAACTTTTGGTCCCAGTGCTACTGCACCTTCGCACCATTCAAATCATGAACCTATTGCCTGTAAGGTAACTGCACTTGTGACTTCCTGTTTAGTAGTAAAAAATTGCAATATTTGGTGTTTAGAGGGGTTCCTAGAGCTTTGGGCCCTGTGTCACTGCACCCAGTACACCATTCAAATCATGACACTGTTGTCTGCAAGTTAACTGCACTTGTGACTGCCTGTTTAGTAGTAAGATATGGCAATTTTAGGTGTTTAGTAGGGTACCTAGAGCTTTTGGTCCTGGTGCTAGTGCAACTGCTGCATCATTTAAATCATGATCCTATTGCCTGCTAGATAAATGCGCTTTTGACTGTCTTGTTTAGTAGTAACATTTTGCAATAATCTGGGTTTAGTGGGGTCCCTAGAACTTTTGGCCCCAGTGCCACGGCACCTGCTGCACCATTTAAATCAAATCCCTCTAAACTAGAATATAACTGCAATTGTGACTGCCTGTTTAGTAGTAAAATACAGCAATATTATTTGCTTAGAGGAGTTCTGACAACTTCGGGGCCCAATGCTTCCTCACCTGCTGCACCATTCAAATCATGGCCCTGTTGTCTGCAAGGTAACTGCAGTTGTGGTGCATGTTAAGTAGTAAAATATAGCATAGCTCTTGTATATTAACTTTATTTTTAATGTGCAACGTTTATTACAACATTTAGCATTTGATCATATTGACCAAATAGATTAGTTGAAAAAGTCAATCTGATAATGTCTACAAAGTGCAAAGAAAGGTACTGCTTTATACAACTAAGTAATGAAAAGCAAGCATTCCAGCATACTGTTAGAAGCTGTCTGCCTTTTCTGTGGGAAGAGATCATATCGCTTTAGTAGACGTATTAAAATGCTTGCAGCAACAGGAAGTTAGCAAAAATAAAAAAAGTTCCGCACAAAAGCGACTAAACACAGTAATTCGACAATGGGAACTGATAAGAGACACCTTTTAAGGATATATTAAATACAAGAGATTTCACAAGCACAGCACCTGCATGCCAAACCTAAAAATAGGGTAAACTTATGATGTTGTAGCAGAAACATAACTCATACCTGGAAACAAGAAATAAACACAACGCAAGCAATAATAAAGAGGGTATATATCTCTGGAAATGCAAAGAATATGACCTGGAATTTTACACCCAAAATATATTCCTTGATGACATCCCAGTGGTTTCGAAATGGTTCTTATTGCTCCTGTGGTGAAGATATGTTTTACAAAAAGATGCTACACATATTGTTTGTCTTCTTTAATTGCCATGAAATTAAATTGACTTTAGCTAACCCCCTTCATGTTAACATCTGACAGGCATCGGATTCAACTGAATTCTATTTTACAAAATCTTGCATATCGATAATGCAAAGTAGGGTACATGTCCAATAATTTTTATCTGCCTTTGTTGCATTTTATATTTTTACTTTTCAAAATGCGTATATAACAGTATTCATTCTCTTTTCATAGCAGAGCAAGTGATCATGAAAATAGCTACTAAATTACATGTCCATTTGCATAGTGGCAACATGCAAGATGAATCCATGTCCATCACTGGTAGAAAATGTCTTAGGAGCGTATTTTATATGACTCTTAAGGCAGACCCATCGGTTATGTTATGGACACCTTTCTTTTGTAAGCTAGTATCGAGCTTCATTATTTACATGCATCTAGCGATACGGATGCCTGTCTTTGGGGCGTAAATTTATGTTTTTCTTTGTTTCCTGGGCAGCGAAACCGATCAGCATTCACGTGTAGTGCGCTGTTACAAGCTATGCTGATTTTTGGAATACTTTACACTGCTTGAAAATCCATCTTCCAGGAGCTATGAGCCACGTGATTAAAAATGGAACCCAGAAGACCTCAGCATGTATTTGCAATGTATTTCTTAAGTTTCTACATTCAGTTTCCGTTGTTTTTTAATCTGTTATCAATGGAATGGACTACCCTGTCAAATATCAAGGACACCAGTGGTTCCTTGAATTCGATAATTTCTATAGGTATTTTATCAAAAACTGTTCTACCATAATATGGCCTTTGACCAGCATGACCAAGAAGGAGGCGCCCTTTCAATGAAGGCTTGGGCAAGAGCAGTTTTTTTCAACTCTGACAAATGCATTTACTACAACACCTACACTCAGGCATACAGACTGCAGGAGACCATTCACTGTTGAAGTGGACGCCTCTTCATTTGTGATGAGAATATTATATCTAAGGGAGGTTGTGCCACGGAGGTTCTCCAAGGAGTGGCTTATTTTTTAAAGACATTGCATACAGCAGAATGCAATGTACGATCAACGTTAGCATTTTTTTTGCCACCAGTGAGGTGTTTGGCGACGAGAGACATTATACTGAAGGAGCACATCAAGCGTTAGTGGTCTGGACAGGTAACAATATCAATAGTTCGTAAAGACTGTGAAATACATCAATGTTCCATATACTCCTTGGTCATTTCTTTTTCATGATTAAACTGTCATTTCCTATGATCCTGGAAATCACCATAGGGAAGCAGATGCCTTGTCATATCATAAACAAAAAGGCAAACCACCCATGGGCCCCTTTTGTTTGAGCCATTCGCTCAGTAGAGCAAGTGGATTTGATTTTTATGACACAAGCCAAGGAACAACACAACCTGGTGAATCCACAGGAATGATGTTTAGAAAACCCAAGTCGGAATATTGGCAATGTGCAGTTCCAACAACACAGACTTGTTAAGGCCAGATCAAAATCACAGTAAAATATAAAGCATCAGTGATCTTATTCTTCAGCAGTTGGAAATCTGGAATCAGAAAAACTATTTGGTAAATATCCAGATGTTTTTGGTAGCCAAAAATCCACGACCATACTTTGTAACAGAGCAAGAACCATAGGACCTATGCCTAAGCCAAGATTCAGGAGTCCACACCAGTTTTTAACAACCTTTCCTCACACCACAACAACCATGGGCCAGTAACTGCACACACTTTGTGGATTTACATAATTTCCAAGAGTTCAGTCTTGTTGGTAGTGAATGAGTATTTTAGTCAGACTGCTCTTTTTGTCCCACTCAATAAATTCCCACCTGCTCAAAAACGATACATTGTATTAATGAAAGAAATTGTTTGTTTGCATGGCATCACATTAATTTTAGTAATTGACAAAATATGGTAGAGTTTGAAAATAACTCCTTCATCACCTCGACCCTGTTAACTATAACTCTGCAGCTTTTAGACAGATGGTCAAACTGAGAGAATAAGTCAAGTCATTGAACAATAACTTTGCCGCTTATTGATGGGCTATCAGGAGATTCTATCCAGTGTTATAACTTACCTACAATAAAACTTTACTCAGTTCTTTAGGTGTCTCAATATTTCATGCTTATAGGTACAGCCTGTAAGGTTTCCCATCCAGTAAAGCCCCCCCGCAATCCCTTGCATAAAACCTTTGATTTGTCGCCTCGCTATAGTTGAGATAGCCGCAGAGAGCCATCTCTCTAAGACTAAAGCTGATTACAAAAGATTAACGGACCATAAATGAGTCCTGGATCCAATTTATTATATTTAGAATTAGTATGCTTTTCTACAAATCTCCTGTTAATTCCAGGGTCACATTCAAAATGTGTTCCTCTCTTTGCCGGGCCTTTTCTGATTCCATGTTTAGTCAATGGCTGTGAGCACAACATGCAGTTCTCAGTAGTGAGTACATACGGTGGTGCTTGTGCCCCGTATGAAACCAGTAGTGGCATCACAGTCTTAACTTCCTCCATCAGTTCTAGACAGTGGGTAGCTGTAGTATTTTGTTGAAAATATTTTGGATACTTACCTCTATAGGTGCCATTTGCTCCAGGTCTTTCATTATCACACCCAGGGGAAGCTCTCAAGTCTCACTGCATGGATAAGGGGTACTGCCAGGGACATTAACGGGTCCACACACTAACTATCTGGTAAGATGCTTTTAGGCACTCCTAGCAGACCTCAGGCCATGGGCTACACACTGTACTTTCGGCCACCATTGGACGAGATACTAGAAATAAATTTCCATTCCAGGTCTCTGCATCTGGCAAAAGTTCAATTGTTATGACTTCTCCACATCTATCGAGTTCGAACCTTATCTTACATCCCTACACTTTGTTCTTTCTCCCTTATTATGACTCCCACGGGCCTCCAGATACTCTTGAGCTTGACCTTTGTTTAGATACCTTTTGTCCCTATAATTGTGTGGCTTTCATTTCCAGCTTGTTCTTTAATCAATCAATAGATTTGTAGAGTGCTAAGTGTTACCAGTGAGGGTATCCAGACGCTTAAATGTGGGTCCTGAATGTGTCCAGGCTTTTCTGGGGGCTAGGTTCAAAGGTAAACTTGGAAACGCAGGTAAGCGCTACTCTTGGAACATAAATACTCTACTATTGAATTGTCTCCTGTTTCTGCATGTCCCATTTTTATATATTGTCAGCAAACAAGGTAGTTGCAATATTTTGGTTGGGTCCTTTTCTGGGTTGTATTTTTTTCTCTTTGGTCACCTCCCATTTTTCCTAAATCTGTACTAGCACGCTGCTTATCCAGTTTAGGATACTTTTGAAGGGACAATATGAATCGGCATATTATACTATGGCCGTCCCCACCTTGGCAAGTTGCTGTTCTGCATTACCTCTGTGGGTTTTTGTATATCGGTGTTAAAAGAAATGCAACCATTTCACCTCACAGTCTACCCTCTCAGGTATGGGAACCAAAGACTTGGTGCTAGCATGAATCTAGCCCTTTATTGCTGAGCACTCTCAGTTTGTTATCTCTCTCCTACTTCGTCCCCTATGGTTTTGTACAAAGCTACTCTGGAGTCCTGCTTTATTAAACACCAGTGGGGCTTCTTTCGTTACTATCATTCATTACTTTGAGTTTGTTTGCTTCCTTATGCAGGTGATGCTTGGTTCAGCATCATCAGGCTTCAAGGTAAAACAGTGGCCACTGATGTGAAATTTAGAATGACTAGATGACCAACAAACCCTCTCAAGCTTTATTTTGAAGACACTGGAGTCTTTATACTTCGTCGCCTATTTGTCTTTGAGACACCGGCCCTATGCATAAGGTTCAACACATACCTCGTTGGCTTGTGACCTCTATCTTGGTTTCCAGTTTCATGTCCAACTTTTTAGGCTCTTCTGATTGGCAAAGAGATGATCACATGTTTCCTCATGCTGTAAGAAATACTTTCTTTCCTTCCTTTCTACTGCCAAATAACTGTCATACAGGCTGTTTCCACTTCTATTCTGGATAACTGTAATTCATTCTACCTTGCTGTTCCTACATCTCATGTGGTTCATTTACACATTGTGAAAAATTATTTTGTTTATCTTATCCCTCTTTAGATGCTGTGCTCAGCATACAAACCACACCAAAGACTGGCACTGGCTCCCTTTTTTAGCCAAATGAATCATTTTGATGGTCAGCCACATTGGTCTTTAAGCCATCAGTAGCCACAGCCTTTTGTCATGAAGACCAAAGTTCCATCTTATTGACCTCTTGAGCCTCCACAAATAATATATTGTCCGCTCCAAAAACAACGAAACACTGGGATGTTCATTCTGGAACTTCGAGTCTCTAGCTGGCTGTCCCTCCCTGTCTACGTATGGGTTACTGCCAGGAAACCCTTTGGGGTTATTGTTAAGTTCTTTAAATATATAAATGAAAGTAAAAGTAGTACTGTATATCATTAATAGTTGTGGGATGTATCTTATTCATTAAAACCTTTTCATAGTGTGGTTCTGTCCCCCTCTCTGAAATGGACAGACACATGTAGGATTGGAAATAATTTGCGATGGCGCTTTCTTCTCCCCTTGTCAACATTTAAATCTTCTCCATAAAGTAATCTTTCTTAATCATAGATACTAGTTATATGTATGCATTTTCTGATTAGTCATAACAGTACTGGTTTACTGGTAAAATGTTCCTTTAACCGATACTATGTCTATAAGTAATAAAGCAGGAATCTAGCTGTAAAGCAATAGAGCGCTGTACAAGTGAGAGGTTTACAAGTGTGGTTAAATGGGACTGTTTAAAGTTGAGAGTGTTCTTTTTATTGGCATTTGCGTGAGGAAAGAACTTAACATGGTGACATATGGACAATGTATTCTCTGAAGAGGATGATCTGCAGTTCCTTTGTGATGCTGAGGAGTGAAGACGATTGTTGAATCTATGTTGGGAACTGAGTGCTTAATTTGAGACAGTGGTTTCCGGTGCTCGGCATATAGTTGTCCGCACTGGATCTTGACAAAGTGGCACTGTCTAGCTAATTTAGAGATGAGCACACCAATAGTTAATTATTAATACTATATTCATTATAAATAACTATTACCTTCCGCCAAAGCCATTCTTCTAGTTTTGTGGGTCTGAAATAGTACGAATTGTCACACTTGTAGGAGTGTGAGGTTCAACAGTTGTGTTATTATCATTGGCAGCGCTGGCAGGGGCAATGTGTGGTGCAAGCTGCAGTGACCTCTTGACAAGGGCCCTGGCACTTATCTTTTTTTTGTTTTTTACAAATTAAGCACTGGTAGAGTACCAGACCATGTATGCCTAACAAAAAAGGTTATTTGCATTTTTACTTCTTAGATTTCTGTTTTTTCCGGTCTGAGATATCCTGGCTTAGTAATTTGTCTTCCCCACCTGAAAACGTAATCTTGTCCTTTAGGCAATGGTTGCATGGTGGAAGTGAATGCCCTGAATTTGAGTAGTTTAGCACAACAAGAGCTACCTAGTCTACCTTTATGCAAGCTTGGGTAATCAAGAATACAAAGGTTTATTATTATTTGAGAAAATATTGTTTAAAAACAATTGTGGACTTGTAATTATTCGATGCACGCGTAATGTAAACCTGTAGTCACCATAAATTAGTAATTTCAAGTAAAATATTTTTTATCCAGCTTTTTATTATTATGCAGAAAAAACAGTGCTTGATTCTTTGAGGATCACACAGTGGATTACAAAAACGAATGCAAAGAGGCGAATATACTAAACGGGGAGATTACCATAGCAGAACATACTTTGCTGTAAAACTGTCAGTTGGTGTAATTACAGGTAAACGGTAGTAAACAAGTTTCCCTGGCTGGTCTCAATGCTTCAACGATGATGCCATTCAGACCCTTATGTTAAAGAGCCATCACCAGGTCTTGTAGATTTATAGCACACACGTTAGTTCTGCCAAAGAAATATGGAAATCTATTCGGCCTACTCCTGACATCGCTACCACACCATGCTTAATTTGAGCTAGTGGTGGGGCCCACCAGCACCAATTTTTATGGACTGGAAATTATTTTTCCTCATCAGAATCAGGATTTGACCCAGGGGAGAGGGAAAAAGGGACGAAGGGCTAAAGAAGGAGGAAAAGAAAGATAGTAAAACAGCGACAAAGGGAGAAAGCAGGGTGAAAATGAACGAACATTAGTGAGATTAGGGGACTTGGAATGTCTGTTGGTGGATTAATGAGGCATGAGGTGGGATTAAGACTGTACAGCAGCCTTGGTATTTGGCATCACAACATGCAATAACTAGGGCCATGGGCTTCTGAGCAAATCTATAGGCCCCAGCAATTATTTTCTTGCAAATTAGGCATGGTACCACACCATGCCTCATAGTGGAGAAATGAGCAGCAGATTTTCATCATTTCATGACAGTCTAGAGCCACCTAATATTTTGAGCTTGTTTGCTAGGAAGCGAGAGTTGGGGGTTTGAATGGCTTTATGGGTGATACAAGCAGTCTTGTATATGGCACTAGCATCAAATAGTTTAAATGTTGTGTTCTGGACTAACAGTAATAGGCAGCACACCGGGATGCCAGAACAGTGCTTTTTATTAATCGTAACACCTTCAAATCAACTTCGTACAACCCCTGTCCCTTACGTTCTGGCACCGTAAATTCTCCTGGTAACACCACAAGGGAGCCATAACTGCTGCACACAGAGAGGGTGGAGGGGAGCCTCAACAACTGCAAAACAGAGGAATCTTACCCCGCTGCCCGAACTCACCAAACTCCTACTGACCTATGGTCGACAGTGCAAGGCCTCCTGCACAGAACCTTTTGAGACAGGTATGGTAACCATATTGAGTTGGGTATGAATTATATTACAGATAACATTAAGGTACAACCCATCCTTCTATGGCACCGAGTCTGGACCACGGAACAGTGTAACCGGAATCGCTCGCTTATCACTGATTGCCTGGGCTTGACATATTGGAGAAAAATTCCCTGGCTAGCGTATGTGAGCAATTTTTTCAAAGACATTAACATGCCTTTGTATTTTTCTGAACCTACCACCTTGCTGAGTGTCCCAAGAAAAAATTAAAAAACTTCGTGCTTATCCCACCTGAGAGAACTCCGGGTATCTCATTAAATAACTAAGATTTCAAACGTTCAGATCCTAAATGTCCAATCTGTTATAGGGATTCAACCCTACTTGAAGTTCCATTTGAGCACTTACGAAAAGTATTTGTTGACGCGCTTTCGTTTTAATACTTTTTTTCGTTTAGTCTCCTTCCTGAAAAAACAAGATTGGTCAAAAACTGTTATAAAATGCCCATGTGATAAAATTTCTGAACAATCCACAATCCATCTCACCCTATTCTGTAAATATTATGAACTACCTCGAAAGAGATGGATTGTCCCTTTGTTGACATCCTGGGGTGTGAGATCCTGCCGTATCGCTCTTCTTGCGTTGCAATATCTAGATTCTGAATACACTGCTAAATCTGTTGCTACTTTTCTTAAAATATGTGTGAAATACCGCTGTAAATATGATTAATTGGTTCAACAGAGCACTTCCATTTTATTATGAATTCCCAGTTGATTTTTATCTTACATTGTGTCTTTTTTCCAGGAAAATGTTGTGCTAAGGTATGTCGATTGTAACGTTTTATTGGTGAAACTGTTTTATCACTTGTACTTTTTATGGTTCCTAAAAAAAAATGAAAACCGAATAAAAGATTTATGACTGACTGGGACTGAGACAGTACAATTTGGCTTTTTTTCCAAGATGGGGGCAATTGGGCATTTGTTTCACTCATATCTGTTGACACAGTGATTTTTTTCATGCGAGTCTGCAGGTAAAATGGGTGGATTTTCTCTTCAAATGTCACTATGCTGGAGCTGATGGGAGCTAGGCTTTCCTAGTTCTAGCCCATGGTCGCACCCCCTATCGCGGCAGGTTGGCAAGCATACATTTGTAAAATGGAAGCACATTTTTCCCAAACAAGTGATTTTTTGGCTGAACTGGGAATCTCAATTTAGGCTGCAACATGTTACTGTTATAGGCATTACAAAGACTGCAGAGGGTGCCTTACCTAACTGATGGGAAGGAGAGTTGATGTTTACAAGAGAGGGGCCTAAGCAAGAGTTTTCAGTCAAGATATTTTTCTTAGTTGTAAAAGAGAAGAGAATGTGTTTTTCTCTTTTTTTTTTCCTTTTTAAAATACTTTATTGATTTTTACAAGGTATACAGAAGGCATATATTCGGTTAAGCGAGTGTGTCCAAATTTACATGTGCGTATAAAACTTTATGCACCTTTATGGACACCATGAGCCCAACCAGGTGTCCATTGGTAGAAGAGAAAGGGACAGGCTAAGGAAGAGGAAAAGGAAAGAAGAAGAAGTAGTGAAGGAGGGGGCACAGTTACATGGTACATATTTTGATACACGGGAGCATTATTGGCGACTTTACATACTTTGACGTTCTGGTACACATAATAAAGAACAATTCACTTACATACAATAATTCAAGTGTAACGGCAGTGAGGTCACCGATTATGTTCTCTCTGGCGAGGGCTTTGTTCATGGGGGTTCATAAGAGTCTAGAGACGCATCCAAGGGTTTACACAACGACCTGGAAGACTGCTTCCAGGGGGAGCTTTGTAGCACTATGTTGTCCGCCCCTCTGAGATGGGTGATCCAGTTTATCCAGCTCTTGTATGCAGTCTTGCTCGTGTCCTTCCAGTTGGCAAGAACCATTTTCACTGCTGAAGTTAGTAGCAGGTCAAATAGGTCTTTGTCAGAATAATTTCTCAGGTTTGTGTTTATGCATGCCGTGGGCAAGTTGAAGGAGTCTCTCTGACCATAGTACACTGAAAAACACCACTTATGAGGGCAACGACTTTGTCCCAAAACTATTTAAGTACAGTACACTGAAAGATAAGGTGGGTTAAATCCCCTGTCTCCCGATTACAAGTCCAGCATGTTGCATCCTTTATAAGCCCTAGTGCAAATAACCCTACCGGGGTCCAAAATGCCTTTAAAGTAAACATTGATGACCTTAGCCATCCGACACTGTAACCCCTTCGCTGCTTCTGACGGCCAACGGCCGTCACGGGCAATACCTCCGTAGTGCTGCGCACGTCCGTTGGCCGTCGCATCCCCGCCCACTGCGCTAAAACGCCGCTCGGTTAAGCGTTTAAGTAACTTAGAAGGTACAAATAATCAAATATGGAAAAGTTATACTTTCTACTTGCTTAAATGGTGATTGGCCATACTGATCGAGTCATTCTCTCAAAAATGTAACCTGATTTATTAATTTTAATGCTCAACATTTACTCTAGTAATATGAAAACAATGAAACCGGATGTAAGATTTAACACACTTAAAATGGAAGCACCATGACTTAAGAGCAACAACAATACAGTTATGCTTTATCCTTCTTTATGTACATTGTCATCTTTTGTGTGAATTATTTTTTATTTACTCTTTTCCTCTCCTTTTTTAGAGAGTCGTATGATCCTGGACGCCTTTGCCAAGCAATGCAGCCGAGTTCTTGGACTTTTAAATTGCAGTGGCAAACTGCTTGATTCCAACCAGTCTCAGTCAACAATATCTAGCATAAAGCAGGAGGGCTCAGGCTACAATGGAAGGCAAGAGCAGTGCCAACGCAGGAATGGGTTGCAGAGCCAGACTTCAAATGGTGTAAGCATAGAGATGCAGTACATAGAGAAAAAACAACAAACCTCAGCCTTTCTTCGGGTCTTTACAGAGTCCCTTCAAAACTACTTACTGGCAGAACACATTCCCTCTCAGAATAACTCTTCGTTAAATGAGTTCAGGCATTTGACAGATGTGGATCCTCTCTTGACATCCCCAGCGCACACAATGGGTGGATGGACATCGCCGGCAACCTCAGAATCTCATGGCCATCCCTCATCTTCCACTCTTCCAGAAGAGGATGATGAGGATGAAGAGGAAGGATATTGTCCACGATGTCAAGAGCTGGAGCAGGAGGTCATGTCACTTCAGCAGGAAAATGAGGAGCTTCGAAGAAAGCTAGAGAGCATTCCAGGTAAATTGTATTTAGAAAATATGGGCCTTATTTAGTGCTATCATATTTCGTCTGCTGTATTATAAGTGGCATAGGCTATACCACACTTGTATTAAGGAGCAAGATATCCGCCACGTATGTGACTGAGTATTTAGTCTGTCAAACTCTAATATAAGACTCTGTTTTCACTTAAATTCACACTGTTGTTTACTGCATAGTTTGATGAATAATGACAAGAATATTCTGTCCAATTTTGGTGTTTATAGAAGGTAAATCTAGATAGTTAGCAGTATCACATGGAAGAGAGAATACAGAATAGTTCTAGTTTGTGTGCAAAATAAAAATGCTGTAGGGATAGGAACGTTTAGTGGGGGATATTGCTTTGCTGAAATGCAGGACCTGGAGGTTCCAGATAATTAACAGTGGTTGACTTGATTCTCCCTAGAAGAGCCCCTGATGATGTTTTTTTAAGAACAGGAGCAACAGGAAAAGCCTGATGTGCCGAATATATATCTCCCTCACTCTCTTGGTCTGTATCTATAAGTATTACATATCTGTATGAACCCCTTTCTGAGGGCCATGGGGCATGTAGGGGTTACTGGTACCAACTGTGGTGGTTGAGGCCTTTTACTCCTTATGTCCTGAGGCCTGACTTCTATGGATTCTGAGCAACAGGGCCAAGTACCCCTTCTGCACTTGACTCCGCAGTAGGTGTGGTCAAGCAGTCCAGTGATCCCTCAGGGGAAAGTGTGGGTACATGTTAGTGAACATGACTCATAGTCAAAAAGCACACAGTAATCAATGGTAAGTCAGATACTTATTTTTGTATTAAAAAGAAGTATTTTATTTCTAACTCTGCGCCATCATAGTAGGAATACGACATTCATAAGAAATAACCCAATCCCCTTGAGGTTGGGGCTCTAGTGTTTCTTTGGCATGTCCCTGTCCCACCCACTCTTCGTAACATGTTCCGAGTTATTCCCAATTCACTGGTGGTCACATCCGGAGAATCTTCACTAGTAGGCCTGCCTCAAGAGTCCACTCTGACTCTTAGGAAGTAGTCAGAAGTGTCTGTGGTGCCGCAGCACCTAGAGCAGTGAGTTCCACAGAGCTCTAGGCCCGGATCAAATCTTACCCACCCCAGCAGCGAGGCATTGTCCAGCGTCTCAACGGGTGCACCCAACCGCAGACACTTGTGTTGCTCCAGTCCTGTTCGGTCATGTTGACTGCACGTGGGAGGTGCGGCAGGACCCAGCATGCGTGGACTATCTAAGAACTAGCATGACCATTTCCATCATTGATCTGAGGTGCTCCAGCACTTACTCTTCCAAGGTAAGTTCAGCGCTCCTCACCATACACTTCCTAGCATACGGGGTCATCGCTAGGCCCGGCAATGGCCTTGGCACCTGTTGGCAGTGTTCACTTCGATCGTGGCCCCACCTGGCATACGGGGTCGCCCCAGTGGTGCGTTTCAGGTTTCCCGCATTTTGCTTTCGGTTATCTTCACAGCAGCCCTCTCCTGACAAAGAGGTGTCACTAAACTGATTCTGCACATGGGCAGCGACCCTCTCAATGCAGCAGCCATCACCTCACACCAGGAGTCCTCTCGACAGGGTTCCCTTCTGGGCGTCACTGCCTCCAATGCTGTACTCTCCCTGATAGGGCATCCTGGTCTTGGTCAGCAGGCCGGCACTGGTGCTGCAGGGCAGGTGGTCTTGGTTTCCCTGGGTGATGTCCCCTCACCCAACAGGGAGACCCACACTTATTTGCCCCCAGTCCTAGTCACAGGCAGAAGTCATGCAGAGTTATCCCTTCTCACACAGTCCATTTGGCTGTTTGGCAGATGACACTTTTTGGGGTCTCAAACCCCCCTTCTTCTAGTCCGATTCCAGACACCAAATGTGATTTGGGGTCTGGATCTTTATAGTTTTATTTAGGGGTTCTACTTCTTTTGAAGTGCACCCTTCCTTTCTCGTGCTTTCTCTTAAAAGGCTGTCTGTCACAGTAGGAGAGACTCCGCAGCAGATAGCCTCACAAAATAGGGCACACGAGTGACTAGAGTTCACACCTGGATGTCAGCCACAGTGATATGTACATCAAAAGGTTAATCCCAGACCCACTCTTTATGATTCCCATATCACTCTCATCGCCTTTCCTGAGATGTGTTCAGGCCCCTTACTTGTGATCTGTCACTGAATCAAAGAGCAACCTTTCAAGTGTACAGAGGTAGCCTCTCTCTCCCTTCTCTAATGTGTCCCACCCGCCTCATAGTAATGTATCAATACAATAGACAAATCTGTCTGGGGGATTCCTCTAATCCTCATTTCCTCACCAGGCACGCCTGGTTTTCCCAAAATGGAACCTAGCATCCTACATGTAATGTACCTTATGCAGGTACACTTGCATTCGTTATATGTGCACAGTACACACACGGTCCAGTACTGTTACCTCCATCTATTTTGCCACACCAGACACACACACACATTTACTCTGCGCGTACTGCTCAGTACTATAGCTTTTCTGTATTGTGCTGTGGTGTGCTACTTGCAAAGACACACTGCCAGCACACACATTCACTATGCATGTGCTGCACTTCACTCTTCATGTTGTGTACTTTGTGCAAGCACACTTACATTCAGCACATGCTTTTACCACACACGCACTGTACAGCACTACATCTTAATGTAATGTATTCCTCGCAAGTATACATCCATCCAGCTCACACTCATCATGCATACACTACACCGTACTACTTCATCCCTGGACTGTACCCCTCCATGGCACAGATACATTCAGCACAGTCACTACTTTAGTGCTTCATAACACTTCACATCCAACCAATGTAGGGTAAGGGGTGACTTAAACTCACAGCAGTGGAACTTTAAAAAGGTGAGTGAGCCGGTAGACTTCACTCCAGTGACACAGGCTAAAAAGAACCTGATCACCTCTACTGATCACTACACGGCATGCTGCCACCATCGCACTCCTGCTGCTTAACTCCTGGTGAAGGCAGATGAGGGTAGAACTTTGGGCATCCCTCCCGATCCAACAATACCAGAATCCAAGAGACAGACCTATGTCATGGCGCACACGCATGAGCCGTTTTTCCCGATGACACAAAAATCAGCATTAGGGATCCAGTCAACAGTACCGTTGGGAATGCAGGGCACAAGTTAATGTGCATTACCATGTGAATACCAAAATGAGTAAGTGACTCAAAATGAGTAATTTACTCAAAATGAGTAACTTACTCATTTTGATATTCACAGAAGGCACTTACTCATTGATGATGCCTTCTGTGAATACTAAAATGTTCACAGAAGGCACTTACTCATCAATGAGTAAGTACCTTCTGTGAATACGACAATGAGTACGTGCTTTCTGTGAATACCAAAATGAGTAAGTGCCTTCTGTGAATACCAGAATGGTGGTAAGGATTTTTTCTTAAGTTAACTCTGTGAATCTGGCCCAAAGATTCTACATAGTAGATACTAAGTATTGTAAGCAGCCTTGAGTTATTAGATAGAATCTTCTCAGCTAACAATGCCTACATAACAGAGAAGACTGTGTGCCAAAGGTACTAACCCTGCGTACTTGTGCTTGTTTAGCTTTTGAAGATGGTGTATCCTTAAGGTTTTCAGCACATTACGAAGGCTGTTGGTAGTATGAGTAAATAGTGTCTCTTTGGACAAGTTTTGCATAGAGTGTACACTGCTCTCAGTAGATACTTTTAAATACTCTTTGATGTATGCTGCGTGGCCCCTGTCCCCAGGTCTATTATAGCCTTGCGGATCCCACCCCCAGGGAGGGGCCATATGACCCCCCTCCCAAGCTGCTTTTGGCCCATCCCCAAGGTCTGTGTTTTTCTTTGTAAGGGGAGGGGAGCCGAGGGGGGCCCTACCCAAGCCATTATAGGCCCCGGGGATCCCACACCCAAGGCTGAAACATACAAAAAAGTTTGAATGGCAGCGAAAACGTTTTTAAGAGCAGACAATGGTCTCAGGGACCACTGCTTACTCTTAAAAAATTAAATGGAAATGTTTTATTTTTATTTTTTAAACTCATCCTGTGTTCCTTTAAGGAAAATGGACTGCATTAAAAAAAAAAGTTGCTTTATTTAAAAGCAAACTCAGACATGGTGGTCTGCTGTCCCCAGCAGGCCGTCATCCCTTTGTTATTGCCCATTCCCAATAATCCGTAAATTGTGACCTCCATCATGAATATTGATCAGGCAGGTCAATTGTGACTCCATTGGCAATCCCTAATGTGTCTGAGACACATTAGTTCATTTCATTTTGTGACTCGTAAATTGCGAGTCACTAAAATCGCAATACGCGAGACGCAAAATGTAATGGTCGAACATCTGGCCCATAGTTACTTGATCATCTGAGCAGATTTAGGCACATATCGAGATGGCTGGCGTGAGTAATAAATATATTAAATTTGTATTTTCAGCAACTGAAAAGGAGCGTAGATCCAATAAATAACAAGAGTATCACTCTTTTAATCAAACCAATTCGGACAATTCCAAACACTTCCAATATCGGTGTTTCGATACGGCGTAATCATTTAGGAGTCTTGTGTATCCATTTAAATCCATTTAAAATCTAACTTTATTCAATATTTCAGTATAAAGGAGTTGTCCATTCAGCCCAGCCAATGGGTTTGGTAGATTTTTTTTTACGCAAACAGTAAACCACACAAGACTTCCTAACTATATACAATCTCAAAAGAACCATTTTCCCTTAGTCAGATATTTCACAATTAGAATTCACACATGAATACAAAATCTAATGTTAATTCCAAGGGTTACAAGAGCTCGCCAGTGGTATCACACCAAAATAGTGAATATTCCCAGAACAATTTAATAAGAAATTACCCCAAAGCCAGGGATTAGATGCAGACACTTTATCACCTGTAAATCTGAAGGTACTATCCTATCTGCCAAATAGTGGTTAACATCCTGCACAACCTACCATTAGAATTAACCCCAATTTCATAACCCTTCTAAAAATACTTTTTCATTTTATCTTTCAGTCGCTTACTGTATTGTATCAGTATCAAGATCCTGAATGGTGTTTGATCTTCTCCGCAATCTAATATTCTTCATAAAGAAACACTCATGGGTATAGGTGGTGTATTGCCCCCTGTTCTATCTAAAACATTAGGGACACATTTCCAGTGCCCTAAAGCGTACATAAACTCTTCACTGCATATCTTTCTCCATCGGGAATGTGAATGGTATGAGGACAAGGAAAAGGCAGAGGCTCCAGTTGCAGCAGTTAAAGGACCTAGGGGCGGATGTATTGTTTCTACAAGAAACATATCTATCATAGGTAGATCTAAATAGGGTGCTGACTAGTGTTGAAGTGATCAGGACGACTCTGTCAACTGGCACAAAGGAAGTGACCATTTTAGTCAATAGTCAATCTGAGATACGAGTACTGTGGCCAAAGGCTGATAATAGAGGAAGATGGGTTATTGCTGAATTGAGTGTCAGATTGAGTAAATAGTATGTGTTGGACACTAAGGCTCTAACCTGGATGACCCAACCGTGCTTGGAGAATTATTTGGCAAGTTACTTAAAAAGAGAGTTCCAATCATTTGGGGTGGGGATTTTAACATAATAAGGAAGAATAATCTTGATAGGTCTTTCCCCAGGGCGGGTACAAGCTCACCCAAGATGACAAGTAGCTTCAAGCTTATGTTGAAGGATCTGGGTGTAAAACACATTTGGAGGGAGAGGATGGGAGACCAAAAGGTATTTTCATTTTATAGAAATCACAGCAGTAGCTCTAGATTAGATTATTGGTTTATGGATTTTCAATTGGCCCCCAAGGCGAGGCGAGTAGAATATATTCCAACTGTCATTTTGGACCATAAACCTGTGTGCCTAGAAGAGAAGGTTCTTTTCACATCCGGAATTAATAGTTTCTTATGACTATTGGTGAGGAGTTTTTTTATTTTACCCAGGGAAGCTGTGGATATTGAGCAGTTTGGGAAGCTCATAAAGCATATTTAAAAGGGGCGGTTTCTAAGTGAATAAGGATTTGTAGAAGGGATGAAAAGAGACTAGGGGAATTACTGCAAAGAGAATTGTGTTATTTGGATAATAAACGGTGTGACCCCCATACTGGCTGACCTGCATCAACAGATTTTTTTGAAAATAGATTTTATTGAATTTTTCTAGTTTGCAACCGATCAAATGCAACATTTTGCAGTTATACACAATATCGTAGTATATTGAAAACAGCGTACAGTGTACGTACATTATCCACAATAAGTGTACATCATAGAAATACAATTATCCCAGCATTCCCTCCCTCCCCAACTTCTTCTGGCACCAACCAATCATAGCTCATATGGTAAAGTGTTCCCAAGTCCACTCCTGGCTGAACAAAAGCATTCAAAGGGTATGCATACACCTATAGCGCAGGAATCGCAAATAGTGGAGGTCCTTAAACTGAAACACAGGAGCTAGGTGATGCAACACGTATTACGCCCAAGCTATCGGCACAGGCGGCGGGGCCACAGCCTTGAACGCTTCCAGGATACTATCCCAATCTAAAGAAATAACTCTTTTGCGCAATCCCCGGGCTTCCTCCCGGCGGATGGCAGCGCTCTCTGCTCCACCTCATCTCACCACTTCCTTATGCCAGCCGTAAAGCTGGGGGGGTGTAGTAGATTTCCACCGCATAGTGATGGAGCGTTTAGCCAGAAGTAAAGACAGGTCTACAGGTTGCACTTTCTGCGTCTTGGTGCGTAGCATCAATCCTAAGAGGCACACAGCAGGCGTGTTGGGATGGGGACCTTAACCGCAGTAATAAGCAGGGACAGTACTTCTGACCAATAAGGGGTAAGCACAGGACACTGCCATAGCATGTGTAGGTAGTCAGCATCCTCTAGTTTACATCTAGGGCAGCAATGTTGTGTGGTCAGAAACATCCGCTGCAGGCGGTGCGGGGTAAGATACGCTCTAGGCAAAACCATATATTGGATGAATTTGAACTTGGCGTTCATCGGAATTCCTCTAGGGTACGCCAAAGCTCTGTCCCAATCCCTATCTGTCAGGTCCATCCCCAGGTCTGTGGACCATTTATTGTGTAGGTCAGTTAGGGGGGTCCTAGTGTGGGTAGTAATGCCCTTGTAAAGCCATTTGGTAAGATGGCAGCCGCCTCCCATCAGGTAAGTCATGAAGACCATTTCGTGGCGTGGAGGTTCCTCCCTGTGTGGGGCCCAATGTTTCTTCACGTACTGCACAAGTGCAACATGTAAGAGGTACAATGCGTCCGTTACACCCTGGCGCCGCGCAAAGTTACCATGATCCATGAGCATGCCGTCATCAAAGAGATCACCCACCGTAGTCATTCCACCCTCTACCCAGGGAAGCAATCGTCGGTTAGTAAGCAGGCCAGTGGGGGTGGGGATCCCAAGAAGTTGTATAGTGTCGGAATAGGGGAGACAGCTGCGCGTGTAGTGAGTGGCTTTTTTCCAATAAGTGAGTGCAGTGCGCAATAGCAACAGGGCATCCACCGGGATACTAGCCCGCGGGAGCAGCAGGGTGTGGAGCCGCCCTCGATCTACATCAGCAGAGGAATAATCAATTTCCTGTAAGTTGCGCCCAGACAGCCAGTAAGATAGCCATTGCAGTTGGCTCCCATTGCAGTATGCTCGGAAATCTGGGGCCCCTAACCCGCCCCTATCAGTGTCTAGTTGTAACTTGGTCAGCCCAACCTTGCGGCGACCAGTACCCCAGATCAAGGTGGAGAGTATGGTGTTCAGGGAGTTGAGCATCAGGGTCGGGATCACAGCCGGTAGGTTGGTAAAAAAATATAAAAGCCTAGGTAGGTCTACCATTTTAGAGATCGCTACTCGGCCCATCACTGAAAGTGGCAGGGTGGTCCAGAAAGTGACCTGGGAACGGAGCGAATGAATAGCCTTGCCCAGATTACCCTCAGTGAGGTCTGGCATTGATCGATAAATCAGTATGCCTAAGTATCTAAAAGTGTGTGCGGCAACAGTGAGGAAGTAGGGGACGAACTAGACCGACTCTGGGCGATCCCCCTGCCGGAAAAAGAAGGCATAAGACTTACTGTCATTGATTGTAAAGCCCGATATCTGCGCAAAAGAATCAAAAATGCTCTGAACGGGTGCGAGAGAGGTGAGGTCCTCAGCATACAGAATAATGTCGTCCGCATATGCGGAAATTACATGTGTCGTCTGCCCCAGGCGGATCCCCTGTGGCGTCGCCGATAGATGCACCCTAAGGGCCAAAGGCTCCAGGGCTAGCACAAAGAGCAGGGGGGACAAGGGACAACCCTGGCGGGTGCCCTTACCCACCGGGTATTCCACTGAGATGTGCAGGCCCGTGCAGGCCCGCGCTGTGGGATCCGTAAATAACAGTCTTACCCACTTCAAATAGTCCAGGGGGATTCCAAAGCATTCTAGCGCTCGGAACATGTAGTCCCAACGGAGCGTGTCAAGTGCCTGTCTCAAATCTAAGATAATACAACCAGCGTTGGCCCTCTCCTCAGGGGTGGCTGCCATGACATGATATAGCCTCCTGATATTGAGCGAGGTGCACCGTACTGGCACGAAGCCGCATTGATCCGGGTGAATAAGCTTGTGCACATATGGAAGCAAGCGGCCAACTAGTACCTTACTCAATATTTTATATTTGGTGGTGAGTAGGGACAATGGTCTGTATCCGGACAGGTCTGTAGACGGATGAACTGGTTTGGGAAGGGAGACTACCAGTGCCTGTCTAGACCCTGAGGACAGTGCTGCTTTATACAAGCTCTCTAGATGTGGCACCAGAGTCTCCGAGAAAGTGGCAAAGAACTCGTCCGGGACGCCATCCAAGCCTGGGGACTTATTCCAGTGTAAGGCCCTGATGGCTGCCTTAATTTCGGCCTTGAACATAGGGCCAGAGAGAGCATCCTGTGCTGATTTGTCTAGTTGCGAAAACTGTACATCAGCTAAAAAGGTGTCCAGAGTCTCTTCCACCAATGGGGGGTGCCCGATACAGGGCCTGATAATAGTCAAAGAATGCCATATTAATTTCCTGTTGTGTGTGTACCGTGTTCCCACTGCTAGTGATAATCCCATGGATCGGGGAATGAGGGGGATCATCCCTGAGTATACATGCCAGTAGCGGGCCCACCTTGTTCGCGTCGGCATGTTTCGAGTGCGTATAGGCGGTATAGTCTATGTGCCGAAGCATGTCTAGCAACTCTGTGTGTCAAATTGTAGAAGCGTACCCTTTGTGGGGTCAGTCACTGCAGCCTGTTCGAGGTTATTTAGTGAGTTTTCGACCTCTTTCAAGTTATTATGTATTTCCTGCCGCGCTCCTCCTTTGGTGCCAATAGCAATCCCAATGATCACCGTCTTGAACGCATCCCACTTCACCTGGGGCGTGGATGCGGTACCAGCATTCTATGTGAAGTAATGGTCTATGCCATTCGCCAGTGCCTCCCGGAACACTGGGTCCTCAAGCTTCGGGGGCCACAGTTTCCAGGTAGGAACCGGAGTCGGGATTCTGCCCCAGCTAAGGGAAACTTCCAGTGGGTTATGGTCAGAGAGAGTTTTAACCAGATATGTTGCATGCGTCACCTGAGTTGCGATGTGGTTGGAGCAAAGAATCCTATCTATGCGGGTATGAAGTTGGTGTGGGTGGGAGAATGAATATTCCCTACTGGTGGGGTTTTTCGAGGGCCACACATCACCCAGACCCCAGCCCTACACCCAGCTGCATAATGCCTCCGCTTGTCGGAGAGTGTTTGCCCCTCCAAGGGAGGGGGTGGGATCTGTCAATACAAGGGTCCATTACAGTATTGTAGTCCGCACCGAGGATCCATGGACAGGCAGTCCACGGCTCCAAGATCGAATTGAGGCTTAAGAGGTATGCATCCTTCTCAAAGTTGAGCAAATATATACTGCCAAGGACAATCTGCGCACCATCCAGTGTGCCCTTCACTAATACATATCTGCCCAAAGGATCTATCCGCCGCTCCAGCACCTCAAAGGGGACCCCATTTCTAACCCATATGGACGCGCTCCTCCCATATGCAGAGTAAGACGTGGAGAAAATCTGACCTCTCAATTTTTTGCAAAGCTTTAGTCGCCTTGATTGCTGTCAGGTGGGACTTTTGTAGAAATACTACGTGCGCGCGCCGCCTGTTCAGCTGTGCATGTACTCTGTGCCGTTTATGGACCGACCCCAATCCCCTGACATTCCAGGTAATCACGTTGTAGCTATCCTGCATCTATATCTATAGTGTGTAACCATGTAAGCCTACGCAGCAAAGTGGGAGAGGCAATATATAGGCAAGCGCAAGTGGTGGGCCAGAATCTAAAAGTTACAGAACTCCCAACTACAATACTCGGGCCAGCTATCGGAACTTTGCTGGTCCAGACCCAATGCACAACGTTGCAAACTAAAAACACTGTGCATATTGCATTCGCTTTGGTGGGGTGCAGGCCTACAGCTAGGGCAGCTAAGCTAGAGCATCACAAGCTTCACACAGCCCTGTCCACTGTTGCTACCTTTTCGTGTCGCAGTACCTGTACTATATGTATAGCATCCTGCAGCCGAGGGCAAAACGTTAGAGGAAGGGGTCAGTAGGTATCTTACCACCCACCACATAGTATAGGAGCCACCATCACCCTAAATAACCATCAGCAGTCTGGGGTGTAATGTTGCTGAACAAATTAATACTGGATCCTGAGTCCGAGTGGTGTGATGCCTCATTGGAGGCGTCTGACAGAATTGGATGGGCTTCATCCCTGAACCTGATGGCTGCCTCCAGTGCCCTAGCCTGGTCCCGTAGGGCCTGTTCCGGTTCTGGGACCTTGATTTAGCTGTCAGCCCCCCGGAGTCATTTTGATTCACGAACATGTCGTGGCCTCGTAGAGGCAGGGACTAGCTGTGAAGAGGGTCCAGATCCACCGAGGGGGGGGGGACATGATTTCAATCAATTCCACTTCGTCCGGGGACTCAAAAAATTGTGTCTTGTGATCATGAATCACTTTCAGCTTAGTGGGGAATAGCAGTGCGTATTTGACATTCAGTGTCCTGAGATTGGCCTTCACGTCTTGGTAGTGGGAACGTTGGCGTTGGACCAGGGCGGTGTAATCTGGGTACAGGGATATCCGCTGATTCTCATACAGTATGTGGGACAGCTCCCTCGCCTTTTGTAATAGGACATCCCGGTCTCTGAAGTTCAGTACTCTGACGATCAGGGGCCGAGGGCGGCCACCCGCCACCTGTCTACCCTTCAGCACCCTGTGAGCCCTTTCCACATAAAAAAGATTGGAAAGGCTCTCCGGTGCCACATGTTCCCTGAACCACCTCTCCATCAATCCGGTACCGCTAGAACCTTCGCATCGTCCTTCTACATCGTCCACCCTCTCCTGTAGTCCCGCAACCTGTTTCTGGAGCTTTGCAATCTGTGCACCATGTTCTTTGTGCTGTGGTGCCATCTCTAGTAGAGTAAGTTTGTTTTCTTTGACAACCGCAGCAAGTTTGTCATGAGCGGCTTTTAGTAGGGTGAACCCAGACGTCAAGAGACCCAAGCTGCTTCTCAATGGCTCAATGGCTTGCCACGAGCCGCGCACATCCTTTAGAATAAGGTCCAGCTTGTCCGGGGGGGTCCCCAGGTCAGGGGGCGGGTCGTCAGTAGGCAGTGGCGGGGTGGGCATTGAGTCATCAATCTGCTGACTGTCACCAGTGCGTGTATCTGTCCCCTTGGCTCTGGGGCGGCCCATTGCGACGTATGGAGCTAACGTGGTCCGAGGGCCCAGGTAGGCCGGCAGGCCCGGCTACGGAAGCCGATAAATCTCCCAGGAATCGTCAAGGGCGCATACCCGGCCAGGCACATGCAATCCAGGTATGCGCAGTGGACCACCACCAAAGAGGAGGGGTATCGCAGGCCCCAGACAGAGCGTCACACCTCACACGTCACACCAGGCAGCACAAGGGACCAGGTCTGTGCCAGTGCAGCGCTCCCAAGCCAGTCTATGCGTGTGCCAGTTCTCCATGAATCCCTGGCCCTCAAATCAGCCCAGAGCAGCGCCCCAAAAAAAGAAGGTATCAGAGGGGGGGGGGGGGGTTGGCAAAAGGCGGTCAACGGCTCTGCGTAGGTGAAGGGGCTACAGGCTACACTCCTACACTCTTCTGGGCGTTCTCCCCGGCAGTCAGGAAGGAAACGAGGAAAAGCGACAGGAAGAAGGGCCTCGCTTTCAGGTATTGTGCACTACCTGGTAATGCCGGCAGCTTTCCCTCCTGGACTTGCCGCTGTAGTCGTCATGCGCAGCTTTCATTCATGTACTCAGTCTTGTAGACATCCTCGCCAGGACTCAGCTCCTCATCTCACTGCCCACATTGGCCTCAGCCCTTTAAACAACTGGTAGAGACTCCGTGTCTGGTACTGCGTAGGCTCAAGGCAGTAGGGACAGATGACACTGGAGCTCACTGGTGCATTCGAGCGTCCTGAGCGCCTCCCCTCAACAGATCACCGCCGCGCCAGCAAAGGTGAACTCTGGTGAGCCTTTGCACCACTCGGCTGAGCCTTGGTGTGCAGCCTCACCTTTTCAGGGGCCCTCCCAGTACCGCCAGCTCTACGTTCTTCAGGAAAGTGGCCGCCCGAAGCCTGTATTCACCGAGCACTCCACAGCTCGCCGCGAGCGTCTTGCCAGCCTGGGGTGCACCCGATGCCTCCCAGGGGTCACGAGAGGCAGCTCTCCCGCAGTCAGGCCCTCAGGGGTGGCACGGTCCCTCAGCGATGATCACCTCAGTCCATAGCCATCCCGGGGTCAGCAAGTGTCCGATGGCTGCAAACTACACCAAGGGGCGCGACCATACGTCACAGCGGGGCAGTCGACGCAGCAGTACGCGCTCTATGACCCGGCCAATGTTTACTCGAGCCCGCTGTTTCTGGTCCTGACCCTTGGCTTAGGCCCTTCCTCCGCAGCTGCGCCAGATCTCGCCAGCAGTCGCACCGGAGGCAGCAAAGGGATCCACTGGCAACCCCGACCGCCCAGTCCTCGTCTGTATTAAAGATTTAGTGCCTTACATGCACTCAGCTTACAGGATTTTTCCAGGATATTGCTGCGAACGGAGGAGCTTGCTCAAGAAGCTGCCATCTTCCGCCGCGGCTAGCTCTGCCCCCGACCTGCATGAACATATATAGACACAAATATAAGTTATTGGACAAGAATATAGGGCATTATTAGTAGGAAAGCATCAAGAGATCGGAGAAACAAAGAGACAAGACCAGTTTCAATCTGCAGAGGTGTCTAGTGAAATATTAGTGTGGAGAGCCAGAATGCAAGCTACCTGTAATGATATCCCTGGTATTATAAGTGTCCAGGCGGAGGAAGAACAAAGATCACTGGGTGAGATAAGAAGTGCCTTTAAAGCGTTCTATAAACATCTGTATAAAAATACCCAGTCAGTTATATGTCTGATATGGAGAAGTGGTTAAAATCTATACGGCTTACAGGTCTGTCCGATGAGAAATTTGAGGAATTAGTCAGGAAATATTGGAGGAAGAAATCTATGAGGCTATTTGGAAGCATTAAGCAGGGGAAGGCAGCGGGGACTCACGGGATCCATAGGGAAGGCTCTTGGTTTAAATGGTATTTTGTTGAGGGGACAAGACGCTCCTCTTTCTCCTCTTCCCTGGGGTAGGGCTACAAATATGCTTATCCTGAAACTGAATAGAAAACCCCAAGGAATGTTATGTTAAAAAGACTTGTAAAGTGCTTATCAGCCTCAGCAACGGGGTTTCCCAGTACTAGACTAAGAGCACACGGTACAGGCACAATGCTCTCACTGAAGGAAGCGATCCTAAGATGGAAAAGCCAATTTGAAAAGGGGAAGAGCTCGAAAGGCTGACCAACCACCAGTGGTTTCCCCAGGTGTGGGTGTGTTTTCCTAACAGACGGATTTCAGTTTTGTTAGCGTGTAGTTTTAAACAGTTTTTATACATCCATTTGGCAACAGCAAGCATTCCTTTCTGAAAGTTGGCCATGTCTTGAGTTGCATTAGTCGAGAGTGAACGAATATGCTGGGTATCGTCCGCATACAATACCAGTGAGAGGCCAAAGATTTCACCAGTTCGCTAGAGGTTAGACGTAAATATTGAATGTCAGGCTCAGTGATTATCCCTGGGGGACTCCATATTGCAAGGATTCTTGATGAGACGCAAACGGAGGCGATGTTAATTGAAATGAAGGCTCACTCCAAAAGGGGGGCGCTAGAGGGCGCACTGCGGAATGGCTGCCCATTGAGACAGCTCCGCCGGCCAAGTCCAAACGATGACCTGTAAATAGCAAGAAGCGGAATCATTACTGACAACAACTGGCAGCAATATGCATCGGAAGATATGAGGACCGACGTGACAGGTGCAAACTAATACCAAACCGCACTACAATCGAGAATATTGTCCAGGCGATGGTCGGGTGGCACTCTGGGCACCCCGGGCAATATGGCGGCTGCCAAGCGCTGATGTAAACGGAGCGGTCCGGAAGACTGCCGTGACTGGGAAGCTGTGGACAGTGCTGCGAGGATGATTAGACCGTGGACGGCAGTGCCGGAGATCGTTGCGGGCAGCTAACGGAAGGTAGACACTGCCAGTGACGACCCGGGAGGGCACAGTAAGATGCCCGCAGTATCCAATGCGCGAGACACCATCGAGGCAGAGATCCGGTAAGCGGAGGTGGGCGGGAAGACCGCAACCACAGCAATACCCGCTGCGGATTTCACACTCAGTCACGGACAATAGCGCTAGTGGAGGGGATATGGGATCGAGAGTTAAGGCTTCCAACAATAGCTATCATTCCTCTCCATGCACACTGGGGCACAAAATGGCGGCAATGAATTGAACAATGAAATACGTGACCGCTACTACAGTCACACATTAAACGCCTAACAATCCCGGGATGCAACTACGGCTATTCTCTCTATTTATGTGTAAGATGCTGCACACTGAGCCTGAACACGATTGATTTGAGGAAGAAGATAGTGTGGTTTCATACCACAGCAAAATGGCGGCGGATAAATAAATAGGTCTGCAAAAGAACGCGAGCTACTGGGCATGATGCCTAGGAAGATCCTACTAGCTATGTGCATTGAAAAAAAAAGTGCTGTGAGCTGGGTTATAAACGACGCTAACACACGAAGGGAAAGTTTGGGCTGCCGCAAGTCACAGCATAGTGGTGCTGCAAGAGCGTGATTATGAAAAGTGGTGTCCTCGCATGATAGGAACCCAACCCTGATCCGATGCAAGGATCCGGGCCCGTTACTGTGGCACTACGACATAAGGCACCCATGTTCCCCTGTGCTGGCTGGTAGCAACCAGATCCCATATCTTCTTGCTGGCCTCCTGCACCACTCGGATAGCTCTCCTTACACCAGACCCTGCAAGCTTGATACGGAACATATGTAAAGGTGAAGTGCAGGGTGGGCCTAGTCATTGAAGGGGCCTTGGGACTAGCGACACAACACAAAAGTGGAAAATACCAACGGTTTATAAGTACAGGACGCCTGCAACCATGGGGAAGCCAGACAGGCAGCATCCCAAGCTTAATTTCAAATTGAGAAAACCACTTAAACGCGCAGCGTCACAATCAGACACAGAGATGGACCAGGACACTGCCTCAGGAAGCGCCATGGAAAATGTTCTCAAAGCAATACAGATGAGCCTACAAGATATTAATGGAAAACTCGACCTTTTAACTCAGCGAGTTGATTGCATGGCTGCAAAATTAGACAAGCAAGGAGAGCGGCTAGACACTGCGGAGGTCCGCATTGCAGCGGTAGAAGATGAGGCAGCCACAACTGCGAGCAAATGCACAGGAATGGAAAAGATGCTAGAAGTACTTAAAAATAAGGCGGAAGATTTGGAGGCAAGATCGCGCCGCAACAATATACGCATAGCGGGTGTGCCGGAATCCATGGACACTGGTAGGCTGGAAAAGTATGTAGAAGACATGCTGCGATCAGTGTTTGAGGAAAGTAGTTTTTCAAATGTTCTAATTGTGGAACGAGCACACCGATCACTGGCGCCGCGACCACCTCCATGAACAGCACCGCGTCACATTATTGCGAGGATCTTAAACTATAGAGATAGAAACACAGCACTCCGACTAGCGAGAGAAAAGCAGGACATATCATATCAAGGGAATAAGTTGGAGTTTTACCCCGATTTCACCATGGCAGTGCTGCAGGCACGTAAGGAATTCTCGCAAGTCAAGACCAAGCTGCGTGACTTAAAAGTGGAATATGCCATGCTATACCCTGCACGTCTGAGGGTGACATGGGAGGGGAAAGCGACAGTGCTGCACACTCCAAAAGCTGCGCAGGAATTCCTCAAGAAAATTATCTGCAAGCGAAAAGAACGTCGACGAGAGGAACCGAACCACGAATCGGACTGAGATGTTTTACACAACTATGACAACATAAGAACGGACAATTTGAATTGGAATGTAAAGTAAGCAGATTATACTACACACAAGTAGCTGACAGGTTTGTGACCTTGATCGCTGGTGACATGACGCTACTGAGTCGCGACTGGTGTAGTGGAGAATAGTAAATATTGCATATGTAGCTTAGAATGAAGCAACGTGCTGGTAAGAATGCACGCAGCGAGGTTGCTCATAACACTGTAAGTATGTTCCATGCACGAACTCCTTTATGATGCAGATATGTAGCAGATAGCAAGCCAAGGTGACAGCATTGATTGAATACTTGTTGCATGTGTTTTGTTGTTGGAAACATGATCGTAATAACAAGGACACAAAGCCGAGCATATGGGGTCCCTCTATTGCTAAATAATGTTGGCCAGAAGCATATTGTCTTTTAACCCCTTCAGTGCTGATGACAAAGCCAGCTCGTCATGGGCGTTACCTGCGCTACGCGGATGACGAGCTGGCTTTGTCATAAACAAGCCATTTTTTTTTTCAGCGCACAGTGGGAAAACGCGGTAGCGCGGTAGGGGTTAATCAATGACTGTAAGGTATTACGCTGCGTTAATAATGTTGACTTGACCACATCCACCACAGTGGATGCTGTTGTGTACCCATGGCTGACCCTCCAATGGGTGTTCCCCAACTTGGTTATGTTTGTGTTGTGGTAAATGCGGGGGTTTGTCTTTGGCATAATTAGGGTGCTAAAGTGGGAGGAGGGAGGGGGGATGAGGGCATGTTCTACAGATCAGAATGTTTGAGATGCAACGCCACAATCCAAGGCTGTTATGTACCTAAATGTTGGAAAGATACCAGCACTTCTACTGTTTGTGTCAAGACCATTGCATTGTCTGCCCATATTACTGTAAGGAGTAATACCTATAAATGGAAAGCATGGCTGAGGACAAGTTAAGGCCGGAAGCCTTGAATCTTTTAACGTGGAATGTGCGTGGGCTAAACAATCCGAAGAAGATAAGGCACATGTTTGCATATTTGGATAGGTTACATGTCGATATAGCTATGCTCCAGGAAAACCCATCTGGCCCCAAGCTTGTCCTGCAGACTGGGGAGTAAATGGGCGGAATCGTCCTATCATTCGATGTATTCGTCATATGCTAGAGGGGTGACTATATTAATCAAAAAAGGCACAAATTTATCCATTGAAACAACTAGGGTGGATACAATGGGACGATATGTCATTCTAATAGGGAAACTGCAAGGCCAGAGGGTGGTCATTATAAATACATATGTCCCAAACACTGATGCGCCTGAGTTCTTTCATGACATTTGGCAGAAACTACATGATGTGGAGGACAGGGAGATAATATGGGGGGGAGATTTCAATCTGGTGCTACAGGAGCACTTAGACAGATCCGGGCCGGCTATAGAACCACACCGGAAGGCTATGCGCAAAATGAACGACATCATAACAGAACTCGAATTATATGATTTATGGCGTATTAAAAATCCGATGGGCCAAGAAGCAACGCATACATCCGCCATGCACAACAGCTGGTCCCGTATAGATTACTGGGTGTGCTCGAAAAATGTGTCACACTGGACCAACGTTGTTAAACATCTCCCAAGGATGTTATCCGACCATAACCCTGTATTACTGTCGATCATCCTCCCACATTATCTGACCCCATCATATAGCTGGCGTTTTAATGCGAAGGCACTGACTGACACAGTATACATGGATACAATAGAATCTGCCATATCTGAGTATTTCACTATTAACAAACCTACCACAGATGCTTTTGTGGGAAGCTTTTAAGGCCACTCTCCGCGGGGTATGCTTGAGTACAACCGCAGGTATATTGAAGGACATTCGCGGACAATTAGCCAAGAGTGAGGATAAACTGAGAGAGTTAGAGCACGCATACGAACACTCCTGAAATCCGCAACTCCTAGGAGATATTAGAGTGGTGATGACTGAGTATCAATCCTTAGCTGAGGACGAACTCAAATATGCGACGAAACGTGCTAAGGCCAGGAATTTTGGCGAGGGAGGGAGACCGGGTAGGGTGTTAGCATCGAAAATATGCGAAGGATGTGCTGCGCAGACAGTGGTGCAGGTCAGGAGTGAAGATGGGGAAATGCAAACTACAACTGGGGGAATACTGAGGGAATTTGTAAATACGTACAGTGCATTATATAAATCACGACACACTGTAAACCCGGAAGAAATCATGACGTATCTTGAAGATGTGACCATGGCGTGGCTTTCAGATAAACAGAGGCAATACCTCTCCCGCCTAATAACAGTAGAAGAGGTCACGGACATTATTAAATCGTTGCCCAATGGGAAGGCACCAGGCCCTGATAGGTTTACGTGTGAAATTTATAAAGCATTTGTAGACCTTCTTGCACCTCATATTGTAGCAATGTATGGGGACGCATTTGAAAAATCGATACTCCCACCTACCCTGCGCAAAGCGGTCCTAGTGGCACTACTGAAACCGGCAAAAACCCTGTATACTGCGAGTCCTACTGGCCGCTCTCATTAATAAATGTTGACTCCAAAATATTGGCTAAATTATTAGCAGTACGGTTGCAACCGCTAATGACAGCACTGGTCCTAACAGACCAGTCTGGATTTATACCAACGAGATCCACAACGCGTAATACGAGAACGCTGTTTGCACTGGCACATTATTTAACGCCATCCACTAAAGCAGCTGCGGTAATGTTAGATGCTGCCAAAGCGTTTGACTCGATAGAATGGCTGTACCTCTTGACGGTACTTAGGAGAATGGGATTCCCTCCTATCTATCAGCAGTGGGTCCAGTTGCTGTACACCAAGCCTACGGCATGAGTTCGTGTTAGCAATTACGTGTCTGACGTAGTCCCCATAGAACGCGGCACACGACAGGGCTGTCCATTGTCACCACTACTCTTCGCGTTGGCATTGGAACCTCTGGCCTGCAAAATTCGCCAAGGTCATCACTACTCAGCATTGCAATTTTTAGAGCGCCCACTTCACATTTCCATGTATGCAGACGACATGCTACTCTACGTACGAAACCCAGAAAGCAATCTAGCACCACTGATGAGAGAACACATTAAATTCGCCCGACACACTGGATTTATACCAACGAGATCCACAACGCATAATGCGAGAACGCTGTTTGCACTGGCACATTATTTAACGCCATCCACTAAAGCAGCTGCGGTAATGTTAGATGCTGCCAAAGCGTTTGACTCGATAGAATGGCCGTACCTCTTGACGGTACTTAGGAGAATGGGATTCCCTCCTATCTATCAGCAGTGGGTCCAGTTGCTGTACACCAAGCCTACGGCCCGAGTTCGTGTTAGCAATTACGTATCTGACGTAGTCCCCATAGAACGCGGCACACGACAGGGCTGTCCATTGTCACCGCTACTCTTCGCGTTGGCATTGGAACGTCTGGCCTGCAAAATTCGTCAAGGTCATCACTACTCAGCATTGCAATTTTTAGAGCGCCCACTTCACATTTCCATGTATGCAGACGACATGCTACTCCACGTACGAAACCCAGAAAGCAATCTAGCACCACTGATGAGAGAATACATTAAATTCGGCCGACACTCCGGGCTCCAAATAAACTGGGATAAATCAATCATAGTTCCCCTCACAGATAGCACGGATCCACACACGACGGAATTTCCTATAGTGTGGCAATGCGAACCGGTACGGTACCTGGGAGTGTGGTTTCACAGAGACCCTGAACTTGTCATACGTGGAAATTATGGCAAGGCAGTCAGCACTATGACGACCAAAATAGATCGCTGGATCCAACTTCCTCTTTCGTTAGCTGACAGGATGGCAATAGTCAAAATGGTGGTGCTCCCAAAATTTCTATATTTATTCAATAATATCCCCATCACACCACCACCCGAAATCTTTAGACAAATACAATCGCTACTCATAAAATTAATATGGGCAGGTAAACAAGCTAGGATCGAGCTGCGAGCTCTAACACTGCCATACTCGAAAGGAGGTTTTAAAGTACCAGATTTTCATCTCTATTACTTGTGTGCGCAGGCCCAGCACGCCTATCATTGGTATCACCGGACTCCCTTTGTAACGCACACGGCCATAGAGGAAAACGATGCACACTATCCCACTAACAGCGATAATAACGCATAAAAGACCTGCAATACACGATAAAGACATTAATACTATAGATACAACGAACGCTGCATGGGTTCAAATAGGGAAACTGGCACATAAGGAACCTTTATACGCACCTGCCCTCCCATTACACCATCATCCCAACTTATCGGTTACACAGGAGGAGGTGGGCATGGGGCTGTTACACCAGGTGGGAATTGACACAATTGGAGATCTCTATAGCGAAGGGATATTTAAACAACTACAGGACTTTGACTACGTAAAGAACCAAACACTCCTCTTTCGCTTCACTTTTCATAGACTCCAAAGGGCTATCAAACAACACTACCCGACATATCCAGCGGAGCCACCGCAATTGAATGCGCTACAATTAATCATTACATCCCTTAATGATAAAAAACTAATATCACAACTATATGCAGTTGTACAGGATGAGATAGCAGACACAACACATAGGGCGTGTGCAAGATGGAACGAGGTGTTGGAAACCCTGCTTGAGGAGGACGACTGGAACACTGCCTGCTCAGTGACTGTGCTTTTAACTCCTAACGGCAATTTGAGAATATTACACTATAAATATTTGCACCAAACTTACCATACACCAGCACGACTTCATAAGTACGGTTTAAGATCGGATGCAAGATGCAAGAGGTGTGGATGTGACTCTGCCGATTTCATACATTTAGCATGGAACTGCCCACCTGTGCTTCAATATTGGGGAAAGATTGTGCAAATGTTGAATGATATGGTTGGGGTATCTATAGACTGTACAGTCAGTACATGTTTGCTAGGCCTATTACGCAATGTCAGAGCCGCAAGGTGGAAATTTTGTTTAATTGCACTATTACTGGCTAAAAGACGAGTATCGCTAGCCTGGGACAGTAAAAAGGTTCCGCAAACAAGCCAATGGCTTCATGACATGATGTATTGTCACGAAACACTACTTACATATGAAGAAGAGCTCCCGACAAGATCACGTCCTAGAGACTATTGGTCGTTTTTGGTGGCATATATGCAAAATAACACAAATATATGAATATATAGGAATGTACTGGTTATTTCCATAGATAATATGCAAATGGCGATATACTGATGTATTATCTGCATTATATGAACAAATGATTACTACGGCGGGATGTGGGATGCGGTAACATGATGATCTGTATGGTTGTTTCCTTGATTTTGTTATACTTTGAAAATATCAATAAAAAGATTTTTTTTTAAAAAGGCTCACTCCAAAAAGAGGTAAACCTTGTAACCCTATATCATGTCATGTCTGCAGTAGCACCTTATCTGACACCGATTCAAACGCAGGGCTTAGATCCAGCAGAATCAGGGTCAATGATTTGCCTTCATCTAAGGCTCTGCGAAGTGTCTGACACTGCTAGAAGTGCAGATTCAGAACTGTGAGAAGGGCTGAAACCATTTTGGGATGCCTCCAAAATATGGTTCTCCTCCAGAAACGTTGTCAGTGCACTATTGAAATCTTTCTCTACCACCTTGGCTAAGAAAGGTAGGAGAGAAATGGGCGGTAGTTTTTTTGCTTGGCCAGGTCCAAGGAAGATTTATTAAGCAAAGGAATAACTTTGGCATATTTCCATGCACAAGGCAACGTAGCGGAAGTCAGAGAGAGATTAATTGATTTTTAAAAAAGGATGGGATTAAAAAACCTTGGAGTGTTAGGACAAGGCCTGTCTAATAGAGTCATCGGGAGAGACGGATTTGACTTGATTACAAAGGGCCTGTAAAGAGGCAAGGTTGAGGAGAGGAAATGCATTCAGTTCTGCCCTGGGGCCTTAGGTCTCTGGCATACCAGTGCTGTCCGACAGATCAGAAGTAGTGCTAGAGGAAAAGTGCGAGTAGATGTCTTTATTTATACCAATTAAGTATTCTGCTAGTTTGTCGCAGTGATCAGTGGAGGCTCGGCCAATAGAGCCGGTTTCATTACACTATTGACTAAAGTAAAAATGTCTTTAGCTGGATTGGTGAAGAACTCAGCCGTGGCTTTCTTGATCATTTAGTGATATATTTTTAAAGCTGTCCTATATTGTACTTTGGAAAGTGGGTTATAGGTTATCCTCCAGGCCCGCTCAAGCAATTTACAGTGTTTTTTGTGGCAACAAGAGTCTCATTAAAACCTGGGGCCGAAGGTTTCTTTTTGACAGGTCCCTGACAAGCGGGGATAAAGACATCAAGAGCTTAGGTAAGCCACCTTGTTTCCGACAGCCTCCACGTTGAAGACGAATGGCCTGAATTTAATTTCCAAATTCTTGGAGATCCAGTTTCTGCCATGGTCTCTTCAGAGTAGTGTTAGGGACCAAGTTGCATTCCTGGAGGTTGAGTCATGGGGACCATATACTGGTCAGTTCAGGACATTGGCCAGGGAAAGAAACGCGTAAATTACATGAATTCGTAAGCACGTGATCGAGAAGGTGACGGGCAGAGTGTGTATCTCCTACAACTAATTGGGACAGTTGCATGGCTGTAAGGTCATCCAGAAAGTTGCGAACTTCACTGTCCGGAGTCAAAATGTGGATTCAGATCGCCAATGATATTAAAATGTGTGTGTTTTATAACTAGGCGGTCCAGGAAGCTTGTGAGTACCTCTCTAAAAGCTTTGGACTAACACGAAGGGCTGTAAATTAGAAGCCCTGTGAGAGTGAAGTCGTTATTTAGGGAGATTTTGAAATAGGCACTTTCATAGTCTTCGATTGTGCACTGGGCTAGACTGCAACCTATAGCCACTTTGTGCACAATGGCTATACCACCTGCTTTGCCGTTGACTCTTTCGCAATTTTTTTAAATTGTAGCCGGCGGTGGGGGGGGGGGGGGGGGGGCAGTGCTAATGCTTGCTCTGCTACTGTGGAATGCCCTAGTCAGGTTTCAGTAAGGAACAATATATAGGGTAGGTGATCTTGGGTAAAATCAAAGATATCAGCATAATGGCGAACTAAAGAGCATCAGTTGATGCTGAATAATTTAAAGGAGGTGGGGCGGGATTTCATATGAATGTTTGATGATGCATTGAGTAAGTGGCTCAAAACCGCAGATTTTTCACCTAAATTCTTCCTCCAAGTTAGACCAAGTGTGCAAACAGTTGTTATGTAGCGCTTGTCTTAGAGAATGCAGCTTGAATGGCGAGTAGATTAACCTGTTTTTGTTAGAATGGGCATGATTCATGGCACCGTTGAGACGCAGATGGCCATAGATGGGCTTGCCTTTGGTGCACCAGTGGGGCGTATTCATATCGGAGCTCTTTTTAAGCTCGATGCCTCGAAAAAGATTTTGCATATGGCCACCAACTAGACCGCTGAATGGAATCAAGCTGGCGGCCCCACCAAGATGGCCAACCAAGGTTCCCACACGCCCCAGACAAAGTGCAAATACAGTTTGGTTATTCCTGTAAAAACCAATTCCATTGTTTAAAAAATTAAAATAAATCAATTGTTCAACATACAGCCCACCTCAAATCTTAGTGCAAAAACGATGTAAGTGATAAAAATTGTTAAAAGATACAGCGTTTCTACTATCAAATATAAGGAAGGTTTTCTGAGGTAGAGGGAGGAAGATCTTAAGAAAGTGCAGGGATTGACACAATGCCATTAGCAAAGTATAGCTATGCGAGTCATATAACTCAACCACCCTGCTAAAAACGGATTATAAGATCTTTGCAAGTCTTTTGGCAAGCAGGTTGGGCAAGGGATTTGATGAACTCATTCACCAGGACCAGAAGGGTTTTCTACGAGGTAGGCAAATGCAGGAGCTTGTGCATTTATTGATTGGTTCTATGGACTTGGCAGCAATGTATAAAGCGCCTCTGGCAATTATGACTTTTGACACAGCAGAAGCTTTTGACGAGGTGCAGTTTGATTACTTATGGGCCTGTTTAAGTAAATGTTGTATTGGGAGGTCTTTTATAAAGGCAGTTCAGACTCTCTAAGTTAATACGTCAGCTAGAGTGTTGCTCATTGGGCCCTTATCAGGGAACTATAATGTACCATTACATTCTTTCATTTGCTTCTTTTATCTAAGTAAAGAAAATCAAATAAAAAGTTTATAAAAAAAAAAAATCAGGGAACTTTGATTTTGCTATGGGTACCACGCAGGAATGTTCGTTATACCCACTTCTTTTTTACTATTTTTACCTATATTTTGAAGCATTTGCACAGATGCTAAGAGAAGAATCAGACATTAAACCTTTTAGTGTGGAGGGGTTTTTGAAAAAATTGCCATTATATGGCGACGATTTGATTCTGCATACTGATAACCCTCAGGAATGCATACCTTTGCAGCTTTGAAAAATCAGCAAAGGGGTTTGGGGCTTGTTCGGGGTACACTATTAATCAGGATAAGATGGATATAATGAAATGGAACCAGGTCTTGCGAAGAGAATTACTTAAAAATGAAATAAGGTGTTTGGGGAGCATGATTTACCCAGATTTGGAGGCAATCCTAGATAATAACATACAAAAAAGTATCCAGTGAGGTCAATATCAGCTTTAAAAGATGGCAGAATCCTGACTATTTGTGGTACATTCAACTTGATAACAATGAATATTTATAGAGAATCTCATTGTTTAATTGTGTTCCTCTTCTGTTTGACAAAAATCTTAGTCACAAAATTCAGAGTGTCATTAATAACTTTATATAGGCATCCAAAGGAGCCAGAACATCCTGGAAAAACTGAGAGACAAGTTAAGGAAGGGACGTTTGCAACTCCCTGATGTCCAACTGTACTGTATGGTTTTTCCTTCTAAGTCATTGTGGTTTCTGCTAAATTTCCCAGAGAGTAGGGGGAGGGGAAGGGGAGAGACACAATCGGACAAATTTGATTATCCAAGGTATTTCAAGAAACTCCGACTAAAGTTGCTAAAATTTGCAGCCAGCTTATCGAGCAGTTTTCTAAAAAGAGGGGCAATACCTTACTATTCCACTTGTATATGGGATTCCTCGTGCACCCCAAATTGTTTGAAGGATGGGCTTCGCTCTCCCCTCTGGGTTGCAGTGATTGGAAGATGGGGTGATTTATTAGATGGTAAAGTTTTGAAACTCTAGCATGAGTTAAGGAGGACTACAGCTGACAAGCTTTCTGAATTTAAGTATCTCCAATTAAGTTCATGGGTATCAGCACACAGAGACGTCTTGGAAGTGACCCGAGATATGAAGCTTATTTTGTTACCTCAAAAGAGAACTAGAGAGATTTCTCATGACCTCATTTGCCAAGCAGAGGATGACAAAACTCATCCACCATATTCAGTTTGGGATGGAAGGCCGCCTGAGTACACCTGGCGGAAATTTGGCAGGCATCCATTGGTCTTCTTTACAAAACTTTGAAACAAGGTGTATTTAAAAGGAATTAACTGTCTTCATTACACCAGGTATGTTGGACTCCATATAAACTAGCTAAACTTTCGGGGAGGTAAGATTCTAGATGCAAAAAGTGTAACAACCTAAGGCAGATGATTGCATGTTCCTTAAATGTACAAAACTGCTGATTTTTTAGAATTATGTTAGATTGACGCTTGCTGAAGTTTTAAGGCAAGCTTTTTTTTCGGTATAGAACCAGAAAAGAGGGTGGCGGGGGAAAGCTTAGGGAAATGGAAGGTTAGATTCTTCTTAGTAAGACTAATAGGAGCGACGGTTAGGGCCAAAAAACTGTGGCACAGAAAACAACCAAATTTCATTTAAATCAGAATGTCTTAATCCTGATCCGTTGTCCACTCAAACCCCAACGAGGATCCACCGTCCAAAGATCCAAAAACTGCCCAAAGTTGCTTCAAAGGTTCGAGGGAGTGGACTCAACTTCATACAAATATCACAGGGTCATAAAGTTCTTGATTCCCAAATTTTTCTTTATTGCTCAAATATCCGTCATACATTGACGACAGTTCCCAAAATAATATTTCCAACACTCCAAGTAAATCCAAGATGATCAAAAAACATCAAACAGCCGACGCGTTTCGTGCCAGGCACGGAGACCAGATGAGATGCCCGTCGCCATGGAGTAGGACTTCCCGTAGATGATTTAACAGAACTGATTCAGAACCTTGATGAAAGAATTTGATTTGATTGTGAGCAGATACAGAAAATATTTGAGTCCTTTGGGGACTTGTTGAGAGAGACGGATAGATATATAGGGAGTACAGAATAGGATATATTGGAAAAGGAGGTCGAGGTCTTGCACTTGAATAGACTGAAGACATAGGATACCGGGGCGTATTGATATTGACGCGAACTGGAAAAAGAATAGTGTCTTTAGAAAAACCTTTGCAAGCCCTGGTGAGGTCCTTCATTGGACGAAACGCGTCGGGTGTTTGATGTTTTTTGATCATCTTGGATTTACTTGGAGTGTTGGAAATATTATTTTGGGAACTGTCGTCAATGTATGACGGATATTTGAGCAATAAAGAAAAATTTGGGAATCAAGAACTTTATGACCCTGTGATATTTGTATGAAGTTGAGTCCACTCCCTCGAACCTTTGAAGCAACTAGATTCTTCTTAGTGTTATTAGCCAGACATGTCATTTGTAAAAACGATTGGGTTGAATCGTCGCTCTTGGACCACAGAGAATGGTTGGCAGTGGTAAAGAACACTTGCTTTTGTGAAGCAAAATATCTGACTCTCAATAAGAAAGAAAACAATTGGCTCCCGATGATTGGATGGTTTTGTTCTCAGTCTGAATGAGCCCAATGATTTCAACATCTTACTCTGCTGTGGATGATTAAGGTGTTAAGAGTGTGACAGTCGGGGAGCCAACCATAATAGTTGTGGTTCTATCATTTTATGGCGCTGGGCTGTAGTGGCTATCAAACTCTAGGTGATGAGGACAAAACGTTTTTTTAAGCCCGAGTTGCTAATAAGAATTCAATGTAATTAGACATAGGTTCACACAAGAATATATGTTCTTACCCCGCATGCCAACACCACGCATACCATCACAACGCATTTGTAACACGAGCAAGTGCTGTTACAACGCGTTACCATCCCAAGGTATACTTTTACATCGCATATGCCTTTACCATGCATACCATTACAACGCAAAGTTATGCGTGTTAAAGGCATATACTTTGTAAAAATGTTTAAGGTAAGTATGTATATATATATATATATATGTATATATATATATATATATATTTATATATATATATTATTTTTAAATACCCCCTTAATCCCCAAAATTACCCTTAGCACCCCAATAACTATACACCCCCAAAATTCTAAAATTACCCCTACCACCCCAATACTCATACCCCCTAAACCCTCAATATACCCTGGGCACACCAAAACCCAAACCCACCTTGAACCCTTAAAATACCCTTGCACCCCCAAAACCCAAACCCACCCTGAACCCTAAAATTACCATGGGCAGCCCAAAAAACAAACCCACCCTTAACCCTAAAAATACACCACCCCAAAACCCAAACACACCCTGAACCCTAAAATTATCCTGGGCATCCCAAAACAGAAACAAACCCTGAACCCTAAAAATACCCCTACAACCCAAACAAAGCCTAAAATTACCCTTGGCACCCCAAAACCCAAACAAACCCTTAAACCTAAAAATAACCATGCACCCCAAATCCTAAACCAACCCTGAACCATAAAATTACCCTGGTCACCCAAAAACCCAAACCTTAAAAATACCCTTGCACCCCAAGAAACAAACCCACCCTTAACCCTAAAAATACCCTGGGCACCCCAAACCCACCCTGAACCCTAAAATTATTCTTGGCACCCCAAAACCCAAAAAAACCTGAACCCTAAAATTACCCTTGCACCCCAAAACCCAGTCCCACCCTGAACCCTAAAATTACCCTGGGCACCCCAATAAAACAAACCAACCCTTAACTCTAAAACTACCCTTGCACTCCCAAACCCACCCTGAACCCTAACATTACCCTGGGCACCCCTAAACCCAAACCCACCCTGAACCCTAAAATTACCCTGGGCACCCCAAAAAACAAACCCACTCTTAACCCTAAAAATATCCTAGCACCCCAAAACCCAAACCCACCCTGAACCTTAAAGTTACCCTGTGCACCCCAAAAACCCAACTCACCCTGACCCTAAAATTACCTAGGCACCCCAAAAAACAAACCCACCCTTAACCCTAAAAATACCCTTGCACCTCACAACCCAAACCACCCGGAACCCTAAAACTACCCTTGCACCCCAAAACCTCAACCCACCCTGCACCCTAAAATTACCCTTGGCACCCCCTAATACCCAAACAAGCCCCAAACCCTAAAATTACCCTTGGCACCCCCACACCCACCTTCAACCCTAAAAATACCCTTGCACCCTAAAACCCAAACCCACCCTGAATCCTAAAATTACCCTGGGCACACTCAAAAATAAACCCACCCTGACCCAAAAATTACCCTGTGCACCCCAAAACCCAAAGCTATGACCAACCCTAAAAATACTCCTAAAACCTATACCCCTACACCCAAAACCACCCTAAACCCTATACTTACATGTAAAATACATATGCCTTTACCATTCATGCTTTTACAACGAAACTTGTTGTAAAGGCATGCCTGGTAAATGCACATGCATTGTAATGCCATGCGTTGTAATGGCATTGCGGAGTAATGGTTGATGTGTTGTGTTGGAATGCAGGGTAATGGTATTCGTTGTGAAAATTTCATTGTTAAGGCTCTTTACCTTCACGACTATATGTTCTTACCCCGCATTCCAACAACAAAACTTGTAAAGGCATGCATGGTAAATGCATATGCATTGTAATGCCATGCGTTTTAATGGCATTGCAGAGTAATGGTAGATGCGTTGTGTTGGAATGCAGGGTAAAGGTATTCGTTGTGAACATTTTGTTGTTCAGGCTGTTTACCTTCACACAATGATCCATTGGCTGAAACTATAGGTCTTCCAGGTGGTCTTCAAGCATCTTTATGTAATTTCAGTATAATGTTAATTATCGCCAATACGGGGTAGTAGTATGTAGATGATTTGTCGAGCGCAGGAATCACCACCGCAGGAGTATCTCCGCACTGTAGAAGAGTCAGGCAAGCTCGAACCACCACAACTAGATTTTAAATAATTCCGTCTTAAGGAGTTTCCTGAAGCGAGTGAGGCTGGGGCGTTTGCGTAGGTCCTCCGGTAGGGAGTTCCAGTATTTTGGAGTCAAATATTTAATTTCGTCTTCATCTATTCATTTTGCATCTAGCCATTCCACAGCCATGACCAAAGGGTCACTGGAATTGCATGTTTTTAGCATTTTACGAATAATTATGGATTTGCCGCACTTGCCACATGTTCCATCATCAACAAAATTGGCTCAAAATGTACTAATAAGGCTGCCACTTGTTTGCAAAAAGAAGGAGGGATTTGCTATATTCAATCTGCACATCAACATTTGTCTCTTTTGTTATCCAAGAACAATAGTTACGAACATATACCAATTTTTAAGTGCAACTATGATGTGAAAATGCTTATCCTCCTCAAGCATTAACCATAGGCAATCCGTCCACCACAGGTTTTATAGAGTGTCACATCCATATACAAACAAGCATTTGCAATGCAATAGGTCTCGCAGTTGTTAGAGTTAGAGCCATTGGCATTGTAAATGGCAATGCCTTTTATTTATGTGTTGGTTTTTAAAATGTAAATAAAAGGCATTGTCAATTACAATGCCAATAGTTTAAACTCTCGCAAATGTGAGACCTATTGTATTGCAAATGCTTGTTTTCTCATCCTGACACTCACTACGGCTCTTCGGCTCTGTCTGCAACTTCTCCAGATCAGATATGTTGTAGGGACCAAGGTGTCAAAGGTGAGAGTATTGTCTTATAACTAGGATGCTGGGTACTTTGTATAAGAATGTAAGTTAGGCCCCGCGCTTCCTTGACCTTTTGGTATAGGTTGGACAAGAAACAGCTGTCACAGATGGTAATAGTTTGATTTAGCCAGACACTTGATTACATAATTATTACACGAAGCCGAGTGGTCCTTATCCTCGCACAGGATGTGTGTTCTCTACAAGCCACAGCCGCTTATGAGGTCTGTGTTGGCAAGACTGCTGTTCAAGGACTGTTGGTGTCATGAACCATGCCTGCAACCCCGACTCACCTTTGACCCGAGACACTCCTCTTCATGCAGAAACGCAGGGGTTGTGTTTGTGTTTTTCGCCGCTTATGAGGTCTGTGTTTGCAAGACTGCTGTTCAAGGACTGTTGGTGTCATGAACCATGCCTGCAACCCCGACTCACCTTTGACCCGAGACACTCCTCTTCGTGCAATAACACAGGGGTTGTGTTTGTGTTTTTCGACTTCTCTTTTGCGAACCATACGCTAGATGTACTACTATGTGTTATCGGTGAACAGAAACTTATTTTCCACAAAAGAAAGCTCACGAAATCAATATTTAAGGTTGGTAACAGCGACTGGTCACAATCATGGAGATAGTGAACTACAAGAGTCCCCAGATAACTGTGGCCGGTTTTAAAAAAAAACAACGTTTGTGTGGCAGAAAATGCCGCCGGAATCCCGCCGCGCCGGAAGCCAGGCAATGTCACCTGTGACGGGGGCGGGGCCGTGTCCGGACCGGAAGAGGAGGCAGGCGGAGTAAATGCGTATCGCGGCCCGGGGCTCCTGTGAGCGGTGGAGAGCCCAGGGGCCGCCAGCAGGAGGTTGCTTAAGTGTTGCGAGGCTCCCTTGACCAAGAGGGAGCCCCGGGAAACGAGCTGGCAAGAGCCGCAGCGTGAACTCTGCGGAGGGGGCACGAGGCACATGCCCGGTGCCTGCCCCTGCCGCGTGCTGAGGGCGGAGTCCCCCGAGATTGGCCCGGTAAGTTAAAAAGGGCTGGGGGGGTGTCTTGGTGCACTTGTGTGTGTGTATGTGTGCGGGGGGGACGGTGCACTCATGTGTGTGTGCGCGCGTGTGTGTATGTGTGCGGGGTGTGTGTCTGTATGTGCGTACGTGCGTGCATGGGCGCTCGTGTGTGTGTGTCTGTGTGTATGCGCATGCGTATGTGGTGTTTGCCACTGTTTGCAATCAGTTGCCACACTGACTACTGCTTGTGCCTTTGCTGTCCACTAGTCCTCGCCTACCATCTGTTCTTTGTATGTACCTTCTATCCCTCTGCTGTCTACTAGTCCTTGCCTACCATCTGTTCTTTGTATGTACGTTTGTTCCCTGCTTATGCTTCAATAGTATGCTTATGCCACTGCTTTCTACTTCTGCCGCTATTCAATGCATAACTTGTGACGGCCTCTGCACACATTAAAGCACGTGTTTTTAAAGCAAACACGCAGCATTTTCTCAAATAACGTCACACTATATAACTACGTCTTTATAAACGACGTCGCCATTTAGCTGCTTTCGGAACACCTTACGATATAGAGCATTTTCGATCATGCCATGAAACACGCTGCTTTTTATTAAAGAACAGACCCTTGAGGCAAACACGCAGCATTTCCTTAAACAACGTCGCTCATGTCCTGAAACACGCTGCTTTCGGAACACCTTACGATATGGAGCATTTTCGATCATGCCATTTAGCTGCTTTCGGAACACCTTACGATATAGAGCATTTTCGATCATGCCATTAAGCACGCTGCTTTTTATTAAAGAACAGACCCTTTAGGCGAACACGCAGCATTTCCTTAAACAACGTCGCTGATGTCCTGAAACACGCTGCTTTCGGAACACCTTACGATATGGTGCATTTTCGATCATGCCATGAAACACGCTGCTTAAAAGAAACTGAATTCGGAACACCTTACGATATGGAGCATTTTCTATCATGCCATGAAACACGCTGCTTAAAAGAAACTGAAAGTTACACGTTTAACCGCACTCTAAACGCGCATTGCCGCACTCTAAACGCGCATTGCAAGAAACTTGCAACAAAGTCAATTGAGCGCTCGTACTTGTGCGCGTGCCAGTTTCAAATCGCCTCCAAGGAGATGCGCGCGGCCAGGATTGTCTCCTGGAAAGCAGACACGCCGACAAAAGGTCTCTGGCGAGAACGCGCTTCCGCACGCTTAGCCGAGACCTAAAAAGGGAATCACATCAGTGCACATCATCAATAGTCTCTTTCATCCATGTGCAATTCGCACGCAAGGACACGACTTCTTAATCCCAAGGAATCACGTAGTGTAGACAAATTTCAATTTTTGTTTCTTTTAAAATAAAGTTCTTCACAGCCGACACCCATATGGGCTTTCTCAAGGCCGAAGTCCAATTTCTACCGCACTCTATCTAACAACGCTATTTTCATTCGGAATCCCTTAGCATGTAATCTATGCAGTATAGTTCTAAATCTTATTTCACACTAGTAGAGATGAACAGTCGTCCTCCTTTGTTGCAGTTATGGAGCCATGATAAGTTCCAGCATCAAGCCAAAAGCGTGTCTCTAACCGATACGTAAGCGTGACCAGTTTCCCGCTTACGTATCGGTTAGAGACACGCTAAGGGATTCCGAATGAAAATAGCGTTGGTAGATAGAGTGCGGTAGAAATTGGACTTCGGCCTTGAGAAAGCCCATATGGGGCGGAACGCGCATCGGCTGTGAAGAACTTTATTTTAAAAGAAATAAAAAGGCTGCCACTTGTGTTGCCGCGCAGTAGCGGGCCCGTTACCTCACATTTGCTTATTGCTGTATGTAGGGGTTGGACTGAGACAAATGAAGTGAAACCTTGCTCATACAGTGTTAATGTGTAAAAATGTCATCATAGTGAAATACTACTGCCACAAATTGTACCATATTATGTGGCATAATTTGTCTTTTCTTACTGCATATTTAGTCCTCCCCTGGAGAAAAAAAAAATACACACACACACACACACACACACACACACTCATAAAGAGAGAGGTATGCACACATATACTTTATTATATTTTGCTTTTAAAGGTGGGGCTTGAAGGGTTTACACCTTATAAAAAAAAAACTTAAAAGAAGTTGTGAAAAACATAAGAACAGAGAGCGGTTTGGAGGTGTACCAACCATTAGAAAAAGAAAAAAAATATTTATATATATAGGCACACACAAAAAACTTTGTAAGGTTTATTCTTAAACATTAAACACTTGAAAACATAATAGAAACGAAACTAAAAAGATTAAGAAAAAATAATTAACCTGTGCACTTTATCTGGAAAGCAGGAATACACCGTGGTGATTTTTTTATCTTGCTTTATTGGGATCAAACCAAGGGCCCTCTTTGCCATTTGCAGCTATAGCTCAGCTGTGACGTTTGGGAGTTTCTGTAGTTCAGAAGGTTTATTTCAGTAGCGAATGTAAAATATTGTTTTCATTTAAATGTCCCAGTAGTGTCTAGAAAGAACACATATAAACCTGGCGGATTCTTAGCTAAATTGGACTCACTAAAAATTAGATCAATGATGCAGTCATGCTACTTACTGCCCCAAGACACAAACAAACCCCATGCAGTGCAAATCTTTTAGAGTAACAATCCCTCACTTAGGGAGCTACATTCCCCGGGACTGAACAAGCTTCCAGTTATTCAACTGTACAAGTTATTAATGCCCGAGTCTTCACCTGTTTCTAAAAAAAAAGTATTAATTACCAAGATATACTGCCCGCTTTTTAAACATACTAAACTTTGCACTGAATATTCAAATGTATTCTCTCCTTTTATAAAAATGTTGTTTATTTGGATAAACGCATCATGTAATTGGTGTGTTATTTAAACTATTTTCTTATTTTGCATATTTATCCCTCTCGATTTTCTCTGCCTACTTTTGTAATATAATGCCTACCCTCGGAAAGGTTTAAGACCTTTTACAGCATTTATTTTAAAAACAAAATGTGTCCGTTTACAATTAACTTTACATTATTGGCTCGCAGTGACTGATGTCTAAGAAACGTGCTTGCCCCGTTCAGGTTATTTTAATTGTGCCATTTTAAGAAGACTACCCTTAACATCACCCTTTGCACATTTCTAATTACTGAAGTTGCAAACTCCTCCTGTCTGACTTTCCAAGCCAATACACGCTCTGTGCCAAAATGAAAGATTAAGCATGTGTGCAGTACTGAAGTAGGTCAAATGGATTTTTGCAATTCCTCTGCATTGTGCAGAATTGAGGGCATCAATCATTCCTGAAGATTGTTTTGAAAATGGGGCTAAATGCGTTAGCCCGGTTTATGGTGGCCCAATATTTTATTTACATTTACACGGTCCAGTATGAACATTAGTCGAAACTTCTCTAGCGTGCAGCAAGACAGTTTCCACAACCATCAGTGGCCTGTCTTTATTGAGCAAATGAGCTAGAAATGCCTGCATCTCAACTACACAGATAACCGGACCTGAGATGGGGACTCTTGCACTACAAGAGGCGTAGAAGTGTCTATCTTTTTAAAGAACCTCCTAGACACAGTTTTGTTAAAGTTGTTAATTCCCAACAATAAAGGACATTTTGAAGCAAGGTCACATTTTCAGTTCTAATAGATAGATAAGAACAATTAGCCACTGGGAAAAGGTTCGAGAAAAGTAGCATTTATGGAGTGAAGAAACAGAAGTGCACCTTCCATGCTCTCCCTGCGACCCTTGTGCCTGTCTGCGTGTGAACCAATAGAAACGTGTCTTTAAGGTGCCTCCTGAGGCCTTGCGGAAGCAGAGGTTGTGTCCACTAGCTACATCCTGCGCCATCCAGCATGGAACTTATGTCTGGCAGACCTGCTGTTTCACTTCAGACGCAGAGATTTCCCTGCTGTGCATCCAGTCGTTCTATCAAATAAACAATTTTCTTGGGTTCTTAAATGCAATACCTGTTGGAGAGGAACTGTGAATGTGGATAGTGTGGAAGACATTGCGGTACCTCGATCTTTCATCAGACTCAAAGTAGCCAGTGCCTAATTTGTGAGAAAATAATACGTGCCAGGGCCCTTGTCTGGAAGCCACTGCAGCTTGCACCACCTACCATTGCTATCAACAGAATGTATGTCGTTATCCCGCAGTCTTTTTCCCCGCAGGTAATCACAACGCGGTCGTTGTAACGACCGCGTTGTGATTCCCTGCAGGGAAAAAGTTTTGTGGTAAATGTTGTTTACCCTACCAACACAACTACTAATAATCACACTCCTACAAGTGTGCCAGTTTAGACTATTCCAGGCCCCCAAAGCTACAAGATTGTTTTGGGTGGCAGGTACTAGTCATTCTAATGTGTATTTAATTATTTAAAAACTTAGTATTAAATTAGATGTCTAAATTAGGCAAAGAGCACTGCCATGAGGCAGACTGTCATAAGTGCAGGGGCTGACAATTAAGTCACCCAATAAAGAGAGAGAAGCTCCACGTACCAAAGGGACAGGGCATTGCTTGGTCAAAGAAAAAGATAAATTCCCTTCGGTAACCAAATAAAATAAATGTTTAACCAATCGTCTCAAATATACCTCAAAACATTCGTGTCAATCGTACAAAAAACCATATACCTATATTTGCAATGCCACAATACAACCATTGACTAATAATGGTATGCCACCTATATTTTATTAACAAAATGTTGGAGCCATTAAAAATTTTCATTATACAGAATTCATAAATCTTCATATTATAAAAAACAAATATCGTTACACAATGTTATGTATTACATAGACAGCATATCAATTAATCAAGAGGGAGATACAAAAATTAATCAAGTATCAAAAACAAATATATCAAATTTATAAATCCTACAAATTGTACATACACTATATCCATGTGTTAAAAACAATAATAAATGTATAATCTAAAAGAAAGATAAAACAAAGAAGAGAGAGGGAGAGAGAGGCATATAGCAAATACGACAGTACACTTATTAGTGGTTTGTGGACTAATCCAGGTAAACAAACTCAGATGCCAGACATGAATGTAGTTCAAGTGTTTTTATCACAACGACTGGCCGGTACACTAGATTCAGTTCATCCCAAGTGTCAACGCATTTCGGTGGTGTTTGCAGAGTAATGGCTACCTTCATTAAGACAAATATCATGTGCTTCTCCTTATAAAATCTTCAAACAAATACCCAAGTAACTGTGGCGAGTATCCTATAGGCGTGATTAGTCCTTCTGGGGAAATGGGTACACCATTTACTATAGGGATACCATCATTCCAATTGAAAAATCCCATCGTGAATGTTCTATCCAATTGTGCCCAAGGGTTCCAGGTCAATCTGTTTACACTGTCCCTCCTTACGAGTGGATATTCCAGGATCACAAACTGCTCGACCAACAATCTCCCGAAAGCATTCTGATCCTATAGTGCTTTCCAGTCGTTCAGCATTGTGCGTCCGACCTGCTAGTCTGTAGGATACCGCCACAGTTGCTTGGGTATTTGCTGGAAAATTTTATAAGGAGAGTCACATGATATTTGTCTTGACAGCTGGGGTCTTAAATCTATGGTTGGGCTTATTCAAAACGAGTAGATATCGGAGAGCAGGCACTTGTCTGATGTGCTTGTGATATATACCATAGCTCAAATTTTGTGAGGGAGCGGCTAGCATGGGGTTGCATCTGAGGTTGGGTTACCCGGTGTAGGATCGTTAAATATTGCCAGTAGGTGTCCTCAGGGATTCCAAAACCTGATACCAAGTCGGGAAAATCCATAATCCCTTTCTCATCGAATAAGTCACCTATCCTTTTATAGTTGGCTTCTTGACAATTCCCTTACATTGCTGGGGGGACGTCTGGGTTACCTATGAAAGGGGTCAGCAGGGAGATGGGGGTCGAAAGGCTACTGGGCTCCTTTACTCTGTTCCACGCCCCAATGGTCTAACCTCAGTACGGGAAACATATACGCTCCTGGTGGCCTATGCCGTTTAGGAAGCCAGGGAAACTTCTATATGTGCATCCCTACTTTTCAGACTCTAGTTTTTACCACTCCATCATATACCACAGTTGCGCTGCTTGAAAATATTTCTCTTAAGTGAGGGACCCCAAGCCCTCCATCAGCCTGATTCAGAAATGTTTGATGTCGTGCCATGCGGGCCTTTATTCCTTCCCATATGAAGTTCCCTGGTAGGTGTTGCATTTGAGCCAATATTCGAGGTGGGTGTCATAGTGGTAGTGTCTGCATCACATAGAGAATGCGATGCAGGAGAGTCATTTTAACTGCTGCCAGCCTATATAGCCATGACACGATGTGCTTCATCCAGTTAAGTAACTCACGCCGGGTCTCATTCAGCAAGGCTGAATAGTTTGGCCTTGACCGTCTTTTCCGTCATGGGAAATATCTGCAGCCCTAAATAAGAAACGCCCGCTTGTGCCCACTCGAATGGGAATATCTGCCTCAATCGATCCTGCTCAGCCCGGGGAAGGGAGTGCCAGTGTTTTTTGTAGGTTGTTTCATTTGAGTTCTTTTACCTGGATTAGTCCACAAACCACTAATAAGTTTACTGTCATATTTGCTATCTGTCTCTCTCTCTCTTCTTCTTACGTTTTATCTTTTAGATTATACATTCTTAATTGTTGTTAATTCTTGGATATAGTGTATGTTCTATTTGTAGGATTTATATATGGGAGATAATATTTGTTCTTGATACTTGATGGATTTTTGCATCTCCCTCTTGATTAATTGATATGCTGTCTATGTAATACATAAAATTGTATAATGATATTTGTTTTTTTATAATATGAAGATTTATGAATTCTGTATAATGAAAATGTTTTAATGGCTCCAAATTTTTGTTTATAAAATATAGGTCGCATTCCAATATTAGTCAGTGGTTGTCCTGTGGCATTGCAAATATAGGTATCTGGATTTTTTGTATGATTGACACAAATAGACCAGTGCTATGGATCATTGCTTAATTTGAGCCAGTGTTTTTTTGTGCTCAGTACCGGCATTTAATTTCCAACACCACACTTATGTGCATATGCATCATGGTAGCACTCTTTGTCTAATTTAAAGATGAGCACAATAACAGTTGTTTACTAATTCAATATAAATTCAACATTGCTTATACCTGCCACCCAATCTCTTATAGTTTTGGATGCCTAGGATTGTCTAGATTGTCACACTTGTTGAGTGAGATAATTAGTATTTGTGTTGGTACTGTCACTGGTAGCGTTAGCAGGGGCAATGGGTGGCACAAACTGCAGTGGCCTATAGATGAGTACCCTAGCCCTAACCCTTTTAAAAAAACAAAACAATTTAAGTACTGCTATGGACACGTGTGCCTAAAGTGCCAGACATTTTTCTGCAAAACGGAGGCTTTATCTAGCTTGGAACAAACCAAATCAAGTCTCACATTGTTAACAGCATTGAGAGGCTCTTTGGACATGTCCAAACCCCATAATTAAGATCTTGGAGTGCAGTTTTCAATCTCAACACCAGGACGTCGCTGCCTGATCAGTTGAACCACATACTGCTAAACTGTGTACATTTTCACTCCACTTTTATACAGTTTATCTCAATGTAATAAGCATAGGACAGCACACATGATCAAATCAAAACTCCAGACAGACACTAAAAAGCAGGTGGCTAGCTCTTCTCGTGGGAAGAATGTGGGAAGGCATTGAGGTAAATATACAACAAGCTACGGTAAAACGCGGACTTCACTAAATCTGCAGTTCTTGCTTGGCTATTCCTACTTCAAAATGAAGCTGCTACACTTACTTTGATCGGTCTGGCTAAATGTGCAATGCACAACACTGGATAACAAGATGGCAGTGAACTTACAATATGAGCCAATAGGCAATAATGCTAAGGCTCTGCTAGAGTTTCATGCAAGTATAAAAACAAATTCCCAAGTTTTATAGCAAACCGCTGGGTATACATAAAATTGCTTTCTCATGAGAATTTGAACCTTAGGATTCAAGACCTGGGCACCTCCTTGTGGTAGTGCACATCTTTTAACAAGCAGACTATAAAATGCTTCCATATGTAGATTCCAGTGAGTACCGGCTGCGACCACTTATCCCTACTCCTTCCAACTATACTAACATTCAAGAATAGTAGATTATTGAGAGAGCATCTTTCGCTTTTAAGATGTTGAAACAATCAAATGGTGGCCTGTTCTGCCATGCTTCATACATTCCTCAAAGTTGCATCCATGTGACTCTTGTCTCAGTTAGACCTTCAAAGCTTATAGCTTTTACCCGACTTTGAAAGCGTGGCCATAATTAATTCTGAACCATTTCCCTCAGGGCATCACTACAGTCTTGCTCCGAACAGCTTTAGGAGTCTACAGCATGCCTGCCAGTGTGTGGTTGCACTTACATAAATCCTCCCATCCCCATTGAAAGCTCCAGTCTGTGCTAAACAGTGGCTCCAAGGATGTAAGACTGAGTAGGAGTTCAATAGGAAGACATACACAATAATAGGCTAGAGTCCTGTAAATAACACACATGTCAATCTTTGCAGAAGGTCTAAGGATCGCCAAGCAAGAATCCCAGTACTCCCCAAACTGCTATGGGGATACTAATATGTAAATATATGGTCTCACAAAGCACTATATGTAAAATGGGGTAAAGGAGAAAATACAAGTTTCTCATCAGTACTGCTCTTCACAAGAGCCTCTCATCAAAAGGTGTGAAAGTGAACCTTCAGGGCTTTCTTTACAAAAAGCACACAATCATTAAAAATTACCAGAGAACAAACTTATGGAAAATTAGTATATCAGCAAGATTAAACAGGCTGTCAGGTTTACAATTCAACAAGGCAGAGGTAGCAATAAAAAGACCATGCATCAACCTAGGTACTGATAGTGGCCAAACAAATAGTGAGCAGGTGAAGTTGTCTGTAAGTAGGAACCGAGAGAACACCACATATAAAACCGGTAACTCGAACAAAAAGGGAAAAAAATATCAAAATGGAGGGAGCAGAACCAGGTGATGACCTAGCATGAGCAGGAGCCAGTGCAACTGCAAAGCATTGTCAGGCACTAATGAACCAGTAAGAGGATGCTTTGTACCTCCGCTACCTCTCATGACCTGGAGGTGACCCATCATGCCCTGGAGGTGTTCAACCTCCGGATAAAGTTCTGCGGTCTAGTTTACCATTAAGTACCACCTGTGCATGATTTTTCTGGTCTAAATGAAAATATGGAGTAGGTTCTGTTGGATGTAACATAGGAGTTTTTGCCACTAAGCACAACGCAATTAAAATATGTGTCAATGTGCAATTTTGCTAAGACTCTAGTAGTGCTTTATGCAGGTTTAAAAAGAAATTCACAAGTGCTATTAAAGCAGCTAGGTACACATAGAATTGTGTTTTCATGAGAATCTGAACCTTATGATGATGAACCCGGGGTCTGCCCTGGTGATAGTGGATATCTTTTAGCAAACGACCCAACACTCTTCAATATGTAGAGTTTAGCAAGCCCTTGCTGGGACCACTTATTACCTATCCATTCCAACCCTACAAATGTTTAAAACCAGTACATCATTGAGAGAGCATCTTTTGAATTCAAAGTGCAAAAGATATCCATTTGTGGTATGCACTGGCATACCCCCAGAGTTAATCCGTGTGAGCGTGAGTAGTTTACTGTAAGGCATTTCTTGTCTTAATCCTTACAACCCTGACTGTGCATGACCTGGTTAGAGGCCCCCCTAATTTTATAACATAGAACAGAAACTGATGAGCCTGTAAAAAAACCGATATATATAAAAATATATATGTATTCCTTTTCCACGCAGGGATTTGCTCGCGCACTCCTGGAAAAACCTCCAAGCTATTGACACCCAAGTCGTAGTTCAGTTTCTTTTAATCATTAATCATTACAGCTCAGCCAGCAGCAACTCTACGCGTTTCGGTCTCTGCTGAGACCTTGCTCACGAGACTGACGTGAAAACTACATTTTTTTCATGCATTTAAAAAACCAATTCAAACATAGTGTGACCTCACATCCTGTGTACACTAGCTAGGTATTCTGGTTAATGTAGTTGTATCAAAATCCTAAGATTCCCTTTACATTTTTACTATTGTTTGTAATGTATTGTGACCATATGGTAGCCTTTAATCCTAAAACTGTTATAATTCTCCAATATTCCTTAAATGTATGGTTATCATACATACCAGTTCATCTGATTTGATTAACTGTTTGGTTTATATGTAATTTCAATTTAGAAATGGTAAAAAGACCCACCAGAGGGTCAATATAGACACACACAATTTGGAAATGGTTTTATGCTGATAACCATACTTTTAAGGATTTTTGATAAAACTACATTAACCAGAATGCCTAGCTAGTGTACACAGGATGTGATGTCACACTATCTGGGAATTGTTTTTTTAAATGCACGAGAAAAATGTAGTTCCACGTCAGTCTCGTGAGCAAGGTCTCAGCAGAGACCAAAACGCGTAGAGTTGCTGCTGGCTGAGCTGTAATGATTAATGACTAAAAGAAACTGAACTTGGGTGTCAATTGCTTGGAGGTTTTTCCAGGAGTGCGCGAGCAAATCCCTGCGGGGAAAAGGAATACAGATTTGAACGGCTTGGCTCTGCCGTAGCTCTGGTGCACCGCCATAGAGCGCCCTTCAGCCTGGAAGTGGGCCGCTGGAGAAAGGAATTGGTATCAGGCTTGGGTGAATGCCGGCACGGAATACAAGGATTCGGAGATCCCCAGCGGAAGTGCACTGTGAAGAGGAGAACGGGGGACGCGAGTCCGGAAAGGAATGCCAAACTCGGGAAGCTTCAAACGGTGAGCGGACTGCTTTAAAGATCTCTGTTAATACATTGCATCTCAGTGGAGATTAGTGCCGGTTGGTCCCGGAAATGTGTGAATTATTTACCGCTGTATGAATGAGTCAGTGTACTCGGGGAAGATCCCTAATTACAATTACTTGTGATAAAATAGTATCATGTCGAGCGAATTTTAAGCGTTGGGATAACGGAACAAGAATAAAGACATGATATTGATATTATTTTGAAAAGAGCCATAAACAAATAAACAGCCAGCACAAATGGATAAAAGAGAGGCCAGCAGAAATGCACATTCTTAGAAGAGGGAACAGCGCCCAGCACCAATGGCGCATCCAGTAGTACGCGCAAATCGGATGCAAAAAACAAACTGCGCACCTGGGAGAAGCTGTCCAAAAAGGAAATTAATAAGTGGTGGGAGGTGGCATCGCTAAAAAATATCTTGAAGTGAAACGTGTTCCGTGCGGACTGCGCATTAGTTTGATGCCTAACCACCAAGACACAAGTAATGAATTGCTAAACGAATGGGGTGAATTTATTTTGAAGTCATCGTTAGGTCTGATGGAAATCCTACTGAAACACATTGAGATAGCCTTGGAAAAAACAACTAGGCAACTAAAGGACTTGGAAAAAGAGTTGGGAGTTTTGGAAATGAACCCCCGAACTAATTAAATTCAAGGAAGAACTGAATCATTATATAGAAAAGCATGAAGAAACAGTGCGAATGCGTAAACAGTCCAAATTCCAACGGGACAAAGAGGATTATTCTGAAGGCCGTATCTTCACATATGCCAGGAAATATGATAGATTTAAACAACAAGAAAAAGTAGATCTAGCAACAAATAACAGCAGTTTGTCATCGCTAACATCAACGTATGCCAGCACGAGTGAAGGAGAAGTGGAATAGGGAGAAGTGAGGTATACATTTTTTAGACGAAATGAAGCTGGCCTTGCAACAAAAAAACTGGGAGAAAACCATGGGCACATCAGCTGGAAGAAATCGGGGAAGAGGAAGAGGTCGCGAAAGCAACCACAGGAACCAACAAGAAGAGGCAGACGGAGCCACAAATCAAGGATTCAGTGCAAATCGAGTGGGAATGATGACAAGAAGCATGCGGCAAAAATGGAATTAGAAACATCCTCAAAAATGACCGAAAATGAATTGGAAACACCAACAACAAGCGAAAATCAAGAGTTACAAGTTATTAATCTGTCAAACAAAACCTTGACGGCAATGGAATTAAAACTCCTACAACGGAGTCTAAATTTCTGTCCAACGAATGGATTTGACTTAGCAGAAACTAGGATTGACCTATATAAATTTGTCCGAAAGATCAAATTAGCCAAATTATTTGCAGAAAATCCTAGGATGGCAGAGTACAGGAAAAAAACACTGGTGCCGGAAATGGAATTAAGTGCCAAAGACTCGGAGGACTTTATCACACTCATGGAATTAGACCGGGATCCAGAACATGAAAGAGGCAACATAGGAACACACTGTGCACAGATGGGTGCTGGAAGCAGCAAGAAAAAACCACAATATAAATTCTACCCCCAGTTGGCCCCTGGAAATAAGATTGACATATTCCATGACTGTGTGATTAAGGATCTGTATAAATTAAACTATCCCAAGACGAAAGATAATCTAAACTTGGAGGAACGTAACACATTACACAATCTACAGAATGACCAAACCGTTGAAATAAAAATGGCAGATAAGGGTGGCTATGTCATCATTTTGGATAAAGAAGCTTATATGCGCGAAGCTTACTCTCAACTAAAAAATAGGGAGTATTACGAGAAATTGAAAACCAACCCTACACAGAAATGGAAAGAAGAACTTGACATGAAGCTGGATTATTGGTTGAAACAAAATCTATTAGACGATGATGAAGCTGGGCTTATGGGAAGTGACTTGGGCATGGAAGCATGAAAATGATCGGTTTGTAAACAAAACAATAGCATGGTTAAGGTATATAGACGACCTGCTGTTAATTTGGAATGGTACCAGAGAAGAATTTGCCGAATACTTCAAAATATTGAACAACTCAGATTTTAAATTGAAATTCACGTATGACATCAGTGAGGAACCGGTTGTATTTCTGGACACAGATATCTATATTCTTGATAATGAAGTACAGACCACCCTACACCGCAAGGGCACGGCGACTAATGCGGTGTTACATGCCGAAAGCTTTCATCAAACAAGTTTGATCAGCAATATGCCCTTTGGCGAGTTCCTTAAGATAAAGAGAATGGATGAAATACCAGAATCAAGCATCAGAACCCTTCAAGAAACGAAAGTATAATTTGGGAGTGATTGAAAAATCATTAGAGCGAACTGAGGCAATGACTAGAACTGATCTACTAAAGGAAAAATTACCCAAACAAGAGGAAAACAAGATATGACTAATAACTACTTACTCCACAGCCAATCAACAACTAATGAGGATAATGCGTAAGAACTGGCATATTCTACATATGGATGCAACAATAGCAAAAATAGTAGGGGACCATCCGAACATTACCTACCGAGGGCAAAGAACTTGAGGGACAAATTGGTCCATAGCCACTTTCAAACTCCAAAAAAACAGGAAACCTGGTTGAAACCTAAAGGTTTGTATAAATGTTCAAGTTGTAAGGTGTGCGCAATTGCCCAAAATACAAAAGAGGTACTGATGGCAAACAAACGAATGTGGAAAATCCAACAACTGATTGCAAAAGTCAATTTGTGATTTACATCATTGAATGTCCCTGCTCACTTAAATATGTGGGAAGTACAAAATGTGAATTGAAGAAACGCATTTTGGAACATGTAAGAGCTACTATAAACACAGACAGAGGCAATGCTGTAGCTAAACACATGGAAAAGGAACATGGAAGCAATTGGAAAGAACTGAAGTTCTATGCTGTGGAGTCAGTAGATGTGCACCCCAGAGGCGGGGACCGTGAAAAGTTCCTCAGGCAGAAGGAATAAAAACATATTATAAACTTTCGAACATTGACCCCGTATGGATTAAATCAGGACGAAGGGTTACATTATCATCTATAAGACTATGGGAGATGAAGCAGGACTGGACATATGTAAATATTATATTGAGGGTTAAAAACTGGCCTCCTCTTCAGAACAGAAGTTCAATTTTTAATTTTTAATTTTTTCACTTCACTTACTGTTTGTTTTTTTAACACACTTGAGTCACCAAGGGCTAGATGGGGGGGCATTAGGCAGTGGGAGTCCACACGCACTGGAGCGCAACTATTAGGTTACTTAGAGTGAAGTGGCATTGTGACCAGCTTGAACAGACACACCCACTAGAGGGTAATGATTTGATGAACTGTTTAGTTTATATGTAATTTCAATTTAGAAATGGTAAAAAGACCCACCAGAGGGTCAATATAGACACACACAATTTGGAAATGGTTTTATGCTGATAACCATACATTTAAGGAATATTGGTGTTTTTTTATGAATTATAACAGTTTCAGGATTAAATGCTACCATATGGTCACAATACATTACAAACAATAGTAACAATGTAAAGGGAATCTTAGGATTTTGATAAAACTACATTAACCAGAATGTCTAGCTAGTGTACACAGGATGTAATGTCACACTATGTTTGAATTGTTTTTTTAAATGCACAAAAACATGTAGTTCCACGTCAGTCTCGTGAGCAAGGTCTCAGCAGAGACCGAAACGCGTAGAGTTGCTGCTGGCTGAGCTGTAATAATTAATGATTAAAAGAAACTGAACTACGACTTGGGTGTCAATCGCTTGGAGGTTTTTCCAGGAGTGCGCGAGCAAATCCCTGCAGGGAAAAGGAATACAGATTTGAACGGCTTGGCTCTGCCGTAGCTCGGGTGCACCGCCATAGAGCGCCCGTCAGCCTGGAAATGGGCCGCTGGAGAAAGGGATAAAAAAAAAAAAATGTATATATATATATATATATATATATATATATATATATATATATATATATATATGCAACAACCATTCCCGGCTGCTCCCAGTCTCTGGTTACGGCGAGTCTGTGCGGGTGCCGGCCACCCTATATAAACAAACAACTTTTCCTCCCAGTTTGAAGAAATTTGCACAGACTACTCACGATGCTTCAGTGATTTATTAACACGAAGTCAGCAGCTCCCTACCGACGCGTTTCGCCACTAAGGCTTGGTCACGGTGAATGTGGTCAATTACAAAGTGCTATTTACATCTTAAATCATAAACATAAACAGAGGACTTTCGTTAGACTTCACAGACTACCTTGTAGTCGCCATCTTAGAATGTACAATAATATCGTTTTTTGCCACACTGTTTTTCAAAAATTAAATTATTCCAGCATTTTGCTAGTTCATAAGTATTTACATGGAGTTAGCTCAATAACGCCCAAGTGGGCAATTCAGTTTCCATGATACACTATCAAATTTGTCAACAAATTATATCACCAAACTTCTACTCATATTACGCCACAGTGGGCTACTATAAAACATATATTTGTAAATAACCTTTATAATCAATAATACCACTGTGGGCAATTGAATTCCAACAATTCTTAATGTCAACAAATTATATCGCCTAATTTGGCTCAATTCATGCCCCAGTGGGCTGGTGTACCAGATAACAGTTCCTGAGCTGATTTACTCCACAGTTATCATAAGTCTTGCCCCAGTGGGCTACTTGTGAGTGGCTCTCCTTGTATCCACAAAAATGTTACGTTTGTCCTCCAGATCTTGTTAAATGTTCCTGCATGAAAAAAATGTATCTTTTAAAATCCATATATTCGACATATTTACATGTTAAAACTAGAGAGAGATGTCTGAACCTGATTACATTTACACACATTATCATAGGTGGACTGCCATTTCTTCACTGCAATTCATCCCATTTGGATGTAGGGTCTCGAAGTCAATGATATATTTCGACTCTAGGATTCTCAGCTGTCGCAACCTATCACCACCCCTTACATTCTCTTTGACTGCATCAAGTACCACGAATTTCAACAGATTGTCATTCTGGTTATGGTGTGTCTTGAAATGTCGGGCAACAGGATAAAGTTCATTGTTATTTCTAATGGCCCGTTTATGTTCCAATATCCTGATTTTTGCCCTGTGTTTGGTGCTTCCAATGTAAACTTTCCCACAGGGACAAATTAAACAGTACACACAATATTCGGTATTGCAGTCAAAGTTACCCATGATGGAGAATTGTCTGGAACTGTTGGGCATCTGTACTTTCTTACAATTAGTACTTCCTTTGCAGGCCTTGCACTTCATACAACACTCAAATCCTGCTCTATTCCTGGCTGTCGTTTTCTTTCTAAACGAAACCATATTTTTGCTTAGATCGTCTTTCAAAGATCTTCCTTTGCGAAAGGTAATCTGGGGATTCTCTGTTATGTGTTTGCTCAGGAACTTATCTGTAGTTAGAATTGGCCAGTTTTTTGTCAATATCTTCCTTACCATATATGCTTGCCCAGAATGTAGTGTAGCTCCTATTTTCCCAATAGGCTCTGCGCATTGGAATAGTACCTACAGCAGTAAAGGCCTAGGCCAGACGTTAACTAGGTCTACTACTGTCGATACTAGACTTAATTTTTGGGTTTGCCAGCTAAGCTCAGAGTTCGCTAGAAACTTTCTCGAATGTTCAAGCAAGAAATTAACTCCCCTGATTAGACAAGAAGGGATTTAGTTTCTGACAACCATAGAACATGACAACTTTGCTCTCCCCTAATCAAGAGTCAATCTCGAGAGTCGTGTGAGCACAAGGCAATTATTTTACTCAGTCAGTACGTGCATTCTTAGTCTCATCAGAATGTAGAGAAAAGGAAGAGACGGGCGTGTTCAATAAAAAGGTGTTATTTATTGATCAGTCTCTTTTCTCATACATGAGAAATGGATCGATATTATTGCAATACTTATAGTTAAGTAAAGTGCATACATTAAAAGCAATAGTATAAAATAATACTGTAAAAACATTGATATGGTTTCTGAGCCATATGATGTTTAAAATGATTAAAATATATTTACATACACATATACATTTGACTAAACGTACTCAACTGGTGTTTCTAAATACGCCTACCCCGTGTACCTGACCTAAGTCTAATGCGTGGGCGGGAATAGAAAGTTACAGTTTAAGTTAAGTTTGTTTTTGCCAAGTGAATAACTAAAGAATTCTCTGTGAGGGGTTATTCAGTTCTGTACCTGGAATTTAGGATGGATGAGGAATAGTATCTCTTTCTCTGCTCTCGATATTCCAGGCTGCCTGCGAGGGCTGCCCAGAAGCGCCGGTGCTGGGTCTCTCGGCTTGAGATAGCAGCGCGTCTCTCAGCGCGTCAGGAAGGCGGGGCTGCTGCCAGCGGGGTCTGCTTCTGCTCTCGGCTTCGGCAAGTGTGGCTGCTCCGTCTTGTCACCACGCGTGTGTTTGCATAGGGCAAGGTCAGCAATATTTATACCTTAAAGGTGCCGAGATTGACGTAAGGATGGACATAGATACGTCAATAAAGATGTCATACGACTTGCTCGTTAGCACATTCTTTACTAAAGTTCTCTGTGAAATCAAAACAATGGCCGCACGGATTATCCAGGTTGTCATAGGTTTGATTTGTTATGAGAACGTCGTATGCCTTATCAGGGGCTGGAGGAATGTCGCTTGTCTAATTAGATCTCAAGCGTTATGACCTAATCAGATAACACGTTCCTGTGCCGTAGTGTGACTGCGTCAGATAACGGTATCTGCATCATGGGGGCTGTTCTTGCCTCATGGGCTGACTGTTAGTTAACTTGATAGTTAGTTTAACCAGAATAGGGTCAGGAATAGGGGGACTGATTCAGAACCTATAGAAATACACGACACCCACTCCACGCTAACTATGGTCATATCTACTAATCTATGCATAGTATAACATAGTACAACATACTATAGAGTATAGTGTATACCTTACCACCCCAAAATACATAAATGCATTTCGAAATTTTCAAATATACTGAAAAATTGCAGTCATATATATTGTATGCACTTAAGCTATGAATTAAATGCAAAAGTAAACACGCATTTTTATGCATTATTGCTTATTGGTATATGAGAAATACACATGAAATGCCTCTTAATATGGCTATACAGAAAGGAAGTTCGAGACCATCTCATCACATAATAAAATATTTGTGAACATCCCAGCGAGCAGCTAAAGTCTATAAAGTATCTAAAAACAGAAATTTTAGTTCTCTAGGAATAGTTTCTTACTTTAAGCAGAAGATCAGTGTCCCGGGGAAAAAATATGTAGAAAAATATTTTAAGGGGCTTGCTGAAAAATATTGCTGTCCGTGAGCTGGAGTGAAATTGTTCATGTGACTTTATTTTTAAAGTTGAAGGCCGAATTCAGGGAACGCCGTGTGCGAGTTTACTCAAAAGTCTCTATTTCTGTTCTGGAGAGAACATCATATCATTCAGGCTTTCGAAAAAACTGTCAACAGCTTCATGGGAAAGTTCCACTAAGTCGGAAATAGGGGTAACCATGCATTCGTGCGCATGATTGTCTCCATTGACATTCTGAGTCGCATTGCTGACAGAAGGTCGTACCTGTTCGATGCTGCTTTCATCTTGAACTTCACTACTCTTCAATCGCAGTGGTGAAGATTCCAGGAATGCCGTCATCAGGATTGGCAGCCTTTGAGGGCAGCACAAAGCGTGAACCTTGGTAGGAACCAACAGTGTATCTGCATCCACTGGCGCATCCGATTGTAGCGTCAGACAGGTGTCTAACACGCATTCTTCTCCGCATAGCAGACACCTTAGTACAGGTAAAACACACCTTTGCCACATTGGTCGAAATGATAGAAACCAAGTCATGTTCAGGTCTCTAAGCCGGGAGAGTCCCAGGATTTTTGATATCCGGTCCCGGTATCCAATGGCTAGGATCGTATCTTCCATTGTCGCGAGAGTTTGATCTGTGACATGGGTTGCCATAACGAAAAATAAGGACTAAGAATAGGATTCCTGCAATTAGTCCCAGGATCAGGGGAAGTCCGCCAAAAATCGAATGGACGAAATCTGGAAAAATACCCAGTATGGCTTTGAATGGTGTTAATGCCATCGAAAATACTGTCTTAAATACCTTTGAGACCCCAGTGGTATCAGAAATATTTAAGATTTCGCTCAGGATTTCCGCGAAATGTACGGGGGAATTAGTTGATAATAATGTATGTATCTCTGCAGTCGTCCTTGCGACTTGTAGATCATACGTTTCTTTTGATGACGTGAGCCTTGTAGGCGTCTGAAGAAGCACTGTTTTCATTCTGCTTAAAGCATCTATTCGAATAGAAGTAATTTTCAAACTGGGCCATGCCCTTGCCTCCCTGTCTGGAAAGGAGCTGGGGAATAAAGAACGTCCACAGCACTTGACCTTCGCCGTTGTAGTTACTAGATAAGGAGTCCCGGGCATAAGACTGCAACATCTGCGGTCTACAATAAGAATGTAACTCCCATTATAGAGTCTTTGAAAGAATGGTTCTATTTCAGTTGCAGGTGCGCCTTGCTGGTGACATGAAAGGTTGTATGAATTCCCTTCACAGGCTCCATGCAAACTAATTCCGTTACACAGAAGCGTGCCGCTTAGTGACATAGCACAATTGTTGCCACTAAGAAACACTTTCTGTCCTTTATTACTGACACATGCATGTGAATAGGGCAGGTTCCAAGTTGTTTTAAGGTACCCTTTTCCCAATTTCTCGTACATGCCAGCCTGTATATATTTTTGGCAGTATTGAAACCTGAAGGTTGAGATTGGAATATTTATGATTCCGTGGATTATCCATTCACTGACAGGTCGTTCTGACATTGTCATTGGTAATCTTTCTAGTTTTTCAATGCTCAAGATTGTATAATCAGCACCCTTTTGCGCCATACCGATTTGTCTATCAGTAAGGTTAAAGATTTGGAATAGTGACGTTGTGTTGATTAAACGCCAAGGCACATAGCCTGAACGCAGATTTTGTAACGTCCAGCCAAGCTGTACAATGGAACGCAATTGTGACTGGCCATGTTGTAATAACAGTAAGTCTTGCGATAATATATCGATTGCTGAAGACACAATGCTGTCCAATGAAAAAATTCTGGAGGACAGAGTCATTAACCCATTGTCCACTACAGATAGTGATTTTTCCAAATTAATACGGTCAATTTCCCGTATTCTTTCTGCTGTCTCAATTTGAGTAACCTTCCAGGCCTCATTGTATGCTGCATATACAGAGGCTGCTATGAAACGCTTTTGACGCTGTTTGCGTGGTCCCATTATGAAATCACGCAAGTCAGCACCATCAGTAAGTAAAGTTAGGTGTTGCTTAATTTCAGGCAGTGTGGAAGTCTGTAGCCATTGAAGGCATAATTTGCCCACACTGTAGGTTGTTATTATCCCTGGGTGATGTCTTTGGGGATATCTAGGGTCTGGCCTGGTCATTTTGAAACCCTGTGTTTTATTCAGGAATCTATCTTGACAGTAATTTGTATCTGTGGGCCAGATCAACCATTGTTTCCAATCAGGATGTGTTCTGTTTTGGTTTAGTATATGGTTTACGTCTATCTCTTCATCTGTATCAGAGCTATTGCTAAACATTGTTGGCTTCGGAATAGACGGTTTAATTAAATCTTTGATTTTGGCTAAGCCAAGACAGGTGGTTTGTTGAACAGTGTCATTTAAAAATATCATTTGTTCTGGGATCATGCAGGCTCTAAACAAAGCTTCTAAACCCTGTACTTGCCATTCTTTTGTACCCCAAACACTTTTCAAATCAACATTTTTGTCCCAATAATCAAATCCAAATGTATTCATTTTTTCAAAGAATGAATCTGAATATATCAATTTTGTGTTGGTTATCATGGTTTTCATCCCTGTCTTGTTTGACAATTTAAAATAAAATGTTTCAGCATTACTTATGTTAAAACCTGAAAAATATGAATATTTGTCATATACGGTTCTAGAGCTTCCTTTTGGAGGTGTAGCACAATGTTCCCATTGATTATAACTTAAAACATTTCTAGGTTGTGCAGATTTATGTAAAAAATGGTTACCATAATGGTTATAGCAATACATACTATCATAATTTGTAGAACCTTGCAAATAATCATGTTTTGTAAATTTAGCAGACATTACTAAGTCAGACATCATGTTGTTAATACTTTCGAAGTCCCAATCATCAGCAAATGAGTTTGGTTTTGCAAAGTCACTCAAGGAGATCTTGATTTGGTGTGGATATTTCAGGATCTCGACCGGACCATAAATTTCATAGTCAGTGTTGTCCCAGGCTACCCCACCAGGTATCGGATTGGCTGTGAAGTTGGCTGAAGAAAGTTCTGAAGAGAGTTCTCTTTTCTCGACGTGTGAAGATGTGTGTGGTTTGAGGATCAAGTTGATGTTCTGACTTGCTGTGTCCATTTTAGCATATTTTCCCTCAATGAAGCGTCCCAAAGTAAATACCATGATGAGCCAAAGTATGAGGATAAATGCACCAAAACCCACCCAAAATTCAATCCATGGAGAAACCAGATATGTTTCTTTCAGATGTTTCAAAAGTTCCTTCGCTTTGTCTTTAAAGGATTTTGATGATGGCTGTGTCTTTGATTCACTCAGGCTTTCAGAGGAATCATCGAAGTTGATGAAGTAACCGGATGCAGTTCTGTCAATTGTTCCAATTGGTTCAGGATTTTTGTTTCTTGCATTGTCACTCGGTACTTCATTGTAGATTGGTGTGTCTCTGCTAAATGTTTTTATTTGGGTTTTCAGAGGTCTTAGTTCTATTGCATTGTTGCATAGTCCTTCTTGTTCTTCTGTAGGCGTTTCGAATGTGATGAGCCTCTTTGTTAGGACCTCTGTACTGGTAGCAAACCTTGGTGTTCTGCTACTTATTGGGAGTCCACTTGGCCTACTGTTTGTTATCGGCCACATGTTGTGGTTTTACCAGGTCGATGGATACAACTCGGTTCTCCTTTTTTCCAGCAAGTGGCGGTAGTACAACTGATCTTGTCCCGTTGACAGACAAGACAGGAACTGCTTTTCTGTAAGAAGGCCCAAATTCCTTCTTTACCGCGATCTTCTCCCTGACTAGATCCCCGACTTTTGGAATCCAGACAGGTCTTGCCGGGACAGGTGGTGATTCTTCAGTGGTTGTTGGCTGTTGTTTCAACTGTATGTTGCTCAGGTCTTTTCTTGTTTTGTTTAAGTCCTGCAAAATAGCCAAACGGTCTTTGACATCAAAGGTTTTTTCTATTACCACTGAAGTCTGACTATCAAGGTCAGAGATCAACATCCTAGTTCCGAATAATAATTCGTACGGACTGAATCCCTTCAGAGAATTTCTTGGCAAGTTATTTAGACTACGTTGGACACTTATTAGATGTTTGACCCACCCAGCTCCCGAACCTAATATCCTTTCTATTATAGATTGCTTTCTGCCTTGGTTTTTTCTTTACACCATCCCGTACCCTCAGGAAGGAAGTGAGAAGATTCTCGCTGGGCTGTGCTCATTTGGCCATGTTTCCCCCCCAGGCTGGATTGCCTGAGTGAAAACAATGGTCGAACGTAGCATGCTCTTAGCGTATATGCCATTTAGACTCGCAAATCTTGTATAATAGTCCGGACGTCAGCCGAGTGCTGGTGATTTACATTATAAGTGGAAACTAGCCTGTATATGTTAATCGCAAGCCATTCTTTTTGCTGGTAATATTATCTGCCTTGATACGACGAGGTATTAAACTGTTTCTCTCCCCACTGCGATCTCTGTTGCAGTTTGGGCAGTTTTTTACAAACATGGTGTAGTGCAGGCTCATGCCTGGCCACCAGTACCGTGATTGTAATTCTTCCAGAGAATCTTTTAATTTAAGGTGTCTGAGACCCTCGCCCATGTGTGCGTCTGCGATTAACAAGTTTCTCCTGTCCATGTTTGGAATCACTCTATCCCCCACTCCAGGGATTCGAGCAAAAGGGACGGAGTTTGCATCGATTATGTATGTATAATTGAGTGGATAGTTGATCGGTAACGCTGAGCAGTCGCCTTTTGATGACGTTTTCACCGCCAGCATTGTTTCACCGTCAATGTATTTTAATGTACGCTTTTTTCGATCTACGGGAGCCGATTTAGTGGCTGCCGCTGCGGCTGTTTCAGCCAATGAATTCCCCACAACGTGAACGCCATCACGCTGATGACTCAGTGAGTGTGTCACGTGAGTCTTTGGTAGTTCTTTTTTCAAAAGAGCTACTTGTTCCCAGAGCAGTTTCTGCTTTATTGGTGCATCTGTGTCATCTTTGTAACCGTTCTGAATCCATGTCTGCAAATCCTTGTTATATGCTTTGACGCAGTAATATGAATCTGACACTATAAGTGTCGGGAATTCGCGATCCGCATTATCTAGCGCCATTTTCAAAGCTATTATTTCAGTTTGTAGTTCTGAATTTGTTTCTACTGAGTGTGATTTTGTTAATAGAGGTCTTAGTTTACCTCCGCGCCACACTTCTTTTGTAATCTCACATGTAGGGTTGTATGCTTGTTCTCCCCAAACGGAGGGTTGAGCATGTCCGTCTGTATAGATTACACAGGCGTAATGTCGTAGAGGCAGAATGTCGATTGGCAGAGGATACGTCTTTTCATATTTTAGATTTTTTAATTCTTCTAGTTCTTAGAAAATTGTCAACCAGGCTATACTTGATAATTCATATCCTACGTACAAGACTGTCAGATGGGCAATTCTGGATTTTTTAAAGTTGAATTTGTAACCCTCTGCAGCGAACCCAAGTATTATGGTGTTCACTCTTTTCAAGTGAGTATCCAAGTCATCATCTGTTAAGTAAATGTCATCGACATAAGATAATGCTTCTTCATCATATAGTTGTAGTAATTCTGTTACTCTCGCTGAGAATACCCCCGGGCTGTTCTTGTACCCCTGGGCTAACCGACAGAATTGTTTTTGAGTGCCATTTACTGAGAATGCAGTTAAATATCTGCTCTCTGGTGCTATGTTTTGACAAAAGAATCCATTGGAGATGTCCAGGGTTGTTTTGAATTTTTTGCGCACTATGTTATTCATTAGTGCAGCACTGTGTGAGTTTTGCACTGCAAAGGTTTTGCAACATGTGTTAAGGTGTCGGTAATCCAAAACTAGACGATATGAATTGTCTGGTTTGGAGACCGGAAACAAAGGATTGTTCATTTGTGAGGTGCAAGTTTCAATCACCCCCTGGTATTCTAGCTGATCTAGTATTTCATTTACTTGTTTTTTAGCTTCTTGCTTAATTGGGTACTGCCTTTGTGCAGTAGGTTGTGATTTTAACTGGATTTTGTGAGGAGGGGAGTCCTCATCCCATCCTACATGATTTTTATATAAAGCAGATGCTAAGGCCACTGCCCACTTTCTAGCAAGTGTGTATTTTTTATGAATCGGTATTTGATTCGAGAAGGCAGGCATAATTACTTCTTCGCCATGAGGGCACTCCCTGACAAACTCTGGTGGCCAGTCTTTTTCAGCTAGAAGGATGTCATAGCCTTTGGAGAGGTTATCCCAAAATAGTCCCCTTATTTTCCTAGTCTTATCTCCCTCTATACGTAATGTTATCTCGTATATCTTGTGGGGCTTGCTAACTCTGGTGTCTGCAGTTTCCACTTGAAGGTATTCATTCGTGTCCACTGTCTCCAGATGATTCATAAGGACTTTGCGAGCTATGCTCACCTCTGCTGCGCTGTCTAGCATTGTCTGAGCCCACTCTCCGTTTTTCAGTTGTGTCCTCAGTATTCTCGGCATTGTTAACTACCTTGATACTGGCTACCTTCTTTTTTGGAAATTGTAATTTCTTTTTTAGCTGAGCAGGTTCCTTGTCTTTGGACTTGGCGTGCTCTTCTCTTTGTTCTGATCGTCCTCTTCTTTCCGATTTCTGCGAGGAATTCTGAAAAGATTGAGAGGGACATGTATCAATGTCTTGATATCTGTCAGGTTTTTTAATATTATCCCTATTTCTAAGGTTATATCTATTCCCAGAGGGGTCACTCTGCGGTGACCTCTGTCTTCGGTTTGGAGATTTTTCTCTTCGCCTAGGAGACCTTCCTCTGGACTGGAATTTCTTTTCTTTAGGATTGGATTGTTTGTTTCCATCCCAGTTCTTTTTTGGTGAATTATTATTAGTAAAAACTATTTTTTCTGGACTTGTAGTCAGTTGCGGTTTTACTGGTATTCCACCTAGACTATCTCTGCCTAGTTCTTCATAGGATTTTTCTATGATTCTGGCAATTTCAGCTGGTTGGTCTGCTATATCTGTCTCTTTTAACCTCTGGCGGATCGCCACGTTTGCTGCTTCACCTTTTATGTTGGCTAGTAATATAGCCGAGACCTGCTTGAAGTCTTTCAGTAATTTCATACCAAGAGTTAAAGCAGGTTCTGGACCGTATTCATCTTGAATTTGTTTTAGCACATCTGGTATTACCGAAATGGATGGAACACCGTGCGTTTTTGTGTAGATGGAAGCAAAGACTGTACCCCAAGTGTCACAGTCCTCTATGTGTGGTGCGATTCCCATTGGGAGACATATAGTCAGAATCCTGTGTTTTTCTAATGGGGTGGTGTCAGGAAACACCGCCTCTATTTGGGTAATTTTCTGTGCCAACCAGAATGGTATCTGTTCCCGTTTAGCTGGAACTTTACCTAGGCAAGACTGGATGTTCTGTGGTGTAATTTTATTTGTGTTTCCCTGGTGAGGGGTCAGCTGTGGAAGTTTAATCGCTGGCTGAATTGTTGAAGTCTGCATTACATACTGAACTAATTGTCTATGAATTTTTAGTAGTTGTTTTAGCTGTATTAACAGCTCTGCTGCAGGCATTCTTTCGATGTCTGGATGTGGTGTGTATCCGGCTAGTACCGGCCACGTTGCTCCTGGTCTACCTAAAGGACCGAGCCTGGTGATGTGATTATTATGTTTTAGGGCGCCATCAAATAAGAGCAAATGCTCTTGGAATTTGAGTGGTACTTCCACCTCCTCGAAAGGAGTGTACGTTTCAGGAGGTTCCTCTACTTTGTAATAGTGGAAGTACTTTGTTACAGCATTTGCTGCCGGAAAATGTATCCATGAATAGTATACCTCTGTCTGCCGATATTCGTGTGCCTCAATTACGAATATGACTGTGCCACCTCTAGGTGTCAGTCCATTTTCTATAAGTTTTAAGGTTATAGATCTCCTTTTAATGACCGGAATGAGTGTTATATTCGGGTCTGCTGCTTGCATGGTAGCATCAGCATCTGCGAGTTCAGTTGCTAATCTAACTGCCTCTCTTTCATCATCACTCTCTGCCATTTTACAGACAGGATGGTATTATGTTTGTTTGCAGATCAGGTTTCTTTATGGAACAAAGATTAGATGCACAATATTTTGGAACTGTTTATCCTTCAACGTTGACTTGACCAAGAACCATACATAGGAGTTCCCTCCTTCAAGGTTTTGGAGGATATAACCTTTCACCCACTCCAGACGTCTTTGGAGTATTTGGGAAAAGGGGTCTGAGTGAGAAAGCACGACTGAGTTACTCTAAATGTCTTACGTTAGTTTTATCGCCCTTTCCAAACGCGTTGGGCGCCATGTAGTGTAGCTCCTATTTTCCCAATAGGCTCTGCGCATTGGAATAGTACCTACAGCAGTAAAGGCCTAGGCCAGACGTTAACTAGGTCTACTACTGTCGATACTAGACTTAATTTTTGGGTTTGCCAGCTAAGCTCAGAGTTCGCTAGAAACTTTCTCGAATGTTCAAGGAAGAAATTAACTCCCCTGATTAGACAAGAAGGGATTTAGTTTCTGACAACCATAGAACATGACAACTTTGCTCTCCCCTAATCAAGAGTCAATCTCGAGAGTCGTGTGAGCACAAGGCAATTATTTTACTCAGTCAGTACGTGCATTCTTAGTCTCATCAGAATGTAGAGAAAAGGAAGAGACGGGCGTGTTCAATAAAAAGGTGTTATTTATTGATCAGTCTCTTTTCTCATACATGAGAAATGGATCGATATTATTGCAATACTTATAGTTAAGTAAAGTGCATACATTAAAAGCAATAGTATAAAATAATACTGTAAAAACATTGATATGGTTTCTGAGCCATATGATGTTTAAAATGATTAAAATATATTTACATACACATATACATTTGACTAAACGTACTCAACTGGTGTTTCTAAATACGCCTACCCCGTGTACCTGACCTAAGTCTAATGCGTGGGCGGGAATAGAAAGTTACAGTTTAAGTTAAGTTTGTTTTTGCCAAGTGAATAACTAAAGAATTCTCTGTGAGGGGTTATTCAGTTCTGTACCTGGAATTTAGGATGGATGAGGAATAGTATCTCTTTCTCTGCTCTCGATATTCCAGGCTGCCTGCGAGGGCTGCCCAGAAGCGCCGGTGCTGGGTCTCTCGTCTTGAGATAGCAGCGCGTCTCTCAGCGCGTCAGGAAGGCGGGGCTGCTGCCAGCGGGGTCTGCTTCTGCTCTCGGCTTCGGCAAGTGTGGCTGCTCCGTCTTGTCACCACGCGTGTGTTTGCATAGGGCAAGGTCGGCAATATTTATACCTTAAAGGTGCCGAGATTGACGTAAGGATGGACATAGATACGTCAATAAAGATGTCATACGACTTGCTCGTTAGCACATTCTTTACTAAAGTTCTCTGTGAAATCAAAACAATGGCCGCACGGATTATCCAGGTTGTCATAGGTTTGATTTGTTATGAGAACGTCGTATGCCTTATCAGGGGCTGGAGGAATGTCGCTTGTCTAATTAGATCTCAAGCGTTATGACCTAATCAGATAACACGTTCCTGTGCCGTAGTGTGACTGCGTCAGATAACGGTATCTGCATCATGGGGGCTGTTCTTGCCTCATGGGCTGACTGTTAGTTAACTTGATAGTTAGTTTAACCAGAATAGGGTCAGGAATAGGGGGACTGATTCAGAACCTATAGAAATACACGACAAGAATAGGTAGTGATGAATCTTACTGTCCCCTCCTCTTCACTCACATTTCTTTGTTTGGGTACTAGTAAGTCAGTTCTTGTTATTTTATCAACTCTGACAACTGCTTGATTGATGGTTTTTGCAGGGTATCCTCTCTCCTTAAACCTCTCTGTCATCACTAGTTTTTCTTTTTCAAAGTTGATACTATCACTATTGTTGCGTTTGGCTCTCAGCAACTCACCGAAGGGTATACTCTGGATGAGGCTGTAAGGGTGAGCACTAGTAGCATACAGCAAGCTGTTCCCTGCTGTGTCTTTTCTATGCAGGCTGGTGGATAGTTTGTTGTTTCTGACCTCCACTACGGTATCTAGAAAGATGACCTTCTCTCTACTTATGTGAGAAGTTAGTTTGATATTCATCTTGTTGTTATTGAGACTGGCAACATATCTCCTGGCACTCACTTCATCTCCCCTCCAGATGCAAAAGATATCATCTATAAAGCGAATCCAGAGTATCACCCTTTCCCCCTGGTCGCTTTGGCTACTGGACACCTGCTCCTCCCACCAGCCCATGAATAAATTCGCGTAGCTGGGGGCGAAGCAGGTGCCCATCGCCGTGCCCTGCATCTGCCTGTACAGTTGATCGTTGAAATAAAAAAAGTTGTTTGATAGACAAAATTGTGTCATTTCAATCAACATCTCACTGTGGGCGTTATTGAGCTAACTCCATGTAAATACTTATGAACTAGCAAAATGCTGGAATAATTAAATTTTTGAAAAACATTGTGGCAAAAAACGATATTATTGTACATTCTAAGATGGCGACTACAAGGTAGTCTGTGAAGTCTAACGAAAGTCCTCTGTTTATGTTTATGATTTAAGATGTAAATAGCACTTTGTAATTGACCACATTCACCGTGACCAAGCCTTAGTGGCGAAACGCGTCGGTAGGGAGCTGCTGACTTCGTGTTAATAAATCACTGAAGCATCGTGAGTAGTCTGTGCAAATTTCTTCAAACTGGGAGGAAAAGTTGTTTGTTTATATATATATATATATATATATAGAGATAGATAGATAGATAGATAGATAGAGATATATATACACACACACACACACACTTAAAACAAGCATTTGCAATGCAAAAGGTCTCGCATTTATGAGAGTTTGAGCTATTGGTGGTGTAAATGACAATAGTTTAAACTCCTGCAAATGAGCAATCCATTACATTGTAAATACATTTTTGGGGAAAAGTGCTCTGTGCCACGCTTTTACTTTAATAGCGGCCATAGACCTTTCTTTAGGCGCGGATCGTCTAACAAAAGGGACGCGTTCGCTATTTAGGTGAAAGCGTGGCACAGACGCTGCCCTAGGTGAGAGTACAATGATTCGTAGAGTAGGGTTAAAAACATCCATCCCTTGCATGAACGCAGCATGGTACGTGACTGGCATGTTGTAGTGGGCAGGAGTCACAGGTGTATTTTGCTATAGGTACTTAGGGCCAGATGTAGGTAATTCTAATTTACTGATTCTAAAATACCGAGTCATACCGAATCGGTATTTCAGAATCGGAAAATGAGATGTAGATAAAAAATCGGTAAAAATTACCGATTCGGAATCACTCGGTATCTGAAATCGGTATTTACCGAATCGGTATTTACCTACTCGGTAAAATCCGATTCGGTAAAACCCATACATACCAACGGGTCCATGGCCCATAGGAATGAATGGGTAGTACCGAATCGGAATATACCGAGTCGGTAAATACCGATTCGGTAAATACCGATTCGGTAAACACCGAGTCGGTAAATTCCGAATCGGAAATTTGAAACTGACAAACATGTGAGCCTGTGAACCAATCAGGAACTTCAATCACACCCAATTCCAAAGGCACTGGGGAATCAACCAATCAGATTCAAGCACCCCTCCCCAGTACCTGGGATTGGCCACGCCCATGCAGGTGCAGAAACCAACAGTCAGGAGAGCAGGAGGACTGAGTGTGGAGCAGGCTTCCCTGAGCTAACCAACACAGCGCCATGGAGAGTCAGGATGCACAGAGGGATGCTGCAGAGCGCAAAAGGAAGCAGAAGTTCACCCAAGAAGAACTGCAGGTGCTTGTAGCAGAGGTGGCAAGAAATTACAGCAAGATATTTGGCAAGCTATCACTGCATGTAGCAGAATCCATCAAGTGCAGCACCTGGATAGAAATACAAGGCAAGGTAAATGCCATTGGTGTCACCCACCGTGACCTTGAAGATCTTAAAAAACGGTGGTATGACATCCGCATTATCACCAAGAAGAAACTTGCTGCCCACCGCAAGGAATGTGCGTTAACAGGGGGAGGAAGAAACAGAGCCCCACGACTCAGCAACATCGAGGAGATGGTGGCATCCACCCTTGAGAAGGAATGCATCCACGGCATCGGGGACGCTGACAGCTCAGCAAGAGGCGCAAAGAAACAAGGTAAAATGCAAGTACATTGTCATTAACCCATTTACCTATTGCCCTCAAACACTCTGTGTGCCCAAATCACACTCCAGAACAGGTTGTACTAATGTCCTGCAATGCATCCTGGGAAATGTAGTCATGGGTAGATACCTCTGAGCAGTCAGCATGCCTTGCAGCAAGGGGAGCAACAGACAACTAGCATAGGCAAATTGAGAGACAGGCTAAAGTGCAATAGTAGTGTGTTTTATCATTAGACACAGGTGAACAACTCCACTGACACAATGTCCATGTCTGTCCACAGGAGAGTCAATGCGCAGCACAGCAGAGGATAGAGAGAAGAGGAGGGAAGGAGCTGGACCAAGCATATCACACGGAGGGAAGGACCAAGAGCAGGCAGCCCAGTCACCTGAGGAGCCAACAGCACCACATCCACAGTCCCCTCTGTTATTTGGGAGTCAGGAGACAGGAGCGGCTGCACAGTCCCCCACCCCCACAACACCATCCCCAGTGCTGGGAAGGGCAAGGCACCTTGATGTGCCCCCTTGCAGAATACTGGAAACATCTGAGGAGGAGGAGGAGGTGGAGGGTGACACACAGGAAACAGCCAACACCGAGCAGCTGGCCACTCCCAGAGTTTTGCGGGCCAGTGTCCGAGGGCGAAGGCCACGTGAGGCAGAAGATGTGCGTCAGGATCAGGGGGTCTTCTGCGGACTGGAGGCCACCATGGTCAAAGTACAGCGCCTGCAGGCAAAAGCGATGATGTGGGTTCAGAGGCAGGCACGCTCAACAAACAAAAAACTCGATACAGTAGGCAAGGGCATAGGGGAAATATCAGAGCGCATGCAGTCAATGGTGTCTGGCATTTCTGACATAACACAGTGCATGACTGTCCTGTGTGACAAGTTGGACAGGGACCATTTGGAGAGGCGCAAGGCACGTGTTGACGTGCGGCAGCAGACAAAAGCCCTGAACAGGTTTGCTACTGCTACCACCGTGCTGTGCAGACGGTCAGTGGCGATGCAGGATGCCATTGTGCAGTGCTGCACAAATTTATCTGTAGAAATGGCCAGGATGACCTCTGCAATGGAGCTCGTGCTCGCTCAACAGACTGCCACTGGGGGCGACACTTGTGTGTTGGAAAGTGAGGGGTCCACCAGCAGGAGTGGCGCAAGCACTCCTGTGCAAGACTTACGTAGGAGCGGCAGGCGTCGGGGAAGTGACACAGGCCACACCGAGAACATTGACACAGATCCACAGCAGTCCCGCCCTGTGGTCCGTGACCACAAACATTGACTTTGCCCTCCACCCGAGGAAGAGGTCACGGTGGTGTTAACCGTGATAACACAGTCATGGACTGTTTGATATTGTGTGCCCAATGTGTGCTATCAATGCAGTTGCGTAGTGATTAATAAACTACGTACGCCAATAACTTAGCCTGCCTGTTTCTCATTACTCACTCAGAAATATAGCTGCGTGACCTCTTCCCGTCTCAGTCTCCCATCTATAGCTGCTGCTGCCACTGTACCATGGGGCTCTGCCTCCTCTGTGTCGTCATCAATGTCCTCATTATGTGTGATCTCCACCTTTGTAGCGAGATTATGTAACATTGCACAGGTCGCTATGATTTTGCAGCAGATGATTGGGGTGTACTGCCGTGCCCCTCCACTCTTGTGGAGGCAGCGAAACCTGCTCTTAAGGAGTCCAAATGTCCGCTCCACAACGTTTCGTGTAGATCTGTGAGCCACATTGTATCGCCTTTCACTCCTGGTGGATGGGTTGAGGTAGGGGGTGAGCACAAAGGACCGCAGGGCATATGCACTGTCGCCTAGGGGGAGAAAGAATGACATTAATTGCATGTACATGAGACGTAGATCTGCTGTGAGTGTCATGGTGTGTCAATGTGATTTACCTAGCAGGTATCCATTTCCAAATTCTCCGGCAAGTAGGCGTGTGTATATTCCACTATTCTGGAATATGTAAGAATCATGGGTACTTCCGGGGAACTTCGCAACAATGTCTGTGATGAGGTTCCCTGCATTACATATGACCTGTACGTTGAAGGAGTGCGTTGACTTGCGGTTTCTGTATATGTGCTCTGTGGCTGCAGGTGGACAGAGTGGTACGTGGGTACCATCGATGCAGCCTATGACGTGAGGGAAGTGTGCCAGGTGATAGAAGTGTGTCTTGGTTTTTGCTAGTTCTGCTGGTGTAGCAGGGAATGAAATGTAATGCTCCATCCTCTGCATCATGGCGTCAAGAAACCTCCTGAAGAAGCGGGACAGGCAGCCCTGGGACACAACACCCACTGCAGCTATCACACTCTGGTAGCTCCCAGAGGCCAGCAGGTGTAAGCTACATAGCACCTGGACATGGGGTGGGATGGCTTGGGCCCTTGGTGTTGGGTGCTCCAGGAGTGGTTGTAGGTCCCTGATCAAGTCCTTGATGGTGTCGGGGTGTAGCCTGTACCTCTGGAGTATTTCTGGCTCTGTCAGTTGGAACAGTGTTATCCTCTGCCTGTACACTTGTTCCTCCCTTTGCCATTCTCTCTCTTCTGCTGCCTGTAGTCTTTGCCGCCTTGCTATGACGTAGAAAGCCGCCATTATGGTTCCACAGATGCATTTTGGGACTCTTTTTATGGACCTCCCCTGGTTACCACCTGCATTCAATCCATGGTAAATACCGACTCATAAATACCGAATTTCCGCAAATTCTGTATTTTTGGGCTTTCCTACATCTCCATGGCCATTTTTTACCGTTTCTTATTTACCGATTCGGAAAATAAGAATTCGGTAGATATGGATTCGGTATTTTCCGCCTCGGTAATTATACTGACTCATATTTACCGAGTCGGAATTATACCGACTCATATTTACCGAGTCGGAATTATACCGACTTGTGTTTTCTGAATCGGTAAATTTGGGGCTCCTACATCTCATTTCATGGATACCGGTCGGTAACGGCCGAATTTACCGATTTTCGGCCGTTACGGACCGGTAACTGGCGACCTACATCTGGCCCTAAATCTCCAAAACTCATGTCAGCTGAGGGTTTGATTTGCTATGCTGGGTATTTATAAAGTGCTTTATTTCACCGAAGATCACTTCGAAGGGCTCATGGTAGGATAAGAGAAATGGCAAAGAACAGCCAAGGGAGGGAAAGAAGACAGAGGGTATGACGGAGGAGCCTTATAGATGGAGGTGTCTTTCATAATAATACAGGTAAGGCCAACAGTAGATCAAAGCCCTCTGACTGGCAGAAAGGGAGGGAGCAGGAGATTAAAGGAAGGTGAGAGAGGAGAGTGCACGAGAGAGAAAGAAAAGGGCGGGTGAGAGGAATTGGAGGGTTGTAGTACCATGTTCTAGAGATAAAATGGGAGTCCAGATGTGATTCTATTGAGTTGGGCCTCCACCCCTCCTGGGTGAACTCCAAAGAGTGGTGGCTTGCCCCACTGTCTGTCCTGGATGCACTATGCAAAGTATTTTCTGGTGGCTTATTAGTACCTCCAGGAGTTGGGCCTCTGCTACTTTAGGGTGGACCACCACTTGGCCACACTCCTAGGAGCACCCTCTCTCTATGTGAACATGCCCCTGGTGAGCGTGGGCCTCATTTGTGGCCGGCTTGTGGATGGTCATTGAGAACCTGCCTGTTTCCAGAATCGGAATCAGAGACGCAGCTTCAGGGGGGTGTTTAGGGTGTTACAAATCTATATTTGATGTATTTTCTGGTAAATAGTTTAGTACAGGTGCTTTTCAGTCGGGTATGGTGAGGTGTCTGTCTGATTTCACAAGGAATTTTTGCATACACACAGAGCAAAACGCACACACTCTCTCTGTATTGAAAGTCTTCGGAAATGTAAGCAAATTAAAAAAAAAAGTGTTTTTTCTCACCTAGTACCCCCACCAATCTGTGTTATTCTCCCATAACACTGCTCCTAAAGCCCCTCTCTTGAGAGTCGGGGTATCATTGTCTGTAGGGGGGTCGGTAGAGAAGCATTGGTGTTTCATAGAGAAGGGAGGCATGATGAGGGTGTCATCCAGGCAAGGGGAGTACTGGCGGGTGGCAGGGTGACAGTGTCGTAAACTGGGGAGCCTGTCAGTGTGGGTTTGACAATGAAAGAGAGGTGTGAAGGTGGGGTTTGTCGGTGTGCAGTGACAGCGTCTGGTGGCTCAGTGTGTGGGGAGTGTGAGAGGGAAGTGTGTTGCCAAGGCTATCAGTGCTGTTTGGGGAAGGGATACTATTGCAATGGTGAAGAAGTGTGGGGCGTTCGTGTTTGAGAGGCTCTAGGTGCTATTTGTGTGAGCAATTGTTTGGTGTACCAGAGTGGTGTGTCTGTGTGTAGAAAGTAGTCACAGGGACGCCAGCGCGCGGGTGTCACTGTGGGAGTTGGCAGGTTGCAGTGCCTGAGTGGAGGGTGGAAAGGTGTTTCAGTGGCAGTGTATGCCGAGGTTATCATTGCTAGTTGTGTAGGAGTGTTTATGTGAAGGGTTGGCATTGTTTTGGACCGCCAGTGTGGGAGTGCCCATGTGCGGGTATGATGGCATTGGAGTGTTGCTGCAGACCATGACATCATTGGGGTGGGTGCTTGTGTGTGCAGGGGGGAGGGGGTCACCTGGCCTGTGGTTGTCGGTTCCTGCCCAGTGTTGTCAGGCATGTGTATCCGTTTCCTCCCTCTTCCAGGGTTCAGAGGCCACGGTACATCAAGTGCTGCCGCATTCCTTCCCTTGGCATCGCCTCACGGCTCCGCGGCTCCCCGACATTCCAAGCTGACGGCATCCCAGGTGCCTGCCCCCCACCTGCCCTGGGGGAGGTGCGGGCAGGGGATGAGTGCGCGGAGCAATGCCTACCAGGGGGGCAGTACACAGGAGCCCCGCCCATGGGCACGAACGAGAGACAGTGACTGGCGCGTCCAGGGCCATCTAGAGGCAACATACTGAGAAACATCACCCAGGACAGCAGCCAGAGATACTGCTAAAAGGCAGCAGGCCCAGAAGCTCTACATACTTTCATTCCAGGCACCTAGGGGGCGAATGGAAACATCTAGGAGCAGCACTCTGCGGCGTGTGTAATGTTGGGGGCCCTGGGCCCTCATTGCTCGCAATCACTGACGCAGACACAGTGGGCTACATGGTACAACTGGCCCAGAGCACGTGGGCTTGGCCTCTTTTATTCATGCTGTGTCACCTGACCAGTGACATCAGTGGTGGGTGGGTGTTTAGTGTAGGGCATACAGAAAACGACTAGACCGTGTCCTGCTGGACACTACATCCCTCCCAAACTTGGGGAAACATGAAAACAAAGGAAAGTCCAACCTGTGGGAGAAATATACAGTTCGCAAAACCCCACGACAAAGTTCAACCTGTGAGAAAGAAATTATACCAAACTGGATTATAGCAATGCCCTTTTTCTTAACGCACAAGAACAAACTTTAAATAAACTGCAGTCGGTTCAAAATGCGGCAGCAAGGGTCCTTCTTGGTATCCCTAAACGACATGCAACCTCCTTGGCCATACGACAGTTGCACTGGCTACGAGTCAGAAGCAGAATTAAATTCAAGGCACTTTGCATTGCCAATAAGTCCATAAATGAGAATGGGCCTCGCTTCCTCAGAGATGCTTTCAGGATCTATGCCCCCAAAAGACTGTTGCGATCAGCTTCCATCTTCGCACTTCCTGTTCCCCGTACTAGAACATCTACCTGGGGAGACAGACGTTTTTTGGTGGCAACTCCTAGACTCTGGAACTCTCTGCCCACAGCCATTAAAACTTGTCCCACGCTTATGGCGTTCCGTAGGTCCTTGAAAACCTGGCTATTTGATCAATAATCCTTTCAGCTAGTTTCTGTTCCATAAGGTATCAAATGCGCCGAGACACCTTCGGGTATTTGCCGCGCAATACAAATTTCGTAAATAAATAAATAAATAAATACCACAATATAACATTGGACTCGATGATTTGAAACAAGTCTCTTTGGCGGCTTGCAGGCCGCAGATAGTGTAGTTACTGCATCCAGGAACACAGTTAGGTGTGGCATGGTTTGCAGTTGTTTGGCGGGTCCTGTCTTCTGTCTATGCCGCCTGGACGTTTTTCTCGGTCTTGCCTTTGCTTGGCACCAATGGTGACAGTTGGTAGTTAGAGAGAAGGGTGAAATGATATGGATGTTATTTGTCCTCTAGGTTCTCCTCTTCAGTCCTGGTCCTTGGTGATGTCTCTGGGCAGGCTTCAAAGTGTTTCTGGGCAGATGAAAGGAGTAGGTGCATACATCCCTCTCACTAGGATGCCCCTCTCGCCGGTATTCCTCTCTCACAAGATGTCCGGGAGGACCTCTTTGCCAGGCTTCCCCTGGACTGGTGTTGTCGGTATTGTTGCTCCACCATAGCCTTCGGGCCGTGAGCGGGGCACTCCACGAGCCTCACCGTTGTGTCCTAGTTTCACCTGAAGGTTACGCTGTTGACTCTTTTCTTGCACGCAAAGCTTTCCTCTCCGTGGGTCTTGCAAGGCGGCGTGATGGAGCTTTGGGGCAAGCTGTAACCCCTTGCTTAATTACGGGCGATAGCTGGCGCCGCTTTACACTGTTGGGCACAGTTCATTGCGGGTGGGTTCCGCTGAAGGTTCAGTTCATTGCGGGTGGGCTCCGCTTCAACTATTCGGCGCCCGGCAGCTCTTCCCACGCTGCGGGCACCTCGGGGAACGGGATGGCCTCCCGCTGACTTCGGGGCAGGGCCCGGCAGTTTTCCATAGGCTCCCCGGTAAAGTTTATTCACCCCGCCACCGCACTTCACACACGCGGTGGGGGAAACGCTGCGGGCAGGCCGCGGGTGGGCTCCACTGGCCTTGCTTCTTCACCCATATACTTCAGGGCGCCATGGTCATGCGGGTGGGCTCCGCTTACAGGGACCTTCGCAGCACTTCATTCATTCCTCTCCCCGCCCGCGGCAACTTCTCCGCTCGCCCGCTGTGCGGGGCGGGGGACAGGGCACGCTTCAGGCAGGCCGCGGGTGGGCTCCGCTGGCCTTACTTAGCTATGTGTCCATTGTCGGCCCTCTCACGCCCGGCGGGGCGCCACGACTCTGCGGGTGGGCACCGCTTGAAAACAGTCACAAAGGGGGGGGGTCGCTTCGGGCTTTCTGCGGCCCGCCAGGCAGTTTACATCCCCAGGCTCACCTTCGGCCGGCTGGCCTTCCTCTTCCACGCGGGTGGGCACCACGTGGGCTTTCTGCTTCACCCCACGTAGGGGGCAGTCGACGCTGGGCACAGGAGGTGCGGGGTGTGCTCCTGGTCACCTCCTCCTGGATGCCTAGGCCTGGGGCACGGCACACCCCCTGCGGGCCTCTCAGCGGCCGGCGCTGCTTCCCCGGAGAGGTACCCTCCACATGGGCAGTTCCCTTCTTCTTTCCGGGGTTTTTCTTCTTGTATATGCGGCACGCGTGGCTAGCGTCTGCCCTCCTCATCGCCAATGTAATGTTGGGGGCCCTGGGCCCTCATTGTTCGCAATCAATGACGCAGACACAGTGGGCTACATGGTACAACTGGCCCAGAGCACGTGGGCTCGGCCTCTTTTATTCAAGCTGTGTCACCTGACCAGTGACATCAGTGGTGGGTGAGTGTTTAGTGTAGGGCATACAGAAAACGACTAGACCGTGTCCTGCTGGACACTACAGCGTGTACATCACCAGGAGACGTCTCCTAAATACACTGGAAATGGAAGCCAGGTGCATCTGTGGGGTCAATACCCTGGAGCACCACTTACTACCAAAATATACTACTGCAGTACACAGTGGCAACACCTACAGGTATTACCTTGGGGCACACATGATGAGTGTTAAGATTCATATGGGCACCTTTAACGTGCAAACTGCCAAGAGGAAATCACACAGAGGGAGCACCCATGAGTACCACTAGGGTGACCAACTCCCTCTGGGTCCTCGAGGACTCTGTCTCCAGTCCGGAACTTTTCACCTACAAAATCACTGTTTTTAGGTGTGTTAGACTAATTAGCTCAACAAAATAAAATCAAGATTACAACACCCAGAATGCCATAGGTGACTTGAAACAGTTTCTGTAAGGGAGGTGGTTATCTCAGGCATCTCACCACCGTAGATCACAAACAACGAACAGCAGCCAGGGACGTGAGCCACGGGCCACCCATTGACAGCACTGATGTTACACTTGGGGGAGATACAGCTGCCAAACACAAGCAGAGAAGTGGGACCAGTTAGAACATTTGCTCAGGATTGCAGACAGGAAGCACAATGCAGAGCAGCACCCACATGCACCAGCTACTGGCACCACCCATGGAAAGCTACCAGAATCACAAACATCAGTCTCCCTCCCACTTAGCACCCATTTGCAGAACCTCGGACACCGCTCATGGATATCTCCCAGATGGCACACAAATGAGGCAGCATTGTGGGGTAGTGTCAATGGACACAACCCAGGGACAGCACCAAGGGGCGACAGGTACCACCTAAGGGCAGTACTCAGAGAGCAGAGAGAACACATAGTGACATTACTTACAGTACAGATGCCAGGAAAACACACACACTAGGACCAACCACCTCCTAGTCCATCACCTGCCGGCACTACTCAGAAATAGCACCCACTTGCACCACAGGGGACCTGAATTCACTACTCTCAGACACAGTTAACTGGCATCATAGATGGGCAGAAGAAACACTCTACTGGCAGAACCAGGGACTGCTGAGAGCGTGTGACTGGGGGAAAACTCACTAATACAACTTTCATTACAAGCCTGTGTTTCTGCCCACCCCAACTGCGAGAAGCAACTCTGACATTTGGTCAAAAATCACTAGAGAAAAAATAAAAAAGCATTCGAAACCAAGAGAGGAGAAGTGAGAAGCAAGAGAGGAAAGGGAGTGGAACCAGAGAGACAAGGGAGAAGAAAAACAAGCATTGGTAAGGGCAGGAAGTATTTCTTTTTGTTAGGGTATGTATTTAGACTTTGTTTATGTTGCACCTACTGGTCCTCATATTGAGGCAACACATCGGGATGGAAAACATGGGGAATCTGAGTTTTGGGCCCCTTTGCTGAGCAGAGTTAAGTTGTGCCATGAAAGAAGAGCATAATGAAAAAGAGTCAGAAAATGAAACGTGCGTTATAAGTGGCGACCTTGAAAGACGTACACAAAACATTTCTCAGTAGATAATTTCACATTAAAAAAGGGCCAGTTTTTGTTGTATCTTAAAGACAGACTCAATACTTGTACGTCTTCACTTCACTTCGCAAACAAAAAACGTAAATCAAGTATGTTATCATGACAGAAAAGTAAAACCAATTAATGTACAAGAGTAAGTAAGGGATAACACTGTGCCTAAACGAGAGGCTGAGGAACACAAAGTGGAAACACTTCCTGAACAAACGAGTGGTGCGCGTGAGTAGCCCACCTCTCTTTCCTTCTTTCATTTAGTTGCTTCACTGTGAAATGGATCCGAAGAAGCCCGCAAGTGGTGCGCGCTAGCCACAGCGAGACATGTGGTTTCAATTATCGCGCCGTGTCTGGGCACGATAATTGAAACCAGATGGCAGCAGTGCGCGTAATAGACACCAATAGGCCATGGTGGAGCAATGCGCCCGCCTTTGGCCAATTGCGTGCTGTCTTTTATAAAAAGACGCAGGCAAAGGCCAATATCGTGGGCCAAAAGGAAATGCACACACACAAGCGTGTGCGATTCCTAGGTGCGTTTTGAAACCCCCTACAAGAGTTCTATCGCTGCGCGAGTAGTGCCGCACACTGCAACACAGGCGCGAGACCTAAAAACAAAGGTTAAAGGGAAGTTATAGTTAGGAAATCAAATTAGAAAATCCTTCGAAATTCACTGAAAGAACCAGAGGTAACTGGGACGTTATAATTAGGCTCAGATTTCACTCATAGAAGACCATAGAAATTCTGCAGTTATAGTTACCTGAGGTAACTATAACTTAAGCACCCACAATGCACTGCTTTGTCCTCACATATTACATTAAATCACATCACTCATGACATGGTCAGTGACATATCTCATGACATCACTCATGACATCTCAAATGACTAAGCAGAGTTCCAAGATGGCTGCCATTACTTCCGGCTTTCAAGTGTTGGCAGCCAATCAGATCTCAACACGAGATCAGGAGGAGTCGCGGAGCCTTCGCGTCCCTATATAGTTATACAAATTTGGATTTCGGTTAATATCTCTGAAATTACTGAACAGGTTTACACCAAATCAAAAACAGGTGCTTCCCTGGACCAATAGCTACCTTTCTGCCAAATTTGGTCTAATTCTGTCCCCAGTTCGAACTGTAGCTGTGTCTAAAGTCCCTGTGGAAGTTAACATTGGAAAACGTGTTTGGGACCCCCTCCCCATTTTCTCGGCCTCCGCTTGACAGATCATTACAAAACTTTCAAGACAGCAGCTGAAGTGAGTGTCATATTAGTGTTAAAATGTTCGCAAGGATTCGTCAAACGACTCTATAGTTATAGGCAAAACAAAAAACTTTTTTTTTCCTTTGGAAACTTGGTCCTAATTATAACTACCTACTGACCATATATCAATATCAGTAGCCCTGCTCAGTGAGCATGGAATTTTCATTGACCTGGAACAGTATCCACACACTGAGTGTGAGAGAATACTACTGAGCGTCTTAGCTAGAATCTCCGACTGCGACCTCCCCTTGCCAAGTTCAGAACTGTCTTGGGTCTAGAAGCATCCTGGAAGGGCTGCCTGGAAGTGTCTGACAGGAAGAAGCCTTGCTTGCTGAGGAAGGGGTGCTCAAATAGCCCCAGAAGAAGGACACTGCCTAGATGAAGAAACTGAGGGCATTACTAAGGAGTTGTGCAGGAAGGACAAAGAACAATCCACCATCAATATTACGATTCCCCTTTGTCATTGACCACTAGTGGTACCCTAGTGGGCTCCAGTGGGACATCAAGATGACTCTGCCCTCCTTTCTAGTCTGAAGATGTAGCAGTGGTGTTGCTAGTGGTTTACTTGTAAGGTTGTGCTAAACAAGCCCATAGAAACTGCATGAAATTCAGCAGTGGTCGAGATGTTTCACTTGAAGCCACGAGTCCAGTAAGCTCCTTTTGCCCCCACCCAAGCCCCCAGGTTTGATGATTTTCTTGGTAAAATCAGTGACTTGCTGTTTTTGTAATGAGAGCTTCACAGTGCTAAAAGAATTGTAACTGTGTTCAGTAGTTCAAAAGATATATTCCACTTTCATTTTTACCTCTGTGGCCCATGGATATCAGTCCTCAAACACCAGACTACATCTCTATCCCACCATTGGCAGATGTGGCAGGCTTTTTCTGTCATGTATGGGCCAGTGCTTGTGATCAGCATGAGGAAGCTGCAAGGAGGAAAATACAAATCTAGAGCTTTGAGGAGGGGCCTGGCTGGGTCAGAGCAGTGCTGAAGTTCAGTGCAAGTCTTCCTTTTCAAGCACAGCATGACCCAGCTGCTGTTAATGCTCATTGCATCTTCCCCTGACAGCTGCACGCCCCCTCTGCCTATTTGTCTCTGGGTGAGTGCGTGCAAAGAGGAAGCAGGGACTGTAGGTAATACCACAAAGCACACACTGCTTTGCGGGCATCGTTTAAATAAAAACAAAAGGAGAGACAGTAACTCTTTCTGCCCTTGTAATATTCGGTAACAGTCCCAATAGACAACATCTGTGTTATATAAACACTATTGGGGCTATTTACTAACGGAACTTATATCTGTGAGTAAGTTACATGTGTAAGTTTACTCTTAAACTTTTGAGTAGCTTTACTACTTTTGGCTAATCACCATTTATGAGTGTAAAGTTACTTAAAAGTAGGGTGGGCGGTAAACTCCGCTCCGCTTGTGGAGTTCATGGAGTTTTGCCCACTTCACGCTCTGGCTGGAGCTTCGAGCTCCGGAAAAACTCCGCCATAAGCATCTGGCAGAGTTTTTCTTGTGCGCAGCTCGCCAACATTAGGTTGGCAAGCGCACGAGAGAAAATCGAGAGCTAGGGCGAGTGATGGTATGAATTCTCAACGCGGGCAGTCGCAACAGGTCGCTACCGCTCACATTGAGAAAGCTACTGCTCGCATTGAGAAAGCTGCAGCTCGAGTAGGAAATCTACTCAAGTGACAGAAAGAAGAAGAGGGGTGAGAGAGCCATAGTAGAAGAGCCAGGCTATACCAACAATCTTTTCTGGAGCCCACCACCATTGATGAGGTTACACGATTATGCTTGGTAACAGGGGGAGGAATGGAGCTGAACTTATTCGGGACCCAAATGTTTGATTGGAAACATTATTTGTTTGGGGGGGTTGGTAAGCAATGAGGTGCACAGGAAATGAGGGGCATGACTTGTGCAAGTCCACAAAAAAGAGTGTATTTGTTGCAGATGTCAGAATACAATCACAGAATCTGTGTGCACACTCCAACTGGTCCTTTATAAATGGGAGCAGCTGCTTATTGTATGGGTTGAAGCACCATAAACCTAGAAGGAAGTCTACAATTTTTTGTCCTATACTGCCATTCAGAGGCCTGTTGTCAGCTGCATTTGGTTTGCCGTTGCCTGAAGATCAGATGGCCTGCCAATGCCTGCGTTCTTTGATAGTGTTTTTGTAAGACTTTATTACAAAAAGCATTTCTGTAATAACATTTTTCAAATCACTCTCCGCACACACGCATTCATGTACCCTCAGAGCAACAGAAGATTTTGCGGGTCCTGGAAAGGCTAATTTACTATTTTAACTCCAGTCACATAATATTTGGGGAAAGTAGACATTTCCTCAAAATTGTCCATGGTGCTAAAAATACTCTAGGGCACTGAAAAGTCCCTCAATATTTTGAAAAATGATTGCATTTTTGTAATTTTTTATTGGCAGCAAGTGTTGCTCTCAGTGCACTCTTGAAGTAAAAATAAAAAAATTAGAAATACTGTGCGCACAGAGAGTATCAGCTTGGAATGTTGGAATGTTTTTTGTAATAGTTTTTCAAAATTCTTTTTGGCCTGCCACCTCTTCATGCTTTTTGTATTAATGTTTTCCAAAAACCATTCGGAGGTGCCTCCCACGTTTCCTCATGTAGGCTCATGCAAGCACAAACCTGGGCGACCATCTTGGAATGGTTTGGAAAAGGCATGAAGCTGTGTGCATAAGGAATGAAATGAACTGGAAGTGGCACTGAGGGCACTGTAGCAGGGCTTGTTTTATAATAGAGTCATGGTGGATATGAAAATGGCTCCCAAAAATGGCCATTGGTAATGGTGAGAGTCTTGTATGCACCCTTGTTGCTGTACAGCCGTGCAGGAGCGTGCATTGGCAGTCCAGCGGCGGTGCAGTTCTAAGGCTCACATATGAGCCTTTTTACTACACTGATGCAGGACTGCCACTTTGCCCGCCCTCCAGACTACGAAATAACTCGTATTCTGGCAGGCAGGCGGAGGTGAGGTTTGGGGGTGTGGGAGCGGGGCGATGGTGTCAACCCAGTCACACACCTCCAAACTCAAAAAAAGGCCCTTAGTACTTTCACAGTAGTATTACAGGGACAAGGATTTGGGGTTCTGCCGCCAGTTGGAACTTGACTAGCCTGCAGCAAATATTTGTCCTACTAAATAATGATACTTTAGGACTTACTAGTTGGACTAATGAAATTCCTCTAAGTGGAAGCTCTGGATTAAATGCATCCAATGATGGCTAAAATGTCATCAGATTGACTTGGCTGCAGTTCCTGGCCACTTCATTTGAGAGTATTACATGTCATCCAGTTTGGAAGTGGTGCTGGGGCATCAGATGAAGTTTGGTCATTGTATTGGCTCAGTCATGGATCTTTTTCATCTTCAGACTATGGATATGAAGGAATCTAGACTATGGATGTGAAGGAATCTAGCGCACTAAAATATACTGGTTTTGAGGTGTTTATTTAACATTTTAAAAATCATTTGAAATCACATTTAATAAAATATCTATGACATGCAAACATGGGGGCAGGGAAATGACAACTTCATGTGTATCTTCGATATGAGTATGTACCGTGGACACTCGGCAGTAGAGGTGGAGAACTTCACACATAAAAAGATAGGCCTGTTCAATGTTTTTATGTGCGGAGTCTCCGTAGTCGTAAAATTGCAATTAGTTAAATGTAACTTTTAGTTTGTAAATATCAAAAATAATAGTAAACTTACACAAAAATGCAAGTTTATTTTGTGAATCAGGCACTTATAGTTTAGAAGAAACTAAAAGTCCTGAAAAAAATAGAAAAGCAAGTGTGTGTGCATGTGTGCGTGCGCCTGTGCACTCTGACCCCATGGGACTAAAGGAGGAGTCTGTGAGTTTTTTTACCACGTGAGGATCCTCACAGATTTGGGTGGATTTGGATCTGCAGATCCAGGCCCCAATTAAATAGAAAATACACTCACTTACAGACCCACACAGCTTTCACACAACAACTCACAGACTTACACAGCCACTCACACACAAATAAAGTCGCTCACACACCCATTAACATTCCCTCAAAACAACTCACAGATCCACATAGCCACTCACACACCCACTCACAGACCTACATAGCCACTCACACACCCACTTGCACAGTCACTCACAAACCTACAAAACCAATCGTACACCTACACAGCCACAGACAAACCAATGTACACACTCACACAACCACTCCCTCACCCACACAGCCAGTCACACATGCATTTACACACCCACTGACGTACACAACCACTCACACACACCTACGTTACAGAAACATTATAGTTAGGATAAAATTTAAAAAACCTTAGAAATTCACTGTAAAAACCAAAGGTCACAGTTGAGTTCAAATTTCACACACACAAAAATCATAGAAATTCAGCAGTTATAGTTATAGTTACTATAACTCGTGCCCTAAAGTAACTATAACTCTTATCCTCGTCATGCACTGCTAATTACCCCACATATTACATCACTCATGATATCTCCTATGACATCATTGATAATATCACTGCAACATTTGCACTGAAATTATTGATGAGAAAGCTGTGCATAACTGCTGAATTTCCTTGGTTTTGTGTGTGTAAAACCTAAACCTAACTATAACGTCCCTGTAACATTTGTTTTTTTCTGTGAATTTCTAAGGTTTTTTACATTTTATTTCCTAATTATAACCTACTTGTAACCGTTGATTTTTTTTCAGTGAAAAAAAAAGAGAAAAGAAATAATATATATTTAAACTACCTCCCCACTCCTTTGGTGAAGAGAGCATGCACACAGATACCGGAAAAACAAATCCATTTTAATGAGGCACGGACATCTTCACCTTGTGAAACTGAGAGACGCATTTCAGCTGTTCTACAGCCTTTTTCAATCTGTAAGGCACCATTTTAAAAAACATTTTATACTGTTTGCAGTATAGACATAGAAATAGACATAGACATAGAAAGCATACTACACATGAACTGAAGCGGAAATAATAAATACTCAATTGACCAAAAAAATTAAAGTTAAAACATTTTGCAGCATTAACTGTGTATAAATGCAGAATTGATTTGACCAAATTAAACATTTAAATACATGCACTTGCTGGGCTCCCGAGTTCATTGTATATGAGACCATAATGGTCTTTAAAACGTGCCCAAAGTAGTCATTATAAAAAGTGTTACACAAATTTGCTTCTATCAAATCAATCCTGACACCATGAAATGACTCTATTGTTCCCTGCAGCTGTTGTTATGGTCATTGTGCAAGACAAAATGTTGTCATATCCAGCGTGCTGATGAAAATCCCAATATCACGTATATTTCTCAGTGTTCACTCTTATAATGCTGCATTTTCAATTGTGCTGAACGCTACAGTTTATCTCAATGCTCTTAAATGTTCTCCAATCGTCAGCAAAGCGAAAACTGTTACAAAAAAATAGACAGCACTGAACAGGCACGATTTTTTCATCTGCTTGCCAGGTTCCCTCATCCTTCATTTATAAGTATGACATAATCCTTGAATATATACACCGAAAATAAACTGTCATTTTCAAATAGCATATACATATATATATATTACCTACTGGCGGTCGCCAGTAGGTATATATAGTTAGGATTTTTTCTCTATGGGTTTTTTGAAAATTCTATGTCTAATAACTTTGGCGTTTGTGGACGGAATTGGCTGAAATTTTCAGGAAAATGGCACATTTTGTTTCTGAGCAGCCCTTGAAAATTTGGGGGGGGTTCGTCCAGTGGGGGCCGAGAAAATAGGGGGGTCCCAAAACGTGTTTTTAACATTGAGTTTTCCATAGGGCGGTTGGCCTCACTTTTAGCCCGAACGGCTGAATGGATTTGCACGAAACTTGGCAAAATTGTAGGGACTGGTAGCCCGATGTGCCTTTTGTAGGTCTCAATATATGTGCTCCAGTGGATTTTGAGAAATTAACGTTTAAAAAAAGATATATATCTGTAACAGCGGACCGGGCAGCGCTCTGGTTCGCGGACTTTTCGCGCAACGGAGCTTTGTGAAGCGAAGCTGATTGGTTCTCCGGCGTCTGTCAACATTCCAAACAGTCCGTAGCGGCCGCCATCTTGTCTCTCGGTAGGATCGAGAGACAAGAGGAGGTCAAAACAAAGGGGGAAATAACTATAAGGGGGCATAGTAGATCCTCGCTGACCCCCTAGGTTTGATGTGGAGGTTTTAAAAGGGCCCCGCGGGGCAAAAAAAAATAATAATAATAATAATCGAACGGCTGAATGGATTTGCACGAAACTTGGCAAAATTGTAGGGACTGGTAGCCCGATGTGCCTTTGCTAGGTCTCAATATATGTGCTTCAGTGGATTTTGAGAAATTAACGTTCAAAAAAAGATATATATCTGTAACAGCGCACCGCTTCGCGTACTTTTCGCGTTACGGAGCTTTGCGAAGCGAAGCTGATTGGCTCTCCGGTGTCTGTAAACATTCCAAACAGTACGTAGCGGCCGCCATCTTGTCTCTCGGTAGTGGAAGGGCGAGATTTTGATCGATACCTTATCACTATTGATCTAAACCTCGATCTGGTCGACTGAACCTTTGTTGCCTGTCATTGAGGAAGAAAGTGCATCTCTTACCAAGCTAGTTCACCCACTAAAGGACTCCGCTCCCAAAGATCACAAACAACTTCTAGCTTTCAAAAGTTTATTGTAAGCTTAGGATAAGCTGCAAATACAGGCATCTCAGAATGAGATTCACGAGATACACAGGTCCAATTACATACATGTGCTCTCTGAAAGCCCTCAGACGAGCAACGGAAATTACTAACACAAGTTCTAAGAATAATAAAGCTATCAGCATTGACGCATATTGAGATCTCTCCTTCATTTAAGTTGGAGGAAAAACGCACAGGTTAGGCTGTCCCTACCCTGCTCTAGATGGTATCCCTACTTAACCAAATCTCAACCTAACGAAGGTGTCAGCAGTGAATGACCCCCAAGGGAAGTCACTCACTCTTAGTCTCTTGGTGAAAACCTATAGTTCTCCAGTCATGACCCCTCTCTGCCTACCCATCCGCTCTCTAAAGGGTCCTCAGGCATCTGCTCTAACTCCACCCAGGGGTGCTGTCCCTAATACAAAACAGTCAACAACCTTTGAGACGCCCCTCGTGAGACGCCCCTCACGTGGTGTAGCTTCTGGCTTTTTCCATGCTGCTTTGTATTGGGCCTCATACGTTGGAGTTGACCTTGCTTCTCAGACTCTTCTCCGGCCTGCTGATACCCCTTAAACATTCCAAAACCCTCCTCCATGTCTGGGCCGTCTCCTGAACAGACCTCTATTCATATTATTTATAATTGGATTCCCCCTTTTTTCTTGCAGACAGACATCTGTAGCCAAGATCCCAACTCTCATAGACTTCCAAAAAGGTTCGCAACATTTCTTGGCCCAGACCAGTACGTGTAAACCAACGTTAAAACATTTCAGGCCTACAGCATTTCTCATAATGATTATAGCATTCAACTTCTTCATTAATTAAAGCATGTTAATACTCTTTATTCTATTATTCAGTAAACACATCTATAAATCATGGCCCATTAATGCAATGACCAAAACATTAGTACAATCTATGTCGTGAAAAGAAACACCTTCCCCTTCCCTTCTAGCTCTGGCCCTGAGGCCTACCACATTCTGCGTTTAACCACATGCCATCTTACATTTTAACAGCTACACGACATGGATTCAGGAATAATCACATCTAATAAAATCATATAGTGTCACACATTTCTGTATTAGTTCCACTTCTACTTAAATCTCTACATTAGCTATACATTCAGAATATAATTGCAGATACTTTTAGCACTCATGGCATTTCTCCTCATGATTTGTGCTTACTACGGGTAAGTGTGATGCACTCATACATTTAGGTCAGTTTGCGCTCTCTCAGTTCCCCCCTTTGATGACCTCTCGGGGTCATCACTAACATTTAAACTGCAGTTATTGCTAGCATAACTTGTCTCTGTGTTTCCAGAGCCCTCAGACTCCTGTACTGATTATCTTGTATGGCAGCCAATCTCTGCAGCTGCTCTCTTTGGGCCCTTTCTGACCTTTTTGCTCTGTACCATTTGAATACCCTCACCAACCCCCACAATATGATCCCACAGATCAATATTATGATGACAGGTTTTAGTATATACCACACAAAGCTTTTGCCTAGGGTGGAGATCCACCCTCCAACTTCACTCATTCCGTGGCCCACCTTTTCCCAGACATTTTCTCTACTCAAGTCTTCGATCTCCTTGTGAATATCAGTTATGTTCCTAATAACTTTCTCAAGGGGCTTTGAATTGTCTGGAATGTAGGTACAACATTCCTGGACCTTCAAAGCCTTACAGACTCCGCCCTCTTTTGCTAGTAGGACGTCTAACGCAAGACGGTTCTGAAGAACCATAGCCCTTATCGATTGCATCTCTCCTTCTACCAGCATTAAGGACTGAGCAGTGCTGGCAGACAACCGGTCGATGACTGTTGCCAGTCGTCTAATTTTAACATCATTAAGGATTAGACCCAAAAGAGGGAACATAGCTCCAAAGACATCTCCAACCATTTCTGCATCTCCTATATCTCTCCTTCCCCTCGATGATGTCTTGCCCTCGATGATCTCTAAGTCTTGTGCATGATATATTTTGGGGAAGACAATTGCTAGGTAACATGATCCATACCAGTTGTCAGGTAGTCTCACGTAGGCATTTCTTCCACATACAAAATACACATTTGGAATCACTTGCATTCCCTTCAGGAAATCTTTAGTATAGTACTCTATATTGAAAGCATGTTCACAGTCTACTTCTCCCACGTATACATTTTCATAATACGTTTTGGCTCGGTGAAGACATAGCTTTCCTCTCTGCGTCTTATCTAAAGCTATTGGACCACTACTACCCTTTCTCTTGTGTGCCTTCTCTTCCTCGGTCCAATCTGTTTTCCATTGTCCTGATTTTTTCAAAATCTTTTGTCTCCTGTAACGATCATCCACCTGCCCTATGAACTTCTTCTCGACTTCTGACACCTTGCATGTCAGGTTATTTCTACGGGCATGTGAAGTATCTAAGGTAATCCAAGGAATGAAGAACTTGGCCAATCTGTCTTCACTCTTCCAGTAGTCCCATTTGTTCATCTGCTTATAATTTGGGACTTCCGGCAACACTGAATCATAGTTGGAGAAATAGTATTCAAAACTATCTCTCTCATAAAATATACTAAGCAATAAGCTACATGTAATGCCATATGTCAGCGGGAGGTGATGATATCTAATGCCTTCATCTACAGACGCCGGCAACTGCATGCAGACGTAACAGTCCTTAACCTCCATGGCATCCACGTATTCATATAAGAGTTTAGCATAAGCATTTGACCTAAAGTCTCCTTGGGACTCATCTACGTGTAACCTGCGGGCTTCTGCAGCTAATAACGCTTTCTCTTGAGTGTTTTCCCCTTTTTCACCAGCAACAGTGGGTGTAAGCGTTTCTACAGATTTCACATCAGTTACCTTCGCCTCTTCCTCATGTCCCTTTACATAAGAAATTGTTACCACTAAAGCTATCAATATTATCACTCCTACTATTAGTGTACCTATTATACATTTAGCTCTGCGGTTCTGGGTGCCGGCTTCCATTTCGTCAGACAGTATGGCTCTCTCTTATCTTGGCAAAAAGTTCTTTTCTTCTCGTTCCTTTACAGTCTCTTTTTAATCCTTTTGTCTTTAGAATCCACACAACTGGAAGCTGACAACCTTCTTCGCAAAGGTCCTTTAATAGTTCAATACAGACAACCCTAGCCCTTCTCCATCAACTCAAGGGAAGGTCCCTAATATTCTCTGCTTCCTGGGCGCTAGGTAATCTTCTTTTTCTGCTCGCTTTATTTACAAAGTCCTTTAAGCATCTACTATCAGGTTTGTGCCTGCAGCTTCGATAGCAAAGTTCAGTATTTCCAAACGAAGATTGTGCTCTTCATGGGCTGTTATCGTTGTACCAAAGTCGGGGAATTGCAATTCTGAGAGAAACATGTGTTTTAACTTGCTGAGGCGGGGAGGTCTGGGGAGCATGAATGTTAGTGACCCTTCTTGTTCGACTCCGGGTACCAACAGTCGTATTTCCACGGTGACGATGGGCTCAGAACTGGACACCACCACCGCTCGGATCCTCCCTGTCTCCTGTTTCACAGACATTTGTCGCCAGATATGTCCACTCAGGGGTGGAGTATCTTCTGCTAGGCACACGCACTCTTCTTGACCTTCTTCGGTCCGGTGCTTCAGCGCCCTGAGCACCTTCTTCCGGGTCTGAGTCTTCTGATATCGGAGGAAGGGTTATCTCTGGAGTTGACCTCAAGCTAGAGCTCCTTCTTTGCGGCCAATTAGCTTCTCCACGTGCCCTTCTACTCCTTCTCCTTCTTGTCTGTTCTCGCTCTCTGTCAGACCTGTCAGTGTCTGACTCGTACTCCCAGCTACTTTCTCCTTCTGTAGCGTCGTCTGTTTCGCTGTTGTACTGACCGTCCTCAGCTTGGTCAGACTCGTTCCCTGCTTCCGCTGGCACCTCTACAGCTTGGCTAGCCCCCTCTATGGCTTCTCGGTCCTCTGCTGGACGTCTATCCGAGAGAGGAGCTGTTTCTTCCAGAGGTGCTGGAACCCTTCGCGTATGTGACGCGTGGATCCAATTGGGCAGGCCTCCCACCTTCACAGCCGTGTTCGTGATCAGGATGATCTGGAAGGGCCCACGCCAACGAACATCCAGGCAGCTTCTTCTCACATGTTTTTTCACCAGGACCCAGTCCCCAGGGTACAGGTCATGGCACGGGCCCTGGCACGATGGAACCTCGGCAGCCTGCACCTGAAGGGACACAGAATGAATGGCGTCAGACAGCCCCTTACAATAGTCCAGGATCATATCATCTGTGATATTTAACAGTGCAGTAGTTGGGACAGATGGCAGCCTCATTGCTCTTCCCATTAACACCTCATGTGGTGACAACCCCGTTCTTCTGTCTGGGGTACTACGAAGACTCATGAGGACCAATGGCAGGGCGTCAGGCCAACTCAGGGTCGTTGAGGAACACACTTTTGCAATTCTGGCCTTGATCGTGCCATTGATCTGCTCCACAATTCCTGAGGCTTCTGGTCGGTAACTGCAATGCAATTTCTGATCTATGTTCAGAGCCGCACAAATCATCTTCACAAGCTCGCTGTTGAAATGCGTTCCCCTATCTGATTCCAAAAAGGCCGGCACCCCGAAGCGCGGAATGAGTTCCCTAAGCAGTAACTTGGCCACTGTGAGGGTGTCGCACCTACGTGTAGGGTATGCCTCAACCCATCTGGAGAATACACAAACAACCACCAGGACATAGCGGAGGCGGTTGCACCTCGGCATTTCAATGAAATCTATCTGCATTCGATTGAATGGACCTCCAGACCTTCCTATGTGGCTCAGTGCAACTGGTGTTCTTTTTCCTACGTTCAGCTGCTGACAGGTCACACAACGCTGGCACACTGCTTCTGCTGCTATTCTAAACTTAGGATTGTACCAGGTCTGTCTAAACACTCTCAGCATAGCATCTCTCCCTAAGTGTACGGGACCATGTATGAGTCTGGCCATTGGGCTCACCATCTCATTGGGCAACACTGCTCTGCCGTCTGCTGAGACCCAAAAATGGGACTCACCCACTACACATCCTGCCTTTTCCCATGTTTCTTTTTCAAAATCAGGAGCATTTTCTTGCATGTTTGACAGTTCATCCCAAGTATCAACAGTTTCCAAAATCATGGCTAATTCAGTCCTTACATTTATTCCACCCACTTCCACCTCTGTGAAAGAGTACCCTTGCTCCGCGCAATACCGCGCAACTTCATCGGCATATCTATTGCCTTTCGAAACGAAGTCCTCATTTCTGGTATGTGCGGTGCACTTTACAACTGCGATACCTGCTGGACATTGCAACGCCTCTAACAACAGGCGCACAAACTCTCCATTGCGAATGGGAGAGCCTGAAGAGGTCATGAACCCTCTTTGAGACCATAACTGCCCGTAATCATGAACCACCCCATAACCATATTGGCTGTCGGTGTATATGGTGACTCGAATTTGATTGCTTGCCAAGCAAGCACGTGTCAAGGCAATAATCTCGGCTACCTGAGCGGAGTGTACTCCTTCCAGGCACCCAGCTTCCACAACTCCAGTAATTGTACAAACAGCATAAGCTGCTCTCAACTGCCCAACTTCGTCTCTTACACATGAGCCATCGACAAAGAAAATTTCGTCTGGGTCGGTCAGTGGCTCATCTACGATGTCGGGTCTGGGTTTGGTGCATAGTTCAGTCACATCGAGGCAGTCATGGTCTGTACATTCATCATCATCCTCGATATCATTTGGGAGTGGCATCAAGGTGGCAGGGTTCAAAACAGAGCATCTCCTGAGGGTCACATTCTCTGCAGCAAGATTAACTTGCTCATAGCGCGTGAGCCTGCTGTTGGTCAGATGCTGTGTTTTGGTCCTGGTCATCAACAGTTCAACAGAATGGGGCACGCACACCTCTAACGGGTGCCCCATGACGATATTTTCACATCTTTCAATGCTGACACCCGTTGCAGCAACGGATTTGAGACATCCGGGCAACGCTGCGGCTACTGGGTCTAAAGTAGCCGAGAAATAAGCAACTGGTCTACGGGCATTCCCATGGATTTGGACTAACACAGACAACGCGCAACCTTCTCTCTCACAACAGTAAAGCAAAAATGGTTTATTGTAATCAGGCATTCCCAATGCCGGAGCACGACACAGGTCCTCTCGCAGCTGTAAGAATGCCATCAAACAGTCTTTGTCCCATGGTACCGGATCGCTCACCTCCTTGTGCGTCAGTTTTTGCAAGGGCTTTGCTTTCAGTGAAAAGTTCGCGATCCACTGTCGGCAATAACCCACCATCCCTAGGAACATCCTGACCTCTCTCTGTGTCCTAGGCGCATTCATTTTCATGATCGCCTCTATCCTGTCTGGTGACACCTTTCGTTTTCCTTTCTCTATTCTGTGTCCCAAGTACTGCACTTCTGTCAGGCAGTACTGCAATTTTCCCGGGGACACCTTGTGCCCATTGGCAGCTAGGTGATTTAACAAAGCAATGGAGTCCTCCCTGCAAGCTTCTTCTGTTTCTGACGCCACGAGGAGGTCGTCTATGTACTGGACCAGAACTGACTTCTGGGGCAGCACTAGACTTTCAAGATTTTTCTTCAAAAGCTGGTTGAAGATCGATGGGCTTTCTGTATACCCCTGAGGAATACGACACCATGTTAGGACGCGACCTTCCAGCTTAAATGCGAAAAGAAAATGGCTTTCTTCGTCCAGAGGGATCGAAAAGAAAGCCTGACAAAGATCGATCACAGTGAACCACTCAGCTTGGAATGGAATCTGAAACAGTATCACTGATGGATTCGGCACCACTGGACAACACGAAACGACTATGTTATTAATCTTTCGGAGGTCCTGCACTATCCGAAATTTCCCATTTGGTTTCTGCAGACCCATAATCGGGGAGTTGCATGGACTACCCACGATTTCTTTCAGTATTCCCTGTTTAATCATGGACTCGATCACGGGTTTTATGCCTGCAATCGTTTCTGGAGTCAATTTATATTGGGGTGTTCTTGGGAACTCAGCATGCGGTTTCACTACAATTTTCACTGGGTCCACCCCTTTGACCAATCCTATCTCTTCCCCAGTGAAATCCCATACTTCTGGTGCCACTGTCTCTCTCAAGTCCCAGGGGAGCTCATCTACTGTCAAAGTAGGGTACAGCTCCACGCATATTCTTGAGTTTGCAACTTTGAAGTCTGCGTCATCATCATTAGTCAATACCTCCACTCCCTGAGGTGTACAGTATATTGTACAATTCAATTTACACAACAGGTCTCTCCCTAGCAGACACACAGGACTTGAATCGCAAACCACAAACTGGTGCTCATCGCTATACTTCCCTATTTTCACCTGTACCGGTTCTGTCAATTGGCTGGTTATTCTCCTGTTTGCGACCCCCACCACTTGTATGGTCTCTCCAGACATGGGCAGGTCTGGAACTGCAGCTGATCTGATCGTGGATCTAGTGGCTCCTGTGTCCACCAGAAATGTCGTAGGGCACCCTGCTACTTCTGCTTCGACATAGGGTCCCCTCTGGTCCACCTCCAAGGCTGCCCCGAGGGTGCAGTCTTCTCTTTCCACCCTCTGTCCGGTTAATGGGTCCACATAATAGCACTCTTCTCCTTCTACAAACAGGGGCATTTGTCTATAGGTCTTACCCATAGACCCTACTCGAGGAGGTTGCGGGAACTGGGCTCGGGGAGGAGCCCCCCCCCCTTTGAGCACCTTTCCCTGGTATGGCGTCACCCCTCTTGTAGGCGCGCTCTGGACCTCTTCCTCCTCTATCTCTTGTTCTCCTATCTCTACATTGTAGGGACACTCGCGTTTCCAATGTCCCACCTCGTTACACTGGTGGCACCTAGTCGTTTTCTTCAAGGCAGCTATGTCTATTCTGGGTCTAAAGGTGGAACTCTCCTCATTGCCCTTGTTCTGACTGTACTGCTTCTTTCCTCCTGTACCTGTTCCTTGCTGCTGTTGCTGCTGTCCCCCCTTCCCTGCTGCCTGCATCTGTACCACCATCAACTTTTCTTTTAGTTTCTTAGCCTTGGAGTCTATCTCATCACAGCAGTACCTGGCATATCTCAGTATTTCGTCTAGGGGTTTATTTTGCCAACAAATCAAGTGTTGCTGAATCATTAAACTAATATCCGGTCTCAGTCCCAGGACGAACTTGGACACGAATTGCCCTATGTCTTTTGGATCCATTACATCCAGGCCGCTATACTGTTTAAACGCCTTCAGCAATCTCTCGTAATATTCGTGGACTGTCTCTTTGGGTTCCTGTCTAGTTCGGTCTATTCTGACCCAATCTATGTCTTGCATTGGCACTTTCTCTTTCAGCCAAGTCATCACTCTCTCGAATTTTGCCATCACAATCTCGGACGGCCCATTAGTCTTAGCATCTCTCTCCGGCTCCGTTGTGGGCCACTCAGCGCTAACCTTGCATGCTGTCCACAGATCTCCTGGTACTACAATGTCAAACAGCGTGTTCAGATCTATCCATAGGACCTTTGAGATTTTTACAAATCTCTCGACTTGCTTGTACCACTCCACTGGGTTTTCCCGCAATTTGGGGAAGGAGGTGGTAAAAGCAGCTAAATCTCCCCTACTCCAAGGGACATGCACATAGTTCCCATTTGCGACTTCACGCAAAGGGTATGCTTCTATTCCCTGCAGCCTTCCTGGTGTCATACCAAGCGTGCTTCTCCTGACGGTCCCTTTCTTGGACCACCTCTCTTCCCACTTATCTAGTGCCCTCCATGTCCTTATTCCAGTGATCAGTTCCCTTATGTGCGTTTTCAGCCCAATCGTTCTCCTCTCATCTAGGTCTCGATCTGTGTAATGTAGCCTGTGGTTACCCTGTAATGCTTTGGTTCTTGACAGGTCCACCATATATTTGCCTGCTAGTTCGACTAACTTCTCATGGATTGCTCTCGCCTTTCGAGTGATGTCCTTTGCCATATACAGTATTTCATCCTGCTCATACATTTCTATTCTTTCTAAAGGCAGGGTACCATCTACCATGTCATCCAGGTCTGACCTTAAGCTGGCGACATCGAGTCTCTTGGCTTTTATCTCAGCTCGCAATATGTCTTTCGAAGGGGGCTCACTGGTCTCCCTACCATCCCAACTCCGAGCTCTACGTTTGGGCTCGGGAGAGTTAATGAGTGCTCTCCCTTGCTCCCATCTCTCCAGGTCCCATGCTCGGCCATCCGATCTTGGAAGGTGATGGAACACGGGCCTGTTACCCCCACTCTTGCTCTGCCCACTCTCTTCTTCTTCTCTCCTTTCACCGTACGCCTCTCTGTTATTTTCCCTCTGGTCGCTACTCTCCCTTTGCCTAGTATCGCTCAATATCCGATACGATCCTTCCTGGTTCCCCATATTCCCTGGGCTGCGCTCGTGTCCGTCATCACAGGGACTATGGTGCGACCTCTCACAACTCCCATTCAGTTCTCTGGTGCCGGGCACACAGTGGGTACACTTAAAGCTGTTCCTGTACTCTTGCGTTCTCCTCTCCCCTTCACTGAGTATTGGGCGCGACACCCCTCCACTCCCGGGGCCCCCATTTTCCAGGTCCGTTCTATCTCCACTCCGGGCCCAATGGGTGACTCCCCTACTATCTCTCTCTCTCCCATCCCACTCCGGGTTGCTCTCCCCAGCCCCGCAGTGAGTCCGAGCTCTGCTGTCCTGACTTTCCCTTTCAGCTTCCGCAGCTATGATGCTCTTGTGAGCCTCCACTGCCTCATCCCACTTCTTCATGTACTCATTTAGCTCTTGAAAGGATTTTCGTCCAGATCCCCTCATATCCACTGGCCATCTAGGGCCCCCAGGATCCCCTCCTGGATCCCCTGCTGGGTGCACCGGGGTGCTCCACTCTCTTGGTATCGGCATCTGACTTGGGAAATTGATCGTATCGTTCCTCCTTGCCGTCTCTGCTCTTTCTCCATCCTTCCGTACCCGTTCTTCCCCTCTCTCTCTCTCTGGGTCATATATCGATATTATAGGACCTATGGTAACAGGTACCTGTAGTGCATCTGGTAATGTGTAGGATGTGGCGCACTTCGTTTCCGGCGCTCTTTGTACCACAAACCTCCCGACTACCTGTTGCACCTGACTAGGCTGGGACAGCTCTTTCTTTGCCTCAGGATCCCACTCTGAACTGGGAAGCGGTCCATGCTCTCCTGCATTGCCCCCCTTTTCTCTTTCACTATGCTCGACCTCCCCCCCTGCTCTATTATACGGGGGTGGCCTGTCTGTCAATAATCTGTTTATCAGGCTGTCCTCTGTTTCGCTCTCATCATCTTCTTCTAGGGGGCTTTTATTTCCGGGCACCTCTAACACTGGGTACAGTTTATTGACTTCCATGTTATGTACTCTCCATCTTTTAGCATCCGCATCCCATCTGGCATCCTGCACTGCCCTTACCGATCGTTTCACCCTTTCTTGTCGTCTGTTCATATTCTTTTCATGCGCTGCCCTAATCCATGCATCAAGGGCTTCAAACTGGGTCGGTCTAGGCAAGGGTCTCATTGAGGTCATGACTGATTTTAATCGATGTAACACCTCTAATCTGAACGTCCCGTACTTCGGGAACGTCAGTTCCTCATTTCCTTCCGTAATCTTACTCCACTCTGATATCCAAAGGATCGTATGCAGCCCAACATTCACTGCCATGTAACGAGCCGGCGTACCCTCCGGCGGGGCTTCTTCCCCTTCTTCCGATCCCCGCTTCTCTTTTTTAAACGCCGCTCTCAGCCATTTAAAACACTTCATAATTATACGCACAATATCCAGCCTCGCTACTCTGTTTACTTCCTGATGACAATCCACCAATCCTATCGCGGCTTTGCTAACTTGGCCTATCGCAGCGCGGTCTTTCTCCGGTCGGCCAATCCCAGCTCGACACTTTCTGACGTCTTTGCTAGCTGGCCTATCACAGCGCGGTCTTTCTCCGGTCGGCCAATCACAGCGCGACACTTTCTGACGTCACTTTTCTCCGCTTCGCAGCAGCACCCCTCCTTTCTCAACTCGTCTCCCGGTCATGCATGCGTCCCATTCATACACCGAAAAATGACTACTTCCGACCAAGCGGTCACTTCCCTCGACTGTACGTCCACAGTCTATATGTAACTGTCAACACAACTGACGAAATGTCTATCGTCTCTCTGATAGGTTGCTTACACACACAGTAACCTCCGACCAGCGTCCGTTACTCACGCACTCACTCTTACGTTCCCCCTATCTCGGTCTTTCGGGTGATCAATGGTACCTCATGACCCCCTTCACTCCAGTTGACAATTACTCTGGGTGTCCGATACACCCGAACCACTTAAGCTCTCCTTGAACTTAAGATTTCCACCGGTTGCGCGCGCTCACAACCTGTTCCACAGTCACTCTACAGACATTCAACTCCGCCAGACATTACAACATAGATACAATACAAAAACACCGCAATCTAACACGCATGACCCTTTATACTCACTCTCGACCGATACTGCTGCTTTTTCTGTCTCACGTCATCCGGATCTTCTTCAGCGGGCGGTTCTTCTGATCATCGATCTCTAGGGGCCTTGGGGTAAGCTAACCTGGCCTAGGTCACCGTCCTCAAGAAGGCAACCATCCTCTATAGCTACCAACTGGAAGGGCGAGATTTTGATCGATACCTTATCACTATTGATCTAAACCTCGATCTGGTCGACTGAACCTTTGTTGCCTGTCATTGAGGAAGAAAGTGCATCTCTTACCAAGCTAGTTCACCCACTAAAGGACTCCGCTCCCAAAGATCACAAACAACTTCTAGCTTTCAAAAGTTTATTGTAAGCTTAGGATAAGCTGCAAATACAGGCATCTCAGAATGAGATTCACGAGATACACAGGTCCAATTACATACATGTGCTCTCTGAAAGCCCTCAGACGAGCAACGGAAATTACTAACACAAGTTCTAAGAATAATAAAGCTATCAGCATTGACGCATATTGAGATCTCTCCTTCATTTAAGTTGGAGGAAAAACGCACAGGTTAGGCTGTCCCTACCCTGCTCTAGATGGTATCCCTACTTAACCAAATCTCAACCTAACGAAGGTGTCAGCAGTGAATGACCCCCAAGGGAAGTCACTCACTCTTAGTCTCTTGGTGAAAACCTATAGTTCTCCAGTCATGACCCCTCTCTGCCTACCCATCCGCTCTCTAAAGGGTCCTCAGGCATCTGCTCTAACTCCACCCAGGGGTGCTGTCCCTAATACAAAACAGTCAACAACCTTTGAGACGCCCCTCGTGAGACGCCCCTCACGTGGTGTAGCTTCTGGCTTTTTCCATGCTGCTTTGTATTGGGCCTCATACGTTGGAGTTGACCTTGCTTCTCAGACTCTTCTCCGGCCTGCTGATACCCCTTAAACATTCCAAAACCCTCCTCCATGTCTGGGCCGTCTCCTGAACAGACCTCTATTCATATTATTTATAATTGGATTCCCCCTTTTCTCTTGCAGACAGACATCTGTAGCCAAGATCCCAACTCTCATAGACTTCCAAAAAGGTTCGCAACATTTCTTGGCCCAGACCAGTACGTGTAAACCAACGTTAAAACATTTCAGGCCTACAGCATTTCTCATAATGATTATAGCATTCAACTTCTTCATTAATTAAAGCATGTTAATACTCTTTATTCTATTATTCAGTAAACACATCTATAAATCATGGCCCATTAATGCAATGACCAAAACATTAGTACAATCTATGTCGTGAAAAGAAACACCTTCCCCTTCCCTTCTAGCTCTGGCCCTGAGGCCTACCACATTCTGCGTTTAACCACATGCCATCTTACATTTTAACAGCTACACGACATGGATTCAGGAATAATCACATCTAATAAAATCATATAGTGTCACACATTTCTGTATTAGTTCCACTTCTACTTAAATCTCTACATTAGCTATACATTCAGAATATAATTGCAGATACTTTTAGCACTCATGGCATTTCTCCTCATGATTTGTGCTTACTACGGGTAAGTGTGATGCACTCATACATTTAGGTCAGTTTGCGCTCTCTCAGTAGGATCGAGAGACAAGAGGAGGCCAAAGCGAAGGGGCAAATGACCATAAGGGGGCATAGTAGATCCTCGCTGACCCCCTAGGTTTGATGTGGAGGTTTTAAAAGGGCCCCGCGGGGTAAAAAAAAAAAATAATAATAATAATCGAACGGCTGAATGGATTTGCACGAAACTTGGTAAAATATTAGGGACTGGTAGCCCGATGTGCCTTTGCTATGTCTCAATATATGTGCTTCAGTGCATTTTGAGAAATTAACGTTCAAAAACAAGATATATATCTGTAACAGCGCTCCGCTTCGCGGAGATAAAATTATATCTGTATTACCTAGCTGTTGCTAACACCAGTTAGCGACGGCTAGTAGGAGATAGCGACCATCTTGGGTCCCACTTTGCATGTGAGTGATATTTATCACTAATGACATGCAAAGTGGGCATGCCAAGATGTTAGCGACTGGAAACAGTCGCTAACATCGCTATCTCCTATTATCAACTTTTGGAAATATTCGAGATAAGCGCGAATATCTCCAAAAAGTAACAGCTGCCCTGAGCAGTTCTTAGCCATGTTATCCAATGGGAGGTGGATAACATGGCTAAGAGCATTAGCTCGGTAATGCATGAATATCGCGGAGTTTTCAGCGATATTAATGCATTGCGCTCGTTTTTTATCGTATTTGCGATAAACCTTGATAATAGCAAGGTTTATCTGCGATAATTTCTGACGGTAAAAAAATCTTTGCAATGCATCGTTAGGGATAAATATCGCTTAACTTTGGTAATATGCCCCAACGTCTGTTAACGTTCGATTCGAAGGAAATCAGGAATTGTTGAAAAACATTGTGTGCGCCATCTTGTCTTTTTTCAAATGCCACACTTTTGTCGTGCACGGCAGCCATTTTAGATGCCTTGACCAGACCCACTCTGTGCACGCTGTCGATCCTTAGCATGGCTCCCCACCCTCGCAAGCATCTCACCCAGGCAGTGGTCACCCCCGCTCTCTGTCTTATGCATGGGTAATAAACCTCCCCCCATCTGCGCTGCTCTTCCCTGAGAATCACACCCTGTGCCCGGCCGACACCTCCCTTTCGCCTTATTCACTACCACACCCTCTGACACTCCTTTTCCTCTGTGTCCGATTGTCCAGGCCGGTCCTAGGCTATCAGCTTGCCCTGCAGATGTAGTTTATGGCCACAGCTGTAAAGAATCACCCCTCTTCAAAGGAGTTATAGTAGATCAAGGCCCACACTCGATGAGATCCGTCACAGCAGAAGCGTTGCTATTATCTGAAAACCATCCTGTATTGTGATTGGGGAGGGGACCGAGCGTAGGCGGAAGATTCCAGGGATGACTCTTTGTACATCAAAGTTTTTACAATTATGTGTCACATTAAAAATATATAGCACTCCGACAAAGTAGTAAGATTATAAAACTTTAATAATTTATAAATATATACAAGAAAACAAAAATAGTAATAACATATAAACATTTTTAGAGAAAAACAACGAAGTAGGGGTCGGCTGTGCGAATAGTCCCAACGCAGCACAACGTCCAGATTTCCGGCGTGGGGCGTCGCGGGGGGTGGGTCATCAGTAGCAAACTGTTGTGCGAATAGTTCCAAGGCAGCAGAACGCGCCGAAATCTAGATGACACGAAAGTGATGTCTAGTAAGTTGCCACCCAGCAAATAACGGCGTGGGGCGTCGCGGGGGGTGGGTCATCAGTAGCAAACTGTTGTGCGAATAGTTCCAAGGCAGCAGAACGATGGCACCAAGGTGATGTCCAGTAAGTTGCCGCACTGGTTTTGGTATCCTACAATGCTGCTCCGAATAACGGCGTGGAGCGCCCCGGGGGAGGCGGCGTGAACGGGCCTCTCCAGGTGGAGTCTCATCTGTTTTAGTGGGGCGCCCCTTTACCGTTTCAGTTGCCATTCCGTCCGCTTTTGGTCCACTGTGTCAAAATCCGCCATTCAGCTGAGTTGCGCCCACTCTTGCGGTGCAGCGATAGGCGGCTGCCACAGGACTCTCAAAATGGCGGCAGGCTCTTTCCTTTTTGGGCGTGGTCCACTGAAATGGCCCTGGGACACCTTGGAAATCGGACGCTTGTCTGCTAGGTCTTGGACCCCATTCTCGAAAGCGTCCCCTCCGCCTTGAGAATTCATCAAAAGTTTTGGGGGCCCCGACTCCTGCAGGCTTCTGGTGGGGAGCGGCTGCCATGATTGCTCGCGGAATGACCACGACGGAGCTACGAGATGGTGGTGCTCTCATGCTGACGCCAGTTTAGTCTGAAACATCCAGAAACAAGGTGGGGCTTTCATCGTTTGGGGGAAAAAAAAAGTTTTCATCCAATGAAAAGTGTTGTTTTTAGGTCATATGATCAAGCCTTCCATCATTCGGAAACCAAAAGTAAAATGAACCAATGAAAAGTTTTATAAACAAGTCACATGACCTGTTATGCGGCATAGGGTATAAAATGCGGAGAAAATACGTTGGCACGTGAGGCGGCGTCAGTAGCGGACCGATGTGCGAATAGGCCGAAGGCAATACAACGCGCCAAGATCCGGATGGCACCGAGGTGGTGTCATAGTTGAGAGTTCTGAGCAGCGGTTGTAACACTGTCTGAAGCTTATTTGCAGCTGCTGCAGCTTCACTACGCGCCAAGATCCGGATGGCACCGAGGTGGTGTGTAGCAAGTTGCCGCACTGGTGTGGCCATCCTACAATGCTGAAAGTCGGCGTGGGGCGCCCCGTTGGCCTGTGAGTTTGCGTCAGTAGCGGACCGATGTGCGAATAGGCCGAAGGCAGCACAACGCGCCAAGATCCGGATGGCACCGAGGTGGTGTCTAGTAAGTTGTCGCACTTCTGTGGCCATCCTACAATGTTGAAAGTCGGCGTGGGGCGCCCCGTTGGCCTGTGAGATGGCGTCAGTAGCGGACCGATGTGCGAATAGGCCGAAGGCAGCACAACAATATTTTCTGACTGACACCACAAGGCGCTGAGATGCCAAGATCCGGATGGCACCGAGGTGATGTCTAAGTTGCGGACTGATGTGCGAATGGGGCCAAAGGCAGCGTAACAATATTTTTTGTATGGAAGATACCACTAGGCGTTGAGATGCCAAGATTCGGATGGCACTGAGGTGATGTCTAGCAAGTTGGTGTGGTCATCCTACAATGCTGAAACTCGGCGTGGGTCGCCCCATTAGCCTGTGAGATGGCGTCAGTAGCGGACCGATGTGCGAATAGGCCGAAGGCAGCACAACGCGCCAAGATCCGGATGTCACCGTGGTGGTTTCATAGTTGAGAGGCACTTCATCTGCAGTGGGGCGCCGAGATCCGGATGGCACCGAGGTGATGTCTAGCAAGTTGCTGTACTGGTGTGGTCATCCTACAATGCTGAAACTCGGCGTGGGTCGCCCCATTAGCCTGTGAGATGGCGTCAGTAGCGGACCGATGTGCGAATAGGCCGAAGGCAGCACAACGCGCCAAGATCCGGATGTCACCGTGGTGGTTTCATAGTTGAGAGGCACTTCATCTGCAGTGGGGCGCCGAGATCCGGATGGCACCGAGGTGATGTCTAGCAAGTTGCTGTACTGGTGTGGTCATCCTACAATGCTGAAACTCGGCGTGGGTCGCCCCATTAGCCTGTGAGATGGCGTCAGTAGCGGACCGATGTGCGAATAGGCCGAAGGCAGCACAACGCGCCAAGATCCGGATGTCACCGTGGTGGTTTCATAGTTGAGAGGCACTTCATCTGCAGTGGGGCGCCGAGATCCGGATGGCACCGAGGTGATGTCTAGCAAGTTCTGTACTGGTGTGGTCATCCTACAATGCTGAAACTCGGCGTGGGTCGCCCCATTAGCCTGTGAGATGGCGTCAGTAGCGGACCGATGTGCGAATAGGCCGAAGGCAGCACAACGCGCCAAGATCCGGATGTCACCGTGGTGGTTTCATAGTTGAGAGGCACTTCATCTGCAGTGGGGCGCCGAGATCCGGATGGCACCGAGGTGATGTCTAGCAAGTTGCTGTACTTGTGTGGTCATCCTACAATGCTGAAACTCGGCGTGGGTCGCCCCATTAGCCTGTGAGATGGCTGTTCTTTGGATTTGGGCCTGGTCCACCAAAATGGCCCTGGGACACCTTAGAACTCGGACGCTCGATTTTTTTTTCCTTTCCTGTACATGCAAAAAAAGGTAAATGCCCGGTACGTTACACGCTTCATCTGCCACGATGAACTCTCCAGAGGAACCGAAAAAAAATATAGTTGTGGTAACTATACCATGCATCGTCATATGGAGAGGTGGCACCAATTAATTATAGTGCTGCATAAAAGAGAGATTTGGAGGAGAACCCCTGACCTGCTAGTACATTCATCAAAGAAGTGGCACTGAGAGCTTCAGAGGCAAGGGAAACGGTCCCAAATATTTAGAAGAACTTTGGAAAGATTAAAATGACATGTTTAGATTGTGGCAAATTAATTTCATGTGGACAGATGAGTGTTACTCTAATAAATACAGCATATGAACATCATCATAGTCGATGGTTGGTAGAGACATTTTGACTATATCCTGGACCTGCCCGTCCTCGCCCAAAATGGCGCCGGAATAAATGGGACTCGTAACTCCTTGTTGTGTACTGGTTGCAGAACCTTGAAATCACGAGATACGTATGCAGTTTTGAAGCACATGGCGGGCGGGGACGAGAATTGATTGAATATTTCGACATCCCTATTGATATTAAGTTCTGATGTGTTATTGATTACTGTACTGTTGAAAGTTCGAATTAACGTCACCCATGGTACTTGCCCGCAAATGTATATCTAGATAATTTTATTGTAACTGGCCCTGTCGTATTTTAATTATAAAATGTACGTCCACCGATTCCGTAACTGTTAGACACCTTAGTTCTTGCAACCTAATGGCCCGCCCGTTACGTTCCTCTACAGTGTAAATGTCTATTCATCATATACGATTACAGTTTGCTCTGTGGCAGGCCCACGTGGTTATAGGCTCGTATTTGTATAATGAAATTTTCACAATAAAGGTTTTTAAAAGAAAACATGGTAGTAGTATATACATTGGTAAAGTTTTTAATAATAGTGACTGTTTTAGAATCATTAAAAGGCAAGTGAAATAAAGCAGACCAATTACATGAAGGGTAAAAGGTATAATACGAAGGAACGCAGTAAAGATAAATGGTCAAGGGCTGTTGTGTTTTCTATTCCTGCAACATAAAGTGATCGATAAGAATCTCATATTCAGGCGTATCGGCGACTAAGACAGCAGGTCGACCCTCTTTTGCTCAACGGCTCCGTCATGGGACGAAGAAACGCTCTTTTTCTCGAAAAAAGAATATATTTTACTTGCAGGACAGTTGTAAAATTTCCGGGAAAGTACATTAGCCTGGAACATTATAACATATATTTAAGAAAAAATAATGTTCGGAAGTAATGAAAAGCGTAATTTTTAGGTCATATGACCAAGCCTTTCATCATTACAATAAGAAAAGTAAAATGAACCAATGAAAAGTTTTATTAACAAGTCACATGACTTGTTATGCTTACGTTACGCGCTGCGCGCCCCGGATGACTTCCGGATGCGCTAACGCGGCGCGTCATATGACGCATTACGCGACAACGCAGGTACAGAATATAGTCAAAATGTCTCCACCAACCAGCGGTCGGAACACAACCCCTTTCAGCAGGCTAAATAGTTCTGTTAAATGACAACAGAAGGGACAGGCAACAAGAACCATCAGTCAAAGAGGGGAGAGCTAGTTCTTCTCTACCGGGTTACATTGGGGCGCTACCGGAACTGATCGAATTGGTAGTCTACAGTGTTTCTGGATGTTTCAGACTGAAGCTGGGGTTAGCATGAGAGCAGCACCATTTCGTAGCTCCGTCGTGGGCATTCCGCAACCAATCATGGCAGCCGTTCTTTATCGTTATTTTGGGCGGGGTGGGTGGCGGAGCCGAGCTGTTTTGCAGCCATCATTGTGTGGAGTTCAGTTCATCTCACTAGTTTTGTATTTGTCATGAGGGGTTGTTCCTAATGTTTCTATTTTAGCGAGGTCAAAAAGAGATCCCATTAGTGGCCTACTGATTTTGCTCGATTCCTTTTCTTTTTTTTTTTACACGATTTTTCGTTATCTGCAAAGACTAAACAGAGTATTGCGACTCTGTGTTTGTTTGTAAATAGAGAATGAACCAAAGAGAACTAATTCTAAAACAGTAAATACTTGGATAACAATCAATCAAATGGAGAGAGAAGCAGGCACGACGGATTACAATGGGGGCAAAGACCTGCGTTAACTACCTTTCACTATCTGCAAAGAGAGAGTACTCCTAATAGAAATGAGGGGGGGGGGGGCACCATTCAAAGCAGATCAGTGTGCATAAACACGAAAATGTTTTCACTTACCACGTACTTGACATTCGACAGCTTATGATATTTGCTATTAAAAAACCATTGAAATTCACTGAAAAAACCATAGGTTATAGACCATATATAGTTAGGAATTAGCATTTACAAAACCTTGAAAATTCACTGAAAAAACCATAGGTTATAGACCATATATAGTTAGGAATTAGCATTTAAAAAACCTTATTTTACTCACACAAAACCATTGAAATTCCATATATAGTTAGTTGCACTAACTATATATCGCGCACCTGCAATCCACTGCTGATCATGTCACATATTACATCATTCATGACATGGTCAGTGACATCACTGATGACATCACTGATGACATCTCAAATGACATCACTGATGACATCACTGATGACATCTCAAATGACATCACTGATGACATCACTGATGACATCTCATTTGACATCAATGACCACATCACTGATGATATCATTCATGTGACAATACAATGCATCTGCTCACATTTTAATATAACCTCTGTTTCACCCAGTGTTAAATACAGAGTATAATTTTTGAAACCATTGACACACCAATACTAGTTACTACATACGTACTCACTGATTCCTACGTCTACACACACATTCACTCATTCACCCATACAATCATTCATACATACAATCACTCATCTTTACAACACTATCATATGCACTCATACACCTATACAGACACTCACACTCTGCCACTCATCCATGGAGTTACTCACACACCTAGTCAGTCCTGTAAAGAATCAATCACACTTCCATTTTTTTTGTCTATACAGTTAAACATAGAGCACCTTACATTTTCAAACATATACTAACACATACTTACTTTCTTATACAATCATTGATACAAGTACACATTGATCTGCACAGAGTCACACACCTCCCAGCCAGCCACACACACACTCAGTCTCCCATACAAATACTTAGACAATCAATCAATAACCCATATAGTTAATCATATAGCTACTGATCAACACATGCAGCAGTTTACAGAACAACAGACATAATGATGCACAAATTAAGACAGTTTAGTCACTAACCCATGCACTCAGTGAGACACATTTAATCACTCACTCATACATTCAGTCATGCACCTACTAAATCCTTCTTCCAGACACTTATACATCTACTCATTCTTCAATATGTAAAACATATTTAAACTTTACAGAAACACACAGTCACTGGATGATGTCATCAGTGATCTCATCAGTGATGTCATTTGAGATGTCATCAGTGATGTCATCAGTGATATCACTGACCATGTCATGAATGATGTAATATGTGACATGATCAGCAGTGGATTGCAGGTGCGCGATATATAGTTAGTGCAACTAACTATATATGGAATTTCAATGGTTTTGTGTGAGTAAAATAAGGTTTTTTAAATGCTAATTCCTAACTATATATGGTCTATAACCTATGGTTTTTTCAGTGAATTTTCAAGGTTTTGTAAATGCTAATTCCTAACTATATATGGTCTATAACCTATGGTTTTTTCAGTGAATTTCAATGGTTTTTTAATAGCAAATATCATAAGCTGTCGAATGTCAAGTACGTGGTAAGTGAAAACATTTTCGTGTTTATATATATATATATATATATATATATATATATATATATATATATATATATATACTTATTAATGTCTATGAGTGTAGTTTTTTACTATTAATATACGATATATTGAATACTTTGTAATATTGTAATACACTTACTCATCGACACTCTATTCATCATTTATTCTTGATGGGAACTTTAAATGTATTGGAAAATTCATCGCTAGTAATAGTATGTCTTTACTGTCTATGCCTGGTTGGGAGGAGCGTGTGTAGAGTTTCTGCACTTAAACTTGTTGGTCTATGTATGCACCATGTGATCAAGACCGGGTTGCCCCGGTCGAAACGCGTCATGCTGCCAGAGTAAAGGGGGAATAAATCACTCAATTTAAACCCGCACTGAAATGGTCTGTACCTGTATCTGTCGTCCGTGGAGTCTGTCAACTTCAGGAGTTTTGATTTGATTCAATTTTGGCGGCGTAACTGTCCCGCATTACAGACCCTCTCTTCAAAAGCGGCTGGTGATTACAGTTTGTATCGTGTCGCAATACTTTGTTTTGACCCAGAAGGAGTTTTTTGTGTCCAGCCCCCCGCAGCCAGGAAGTGGAGTATTGGTGGCGTACCGCGGCGGATCTTCTTGTTGGAGCTCGAGGTTGTCTGCGGAGTCAAAGGCCCCCCGGTGATCGTCAGGGCTTCGATTGAGGTGAGCCTTAAAGGTAACGCCACCCTCCGGAAGGCGAGTGGCGGGTGAAGAGATTCTGGGCAAGAATATTTTAGGACCTAGTTTTATTAGACTTTTCCGGGTTCTTTTTGTGCATAATTATCCTCCTGGGGAATTTGTTGCTGTAATGGCAATGGCAGCTGATGTGCTTAGAGATCGAGAACTTGTAGCGGATGCGTTGTTTTTGAACCTACCTGATACTGTGGATACAAACAAAGTGGTTGGTGGTACGGTGGATAAAAATGATGCCTAGAGCAAATTGAAAAAGTTGGAGAAACTGCTTAGGACTGAGCTCACCAAATGGTGGTAGAAGAAGTCCTTAGAAAAATATAAGGAGGCTGGCAGAGTACCTTGAGGGTTGAGGGTTCTCATTGCTCCATCGTTTGAGAAACCCAACCCCCTAATGCTGAAAGAATGGGCAGCCAATAATCTGGATGCATCCATGAATATGGTGTGTATACTAATTAAATACGCTGAGATTGACTGTTTGGAAATTGTGCGCCAAATTGATGCACTTAATACTGAACTCGACTCTATGGAACAACAGGACTACATCACTAAAACAAGAGATGAGATCAAGAAGCGCTTAGATAAGGATGAAAGCACTATCAAATCGCGTAAGTTTTTCAAGTTTGTTCATGACCGAGCCGATTATGAACAAGGCGCATTTTCACCTTTTCGAAGAAGTTTGAGAATGTTAAACGGCAGGCACTAACAACAAAAGTTACACCACCATTGCAGATGCAACAGGTTGATAATGTGGAAACCTCTAATATTGAGTTACGTTCGGGTTTGAGTAGTGCTGAGTCGGATGACAGTAACCTAATGGCTGGCCAACAATCAGTATTAAGTGGTTTTACCCCTTCTGAGGAGTTGGGGTTTATGGATAGAAGACAGGCGCCAAACATTGAGGCAGAGAGATCCTCCCCAGATGAAAAGCGGCATAAACAAAACAAATGTCACAAAGAGAGGAGGCTTCACGCAGAAGAAGAGAGGAAGAGGAGCACCTCAAGCCAAGTGTACTCTGCCAAGGCCCCCAATACTGTAATTGACAACACTGTTATCAATCTTACAGATCTTGATTTAGATTTAGCAGAAACCTAACTTTTAGCTTTAGGTTTATCTTTTTGTCCTAAGAATTTTTTTAAAATACGTTCAATCTCGTATTGACGTATTTAAATTCATACGTAAATTAAAGCTTATGAAGTTTCATGAATTGAATAAAGTTGGAAATGTTGCCAATTCTACAATTGCTGTTTCTCTTCCTAGTTAGAACTTGCGAATTTCTGATGTACCTATTTTGAAAACTATGCATGTGATTGTTGATCCAGGTAATGAACCTCCTGTTGCTACTCAGGAAATACTGCAGTCTATGGGGGCTGCCAGTAGAAGTTCTGCCATTAGTCCATTTTGTCTCCGGTCTACATTTATTCCTATGATTCCTAGGGATGCGATTGATTTTTTTTATGATTGGATGGTTGAGGATTTGAAGGAATTAAATAAGTCTATTGCTCTGAAACAGAAAAGTAGAAGTTATGCAGAGATTTGATGTTCAACCCTCATGCGAAAAATCAGCGATCATGGTAACATCATCATAAATAAGGCAGATAAAGGGGGTAACATTGTTTTGTGTCCTCGAGATATGTACATCAAAGAGGCAGAGAGGCAGTTGAATGACCCCTGTTGTTATAGGAAGGCTTCCTTTAATGAACTTAATAAAGTGAAGGACTTAATACATACCCAATTGGCTCAGTGGAAAAGTGAGGGTCTTATAACTAAGAATGAATTTTTGTATTTGAAGAATGACCACCCTGTAACCCCCATATTGTACCTTTTACCTAAAGTCCATAAGGGTCTGTCTCCTATACCAGGACGTCATATTATTTCTGCCCAAAACAGTTTATTTGAACCGATCTCTAAATATGTTGATTTTTTCCTGCATAGTTATATGGAATCTTTACCATCTTACATTAGAGATACAGATAATTTTTATCTAAACTGAAGGAGGTCACTTGGAATTCAGATTACCATTTTATTGTAATGGATATCTGTTCACTGTATACTTCGATCAATCTCCTGGACGGTTTGCATGCTATTCAACATTATTTGTCAAGTTCTATGAACACAGTAAAATGCTAGTAAAGATGATTGAGTTATGCCTTAATACCAATTTTTTTCTTTTTAACAACAAGGTTTACCAGCAGCTACGGAGCGTGGCCATGGGTGCATGCCTCTCCCCCAGCTACGCGTGTTTACACGTGGGCTGGTGGGAGGAGCATGTCCTGGGCCGCGCCTCGGGCTCTGATGGAAACCCAGGCACTGGAATCATCCATTTTTAGTGTTTTAAAGATGATGTGTTTTTAATTTGGCGAGGGTCTAAAACTAGTGCAGAACTTTTTGTGAAGAGTATTAACAACAATATGCTCAATCTAGAATTTACTGCTACAATTAGCAAAGAAAGAGTTGAATTCCTGGATGCTGACGTTTATATTTCTGAGAATGTCATTCAAACTAAACTCCACAGGAGGAGTACAGCAGGTAATTCAGGGAATTCAACTCTACATGCCTCCAGTGCCCATCCCCGCCACCTAATCAAGAGAATCCCCTATGGGGAGTTTTAAAGAATTCAGCGTATTTGCTGCAATGAGAATGATTTGGAACTATGTTTAAACGAATTATTTAACACATTTTTGAACCGTGGTTACAGAGAGACTGATCTTAAGAATGCACTTAACAAAATGTTTTTAACATCTAAAGCCTTACCACAAGTGACTAATACTGGAATTGTGCCATTGATGGGCAATGTATTACCCATGAAAGAGGATACAAAAGTTAGATTAATTACGACTTATAGTAGTTATGAGAAAAAGATTTGTAATATCCTCAAGTCTAACTGGCCTACCTGAAAACGGATATTACTTTGGCACCATTACTGAGCGAGGTCCCCTGCATCACGTTCTGAAGGGCACCCTCAATGAGAGATGCTCTGGATAAGACCAGCCCCGAGGTAGTGAAATCTTCTAATTGGCTCTCCAATCGTACAGGCTATTTTAAATGTAGTTCTTGCAGAGCCTGTAAGTTTGGAGTTAACAATAAGGAGTACTATGATGCTTTAATCAAGAAGCTATTAAAATCAAAGGTTTGTTCACCTGTAAAACAGATTATGCTGTGTATGTTTTAAAGTGTACTTGCAATTTGCAGTACGTTGGGAGCACTAAGCTCCAGGTCTACAACCACATCTTGCAGCATTTACGAGCAATTGTTAACTCCCAGCTATCCTGTGGCACGTCATTTTAAATTGGTGCATCAAAATAACCTCAATGACTTGAGTTATTTTGTCATTGATGCAGTCCCAAGTTCTATGAGAGGTGGGGACAGGGAGCGTAAACTTAGACAATTGGAGAGCCATTATATCCTACTTCTCGATACCAAAATTCCGAATGGTCTCAACACAGGGGAAGATTTATACAATTTTTTATTCATTTTTTATGAATGTTTATATAATATTTATATTCCTATTTATTGTATATATATCAAATATTCGGATTCCTGTAACCGCATTCAATTTTCAATTTTCTAATTTTTGTTGGAGGCAGGCTTGCTCCCTTTATACCACCTAATGTAAATTGTTTACAGTTCGACTTCAAATTGCTGCTATTTTGCTAAATGAATTTTAAGCTCTAATTTTGTACCATGAATTTTATTAAGGTCCCTTTTTTTATACTACTTAAAATCTGATAAGAATATAATTGGTCCGGTCGTGCCGCAATCCATGCCTTTATAAATGCTTTTATAAAAGTATTTTACAATCCAGTGCCAGCACGACGGAACAACTATGCCCAAGCGTATTTTGCTCATAATGTCCGAAATACCATTGCTGCTTCTTAAATTTTTGGCTACATGCCTTACCTTATGAAATCACGGCTATGGCCAATTATGTTATGATTTGATTTCTTTACCGATCAATTTTAGTTTTGCAATGATTCATGTTGAATGTGATACAAAGTACAAGATGTAGTATCTTTTACATTTCCATGAACTATGTAAACGTATTTCTACGGGGAATAGAGACACGGGAAGTTATTTGATAAAGGCAAAGCCGAAACGCGTCATCCTTGATAACTAGTGCACAATAACGTTTTTTGTGCAGTTTCCTGGTGTGCTGTCCTTCGATTCCAGTGAATTATTTTGGAGCAGGGGAAATTTCACGTAACGAGGTGGCTCCTGCTGCCACTACTGACGGCATCAACGTTGCAGGTAGGGAACTGCACGGACAGCATCTTGACGAGTATATATATATATATATATATATATATATATATATATATATATCATCTAGAAGGAAGAAACTACTCATCAAATAACTTTATGAAATACTGTTTTTTCCCGTTTTTTTCCCTGGCTTAAAAAATGTCAATGAAAAACAGCTCAAAATGCCAACTACTTTCTCTCTCAAAAATAGAAGGTGAGCTATGATTCTGTTTAATCTTCAAATCACTTTGCCATATGTGGTTTGCAGCTCAAACCATAACTTGGACCACCCCTGTGCACTGCGTAAGACATCACACATGACATCATGGATAATATCATAATTGACTTCATTGATGGAATCACATATTACATGATTGGTATATGATATTGTTAAGATGGAGTGCATAGAAGCTTCTGAGTCTATTGTATTTGCTAACGCAGCTGTAACCTATATTAATTTTGCTGTTGTCAAAATCTTGGAGTTACAGTGCTGGGAGTGCTTTGACTCTTGACAAAGCAACACAGACCAGGCATTCCTGAACGACCTTTGTTCCTATATTCACTATTCCCTCATCCATGCTAAAGCCTTGCGATTTATGGATTGTTTCTGCACATCCAAGGCATAGTGTGTGCTGGTTTTGACATATCTATAGATCTGTAAAAAAATAGAAATTTCACACTACACATAGAGAAGTAATGAACCTCACTACATAACTCATTGCTCCATTTATGAAACCTGACTCAACGTTCCGGTGCCTGCGCAGAATAACTCTATAGTTTACAGTAAGGTGAAACACTGTTTCTACCACTGCAGCTTTTAAAACGTTGTTTTCAAGTTCATAAACTGTCTGAGCTACACTTTGCTCTCCTGGGAAATTCATACAGTTAGATTTTTTTATTTGCTATATTTGTGTTAAACTTTACACATTGCTTTAAAGTGTTCATTAGACACACTGGTTTCTTCTGTTGATCAATACATTTTGTTCTTAAAATCCAGCTCCATTAATCTTTGAGCATACAGTTTCTTTGCAAGCCTAGTAGACAGTTTCTCTTTCACAGTTTCACAGCTTCACTGAGGATGTCAACTCCTATTTTATTTAACATTTCAGCATATTTTGTATCTGCTGTTTCTCATTTTATTTTTGTGCTAATAAACATAAAAAGGGAGTGTTTAAGAAGTCCAAAATAATTGTTTTTACCTAAAGTTAAATTAACTGAATACAACGATAGTCCAAATTCTTATTCCAATCATGCAACTTCTTCTTGCAGGTCCAGCCAATGCACAAAAATTACTTGGGAAGCCAAGTAAATATTATTCCAAATTTGGCTTGATGCAGTGATCATTCAAACACCAATATTCATCTCATAGATTTCAATATAATGCAGGAGACAAGGCATGATATTTCAAAGCAATCTTATTCTTTACTAAATCCAACCGCAGCCCAGCCAACATATTTCATCCCTATGAGACTTAATCAGGGCTGTAAACAAATAATAAATTTACACAACATCTAAATCCATATAAAAAGCCAGCATGTGTAAATGAAAATTTACAATAAAAACATACAATGGCTCCCACCACCCACATAAAACATCAGTTGACTCATATATTACAATAAAATATCAAAATACTAATGGTGGTCCCTTGCATTGACACACCACACAACGTTTGTAACATTATATATTGACACTTAACAATGATTTAAATCACATATGAACATCCATCTTTAATATGTCCTTGCGGAAGTAACATTTGTTTCCTAGATTGTTAATATAAAGCATCTTATCCAAACATAATAAGCAGCACAAAAGTAGTCAAATGATGTGTGGTGTTTCAATGGATATGTTCCTAACAGCAAAGGGTCACCATTGGTGTTTTAATATTTTGTTGTAATATGTGTCAACTGATATTTTATGTGGGTGGTGGTTGCCATTGTATGTTTTTCATTGTAAATTTGAATTTGCATATGCTTGCTTTTTATATGAATTTAGATGTTGTGTATATGTATCTACATATATAATTTGTTTCCATGGCCGCTGAAGTATTTTGTATAGAATAGATTTGCTTTGAAATATCATGCCTTGGCTCCAGCATTATATTGAAAACTATTAGAAGAATCTCATGTTTGAATGATCAAGCCAAATTTGGAATAATACTTACTTGGCTTCCCAAGCAATTTTTGTTCATTGGCTGGACTTGAAAGAAGTTGCATGATTGGAATAAGAATTCGGACTGACATTGTATTGGGTTAAGTTAAAAGTAGATTAAAACATTTTTGGGGACTTCCTAAGCGTTCCCTATTTATGTATATTTGTTCATTTGAATTTATGGTTTCTGAGCAGTACAACCAATAGAAGATTGAGTGTGATTGTATTTATACTACGGAAATAACCCCTATGCGGCTGTGTAGAGCCAATACTGCTCTTGTTGGTTCTATTTGTCTAATTTCTTGTGTTACATCATCATAATTGAAATGTGTCTAAAAGTTCTCGTTTCTTACACTGCTAAAGCTACCCTGTTTTCTCATGATTTAATTTTTTGAAAAATCTAGAGAAAATCACTTGCTTCACATTAAATAAGTCATCATATCCTGTTCATAAAACTATGCATTTGAATGATAGATTAGATACCATGCGTATCACGTCTCCGATCAACATTTTCATGGTACACTATTGATTCCTGAGGACTCAATGTATTAAAATCCAATTCGTTCTCATGTTCTACAGGCAGCATTAAGTACCAATGAGTTGTTACATCTTTGATGTTGTAGGGAGTCAGCCCTCTGTGTGCTGTAACAATGCATGACAGCTTTGATCCTGGTGGTTGGTGTACATTACATGTGAGCCTGCTGGCTCAATCACATATTTAAGTAGAGGGGTACATTCTGAGCAATTGCACCACTTTTTCATGTGCTGCTTTTTGTTCTGAGCTCAGGTTCTTGACTGTGGCTTTCAAGACAACTATTTCTTCAGTTGCTTGTCCTATGGATAAGTCAACCTTATTCATTGGTACTTTCTGAATGAGTGGTTCCCCAAGCAGATCAGCCATTTCTTTTTTTTTCTCAAAATTTATTTGGAAAAAAGTTACCATCACAAAATTATTTAAATACAATTTTTGGTAGCTCAAATCATACATATTATAATGAAATCCAGGACTCTAGGTTCTCGCAAGTGAGTCTAAGAATGTGAGAAGGATTACATTGGCATTGGGATAATCATAATCAAACAAATCCAGGAAGAACACAATGTATACCAGCCTAAAGATGATCAAGCTTCTCTGTGTCATCCGGATTATTGGATATACAAAGTTCTGTCACAACATTGGTAACTTGGACAAGAAATTGTTCAGAGGGAAGCAAGATGATGAAAGTGTCAAACTTTTATCAGTGTTTTCTACATTGGAGCTTTGGCTCTCTTCTTGTCTTTGCCAATCTCCTCAGTCGCCCTTACTTCCTGCCCTATTTCCTCTTCTAACATTTCCAAGTACTTGTGAAATTAAGGGTTTTGGATATCACTTTTGTCTGCCTGAAAAACTGTCTCATATTTCTTGTGCTCTTCCAACAGGTAACACGTCTTCCTCTTTTCTCCATGACTTAACAAGCTGCAGATAAGCGATGTAATAACATTCCGTTCTCTGTGCTGCTTCACAGGTTAGGTGTCAGTGATTTAAGCTTGGATTATAATGGTTCACCAATGATTCCTACACTGCCTGAACCAGGAAATTGCCCAGTGCCTTCACTGGGTTCCACTCTTCTCAGATATGAAAAGTAGATCGTATTGTACTACTTCATGTAAACTAACATTTTGTAAGGTTGAACCTCTTTGTGGATAGTGTGTATCCATCATGCTTGTTTTGACATTGCCTGTATTATCAGGATTCAAAACTGCCATTCCTTTAATTTCTCTGAATTATTTCAATGCATTCTTGCGTTTGGCTACAAGTCCTAGAAGAATCCAAACATTTTTTAGGGTAGAGTAGGAATCCACGTGTCTGGTCACACACCTCACGTGCCTCATATGCATCACTCTCCCATTGTAGCACAACATGGTGATGCCATAGCTGTTTAGTTGTGCTGTCTGAGTCTTTTCAGAAGATATCTCAAATCCCAGAGATCCTTCATTTCTGTTTCATCTGACTTTGTCATTTATTACATCACATATTGTGTAGATGATGTAGTTATCTGCAACAAAATGTGCATCAATGTTTGTTTTCCACATGCTCATGCTCACAATGAATGACCAGTAGTCATTTATGCATTTGAAGTCTTCACCCCGCACAGCAGATATATATTCTTTATTGACTTTCTAGTGCAGAAATACAGCTATTCACTTTCACTCTTGATAAGAATGGCCTTGGAAAGCCAAACTTGCATTTTGTGTAATAGTTGCCTTTTGTCTAAATTGTGTCAGTGGTACTGTACAGATGCATTCCATTGAAGTCTTAAAACGTTGTAGCATAAATGTATGTTTTGGTTTTCTGATGGAATTGGATGTCACATATGGTGCAATTACATTGATTACAGTTTTGGTAGAACATTCTCCAAATTTAGGAGCATCCTTTATCTACAATAACATATAAATGTGCAATTCTCTGTTTGTTTGCAACCCCTTTCACCAGAAGAAATGCAAAACCTTATCCAATAGTGGGTTCTTTTTGTTTCACATTAAGTGCAACATTGGCAGACATCTTCTCTGGTAATTGCTTTCTTTATTTGCAGGCATATTTGACCAATGTTCACCAACGATTTTCATATAACCTCTTGGAACATTTGCATTTGCTTCTCAGAGAAATAATTAAGGTCATCCCCAGCATACTCAGCACAATTAGAGGCACACACTATGTTGGTGGTACCATATTCCACAGCATGCACTTGATGTTACTTTGTAACAATACTCTTTGGTCTCATGGCGTGTTAGAAAAATGTTAATGAATCTTGATTCAAGCATTTCTTCCTTGCTGCATGTTTGTTGCAACAGGTCACTAGCAGAAAAGTTCTTATAGTGTAAACCAACTTTCAACATTTGGCCAACACGGCATTTCAACATTTGGCCAACAGAGCTTAAATTCAACATTTGGAAGACATATCCCATGTTCTGTCTGCAACTTGGTCCTTCAGAATGTAGTCAACTTGCTGGATATTCTGATGCAGATATGTTGAGGGCGATCAGTATATTGTCCTCTGATCCATAATGGAGTATAGGGAAGCACATGGTCTCCTGGCTTTTCTCTCACACACTTACATGTTCACCATCTGCTTGTCACATCTGGTATATTTCGATCACATCTGCCATTGTTTTTGCAAATTCTATGTGTGTGGTTTGTGTAGTATTGTTCTTGTTTGCCTTCTTCTACTCTTTCCAGCTGTCCTCTAAATGGAGTGTTTTCAGTTCCAACTGCAGACAACATAATTTATATATCTATGTCTGAATAATTTGTTTGCCTTTAGATGTTGCAGAGTTGACTTTCTCCAAACTAACCATTTTTTGACAAATATTTTTGTCTTTTGTTTGCACACCATTCAGAAGAAGAGCAATTGGTTCTGCTACCTGGCAAGCAATGCCTTGTGATTCTACATGTTCTTTCCAATATAATGTGGCAAGCAGACCACCTTTCCTTTCAAGCCCTATATATGCGCATTTGATAATTGCCTGAAAGGGATGCGCGGTTTGTTTTATTATGCTTTCATATACATAGAGATCACTTAGCTCTTTTAGCAATGGTTCAAAGTCCATTCAATCGCAGGGAGAAGGCATGTGGTCTGAATGCATATGAAAATTGCATTAAAAAGTAGCCATCCTAGTTTAAGTACGTTTTTCAAGTAATATAACTTTATCAATAGAATTCAAAGAAAATGGAAGTTGTGGAAAGTATGTTTCATCTTTGAGAAAATTTGCAAGTTTCACATTTGGTTATTTAAGTGATGAATTAATCAATCAATCAATCAATCAATCAGGGGGCTTGTATAGCACCGCTACTCACCCGTGAGGGTCTCAAGGTGTTGGGAGGGAGGTGGGGGGCTCTGGAATCAGTTGAAGAGCCAGGTCTTCCCTGAATGTGTGCAGGGTCGGGGAGCATCTGATGTTAACGGGGAGCTCGTTCCACATCTTGGCTGCGATGTAGGAGAAAGCTCTCCCGCCGGTTCTGTGTCTGCGGATGCGGGGGCCCTCTGGCGAGGTCGGCGGAGCGTAGGTTCCTCTTGGGTACGTGGAAGGATAATCTCTTGTTGAGGTATTTGGATCTGATGTTGTGCAGGGATTTGTAGGCGTGGATGAGGAGTTTGAAGGTGACCCTCTTCTCGATGGGGAGCCAGTGGAGGCATCGTAGGTGTTGGGTCATGTGCTTATGGCTGCGGCGTTCTGGATGGTCTGGAGTCTATGCAGGAGGGTTTTGTTGATTCCGGCGTAGAGGTCGTTGCCGTAGTCTAGTCTGTTGGTGATGCGTGCGTGGGTGACTGTCCTTCTGCAGTCGGGGGGATCCACTTGAAAGTCTTATACAGGATGCGAAGGCATTTGAAGCTGGTGGAGGCGACGGCGTTGAATTGGCGGTCCATGGAGAGGGAGGAGTCGAGGATGATGCTGAGGTTCCTAGCGTGGTCTGTAGGGGTGGGTGGGCTCCTGAGGGCGGAGGGCCACCAGGTGTTGTCCCAGGCGGAGGTGCAGGGACAAAGGATGAGGTCCTCGGTCTTCTCTGAGTTTAACTTCAGGCAGCTGTACTTCATCCAGGCTGCCACGTTTGTCATGCCTTCCTGGAAACAGAGTCTGATGTCTTAGGAATTCTTCGTGAGCGAGAGGATGAGCTGGGTGTTTTCGGCATAGGATACGATGCTGAGCCCATGCTGTCTGACGATGTCGGTGAGGGGAGCCATGTAGATGTTGAAAAGCGTGGGGCTGAGTGAAGATCCCTGGGTTACTCCGCAGTTGATTTCCGTTGGTTCGGAGAGGAAGGGGGGGGGAGTCGGATTCTCTGGGTTCTGCCCGAGAGGAAGGATTTCATCCAGCCAAGTGCGGCTCCTTGAATTCCTGCGTTGTGTAGTCTGGATGCTAGAGTGCGATGTGAAAGTGTTGAGGGCTGCGATGAGGTTTAGAAGGATGAGGATCGCGGTGTGCCCCTGGTCAAGTACCATGCGGATGTCATCTGTGGCGGCGAGGAGAGTAGTCTCGGTGCTATGGTTGCTGCGGAATCCTGACTGGGAGGCGTCCAGGATGGAGTTCTCTTCTATGAAGGTAGTCAGCTAGGTGTTTACGATTCTCACTGTGACTTTGGCCGCAAAGGGAAGTAGAGAGATGGGCCGGTAGTTTTTCAGGTCCGTAGGGTCGGCTGATGGTTTCTTGAATGCTTCACAGACCAATTTTTATAGCACTGTAACATTAATAAGATCAGAGCAGAAATATGGATGAAGGAGAAACCCCCGTCCAGGGAAGTTGCGGTGGTGTCTTGTGTGAGAAAGTTAAAGAAAGATCCTGGAGTGAAAGACGTAGTAACCATTGCACAAGATGAGAAAGGTGACGCTGAAAAGGGGAGTCAATATAATATTTAAGGACAGTGTTTTCAATGTGGTCAGGTGGGATATATGGTTTACACGAAGGATTGTTCTGCATTATAAGCAGTATGCAATAAGTGTAGGAAGAGATGTCAGTACATGATGTGGTATAATTAGTGGATCAATAAAGAAACATAATACAGCAGTGAAAGATGTGTGTGAAAAAGTGGTGCTTCAAGGAGTAGACATGGAGTTGATGTTGGACTCTTCCTCACATTTAACTATTATCTCAGAAAAGGCATTGAAGAAATGTTTTGGCGAAATTATAAAACTTAGTAAAATGGACATTCATCTGGGCTTGCATGTAGGACAACTCATCAAAATGAAAAAATACTTTCAAGCAGAAATAGAATATAAGAGTAGAATTGAGGTCAGCAATGTTTATGTATCTGTTAAAGGAGATAATATCTCAGGTTGGCCTGTTCCAAGATATGGAAGTATATCTGAATTGGAATGATGATCCACAGGTACAGGCACCACTAATTGCGAGAAAAAAACTGCATTTGAGAGGGAGTTTTCTGTTAAGAACTAGGTTGTTTGAAAACGTGTGCTTGAGATTAGACTCAAAAGAGATGCTGCTCCAGTACTTGCATATGTAATAAAATAATCACTGAGTGTGAAAGGTGCAGTAAAGGAAGAGTTGAATAAACTATGTGCCATGGTAATAATAGAGCCTTAGAGCAACAGAAGGGCTTGCTCCTATAATAGTAGCTCAAAAGCCTAATAGAAACATATGTTTACTTGTAGATCTACATGCCCTCAATAAGATGGTAGTGGGATACATATCCACTACCAAATATTTCTGAGATGTCAGCTGCATGAGCTGGCGCCAAGATGTTTGCAATATTAGACTTGGTGTCCGCATACCATCCAATCCAATAACATCGAGAGTCTCAGGAGCTAACTTAATTTTTAACACCAATGGAAGCATTCATATGCCTTTTGAGCTTGTTTCTGCAGTCTCTGTGTTTTGAGAGCCAGATTGTCAATGTTTGTAGAGGAAACCTCAAGCCAGGGTCAGATTGTAGGCGAAAATCTAAACCTCCTACGGGTCCCGGTAGTGAATGGTTAGCGATATGTTGTTAAGATATATACTATGGGGTTAAGGCCACCTCTTCTGATCATAGAAGATGATCAATCCAAATGGAATTGGTTAGCCGGCACACTTAATGTACGCCGGGCCCACTAATTAAATATTATAGTTAATAATTGCCTAAAAGTGGTTTCCTGGAATGCGGCAGGTTTATTGAATAAGCCTGAGAAAATGAATATTTTAAATAGCTTGAATGCTGAAGTGATCCGCATCCAGAAAACCTCGTGCCCTTCTAAGATTTAATGCTGCCCCTTCCTGGAGAGGCCATGCAAGAGTAGGTACAGCTATTCTTCCAAATAATACCTTTAAATGAAATTCCAATAGTATCTCTGATACTTATAATACTTTTCAGGATGTAAAAGTCATCCAAATCCTAGGTGAGAGTATGAGGGATCCTATTTTAGTTGTAAATAAATAAATTTTCCCAGATTTACACCATAATAAATTGCTACTTGCTCTGTAGGTCATTGATCAGGTGGGCAAATGCCAGGTTATTTTCGTCGGAAACTTAAACTGTAAGGCTTCCAATTACTCTATCTTCTTATCTGCCGATGTTGAAAGAAGAGAACCTCTACATATTTCCCTGATCTACTTCCCATCAAAAATAAAAACAGATAAGAGAGGACAGTTTCTTCTTTACCTACTTAGAAAAAATGACTGTCCAATTACAAATGGCGGATTTAACCAGGACTCTCCTGCACAATTTACTTTGATGTTCGTTGGGCTGTTCCATAATTGATTACCTTATTGTCTCTTATTCTGGTTTTAATCTTATATCTGAGTTGAAAATTATAAACAGCCTGCTTAGTGATCATTTGGCCCTCGTTTTCTTCATAGAGGTCAGTATGTCATTAGTGGGGTCATGCAAATTTAAAAGGGCTATTAGAAAGGGCAGTTAGTGACATAGGTTTTTGGAAAGCGGCTGCATGTAGCTTCTTTTGTCAGTTTATGAAACAGATTGTAAGTAGAGATTGTCAGATCCATCTAAGTCATCTCATAGACCTTTCACTTTCCTCTCCTTAGTATGAATAAAGAAATAAATAAACTGACTAGAATTCAATTTCTCTCTTTTTCAAAGCAAGGAGACAGATTATCAACCCTATTGAAGAGAAGAAGAAGACGTTTAAAGATTGGTATAAAAAAACTGAATTTTGAACGTTAATGGATTGATTTAAGAGAAACTGCATTCATGAAGAATGAGAACATTTTGGCAAATTATTGCTGATTGCTGTGGGACAAGAGTGATGTTTTGCCGCTCTCCCATTAGGGAAGACATATGGGTCAGTTTTATCATGGAGCTAAACGCAGCTAATCTTGGAGATGAATTTTATCCTTGAGATCTCCCCGCATGCTGTGAGTCAATGATAGCTAGTTATGGCCCGCCCTCACAGACGAGATGGAGGCTTCAATCCATGCAATGAGATCATCTGGTGTAATGGGCCCGATGAAGTCCCGATCTCGGTTATAGAAAGGGAAGTCAAACTTTGGGCAATTATACTCTTCCCGGATTTTGAATACTGTTATACCAATTCCACAGTGCCTCCAATTTGGACTGGTAGTGTCATTGCCCCATCATATAAAAAGGTTGACTGTAATTTGCCAATTAACTACCGACAAATTGCCCTGTTAGATGCTGTGGGTAAGGTTTTTAACGGGTGCTTCCTAGAGCAACTTAACACCTGGGTTAAGGAAGAAATGTACATATGTCTATTAGAGTTTCCTAAGTATAGGCTGCTTTTATTGACTTTTCCACAGAATTTGATAAAGTTGATCGTCCAACTCTGTGGAAAAAGTTGTATAATCTCAGCATGCCTGGATCCCTTTTGTGTCTAATTATTGTCTTGCATACATCTACCTGGTGCCAGGTACTTTTAGGAGGGGATCGGGGACTGACTCGGGTCTCTGAGTGGATGCGCAGTAACTTCCTTAAACTTAATGGAGATAAGACCGAGGTTGTTATCCTGGGCAAGGGGAGAGATTCATGGGGTCCTCAACATTGGCCCAATGAAATGGGCCTTATTCCTCAACCTGTTGCCCAGGTGCGCAACCTCGGATTCCTCATTGATGAGAAGCTTACAATGCGCCAGCAGGTAGTAAAGGTGGCTTCCATCTGCTTTGTCACTCTAAGATGGCCCCAAAAGATCCTTTGGATCCTTCCTGTCCCCACACAGAGGACGGTGGTCTAGGCGTTGGTTGTTTCCCGCCTGGACTAAGGAAATGTCCTCTACTTAGGAGCCGATCTAGGAATGTTACATAAACTTCAGGTTGTGCAGAATGCGGCTGCACGGCTCCTACGTCATGTCCCTCGGAGAGCCTCCGTCTCCCAAGCACTCCATGATCTTCACTGGCTTAGGATTGCCAGTCGAATTAAGTGCAAGGCTCTCTGTTACATTTTTAAGATTAAACAAGGCTCAGCTCCTGCATATCTACATGACCTCATCCAAGCCTACCATCCCAGTCGTTCCTTGAGATCCTCTGGGAAAGGTGATTTTGTGATTCCGAGATTCCGCCTGGTGAAGATGGGCGGTCGCTCTTTCTCCCACCTGGGTCCGAAGTTCTGGAATGCTTTGCCTGTTGTTTTTATAACTGAAACCAATTTTCTTCGTTTCCGCAAGGGACTTAAAACGTGGCTCTTTCAGTAATGACTTATGGTTGCTCTTTTTCCCCTCTCCTAATCTGTCCCTTGGCGCCGAGAAACCCACTGCGGGTAGCTGTGCGCCTTATAAGTTAAATAAAATAAATAAATAAATAAATATCCATGGTTTTCCTGAAGCAGGGTTGCCTGCTTGTGCCACTGTTATTCCTTCTTTATATGTTAGATCTACCCAGCTCCCTGTGTAAAGGGCCTGGTTACCCCCCTGAGTATCGGGGGGCCATTCTGAGACCTGCTTGTTTAATACAGACAATATCGTAATCCTTGATTTAACCCCTAAAGGTGTGAATAGTCGTGTTGCTGCATTAAAGTAGTACTCTGGATCACACTTTTTGAAAATCAATACATCCAAAAGCAACACGTTATGCTTCCAGGGCAAAACATTGCGTTATCATCCCAAATATTTTTGGTACCTTGGTATGCTAAAATTGGGGATAGTCAAATCTTATACATTTCTAGGGAAAATCATGTGTAGTACCTAAAATGATTTAGAACACATATCCAACAGCATTTGTAAGGCTGGGCACATTTTATAAAGCAGTGGGATGGAGGCACTTTTCCCATCTTTTGTCCATGTTTCAGTGTTCCAGGCCAAAATCACGCTCACTTTACTATATATGGTTGAGTTAATTGATTTGACTAAAGATATTTTTTTAAAGATAAAATTGAAGGGCAAATTTTAAGGAAGTTATGTGGATTTAACACCTTAGTGGCTACGACTTAAGACTTAAGTGGCTAAGACTAAAATTTGGATTAAAAAGCTCATTTGAATAAGGTTTGATGGGAGTGGTATGATAGGGTCATTGCCTTCTGAGAAATGATTGTAACTCTCTAAGGCATTATATGTTCAAGGAGATCTATGAAATGAAAAAAGAAAGCTTTATAGGAATGTTAAACATGCATTAGGCCTGTTTGACTGGGTCAAAGATATATATCATCTATGTCTGTAGCCCAGTAAAAAGTCTATTTCAAGGAGGCCTCTCTTAACTTAAGTCTTAGTTTGGACACTGACTTTCGTAGTAAAAAAGATTTTTTTTGTGCAAATAAATTCTTTTATCTTCAAAAATCTACAACAATATTTGACAAGGAATATGTTCTATGATATTAGAAGCTCCTGGCCTCTAATGTGCCTAAATATTCTACCTTTAAAAGTTTTAACTTTGAAATGGTGTAGAACATCAAATATATGTGATCTTTTCAATCATGGAGTCTAAGATTTGAAACGTGTTATTTATTTGTCCTGTTTTGCTGTTATATCACCATAGGTTCTTGAGACCTTTTAGCTAAAGTATCATGCCCGTCGACAGCTGAAGCCACACATTTACTGTTCTAGCCTCCAAATGAAATGTTTTTTATTCAAGTTTTTAACTTTTTAAAATGTGTTTTTAATTTGTTTTGAATTATCTGTCATAATTTCAGTTTGTAGACTATGAAATTGACTGCACTGCAGTGGGTAACTGGTTTTACTGTACTAATATTATGCTGCTCATTCCTGTATTTATTGTATTTCTTTTTCATGTGGACCTCGTTGGAGTTCCAAATCTTGATATAATAATTTGATTGATTGTTTTATGGGAACAAGTCCAACATGTTGCCTTGACTGAAGTGACCATGGCACCAGTGGCAGATTATACCCTGAAGTGGGGCAATGAGGCAGATAAATACCTAGGCATTCATGTCACCAAGGACATACTGAAACAGTTGCACTGCAATTTTGGTATGACGGATAATTGTAAGGCTCACGTGGAGCGCTGGTTGCGCCTCCCTATCCCATCTGTAACCGCATTTCTCTGATAAAATTGATGATCTTACCAAATTTTGTATACTGGTAATATTCTAGTGTGTTTGCCAATGGAATTTTTCCATTAATTATGATAGGTGCTCACCAGATTGATAGGGAATCATCTATTCGCCTCTGCTGCCAGAGCTTTCGAATCCAATAGTTCGCCCGACCATGGACCCCAGGACAGAGAAGTATCGGACTGCGGTTGTCATGAGAGTCCTGGGTGATCTGTTACATAACATATATTTGTAAAGCACACGTTCATCCAGAAGGGTATCCTGGTGCTAAATAACAGATGTTTATTGTTACCCAACTTAATGGTACTCATTTTATCGACATCAGAAGGATGAAAGATTAAGTGGACCTGCTGTTATTTGAACCTGTGACCATGAAGGTCAAACACTGGCCCCTACAGTGGGTCACATTAGTCCACTAGGCAGTTTTGATTATTGGGACCTTTATGTCTCTTCCAGAATATGGTGTGAGGGGAGGTGATACCCCTCTGGTCACTCTGTACTACCATCAGCTATGTTCCGCAGCAAAAGATGCTTTACTGAATTTTCCTAATGCCCCTACAGAACATATACTTCTCACCAAGTATATTCAGCAGGCAGCTACAAGTAAATCTAACTCCTTCTTATACTCCGAAATCATGATACATAGACCCTATGTCCTTTTTACTGCTTGGCAGGAGTGGCAGAGAGAGAGACCTGGAAATCCTGATAGCGGATTAACTATGGGTGTACTGTTGTGCCCAAGTTAGGCATGTGCCTGCTAGCAACACTTTAAGTTTCTGCGCCGATATTATTATACTCTACAACACATGGCTAAAGATTAAATCCAAAATTGGATGTTGTAAATGTGGGATTCTTACACATGGCATAGGTTTGTCCTAAATCACGAGTCAACTGGGCTGGGATCTTTTCGTTCATGCAGTCTATAGTAGATGTTCTCCTTGATCGGATAATGGACTAGCTCTGCTTTGGACTGTGACTGATGTCACTCATAGTGTGAGGCATTTTGTCAGCATGGCGCTATTGCTAGCCAAACGAGTAGCGCTCACTTGGATGACTAAGCTGGTGCCAACAACAACTCAACGGATTCAGGATCTGACATATTGCAGTACCTAATTGTACTTTGTGCTGAGGGGGTTACACCCGAAGTCGCATCCTTAAAACTTTTGGATCCTCGGCGCACGTATCTGCTTGCGCAAGAATTATTGTCTTACATGTGAGGGAATATACTGGTTGTCCAGTATGCTACATTTCTTCATGTGTCTGGGTAATTGTACCACCTTGATTGAAGACATCGCACTGTCTGTAATGGAAGAAAGTGATTGCAAGATGAGGGTTGGGGAGGGAGTGTCAGAGGTAAGCTCAGCAAGAAAGGCACAGAGAGACATGAAGGGTTAATAAGGTACAGAAAGTGAAGAAGAGGAGTGCTGTAAGAGTAAATAAGGCAGTAAAAGATAGAGGCATAAAGTGAGAAAAAGGGATGGAAAGGGGCTCAGAAAGAGGGAAAGGGACAAAGGGTACATGTTAGAGAGGCCAACGAGAGAGGTAGTGATTATTTTATTTATTTTATTTTTATTTTTATTTTTACCATTTATTAAGCGCACTGTTACCGGGCAGGTGTCCTGGCGCTGGTTACCGGGCAGGTGTCCTGGCGCTGCCCGAGGGAAAGATGGTGAAGGGGCAAGACATGGCATACATGATAGAAAGGGAGACAGGTGGACTGGGAGATAGAAGTCGAGATACTGAGAGGTATAGAGGGGATGTGTACAGTGGTCGTAGCAAGAGACGGATGTGGAGAGATGGGAGAGTACTGAAGTAGAAACAATGAAGGAAATGGGTGTGTTAAGGGCAAGACATTGAGTGTATGTGAATTAGGAAGACCTGAGGAGTGGGAGCAATGGAGACAGCGGGGAGCAATGTTATGTTATGTTATGTCATTTTTTATAGCGCGCAGCTGCCCCGGCAAAGGGGCATCCCAGCGCTGAAAGCAGAAAACTGCAGAACTATAGACAACACAAGCAGCCTACAATGGCGGGAAGAGGTGAGTTTTGATTGCCTTACAGAATGCCAGGTAGTTTTTTAAGCTGCGAATGCCGAAGGAGAGCGCGTTCCAAAGTTTGGCTGCCAAAACACAAAAGGATCCACCACCAGTACTAGCCCTCCTCACCCGCGGGACAACATCTAGATGCTGCCCCATTGATCAGAGTTGACGGGAGGGGGTATAATGTGTAAGAAGATTGGCCAAAATGCCTGGAGAGGAGAGATTTAAGATTTTAAACAGCATACAAAGGACCTTAAATTCTATACGTTTGGCCACAGGCAACCAATGTAGCCAACAGACTGCACTAGTAGTACGGCATGTCCTGGGCAAACCCAATAGAGTTCTTGCCGCAGAGTTTTTGACCCTTTGTAGTCTTGCAATTTCCGCCTTGTTGGATCCCAAATATAGCGAATTGGCATAATCCAATATAGACAGGATGGATGGATTGAGAGCTAGTAAATGATGGATAGATAGCTAGTAAAACATAAAGAGATGGGAGACAGAGGAAGAAAGAAAGTTCTCAACAGAACTGGGGTAAAATGTCACCTTTCTTCAAATTGCGGGTGAAGCTCAGTTCAGAAGCTCACATAACTAGTGCACTGTTGTGTAACACATGCTGCTGGAGGATCATCGACTACTCTTCTACTAACCCCGGTCTGCCCCAATCCCCAGCAACAAAGTCTTTTTTTCCCATCAGCCTTTCTTTTTCGTCAGTACCTTATGCAGTTAGCTATGTAGTCATGTTAAATCAGACATCCTCTTCTTAGAATGCGCCTTTCTATTCTGATCTCCTTTTCAAATGCTTTGTCTTCACTTTCCTATCTCTCTTTCTACAGATTATCTGCTTTTCTAGTGGACCTCTACTTGCAATGGATTCCAGAAAGGATCAGTTTGGGTGTTGGGTGATAACGGGATCTACTGGCTTAAGGTGTTTGATGAAAATAGTGACATTTGCACCTCTTTGCACTTTTCTAAAGCTAATGTGGTCATTTCTCGATTTTGTTTTAGAGGAATGAAGTGGTTAAATGTTCTAGGAATGTTGGAAAGCATGTCTGATTGTCCGATTCTTGATGCTCCCCAGAGCCACTACTATGGTAGCAATTTGGCTCTTTGTACGGGATTGAATCTGACAATTAGCATGGAAAACTCATTAAAACCATCATGTCTCTTTTACATTTAGTCACAATTGTGTACTGTGCTCTAAAATTACTCCGAGGCAAAAATTGATGCACACTACCAACTATTGTCCTCAAATGGAAAAGCATGACCGTAGAATGCCATCTATCTACCATAACAACATTAATGTGGACATGCCTAATGCCTTCCATCAAGATGGTGTGCATCTCACTGATTATGTACATGTCTACTTTGTCAACATCGAAAACTATCTTCACCTCTTCTCTCACTGAGATTCATACGACACACGTATACCAAATGCTCTTTTCAATGTCAATTTTTCTTTTTAAGTTCCCCGTTATACTGTCCCTCCTTTTTCTTTTTTTGTGTTCTCTATAATTCACAGCTTGTATTTGAATTGCATATCACATTCTATTCTAGCATTCCTTGTTCATGTTTTTGGCCAGTGATTCGTGACTTACCAATCATGAACCAGCTGAGTCATGCTTCTCTTGGTTTCGAAAATGCACTATTTCTTTTCATGTCTTTTTACAGCCATCATTATTTATGCCCTTCCAATTTCCCTAGCCCTTTTGCATACATTGTTATACTCGCAAAATGTGTTCTCGTCTTTTTTTATACTGTACGCAAACGTGACTATTTATTAATGGATTATGACGTGTGTATGCACAAATCTTTTATCGTGTAAACAGGTTGCATCGCCACACAGTGGTGGCCCTCTTAGTTTAGGACTTGCAGCCTTGAGAAAGATGCATGTCCTGATATTTTATTCTGTGCATCGCAATGGCATTATTCTTTTTTTAAAAAAAGTATACACACATTGTTGTCTACCACTTGTTAATGTTTAATCACTTTTTATTTCTGACTTGCATCCTCCACTTTCATTGCCTGTCTGGCCCATGCATCACCAACCTTTTTAGGTCTTGCTGCTAGCGTTGCAGTGCGCAGCAGCGCAAGACCTCTTGTACGGGGTTCTGAAAGCTGACCACACGCTTGTGCATGTGGTTTTGCTTTCCCCGTCTGGCATTGGCTTTCGCGTGCTTTTTAAAAATAAATGCAGCACGCAATTGAGCAAAGGCCGGTGCATGTTCCGCCTTTGCTCGGCCCGTTCCTGTTCGTGTCTAGGACGCACATCAGCGCGCGGCACATACGACAGGCTCCCTCGCCCTCCCCCCCGCTCCTCGGTGGTGCGCGCGCACCACTGGTTTGGATTCCGGGCTTGTTATTTCTATAATAACCCCTCCCGGTCGGTTGAAAGGGAAGGAGAGACTCCTTTATCGCGAATAGAGAGGCAGCTAAGGAAGAAACAACAAGCCTCCTCTCTAGGGAGTCTGCTTCCGGAAAGAAAGGCGAATACATGTTGTGAACAAATTTCTCACTTTGGTACCGACCAGGCCTCAAATCAGTGGCCGCGTGCGCAGCCAACTTTATCTGAAGTGGTCGCTTTAACCCCCAAACTGTCCTACCAGAAGACCCCCTTTCCCACGCCTGCATTTTTCATGTAAGGTGTAGGTGAAAGGGTAATAAATTAGTTTCAGATTATTTTATTTTAGTCGCGTCTCTGGCCCTGCCCCCTCACTCGCTGACCACGCGCCCATGTGTACTAATGTGCACAGTTCCTATACATGTCTTTATGCACTTCCACTGCCGATGGCAGGGCATATCTGTCAGCATAGGTTGAGGAGACGACTGTGCGGTGCATAAAAAGTACAGCGCATGGAGGGTGCAGACAGTGCGTTAACACGAGGTGCCCAGCCCTGTGGCACATGATGACGTGAGCTGGGTCGGTGAGTCGGTGGCAGGCAGGCAGACACTTCTATGACACAGTGGTGTATCTCAGTGGGCTGTGCACTCGCGGATGAGATCTGCTGGCCACCGGCTCAAATTAAGTGAAAATACATGAGAAAAAGCAGGACAAAATATACATGCTACTTTTCTCAAGATGTGCCCCAGAATATTGAATCACTCCCATACAAGTTAATGTAACATAAATGACATGTAAAAATATTTTTAAAAAATCAACAAAGGAGTGTTATATCAAAAAGATTGAAGGAGGAAGTATGTAATTATTAAACACAGTTGTCTGTTCCCTGTAAAGAAAACCAATTTAGGTTTTGCAAAAAGCCCTCACTGACCAACCTAGTTTGTGACATGCTTCATCATCGGGCCCCACCAGGAGTGGCCGAATGTCACCCTAGTGTGCTGCAACGCCAGTTTACTGCGGAGCTGGTTTTGTGATTAGTGAAAAGTGAATTGAGTGAATTTAAAAATTGTCCAAATTGTGTTAAAAAGAAATATTTTATTGGTTTTGTCAATTGGACATAGATAAAAACAAAGTGTAGGATGATGACTAAATTAAAAGTTCTGATTCAACCTAGGGGTGTGGATAACATGTTTCTGCCTATGTGTGAGCAGTTACTCAGGCATTCGTCAGGACCAAAGAGTGTAGTGATGAACCTCGGCGGTATGGGCGCGCTAAGACCCACCCTGACCAGAGGTTACTAGTGTTAAAAATGTAAAAAAACACTAAATAGAGATTCCATCAACATTAGAGAGGAACAGAGTTTATTAAAATGCACAATCTGTTAAAGCACCATGGGTCACGGGAGGAGGGTGGAAGTGATTCGGCACACCGCCCATAACGCTCGGCACCAGTTCGGAACCTTCGTGTTCCCTCGTATTACCGGACCTACGGGATCGGTGAGTGAGGGCTTTTTGCAAAACCTAAATTGGTTTTCTTCACAGGGAACAGACAACTGTGTTTAATAATGACATGCTTGCTCCTTCAATCTTTTTGATATAGCACTCCGTTGTTGATTTTTTTATTGATCCCGAGGGGAGCTAGGAGTGTTTACCTCTTTCCCTTCCTCTCTTGTTGTTACAAGTAAATGTAAAAATATAAAACATATGCCTTGTGATAACGCACAATATGACCACTTGACATGTCAAAATACAAATGCAAAATGTAGCCTACAGGGCGTCAAGCTGAGAAGTTTTTGTATCACAACCTCTGCAAATCTCATGAAACTATTTGCAACTTTGTGAACTTGTTATTCCTATCATTCTCCTTTCTCCAGTTATTTTGTATCTTGTTTTTGTTCCCTTCTAGTCTTTTTATTTCACTACATTCTTCTTTTGCCTCTCTTTATTTTTCCTTCTCTGTCACCCCTCGCTCCTACTACCTCTTTTCACTCTCTCTCTCTTGCTTCCTGTCTCTCTCATTCTATTGCCCGTCTGTTCATTTCTGTCACTTCTCTCTCTATTTTTTCCATCCATTTTAACTTCTCTTGCTCTATTTCTCTCTACATCGCTGTCTTTTGTTCTCGTTTTACTCAATACAATAAATAAAACTAACTATGAAAAGACCAAGATCACAAAGAAGATGGGATGTTTGTTTTTTATGGTGAAATCCATAATATTTGCACTTCACGAAGTTACAAAGTATGTTTATTGAACCCCCTATACTCCACAGTTCTAGATTACGGGAGTTGCCTTCTAATGATGCCATCATTGGCAGTCATGCAAAAATGTTTGTTTAGACAGCGTGCTGCAATGCCCTAGGGCGCAAAGGCGAGCATCCAGTGTTATGTTTCTTGCATTTGTACCCAAAGGCCACCTGCTGAAACCATTTCCTATGCGAAAACATCCACAGAAGGGCAATCTGCATTAGATATTTGAGTTCCCCTAAGCACGCTTACTGTACGTAGAATTGCGTGCAGTAGGTGCTGAAAGCTTGGGCCAGAAGCCTGGCTCCCGCTAGCTCGAGGTCCGTTTAGAATCTCGTTCCAATAACGAACTGAGCTTTTATATGATATGACCTCTGCCTGCCACCTTCCCTTTAGCCAGGATGTGGTGTTACTGCTTGAGCTGGCCACTTTGGAACAGGGTAACCATGTTGTGAGTTGACATCGGCTGAACATCCTGTGATTCTGGGCAGATCGCTTAATGTTATAGGGCCCGATTAACAGAACTAACTTAAGACAAAATCCCAAACTTACTACTTTTGGTATTCACAGAAGTTAGGATTTTGTCTTAAGTTTGTCTTAAGACAGACTTAAGTTAGGATTTTGTCTTAAGTCTGTCTTAAGACAAACTTAAGACAAAATCCTAACTTCTGTGAATACCAAAAGTAGTAAGTTTAGGATTTTGTCTTAAGTTAGTTCTGTGAATCGGGCCCATTGTGCCTAAAAAAACACAAATGTTACTTTATGTGATGTCAGTGGTGCTCATGTAAAGCGCTTATCAATACCTTTTTCGCGTCGAGACCGCGCTACATAAAAACTGCAGACAAATGCAGAAAGAGGTAAAAACAAATCATTAACAAGCATTTGCAATGCAATAGTTCTTGCATTTGCGAACGTTTAAGCTATTGGTATTGTTCATGACAATGCCTTTTTTATCTGTTTTGAAAACCAACACATAAATAAAGGGCATTATCATTTACAATGCCAAAGCTCTAACTCTCGCAAATGCAAGACCTATTGCATTGCAAATGCTTGTAAAACTTTCCTGCTGCTTTCTTTCATTCCTTTTTAGGTCTCGCCTAGGCAGCGCACATGCGTTGCTCTAGGAGGGCCTTAAGCCATCGGTCTACTCCTTTTGAAGCACACTCGTGCTTGTGCTGGCATCATTCTTGCGGGAACGAGCACCGGCGCATGTGTTAATTGAAAACATATGGCTCTCGCGCTGCCGCTGCTCGCTCCCGCAAGACGGATGCCAGCACAAGCACGAGTGTGCTTGAAAAGGCTCCAGTCCAGGCAAACAAGTTCTTTGAACAAAGTGGAGCAGCTGCTCCGAGGGATGGCTGAGGGCGCTCATGTGATCCCAAATACGACTGCCCCACGCTTCACTTAATCTCCCTGTGCCCCCCCCCTCACAACCCCTCCCACCCCTCGCAGCTACTTTTCTTTTAGCCCTCTGCTTGCCGGCATACAGTTTCATTATAGGACCTCCAACCTAATGACTTGTCTAGCCCAGCTTTTTGGTATCTCAACACTCTTGTACCTGCTTGTCTCAACTCTACTTCAGGTCCAGCATGAGAATTTATTCCATTTGTAAGAGTTACGCAACCGGGTTAGCAACAGGATTATAAACTTTCATCACTGAAGAAAGTTTTCCCCTCCCCCCCCCCCGATAAAAGCAAGTAGCATTCATGGAATGAAGCACTGTACTTCCAGTGTACAGAGTGAACAGAATATTGAGATTTACTGTAAATACTACATTACAGTGGCAGAGAAATTTTCACCTGAAAATTTTGAGCATGTCAGACGTGCAGTAAGCTCAGTTACATGCAGACTTCTTGTGAACTACGCCAGTTTTGTGTGAAATTTTTAATTTTACAGAAGAAAACTAGGAAGAGGAGTTAATTGCTTCACGTATTAAGCAGTGCACTTCACGGTGTCTGTATTTACCAGGTGCGGTAAATACCTTACTATTTTTTTCCCACCCATTATCAGGTCCTTGGGTAACTTGACAAATATATATTTTTTAATTACAATTTCGTTTTCAGCAAATACAACTTCAGTCTACATAACACAAAATCAATAATTTCTTGGTAAACTGAACTTTTATCATCATTCATTTACTATTAACATAGCAATGCTAAATCATAGTCGGTCACTCAAAAGGAGAGCTCATTTACGTCCACTACATAGCACACTGGTGACACGAGACTTCAAATGCTCAATCCACTAAAACTCAACATTCTCCACTATTGTTTGGTTTACAACATATATCAAAGCGCCATTATGATTTTCCATCATGAATTCCACATAGTACCATATCATTCTTAATTTTCCCCTTACCACCTCACACAAAACAGTTTCTGTGTTTCAAAACCACACCCAAAGTTAAACAGTGTCATTATATCCATTATGGGCTGCTGTCTGGGCTGGATTCTCTGTGCGGAGGTTCGCATATGTTGCCCCTAAATTGGTTCCACTTTCCCCAGATCCCGGACCATTTCTTGGGGCATCCAATGTTGGTAGACACTGCCCTTTCAGCCACCATTGCTGCATCCATATCATTTCTCCATTGTTGATATGTGGGGGTTATTCCCGAGCCCTAGTTTCTAGCTATTTTTCTTTTTGCAATCGTCATCCCCAATGTTGCCCAATTCTGCATCTGTAAATTCAGGTCTGTTGGCTCCCAAATGTTAAGGAGGCATCTCTTGGGGTCCGGCAGGACGTCTGCCCCTGTAAATAGTGTTTTTAATGAATAACTAATCACATGGCTGATCACTTGGTACAAGTACAATGTACTTCTATAGAACAACAAAGTGTTCAATTTACACATCCTTGATCCATTAGTCTTCAGTAACCAGGTGAACTATGTTAAATATATTACGCATGCTTCCAAGAGTTTTCATTGCAATAAATTGTTTGCTTGGAGATTAAAAACCTGCTGTATTCTGGGCGGCCACTAGATGGATGCATAATTGAAGGTTGTATTGTTTGTGTTCTTTGGAATGGTTAGAATAAGAGCCAGACACTCCCTCTGCGGTGGTTAATGTGGCGGGCAATGCAAGAACAGCCAATTACAACACACCATCATAAACCACAGGCTGAATGCCCTACTTATTGAGCTCATATTGGCCGACAAGTTTGGTTACACTACAAAAAAATATTTTTCTTCCTTCACAAATTATCTTGTGTGCTCAAGTTTTTTGCCATCTTGAAATAGCATGTATAGATCTATGTCATCTCACCGAGAGACACCCTGTACAGCTACCAATCATTTTTTTTTACTTAAGTCATCAAGCAGGAGACTGAACACTTGAACAAAACAAGCATAGATTGTTTTAACGAGATGTCCTACAGAAAACTCAGGCATGTCAGAACACACCCAATTTACACCCCCTTTCTGTTGGCAACACACTAAAGTGCTACTTTAAGCAGAACAGCCTGTATCAACAGAATCTGAGGTTTTCAGAGTGAGCCGTCCTTTGTTTCTCTAAAATGAAAGCCTAATCTACCAAAACCTGTCAAGGCAATGAGGCAAGCAGGTAATTACTCAACCAGTAATGATCACTCCGATTGTACTTCAATAAACCCATAGTCTTGAAGTCATAACTCTCTCATAGCCAGACCCCGGAAAACCTTTTTAAAGGTATGAACACATAAAGGTGGTCAAGGACACAAGCAAGGACATCACACACTGATCCCCGATGTAAATGTTAAATACAAACAGGTTTTATGCACCCTCTCTGGGTCAAATCTTCCACTCATGTTTGAAATAGTCATGCCTGTACTCAAGAGCAAGTGGCAGGGTGGGTGGATCCACAGAGAACACACATACAATGAGCTGAACTACCATCTGAAAAATAACTTCTCTCCCACAATATTATATTCACTGCAGGATGCTCCCAAATGAGAATTCAGGTACATCCAAAATAGATCTGAAACACCATGAAGCTCAAGTGTGCTATTCTGCTGGGTAAATGAATGTCCGCGTTGACAGATTTTCCACAAGCATTGGTGGTCTTTGTATGGTGAAGACCTATGTCACTTACATGGTCTTCTTTGCTTTGAACCAGTGTGAGAGGTTTTCCCTTGGTCATTGCCACTCCTGCATCCCTTTGTGCCCTCGCTTTCCTGTACCATCCATTAATTCAAAGAGTTTCCTGTTATAGGCCTCTTCTGAAGGTATATTGCCTCCGGCATCATGTCTCATTTAGACTCAAGTCTTAAACTAGCATTGGCATAGCCAATAGGTCTCGCCTTTGGGAAATGATGGATAGAGAGCTAGTAAAACATAAAGAGATGGGAGACAGAGGAAAAAAGAAAGCTCTCAACAGAACTGGGGTAAAATGTCACCTTTCTTCAAATTGCGGGTGAAGCTCAGTTCAGAAGCTCACATAACTAGTGCACTGTTGTGTAACACTTGCTGCTGCAGGATCATTGACTACTCTTCTACTAACCCCGGTCTGCCCCAATCCCCAGCAACAAAGTCTTTTTTTCCCATCAGCCTTTCTTTTTCGTCAGTACCTTATGCAGTTAGCTATGTAGTCATGTTAAATCAGACATCCTCTTCTTAGAATGCGCCTTTCTATTCTGATCTCCTTTTCAAATGCTTTGTCTTCACTTTCCTGTCTCTCTTTCTACAGATTATCTGCTTTTCTAGTGGACCTCTACTTGCAATGGATTCCAGAAAGGATCAGTTTGGGTGTTGGGTGATAACGGGATCTACTGGCTTAAGGTGTTTGATGAAAATAGTGACATTTGCACCTCTTTGCACTTTTCTAAAGCTAATGTGGTCATTTCTCGATTTTGTTTTAGAGGAATGAAGTGGTTAAATGTTCTAGGAATGTTGGAAAGCATGTCTGATTGTCCGATTCTTGATGCTCCCCAGAGCCACTACTATGGTAGCAATTTGGCTCTTTGTACGGGATTGAATCTGACAATTAGCATGGAAAACTCATTAAAACCATCATGTCTCTTTTACATTTAGTCACAATTGTGTACTGTGCTCTAAAATTACTCCGAGGCAAAAATTGATGCACACTACCAACTATTGTCCTCAAATGGAAAAGCATGACCGTAGAATGCCATCTATCTACCATAACAACATTAATGTGGACATGCCTAATGCCTTCCATCAAGATGGTGTGCATCTCACTGATTTTGTACATGTCTACTTTGTCAACATCGAAAACTATCTTCACCTCTTCTCTCACTGAGATTCATACGACACACGTATACCAAAGTGCTCTTTTCAATGTCAATTTTTCTTTTTAAGGTCCCCCTTATACTGTCCCTCCTTTTTCTTTTTTTGTGTTCTCTATAATTCACAGCTTGTATTTGAATTGCATATCACATTCTATTCTAGCATTCCTTGTTCATGTTTTTGGCCAGTGATTCGTGACTTCCCAATCATGAACCAGCTGAGTCATGCTTCTCTTGGTTTCGAAAATGCACTATTTCTTTTCATGTCTTTTTACAGCCATCATTATTTATGCCCTTTCAATTTCCCTAGCCCTTTTGCATACATTGTTATACTCGCAAAATGTGTTCTCGTCTTTTTTTATACTGTACGCAAAAGTGACTATTTATTAATGGATTATGACGTGTGTATGCACAAATCTTTTATTGTGTAAACAGGTTGCATCGCCACACAGTGGTGGCCCTCTTAGTTTAGGGCTTGCAGCCTTGAGAAAGATGCATGTCCTGATATTTTATTCTGTGCATCGCAATGGCATTTTTCTTTAAAAAAAAAAAGGATACACACATTGTTGTCTACCACTTGTTAATGTTTAATCACTTTTTATTTCTGACTTGCATCCTCCACTTTCATTGCCTGTCTGGCCCATGCATCACCAACCTTTTTAGGTCTTGCTCCTAGCGTTGCAGTGCGCAGCATTGCTCGCGCAGCGCAAGACCTCTTGTACGTGGTTCTGAAAGCTGACCACACGCTTGTGCATGTGGTTTTGCTTTCCCCGTCTGGCATTGGCTTTCGCGTGCTTTTTAAAAATAAATGCAGCACGCAATTGAGCAAAGTCAGGCGCATGTCCCGCCTTTGCTCGGCCCATTCCTGTTCGTGTCTAGGACGCACAGCAGCGCGCGGCACAGACGACAGGCTCCCTCGCCCCCCCCGCTCCTCTGTGGTGCGCGCGCACCAATGGTTTGGATTCCTGCGTTCGGCTCCTCTGTGGTGCGCGCGCACCACAGTTTTCGATTCCGGGCTTGTTATTTATATAATAACCCCTCCCGGGCGGTTGAAAGGGAAGGAGAGACTCCTTTATCGCGAATAGAGAGGCAGCTAAGGAAGAAACAACAAGACTCCTCTCTAGGGAGTCTGCTTCCGGAAAGAAAGGCGAATAGATGTTGTGAACAAATTTCTCACTTTGGTACCGACCAGGCCTCAAATCAGTGGCCGCGTGCGCAGCCAACTTTATCTGAAGTGGTCGCTTTAACCCCCAAACTGTTCTACCAGAAGATCCCCTTTCCCCCTTTCCCACACCTGCATTTTTCATGTAAGGTGTAGATGAAAGGGTAATAAATTAGTTTTAGATTATTTTATTTTAGTCGCGTCTCTGGCCCTGCCCCCTCACTCGCTGACCACGCGCCCATGTGTACTAATGTGCACAGTTCCTATACATGTCTTTATGCACTTCCACTGCCGATGGCAGGGCTTATCTATCAGCATAGGTTGAGGAGACGACTGTGCGGTGCATAAAAAGTACAGCGCATGGAGGGTGCAGACAGTGCGTGAACACGAGGTGCCCAGCCCTGTGGCACATGACGACGTGAGCAGGGTCGGTGGGTCGGTGGCAGGCCGGCAGACACTTCTATGACACAGTGGTGTATCTCAGTGGGTTGTGCACTCGCGGATGAGATCTGCTGGCCACCGGCTCAAATTAAGTGAAAATACATGAGAAAAAGCAGGACAAAATATACATGCTACTTTTCTCAGGATGTGCCCCAGAATATCGATTCAGTCCCATACAAGTTAATGTAACATAAATGACATGTAAAAATATTTTTAAAAAATCAACAAAGGAGTGTTATATCAAAAAGATTGAAGGAGGAAGTATGTAATTATTAAACACAGTTGTCTGTTCCCTGTGAAGAAAACCAATTTAGGTTTTGCAAAAAGCCCTCACTGACCAACCTAGTTTGCGACATGCTTCATCATCAGGCCCCACCAGGAGTGACCGAATGTCACCCTAGTGTGCTGCAACGCCAGTTTACTGCGGAGCTGGTTTTGTGATTAGTGAAAAGTGAATTGAGTGAATTTAAAAATTGTCCAAATTGTGTCAAAAAGAAATATTTTATTGGTTTTGTCAATTGGACATAGATAAAAACAAAGTGTAGGATGATGACTAAATTAAAAGTTCTGATTCATCCTAGGGGTGTGGACAACATGTTTCTGCCTATGTGTGAGCAGTTACTCAGGCATTCGTCAGGACCAAAGAGTGTAGTGATGAACCTCGGCGGTATGGGCGCGCTAAGGCCCACCCTGACCAGAGGTTACTAGTGTTAAAAATGTAAAAAAAACACTAAATAGAGATTCCATCAACATTAGAGAGGAACCGAGTTTATTAAAAGGCACAATCTGTTAAAGCACCATGGGTCACGGGAGGAGGGTGGAAGTGACTCGGCACACCGCCCATAACGCTCGGCACCAGTTCGGAACCTGCGTGTTCCCTCGTATTACCGGACCTACGGGATCGGTGAGTGAGGGCTTTTTGCAAAACCTAAATTGGTTTTCTTCACAGGGAACAGACAACTGTGTTTAATAATTACATGCTTGCTCCTTCAATCTTTTTGATATAGCACTCCGTTGTTGATTTTTTTATTGATCCCGAGGGGAGCTAGGAGCGTTTACCTCTTTCCCTTCCTCTCTTGTTGTTACAAGTAAATGTAAAAATATAAAACATATGCCTTGTGATAACGCACAATATGACCACTTGACATGTCAAAATACAAATGCAAAATGTTGCCTACAGGGCGTCAAGCTGAGAAGTTTTTGTATCACAACCTCTGCAAATCTCATGAAACTATTCGCAACTTTGTGAACTTGTTATTCCTATCATTCTCCTTTCTCCAGTTATTTTGTATCTTGTTTTTGTTCCCTTCTAGTCTTTTTATTTCACTACATTCTTCTTTTGCCTCTCTTTATTTTTCCTTCTCTGTCACCCCTCGCTCCTACTACCTCTTTTCACTCTCTCTTGCTTCCTGTCTCTCTCATTCTATTGCCCGTCTGTCCATTTCTGTCACTTCTCTCTCTATTTTTTCCATCCATTTTAACTTCTCTTGCTCTATACATCTCTGTCTTTTGTTCTCGCTTTACTCAATACAATAAATAAAACTAACTATGAAAAGACCAAGATCACAAAGAAGATGGGATGTTTGTTTTTTATGGTGAAATCCATAATATTTGCACGTCAGGAAGTTACAAAGTATGTATATCGGACCCCCTATACTCCACAGTTCTAGATTACGGGAGTTGTCTTCCAATGATGCCATCATTGGCAGTCATGCAAAAATGTTTGTTTAGACAGCGTGCTGCAATGCCCTAGGGCGCAAAGGCGAGCATTCAGTGTTATGTTTCTTGCATTTGTACCCAAAGGCGACCTGCTGATACCATTTCCTATGCGAAAACATCCACAGAAGGGCAATCTGCATTAGATATTTGAGTTCCCCTAAGCACGCTTACTGTACGTAGAATTGCGTGCACTAGGTGCTGAAAGCTTGGGCCAGAAGCCTGGCTCTGGCTAGCTCGAGGTCCGTTTAGAATCTCGTTCCAATAACGAACTGAGCTTTTATATGATATGACCTCTGCCTGCCACCTTCCCTTTAGCCAGGATGTGGGGTTACTGCTTCAGCTGGCCACTTTGAAACAGGGTAACCATGTTGTGAGTTGACATCGGCTGAACATCCTGTGATTCTAGGCAGATCGCTTAATGTTATTGTGCCTAAAAAAACACAAATGTTACTTTATGTGATGTCAGTGGTGCTCATGTAAAGCGCTTATCAATACCTTTTTCGCGTCGAGACCGCGCTACATAAAAACTGCAGACAAATGCAGAAAGAGGTAAAAACAAATAAAGAATGCCAAAAAATGCACAAAGAGGTAAAAACAAATCATTAACAAGCATTTGCAATGCAATAGTTCTTGCATTTGCGAACGTTTAAGCTATTGGTATTGTTCATGACAATGCCTTTTTTATCTGTTTTGAAAACCAACACATAAATAAATGGCATTATCATTTACAATGCCAAAGCTCTAACTCTCGCAAATGCAAGACCTATTGCATTGCAAATGCTTGTTAAACTTTCCTGCTGCTTTCTTTCATTCCTTTTTAAGTCTCGCCTAGGCAGCGCACATGCGTTGCTCTAGGAGGGCCTTAAGCCATCGGTCTACTCCTTTTCACGCACACTCGTGCATGTGCTGCCATCATTCTTGCGGGAACGAGCTCCGGCGCGTGTGTTAATTGAAAACATATGGCTCTCGCACTGCCGCTGCTCGCTCCCGCAAGACGGATGCCAGCACAAGCACGAGTGTGCTTGAAAAGGCTCCAGTCCAGGCAAACAAGTTCTTTGAACAAAGTGGAGCAGCTGCTCCGAGGGATGGCTGAGGGCGCTCATGTGATCCCGAATACGACTGTCCCGCGCTTCACTTAATCTCCCTGTGCCCCCCCTCACAACCCCTCCCACCCCTCGCAGCTACTTTTCGTTTAGCCCTCTGCTTGCCGGCATACAGTTTCATTATAGGACCTCCAACCTAATGACTTGTCTAGCCCAGCTTTTTGGTATCTCAACACTCTTGTACCTGCTTGTCTCAACTCTACTTCTGGTCCAGCATGAGAATTTATTCCACTTGTAAGAGTTACGCAACCGGGTTAGCAACAGGATTATAAACTTTCATCACTGATGAAAGTTTTCCCCTCCCCCCCGATAAAAGCAAGTAGCATTCATGGAATGAAGCACTGTACTTCCAGTGTACAGAGTGAACAGAATATTGAGATTTGCTGTAAATACTACATTACAGTGGCAGAGCAATTTTCACCTGAAAATTTTTAGCATGTCAGACGTGCAGTAAGCTTAGTTACATGCAGACTTCTTGTGAAATACGCCGGTTTCGTGTGAAATTTTTAATTTTACAGAAGAAAACTAGGGAGAGGAGTTAATTGCTTCACGTATTAAGCAGTGCACTTCACGGTGTCTGTATTTACCAGGTGCGGTAAATACCTTACTATTTTTTTCCCACGCATTATCAGGCCCTTGGGTAACTTGACAAATATATATTTTTTAATTACAATTTCGTTTTCAGCAAATACAACTTCAATCTACATAACGCAAAATCAATAATTTCTTGGTAGACTGAACTTTTATCATCATTCATTTACTATTAACATAGCAATGCTAAATCATAGTCGGTCACTCAAAAGGAGAGCTCATTTACGTCCACTACATAGCACACTGGTGACACGAGACTTCAAATGCTCAATCCATTAAAACTCAACATTCTCCACTATTGTTTGGTTTACAACATATATCAAAGCGCCATTATGATTTTCCTTCATGAATTCCACATAGTACCATATCATTCTTAATTTTCCCCTTACCACCTCACACAAAACAGTTTCTGTGTTTCAAAACCACACCCAAAGATAAACAGTGTCATTATATCCATTATGGGCTGCTGTCTGGGCTGGATTCTCTGTGCGGAGGTTCGCATATGTTGCCCCTAAATTGGTTCCACTTTCCCTAGATCCCGGACCATTTCTTGGGGCATCCAATGTTGGTAGACACTGCCCTTTCAGCCACCATTGCTGCATCCATAACATTTCTCCATTGTTGATATGTGGGGGTTATTCCCGAGCCCCAGTTTCTAGCTATTTTTCTTTTTGCAATCGTCATCCCCAATGTTGCCCAATTCTGCATCCGTAAATTCAGGTCTGTTGGCTCCCAAATGTTAAGGAGGCATCTCTTGGGGTCCGGCAGGACGTCTGCCCCTGTAAATAGTGTTTTTAATGAATAACTAATCACATGGCTGATCACTTGGTACAAGTACAATGTACTTCTATAGAACAACAAAGTGTTCAATTACACATCCTTGATCCATTAGTCTTCAGTAACCAGGTGAACTATGTTAAATATATTACACATGCTTCCAAGAGTTTTCATTGCAATAAATTGTTTGCTTGGAGATTAAAAACCTGCTGTATTCTGGGCGGCCACTAGATGTATGCATAATTGAAGGTTGTATTGTTTGTGTTCTTTGGAATGGTTAGAATAAGAGCCAGACACTCCCTCTGCGGTGGTTAATGTGGCGGGCAATGCAAGAACAGCCAATTACAACACACCATCATAAACCACAGGCTGAATGCCCTACTTATTGAGCTCATTTTGGCCGACAAGTTTGGTTACACTACAAAAAAATATTTTTCTTCCTTCACAAATTATCTTGTGTGCTCAAGTTTTTTGCCATCTTGAAATAGCATGTATAGATCTGTGTCATCTCACCGAGAGACACCCTGTACAGCTACCAGTCATTTTTTTACTTAAGTCATCAAGCAGGAGACTCAACACTTGAACAAAACAAGCATAGATTGTTTTAACGAGATGTCCTACAGAAAACTCAGGCATGTCAGAACACACCCAATTTACACCCCCTTTCTGTTGGCAACACACTAAAGTGCTACTTTAAGCAGAACAGCCTGTATCAACAGAATCTGAGGTTTTCATAGTGAGCTGTCCTTTGTTTCTCTAAAATGAAAGCCTAATCTACCAAAACCTGTTAAGGCAATGAGGCAAGCAGGTAATTACTCAACCAGTAATGATCACTCCGATTGTACTTCAATAAACCCATAGTCTTGAAGTCATAACTCCCTCATAGCCAGACCCCGGAAAACCTTTTTAAAGGTATGAACACATAAAGGTGGTCAAGGACACAAACAAGGACATCACACACTGAACCCCCATGTAAATGTTAAATACAAACAGGTTTTATGCACCCTCTCTTAGGCCTCTTCTGAAGGTATATTGCCTCCGGCAGCATGTCTCATTTAGACTCAAGTCTTAAACTAGCATTGGCATAGCCAATAGGTCTCGCCTTTGGGAAATGATGGATAGAGAGCTAGTAAAACATAAAGAGATGGGAGACAGAGGAAGAAAGAAAGTTCTCAACAGAACTGGGGTAAAATGTCACCTTTCTTCAAATTGCGGGTGAAGCTCAGTTCAGAAGCTCACATAACTAGTGCACTGTTGTGTAACACTTGCTGCTGCAGGATCATTGACTACTCTTCTACTAACCCCGGTCTGCCCTAATCCCCAGCAACAAAGTCTTTTTTTCCCATCAGCCTTTCTTTTTCGTCGGTACCTTATGCAGTTAGCTATGTAGTCATGTTAAATCAGACATCCTCTTCTTAGAATGCGCCTTTCTATTCTGATCTCCTTTTCAAATGCTTTGTCTTCACTTTCCTATCTCTCTTTCTACAGATTATCTGCTTTTCTAGTGGACCTCTACTTGCAATGGATTCCAGAAAGGATCAGTTTGGGTGTTGAGTGATAACGGGATCTACTGGCTTAAGGTGTTTGATGAAAATAGTGACATTTGCACCTCTTTGCACTTTTCTAAAGCTAATGTGGTCATTTCTCGATTTTGTTTTAGAGGAATGAAGTGGTTAAATGTTCTAGGAATGTTGGAAAGCATGTCTGATTGTCCGATTCTTGATGCTCCCCAGAGCCACTACTATGGTAGCAATTTGGCTCTTTGTACGGGATTGAATCTGACAATTAGCATAGAAAACTCATTAAAACCATCATGTCTCTTTTACATTTAGTCACAATTGTGTACTGTGCTCTAAAATTACTCCGAGGCAAAAATTGATGCACACTACCAACTATTGTCCTCAAATGGAAAAGCATGACCGTAGAATGCCATCTATCTACCATAACAACATTAATGTGGACATGCCTAATGCCTTCCATCAAGATGGTGTGCATCTCACTGATTTTGTACATGTCTACTTTGTCAACATCGAAAACTATCTTCACCTCTTCTCTCACTGAGATTCATACGACACACGTATACCAAAGTGCTCTTTTCAATGTCAATTTTTCTTTTTAAGGTCCCCCTTATACTGTCCCTCCTTTTTCTTTTTTTGTGTTCTCTATAATTCACAGCTTGTATTTGAATTGCATATCACATTCTATTCTAGCATTCCTTGTTCATGTTTTTGGCCAGTGATTCGTGACTTACCAATCATGAACCAGCTGAGTCATGCTTCTCTTGGTTTCGAAAATGCACTATTTCTTTTCATGTCTTTTTACAGCCATCATTATTTATGCCCTTTCAATTTCCCTAGCCCTTTTGCATACATTGTTATACTCGCAAAATGTGTTCTCGTCTTTTTTTATACTGTACGCAAAAGTGACTATTTATTAATGGATTATGACGTGTGTATGCACAAATCTTTTATCGTGTAAACAGGTTGCATCGCCACACAGTGGTGGCCCTCTTAGTTTAGGGCTTGCAGCCTTGAGAAAGATGCATGTCCTGATATTTTATTCTGTGCATCGCAATGGCATTTTTCTTTTAAAAAAAAAAGTATACACACATTGTTGTATACCACTTGTTAATGTTTAATCACTTTTTATTTCTGACTTGCATCCTCCACTTTCATTGCCTGTCTGGCCCATGCATTACCAACCTTTTTAGGTCTTGCTCCTAGCGTTGCAGTGCGCAGCACTACTCGCGCAGCACAAGACCTCTTGTACGGGGTTCTGAAAGCTGACCACACGCTTGTGCATGTGGTTTTGCTTTCCCCGTCTGGCATTGGCTTTCGCGTGCTTTTTAAAAATAAATGCAGCACGCAATTGAGCAAAGGCAGGCGCATGTCCCGCCTTTGCTCGGCCCATTCCTGTTCGTGTCTAGGACGCACAGCAGCGCGCGGCACAGACGACAGGCTCCCTCGCCCCCCCCGCTCCTCTGTGGTGCGCGCGCACCACTGGTTTGGATTCCTGCGTTCGGCTCCTCTGTGGTGCGCGCGCACCACAGTTTTCGATTCCGGGCTTGTTATTTATATAATAACCCCTCCCGGGCGGTTGAAAGGGAAGGAGAGACTCCTTTATCGCGAATAGAGAGGCAGCTAAGGAAGAAACAACAAGCCTCCTCTCTAGGGAGTCTGCTTCCGGAAAGAAAGGTGAATAGATGTTGTGAACAAATTTCTCACTTTGGTACCGACCAGGCCTCAAATCAGTGGCCGCGTGCGCAGCCAACTTTATCTGAAGTGGTCGCTTTAACCCCCAAACTGTTCTACCAGAAGATCCCCTTTCCCCCTTTCCCACGCCTGCATTTTTCATGTAAGGTGTAGGTGAAAGGGTAATAAATTAGTTTTAGATTATTTTATTTTAGTCGCGTCTCTGGCCCTGCCCCCTCACTCGCTGACCACGCGCCCATGTGTACTAATGTGCACAGTTCCTATACATGTCTTTATGCACTTCCACTGCCGATGGCAGGGCTTATCTGTCAGCATAGGTTGAGGAGACGACTGTGCGGTGCATAAAAAGTACAGCGCATGGAGGGTGCAGACAGTGCGTGAACACGAGGTGCCCAGCCCTGTGGCACATGACGACGTGAGCAGGGTCGGTGGGTCGGTGGCAGGCCGGCAGACACTTCTATGACACAGTGGTGTATCTCAGTGGGTTGTGCACTCGCGGATGAGATCTGCTGGCCACCGGCTCAAATTAAGTGAAAATACATGAGAAAAAGCAGGACAAAATATACATGCTACTTTTCTCAGGATGTGCCCCAGAATATCGATTCAGTCCCATACAAGTTAATGTAACATAAATGACATGTAAAAATATTTTTAAAAAATCAACAAAGGAGTGTTATATCAAAAAGATTGAAGGAGGAAGTATGTAATTATTAAACACAGTTGTCTGTTCCCTGTGAAGAAAACCAATTTAGGTTTTGCAAAAAGCCCTCACTGACCAACCTAGTTTGCGACATGCTTCATCATCAGGCCCCACCAGGAGTGACCGAATGTCACCCTAGTGTGCTGCAACGCCAGTTTACTGCGGAGCTGGTTTTGTGATTAGTGAAAAGTGAATTGAGTGAATTTAAAAATTGTCCAAATTGTGTCAAAAAGAAATATTTTATTGGTTTTGTCAATTGGACATAGATAAAAACAAAGTGTAGGATGATGACTAAATTAAAAGTTCTGATTCATCCTAGGGGTGTGGACAACATGTTTCTGCCTATGTGTGAGCAGTTACTCAGGCATTCGTCAGGACCAAAGAGTGTAGTGATGAACCTCGGCGGTATGGGCGCGCTAAGGCCCACCCTGACCAGAGGTTACTAGTGTTAAAAATGTAAAAAAAACACTAAATAGAGATTCCATCAACATTAGAGAGGAACCGAGTTTATTAAAAGGCACAATCTGTTAAAGCACCATGGGTCACGGGAGGAGGGTGGAAGTGACTCGGCACACCGCCCATAACGCTCGGCACCAGTTCGGAACCTGCGTGTTCCCTCGTATTACCGGACCTACGGGATCGGTGAGTGAGGGCTTTTTGCAAAACCTAAATTGGTTTTCTTCACAGGGAACAGACAACTGTGTTTAATAATTACATGCTTGCTCCTTCAATCTTTTTGATATAGCACTCCGTTGTTGATTTTTTTATTGATCCCGAGGGGAGCTAGGAGCGTTTACCTCTTTCCCTTCCTCTCTTGTTGTTACAAGTAAATGTAAAAATATAAAACATATGCCTTGTGATAACGCACAATATGACCACTTGACATGTCAAAATACAAATGCAAAATGTTGCCTACAGGGCGTCAAGCTGAGAAGTTTTTGTATCACAACCTCTGCAAATCTCATGAAACTATTCGCAACTTTGTGAACTTGTTATTCCTATCATTCTCCTTTCTCCAGTTATTTTGTATCTTGTTTTTGTTCCCTTCTAGTCTTTTTATTTCACTACATTCTTCTTTTGCCTCTCTTTATTTTTCCTTCTCTGTCACCCCTCGCTCCTACTACCTCTTTTCACTCTCTCTTGCTTCCTGTCTCTCTCATTCTATTGCCCGTCTGTCCATTTCTGTCACTTCTCTCTCTATTTTTTCCATCCATTTTAACTTCTCTTGCTCTATACATCTCTGTCTTTTGTTCTCGCTTTACTCAATACAATAAATAAAACTAACTATGAAAAGACCAAGATCACAAAGAAGATGGGATGTTTGTTTTTTATGGTGAAATCCATAATATTTGCACGTCAGGAAGTTACAAAGTATGTATATCGGACCCCCTATACTCCACAGTTCTAGATTACGGGAGTTGTCTTCCAATGATGCCATCATTGGCAGTCATGCAAAAATGTTTGTTTAGACAGCGTGCTGCAATGCCCTAGGGCGCAAAGGCGAGCATTCAGTGTTATGTTTCTTGCATTTGTACCCAAAGGCGACCTGCTGATACCATTTCCTATGCGAAAACATCCACAGAAGGGCAATCTGCATTAGATATTTGAGTTCCCCTAAGCACGCTTACTGTACGTAGAATTGCGTGCACTAGGTGCTGAAAGCTTGGGCCAGAAGCCTGGCTCTGGCTAGCTCGAGGTCCGTTTAGAATCTCGTTCCAATAACGAACTGAGCTTTTATATGATATGACCTCTGCCTGCCACCTTCCCTTTAGCCAGGATGTGGGGTTACTGCTTCAGCTGGCCACTTTGAAACAGGGTAACCATGTTGTGAGTTGACATCGGCTGAACATCCTGTGATTCTAGGCAGATCGCTTAATGTTATTGTGCCTAAAAAAACACAAATGTTACTTTATGTGATGTCAGTGGTGCTCATGTAAAGCGCTTATCAATACCTTTTTCGCGTCGAGACCGCGCTACATAAAAACTGCAGACAAATGCAGAAAGAGGTAAAAACAAATAAAGAATGCCAAAAAATGCACAAAGATGTAAAAACAAATCATTAACAAGCATTTGCAATGCAATAGTTCTTGCATTTGCGAACGTTTAAGCTATTGGTATTGTTCATGACAATGCCTTTTTTATCTGTTTTGAAAACCAACACATAAATAAATGGCATTATCATTTACAATGCCAAAGCTCTAACTCTCGCAAATGCAAGACCTATTGCATTGCAAATGCTTGTTAAACTTTCCTGCTGCTTTCTTTCATTCCTTTTTAAGTCTCGCCTAGGCAGCGCACATGCGTTGCTCTAGGAGGGCCTTAAGCCATCGGTCTACTCCTTTTCACGCACACTCGTGCATGTGCTGCCATCATTCTTGCGGGAACGAGCTCCGGCGCGTGTGTTAATTGAAAACATATGGCTCTCGCACTGCCGCTGCTCGCTCCCGCAAGACGGATGCCAGCACAAGCACGAGTGTGCTTGAAAAGGCTCCAGTCCAGGCAAACAAGTTCTTTGAACAAAGTGGAGCAGCTGCTCCGAGGGATGGCTGAGGGCGCTCATGTGATCCCGAATACGACTGTCCCGCGCTTCACTTAATCTCCCTGTGCCCCCCCTCACAACCCCTCCCACCCCTCGCAGCTACTTTTCGTTTAGCCCTCTGCTTGCCGGCATACAGTTTCATTATAGGACCTCCAACCTAATGACTTGTCTAGCCCAGCTTTTTGGTATCTCAACACTCTTGTACCTGCTTGTCTCAACTCTACTTCTGGTCCAGCATGAGAATTTATTCCACTTGTAAGAGTTACGCAACCGGGTTAGCAACAGGATTATAAACTTTCATCACTGATGAAAGTTTTCCCCTCCCCCCCGATAAAAGCAAGTAGCATTCATGGAATGAAGCACTGTACTTCCAGTGTACAGAGTGAACAGAATATTGAGATTTGCTGTAAATACTACATTACAGTGGCAGAGCAATTTTCACCTGAAAATTTTTAGCATGTCAGACGTGCAGTAAGCTTAGTTACATGCAGACTTCTTGTGAAATACGCCGGTTTCGTGTGAAATTTTTAATTTTACAGAAGAAAACTAGGGAGAGGAGTTAATTGCTTCACGTATTAAGCAGTGCACTTCACGGTGTCTGTATTTACCAGGTGCGGTAAATACCTTACTATTTTTTTCCCACGCATTATCAGGCCCTTGGGTAACTTGACAAATATATATTTTTTAATTACAATTTCGTTTTCAGCAAATACAACTTCAATCTACATAACGCAAAATCAATAATTTCTTGGTAGACTGAACTTTTATCATCATTCATTTACTATTAACATAGCAATGCTAAATCATAGTCGGTCACTCAAAAGGAGAGCTCATTTACGTCCACTACATAGCACACTGGTGACACGAGACTTCAAATGCTCAATCCATTAAAACTCAACATTCTCCACTATTGTTTGGTTTACAACATATATCAAAGCGCCATTATGATTTTCCTTCATGAATTCCACATAGTACCATATCATTCTTAATTTTCCCCTTACCACCTCACACAAAACAGTTTCTGTGTTTCAAAACCACACCCAAAGATAAACAGTGTCATTATATCCATTATGGGCTGCTGTCTGGGCTGGATTCTCTGTGCGGAGGTTCGCATATGTTGCCCCTAAATTGGTTCCACTTTCCCTAGATCCCGGACCATTTCTTGGGGCATCCAATGTTGGTAGACACTGCCCTTTCAGCCACCATTGCTGCATCCATAACATTTCTCCATTGTTGATATGTGGGGGTTATTCCCGAGCCCCAGTTTCTAGCTATTTTTCTTTTTGCAATCGTCATCCCCAATGTTGCCCAATTCTGCATCCGTAAATTCAGGTCTGTTGGCTCCCAAATGTTAAGGAGGCATCTCTTGGGGTCCGGCAGGACGTCTGCGCCTGTAAATAGTGTTTTTAATGAATAACTAATCACATGGCTGATCACTTGGTACAAGTACAATGTACTTCTATAGAACAACAAAGTGTTCAATTACACATCCTTGATCCATTAGTCTTCAGTAACCAGGTGAACTATGTTAAATATATTACGCATGCTTCCAAGAGTTTTCATTGCAATAAATTGTTTGCTTGGAGATTAAAAACCTGCTGTATTCTGGGCGGCCACTAGATGTATGCATAATTGAAGGTTGTATTGTTTGTGTTCTTTGGAATGGTTAGAATAAGAGCCAGACACTCCCTCTGCGGTGGTTAATGTGGCGGGCAATGCAAGAACAGCCAATTACAACACACCATCATAAACCACAGGCTGAATGCCCTACTTATTGAGCTCATTTTGGCCGACAAGTTTGGTTACACTACAAAAAAATATTTTTCTTCCTTCACAAATTATCTTGTGTGCTCAAGTTTTTTGCCATCTTGAAATAGCATGTATAGATCTGTGTCATCTCACCGAGAGACACCCTGTACAGCTACCAGTCATTTTTTTACTTAAGTCATCAAGCAGGAGACTCAACACTTGAACAAAACAAGCATAGATTGTTTTAACGAGATGTCCTACAGAAAACTCAGGCATGTCAGAACACACCCAATTTACACCCCCTTTCTGTTGGCAACACACTAAAGTGCTACTTTAAGCAGAACAGCCTGTATCAACAGAATCTGAGGTTTTCATAGTGAGCTGTCCTTTGTTTCTCTAAAATGAAAGCCTAATCTACCAAAACCTGTTACGGCAATGAGGCAAGCAGGTAATTACTCAACCAGTAATGATCACTCCGATTGTACTTCAATAAACCCATAGTCTTGAAGTCATAACTCCCTCATAGCCAGACCCCGGAAAACCTTTTTAAAGGTATGAACACATAAAGGTGGTCAAGGACACAAACAAGGACATCACACACTGAACCCCCATGTAAATGTTAAATACAAACAGGTTTTATGCACCCTCTCTTAGGCCTCTTCTGAAGGTATATTGCCTCCGGCAGCATGTCTCATTTAGACTCAAGTCTTAAACTAGCATTGGCATAGCCAATAGGTCTCGCCTTTGGGAAATGATGGATAGAGAGCTAGTAAAACTTAAAGAGATGGGAGACAGAGGAAGAAAGAAAGTTCTCAACAGAACTGGGGTAAAATGTCACCTTTCTTCAAATTGCGGGTGAAGCTCAGTTCAGAAGCTCACATAACTAGTGCACTGTTGTGTAACACTTGCTGCTGCAGGATCATTGACTACTCTTCTACTAACCCCGGTCTGCCCTAATCCCCAGCAACAAAGTCTTTTTTTCCCATCAGCCTTTCTTTTTCGTCGGTACCTTATGCAGTTAGCTATGTAGTCATGTTAAATCAGACATCCTCTTCTTAGAATGCGCCTTTCTATTCTGATCTCCTTTTCAAATGCTTTGTCTTCACTTTCCTATCTCTCTTTCTACAGATTATCTGCTTTTCTAGTGGACCTCTACTTGCAATGGATTCCAGAAAGGATCAGTTTGGGTGTTGAGTGATAACGGGATCTACTGGCTTAAGGTGTTTGATGAAAATAGTGACATTTGCACCTCTTTGCACTTTTCTAAAGCTAATGTGGTCATTTCTCGATTTTGTTTTAGAGGAATGAAGTGGTTAAATGTTCTAGGAATGTTGGAAAGCATGTCTGATTGTCCGATTCTTGATGCTCCCCAGAGCCACTACTATGGTAGCAATTTGGCTCTTTGTACGGGATTGAATCTGACAATTAGCATAGAAAACTCATTAAAACCATCATGTCTCTTTTACATTTAGTCACAATTGTGTACTGTGCTCTAAAATTACTCCGAGGCAAAAATTGATGCACACTACCAACTATTGTCCTCAAATGGAAAAGCATGACCGTAGAATGCCATCTATCTACCATAACAACATTAATGTGGACATGCCTAATGCCTTCCATCAAGATGGTGTGCATCTCACTGATTTTGTACATGTCTACTTTGTCAACATCGAAAACTATCTTCACCTCTTCTCTCACTGAGATTCATACGACACACGTATACCAAAGTGCTCTTTTCAATGTCAATTTTTCTTTTTAAGGTCCCCCTTATACTGTCCCTCCTTTTTCTTTTTTTGTGTTCTCTATAATTCACAGCTTGTATTTGAATTGCATATCACATTCTATTCTAGCATTCCTTGTTCATGTTTTTGGCCAGTGATTCGTGACTTACCAATCATGAACCAGCTGAGTCATGCTTCTCTTGGTTTCGAAAATGCACTATTTCTTTTCATGTCTTTTTACAGCCATCATTATTTATGCCCTTTCAATTTCCCTAGCCCTTTTGCATACATTGTTATACTCGCAAAATGTGTTCTCGTCTTTTTTTATACTGTACGCAAAAGTGACTATTTATTAATGGATTATGACGTGTGTATGCACAAATCTTTTATCGTGTAAACAGGTTGCATCGCCACACAGTGGTGGCCCTCTTAGTTTAGGGCTTGCAGCCTTGAGAAAGATGCATGTCCTGATATTTTATTCTGTGCATCGCAATGGCATTTTTCTTTAAAAAAAAAAAAGTATACACACATTGTTGTATACCACTTGTTAATGTTTAATCACTTTTTATTTCTGACTTGCATCCTCCACTTTCATTGCCTGTCTGGCCCATGCATTACCAACCTTTTTAGGTCTTGCTCCTAGCGTTGCAGTGCGCAGCACTACTCGCGCAGCACAAGACCTCTTGTACGGGGTTCTGAAAGCTGACCACACGCTTGTGCATGTGGTTTTGCTTTCCCCGTCTGGCATTGGCTTTCGCGTGCTTTTTAAAAATAAATGCAGCACGCAATTGAGCAAAGGCAGGCGCATGTCCCGCCTTTGCTCGGCCCATTCCTGTTCGTGTCTAGGACGCACAGCAGCGCGCGGCACAGACGACAGGCTCCCTCGCCCCCCCCGCTCCTCTGTGGTGCGCGCGCACCACTGGTTTGGATTCCTGCGTTCGGCTCCTCTGTGGTGCGCGCGCACCACAGTTTTCGATTCCGGGCTTGTTATTTATATAATAACCCCTCCCGGGCGGTTGAAAGGGAAGGAGAGACTCCTTTATTGCGAATAGAGAGGCAGCTAAGGAAGAAACAACAAGCCTCCTCTCTAGGGAGTCTGCTTCCGGAAAGAAAGGTGAATACATGTTGTGAACAAATTTCTCACTTTGGTACCGACCAGGCCTCAAATCAGTGGCCGCGTGCGCAGCCAACTTTATCTGAAGTGGTCGCTTTAACCCCCAAACTGTTCTAACAGAAGACCCCCTTTCCCCCTTTCCCACGCCTGCATTTTTCATGTAAGGTGTAGGTGAAAGGGTAATAAATTAGTTTTAGATTATTTTATTTTAGTCGCGTCTCTGGCCCTGCCCCCTCACTCGCTGACCACGCGCCCATGTGTACTAATGTGCACAGTTCCTATACATGTCTTTATGCACTTCCACTGCCGATGGCAGGGCTTATCTGTCAGCATAGGTTGAGGAGACGACTGTGCGGTGCATAAAAAGTACAGCGCATGGAGGGTGCAGACAGTGCGTGAACACGAGGTGCCCAGCCCTGTGGCACATGACGACGTGAGATGGGTCGGTGGGTCGGTGGCAGGCCGGCAGACACTTCTATGACACAGTGGTGTATCTCAGTGGGTTGTGCACTCGCGGATGAGATCTGCTGGCCACCAGCTCAAATTAAGTGAAAATAAATGAGAAAAAGCAGGACAAAATATACATGCTACTTTTCTCAAGATGTGCCCCAGAATATCGAATCACTCCCATACAAGTTAATGTAACATAAATGACATGTAAAAATATTTTTAAAAAATCAACAAAGGAGTGTTATATCAAAAAGATTGAAGGAGGAAGTATGTAAATATTAAACACAGTTGTCTGTTCCCTGTGAAGAAAACCAATTTAGGTTTTGCAAAAAGCCCTCACTGACCAACCTAGTTTGCGACATGCTTAATCATCAGGCCCCACCAGGAGTGGCCGAATGTCACCCTAGTGTGCTGCAACGCCAGTTTACTGCGGAGCTGGTTTTGTGATTAGTGAAAAGTGAATTGAGTGAATTTAAAAATTGTCCAAATTGTGTCAAAAAGAAATATTTTATTGGTTTTGTCAATTGGACATAGATAAAAACAAAGTGTAGGATGATGACTAAATTAAAAGTTCTGATTCATCCTAGGGGTGTGGACAACATGTTTCTGCCTATGTGTGAGCAGTTACTCAGGCATTCGTCAGGACCAAAGAGTGTAGTGATGAACCTCGGCGGTATGGGCGCGCTAAGGCCCACCCTGACCAGAGGTTACTAGTGTTAAAAATGTAAAAAAACACTAAATAGAGATTCCATCAACATTAGAGAGGAACCGAGTTTATTAAAAGGCACAATCTGTTAAAGCACCATGGGTCACGGGAGGAGGGTGGAAGTGACTCGGCACACCGCCCATAACGCTCGGCACCAGTTCGGAACCTGCGTGTTCCCTCGTATTACCGGACCTACGGGATCGGTGAGTGAGGGCTTTTTGCAAAACCTAAATTGGTTTTCTTCACAGGGAACAGACAACTGTGTTTAATAATTACATGCTTGCTCCTTCAATCTTTTTGATATAGCACTCCGTTGTTGATTTTTTTATTGATCCCGAGGGGAGCTAGGAGCGTTTACCTCTTTCCCTTCCTCTCTTGTTGTTACAAGTAAATGTAAAAATATAAAACATATGCCTTGTGATAACGCACAATATGACCACTTGACATGTCAAAATACAAATGCAAAATGTTGCCTACAGGGCGTCAAGCTGAGAAGTTTTTGTATCACAACCTCTGCAAATCTCATGAAACTATTCGCAACTTTGTGAACTTGTTATTCCTATCATTCTCCTTTCTCCAGTTATTTTTTATCTTGTTTTTGTTCCCTTCTAGTCTTTTTATTTCACTACATTCTTCTTTTGCCTCTCTTTATTTTTCCTTCTCTGTCACCCCTCGCTCCTACTACCTCTTTTCACTCTCTCTCTCTTGCTTCCTGTCTCTCTCATTCTATTGCCCGTCTGTCCATTTCTGTCACTTCTCTCTCTATTTTTTCCATCCATTTTAACTTCTCTTGCTCTATTTCTCTCTACATCTCTGTCTTTTGTTCTCGCTTTACTCAATACAATAAATAAAACTAACTATGAAAAGACCAAGATCACAAAGAAGATGGGATGTTTTTGTTTTTTATGGTGAAATCCATAATATTTGCACTTCACGAAGTTACAAAGTATGTATATTGAACCCCCTATACTCCACAGTTCTAAATTACGGGAGTTGCCTTCTAATGATGCCATCATTGGCAGTCATGCAAAAATGTTTGTTTAGACAGCGTGCTGCAATGCCCTAGGGCGCAAAGGCGAGCATTCAGTGTTATGTTTCTTGCATTTGTACCCAAAGGCCACCTGCTGATACCATTTCCTATGCGAAAACATCCACAGAAGGGCAATCTGCATTAGATATTTGAGTTCCCCTAAACACGCTTACTGTACGTAGAATTGCGTGCACTAGGTGCTGAAAGCTTGGGCCAGAAGCCTGGCTCTGGCTAGCTCGAGGTCCGTTTAGAATCTCGTTCCAATAACGAACTGAGCTTTTATATGATATGACCTCTGCCTGCCACCTTCCCTTTAGCCAGGATGTGGGGTTACTGCTTGAGCTGGCCACTTTGGAACAGGGTAACCATGTTGTGAGTTGACATCGGCTAAACATCCTGTGATTCTGGGCAGATCGCTTAATGTTATTGTGCCTAAAAAAACACAAATGTTACTTTATGTGATGTCAGTGGTGCTCATGTAAAGAGCTTATCAATACCTTTTTCGCGTCGAGACCGCGCTACATAAAAACTGCAGACAAATGCAGAAAGAGGTAAAAACAAATAAAAAATGCCAAAAAATGCACAAAGAGGTAAAAACAAATCATTAACAAGCATTTGCAATGCAATAGTTCTTGCATTTGCGAACGTTTAAGCTATTGGTATTGTTCATGACAATGCCTTTTTTATCTGTTTTGAAAACCAACACATAAATAAATGGCATTATCATTTGCAATGCCAAAGCTCTAACTCTCGCAAATGCAAGACCTATTGCATTGCAAATGCTTGTTAAACTTTCCTGCTGCTTTCTTTCATTCCTTTTTAGGTCTCGCCTAGGCAGCGCACATGCGTTGCTCTAGGAGGGCCTTAAGCCATCGCTCTACTTCTTTTCAAGCACACTCGTGCATGTGCTGGCATCATTCTTGCGGGAACGAGCTCCGGCGCGTGTGTTAATTGAAAACATATGGCTCTCGCGCTGCCGCTGCTCGCTCCCGCAAGACGGATGCCAGCACAAGCACGAGTGTGCTTGAAAAGGCTCCAGTCCAGGCAAACAAGTTCTTTGAACAAAGTGGAGCAGCTGCTCCGAGGGATGGCTGAGGGTGCTCATGTGATCCCGAATACGACTGCCCCGCGCTTCACTTAATCTCCCTGTGCCCCCCCTCACAACCCCTCCCTCCCCTCGCAGCTACTTTTCTTTTAGCCCTCTGCTTGCTGGCATACAGTTTCATTATAGGACCTCCAACCTAATGACTTGTCTAGCCCAGCTTTTTGGTATCTCAACACTCTTGTACCTGCTTGTCTCAACTCTACTTCTGGTCCAGCATGAGAATTTATTCCACTTGTAAGAGTTACGCAACCGGGTTAGCAACAGGATTATAAACTTTCATCACTGATGAAAGTTTTCCCCTCCCCCCCCCGATAAAAGCAAGTAGCATTCATGGAATGAAGCACTGTACTTCCAGTGTACAGAGTGAACAGAATATTGAGATTTGCTGTAAATACTACATTACAGTGGCAGAGCAATTGTCACCTGAAAATTTTTAGCATGTCAGACGTGCAGTAAGCTCAGTTACATGCAGACTTCTTGTGAAATACGCCAGTTTCTAGTGAAATTTTTAATTTTACAGAAGAAAACTAGGAAGAGGAGTTAATTGCTTCACGTATTAAGCAGTGCACTTCACGGTGTCTGTATTTACCAGGTGCGGTAAATACCTTACTATTTTTTTTCCCACGCATTATCAGGCCCTTGGGTAACTTGACAAATATATATATTTTAATTACAATTTCGTTTTCAGCAAATACAACTTCAATCTACATAACGCAAAATCAATAATTTCTTGGTAGACTGAACTTTTATCATCATTCATTTACTATTAACATAGCAATGCTAAATCATAGTCGGTCACTCAAAAGGAGAGCTCATTTACGTCCACTACATAGCACACTGGTGACACGAGACTTCAAATGCTCAATCCATTAAAACTCAACATTCTCCACTATTGTTTGGTTTACAACATATATCAAAGCGCCATTATGATTTTCCATCATGAATTCCACATAGTACCATATCATTCTTAATTTTCCCCTTACCACCTCACACAAAACAGTTTCTGTGTTTCAAATCCACACCCAAAGATAAACAGTGTCATTATATCCATTATGGGCTGCTGTCTGGGCTGGATTCTCTGTGCGGAGGTTCGCATATGTTGCCCCTAAATTGGTTCCACTTTCCCTAGATCCCGGACCATTTCTTGGGGCATCCAATGTTGGTAGACACTGCCCTTTCAGCCACCATTGCTGCATCCATAACATTTCTCCATTGTTGATATGTGGGGGTTATTCCCGAGCCCCAGTTTCTAGCTATTTTTCTTTTTGCAATCGTCATCCCCAATGTTGCCCAATTCTGCATCCGTAAATTCAGGTCTGTTGGCTCCCAAATGTTAAGGAGGCATCTCTTGGGGTCCGGCAGGACATCTGCCCCTGTAAATAGTGTTTTTAATGAATAACTAATCACATGGCTGATCACTTGGTACAAGTACAATGTACTTCTATAGAACAACAAAGTGTTCAATTACACATCCTTGATCCATTAGTCTTCAGTAACCAGGTGAACTATGTTAAATATATTACGCATGCTTCCAAGAGTTTTCATTGCAATAAATTGTTTGCTTGGAGATTAAAAACCTGCTGTATTCTGGGCGGCCACTAGATGTATGCATAATTGAAGGTTGTATTGTTTGTGTTCTTTGGAATGGTTAGAATAAGAGCCAGACACTCCCTCTGCGGTGGTTAATGTGGCGGGCAATGCAAGAACAGCCAATTACAACACACCATCATAAACCACAGGCTGAATGCCCTACTTATTGAGCTCATTTTGGCCGACAAGTTTGGTTACACTACAAAAAAATATTTTTCTTCCTTCACAAATTATCTTGTGTGCTCAAGTTTTTTGCCATCTTGAAATAGCATGTATAGATCTATGTCATCCCACCGAGAGACACCCTGTACAGCTACCAGTCATTTTTTTTACTTAAGTCATCAAGCAGGAGACTCAACACTTGAACAAAACAAGCATAGATTGTTTTAACGAGATGTCCTACAGAAAACTCTGGCATGTCAGAACACACCCAATTTACACCCCCTTTCTGTTGGCAACACACTAAAGTGCTACTTTAAGCAGAACAGCCTGTATCAACAGAATCTGAGGTTTTCATAGTGAGCTGTCCTTTGTTTCTCTAAAATGAAAGCCTAATCTACCAAAACCTGTTAAGGCAATGAGGCAAGCAGGTAATTACTCAGCCAGTAATGATCACTCCGATTGTACTTCAATAAACTCATAGTCTTGAAGTCATAACTCCCTCATAGCCAGACCCCGGAAAACCTTTTTAAAGGTATGAACACATAAAGGTGGTCAAGGACACAAACAAGGACATCACACACTGAACCCCCATGTAAATGTTAAATAAAAACAGGTTTCATGCACCCTCTCTGGGTCAAATCTTCCACTCATGTTTGAAATAGTCATGCCTGTACTCAAGAGCAAGTGGCAGGGTGGGTGGATCCACAGAGAACACACATACAATGAGCTGAACTACCATCTGAAAAATAACTTCTCTCCCACAATATTATATTCACTGCAGGATGCTCCCAAATGAGAATTCAGGTACATCCAAAATAGATCTGAAACACCATGAAGCTCAAGTGTGCTATTCTGCTGGGTAAATGAATGTCCACGTTGACAGATTTTCCACAAGCATTGGTGGTCTTTGGATGGTGGATACCTATGTCACTTACATGGTCTTCTTTGCTTTGAACCAGTGTGACAGGTTTTCCATTGGTCATTGCCACTCCTGCAGCCCTTTGTGCCCTCGCTTTCCTGTACCATCCATCAATTCAAAGAGTTTCCTGTTATAGGCCTCTTCTGAAGGTATATTGTCTCCGGCAGCATGTCTCATTTAGACTCAAGTCTTAAACAAGCATTGGCATAGCCAATCGGTCTCGCCTTTGGGACCTGTCGCATAACTAAATACTTATAAGGTCCCAAAGTCGCGACCTATTAGCTATGCCAATGCTTGTTTAGGTTGCGCTGTGCTTGAGAAATCTATTGTTTTTAATATAAACATCTCTTGACTGTAGCATATTTTCCTGCATTTACCAATTTGTGTTGCTTGTCTGCTTCTCTTATCAGTTTCTCACCACCGAAACACTGTTAGCATCTGCTTTGGTGGAATTATGTTTTCATAAAGTTTTGCCTTTTACTATTGCAGCATATTTATATAAGGATGTATCACCCAGAGAGATTAAGTTATTTGCATAGAATCACAGGATGTTGCAGGGAGCCGCCGAGACTCAAACCTGGATCCCAAGCTCTTGAGTCAGCAGTTCTGGCTGCTATGCCACATCCTCTCCACTCCTGTGTTATCAGTCAAGGGAGATGTTTCCTTCTCCCGGATGATGATTGATGAAACCAGCTCTTTATTCATTACATAGGTGAAACTGGTGTATTACCAATACTTGTTCTCCCGCCTGCCTTGGTGATAGCATTCCAACTTTACTCTTCGAATAGGAGTCACAAACAAATGGTGATCAAATGTTGCATAGCTGACTTTAACACCTTGGCTGCTTGAGCGATTCTCCTGCTGTGCTGGGCCATAATGTTGATCAATCTGATCATGACGAGCTCAGCTCGTCATGAGCACCCTAGAGGTATACCTCATGACGAGCTCAGCTAGTCATGAGCATGGAAGGGGTTAATTGCATTTCCTTGCTGTGTGTTTTTAGGCTTACCTTATACTGGGTTTTTTTTGTGCAAATTCCTTCTAATTTCTTTTGTTTCTTTGTATTGATTAGGGTTAAAACCTGGCTTTTATTATACTGGCGGTGCGTATTTATTTTATGTGAATGGCAGATTATTAATTTGTGAAATAAGTATTTTGGCACTGTGTGTTCTTGAACTTATTTTTGTGTCTAACTCTGTCTGCCAATAAGTGTGTAAACATGCTAATGCCAGTGAGCATCTTTAGTACATATGTATTCAACATTTTTTGGGGGGATATGGTTCCAGGATGCCATGATCATTGGGTTACCGTTTTTATTTATGATTTCCTATTTTTCTGCACTTTAAAAGACTACTTTGCAGGCCAGTCCTCAGGGCCACCAATCACCCAATCTGCAGCAGCTGGTGGTCCTGTTCCCACTGGTGACGAAAAAGTGGAAGAGGAAGCTAGCCCTTGCATAGCCTCTCCCTCATGGAATCAACATCAGCCTTCATGGGTGTTGGTCTACTCCAAACAAAAAAGATTTGCATGCTCGGACATTGCAGATTAAGGGGTCGATTACGAGGCAGGTCAGAAAACATTCTAACCGAATTGGTCTCAGAATGGTTTCCGACTGAATCGGATCCGGGGTGTCCAACCGGCCGATTACAATGCTTCTGGTTACAATTCGGTCAGACTCCCACTGACTTCAATAAGAGCCTGTGTTCCAACCAAATACACAGGCTCCCGTTGATGAAAGGGGAGGTTGGGGAAAATCGTGCACCCTGTGGCGACAACCCTTGGTGCCTGCCACATTGTGCATGGTTGGAAAGGAAGGTGCCGCTTGGGTACCCCCATGAGCCCCATTTGGAAGGCCCTCATTGAGGGGGCCTGCTACGAGCCCCCAAAGTCAGATTCCTTCAACTGATCCGAGTCGGAACAGGCGATTCGGAAACAGCCGATTCGGAAAGGCTGTCCGAATCTCAAATCGTAATTGCTCGGTCGGAAATTCGGTCCGTAGCCCTGTAGAAATCCGCTCCGAATGATTTGGTCCCTCCAAATGCCACCCGGAACCGACTCAGAAACTCCGACCGCTTTACGAACATTGTAATCAGACATGTTCCGAATCTGATTTGGCAGACCCGCATCTGATTCAGAGCCTTTCCGAATGGCATCGTAATCGACCCCTAAGTGTGAATTCAGACAATTTCACTCATGGATTGACTGAGAAATACCCGTTCCCAATATAATCAAGGCCACCCACCTGATCAGGATTCTCCACCTTTGCTGTTAACCTCTTACTACTATTTCAGCAGACATGCTACCAGTGGCTCCCACTGCTATTCTGACGTCCTCTGTGCCTACAGCAGCAGAGACCTCAGGGGATAGAGTTTTGGGGTTCCAGTCTTTTGTTGAAACCTGTGTGAAATATGGGGTGATGGTGGCTTGTTGAGCTAAATCCACCAGAGCATGTGTTTTGCTGCATTACGTGAACATGTTTGCATTTGCCATCTTTATTTTTTTTAACTCCTGTTTTGTTTTTTCCAAATTATATTACCAGGATTCATTTCTAACAAAATCTTTTTGCGTCCATATAGGCTCTTTTTTGTAAACTCATTCCTTTTTAATTGTGACTTGTCTGTTTATTTGCCTTTCCTAGTTCTTGAAGCCCCACACATCCTCAACAAAAAATCCAAAGTTTCCCAACAGACCAAAACTGATGCCTGTGCAAGGCAAATGTGAACATGGTTTCTCTTGTTCATCTTTTACACAAACATAAGTCCCAATATTTTCATTGTTCCAGTTGTTTTACTTATATGTTCTACCATTCAACGTTATTTAACATAACTTACCTTGATACAGTTGTGCTGTTAAGACTCACTTTGTTTCAGGCTCTTACTTTCACTACTTTCATACACCTCTCAGTGCATCTCAATTACCCACCTTGAGTTTGAATCAACAGGTGAAAGTATGCGAGTGTGTGTACGAGTCAGTAGCAGTGTATGAATAAGTATTCTTGGGTATACCTCTATGACTCTAAGTGTGTGTCTACATTAGTGGTGGTGTGTAAACGCACGCCCCTATGTATGCCTGTGTCTGAGTCTTTGTTAATGAGGACATGAGGTAGTGGCAAAGGTCACATAATCAAACCTGCGTTTGTGTTCCCCTGAGTGCGATGCTGCACCTATGAGTACCACCATAACGCATTTCAGCCAGTAAGACTTCCTTGATCACAACCACATTCATTACGCACTCAACATGAAACAAATACTTTGTGTTTCTTTGGATCGATACATTCTCAGTACATGAAAGAAACACTTTCTGGATCTTTGAAGTGATACTTTCTCCATATATCCCTGAGGTATTTGGCATTATTTACATTTTGTATTCCACAAAAAAATTTAAAGTTATCAGCATATTAACCCATCAGCATCTAATAAGCATGTTGGTTATTGGGCCCTATAATGTTGAATCACCAAGATGCCTGCTAAAAAAATCATTACATTCAGCTGAATCATAAGTTTAAAATTGTGCCGAAGTGGGCAAATAATATCATTCATCAGCATTTGTGTCGGTTCATTTCCACCAGTAATAGGTTGCATGATGTGCTGCAGAAGAAATTTCTTAACTTAAATTGCATAAATAGTTCCACATCATGCTCTAGTGGGCAATCACCAATGTGCACATCCAGAAAATTCTAAATGATAAGTAAACAAAAACACTAAATTTAAATTCATGCAAAATCAAGCACAATTACACATTTTGAGACTAAAAGGTAATGAAACTAATAAACAATCAACACTATAGCTGTGGGTATATATATTTCCTCTTCTGTTTTTAAGCCCTCTGGTATTCTGATATTCAAATCTAATATATAGCAGACTCTAATCTCTGGAATCTCTGTTCACTTTTGCCACCTCTTATATTCATGGATGCAGAATTTACCACAAAACATCTTAGCATTGCTGTTATGCACCTCCTCAAAGTGCCCCGCAACAGTATAACTATGATCCTTATACTTGATGGTCCGCACATGCTTTAAGATTCTGTTATGTGCTTGCAGAATTGCATTGCCCACGTATAACTTGGTAAACACAAGGAGATGATGGAGGGAGCACTGAAACTTTTCAGACACTTACACCCAGTCACAGATCTGGGTTGAATACATCATCGTACTTTAGCTCACTTCGCCACCCCAGATCAGACCCAACCATATGGATCCTGTTACTCCTGGGAGCGGTCCAGTCTGAACTGCCAAGCCTGGCCGGAAACAAGCATCCTGGGACCGGTTTTGGGGTAATACCCCTCATCAGCCAGGCTAGCTTGAAACCAGTTGCAAAGTGAGCAAGGCACCCACGTCTGGGCATACCCTGCCAACTTATGGCAAACAAAGCAAACACAAGGAGATGATGGACAGAGCACTGAAACTTTTCAGACACTCACACCAAGTCACAGATCTGGGTTGAACCCATCATTGTTCTTTAGCTCACTTCGCCACCCCAGTTCAGACCCAGCCATATGCAAATCAGTCTTGACCCTGTTCCTCATGGGAATAGTCCAGCCCGAACTGCCAAGCCCGGTTTTCCCTGGACCGGAAATTAGCATCCAGTGACCGGATTGGGGTTAGCACCCCACATCAGCCAGGCTAGCACGAATCCAGTGGCAAAGTGAGCAAGAGACCCTCGTCTGGGTTTAACTTGGGGCAAGAGCATGTCAAAATGTATACCACATATTCACTTTTGCAGTGACATGCTACACATATTTTTAGTGGGGTACTAGTTAAAGGTGTTTTAACCTCAGTCATATTTACCCTATTAATACAGGCCTTACATGGGTGACATTTTCTGGAGCCCTTTCTGCTTGTTAACCAATTTTTCAGAATCCTCATCTCAGGGCTACTGCTGACCAATTCCTGCTGCATAGATTTGGCTCTTCTAAAAGTAATCTGCGGCTTATTATGTATTGTAAGTCCAGTAACAGGATTGCTCTTATTCAGATGCCAATGTTTAATACGTATCATATCTTGTAATCATTCTAATTACATGACCCTGATGCTTCTGTAGAGTTTTTTTTAATGTTTTCTTTTTAAACAACAGATTTTCTCGTGTTTTTGCCTTGGCCCTATACCTGGCAGTCTGTAGGATCTCTTGTCTGTAGCCTCCTTGAAATAAATCTGTTTGTCAATTCATCTTGTACATCGTTCACCTCCTTCTCATCACTGCAGTTATGTCTGATGCATAGGTTTTCAGCATAAGTGATGCTACATTTACTCTTACTTGAGTGAAAACTTTGAGTATGCAATGTGGTGTTACACGCGGTGAGCTTTCTATATGCTTTGGTGTTCAACCATTTTTTGCATATACTGTCAAGTCCACAAAATATGCTTCCTGTGTGCTAATGGAACTGTTGAACTGCAAATTCAAACTATTTTCATTGAAGTGTTAGACAAATAGTTTTTGGGAACTGTCAGACACCTTCTAAGTAATAGACAGGATGTCAATATACCAGGTCCACAAGACCACATTTTCAACCAATTCATTAGCGCACTGCTGCTCCTCCCACCAGCCCATGTGCAAATACGCATACCTGGGGGTGAAGTAGATGCCTGTAGCTGTTCCCGTGATTTGTCTGTACATTTGTTTGTCAAAAAGAAAATAAATATTATGTAAACACCAGTGTATCATGCACAGCAACATTTGTGTGTGTTTAAAGAGAGTCAATGGCCTTGCACTGAGAAAATATTCAATGTACCTTAACCCATCGCTATGGGCAGTGCTTGTATACAATGATGTTACTTCCATAGTCATTAATACAAAATTGTTTTCCCATTAAATATCATAAATCCTTATCAAAAAGTCATCTATATCTTGGATATAAGTAGATAAATGAGCACATAGTCTTACAGAAAGTAATCTATGTACTTGGAGGTACTTTTGAACAAACCCCAAATGCTGATATGATGGGTCTATCGGGGTGGACATCAGCATTCGTATGTACCTTTGGAATGAGATACAGGATTGGTATAGTGAGAAATTCTTTTCTCAAAATAACTATTCATCTTGTTTTATCGATCATGTATATTGCCATTGAAGTCAATCCAAGTGGTATGCAAACCTAGGGGCCCATTAGGATGGTAGCCACCGCCGGCCTGGCGGGGGCGATCCTCCATCCTACCTGGAATGACCCCCCGCCACATTAGTATGGCGGGGGGGACCGCGGCGGACGGAAAGACTGTCCGCCGCTTTTCCGCCCCGGTCGCCTTGCGGCCGGGGTGGAAAAGGTTTAATATGGTGGCGATGTCTATCAGACACCCCCAGCCGTATTAGCATGGGCATTTTCCAATGCCTTTCCGTGGTGGCGAAAGGCATGCGGAGACAACCTGTGGGGGCCTGTTGCGGGCCCCCAGGGACTCCGGGGGAGGGTGGGGGGTACCTATGGTACCCCCCAGCATTGCAAAGTACAACGTGGCAGGCACCGCGCGGTCCTGTCACGTTGTGCTTTGTAATGCACAACATGTAACTTTAGCATTGCAATGCTAAAGATACAGGATGCGCTCGCCACTGTGGCGGGCGCATCCTAATACCCCCAACGGGACCACCGCCCTTATGGCGGGCGGTCCCTACATACAACAGGATGACCTAATGAGCCCCCTAGACTCAATGATTTCCGAACGTGACACCTTACACTAACATTGCTGATCATTCACCTGTCTACATGCTTCTTCATTGTACATTGACATGGGCCACTACACAATATTGCCCCCTTTGTAAGAATCTCAAATGACCACATCCAATCTTTTCTTCACTTCATTCATGAAGTCCTAATACTTGCCATGCTGGCCATAGAGACTGGTTTGTCCCTTTTTACACATGTTGACCTGTAGGGTTTTCAAATATTGCACCAACAAATCAGCCAAAATATAAATGGAAACTTATGAGACAGCTAATTTTAATGATTTTTTTAGCAGGCATCTTGCTGATATAACATTATAGGGTGCAATAAGCAACATGATTCATAGATTGTGATGGGTTAATATACTGATGAATTTTAATTGTATTTTGTGCAATGCAAAATGTAAATATGAGAATACCTCATGGATATACTGAGAAAGTATTGATTCAAAGAATCAGAAAGTATTTATTTCATGTTGAGAATGCAATGAACGTGGTTTTATAAATAGTACTACTAATATGGCACTCTTTCTGTGATCAAGGCTGTCTTGCCAGCTGAAACGTGGTATGGTGGCCACACACAATAAAAGATTTGCACACAGTCCCAAAAGCTTTGGAGCCTTGCTTTGGAGTGGACATTGGATAATATATATTCAGACTACTATAACTCGTGCACCTCTGTACAGTGTTTTGAAGTCTTTAGTCACACTTCATTAACCATAACTCACCACTCTACCATGCACAGTTTTCTCACAAATTGTCATTTGAGATATCATAAGTGTTGTTATGAATGCTATAATTTCATGGGTATAAGTGATGTATTGTCAAAGGGTATGAGCAGTGTATCGAAAAAGGCGCAAGTTATAGAAAATGTTGGGTGGCTAGCGAGTTGACAACACTGTGCAGCAAGGTTTTATAAACTATATGGCAAGGGCATATAAATTATGCAGCAAAAAGGCAAATTATACAGCTCATCCCCATGCAGTATTATTTTCACCCTCTTGAGGTAGAAACAATGTTTTGCGAAAACTCCATATTATGTGGCAAATTATGTGACAAAGACCGCAGCCGCCACAGAATCAAATATGTCCACCTTACCTCACCATTATCCAATATGTTATCAACAATGTATTCATTAAAGGTAAGTCTAAACATGTTACTTCCAATTAGTTCCCATTGTTAGAAAACTGCCTTTTCAAGATAATTACCTTAAAATAAATATGTACCTTAAAAAATACATTATAGATTAAATGTAATATGCTGTTTTATTTGTTTTTGGTAGGGCCGATAGGAAAGTAATGAAAGTGATACCTGGGTTAGACTCAGGACAGGGATGAGGAAGACTTAAACGGGTTGGACTGACCACCATCTGGTCAACTTTAAGCTGCTTAGTCAGATGGGTCCTGCCAAGGGGCTTATAAGGACTTTCCATGGGAGAGATTGGAAAAACCTGCTGAGAAAGGCAAAAACTGGCCCCTTGTTCCATCTAGGACCCCTGGTTAACGCTGAAAAACAAGCCACAGAGAACTACAATGCTCTCTGCGAACAGCTTTCCAGGAGGATCGACCAACTCGCCCCTTTAAAAGATATTACAAAAGAGAGGGAATCCCTCAGCCCCCTGGTACTCGGAAAACCTTAGAAACCTGAAGCTGGCCTGTAAAATGGCCGAAAGACAGTGGAGGAAGATCTATGGAGAGAGAGAGAAAGCCAGCTGGAGGCTCGCTTTAATAAAATACAAAAATGAAATGCTACGGCTACGGCAGAGTATTTCGCCTCCACCATCCTGAAAAGTACAAACAAACCTAAAGATATCTTCAGGATTGTGAGAGATATGACTCACCCCGCCTCTATTAATAGTAAAATCAATCCCTCGCAGGAGCTATGTGATAGCTTGAATCACTTCTTCCAAGATAAAATCAGCATGATCTTGGAAGGGCTGAAAGTTTCGACCCCTCCTAGGCAGCCAGCCCAGCTGAAGGGTAAAAGGTGTGACAACGGGGATAAGGAAATCTGTGCAACAACTCCTAAGGTCACCTTGAATTGCTTCCCGATACCGTCGGAAGAGGAGTTTACACACACAGCCTTGGGAATCTCATCGGGATCTCCTCTGGATCCCATCCCCCATAAAATACTGAAGAAGCTCGGAGCCGAGCTGTTTCCTGTTCTGCATAAAATATCCTGCCAATCGCTCAGTAATGGACTGGTTCCAACTGCTTGGAAGCAGGCTATCATTACGCCACTGCTGAAGAAGCCCACTATAGATCCAGGCAGTTATAAGAACTACAGGCCCATCTCCCTCCTGCCTTACCCGACCAAGATAGTAGAGTGTCTGGTCAGTAGGGCGTTGTCTCGTTTTCTGGAGGAAAACAACAAACTGGCGGAGGAGCAATTTGGCTTTAGACCAGGCCACGGAACAGAGACAGCCTTGGTGACCGTCTTGGACAATATCCGATTGCGGGCAGACAGGGGACAATCGGCAACCTTGGTTTTGCTGGACCTGTCCGCCGCATTTGATACGGTCAGTCATGACATTCTTCTGCCAAGACTGGAATCCCTAGGAATGACAGAGGTGGCACTGGGGTGGATGCGCTCCTACCTATCGGACAGGTGGCAAGCAGTGGCGCTCCCTCCTTATCAATCTCAATTTATAAAAAACGAATATGAAGTCCCACAGGTGTCGTCCATCAGCCCAATACTATTTAACGTGTACTTGCGACTGCTGCTGGGAATCATCAACATGTATAACATCAGCGTGGTTAACTACGCCGATGATACCCAGCTTATTGTGTCCCTAGACGGGGATCATGCAGACTCGCTGGAAAGGTTTCATGCCTGTTTGTCTGAAATGGCCAATTGGCTAAAAGACTACTCGCTCCAATTTAACGGCGAAAAGACAGAGATTCTTCATTTTAAAGTGGGTAAGATCTCTCGAGGACTGCCAAATGACTTTTGGCCAAAAAATGGAAATGGCCCACTGGCACCAGTCAGCACTGTACGCAATCTGGGGGTCAGCCTAAATAAAAAAATGAGCTTGGAGACCCACGTTAATAAAGTAGTGGGAACTTGCTTCACCCTTATCCGAGGACTGCGTAAAATACTACCCTTGCTGCCGGTCCAGGCAAGAACGGCAGTGGTCAGGAGCATTATTTTAAGCCGTCTTGACTACTGTAATGCTCTACTTCTGGAATACCCAGGATACCTGATTGCCAGACTGCAGATTGTTCAGACAACTACAGCCAAGCTTGCACTGAGTTGCTCACGCCGCTCCTCGACAACACAGGCTTTGGCGGAGCTTCATTGGCTTCCGGTAGCACAGAGGATTTTGTTTAAATCCTTGTGCGTTACTTTTAAGGCACTCCATGGGCAAGGACCAAAGTCAGTCCAAGACAGATTTCACTGGTACGCACCTAATCGCAACTTGCGATCTACATCTGCCCATCTGGTCAGAATACCAAGGACGAAGAGGGCAACCATGGGAGGTAGAGCCTTTAGTGTGGCAGCTGCCCACCTTTGGAACAGCATGCCCTTGGACATTAGGAGCACGCGGAATTTGCTGCAAGAAAGTAAAAACCTGGCTCTTCTCCAAAGACCGTTCCCCAAGGCCTTAAATTGTGTACCAGCTATCTGTCTAGCGTTCCAGTCCGGATTTTCTCTCAGCGCCAGGATGCCCCTAGGGTTACAGCGCGCTCTACAAATGGCAAAAATAAAATAAAATAAATAATGAATAAAATAAACATGGATTATTGATGATTACAATAGATAATAAGACCATTGCGTCACATCTTCTTTGCATTTTCACAGGATGAGGGAAGGTGTAAGTATAGTGCACAGCATTTTGAGAAATAAGCAAAAATGGAATTGAGTACAGGACAAATTGCTACATTAGTGATTTAGGCAAGAAACTCTTTTACATTTCTCCCTCTAAATGACGTGCTCTAAATCAATGTAACTTAATGGGGCAATTCAATTTCCCTGATGATTTTTCTCAAATTACCCTGCCCGGTCTTCCCAAGTGTTGGTATTTATTGTACAAATATATCAGCCCCATGGCAGTAGAAAGAAAGACTGTAGTGGTCATTGTGATTAGGAAAACATTATCCCAGGTGAAAACCACTTCTTGTGGTAGACTAGTCAGTTAGGTTAAGAGCAAATTTACGTAATTTGCAATTGTGATTCATGAACTGATGTGCATTAATACAGAACCATTCATGTATTTTTATTTAGTGCCCTGCCAGACTGTTCTGGATCATTTGAAGACCGTCCTTCAGTACCACAATCAGCTTGTAATTCCACCAACTGCAGACCAACCAACAGAGGTATTTAATGATCTAATTATTACATATATCAACATTGATATAGCCTGCTTTTGTTAATTAGTGTAATGTTGAGTTGTATACTTTTTAAGTGCAGAGCAACATTATCGTTCTTCAAAAGATTATTTTTCAAATTGGTTAAACATACACTTGTTACCTCATTTCAACATCTTTCCAGTAATCAGTTGTCTTCCCAGAACACAGCGTCTTTATGATTTAAGTAGACTCCTTCTCTAAATAATGTTTGAAGTGATGCATCAGTTATGAACAGAGTTGAGATTCTAAGCAGATGGGGCTTGGACAACAGGCATGAATGTTATGTTCAGCTGGGAGTTTGACTGAGCCTAGATGCCAATAAGCCCTAATACCTCAGACTAGCACATTGCAGACAAAGGAGCAAACTCATTAAGCCATTTATGAGAATGTGAATTAGTACTCTTGTAGCATTACTTCACTTACTCATATATGCCTATATGAATTGGCCTCAGAAAATCTAACTTCGTGATATTCATTGTATGTTCATATACAGTTAGTACAAATAGAAAGGACTATCCCCACTCACACTTTTATTTGAGCGTTTGATATTTTAGGGCCACTTCACAAAGTCATGTGTATTACATTTTGTCTGGCAATATCAACATTTGACACTGCACATGCATGTCCAGTGTCACTTGTGATATTGCCAGACAAAATGTAATACACATATTACATGTTAATCCCAAAATATACATGATGTTGTGAGTTTATACAGCATTCTTAGTGAATATAAGGTAGATTTAAAGGAATGAACATTAAAAGCTATAGAGTTTAGGGAAAGGAGTTCTGTCCTCCTCTGACGTCCTTTCGTTATCTGACCTTGGATATTTGATTTCTGTAAGAGCAACACTTCCATACAAGTCAAAGCAGCTCTACCAAATTAATTTTGATCCAGATACTGTTTCATTTGGTTGGAGTAACGTAATATATATGATAGCACCTGTTAATGTCAGGGGATGGGATATGCACTCTGATAGGTCAACTGTTGCCCCCTTCTGTTCTTACCGCATCTTTGGATGCTCTCTTCTCTTCCTCAACTGATATGACGTGTTTTGGTCTATCAGAGAAGCAACTTCTCCTTCTTTTTGATAGGATTTGTGCACCTTCAATATGGTTGAAATATTGTGTCTATATGCAATGTGACTGCCTGCTTCAAAGTATAGCAAATACAATTTCAAGGTGGCTGACCACCACTGTAGGTATCACCAATAGTGATGCATTTTCCAAATCATCCGAAATTGATAACGCCAATAGTGGCGACCTGAGAGCAATGGCACAGTGAGACCAAATGTCCTTGATGGTACTTGTTTGAAATAGGGCTGAAGTGTTAGTAAGTGCTCAATCTGATTGAATTATAGTTCAACTTGTTAAGTATTTATTTATTTATAAAGATTTATATAGCGCGATCAAGATCCCGAAGGATATCAGAGCTCTTTACAATATGATGGAAGGAAGAACATAAATGCAATATCAACATCAGGTACAGAGAGAAAAAAAAACATGAATGGTCGCGGAATGCAGGACAATTGCGCCCAGGAGGGATCACAATAAACAGGTGTAAGCGGGCAACGAGGGGGTCACAGTGTGCAGTAAAGAGGATCCGTAACAAATGGAGGTACCATGATAGTGGGAACATTGTCAACGAGCAAGTGAGTCTATACCTTTTAGGGTAAGAATTTGTTCATTAGGAATCATTTGGCTTCTAATTTGAAAGCGTTGAAGAGATTCTGCATACTTCCGGTGGAAGAGAGTTCTATATCTTTGGGGCAGCGCCGGAGAAGGCTCGGTGACGAGGTATTTTTTATGAAGGATGAGTGGTTTCAAGAGGAAGTTAGTGGCGCTTCTTGAGGCTCTTACACCACAGGATGGTTCAAGTTTTTGTGCAAGGTACCTGGGAGTATTGAAGTGAAGGACTTTGTGCCCCAGAACGGCAATTTTTTCTTTTTTCTTTTTTTTTTTTTTCCTGGTCAGTGAGTTTCATCTTCCTCAGCACAGTACCAGCGCCACGAGCGCCGTGGCAATAAACACATTCATCTGATATTCCCATTTGTCAGGGATCTTAGTCTATGTCTTCCTGCCCAGCCTGTGTAGCCAGGGGGGGTTCACATATATTACCTCTAAATTCATTCCAGCAGGACCATATATCATTCCATTTGCGGGGGCAGCCTCTTGTCTCGTAGACTGTCTTTTCTTGCAGCATGCACCAGTCCATGTCGCTCTGCCACTCTCTCAGTGTCGGGGAATGAGGGGCTCCCCAGAGTCTCGCTATGTTTCTCTTTGCCACCATCTGTCCAAGTGTTACCCAGACCCTCCCTTTGGAAGACAGGTCCGTGGGTTCCCATATGTTTAGGAGGCATCGTTTGGCCTCAGGGCGAAGTGCTACCTCCATAACCTCCTGCATACAGTGGACCACTTTCCTCCAGTATCTTTGCACCTTTGGACACTCCCATAGTATGTGGAAAAAGGTGCCATTCCCGCCACAACCCCTTCTACAGAGACCATCTCCACCCCTCCCCATCGCCGCCAGCCTAGTGCAAGAAATGTAGACTCTATGGAGGATTTTTAGTTGGACTAGCCTTAGTCGGGCCGAAATCGCTACCTCCCTAGGTGAGGCTAGTGCGTGAGACCATTCCTCCTCATCTATCTCCAGCCCGTCAGTGACCCATTTGTCCCTAAGAGGAAGTAAGGAGTCAGGGGGGTTGTTAATTAATTTACGATATGTGAGGGAGATGGCGTGTTCTGGGAGGTGCCCATCAAGTAGTCTATCCTCCAGTGGAGAGGCTAGGGGCAAGGCGGTGTCTGGTGGGATATTCGCTTGTAGTGAATGTCGGACCTGTATGTATCGGAAGTACTCAGTGCGCGCCATGTCGTATGTGTCTCGTAGGTGCGCAAACGTGTGGACACCCTTTGGACCCCAGAGGTCTCTAATGTGCGAAATCCCTATCAGGTCCCAGCCGCGGAACCCTTTGGTGCGTCCCAGAGTGCCCAGCTTTTCAGAGGCCCACAGAGGCGTGGACATGGTGAGGACATTAGACCATCCCAGCTTTTTGTGAGCAGTGTGCCAAATTTGAACTGAGTGCTGGGTCGGCCCGGTAAGTCGGTACCTCCTCGGCCTTGAGTAGAGCGCAGCCTCGTAGTTCCCCCCAGGGAGCTGCCACCTGTCCATCCCGTATCCGGGGTCATCCCCACTGCAGTATGTCCCTTGGTTTATGGCTGCAAGGTGTGCTGCCCAGTAGTATTTTCGGATGTCGGGAAGGGCGATCCCACCATCGTACCACCCTAGTGTGAGTTTGTGTAGTCCGATCCTGGGCGTACCCGCCCACAGGAGTTCACGTTGCGCCCCCTCCACCGCCACAAAGTACGCATTGGGCACTTTGTCCGGGTAGTTCTGTAGCGCGTAGAGAAATCTAGGCAACGCCACCATTTTAAATAGGGCCGCCCGGCCCAACAATGACAGTGGAAGAGTTTGCCAGGATTTCGCCTCCCGCTGGAGCCGTCTGAGGGGAGGGAGTAGGTTGCGCTCATATAGCAAGGTCTTGTTAGTGGAGACAAAGACTCCCAGGTATGTGAAGCCGTCCGTTGCCACTTGTAAGGGGCAGGTGGCCGGTAGTCTCGGGGGGTCCCCGCGTAGCACGTATAGATTTGACTTATTCCAGTTTATTCTAAACCCTGAGTTCCGGCCGAAGCTGGTGAGGATGTCAAGCACCGCCAGGATGGATCTACGCGGTTTGGACAGGTACAGGAGGATGTCGTCGGCGTACAGGGATATCTTGTCTTCCCATTCTTCCGTCCAGGCTATACCTCTAAGGTATACGTCCTGCCTTATCCAGGCCGCGAGAGGCTCGAGTGATAGCGCGAACAGGAGGGGAGAGAGAGGGCATCCCTGTCGGGTCCCCCTCTCAAGGGTGAAGACTGCCAACGCCTTTCCGTTCACTACCACCTGGGCCAGAGGTTCGGTGTAGAGGAGACGCACCCACGAAATGAAGTTTGGACCGAATCCCAGTTTGCGCAGCACTGCTATCATGTACGGCCATTCAAGGGTGTCGAATGCCATGGTGGCGTCGAGGGAGACCACCACCGCGTCCTCCTGCAGTTTATGCCTCTGACCGAGCACCCCGTGCAGGCGGCGGATGTTGAGCGCCGTATTACGGCGTGGCATGAACCCTGACTGGTCCGGGTGGACCAGGGTAGCCAGGACCGGCTGGAGTCTATTTGCGAGCGCTTTGGCAAGGATTTTCGGCTCTGCGTTGATCAACGAGATCGGCCTGTAGGAGGCCCACAGGTCCCCAGGTTTGCCCTCCTTAGGGATCGCCACAATAGTAGCCAGCCGCTGTTCTTTGGGCAGGATGCCATTCTCCCGACTTTCGTCGAACATGGGCTTAAGGCGCTTACTGAGGGCGTCTGGTTGCAGTTTGTAGAGCTCGATCGGGAGGCCATTCGGCCCCAGGGCCTTGCCCGGGCGTAAGTCTACGATTGCGCGCTGCAGTTCTGAGGGAGCGAGCGGGCTCTCAAGGGATTCTCTTTCCGTCTCTGACAAACAGGGCATGTGGATGTCCGCCAAGAGGGCCATAGAGTCCTCTTCCGGGCGGTCCGATACCCGGCTGTACACTTGCCTGTAGTGACGCGCGAATTCCGCCACTATCTCCCGGGGTTCTGTTACCGTCGTCCCCTCAGCCGTCAGGATTTCGGGGACCACTCTAGTGGCCTGTTGCTTTTTTTCCAGCCACGCTATCAGTTTCCCGGCCTTGTCGCCCTGGTCGTATATCCTGCCCATCGTGTGTCTGGCTGCCCTTTGAGCGTCTTGCGTGACTAGTTCTTTGTACTCAGCCGTTTTGAGCCTAAGCCTATGGTGAATAGCAGGCGCTCTAGTTGTACTCGCCTCCTTTTCTAGGGCCTCCAGGTCCGCTTCTACCGCAGTGACCTGGCGCTCTTTCTCCCTCCGCTTCCCGGCTATGTTCGACAGTGCCTCCCCCCTGATTACTGTTTTAAAGGCCTCCCAGAGGATGACCGGGGAGTCCACTGAACCCGCATTACTATCGATGTACTGGGTAATCGCTTTTGTGAGCGCCTTCTTAGTCTCCTCCGATTTAAGGTGCCATGCGCTGATGGGCGCTATACAGCCCTCTCGCCGAGTCCCGAACGTGAAGTGGGCGAGCACAGGTGAATGGTCAGATATGCCGCACGGTAAGTGCGTCGCGTCGTGTACCGTCATGTCTTGGGTTAGTTGGGTGAGGATGTGGTCCAGTCTGGAGAATGTGCCATGGGGACCGGAGAAGAAGGTGTATTGTTTGTCAGTCGGGTGCCGCAGCCGCCAGGCATCGGTAAGCCCGAAGGCTACTAGAAAGGTGGATAGCCATTGCTGCCCTTGTGGTGTGTCTCTGGGAGGGTGTCTGTCTAAAGTGCCCGACGAAACAGCATTGTAGTCCCCCCCCCAGCACGAGTCGACCATGAGGAAGAGAAAGCAGCAATTTGCCCAGATCAGCGTAAGATTGGGTTTGGAGGCCTGGCGGGATATAAACCGACAGTAGATTAAGGTGTTGCCCTTCCCACCTGCCGGACAGCACTGCAAAGCGGCCCTGCGGGTCTGACTCAGTGTTTGTGATATGAATGGGAAGTGACCGGTGTATCAAGATCCCCACCCCCCTGGAGCCGGACGTGAAGCCCGCATGCACTACAAGGGTGTATCCCAACCTATTGAGGGCCTGACATGTGTTTCCCAGGAGGTGAGTTTCCTGCAGCAGTACTGCGTCAGGTTGGTGCCTTCTAATGAACTGGAGGACTATGGTGCGTTTGAGTTTATCTCCAAGCCCATTTACATTCCAGCTCAGGATCTTGAGGTTTTTTTCCCAGCGTCTAGCCATAACCGTGACTATGTGAGGTAAACTGTGGCCGCCTTCCGGCGCTCGGGCCAAGTCCGACAGTAAGAACTACACATGACCATAAAACACTCCCCCTCCCCCAATTGCCCTCCCAACAGTAATATGTGAAGCAAACAGAATAATCGTGTGCGGAACATTGTTTCTCAATCCCTTTCCCGGCCCGTAGAACCCCCCCCCACAGTGAACTAGCCCCCCACCCTGCCCCCTGCTCCGTAGGCTTCGAACTACCCACAACCCCAATTAGCAGAGCGCCTGTCGACCCCATCCCACCCCGAAGAGAGTAAACCACTTCCCCCCCGAGGAACTCTGGTAGTAGGCACGTGTGCCAGTCCCAACTCCAGCCGCCATTCCCGTGTCCCCGACATGTAAGTCCCTTTAGTCTATGGAAATGCGGCGTTCAGCCCAGTATTACATCAATCATGGGCAGGTGTGCCCGCACCCCAAAGCAGTGTAGGAGTCTTACCGCTGTTGACGCCAACGCAGTCATGGCCAAGTGGCGGGTAGGTACTGTTCGCTGCCTCACCGTGCTGCATTGTCTCGAGGGGAGTCCCAGCGAGGACTGTTGGATCTGGAGCGCCACGACCTTTGGCTCTGTTCGCCCCCTGCAGCTCCCCCGTCCGCCGACCCGGGGGAGGGGGCCCCAGGCTCCCTTCAGACGTCCCGATTCTGCATTGTCGGTGTCTCCGTCGCCTGCTCGTCGAGCCACTCCTGGACCGCCTCCGGCGAGGTGAAGAAGCGGGATTTCCCTCCAAATATGATCTTGAGCTTCGCGGGAAAGAACATCATGTATTTGATTCCTCGCTCTCTGAGTGCTGCCTTCACCCCCATGAAAGAGCGGCGTTCCTGCTGGACCTGCAAGGTGAAGTCGGGGAAAAATCTGATGGTGGTCCCCTCATACCGCAGGTCCCCATGCTGTCTGGCCGCCTGGAGGATGGCATCCCGGTCGCGGTAATTCAGTATTTTTGCGATGATCGTGCGCGTCGGAGCGCCAGGCTTGGGCTTGGGGAGCAGGGCCCGGTGGGCCCTCTCGATGGTGAAAAACTTGGAGAGCCGCTTTGGCCGAAGATGGTTCAGGATGAGGTCCTCCAAGAACAGCTCAGTACTTTGCTTCTCCGAATCCTCCGGCACACCTACGACGCGAATGTTACTGCGCCTGGCCCTCCCTTCCTGGTCTTCGAGTCTCAGAGCCATTAGCCGGTGTCGGTGGACAAGTTCATTTACCCGGCCTTCCAGTTGCTTTGAGGAGGCCTGGAGCATCGCTATGTCAGTTTCGTTGGCCTTGGATCTTTCGGTGGTCTTGCCCAGGTCAGTACGCAGCAGATTGACTTCAATCGTAACTTTGTCCATCTTGGATTCCAGAGTGGTGCCGAGCGTCTGTATTGCGGCCATTATGGACGTCAGGGAGGGTTCAGTTGCGTCCGAGGTGCTTCCTCCCTTTGCTCCCGACTGCGCGGGCCCTGTAGCCACCGCGTATTTGTCTAGTTTGTTCGTTTGGGTCTGGACTACCGCTTTGGGCCTCATGGTGGATCAAGACCCCGTCTCCTGTGGCCAACAGTCGGCGATGGTCACCCCTGTCCCGGGCCGGCGTGTATCGGTTGTGCAGGAGACTGTCCTTCACATCAGAGGGATCCCACAGCTCCTGCCTGGTGTAGACGTCCGGCCCACGTGTGTCACTCGGCAAATGAGTTTGGCCGTCCAGGTAGGCCGTGTCACGCAGTCAGTCCAAGAGCGTGCTGGGGAATGTAGTCCTCCACGGTAAGCTGCCCGGCTGGGCCCTGCAAGAACGCCCCCGGCGAGGCCTGAGGCCGATCGGCCCCCTCTCAGATGGCGGCAAGTGTGGAAGACTGGCCGTGAGCTGGGTTGGTGGGCTCCCCTTCACAGCGGCCGGCGCTTCGGCGCCTTTCCCGAATGCCCGGCGCTCACCTCCGGAATATGGACGAGGGTCGGTGTCACTTGGCAGCAAGCAGCGCTGCAGACTCAGGCTGTCGCGGCACCTGCGTCGGGCTCTCCGCCCCCCCTCAGTGCCCGTGTGCGGGAGCCATGCTCGGCCAGGCGGCGTCCAGCTCGAGGCCACCCCCCTCTGTAGTAACGGGGATTAGGCCCGATTCCGGCCGCCGAGGTGTAGGCCGCAAGCCGGGGCCTCGATTTTGGGCAGCCCCGAGTCCGGGCTCCAGCCGCTACCACAAGCCCGCCCGCGAGACGAACGCTGCGGCGTTTCGCCTCTGCGGGGAGTGCGCTCTCCGTTCAAGAAGCGGATCAGCCGCGGAACTGGTCTGGGGGCCGGTGCGCTTATCCGAGGGCGCTCCGGCCAGGATTTAAATGCGGATTTCTTCGGGGACAGCAGTCGTCCCGGCGGAGCTACGGAACTAGGCGGCCATCTTCGTTGGCGCCTGGCCACGCCCCCAGAACGGCAATTTTTAACTGAATTCGTGCTTTGTAAAGTTTTGTGTTTGAGGTACTGGGTCATTGTTGTATAAGAGTTAAAATGTGATTTGTTTTATGGTATTGCAAAGCGCGTTGTGAATGTTTTTTGAGTTTTATGTTTGGTGCCTGTTTGTAAGATGTTGCATAAACATTATTTTGTGTTCTAATGTAATAGGTTAAGATGTGAGAAAGTTATTAATATGTGTGGGTTCTTCTGGCTTAAATACAGAATTTAAAAATTGCTAGCATGCAGCCATTGCAGAATAATATTTCAACAAAAACATAACGACCCTTTTTCACAATAACAACCCCTCAGGGTATGCTTAAGATGTTCCCAATGCAGAAACGGAGGTAGATTTCACATGGTAAATTAGGTATAGAAGGGTATGTGTTGTAGGGTAGGTATGGTAGGCTAGGACAGTAGGTAGACTTGGTAGGTATGGTAAGTTAGTTGTCGCTAACAGTATTTCACATCTTCCTGTGAAAGTCTTGGGACCCTTCAAGTTTCACTCCAGTCCCAGGAGAACAGGGGTGGTGCTGGAAATTAAGGAACTGCCATTTTCGAACAGGTCCTTTGGGGTGAAATTTTTTTAATAGGCCTCAGACACTAGCAGGGGGCATGGAACAGATATTGTGTATGGTTAGTAGGGCACACATGACTTAATACACTTTGCCTTTCAAAGATTCTGGTGGTTGTCCAATAAAATGAAAAACTAACTGCATTGCAAATAAGGCCTGTACCCCTTTTCCTACTATCTACATACATTCCCTACCAAGCCTACTTTATCCTTGTTTTCTCAGTTCTGGTGTCCGTAAAGAGTTCATGGACTATCTGCCCTGCCATCATAGGGGATATAGGGTAGCTATTTATCTTGCCTCTGAAGATTTGCAGTAGGCTGGTATGGAGATATGTGGCTCACCAAGTAAAGTGGTGCCAGACTCTGCATACACTTAAAGATATTAGCAAGTTATTGTAAAGAAAATTCTATTTCTAACTGGGAGCCAGTGGAGTGATGTCAATGATCAGTGTTTCTCAGTCCCACGATGAGTATAATTGTTGCAAAATGGACTCACTGTCAATGACATAAGTAATTGGCATGTAGGCGCGCATGAAGGCAGTTGCAGCAACCCAGCCTTGAAGTAATTGATCCACAGATCACTAAAGACCTTTGTGAACGGTACAATAATGGTAGGAAGTGTCACAATCTACAAAGTTGGTCAAACCTGTTCCCACTGCAGTGCTCACGGCACCCCCAGCCCCGGGGACCATCCCCCCCGGGGCTTTTAAATGCACGGCCCCCTCCTGGAGCCTTGTGGTGGCCCTGGGGACCGCCACCCCCCAGGCCCGGCTCCTTCAGTGTCCCGGGGGGGCCTACCCCCGGGACACTGTAGTTTGCTATGGTAGGGTTTACCATAGCAAACTGTCATTTGAGATGTCATCAGTGATGTCATGAGTGATGTCACTGGCCATGTCATGAGTGATGTAATATGTGACGTCATCAGCAGTGCATTGCGGGCGCACGAGTTATAGTTAGGTGAACTAACTATAACGGGGGAATTTCAATGGTTGTGTATGAGTGAAATGTCCACCTAACTATAACATATGTGAAACCTATGTTTTTTCAGTGAATTTCTAAGGTTTTTTAAATGCTAATTCTTAACTATAACGTGGCTGAAACCTATGTTTTTTTCAGTGAATATATATATATATTTTTTTTCAGTGAATATATATATATATATATATTTATATATACTATGTCTCTTATCTATGCAAGTGAGACGCTCATACCTGTAAAACAAATAACACTGCATCCATTAGGCATAAGGAAGGAATCAACAATTCTGTATCATAGCACAGTAATGGTAGATATTGCGCTAAGAAAGGGATAAATGCACAAAAGGTATATATATTTTGTAGCCCAAACATACGCTCAATGGAGTCTAACATTACTGTGTACCAAAAACCATACACACCAGTTCACATACACTGTTCCACGTCACAGGAGAAGAGCAGAAGGCCGCCTCTTGAACCCCCTGTTAAATGTAAAGCAAATAATAATCATTAAAATACTCCTTTTTATCCTGTATGATATGTATTTGTATATTGTCAATCATATTCATATGAGCAACCAAATCCAGTACCACTGAGCCTATATACCTTAAACAAGTTGTGGTATCGTGGCAGGATTTAATGTATCCCACATACAGGAGTTGTGAACAAGAATACTTTAGCTTCAGAATATCAACCCAGCAATCACTGATGGCTGAGTCACACAGTCTCAGGTAGTTTGTATGCCCCCATATGTCAAAATAGATTATTTCCAAGCAAAGAGCGGTATTGAGGAGTTTCCTGACTACAGTGGTGCAACTGCACCCTTACAATACAAAGGTCTGGGCAGGAAATCCGCTGCGCGTGGGTGCTGCACTATGAGTGAATAACCAGCAGCTTCTTGTTCCCTGGCAGGCTCCTTTTCCGGTCGTTTTCATCCAGTTCAACTTCCCACGTGCTCCCGGCATTTTCGGCCACTTCCGCTATGCCCCATGGGAGTTGTAGTTTCTGAGTCCCGGGACGCCAACCGTATTGATGAGACTCTCTGTCTTTGAGCCGTCCACAGAATTAGGGACCCTGTTCTGGGACCACCACCTTTCCAACCAAGACCAGACCGTACCGTAGGGGGCAAGAAGAGGCGAAGCAACGCAGCTCATAGGTGAGTCTGGCGACGAGCCGGGAAGGACTCGGGGGCTGAGTGAAAGTGTTACACTCCCCGGCCATGCGTGGCGGGTGTTTGGATTTACATATGGTAATTAAATATTACTTTACATTAGAAAAACCCTAGAATTTCACTGAAAAACCCAAAAGTTAAAGTAATTTTATTGTTAGGTGTAATGTTCAGTAACAACATCAAGTTTTGAGCTCTAAAAACCACTGCAATTCAGCAGTTATAGTTATCTCAAGTAACTCGTGCCCTAACATTTGCAGTGAAATTATTGATGAGAAAACTGCATGGCAGGGGGGCGAGTTACAGTTACCTTAGGGCACGAGTTACAGTTACTTGAGATAACTATAACTTGTCAATGTCAGTGTTTTTTAGAGTTTAAAATGTTAGGATGTAAGAGGTCAGGATAGAGGAATCCTGACCCAATGAGACAGATAGAGGGGTCTGTGAGGGACCCCTCATGGGCAATAAATTGTCCAAAAATTGGGTTTTTGGGCGCTGCTGATCCGCGAATCCGCCGTGGTGCTCAGCGTCGCCCCGTGAGAATATGCAGATTCAAATCCCAATAAAATAAATACACCCACCCACAGACCCACTCACACACCTACTTACACATCCATACAGCCACTCACACTCCGACTCAGAGACCCAGAGATCCACACACACACACACACACTTAGGCACTCACACACCCATGTATACACTCTCACAACCACTCACACACCTATTAGGCCACTTACACACCCACTCAAGGGGTCCCAAAACTTATTTGCTCCATGTTAATTTCCATAGGAAATTTTAGACACGACTACAGCCCGAACTGTTGAATGGAATTACATCAAATTTGGCAAAATGGTAGCTCTTGGTCCAGACAGCACTGTTTTTCTTAAATGGTGTAAATCCATTCAGTAGTTGCCGAAATATTTAACGAAATTCCCAGTTGTATATCTAGGGGTGCAAAGGATCCGCAAACCCTCAAGATTCCATGCCTGAGATCTGATTGGCTGCCAACACTTCAAACCAGGAAGTGTTGGCTGCCAACTTATGGCTCGATTGAACCTGGTATCAAGAAAAAAGACTTTTAAAAAAGAAGAGGGGATTTGGGAATCCAATGGCATTTGTTTTTTTAAACAAAGCTCAGGCTCCTTCGCTTTGTTTAATTTAGGTCCCTGGGGGCAATAAAAAATAATAATGATGGGGGACCCGCGCAGGTCCCCTGGGGCTGATACCGCCACCTCCCTGATACAGGGAGCTGATTCACTAGAATGTGGGTGGTAGCAAGGCCCCCCTGCTTCCCGGAGACCGCCTCCTCCCTGGGGCTATATTTACAAATAATGTATGGGGGGCTCCACCCCCCCACACAGTCTCAGGGGCTGCCACCTCCCTGGGGCTAATACACTGAAATGCAGGGGGGAGGCACATGGCGCTCCCGCAGTCCCAGGTACCACCACCTCCCCGTGCCTTAATATTTGTTGGCAGGGACCACACAGCTCCCCTCGTGGAGCCATAGATGTCCTTGAGAACCGCCCCCACCAGGTCCAGCTCTAGCAATGTCATGGGGTCATTGCCGTTTGCTGTGGCTTAGCAGGAGCACTGCTCCCGCCAAACCATAGCAAACTCTGGTCCACTTCATGGAAGTAAGAGCAGTAAAAATGCTCTTGCTTCCATAAAGCGGAGTAGAATTGCTTTTGGACAGAGGGAGCTGCATGTTTCCAGCTCCCTCTGTCCAAAGCAATGCTGGCTCCCGCAGGACAGCATTCCCCACGGTCCCCAACAAGACCGGGGATGGGATCCTCTGGGCAATATCGGCCTGGAGAGGTGGGCCGCATGGCCCCGCTCCCATGCCAAAAAAAATAAATCAAGGCCTGGCCCCGGGGGCGAAATGGGCCTCGGGAAGGGGGCCTTGTCGCCCCCTCCTATTTATTTATTTTTTTATATTACAAATGGGTATACCCTGGGGGATGGGGTCCCCGGGGGCCGACAATGGCCCGGGATTGGGGCCCTTCGCCCCCTCCCTTTCAAATTAAAAATAAAGGCTGGGCCCAGGAAGATGGGGTCCCTGGAGCCACAAATTGGCCCCCTCCCATTTTTTAAATACAAAAATGTAAAAAAGGATCAGGCGACGAAGGATGGGGTCCCTGGGGACAAACATGGTCCAGAGAAGGGGGGCCATGCCACACCTCGTTCCTAAAAATTATTTATAAAAAAAAAAAGCTGCAACTAGCGATAGTTCCGATCTTTTTCTCCACTACTCTTCAAATTTGCCTCCTGGCACACTCCTTGTTGGGGGATGAAGTCTCCTTGGATGCTGAGGATCCTTAGGGGCCAAGAAGACCTCCTGTTCCCTCCAGTAAGCCCCACACAGATCACAGCAATCCTGCTGTATGGGACTTACTGGGGGTAACAGGAGGGTTAGTTGGCCCCCAAAGACCCTCATCAGCCAAGGGGACTAAATCCCCTACTAGTAGTGCACCAGGAGGCACATTTGCAGAGTGATGGAAAAAGGGGTGTGGCCTGCGATCAGATCTCAGCTATTCTGTTGTATGGGACTTACTGGAGGTAATAGGAGGGGTAGTAATCCTCAGTGACGTCCTTAGGGACCAACTACCCCTCCTGTTACCTCCTGTAAGTTCCACACAGCAGAATTGCTGAGAAGTTGTCCAGACGTGGGTCCCGTGCTCTCCATGCCACTGGAGTCACGGTATCCAGGCTGATGAGGGCTGAAAGCCCGAAACCGGTCCTAGGATGCTTGTTTCCAGTCCAGGGAGGACCTGGCCTGGCAGATCGGGATGGACTGTTCCCATTGGGCGCAGGGTCAAGACTGATTTGCATATGGCAGGGTCCAAACTGGAATGGCATGGTGAGCAAAAAAACGATGGATTTAGGCCCAGATCTCTGTACTGGGGTGAATGTATAACTTTGTTCTGCATTCTGTCCATCAATTGATCTTTTTGCATGCGAGAAGTTGCCAGAGGCACGCCCCCTTTCTCCACTACTCTGCAAACGTGCCTCCTGGTACACTACTAGTTGGGAGATGAAGTCCCCTTGGCTCCAGAGGGATCATGGGAGCCAAGAAGCCCTCATGGTATCCCCTGTAAATCCTACACAGTGGGATTCCTGTGAGCTAGTCCGAGGCCCCTCTCCCTTTCTCCACTACTCTGCAAACATGATTACTACTTTAAAAACCATAGAAATTCACTGGAAAAAAATCAAAGGTCACAGGGACGTTATAGTTAGGAATTAGCATTTGAAAAACCTTAGAAATGTACTGAAAAAACCAAAGGCTACAGGGACGGTATAGTTAGGCTGACATTTCACTCATATGAAACCAGTGAAATTCAGCAGTTCTAGTTAGCTGAGTCAACTATAACTCGCGCCACTGCAATGCAACGCCTATTACCTCGTATATTACATCACTCATGACCTGGTCAGTGAAATCACTGATGACATCTCAAATTACATCACTCATGAAAATATATTTTCCCACATTACGTAGGCATAAGCCCCATTGCATACTTTTAGGATGATAATGCTGTTTAAGAAAAACAATCTGAAAAAAACGTTCCATGGAGGCACCAGTACAAAAGTTTGATTATTAAGCTGTACCTTTCTATCAACAAGTAAATAATAATATTGCCATTTTCTTTTCTGTATCATTAAATAAATTCATACTTTAGCAAAATATTACAATGGGCGATCAATGCATTGATCCCAATTCTAGGAATCTGTATCATATTGTGCTCGGTGTACGCTGTGTATTGACACATATCACTTTCTACTGAGATTACATTCCAATATTATAGAATTGTCAAAATGAAACTAAGGACATTTTAAAAAATCCTTCAGAAAGAAGCTGATGTAACATATCGAGTTACAGTGCTCAACCAAATTGTGGGTAAGAGGGCGCAGCCCAGACCACTAACACTTGGATTGTGTGAAAAGGCTGTTTTGTTGAAACAAGTGCACATTACAACATAACCTGGGCCTTTGCCATGCAAAACGACATCTTCACTATACATCTTAACTCACCTACGATAAACTACCCCCACCACTAAATTAACCCTCCCACCGATAACATCTTCAAACTTGAATAACATATTTGCAGCAGAGCTGCTCAGCTGAGAGCGGGACTTCTTAAAACCGGTCTGTTTTCCTACCTCAACTACCCTTTGAACCTCATTGAACTTCCTACCTAGCCTTTAACTTCCTATGTCGTCCAGGTGCAAACTTCCTACCCATTTCCCTTCAGCCTTTACTGGCGCTGACAAACAATAAACTTCTGTAAATCCTGGCAACTTCAGTCAACCGCTAGTGCACCTGAAACAAGAGACAACCGAACACATAGTTTCCCTTGCGCAACTGTGCCAATGGAAACAACCGAAAACAAAAGGACACAATACCCCTCCATCTGTTCTTTTTGACCTCTAATGAAAGGGATGGGAGGGTGGGGGATAAATAAAATCTGCAAAGGGTTGACCGCAACCATGCTACCACGATAAAATGGTGGTTGGCAACCAAAATGGGGGTTCCTTAAGATGTTGGGTTCTTTCATAGCCCAAAGAAAGCCCAAACTAGCCATGCAGTCCCCTGGACTACACCACTTTCCCAAAACCCCAGGGAGCAGACTTCCCTCTGGTTGGCTACCCCCCCAAAACCCCATTGGGGATGAGAGGGCCGTACAGACCGCTCACACTTTGGTTGTGTGAAAAAGGCCGCTTTATTGAAACAGGTGCACATTGCAACAACCCGGGCCTTTGCCATACAAAATTATATCTTCACTATACATCTTTACTCACCCACGATAAACTACCCTCACCCCCAAATTAACCCTCCCCAATAACATCTTCAAAATTGAAAAACATACTTGCATCAGAGCTGCTCAACTGAGAGTGTGACCTCTAAAAACCATTTCCTTTTCCTACCTCAACTACCCTTTGAACCTCATTGAACTTCCTACCTAACCTTTACTTCCTATGTCGTCCAGACATGTACTTCCTACCCGTTCCCCTTCAGCCTGAACTGCCCTGAAATGCAATGCATTTCTGTAAATTCTGGCAACTTTTCAGCCCACCACCACCCAGTAAGGAGGGGAGATACCCTCCTAACTCTGCCCCCGCGCCCGCCTACCAGGCCGCTTGAAAGCTGGAAGGGAAAAGTCCCTGTTTACTCGACCCCCAAGACTTTGGCTAACCCCAACTTCACCTGGAGCAGGTGAAGCTCCATTCCCATGAACGACAAGTGTACTCCATCTCCTCTGAAAAATTCAGTGTCCTCATACCTCATATCTGAATTCTCTATTCTGCCAATCCCATTGTCCCTGCAAAAACCCCTAATTTCTTTGTTTAATTTCTTTCTGGCTTTGTCTATGGCCAACAGGTTTACTGCTCCGTGCCATACTCTCCTGGGAATAAACTCCATCCACATGGTGTTACAGCCTGCCCAGAGTTTACAAGTTCGCCAGAGATCCTCTTTCATTGCTTTCATGAGCTCCACCATATCATACTCCCCCAAATGAATAATGAGCACATGTGGACATTTCCCGCCCACCAGCATCCTGTTTAAACATAGTATAAGCTCCTTCCACTGCATGCCGCCTTTACCAATCAAGAATACAAGTCCAAATTGAAACCTAAATTAACACCATGAATGCTTGCCCTAGCATGCCGCTCTACCCACTTGATGAAAGAGTGCCCACAATCCAAATTTTCATTCCCGCCACCAGTGGGCCGAAAACAGAACCTCAAAAATAAATAAAGATGACAACCTGTTCATTACTGACCCCCAACTCCTACCCCCCGTAATATAGCCCCTAAAGCAACCTGATTTCCATCTACCCAGGTCCATTATGCGTTCGGGTCTTTAACCCCTTCTGCTGGCTTCAGTTGCTGCCCTGATCCTGAAAGAATGTGTCCAAAAACTGACTGGGATCAAGGCGCAGTAAAGTTAATGTCTTCTAAAGATCTGCTAAAAGCTAAAAACTCTCCCCCTGTGAACGGACCCACCCCACAAAGTCTCCGTTCAACGCACCGGGTAAATGGCCACTATCGGGTAACACTTCAAGAGAACCACTTCACCTACTCCCCTCTGGTCTGACTTGGACTTGTATAGCCACACCTGTACCCCGCAGTCTAAGAAAGACACCTCATCCCAGTCTAGGCCCTTCCACCCCTACCCCCCAAGAGTTCTGAAACCCAAAATGCCCCAAACAACAGCCAGGACATAATGGGCAACAATAAATCTGTGTCCCTGATACTAGTGTACACCGTCGGAAGCAACTGTATCACTTGTCCCAGGATGTCCAACGTCATTGGCTGATGCTTGCTCCCCGCCGAACAAGCCTCCCTAGCCCGACATTCCAGGATTCTTTTCCCTAGCTCCCCTGCCAAAGGGGCGTAGCCCCATAAAAGCTTGCCTCGGAAGGTGATGCCCGCCAGTTTCCCTGATATCGTCACTCTGGATTAGCCTTTCTTCATGAAACAGAGAATAAATTGAACAACATCTTCTACCCTGTCCCACTCCTGAAACTTCTTCTTATCCTCTCCCTCCAGGAACTCCCCCCAAACCTGGAGGTATGCCCTCATAGAAAGGGCTAAAGATCTTGCTACCAAATGTAGCATCCTTTCTCTCCTACGGATTATAGCTTCTGGGGCACGCAGGTCTTCTCTCAATCCACCTCCATGGCCAGCCCATGGAACCTCACCCACTGCAAACGAGACAAAGCATCGGCAATGTCATTGTCTACACCTGAAACGTGTCGGGCTTGAATGCAATAGCAAATTTTAGACAATGCAATATGAAGACTTGCAGCAGCTGCCACAAATGTGGCTCCTTTACCGTCTGTTGACCACCTGCACTACTGACATGTTGTCCTCATGAAAAGGCACTCTCTTGTGGTCGAGCTGTGACCCCATAGTATGACTGCCACCACTAGGGGGAAAAGTTCCAAAAGGATAAGTCTCAGTTTTCCATCCCTCCAGGCCAAAGGACATTCTTCAGCGCACCAATGGCCATGCCCATACAGGCCGAAACCGCAAGCTCCTACTGCGTCAGAGAAAATGTGTGCATCCCAGTTCAGGTCCACCAACGATGTCATGGGAATGCTGTTAAAAGACTGTAAGAAAACCCCCACATCCGCAGGTCCTGTTTGACCCCTGATGAACCTACCCGCCTACAAAATGTCCTCCCCGCTCTCAACACTCTGCAGGTGAAGTTCAAATGTCCAAACAGCGTCTGTACCTCTTTCACAGTCACTTTGTTTTTTACCAACATTGTATTCAATAGGGATAGGGTCAGCATAATACTCTACTTATCCTCTGGCAACCGACTGTTGTAGGTCCCACTGTCTTCTCTGGGCCAAGTGAACACCCAAGTCTGACATCAAAATCTGAAATTTGTCCAGCAATCGCTGGCATTCTCCAGATCTTGCCAACCCCATAAAGAAATAATCATCCAAGTAGTGTGTAATGCGTTCAACCCCCGTGTGCCAGGTGAATAGCCACAGCAGAAATGTGCTAAACACTCAAACAGAGCTCATGAAATGGAACAACCCATTGGGAGTAACTTGTCCACAAACCATTGACCCTCAAACTGAATTCCTAATAATTGAAAATTTTCAGGGTGTACCGGCAACAAATGGAAGGTCAACTTTATGTCGCTCTTAGCCATCAGAGCCCCCTCTCTAACCTTTTCCACTAATGCTAAGGCCATGTATATCGATGAGTATGTCACTGTCACCTACTCAGTTGGAATAAAATCGTTCACTGACTGACCTTCCAGCCAAGACAAGTGTTGGACACTGCCCTGGTTCTTTTATATTTTTTATAAATCTTTTTATTAACATAAACAAAAAAGATGAAGCATCAGGTGACATGCATCACTTTCACAATTATCAATTATACATTTCCATGTAGCAAAATATTTTAGGATAAAATTAGGGATCACAGGGACTCCAACGCTACAGTTTCTTCGCCAACATTCGGTGGAGTACATATATCTCCCCTGTATATATTCAAAGCTCCCCAGATCTTCCCCCATTTTCCGGGACGCCCTCTGGCCACGTACACTGACCTTTCCCTGAACATGCACCAGTCTAGATCTTCCATCCACTTCCCAATCTGCGGCACCTGGCTGGCGCCCCACAACTGAGCTATATTACGCTTGGCTATCATGCACACCAGGGTCACCCACTGCTTCCCATGTGAATTCAGATCGGTTGGCTCCCAGACATTTAATACACATCGCCGGGTCTCTACCACCAACTCCACCCCCAATACATCTCGGATTTTCTCATGAATCTAGACCCAGTATTCCTGTATTGCTGCACAGTGCCACAGAACATGCATGAATGTTCCAGTCTCTCCACATCCTCTCCTACATTCCCCACTTTCCGCCAAACCCATACGTACCAGCTGTGGACCTGTAATGTAGGTTCTGTGTAAAATCTTTAATTGGACCAATCTAAGTCGCATTTGGATGGCTACCACTTTCGAGGATGAAACCACCTCCCTCCAATCTTCGCCGTCCAAAACTAGACCATCTGCACCCCACTGCTCCCTAATAGCCACCATGGGATCTCCCATGTAGTTGATCAGCTTTTGGTATATCAGTGAGATAGTTTTTGGCGGAAGAAGACCGTCCAATACCCGGTCCTCCAATGGGGAGGCTTCCGGAAGCTCAGTATCACTGGGAACATTTGCGAGTAGGGCATGCCTGACCTGGAGGTATCGGAAACGCTCGCACTCCTGCATCTGGTGTCTTTCCTGTAGGGCGGCGAACGTAAGTATCCCATCCTTCCCCCACATGTCCTTAATTTGTGAGATCCCGATGAGGTCCCACCTATCAAAGCCCTTCATCCTCCACAGGCTACCCAATCTCTCCAAGCTCCACAGTGGAGTCGCCATAGTAAGTCTCCCTTCCCACTGAAGCACCGATTAGCAGCATGCCACACATGAATCGCGTGCGCCGTCGGCCCAACAAGGGGAAATCGACCATTTCTAGCGTACAGCGCACTAGTAAAACCTCCCCCTGGCATCTGCCCGCGGTCCATTGCGTATCCGGGGTCCAAGGGAGACCCATAGATGGTGTGATTTATTGCTGCCAACTGGGAAGCCCAATAGTATTTCGGGAGGTCCGGCAAACCGATCCCTCCGTCGTACCAGGGAAGAGTAAGCTTGGAGAAAGCGATACGGGGTCTACCTTCCCAGAGAATCTGTCTCAGGAGGGACTCTATTTTTTGAAATACGAGGGGGGCACTGGATCCATAGTATTTTGGAGCGCATATAAGAATCGGGGGAGAGCCATCATTTTAAATAACACTGCGCGACCCAACAGGGAGAGCGGCAGTGACTTCCATCTCGCCACATCCCTTCGGAGCCTGGCCAGTGGGGGCTCCAGGTTTTTATCGTATCTCAGTTTCGGATCTTTGGTCACAAATATGCCCAGATATCGAAAACCTACCCGCTCAATCTGTAGTGTTCAGGAGTTGGGGACAACTGGAGGGTCACCGCTAATAACAAAAAGCACTGATTTTGTCCAATTAATGGCGAAACCAGAATATCTCCCAAATATGGCCATATCATCCATAAAGTTTATTAGAGAGTCCCTGGGATTGGTAAGATAGAGCAGGATGTCATCTGCGTACAGCGAGATCTTGTCTTCCCACTCGTGCATCCAGCGTAATCCACAAATCGATCGGTCCCAGCGGACCCATGCCGCCAGCGACTCAAGCGCCAGCGCAAATAGCAGTGGGGAAAGGGGACATCCCTGTCTGGTGCCTTTTTCCAAAGGAAAATCTACGGACTTGTGGTTATTTACCACAACCCTGGCTGGGGACTAGCATACAAGAGACGGACCCAGTCGATAAACTCCTTACCAATTCCCATCTTCCCCAGGACTGCGAACAAGTAGTGCCATTCAACCCTATTGAAGGCCATGGTTGCATCTAATGACAACAGAGCTGCTGGTTCAAGTGTGCTCGACGCGCCGCCCAGAATCCCATGCAGTCTCCTCTGGTTGAGGGCTGTATTTCCGAGTGGCATAAAGCCAGACTGATCCGGGTGGACCAGGGTCGTGATGACCTTGACCAGCCTGGTCGCCAGTAGTTTAGCCAACACCTTGGGTTCAGCGTTGAGTAGTGAGATCGGCCGGTAGGAGGAACACGATGTTTTGGGCTTGCCATCTTTATGGATAACAATGATATTAGCTACTCGTTGATCATATGGGAGCTGGCCCATTTCCTTACTTTCGACGAGCATGGCGCGAAGAAACTGTGCTAATTTATTCGCATTAAGTTTATAGAGCTCTATGGGGATTCCGTTCGGGCCAGAGGCCTTCCCAGAATAAACCCCCCCTAATAGCCTGCGCCACCTCATCATCCGTGACGGGGGAGTCTAGATACTTCATGTCCTCCTCTGAGAGTCTGGGCATTGGGATGTTGTGTATCATGGCCGTGTTTTCGGCCTCAGTATATGTGCCTGCTGACTGATATACTAGTTTATAGTAAGCTGAGAACTCATATGCGATCAGCTGCGGTCTGACACCCTTCCCGAAATCTCTGTCTGCAATTCTGGCACTAACTGTGTTGCCCACTCCCCGTTCTCCAACCACTCAATCAATTTTCCAGCCTTATCGCCATGTTCATAGACCCTGCTCTGAGTGTCTGCGATCTGAACTTTAGCTCTATCCCGAGCTAGACTCTTATATTCATCACGGAGAAGTTTCAGTCGGTGCAACCCTCCCCGGTCAGCGTCTTTCGAGACCTCGGCCTCCAATGCTATCAATTCTGCCTCTATTCTATCAATCTCTGCTCGACTCTTTCTCCTCTTTTCCGAGACCAGCGACAAGACCTCCCCTCTGATAACCGTCTTGTATGCCTCCCACAGGGACCGCACCGACACAACCGTCCCCACATTTTCTTGGAAGTATCTTTCCGTGATTTGAATCACCTCCTTCTTGGTGTCAGGGTCTTTCAAGTGCCATGCATTTGTAGGGGCAATCCTGCCCACATCTCTCTGCCCCACTTCCACATTGAGCCAGACCGGGGAGTGGTCGGAAATCCCTCTACCCAGGTGTCGTACCTCCCGAAGCCATGCCGCCTGTAATGCCGGTACCAAGACATAATCTATTCTTGAGAAGGAGTGATGTGCCGCAGAGGCGTGTGTATAGTGCACTCCACCTGGGTTCTTCAGTCTCCACCCATCTACAAGTCCAGTGGTTTCTACAAAATCCGATAACCACCATTGAGACGGCGTCAAAGTTCGGGCTGGGTGTCTGTCTAGTTCACCATCCAGCACCGCGTTAAAATCCCCCCCACTACCAACAGCCCCACAGGCAGAAATCAAAAAATGTTACACAAGTCCCGGAAGGTGTCGGTCTGTAGACCTGGCGGAACATACACCGACAGGAACGTCACAGTTCTACCCTCCCACAACCCTGAAATGCCAATGTATTTGCCTCGCTTATCCAACCAAGTGGCTTGAACCGTCAGTGGGAAGGAATTCCTGATTAGAATACCCACCCCCCTGGATCCTGTGGTGAATCCAATGTGCGCCACCAACTTGTAGCCTCCCCTGCAAAACGCCATACAACGGTTCCCAATCAGATGCGTCTCCTGCAGCAGCACCACATCCGGGGAGTGCCTCCTGATCAACTGACTAACCATCCCCCTTTTGATCTTATCTCCTAGACCATTCACGTTCCAACTGAGCGCTGTCATTCCCAAACCCTGTCTACCAGTAGACATAGAAATGGTAAATCATGTCAAGGTCACCTGATGCAAGAAAAAAACAAGAAGACCTTGCCAACCAAATCGCTAATAATAATGCACACAATAAAATCCCGGTTTAAAAAAAAAAAAAACTTCAGCCCCCCGCCCCCCCACCCTGCACCCCTACATATAGCTTACGTTAAACCCCAACTAGCAGTGTGCCTGTCGCCCCCACACTTATCTACAGCTAACTAAAGGTAGAAAAAAAGAGGGAGGGCCTGAGTGAACCCACCAACCCCACCATCCCCCGCCCCGCCACCACTACTATGTTCGTGTCAAAGTACAATAGTATCTGTACTGGGGCTACAGATCAGAAGAGCTATAACACACCCACCCCACTCTCTGCTCACAACCTCCCACTAGTACGCCCTACGAGCATCATTATGCATGGGCCTATTGTTCGTCCCCATCCTCCCGATCTTGCCTCTCCGCCTCTGTCGCATGATTACTGTCCAGCCAATCCGCTGCCACCTCAGGGTTATCGAAGAACCAGGCCTTACCGCTGAACTCCACGCGAAGTCGAGCCGGGTACATGATGGCATATTTTAGTCCTTTGTCCCTCAGTTTCCTCTTCAACGATAATAAGCCTTGACGCTGTCTTTGCACCATTTGGATAAAGTCTGGGAAGAAGGAGAGGGTTGCGTTCTCAAACTTTAAGGGAGGCCCAGCTTGAGCCACCTGCAAAATCGCATCTCTGTCTCGGAAGTTGAGGACCCTAGCAATCATAGGTCTGGGGGGTGCCCCCGGTCTGGGTCTGCCGCCGGGGACTCTGAGTGCACGTTCTACAGTGAAAAAGTTACTAAGGCTTTTAGGTTTGAGGTGGTTAAGGACTATATTTTCAACAAAGAGATCCGGTGGTTGCCCTTCAGATTTCTCGGGCACCCCAAGGATACAGACGTTGTTCCTCCTGGCCCTGCCTTCATAATCATCCAGCTTGCGAGCCACAAGGACGCCGGAGGCCTTAAGGTCCCTCACCTCCTGTTGCAGCTGATTCACATCATCTATTAAACTGGCCGTCTTGACATCCAGTGTCTTTACCTTCTCGTTGGCCTTTGTGAGGTCCGCTTGCAGCAGCCCCACCTCTATCGTGACTGTGTCAAGTTTATTATCCATGACTTCCATCTTCAGGCCCAGGGTTGTCTGAACCCCATTGATGGCTGCCATTAGGTCTGTCAACGTCGGCTCCGTGGGTGCAGGAGCAAACTCCTCGCTCCCGGACTGGGCCTTCGTCAGTGCCCCCGGGGACCCCTTTGGGAAGGTGTAGCGATCCAGCCAGTTCGTTTGGAAGTTCCTGGATCCCTTGGAGGACCGGGCAGAGGTTTGTCCACTTCTGGTTTCGTCGCCATACTGCCTCCCCTACCCCCAGGGCCGAACCAAGTCGTGATCTGGTCCAGAGGTCAGCGCCTCTGGTCGTCCGTCCGCTTCCGCCGTCCACCAATCGCGTATATATGATCTCAACGTCCCCGAGACTCTGTTAGGCCACGTCTGACCTTCCGTTCAGGGCTGAGTGCGACAATCTGCACCACTCCCGGGAGGTGGTCGACAGTCCGAGAGTCACGCCTCCCTTCCAGGGTACCACCGCCAAGCTCCCCGTCCACACAACTATTGCGTGGGCTGGACACCTCACTGTAAGTCTCTCTCGACCCTCTCAGCATTGTAGACGACCATATAGCTCACAGAGGCCCCCCTATGTTGCACCTCTAGACAGCGAACGTCCACCGCGGTGCCCTCCCGTGAAGCCAGAGAGTCCGTCACGACCACACAGGTCTCTCCACCACCATGTCGCTTTTTTCTTTCCCCCACCACACGGGTGGCACCACCAGTAGGCACCCCGTAATTGCCACAGACGCTATTTCAAAACCGTTGGCAACGCACGCCATCCGTTTGTGGCGCTTCCAAGATGGGCCAGGCAGGCCTATTCCTTAGTCAGCCACCGGCGTGTCCTCTAATTCTTGCGGCCCATCAGGTCACCAATGCCGCTGCCACTCTCCACTCTCAGTCTCCCTCGGGGCACCTTTCCAGCAAACAAGCACAGCGTCTACTCCCGCATCTCTTCTCCAGAGCGGGACAGCCCCCCTCACTTCTTGGGTGCCAGGTGTCCCCCGGGATGCCTCTCCTCCGCAGCCGGGCTGGTGGCAGGCTTCTCACAGCCTCTGCGTATTCCAGGGCGGTCTTGGCGCTGCCCCCACCATCAGTCAATCAGGGCACTCCGTGGCATCGGATGTGCTTGCACCCCCTCTAATTATCTGTGCCGCCCCAATGCCTGCAATGTGACCCTACACAGCGCTCATGGAGCGCACTCCCGCACCACCGGGCGGCCCGGTGGGAGGTTGTCCGTGCCCCCGGGTGTTGACTCTCTCGCGGCAAGTCACTCAGCAACTCGAGGCCCCGGCTTTCACGCCGGACCAGGCCTCTTACTTCGGGGCGATGCCGCTGCGCCTGACAGCCATGGATCCGGCCCGCGGAAGCAGCGTTGGGCACCGCTTCCACTCCGGAGTCAGGGAGTCAGGTTTGGGCCAGAATAGATGACAGGATGAGTGGGCAGGGAATGGCGGTCGGCGGAGCCGAGTCCCTATGCGGCCATCTTGGTCGTCAGCTTGGCTCCTCCCACGCCCTGGTTCTTTTTTATGCACTCCTCCAGTAGGGTACACCATCAACTGGTCCATCGTCCAATCATCAAACGCACCGGCCAGCCTCCCTTGATGAATTTCTTCGAGCAATTTCTCCCTGACCACCTGTGAGTGTTCCGACTTGAAATTGGGAACTCAACGGTGTACTCGCGGGCCATGGTCATCAGTCCTGTCATAAAAAGAAAGCCAAAATACAAGTTTGTCCAGGTTAATGGGCATATGAGCCTTTCCTGCCAGATCCTTGTGCCCCCCTACCTGACCTAAACCCCCTGCCTGTCCGTACTGGTTCCCCTGAGCTGTGCCTGGCTGACCACCTTTGTTACTGTGCTGTTGAAGAAAAAGGGGTCCGCTGCACTCCAAAATGTGCTGATAATCGTCGAATTAGAGGTAAAATAAATGTTCAAAAAGATTGAGGTGCTCAAGGTGATCGCCTTCTGTCCAAGGGGCGCTGTGAAATATGGTACTGAAAGAACCTTACAGGTGTAAGGTGAAGCTCTTGAGCACTCCTATGTGCAGAATAGTTTTGCAGACAATTTAACCAAAGTAGTCCATTGGAAAAGACACAAAGTTTTATTCACTTTGTAATCGGCGTACTTAGAAACGTAGGTTATGACTTCATAAAGATAACATAATACAATCCAATGAGTTTCTGGATATTCCGAAGGGTTAATTCAACACAACGTGTATGTACCCTATTGACATAGTTTTATGTTAGCCCCGATGCATTTCGAGCCCATGGTTCTTCTTCAGGGGGTCCATGAATCTACGGAGAAATTTAACGAAAAACGTAGTTTTAACGCAATGCAGGGCCCGAGGTTATAACTACATATTCGAGTGAACTGAAACGCCAGAGGTGCTTGTGCGTGATATATACTAAATAACCATTGAAAGGGTGATGAATGTTGGTCCCCGATGGTGAACAGTATAGGGGTGAGGTATAAAGAAAAGTGGGGCAAAGAGAGTGGACCAAGTGACAGAAAAACGTGCGAAACGAAATGACGACATGCTGTCTTAAAGGTATCTGAACCTTTCGTGATATCTAGCGTCCCAATGATACACTGCAAGTCACTGTGTTAAAACGTGGAGAAAACCTCCACCAAGGTGAGTTGATGTTGTCCCATAAATCGACGAGTTGGAGTTATTAAAGCAAAACTTACCGCTGTGCTCAAGGGAAGAACCACTATACGCCGTGCTCATGTTAGAACGCTGTGAGGCTGGAACAAGAGACGCCGTGTAGCGACGCGGAAGTAAACACAGTTCGGGTTCGCGCATGCGTGTTGGGTGTTGGCGAAAGAGAGATAGAGACAGGACTGTGACACTGCCCCGTGAGTGGAGTAAGTGCAAAGAGTCGGTCAGCTCCGTAACATGATGGAATGGGTAATAAACAGTATAAAGAGGGGTGTAACAAAAGCATAATAAGAAAACTAAGGTGGGGATAAAAGAACATAAAAAAGAAATAAATGTGACTAGACATATAGACACGGTGAAAATAAATGGAGATTGAAAAAATGAAAACGATGATATCCAAACTTAGGGGAACAGAAAAAAAGCATGATTAGATAACAACAATAAAACATGATCAAATAGCATCAATACAAACTAGAAAGACAAAATGGCTGAATCAAAAGGTGTACAATAACGTACAATTGCAAGGGTGACAATGAGTATGATAGCAGAAGATAGAGCTCAGTAAGAAGGAAAAAAGCAACAGGAACGGGAACAAAGCGCAAAAACGTACGGAATGTAATGAACAGCATGGTGGAAAGGAGATACAGCAGAAAGACGAGTGTGTAGAGATAGCTGGAAAATCGACCCAAAGGTTATATGTATAACGTTGGCTGTACTCTAAAGTGAAAATGTAGAAGAAATTTTAAAAAGTTAAGAAAAAGGGTGAACAGTAGAGAGATAAGGGAACGAGTGGTATGTGTCGAGGGGGTGAAAAAGATCGAAATAAGGATGTGGAGAAAGATAGGGTGGGTAAATGAAATCGAAAAGAAGTAAGCTACTTAGGTACTATGATAAGAGATGATGCCAAGAGAGAACACGGTTGTAAGGAGGAACAACATTATAAGAAACTACTGCATTCCAGTCTCTCGTTGAGTCCTTTCGGATGGGTGGAACAGAGTTTATGGATCCAGTATAGTTCTCTTTGTAGTAAGAATTTTCTTGGTTCAATACCTGTGGTTTTTTTTACTACCTCCAAGATTTGGAAGCGAATTTGGCTTGCGTTGTGATTAAGTTGGGAAAAATGAGCTGCCACGCAGGATTTTAGGTTCTTGTTTCTAATATTGCTGCGATGTTCTGTGAGTCTGATTTTTATCTTCCGTTCTGTTTTACCCACATAGGGTAAACCGCAGGGACACTTTAAAAGGTATACCACATTGGTGATGTCGCAAGTTGCATTCACCTGTAGGCGAATGGGGGTACCTTGAGTAGGGTGCATCACATTGTTTCCTGGAATAATATTGTGGCAGTTGGTACAATTATGGCACAAAATTGTGCCTTTATATGTAGTAGACTCTGTGGAACGCGGTTTCAGCAAGGATTGTAAGTTTCTTGAAAGCTGATAAGCCAAAATGGGAAAATGTTCAAAAATGTGATTGAAATCGGGTTCCAGCTGGAGGACTTGCCAGTGTTTGATGATACATTGTTTGATAAGTAGACTCTTAGTTGAAAATTTGGAAACAAAAACGTTCCGTTGTTCTGCTGAACTTGTCAGCGTCAAGACCACTCCTCTGTTTCAGTGTGATGCCAAAAAGGGGTCCACCTCCAGACTCCCCCAACTCTGGATAACAGTAACTCAGAGTAGTAAGGTAGTCAGGCGAGGGAAAAAATGTATGAGGGAAGGACCCTCGGAAAGTGGGAGACCTGAAACAAAAGAACACAGTTTTAATACAAATCCTGTTAAACTTACTACTATCATATATTCTCACTAGTGCTCACTAGTACCTGTCCACTGGCCGAGGGTTTCTGTAGCTTTACATAACATGTGGGAATTCAGCTTCTGACTTCAAGGCCTTCCTACAACGATAAACCACAATATTACATATTCCTCTTGACATTCATACTCTACCAAAAAAGGGAAAAGATCTATGAGCATACATACCCTGAAAATATTCATCCAAGAATAAACACCACACAGCTCCAAAGAACAGGGCCTACGTCCTTTCCAAGATCGAATTTGAAACGAGCCCAAAAGGAAATAAAGTACTCTATTATCGAGTAGATGTTCGAACTGAGGCAAAGTAAAAATAATAAACTCAGGGTCCAATGTACGGAGTGGTAGTCTCCTCAAAGTAAGATAAATCCAACTTCCCATAGGCGCTTTCTTCAGCGCGAAAGTAATTGGATACAGTTCGGAAAGAATCACAACTTAGAATATAGTCTTCTCCCGGCCACAGAATGAACGACTTCAATGGCTGGGGTCCCTTGAAACCCAAGCGCTTCCTTCAGCGCGAAGATATCGGCCACATTCAGGAATAGTGGAACCGAAAAGGAGGAAAACAAACAACCCTTCCTTCCACGGAAAAGTCTAATTGGTGCTCAGCGCAGCACCCGATAAGTGACTTCTATTGAGAGGAGTCGCGCTGACACAGCGCGCAAGGATGATCCGGCGAGGTTCACAGCACAGCAGGATCTTCGGAAGGGGAGCCTCCACGCAACCAGCGTGGAGGCTCGAGACGAAGGAGAGCTGGAACTACACCAGATTACGCGCACCTCCGCCCTTGCGTTGCTGAATGAAATAGACGATGCTCCTCCCCTACAGGCTTTCTGGGAGATGTAGTCCTGAGCGCTGCGACCAATTCTAGGTAGGCGCTCTGAATACTGCTGGTCCCAAGTCAGCGCCTGACAGAATTCCCTCCTCCCAAGCACCTCCTAGACCCAGGCTTATCAGGACAGCGGGAATGGAAAGCTCTCACCGCCCGGGGAGCATGGATATTTGTAGAGGGTTAGCATGAATCATCCTCCGAACCGTAGCCCTTCCAGGCGATAAGATACCAAAGCCGTCCCCTCCTGTATTTGGAATCCAACACCTTCCGTACTTCATATTCCAGTTGCCCATCCCGAAGCACAGGGGGTACAGCCCGTCTAGCCGCCCCCACAGCAGGTTTCAACAGACTGCAATGGAACACTGGGTGCAGGCGCATTGATGCTGGCAACTTCAGTTTGTACGCCACAGAGCCCACAGGGCGCACCACCGAGAAAGGACCGATAAACCGAGGATGGAATACACTGCGGTAGCGGAAGCGAATGTTCTTGGTGGACAACCACACCCGATCCCCAGCAACTTCTTATACCTCGTCTTTGCGATTTCCAGATTGTGACGAAGTTGAGCATGCAGGGCTTGCAAGCGTTCGATCAGAACTGCCACCGTGGGTTGATTCGTGATATCACAGGGTACTGAGAGCGGAAGAACCTTAGCATGGAAACCATGATTAGCCCGGAACGGGGATTCCTTGATAGAACTGTGCCATGAATTGTTATATGACAGCTCCGCTAACCACAACAGATCCACCCACGAGTCGCCAGCTTCTTTCGCATAGCATCGGAGATATGTCTTAAGGGTCTGATTCAGCCTTTCAGTCTGGCCGTCTGTTTGTGGATGAAAACTCGTCGATGTGGCCGCCTCAATCCGGAGAGCTTTGCACCACATCTTCCAGAACCTGGCTATGAACTGTGGTCCACGATCCGAAACAATGACTCTGGGAAGCCCATGCAGTTTCACCACCTGTGACAGCAACAACTGAGCAGTTTGACCAGCTGTAGGTAGATTCTTACAGGGGAGGAAATGTCCCATTTTTGTGAGGCTATCTACTACCACCATGATAGCTTCGCAACCTTGGTCTTTAGGCAGGCCCACCACAAAATCCAGACTAATCGTATGCCATGGTTGCGTAGGAGTAGGCATGGGAACCAATTTGCCCTTAGCTTTACACGTCTCTCCTTTGGCTTGGGCACAGATTTCACACTGTTGAATCCATAGACCAATGTCGTCCTTCATGCGTTCCCACCAGAACTGTCTCTGAATGAGCTGCAGCGTCTTTTTGCCTCCAGAGTGTCCGGCCAGCATTGAGTCGTGACACCAGTTAAACGCCTTCAATCTAGTCTCTAATGAGGGTAGGTACAACTTCTTTTCATGGAAAGGCAGTCCATGTTTGAGAGTTCTTGATGCACTGGAACTGACCCATTGCTTCCATCCATCTAGGTTTCTCTGGTTCCTTACCTCGTCTAGAAAATTCTCTATAGTGAGGGAGCACATCACCTTCTCAGGTGATATGATGGCTTCGGGAGCTGATGTTCGAGTCTTCAGTACATCCTCCTGTCTAGATAGAGTGTCCGCCTTTCTGTTGTCGGACCCCGGTCTGAATGTTACGATGAAGTCGAACTTCGCGAAGAAAAGCTTCCATCGCATTTGACGTTGTGTGCTATGTCGAGCTGTTTTCATAAATTGTAAATTACGGTGGTCCATGTAGACCGTGACTGGATGTTTGGCCCCCCATAAATAATGCCGCCATTCCTCAAAGGCTTTCTTGATGGCCAGCAACTCCTTTTCAGCTACCGTAAAATTCAGTTCGGCAGGACTCAACTTTTTGGACAGGAAAGCTACTGGATGCAACTGTCCTGAAAAGCGATCACGTTGGGACAACACCGCTCCAACAGCAATATCGGAAGTGTCCGCTTCCACTACGAAAGGCACCTCAATTTGTGGATGTTGAAGGATGGGTGCCGATGTGAACGCTTTTTTGAGGATTTCATAAGCGCTCATTGCTTCTTGAGTCCAACAGAAAGGAAGCCCCTTCCTTAGCAGACGTGTTAAGGGGGAGACTAGTTGAGAGAAATGAGCAATGAACCTCCTATAATAGTTCAAAAATCCTAGAAAGCACTGCACATCTCTTACATTCTTTGGGGTAGGCCATTCTTGTACCGCCAAAACTTTCCTTTCTGCCATGCATAACCCAGAGGGGCTCAAAATCACGCCCAGAAACTCCACTTGTTCCACATGAAATTCACATTTGCTCAGCTTGCGGAACAAACCATTCTCTTTCAGTTTCTGCAACACCTGTTTGACCTGACTACTGTGACTTTCTGTGTTTTGGGAGTAAATTAAAATGTCCTCTATATAGACGACCACAAACTTGTCAACATAACTCTTCAACACATCGTTCAGGAAGAACTGGAAAGCCGCAGGGGCATTACAAAGCCCAAACGGCATCACTAGGTATTCAAAAAGGCCGTATCGCGTTTTGAAAGCCGTCTTCCACTCATCTCCCTCTCGTACCCGGACCAGGTGATAAGCGCCTCTCAGGTCTAGTCGAGTGTAAATGACTGCTTCTCTCGCCTGGTCCAACAAGACGGGGATGAGTGGAAGAGGGTAGCGATTCCGCACAGTGATTTTATTCAAAACCCTATAATCAAGGCACGTTCTCAACTCACCATTCGCTTTTTTAATAAAAAACAGAGGCGAGGCTGCAGGTGAGCGGGAAGGTCGTATAAATCCTATGTCCACATAGTGTTCAAGGTACTCCTGTAAGAGTTGTGTCTCAGGTTCTGACAAAGCATATACCCTACAGGAAGGCAACATGGCCCCAGAAATCAGGTCGATTTGACAATCGTAGTCTCTGTGAGGGGGTAATATCTCTGCCTTAGCCTCACTGAATACGTCTCTAAACTCAGCGTACTCACTGGGTAACCTAGTCTCTTTTTCAGCAGCGGTGGCTACGTGATAGAATTGTGCCAATGCGATTACATGAGTACTTAAAGGGTGAACACATGAGTGTAGGCAGTGTTCTGACTCAAAACTTAAGGTCTTTTGGGTCCAGTCTATCCTGGGGTTATGCTTCCATAACCAGGGCATTCCCAGTATTACCTCGTATTGAGGTGCTTCATTGATATTTAAGGTTATTCTCTCTATGTTCAAGGTATCATCCCCCTTCCTGATCAGTTCTACCTCTTCTGTTACCTCTGTTATGGGACCTGATTTCAAAGGCTTACCATCCACGGCCAAGACTCTTTCAGGAGTACCCCTAGGTACACGATGTAACTCTAGACGTTGTACCAGCCCACTATCAATAAAGTTTCCGGTAGCCCCTGAATCAACCATAACTTCTATGTCATGAGCTCCCTTGTTATCCGTGAGACTCATTTGCATGATAATGTGTGAAACAGATGGAGTAACATCCGGACCTGACAAAGACGGGACTCGCAACCCAGTGGACTGTACTGAGGTTACATCTGCCAATGTTTGGGAACTATCCGAACTCGGAGAAGGCACAGTAGTAACCGCCACTTTCTTGTTATAGTAAGACATGCCCGATTTCTTGGGTTTAGTGGGGCAGTCTCTCACGAAATGGCCTTTCTTGCCGCAATACATGCATAACCCCAATGTCCTGCGGTTCTCTCTCTCGGCTCTGGTCAACGGGGCTCTAACTGCTCCTATTTCCATAGGCTCAGCTTTCTGATCTGTAGGGGAGGATGAGGGTCGAATACCCTTCTCTGTCCTCTCCACCTGACCGAACGCCCTTTCGCCCCTCCTTTCTGCTAATCTGTGATCGAGACGCAAAGTAAGATTCATTAAATCCGTGTAGGTTCTAGGTTGGGGATCTATTTGAGCTACAACATCCTTCATGTTGTCTCTTAAACCCTGATAATACAACGACATTCTTTTCTCTTCGGGCCACGCAGTTTCTGTGATTAACCTGTTGAATTTAGTCAAATAGGTGACCAAGTCCTGCTTCCCTTGTCTTAACTCCAGTAGTTCCCTGTCAGCCGACATAGTGGTAGCACGCCTATCGAAAACCCTCTCAAACTCCCTACAAAAAGAGTCCCAATCGGACAGGAGTGGATGGTCATATTTAACCAAGGGTACCGCCCAATTAGCCGCATCCCCGGTCATGTATGAGATAGCGAAAGCAACTCGGGAAGCAGGCTTACAGGAAAAGTGTAACAATATCTGAGTAAGGAATGTCTGTATCTTGGATGGGTCTCCCGTAAATCGTTCTGGACTGGCCAACGGAATAGGCGGAGGTACATTAACCTGTATCTGTGAAGACCCCTGCGTGACATCAAATGGGTTTCTAGCCTGTCTATCAACTTTCTCTCTAAGAGCTGCGGTTTCAGCCTTGGAAGCCGCCAACTCTTGTTGCACTAGCACGAGTGCTTGCAGAACATCATCTAAAGACGCCATGTTTTGAGCATGACACGAAACCAGAGGAGCGAATATTTCTTGGGCGCGTAATTCTGTCAGCGTCAAGACCACTCCTCTGTTTCAGTGTGATGCCAAAAAGGGGTCCACCTCCAGACTCCCCCAACTCTGGATAACAGTAACTCAGAGTAGTAAGGTAGTCAGGCGAGGGAAAAAATGTATGAGGGAAGGACCCTCGGAAAGTGGGAGACCTGAAACAAAAGAACACAGTTTTAATACAAATCCTGTTAAACTTACTACTCTCATATATTCTCCCTAGTGCTCACTAGCACCTGTCCACTGGCCGAGGGTTTCTGTAGCTTTACATAACATGTGGGAATTCAGCTTCTGACTTCAAGGCCTTCCTACAACGATAAACCACAATATTACATATTCCTCTTGACATTCATACTCTTTACCAAAAACGGGAAAAGATCTATGAGCATACATACCCTGCAAACATTCATCCAAGAATAAACAGCACACAGCTCCAAAGAACAGGGTCTTCTTCCTTTCCAAGATCGAATTTGAAACGAGCCCAAAAGGAAATAAAGTACTCTATTATCGAGTAGATGTTCGAACTGAGGCAAAGTAAAAATAATAAACTCAGGGTCCAATGTACGGAGTGGTAGTCTCATCAAAGTAAGATAAATCCAACTTCCCATAGGCGCTTCCTTCAGCGCGAACGTAATTGGATACAGTTCGGAAAGAATCACAACTTAGAATACACAGTCTTCTCCCGGCCACAGAATGAACAACTTCAATGGCTGGGGTCCCTTGAACCCCAAGCGCTTCCTTCAGCGCGAAGATATCGGCCACATTCAGGAATAGTGGAACCGAAAAGGAGGAAAACAAACAACCCTTCCTTCCACGGAAAAGTCTAATTGGTGCTCAGCGCAGCACCCGATAAGTGACTTCTATTGAGAGGAGTCGCGCTGACACAGCGCGCAAGGATGATCCGGCGAGGTTCACAGCACAGCAGGATCTTCGGAAGGGGAGCCTCCACGCAACCAGCGTGAGACTCGAGACGAAGGAGAGCTGGAACTACGGCAGATTACGCGCACCTCCGCCCTTGCGTTGCTGAATGAAATAGACGATGCTGCTCCCCTACAGGCTTTCTGGGAGATGTAGTCCTGAGCGCTGCGACCAATTCTAGGTAGGCACTCTGAATACTGCTGGTCCCAAGTCAGCGCCTGACAGAACTTGAAATAACTTTAGATGTGAGTAGGGTGGTACGTTCAATTCCTGCTACTCTATCACTGGCTGCTTTTACAATTTGGCCCGGATAGCCTCTGTTCAAAAATGTGTTCATGATGATTGTACTGTCACGTTTGTAGGCGTTTTCAGTAGATGCTATTCTTTTAGTCCGAAGCAGTTGTGAGTAGGGTAAATGTCTTTTAAGACTAGGCTGGTGAAAACTTGAATAATGTAAAAAATCGTTCCGGTCAGTTTGTTTGGTGTAGATCGATGTGTTCAAATTGGTGTTGCCTATTTTTAAGTCCACATCTAAAAAAGATATCCTTGAAGCACTGATGTTATAAGTAAATTGTATCCTGTCATTGATGGTATTGAGTTGGTTTATGGCTGAAACTAATTGTTCTTCTGTGCCTGTTTATATAAGGAAAATGTCATTGATGTATCGATAGTATGATTTAAGATGGTCTTGCCAGTGTGGAACGGTGAGTATGTGTTCAGTCTCGTACTCATGCATAAACAGATTGGCGTATGATGGAGCCGCACAATTGCCCATGGCGATGCCTGACTGTTGGATGTAGAATTTTTCCCGGTATTTGAAGTAGCTGTGTAGTAGTGTGAATTGAATCAGTTCCATTAGAAATAGTTGCAAGTCTGGAGGTTTCTGAATTTTCAGTAGAGCAGCTTCAATGGCTTGGAGGCCCAAATTGTGGGGAATGGATGTATATAAAGAATTAACATCAATCGTGCATAATAGTACAGGTGCTGTTGGGTCAATGGTGATGTCTTTGATTTTTGTCAAGAAGTCTGTGGTATCTTGTAAGTAACTAGGCATTTGTTTGACTGAAAATTGGAGGTGTCTATCTATGTAAGTACCAATGGGCTCGTGGATGGAGTTGCATGTACTGATGATGGGTCTAAATGGAGGTTTCAACTGATGTTTATGAATTTGTGGTACCATATGTAGGTACGGGGTTTGAGGATGTGATTTAACCAAGTATCTTCTGTCTTTGTCCGTGATGGTCCCAATGGTGACTGCTTTATCAATGAGAGACTGGAGAGTAGTAGAGTATTCAATGGTGGGATCCGTGTTTATTTCCATGTAGGTGTTAGTGTCTTGTAGATGGGTATTTACACTGTCCAGGTAAAATTGGGTATCCATTATCACTAGGGCACCGCCCATATCTGCTTTACAGATGGTGATGTCTCTGTTGGTAGCCAGTTGAGTTAAGGCTTGTTTCTCATTCTTAGAAAGATTTTGTTTGGTGTGTACAGTTTTCCTATTGATGACTTGAAGATCTTTGTGCACAAGTGCCTCAAACAGGTCGAGGGTCTTGTGATTAACCGGAGCCAAAAAGGAACTTTTAGGTCGTAAATCCATGAGGGTATGGTCATCCTCCGTGGATGATGATACACAGACGTTGGTGAAAAAGTGTTTCAATCTAAGTGTCCGCATGAATTTATAGAAACTCACTTGTGTTTCTAGATCGTTGGTGGTGTACGTGGGAACCAAGGACATACCTTTTTGCAACACTTTCATCTGTGTAATCGAAATACTAGATTGGGAGATGTTTATAACTAAGTTCTGTGACTCCGTGTTGATTTCGCTATTGAGTGCTGAGAGTCTGTTGAACTGGGTCCTCCTGGATCGCCGGTTGCATCGGTGCCTGATCCTAAAAAACGGTACAAAAGGGTGTGGTGATGGACGGAGCATCTGACCAATCAAACACTCACACCCAGTCAAAAGATCTGGGTATAATCCATCACCGTTCTTTAGCCCACTCTGCCACCCCAGTTCAGACATGGCTATATGCAAATCAGTCTGACCCTGTGCCTCATGGGAACAGTCCAGCCCGAACTGCCAAGCCATGCCTTCCCTGGACCGGAAACAAGCTTCCGAGGACCGGTTTCTGGCATTACAGCAGTCTTCAGCCCGGCTTGCTTGAATCCAGTGGCAAAGTGAGCAAGGGACTCACGTCTGAGCATACCCTGCCACACTTATGGCGGCCAAAAGCGGTACAAAAGGGGGTGGTGATGGACGGAGCATATAGCCATGTCTGAACTGGGGTGGCAGAGTGGGCTAAAGAACGGTGATGGATCAAACCCAGATCTTTTGACTGGGTGTGAGTGTTTGATTGGTTCAGATGCTCCGTCCATCACTACCCCCTTTTGATCCTAAAAAAGACACCGGGCCAGTGCTGGAAGAAGTAGGTTGGTTCATTGAGGTACTACTTTGTTGTTTATTATCTTGACGTGGCGGTTGACGTGAGTCTTGTCTGGGGAATCTTTTTTATTTTTTTATTTTTTTATTTGCATTTTTATCATAACTCAACAGTACAGTCATGTAATTGGCAGTACTCACCCCCCTACTCCCACACCCACCCTTCCACAATCGGACAGTGCTGTTATATTTCATATCATACTTATTCAATGTCCATAAGTTCAATGTGCCGTAATCTCTTAGCGCCCCCTCCAAAACCTTCCTGGAGGTGCTCATGTAGTCTTATAGCCTAATACTGAATCCACTTCCCTCACAGCCCCCCATCCAAGCCATGATAATGGCGCCACCTGGTCCAAACCCTACGGAATTTCTTCGGGCACCCCCTAGCTTTATAAGTCACTCTCTCGGCTGCCATGTAAAGATCCAACCCTCTTCTCCATTCCTCTATTTCCGGCGGTGCCGGTGACCCCCCAGTGCCTCGCTATGTCTCTCTTTGCCACCACCAAAGCCAGCACCAGAAAGGCTAGGAGAGGGCGTGGGAGGTCCACGTCGTTTGTCATCCCCAACAGAGCCAGCTTGGGCTCCTGGTTGAGTGGGACCCCCAATACCTCTCTCAGTTCCATGAAGATGTGGGTCCAATAATTTTGTATCGAGTCGCATGTCCACATAATGTGATAGAAGTCTCCGCCGTCTCGGCGACATCGGAGGCATTTAGTGTCATCTATTTTCCCCATTCTATGGAGTCTCACCCTATCGTAATAGGTTCTGTGGAGTACATTAAATTGGATGAGGCGCAGCCTAGACTTAATCGCCACCTCCCGGGTATGCATCAGTACTATGTCCCAGTCTAGGTCGTCCAAGTCTCCCACCTCCTCTTCCCATGTCCGTCTGAGTTTCGCCAGGTCTCCTAGCATGTTGTTGGTTAAGGTTTTATAGGTGAGTGAGACTGCCTTCCACTGGACTTGCTCCTGCGGGAGCCGACCCTCTAGTGGTGCATACTCTGGGAGCCCAGTTAAGTGGATGTTTTGTGTCCGCCAAGCATGGCGCAGCTGCGTGTATTTGAAGAGCTGTGAGTGTTGAAGCCCAAACTCCGACTGTAGGGCCAGAAAGGATTTCAGTTCCCCCTTGGCAATCACATCCCCTATGGTGGAGATACCAATGTCATCCCATCTTTGGAAGCCCTTAAGTTTATGTAGTTCCGCTAGCCACCTGCAGTGCCATAACGGTGTCTGCCGGGTGGGTTTCTTCTCCCAGCCCGTGCGTTTTGTAGCCTTGTTCCAGGCAAGTAGTGTAATAACAGTCGCAGGGAGGAGCGGTCCCCGTCCAGGACCCCCATACAGATAGTACAGTAGATTGTGCGAGGACAGTTTGTGTCGTTCTAGGGCATAAGTGGGATGGTCCGCCTGAGTATGCAGCCAATCATTAATCGGGGTCATGTGTTCTGCCCAGTAGTAGGCTTCTAAATTAGGAAGCGAGATCCCTCCACTGTATTGGTGTCTCTGGAGAGTAGTCAATGCTATTCTAGGTTGCTTACCTAACCAGAGAAAGGCCCTCAGATTGTCTGGGGAATCTTGTGCGTGAAGAATCGTCTGAAGAAGAGGTTTCGCCATCTGTGGATTTATTAAAATGGGATCTTTGTTGCCTTCTAGCCGCATAAATTTCCGCCCAGTTGTACACTTCCCCAAGCTTATAGTCCACAGTGTCCCTTTTGAATTTGCGTAGCTTTCGTTCATTTATTTCTTTGGTATATTTTTCTAATTGTACATTCACGTCTTCAAGTGTTTGACCTAGTTCTTCAGGTGTAAGTTTGGTGCTTAGCTCTTCTTTCAATTGTGTAACTTCAGATGTTAGGTCTTCAAGCATTTTAGACAACTCTTCCACAATTAGAAGAATTAAATCTAGTGAATACTTGTTCAGAATTCCAAACCACCTTGCGGTAAATCTGATATTATTTTTGCAAAGGGTGGATTTGAGAGGTGTTCGTAAACCTCTCGGTATTCTCAATACTTTGTGGTAGCGGATTAACGTGCTGGCATGTAGGCGTTGATTTATTTCTCTCTTGGCAGCAAAGAGAAGTTGGCGTATGTTTGATTGCACAGAACCTGTGCTAGGCTCTTGTATGAGTGTGTATATTCGATCAGTGTCCTCCGTTGTAAATTCAAAGGTGTCAGCTTTGTTGCTGGTCAAGTTGGCTATGTCTGCGTAAGATATGTTGTTTAAATGGTGGGTGCTGAGCGGGAGGACCGATGAAGAAACTGATAAAGAAAAAGGGGTCCGCTGCACTCCAATATGTGCTGATAATCGTCAAATTAAAGGTAAAATAAATGTTCAAAAAGGTTAGGGTGCTCAAGGTGATCGCCTTCTGTCCAAGGGGCGCTGTGAAATATGGTACTGAAAGAACCTTACAGGTGTAAGGTGAAGCTCTTGAGCACTCCTATGTGCAGAATAGTTTTGCAGACAATTAAACCAAAGTAGTCTATTGGAAAAGACACAAAGTTTTATTCACTTTGTAATCGGCGTACTTAGAAACTTAGGTTATGACTTCATAAAGATAACATAATACAATCCAATGAGTTTCTGGATATTCCAAAGGGTTAATTCCGCACAACGTGTATGTATTTTATTGACATAGTTTTATGTTAGCCCCGATGCATTTCGAGCCCATGGCTCTTCTTCAGGGGGTCCATGAATCTACGGAGAAATTTAACGAAAAACGTAGTTTTAATGCAATGCAGGGCCCGAGGTTATAACTACATATTAGGGTGAACTGAAACACCAGAGGTGCTTGTGTGTGATATATATTAAATAACCATTGAAAGGGTGATGAATGTTAGTCCCCGATGGTGAACAGTATAGGGGTGAGGTATAAAGAAAAGTGGGGCAAAGAGAGTGGACCAAGTAACAGAAAAACGTGAGAAAAACGAAATGACGACATGCTGTCTTAAAGGTATCTGAACCTTTTGTGATATCTAGCGTCCCAATGATACACTGCAAGTCACTGTGTTAAAACGTGGAGAAAACCTCCACCAAGGTGAGTTGATGTTGTCCCATAAATCGACGAGTTGGAGTTATTAAAGCAAAACTTACCGCTGTGCTCAAGGGAAGAACCACTATACGCCGTGCTTATGTTAGAACCCTGTGAGGCTGGAACAAGAAATGCCGTGTAGCGACGCGGAAGTAAACACAGCACGGGTTCGCGCATGCGTGTTGGGTGTTGGCGAAAGAGAGATAGAGACAGGACTGGGACACTGCCCCGTGAGTGGAGTAAGTGCAAAGAGTCTGTCATCTCCGTAACATGATGGAATGGGTAATAAACAGCATAAAGAGGGATGTAACAAAAGCATAATAAGAAAACGAAGGTGGGGATAAAAGAACATAAAAAAGAAATAAAAAGTGACTAGACATATAGACACGGTGAAAATAAATGGAGATTGAAACAATGAAAACGATGATATCCAAACTTAGGGGACAGAAAAAAAGCATGATTAGATAACAACAATAAAACATGATCAAATAGCATCAATAAAAACTAGAAAGACGGGAGGAGGAGCTACGCGCGGATCCAAGATGGACGCATGAGCAGTGGGCTCCCGAGACCCCTTCCGCCACCCTCGTCTATCCTGACATTAATCTTGAATTGGTCGACGGGTATTTCTTGCTGATGCCCTGCTGATATTAAAACCATTTTTCGAAATTTGATTTGGCTGCCGGGAACTGGACTTGCTGCTCCCCGCAATTTGAGGCCTACGGTGACGACCATCCGGGGGCTTGAGTTCCCGAGGTGCCCAGGTGGCAATTGAACAACAACGGCTGGAGTGACGCCTCCGCTGCCCCTGTGTGTACTTTCGGTTTCGATTTTGGTCATCGTGGGTGCTGACTCATTATTGACTGCTGCTGCTGCCCTGGTTTAGTCGCTGACTCAACTCTGGCTGTTGTTTCTCGACCTCTCGACTTGCTGCGCTTGCCGTGGAGGGATTCATTTTGACCAGTTTTCGGAGGACCCTTTGGTGGTCATTGATCATCATGGCGGGCAGGTCGGACGCTGAGAGACGCACCACCAGAGGCCCAAATCGAGGGGGGGCCGCTCAGACCCAGACTATTGAACGCTTCACTCGCCCTAAGGTATCCCCGGGTGGTCCGGGCAAGACCTTCGGAGAAGCTGGCGACGGTTCTCCTGCGACTGAGGAGCCGACTCTGACGGACGTCATGGGCGCCATTGCCAGTGTCCAGACTGCTATGGGTCAACAATATGAAACGCTTGCCACTAAATTGGATACGTTTGCGATTGAGGTCAACCTTATCAGGACGGACCTGGGGAAAACTAATGAACGGGTCAAATCCCTGGACGTTAAAACAGCAAGCCTGATTACGGATGTTTCGGATCTTCAGACCGAGGTCCGCGATCTTCGCTTGGCCAGAGACTCGTTTGCCCGTCGGCTGGATGATTTTGAGAGCCGAGCCAGACGGAATAATGTTCGCATTATAGGTGTCCCGGAGACTTCTACGGACGCGCCAACGGATCTCTTGGTGGAGGACCTTATCCAAAACTATTTGACTCCGAAGGGCCTTAGTACATTTTTTGCGGTGGAGCGTGCTCATAGGATTCCAGGTGGGAAGCCCAAGCTTGGGGCTGCCCCGAGGCCTATCATAGCCAGGATTTTTAACTTCCGTGACCGAGACGCTATCCTACAGGCCTCCCGCACTCATGGTCCCATCCAGTTTGAAAATGTATCGGTCAGTTTCTATCCGGATTTCACTCAAGAGGTACAGAAGCAACGTATGGCCTTTACGGGGGTGAAATGTCGCCTCAGGGACATGGAACTGAAGTACGCCATGCTATTTCCGGCTCGCCTGAGGATTGTGCATAATGAACGTACTTTTTTCTTTGATCGCCCTGGAGTAGCCAGTGACTGGCTGGACACTTTGCCGACACAGCACGCCGATCCGGAGAGTTCGAAAGGTGCCGAAGGCGGCCCGGAAGAACAGGAGTAGTGAGTCGGTGCCGATGAGCCATTATTGGACGCTTTGCAGTGGCTCTGTGATAGTGATGTTTTATGCGTTGTAGATACCCAGGGGTGGGGGGATTCGGGACTCTTCCTCCTCAGGGGACGTTTTTTCTCTCTCTTCTTGTAGGTTAGTTTAATGGGGCGACAGGCACACTGCAAGTTGGGGTGGCTTTCTAGTCTACCGCAGGGGTGCAGGGTGGGGGGTTGTGTGTTGAGGGTTCATTGGAGGGCGGTGGGGGGGTCTTTTCTTGTTTGTTTGTTTCGAGGCTCTGATCTGGTCGCTATCTTATCCTTTGTGTCTGCTTTGTGGCGGGGGGGACTGTTGGGTTTTGTCTGGAATGGGGGTAGAGGGCTGAGGGTGCTGAGCTGGAATGTTAATGGACTCGGAAATAGGTTAAAACGGGGGATTGTTTTACAGTATTTAAAACGGCACTCCCCTGATATTGTTCTACTACAGGAAACACATCTGGTAGGAAATACATGCCGAGCGCTGAATAGAAGAGGCTACCGCTTGGTGGCCCACTCTGGATTTACCACTGGGTCGAGGGGGGCGGGTATCTTGGTTAGGAACTCCCTCCCCCTAGAAATAGATGACGAGGTGCTGGATGATAGGGGACGGTATGCTGCTATCGTGGGTCGATGGGAGGGGAAGACGATCTCCATTTTGTCTGTGTATGTCCCCCCTGGTCTACAGTCTGCCACATTTTCCGATTTGGGGGGGGGTGGTCCTGGGGCTCCCAGATGGCTTACTGGTGGTGGGTGGAGATTTAAATTCGGTTGTTAGTGGAGAGGAGGATCGTAGCCCTCGTAGGACCCTCCCCACGTCGCAACTATGGTTGGGCAGTTTCATTGATACACTGGGATTAGCGGATTGTTGGAGACAACTTCACCCTGGACAGCTCCAGTACACCTTTCATTCGGGGGCCCATGGTAGTCTCTCGAGACTTGATTACATTCTTATACCAGCGGCGCAGATGGTCTCCGTGAGAGAAATTAGGCATTTGGCTAGGGGGATTTCAGATCACTCCCCACTGTGGCTCACTATTGATGTGCGGCTGGAGTCCGGGGGGCGTGTCGCTCCTGTTAATCCTTGGCATCTTCGTAACCCCACCATTAGCAAGGAAGTGGTTAACTGTATAGATTATTTCTTTGCCGAGAATGAAGGGTCAGTATCCTCTCCTGTGACCCTATGGGAGGCGTGTAAAACTGTGATTCGGGGCCAGACTCTCTCTTTGATTGCCAGCGAAAGGGGGCGCAAAAATGCAGAAGTGGTGCGGCTTGAAAATGATATCTCTGAGTTGGAGGAACGGATGGAATCTGTAATTACGCCTGATAGTCTGCACTCCTTGGCGCTTAAACAGTTTGAATATAGGGCTCTGGTGACCGATGCGGCTAAGGCGATGCATCGTAAACAACAGGGACGTCTGTATGATGTGGGTGATAAGGCAGGGAAGTTGCTAGCTTGGCTTGATAAACGGGACAGAGTGAATCGTGTGGTGCCTGTTATTGAGCGTATGGATGGTGTGCGAGTGGTGGACCAGGTCGAGATAGTTGAGGTCTTTGCCCAGCACTTTCGGACGGTGTACTCGCCGGTCTCGGACAGATCTGAGGAGGACTCGCATCTGTTGCTCCGCGATATCACGCTGCCTAGTCTGTCGGATTCGGATAGGGAGCTTATGGAGGCGGATTTTTCTACCGATGAAGTAGCGCTCGCTATCCGTGCACTTCGCAGTTGTAAGGCTTCGAGCCCGAACGGTTTGCCAGTCGAGCTGTACAGGTTGTGTCCCGACAAAATGGCGCCGTACCTTCGTCGGACGTTTTTGGCGTCACGTGATCTCGGGCTTCTTCCCCGAGATCAGAGACTGGCGTCCATTGTGGTCATCCATAAGGACGGAAAGCCCCGGGAGCACTGTTCGTCTTATCGGTCGATCTCGCTTTTGAATGTAGAGCCTAAGGTTCTAGCAAAAATGTTGGCAAGCCGCGTGATCACGGTGATTGGCGATCTGGTGCACCCTGATCAGTCTGGGTATATCCCCCACCGTAATACTGCACTCAATCTTCGACGTCTCCATGGTGTCTTGGCGAGGGCGGGGTCTCTTGCTGAACCAGCCATATTGGTTTCCCTTGACGCCTCGATGGCCTTCGACACGGTGGAATGGCCTTATTTGTGGGCTGCCCTCGCTAAATTTGGCTTTGGTCCTAAGTTTATCGGATGGGTTAAACTTTTATATGAACAACCGCTCGCACAGGTGGTGGTTAACGGACGGGCCTCGGATCCTTTTGTTCTCGGGCGCGGCACACGACAGGGCTGCCCTTTGTGACCCCTCCTTTTTGCGCTTGCTCTTGAACCCCTTGCTGCGTAGCTCCGCTGGGAGCCCTCGCTCAAGGGAATACGGTGGTCGCCTACCTTCGAAGATCGGGTGTCACTTTATGCCGATGATATACTATTATACCTTACTTCTCCCCGTCATTGGGTGTCCTGTTTGATGTCCTGAGCTCTTTCGGGAAGAATTCGGGTTTGGTTATCAACTGGACTAAATCCTGTATTTACCCACTTGCGGGTGGTCAGCCTTCTTTGCCTCGCTTTTGCCCTATACCTGTTTCCAGCGTCGGTTTCAAGTACTTGGGGATCTATATCTCTATGGACCCCAAGGTCCGATTTGAGCGGAATCTATTGCCTCCGCTTGCTAGACTTCGATCGGATGTAGCGGCATGGTGTAGATTGCCTCTTTCCCCCCCTGGGAAGGGCGGCCTTGTTTAAAATGATGTCTCTTCCCCGATTTTTATATGCCATTCAGAACACGCTAGATCTGGTTCCAGCTGGTTACTTTTGTGACATCGAGGGCCTCCAGCGGAAATTGGTCTGGGGTGGGCGGCCACGCATAGCGCTGGCGAAATTGACTTTGCCCTGGTATGACGGTGGTATAGCAATGCCTGACGTCAAACGCTATTATTGGGCATCCCAGTTGAGTGCTATCAACCACGCCATGTATGGTCCTGTTCCTAATCCCGCTTACGATATGGATAGGTGGCAGCTGCCGGGAGGTGATTATAATAGAGCGCTTTATTCCAAGGTCGACAGGAGGTGTTTGACAGGCCCCACTGCGGTGGCGATACGTGTATGGGATAGTGCTACATCGGCTACGAGCTGGACTGGTATACTTACTAGGGCGACTCCTCTATATGCAGCTGAGAGATTGGGTGGATTGTGGTCTTCAAAGGGATTCGATAGATGGGACCTTATCGGTATTAGCAAAGTGGGGGATCTTTGGGCCACCAATAGAGTCAAAACTTTTGCCGAGCTGAAACGGCAATACAAGCTGAGTGATAGAGAGCACTTCCGATACCTTCAGCTCCGCCACGCGCTCAACTCGGTCTTCCCCGCCGGTACCTCGATCCCTGAGTCATCTCCCTTGGAGGATTGAGTGCTGGATGGGCATGTCCCTGACAGCACTATTTCCCTCATATATTAAAAACGTATTAATACCCGTTCGGACCTTCTTATACAGCTGCGTGAGGCATGGACTAATGACGGGCTGGAATTAGACGATGAGGACTGGCAGGTTGCAATCTCCTCCCCTAAGGAAGTCGCTATTTTGGCGCGTCTCCGACTGGTGCAGCTAAAGATTCTTCATCGAATCTATGTCACGGGTCCACGTTTGATGCATATGGGCTATTCTGTGGATGGGTTATGTCGGCGTGGCTGTGGCTTGCTTGCTACCTTCCTCCATATTATATGGGAATGCCCGGCGGTAGTGGTTTTATGGAATCGTGCACATGCGGTGATGAGAGAAGTGACGGGCGTCGGGCTACTTCCTGAGGCCCGACGCTGCTTGCTGAATGTCTGGGAACCGAATGACTGCACCGTTGCTCAGGTTCAATGGGTCACGCTGGGCAATATCATTGCAAAAAGGGACATTGCTCAACTCTGGGGCTCTAATAGGGCACCACTGGTCTCGGCCTGGGAGGAGAACATGGATTGGTGCATGTTCCGAGAAAAAATCGTGTACATCTCCCGAGGTAGGCCCAGGAAGTGGGATAGGATTTGGGGTCAGTGGAACTCGTATCGTGGAGAGATTTGTGACCCTCCCCTTGCTGAACCCCCTGATACTACGGGATCTCCTTGACTTTGACGTTCCAGAGTTTTGCTTTTCGGTTCTTTGTATAGTATTGCTCGCTCCTGGTCCCCGCTCCCCACATCCGTGATTTCCTGATGCTTGCTTTTCATTGTCGCCCCCATACCGCACGTAGCAGCCCTCATACTGATAATTTTGCCTCGATTTTTTCTTGTGGGTTTTCTTTTTGTTGTTTGTATGTATAAAAATATAAAACCTATTATTTATCCTCCTTTGCCAGATGCTCCTACTTTCATCCTGCTTCTATGCTGCCGGACCCTAGGGTTGTCGGCTGATGAGCTATGTACTGCTTTATTCTTGTTGATTTGCATTCCTGACCGGCCTTGATGGTTGTAGGTCTGTATCTGTCTTCATTTTACAATAATAAAGGTTTTTCAAAAAAAAAAAAAAACTAGAAAGACAAAATGGCGGAATCAATAAGGTGTACAATAACGTACAATTGCAAGGGTGACAATGAGTATGATAGCAGAAGATAGAGCTCAGTAAGAAGGAAAAAAGCAACAGGAACGGGAACAAAGCGCAAAAACTTAGGGAATGTAAACAGTATATTGGAAAGGAGATACAGCAGAAAGACGAGTGTGTAGAGATAGCTGGAAAATCGACCCAATGGTTATATGTAGAACGGTGGCTGTACTCTAAAGTGAAAATGTAGAAGAAATTTAAAAAAGTTAAGAAAAGGGGTGAACAGTAGAGCGATATGTGCTGTTGCCCATACCCATGGCAACATTGGTTCCACCTACGCTAATGCAGGTGACCAGCAAGTGACTGCCAGAATACTTTGAACTTTAATGCCGGAATGTGCTGAGTTCCCACATACCCAGGCCTTTGTTATAGTCCTACAAAAGGGGGTGGTGATGGACGGAGCATCTGAACCAATCAAACACTCACACCCAGTCAAAAGATCTGGGTTTGATCCATCACCGTTCTTTAGCCCACTCTGCCACCCCAGTTCAGACATGGCTATATGCAAATCAGTCTGACCCTATGCCTCGTGGGAACAGTCCAGCCCGAACTGCCAAGCCATGCCTTCCCTGGACCGGAAACAAGCTTCCGAGGACCGGTTTCTGGCATTCCAGCCGTCTTCAGCCCGGCTTGCTTGAATCCAGTTGCAAAGTGAGCAAGGGACTCACGTCTGAGCATACCCTGCCACACTTATGGCGGCCAAAGCGGTACAAAAGGGGGTGGTGATGGACGGAGCATCTGGACCAATCAAACACTCACACCCAGTCAAAAGATCTGGGTTTGATCCATCACCGTTCTGCATTCTGTCCATCAACTGTTGTTTTTGCATTTGTCACCCCGAGTGGGATGGGTATGCTCAGACGTGAGTCCCATGCTCTCCACACCACTGGAGTCAAGCTGTCCTGGCTGAAGACGGCTGATAGCCAGAAACCGGTCCTAGGATGCTTGATTCCGGTCCAGGAAAGACATGGCTTGGCAGTTCGGGCTGGACTGTTCCCTTGTGGCACAGGGTCAAGGCTGATTTGCATATGGCCATGTCTGAACTGGGGTGGTGTGGAGTGCAAACAAATGATGGATTTAGGCCCAGATCCCTGTACTGGGGTGAATGTATGACATTGTTCTGCATTCTGTCCATCAACTGTTGTTTTTGCATTTGTTATAGTCCTAGCATACCCCAATCTAGGTCTCCGGGCTCCTGCTTTTATCTCCCACCCCGCCCCAGGTGGGGCACCCTTTAAAGGGCAAACCACTAGGTAAATATGGTTCTGCCAAATTTTGCTGGACCTATTGTGTGCTACCATAAGTCCGTGTCCAGCTCTCCCCACTGGGACTCCGGGCCCACTGCTAACTGGGCCCGGAAATTCCGCACTGTTCTGGGCCCATGCATATCCCCAAATGTCAAGGTGTACCTTCCTGATAACATCTATTTTTTTTTTTGAAAACATATTTTATTGATTTTTTACGGTCATCTTACAATCAACAGAAACACGTACCACGATATCCATGTCAATCAAATATGCCCCCATATTAACACCCAACTTACCCCTCAACACCCTCCCCCCTACATACTCGGTGGTGTGGGCCCATACAGATTCTCATACCCCACTGTGGTATCAGTTGTCCAAAGAGCTTGCAAAGCAGGGTTCCTTGTTTGTCAATCACATGGACATGTATCGCTCATTCCTCACCCTTTTCCATCAGCGAGTCCCTTAGGGCCAGCACCAGGGCCTCCCACGCTCTAGCTACCTCCAGAGCCTTATCATTACCTACACGCGTAGCCTGCCTGAGCCTCACAACACTCTCACAGTTTGCCCATTTACAGAATTCCTTGCGCCAGCGCTTGCTCAAAGGCTCCTCCTTTGCCTTCCAGTGCCAAGTTATTTCTCTTTTGGCCAACAAGAGACCCAAATCAATAAATTTGCTGGTTACTTTAGTTTTAGCTGTGTGCGGGAACCAGTGCAACAAACAAGTGGCTATATCGTACTCTAGTTGTCTATCTGTAACTGCATTCAAAAGGTCCCCTACTTTCACCCAGTAACCCTCTATACGTGGGCACAGCCATAGCATATGTTCCAGTTCGACATCCTCCTCTAAACACCTGGGGAACACCGCGCCTCGGACCTGGAAGTATTTCCGGATCTTGCCCGGGGTCAAGTAGGCCCGATGTAGAATGAAAAACTGAATCTGCTGGAGTCGAGCGTTCCTGCTCCCCTTCCATGCCCTCTTGAGAATGTGTTCCCACGTAGTATCCGGGATCGGACGGCCTATACCCGCTTCCCATTTCGCTTTGAGGTCCGTCAATGGGCGTAAGCCTTCACGCAACATCCGAGATTAGAGGCATGTGACCGCTTTTACTGTACCCGCTGCCATCACGACATATTGACATGCCAACGTGGTCACAGGTTCCGTCCGCCCCTCTCTCCAGTGTTTCCGAAGTGCGGTCGTGACCGCTGCGTGAATCAGAAAGTCACCCTCCGGTAGCCCATACATGTCTTGTAGTGCTGGAAAGGGCAGCAGTTCCCCATTCAAGTACAGGTCTCCCACCATTTGGATACCGAGTTGTTCCCAGTTCGCTAGTGGAGTCCAGTCCCCCCCCCGTGCGGAAGCGCCGTCAACATCCCCAGCGGAATCTCCGGTGCATATGGGTGGGGAACCCCCGCCCTACGCTGGGTTCTATTCCAACAAAGCCTCAGGGTCCGCTCTTCCCCGGTCAGATCCCTCAGATCAAGCCTCTGTTGTAGGACTATGTAAGCCAGGATATGGCGCTGTATCCCCTGTCCTCGCCCATACTCAGGGCCCCGGAATTCTTGTGCTATGTTTTGCGTTAGGACCTGCAGCTGTGCCGCTAAATAATAGAGCTCAAAGTCGGGTACCGCTAGTCCTCCGTCAAGCCTAGGCCTCATCAAAGTCGTCAGCGCCACTCGCCTTCTGCCGCTGCCCCATAGGAAGCCGACAGTCAGTGATCGCAACTCTTTAAATACTCGTGGCGGAATCCAGATCGGCAAAGTACGGAAATAGTAAAGCAGCCTGGGGAGTGCAACCATCTTAAGCAAAGCTATTCTGCCCATCACCGATAGGGGGAGTGTCGACCAAAACTCCATGCAGCCCTTCAAGGCCCTGACACAGCGCCCCACGGTGAACAGCCTTTACGACGCCACTGTTACACCGCCGTGCCTTACAACGCGGTCTTTTCAACGCAAGTCGTTACCACGACTTGCGCTGGAGGGCGCTGCAGGACAAGGAATTTTTTAATTTACTATCCAACACCTTCCCTACTGTACGTAGGCTGGTGTTGGAATAGTAAATAAAAAAATTCCTAAGTCCGCACCCCCTCCAACGCAAGTCGTGGTAACGAGTTGCGTTGAAAAAACCACGTTGTAACGGCACGCGTTGTCAAAGTACGCGTCGTAATGCCGTACATCCGCTCCCCACACTTCCTGATAACATCTATGTATTTAAATATGGCTAACCCCTTCTCTGGAAACTTTTTGTAGTAGAAGCTAGCATATATGAGGAATGCAGCAGTCCAATTTTCAATCATCACCGGCACCTTCAGGCACTTGGACAGTTCTAACTCCGCCTCTTTGGAACAGTCTTTGGACCTAAGATCCCTATGCAATAGTTTTAAAATCTCCACACACTCCCCTTTCCAGATCCTCTATTTTGTCACCTGCATGAGGTATGCCCCCAATGGTTTTAACGTCAACATGAATGGTAACTTCTTGAATTTCACTTCCTTACTTTCTTTTTTTGTCTTCTATGTCCTGCTGGTCGCCCTGTTGTCCTACCTCCTGTCCCAGCCCTGACTCCCCACTTGATTTTTTTGCCTTCTTTTGTGTTGGCTCATCTTTGTCCTTGCGCACCGAGTGGTCCTCCGTCCCAACACCAGTGTCCCGCACGTAGTGCCCTTTTCTCAAGGGGGCCTCCCTGATAGCATAGGGCTCACCAGCCTCCACCCCTACTGCCACCATTTTAAGTGGGTTTACTTACTGTTCAGAGGCTCCTAAGCCTCAACCTCTACTAAGACCATTCACATGCAGGCCTCCCCGCTAGGCTGGTGCTCTCCCTCCCTGGACCGTTTGTGACCATACGTACTGGCGCCAAGGTCGGTGCCCACTCGGGGGCCTGCCGCTTCACCGCCATCTGTTGACCGGATCTGTCTTGACCTGCCCCCACTTCTGGGCCCTCATAACCTGAAACGCACTAGGTGTACAAAGATTAGACGACCCCCCCACCACTCCCTCGTCCCACCATTGAGATTCAGCTTCCTCCCGCAACTCCCCTTCCTCCAGACTGTTTTCATCATAATGCTGCACTACCTGTGTACAATCCACCCCAGAATGCCTGCGCCCACTGCTGTCACACCAACCCTTCGAAGGGGTGTGAGGCAATGTAACAATGTCGCTGGTACACCTGTCTTGGTGGGCTGTACCTTGACCAACTCGCCTTCTTACCACTGCAGGACGCTTAGTCCTGTGAACCACACTGGTGGAGTATGCTCCAAATCCTTCCACCCGTCGCTCAACCAGGGTCGTGTCGAACCCATGTGTGGCAGTGTTCTTGGGGATCCAAGCTGAATGCCAGATAGCCACATGGGCTTTCGCGGACTCTTCCTCGGAGCCACATGTGGCTCTCCTGAGTCCGCCCCCAAACCTTCTTTGTTGTTTCACCCTGCAAAAGAGAAACATGGTTCGATGTGCTGGTCAGATTAAATCCTCTAGCTAAGGGCTCCCCCAACCTGTCACTCTTCCAGCCGCCTGGGGGGGTGGGTGCGGCACTGGTGCCCCAGGGACCAGCCTGCCCTGTATACCCGCCCACCCCCTCCCCCCCCCACTGGAGCCTCATTAAACAGGCCCTGCTGCGCTCCCCTGTGCACCAAATTGCCATCGACCCTGCCTAGTGTCTTTACCACCCACTGACTGACCGAGGTCTCCGATCTGTGCCAACCCTCCAAAATCTCCCCCTCCTCCTGCTCTTCCCCTTTGCTCCACACCAGGCTGTCTAAGCCCCCGCCGATTTACTTAGGCCCCATCCCCTCCCGACCCCCCATGCCCCTCCGGTGCCCCTGCAAACTTCTTGCGCAGCATATCCATGGTCCTCACTGGGGCCTTGTCTAGCCAGGTATCACTGCCCCAGTCGATGTCCAGCCCCTCCCTCTCCCCAGGACCTAAGCCCTGTACCTTCTCTACCACCATGACAATCCATCCCCGCAGCCATCCACTCGCTGTATACCTCCCTAAAATCCACCTCAGGCCAGTGGGCTGCCTCATGTCCATCAACTGCCTGATCCTCTCCTCGACCCCCCGTTGCCTGGCCTGAAAGATCCCCCATGTTTCCCACCTTCCCTCCCTCTACCTCTGCATGAGGCCACCTATGTAGCGGCGGCTGCCCCACCCCGTTTTCCATTTACCAGGCCCCTCCCGCTCTCCTTCTGGTAGGCCTTGCTCTTTTCACCCTGCTGGGCTCCGCCCCTTCGATCATACAGCGAGGCCTCACTCGCATTGGTAGAGGCCTCGCCCTGGACCAGTATAGCTGCCCCTAGTGAGTCCGCCTTGTCACCGTGGGAGACCTCACCAACTTCACTACTCCTCCCAACACAGCCGCAATGCCCTGGCGGGGCCTGGCCTGCTTTTGCCCTTGACCTAATGCCCGAGCCGTCTGCATGGACTCCCCTGCTCGGGCCACTCTCCCGAGTCGCGAGAGGCCCCTCACGCTAACCTGGAGTTCGGTATGAACCGGAGGCCTGCGCTTCGACTTGCAGTCCAGAACTTCAGCGGCCACATCCCCAGCAGCCTTCCGTGACAGCCGCCCAGTTGCCGCCTTCGACCTGTCCTTCAACAGGTGGAGACTGCTGGCGTCCACCAGCACAAAGAAAAACAAGGGAACCCTACTCACTTAGGAACCAGGGTGCGTACTTTATATAGGAAACAATGGTTCCAGTGGAGCAATGTGTGTACGGTCATGAATCAGTACAGAACATAATATCAATAACAGTTTGAGGGTTCAAGGGGGATGTAGGAGGGAGAGACAAAGCTCATAACACCAAGTTTCACATCATAGTTGAATTTGCATTCTTTCAAAGTGAAATAAATCATATATACATTATTTATACACATAGTGTTTTGAACAGTGCCAAGTGTCCCAAGTGTATTATGAGAACCAAAGAGACAAAAATTCAGTTGAGTGACATCAAGTGAAATATATACAAGGTTTCTACAAAGGGTAATGTACAAGGGAAAGGTAAAAACGACCATGAAAGCAATGAATATACACAGAATGTTACAGTGACTATCTTCATTCATAGACACTGTTTGTATGGTTCATTTCCATATAGCGTCGACGGCGTTTCGACCCGGAAGTGGATAAGGGGTCTCGTCAGGACCAGGGAGACACTACTGGAAAATACTTTGATGACAACACTGCATGCTCCAGATATTGAAGAATGTAAATTTTCTTCTAACCTGCACTTAATTCCTGTTTACCGAGGTGGCTTGGTGTCCCAGTCACAGTGGAGTAAGAGAGCTTCAAATTCTGTCCTTAAGATTCACTCATGCAACTTCAGTCTTTTGGTTTTACCCAGAATGCTCTGGGGCAGCTTCCAACAGTTGAAGGCATATTACAAACACATTAAATAAATAAATAAGAACTCCACCTTCCCCATGTACAACATTGCTAATAACCTGCTTTCCCACAGAGAGTTGGAAGAATGGGACATAGCTCCTCGGTTTCCTGTTTCCTGTTTCCATGCATGAATGGGTAGGCCAGTTCCAGTTTTTTTAGCATTCTCATTTCATTTTCATACAAGCCACTGAAATGTAAACAAAACAGATTGGCCTAATTATTCTTGCATAAACCTGGAAGAGTGGCAGCCAACGGAGGGCACGGACTGACCGACAAAATATAGAATTACACTGGTTGCCAAAATCTGCTTCAGCACCAAACCTCTCCCATCCGCAGCTCACCTCCGCATAAGGCTCTGAAAGATGTCTAAATACGATATATGAGAGGCATACAGAACACTACAGTAGATGCTAGACAGGGCCCAGCATTTCTTTTCAAATCCGGACTAATACTGTAACTACAGCAGTGGGATTTGATAAATGGCAGTAATTAAAGTTTAGAAATAGACTTTTTAGATTATATTTACTTTTAAATAAAAAATGTCAGCAAACCTGATAAGTTATCATCTTTTAAATTAATACTGCCTTTCCTACACAGATCAGAGACCGACACATACGAATGATTGTTAAAATAGAAACTCCTTATCCTTACATAAAAGTCTAGTTTTACAAACTACTTAAAGTGACGATCTCAAGCGGTGAGTGAGAACACTGAGGCGGGCTACAGAAAGTTAGCTAGAATGCCAATAATAACCTTACCTTGATGAATTTTTGTCAAGCAGTTTACACGTGTGCTATAGTGAATAACAGCTGTACTTTGGCTTGTGCAGCACTATCAGGAGGAGCGAGTGGCAAGGCAGACAATCAGTGGCGTAACGAAAGTTGAAGGGGCCCCCCTGCAAAGTACACAGAGGGGCCCCTCCTCCAGATTTAATCTGGAGCTCTCAGGCCTGTGAACTGTGCTGAGGGGGCCCCCGCACCACGTGGGCTGCGGGGTCCTGTGTTACACCGGAGACCCCCCCAAAAGCGAGTGGCCCGGTAAGGTGAAATCCGACTTCAAAAGTCACCCCTGCATCCAGCCGCCCTGCGCCCTGGAGAACAGAACCCGAGATGCACCTACTTCCCCAAGCCCTCCAACTTACCAGCCCAGCTGTTGGTTCCTCCCGGAAGTCTTCCTGGACTGAGCTTGCAGCTAAAAACCAAAGCCAAAAATACCCATTGAAAAAACCAGGGCACCAGACACCAAAACAGCACCCTGTACCCAGCCGCCCTTGTGCCGCTGCACGTGCAGTTATGTGCTAAACCAGATACCCCTTTGCCCTGAGCGTAACACCAGGAGCTTGGCTCCCACAACCTAGTGGCCTGCTCGTCAGCAGCCACCAACCGGAGGACCCCTATCCCCCACTGGATAACATTGGGCCTCAACATTCTGCACCCGGCCACTCTAGTGCTGCTGAGGGTCTAATGAGATTGCAACCTTGACCCTGGGGGACCCCTGAGTCTACCCCAGAACCTCAACTCCCACCAACGAATGCTCACCTTAAAACCGATAACACTATTTTGCTCCACAGGATAACATTGACTGATTTTCTAGAAAAAAGTTTTCAAGTATGGAGTTTGAAAACCTAAAGAAATTCTGTAAAATTGTACTGTTTAACAAAAACAATTTTACTTACCTCTTTACAGGAAATGTCCCAGAGTAGTATCCAGGTTTACTACTCTGTGTTAGAAAAGTAATCCAAAAAGTCACTTACCTGGTATTTTGCTGAAAACCCCATTCAAGTCCATGTTCTGAATTTACAAAGCATTGCATTTCTCTGAAACAATACTGTAAGTCAAATCAAAGTACATTTACAATTGCAATCCAAACTGTGTTACAAACTGAATTATTACTGCAAAGTATTTATTACTTACCTGTGCCAGGGTTGCTTGGTTCTAGGAAATAAGATAACTAAAAGAATATTTTTATACAAAAACAATTGGTCTGAAGTTCAGTCTTTGAGTGTGTGACATCATTTGCTGACAGAGTGTGTACAACAAATGCTTAACACTGTCCTCTGATAAAGCCTAACTACTCGACCAAACTACCACAAATAGAGAGTAAGCTGCTATCTAACTTTACCTCTGCCTACCTTTGAGGTTCCACTGGACTCCGTGCACACTATACCTCACTTTGGTATAGTATATACAGAGCCAGCTTCCTATACTGTGTACCCCTTCTGCAATACATCAAGTGAGGCTAACACAATAGTGGTGAAAAACGAATGTAAATTTTGTTTGTACTTGTTTGCTTCAATGTATTTCATGCAATGTGGCCCATGGTTTTCCTAAGTAAGTCAACTTGAAATGTTTGTTTGCACGTTAGGTATGGCACCATTAATGATAATGTTCAAAGCTTGTTGGTGAATACATATCAATCAAACCCCTTGAATTCTATTTGTATAGGTAGAGGGAGTATGAGATCAGATGTTGACAGCACCAAGATACACTGGCGACCAGGCGCTTTACGAGTAGACATTGTCCTTTTAGACAGCTTAATTCATCCAGCCTGACAATTGCCTGCCTACCAGTTAAACTCAGAGTCCGAATGGTCTCCAGCTGTACCTCTTTCTTCTTAGTACGCGTATTCCTTTATTTCCATGATGTAGATGTCCATAGTGCTAAAGCACCCTCCAGCGCGCACACACACAGTGCATAGCTCAAAAACACCCTCCGGCACGTGCACACACAGTATATAGCGCTAAAACATCCTACGGCACGCGCACACACACAGTGCATAGTGCTAAAACACCTTTCGGCGTGCACACACAGTGCATATCGCTAAAACACCCTCCAGCACGCACACACACAGTGCATAGCACTAAAACACCCTCCACCACGTGCACACACACAGTGCATAGCGCTAAAATACCCTCCAATGTGCGCACACACACAATGCATAGCACTAAAACACCGCTGGCGCACGCACACACAGTACATAGCACTAAAACACCCTCTGGTGCACGCATACACACAGTGCATAGCGCTAAAACACCCTCCAGCACACACACACAGTGCATAGTGCTAAAACCCACTCCAGCTCGCACACACAGTGCACAGTGCTAAAACAGCCTCCTGCGCGCGCACACACAGTGCATTGTGCTAAAACACTCTCCAGAGCGCACACACACAGTGCATAGCACTAAAACAACCTCCAGCGCATGCACACACACAGTGTATAGCGCTAAAACACCCTCCAGCGCACGCACACACAGTGCATAGCGCTAAAACACCCACCTGCGTGCACGTACACAGTGCATTGCGCTAAAACACCCTCCAGAGCGCACACATACAGTGCATAGCGCTAAAACACCCTCCAGCACATGCACACACACACAGTGCATTGCGCTAAAGCACCCTCCAGAGCAGACACACACAGTGGATACGCTAAAACACCCTCAAGCACGCACACACACAGTGCATAGAGCTAAAACACCCTCTAGCAGGCGCACACACAGTGCATAGCACTAAAACACCCTCCTGCACGCGCACACACAGTGCATTGCGCTAAAACACCCTCCAGACCACACACACACAATGCATAGCGCTAAAACACCCTCCAACGCGTGCAAACGCACACAGTGCATAGCGCTAAAACACCTTCCAGCGGTGCACACATACACAGTGCATAGCAGTAAAAAACCCTCCAGCGTGCACACACACAGTGCATAGCGCTAAAACACCCTCCAGTGTGCACACACAGTGCATAGCGCTAAAACACCCTCCTGCGCACACACACAGTGCATTGCGCTAAAACGCCCTCCAGCGCATGCACACACAGTGCATAGCGCTAAAACACCCTCCAGCGCGGGCACACACACACCGTGCATAGCGCTGAAAGACGCTCCAGCGCTCACACACACACAGTGCATAGCGCTAAAACACCCTGAGCGCGCACACACAACACCGTGCATATCGCTATACAAACATACTTTCAGCAAAACATTCCTGACGAATGTGCACATGATAGAGCAGAGGGGATGGGTTTTAGGAGGTAAGTTTACAAGGACTGTTTATAACATGCTTCCTGGTTTTTTATACATGATAACATGCATTGCTTCATACAATCGTAGACTGGATATGGAACCCTTGACATACATCACTGGAAGGAACTGGAACATTTGACCGGTTCTTTCAAACATTTATTTTGGTGGTCTCAGTGAGGGACATTTTGCAAAGGAATGGAACGGATGTGTACAGGTAATTTATATCTGTGAGCGCAGTGGAATATTAAATGTGCAGAATATACTTGGGTGGGTGGTTTTTGTCACCTGCTGGGCCAGCAGAGGGCATGGTCTTGCCCAGGAGGCGCACATGCCCACACGTTCCGTGATGGCTATATATTCTTAGTACAGCTCCACTGTTCTTCAGACCGTCTTCCACGCGTACTACCGGATGAGTTCTGGCCGACTTCCATCCCGGGTTCGGTGGAAGCTGCAAAATCGGCTCGCAATTTAGGAGTTCTGTTTGAACCCAATTTGCAGCTCGATGCATCTGTAAATAGGACGACAGCGACATGTATGGGTCTGCTTCGCGCCTTACGTAAAATTCTGCCAATCCTTCCCCGAGGAGCCAGAGGCGAGGTAGTGCGTAGTTCCATCCTCAGTAGGCTAGACTACTGCAACGCACTACTTCTGGGAGCTCCCAAGACCTTGATCCTAAAGTTGCAAAGGATTCAGAATATGGCCGCTAAACTGGCTTTGTCTCGACCACGGTCCGCCTGCGACAGCTCTAGCTGACCTTCACTGGCTACCGGTCCAGCAGAGGATTGCTTTTAAAGCTCTCTGTCTTGTGTTTAGGGCTCTGCACAGACTAGGACCGATACCACTTCAAAATCTTTTGTCCTGGTATTAAGCAGCCAGACCTTTAAGATCCTCCTCTGCGTTCCTGGTGAGGATTCCCAGGATAAACAGAGTGAGGATGGGCGGCCGCGCTTTTAGTTTTATGGCCGCCACACTATGGAATACTTTACATCTAGCTTTGAGAAGTAGCCATGATTTGCTCACGTTTAAAAGAGATCTTAAAACCCATCTGTTTCCTAGAGTAATGTAGCCTATTTTTGTTGATTGGATATGGTCTCAGCGCCAGGATACCCTTCTGGGTGACAGCCGCGCTTAACAAGCATTAAATACATACATACATACATACATACATACAGTTTACAGTAGTGGGCTCGCACAAGAACTCAAAGGAAACTATGTTCATGAAGCCGAAGTAAAAAGGCTTAAAAACAATCTTTGAGGCTGCAAGAAGGCTAAGGGAGACCGCTCCTTCCTGAAAAAGACTCGCAAACTGGCAGATAAGACACTCAGCACTTCCTGACACTTTTTACAGACTGAGAGAACATGTCATGGATTGAACTAAGGGGGGGTACTGTGGGGCAAAGAGCGATAGCAATTACCCGATTTACTGAAACAAAATTCAGCGCTGCATAAAAATACAAACAAACAGGAGCAAGGTCACTGAAGTCAATATCGCACTCGCACTATGTCTTCACAGTAACGTAGCAAACCTTGAGGGGGCCCCCTTGAGCTTGGGGCCCCGTCGTACCGCGGGGCTGCGGGTGCCTGTGCTACGCCCCTGCAGACAATGATGTGCCAGGGTCTCGTATCCCAAGCCGTCTTGGAGGAGAAGAGAGCCAATAATTAAAATCAGCTTGCTGCCTAATCCATTTAGATCAGTCACCCATGTGACGACACTGCCTCTTGTGAATCCCACCCCTTTCCCATCTCGTCGCAGGGAGAGGTGGGATCAATGAGTTACTGTCCCTACCCTGTGACGTAATGGGAAAGGGAGTATGAAAACTCGCTGATTGACGCACTGCCTGGTGAACACAGAGCTGAAGTTTATTAAACCTGGCATGAGCTCAATTAGCGAGTTTGGATCATGTCACAAGGTGTGTGGCCCTACAGCCTGGAAGTCATCCGAGGGCCAGGGCTGATAAAAGGTAAGCCCTGTAAAAACTGCGACACCAGGCACATGCGCACTAGCATATGTGCCTGTGAAAAGTGCCTGACTGCCTGAGTCAAAAGTAGATAAGGCAGCCGGTAATGTTAGGGGTTTATTAATCATGAAAAAAGAGGCTGAAGAAAATGAGGAAGAGGGACGGGGCCCCTACGCTCATGATAATGAACAGCCCCTGATTAGGAGTTCCCTTGGTGCCAGAAAAAACAGAAGGGCTTAGTACTTCCTTGGTATTTTTGGGCATTGAATTGGATACGATTAAGATGGAGGCACGATTACCATATCAGAAGGTTCAGGAACTGGTGTAGTTACTTGAATAGGTAGTATCAGCTCGAAAACTGCAGTTGAGGCAATTACAGCAACTTTAAGGTCATCTTAACTTTGTGTAGGCTGGCATAGCTTTTTGACGCAGGAAGATTTTGCAATGGCGGGGTCTCAGACAGTTACAACATCACAGGGTGAGGATTACAGCTGATTTGAGAGTGGATTTTGAAGTCTTACTGATGTTCCTCCGAGGTTTTAATGGTCTTTCAATGTGGCAAATGGATGAGATTTTCATTGGATGGTTCAGATCTACTCAGATACTGCAGGTTCAGAAGGTTTTTTGCATATTCTAGGAAGGTAGATGGTGTGTGGAAAGGTGGTCATCTAAATGGAAAGAAGGTGATAGGAGTGTTGCTTTCTTTGAATTCTTCCCTTTACTGGTGGCTCTTGCCTGGGTAAGGTCTTGGAGAACAAAACAGTGACTTCTCACGTGGACAACAGGACAGTTGTGGACTTTGTAAATGCCAAAAGGCAAACAAGTAACGTTTATTGAGGTTACCAAGGTTTATTAAGATTATTTCAGAGATAACATCACATTTAGAGCCCATTATGTGCCAAGTGCGAACAATAACATTGGAGACGCTTTGTTTTGTTCGCAGTGGCAGAGATCCTGTGGTTTGGAACCCAAAGCGGATTTGCTGGAGACCCAGGTACCACAAGAGGTTTTGGAGTTAGCAATCTGAGGGTCATGGACTTGGTAGAAAAATCAATTGCTTTGAGTACGAGAAATGCCTTTATAGACGTGCTTGGTGTGAGTTTGTCATAGGAAGTGAAAGTTGCAGAGATCAGGATAAAGGGGGTAGCATAGCTACAAGAGAAGACATGGCAAAGTTTATTGACAATATAGACAGGAATGTGTCAGTCACCACTATTTCAGATAAGCCTGCAGGCATACACTTTTTTGGTATATTCTTCTGGGTGCATGAACCTTCAACCGGTGAAATGGGTAGGGGGATACTAGCAGGTTGGGCAAAAGAGTTGAAGAGGAAGCAGTTCACAGGGGAGACAGGGGTTCATAAAAGTCAAAATGTTAAGAACCTCTGTCCTATGTAAAAGCATGCTGAAGGCAAAACTAGAAACCTGTTATTGTTTCGGTTTTTCCTGTGGCAAACTATTTGCAAATATGAAAGGAAACACTGCATTTTTAAATGTTTCAATTTCCTACAGAAGTAGAAAAGATTAATAAAATAAATACAAGGTTTATGTGATGAGTTTCCAACAATTTAGTTGAATGTTAAAAAAAAAGAGTTAACAGGTTTTAGGTTGTTCTACACTAGTTAGATTTAACTATTCAATTCTAATTTTAATTTTAAAACCCCCTGAGAGGAAGTGACACAGCAATACAGACGCTGCGCGAAAAGGAAAGGAGAAGCTAGAATTAGATTCAGTTAATTGCTAGAGGACAGGGCCGGACAGGCCATAGTGGGCACCAGGAAAACCCATGGTGCGCCGCACAGGTGGGGGCCCGTTTTGGCATAAAACCGGCCCCCGGCAAAGGGCTCGGCGGCACCTCGAACCCCCTCCAGCCAAGCACTTTGCCAGGGCCGGTTGTGGTTCCCAGTCCGGCCCTGCTAAAGGCTGTAGACCCTTGGAAATGTGCAATCTATTATTTAGAGTAGGAAAGACGTTGAGTTAAAGCGAATTCTACAATCACACCACATAAAGGCCCGGAAAGGTAATGATGAGCACAAGTATGGTGAAGGTGGACATGAGAATGGCTGGGAGAGTGAGTAATATTACTGAGCACCACATGGATTTTGCATAGGTTCACATAGCTGAAACATTGCTAAAGCATTTAAGCACATAATACAGTCTAGCAGTGAATAAGTATCCTTTAATGTGAGGCGACTTAACACCCTTTCTAAGAGGGAAAGATGCCACACAAAGTGAAGGAGAGCGTCTTCTTGTCTGAGGTATTCCTGAGATAAACCGACCACTTTATGTTGCATACCAAATAGTAACCAAATTTGTTGTTACTAGGTTCTGTTTTTGAATCATATAGGCAAACTTCTCATTACAAAACACACAAAGGTGGCCTGAGGAGGTTTAAAGACCAGCAGGGGCCTACTCCCCTCTAACATAATCAAGCAACACAAAAGTGAGCCCCTGGGTCGGGAACTTGAACGGAGTGCGGGGGGAATCCCTTTTAAAGGACGGATCCTCACCCACCCGTAGGTGGCATGCTTCATCAAAGGGTAACCTACAACCCCCTCACAGAGAGGTAGGAGCTTAGGGATGTTTTTTATGTAGAGAAGAGGTATCTTGAAACCTTGAGATGGGTAGGGTCTGGAGGGAGTCTATGAGGTGAGTGTGAGCTAAAACTAACTCTCTGGTTTGCCAGAACCACATTTTAATTGGGCATCCAGAGGTCAGGATTAAAAACTTAGGCTATGGCAGGAAGAATTTAACCTGTCATAGGTGATGGTCGAAATGTTTCAGCCGGACACCCTCCGTAGAGGAGTAGCGGCTTACTTCAGGACCAAATGTGAAAAGTGAGGTGAATGAACCATGCATACCAAACTCAATGGGTGGCTTACAACCAGCTAATGGGCATTAATGGGGTAACCACTCATGATTGCCGCTGGTCAGAGTCTTCCCTGAAAATAAACATTGTATAACACACAACACCACACACTCGCTTATTGATCACCACGTGTATATACTGTCATTGCAGTCATGGTCTAATACAGTATAAGAGTGACTGGAAAGCACATTACTTTCCATTTACTCGGGGCCGCTAAACAACTCATAGCACTTTATTGGAAAAAAGCAAAGAACCCCCTCCCCCCCCCCACTGCTGCTTGGTTTGGGCGCCTATGGCACTTAGTGGCTATGGAACTCTTGACAGCACGTCTGCAGTCCCACGACACCCGCGTCACCAAAATTTGCAACCATTGGTTAAATATCTCTGTAAAATAGAGCATGGCGTCTCCTGGCCCCGAAACTCCGGGCCCTATGCCTCTTTGAAGATGCTGTAGCCCCACCTGAACCCGACAGACTGACTGTACAACCGTAATGGCCCTGCCTATTTCTCCAAATGAAACATGCACCGGTCAACGGCTTGATTAGTGACGACTGCTAGCCCCCCTTGCTTCCCCCGCCCGCCATCATTTTCTTTATCACCACTGTCTTAACATAGCTCCCTTGTCATAGAAACCTAGCTCCCTTGTCATAGAAACCTTTCTTCTCCTTGGCCTTCTTGCTCACTCGTCGCTCTCTATCTGTTCACTCTTTACTTTCCCCTTTTTATAGGCCTCTTGCCTACCCTTCTTCCATTTTCTTTGTTAAAATACCTTACATGTTAACCATGGGTCTTGAAATACCCCCACGATTATAATCCAATGTTATGACACAGGCAACACGCGGCCGTCCCAACAAAGGGTTGTAGGCGACCTGTAAAAAAGTGGGAAAAAATAAGGGCCTCAAGAAAAAGTCAACAAATTGAGACAGAGGCTCAAGAAGGGACCCAATTCCTGATATGATTGGCCGCCCGGGAGGGAGTCGTTGCTGTGTGTGAATTTTCGGGAGCACATAAAAATAGGGGGTAATTGGCTCCGTATTGGCCAAAAGTCAGATTCCTTATCAGTAAGCCAACCTTGCTATTTCGCCTCATCAACTAGAGCGGTAATCGTTTTCAGAAGTCTCTTCTTAGGGTTAGTTTTCAAAGGGCGGTAGGCACTGGTTACTGCAAGTTGTTTCAGGAATTATTCTCTATAAGAAGACGAATCCATGATTTCAATGTCTCTGCCTTTATCTTCTGGCTTGATTGAGATTGTTGCATCCTTGCTCAAATTCTGTAAAGCATCCTTCTCTATTTTGGAGAGGTCCTTATATAGAGACTGTTGATTCTCTAGGCCCAAGTTTAGATCTTTTAAAATGGCCTTCTCAACAGTGATGACCTCTGTTGGAAAGGTATATGGTGGGGCATAAACGTAGATTTCTTACAGAGGCTGATATTGACCGGAGGGTCAGATGCTGTAGTTATGTCCTTATTAGAAAAGAAAAAGTTCAATCGGACTTTCCTGAAAAATTGGGCAAGTTCCTGATGTATCTGGAAAAGGTCCTCTTCATAAGTGGGTACACAGCCAAGTTCTTTATTCAACAACCTTGTCTCGGTGGTGCTCAGGGTTCGTTGGCTCATGTTAACAATCAAGTTGTTTCCCTGCTTGTCCCTGGTTGTGTTGTCATCTTGCTCATACTTTGTGTGGTCTGTGGTGATGGAGGTGCATTCCAATGTACTTGTGACTGTGATCTGCTCCTGCCTCTTGACCGTCCATGGCCCTGCTCTAAAAAAGAGGGATGATAGGGTTGTGCTGGTGGTTGAAATTGTGCCACAGTATGATGGAAAGCGGCATGGGATATGACCATGGTCCAGGAGGCCACCATTGTTGCTGTTGGTTGTACGTAGGCTTGTTAACCTTTCTTCTTTCCCGGCCTCTCCTCCGAGTCATAGGTGGCATCATCCTATCAGTCCCTGGCTCGGAATCACTGGACCATGGGCCTTGGTCCGGTGTGGAGTATCCCGATCCTGATGAAGAGTATCCAGAACCATATCCACAACCTTGTTGGTTAAGGTCAGGTGGTTTATAATCATTCAAGGTATATGAATGCTTCCCACCGAAATGCGGGCTAGCTCCTTCTGGAATTTCTTGATCTCTGATTCTAGAAGACTCTCCTTTTGATCCTTATTAGTTTTATTTGTTTCTTCCAAATTCTTCTTGAAGGAGGTCGCTGAGATGTCCGCCTTTAGCTGGCCCTCAGGAAGCTGGATTTCTACTAGGATGGCATCCATAATCTCTTAGCTGTGTGTAGTGTTCTTATAACTTCCTAGTCCTTCCTTCCTGTCCCTGACACATTTACCCCTTTGTGTTCTTTAAAAGAATATGACTAGTCTAGAATGTTTAATGTTGAACTAGAGAGCAGTTGCATCTGCTAACTGAAGGATGAGGTCTCTTATGAAGATCCTACATTAAAGATCTGCAATCAATCTGTGGCCTGCTGTCTTCATTGATCACCTTTGGGTCCTACCTCATTTTGGCGATGAGGATGAAGTGATCACGACTTTGAAAATGCTGAGACCATTCCCAAGAACAGTGACAATAGCAAAAATTCTACAACCGAGGTGAAAGAAATAAAAACCTCCAATTCAGACACAACAGGTAAAGTTCAACCAGGCACTGCTATCTCATCAACACCTGGTACATCCTCTAGTATCAATGCGAAATCATCTACTGTCAAATGCTTTCGTTGTGGTAACACTGGACATGTCGCTAATTTTAAAGACTGTCCGGGCTGGAAAGCAACCTGTTCCATTTGTAAAAGGAAGGGTCACTTCTCGAGTTGTTGCAGATCCAATAGAAATAAAAAAAAAATAAGAGAGGTTGACACCTATGAACAAGATGATGAAGATTTTGTTGTACAGCAGGTTGGTAATATGACAGCTGAGGGTCCCATGGAAAAGGCTTTAATCAACAATAGCAGTGTTGACATGTTTGATTCTGGGGCGAAAATTACACTAGTACCCAAAATCTTTTATGAAAAAAATTTGCTACAAAAAGTCAAACTACTCAAACCTGACATTGTCCCTAGAGGGTATGGTGGCCAAATTATAAATCTGTTAGGTTACTTCATGGGCAGCATAGATTTCAGAGGAAGAATTACTGCAGGGAAAATGTATGTGTCAATGAAAGGAGACTCATTAATCAGTTGGTCTCCTCAACGAGATCTGGGTGTCTATTTAGATCCAAATGAAGTTCCACCAGTACGTCTAAGAGATCTTCCCAATGTTGCGTCAGTGTCTGGGCACAATGATTGGTTGAAGAAATTTCCCAAGGTCTTCGATAAGAAACTCGGATGCCTAAAAAAATATTTACATCTCATCAAGTTAAAAAAGAATTCTCTACCCAAAGTTGCCAAAGTCAGGAACGTCCCACTCTTAGTTAGGGACAAAATGAAAAGTGAGTTGAGGCTACAGAGTGGGTATCGCCGGTAGTTATGGACTGAACGGCCAACGGAGAGGCCAGATTATGTATTGATATGAGAGAACTCAATAAAGCAGTAGTAGTAGACCACTATCCCCTCCCCAACATAATAGAGATGCTGTCCTCTTTGAATGGTTCCACTTACTTTTCAACACTAGATTTGTCATCCGCCTACCATCAGGTCAGACTCCATCCCTCCTGTCAAGACCTGACAACCTTTATCACACCGTTTGGCACCTACAAATTTCTTAGGATGCCTTTCGGCTTAATTTCTGCGGTCTCGGTGTTTGAAAGGGTAATGGAAAACATTCTGATTGGCATAAATGGTGTCAAAGTCTACCAAGACGATATTCTTGTTCATGGTGTTACTCAACAGGAACATGATGAGAGAGTAAGTCAAGTCTTATCCAAATTGAAGGAGTCTGGTCTCACGCTCAGGTTGGACAAGTGTAAGCTTGATGTAAAAGAAATCGAATTTCTTGGGCGTTTGATTTCAGGTTTAGGCATTAAACCCAAACCTTCCTTGGTAGAAACTATCACCCACCTCAAGTACCTGGAGAATAAAGACGAACTGGTTAAATTCTTAGGCATTGCAGAGTTTGACAACAAATTTGTTCCTGGTTTTCCTAAAAAAACTGAAAATCTAAGGGCATTACTAAGAATGGGGTGTGAGTTTATCTGGGATAAATCTTGCTGTGTTGAATTTGATTTACTCAAAGATTGTTTAACCAATGCGCAAAACCTTTCAAGCTTTGATCTCACTAAAGAATCTTACATAATGACAGATGCAAGTAGTAAAGGTCTTGGTGCTGTCCTTCTACAGAGTGGTGATAAAGTGGATAATTCCATTTTATTTATTTCAAGACCGCTTAAAGGAGCTGAATGTAATTACTCACTAGTAGAAAAAGAAGCTTTGGCTGTCTATTGGGCTGCTCGAAAACCTTAAAAAGAAATTGTGTGGTAAGCATTTGACAGTGGTTTCTGATCCTAAAGCTCTCAAAGAAGTGTTTGAGAAGAAGGGAATTGATTGTGTCTCCCACAGGATAAGAAAATGGGTAGTAGCAGAGCTTCTCAGAAGCGGTCGCTCCCCTCGCTGATCCCTGCTCATACACCTGGTATCGTAGCGCTCACTGCCAGACTGCTGATTGCCATCTATCACGCTCTGCTTGAATTTTGTGTCATCGTAGCGCTTACTGCCTGACTCGCTCGCACTGCTGAATATTCAGTTATAATAGCGCTTTACTGTTAGACCGTGCTTTGTTATTTACTGTGCCATTGTGTATCACTTGCTTTGCCTGCTCTGACCATTGTTGCCTGACTGTGCTGCCCAGTTCATAGCGCTTGTAAGGTCGTGCCCCAATCTCGTCCTGTTTCGCTTTTGGCTTGCTGCCATTTTGTTGTTTGTTGTTGTGCCTCCCAGCCCGGCTCTCCACCCCGCTCCCGCCTCCCAGCTGCTCCTCCCTCCCACAGAAAGTGTAGGCTCTACCCTTCCAGCAATAGCGCTGTGACCGTCCTGAGCTTCTCAGAAGCGGTCGCTCCCCTCGCTGATCCCTGCTCATCCACCTGGTATCGTAGCGCTCACTGCCAGACTGCTGATTGCCATCTATCACGCTCTGCTTGAATTTTGTGTCATCGTAGCGCTTACTGCCTGACTCGCTCGCACTGCTGAATATTCAGTTATAATAGCGCTTTACTGTTAGACCGTGCTTTGTTATTTACTGTGCCATTGTGTAACACTCGCTTTGCCTGCTCTGACCATTGTTGCCTGACTGTGCTTCCTAGTTCATAGCGCTTGTAAGGTTGTGCCCCAATCTCGTCCTGTTTCGCTTTTGGCTTGCTGCCATTTTGTTGTTTGTTGTTGTGCCTCCCAGCTCGGCTCTCCACCCCGCTCCCGCCTCCCAGCTGCTCCTCCCTCGTCCCACCCCCCTCCACTATCCTCTTATGACAGTTGCTGTTGCGCGCAGCGTTCATGCGCAGCGAACGCGCCCCATGCGCGCCGAAGGTGCGCCAAAGGTAAGCCCGTCCGCGCCGAGACCGCGCCCAGCGCCATACCCCCTGGCCCCCGCAAAATCCACCCCGCCCGCATAATGTACAACGCCGCTACCCTCTCTGCACTTAACCCCGGCCGACTCCCAAACTGCTACCAAGCCGCCCCAGGACACACCCATGGACCCTTCACCTGCCACTCCTGCAAGTTCGACTGCACTAAGACCCACTGCAAATCCACATACTCCAAACAGAGCTCTAACACCAACCACCTGAAGTGCATCCTGCTCAACACCCGCTCGGTCCACAGACACGCCATTGAACTCTGGAACCTACTCGACACCACATCGCCGGACGTCGCCTTCCTTACAGAAACCTGGATGAACACCTCATCAACGCCCGCCATAGCCATCCCGGACGGCTACAAAATCATCCGAAAGGACCGCACCAAGCGAACAGGAGGAGGAATCGCCATCGTCCACAAGAACACCATCCACATCACAACCAGCTCCGAAGACAACCTAACAACCGCCGAACACCTTCACTTCCAGATCCACACCGACCCCCAGACCACACTCAGAGGCACCCTCATCTATAGACCACCCGGTCCCTGCACACAATTCAGCGAAGACATCACCGACTTCTTCAGCCCTCACGCCCTCCCCTCTGAGGACTACATTCTACTGGGAGACCTCAACTTCCACCTGGAAAAGAACAACGACAGCAACACCACCACCCTCTTGGACAACCTCGCCAATCTCGGACTCAAACAACTTGTTGACACCCCCACCCCAGTGCTTAATTTGTAAAATATGAAGTGCAGGTGCTAAGGTTTTGTAGGAGGCCACACCCACTCGGCCCCACCCACTTCCTCCACCCACTTACTGTACTGGCACCGCTAAAAGCCAGATGAAATACTCGATCTGAATTTCAGCAAGAGAGCCTTCCGCAAGAAAGGTTTTGATAGGTTTCCTCTGCCCCCAAAAAATGTTTTTCAAAATGAATCCAACAGTGCATTCAAAGCACAATTTTGAAATAAATTGGATAACATGATGAATGCATTGAAAATAGAACAAGGTCGAACTTGTACACCAGGGTGTAAGTCTTTATCCCATTTAATACCTGGTCATACCATCACCTTTCCCACAAACCATTTAAAACCTTGGTGCTTAGCTCTTTCATATGATAGAGCGAGCATGTTTGCAAACATGAAGAATGCAAATAAAATCACTTGTGCAGCAAAACTATATGCATAAAAAACCAGCTGGATATGTGTTGCAAACAGATATTAGAAACACTTCAATATGTCCGTTTTAAAATAATATGCTGCAGTAGCTTGAAACATATAGGAAGTGTAAACATATAGAAAGAGATTCTAGCTTTTCTTTCACTTTGACAAGAGTGTGGAATCTGTGGCAGCACTTTGCAGGTAGTCATTGCAAGTCAGACATTATTTGGAGTTCCCACATGATTCTGCTAGCAGTCTCCTTGCTGTGAAATTAGAACTGCTTTGCTGTGCCCGAATCTGAAGCACAATGTTGTTTTCCTATAGTAAATGCACATAAAAATGTGATTTGACATGTAACGATTTTAATGTGGTAAATGCTCTATTTTGTGAATGTGGTGGACAGCTCCCTGCTGCCATCACTGGGCATGCAATGAACCAATCATATCAAAGCCTGTGCCAAAGGCTAATAGGAGCTTAAATTAAACCACTGAATGCTCTCTCACAAGAAGGCTCACTTCCTGGAAATAAAACACTGCTCTGGTGAGCACGTGGCTCCCTTCAAACTAAGCTGCAGCCACTGTGAGAGTACCTGCTGCAAAGTAATGTGGGGCCAGTGCAGGGGCTCGTATATGAGGTCTCAACTCCACATTGCAGTCATCCAATTGTATGATCTTCGGCCTAACAGCCTGTGCCCTACCAGCATCTTTGGGACAGATTATAGCACTCACTTTATTTGCTCATGTACAAAGGTCAAGTTTTGAGTAAGATGTTCAGATCTGTCAGGAGATTATTTACAATCCTGCCGATAGTGCAGCCAACAGCACCCCTAATTAGTTGCATATATACACACTTTATATATTTTCCCAAGCCCTGGGCTGAGCGCTGCTGGGTTACAACACAATGTCTTCCTACAAAGCCCCAGGCCGAAAGCCCCTAGAAACTAATCAGGGCCTTGGAAGAGGTACATAGGCTGTTGGTCTTTAGGATATAAATTGTCAGTATTAGCTATTTGAAGCTCCCTGTCTTCATTTAATTTTATTAAATAGAGGTCGCGCTTCAACAACAAAAAGCCTTGAGTCTTTCATAGATAGCGATGTTATGACGTGGCCTTGGTACTTATACTTTTTAGGTCGAGCTGGTACAGCTGGAGACCTAATGTTGCCTGTCACGAGGGAAGGAGGACAAGAGGGTGTTACGAGCTTGAAAGCGGCCGGATTTGGGTGCGCGAACGCGCACGCCCAGCCCGGCGCCGTGCACGTCCCGTGCCACAGATTCCCTGAACACAGACATACACACATGCACACGCAGGCAGGAAGGCACACACACACACGCGCGCACGCCCCCTACTTCCCCCGCCTCACCGGCAGCCCGCACCCCCCTCCACCCCCCCCGCCTCACCGGCAACCCGCACCCCTCCTCCCCCCCCCGCACACACACAGGAGCGCACCTACACACACGCACGCACGCACGCACGCACGCACACACACACAGAGACCACCGCCATACAAGCCCCCCGCCCCCCACCCGCTCGCTCTCACCACTCCCGGTTTCCTTCCCGCTCTGATTGGCTCCTCAACCGGACTCTGAATTACTTCTGCAACGCGTCGATGAAACACTTGGAAAATGGATGCAGACGTTGGCACTGCCCTCCTAACGCGGCGCGCCCGGGAGGTGTTGAATTCAGCAGGGAAGGGGGGGGGTGGAGAGGAGGCGCGGCGGGGAAGGGCCGAGGGAGGGCACGCAGTGGAATGAAGGCGGGCTGAGAGGAGGGTGCGGGCGCCGCCCCGCCCGCCCTCTGCGTGCGGAAGGGATCGCTTCCTGTTGCCCCCTGCCGCAGCCGGAAAAGGACGCCATTGCTGCCAAGGGGGCTTTGGCTGCAGCTGCAGACAGGGGCGGCTGCAGGCGGGAGCGGGGCTGGAGCGGGGCGGGCCCCGCGGGAAGCAGCTGGAAGGGCACGGGTGGGTCAGCGGCGGAGGAAGCCGCCTCCAGGCTGGCAGCCCGACTAGCTAGAGGCGCCGGCTGACTAAACAAGAAGAGGGGCTGTCACAGAGGTCGGGGCACAACAACCCGGGGCAAATGAGAGGGTGGGAGAGAAGACACCCCACCCCGTCGCTCTGAGAGATTATCGCTCACCACACTACCACACTAGTGTCAGTCATCGCGTGAGAATAGTGCTCACATTTAATGTGTTTTTCTCTTCGAAGGGCGTTTAACACACAAAAGCCCGGCTTTTCTTGGGAGATTCTCGGTCCCCGTTAGAGCGCACTCGCTACTGTTGACTACTAATGGTGCAGCGTGTTGTATCTACCGTATGTGACGCAGCTCTAGAAATTCGTATTTTAGGTTTATTTAATCATTTACCGTTTCTGTTGTTTGTCGTCTTGCGACCTTGAAGCTGGATATTCTCTGGCATTGTTTAAGCGACAACAAATCAATAACTAAAAGTTCTCGTGAGTGATAACTCACCGGAACCGATTCCCACGCACATGTGGTTGCTGCTCACCAGAAGAAATCACTGCAGCGCATAATTAGGGCTTTTGTTGCTGTCAGTGCCTCTCACTCACACCCACTTAGTGTCGCTTAAGGCTAGTCGTTCAGTCTCACACTCTGATTGACCCTCGCTGTGAAGAATTCCCATTTGGTGAGCGAGTGTCACTCACTGAGTAAGTCCTGCAGCTATACAGTGCCACTCTCTTGGGGAATCAGAGTGGACTGCTCATTGTCACTGAAGGGCTCACCAGTCTGTCACTCGCTGTGGGTACTGCTCACTCACATCTACCAAGTGTCACTCCGTGAGGAAATCTTAGTTCCTGAGCGTCATGGCTACTTATTCATTCACTGTCAACGATTCCCATATCATATGTTCATAGTACCACCCAGTCTGGGGATTCTTAGCTCCTGTTTGTTCATCTAAAGGCTTGTAAGGCACTCCTGCCTTCCAGTCATCGCTCCCTGGGACTGGTTGTCACTCATCTGGTAAATGTTGCTTTATGCATGGAAACATGAGATTTATACCCGTTGTACTCTTGTTTACTTGTGTTCACTGCCAAGGATGCGCACTCACAACGTCTGAATGCTACCCTGAGCTGGTGATCCCAGTGTCATTTTACGACTTTGAGTGGGGCCCCAGGCCAGACGTACCTTGGGGTCCCCTGTTCGAACAGCTTTGAATTTTATTGCCCCTTTTTTCTGCTAATTAAATTATCTATCATAAGAGAAGAGAACCCTGCAACGACCGTGCGTGTTGTGATTCCGCATAGCATTACTCCGCAAGTCGTAACAACGGCTTGCGGGGAGGGGGCCGGATGTTGGAATAGTATAATTTACTATTCCAACTTCAGTCTGTGCGGACAGTAGGGAAGGTGTTGGATTTTAAATCCAACACCTTCCCACCCTCCGCAAGTCGTTCTTCCGACTTGCAGATTAATGGTATGCGGAATCACAACGCGGTCGTTGTAACAACCGCGTTGTGATTTCCTGTGGCCAACAAATACACTGAACATAATTTCACAAAAGTTCTTTAGAAAAGTTTAAGCTATTGCCATTATAAATTACAATAACTTTTATTTAAGTATTAGTTATTTAAAAAAATTAAACGCCATTGTTATTTGTAATATCAATACATCTAAGTCATGTAAATACAAAACATATTGCATTACAAATGCTATAGGTATCACATTTGCGAAAGTTATAACTATTGGCATTGTAAATGACAAAGCTATTAATTTAGCTATTTAAAAAAAAAAACATAAATAAAAACTTTGCCATTTACAATACCAATAGCTCAAACTTTCCTAATGCGAGACCTATTGCATTGCAAATGCTTGTTATTGTATGTGTTAAATCACTTTCATAATCACCACACACTAGCAATAATGCTCGGAGATAACCAGGCCGGACTGTGTGTGCTGGAGGCAACAGCCATTGATAAGCATACTCATCGAGACATCGACCATCTTTTCAAACATTCCAATGTAAGCCTACGTGACAGTTTTTTATCTGCCCATCTTCCCCCGTGCGCAGCATTCGCTGAAAAAATACAAAATGCTCACTCCTCATGTTTACGTCTGCACAGTAAATCGTGAGCCATCCTGCTAGCTGTACAGAAATACCACCACCCGCGATTCAAATACCCATTACTCATGTTACTGTGTGAGTGTGACCCGCTGCGTCACCTCACACATGATGTCGTGCTGAACTGAAATGGTGAACAGTGAGTGAACTATAAAGCAAGCAGCTCAGCTCACACGTGTCTCCATCTTCCACACGACACAATACCAGGCTCCCATAAAAGCAGCATTAATTACGGACTTTCAATTACCTGATTCAGAGGCCTGCAAGTGCACGTCATGCTGCATGTGTCTTCAACTGACTGACTAAAGCAGCGCTGCGGCTGCGCAGAATGCTGGGGCGGGTGAAAGGTTAGGAGACTGATTCACATTGGTCCGAGTCCGACTCAGGACACTTGACGATTCAACGCCAAGGAGGGACGGGGCGGGTCAATATTGTATATTGTCTCGTCATTGTGCAATGTACCTCGTCATAAGGCGGGCAGCAAGCCCCGTGGAATTTAAAAAACATTACGCTGCCCCACACAGAACCAAGTCCGATCAGTGACCCACACTGCAACACTGACTGAACCCAGGCATGGATTTACTGCGTGATATCAGCGCTTCACCCGGCCGGAGACAGTGTGAAGTGCTGATATCGTGAAACACACATTGCGCCCATGTAAGTTTGTCAATAGACCCGGCCCCAAGAAATAAGTGCCGGTGCTAAGCACCGGAAAGCACCGGCACAAATTAAGCCCTGCCCCACCCACTCTGCCGGGCACACGCTCGACCCAATCTTCACCTCCAGCAAGCACATCTCCTTTAATCACACCACAGCTCTCCATTGGACGGACCACAGCTGCGTTCACTTCAACTTCAAAAAGACTACGACCCAAAACCACCCACAACCAATTCCACGGAGAAACTGGAACAAAATTACCTCCGACCAACTCTTCACATCGCTTCACCAAAACCCTCCTGCAAAATCATCGGACCCAAACCAAGCAGCCACCAACCTCACACAATGGATCACCCACAGCCTGACGAATTAGCACCCTTGAAAACCCCTCAGATCAAGCAAGGCAGCAAAAAAGCCCCATGGTTTAATGATGACCTTAAGAAATCCAAGAAGATCTGCCGCACCCACGAGAAAGCATGGCGAAAAAACCCTACCTCCGACAACCCAGCCACCTTCAAGAACGCCACCCGCAAACACCAACAACTCATCCGATCCAGCAAGAAATCATCATTCAAGGATCGACTCGACAACAACGCCCACAACAGCAAAGAACTATTCAACATCGTCAAAGAGTTTACCTACCCCACCGCCGGCACCAATGACATCACTCCCTCCCAAGACCTCTGCGACTCTCTAGCCTCGTTTTTCCACAACAAAATCGCTGACATACATAACAGCTTTGGAGACCAATCCACCCCACCCACCTCCGAACTTGAACCCCCCCCAACAACCTTTGCGCCTGGAACCCAATCACCACCGAAGACACCATCCGCATGATGAACACCATTCACTCAGGGTCACCAACCGACCCATGTCCCCACCACATTTTCAACAAAGCAGACTCCATTATCGCACCCCATCTCCGAGACGTCATCAACTGCTCCCTCAACTCCGCTACCTCCCGGAAAGCTGGAAACATGCCGAACTCAGCGCCTTCTTGAAGAAACCTACAGCAGACCCCACTAAACTTAAGAACTACCGCCCCATTTCGCTCCTCCCATTCCCTGCCAAAGTCATTGAGAAAGCCGTCAACAGTCAACTCGCCGCCTTCCTCGAATCCAACAAATCCCTCGACCCTTCACAGTCCGGCTTCCGAGCCAAACACAGCACCGAGACCGCCCTCATCGCAGCAACAGACGGCATTCGAACCCTACTGGACAATGGAGAAACAGCTGCCCTCATCCTACTGGACCTCTCCGCAGCCTTCGACACAGTCTGTCATAGCACCCTTATACAACGCCTCAGCAACGTCGGAATACAAGGAAAAGCATTGGACTGGATAATCTCGTTCCTCTCCGGAAGACCCCAGAGAGTCCGCCTCCCCCCTTTCAGATCAGAGGCCACAGAAGTCATCTGCGGCGTACCCCAAGGATCTTCACTCAGTCCCACCCTCTTCAACATTATACATGAGTCCCCTCGCATCCATTGCGCGCCAACACAACCTCAACATTATCTCCTACGCAGACGACACCCAGTTGATCCTCTCCCTCACCAAAGACCTAAACACCGCCAAAACCAACCTACACGAAGGGATGAAAGAAGTAGCCGAATGGATGAAGAACAGCCGTCTAAAACTGAACTCGGACAAAACGGAAGTCCTCATCTTAGGAACGTCCCCCTCCGCCTGGGACGATTCATGGTGGCCACCGGCCCTGGGAACCGCACCCATACCAACGGACCACGCACGTAACCTGGGCTTCATCCTAGACTCCTCCCTTTCTATGACCAGACAAGTCAACGCCGTCTCATCATCATGCTTCAACATCCTACGAATGCTCAAAAAGTCTTCCGCTGGATCCCCACCGAAACAAGAAAGACAGTCACCCATGCACTGGTCACAAGTCGACTGGACTACGGAAACACCCTTTACGCCGGAACCACAGCCAAACTACAGAAAAAACTCCAACGCACCCAAAACACCTCAGCCAGACTCATCCTTGACATTCCCCGCCAAGCTCACATTTCCGGGCACCTGAAAGACCTCCACTGGCTCCCCGTCAACAAGAGAATAACGTTCCGCCTTCTCACCCACGCACACAAAGCCCTCTACGACCTAGGACCCGAATACCTCAACACGCGCCTTTCCTTTTACACCCCCACCCGCAAACTTCGATCGTCCAATCAAGACCTCGCCGCAATCCCACGCATCCAAAGATCTACCATGGGGGGAAAATCCTTCTCCTACTTAGCGGCCAAGACCTGGAATTCTCTCCCCACCCACCTCTGCCTTACACAGAACCACCTCTCCTTCAGAAAACAACTAAAAACTTGGATATTCGATAAGTAAAGCGCCCCCCTCCCTCAAGCGCCTTCAGACCCTCTGGGTGAGTAGTGCGCTATACAAATTTAAACTTGACTTGACTTTGAGTTTCAGGTTTCATATTTGCCAGGCACTAATAATATTCTTGCAGATTGCTTGTAAAGGCTTAGTGGTGATGCAGCTTCTGATAGCAATTAAGATGATTCTTTTATGGGCGAAGACTCTTCTGAAGATCTGAGAATTTGTGTTGTAACTGAGGGTGTGGTCACGGAAGAGAATGGATTATGTGTCTGAAAAGCGATCCAGTTTTACAACGTGTAATATCTCTTGTACGTGATGGTTGGTGTGAGAAACGTGACTGTGATGAAGATATCAAGGGATTTTGGAGCGTTAAGGAAGAAATGTCTATACACAATGACTTGCTGTTCAGAGGAAGTGGACTTGTTCCTCCTTTAAGTTTGCATCAAAAGCTTATTGACAATGCACACACCAGTCATATGGGTATTGATAAAACAAAAGAAAGGATAAGGGAAGCTTATTGGTGGCCCGCAATGGACACTCAAATTGAGAGGTCTATGCGTTGTTGTTCCCAATGTTCTATAAGTGACAAGATTCTCAAGTGCAGAACTCAGCCCATGATTTTAAGAAAACAAGCCACTGGCCCTGGGTGGACATTGCTTTAGACATCTTAGGACCAGTTAAAGTCAAAACTCAAGATCGGTACGTTTTAGTTTGTATTGAAATTTTTTCTAGGTGACCTATCATAAAAATTGTCAATAGTGTAGACTCTTCTGCAGTTATAACTTTTCTTAATGATCTTTTTGCAAACAAGGGATTACCAAGTTCTATATTGACAGATAATGGGGTACAATTTACCTCTTGTGTTGTAGAACAGTTTTTACTTGACAGGGGAGTTACACATAAGCGTGCCGCTCTATACCACCCAAAATGCAATGGGGTTGTTGAGAGACTTGTCAGGGTTCTCAACGAAGCCATGCAACTAGCTTTTGTGTCCAACAGTAATTGGGAAGAAGCAGTTAAAAAGAAAGTTTGTGAGTACAGATTCACACCTCATTCGTCAACAGGTGTTTCACCTTTTACTTTGTTCAAAGGAAGGTTGGGTAGCACTCATCTGAAACCTATTTGGGTTACCTCAAGAATAAAAGAAGTAGGTGGTGTGGTTGATAGTACTGTTGATTAGAAAGATCGTGAGTTAGAGAAAATGAATAAGAGGAAGATGGTCTTTGATGCTAGAAAAGCAGTGAAGAGGACGGTGGTTAATGTTAGTGACTGGGTCAAAATAAAACTCCCAGAAAGAAGATTTGGGATCTCAAAATTCAGTCAACCTAATAAAGTAATCAAACTGTTAGGAAATGCAGTCAGAATGCAAGATCATAAAGTATGGAACCTCAATAGGATGCCAAATGTTCTACTATATGTTCCGAGGAGAATTCTTCTAATGTCTCTGCTAGTCCATCACATTCTGTGGTGGGAAGGCCGTGTAAGCAGAAAAGAGTTCCTCTTCGTCTCCAAGATTGTATTTAGTGTATTTTATTGTACCACATACTTATGTATCTCACTTTTATCTTTATTTGCTTGTTATGATAAGAGGGAAGTGATGTAGTGTTCTTATAACTTCCTAGTCCTTCATTCCTGTCCCTGACACATTTACCCCTTTGTGTTCATTAATAGAATATGACTAGTGTAGAATGTTTAGTGTTGAACTAGAGAGCAGTTGCATCTGCTAACTGAAGGATGAGGTCTCTTATGAAGATCCTACATTAAAGATCTGCAATCAATCTGTGGCCTGCTGTCTTCATTGATCACCTTTGGGTCCTACCTCACTGTGCTGATGATTAAAATCAGCCAGTCCCTGGTAGAGCGCCATGCAATCAAGGACCAGTCTTTCCTAAATGGTTTATCATCCTAGAAAAGGCTCGAGCATTGGTCATGATGAGTCCATTTGGAGCACAGTTCCCTCTCAAATATTTGGTCATTATTGTTCCATGGGTGAGTTCTTTTCAACATGAGTAGTTAAATTCTCCTGCCATAGCCTAATTTTTGTATTCTGAACTCTGCATGCCCTATTAAAATATGGTTCTGAAATACCAGCGAGGTAGTTTTAGCTCACACTCATCTCTAATTTCCCTCCGTCCACACCCTGCTCATTTGAAGGTTTTAGGATACTTCTTCTCTACATAAAAAACATCTAAGAGCTCCTCCCTTTCAGTGAGGGGGTTGTAGCCCACACTGGAACTAGGTTTGTGGTGCGAGGAGATTACCCTATAATGAAGCATGCCACCTACAGGTGGGTGAGGGAAACCATCTTTTAAAAGTGATCCCACGGCACTACGTTCAAATTCTAGACCCAAGGGCTCACTTTTGTGTTGCTTAAACTTCTAAGTCCACCATAAAAGCCTCAATAAGCTTTTTTGGAATTCTGTTTCACTTCCAAGTTGATATTGGATCATTAGGTACAGTACGACATGAGGCCAATATTGTCTACCCAAGTTACTTATAATTTGAACACATGGTTGTGGAACCGACCTGTAATTTGCCTTTAAAACAATTGATTAGTTATCAGATATTAGTTCAACAGGAGACAATAGTTTGCTCACATCGGAAATTATTGTATTCTGCTGGTCGTGCTTTTAATAGAACACAGCTAAAATACAATAATAAAACAAGCATTTGCAATGCAATAGGTCTCGCATTTGCGAGAGTTTAAGATATTGGCATTGTAAATGACAATGCCTTTTATTTATGTTTTAAAAACCAATACATAAATAAAAGGCACTGGCATTTAAAATGCCAATAGCTCAAACTCTCACAACTGCAAGACCTATTGCATTGCAAATGCTTGTTATAACAGGGTTTTCAATGTTGGTCCATGGGGGCTTGTTTCATTCCATATTTTCAAGATAACCACTGCGTAAATGAGCTCTATTTAGATTCATTGTTATGCAAATTTTAATTATATGGACATAATGAAAATCTGTCTGGGACCATGTCCTCCAGAAATACCGGCAAAGATGCCAGATTATGCATAAAAGTACAGTTTGCAAAATGGGAGTGGTTTATATTTTGCTTCTCAAAAATAGTTAATCAGATTTTCAAGCCAACCTTCACCATTCTTCTGCCTGTTAGCCCATCATTAAAGCATGTGGTGTGTTTTTTGTGCCAGGGCAGGATTCGCTGTTAATACCAACTTGTGGAGCTTTATTAGTAGGAGATCATGGATGGAAGGGGAAGGTAAGGGGCTAGTAGAGGTTGTGGATATCGGATGTACACACAATATCTCCTCACTTTTACTCCGTGGTTAGAGAGCCAACTGGATGACTTTCCAGTTGGCTGAAAACTGAATCTTGCTTTTTGGAAAGCAGGATTCTTCCACCGGTGGCAGGTCTAGCTTCACTCAAAAATGTCTCAGTTCTTTAGGGATAAACGGGTGGGGATGTGACAGTCAAACCACAAATGCTGGGACTGGCTACCAGGAGTAACATAAAAAGTCTTGGCTTGCTTTTATTTATTCAAGCTAGACACCAGGATTGGCCGATGAAGGTAATAGCGGTGGGGGGTGGGGTGGGGGGGATTTGACAGACGACTACAAGGGAAAATTAAATAATTAATGTTCCCTCATCGTCTTCTGTCGAAATCCCACCCCACCTAGCTCCACCACCATTTCCTGCACAGCCATGGCTGCTAGACACCTCGATACACCTGATTCTCCACTAGGATGAGAGCCAGAATGCAAAGCAAGAAGGAGCTCTCATCCCGTGGCGAGTTCTTCTTCAGTCCTTTCCTCTTTTGTAAGGCTACCTCTACTGAATGGCTCTTTGGGATTTCAAGTGTCTTCCACAAGAGAATTTGAACATGAGACAACGTTGAGATAAGACCAAACAAGCCGAAGTTAATGGCAGAAGTGATCTTACAATAGGGAAATCCATATTCTAAGAGCATAATATTCAATTTAGCAGTTAGCCACTTACATGATCCCAATAATTACTAAGTGCATATTGTCACTGGCACCAGCACACAGCCTGCAATAAGATGATATGGAAGCAAATATGAACCTAAAGACAACATCCTGCAGGAAAATAACGAAATCACATCATAAACACTACTAAATACCACAAAACAAATATTACATTTGGAACACAAGTATTGTGGTTAACAAGACCAATCCCATTATGTGGTTAAATGTTACTATACAAAGTTATTATGTTTATGTCCAAAGCATCTATGTGCTGCGTAGGCTTCATAATGCTGTGATGGACCATGTTTGATGGCTAATTGGACGTTTTAAATGAACAATGAAGCTGCTAATAACTTTAACTGTAGCTGGTACTGAGCAGGCCATGTCAATGATATGCCCTTCCCCAGTGGCATTCAATGTAGGCTGTGAAGCAATGGTTTCATGACCAACTTTAAAGATCACCACTTGCTATATAAAGAAGTTTCACTCGTAATGAATATAAATAAATGCATCTTATGAGATTAGCCTGAAAATCAGACATGGATCAGACCCCCCTCCACCCGTCATGGGTCCACTAGACATCTGTGAACAGGCGCCTTACAAAGCAATGCATGAGTGAGCACACAGTAAAATATTAAAATTGATACTGTAATCATCCTAACAAATAAGTAGTGAAAATAATTTCTGAACAATACCAGTGAACTTCTGGAAGTCAGTAGCAATATTTTAAGGTCGGAAATATTTAGCCTGCGTCCATTATTTCTGATTTGGAGGCATCCCCCTTCCCACCAGTGGGGCTCCATTGTTGCATGCCTTCATAACTGTACTGGAATATTGCAGACAGCACCCAGGGATTATCCAGACAGCAAAAACACTTAAACCACCTCTCTGGATTTACAACTATTCCCAAATCATAAACCAGTTGGAACCAACATCCTCCAGCTACAACTCGGAAATTGCCAGACTGTTCTGATCTGCAAAGTAGTACACAACAGGTTGCACAACTAATAGCAGGAGTAACGCAAGGGGCGGCAGGCAGAGCTCACACACTTGGATACTTAAATATGTAGGAAACTCGTTTTTACAGGGATCAAATCAATCCTAGCTTAATTTGAATAATAGTTTATACAATCCTACGGGATAAACTATTATTACATAAGTTAAACATCTTTTTCAAATCGGTTTTCATTACAAACATTTAAATGCATGTCTAAAGCGCTGAAATCGCTCGAGCCCGAGCAGTTCGAATATGCCCAGATCATACGGAGCCTGGGAGTACTTTCTCCCAGGGGACCCGTCTGTTACAGCACGATGAGCTCACTCCATCAAAATACACTAATTACAAGCATGCCCGCATGCAGATTGTGTGCAATTTACAGCGATTTAGATGTAAACCTTCCAACAAGTAGCTACAGGACAAAACAAGTAAACAAATCCCCCCGGCCCTCACTTACCTACCGCCGGCCACAGAAACGCTGGAACACGCACACCGCAAGTCGGCCTGGAACGCGCCTCGGAAGAGACGCGGGAGGACAGGAGCGTGACGCGCGTGAACGTGCACGTTGATGTTCCCGCGCGTTCACGGACCTGAGTCGGCTCGTGCCCAGGTTTGGAGCTGCTCGTTCACAGCTCTGACTCCCTTGGCAGGGAGGAAGGCGGCTATAAGTCTCGTTGGCGGCAGCGCTTCGCGCTGCAACGCCAGCGAGACCTAAAAACAGTCTCTAGATAGAACTCTTCTAGTTTTGCAGGGTAATCTAAGCATGCAGCTGTATCATTGTTGAGATTTGATCTTCTTTCCCATGTTCTGGTGCTTTCAGGGTAGGCTGGCCTGATTGATACAATGTTGCTGTAGTTTTGGATACATGTTCTGGTGAATGAGTTATTTCCCAAAAAAACTCATCAACTCCTTCCGTGTTCTGGGATCCTTCAAATTCAAAAGGACTTCTTACAGATGAAATCCTTTTTCAAAGAGTTTGTGGTCTATGAATTCCATACCTCTTTTAGCCCACTGTGCTTTTTTTAAACAATAGCTTAGCTCCCACTTTCGGTGTTGGATTAATACAAGAGTTATTTCCTGAACATGTTCTTTCACCAACTGACCGATGAGCAGTATGTCACCTATATACAGTAAATATCAGGTGGTAAAATCTTAGCCAGGAACACATTGAATTCACCCCCATTATTTATGTGCTTTAACTTAATCCTCTGCGAGAAAACAGTTTCAAAGGGCCTTCAATCCCACTTGTTAGTAGGTGCTACTTAAGTTTACTGTGAACATAACTTTCTTTCCATTTAATTTGACTAGACTTTCATCACTGTAGGTTAAGCGCTATCGTGAGGCACCTACTCTCTTACTTAACTCTCTCAAGTTAGCACAGTCTCCAAGTTCCACTGGGCTTTAGCACTCCTTTGTGCAATAATTATTTACTTATTTTGGTATTAGACAAGGCATAAAAACAATAAAGGTATGTAATAATAGGAGGCATGCCGAAACAAGAAAAAAACATATCATAAGTCATAGTGCATAAGCCATTGGATCATAACACAAATCAAAATTGAAAAATGTACATTGCACGCATTTGCACAAGTGAAGCAAATGTGCAGGAAACAACTCCATATTCTTATATATCTGCTGTTCTCTCAAACAAAGTCTCTGAAACAGATTATATATTTGAGAATATTTTCTTTCGAAACAGATTATGATCTAGATCTCTGTTCACCAATCTATTCTTAACTAAGCACACATAATTACTCAAACCAACTGCCCTTGACTAATTGCCCAACCAATCATACATACTATATGGAATCCTTGAGTATCCTAGTCCTTTTGCTACCACATTAGACACTCTTATATGATCTGTGTGATTCTGATATTGCAGCAGATTTCCAATGAATTCCACCACTGGTGTAGGTGGAGGTAGGACCACTCTATGCGATTGAAACCTTTTCATTGGCTAATGCCAAGGTAACCGCTTCTGCTGGGGTTGCCGCCTGGCCACAACATGTGCGTTAGAGTTTGCAAGTGATTCATCATGGTACAGCCAGGGAGGAATCCCACCAGGGAGGCAGGAATGACTTTCCCGAATCTGGTATTTTATCTTTGACAAGGATTTTAATGTCAAGATTAACTAACAATATTGAGCAATAACCAAGACAGTCCAGGGGGTAGATAGTCAATGGTTTTAAGGGGTGTGTGGGCATTGTCAGAAGTAAGTCCAGTGGTGCATGTGGATAATTAGTCAAGGGTGTCAGTGGTGGAATATGCAACTATTGGTAAATTGTTGTAACTCGTGTGGTAACAGGGAATAAAAACCCCCTCCGGGGTTCATAAGAGGTACAAGTGTTGTAATCTCTGGTACAATCTGTATAATTCAGGGTTTGGCAAGTCTCTATTTGGAAGGCAAATTTTGTCAGCAGGTTCTTCTACCTGAGTGTCTATGCCCATTCCCAGTCAGGGCATGGCGTCACCATATTACAAGGGGCCATTGATATCAAACTATAACTGTCACCCTCCCCATACAGAGTGTTGTCATCGATGATGTAATTTCAGATGTTATCAGCGATGTTATCAATGATGTCATAGAACATTTTATGAGAGATATGTGAACTCATAAGCAGTGCATGGTGAGGGTGTGAGTTATAGTTACGTCAGTCAACTATAATTTATATATTTTATTGGTTTTTATTTTGGTTTAAAACATTACATTTTAACTGACATTTTCACCTAACTATAAAATCACTTTAATCTTTGTTTTTTAAGTGAACTTCTGAGGGTTTTTTTCTTAATGTAAAGTAAGATAAAATTACCATACCCAACTATAATGTCACTTTAACCTTTGTTTCTTTCAGTGAATTCCACGGGTTTTCTTTAACACAAAGTAACAATATAAAGGCTGTAATTTTAAGTAAAGCAGACCTACTGGTTATGTCACAGGGTCATAAGGCCAAAGTATAAAAGACTGGCCTTTTGGCGTTATCAGGGGTCAGCACATCAGCTGACCTATTTAGTTTGTCAATAAATCAACACAATAATTTATTAATAACTATAACCCAATATATTCCCGCGTACAGGGCATTCATTAATAATAATTGCTTTCACAATATTTTTTTAGATAAAGCTTGTTTTATTCAAAACAACCATACATGTGTTGAGTCTTTTTTAAACTCTTCAGGACACAAAATACAGTAATAGAACCCACCACAAGAGATCCCAGTACTCCATCTGAAGAGCATACTGCTCCAGCTTGCAGTGATATAAAAAACATACGGTAAACTCTCCTGGGGTACAACAGTTTAAAAATGCTTTGTGGTGCCACTGCTCCTTCTAGGGCAGAGGTCTTCAATCTGTGGGCCGCAACCCCAGGGGGGCCGTGGAGTCATGGGAAGGGTGGTGCGCATTCCCCAGCCTCAGAGTCGGCACACAAGGATTGCTGAATGGCATCTGCTCCGAGCAGTTGTACCAGTGAGCGCCTCGCACTGGGAGCTGCTCTGAGAAGCAATCCTATTGTGCACACTTCTTCTCACCAGCTGATGAAGGAGAATTGGCAACAACGACCATTAGGAGGCAGTCCGGCTCTGCAGGAGGCTAGTACTAGCTTAATTGAGCCCGTACCTGGGCCTGTTAATGCACTGCGTCCACAATAGAAGGTGCGAGATGGGCTTGGAGGGGGGACTGGAGAGGGCTGTTCTCAGCGAGGGGAAAATGGATGGAAATCAGAGGCCAGAACCACCCAACTACGAACTTTCCTTACCTTCTGCTATTTCGAAATTTGTTATTTTTCCTGGGGTTTTTTCACCTAGTCTACACAATACTTTTATAATGCATACTGTAAAGGGCTCTTGTATTTAGAAGTGGTTTTAGATTTCCGATTTTTTTATTGTGGTGCATACAAAATCTGCACTGGAAAGGCTTATTGACGTCTGGTGCTAGACTATTTATATTTCCTTTTAAATACATGTTTGCAGATTATTTTTAAGATTTATTTCTATTAACTTTTAATTTTGTATTCTTTGCTCTCATTGAGGCATAATCCTGCCAAATATTATATTTATACAGTGCAATCACACGACCTTTCGTGTGATGAAGATGGTTTCTGCCGTGAAAGCACTTGCAAACAGCCGTTCCCCTACTTTCGTGAAAAAGACACCCCTCCTGGGATGGTTAATTCGAATAGATAATATGCTTCAGCTGGAGTGTCATTCAAGGAGTGTCCTGTGCTGTGAAATGGAAGCCGGGCAGACAGTTAACTGTCAGGGTGCAGCAGCTTGCCTGAAAGAAATATAAATGTGTGCTAGGAGTTAATCTGCAAATGTAAATAAAGCAGCTGCAATTTTGGCTGTATTGTCCCATCTTCTTACGCCATAAAGTGGTCCAAGAATCCATTAAAGGAGTTTTTCCAATATCCTTGAAGAGTCCAAACCTTTTCGTTTACTGTGCATCTGTGCATGTTGACATGTTAATGTTGCCTCTCTGTGCTTTTTCTTCTCGTAATCTGACTGCTCCACTCTCTGAATTCTCCTCCGTCTTACAATTCCTTCTTGATGGCTTTCACTTAAATGTTTCTGTCTCTGCTCTTAGAGCTCAGTTGTTTGCTATTAAGGCTTTTAGAGAATACACTGACCCTCTTTTTCTGATTTAATTGATTGCTAGATTGATTAAAAGTTTTTGAAGACTAGACTTGGAAGGAATACCATCTCTCCTTCCTAGGATCTTCCTACAGAGCCTTACAATTTCCCCCTTTTGAGCCTTTGGGAAGTGTAGACGTGAGATTTCTCTCCATTAAAGTCCTCTTTTTGGTGGCCATTATATCAGTTTGTAGAGTTGTGGAATTTTGGGTGCTGAAATGTTCTCCTTCTTTCCTGAGGTTTATGGAGGATGAGCTGGTGTTAAAACCTAATCCTACCTTTATTCCTAAAGTTAACTCTGTTTTTCATAGGTCCCAGGAGATAATCATACCTTCCTTTTTTCCTTCTCCCTCTAATGCAGAGGAACAGTTCTTGAGTACTCTTGATGTTAAACATGCTCTTTTGATTTATGTGGATAGGTCGCAGCAATACAGAAAGGCTCATTACGTATTCGTGACTTTTGGGCAATCTAGAAGGGGCAAGCGGGCATCTACTGTCACTCTCAGCCGGTGTGTCAACTCTACTATTCTCTTGGTACTGCAGGATCTGGATTAGAGTCTTCCTATCCAGGATAGATCCACCATGGCGATGACTACTTGCTGGGCGGAATTGCAGGGAATATCGATCTAGGATATTTGTAGAGTGGCCACTTAGGCTTCAGAACATACTTTTGTGAGACATTATTGTTTTAATTTTGTTTCAGAATGTAAACTAAAATTGGCACAGCTGTTTTTAATGCAGCATTATGAGTGCATATGGTGTATTGGTGCTGTTCTCAATTCTGATTTGCTCTGTTTCCGTCTATTAAAAATCACGCATGTTGCTTTATCAAGGCTTTTGGCCTTGTTCAGGTGTTTGCTGAATTTGACTTTGATTTTGTTCTCCTTCTACTTTCTGAACACGTGTTTCTACACCTATCTGATCCTGCTCAGATATCTCGATCTCTTGTCCGTCTTCCTCCTGAGCCTTTGCCCTAGTACCTATCTGTCCCGCCTCAGACTCTGGAGCTGTGACAGGTATCTTAAATGTCTGAGTATATTGATCTTTCCTTATCTGGTCCTCCTCAGAATTACCAATGGCTTGGATTTCTGTAATCTGAGTATGTTCTTCTAGACCTCTCATCCTCACTATCACTCTGTCTGTCTAGATAAGTTTGACTTCTGGTTCTTATGATCTTTGCAGGTATGTCGACTACTGGAATCCAATCATCCTGACTGGTGCTTGGTGGTTCATCAGCTACTTCAGGATCGATTTCTTGAGACCCTTCAGCTGTACAACCTTCGGCTTCAGTTTCATCAGGTTCAATCACTCTTTTTGTATGACTGGCATGGATCCAATTCGGAATTCCCTCCTATTTTACAGCTGTGGTGATGACCAATATCACTTGACCTGGCCTTCCCCACCTTGGTGCTAGGCAAGATTCTCGAGTATGTTCCTTTATCACTACCCAGTCACCTGGAATACGATCATGTGCTGGAGTTGAGTTGATTGTCTGGCGACAGCGTCTTCCCCAACCTGGTGAGAGATAGAACGCACTTGGTCAGCCAGTTCTTTGCAGTACTCTAGCACTAAGTCATCAGATTTATTTATCAACTTATGTCCTGGCACCCATGCCTGCCTCATTGCTCTTCCCATGAGGATTTCATCAGGACTCAAGCCTGTTTTCCTGTCTGGAATACTTCTGAGTCCCATCAGAACAAGAGGTAAAGCATCAGGCCATTCTAATTTTGTACATGCATATATCTCTCCTAGTCTTGATTTTATTGTGCCATTCGATTGTTCAACCACTCCAGAAGCCTCTGGACGGTATGCACAGTGCAGCTTTTTCTCAATGTTGAATGCTTCACAGATTAGACCAATTATTTCATTATTAAAATGAGTACCTCGGTCTGATTCAATTGTTAATGGAAAACGGAAACGTGGTATGAGTAGGAGTCTAGCTACATTGATGCTATCATTTCGTTTTGTAGGGTATGCTTCTACCCATTTTGAAAATAGGCAGACAATGACAAGAACATATTTCATTCCTCGATAGGGTGGTAACTGGATAAAATCAATTTGTAGTCCTATGAATGGGCCTTCTGCTTTCCCAATCTTCCCAGGGCAAACTACAGTTCTCTTACCAGGATTCATTTGCTGACAAATCAAACATCTTTGGCAAAGACCTTCTGCTATGTTCCTGAATTTTGCATTAAACCATGATTGTCTGAATAGTCGCAGCACAGCATCCTGCCCTAGGTGGGAATCTCCATGGTACATCCTAGCCATAGGAGCAAGCATGTAGTCTGGTAACACAGGTCTGCCATCAAGATAAACAATAACACCATTCTCAGCCCTTCTCTGACAACCTATCTTTCTCCATTCTTCCCTTTCCTCAGTTATTGCTTCATTCTGCAAATCTCTCACTTCTTCCCAAGTTTTCACACCTTGAAGCAACATAAGTTGGCAGCTGTTTCCACATGCATCGATTTTCTTATTTATTGCCATCTTATGTTTGGCACAGTGTTGGGCTAATTGGTCAGCATATCGGTTACCTGCTGTCACTTTGTCATTTCCAGATTGGTAAGCAGCACACTTGACCACAGCCACTTCTTTTTGCAATTGAATTGCTTCTAGCAAGTCTTTTACATAGTGACCATTTTTAATAGGAGTACCTGATGAAGTCAGAAACTCTCTTTGCATCCAGAGTTGGCCAAAGTCATGCACAACTCCATAGCCATATTGGCTGTCTGTATAGATTGTTACTTTCAAATTTTTCCCAATTTTGCAAGCCCTTGCCAATGAAATTAGTTCAGCTACTTATGCAGACTTGACTCCAGGTAAATAGGATGCTACAACTGGACCCCATAAAGTACATACAGCATATGCAGCACTCAAGCCTCCTTCCTCATGTTGCATGCATGAGCCATCTACGAATAATTCATGTTCTGAATCTATTAATGGTTCTTCTCTTATGTCTGGACGAGGTTTGGTAAAGTATTCTGTCAGGTCGATACAAATATGTTCAACTTCATTTTTGACTTCTGCAAAATTGGATTCAGGCAGCAGCGTTGCTGGATTCAAAATGTTACACCTAGCAATAGTCACATTTGCTGCACCTAAAAGAATTCATTCATATTTAGTCAGCCGACTAGGAGTTGGATATTGGGTTTTGGTTCTTGTCAACAAAATCACAACTGCATGTGGGACGTATACAGTCACTGCATGGCCCATAATAATGGACTCACTTTGCTCAAGACTCATGCACGTTGCAGCTACTGCTTTCAGACATCCAGGCAATGCAGATGCCACTGGATCCAGTGTGGAAGAAAAATATGCCACAGGACGTCTCATCAAACTATGGGTCTGGGTCAGAGAATGCGCAATTGTCTTGTGTATCACAAAACAATGCAAAGTCTTTTGAATAATCAGGCATTCCCAGGGCTGGAGCTGTACACAGACAATCACGTAATTTTAAGAAAGATGACATGCTTTCATCATCCCATTCTACTGGGTCTTTTGCTCTTTTCTTTGTCATTTGCATCAATGGTTTTGCCAGGATTGCAAATCTCACAATCCACTGCCTGCAGTAACCTACAACTCCAAGAAACATTCTTATTTCTTTCTGGGTTTGAGGTAGATTCATGTTTTTGATTATTTTGATCCTTTCCGTGGTAACCCTTCTGACACCCCTTTCTCTCTGGTGCCCCAGATATTTCACTGATGTGGTGCAAAGCTGTAATTTTTCAGGTGACACCTTATGTCCTCCTTCACCCAAATGATTTAACAGAGCTATGGTATCCACTACACAGTCATTTCGGGTTTTAGACGCCACCAATAGGTCGTCTATGTATTGAACTATGACAGATTTTCCAGGCAGCACCAACGATTCAAGGCACTTTTTCAAAATCTGATTAAAAATTGATGGACTTTCTGTGTATCCCTGAGGAACACGGTTCCAGACGTAGACATGGCTGTCGAATTCAAATGAGAAAAGATACCTGCTATCTGGATGTAATGGTATGGAGGAAAATGCGTGGCACAAATCGATTACAGTGAACCAACCCTCTGCCCATGGTATCTGATATAGAATCACAGCAGGGTTTGGCACAACAGGACAGCATGGGACAACAATTTTATTAATGTTGCGAAGGTCCTGTACGACCCTATATTTGCCACTCGGTTTCTTTATGCCAATTATGGGCGAATTACATGGACTGCTCATTATTTCTTGCAAAATGCCTGTTTCAACCAAACGTTTTATTTATGCTGGAACACCTGCTTTAATTTCTGGGCTCATTTTATACTGTCGAGTATTTGGGTAAACTGCACCTTCTTTTACTGTCACTTTTATTGGATCGACATTTGCCATTAATCCTACCTCTTTTCCTGTAAAATCCCACACATCAGGATTCACAGTATCTCGTAGTTCTTCTGGTAAGTCTTTTATGGTCAATGTTTTATTTTCAGTTTCCTGTTTTGCCAACATTAATTAATAAATTCCATCTTCATCGGGGGTCTGTATTTCAACACCACTTGGAGTGCAAAAAATAGTACAATTCATCTTGCACAGCAAATCCCTACCTAACAGGTTTACTGGACTGGAATCACACACAACGAACTTGTGCATTTCTTTAAAATTGCCTATTCTGACCTTCATCGGTTCTGTAACTGGGGTATTAATTTATTAGAAACGCCCACTACTTGGATCGCTTCTCCCGAGAGGGGTAGGTTTGGAACGTCTGCTGTTCTCACAGTAGAACGGGTAGCGCCAGTGTCCAACAAAAAAGTAACATCATTTCCCTCAACTTTTCCCTCAATATATGGACCTGACTGATCTACCCGCAAGGATGCGCCAAGTACGCATTCCTCGTCCTCCCCTCTCAGTCACTCAAAAGAAATTGTGGAGTCACTGAATTTCTCCTACCACTTCCCTCCCAATGTGTGGTATCCACACTATAGTTTGCTTTGCTCCCAGGATCTGGCATAGGTGCAAGGGGTAATTAGTTCTTTATTACCTGCGGCGGCTGTTTCTTTGACACTTCATTCTGCATCTGTGGGTTCAAAGGGTCAGTTTGCATAGGATTATTATTCAGTATAGCTTTACACTCGTTTTTCCAATGCCCAAAATTTCCGCACCCGTGACATGGGAATTTCTTTTTAGCCTCATCACTGTTATAATTTCCCTTTGGCTTTCCTCTATTTCCCTCTCCTCTGGTTTGATTATTTTTCAATTGGTTTAATTGGAGTTCTGTTGCTCTGCTAATTTTACTTGTGCCCACTTTACTTTTTCTTCTAAATTGTTACGCTTATTGTCCAATTCATCTTCACAATATTTTGCATATTTAAGTATTTCATCAATAGGTTTGGCCTGCCACCGATCTTATGATCTTTTATCCATTGTGAAATTTCAGGTCTTAGCCCAGACACAAACTGATAGATGCAATGTGTCATACCTTTGGTATCCACCCACTATATTGTTTAAAAACGTGTAAGAGGCGTTCATATTATGCATGCACAGATTCAGCTTTATTCTGTGTAGTTCTGTCTATTCTAGTCCAGTCAGTCTCTGTTGGAGGTACTTTCACTTTCAAGTACAGTATTACCTGATTATATTTCTTCATAAAGTCATCTTATGGGGCTCCTGTCTTTGGGTCTCTAGGATACTCATCACTTGGCCAGTCTACTTGGATTTTACATTCTGTCCATAAATCGACAGGTACAACAATATCAAACAGCCCATCTAGATCTTTTAACAGTACTTTTTGAAACTTTTACAAACCTTTCGACTTGTCTGTACCATTCTACAGGTTTATCTCGTAATTTCAGAAAATCATTTGTAAATGACAAAATATCCTGTCGGGACCATGGGACATGTACATAACCTCCACCTGGCACTTCTCTCATTGGACACAACCTTTCCACTTTTTCTGTTTCTTTCAACATATACTCCGATGCAGTGCTTTTCACTTGTGCCTCCTCCTTTTTCTTTGCCCACCTGGCTTTCCATCTTTCTAAATCACCCCATTTTCGCAATATTGATAACAACTCTTTAATCTGCACTTTCCTTCCTGACACATTCATATTTTCCAAATCTTTATCAGTGAATTCAGCTCGGTAAGGTTTCTGTAGTACTTTTGATTTACCAATATCAATTCCCATTGCAAGTGCCATATTCATTAATTTCTCATGAAATACTCTTGTGTTCCGTGTAATACTTCGACATATAAACAACAATTCATCTTCGCTGAATGTGTTCAATCTTTCTAAACCCAAATTTCCTGCCATCATTTCTCCTAATTCGACCCTTAATTTGAATATATCCAATGCTTTTGGTTGCGATTTTGGCTTATCAATTTCTCTGGTCCATCTCTCTAATTCTTCTGGGGTAACTAAAGTTGCATTTACTGTACCTGTTGGTGTTTCCATTCACACTTTTCTAGAGCTCCCGGGAGTACTTTTCCTAACTGAGCTCCTTTCAGGTTCTCTTATAGGTAAATCCATAAGGGAAATTACCGACCTACATTCACTTGCTTGATCATCCACTATTACCGTTTATTTTCTTGGCTGTACTACAGGTGTAGTTAGAACAGGAGCTTTTGGACCAGGCTGCTTATCTCCATACAAAGGAACAACAGGACCAATGATTACCGGAATTGTTAGGCCTTTAGGACTCATAATTAATTGGGAGATTTTCTGAATTAATTCACTTCTTTGTTTATTTATTGCTTCTCTCTCTCTGTCCTGAAGTACCTTTTCTAATGAGGTCTCATGTAGTACTTGTGATATCAAAGGTGGTTTCAATAATGGAGCACTAGGATTAATTGTGCTTGGGTCCTCATTATATGGTGGCAGATTTTTCATTAACAAATCCTCCAAATAATCATCTTCTGGATTATCGCTAATCATTAGATCTCTTGTTTTCTCTGTGCTTTTACTTCCTGACGTTTTTTTTTGAGTAAATACAGGATGCAACCCTTCCACTATCATGGAGTGTCTCCATTGTTTCATTTGCTTATCTCTAGTCTCACGTGAAAACTTAGGGTAAAACTTACTCATACCTCTGTCATTTCTGGGTCTGTCTCGCTCAAATGCTTCAATTTCCCATTCTTCTAATGCCTCATGCTGCGTTAATCTTGGTCTGGGGTCTAATTCATTCATGCGATTTCTCAAATTATACAAAATTCTGCCATTCATGGTACCATGTTCTGGAAATGCCAAAATTCCGCCATCTTTGGTGTATTCTACCCAATTTTGGTGATGCGGGCGTATTTGATGGTGGGATAATAATTCCTTCTCTAGTTTTAATTGGTTTATGCTTTTAAAAAAATTCTTAACTCTTTTGAAAAACGACATTTTTCTTCACCTCCGTACATGATATAGGGTCTCCCTCTTATCATCTGCTCTTTAGCCATACCTAGGTATTTTCTATCAGGTCAGTTTCCTATGAATCCTGGATCTAAATGCCACATATAACTTGAATTTTAACCTTTGCGGTGACACTCAGTTGTTTACAAAATGTCTTCCAATAGCTACACATTTCTTATTTTTCAATGACCAATCAGAATTTAGAATACAAATAGACTTAACCAATGGCTTTTCCCGTGAGACGAGTTCCCACACTCCTGTACTCACCCCTCCTTTACAGTATTACCTCAGCTACACACCCGCTATCTCAACCAATACCAGCGCGGCTCTAAGTGACGTCAGCGCAGCTCCGCAACTGACTCCCTCTTTGCAAGGTGATACAAGAACTTATTTCTTTTCACTTTTCAATGCAACATTTTTATTAATTTACAAACGTAAAAACATTCGCCACTGTGCCTAAGTGACTAATTCAAAGGAAAGATAATTTTCACCCACTACGAGTAAATCCCTTCCATTTACTTTCAAACACTACAAGTAGATCTCTTCCGCCTACCCTTCACACAAGCATTAGAGAACCTGTTACTCCCTCTGGCTTACCCTTTCTATGTGATAGAAGGCCAAGGTTTTCCTAGCGAACCCCTTTGCTGTCAATCAAGCTCAGAGGAACCTGCTACTTCTTTAGTGTGACCCTTTCTAGGTGATATCGCACCGAAGTTTTGCCAGCGAACTCTTTGCTATCAGTTATTCACACATTTATTCAGAAAGTCCCTAAACAGTGCTTCTGGTTGTACCTAACCATGCACTTACTTACTTAGACAAATGATCTCAACTACAGAGTGGCTTCCATTTACCACCTGTTATTCTGCCCCCAAGGTTTCCAGACAAAACATAAAACAGGTACGAACAGTTTTGGTTAATACATGAAATCAATATAATCAATTATCAATATAATTTCAAATACGCAAAAACATATTTCAATAAACCAACTAACTACAACTAACTACCTATCTTAACTAAACCCTAACCATCATTCTGCTACCAAAAGAAACTGATAGAGCGGAGTGGTGAACCCACTGCTTTTACCAAATACTCACCTGGGTCCATTAATCATTTACTCTTGAGCAAGTTACCTCCACACTCTACCAACATTTTCTATAAACTTTACTTATTAGGTCCTATACCATAGACTTACCAATCCTTGTCACTACTACCTAGGGACCTAAAGGATCAAGGGATGTTAGAATAATAGGTATAATAACATTTCATTTATTCTTTACTTTCAAATAACCACAGACTCTGGAAAAGTTTAACCTTTTATCTATGTAAGTTTCTCAAATGTTACAGTCCATACACTATTGATTAAGATTCTTTCAATTATGAGAATAATAATGAGAACAATAATATGCAAAGCAGATATAGAACTTATTTTTGGCATTAAAATAAAGAAAGGGGATAGAAAAGGGAAACGTACGTTAACATACCCATATTTAATATTTACCTAGAATGGAGGGAAGCCCAACCCTGGCCACGGGCTGGGATAAAGGACAGAACCCCGGAAATGCAGGTGCCAGCAATGATAGAACAGGTGCAGACCAGAATCAGGACAGGTACAGACCAAATTGGATCAGGACAGGACCACCTCAGGCTGGAACCGGTACTCGTAGCTAAAGGGTAAACGCCTGAGTTGGACCCTCTCTGCAGCTAACAGTTGAACCCTGATTGGATCAGATAGTCTTCGGACAGAGTGCTTCGCCAGCACCCCAACTCCGGAACCCCGATTTGGGTTATCGAATCTTCTGACAGAGGGCTCCGCCAGCACCTCTGCTCTTGATCACCTATTGAGTGCGATGGGTCAGTGACAGGTCAGCTATTCGGACAAGTCAGACAAATTAACTAGCTAAGCCTACTCTAATTATACTATTTTCCAGGGCAGTGTACCACCCCCCAATGTTGCAAATGTAAGGATCCCCAATTTTGATTGGACCAAAGACGAGGAGAGGTCATCACACCATACCAGAATGAAACTTTTCTCTTGAATATTGAAATTAGCGTTCCCGCCCATCAATTTATTTTCCCATGCACATTAATTCCACCCAAAAATGAATGTTCCATTAACAAATACATTGTTAACAATATTGTCTTCCTCTCCGTAGGGTCAGGAGGTGAACTTCCCAGGCGCATCTCAGTCAAGACTGTCCTTGGCATTCATTCAATGCCATGACTTGAGTGTTTCTGGATTCTGGTGCGCATGTGCGGTGTGGGTTTCAAAATGGAGTTACAGATATATCTCAGGCCCAAGCACGAGCTAGTAGCAAAATAGAAAAGAAACAGTTTTAGAACAAAGAATAAATGAATGTTCTGTATACCACTTACCTCTACTCTATTCCCATTATTTTATTTTAACTATTGCGTTTAGTGTTTAGGCAAAACAAACAGCTTAGCAAAAGCAGCGGTGCAAGCTTCATGCATGCTATAAGACAAAGCAGCCATCTTAGTTCTAGTGCGCAGAAGCAAAAGTTTCCCTCCGAGCAAGGTAGTACGTCATGTCACGTGAGTATGACAGACGCATGCGCAGTAGGAAATCCCGCGTAGCAGCAGCCATTTTAATGCAAACAGATTATTGTTAATAGAAGCACATAGACAAGCTGCCCCTAGATGCTAATGACGTTGTGTGGTGCAATTATTAATACACAAAACATGTTTATTATTACATTAATAGTTATTTCGAGAGGGCTGAATCCGAGCAAGTCGCTCTACATGCGAAACCTTGCTCCATCACACCCATTCCAGAAGTTTTGTGTTTTCTATCAAAGGAGAAGCTCGTTTTTGTTGGGATAGGTAGGCAGACTTTTTGTTAGCCATTGTAAAGGACAGGTGGCAGAAAGGAAGGCCCTCGAGACAGGCCAGAAGGGTTGGGGGCCTTGCAGGCTAGGCATAGCAGAAGGAGCTACGTTTGGGTTGAGTGTGAAGGACAGAGAATGGAAAGGAAGGGAATGGTGAGGAATGAATGTTTGCTCGATGGATGGGGTACTGTTTATTGTTGCGGGGAGGTTTAAGAATAGGGGGCCAGGAATTATTTTTGCATTAGTGAGGTTTCGAGTAATGTTTGTAAACATGAATTTCATATTCTACTTCCCTGTCCTAATAAAGCAGACTTCGCCCTCAAGCTGGCCTGGTTATTTAGCGCCATTCCGCCCGATAGAAATATTGGCGAACAATGAATGCAATACACAAAGCCTGCATGATGGCCTTTGTGAAAGCAGTTATTTAAGATAATGTCTTTTGCATTACTATCGACGACTAATGTGTTTTTCCTGCAATATCTTAACTGCTTTCAGTTTCCCATAAAGGTCAATGAAATGGTATAAAAGCTTTAAAAAAGGCCTTGTGGGAGGCACCTGTCAGTTACTGGGTTGAGGTTCGCTTGCTCGCTCGAAGTCTCTCCTTAGACATTTCATATCAACCTACCCACCCCCATGTATCCAAGAATAGGTTATGGATCACTTTGAAATGCCGTCCCAGTCTTAGGTTTTTGACACTGTGTAACCTGCCTGTTAAAGTGCGAGGTATTAATAGCTATTCTCTCCAAGGTGTTCATTATACGGCATTTTGCTCCTGGTAGAGGAAATGCAAATGTAATTTAAAAGCGTGGTTTCCCAGAAGATGCAATTAATTTCTCACTGCAAGATGTGCTTTGTCAGCCTGTACATTAGTGAGAAATCGCGATGCCCGTCCAGCATTGTGTGTGTTTTTTTAAACACCGCTTTGGGCGTTGTCGCCAGAGTGGCCACAATCTTGGGAAGGAGGGAAGTTTTCTTTCAAAGAGTCAATTGTTTCTAGAATTATTATGAATAAACGTTTTTCTTTGTTGGGCGTGATAATATCTTGTGTGTGATCGCATGGTGGTACAATGGTAATGGAGGTAGGCTGTGTGGGTATTATTAGGGTATTGTGGTAGTACAGTATTTTTGGTGATACTGTGGACTTGGGGAGTTGCAGCGTTTGTCACAAAATGCACTGTGGTGCAGGAGGGAGACTAGTAGTAGCATGGTGTTGAGTACTGTGTTTTTGTGTTTAGACGTGTTGCAGCGCAGAACACACCGGGATGTGGTGCTAGCCTGGTCTCCGTGCACCATGTATACGGAGACCAGCATAAGTGAATCTCTCAAACAAATCACAAACAAAAAGAAATGTCTAATATCCTAAAGGAATTCAACTTAGATAAATAAGATAACCAACATCATCATTCCTAAGCAGGCATTCTGTGACAAATAAATGCCTACTTTCTAGCAGGAGCTTCGCCCCACTGCCAGGAAGCAGCAAAAGAAAGGAAAAAAGAAAATGATAATAACGTAATGTTATTAGCATTTTATTTTGTCCTCCTGCCGCGTCAGTGTGCGTGAGGGAGTGAGGTGGGGAAGGGCAGGGCTGCAAGGGAGGAGTGGTAGAACACTCCTAAGTGCGCACTCTCGGTTCTTTTGGTTGGCCCTCTCAGGGCGCCCAAAACAGTCATGTGCATTTTCCCTGTTGTTCATGCAGGCTGCATTACAGCCTGCATGGAGAACATGCCCACCCGTCCAGCCCCTGGCTGATCACCGTGCCACGGCACTCAGACCAATCACAAAGCTGCTATAGCATAGAAAAGTAGACTCAATTTTAATAACTAAACTTAGACCAGAACAACAAAAAACCCAATCAGCAGATCCGGAGATATACAATGTTTTTAAAGATTCCATTGAAAATGGCGCCAAAAAGCACCAAGCGCCAACTGTGGTCATCTAGTCGCATTGGACCAGGACAAAGTCACAAGTTCAACCCAACCGCGAAGGAGTGTGAGCCAGCTACAGGGACTCTGTTAGGCTTGCTAAAAAAGAGGATCTTAAATCCTGGTTGCAGAGCTTTGCAAGGTCTTGTGTTGAAGATCTGTTGCTTAGCCCAGGCATAAAGAGGTCCTAATCAGAGATGCATTCCACAGCGTCAATTCTGAGGAGCTGTGATGCGAGGTCCTGCATAATTGTCGAGGAGGCTGTCAACGCATTGGGGCTTGCGATGAGGAATCCTGAACCGTCATCGAGGATGCAGTTGAAGAGGCGAGTGTGATGCGTCGCAGAGTGGCACAGTTCCAATCAAGCTGCAAAGGCAATGCAAAGTCCTTGTTTTGGGAAAGTCCATACAGCATAGGCGATTCATCTGTTCTGCCCAGGGTTGTGCCCCACAGCAGAGGCGATGCCCCGGTTCTGCTGGGTCCCCAGTGTGCTGGCAGACCACATTCAGGCCTATTTCCAAGGTTCCGGGACTGGCAGCACTAGGCAGGATAGGCCTCACAGTTGCATAGTCCAGGTGCTAGTTAAGAAAAATTAGCCCTTTGGTGGTCTTGGGTACAGGTTGCAGGTACAGTCCTCAACCAGGCAAGAAGGCAGCAAGGTAAGGCAGCAGTTCAGCAGAGTGACAGTCCTTTCAGCAGCACAGCAGTCCTCCTTCCTGGCAAAACCTTCCACAGGTCCAGAGGTGCACTGAAGAGTTGGTGTCTGAGGTCCAATATTTATTCATAGTACCTTCTTTGAAGTGGGAGAAGCTTCTAGAGGATTTCCTCTGAAGTGCTCAGGTTTCCTGCCTCGGCTCCAGACTAACTACAGACTAACTACTATCAAATCCTTTGTGTGGAGGCAGGACACAGCCTATTCAGGTGTAAGTTGGGCTGTACACAGCTCCACCCCCATCCTGCCACTGATGGCCTTTCCAGGTACACCTCAGCTATTGTGTTTGACTGTCTGGGACGAATGCACAAAGACTTACTGCCATCCACACCTATTCTTGTGACCCAGAGACAGTCTGCAGGCACTAAATGGCCAAGTCAGGACGAGGCCACCTTTCTAAAAGTAGCCTTTTCAAAAGACACCAACAATTAGCTGTTTTCCTGTTCCCATTAGGAGGTTATCCATATTAGCTGTCTGTTCCCATTTGGAGGTTATCCTTATTAGATGTAATAAGGTAACACAATGTTATCCTATGGTAGAGGTAGGCTTTGCAATAGTGAAACACAAATGTAAGAGGTTTTTTTTACTATCAAAACACTTAAAAGTACTTTTCCTACTTTTTAAATACACTGCACACTGCCCTATGGCTGTTTAGGGCCTAATTTAGGGGTGACATATGTATTAAAAAGGAAGATTTAGGCCTGGCAAAAGGTTGATTTTGTCAGGTCAAAATGACAGTTTAAAACTGCACTCGCAGGCTGCAATATCAGGCCTGAGTCAGATTTGCAAATCTTCTTAAGTGGCCGGCACAACAAGTGCTGCAGGCCCACTGCTAGCATTTATTTTACAGGCCCTGGATACATGTAGTATCCCTCTGCTAGGGACTTATAAGTAAAATAAATATGCCAGTTGGGGGATAAGCTAATGGTACCATGTTTTAAGAGGTGAGCACATGCCCTTTAGCACTGGTTAGCATTGGTAAATGGCACAGAGTCCTAAAGCCAACAAAAACAAGATAAAAAAACTATGGAGGTGTAAGGCAAAACGTTTGGGATAAGACCACCCTAAGGTTGACAGATCTAACACTACCTGATCTAAGATGGAGCGGATATCATTAGACACAGCTAGGTGATAAGTATCCTCACTATGGCTAAAGGAAACCCAGACGGGGAGCTGTCGAGAAGATTGTTGAGTTTGATGAAAGCAGACCGATTGGTTGTGACTGCTTTTTCTAGGCATTTTGTGGCAAATGATTGGATGAAGATAGACTGGTATACAGAGAGTAAAGGAATAGCTTTAGCTTGTTTGCCTGCTACATGAATAAAGCGAAACAAAAGGGGATGATGGACGGAGCGTTTGAGCAAATCAAACACTCACCCCCAGTCAACTGATCTGGGTTTAATCCATCACCATTCTTTAGCTCACTCAGCCACCCCAGTTCAGACATGGCCATATGCAAATCAGTCTGACCCTGTGCCTCAGGGGAACAGTCCAGCCCGAACTGCCAAGCCATGTCTTCCCTGGACCAGAAACAAGCATCCTGGGACCAGTTTCGGATTCATAATCCTCATTAGCCAGGCTATCTTGAATCCAGTGGCCAAGTGAGCAAGGGACTCACATCTGAGCATACCCTGCCAACTTAGGGCGAACAAAGCGAAACAAAAGGGGATGATGGACGGAGCGTTTGAGCAAATCAAACACTCACCCCCAGTCAACTGATCTGGGTTTAATCCATCACCATTCTTTAGCTCACTCAGCCACCCCAGTTCAGACATGGCCATATGCAAATCAGTCTGACCCTGTGCCTCAGGGGAACAGTCCAGCCCGAACTGCCAAGCCATGTCTTCCCTGGACCGGAAACAAGCATCCTGGGACCGGTTTCAGATTCATAATCCTCATCAGCCAGGCTATTTTGAATCCAGTGGCCAAGTGAGCAAGGGACTCACGTCTGAGCATACCCTGCCAACTTAGGGCGAACAAAGCGAAACAAAAGGGGATGATGGACGGAGCGTTTGAGCAAATCAAACACTCACCCCCAGTCAACTGATCTGGGTTTAATCCATCACCATTCTTTAGCTCACTCAGCCACCCCAGTTCAGACATGGCCATATGCAAATCAGTCTGACCCTGTGCCTCAGGGGAACAGTCCAGCCCGAACTGCCAAGCCATGTCTTCCCTGGACCGGAAACAAGCATCCTGGGACCGGTTTCGGATTCATAATCCTCATCAGCCAGGCTATCTTGAATCCAGTGGCCAAGTGAGCAAGGGACTCACGTCTGAGCATACCCTGCCAACTTAGGGCGAACAAAGCGAAGCAAAAGGGGATGATGGACGGAGCGTTTGAGCAAATCAAACACTCACCCCCAGTCAACTGATCTGGGTTAAATCCATCACCATTCTTTAGCTCACTCAGCCACCCCAGTTCAGACATGGCCATATGCAAATCAGTCTGACCCTGTGCCTCAGGGGAACAGTCCAGCCCGAACTACCAAGCCATGTCTTCCCTGGACCGGAAACAAGCATCCTGGGACCGGTTTCGGATTCATAATCCTCATCAGCCAGGCTATCTTGAATCCAGTGGCCAAGTGAGCAAGGGACTCACGTCTGAGCATACCCTGCCAACTTAGGGCGAACAAAGCGAAACAAAAGGGGATGATGGACGGAGCGTTTGAGCAAATCAAACACTCACCCCCAGTCAACTGATCTGGGTTTAATCCATCACCATTCTTTAGCTCACTCAGCCACCCCAGTTCAGACATGGCCATATGCAAATCAGTCTGACCCTGTGCCTCAGGGGAACAGTCCAGCCCGAACTGCCAAGCCATGTCTTCCCTGGACCAGAAACAAGCATCCTGGGACCGGTTTCGGATTCATAATCCTCATCAGCCAGGCTATCTTGAATCCAGTGGCCAAGTGAGCAAGGGACTCACGTCTGAGAATATGCTGCCAACTTAGGGCGAGCAAAGCGAAACAAAAGGGGATGATGGACGGAGCGTTTGAGAAAATCAAACACTCACCCCCAGTCAACTGATCTGGGTTTAATCCATCACCATTCTTTAGCTCACTCAGCCACCCCAGTTCAGACATGGCCATATGCAAATCAGTCTGACCCTGTGCCTCAGGGGAACAGTCCAGCCCGAACTGCCAAGCCATGTCTTCCCTGGACCGTAAACAAGCATCCTGGGACCGGTTTCGGATTCATAATCCTCATCAGCCAGGCTATCTTGAATCCAGTGGCCAAGTGAGCAAGGGACTCACGTCTGAGCATACCCTGCCAACTTAGGGCGAACAAAGCGAAACAAAAGGGGATGATGGACGGAGCGTTTGAGCAAATCAAACACTCACCCCCAGTCAACTGATCTGGGTTTAATCCATCACCATTCTTTAGCTCACTCAGCCACCCCAGTTCAGACATGGCCATATGCAAATCAGTCTGACCCTGTGCCTCAGGGGAACAGTCCAGCCCGAACTGCCAAGCCATGTCTTCCCTGGACCAGAAACAAGCATCCTGGGACCGGTTTCGGATTCATAATCCTCATCAGCCAGGCTATCTTGAATCCAGTGGCCAAGTGAGCAAGGGACTCACGTCTGAGAATATGCTGCCAACTTAGGGCGAGCAAAGCGAAACAAAAGGGGATGATGGACGGAGCGTTTGAGAAAATCAAACACTCACCCCCAGTCAACTGATCTGGGTTTAATCCATCACCATTCTTTAGCTCACTCAGCCACCCCAGTTCAGACATGGCCATATGCAAATCAGTCTGACCCTGTGCCTCAGGGGAACAGTCCAGCCCGAACTGCCAAGCCATGTCTTCCCTGGACCGTAAACAAGCATCCTGGGACCGGTTTCGGATTCATAATCCTCATCAGCCAGGCTATCTTGAATCCAGTGGCCAAGTGAGCAAGGGACTCACGTCTGAGCATACCCTGCCAACTTAGGGCGAACAAAGCAAAACAAAAGGGGATGATGGACGGAGCGTTTGAGCAAATCAAACACTCACCCCCAGTCAACTGATCTGGGTTTAATCCATCACATTCTTTAGCTCACTCAGCCACCCCAGTTCAGACATGGCCATATGCAAATCAGTCTGACCCTGTGCCTCAGGGGAACAGTCCAGCCCGAACTGCCAAGCCATGTCTTCCCTGGACCGGAAACAAGCATCCTGGGACCGGTTTCGGATTCATAATCCTCATCAGCCAGGCTATCTTGAATCTAGTGGCCAAGTGAGCAAGGGACTCACGTCTGAGCATACCCTGCCAACTTAGGGCGAACAAAACAACCCAGATCAGTTGACTAGTATTTGATTTGTTCAAACGCTCCGTCCATCATCCTCTTTTGTATCGCTTTGTTCGCCCTAAGTGTGGCAGGGTATGCTCAGACGTGAGTCCCTTGTTCACTTGGCCACTGGAGTCAAGATAGCCTGGCTGATGAGGATTATGAATCCGAAACCGGTCCCAGGATGCTTGTTTCCGATCCAGGGAAGACATGGCTTGGCAGTTCGGGCTGGACTGTTCCCATGAGGCACAGGGTCAGACTGATTTGCATATAGCCATGTCTGAACTGGGGTGGCTGAGTGAACTAAAGAATGGTGATGGATTAAACCCAGATCAGTTGACTGGGGGTGAGTATTTGATTTGTTCAAACGCTCCATCCATCATCCCCTTTTGTATCGCTTTGTTCGCCCTAAGTGTGGCAGGGTATGCTCAGACGTGAGTCCCTTGTTCACTTGGCCACTGGATTCAAGATAGCCTGGCTGATGAGGATTATGAATCCGAAACCGGTCCCAGGATGCTTGTTTCTGGTCCAGGGAAGACATGGCTTGGCAGTTCGGGCTGGACTGTTCCCATGAGGCACAGGGTCAGACTGATTTGCATATAGCCATGTCTGAACTGGGGTGGCTGAGTGAACTAAAGAATGGTGATGGATTAAACCCAGATCAGTTGACTGGGGGTGAGTATTTGATTTGTTCAAACGCTCCGTCCATCATCCCCTTTTGTATCGCTTTGTTCGCCCTAAGTGTGGCAGGGTATGCTCAGATGTGAGTCCCTTGTTCACTTGGCCACTGGATTCAAGATAGCCTGGCTGATGAGGATTATGAATCCAAAACCGGTCCCAGGATGCTTGTTTCCGATCCAGGGAAGACATGGCTTGGCAGTTCGGGCTGGACTGTTCCCATGAGGCACAGGGTCAGACTGATTTGCATATAGCCATGTCTGAACTGGGGTGGCTGAGTGAACTAAAGAATGGTGATGGATTAAACCCAGATCAGTTGACTGGGGGTGAGTATTTGATTTGTTCAAACGCTCCGTCCATCATCCTCTTTTGTATCGCTTTGTTCGCCCTAAGTGTGGCAGGGTATGCTGAGACGTGAGTCCCTTGTTCACTTGGCCACTGGATTCAAGATAGCCTGGCTGATGAGGATTATGAATCCGAAACCGGTCCCAGGATGCTTGTTTCCGATCCAGGGAAGACATGGCTTGGCAGTTCGGGCTGGACTGTTCCCATGAGGCACAGGGTCAAACTGATTTGCATATAGCCATGTCTGAACTGGGGTGGCTGAGTGAACTAAAGAATGGTGATGGATTAAACCCAGATCAGTTGACTGGGGGTGAGTATTTGATTTGTTCAAACGCTCCATCCATCATCCCCTTTTGTATTGCTTTGTTCGCCCTAAGTGTGGCAGGGTATGCTCAGACGTGAGTCCCTTGTTCACTTGGCCACTGGATTCAAGATAGCCTGACTGATGAGGATTATGAATCCGAAACCGGTCCCAGGATGCTTGTTTCCGGTCCAGGGAAGACATGGCTTGGCAGTTCGGGCTGGACTGTTCCCATGAGGCACAGGGTCAGACTGATTTGCATATAGCCATGTCTGAACTGGGGTGGCTGAGTGAACTAAAGAATGGTGATGGATTAAACCCAGATCAGTTGACTGGGGGTGAGTATTTGATTTGTTCAAACGCTCCATCCATCATCCCCTTTTGTATCGCTTTGTTCGCCCTAAGTGTGGCAGGGTATGCTCAGACGTGAGTCCCTTGTTCACTTGGCCACTGGATTCAAGATAGCCTGGCTGATGAGGATTATGAATCCGAAACCGGTCCCAGGATGCTTGTTTCCGGTCCAGGGAAGACATGGCTTGGCAGTTCGGGCTGGACTGTTCCCATGAGGCACAGGGTCACACTGATTTGCATATAGCCATGTCTGAACTGGGGTGGCTGAGTGAACTAAAGAATGGTGATGGATTAAACCCAGATCAGTTGACTGGGGGTGAGTATTTGATTTGTTCAAACACTCCGCTCATCATCCCCTTTTGTATCGCTTTGTTCGCCCTAAGTGTGGCAGGGTATGCTCAGACATGAGTCCCTTGTGCACTTGGCCACTGGATTCAAGATAGCCTGGCTGATGAGGATTATGAATCCGAAACCGGTCCCAGGATGCTTGTTTCCGGTCCAGGGAAGACATGGCTTGGAAGTTCGGGCTGGACTGTTCCCATGAGGCACAGGGTCAGACTGATTTGCATATAGCCATGTCTGAACTGGGGTGGCTGAGTGAACTAAAGAATGGTGATGGATTAAACCCAGATCAGTTGACTGGGGGTGAGTATTTGATTTGTTCAAACGCTCCGTCCATCATCCCCTTTTGTATTGCTACATGAATAAAGGCAGAGATGAGGAATGAATTACAAAGGTCAAGAAATTTGGGAGTAATAGTATCTGCCGCACATTGAAGAATGCGTGGAGGCAGTGTTCTAATGGGGAACCATACTTAATATCATTAATCAAGGAAGAAATTCAATCTACAGAGAGAGTGGTGAAGTGGAACAGAAGTGAGGGGTCAAGGAGACCAGGTGGGTATGAGGGAAAAAGACAATTAATGGGTTCAAGTTGAAACAGAGGTGTGAAAGGACAATACATCTTGCCAATTTTGTCCTTGAAGAAGAATGCTAGCTGACAACAAGCAAAGTCCCACAGTGGTCCGAATAATATTATTGGAGCCTGGGCGGGTGGGGTCTGCAGAGATCTTTCACAATGGAGACAACTTTCTGATATTATTTTGTTGGCTGCTTCAATCTTAAACAAATTATAGGCTGATCTTGCCAGTTTGATCAGAGTTTTCTATTTCTTTGTTGCTCGGTTGCTGAAGCATTGGAAGTGCAGTTTTGGTGGTGGAGGATGGTCGAGCAGTTCCTTGTGTTGATGGTTAAGTTATAGTGAACTTGAGGGAGCATGGCCTGACCAGCGACTGTAATGGCCGCTCACAGCTGAAGCTCCATGGAACCCCTGCGCATCGCGTATGAAAAGAGGCATCAAAACCGCACAAGGGCCCGATAACAGCTGTGGACCATAAGACGGAACAATCGGAGCACTACATGATCCCATTAGCACAGTTGCTCCAAAGCCTGCTTGATGACCAAAGCAGCCGCTGCGACTGAAAGCAACATGGTGACTGGGTCGTGGCAGGCTCTTTGCCGGGCGTAATATCGACTGGACTGCTGCACCCAGAATTAGGCTGCCGGAGCACTCTGAGACCGGTAAGCGTGCAGACCCCCCTCTCTCCCCCGATACGAGAGCTGTGGTGCACCAGAAGATGAGAGTCTGCCCGCTGCGCTCCGAAGCGAAAGAACCGCGGGGTGAGGAGAGCGACGCTCCTTGAGCCAGAGGCCCTAATAAGCGTGCTGGGTTCGGAGCTGATCTGCTGCAGGGCACACACCAATCATTCTCCACACACCACAAAGAAGAGTGGAACCGATCGAGGCCCTCTAGTGCATGCTTGGCCTGTACCAATCCCACACAGCTGCCCACGTAACGCAATAAACACACTGCTACACACGACCTGAGGGAGCGACTTACATCCGGAGGGGATGACGAGTCGAGACCCCAAACAGCAGCAGCTGCAATTTGTCACACCGAAGACCGAAGACACCGCACAAGCCAGCGCAATGGCAGAAAGCACACCCTCCTGCGCACTGGGCAAGGGCAACACCCCAGACACCAACGTCCTGCTACTGGAGCTAAGGTCTGGCTTCAAGGCGCTAGACAATCGATTTGACGTCCTGGACAAATGACTTGATGGTCTGGGCGAGCACATAGACCGCCATGAGGCCCGGTTATACGTTGCGGAGGGGCGTATATATCGGACCCTGAGGACGGCGCAGCCCAAACAACAACACGGATGAAGCTTCTGGAAAGAGTCATGAAGACAGTTGCTACCAAAAAATTTTGGAAAAGATTTGGAAGCCAGAAGTCAAAGAAACAACATGCGCATAATGGAGGTGCCTGAATCCACCAACAATGGAAGACTCGATCAGTTCACTAAGAGGCTGCTGACGGAGCTGTTTGGAGCCGAGCAATTCACATCCACGTTTTTGGTAGAGCAAGCACATAGAACGCTAGGGCAGAGACCCAACACTGGCTGCCCACCGAGACCCCTCATGGCTAAGCTCCTGAACTTCAAAGACCGGGCTATGACTCACCAGGGAAGCAGGGAATTTGTCTTGGCAAGGATCAACCATTTCCATCTATCCAGATTTCACCGAGCTTGTGCAGGAAGCCAGGCGCAAATTCACGGGAGTGAAAGCAACACGACAAAACTTGGGCCTGCAATACGGGATGTCATACCCTGCAAAACTCAAAGTTGACGTGAGTGGGAAAACAAGGGTGTTTGACAATCCTACGGATGTTCAGAACTTTTGCAAGTAGTATTCCGTAGGGAACGTTTTGAAAGGCAGAGCCTCTCCTGGCGGAGCATCACAGGGCGCCCAATTGGGTGCAAGCGCGGATCTTTTCTCAGCCAGCTGAGGACTGATTCGATTGAACTGAGGCCCTATCCCAGTGACACAGCTGTAAGCACTGAACTGTACAGGAACTGTACACTGATATACTGTTGAAATGTTGGACATTAACGTATAAACTCGAACGTGGACACAGTTGGGCTAGATTTATAAAGAGAGCTGATGCGTGGGGGGACCACGTGGCGTTGCCGCCCCCCCTCCTGTGATTTCACAATGATACTCGATTGGGGTTGTTCACCACGTTGGTACAGTAAGAATGAACAGTTTAATCTAAGAGGTAAAGGGAGTGAACCTAGCAGACAGCTACTAGGTTTGGATGTGGGGAGGGGGGTAAAGTAGGAATCAGAATATTGGAAATTTATGTTCTGTTTTGTATGTTCGCAAATGCACATTACACTAAGGGCTAGCAGACACAACAGTATTTACTAATGCATCAACAATGGCACATAGGGTAGACACCCATCACTGCATGACAGTAACCCTGTAAACGTGGAACATAAGAGGTCTAAACAATCAGAACAAGCATTTACAATGCAATAGGTCTCACATTATTAAAGTTTGAGCTATTGGCATTGTAAATGACAATGGCTTTTATTCATTTGTTTTTAAAACCTGCTATTGGTGCATAAACATGCAGTTGGAACGTATAGTTCTTGCCTACGATGAGCAAGGCTGGCAGTAAAAGAGACTGCCAGCCTTGCTTCTCATAAGCGTGGACTATAAGTACAAAGTGCTTGTTTACGCACTGATGCAAATGAATAATAGGCATTGTCATTTACAATGCCAATAGGTCACACTTTAATAATGCGAGAACTATTGCATTGTAAATGCTTGTTTTTATGGCTGCTTCTATTTCCGTTCACGGCTTGTTCTACCGGAGTTGAAACTGAGCCAAACTTTCATCAGGAGACGGATGGCCAACACCAGCAAGGCGGAGGAGGATGACAAATACCAAACACGCACTATGATTCACAACAAAGAGACAACCCTCCTCACAGGACGCTAAACCAAAGAACTAGATTTTAAAGCCACATCTAAACTTCATCAATGATGGTTCGGCCTGTGTAAATGATAGATAAAGGATTCCATAGATTGGGGGCGCATATAGAGAAAGACCGAACAGCCTGATCTGGCTTTGTGAATTCTAGAACTTTATAGCAAAATGACCTCCTAAAGATCTATGCGTCCTAGAAGTGTGATATCTCACCAGCCACATCTTAAACCAGTTGTGGCCAGGTGGGTGTTTAGGTAACACCTTTTCACTTAGTGTTCACTTTAGGGCCCTCGACATGCAGTTTACCATCATATCCAGCTAAGCTGGGCCTGGATTTAGGCCACCCCAAGTGTCTGACAGAGTTTTGTGACTGCCTGTGTTTGCACTAAACAGCTGCATACACATACATATGCATGTCAGTGGCCAGTGTGTTCCTTATGTCTCTTCTACTGCACTTCCAAGGAAACTGAGTTCCGTTGCTCCTTAGTATCTTCACTTCATCGTTCTTGGCATCTGATTGTTGGTTGAACTGATTATGGTGGTTAGATCTGGACGTCTGGAACATGGCACATTGTTGGATTATCCTATTGATGCTTTCTTTTTGATAGGAGTAGAGAAAATAGAGGGGAAAACCTAAGCAGACCAAAATATACTGTCGTAAGCTGGAGGTGTGCAAAAGTACACTGAACAGCAGGGTGCGGAAAGTACGGACTGTCCCACCTGCCTGTACAGAAACACTGCACCACTCCTCTCTGTACCTCCATCAGGTAATCAATTGGAATTGTTTTTCTAAAACTCCTTATAAGATTCTATTTTTATTCAGTTTTTTTTTTACACATCATGATTTTAATTAATCGAAGATGAATACATTTATTCAAAGCGGAACCTCCGTGGGGGGTTGGGGCTGTGGAAGTACACCCCGCAGGAAGAGAATCCAATCCGCCACCGACCAGCAGGCCAGACAGGTCGTGTCCACCATCATCACAGACCCGACCCCTACACTAGGAATCCCATAAGTGAGTGGCCTCTGGCAGTACACCTGTTAAACATGACACAAACAGCTCTCAAGCCAGGCAGAGCCTGGGAGGATGCTGTAAAGCAGGGGCTAGGCCCTCGAAGATCACAGAGTTGTCCGCTGGGGGTGGGCGCGCGCCTTCCTCAAAACACCCCCGCCACTCCCGCCTGCCGATCAACAACGTAGTGAGACTGTGGTCACTCAAAGTGCTTCGAGGGAGGTAGGGGCAATTGCAGCCTCCCACACTCTCAGCAGACCAAACATTGGAGGTAGAGGGACCCGCGGGAAGGAAGGCACTTTCTGCTGATTTCTGTTACATCAGCTTGTTCACTGCCTCTGGTCACTCACTGTTCAATCCCTCACTGTTCAATACACCTCCCAGCACCAATAGTGATAGCCAGGAGCTTCATTGCACAGCAACTGATGGAAGGCACATGCACGGGCCACCGGAGGTTGTAACCCCCACCTGTCTGTTGGCCCATGTGTGTGCCTGGTTGTTTTTTTCCCTAAACTCTATCAGCCATGAAGGCACTGACTGGCTTGTTTGGAAATATCCAGATTCGAACTTAAGTCAGTCACTCAATGTTGTTTCCCAAACGCTTGCCATCGTGCTTCTTTTGTTGTTCCGTTTTGAAGTTGAACATATTTGTGAGTGAGTGACAACGTATTAAATGTCCCTAACCACCTGTCCGCCTAACTCTGGGCTGCACAGACCAGATTAACAAAACAGGAACTTTCTCAAGGATTTCCTGAATTTTAGAGAGCAGCTTCTCTGCGCAGATCTACTGGATGTAAATTCCACAGCTCTGCCACACAGAGACAGAATAGTTTGTCTCCAAATGAATTTTTACGGTTCACTTTTAGAATGCACGCCACGTTTTCTGCCTAGCAGGGTAGGGTCTTGTCAGGTAGAGGGAAAGTTGATCATGTAAGTGAGGCAAGTAGGACGATTATCCAGGAGCACTTCACGAAGCAGACAAAGTTTGGCCTTAATCCTAGCAATGCCTAGCATCCAGTGCAATGATCTTTTTGCCACAGACCACCGGCGGAGGCATGAGACAAAAGCAAATTGGAAATGACATGGCAAAAAAGCAGCACTAAAAGCGATCGCTATTGTAAAAAAAACACCCGTGAGTGGTGCGCGTGCCTGCTCCACTGCGAGCATGTGTTTTCAATTATCACGCCCATGTCTGGGCACGATAACTGAAAACATATGGGCTTTGGTGCGCGTAACAGACACCAATAGGCCATAGGCGGAACTACGCAACAGCCTATGGCCTATTGCGTGTTCTGTTAAAAAATAACACGCATGCAAAGACCATTCAAAATGGACCTAGGAAATGAACACACACGATCTGTGTGGAATATCCAGGTCCATTTTGAAAACCCCTAGAAAAACGGCTCGCCTGCGCGAGGGGCGAGCCCTAAAAAGGGTAGGCAGGTGCTCCAATACATGCGACAAGACAAAGCTGACATTGTTTACTTGCAGGAAACGCACCTATCACCAGCTTACCCGCCAAGATTAGCAACCTTCTGAGGACCCCACCGCTTTTTCTCAAGTTACAGTTCCTACTCCTAGAGAGTGGCAATTTTGATAAACAAAACACTGCCTTTTGTGAATACCTCCACAGTTACTGACACAGAGGGATGCTTTATTTTGGTAGTGGGAAGGCTGGCGGGGCACGGGGTCCTTCTAGCTAACGTTTACTCCCCGAACACAGACAACCCGACCTTTTTCACTCCCTTACAGTCGCAGATAGACTCCATGGAGGCCAACTACACTATCCTGGGAGGAGACCTAGTTATCCTACTAGACCCCAAGCTTGACAGTACTGCTATGTCCCCAGTTAATAAGCCCGGTCACTCATGTTGCTAAAAGAAATGTGCCAAACCCTTGCACTGACGGACTGCAGGCATCTGAACCCTGAGGCACTAATTACACACATTATGCACGGCAATACAATATGTGGACGAGATTGAACTATTGGCTGCTATCCAATTCAGCCATACCATGGGTCCAATTGGCCACACATTTACCCCGCACCCTATCCGACCACTCTCCAGTGCTCCTAACAATACAAGTCCTGGGAGAGGAAGGCTTTGAAAGACTGCACACCGCAATAGTGAATACTTTGCCCACAACACACGGTCAGTCTCATCGCAGGCGATCCTGTGGGACGCCTTTAAGGCGTGCATCAGAGAGGTTTGTATTTCTACCCACCCTGGAGTTCTGAGAAATCTGTGACGCAGCCTTGCAAAATTAGATGGCAAGCTCACTAAACTAGATAGGGAAAATATGATGGGAGGGGATAGAGATGGCCCGACATACTTGAACCGCAGAAGATGCTGAAGCTGCAGAGTGGGAAGCCCATTACTTAGGAAAGTAAGCGAAAGCCCGACGATATGGCGGGGGAGAGTGCCCTGGGTGCACCCTCGTGTGACTACTCCAACCACATTGCTGCCAGAGCTACATCACTAACTTACAGAGAGAAGATGTCACAGCGGCCACTGGTACGTCGGCCATAGGGCAAGCATTACTGCAATACTACACTGACCTTTACACTACGAGAGTCATCAACAGTCTGGGGGAAATTAAGGCGTACCTAAATGAGTTAGCTATGGTCTGGCTACCTGATGCCCACTGGCAATTCCTAAGTGAACCCTTCTCCACCGATGAGATAGAACAGGCCATAGAGGCCATAGAGGCCGTAATTATCCTTATACCGAAACGCAAGAAGGATCCAGGAAAATGTGGCTCATACCGCCCGCTCTCATTGCTAAATTTCGATTACAAAATATCAGCTAAGATGCTGGCTCTGCTCATGGAGCAGATTATAGCACCAGCTCAAACCGTCTTTATAAACCATAGGTCCAACTTGAGGACCTTCTTCTCCGTAGTCAACAGAATAGAACCAAAAGTCCCGGCAGCGGCAGCCTCTTTGGATGCCGCAAAAGCATTTGAATCTGTGGAGTGGCCCTTTTTGCACGCAGTACTGGACAAGATGGGCATGCCAAAAGGCTTCACTGCATTGATCAAACTGCTATATGTTGTACATTCAGCCCGTATCCATTATAACAGCATGATCACGGAGCCTTTCCCTGTATCTTGAGGCACAAGGCAGGGGTGTCCATTATCCCCACTACTATTCATAATTGCAATGGACCCTCTGATCGGTTACTTGCAAAAGACCATATGCATAGAGGGCTTCAGTTTAAACACGGCCCGCTGCTGGTAACTTTATATGCTGATGATGTGGTGCTGTACGTTAGGTTGCCAGCCACCAATCTCACACCAATACTGGCAGAAATTGAATGGTTTGAGACCTTGTCCGGGCTCCATATCAACTGGGAAAAATTGGAGATTTTCCCATTGAAGGAAGTACATGACAGGGCATGTGGAGAACTCCCAATCCAGTGGTGATAGACAGAGATCAAATATTTAGGAATACACCTCCACAGGGACAAAGAGCAGATGCTAAGACTGAACTATGGCCCAGCGGTGGACAAACTGAAAACCCAGGTGGAACATTGGAACCAACTGCCAATGTCCATGGCGGGTTGCTTAGCCAGTATCAAGATGGTGATTCTACCCCAACTACTTTACCTTTTCCAGAACATCCCCATTCCACTTACAAATTCATTCTTCACACAGATATGTACGTTATTAATAAAACTGGTGTAGGGTGGTAAACAGCCGAGAGGAGGCTAGAACACACTGACTTTGCCATACGAAAGGGGAGGATTCGGGGTGCTTGATGTACAACTGTGTTACTTGATAGCGAATGTGGCTACTTCTGGCTCTGGTACCACCCTGACTCATGTGTGCCATACGCGAAGCCAGAGATGGACTTGGCTGACCCTACCCCTTTAAACCCACTGTTGCCTACTGGGATGTCACAAGACCCCCACGACATTAAAACATTGTACACTATGTGCTGGGCATGGACGCGGCTACTCAGAAAAATAGGAGAGACGACACTGTACTCCCAGCACTATCAATAATCGCCAAACCATGGCTCCCCCCCCCCACATTAGACACGCTAATTAGACGCACCCTTCAGTGCTTGGGTATAAGTACCATTTGTGATCTGTTCCCTAACGGACATGCATTCTCCCGCACAGAAACCCTGGTTCTCAACAGCTACATTCATGGACCACTTTATTCTATCCTGTATGCAGAGAGCGCTTAGAGATGCTATATCCAGTTATCCCATTGAGCCTAAGGAATTCACACCACCTTACACAAGTAATTACAGACCGCAGCAGAGAGCACATCACGTTCCGATTATACAAAGCGCTCATGATACAGCATGACACCAAGGTAAGAGATGCTTGGGCAGTTGATCTGGGGCAACCACTCACTGACAAAATGTCGAAAGTTGCTGCAAACAAACGAAGCAAGTCTCCTGCAACCATAGACACAAATTGCTTCATTTTAAGATCCTAAGATGGGCCTACGTCACGCCACGGCAGATGGTCTGCATAGACCGCAATAGATTTGGATACTGTCCCAAGTGTAACTTATACGCGGCCTCATTCGCACACATGACATGGACCTGCGCCACAATAGCTTCATACTGGCAAGACATATTTAGGAAACCATTCCAAATTACAATCTGACAAAGTAAACCTCTCCTGTCCAGCTCATTGCACATATTGCTCATTCCGCGTGTTGGCCAGCAGAACTAAACACACATCTCAACACACTCCAAACTCTGCTGTTGGGTCACTTCATACCTAAAGAAACAGGTCAGGGAGTAGCAGAATATGAGAGGAGGGTGGGGTGCGTTAAAGACCACCTGGCCTCCCCTGGCCACCCTCATGGCTCCTCAATAGATGTAATGAAGGTACAATCAAGCTCAAAAGGAAACAGCTCTTAAAATGTTGTCACTTTCAGCTTTAAAACTATACTCAGCAGTGAATTGTGTTTCATTGTGTATGGCTATGTATGACTGCATTAAGTGTATTGTGTGTTCACACTTCAGGGCAGCAAGCAGTTACTCAACAACTACCCTGTGTACATCACCAGTAAGCAGTGGGACGAGGCGGTCAATTCCTCTAAGAAAGATGGACGTCGCCTCCTTCGATACCTCATCAGATTCGTTTTCACGACTGATGAGCTCAAGTACTCGTGCGGCCTTGGAAAAAGGAAAAGGTCAGTTCAGTCAGCAGACACTGGTCCTGAAAGACGTCCTCTGGATCCGGTAAAAGTAACGTGTCTCAGAGGTACTGCATCTTTACCCTCCATGTCCATCTTACTTCGCCACATTTCATTTTGCTGATATTGTTTGCACTCAGCTTGACTTATTGAAGTATAAAGTATTGCTTTCCTGGCCATGTTGTTCACTAGTAATAATATTGATCATTTGTGGAGCACACATTATAAACTGAATGGTCTCTGGAGGCCAAGTATGATCAGCATCCCTTACAGTTGATGTTGTTTAAACAGGACTAGTGTATTGAACTTCTCTAATAACAAATGTTGTTATTACCCAACTCTGTGATGCTAACTTTGTCAGTCTTTGAAGGATAGCATGCTGTGTTGGCACACTTGGATTCTGTCTGTGCTCTACACGTTAAGCGTAGATTTCTATAGCTAGGCCTTTATCAACTTGCCCCTCCTTTTCCCAGGCTACGTGTTTTAAAGTTCAGCCTACCTTGAACAACCACGCTACCTTTTAATGAAACCCTAAAGAAATCAAAGTACATCTAGCTCACCAAGGAACTCCGCTTGTCTCCAGATAGGTAAAAAGATAAAGCACAGCAATAGAGATCCTCTTACGAGAAATTAGAAGACAAGTAGGATTTTTCTTTCAATAGTTTATTTAGGCTCCCAGCTGTGATTATAAAATCGTTTTTATGATGCCTTTTCAAGGAGTTTCAGCCTGTACTGCTTTTTAGGAAGTGCCGGTCCATGATCAATGAAAATCATTGGGACATGAGTAGGCTGGATTGTGTTATAGCTGGCTTTTATCCCTAGGACTAAGCACAAATGATGGGAGTTGTAGTTTATTTTATCTAGAGATTGTTCTCTGTGCTATGCTTAGTTAAATGTGGGGTCTTTGATCCAGACCTTACTGATGTGCTATTTCCTGGTTGGCTTCAATTTAGGCTGCGTGGATCTCACTTTCTGAACTCTTCTGTCTTTTCTCTTTGTATTCTGATTCTACCCCCATGCCACCACCTAAATGCAACCACTCAGTCAGATGGTGAACTCTTCTGTCTTTTCTCTTTGTATTGTCATTCAACCCCCATGCCACCACCTAAATGCCACCACTCAGTCAGATGGTGACTTGCCTGATCTTTTAATGGCTCTGGAGGAGGATTTGTCTTGTGAACACCGTGTCATCAGAAGCAAAGTGTTTCGGATAGAGTGTATCTTCTCTGAAATATGAGTATGAAACAGACCTTTGAGGGTGTCTGGAATTTAAATAGGGTGTATTTGGACTGAAGAGTACTGGCAGTCTCTAGCGCAGGGGTCTCCAACAGGTTGATTGTGAACTACCAGTGGCTCTCAGGTTGCCTCTGAGTAGCTCGCTCACGATAATTAACTGTCAGCTGGTTTGACAATATGCAGCTGCCAAAATGCTATGACAGCCTTATAAAACATAGTGTAAGGCTTTCTCCTTTATTCCTTCCTTTTCCTTTGTTTACCTTCCATTTCTTTTTTCCTTCCTTTCTTTTATACCCTTATTTCTTTGCTGTTTTGCCTACTCTCTTGTCTGTTGTCTCTTATTCTCTGATTCTGCTTCTTTTGTCTTCATCTTTCTTCCTCTCCTTTCTTCTTTGTTCTCACTTTCCTTCTCCTCCCCAGTCTCTAGATCCCCCCCAACATTTCTCTCTCTCTCTCTCCCTTGCCTCTGTTTTTTTGAGTTTCATTGACTTTCTCAGTCTCCATTAATTTCCTTGTTTTCTCATTTCTTTTTTCGTCTAACTACATTCATTCTCTCATTGCCTTTTGCTTACTTTCTATCCTCCTGTCTTTCTTTCTCAAATGTCATTTTCCCCTCTTCTCCCTTTGTATTTTTACCTCTCTCTTCCATTGTTTTCACCTTTCCTGGCTTCTTAAAGCAAATTCTTCCTGGTTTCATTTGTGTCATTATTAGGGAAATTACTGCAGAGGTATGTTTACTTGTAGATACCCATGAAGTCTGGATGGGCCCAACACAATGTATTTCTACTAATGGTCATTGAGACCCTAACTCTCAAAATGAGACCTGTGTCATCCATTGCAGTGTGATTCAAACAACTGACAAAACTGATCCTTGTGGGTCCCCACAAGATAGAATTTGCTGTGGAAGTAATGGTGCATGAATGTAATACATTCACTGGAGTAGGACTAGGATAATCTAGGGGCAGTGTTTTTTATTTTGACTTGATGTATCCTTATCGAACACCCTTATATTAGGTGTTAGCTCAGGATGGTTTTCAATGGCCTGAAGTAGTTCTTACTACCGAAAAGGTTGACGACCCCTGCTCTAGCTACTTGTTTAGTATAGAGAACATTTGGGGAAGATTTAAAGTTTGGTGGATGTGAGGCATCCGCCAAAAAAAGCAGATGCTTCAACAGTCACACTAGCAATTTCCCCGCCCCATTTGGAGGTGGAGGCCTGCAGGGATTCCACCAACTGAGCAGCAGCTGACTTCATGTTAGAAATATTGAGCTGACAGCTATCTGCCCCTAAACTGCCTGGTCATAGACAAGGCGGGGCTGGCCATTGATGTCACCCTCTGTCAATTTCTTAGGTTCCCTGGGGTCAGCGGCATAACACAGGCCCCTGCAGCTCCTGCGATGCGGGGGAGGGCAAGCTCCAGGGGGCCCCCTAAGCACAATAATCTGGCTGGAGAGCTCTTTATTGAGTCCGGAGGGCCACCCACCAAGTTCATTGCTGTGAGGCCCCCTCAAGTTTCATTACACCAGTGCCTGGGGTGTACCGCAGCAGGCACAGTGTGGGCATAAACAGACAGAGAGGAAGAGAGAGAGGAGGGAAAGAGAGAATGATGCAATGAGAAAGAGGAAAGAACTAGAAAGCGAGTGAAACAGAGATGGGAGGAAAAGAGATGAAGTCAGGGAAAGAGCAGAAGGAAAGAGAGAAGACAGATATCAGAGAGAAGCAGAAGAGAGCAAGGAAGAGAGACAGAGAATGAATGGAGGGAAAGAGAGGGTGGAACATAGCGCAGCTGGTTTGAACATTCATGCTAGGGCTGCTTTTGGTTTCCAGTCCAGCCCTGGTCATAATGACAACCACCTCACAGTATTTTGAGAGGAGTGACCATCACTAGATTTCTCTACCCAGGACTACCATGCAAGGCATGCCATTACCTGACAAGGAAATCTGCCACTGGCCCCAACACAAAGAGAGAGACCTATTGTGCTCTTTGAACCACATATAAATCACAGCAATTCAATGATTCACCAGTAAAATGTAAGAAAATCTATAAAGATAAACAAAACACATAGTGTACACAACCACTATGTGCCAACAGACCCCCATCTCACTCAGCTTCACCTACCAATCAGTAGAAGCACGTTTGCAATACTAACCCAAATAGTCTCTGGAGTCCTCACTCATCTAATATCAGGCCCCACTAGGACTCTGTCCAGTCCCTTTTCTCTTTGATTGTATGGATATCACTGTCCCATAGAGGACCAGAATCATAAATCTTTCCTTTTCAACAGTTACTGTCCCCAGCAGCAGGAAGGCTGGAATAATTAGACCTTTGTTGAAAAAAGACAATTTAGATGGGTTTTCAGCTGAAAACTATCGGCCTTTGCTTTACTACGAGCCCTTGACAAGCTAACTGAACGCATTATAGCTAAACAACTTGCAAAATTCTTAAGACACATGAAGCCGTCACCATGGCAATCACACTTCAGATACCAAGACTGTGCTGGCCTTTGTCCTTGATGAGCTGAAATTAGTTATAGATAGGGATATTTGGCAGCCCAGATCCTCCTGGATCTCCCCACAGCATTCGATACTGTAGACGACAACATTCTTCTGTGACAGGTAGCCGAGCTGGAATTCTCTGGAACAGTCCTTGCTTGGTCGGCTTCCTTTTTGTGGGTGTACTTGTAAAGCGCACTGTGACTCCATGGAGTATCCTGGCGCTGAAGACCGCTGGGGAACCCGTCCTGGTTTTCTCTGTGAGATGGTCCCTTTCTGGGTATCTCCAAGGTGAAACCAGGCATCCCCGGCGTCTGTGGGGGGCCGTTGTAGAGATGAGGCTAGCTTAATGCCCAGAGTTGCCAAGTGTGTTCCCTGGTTAGAGTAGGCACCGAGGCGAGAATTATCGAGTCCGTTTTGACCCTGGTCCACAACCCTGCCGCGTCAGGAATTGAACCCTGGTCCCGGGCCGTTCTCTGCTTACGGGTCTGCCGCCTCTAACCAGTGAGCCACACCACTCCACCACATTTGGAAGACAAATCTCAAACTGTTACCTTGTCACTATATTGGTCAGCAGGAAAAGTCCCAAAATATTGGGTCCGGCAGGGCTTCTCATTGTTTCCTATGCTATTTAATACATAGATAAAGCCACTTAGCCAGCAAATCGGATCTCACTGCTGTCTTGGGTTCCAAATATGCTGATTGATGGCACCCATCTAATTATCTGACTGGATAATCCCAACTTTAGTATAAACTTGACAGTGTGCAAAGGGAGCTCAGGATCATCTGTCGATGAACATCCTTTGTCCTTGGGTTCCCCACCTACAATCATTGAAAATGTTAAATCTCTGAAAACTATTTTGGACAATCACCTTCCTCCCAATTCACAGATCAGCATGGTCGCCTCAGTTTGCTTCTTTATACCCATAATTCTTAGGCTAAATTCTTCCATTCCTGCCTCTGCAGTACCATGCTTAAGTTGTCTCTGCCTGTATCCTATCTAGGATAGACCGTTATAACATACTCTGCCTTGGTCTCCAAAAAGCAAGTCTTCATATACTGCAGAGGATTTCAAACTATACAGTGCGAAAAGTTGCCCATCTTAGTGGGTCTGATCATGTTTTTCAAGCCTGAATTAATCTCCATTGGCTTCCAGTTAGGCCTTGAGTTAGCACTGGGTCCTTTGAAACTCCTCACAGCAATGCCATAGTTGCTGGATTTTGTTTCTTATCTAATGAAAGACAAATGCTTGACAAAACAGGCACTCCTCGTCCCAGTTGCAGCTGTTTTCTGTTTCAAAATCAGTGAAAAACCTTGTCACTGTAAGAGAGATGGAAAAACCCTGCTGCTGTAACCTGATCTGCTAAACAAAGAAGCACGACTGCCCTCAGGTGAGAGTAGCTATCATGATCAGGAGACGGTTGTATGACGATACAACGCTAGTAAAAACATTGCATGCCATTAAAACGCATTTATTACCCCGCATTTTGTTTAGCACACATATGCTTTAACCTCGCCTGCCATTACCATTCTTCTATTAAGGTAAGTTTAAATAAATAAATAAATATATATATATATATATATATATATATATATATATATATATATATATATTTTTTTTTTTTATTTTTTTTTGTCTTTTGGGGGGAGGCCCCATACTTACCATAAATGCATGGTAAAGGCCTATACGTGCTAAACAAATGCGGGGTAACAAATGCGTGGTAAAGGTAAAAATCGCGTTGCAAAGACTGGTTCCCCAGGAGACCAATAGCCAGGCCCAGCTGACTGGCATCTTCATGGAGGTTGACTTTAAGAGGAACTGAGCTTAACCAGGGTTCACATGACCTTACAGCTAGTTGGATGAGTCCAAAACCTGGGACCGCTGCCCCAAATATTCAGTCATGGACATGTTTGGACCATCAAAGTACTTAATCTTTTTGAAAACTGCATCCTCACTTGGCCCACCTGCCTCTGGGGGACCCTATAGCACTCTGTTTAAAGACTGTGAAGGGTGATGTAAGTTTTTCCTTTAATCACAGGTTCCAGGGGCTGAATATGTTTGCTGAGTGGTAGCCTTGATTCTGCCATTGTTGTAGCCATGTGTCTATGAAGAATGTATGACTTTACAACGTATGCAAATGCGATGCATGCCTTTACCATGCAATCTTAACCATGCAGAGGCCTCTACCATGCACGCCTTTACCAAGTATACCATAACCATGCCCTTCCCTCCCTTTACCTCTACTCACCCCTTAAATCTAAAATTACTCTTACTGCCCTTTTTCTCTACTCACCCTAAAACCCTGAAATTACCCTTACCTCCCTTTACCACTGCCCACCCCTAAACCCTAAAATTGCCATTACCCCCACCTCCCTTTACCACTACCCACCCCTAAGCCCTAAAATTAGCCTTACATCTCCTTACCACTACCTAGACCTCAAACCCTTTTTTAAAAAAAAAGTAATACATTTTTTTTTAAAACACACCTACATGGTAAAGGTACAAATACCTATGTGTTTGAGAAGACAGGCTGCGTTTTAAAGGCATTGAGTTGTTAACAGTGCACAGGCTGTTTCCTGTCTATACACTACAATACACTAATGGCTGCTTATGAGTTACAAAGCGTTCAACTTTATTCTCACAGACATCTACTTAAAATTTTAAGTCTGTTTCCAACACAAGTACCCCCCCCGTAGGATCATTGCCTTAGAAGACCAGTTGGGCTTTCTACTGGTCTTTCCCTAATCTTTGTCCCAGATCACTGAATCCTGCAGAACCCATTAAATTGACTATTGAATTTTGACTTTGCATCTAGTTTCCTTTGCCAAACAGAAGGTATACATGTTGTGGGTTTGGAAACCCAGTTCACATTTGCATTGTAGAGTTTGGGGCTTTTATTTGTGGTATTCTCAGGCCCCTGGGCTTAGTTAATATGTGAATACGGTACCGGAGTTCCGAGCGCCCCACTACTGTCTCTTTGAATCAGCTTTTGACTGTTCAACTTTGCTAACCTTGAAGAGTTAAGTTTACAAAAGATGTAATGTAGCTGTCCAATTTGAGTGGAATAGCAGCTGAGGCCCTGTGACGCCAGTAGTTAACATATAGAATTATAGATGGGTAACAGTGAATTACAGGGAGGTTTTTCACCGAGGGGTTCTGAGTGACATCAAATAGACAAAGATAGTGGGGCCGAGTTATGGGGATTTATGGATCTTTCTAGTCTTTATAGAATTCAGTGCAAATTCCTTCGGAACCTGGTAGGGTTGCCACAATCCTCCCCATCGATACCCCTTTGTCATGATATGGGTTGCCCACCAATCATGGACATGGCTAGATTTAGAGTAGTGGCTACTTGGAGGCGCTTGTGGACCTCCGAGGATCTCACACTCTTTGCAAAGGAGTTAGCAGAAGTGAGGTCCATGGGGGGTTCTGAACGAATCCCATGGCTTCGTTCGGTGAAAAAGAGCCTGCATGACATGGGTTTAATACATCTGTGGGTCTCCCCAGGTACCAATACTTTCCCATCAAAAAAGAATTCAAAGAACTATTTTGGGCCTCAACCCGTCCCTCCTTGGTAACCGCCTCCAGTTCTGGAAGCCTAACGGGAAGATTTCTAAGCTTTAAGCTAGATCCCTCCCGTGAGATTTACTGGGACACCATCACCAGACCATTGGATAACAAACTTTATCATCAGTTTCGAGTGGGTGCCTTACCTTTGAATTCATTTACTTCATCCTGGGGTAAAATTTCTTCTAGTTCCTGTAGCTGGTGCCCAGATCATAAAGAAACAGAGGGTCATCTATTGTTTGCTTGTCCACAGTATTCAGAACCCCGTTCAACATGGCTAAAACCCCTGTTCAAACGCCTTTCTTGTAGAAAGTCTTCCGAGGCAATCTGGGTGTTGAAAACTAATACCTCGGAAACTTTTGTGATATGCTTGGCCAAATTTTTAGGCTGGGCATGGGCAATTAGGGCCAGAAGGAACTTATCTTTATCCTAATTGTATCATGTAAGATCTTATCTTTTTAAATGTGCTAATTTTGCCCTTTTAGCTCCAGGTTTATATATGTCTTGTAAAACTAACAAAGTTTAATAATTAGTTTTAACCGTGACTTCAGTGTAAAGTTAATAATATGTTTATTGGTTTTCTATATAACCTAATGTATAGTGGTTGTTTTGTTTTGTAATGTTTTCATTTTGTCTTTTATGATTTTATTATCGAAATAAAGACATTAAAACCTGAAACCTGAAAACCTGACAAAGATAGTGAGAAACATCCTCATAATTCACTATTTACTAATCTATAATTTTTCGTTATGTATGGCTCCCAAAATCATCTTTTCCTGCCTTTGACTTCTGCACAGGGCCAGAGGATATTGGGAGAGCTATACATAACATGCCCTCTCCTCCCTGATGCAAATTTGAAAAGTAAATACCTTACCTGCCATCCTTAACCAAAGCCCACCACCATCCCTGGTTTACTTCCCCCCTCCTGCAGTGCTGCTTTCTGCTTTCAGTCAAAGCAAACAAGCAGATCTGCACTGATAGGCTTTCAGAGAGCCCAGTCAGTCCGACCTGGAAGGCCTTTATGATGTAGCAACCGTCTGTAACGAGTTTTGTTATCAGCTGTTGCTGTTTCATAGCAGCGAGTTATGACATTTAGAAACTGAAATAAACGATAGAGGCTCTCCATGAGAGCCATTCTCAACATATAGATTTACAGATGGGTAACAGTGAATTACAGGAATATAAAATTCACAAATGGGTTCCGAGTGACAGCAAATGGATAACAAGAGCAAAGCTAGAGTTTTCTATGATATCACTCGGAGCTCAAAGGTGAAAAACATTGCTGTAATTCACTTTTTACCCACCTGTAATTGTATGTTATGTATGACCCCCAAAATCATCTGCCCCTGCCTTCAACTACTGCACAGGAGCAGAGGATGATGGGAGAGTTATACATAACATACACTCTCCTCCCTGATCCAAATGTGAAAATAAATATCTGACCTGCTATCCTTAACCAAAACCCACTACCATCTCTATCTTCTTTCGCACTCCTGCAGTTGTGCTTTCTGCTTTCAATCAAAGCAGACTAGCAGCACTGCGCTGACAGGCTCTCAGAGAGTCCTGTCAGCCTTCCCTGGAAGGCCTTTATGATACCATGACAGTTGATAACCTGTTTTTGTCAATTGTTGAGGTGTCCCAGCAGTGAGTTATGACATTTAGAAACTGAAGAAAACTATAGAGGCTCTCCATGAGAGCCACACATAGCAACATCCCTATCCACTGATTGCCCATGGGCAGGGGCGGCCTTAGGCATGTGCAAGCTGTGCATCTGCACAGGGCCACCAAACCCCATGGGCCTCCACGCCAATATATATCCTTAATATAATAATCCTCTGAGGATGGATACATATTTGCGTGGCGGCCCCTGGCAGGGATTTGGCGGCCTCCGGCTCTGTTCCACTTCCTAACACCCTGACCCCCCCTCCTGAGCTCCGGGGGGCTCTGCCCCGCCCGGACCCCCTCTTCCGGGGCCCCCTACCTACGCTCCCTGCCCAGGGCCGCCATGAGCCTAGAGCCGCTCCTGCCATGGGGCTAGAGAAAATACTTCACATCACGCCATGCACTAATTCACTGTATGTAATAGTCCTGCTTGTCACCAGGGAAGAACGGAAGGAGCGATAGGCCACAGGCCTTGTGGTTCTTCTTCGCCCCTTCAGTCAATATGCCAGTCAGAATGATTTCTAGGAGACATTTTGGTACTGTCATCTCCCAATTTGTAAATAGGGATAAAAACAGATTGCTGTCCTTTACATTGTTGCTATTCATATTTGGTACTTACAGATCGTCCAATCTGACATTAGTATTGCATTTGAGCACATTTAGTAGTCCAGGTAAGATTTCCCTAAGTTTTAAGTTCAGAGCGGAATTTGGAGTAGGTTTGTGGAGATGTGCTTAATCAGATTTAGCCATACATGAGTGGGTGGCGAAATGGCTAGCGCACATGTGCTTTAAGATTGACATATATATATCTATATATATATATATATATATATATATATATATATATATATATATATATATATATATATATATATATATATATATATATATATATATATATATATATATATACACAGATATATATACATATACAGCTTACTCACAGAACTTCCTCTTTAAGCACCCATATTAAAAATTCATCTTTGGCAATTATCTTTAGGTTGCTTTCTGCATGCCTACAACCATCGCCAGTATTGAGTAGGGCACAATATGTGTTAAATATCAAACATGCTATTACATGACAGTTGTAGCCTGGAATATCGAATAGACATTATTGAGATACCTTAATATTGTAGCGAAAATAGACCCAATTAATCAGTGACTATAGGTGAGTTAACATATACCATGCGTTGCTTGACAGCTGCGTACCTTAAAGATATATATTTCTGCAAGGTATATATATCGATATTTTAGTCCTCAGCATTTTGACTGCAATATTAAGGTATGCCAGTACTGCTACTCTATATTTCGTACCTACACCTTCACATTCACTTCTGTGCGGGCAGATTCTCCATTAGAGCTCTGGGTCTGCACCCCCCTGATATTCCTTCACAAATATTAAATAGATCAATTTATTTAGAGATGAGATTGCAACTATCTCTAAACAAATTGATGTATTTAAGTCTGGGCTATGTGTCCCAGGCAGCTTGCCCCACCTCGCTCCGAAGCAGGAGAAGGAAGCCAGGCAGTAAAGCAACTTTCACCACTCACTGTGACTCACAACGCAGGTCTTACTGTTCTAAGGCCCTTCATAATGATTCAATGCCATTGTAGTCTAGCCGTATCCACTATAAGCCAGTGGTTTCAGACGCTTGAGCCTCCAACCCTGCATGAGAACAGCTGCCCGTCATTCACAGGCATAGTTCCCACCCTTTCCCATTCGTCACAGTAGGAGTGGATGCATGCACCGTGCAAATGTTTTAGTGTCTTGTTCTCCGTAATGATGTGTTGGAATGCGAATTTTATGTTATGCATATTGTGCTGAGACCCCTCGCCACTCTAACCTCCCCCACTGTGACACGGCAGGCACGTCGATGGCCCTGTTAGAAGTGGAGCTGCTAGAGTTGTTCCCCCATGAAATGGATCCAAAAGACAAGCAGGTCAGGGTTCGTGTTCCCTTGTGAAGTTGATGCAAATATCTGAGTCAAACGCAAAGCGAGAGAAATGTGTTTCCAGTGGACAGCTATCTGCAGTATGACATTAGAACTGTCCGAGTCCTGCAGAGAAGTGCACGCTGTGCGTCTTAAAGTCTTTCCAGTCCAGCTGAGCTAAGTTGGCTCATTTGATATAAATGCATTGTAGTTCTAATGCGGTCTGGCTGCAGTGTCTTTAAATCAGCTGCATACCTTACTGCAAAACTACATCCCTACAGGTGCATAGCCATGCTGCTTAGTCTCCAGACCGAGAGCATGCAATACAGTATTTAACAACAACATGGTGTTAACGGCACCGTTTTATATTCCCAAGGTTTGATGAAATAATACTCTGAAAAGAAAAGCATTGTGTGTAGTTTTTTAAATTTGATTTACAAGATAAAGGTGCACATTAGCGATCATAGTAGTCCGAACCATGTCCCTCCAGCCCACATTACTGCAGTCTCACATGCCAGTGGCATGGCCTTAACAACATTAAAGCCAAAACATGGATTGATTTACGAACAATGAGTGTTAAAAACGTTAAGGCAATGCATGTCAACTGTTTAGTTCCTCTCTTATTTCAAGTTTTACTTATTCTTATAGTTAGCTATCTAATCATTTTGTATTTCTTTCTTTATTTTTTCCATGTATATTTTGAGCTGTGCAGGTGTTTGAGGGAGGGGCTTTTATTGAGAGCTCTCATGCTGATGCCAAAGCAAATTGCCTGTTAGTGAGATGGCCTCTCTGCAGAGCACACAGAACAATGGTCTTGTATTCCAGTTGTAATTGCTATTTTGTGAAACTGTGTAGGAAGGGGGTGCACAGATGGCAAAATATTTACAGGGCAAAAGTAAATAAATTACTTCAATGTGAGTGAATGTAGTGTATGTTTGGAAGTGGTGAAGTGAGGGAGATGCAAGGAAGTGCATTCGGGGAAGAGTGAAAAGAGGGTGCTGAAGAGGAAAGAGAGGTTGCTGAAGATGTGCATATGGACGAGATGTGCACAGAATTATGACATATATATATATATATGTAACTTAAAGTGCACATAACTGACAGCCAAAACTCCTTCCAGAGGCCTCAATACTATTGAAATTTCAGAATTTAAACATTTTCAAGGTCAATTATTTATAACAAATCCTTGTTGTTACTCATTTGTTAAACAGCTAACAACCATTGACATAGACAATCGTACTGACAGGTTTTAGGTGTAGGTCAGTTGTTGTGGTATATATCTGGATGCAATTGCATCTCCGAGAGAAACCACAAATGCCGGTCGGATAGCACACTATGGGAATGACAGAAATGTTTTTTACGTGTTCCCTTCTAGAGAGTAAACACATTTTTCATCCCACTTAAAGACCGGTCTTCACATATTTCTATATGACTGCTGATTGCAATCAGCAACTGTGGTTCCTTCCCGAAGGCCTGGTTAGAGCTTTTTCTTCCAACGTTAATGCTCCATGCGCTTCAAGACACTGGGCAAGTACATACTTTAAAAGGCTGCACTTGTTGCGTTGTACAATTTGCACATTTACAGTAACTGTTAAACAGATTAATGTAGTAAGATATCGGGCAGTTTGTTATGTGTTTAATATTTCAACACTATACATTCCTACCAATTTATAAGCCTTGCTTTATCACTAAATTAATTTGCTTTAAAATGCACCATTTAAGTCTCTGAAGGAAGATCCATCCCACGTTTGTCCATTAAGCTTGCCTGTGCCGCTCACTACATAAGTCGTACCAGACTTTTAAGCTCTACCACTTTCAATTGTCACCAGCTGCCACTCGTTCTGTAGTCTTTGAAGTTGCTTATCATGTAATTTGCTTTAATTCATAGTTTTATTTGATGCCTTTTCAAACATTTCTCTATCCCCTCTTGCGCTCTCTCTTTTCATTGCTTTGGTTTGTCCACCATTGGCTGAGCCTGTGGGCCTCTTATTTTTCGATTTCTTCATATATAACGTCCTAGACGTCCTCTGTGATAGGAGGCTGATTGTTGTTTGTACCCTTATTGTTAGTCTGAAGTTTTAGTTGATTCTTTTTTTAGTGGAAATGCTTTGAGCTGTTTACCATTATTTAGCTCAGAGGCACCTTATACCCGCCATGAAAGGTCACATTTTCCAAATTAGTCAGCCAGTTTAATGCCTAGCCTGCCATTTAGTGCCCCACAGGCAGCTGGCATTTTTAACATAATCTGTCTTTTCAATTGTGATTATATTTTTAATATCCATTTACAGCAGTAGTAATTAGTGGGGATTGGTTTGTGGAGGTTTTAATTGCAGCATAGTGATATAGACGGGTGATAATGGTTTTAAATAATTTTGTTACATAAGCACATATTAACAAATGGCTTTTATAGATACAGTTAAAGCCTCTCCAGATGTTGGAGATCACATCATATAAAACAACACAAAGCATTAGACGACAAATACAAAACAAATGCTGCTGTGTTTGGCGAAGACCACCATCAGACTTCTCTATTTCTTCACCATTGACTGTGTAGAAAAGAATGATGGTATTTGGGATCCCAGTGAAGACTCAAGAGTAAAGAACTAGAGCTAGAAAAGACATGGTCTATTTTCATCACTGCAACAGCTGCTCTTAGTGATCTTTAGAATTCAACTCTCACTGACCCATCCTCCGCGGAGTCCTGTTAAACCAGCCTTCACAGAAAAGCCGGATCATTTCTGCCGCACAGTAGAGTGAAGGTGAGAATGTATGGTCAGTCAACCTTGCTGTTGTTTGCTGATAATCGGAGGACATTTAATTAGTTGTACTTCTCTGATCAGTTTTCTTGTTTCAGGAAACTCTGAAACTAGTATTTTAATATCCCTCTGCAATGAAATATTTAACTAGATAAAAGCAAGCATTGGCAAAGCTAACCAGTCTGGTGTTTTTTTTTGTTTGTTAGAGGAAGTGGTTGGTTATAGTTGGGATTCAGAACCCCCTTTCAGAGAACCAAATGCAAGCAGGAGCTACTGGGTCCAACCATGGGGGGGGGGGCGGGGTTGAGGCCTTTTATTCCTGATGTCCCGGGCCCAGACTACTATGGATTCTGAGCAACTAGGCTAAGTACCCCATCAGCACTTGACTCAGGAATGGAGTGCCGAGCAGATCAAGGCTTCCTTGGGGGAGGTGAATACAGGGTGGAGAACACAGGCCCAGAACTCACAATGCATACAATAGCAGCAATAAATCGTTGTCCAGCCAAATACTCACTTTTAAGAAAAATAAAAAGTATTTTATCTCTACAACTATCAACACAAAGTTCAAATACGATATTCAAACACCACTACACACACCTCCTGATGTCAGGGCTCTACTGTTTGTTTAGGCAGTCCTCCAGGTTGCATTCCCTCCTCGCTCTTAGTGATAGCGGTTATTCCCCATTCACTATAGTCAACATCCGGGGTACGCCTCACTGGTAGTTCGAGTATCAAGAGTCCATTCTGATGCTTTTTTAAAGTCAACAGTGTTCCAGCGCCGCAGCGCAAACTAACAAGCAATTTCTCCTGGTGCCAACTGACCCTGTATCAGTCTTGAACTGGTAGGCTGGGAGCGTCCAGAGTTCCTCAGCGTGCCCTATCCGCGGGCGTTTTGAGTGGCAGCAGCAGAATCAAATGAGTTTCACCACATGCAACCCAGGCGAGCTGCACTCAGTGTGCGCAGAGTTCCTAACACATAATCACACCACCAAAGTGACCAGAGCTGCGTTGCGGTTGCTCCTTGCAAGGTAAGTGTCCGATCCGTACCAAGGGTGCGTGGGGGGGGTAGTGATAGGTGAGATCCTGCAGCAGGTCCCTACCCTTCGCCAGTGGGAGGGGGGTTTTTGATCAGGTCACACATCTTGCTGCTCTCAGGGACACCCTGTGGCATACGGGGTCACTGTGCCTTCCCTGTACATAGGCTCTGGCCTACTTGGCACAGCAAAGTCTTCAGGGGTGGCCCATCCTGGCATACAGGGTTGTGGTTCGACATGGCTCAAGGATTACTACCCTCCTATCATGCCAATATTTATGAGTCGGCCCCTTCTGGCATACTGAGTTTCGGCTCAAGGGCTACGGCATGCCTAACAGCATGGTAATTTTCACGCTGTAATCCCTTCTTGCATATGGGGTGGCGGCTTCTAACTGCACATGAGTTCTAGCCCGATCGGGCAGTGCCACACACATCTTAGTTGATTTCGACCCTCTTCTGGCATACGAGGGCGTTTGTCTTCGTCCTGCAGATGGGCAATGACCCGATCGGTGCAGCAACCATTTCCTCACACCTCACAAAGAGAGTCCCATTGGACCTTGCTCCCTTCAGCACTTACCTCTTCCCCACAGACACACTAGTCTTGGTAAGCAGGCAGGGTGGTCTTGGATTCCCTGTCCCCTCACCCAGCAGGGAGACTTCAGGCCTTGGCTACCAGTCCTGGTCACAGGCAGAAGTCTTATGAAAATAACAGGGACCCCCTGATTATGGATCAAATTCCTGGGTCAGGGTAAAGTAATTCATGTAAAGTAACAGCCCCAGGCAAAATATAAGAAAGGCAATGTAAACAGAAGAGACAAACTGTGCACTTAAGGTAACAGAGATATTCAATTTAATAGATTCAATATAAAATGGTAAAAAGTACTTTATCGTGTTTAATTAAAAAAAAATACATGGAGTTAAAAGATTCTTTAAATCAATAGTTAAGTACAGCTTGATCAATAATATTGATGGTAACCCAATTAATGTGGGGAAACAAGACGGTTTCTTCTACGCGTTTCGACACAGGCGTGTCTTCATCAGGAAATTGCCATCTCTGATAGGGAATCTTACAGTTGATTGGGTGGAGGTGATACATTTTGAGCAGAAATTACGATGTGATCAGAGTATGGATGACGTAAATCTAGAAACTGTAATGTCCGTGAAGCTGAGGTACTGTGTGGAGCTTAAACTGCCGTTTTGAAATGAAGGATGCTAATTAGGATAACTCTCAGCAAGCTCTGGGACATTTGTATGTACAGCGCAGATGGTTAAACGAAAGCGTTTCAGGTGATCGGCACAGTGAGTGAAAATTAATGCAGCAGCACCGTTGTGCGTCCTGAGCTGAAATAGCGCACGAGTGCAGTCCACGAGACAGTGCGTCCTGTCGGGTCTCACGCTCTCGGTTCAGAGTCTCAGTGCTTGATATAGAACTAAGAATCTTGTAAGTGTTTGTCCGTCATTTCTGAAACCAGCAGAAGTCTTGCAGATCTTCCCCTCCTCACACAGCGCGTCTGGCTGCTTGGCCAATGATACTTTTTGGGGTCCCAAGCTCACTTTTGTGTAGTCCATTTCCAGACACCAAATGTGATTTAGATTCTGGATCATTGAAGTTTATGTTGGGGGTCTGTTTACTTTTGAAGTTCCCTCGCCTGCTTGTGAAAGGAGTCTGTCATAGTAGGAGTGATTCTAAATCTGATAGCTCCAAAACATAGGCCATTGGAATTACTAGAGTTCACAATTGGATGTCAGTCACAGTGATACGTGTATCAAAAGATTAGCCCAGGGTCCCAGTCCTACTCTTTAGGATTCTCCTATCAATCCCATCACCTTCCTGGGATGTGCCCAGGCCCCTTCATTGTGATCTCTCACTAAATCAAAGAGCACTGTTTGAAGTGTAGGGGGGAAGGCTGGCTCTCCAGTGCTCTTTCAAGTGTGTGTTCCACCCAGCATACAGGAATGCAGCAAAACACAAATCTGTCTGGGGGTAATTCCTCTACCCCCTCTCATCATGTTTCACAATGCAGGCCTGAGAGTCTCAAAATGGAACCCATAGTCTGCAGTTAAACAGCATACACACACTGCCTAGCTCTGTATCCTTCCTGTACTGTACCTCCCATAGATATGCATACATTCAGCACATGCATTTAATATGCATAAACTGTACAACATCCTTCATATACTGTACCACTCATAGACAAACATACCTTCGGCACATGCATTTAACAATCAAGCACTGCACCCTTCATGTATTGTATTATTCACAGGTTTACATATACATGTATTTTTAACCTGCACGTACTGCTCAGCACTACATCCTTCATGCATTGTACCACTCACAGGCACACATACCCACATGCATCTACCATGCAGATGCTGCACAGTACTGCATTATCCCATTATTGTACCCTTCCCAGGCACACGTACCCCTGTCTAGATACACCCCTCCTGCGAAGCGCAGCACTTCACAAGAAACCATTATCGGCCGAGAGTGAGTTAAGGGCACCACAGCAGAAGAAGAGTGAGGCTATAGACTTCCCCTCCAGTGACACAGGTTAACAAGCATTTGCAATGCAATAGGTCTCGCATTTACGCAAGTTTAAGCTATTGGCATTGTAAAGGACAATGCCTTTTATTAATGTTTTAAAAACAAAAATAAAAGGCATTGTCATTTGCAATGTCAATAGCTCAAACTCGGGTAAATGCGAGACCTATTGCATTTCAAATGCTAGTATTGTCTAGTGCTTTTTATAAATACAATGCCCCCTACGGGGTCGGTCGCACCACGGTAGGCACACATGTCCACTTCCTTTGCTCACTAGAACCTAGGGGGGGGTGAGTGCGCACCCAACATCAGAGGCACGGCCACATACGCTACCCCCACTGCCCCATATCTAATGGAGCACGAAGCGTCCAACCAACACCTGCCTGTCAATGCCTAAATCGCTGCGCTAGGCTCGACCTAAAAATGGCAGCTATGGAAAGTTCAAAATTGCATCACATTTAAGAAGAGGTAAGCTGACAAATTGACTGGGCTGCTGCCTCCCCCCCTCCCTTCCCGGGCTTCTACAGCCCTGATGTTAATGTTGTTATTTTGGTTTGTAACTATGTACAAAAGTGTATTCACACTACACTTTCTCACGAATATCCATAGCGTTAGGGAAAATAATATATTGTAAATCACTTTCGAGACTGTGCCACCCCACCACAACACGGACTACACTTCCCAGGATGCATATGGGGTCTTCTTCCCAGAACCACTCGCTTCCGAAGCAGGGTACAGAGAACACCTTCCAGTGGATGAAGATCCCGAACTTAGCTTCATCATATCAGCTCGGGAGGGGTCTGGAGTCTAGAGATTCCCAAGTAGGCTCATAGCTGTCCCCAGCGGCCAGCGATGCCCAAAGTACCAGTACCAGAAGAACTGCGGTGGGCGGAGGGATACATCATGGCGATAAGCCCATTCTGACTGTCGCAGACGTAGTTAGCGCCGGATCCCCGTCGATAGTGCAGTAATTTTTCGTTTAACATGTGCCCACATTTTTTTGCTCCTGGTCTCCGGTCCGCTTACTCGTTCTAAGCGTGTTCCTTCCATGAGGGCGTCAGGTGACACGCAGTAAAGTTAATAAAATAAAAAACACAAAGGAGATGCAATATGCTTGGGGCCTCGGGTCAGTTTACGTGCAGTTTAATTGTTAAGCATTTAGTTTTTAGTCCAGTAATTTAGTTACGGTCAACACACTCCACTGCTCGCCTTACTCACTTGACCTGGCACACACGCTGTTTTTGTGTCAACTGAACCAAGGTCCAAGAAATATCAGAAGAAACATATCCCCATGTGCTGGCCAGACAAGCAAGACCCCAAAACAAAACAGTATAACAACAGAGAGAGAGACAGGAAACAGCCTGCTAACGGGTGGTGGGTGGAGGGGCAAACTACTAAAATAGGGGGCAGAATCAACAGCTACTCCTAGTGCTAGCGCAAAATGGCCCATCCTGGGCATCAGAGTAAAATCCAAACAATAGCTAATACAATTAAAACAAGGTCAGAATACAAGTCATGCCTCCTGCACTGAGTGTGGGCACCATGAACACCAATGCCCAAAATGCTGCCGACCTCACAAGACGGATGGACACAGAGAGCGTATATCTAAAACCTACTTTAATTAAAAACAAGAGCAGTGAAGGTATCACCGCCGCCGGCCCGATTCGGTGTGAAAACCAGAAGTTCGGGAGCGTCACGCCTGTCATGGGGTGGGACTTCTGCCTTCTGCGGGAAGCCTGTGCCCACAGAGTGGCTTTCCCAGGGTAGCAGCGGTGACGCGTTGCTCCCATGCCTGAGGGAGAGCCCCGCGGTGGTTGCAGAAGTAAGGCGGGTCAGAAGTGGTGGCTTAGGCCGCCGATGCAGCGACAAAAGAGCCCGGTGAGTGGGGCTTAATTGTACCGTGGGGGCTGGTGTGTGTGTTTGTTTTTTAGTGATTGCGTATGCGTGCACTGGCTGGGTGCGGCTGCTATGTGTGTGTGTGTGTGTGTGAACGCGCGCGTTCAAGTTAACTCTAGCCTCATTAACGCGGCACGGCTGCTATGTATGTGTGTGTGCGCGTTCAAGTTAACTCTCCTCTCATGAACGCGGCGCAGCTGCTACGTGTGGTGTGTGTGCGCCTTCAAGTTAACTCTCGCCTCATTACGCGGCGCCAAGCACCAGCGTACACGTGCACATCTCATTCGTTACATGCAAGCACGTCTTCACAAGCGCTTACACCCGTGCAAATCACCAAAAGCCCTGCTCGTGCCCATCTCCTGTCCCACTTCCGAGGCAAGCCGACAAGAATAAGCCTCGCTGGCGACAGCGCTTCGTGCTGCGTACGCCAGGCTTGACCTAAAAAGGACCTGCTCACTCCTACTGATCACTACACGGTATGCTACCACTACCACGCACATTCTGCTTAGCTCCTGGTGAAGGGAGTATACTCTCACCACTATGAGGGCAGTGCTTTGGGTGCCCCTCTTGGTCTGACAAGACCCCAATCCATGAGACAGGCCAATGTAGTGGCGTACATGCATGATCTCTGTTTGCCTACAAAAAAAAGCAGCTTTAAACATCCAGACATCAGTACAGTTGGGCACTCAGGGCAGAGGTCCGCGTCCATTACCTTGCCGGGGATTTTTCTTTCCCGTCCCAGCATTGGGTGACTGTGTCTCTTGCCCCAAGCTATCCTAGAAAGAAAACCCCCATCATGAAGCCACATCCTGGGCAACAATAATATGGAGACAGGGAGTATGGCACCCTTGCTGAAGAGACTGTGCTAGCAGCATTAAGCTGTACCATCAAAGAAGAGTGTTAAGAAAAGGAGTCAGAAAGTGAAATGTGCATTTTAAGTGGTGAACTTGAAAGGTATAAATGGTAGTATATTGCACAGTGGGCAATTTTGACAAAAGGTGCACTACCTTAGTTGCGCCATTAAGATGGCCTATGTGTGCACCCATGTTTACTCTTGTTCACAAAAAAAGCTGGAAATCCAACATGATATCATGACAGCAAACTTAAACAGAATAATGAAGAAGGATGATTAGTGATAGCACTGTGTATTAATGACTGACAAGGTAAGCAGACAGCGTGTGTAAAAAAAAAATAAAAAAAAATCAATTATAAAGTAATTGTGTAAACAAAGTAAATGCACCTAAGAGCACACAATCGGCTAAAAGCTGCACTTCATGTTGCAGCTGCAGTTTATCAATGGGCCTACTTGATGCATCATCACCAAAAGCTAATGGGAGCACAAATGGGACAACCCATGCAATACTTGTGTAAGCAAAGTAAATGCATTAAAGACCACACACTCGACTGAAAGCGGCACTTCCTGTTGCAGCTGCAGTTTAACAAGGGGACTACTTGATGCGCCATCACCAAAAGCTAATGGGACAATTTATGCAATACTAAGGCTGTAGATGGCTGATTGACAAACCAGTCTCCCTCTGTAATTCTTTTGATACTTTTTGAGAATTGATCTCTGTAGTCAGGCCTTTAAATCTAGCCACTTCTGGTGGCTAACCCTAGCCTTCACAGAAGAGTCCAATCATGCCTAGTCCAGAATGGATTGGAGGGGGAAATCTATCATCTGTCTTCCTTTCTGTTAGAGAGCTGATGATCTATGCATGTTTTGGTGTTGCCTTCTAGTGATTACTGTTGCTGTTAAGGGTAGTGTATCAACATTGCTCCTTGATGATGCATACAATAAAATAAGAACTGTCTACTTTTTCTTCTGGTATGCTCTGAGTTTACAGCCTCTGTATCTGATAGAGACTTCTAGCTACAGATTCTTTACCTTAGAATATCCGCCAGGCATCAAACTGGTTCTGGAAACTTTTGACGAACAGTAACCCTGTACACTGGTATGTGCTCAGTTTGGCTCCATGTGGCGTTGTCCGCACCAGAAATTACTTGTGCATTGCCTCCCCAGTGCGCTGATATTAGTACTTTTCCATCTATGCCAGTCAGTGCAGATCTGGAACGAGCTGCCCACAGTCAGTTTTTAACTGACCTTTTTTGACCTTTTATTGAATATTTTATTGGGAATTTTTGTCTCTTGGTGTGACAATATCTGTCAAAGGCAGGTTTCAAGCCATACGAATCCTCTCACCATCAGATGCTGTGAGAAACCCACACTCCGTCTGCCACCGTAGAATAGGAGGGACCGTCCGCAGGGGCTGCAGCGGTCCCTCCGTGCAGATTAGGATGTGACCGCCAGGGTGGCGGTCACATCCTCAATCCTTAACATTGCGGCGGGTGCAGCTTCAAGCTGCACCCGCCGCAATGTTAAAAATGCATACATTGCATTTGTATGCAGCAAACGGCAGGCACCGCGCGGTGCCTGCCGATTACTGCATACAAATGCAGGGGGGTACCATAGGTACCCCCCATGTGCACCCCCCACTCCCCCTTCACCCAGGGGGCCCGCAACGGGCCCCCGCAGTGAAGCTCCGTATGCTTTTCCACGGCGGAAAACCCGCCGTGGAAAAGCATTTCTTTTTGGGCATCCTAATATGGCTGACGGTGTCTGAGAGACACCGTCACCATATTAGTGCTTTTCCGCCGCGGTTGTAAGCCAACCGCGGCGGAAAAGCTGCGGACGGAAACCAGGACCCACCAGCCATCCTAATGTGGCGGTGGGTCTTTGGTGGGTCCACTGCGGTTTTCCTGTATCCTCCGGGCCGGCGGTGGCTTCCGCCGGCCCGGAGGATGCGGAAAAAACGCTATCCTAATCAACCCCTTGGTTTGCTTTTGGTGTCCTCCAGACGCGATCACGATGTCAAGACGTGTGAGGATTACTGCACCATGCATCCAAAGCCGCTGAGGGAGTGGTCCCTCAAGCTCCTCGTCCTATGACGCTGGATGATTTGCGACGCTCCTGATCTCGGTTGGGAGGAAGGTCCTGAGCTAGTTTGCGGAGCCAATCCCAGCAATCATTGTCCCAATCAAAGTCATCGGGAAAATCTGGTAAATCCCAAAAAAGAAGACTAAGGGCCATATGTATCAACATACTGTTTTGCGATTCCTAAATAGCGATTTTTAAGGAATCGCTATTTAGAAATCGCGAAATGGTATGTTTGTAGGAAATCGCTTCTTTTTAGCAATTCCTTAACATTCCTAAATTGCGATTAGCAAATGCGATTAGCAATTTGCTAATCGCAAATTGCGAATATTTTCAAGGGTGCAGGGGTGTCACAAGAACACCCTGCTGCACCCCTGAAAATGACATGTGTGGGCATATGGCACACATACATGCCATAAGGGCATGTATGAGCGTCATATGGCACCTTTGGATTTAAAAAAAATTGCTTTTTGAAAAGAATTCGCAACTTACCACAAACTAGAAGTTGGTGGTAATTTGCGAATCCTTATGGGCATTTTTGAATTTATTTTTCTTTGATACATTGCATTTAAGGAATCGCAAAATTTGCGATTCCTTAAGTGCAATCGCAAAATAAGGAATGGCAAATTTTGCGATTCCTTATTTTGCTGCCAAATTTTTTCATACATACCATTTAGCAAATTAGCATTCGCAAAGGCCGAAATTTGCGAATGCTAATTTGCTTGATACATATGGCCCTAAGGGCCTGATTTAGATAGATAGATTTAAATAGATAGGATATCCCTTCCGCCAAAATATAAATCCCATAATGTCATTTGGGATTTAAATTTCAGCGGATGGGATATCCATCACCATTGTGATAGAGTAACCCCTCTACCGAAATATAAATCATGCCCTACGTCGAAGAGGTCTTGGACTTCGTCGCACAAGTCTTCAGAGCAGACGCGGGGACGTCTTCACTTTAGGCCTAGCTCTGTGATGGTGGTAGGTAATAACGGGGTAAACCCTTTCCTCATCGACCTGGGTCAGTATATAGTTACAAAAAGGTGGTCGATTACAAAACATATTCTAAAGTAAGTTTCATCATAAAATTATAAAGGTACACACACCAAATAAGTAGCATTGAAACTGAATTTAATTCAGCTGTGAGTAGTGATTTTCAGTAGTTTCACCAGTATTATATTTCATTTCATACAATACAATGCAATTTCAAATCTTCAATCAAGACAGTGCTCGGTGATTGTCAGGAGGAAAAAAGGGGGGGGTTTTAGGTGGGTTGGGGTGTGGTTGGAAAAGATTGAGGGACAAAGAAAAGGAATTGTGTCCTGTAAACAATTCTATCTCAATTTGAGAAAATTTCTAGTCCATAATAGATCAACATGGTTCCCTGTACACACTATACACACGGGCCATATATGGCAAATTTCGCTGTGGCGTGTATGTGTAGGTAGTGTTGTCGACGTTTCGACCCCTATGGCAAGGGCGGGTGATTCCTCACTTTAGGGTCTTCATCAGGACAATAAAAACAGTGACAGTGAGCACATATATATACAGGCGTTTTGCGGAGGTCCCACCTTAGTTGAGACTGGCGCCTTTGGGGTATTTGGGTTCTTCAAACAAAAGGATCCATAAGTCAATAAGTGGAATCCCAGATGACGGGGTATGTAAAATTTTTCAAGCCTTCCGGATGAGTCGGTGCGTGGGTGTGGCAAAAGTCCTACATCCACTGGAAGGGTTAATCAAGAGTAGGGTGTAGGTTTCTTACACCATCTGTGTAACTCTGGAAATGATAGCCATCATTGACACAGATGGTGTAAGAAACCTACACCCTACTCTTGATTAACCCTTCCAGTGGATGTAGGACTTTTGCCACACCCACGCACCGACTCATCCGGAAGGCTTGAAAAATTTTACATACCCCGTCATCTGGGATTCCACTTATTGACTTATGGATCCTTTTGTTTGAAGAACCCAAATACCCCAAAGGCGCCAGTCTCAACTAAGGTGGGACCTCCGCAAAACGCCTGTATATATATGTGCTCACTGTCACTGTTTTTATTGTCCTGATGAAGACCCTAAACTGAGGAATCACCCGCCCTTGCCATAGGGGTCGAAACGTCGACAACACTACCTACACATACACGCCACAGCGAAATTTGCCATATATGGCCCGTGTGTATAGTGTGTACAGGGAACCATGTTGATCTATTATGGACTAGAAATGTTCTCAAATTGAGATAGAATTGTTTACAGGACACAATTCCTTTTCTTTGTCCCTCAATCTTTTCCAACCACACCCCAACCCACCTAAAACCCCCCCCTTTTTTCCTCCTGACAATCACCGAGCACTGTCTTGATTGAAGATTTGAAATTGCATTGTATTGTATGAAATGAAATATAATACTGGTGAAACTACTGAAAATCACTACTCACAGCTGAATTAAATTCAGTTTCAATGCTACTTATTTGGTGTGTGTACCTTTATAATTTTATGATGAAACTTACTTTAGAATATGTTTTGTAATCGACCACCTTTTTGTAACTATAGCTCTGTGATGGAGCCTGCACTCAGACGGTTACCGTGCCTCCCTGAGTTTCCAGAGGCCAGAGCAGCCCCCACAAATCTAAAGGAAATTTATGAGACCATGCACCTCAGCTTTGGGGTGCCCTTGGGTCCCACATGTTCGGAAAGGGCCCATACTGGCTGTCCAATGGCATGCCTGCCGTAGGCACCTATTGGGTCCCTGGGATCAAGTGACGGATTCAAAGCAGGTCTGGTCGAGTGACCCTGACCTTCCCCAGTGCCCACCTAAGTGCTAACACCAACGCCCATCAGTGGGGCTTCCCCCCATCAAAATTCCTAACTCTGACCACGGGCAGCCCCCCCCCATGTTGGAGAAAATGCCTTATTTACAGTACAGGCCTGGATTGGGTGATGAATGGGACGGGTCTGAGAACCCTTATGGTTACCACCCTTAGAAGACCCTAAGGACACATCGCATGAGGATCTAACCATTGCCAATGGACTGGCCACCTCACCAGATACTTACCTAGTCTCTCTCCCTACTATGGCTATGGAGGAGGGTGTCTCATTCGCCATGGTAGTGATGAGGGCAGCTGAGGTCTTGGAGCTTCAATTACCCTCAGTGGCAGTCAGGGCAAATGTCTTGACAGAGGTGCTTCAACTGAGAGTCACCCCATCCAAACCATTTCTCCCTTTCAATGAAGCCCTCACCGACGTCGTCCTTGGGGCCTCGTCTAAGCCTTGCATATGGCTCCTGTCCACAGAAAAATTGCCTGTCACCATCACCCCACCCTAGGGGACCTCAAGTTCCTCACCCAGCAACCCACCATGGAGATCTGGTGGTGCAGGATTCCACCTCCAAAGTCAACCCTGGGGCATTCCCTACCACTCCACCGGAAGGGAATTCAAGAGGTTGGATAGCTTTGGGAAGAGGATGTCCTCTTCTGCCAGCCTATCACTGTGATGGGTGAACACTACGTGCCTATTTGGCCAATTATTCCTTACAATCTGGGACTTGGTTGCATAAGTGCTGCCTATGGTCTCAGAGAAGATCCAAGCCATACTCATTCAAGCAATTGCTGACAGGAGTGCCATACGATGTGGGCTGGACATGACCGACTAGCTGGGCAGACCAATTTCATTGTTGGTGGCTCCTGATTGAGAACCCCTGGCTTTTCCAGGGATGTCCAGGCTTCACTCATGGACTTGCCCTTTGATGGCTACCATTTTTTGGAGAGAAGACAGACTCAGTAGTGCTCTAAGGATAGTGGGGCTACGGTCAGGTACTTGGGCCTTTCCGTGGTCCCTCGTCAACCCAAGTCAACTTTCCTCCCCTTTAGTGGTCACGGAAGGGGCTTTCAACTGCGTCCCTACCCTCTCAATCACCACAGACAGGAAGTTTCCCAACTTTTTCGGGGACATGGTTCCCACAGACTGTGTGGGGCAGGTAGCCACAGGTTAGGCTAGTAGACCACCACCCCCGGCAGCTGAAGCCACCAAACCACTTCAGTTTGCCCTCCAACCATCATGGGCATGGAGTGGGGGACAGGATCCGCCATCACCCGCACCATTGGAGGTCAATAAAATCCAACTGTTGGGTTATGCAGATTGTTCAACGGGGTTATTACCTCCTCTTTGTGATCAACTCTCCAGACATGCAACCCACTTATGACAGGCTGACAGAAGGCTACCCCTCCTTGCTCCGTTGAGAAGTGATGGCCAAGGGAGCCATAGAGAGGATTCTGAAAAGGGGGTGGTGATGAACAGAGTGTCTGAATTAAGCAGACCACTCTTACCCAGTCCAAAGATCAGGGCTTGATCCATCACCGTTATTTATCTCACTGCCCCATCCCAGCTCAGAACCTGGCTATATGCAAATTAGTCTGTCCCTGGCCCAGTGCATCATGGGAACAGGGCAGACCAAACTACCAAGCCAATTCTTCACCAGAAAGGAGACAAGCTACCGGGGACCGGTTTCTGGCATTTCAGCCTCTTCAGCCCGGCTTGCTTGAATCCTGATGGAGCAGTGAGAAAGGGACTCATGTATGAGTATACCCTGCCACACCTATAGTGGCCAAAAACGATTCAGAAAAGGGGGTGGTGATGAACAGAGTGTCTGAATTAAGCAGACCACTCTTACCCAGTCCAAAGATCGGGGCTTGATCCATCACCGTTATTTATCTCACTGCCCCATCCCAGCTCAGAACCTGGCTATATGCAAATTAGTCTGTCCCTGGCCCAGTGCATCATGGGAACAGGGCAGACCAAACTACCAAGCCAATTCTTCACCAGAAAGGAGACAAGCTACCGGGGACCGGTTTCTGGCATTTCAGCCTCTTCGGCCCGGCTTGCTTGAATCCTGATGGAGCAGTGAGAAAGGGACTCATGTCTGAGTATACCCTGCCACACCTATAGTGGCCAAAAACGATTCAGAAAAGGGGGTGGTGATGAACAGAGTGTCTGAATTAAGCAGACCACTCTTACCCAGTCCAAAGATCAGGGCTTGATCCATCACCGTTATTTATCTCACTGCCCCATCCCAGCTCAGAACCTGGCTATATGCAAATTAGTCTGTCCCTGGCCCAGTGCATCATGGGAACAGGGCAGACCAAACTACCAAGCCAATTCTTCACCAGAAAGAAACAAGCTACCGGGGACCGGTTTCTGGCATTTCAGCCTCTTCGGCCCGGCTTGCTTGAATCCTGATGGAGCAGTGAGAAAGGGACTCATGTCTGAGTATACCCTGCCACACCTATAGTGGCCAAAAACGATTCAGAAAAGGGGGTGGTGATGAACAGAGTGTCTGAATTAAGCAGACCACTCTTACCCAGTCCAAAGATCAGGGCTTGATCCATCACCGTTATTTATCTCACTGCCCCATCCCAGCTCAGAACCTGGCTATATGCCACCCCCTTTATGAATCGTTTTGGCCACCACAAGCGTGGAAGGGTATGCTCAGATGTGAGTCCCTTGCTCACTGCACCATCAGGATTCAAGCAAGCCGGGCCGAAGATGGCTGTAATGCCAGAAACCGGTCCCCGGAAGTTTGTTTCCTTTCCAGTAAAGAATTGGCTTGGTAGTTTGGTCTGCCCTGTTCCCATGATGCACTGGGCCAGGGACAGACTAATTTGCATGTAGCCAGGTTCTGAACTGGGATGGTGCAGTGAGCTAAAAAACGGTGATGGATCAAGCCCTGATCTTTTGACTGGGTAGGAGTGTTCTGCTTAATTCAGATACTCTGTCCATCACCACCCCCTTTATGAATCATAGAGAGGATTCTGGCATCGGAAGTAGGTTGTGTTTGTTATTCCCGCTACATTCTGGTGTCCAAGAAGGACAGAGGCCTTTGTCTTATTCTAGACCTGTGCCTTCTCAGTCTCTCTCTAAAAAAAGGGAAATTCAAAATACGCTCGCACAAGTTCTGTCTGACCTGAACCCGGGAGACTAGATGGAAGCATTGAACTTGCAGGGCTAATATTTCCACATCCCTGTTCTGCCTGCCCACAGCTGTTGCTTGGGGTTCACGGTGGGCCAAGAGCACTTTCAATTTGCCGTGTTCCCCTTCGGCCTTACCAGAGCCCCTCAGGTGTTCATGAAAGTGATGGCAACGTTTGCAGCTCATCTGAGGAGGTCAGGGATTCCAGTCTTTCCATATCTGAATGATTGCCTGTTGAAAGTGGGCTCGCCCCAGGCAATTGTGTTCAACCTCCAAACTTTGACAAACGTTCTCTACTCCCTGGGGTCAGGGCCAAACTGGCCGTAGCGGGCAATGTGCGTTTTCTCGGTGGGCCGGAAGAGTGGAGGCCAGTTTTGGACCGGTGGGGGGGCGGTCTTCTTACTTGTGTCAGTTTTGCAGCAGTGCTGCAATATCTGCCCCTGTAACAAAAGCGCAGCAGCAGTGTTTCCCACCAGCACAACCCCCTGAAAGGTCGGTCCGACGTAATTACTAGAGTCGGTTTGCCTTCCCAGTTCGGCCCTGCCTGGGGTTCACTAGCCTGGCTAAAGAAGGGTGACATATCCTAAAACTGGTCCCAGGATGCTTGTTTCCGGTCCAGGGAGGACCTGGCCTGGCAGCTCGATCTGGACTGTTCCCATGGGGCACAGGGTCAAGACTGATTTGCATATGGCTGGGTCCAAACTGGGGTGGGGTAGTGGGCAAAAGAACGATGGATTTAACCCAGATCTTTTGACTGGGGGAGAATGTTTGCATTGTCAACATTCCGTCCATCATTGGTTTGCAGTAACACTTTTCGCCCTAAGCGGGATGGGTATGCCCAGACGTGGGTCCCTTGCTCACTGTGCCACTGGATTCAAGCTAGCCTGGCTGAAGAAGGGTGACATACCCTGAAACCGGTCCCAAGATGCTTGTTTCCGGTCCAGGGAGGACCTGGCCTGGCAGTTCGGTCTGGACTGTTCCCATGGAGCACAGGGTCAAGACTGATTTGCATATGGCTGGGTCCAAACTGGGGTGGCGTAGTGGGCAAAAGAACGATGGATTTAACCCTGATCTTTTGACTGGGGGATAATGTTTGCATTGTCAACATTCCGTCCATCATTTCTTTGCAATAACCCTTTTCGCCCTAAGTGGGATGGGTATGCCCAGACGTGGGTCCCTTGCTCACTGTGCCACTGGATTCCAGCTAGCCTGACTGTAGAAGGGTGACAAACCCTGAAACCGGTCCCAGGATGCTTGTTTCCGGTCCAGGAAGGACCTGGCCTGGTAGTTCGGTCTGGACTGTTCCCATGGGGCACAGGGTCAAGACTGATTTGCATATGGCTGGGTCCAAACTGGGGTGGCATAGTGGACAAAAGAACAATGGTTTTAACCCAGATTTTTTGACTGGGGGAAAATGTTTGCATTGTCAGCATTCTGTCCATCATTTGTTTGCTATAACACTTTTCGCCCTAAGTGGGATAGGTATGCCCAGACGTAGGTCCCTTGCTCACTGTGCCACTGGATTCAAGAAAGCCTGGCTGAAGAAGGATGACATACCCTGAAACCGGCCCCAGGATGCTTGTTTCCGGTCCGGGAGGACTGGCCTGGCAGTTCAGTCTGGACTGTTCCCATGGGGCACAGGGTCAAGACTGATTTGCATATGGCTGGATCCAAACTGGGGTGGCATAGTGGGCAAAAGTACAATGGATTTAACCCAGATCTTTTGACTGGGGGAGAATGTTTGCATTGTCAGCATGAGGTCCATCATTTGTGTGCTGTAACACTTGGGGTTCACTAGCAACGTACCAAAGTCCCACATGACTCCCTCTCAGACACTCCCTGTCAACAGATGTGTTCTGGACACAATGCAGTTTCAGGCCTATCTTGCTGAGCGGCTAGTCCAGGATGTTTTCAGACTCAATCCTTTCAGTGAGAATGACCCTGAGGTTGTTGGGCCTCATGACCACCTGCATCCTGCTTGTAAATCATGCCTGTTGGCATATGCAGGCTCTCTAGGGGGACCTGACGTCCCAGTGGGCCCAGGATCAGGGAATTCTCTTCAACATGGTCCAGATCTCGGAGGGAACTGTAAAAGATCTGCAGTGGTGGCTGATGAACTGCAATGGCATTAGCGCCAGACCTTTCTCCCTTCTCCAGCCAGAGGGACAGATGCCTTACTTCTGGGATGGGTTGCCATCTGGGAGAGGTGGCGATCAGAGGACTATGGTCTGCAGTATAATCCAGACTCCACATTAACCTTTTGGAGCTTCGGGCGATCTGTTTGGCATTGAAAGCCTTTCTTCTTTCAGTCAGCGGAAGACTACTAGAGGTGTTTATGGACACCACCACTGCCATGTGGTACTGCTCCCCTATGGCGGGTGGAGTCGTGGACCCTTTGTCAAGAGGCACTATGCCTCTGAACATGGCTGGAGCACCAGGGCATATCCCTGGTCGTTTAACACCTAGCAGGTTCTCTGAATGCCGCAGCGGACAAACTCAGTCGCCGACGCCTAGCGGATCACAAATGGTGTCTCAATTCGGAGGTGCTGCAATGCCTCTTACAAGAGTAGGGAGAGTCTTAGCTAGACCTGTTCGCCACTGCTGAAAACGTGCAATGTCAGCAGTTTTGCACTCTGGCAAGGCAGCGCTCGCTCAGAGACACACTTCATTTTGAGCGGAGCACCAGCCACCTGTATGCCTTCCTGCCAATACCACTCCGGCCGAGAATTCGCAAGATGATTAGGAACGACCATCGGGCCAAAGTCACTCTTGTGGCTCATGATTGGGCACAGAGAATCTAGTATCCCGAGTTGCTGAGCATGAGCATTGGTCCTATGATCAGGCTGCCTCTTCAGGAGGATCTTCTGTCGCCGCAACAGGGTAGGGTTCCGCTCCTGAACCTGAAAATGCTTTGCCTTCATGCGTAGAGATTGAGTGGCAACAGTTGACAGGTTTCAACCGTCCATCCTGAAGTCTTCAATGTTATTATGGCAGCCAGGCGTCCCTTCACCAAGATGGTACAAGCCTGCCGTTGGAGCAAGTCTGTGGCATGGTGTACAAATATACATGCTGAGCCTCTATCGGCTCCCCTTTCTCAGATTCTTCTGTGTATGCTTTCCTTGGACCAGCATGGCTCTGCTTTGGGCACAGGAAAAGGTTACCTTTCTGTCATTTCGGCATTTCTGCGGTTGCCATATTAGCCATCCCTTTTCAAATCTGCTATTATAAATAGGTTCCTGAAAGATCTCCTGTATATTTTCCCACCAGCACTTTTTATTATGCCCCAGTGTGACCTAAATTTGGTACCTACATTTCTGATGTGTGCTCCCTTTGAGACACTCCACAACTGCCCACTCGGATGTTGCAGCAGTCATGTACAAAATGCTTAATCAATGTGTAATATCTCTATATGTGTAATACATAACAACCATAGTCACAATGCCCCTGGCACCACAATAATAATATTTATAACGATATGCAGATGATGCATTGTTCTATTTGACAGCTCCAAGGGAGGCACTGCCGATATTGCTGTGCCACCTGGATCGGTTCGGCGACGCGTCAGGATTGCGACTTAACCGCACCAAGTCTTTGATCTTTCCGCTTGTGCGTCTGGCCTCGGTGCCACTGGGAGAGTTACCAGACCTCAGGCTACGATGGGAACGTGAGGGGTTCCGCTATCTCGGTATACAGGTGGCCCCGACAGATTCACAGTTGCTGGCCCAGAATATAGATACTCACATCCTTGCAGCAGTCGGTGTCCTTTTGGAATTCTTTGCCACTTTCTTTGATGGGACGGCTGGCTGCCGCCAAGATGGTAATGCTTCCCAGAACGTTATATGCCCTCCAGAACTCACTGTGTCCTCTTCCCTTGTCTGTGTCCGCACTCTTAACACGTTTCTCACGTCCCTGCTCTGGGCGGGCCGGCGCAGCAGGGTAGCACTCCACACTGTTATCCGTAGCTACGAGGAGGGAGGTCTGGAAGCCCCACGCTTCGACTTATATTACTATACGGCCCAGCTACAGCCTGCGGCCCGGTGGTTCATGGACACGGATATTTGGGAGACGCGCCTCCTTGGGGGTAGGGTGGATATCCAGAGGCTGCAGGTCGTGCTGATGCAGGGCAGGGGAGCGGACGAGACTCTTCCTTATGTAGTGCATCATGCAGCGGGCATCTGGCAGCGGTTTATTGAGAGGGTCATACGGAGGGTGCTACATAGGGAGCTACCGGTCTGGATACTGGCCCAATTCATTGCCATGGAGGAACACATGTCTTTCCACTCGTGGCGGGAGGGTGGATGTGGGGTTCTAGCTGATCTCTACCCCAACGAGTCCTTCCTAACTTATGAACAGGCGGAGGAGGCCTTAGGCCTTGGGAGAGGACAATACCTGCACTATCGGGGTCTTCAGGATGTAGTGAAGGTTACCTGGCCTCAGTGCCCGGACACACCACCGATGACCCACACCTTAGACATTCTCCTTTCTTGCGGTTAGGGGCGTAAACTGATCTGTCTACTGTATAAGGCTATGAAACTGGACTCCACCCTTCCGGTGCCGCCGTCCTGGATGGTGTGGGATGCGGATCTCGGTACTGCGCTAGAGCAGGGGCAGCGAAAGTGTATAAGTTCCCTTACGTGCAAGGTATAATGCAATGCAAGGTTCAAATTGATACACTTTAACTTTCTACACCGCACCTACCTGACTCCAGTTTTACTGAAACGCATCTCTAGGGACAGGGGAGACAGCTGCCCCAGATGTATCGCGGTGGGAGGGGGCTTCTTACACTTAGCCTGGGACTGTCGTCCGGTCAGGAGTTTCTGGGTGGGGGTAGTGCATCGTATAGTCACCACTACAGGCCTTCAGATAGCAATGAACCCCCTGCATTGTTTGCTAGCGTTAGTCGCCAGGCCAAAGAAAAGGAAGCTCTCCTAGAAACTTTTACAATTGATGTTGGTGCCTGCCAGGCGCAGGGTGGCGATCACTTGGATGAGACAGAGAGCTCCAGAGGTACCCATTTGGCTTAGGGATGTTAGAGAGTGGTCCCTGGCCGAGGAAACCCATATGCAACTTACTCGGAGAGACGAGAAACTACAGGAAGACTTACTCGGCTGGCGCGTAACCTGTGCCTCGGGACTGGCGGAGAGGGTGCGGTTCTCCCAGAGCGAGTCTGGCAGTGCGAGTGGCGAGGTGTGTGCACCAGTTGGGTCGTGGTCTGACGGTGAGGGAGGGGGTGACCCCTAGAGTTATGTACCACCTATAGTTGTGACGTGCTTGGCTGCTTCCTCACGATGGTTATTATTTGTCTGCTATTCTGTTAACTCCTCATGTGTCTGAACCTTTCTGGATACTGCCAACGTTTTTAAGTGCCAATAATGAGGTTGTCGAATTGTATGCATACATTGTAGTGATGCCAATTGAGTGTTCTTGTACAGGTTGCGTAAACTGAAAAATAAAGTTTAAAAAAATAATAATAATATTTATAACGGTTCTTCAATGTCACATGATGTCATTAAAATATCAGTTCTAAATATATTTTTGAAATTCAACCATTTTTTTGCAAACATCAAGTTATCAATTCTGAAAATACACACCTTTTTGTCTTGAATACACACTCTTCAGTTTTGGTGTACAAACCAAAGCAACAAAGCAAAAGCTTCTAATTTAGTAGATTGGACAGAACCAAGGAGAGCTACTTACTGGTAACTTGGGACCTACCTGTAGCTCACGAGCTACTCGTTGAATAAGCCTGTTATAAAGTCATAACTGTAGGTCAGTGTCAATCAAATCTTCCCCTGTTCATCTTAAAACGTGCCAGAATGGGGTACAGTACTATTTGACTTGGTCTACAACTGCTGTTGTAACTGCTATCTCAAACTGGTGTTTGGTTTTAGCTGTTCTTAGAAAACAGCCTTTTACTAGCACGCTCCCCAGATTTTGTATTACTTTAGTTTGGTCCAAAGGGGAGAGAGTCGCCAATGCTAGGCTGGTGGAAGTGAACATCCTCTTCCCAAAGGTATCCAGCCTTTTGAATTCTCTAGCCTTTGAAGTGGTGGCCAATTGTCCTATGCACAGGAGCTTCTGTGCAGGATTAGCATCAGGCTTATGGATTTCAGTATATGGGAGTAATGGTTCTGTGGGGTTACTCTCGGCTGAAGCACCTCCGTCAAGACATGGGTCTTGACTGCCACTAATGGCAGTGTAAGGTCCAGTACCTCCACCACCCTCCACACCACCATAGCAAATGAGGCACCCTCCTCCGTATCCACGGTAGAAGGAGAGACCACGGTAGTGTCTGGAACGTTGTCCAGGCCACTGCATCCGCTATATCCTCATTCCCGGGTGTCTACAGAATTTTCTGTTTGGTAACCAAAAGGGTCTGGAAATCCCTACCACTCATCACACAATCCAGACCTGTTGTAGAAAAAAGGCACTAGCTTCAATACGGAGAGTGTACCCCTCTTTGGTGCTAGACCCTGCATTGGACGATGCCTGCCCAGTTCCATATCGGAGACTGGACTGATGATTGTGGTGTGCCACCGCTGGGCAACAGTGGCGTCTGCTCTGGAAGGGCAACGTCGCTCGACCGGCAATGGTCCGCATTATCAATGGATTCCTGAGGCCTTTTCAGCGCTGAATGGGAACCAGCAAGCGGGAGACCAGTAGGGGCTCCTCCTGGACTTTTGGGGCCCAAGGGCACTCCAGAGGGGCCGAGCCACCCAAAGATGAGGTGCATGGCCTCATAAAGTTCTTTCAGTTAGGCAGGGGATACTCTGACTCCTTAAAATTCAGAGAGGCGCAAGCGTCACCACAGAGCTAGGCCTCCAGTGCCGACGTCCCAGTTACTCATCCAAAGACTTGTGCAGCGAAGTTTAAGACCTCTTCAACAACTTCTTTTTCTTGCGGGACTTAACCGACTTCCCCATCAATTTGGAGTGGGAAGACGATCGCTCCCCCTTCACGACTGACTTCTGGAGCATCGCAGAGTCATTTAACGGCAGGTGGCGAGGAGTTTGAGGGACCAATCCCTTAGTGCCTCTGGATGCAGGGCATGGCAACCCTCGCATGTCTTGGCTCTGTCGTGCTCAAGACTAGAGGCAAACCCAGTGCAGGTCTGTCACCGATATTGACCAATGATAGACGCCTCATGGTCTAAAACCTACCTTTCTGGTGGACATCCTACACACAAGGAGACTGAAAAAATATTCTTTGACAAAAGGTCAAAAAAAGGTCAGTCAAAAACTGACTGGGGGTAGCTCTCTCCGGATCTGCGCTGACTGGCACAGAAAGAAAAGAACTGAGTTCAGTGCCATGTGGTGGTGCCTGTATAGGCACCGCCACGCACATCCCTTCTGGCACGGATGATGCCACTCAGAGCCGAGCGATGCCTCCTGCCAGCGCGCAGGGGTACTGCTCACCAAAAGTTTCCGGATTCAGTCTGACGCCTGAGGAATATTCAACGGTAAGGAATCTGTTGCTGGGAGTCTCTATCAGATGCAATTTTGTCTATTGAATGTGAGGAGGCAGCATATTATTGCTGCCTCCAGTGAAATAAATGTTCGCAATATTATTTGGTTATCAGTTTATTGTGTTATTCTTGCCTCAGATATAAGGCACACTGGAGTGAATCTCTAAATGCCATATTACTCTGCCCCAGCCTTCTAGTTTAGGTATGTACGAGGTAGAACTAGTATCATTAATAGCATCTACTTTTATAATAATTTGCGTCATGATGCATTCCTTCTGAACCACCGCTCTAAATAGATATTATTGTCTGTATTATTTAACGTACGGTGCTGAACTTCTGGGTACAGCCCCGCTCTTCCGTTCCAGGCAAGAGGAGCCAGGAGGTGCTTTAGGTCGAATTTGTTGACACATTTAGGCATTTAGCTAAAGATAATTGGGTAATGCAGAATACAGCACACATGCAAAGAAGTAACAAGGAAGATTGAAGATATTTTTCCTCCTTTTTTCAGCCTCAGGTATGCGCACAATTTTGGCACAAACCTGTGCTGTGTTAACAAGTTTTTGTATATATGTGTTTGCGTCAAGGGCGGATGCACAGGAACGCCCATGCTCCACCCAGTTAATGCTTATATGACTCAATGTAATGCAAGGCAGTGCTATCCACTTGATTACTTTTATTTTTTTAACAAAGCCAAGCAAATCAGGCTTTGCAAATCCCAAAATATGTTTTGCGTCTTAGTAAATCTGAGCCATAGTCTTTTGAGCAGTTTTTAGTCGTAGCTCATGTCTGTAGCTCAGTAGTTAGTATATCAGAACTGCAGATCAGTTCAGTTGACGTGGATTGCAAACATCCACTTCGGATGTGAATTTCTGCCCCTAGATTATTCCGTAGGATCCACCTGCTCATTGATATTCATGCTGCACAGTGATTTTCATTTTTAATATTGCCACAGAGAATTAGAGGCCCTTCCAGAACGCACATTCTTGCATATTTCTGAATTGGATATTATTTTTGAATCCAGACTTGTCATTCACTGACATTTTTGTGGCGGCTTCTTGATGACACTGATGACATTATTTAATGATCAACTATGCCCCCTAACACCCCCACCAACTTTGTGTTCATTATCTTTCTCTTGTGCAGTTTCCGTAATTAAGTTTCATCACCTTCAGAATTTAATGTCTATTTTTGGACTTTGTGATGAGGCAACCTATGCCCTTCGGTATGACCAGTCGACTCTTCCTCATTGCCAAATCGTTTGTCATCAATAACATAAATCAATACATCTTCAAAGACCGGACACGGAAGAAGAGGGCTCTCAGTTATCCAGAATGAGACTGTAGTTTAGTCAGTGTTGATTTTGGGTGACACCTGCACTACAATCATCTTAATTGGTGTGGCAACTCCTTCCATGTCATTGTATTGTATTGTAATTGCATTTATATAGAGCTTACTACCCCTGACGAGGCTTCAAAGCGCTTTACATGATTTTGGAGCTTTTATTTTGCCGTCTCTGTCTGCGTTTCCCTTCCTGCAAGGTGAATTGTTTGACTGATTTCTATAAAACTCAGCTGAGTATAAGCGCCTTTTTAATTCTGAGTAGTCTGAGTATTTGGCCAACTCCAAGCCCTTCAAATCCTCACGTCACTTCCACCCAAAATAAACAAACACAGCTGCAGAGGTGTAACACACACCACTGCACCTCTTGCAGTGCACAGCATGTTCTCCTCAAGGGTCCTCATCTGCAGTACCCACAGGCATCAGGCACAAGCCAGAGGTCAGGACTCTGCTGCCATTAAAGCTGAAGCCCTCAATGTTACTGTTAGTGGTGGGATTCTTGGGGGCTTCCTGCATTATTTTGCATGGTGGCTGCCTTGTTTTGCATAATGCAGTGCACAGTGATTTCCCTGTGCTGTTCACAATTTCCCCTCCGACTGCTGTTTGCAGCTCCTTTCATTACCAATATCATATTAATTCATTTTCAACCCTGAGTTAACATAGAACCTGGAGTTGTCATCAGCTCAATAATTCTCACTGCCTTTGTGCTTTTTAGGTCGAGCATTCGCGACCTCTTGTATATTTAGTATATACTTATATGTGTTTTCGCGAAGATTCTCCCGGTACAATCCACCAGAACAATAAAGACTCGCACACCAGGGTCCGTGTTTCAGAGATTTGTATTATCGGCGACGCGTTTCGACCAGACGGTCTTCTTCACTAGCCATTTGCATACAAAAATTCCACCATTTTATCGTGCACAGTGATTGAAATCGACAAAGGACCACCTTCCAAGAAAACAGCAATAGAGCTGGAGAACGGGCTATTGTTTCTCTCCAGAGTTCAATGTGTTTTACATAGTACATAACAACATTCAGTGTGGAAGCAGGTACAATACGTGAGACACTCAAACGACACTGGCATATTGTGAAGAATGACCCTATCATAGGCAGCACAGTTAGCGCACAGCCACAGATCACTTACAGAAAGGCGCGCTCTCTCAAAGACATGCTGGTTAGAAGCTACTTGGGGGCTCCCAAGAAACATGTTAAAGAACAGTGGATGTTTCAGCACCCAGGCTAATGTGCTGCATAGCTAAATACATATAAGGTCCCAAAGGCAAGACCGATTGCATTGCAAATGCTTGTTAAACTAAGTCATCCTGGAACCCTGGACAGGCTGAGAAAGGGCAAGATCACGATCCTTCTTACAAGTGCGATGGCAGGCTAGAACATCCTGGGTTAGGCTTTGGTTACTGCCTTAGAGTCATGAATATTTATAGGTGGTATCCAGTCCCTTAAGGGAATGAGTCAAATGCACCATTATTGCCTCAACCTATGGTACCAAATGTCTCTTTGAAGAGATTCAGGGCACTTTTCAAAGATAGTAGGTTGTTTAGTTCCTCAGGCCTATGGGGGAAGGCATTTTAGGTTAAAGCCTCAGCACTGTAAGCATTGTGCCTCATACTTTCTTCTGGTTAAATCTGGCCTGGATCATCAGATATAAATTGTTTGACCTGAGGGTGAAGAGAATGATCACCTGGGCTGCCAGTTTGGGAAAACTTCACACTGTTCTTGGGATGAAACATGTTATGGTCCTGGGAATAAATGAGTATTGCCACATTTTATTTTTTATCAGACGTTACTGTGATTTCTCACTTCTTTGTAACCTCATATAATTTGAGTCATTTGGTGCAAGACATCTTTCAGCTACATTATTTTTTGTAAGTTTATTAAACACTTCATCAATTCGAAATTCGTAACACAGACATGCTTATTTAGAGTCATGTGGTAGTGATAGGACTTTACTGAATGAGTATTACACCTTGCACTATCAACAGGAAACTAACATGAGGAAATCATGAGTATACTTAATGCCATTTTATATACATATTCCCCTGCTCATAGGATTACATGATTTTCCTAACTTACCACAATGGCTGAGAATAAACTGATCTTTTATGAATGGGATAAGCATCGTCCATGGGCAGTGGCACACCGGAGTGTTAATTCAAAACCTATATTTATTGTTTCAAGAGTTACAAATCAAGAAGCGAAATGTATAATTGATCTTTTCTATTTTATTATATTTATCTCATAAGTATTTTTATAATCAAGTTAATATGCTAAGCATTTGTCACATAAACAGTAATTGAACATGACCATTCTTTACCTATATGGAATCAAACTGCACATTACCAATCCTAACTCAGAAACTAAAATATGACTGGAACTTTGTTAGGGATTTTTGCACATAAGCAATAAGTATTTGAATATAATCATTGTTTGCAGGCTGGCATTTACGTACAAACTCACAATCATAACTTATATCACGGCATACATCAGAAAGTTACCATACTTTGATGCGTTTTGGCACATGAACAATAACATATTGAAATGAAAGGTCAAAGGAAACAATGTACCAAGGTTATTTTGACTGCTAAGTATATTTTATGTCGCCTACACTGCAAGATGACTTCTTCTTGTTTCACAGTTGAGGAAGTCATCTGTATATCTGAAATGTAAAATGAAGAACCACAAAACATTTTCATATTCAGTGTTTGACAGATGTGCCATATTAAGCTTTAGCAACACTACCGTTACTCGCAAGAAAGAATACTTCCATCTGAAACAATACATCCAAGCAATATAATTGTGAACATGATATACTCAAAAATATTCCTGCTTACTCATTTCTAAAGATTAGTGAATGTATAATTAATAGCAAATGAAGTCTCATTTTTAAGAGTAAATTTCCCAAAAGTGAAGTCATCAACACACTGTATTTAATTGTAATATCTAATGATTCAACTAATCATTAAATCCATATCCAGTTATTGAAGGACTGCAATCTTACCTAAAGTAGATTGTTGCTTTGGAGTGTACTTCCTATATTTCCAATAGGCTCTTCGCATTGGAATAATATATCCTATAGATTAGACGTAGGACTGAGGTCGACTAGGTCTCTATCAAATATACTAAACTTAATAGTGAGTGCCAGCTAGCTCAGAGGTCACTAGAAACTTTCTCGAATTCACAAGAAGGGATTAGTTTCTGCCAACTGCATAAACATGACAACTTTGTTTCCCAAGAATAAGAAATATAACTTGATGAGTGAAATACTAATTATTTCACTCAGTCAATTGTGCATGCTTCGTTTCAACAGAGTTTATAGAGAAATAGAGAGACGGCGTTTTCAATAAAAAGGTTTATTTTACAGTCTTCTTTCTCGTACAAGAGAAGTGAACTGCTACAATCGTTAAGCAGACTGCAAAGTATAATGCGTACAGCGAAAATAGTAGTAAAAAATAATACTGTAAAAGCATTGTATGATTTCTAAGCCATATAAAAATACATACATAAATAACATTGACTAAAACACTCAACTGGTGCTTCTAAATACGCCTACCCCAATGTACCTAACCTAAGTCTAGTACGCGGGAAGAAGTAAGTATTGTGTAGCATAGGTTTAGTTGTTTTTGCCAAGAATCTACCAAAGGTTTCTCTAGGTTCTAATCAGCTCCATACCTTGGTTTAGAATGAAGGAGGTCTGGTATCTCTCTCCCAGGACTCGATTTCCCAACACCCTGCAAGGGGAGCTTGGAAACACTGGAGCTGGATTCTTGGCGAGAGAAAGGCAGTCTCTTGATCAGTGCGTCAGCTGGACGGTCGGCTTCCTTCGGCACTTGCTGTAGCGAGTTGCATCGGGCAAGTAGATAGTCTAACTGCTCCGAACCACCGTAGTTTGCCATAGCATAGTGGAGTGGTGTGGCTCACTGGTTAGAGGCGGCAGACCCGTAAGCAGAGGACGGCCCGGGACCAGGGTTCGATTCCCGACGCGGCAGGGTCGCGGACCAGGGTCAGCGGGCTCGATAATTCTCGCCTCGGTGCCTACTCCAGTCAGGGACCACACTCGGCAACTCTGGGCATTAGCTTGCCTCATCTTCACAACGGCCCCCCAGACTGCCGGGGATGCTTGGTCGCACCTTAGAGATACCCATTAGGGACCATCTCTCAGGGTGAGCCAGGACGGGTTCCCCAGCAGTCGAAGCGCGGAGATACTCCTCCGGGAGTTGATTCTAGCGCTATATAAACCCACAATTAATTAATTAATTAATAGCAAGTAAAGGTATATTTATACCTTCAAGGTGTTTAGGAATGACATAGATTTACGTAAAGTCGGGCATAATAACGTCAGGAAAGAATCGCTAGGGAATAGTTGTTCTTTGCAAAGTACATGTTAAGTACTGCTTAAGCCGATTTTCCAAGAAATCGTTGTGACGTTTGGTACGGGTGGAAGTAGCCATGCCTGTATTTGGTCTGCATGGGCTATGTCTAAATAAGGGATCGATTTCTATGCCTATATAAGGGCAATGTGAATTGTACCTATATAAGGGCATGAATCAGGAAAATTCACTCGGAGCCTAAAACGCCACACAACACCCACTCCACTTTATTATGTACGACATTACTAAGTTCCAAACACATTACAACATATCTAAACATGATGTGTTAAAAACCCACCCAAAAATTCATAAAGATGCATTGGAACTGGTGGTACACGAAAAGCATTTGTGCTGTATGCATTTAAAGCATTGTTTCATTCAAAGCATGTAGATGATATTTGAAAATGCTATCCGAAAGAATCATGAAAATACATTTATGAAATGGCTCTTAATTACAGAAGAAAAAGTCGAGACCATTCCATGGCAGATATAAACCGTTGTGGACGGTCAAATATTGTCTCTTGGAAGTTTTTCAAAGAATTCTAGTTCTCTATGAATAGTTCTACTATGAGCAGATTACTTTGTGCCAAAAAAATAAAAAATACTAATTTGGAGAAACAAAAGCTCCAAAGTTAGAAACTTGTTTGAAAAAAAAATTAAGGTCGAATTCAGAACACTGTGTGCCAATTCAAAAGTCAGTGTTATTGTTTGGAGAAAACATCAAATCTTCTATGTCTGAAAAGAATTCATCTACCATTGTAGGTGAAAGTTGGATTATCTCGTTAAGAAGATTAATTGCACAAAGATGCGAAGCATCGCCATCAGCGTTGGTTGCATTAGCAATGTTCAAATTGGATACCTGTGTTCCGCTTTCCTCTCATACCTCACCGTCAGCAGTTTGCGTCTGTGAGATCTCAATGAATGCCGTCATCAGAATCGGTAGCCGCTGGGGACAACACTGCGCATGGGCCTTTACTGGGTCCAACATAACATCAACATCCGTTGGCATGACTGATGGGAGTGTGAAGCAGATGTCTAACACACATTCTTCTCCACATAGCAGGCATCGTAGAACAGGTAAGATGCAATCTTGCCAGATTTGTCTGAGTTACATAAACCAAGTGGTATTTAATTCTCTTAAACGAGTTAATCCCAAAATGTGGACTATGCGCTCACAGCACTTCATTGCCAGAAGAGTGTTCTCCATGGTGAACTGGGTGTCGCTTGTGATTTGGCTTGCCATATCGGAGTAATCGGAGCAAAAATAGTATCCCTGCTGCGAGTCCCAAAACTAGAGGCAGTCTGCCAAACACAGAGTGCACGAAGTTTGGAAATATTCCTAGGACTGCTTCAAAAGGTGCAAACAGTCTTAAATACATGTACAATGCCACTCTTATCAGACATGTTTAAGATATGACCTAACATTTCTGAGAAATGTACAGGGAAGTTTGTAGTTAATAGGGTGTGTATCTCTGCAGAAGACCTTGTGACTTGCAGATCATACGTTTCTTTGGCCGAGGTCAATGGCACCGTTTTTTGTAAAAGAATGGCTTTCATTCTGCTCAAAGTATCAATTCGTATAGAAGAGATGTTCAGTGAAGGCCATTATGGCGACTCCCGGTCTGTCTTGGTTTTTGGAAACAATACTTGCATACAGCAAGTGACCCGGCTGACACAGTTACGAGATAGGCTAAACCTTGCAACATGCCACAGCAGCTGTGATCATTCAACATAATGTAACTTCCATTAGAAAGTTGCCTAAAAATTGGATCCATCACTGCAGCTAGTGAACCTTGCAGTTGGCAGGATAAGTTGTTCGAGGAACCATCGCAGGCCCTGTATAAGTTTATACCCTGACATAGGAGAGAGCCGCTTAGTGCGTTTTCACAATTCTTACCACTAAGAAACACTTCTTTCCCCCCACTCCAACATCTGTGTGTGCGTGTAAGGTAATTCCCAGGATGTCTTGATGTATTCTTTACCCAACCTTTCATATAGGCCTTCTGGTATACGTTTTAAGCAATACCGAAAATGGAAAATTGTAACAGGCAGAGTGATTGTACCGTGTATTATCCATTCAATGGCTGATTTTTCAGCGACTGTAAATGGCAATCTTTCCAGTTTTTCAATGCTCAGCACCGTATAGACTGCTACCCTCTGTGCCAATTTAATTTGTTTATCTGTGAGATTAAATTCAGAAAACAGGCACAAAGCCCGAACGCAGGTTTTATAACGTCCAACCTAATAGCATGATAGAACGTAATTGCGACTGACCATGTTGCAACATGACTAAGTCCTGTTCCATTATGTCTATGGCAGAGGATACTATGCTGTCCAAAGAATATATCCTGGATGACAGAGTCGTTAACCCATTGTCAACTACAGAGAGAGATTTCTCTAAATTAATACGATCAATTTCTCGTATTCGTTCTGCGGTCTCTGCTTGCGTAATCTTCCATGCTTCATTATATAGGGCATAGATACCGGCGTATATAAAATGTTTATGACGCGGTTTTAGGTCCTTGTAAGAAGTCCCTCAGGTCAGCGCCATCTTTAAGTAAAGATAAGTGTTGTTTTACTTTCTTCATTGTAGACTTGTGTAGCCACTCAAGGCACAATTTCCCTATGCTGTATGATGTTACTATCCCTGGATGCTGTCTCTGAACATATCTTGGATCTGGCCTAGCGTATGTGAACCCTTGTGTCTTATTCAGGAATCTATTTTGGCAGGTGTTTGTGTCTGTGGGCCAGATTAACCATTTTTTCCAATCAGGATCTGTTCTGTTGTGAAGCAAAATAGCATGTACGTCGACCTCCCCCTCTGAAGTGTTACTGCTATCAGGTGTAGGTGTAGGTATTGACTGTTTGTTTAAATCTTTTATCTTGGCTAACCCAAGACAAGATGTCTGTTGAACAGTGTCGTTTAAAAACATTATTTGTTCTGGGATGATGCAGGCTCTAAATAAAGCTTCTAATCCCTGCACCTGCCAGTCTTTTGTGCCCCAGACAGTTTTTGTCTCAATGGTGTCTTTCCAAAAGTCAAAACCTAATGTGGACAGCTGAGCATAAAAGGCCGCAGAATAAATTTGCTTTGTATTTGTCAACATACTTTTTATTCCTGTCCTATTAACATTTTTAAAGTAAAATGATTCTGGATTTGAAACATTATACCCTGAAAAGTATGGAAATTTGCCCAAAAATGATTTTGAGCTACCCTTTGGTGGCGTAGGACAATGTTCCCATTGGTTATAAGTTAATACATTTCTAGGATTTGCAGATTTATGCAAGAAATGATGACCATACTGATTATAACAATACATTGTTCATAATCTGATGAACCTTCTAAATATTCATGATTTGTAAACTTTGCAGGCATTTCTAAGTCTGACACCATATTATTTACAGTCTCGAAGTACCAATCGTCAGAAAACGTACTAGATGAAACAAAGTGACTCAAGGAAATCATGAATTGGTGTGGAATCTTCAACAGCTCTGCGGACCAAGAATGTCATATTCAGTTCTGTCCCAAGCTATACCACCTGGTATAGGAACGGCTGTGATGTTCACTGATGACAAGTCTCTTTGTTCACGATGAGATGATTTGTGTGGCTTGAGGAGTAAGTTGATGTTCTTACTTGCTGGGTCCTTTTTAACATATCTTCCATTTATCAGCATTCGCAAAGAAAATACAAGAGTCAACCAAAGTAGAAGAAAAAGTACAGCCAACACAATCCAAAGTTCAATCCATGGTGAAACCAGATAAGTCTTTTCCAGTTGATGAAAAAGTTCTGTAGCTTGTTCTTTGAAAGTTCTTTTTACTGGCGTCGTTTCAGGATTACTGGGATCCTCGGAAAACGTATCAACGTTAATGAAATAGCCAGAGGCAGTTCTGTCAATTATAGGGATTGTCAGGATTTGGTAAAATTGCTGGAACCACTTGATCACTTGTTACATTTGTATAGTCAGTTGCTATTTCATTTTAGACAGGTGTTTCTTGACAAACTGTTATTTGGGTCTCAAGAGGTACAAGTTCCATGGCTTTGTTGTATAGTCCTTCTTTTCGCACTGCAGATTCTTCAAAGGTGATGAGTCTCTCAGTTTGAACCTGTTGGATTGTAGCCAGATTCGGGCGTCTGCTACATCTTTGGAGTCCACTTGGCCTACTGCTTATGATCGGCCACCTGATGTGGTTTTACGAGGTCGATGGACACAAACTTGTTCTCCTTTTTACCAGCAAGAGGCGGCAGTAAGACTGTTCTTGATCCTTGGATGGCTAGGACAGGTACTGGTTGTCTGTAAGAAGGCCCAAATTCCTTCTTGTCTGCGATCTTTTCTCTGACTAGATCCCCAATCTTTGGAATCCAGACAGGTCTTGATGGGATGGATGGTTTCTCTTCAGTGGTTGTTGGCTTCAGGAGTAGGTTACTTTGTCTGGATCTTATTTCATTTAAGTCCTACAGAACAGCCAAACGATCTTTGATATCAAAGGGTTTTTGTTTTACCACTGAAGTGTGATAATAGAGGTCCTGCACAATCATTCTAGTTCCAAAAAGGATTTCATTTGGAGTGATACCCCCTAGAGAACTTCTTGGCAGATTGTTAAGACTACGTTGGACACTTATTAGATGTTTGACCCACCCGTCACCCGAGCCTAGTACCCTAGCTGTTATTGATTGCTTTATGTTCCGATTTTTTCTCTTCACTACCGAATTTCCCTCAGGATGGAATGGACTAGAATACCGCAATGCAACGCCCATATTGACCATGGCCTCTTTGTAAGCTCTAGAGCTAAACGCAGGACCCTTGGTCAGAATGTAGTGTGCTGACTGCGTATGTGCCGATAAAGACTCGCAAATCTTTTATAACAGTTAGAGCATCAGCCGAGCGCTGAGGCCACATCCAAATGAATCTTGAGGATGAATCCACTGCGACCATGATATATTTGTAGTTACCATCCCTCTGTAAGGGACCGCAGTGATCCAGGTAAACGCACGCTAATGGTTTATCTGAAATTAACAAAGGCGTTTGCGCAGGACGTTTCACAGTAGAGACTTCCATCTTTTGGCAGATTTCACATTCCAAAACATAGTTTCTAGTCTGTTTCCTCATGCGCGGCCACCAGTATCTTTGTTTTAATAATGACACTGTGGAGGAAACACCTGCGTGTGCAGAGGCGAGCCCTTCATGTGCTGCTAAAATGAGTCCTAATCTATGTTCCATGTTTGGAATTACTCTATCCCCACTCCAGGGATTCGAGCAAAAGGACCGTTATTTGCATCAGTTCAATTCAATTCAATTCAAAACTAGCTTTATTCGGTTCGGACATACAACCATAAAAGCACAATATATAACACATGACAGTTTAAAATTGATAAAAATCAGTATACATGTTAAAAGGACCTACGATTACTAATTTCCATTATATATCGTACATTGCATCAGTTCTCTTAATGTAAACAGTAAACACATAGCAGCTTTACATAGTTAGAGTTAAGAATAACACCAAGGCTTTGCAAAATGCAGTTTAAAGTGCATAGATTATAACATAACTCCAGATGTACACAATAGACTCATAGCAGCATAACATGGTTATAGTAACGAGTGATTGAATCACATGTACTTAAAAAGTACAAAATCTGAAGTGCAAGGTGCATGATCAAAAGAACTTCCCCAACATAATGGGGGGTAAAATTTGCGTTAGAACAGCATACTCTTTCTAGTCTTAATTGCACTTAGAATGAATGTGGCAGTATAAAAACAAATCTCAGGTTCTTTGAGTGCAAAAAGTAGGGTCATTTGCATCAGTTATGTATGAGTATTTGAGTGGAAAGCCTTTTGGTAATGTTTTACAACTGTCTTTGCTTGAAGTATTGACAGCTTGCATCTATTTTCGTTTTTTAACGAGTATTTGCTGCTACGGAAGCCGTTTGCACAACTGCCTTCCCGGCTTCATCAGCCAATGAATTCCTTGCAACGTGAACGCCATCACATTGATAACTCAGTGTATGTATCACGTGAGCCTTTTGTAGTTCTTGCTGTAACTGAACTGCTTGTTCCCAAAGCAACTTATGCTTGATTGTGCCACCTTTTGCATCTTTGAAACCGTTTTCAATCCAGTTCTGCAAGTATTCATTGTAAGATTGAACACAGTAATAAGAATCGCACACTATGAGTGTGGGGAATTCGCGATCAGTATTTTCAAGCACTATCTTAAATGCTTGTAGTTCAGCTCGCTGAGCTGTACAATCTCCTAGAGATTGAGTTTTAATGACCATTGGTCAGAATTTGCCATCTCGCCAGCGACCTTTAACTATCGTGCACGCAGCACTATAAGCTTGTTTACCTCCAATAGCGGGCTGTGCTGATCCGTCTGTATAAATTATACATTCGTACTTTTCTAGAGGCAGAATTTCAGTAGGCAGAGGACATTCTTGTTCATATTGTTGAAATTCTTGTGTTTTCAAGTAAGGGTCGAAAACGTATTCAACGTCAGTTGCAGCAAGAGAATTAACCCATTGTATCCATCTCGGATGTAAAGCTTTTGCATTCGGAATGCTCCCTTTCGTCACTGCCTCTAAGGCAGGTACAGTAGTAACGACCATTATGCGCTTACCCTGTGCGAGGGCTCTCTCTTTTGCTACTGCAGTTTGAACCGCTGTCAGAATTTTTTCTGTAGAAGTGAATTTCATTTCAGCTTGTGTGTACAAGTGAGATTTGTAAGCTATTGGTACTTTTTCTCCTTCATTAAAGGTTAAGTACGTGAATCCGCATCTTCCTGGGATGATTCGGATCACTAAGTTGCGTACGTTTACGCGAGTCTGTAAATGTGTTGTTGCCAACATGTCCGTTTGGACTGTACGCAGAATTTCTGTGTGTTTTTGTGTCCAATTAACTGTTTTGAAATCTGGTTTGATTAATTCGTAGTGAGGTTTAACCCTTTCTGCGTAATTTAGAATGTAAGCTCTTCCGAAATTTAGGAAACCTAGAATTGACTGTATGTTTTTCAGTGTTTTTGGAGGTTGGAGCAGCGCACATTTTTCTAGAAAGTTTGCTGCCAGGCTCTTGCCTTCACTTGATAACTCGTATCCTAGGAAAAGGAAGCGTAATTTAGAATGTAAGCTCTTCCAAAATTTAGGAAACTTAGAATTGACTAAGTTTTTCAGTGTTTTTGGAGGTCAGAGCATCGCACATTTCTCTAGAAAGTTTGCTGCCAGGCTCTTGCATTCACTTGATAACTCGTATCCTAGGAAAAGTACGTTTAAGTGGGCAATTCTCGATTTCTTGAAAGCCCAATATTATGGTGTTCACCCTGTTCAAGTGCCTATCCAAGTCATCGTCTGTTAGATAGATGTCATCGACATATGATAATGCCTCATCATCATAGGTTTGTAGTAACTCTGTTACTCCGGCTGAAAATAACCCTGGACTATTCTTGAATCCCTGAGGGAGAAGACAGAATTGACGCTGTGTCCCCAAGATTGAGAAAGCGGTCAAATACCTACTTTCATGTGCAATGTTTTGACAGAAGAAACAGTTCCAAATATCGAATGTGGTTTTATATTTTTTACGCACAATGTTATTCATTAGTGCTGCACTGTGTGCATTTTGTACTGCTAAAGTTTTGCCACAAGAGTTTAAATGTCTGTAATCCAAAACTAGACGATATGTATTGTCTGGTTTGGAGACAGGAAACAAAGGATTGTTCATGGATGAGGTGCATGTTTCAATCACCCCTTGGTATTCAAGTTGATCTAATATCTCCCTGACCTATTTTTTAGCTTCTTGCTTAACTGGGTACTGCCTTTGTGCAGATGGTTGATTTTTTTAATTGGATTTTATGTTGAGGAGAATCCTCATCCCATCCTACATGATTTTTATATAATGCAGGAGCCTGGGCTACTGCCCATTTCCTGGCATAGGTATATTTTTTATGAATTGGAATATGGTTTGAGAAAGCTGGCATAATGATGTTTTCGCCATGTGGGCACTCCCTGACGAATTCAGGTGGCCAGTCTTGTTCAGCTAAAAGAATGTCATAACCCTGAGAGAGCTTCGCCCAAAAGAGTGCTCTTATTTTTCTAGTTATGTCCCCCTCCATCCGGAGTGTTACTTCATATAATGTATGTTGGACACTAAACCTAGTATCTGCAGTTTCAATTTGGATGTACTCATTCAAGTCCACTGTCTCCAGATGATCCTTCAAGTTCTTGCGAGCTATGGTGACTTCTGCTGCACTACCCAACATCGTTTGAGCCCATGCCCCATCCTTGAGATGTGTCCTCAAGATCCTCAGCATGTCTGATCTTTAGACCTGCTACCTTCTTTTTGGTGAATTTAGTTTTCTTATTTTTTGGAAGGTGTTTGATCGCTTTTGGACTTCACGCGTTCTTCCTTGCGTTCTGATAATCCTCTTCTTTTGGATTTCTGTGAGGAAGTCTGAAAGGTACGAGAGGAACGTGTATCAGTATCTTGATTTCTATCAGGTTTTTTCAAATTATCACTATTCCTGAGGTTATACCTCCTTTCAGAGGGCTCCTTTTGAGGAGACCTACCACTGGATTGAGAACGCTTCTCTTTAGAAATTTGTTTAGTGTTCTCCCACTTCTTTTTGGGAGGAGTAGGAGTGTTTTTAATAAAGACCTTTTCAGGACTTTCAGTCAGTTGGGGATTCACTGGTCTACCACCCAAACTGTCTCTACCTAGTTCTTCATAGGATTTTTCGATTATTCTGGCCAGTTCATATGTTGCTCAGTTACATCAAATTCTCTTAACTTTTGGCGGATCGCCACGGATGCTGCTTCACCTTTAATATTAGCTAATATTGTTGTTGAGACCTGTTTAAAATCTTTCAGTAGTTTCATACCCAGATTTAAAGCAGGCTCCATTTTGAATCTGTTTCAGGACGTCTGGTATTACCGCCATAGACGGAACACCATGTGTTTTGGTGTAGATTGCAGCAAAGACTGTACCCCAAGTGTCGCAGTCCTCCAGGTGTGGTGCGATCCCCATTGGTAAACAGATTGTTAGAATCCTGTGTTTCTCATGAGGGGTAGTATCAGGAAATACTGCCTCAACTTGTTATTTTTTGAGCTATCCAGAATGGAATTGGTTCTCGTTTTGCGGGTAATTTACCAATGACTGATTGTATAGTCTGTGGTGTAATTATATTTGTATTCGCCTGCTAAGGGGTGTGTTTGTGGAATCCTTATTGCTGTTTGGACAGTAAAGGTCCGCATGACATTTTGAACCAATTGTCTGTGGATTTTAATTAGCTCTTTTAGTTGAACTAATAGTTCTGCAACTGTCATATGTTCAATGGCAGGATGTGGTGTATAGCTGGCTAATACCGGCCATGTTGCTCCTGGTCTACCTAGTGGACCGAGGCTGGTAATGTGATGTGTATGTTTTAGGGCGCCTTTAAACCAGAGCGCATGCTCTTGGTATGTTAGTGGAATTTCAACATCCTTGAAAGGAATGTATTTCTCTGAAGATTCATCTTCTTTGTAGAAGTGAAACACTTTTGTTACTGGATTTGCTTCAGGGAAGATTATCCATGAATAGAATACCTCTGTCTGATGATATTCGTGTGCCTCTATCACAAAACTACCCTACCACCTCTAGATGATAGGCCATTTCTTATAAGTTTCATAGTGATGGCTTTTCCTAAAGTTTCTGGGATGATTGCATCATCGTTGGTCTCTTGGAGACCTGTAAAGTTTAAAACTTGTACGGCGTTGCTGCCTGTAGCTCCACCGGCCTCGGTATTGTCATTGAGGGACATTTTTTTGTTTAATGAAAGTTTGCAGAGCAAGTTTCAAGGAAATAAAGATAAGGTGCACAATATTTTGGAACACTGTATCCTTCAACGTTGAAAAACCAAAGACTAATACATAGGATTTTCGTCCTACTCAGCTATGGCGGATGTTTATCCCTTTACCCACTCCAGACGTCTATTGGAGTTTTTTTACGGGAAAAGGGGTCTATGAGTAAAGCACGACTGAATTACTTTAGTATCTAGCGTTAAATTAGTGCCTTACCAAACGTTGGGCGCCATGTAGTGTAGTTCCTATATTCCCAATAGGCTCTGCGCATTGGAATAATATATCCTATAGATTAGACGTAGAACTGAGGCCGACTAGGTCTCTATCGAATATACTAAACTTAATAGTGAGTGCCAGCTAACTCAGAGATCACTAGAAACTTTCTCGAATTCACAAGAAGGGATTAGTTTCTGACAACTGCATAAACATGACAACTTTGTTTCCCAATAATAAGAAATATATATCTAGAGTTGCGGAAACAATAGATAGGTATTTCACTCAGTCAACCGTGCATGCTTTGTTTCAACAGAGTTTGTAGAGAAATAGAGAGACAAAAAGGTTTATTGTACAGTCTTCTTTCTCGTACAAGAAAAGTGAACTGCTACAATCGTTAAGCAGACTGCAAAGTATAATGCGTACAGCGAGAATAGTATTATAATATAATACTGTAAAAGCATTATATGGTTTCTAAGCCATATAAAAATACATACATAAATAATATTGACTAAAATACTCAACTGGTGCTTCTAAATACGCCTACCCCAATGTACCTAACCTAAGTCTAGTACGCGGAAAGAAGTAAGTATTGTGTAGCATAGGTTTAGTTGTTTTTGCCAAGAATCTACCAAAGGTTTCTCTAGGTTCTAATCACCTCCATACCTTGGTTTAGAATGTAGGAGGTCTGGTATCTCTGTCTAAGGACTCCATTTCCCAACACCCCGCAAGGGGAGCTTGGAAACACTGGAGCTGGATTCTCGGCGAGAGAAAGGCAGTCTCTTGATAAGTGCGTCAGCTGGAGGGTCGAATTCCTTCGGCACTTGCTGTAGCGAGCTGCGTCGGGCAAGTAGATAGTCGAACTGCTCCAGAACACCGTAGTTTGCCATAGCAAGTGAAGGTATATGTATACCTTGAAGGTGTTTAGGAATGCCATAGATTGACGTAAAGTCAGGCATAATAACGCCAGGAAAGAACCCCTAGGGATTAGTTGTTCTATGCAAAGTACATGAGTTCTTGGACAAATCAATATTCAAGCAAGGGGAAGTTCGCTAACTGCGTAAGCCGATTTTCCAAGAAATCGTTGTGACGGTTGGTACGGGTGGGAGTAGCCATGCCTGTATTTGGTCTGCATGGGCTATGTCTAAATATCTAAATAAGGGATTGATTGCTATGCCTATATAAGGGCAATGTGAATTGTACCTATATAAGGGCATGAATCGGGAAAATTCACTCGGAGCCTAAAACGCCACACAACAGCTTAGTCGCCAAACTGTGCCAGCAGATACATTGTCAGTACATCTCCCTTTTACATAACCGATAGTAAACTGAATTCCCAAGGGAGACAAAATATAGATGATCTTATGGAGTCTCCTCATTGTTCTTAAACTTAGAGTTGAGTCTCAATTCTTGACTGTTTAGATTCACCTAAAGTATTAGGCCTTCTTAAAGGGACTTATTTTAATTATTAAAAAGAGTTATCATCCCAAATGTATTTTTAAATATAGACAACCTTCATGAACCAAATAAATCTTTGTTTTCACCTCATTGGTGTTTAGAAATGTAATATAATCACAATCAGATATTCACTAAACTGTATGGTGTTTTTTCTTACCTTCGGCATTAATAGAACTGTCTGGTTCTCCCTGAATTGCATGAATGTGTTTTGGGTATGAGGTGCTTTTTATGTATTTCCTTTGCTCTGGTCAATATTGGATTGACTGTGGGTTACCTGTGCAAATGGATATCTGTTGTTGCTCTGCTTTGTTATCATTTTCTCTGTCATTCTGCTAGAAGGATAGTGGCACCTTAGACTTTGGACACTGAAGTTGCTGTGCTTACTCTTTGGACTTTTCATGCCTTGTTTTTGGTTCCACCTTGCCGCTTGGCCTCCTGTGGCAGTGGTCATGACAGTGGGGACTGCTTCTGGTTCTGGTTCTTGTACTTCACTTTTCTGGGTATCAAAGTCTGCGTGTGTTTCATGTGTCTTTCTGTTGGGGTGAAATTGCTGTTGAGACATAGTTCAACTCTGGTCATGGTTCTGTGGTATATCCTCACTATATATGTATTCAGACTGAGGAGACGTGGCAGTAGTGTCTAGATAATATATGGTAATGCTCATAATTCCTAATCTCTTCCTTGCTAAATTACTGACTGAAAAATGAATGTGGTTGTGGAATGTCCTTGGGGAATGTATGTCATGACAAAGCGGGCTTTTACACAGCGCTGAATCCATTACAACGCAAGTCGTTGTGCTGTAGGCGCTGGATTTTGGAACAGTATCATTTACTATTCCACCTCCTGTCTACGCAACAGTAGGGAAGGTGTTGGAATAGTAAATCTACTATTCCTTAGTCTCTAGCGCCATCCAGCGCAAGTCGTTGTAACGACTTGCGTTGTAATGGCAGCGTCGAAATGGCAGCCCGGTGTAAAGTCCGCGTTGTCATGGCTGTCTCCCGTCCTTGGTTTGTTGCAAGAAGCGCATCTCCTCTCCCTGATGCTTATAGGTTCAGACGCGATGGAGCCCAAACCTGGAGGAATAGGCAATGGAGGGAAATAAACAAAAAGACTTCTGTGTACGAAGCCAGGGGCTTCATAGGTCTGTTGATGAGGAGGCATGTGTCACGTTATACTTAATGGAATGAGAATAGGAAAAGTGGAAGTAATGCAGTGTAGGTTTCACATACTGAAATATTTCCTGCTATGCAAGTAAATAGTAACCAAACTAATTTTATGCATTAAACCACGCAGTGTCTTCCTCTGATGTGTGTATATATATATATGTGTGTGTATATATATATATATATATATATATATATATATATATATATATATATATATATATATATATTACCTACTGGCGGTCGCCAGTAGGTATATATAGTTAGGATTTTTTCTCTATGGGTTTTTTGAAAATTCTATGTCTAATAACTTTGGAGTTTGTGGACGGAATTGGCTGAAATTTTCAGGAAAATGGCACATTTTGTTTCTGAGCAGCCCTTGAAAATTTGGGGGGGGTTCGTCAAGGGGGGGCCGAGAAAAAAGGGGGGTCCCAAAACGTGTTTTTAACATTGAGTTTTCCATAGGGCGGTTGGCCTCACTTTTAGCCCGAACGGCTGAATGGATTTGCACGAAACTTGGCAAAATTGTAGGGACTGGTAGCCCGATGTGCCTTTTGTAGGTCTCAATATATGTGCTCCAGTGGATTTTGAGAAATTAACGTTTAAAAAAAGATATATATCTGTAACAGCGGACCGGGCAGCGCACTGGTTCGCGGACTTTTCGCGCAACGGAGCTTTGTGAAGCGAAGCGGATTGGTTCTCCGGCGTCTGTCAACATTCCAAACAGTCCGTAGCGGCCGCCATCTTGTCTCTCGGTAGGATCGAGAGACAAGAGGAGGTCAAAACAAAGGGGGAAATAACTATAAGGGGGCATAGTAGATCCTCGCTGACCCCCTAGTTTTGATGTGGAGGTTTTAAAAGGGCCCCGCGGGGCAAAAAAAAAACAAAATAATAATAATCGAACGGCTGAATGGATTTGCACGAAACTTGGCAAAATATTAGGGACTGGTAGCCCGATGTGCCTTTGCTAGGTCTCAATATATGTGCTCCAGTGGATTTTGAGAAATTAACGTTCAAAAAAAGATATATATCTGTAACAGCGCTCCGCTTCGCGTACTTTTCGCGTTACGGAGCTTTGCGAAGCGGATTGGTTCTCCGGCGTCTGTCAACATTCCAAACAGTCCGTAGCGGCCGCCATCTTGTCCCTCGGTAGGATTGAGAGACAAGAGGAGGCCAACGCGAAGGGGGAAATGACCATAAGGGGGCATAGTAGATCCTTCCTGACCTCTTAGGTTTGATGTACCATTTTGCCAAGTTTGGTGTAATTCCGTTCAGCCATTCAGGCTGTAGACGTATGTAAATGTCCTATGGAAAATTGCATGGGGAAAACACATTTGAAAGTGTTGAAATTTAGAACCAATTAAAATGTTACTTTGGTTTTGTATTTGTGTGTGATGAAAGTTAATTGGTTATGTATATATGTCAAATGAGAGGAAACCACAGCCATTTTGTGATACTACTGTCTGAGGTACATTTGTGAGGAATTTTTGGTGGTGAATTTCTGGTGTTTGATTTACACAGTACTAACACTTCTGCTACTTTTAAAAAGGTGAGTTGTTAATTTGTAAGGGGAACTATGTTGTACACTTGAAGATAATTTGAAAAATGTTTTCTGTTATTTATTTGCAGTCCTTCTGTTATACTAAATACTTGATAAAGTTAGTTTTATATTATGTATTACTAAAAACGATAAATGAAAGTGATTATTTTTTTCTGCAATTTACAGCAAGCAATTTCAAAATAAAATGGCTCACAATGAAGAGACCGTGGCAATTTCTTTTGAATTGTCCAACACATTGATTGAAATTGAGAGCACCAATAATGAAATATTGTCACAAGGAGGACATGACTTGTATGATTCCATTAGATTGATTGAAATGGACAGCACCAAGAATGAAATATTGTCACAAGGAGATGACTTGAATGATTCCACTACATTGATTGAAATTGAGAGCACCAATAATGAAATATTGTCACAAGGAGGAGATGGCTTGTATGATTCCATTAGATTGATTGAAATGGACAGCACCAATAATGAAATATTGTCACAAGGAGGAGATGACTTGAATGATTCCACTACATTGATTGAAATTGAGAGCACCAATAATGAAATATTGTCACGAGGAGATGACTTGAATGATTCCACTACATTGATTGAAATTGACAGCACCAATAATGAAATATTGTCACAAGGAGGAGATGACTTGAATGATTTTTTTGATCAATCTCTTGATGGCGAATTTATCGAGTGTTTGGAGACCATAGAGTTACAGGAATCATCATTGGAGACTTTTAATGAGGACATTGCTGATGAGGACATGTTACTAGTTCTTTCAAATTTAGAAAATTCTGAAGAATAAATTTATATTTAGAAATCAAAAATTGTTTGAGACATTATTCATTTTTATTTTTAATTTATGAGGTTGTAGCGAAGTGATTGTAGTATAAAATGAGACTTATAGTATAGAGTGCAACATTTTTATGTTACATGGTAAGTTTACTCATATTTACTTCCCTTCTGCCACTATATTATCTCCAATGTGTATTTGACATGTCTTCTTCATCTCCGGCCTCCTTTCTCTCACTGTGTGTCTCCGATGCATCTTATTGCTGGTATTTTGTGTAATTACAGAAGAGAGTAAAATAAAATAGTTCGGAACGTGAAAAGGGGGCAAAGTAGAGTACTCCTCACCCCCTAGGCCTTTTTAGGCGGTCCCAAAAGGATCAGTTTCTGCTTTCCTGAGAGATTATGGTATGAGTTCCATATACCACAATAACTTGCATTACAACATGCAAGATATCTATCTCCTATTACCAACTTTTGGAGATATTCGCGCTAAGCGCGAATATCTCCAAAAAGTAACACCTGCCCTGAGCAGTTCTTAGCCATGTTATCCAATGGGAGGTGGATAACAAGGCTAAGAGCATTAGCTCGGTAATGCATGAATATCGCTGAGTTTTTAGCGATATTCATGCATTGCGGCCGTTTATTATCGCATTTGCGATAAACCTTGATAATAGTAAGGTTTATCTTCGATAATTTCTGACGATGCTTAGTGGTAAAAAATTGGTTGGTAAGCATCGTTAGCGATAAATATCGCTTAACTTTGGTAATATGCCCCAACGTCTGTTAACGTTCGATTCGAAGGAAATGAGGAAGTGTTGAAAAACATTGTCTGCGCCATCTTGCCTTTTTTGAAATGCCACACTTTTGTCGTGCACGGCAGCCATTTTAGGTGTCTTGACCAGACCCACTCTCTGCACGCTGTCGATTCGTAGCATGGCTCCTCACCCACGCAAGCATCTTCCCTAGGCACTGGTCACCACCGCTCTCTGTCTTATGCATGGGCAATAAACCTCCCCCCATCTGCGCTGCTCTTCCCTGAGAATCACACTCTGTGCCCGCCCGACACCTCCCTTTCGCCCTATTCACTACCGCACCCTCTGACACTCCTCTTTCTCTGTGTCCGATTGTCCAGGCTATCAGCTAGCCCTGCAGATGTAGTTTATGGCCCCAGCTGTAAAGAATCACCCCTCTTCAAAGGAGTTATAGTAGATCAAGGCCCACACTCGATGAGATCCGTCACACCACACGTGTTCCTACTATCTGAAAACCATCCTGTATTGTGATTGGGGAGGGGACCGAGCCTGAAGCGGAAGATTCCAGGAATGACTCTTTGTACATCAAAGTTTTTACAATTATGTGTCACATTAAAAATATATAGCACTCCAACAAAGTAGTAGGAATATAAAACTTTAATAACATATAAATATATACAACAAAACAAAAACAGTAAAAACATTTAAACAACGAAGAGACCGTGGCAATTTCTTTTTAATTATCCAATAGATTTATTGAAATTGACAGCACCAATAATGAAATATTCTTGTCAGTAGCGGTCTGTTGTGCGAATAGTTCCAAGGCAGCAGAACGCGCTGAAATCTAGATGGCACGAAAGTGATGTCTAGTAAGTTGCCGCCCAGCAAAAAACGGCGTGGGGCGCCGCGGGGGTGAGTGAGTCCAGTAGGCACCACAGCTATTCTTACCGGCATTGCAGAATTACTGCTGGGGACAATGCCTGTGCTGTAGCAGGGTCACAGCAGAAACAAAAAGGATTCTGTTGAAGATGTTGTTGGTTTTCAATTTGAAAACAGTTCTGGTGTCAACTGCTATGCTAATGTAGTGGTTAATGTTTTGTTTTCTCTAGAAAATGTAAAAGAGGGGGAGGCAGTCCAAAGTTCCGTTAAAAGGGCAAAGGAAAGGATCGGTGGTTTGAACTATCAGTCAAAAAGGGGAGGGGGTGCAATAATTTTTCCTACCGGGTCACACTGTGCTTTCACCGGAAGTGAGGTCTGCAGGATTCTAGTAATTCAAAGTGAGGCTGGCGCCAGCATGGGAGCGCCGACGTCCCGCGGATACAGTTTCGTCACTCCACGGGCGATCATGGCAGTCATTCCCCATCGGGGGTCGGAGACTCCCGCGGCTCCTCTAGAATCTTCAAGGTCGTGGAGGACTACGGTGGTGGAGTCAACCAGTGACCGGGCCATTTCTTTATGCTGGGCCCGCTCTTGCCAGGTCGACCGCCATTTTGAGAGTTCGGCAGCTACCGGCGATCGCGGGGTCAAATGAGCGGACGGGCTCCACCCTGCCGGGCGAGACGTTGCAGCATGGCCACAGTGGAAGAACCGTTTTCCGGGCGCCTGGAGCGCTGAGGGTGCAGCTGGGAAGTCTCCACCTGGGGAGGCGGGAGAGGCCTGTTCGCACCGTCTCTCCCTCCCAGTGCACCCCACGGCGTCTCGCTTGAGATTTGTTATGGCCGGACCAGGCGATGAGGACGAGGGGGGGGTCGGAGGCATGTGCAAGACATCCCCCCCCAGTGTTGTCGCAGCCATTATAAAAGAAAGAAGTGTCCCGTCCGTCTTCGGGCCGGGCTTCCGGTGGATGTCGGCCGGACGCCCCTGGCTCTGGCCCCATGAACGGGTTTCTTGGTTTATCGGCTGCAGCCGGATCCCGTCGGCCTCGGCCCCCCGACCGTTGGTGGTCGGACCGGAAGAGCATGTGGCGGGACTACCTGCAACTCTCAAGGGCCACCGCGGCCGGACTGGGAGAGAGAGGGGAGGGTCGAGGAGACATTCCCCCCCCCTGCAACTGTTCAGCGTTGTAAAGGCAATCCCCTGGCCGGGTCCCGCTGGCCTCGGCCTCTCCTTCGGCTACACCCTACGTTAGGATCTCCTGGCCGAGGCGTGGCAGCAGGACCTGCCTTATATGGGCTGCTCCCGGCTGGGCGTAGCCGGAACCCTGCCCCACCTTGGAAGTTTCCAGAGTGGGGGTGGATGTTCTACTGACTTGCATTTTCCCTAGTCTATCGATTTTTTTGGCGTGGCAGGCGGTGGGACAGCGAGGGGTGATTTGGTTTCTCTTACTGTTTTTCTGGTCTCTCACCACTGGCATATTTTAACGTTTTCTTGTTTCTAGGACATTAATAGGTTTTATCATTACGTTATGTTATCGTTTCTTTGTTCGTTGTTTAATAAAAGTTCATGTTCATCAGTGGCCTACTGATTTTCGTTTTCCTATTTTTTTCTTTCCAGGTTGTTTCATGGTAAAGTTTCTGTTAACAGGATACAGTGATCACTTCGTTATTATTGCATATGTCCTTTTCACTAGGGGTGCTCTCTGGTCGGGCCAGATGACGTATCTCTAGTAAATGGTCCGGGTGAAAAAGGTGCATCAATCAGTGGGGAGTAGATAGGCATGACAGATTACAACGGGGGAGAACGGTCCGCATTACGTACCCTTTCACTACTTGCAAAGATTTTCCTACGTTTATTTGCAAACAGGGAATACCTCCAAAAAGAACTAATTCCAAACAGTCAATGTTCGGACAATCAATCAATCAATGAGGAATGAAATAGGTACGACGTGTTAAAGGCTTGCGTTACCTACCCTTCACTATCTGCAAAGGGAGATAGAATATTCCTATTCTTCCTCGTTTGCAGGTAGAGAAGATCCTTAAGAGAATTAACTTCGAACAATTCAATGCTCGATTGAAACAATCAACAAGGGGTACTGTGAACACAAATGAACGCCGCTTATATACATACGCATTGCTATTTTCAACAGGTTGTTCCTAATGTTTCTATTTTAGCGAGGTCAAAAGAGATCCCATTAGTGGCCTACTGATTTTGCTCGATTCCTTTTGTTTTTTTACACGATTTTTCGCTATCTGCAAAGACTAAACAGAGTATTGCGACTCTGTGCTTGTTTGTAAATAGAGAATGAACCAAAGAGAACAATCAATCAAATGGAGAGAGAAGCAGGCACGACGGATTACAAAGGGGGCAAAGGGCTGCGTTAACTACCCTTCACTATCTGCAAAGAGAGAGTACTCCTAATAGAAATGAGGGGTGGGGGGCAGCAATCAAAGCAGATCAGTGTGCATAAACACGAAAATGTTTTTACTTACCACGTACTTGACATTCGACAGCTTATGATATTTGCTATTAAAAAACCATTGAAATTCACTGAAAAAACCATAGGTTATAGACCATATATAGTTAGGAATTAGCATTTACAAAACCTTGAAAATTCACTGAAAAAACCATAGGTTATAGACCATATATAGTTAGGAATTAGCATTTACAAAACCTTGAAAATTCACTGAAAAAACCATAGGTTATAGACCATATATAGTTAGGAATTAGCATTTAAAAAACCTTATTTTACTCACACAAAACCATTGAAATTCCATATATAGTTAGTTGCACTAACTATATATCGCGCACCCGCAATCCACTGCTGATGATGTCACATATTACATCATTCATGACATGGTCAGTGACATCACTGATGACATCACTGATGACATCTCAAATGACATCACTGATGACATCACTGATGACATCTCATTTGACATCAATGACCACATCACTGATGATATCATTCATGTGACAATACAATGCATCTCCTCACACTTTAATATAACCTCTGTTACACCCAGTGTTAAATACAGAGTATAATTTTTGAAACCATTGACACACCAATACTAGTTACTACATACGCACTCAGTGATTCCTATGTTTACACACACATTCACTCATTTACCCATACAATCATTCATACATACAATCACTCATCTTTACAACACTATCATATGCACTCATACACCTATACAGACTCTCACACTCTGTCACTCATCCATGGAGTTACTCACACACCTAGTCAGTCCTGTAAAGAATCAATCACACTTCCATTTTCTAATCTATACAGTTAAACATAGAGCACCTTACATTTTGAAACATATACTAACACATAATTACTCTCTTATACAATCATTGATACAAGTACACATTGATCTGCACAGAGTCACACACCTCCCAGCCAGCCACACACACACTCAGTCTCCCATACAAATACTTGGGCAATCAATCAATAACCCATATAGTTACTCATATAGCTACTGATCAACACATGCAGCAGTTTACAGAACAACAGACATAATGATGCACAAATTAAGACAGTTTAGTCACTAACCCATGCACTCAGTGAGACACATTTAATCACTCACTCATACAGTCAGTCACGCACCTACTAAATCCTTCATCCAGACACTTCTACATCCACTCATTCTTCAATATGTAAAACATATTTAAACTTTACAGAAACACACAGTCACTGGATGATGTCATCAGTGATGTCATTTGAGATGTCATCAGTGATGTCATCAGTGATGTCACTGACCATGTCATGAATGATGTAATATGTGACATCATCAGCAGTGGATTGCGGGTGCGCGATATATAGTTAGTGCAACTAACTATATATGGAATTTCAATGGTTTTGTGTGAGTAAAATAAGGTTTTTTAAATGCTAATTCCTAACTATATATGGTCTATAACCTATGGTTTTTTCAGTGAATATATATATATATATATATCTTCGCTTCCGTGACAAGACAGCAGGTTAGCCCCTTTCGCCTCTAGCACAACGGACACGGACCAGAAGTAGTGCAAAATTCTGTTTTATTCTTAGTACGTCGCCATAACGTTTCGGCTCGTCTGAGCCTTGTTCACATTAACCCTTTGGGTGCTGGAGACGGAACCACTCCGTCACCAGCCACGGACGGGCTGTGCTAATGACGGAGTGGTTCCGTCATCGCCCCACCGCCACGCCTGCGCGGCAGCGATTTCGCGCCTGCGCTGAGTGTTCTATTGAGCGGGGGGGGGCCGTGACAGAACCACTCCGTCACAAGCACAGCGCGCTCGTGACGGAGTGGTTCCGTCACGAGCATGGCGGCGCCGCGTGGCCCCCCTCCCCCCTAGCGCTGCAGCCAAGGGGTTAAATATGTGTGTGTGTGTGTGTGTGTGTGTATATATATATATATATATATTTTTTACCACACCAAACTTCTGATAAAAGAAGGCGCTGACTCCGTGAATTTCAATCCAAACGATTTATTGCTTTTTGCTCAGTTTCTGCTCAGACGCGTTTCGGCGGCTTGCTCCCGCCTTGTTCACTAACAAATGCATCCCACATTGTATGACTTATATACATAAACACGCTGTCATGGATTTAGTAGACTCAACTCGTTTCTACTGGCAGTTGCTATGGTTACATGGTTACACCCTAAGTGATGACGCTGCCTCTTACATGACTTGCACATTATAACTTCATGGCAGTCTGTTTTCTCTTACTGTTAAACCACATATTACATTAATCAAAATAAAATTTCAACAATTCAAATTGTGCTCGTATTGCATAATTATATATATATAATATATATAAATATATATCTTTACGCTGCCTCTGCTTGTTAAGATTGATTCATGCATTTCAAAATAAAACCAGCATAGACCATTAACTCTTCTTGCAAGTTTAATTCCTAAATCACTTTAAAAAACATTCTTAAACTTGTATCTGTTTCTATAATCCTGTCGGAATTAAGTCATCCCAGTCCCTCAAACTGATAGTCATTAATAACGACTCTGTTGGAAGGGGTCTTTCTTATGCTGTTTCTTAAAATAAGTCTATGCGTGTCATTTATTTAGACTTTTTTTGTTTAATTCTGCATATTTTTCTCCTACAGAATTTATTAGGATGCACTGTACGTCCAATCCTGATTGGTGGATGCCTTCAGAAGAGCAGATAAACAAGGTGTTTAGTGATGCTGTGGGACATGCTCGTCAAGGGCGTGCAGTAGGAACATTCCTTCATAACGGCAACTCATACTATGACAGTATCGACCACCACGATTTTCATGACAGCCTCTTTAATCGGTGTTCACAAGATGGATCCGAGGATTAATTATCCAAAAATGGAAACCTGTTCACAGGAAATTTTCATGCAACTGGTCACCTAGTGTCTCTCACGTTAACTGTTACAAGCCCAAAGCACAGTTGATTTCAGATGTATTCATTCATTGCACAAAACCACATAGCATTAGCTTGACTTATCACCAAGTCTACTGCTGCAAATATTGACCTCTTATTTTGTGCACCTGTAGATTTATTGGTACATGATTCTTGCACTCATTTTGTATATTCATGCATTATAATGAATAGTAAAATACTGAACAAACCCATTCATAATTTGCCATATCAGTCTTAGTTCCACAGAACTTGAACATATGCAACATTGACTTTTAAACAAGCAAACGTAAAGTTTAAAGATGTTTATTTCTTATGTTTGCTTCATTACAAGAACTAATGCATTGGAGAACGCATGTAGGCCCTTACTGATATCTAATACCTCTTTTCATGTTATTTTATTTTCATAAATATATTTAGATTTGACATTTTTATAGACCTTTCTGAAATATTTTATAATTACAATACAGAGAATTTACATGAGATAGATTAAGGGTATATCATAAAAAACAATCATCATCATGTATAGTATTCAATGTAAATATTCAGTTCCTCTGGCTGTTGACTGTTGGGATTTCTTTGAAAATATGTTGAAAATAAAACATCACATATGCAGCCTTGGTAACGCATTCCAATATATGACCTCATGCAGCTGGGTTGGATTCATGTTTATACAATAGAAAATATATTCAGCAGCACTCAAAATAGCTACTTTTGTCATAATATTGGACATGTATTGCGGAGGAATAATGATACTGCAGGGGCAAGAAAGGAACTCACCTGAACTGTGGAACATGTTGCATTGCACATACATATGGCAGACTTTCATAAATTGTTACATTATATCATATGAGTAGGTTCATTTCACTGCACAGTTAAGTATTTAGTACAGGAAAGATCTGATAATACACTGTTGAAAGAATAGTACTAAATGGATTTTTATCAAAACAACGCAATCAGCAGCGACTCGTGCATTATGTCGGACCGTCGCCCCCGCCCTTTCATCAGATGCAAACATGAAAAATAATATAAAAATATAACTATTTTATTATCGTTTTATTTTTCTTCATGAGCTGAGTCTTAGGAGCGGAGCCATCATGACAACAGCACTGAAGCAAACTTGGAGAAAGAGTGGTGGGCACTTCTGCAAGAGCGCATGTCGGTTTGGCCGGCTGTTTTAGGACTGCCAAACCGACATGCGCACTGAGCTCTCTAAAACTCCAACTGCGTTGCCGGGTAGAGAACAGCAGGCACAGGCTCCCAGTCGCCCTGTGAAAGCCCCAAAACAGCCCGCTCAGACCAATCCCAGCGCTTCTCTCATGCTGGGTAATATTATTACCAGCATGAGAGCAGTGTCTGGATTGCCGTAGGGGGTCTGGGAGCCTGTGCACTAGCAGCAGAGGAGCGGCGAGGCTGGGAGCGGCAGGTAAATGCTTTTATTTTATTTTTTGTTATTTTCACCCGCGCTGCCCACCACTTTCATCTGAAATCAGCCACTACTGAATGCAATTAGGTAGTAAAATTTCAAAAAAGGATGTCTATTGAAGAAAAATCTTTGGAATCTGTCTACACAACTGTACAGTACTGCATAATTTCTTATTTTTATACATTTACCTCTACGTGTTTCCTGTTTTTCCTTTTAAAATGTATTGTCAATAGGCCTGATTTGTTTGTTTTGAAAAACCAAAAGAGGGGTTGCGCTGTACTACAAATTCTCTTCAGTGTGTAGGTTCCCATATCCAGTGCACTTATCATTAATATTTCTTTTTAATTTTGTATCCATCAAATTTTCTATTATGATTATGCATGAATCCCCCTGTCCGAAGAGCTTCCTAATATCAATAAAGAAATAAGTACATTTACAAAGGTTTTTCTCTGAGTTGTAAACTCCCGTAAATTCAGGAGTATGTCAAACCTAAGACAGGAGTAAGACTTAATTACTCACAAAAAAAAGTTTTGTGAATCTGGCTAAGTGTTGGTAAAGATGGCCTTACTTTGTTTTAGGCTTACAATCATGATCTCTTAAGGTTCTGAATATCTGGGCCTGTGCCATTTCCATCTTTTTTTGTAAGGGATCTTTGTGCAACAGAACAAAGATAGTGTGAGGTGCTGCCTAATTAACATCTAAATATAATCATTTTAATACAATAAACTTAATTTGTGAGGGTTGTAAATGGAGCCAAACTAATCGTGGATTCTAAAATGAGCTTGAGAATACATATCAATCTATGATACCTCATCTGTTGAAATTTTCAGTCTTAAATTTGGAATTCTACATACTGATTTCCAATGACTGATAAGTAGCTCATTAAAGAAGACGCAACATTTTGAAATTACCAATTATAAGTAATGGACCTAAAGGTGCATGATGTTAAAATGTGATATTTTATATAAGGGGGTGTTTTCCACCATTCTAGGGGTTACATTGCCTATTATGGAATCAGAAAACCGTAGTTAAAATCACGACTTCTCTTTTGAACAAATTGTTTGACATTCTGAAACAAAAGTGTAACAGAGCCTATGGTTTGCCATTTTGAAAGGCTTCCACATTATTAGCATGCTTACCTAAAAAATTGTGGAAAGCTGATGTATCCACAGGTTTTAACAATTCTAGGTCTATACGGAAATGCTTCGATATATAAGAGCATTATTATCTTACTTTAAAATATTTCACTTGCAATTGTAAGTGACAGCTGGAGTGGTAACTTATGTTCTTATTGTAAAATATTGTAACGTTTTTTGACGTCATACATAAATATAAGGGCCGATATTCCCTGTGACCAATTTTTACAACATATTTTCCCACAAGCATGCTGTATTGTGAGTTGCAGGCATTAAAAAGGAACAAGATGTCACACATTCGCAATGTTCAGCCACATGCAGTCAGTAAGGATGGGTTATCTATTTTATTGGCCGCTTACATTCTCATGAAGAAAGTGCTACTTAGTCATTAGCTGAAGGAAAACAGTAAAACCAAGCACAGTCAAATGATCACAAAATGGAACTTGGCGCTCTAAAACAGTGGTTCTAAACCTGTGGTCCGGGGACCCCAGGGGATCCGCATAGCCTACTCAGGAGTTTTGTGACTGCTTACAAAACTAAATAATACTAACAGATTCATAAAGTGTATATAAATAAACAGAAGGCCAATTGAACATTAAAAAAAAGTTCTGTAAATGTGAAGAAATTTGAAATTTAAGGCTAAAAAAGTGAAGTTAGTATCCTCATATTGATTTGTGGGAGCAGTATAAATGTATCAAATAGAAGATATTATGAACGATGAGTGGGCTCAATTGAATTTAGAAACACTCCAACCTTCCTATTAAAATGTTGATTTTAAAAAAAATATTTGTTTGTGAATTAAATTAAATATTTAATCATTTGTGTATTTGTTTGATGAATGCTTGTTTCTGTTTTTGTGTGTGGTTCAAATCAATGAAAGTGCCTGGGCCCCCTGATTCCATTCTAGTAAGGATTCAGTGGCGGTCCCCAGATTCCAATTATGATTCAGTGGGGGTCCCCATGTTCTAGTAATAATTGGTGGGGGGGGGGGTCTTCAAAAGTCAAAAGGTTAGGAACCACTGCTCTACACTGTTTACAGTATACTTATTCACAAAGGTTTATTGGAAGAGCAAACACTGCAGGAGAGTGCACTAAAAACATTCCTTCTTACCAGTAACTCGTACTATGAAAGTGCCAACCACCATAACTTTCACAAATCTGTCTTTAATTGCTGTTCATAGAGTGAGCGAGGATTGTCTATCAAAGGAAACATGTACAATCTAAGCATTCCTGCAACTGGAAATTTAACTTCAAGGAAGTTCACTTTTACAAGATCTTAGCATGTTTGAGTTTGCATTCCCTTATTTTCCAAAGGAGCATTAGCTTGATATAAGCATCAAGTCTGCCAGAGAAAAGGTAGACAACTACTTTGTCCACTTGCAATTTCTTGGTTGCCAACTATTGCATCCATGTCAGGCATTGACCCGCTTGAATGAAAAAATAGGCATTGAATATTAATAATCATAATTTGCATACCAATGTATCGATTACAACATATATGAATATATTCTTTGGTATATTTGACAGTTTTGCTCACTAAACCTTTTTGTGCAAGCATGAAATTTGTTGATGCCGATGGACATTTTTTGCTCTAGTGAGACTATCGCTCAAGTTCTCTGAATTTCATTACCAATCTGATAAACCCATGCCTAGCATCTAGAATGGACATTTTGTAAAGGGTTATAGACAATATAATCACATTCAGCAAAATATTGCTATTCAGTACATTTCTTTCAAGAATGTTCCTTGAAAAACAGGTACGTTACTTGAAAAAACAGATTGACTCCTGTGTTTATGCATAGGGTAGTTCATGTTCTGATTTGTATTATGCATAAGATATGGAGTTTGTGCTTGAGACTATGGACCAGATTTACAAAGGTTTTGAGTCAGGTTTGCATTACTTTTTCAACGCTGACCCGACATAAAACCTTTTTGGGGATTTACAAACCAACACAAATTGGTATTTGCATTGGTTTGCAAGAAAAAGTAAAGCAAACCAGAGCAAATCTGCTTTGCATTACTTTGCTTCAAGGGGGCGTTCCATGGGTGGTACATGGACATTACCATGGTTTTTGATTCAAAAGAACAAGTTATTTACCTTACCTAACACTTTTTCTGGTGGATACACTATCTACCTGTGAATTCCTCACCTTATGAATATACCCCAAACGCAATATTCCATGGAAACTTTTCTCCATAGCTCTGCCACATCAACGAGGATGTCAAAATACCATAACTCCCCACACAACTCCGCGTGACATCATAGATCCATAAGAAGACCTCATCAGGATGCTGGCATCAGTTCCCACCCATTTTTTCCATACCTACGAGGCGAAAGGGTGAACCAACAACATTTCCAACAAGCATGCATAGTATACAGTACAAGTCACATTAATGAAATAACAACATTCACTTGAATTGCCAAGTCAATAGCCTACTCAGAAGTGATATTGAAAATCTCAGAAGAAACATTCTATATGAAATATATACAAACTTATTTTCAGTATAAGCAGACAGGCAACTGGGAGGAATTCACAAGCAGATACTGTATCCACCAGAAAAAGCATTACCAAAGGTAAGTAATTTGTTCCTCTGATGGATACATCTGCCTGTGGTTTCCTCACCTTTTGAATAGAATCCCCAAGCAGTCCCGCACATGAACTGCCTGCCTGCCTATTCCACAAAATCCTGTAACACAGAACAAGTGAAATGTCTGTCCCTTCTCACTTCTGAATCCAAGCAATAATGCTTTGTAAAAGTGTGGAGGGAGGCCCAAGTTGCCGCTTTGCAGATGTTGTTCACAGAGACACCTCTAGCCAAAGCAGAAGTTGAAGAGTTAGCTCTGGTAGATGGAGCTCTAATACCTACAGGTGGCTCATTCTTAGCCATGGCATTACAGATCTTGATGCACAGGATTATTCACACTGATAAAGTTCTCTGATGGACTGCTTTACCCGTGATCTTGCTCACATATCCAACAAACAGATGGTCGTTCATGCTGAACAATTAAGTCTCTCCTCCTCCTTCGATGGATGTGCGGGAGGGTAAAAAGTAGTCAGGGTAATGGATTGTCCGAAGTGGAATGGAGTGACCACCTTAGGTAAGAAAGCAGCTCCGCTCCTACGCACCATCGTCTCTGCATGGAAGGTTGTGAAGGGAGGCTTAGAACTAAGGGCCTGCAACTCATTCACCCTTCTAGCAGACGTAATAGCAACATAAAATCTGGCTTTAAAGGTAAGCCTCAACTGGCAACTATGCAAAGGTTCAAAAGCATAACCTATTAAAAATGTAAGTACAAGATTAAGGCATTCTAAACGGAGTGGGAGGAAATTTATTAGTAAGCCCCTTGATAAATCCTAAAACTACAAGTGACTTGAAATGTGAAGTCTGATTTGGCACACAAAGGAATGCCGAAAACACAGATCGATACCCTTTAACCATTGCAACAGCGCACCTTGCTGCGCTAGGTATAGCACAAAACTTAAAACATCTGACAAGTGGGCCCTCAAGGGGTGAATTGACTTCTCTCCATACATTTGACAAATGTTGTCCACCTACCAGCGTAGACTGATTTGGTGGAGTGCCTTCTGGCTGATGAAATGACATCTACCACATCAGACCCCCTTAACCAGGCATGTCTTCTTGTAGATACAGAAGAACCCATGCCTCGTTTCACAGTTGCAATTTCCAGACTTGACTGAAGAACCTGGTGGGCCGCTGCCTGAGCATCATTCAATAGCTCTGACAAATGACCCTGGAGATCTCCAGGCAACTTTGGAACAACATCCCTTGCCGAATCCATTAAGGCATGCACATATCACCCCATAAAACAAGTAGAGAACATAGATTTGAGGGCCATACTGCCAGAGGAGAAGATCGTCTTTGCCAATTGCTCTATCCTCTTAGATTCCTTGTCTGCTGGTGTAGTAGAGAACGAACCAGAACAAGAGGCCTGAACCACCAAACTCTCGTGTGTGGGGTGTGAAGATAAAAACACAGGAGCTGACTTATACCTTCTGGCAACTGATCTCAACACAGCGGCAGAGGACATCAGCTTTTGCCATATCTCAAGGATGGGCTCCGTCAAGGCGGTTCTGAAGATGAAGTAGGGGTATGAAGCACTTCTGTTAATATGTTGGATTTCAGTTCTGCAGAAGGGAGAGGCAAGCCCAACATATCTGCCACCTTTCGTATTACAGCATGATAGGAAATGACCTAAGGAGGGGCCAAAACATTAGGAGATAACTCCTACTCAGGATTGGTATCCAGACAACTGGCCTTCTCTAAACCCTCAAAATCAAGATCCAATCCTACAATCTCTCCTTCTTCAATACCCTCATGCTCTTCCAAATATATTTCTTCCTCCAGCAATCTCTATGCCTCCCTACGGGAACTGATCTTCAGTGCCAGAGGCAGGACCATCGACTTCGGTACTGGAGTCAGAGGCTGATCAGAAGGCTGTAGAAGAGTATAAGTTAGATCCAGACAAAGCGGCGTCAGTTCGGATCTAGACAGCGCAGGTGAGGGTTCGTGTGGCGTTAAAGACTCGCCATTCCTGTAGTGCAGTGGTTCCCAAACTTTTTTGACCCGAGGCTCACTTAACCCATCGGCCATTGCCCGTAGCTCCCCATTGTTACTTTTTCTGGAGGGTGAGGTGGGTGCGGGGGGAATGTAAGCCCAACCTCAGGAGCACTCGCATTTTTGTCCCTGAAAATAATTGGGATGAAGCTCATGAAGGTATTATAATCATATACCCAGGGTGTTTCGCATTACTAAAGCGGCACCTCTAATAAAATATTCCTAGTTACCCTTCTGTACCCATGCCTTTTTTAGAGTACCTTCTCAAACTTTTTTATTCCACTTACCCCTATGCCTCCAAATCAATGTATGTAAAATAAATTCCTCAGATTTTTTGTTTTGCTTCCAAATGTTGGCATTATGCCATATATGGTGTTTTACTTCCCTGTGCTCAAAGAGAGAGCAGGCCTGTCTGGAAATGTGTGCGTACTGAAAGAAATGTGTACTGTAAGTTATAGGATTCAAGTACAAATGTCAATACATACTTAATAATACTTAGACAACTGTACTTTCCTGATAACTTGCATTGGTGTAAAATGCATTTTGAATTGTTTTTAAACTATTAATGAGTCTAACAAAAGTAATCAGCCCACTTCCACTTCCTTTGGGAGTGTTGGAACGTGGGGATCCATTCAAATAAGCACTACGTTTACAGCTTTAGGCATGTCACTTACAAATCATCGACTTCATGCGTTTAAGTCCAATTAGTTTAACTGAAGCCAACAGACCCTTCAACATTTAATGTATTAAAGTGCTTGGTGCGCAGCCCCCTGGCTAATTTTGACGGCTTCCCAGGGAGCCAAGGAGCACAGCTTGGGAACCACTGCTGTAGTGGCAAAGACATGGCTGTCTCGACGTTAGCGGAGGCCAGACCAAGCCACCGGAGTCATGGGCATAACAATGCCTGTTGAAAATGGGCCTGAAATCCTCTGAGAGAACAAGAAATTGGGCCATGGGGCCCGATGACGCACCAGTTTGAGTCGCAGCTCTCTTAAAAATGCTAAACATAGCATTCAGAATGGAGGAAAAATCGGATCCAGGAGCCGAGAATGCCAGATACTCCTGCTCTTAATTTGGTGGCACAGGTGCCGGATGAGGCGGAGGGACCACTGGATCTAAATCCAGTTCTGGTAGAAGCAGTTCTGGCCGAGTCATTGATCTCGGAGCTGGGGACGAAGCTGGAGACACCTGCAAGGATGGAGTCCAAGATAACTCCTCTCTTTTTTCCTGAATCTTCGGATCCATGTACGCCGACATCGGATGACATTGATACCCATGATGCCGCTTCTCCTCATATTTTCTTTTGGATAACCTCAAAGTATGGGGAAACGGCAACTCTGAATGAGGTTGAGACCTCTGATGACCTCTCTTCTGCCTCTTTGCCTTCGCCATGAACAGCTTTGCCTCCCTTTCCTTCAAGGCCTTCTGATTCATCTGGCAGCATTATGAGCAGGGTTCCACATCATGGTCCGACGACAAACACTAGAGACACTCTTCATGCTGGTCAGTGATGGACATCTGACCGCCACATTCCCTACAGTGCTTAAAACCCAACTTCCTGAGACATCTTCCCCAGCAACAAAGTTGCACCTACAGAAGAGAAGAAATCTCACACAAAACGGAGAGCCTGGAAAAACCGTTACGCACCCACTGCATGGAAAAAGGGCAACGGACGTCTGAACGCCGACCAGGTTTTCTTATGGCTCTGATGACATCACGTGGAGTTGCGTGGTATTATGACGAGCATGATGAGATGGGAAAGCTATGGAGAAAAGTTTCAGTGGAATGCTGTGCATGGGCATATATTCAAAAGGTGAGGAATCCATAAGCAGATGTATCCATCAGAACTTTATCTACTAACAATAGTAGACCAGGTTTAGCGCCAAAAATTAACTCCAGTTGAAAGCAGGCGTTATAAGGACAAATGCTTTTATTTCTCCTTTCTTTTCTGACTTTGCATGGGTGTTTTACTGTACAACAGTAGGAACAATTGTAATGTCAGTCTAAGCATAGTATGTTGTACCGGAAGGTCACTCTTACAGTACAGACCGATGGTAGACCCACGCAAACACCCTTGCACCAAGGTGCAAGTGTGTGTACGTGGTACTCAGCAGCCTGGTTGTATGCCAGTGTTAGGGAGAGAGGAGTGCCCTATCTCTGTAGATATGGCGCTGTCCTTCTCTCTCCTCACGCAACCCAGTGCTGCAACTTTGGGTGCTTCGCTGTATTGCATGAGACCTATGTAAATCAAGGCCATAGTCTCAAAATGGTCTTCATTGTTAATTGGCCAGGAACTAAATGGAAAAAATTAAAGCTGTGTTGTGCCACGCTTTCTTGTTTTGTCTTGTCCTTGCTACTCATTATGAAGAGAAAAGTCTCATTAACTTTGTATGCATTTCCATGGCACTGCGTGATCTGAGAAGGGCATTACGCTCCCTGGTGCTTGGTATACCAATGTTTGTAAGGCAAGTTACAGTACAAGATATGCACAGAGGTACATGAAAAAGCCATAAAAAGTCACTAAAGGACCCAGTAACCTCAAACGTGTCATTTGGACTTGTGCTATGGTTTAATAGAACCACATTATGGATTTCGATAGCTCTTCTTATTCACTCTGTGGGGATAATTTATTCCATTCCTCATTCATAAACACCCCCACTTATTCCACCCATCCACCATGCATCATCTTTAATTCTACTTCTCATTATTTAACATTTTCCTATCAATATGCTTCCTCTTCTCTCCCTCCACAATCTGAACCTGTGGTTTCAATCTTGCGATTTCAATTAAAAAGGCTTCATATGTGATTGCACAACAGATAAATAATGTTTATTTCTGTATTACATGCTGATTTGATTTAAGATGAAAATCACAACTATTTGGTGGGGTGAAATATCCTGACAGTATAAAAGCACCGGGTGACAAGATGAGAATTAAGACAAAACCGCCATGACTATATGTTTTTAGCTTGTTCTTTAGTATATGAAAGTTAGCGGAGTCCCACAAGGTAACAGCCATAAGGTTTCCTAAATGAAATGCATATGTACCACAGGACAAGTGTTTAACTCTCTGTGATGCCATTGTGATTTACATATTACCATCTGGTTGATCACTCTCCTCACGTACTGGAAAAAGGTTCATTGAAATCTTCCACAATTTGGTCTTCTCGATTCTTGGTAATTTCTATGCTAAATAGAATTATGGAATGATAGACTTTGAAGAGCAACAATCTACTTCCTGCCTCCTTACATTTGTTTGTTCAAGACATTATGGGCCCATATTAAAACATTTTTTCTGACCGATGGTGAAACATAATATTGGAGGAAATACAATGTATGATGAGAGTTCCCAAATCTGGATTCACAGTATCAACATTTACTGAATATTCCGAGTATAAATTCCACTTGCACAGGAAAATCGCCCAGATGAGGAGAATTCTCGCTATTGTACTTATAGGAAAGGGTTGGGCAGTTTTTGCTCCCAAGTGAGTTATGGTGGTGCATGGATGTTTTGGCAATACTGAGAGTGACCATAAAATCCGACCTTTTGTGGTATTTATAAACATAACCAATGTAGATTCCTACCCTAAATAAGGGGTCTAGCCAAGATAGAGTTTTCATCTCTAGGAGGAGAGTTAGAGAACAGGTGTATGCTTAGAAAAGAAAAGCTACTCCTCTGCAGTTTTGTGAATTAAATACCAATACCAATAGCAATAGGAAACTCTTGGGAGCAAGTTTTGGAAACATAGATTTACATTCGTTTAGATATTTGCTCTTATTTTTTTATATAATATTTTAAATCAGGCAGTAGGAGGAGATATAATTTTTGAATTCACTTTTGCCTGTTGAGTAAGCAGGTTGTCTGTTGAAGGCTACATCCACTCTTCATTCATTACTGTTGAGTCCTAGATGTCACACCTAGAGGTCGTTCAATGGAAATATTACAGAGAATGAAGGTTAATATTTGTAATGCTCCTTACAAATATAGGGGAAGTATACTTGAGATGGTTCAACAGCTAATTGTCCTTATTGTACGTGTTCATTAATCCTGCTTCATGAATCTATCTTGCTGGAACAGTTTGTAGCAGTACTGTGCAACAGTACCAAATTGCCTTTACCCTACTTTATAAATGAAATAATTCTTGGTGAAAAAACTGTGATCTAAACACATATATATTTACCCTAGTGCTTTATTGATGTGATGTAGTGTATTCTCTTTCAGTAGCTTCCCTTTAATGAATGTACTGTGTGAAATAAATCCAAAGTAAGATACTAGAACTGTAAATTTAAAAAGCACTTTGTATAATAGAAAATTGTAGCATTTTTCGTACAGTAATTTCTAGAGGCAGTTCACCACTTGTACGTTTCAAAAACCAGTTTCTTTGATCAACTTAAAATCTTACTGCTATTTTTTTAACAGTCAATATTTAGAAACCCAAAAGTATCTGTAACTAGAATATGTTTCAAGTGTTGTATGTGTGCCTTATATGGGCATTTGCTTCCAAAGCATCTTCTTCAATTCATCTGTCACATTGCATTAAAGTCCACATTAAATCAGACCGTCTGTTTGGCTTTATTTTTCTCAACACTGCATTCTTATTGTTGATTGTTTGAAGTCTGACTTGACAGTGCATCTGGCTCAACAGAAAAAGAGCTTCCAGAGCACTACTGAGAGAAGGGCGTTACCTCTGCCCACATGTTAAAATTATTTTGATTATAGCACTTGATTGAGCAGAAGCCGTGTACTTCCACAATTAAACCACACAAGCAAAAAGTGTTTGTATAGAACTTGTTGCGTTGTGGGAAAGCTTATTCTCAGTACATGTGGGCTGAATCAGTTGTGGTGACAAGCCGCTGATCACAGACAGAGAAAGGCCTAATCTATTATTATGAACTTTTTCCACAAAGGCAGGAGGTCGTTCTTATTTATGGTGAACAGCATAGGTTGAACTCAGCAGACGTTTAAGGGTGGATGGTAATTGCACTGTGTTAAAAACTGTAGACAGGAAACCTGTGAAATGAAATCTCACAGATTAACATAGAGGGCAAGTATTATGGCATTGGTTATTTACTCCTATAATCTTGGGTATGGAATCTTTCCACTGTGATAATCATTGTTAAGCCTTCAAGGAGGGTTTGTGTACAGTTTTGCCAAATGTAATTGTGTACATATTTTGGTAATTGTATACCTATATACTTAATGGTTGCCTAGTAGGAAAGCCTCTGCTCAGTACAGTGGGCCAGAATAACATATGGTGGCCGCCACAGATAAAGGATTCTGGCAAAGGTTATGTTTGATGCCGTAAGTCTAAGCTTTTTATTTTGAAATATCCCACCAAGCGCAGTCACCCTGTCTAGGTAGTTGCTTACCTAAGGCAACAGTCTAGTGGATACTCTATCTAACCACAGATTTCTCACCTTCATAATCTCTCAGGGCACCATGCAGAAACCATAAAACCCGAAACAGCTCATATGTCCTGAAAGGTGGTGGCATCACCTTCTGTCATGGACAGAGAACTATAGGAATTGAAATATGTTTTTAAAAAAAGGACTCTGTCCCACCTCCGGAGATGTACATACAGAGCCGCATATAGGCATCACCACTGCACATGGATGTCAGTTTAGCCCAGGAAACTTTTTACCCCCTGTAACGTTGAGTGCTAGACAACTAAGGAATTGACAGTGAGCAAAATCTACCTTGGAATTATTACCTACGAAAAAGCCACTCCTCAAAATGAGGAGGAGGGTAGATGGTGAGGAATCTGCAGTTTGATAAACAACACACAACAAAAGAGCATTACCGAAGATAAGTCACTTATACTTCCGATAGCTACATCTAATTGCAGATTTTTCCCCTTTCGAATCAACAACAAAGGCAAAGGGGGGGCGGGCAGGTGTTTTTATTAAACCCTGCGAAATTGAAGGTTGTTTATAAAGGAAAAACATCCTTTTTCGTTTCTGAAATTAAAGCGCAGGAATTTGTGGATGCAATGTAATCTCAGTATATATAGGAGGATATTATTCTATAGGCTTAAGTAACTGATTACTGTTTTTTGGATGTTTTTTTTTTCTCTCTTTTTTTTGGGATGGGTGACTTAATTACAGGGTCTTAGGAGGGTGCTGGTCGGTACAGGCTGGGACGCTACGCTCACGACCACTTACCATTAATGAGGACCTTTGTCCTTACGCCTCGGTTGGGTGGGTTCTTTGAGGGTGAGGGGGGGACGGGGAGGGGAGGGGGGGGAAGCTGGGGGAAGGGGTGGTGCTTGGGGGGCAAGGGAAAAAAAGCAAAAGAATGGTCTGTTTCAACTAAGACCAAGATTCAACATTTGGTGATCTATCTTTTTTGTCGCTGTTCTAATATATTTGTGTTATCCAATGATTTATTTATTCTGTTGGAGGGTGCTGGGCTCTTAAACAGTCAAGAATATGGGTAGAATTACTATGTGTTCATGGAACGTATGTGACCTTAATGATAAAAGAAAAAGGTGCATAACGGGTCAGATCCTGAGAAATATAATATGGATTCAAGAGACTCATTTGCCCTGGAAGAATAGAGGACGGCTTAAGGATCTTGGGCTAGAGGTTGTGGGTTGCTATCGACAGAGTTCTACTATAAGAGGGGTGGCAATTTTGAGACTATCTGGGTTGGGACAGGTTAAAAGAGTCAAAGAAGACCCACTGGGTCGCTGGGTAATAGCTGAATTGAAACTTGGTGCCGTAATTTTGACTATCTATTCAGTTTATGGGTCGAATGTCGATGGTGCTAAGGCCTTACATCAATTAAGTATTGATTGAATTAGCCTTATGGTTACCCCTGTTAATTCTTTGTGGGGACTTTGATTTACATTTGGATGTGACATTTGATTTTTGAGCTTTTAAATGTATGGTTCAAGAATTTGGATTAATTGATGTAGGGTATTCTACGTCTGGGGGCACATTGGGACCTACTTTTTTTTCCGCTCCACATCAAAGGCATTTTAGGCTTGATTATTTTTTTGTTGCGGCAGGGCTTATTAATACTTCTGCTAATCTAGGGTACAACGTTCTTCCTAAAGTGGTTTCTGATCATAAGCCCATTGTTATGACTATTGATGTAAAGTTTACCCAAAATCCAAAACCATGGACCTTTGAGCGAAAACTCCTTCTTGATCCCTGCTATATCAAGCACATGAGTAAGTGGATCCCAGAGTTTTTTTTTAATAATAGGGGATCAGCTTCCGTTGAGGTTGTATGGGACACATTTAAGTGTGGGCTGCGCGGGGAAACTTTGAGTTATTCGTTGAAGAATCAGAAGGAGATTCGGAAGAGGGAAAAAGAAGAGATGGATAAGCTGAGAGAACTTGAGATAAAATTTATGCGGGCATGCAATGGGGGACTTGATACCGAAAACATTTCTACAGAATTATTGGCCCAAAAGGTTAGAATTCATCAGCGGTTTGCCACTAAACTTGCTCAACAATTAGCGGCGTTTAGATCAGAAGTCTATGAAGTGGGGGAGAACTCAGGGAAACATTTGGCTAAGGGGTTAAGGCAGAAAGCTGTCTTCTCCAGCATAGATAAGATAATGGATGACTCAGGGAAAATTCTTAATATTACTACAGAGATATTGGGAGTGTTTAGTGATTTCTATTCGAAATTATATACAGAAGATATAGTGGGGGATTTTGTAGCTTGGGTAATGGAGTTTGTAGACCCTACGGATAATCTTACTTTGGCGGGAGAGGAGAGGGAACAATTGGAAATACCTATCACCTGGGAAGAAATAGAGTTATCTCTCCTATCGTTAGCACCAGGTAAAGCAGTGGGGCCCGATGCCATTCCCCTGGAGTTTTATAGAACTTTTCGCTTTATTTTAAAGTCTGAACTAGTTTGTGTATTCAAATCGGCTCAATTGGGTACTGCTCCCCGTTCTTGGGACGAATCTATCATTGCCGTCTTCCTAAAGAAGGATAAACCTCCCCTCTCCCCATCCTCTTTTCGTCCCATTTCATTAATAAATGCTGATAGCAAAATATTCTCTAAGATTCTGGCTTTACGACTTTGCAGTGTTATATCTCCATTGTCTCTAAATACCAACATGGCTTTATTCCTGCCCGGGATACGGCTGACCATATTCGTCGCCTTATTGCTTTCCTGGATTGGGCCCAGGCAACCCGATCAAATATTGGAGTAATTTTATTGGACGCCGAAAAGGCCTTTGATAGGGTTGCATGGGCTTACTTATGGGATATTCTGGCCAGAAGGGGATTTGGCCCTGGTTTTGGTACTGCCCTAAAGATTATGTATGTTGCCCCTAAAGCTTGTATTCGCATTAATGCTGTTTCTTCTTTTTTTTCAATTACTCGGGGTACCCGACAAGGGTGCCCCTGTTCCCCTTTACTTTTCGCTCTCTACACTGACCCTTTAATTAATCGTCTTAATTTGGAGGAAAGAATTCAACCAATTTGCTTGGCTAATGTCAGTTATCGAGTACTGGCGTATGCCGATGACATTGTTGTTGTAACAACTGACGTCCAGACAGGGGTACCAGCAATTAATGATTTAGCGCTACAGTTTGGATACTTTTCAGGGTATATGCTCAATCTGGCAAAAACACAGATTTTATGCTGTGGTGACAACCCTCCGGTTAACATTCCCGTAGTCCCGGAAGTTACGTATCTCGGAATTAAAATCTCGCTCCCGATTTCCGGAATTCCGGAACTAAATATTAATCCAGTCGTGGTCAAGATTAATTCTATGCTAGAGCGTTTAGATCATTTACATTTATCTTTACATGGTAGAGTCAACGTTTTAAAAATGTTGATCCTACCTAAGGTATTATATATGTACCGTATAATACCTTTGGAATTTCCTTCTTCCTGTTTTAAAAATTTAGAAAGGGCGACATCTAGGTTTTTGTGGGGATATAAAAGACAGCGGAAAGCCCTCAAAAAGATGATCCTTAATAAGGATTGTGGCGGCTGGAACGTTCCATACTTCTTGTTTTATTATATTGCAGTGACTCTTCAAGGCATCAGTCCATTGATAATTGGGGATAAAGCCCGAATACCCGTGTGTAATACCCCGTCAATTTATGAGTTGTTTATGGGAGAAGGAATGAAAGCCTGTTTTCTTAGAGTGGTCAAACCTAGTTATTACAAAAAAAATGAGGTTCAAGACTCTAAAGCAGCATTTGGGTTGTGGCAAAAGGTCCGAAAGCATTTGGGATTAACTAAACTTAATGTCTACACACCCTTTGCTGCCTCTGGCTTATTGCCCTCCGATATTTTTTGGGATTTATCTGCCATTAGGTGGAAGCAGAAAGGAGTATGTTATTTAGGGGATTTGTTTTTTGATGGCCATTTTGCGGCTTTTCAGGAGCTACAGTCTAAATATTCTTTAGATAAGAATAATGTCTTTAAGTTTCTACAGATTCGTAGATTTTTACAAAATTCATCGCATATTGCAGCTACAAGCATGAATAAGATTCCTCTTCTGGAACATTTACATAAAAAAACCTCTATTGGCATTTTGTACTCATGTTTGATGCAGGAATTCCCGGAAGATTTAGAGAATTGTCAAATAAAGTGGGCAAGTAAATTGGGGATACCAACAGTTGAAGTTTATGAGTCTGTTAAGCTTGCCACTGAATTTCTAATACCCGGGATGATGAAGTCGCAACACTTTATGTGTATACATGATTTGTATTATACACCCGGCAAGGTGGTTAAGTGGAGTACAACAGTTGGTATGAATTGCAATCGCTGTGGGCTGTACGCAGCCGATACGGTACATAAGTTTTTTCATTGTCCTAAGCTTAGGGAGTTCTTTAAACAAATAGAAAGGTTTTTGGCTGTTATTTTAAAGATTAACATTGATGTAACTGCAGACATGGTGTTAATTGGATTAAGCTCTAGTATCTCAAGATCTAAATCTTTGACTTGTTTTCTTTTTATTTGTATGGCGGTAGCTCGAGCATGTATTACCAGGGATTGGATTAATTCCGATCCCCGTCTTTTTTCAACTGGAGGGAGAGACTATTATTTATGTATAATATTGAATCTGCTATGTATAAAGTTAAGGGCATAAAAAGAAGGGCTATGGGGGGAAAAATGTGGGCGCCAATTGCAGATTGGATTTAGACCTTGTATTAATGTGAGTTTTCTTTTCTTTTTATTTCTATTGTTGAAACTCATCTTGTGAAATTACGACCCTTCATTGCCTTTCTTTTGCTGTTTTTTTTCCTTGCATAAAACAATAAAAATAAAAAATAAAAAATAAATCAACAACAAAGCAGTAGAAAGATGGTGGGCAGACGAGTGGACTTTACAACCAAAAAGAACTGCAGGGCCGAGTGGGTGAAATGGTCCTCCCTGCAGACCTAAGAATCTATATAGTAATAATTGGTGAAGGTACAGGCAAATGTACACATAGGTATGGCAAACGTCCAGCACTTGAAGGCCTCTAGCCAAGGCCGTGGGAGCAGTCTATGTACAGGTGAAATGAGCCTATAGGCCCTCTGGATGTTCCATTTTGGCCAAAGCAAAGTATGGAATAATAATTTGGACAATTCGCCTTGACAAGGCCTGTTTTTTTTACTTCCTTCACTTTCTTTGCACCAGTGAATCCAGCATAAAGTTGATTGTTCTCCAAGGGCTCCTTTGTCCGAGTTATAAAGAAAATAGGGGTCCACTTACGTACTAACCACTTTACCCTCTCCTCTTCCTCCTTAGAGAGAGAGAGGGAGAAAAACACAGGATGGACTGCCTCACATAGAAGAATGACACCCGGAAAATTTTCAGAGGCGGAGGTAACAAAGCACATTATGGCAACCAGAACCGACGGCGCCCCCGGTCCAAACGGGATCCCCGCCCAGGTTTTCAAGACCGCCTCAGCCTTCTTTGCAACCATACTTACCCCTTTATTCAATCACTCATTCGCAACCGCAATCCTGCCAACTTCCTGGGAAGGCTCAATTCTATTTCCCATTCATAAAAAAGGCAATCACTTGAACCCGGCTAATTATAGACTCATAGCCCTTCTTGATATAGAAGCGAAGGTATATGCCCGCCTTCTTTTAAAGGACCTGGAGACCTGGGTGGACAAGAACGGCATTCTTCCGCCCTCACAGACCGGCTTTAGGGCTAACAGTTCCACTCTGGATAACATCACAGCGCTTACTTACCTCGCGAAGAAGGCCAATACGAGGAATAAGCTGCCCCTGTTCTGTTGCTTTATAGACTACTCTACGGCCTTTGACCGAGTGAATAGAAGCCGGCTTTGGGCAAAACTAGAGTTCTGGGGGCTCCCCTAAGTCCTGCTAAAAGCCATAAAAGCACTTTATGAGGGGACATGGGCCCATGTGAAACTAAGCTCCACAATCACAACAACAAGAATCGCCACCAACTCGGGTTTAAAGCAGGGGTGCGTCTTGGCCCCTCTACTTTTTAATCTGTACACAGTGGACATGGGGCAAGCCCTGAAAGACGCCAATCTAGCACCTCCAAGACTGGGGAAGCTGGTCCTGGGAACGCTCCAGTACGCAGACGATATGGTGATCATGGACCATTCCAGGGTAGGGCTTCAAAGAGCCTTAAACAGTCTTGCCACATACAACAAGGAGAACGACCTACAGATCAACGTGAGCAAGACCAAGATAGTAATCTTTGGCAAATACCATCACAAAAAAAAAGCTTCATGGTCCCTGGGGGCGCACCGTATCATCACGGCCCCATCTTATAACTATCTGGGCATATGGGTGTCTGAGAGGGCCACCGCAGCCAAACATCTGAAGGAGCTAAAACCAAGAATAGAAAAAATAATACTGTCTATAAGACGCTTAAGCTCTCGCCTGGCCAGTCCCTCAGCAGAACCGATGCTGACAGTACTCAGGGCTAAACTGATCCCCGCCATCATGTACGGCCACATAGCCTATCCAGGGGCATTCGTGAAAGTGGTCCACACGGCCCAGGCGAAAGCATACAAGATGGTGCTACGGGCCCCCAGACAGGCACGGAACAACAGGCTAAGACTAGAAATAGGCCTGAAACGACCAGAGTTGGCACTACTGGGGGACTTGTTAAAATACTATATTAGAGTATTGAAATCGCCCGAAAACACCTTAAAGCACTTCCTAAAAATCATCTTCGGTGAAGCGGGCTCCCCATGGCATTCCAAGGTGGAACTAGCCATTAACGTACTGAAAATCGAGGGAAGGAGCCTGTCCCTTCATGAAATCCCATATTCTGCCTGGGCCCAAGCCGTTAAGCGCCAAGTCCAGTCCATCTCTTTCGGGCTGGACCTTTCTTTGCTCCGGCAAAACCCACTAACTCTGGCCCTGGACAAGTCCTACATCCCCGGCAAACCCCAACTATACCTGCAAGATTCATTAACAACCCATGCAAGACAGAAAATTCTGTTTCTGCGCCTTTTGGCCCTCAGGATCGCTGACTTCAACCCAAATTGGGCACGAATGGACGGAGCCATTGCCTGTCGACTATGCAACTATCGCAGAGAATCCTGGCTACACCTGCTGTGTTGCTGCACAAAGTTGGCCGGTGACCGACATCGACTGTTGCGTCCGGCACTATGGAACTTAGGCCATAGAACATGCAGAGAGGCCTCGGACTGGTGCTTCTCAGAAACTACGACCTGCTTGTTAGCTAGGGTTGGCAAGTTCACCCATCAAGTTAAAATGGCACTCGATTCCCAATTAAAGGCTACTGACCCAAAGGGCCTCGACAGCGGGCATTCTGCTTCCCCTGTCGCCCCAATGCTTAATTCAGGGAGTCCTCACAAAGTAATTGGAACCATCGGACTTAGATATTCAATCTGGGTCGGCCAAGGGCTTGATGAAGAACCCACCCACTGTCAACTGGCTCTGCAGTGTGATTGATGATGCCGAACTTCTACACGTCTCTCAGACTCCAGTAGGCGTGGAGTTATGGAGAAATCAAAACCCTTATTCTTTTAATAGAACTCTGATTGGACAAAAGTAGTCAAAACAGTCAGTACTGTAACTAAAAGTTGCACTCAAGGTTTTACTTGGAGTAGGGCGCGTCGGGGGGGGATTTCGTTGTATTTTATACTGTAAAGTTTTTAAGTAATCGCACAGTTTATTAATAAAAACCATACCACGTTCAGGAGAAATGAAGTACCAACTTATCAGGGAAAAAGGTGGTGTAGAGATGGTGGAAAGACCATGGACGGAACTCATTGACGTGACGTGACGTGACGTGACGTGTCAAAGTAATGGCAATAAGAAAGGCAGCCTTGAGCATCAAAAATCTCGGGCTGCAGCTGTGCATTGGTTCAAGGGGAGCACATGTAATAATTCAAAGAACTGTCCTTCCTGTCCTCACATCTGGAGGTGGGACGAGTCCAATAGTGCTGCATGCTTGCGTACTGATGATATAGCAGAAGCTTCAGGATCAAGTCTGGCTCCTGGAGGGTATCAACAGTCACACGTATCCATCAGAAATATTTACTGGGAAGAGATAATTTTCAAGACATGAGGCGTTTAAGAGAGATCGTGTAAACAGTGTTAAAGACTCCTAAAAGGTATTTTTCGACATGGAATCTCACAGGTCACCTTTGTAGGATAGGGGTTTAGTGTTTATTAACCCTTTGACAAACCCTGGCTTTAGAACAATTGCTCTGAGACAAACCATTCAAGACCTTCTTGGGAGGGCCCAACAGGTTTAGTTGTTTGCCAACCTCTTGTTATAATAATTAAAAAAAAAATACATATCATCTATACATATATGTAGAGAGCAGGGCTTTGGGTCAGCACTGCTGTGCACTGGTCTGTTTGTTTGCCATTCACACTCTGACAGCAACGTGGGGCAATATGTCAGCACACTTCATCCTTTGCCTCTGTTGCTCTATCAGCATTATGCTGATCATGTGCATATCCACCTGAAAACCAGTGTGCTTCAGTGCCACAGCTGATGGACCAGATCGTTAGTTTTCTATTTTGTTTCTCCGTTTATAGATGCTCTTTTGTTTATTAACATGTTGTTCTATGGAGTGTACTGTAAGTCCCCAGACAGTGCTACCGGGCTACTTCCTTGACACTCATTTTGTCATCCGTGCATCAGATCCTCCTCAGCCATTGCTGCTAAACCAGATGGCCATCTTGGAATGGTATTGTCAGTTTTATCATTGTTTTGTGTTCTTAGATTAACATGTTGTTGTCTTCATATGTAGGGGACTCCGGACTGCCTCTACAAGAAGTAAATGTAGCTCACTGGAGAAGAAGGGGCTAGCAAAATGACACTGTGCTTAGGGCAATCAAATTCCCTATACAGTTGACTCTCTGCTTAAGTCCACTTAAAGCTGAAACAGCTAATCGTCCTCCAGTATGGATCTTATCTCTTGTGACCTCCTTCGTGGATAAATCTTTTTTTTCTTAATGATACACCATTTACTCTCCACATCTCCAAGTCTGTCCTGTATGGTGTCTGTCATCTCCTATCTTGATTTTTGCGGAACCCAGCAAATTCTGCAGAATCTCATTTGTAATATAACCGTAAAAATGGCCAACTGCAATTAACAGATCTGTCCTTGATAAACACGTTACCTACCTTTGATAATGCTTTTGCTGGTAGAGGCTCTATCTAACCTCAGATTCCTCACCTTGTAACCAGGTGCATAGTCCGCATTAAGATCTCCTATGCACTAGCTTAAAAACAGCCACCTGGGCCAAGGCCTCTACTACTGTGTTGGCACACTGGCCACATGGCCTGGACATTTATCAAGCTGCTATGTGGGTGTCACTCCACACGTACACAAAGCACTCCACACGTACACAAAGCACTACTGCTTGGGCAGTCCGGTCTGTCAAAACGGGCATTTTGCATATTTAGTCCCCCAGGACATTTGGGTTTGAGCCAGTTCGCAGACCCACCTCCTGGGAGGTATTGCTTAGGTATCTATTCTAAGGTGACTATTCTGAGGTTGGAAGTCTCTGTGAAAAAAACAATTGGTAATGCTTTTTCAGGTAGAGACTCTATCTAACAGCAGATTCCTAATCGACTTTCCCATCCTCCCCTCTCTGTGAACTTGCCTCTTAATCCAAAAGATCCTGTTGTACTCTGCAGACTGGTCAAAACATAAATGTTACTTTTTTTGCACAAAAATTGTTACAGAAGAAACTGATGTCGGCACGCCGGGGTGGCGTCTCAAATGGCACTGTGACATCACTTCTGACACAGACGGCATCATTGGGGAGCCGAACAACGCCACCTACTGGCATGCCGAGGTACTAGTCAAGATCTTCCAGATCTAGTCCGATGTCTGGGGAATATTCTAGAAGTTGCTATCAGAAACTGCTATTTAGAGAGGCATGTAATCAAGTGTTTCACCATTTCTTTCATGTTGTTCTAGATTTCCTAAGGACCTCTTCACCATCATTTCTAATATTTGCAAGTCCCCCTATTTACTGGAACAATGCGCTAAACCAGGATGCTTACCTGCTGCCACTCTCATTTCACCTTCTTTGCCACAGCCTTCTACTCTGCTGAGTCCAATGGCAGCAGTTTCCTGTTCGACCCTGGATCACCTTGTCATCTCCTATAATCACTTGCACATCCCAGTAGCCAGCACACTTGTTCTTCTGATAGATACATCTAACCATAGACTCTTCACCTCAGAATTGACCTATCTAGCTGTCTTGCAGTACCTAGTGGGTGAAATATTCTTCCCACCAAACTTGGCTGCCAAGGCAGTAGAGTTTTGGGAATATATGCACTGATGCCCACATCACAGTGTGGTAGATGTCAAGGACATGCATCCGCACTCCAAAACAGTGGTAGTAGCCTTGGCCCTTTTAGAATGGACTCAAAGTCCTTCTGGATGCTGAATTTTGTCCAGTGTGAAGCAGATCTTATTGCACAGGGCTATCCACCTTGACAAATACCTATTCTGCATAGCCTTCCCTTTCTTTTCCCCAGAGATCCCCATAAACAGCTGATCTTCCATACAGTGTTCCCAGATACAATAAAAGTAAAAGCCTAAGACCTCTTGGGGTCCAATCAATGGAGTCATGTCTTTCATCAGTAAGGCCACCCGAGTCATCAGCACCAGTCTGTATGGAAAAAAGGTGGTGTAGGGTGGCTGGACTGACAGTGCACGCATTTCACTCACGAAACAAGCTGAAGTGATTGTAATGAGGAAGACAGTCTTTAGAGTCAGAAGACAGCAAGTAGTTGTGCATCAGATCAAGGGGCATACACATGAGAAACATCAAGACCAAGTTATGATCTTATTGTGGCATCACAGCGGGTTTGGGAGGGGAAGTGTGTAAAACCTTTAAAAAAACTGATTTAAACAAGAAAGGCTGGTCCTGTGAACACAGAAAGGGTTGACAAATAAGACATATAGGGCCCTCTGCAACGCTTTGCTGGGACAAATCCAAAACATATAGTAAACATTCCAACAGTTTTGCTTGTAAAGGGTCTGTCTTGTGGACTCCACACCAGACCACAAATTTGTCCTGATGTAAATGGACTTTGTGTACAGATGCCTAGCTGCAAGAATGACTTCCACAATTTAGTTTAGGAGGTCAAATGCAGATAACAGCCTCTGTGTGATCTCCACAAATGGAGGTGTAGATTGCGTAGGATCAGGTGAAGGACCCTGCCCTGCTGCCTCAACACGATATTCTACCTAAGTCGCGGCCTTTTAGAGGGCAGATACTCATGTCCGGAAGCCCCCGGTACCACAGTCTCTTGGCCAGATTCTAAGACACTAGAATGACTCAGGACCCGTAATGCCTGATATCAGAACTCTGGACAGGAGAGGTAGGGGCGGGAAAGCATGCATGTCCCTTGATCCATTTCACCTAGAATTAATCTGGAGTCACTTTGCAGGAACTCCAACACGGAAGACAGTTGATACTGTCGGCTAGATTTATGGAAGGATTGCGTTGCCCTTGAGTCAACTTGCAAGCCTCAAGTGAGATTTACTATGCCATTTAGAGTCACGTTGTGTGTCCTGGGAGGTGTTCCTTGGGTGGAGCTTGGATGTTTCCATACATCCACCCATGGATTTTGGTGCATTCCCATATTTAATTCCAGTAGTAACCTTGAGAATGCATCAAAAAAGTACACCAACAGAAGGGAGGCACAACGAAGAGAAATAACTATTTCTCTTCGTTTTGTTCTCTTTCTACATGTCCTACATTCTGCATAAGACAGGGCAAAGGATGGATCCCCCAGCAGTAACCAAACTTGAGGCCCTTACCGATCCTTGGTGCCTGAAGGGAAGCTAGAGTGAGCCGGAAAAGTGCTGAATATGCAGCACAGCCTCCTTTGAGACCTTAACTTGCTTCAGCATCGTTGATGGACCAGGGAACTTTAGGCGCATCAGATTTAGCAGAATCTACTCCATTAGCAGGGATTGGGAGCAACACCAATTTGCACCTTGATTTCCTCAAGATTTGTATTTTGATAGAGTCGCGATAGGGTTGAGTCCATCTGGTCATTCTTATGTTTCCTCTTTGATTTGGACTTTTAGTTACCTGATGAGTTTGACAGTGAAGATCTGTCTTGGGATCTACTTTGACAGGGGGAGTGGGCCTGCTCCCTTGACTTGGAGTGGAACATAACTGAAGTCCGCAACTTCTATTGATGTTTGACAATATATATAGCTGTGTTTCACAGTCACAGATTACACCATTGGGCGCATGAGGGCATACTGATCACATGACTTAGATTAGTGCCCTGAGCCCAGACACCAAAGGCGGACCTGTGTGTGTCCGTTACCTACATGTGTTTCTGACAGTCAAAGTATAGTATGAACACTGTATTGTACAGGGGAGTATTGTTTCCTTGTACACTAGATTTGAATTTGGAAAATTGTCGAAGCTTGATGAAGAAGGGAGTGGACTGGAGCTCTTCATTTGCATTCAAAGGCGCAGAAAGACAGGAACTGATGTTGGCGCACACTGGTGGCGATTCGTTGCAGCTCAGCTCTGTCTCCTCCAGGGTGTTGTCAAGCCAACGCAGAGTTGCACAGAGTCACCTAGCGTCTGTGACTCTCAGCTGGGCATCAAAACTTAATCCACAATTTCTCCTTTCTGATTTGTGACCCCGTCTTTCGCCCAAGACAGTGGCAGGGGTACACATTACATCTCAGGGCTTCCGCCTTCATTGAGGTCCTAGTTGCCACTAATGCCTGTGCTAGTTACCTTCACTTTGGCTTCAAGCTGGACTGGTGCTGACAGTGACTCCCCAGGCTAAATCTGATGTCCAGGCCCCTCTGGCAATGGTTCTAAGGCAGTAAATATCTATAGGTGGACAGAACAAAAGGTCTTTAGAAAAGGCACAGAAACAGTCTATCAACAGAGAGGATAGTCTCAGAATATTTCCTAGTCTTGGGATGCCCCATATATTAGCAAGGCACCCAAGAACCACTTTCATCTATCCATGAGAGAGTAAAAAAAACAACATCCTGGACCTATTGGCAAGTATAAAAGGAACTCTTTGGTGAACTGACAAGAGTAATACATCACCCAATCCCAAGCAGCCAAGGAAGTCTGAAATCATTTTCTAAATTGTGAGGAAAAGAGAAAAACAACACAGACAAATCCTTAAATTGGTGTATTCCTGTGTACTAATCTGAAAACCCTCAAAAAAAGGAAATGTTCTACACTTTTACTTATAGATTTTAAGCTACTTGTACAGGACTGCAGACACTTCTAAAATGATTCTTCTTAATAAAAGCACCTACATTGTATGCTTAGGACCATGCTCTCATGTTATAGGAGGAACAGGAAAATCTAAAACTGCTAATTTAACAGGGTTTTTTATCTATAAAACAATATTTCCTTAAAAAATGTCTGCTAAGGATCACATGGGCATCTTTCCTGCAATCTACTTTTCATGATCCAAACTATGCAACATCAGCTCTAATAAGGACTGTCAGTTTATTTACACAGACTAGCTAATAAAAATCTAGCAATGCCCTTGCAAAACTATGTAGCATGAGAATAACATACAATAATGGTGTTATCACCTAAGAATTATAGAACAAAAACTACCCATCTAGTTCCCCTTAAAGATCAAAATAAGGGAACAACAATCTAGACTACTGATCCTGTCATAATTTCATCAAACAGGATGGGCAGTAACATAACATATATACTAATTCATTTTATTAATGCTAACAATGTTTAAAACAGTATTACTGAATAGCCAATTAAATGTCTCATTGCTATTTCACAGACAGCTTAGACAGGCTAAAGAAAATTGAGAAAAAAGAGAGCAACATACATATTACCTAGCCTTAATTTGTAGAGGAGCTAGCCTCCTTCCCCCATTTCGACAGTAGGAAGCCTGAAACAGGTTTCACTTCTGTCAACACTATCAACCCCTATTTGTAGCAACTGGCCATAAACAAAGTTATAGGAGGTACATAGCACTTTTGAGAGAACTAAAAAAAAACACATGAATACCAAAACCCCAATCCCTTTTAGCAAATGTACAAGTGAAACATGAGGGCACATGAAGTCAAATAAATGTCATTCCCTCAGCTTTTAAGCATTAGTGCTGTATAAATATGGCAAAGCGTATCTGTTAATCAAAGTTCAGATATACCATTATATCGTTTTCTATCATATGAGTACATAAAGTGCCTGCTTTTGCCAAAAAAGTAAAACTTCTCCTTCTCTCCCCTGCCGTCTTTCAAAAAGTTTGAGAGGTCAAAATATCAAAGCAGACCTTGCTCTGGGAGCCATGCTAGGCTTCTAAATATAGAACTGCCTTTTAACTCTTCCCAGCTGTCCTATTCTGTGTGCGAATGCAGCCTCATTCCCCTATTTGTCAGTTTAGAGTTAAGAAAATAACTTGTGCTCATTTTTGATACATATTTTCAATTATAAGCAGTGTGCAGTATACTTGTCTAACAATATAGAAGTCAGCTGTTTGTATTATACCTAAATGTATGCATTTACTGAGGCCTAAGGCAAGTTGAAAGCTGCTCTGAATGCAGAATTTCTTTTTAAATTAGTGAATTTTGCCCAATTTCGACTTTGATATTTTGGGCACTTAATAATGAATATCCTATAATTTTTTTGCATAATAGTCATCCTCAGAATGTTCTCTAGATAGCCCAGGAGTGAGAAATCAAAAATACATCATATATACCCTTATAAAAATGATTTTTTTACGCCTGCGCAGAGTGATATTTCATATGCAAATTTCCTCATGTGGTACAACACAACTTAAATTTAATTTTAATGCTAGGAGGTCACAGTATGAGTATTAAGATTTATAAACATTAAAAAACGAATTTAAAAGCACTTATTTTTTTAAAATAATGTTTTCATATTTTTTTTTAAACCAATCATTTTTGATAATTCTACATATAAAAAGCAAGCTGCATCCCTTGTCTATCATATTTAGACACATTCATTCATAAGCCTAAGCACAGAAGCCTAAATTGAAACATGAAAAGTTTTCCACCACTTTTTAAAAGGACAATTATGTAATATCAGAACCAAGAATGTGCTTATCCTTAAGAAAGAAAATCCCTACTTTAAATGTTTTCCTGTTATCCAAAATAATGAACCTCATTTTTGTAACCTTTTAAAACAGCAGTCTGAAATGCAGGATTTTACCCCGTGCTTACCCTGACAAAATCCTGGCTGAATCAGCAGCCCTTCCTCTCCGTGGCCTACAATCAAAACAACAGCTGCTGCTAAGCGGCAGTTAAAACACAGCTGTTGTAAAGCTTTTTTTAGTGTTGAAATGGAAGCACGGTGACTGTCTATTTAAAACTGAGGCATTTCAATGCATGTTCTATAATATGTGTTTTGCTTCAAAAACATCCAATTTACTCAGATGATGTGTTTGCCTGTTTATATCTAACACAATGTATCTAAGGAACATGTCGTAACATTTTATAATTGTTTATTTATTGCAAAAAGACACATTTCAGGTTTTTTTTCCGGCCTATTTTATTCCTATTCAATGTGAATTCTAATTTGATCTTTTAAGCATTGGAAGTTTGTACATGTGCATAGTTGCTTACTCTTATCAATCTAATAGTAAAATGTAGTTATTTAGCATATCATATGGTTCATTTCTGGATTTTTATTTCATTTTTATTTAATAATAATTAAATGACATTTTGCTTAACAGACTGATGACAGCAAGAAAACACAAACAAACACATTGAGCTTATTCCAGACATATACAGAAGGGGTCATACACTCAGAACACATGATACAGAGCGCTTAAGAGCCATTATTTCACAAATAGCGCAATCGCTATTTACTTACAGAAGTATCACTAATGTGAAACCACGAACCACATAGACATTTAAACACATGATTAACCCACAGATCAACACCTAGGACAGAAACAAAGGACAGCCGACAGACTGTACTTAACCAAACCATTTTTAAATACTAGTTGTAAGTCATATTTACAAGAAGTGCTTTTCAATAGTATTCCAAAAGACTGCAAAAAAAACAGCCCAACAAACTGTTTTATTTCCAAGAAGCCAAAATACACTCAATTCACTAGCTTTGTCTGGCAGAACACCCAAAAATCGCTCTGCATTTCTCCATTTATAAAAGTGCGCAGAAAAGGATCCTTGTTGGTATTATTGTCATATTTTAATTCCCTGGGGATACAGAATCAACAAGGAAGAAATATGTTTTTATACCTAAACCTATTTAGGTATTCCCTCAGGGGAGCCGGCTGATTCACTTCACATCTCACTATGGTACCTCCAAAAAGCAACACATTCTCCGATGTGTGCTTGAAACAGGCATGCCAAAAATAGTGCAAAATATACAGTATTAAATTCAAAGTAGCACTTAAGGTACTCTTGTACTATGTGCCGTTCAAATCAATTTAAAACAGAGAAAAATCTCCTCATTACCTGCCTATATAAATTGCAATTTACATATTACATGCATACAAATACAAATATTGGCCAATCATACTAATGCAAAGCCACAGTAAGCGTTACTAAACTACCTTACCAATCCAAGGCATCAAAAACCAACTAACTGCCAAGTTCTGAATGATCTAACGGTCTTCTTTAGAATACTCACGCCAAAAAGGTTCTCAGTCAGGAGTGACATCATGTGGAGGATCAAAATCAGAAAGATCAGAAATATACTGGGCTGCAGAGACAGAGAATCCCCAGAATCTTTGTGCACAGAGTACCTCCTTAGTAGAGTCCTGTCCTGTCCGCCACAGTAGATTTCTGTCTCCTGACAAGATCACTCCTTAGATAGCCACTTCTCTGATAAGGTCCACGTTGGAGCGCCATTTGTAGAAAATAGAAACCTTCTCAGGGGTCCCACTGATACTTGGTCCTTTTAAACCAACAAAGAAGAAATTGGCACAGAAGCTGAAATATAAAAGTAACATCTTTATTTACCTCAAATGAGGGAGACTACGCCACACAGAAGCCTTAGCAACTGAATGAGGCAGTCTGAGGAGTACAGAAAACAGAGGCCTTATATATGCTTAGGGTTCGATAGTCAGCATAAGACCAAGGGGCAGTCCTGGCACATGTAAGCATGCAAAATGACTAATATGGGCATGCAAGATCTGCTTGCTCAACAAAGTGGGAGGAGAGTTACTTCTCCATACAGCAGCAAAAATAGCCTGACAGTTCTACTAGCTAGGCCCTTCTGAGCATGTGCCAAGGTGGAAGATGCTAAATATAGTTCGTTTCTAGGCAGATTACAAGAGCAGTCAACACTGAGGGAGGACAGAGCACATGGCAAGCACGTGGCAGCACATGGCAAACAAGATGGCTGCCAGAAGTACAAAATGGCTTTCAGCTCATGCTAACAAATCCCTGCAATATTTAACAATAGTATACCAGCAGGTTGGGGCAAGCGAGTCCTCCCCTACCCCTTGGCAGCATGATTCGCTTATTGGAGAATCTCAACGGCCCTTTCCCCAGATAAAGGGAATTCACAGGAGGCGTATAATGTCTGTTTGGGGAATGGGTGCAGGAAGAGTTTGGAATAAATACAGTGGACCTCAATGGTGCAAGGGTGCCGGCCTTGGGGGGATGATTATTTGCGTAGAGGAAGGGAAACTTCTCTGTACAAAAATAATCACAAGAGGCTTTTCCTCTTTCTATGTGTGCTGCAGAATGCAGCACACGTAGAAAATGGAAAAACGAGGAGAAATAAAGATATTTCTCCCTGTTGCGCCTCCCGAGGCGTAAGATTTTGGCACTGCCTTAGATTCACGATTTCTTGTAATCCTGGGGCAGTGTTCAAAATGCCATGGATGTTGCTAGGAACGCCCCCAGCAACACCCATTGCACGCCCGTTTAACGCAGAACACTGCATTAAAGGGACTGATATTTATCAGGCAGCAGTAAGCCAAAAAAAGTGGCTTAGTGCTGCCTGATAAATATTAAACTGGCTTCTGCGCCACGGAACTTCACAAAAAGTGAAGTTCCGATGGCGCAAGGGGCCTCATAAATGAGGCCCAGGATTTTCTGCAGTACGGACATCTTGACTGCACTGAGATGGCCGGGCTATGACATGGGGAGTAGTTTTCAAAGCCTCAGGTCTTCCAGGAAAGAGCACCTGCACTCCAACCAATTGACTTAGGACCACGAGGTTGATGTGGAGGTCACATTTAGACCCAGGTAACAGATCGAGTTAGTCGCCCATTGGAACAGGATTTGTGATTGCAGTTCAAGGACTTCCCACGGTTGGAGCGATAGGTTCAGTTCCTGTGCTTTAGTCATGTTGACCTTGAGTCCCAATATCTGCTTGAAGGTGTGGAAGAGCAAGACCAACCTGGGCAGGGAGTCCCTAGGTTCAGTCAGGGTAAGTAGAAGGTCGTCTGTAAAGAGTGCAACCTTATGTTCGTCACCACCAAAAGGGATATCCTTGATAGTGGATGCCCAGCTTATGGCAACCGCCAGTGGTTCCACTGCCAGGGTGAAGAGCAGGGGGGAAAGCAGGCAGCCTTGCCGAATTCCTTTTCAAATGTGTATGGAGGGGGAGAGGAGCCCATTAACACACATCTACGCAGTGGGTTCTACGTAGGGTGCCATTATCCGGGAAGTCATATTTGGGCCCAGGCCGATCATCTGTAAGACCGCTCACAGAAAGCCCAGTCCATTCCACTCTGTCAAAGTCTTTCTCCGCATCAAGGGAGAGGAGGCATTCCGGTATTTCTCGCCACTGGACTTTCTCTACCAAGTGTGCTATTTGACAGATATTATCTGCCCCTTGACGCTGGCGTACAAATCCGACTTGGTACGAATCTATCAATCGAGGTAGGTATGGCTCAAGAAGGTTTACCAGAAACTTGGTGTAGATCTTGACATCCGTATTAAGTAGGGCGAAAAGACGCATAGAGGGAAGTAGCTTTCCCTGGCTTCGGTGTAAGGGCTATCTCGACCACGGACATCATGTGGGTAACAGAGAAGGAGTTAAAAAGAGCAAGTATGTGGTCCTGTAATTGAGGTAGAAACATGCAATAGAAGGAGACCGTGATTCTATCTGGGCCTGGGGACTTGCCCACTGGTAAGTCTCTTAGCACCTGTTAGACTTCATCCAGCGTAATAGGGGCCTCCGGATTTTGCGTATGGGTGGGGTCGAGAGGTGACCACAGGCAGGATGCGAAGGATGGGTCAACTTCCTCCTGCGTAATATCGCCCAGACTATATAGGTTAGAGTAGAATGAGCAGAAGGCCTGTTGTTTGTCATTTTCTGAGGTGGCCCAAGTACCATCCTCGTTTTTTATCTTAGAGATGTGGAGCAGGTGGGCCAAGAGCGAACCCACTTTATCCCCACTTCATAGTATTTTTGCTTCAGCATAAGGAGCGAACGTTCCACCTTGTTCTCGCAAAGAACCCTCAGTTGGCTCCTGAGCAGGGCCAGCTGCTTCTTGTGCCGCCACGAGGATGCGGTGTGGTCCAATCATTCCAAGGCCTAGATGTCTTTAGTCAGGCAAGGTATATGGCTCAAACTAGACTAGGATCTCTCACCAGATCTCTTCGACATTGACCTTATCACATAAGATTTGGGGAGGGAGCCAACAGCGGGGCAGAGAGCGGATCCCTGCATTGGTGCTACACAAGGTAATCTCGAGGTGGGTATGGTCCGAGATAGAGATGTCTGGACTATGCACCAAATCGAGGGCCCGGATGAGCAACTGTGAGAGAAAGAAATAAACAATGCATGAGTACGAGTGGTGGACATGGAAGAAAAAGGTACTTGTGCATCTGGCAATTTATATCGCCAAGCGTCCACTAGGCCCAAATTTGTGATATCCCTTTTCAATGCAGTGGACATCGTCCGCACACCGAAGGGCGCTGCGCTGCGATCTAGCTTAGGATTTCAGACCAAGTTGAAGTCCCTGCCAATGAGACGACCAGGCCTGTTGTATGAGGAGTGGGGAAAGGGAACCTCTATTGCGGCTCAACGGCCGTGACGTGTCCGCTCCTGTCACGTTCTCGTCAGCCCCAAGGGGACAGGCCGCCGTCAGCGCTCACCCAGGGCCGCTCAGGTCAGGATCACGGCCGCCACCACCGCCTCCTTGATGTTTGCGGCAATGGGCAATCAGCAGCCGTGGCACAGCCTTCGCCGCCCTTTGCCTCCGGAACATCCTCTGTCGGATGAGCGTGGAGGAAGGCTATTCGGCCTCGTATCGTCGCCTGATCGCTTCAGCAGGGCTGCCGTGTGTGCCCCGGCAAGCAACCCACCAAAGGTGCTGCTGGGGTCCTCCATCATGGAGGATTTTAGCCCTGAAAGGAAGCGAACAGCGGAGCTCTACAGAGACGCGTCCGCCATGTTCGGCTCCTAAGCCACGCCCCCCAGGACTTCTACTTTTGACAGGAGGAAATCTCCAACCATATCCAGAGTGAGGATGTGCCTCTTAAAGGTGGAGGGAGGACGTAGCCTTACGGCTAGAGCGGTCGACGTCGATGCTGGGGAACCAGGTTAGAGTCTCGGCAACGATGCTCAACATCCTGTGATTCTGAGCAACTCAATCTCCCTGTGCCTAACAAAAATGAATGTGTCCACATGTAGCGAAACTGGTGCGATGTAAAGCTCTGATACCAGATATCTTCGGGTCTAGTTCGCGCTATATAAAGAAAAATGAGTAGATGCACTTTCTCCTGTGTAACTAGCTCTTTTAAAAGGTTCCTTAGGTAGGTGTCCTGTGACTGGTTGGGAGCGTAGACGTTAATCAAGGTAAAGAATTGTGTGTCCAGATGGGTTCTAAATTTAAGATAGTGTCCCTCCCGGTCTTGCACTACCCGAGCCCCCTGCAGGCAGAGGCCTGCTTTGCAAAGTAAGGCTACACCAGCTGGTTTTAAAAAAAATCTTTTTATTTAAAATGAACAACAAACAATAAAAACATGACCATCGATCCAAGGCATCAGCTGAGCATAATCGGAGAGCATAGAGTCCAACATTACAGAATTATGTAGGATTTAAGAAAAAGGGCTCGGGTCACATCCAGATCCTCTCGAATTAGATCAATAACTGGGGGTGTGCAGATATCCCCACAATAAGCATTCCAAGCCTCCCAAATTTTCCCCCACTTCGGGGTCGCCCCCTAGCGACATACACAGCTTTCTCCCGAAACATACACCAGTCAAGGTCCTCCATCCATTTCCGTAACTGAGGAGCTCGACCAGCGCCCCACAACTGAGCTATGTTCCTCTTGGCAATCATACAAGCGAGGGTGACCCAAATCCTACCATGAGTTGATAGGTCGGTAGGTTCCCATACATTGAGCAGGCAACGACGTGCCTCAAGTGCAATCGATACTCTCCACACCTCACTCATTTTTTCATGAATCTTACTCCAATAGTTATGAATCATCGGGCATTCCCACAAGATATGCAAAAATGTTCCAGTCAAACCACATCCCCAACAACAATCTGCGCTTGAGGCAAGCTCCATACGACACAGACCGGGCCCGTGGTGTAGGACCGGTGGAGAATCCTAAACTGTACCAGACGAAGTCTCATAGAGATCGCCACCTCCCGGGGGGAGGAAACCGCCTCCGCCCAGTCCTCGTCTTCCAATACCAATCCATCATTAATCCATTGTTCCCGGACCCTGACTAGGGGATCCTCAGTGTGGTTAACCAGTTTCTTGTAAACCAGAGAAATCGCCTTGGTGGGGAGGAACCCACCCAAAATTCGATCCTCCAGCGGGGAGGCCACTGGCGGCTTCTCACCACATGGGACAGCCGCCGCCAGCGCGTGCTTAATCTGTAAATAGCGATACCTCTCACTGTCATTCAGTTGGTGCCTGTCTTGCTATTCCGCGAAAGTCAAAATCCCCTCCTTACCCCACATATCTCGGACCTGCGAGATGTCGATCAAGTCCCAGCGATCGAAGCCCTTCGACTTCCATAAACTACCCAAAGCCTCCGAACTCCACAATGGCGTGGCCATCGTTATCTTACCGTCCCATTTAAGGACTGGGTTAGCCTCGTGCCAAACCCGCGTCGAGACCGACGTCGGACCCAGCAGAGGGTACCTGCCACGTCTAGCATACAAGACTCTTAGAAAGTCCCCCCCCCCGGCAGTTGTCCACGATCCATGGCAAACCCGGGGTCAGCCGGCGAGCCATAGACCGCGTGATTAATAGGGGTTAACTGGGAGGCCCAATAATATTTCCTAATATCAGGAAGTCTGATCCCACCGTCATACCAGGGTAACATCAGTTTAGATAGTGCGATCCGCGGCTTCCCGGTCCAGAGAAGCTGGCGCTGCAACGACTATCTCATTAAAATAGGACTGAGGGACGGGGTCAAAAGAGTTCTGCAGGGCATATAAAAAACGTGGAAGCGCCATCATTTTGAATAAAACCGCCCGACCAAGCAAGGAAAGCGGCAACTCCCTCCATTTTGAAATATCACGACGGAGTCTAGACAACGGGGGACCCAGATTGGCATCAAAACGCACCGTAGGATCTTTTGAGATGTATATACCAAGGTAACGAAAGCTAACCAGTTCGATATTCACCGGGCAATTAACTGGGACTCTAGGGGGATCCCCGCCTAACACGAAGAGAACCGATTTCACCCAATTAATAGCGACACCCGAATACCTACCGTAGATTGCCAAAATATCCATAAAAACTATAAGGGACTGCCGGGGGGAAGTCAAATACAGAAGTATATCATCTGCATAAAGCGAGATTTTATCTTCCCACTCCAGAGTCCATCGCAGACCTTTAATTGATCGGTCCCAGTGTAGCCAAGCCGCAAGTGGCTCAAGGGCCAGGGCAAACAAAAGTGGCGAAAGGGGACACCCCTGACGGGTACCCCTCCCCAATTGAAAATCGCGGGACTTATGGTTGTTCACTACCACACGGGCCAGCGGAGCTGAGTATAAAAGGCGGATCCAGCGTATAAATTCCGGCCCAAACCCAAGCTGCTCCAACACTGCAAACAGGTAAAACCATTCCACCCTGTCGAACGCCATGGTGGTGTCCAGTGACAATAGCACTGCCGGCTCGTGAATGTGAGAAGCAGACGCCACCACTCCATGGAGTCTACGGAGGTGAAGAGCAGTGTTACGGATTGATCCGGATGTACCAGTTCTGAAACTACCTTTACCAATCGTTTGGCGAGAAGCTTGGCTAAGATCTTAGGCTCCGCGTTCAGGAGAGAAATCCGTCGGTAGGAGGAACACTCCAATCTGGGTTTGCCATCTTTTTAAATCACAATAATATTAGCTATGCGTTGGTCATAGGGTAGCACGCCACTCTCTCTACTCTCAATATACAGATCTTTTAGCAACGGAGCCAGACGGTCCGCATGCAGTTTATACAATTCTACCGGGATACCATTCGGGCCCGAGGCTTTCGCGGAGTGAACCCCCCAGGATAGCCATCGCAACCTCGTCATTGGTGATCGCGGAATCCAGAAACTCTCTATGCTCAACGGACAGTGCAGGCATCGGGATATCTCGGACAACCTCTGCATTCTCCTCCACAGTATAAAGGCCCGTCGAAGTATAGACCTCCTCATAATATCGAGCAAACTCATCCACAATAATCTGCGGGTCAGTCGTGACAACCAAGCCCGCTGTTTGCAGCTCCGGCACCAGACGCGATCCCCAATCTCCCTTTTCCAGCCACGCAATAAATTTCCCCGCCTTATCACCATGTTCGTAAATTCTACTTTGTGTGGCGGCCTGTTGTTCCTTCGCCTTAGCACGCGCCAAATGCTTGTACTCTTCTTTAAGGAGACCAAGGCGGTGGACCGCCCCCAAATCTCTGCTAGTGGCGACCTCTCTCTCCAATACCGCAAGCTCCGCCTCAATCCTATTGAGTTCCGCCCTACTCTTCTTCTTCTGCCCAGAGATAAGAGAGAGCGCCTCCCCCCTGACAACCGTCTTGTAAGCCTCCCAGAGGGAGCAGCTAGATTCGACTGTCCCCGAATTCTCACTGAAGTATCTGTCCATCACACGTATTAACTCCTTCTTTGTAGTAGGGTCTCTCCAAGCACTAATTGGAGCTATCCTGGCCACATTGCCCTGTCCCATTTTAAGTTGAAGCCAAATCGACGAGTGATCCGATATTCCTCTAGCCAGGTGACGAACCTCCTGAACAAACATCGCCTGTGACGCAGGCACCAATACATAGGCTATTCTAGAGAAAGAGTGATGTGCCGCAGATACGTGTGTATACTCCGATGCACCAGGGTGCCGCAGTCTCCATCGATCAACCATGCCAGTCACAGAGAGAAAGTCTGATAGCCACCTACGAGAGGGCAACAACACACGGGAGGGGCACCTGTCAAGCTCACCATCGAGCACCGCATTGAAATCTCCCCCGAGAACAATAATACCAACTGGCAACGACAGAAACACCCTGCTCAAATCGCGAAAGGTGTCCGACTGCAACGCGGGGGAACATATATGGAGAGGAACGTAACCACCCGTCCCGCCCAGAGCCCTGAGATACCTACATATCTGCCTCGATTATCAGACCAGGTCGCTTGTATAGTGAGCGGAAAGGAGTTTTTAACTAAAATTCCGACCCCTCTAGAGCCCGAAGTAAAACCAGCATGAGCCACCAGTTTGTATCCTCCCTGGTGCAAAGCCATACATCGCTTGCCCAGGAGATGGTTTTCTTGTAACAAAACCACATCTGGTGACCGACGCCTGTTCAGCTGCCCCACCATAGCGCGTTTGATCTTATCTCCCAGACCATTCACATTCCAGCTGAGGACGGACACACCCAAACCCAGCCTAGTGGAAGCCATACTCATCCTCAAAAAGTCTACATACATTTCGTGACACCCATGGTAGGCAATGGTCATAAACAAAACACAAACTAACAATCAAACCACTAAAGCGAACGTCCCAACCCCCCACCCTGCACCCCTGCATGCAACATATGCACATCCCCAACCAGCAGTGTGCCTGTCTCCCCGAAACTAACTAGGTAATCTAAAAGTAGAAAACGGAGGAGGACCTTACAACAGGCCACCAACCTCCACAATCCCAACCCGTAAACAGTCCGATCGAAAAAATGCGGAAAAAGAAAAAAAGGATAAATCCAAAAATATTCGGTGTATCGATGGTAAAAGAAAACGCCCCAATCAAACCAGCACCCCCACCTCCCAGTTCAGATGACACCAACGGAAGGATAGTCACTGTTACTCATTGTCCGTCCTGGCATCTCTCTCCGCATACGGCCCTTGTACACGATCCAGCCAGTCCGCCACAGCTTCAGGGTGGTCAAAGAACCAAGCTTTGTCTTCACGCTCGACCCGAAGGCAAGCCGGAAACAGCATAGAGTACTTAATTTCTGAGGCTCTCCGTCTTCTTTTAATTGCCATAAAACTTTGTCGCTGTTTCTGGACTGTCTGGGTAAAGTCAGGGAAAAAAAGCAGCGTAGCATTCTCAAAGGCCAGGGGACCGGAGGATCTTGCCGTCTGCAGAATGGCGTCCCGGTCTCGAAAGTTCAGTATTCGTGCGATCAGAGGACGTGGGGGAACCCCAGTCTTAGGGTGCCCACCAGGAATTCTGTGGGCCCTCTCAACAGCGAAAAAGTTACTGTGGCCTTTGGGTTTCAAGTGTTGCAGGATAAGCTCTTCCACAAAGAGGTCCGGGGCCTGTCCCTCCGAGTTTTCTGGTACCCCAAGGATACGGACGTTGTTGCGCCTCGCACGCCCTTCATATTCGTCCAGCTTCCTATCAAATTGAATCCGAGATGCCGTCAGGGCTTTTACCTCCCGCTGAAGTTCCGACACATCGTCCGTGAGGCTTGTTGTTTTATTTTCAAGCGACTTGACCTTCTCTGATGTTTTGGTCAGGTCAGCACGGATGAGGCCCACCATCGATGGTCACAGTGTCCAATTTAGAGTCCACCTTGCCAAGGGAGGATTGAACCCCGGTGATCGCCACCATTAAATCCTTCATCGTTGGGTCCTCACCAGAGGGGACACCCTCCTGGCTACCCGATTGAATGCGCCTCTTCTCCACCGGGGAGCCCTTGGAGAAGCTATATTTTTCCAGTCTGTTAGACTGGATCACTCTGGAGTTCCTCGTCGTTTTCGGCGGCAGCTTTTCAGTGTCGCCTTTTGCCGCCATTGTCGCTCCAGGCTGCGCAACTCCTCCGCCGTTCAAGCAAGACCGGATAGAAGCATCACAAAGACAATCTGATCCTTCCAACGCGGGCGGGTCCGTCCCAGCCGGAGAGCTCAGCGCTAACCAGTTCGGGAAAGGGACTCAGGGGCCCCGCTGGCACAACTCTACTTCCGCGTAATCAGTGCCACCGAACACTTCCTGTCTCACACGCCGTTGTTGTTGAACTCCAGAGCGGGTGGTGCCACACGTTAGGTCCCAGTGACGTTCCCAGGAGGCCCAAAAAGTTCCGACGATGGTATAGGAGCCCCGGAGCTCCGAATTCGTTCGAGATTTCACCTGGTGGATAAGGCACTGGTCCCCCACCCGATGGTGGGGACAGGGCTCAGGATAATGTGCCGAATGGCAAGTCAGGATGTGGCGGCCGGCGGAGCCGATGCTCAAGCGGCCATCTTGGTCGCTGGCGCGGCTCCTCCCGAAGACTCACCAGCTGTTTGGAATGTAGAGGACACCCAATACTGGGTTGGGTATTTGGGTTGGGCCATGCGATGTGTGTCTGAGCGCAAGAGGTGAGTTTTTTGTAAGAAAATGACATCTGGGTCTTGTAGCAGAAGGTATCGCCAAATTTGGCCTCGCTTATTGAGGGTGTTAAGGCCCTTCACATTAAGTCAGAGAAATCTAATGTATGGTATGTTTGTCAGTGTAGGGAACAATGCAAGCAATCACCATAATGTGCTTAATATGTAGGAGTGGCTTACCACAACAGGGGGGAGGGAGCCAACCCCATCGACCAGCTGGTCGTGAGTTGTGCATCCAGGGAATAGCCTTACTGCGAGAAAGCGAGGGACTGGATCGGGAATAGCAAAGAAAACAGAATGGTGTACCCAGCTGCGTGTTAGATAGTGTTTCCCCCTTGGAGTGAAAGAGAGGGAGTAAAAGTGAGCCTCAGTGACCCCACCCCTGGGGTCCCCAGGGAAGAGAAGGGGTGGGAAGAAAACAAGGATCCAACATCAAGACCAACAGGGCCACAGAGCTCCATTCAAGTCCTGGAATGGCCCATTGGTCAGGACCAGGGCCATTCTGAATAGTCACTCCCCATAGGGACAGGCTGAATGGGGGGGGGGGCACAGGAGAAGGCCTAGTGTGTGTCATGGTCTCCCGACCTGGCATTCAGTGTGCAGCAAAATGAGAGGGAGTCCCTCCCGGGACCCGTTCAGAATTGTGGCAGTCTTGCAAGCAAGTCACCCCATGGTTGAGGGATAAGGGCCACAGGAGCGGGCCAAGGGTTTACAAAGTCCACCTTAAAGTCTACAACGTCCAGGCAGAAGCTTCTTCTGTTCATCTCTAGTCTGTACGTATCAGGACGGAGAGTTTGCCGCGCCAATGGTCCAGGGTGAGTGGGTAGCTTTGTTAAGTAACTGCCTGCCGCTGGATGAGCGTGTTAGTGTTTATTCAGAGGCCGGGGGGGGGGGGGAGAGACTGGGCCTCGTCCATGGAGGTGTTGGATAATGTCTTGTTTGGTTTGGAGGGACGACGGTGTGTGGCAGGTGCCTGGGGGGCGGCACCGTAGACCTTTCTAAGCTTAGAGAGTCTCTGGGTGAGGCACGTGACAGCGCTGGACTGGCCTCTCAGGAGGCTGCCGGGATATGGAGAAGCTGTTGCACGGTCCCGCAGCGAGCGTAGTAAGCTGCACTTTCCCTCCCAGGAGAAGAACTGAGAACACAGATGGCCCCATTGGCACATGATGTTGAGATAGCACAGCTTATCAGTCACAGGCTTAAAGTCTCTGCGGTGCAGGAGCATCACAGGGGAGAGGTCTTGAAAGATTTGGATGTGGTGCCTATTGTAGATCAGCTCTATCTTGCCCCGGTGGCCTGCAAGATTGACTCCTTTTCCATGAAGAAGTGTAGCCATGTGAGGATGTCAGGTACAAATTCCAGGCAGCCCCGCGGAGCATCTACTCGGTGGGCTCTATCCAGGGCCGGCAGGGAGGCGTCATCTTCGTCTGTGATTGTCTGGAGAAGGTCCGCCATGAATGTCATGATGTCTGCCCCCTCTGCGCCCCCGGCGATCCCCCTGATGCAAAGCTTGTTCCTGCTGCTCCTGTTTTCCAGGTCTTCTTGTCTAAGTTGGAGGTCAGTGTGGTGCTCCTCTAAGGTATGTTTCCAAGAGGAGGGACGAAGGGGCAAGTTTAGAGAGGTACAGCATACATGCTCAACGGGTACAGTAAGCAAGAAAGGTATGAAGTTCCTCTAAGTCAAAGAGAATAAACAGCGAGATACAATTGGTGGGATCAAACAGGGGATCATCCCACGGTATTAAAGAGTGAGGGGAGGGGTTTCCCCTTTCGGAACTAGGGCTCTCACACACCTAGCAAGCTAGGTGTCATGCTTCATCATATGAGCCTGCCCCTTGTCAGGTCGGCGCTGCAAAACCCGACGGGCACCCAGTGCAGGGTTCTTTAGCGGGGATCTTTTGTTCCTGCCGTTGGGTGCAGTGGGGGCAAAGGGCCCTAATGTGTGTAGATGTGGAGGGAGTGAATTAAAACAGATCAGTTAGTCCTAACAGTTATTTATTCAAGAAGGTAAACTGCCTGATTAAAAAATGGGAGAGTGGCAGTGAACTAGGGGCTATGTATCTAGCTATGTATGCCCTACTCTCAGTCAGTCAACATGTTTCATGCCCTGGGTGTCGGGAGGATCAAGGCACTTCTTCAGGACCAGGAAAACGCTATCTACACACCGTGGTTAGGGAAAAACTACCTCCCACGTATTCAGGTAAATAACCACAACTGTTGTCTACGGTAGACTTCAACAGTGTCCGGCGGTCGTAAAGGACACCAATTTGTGTCCAGCATTCAATAAATGCTCCTCTCGTGACCTACCCTGCAGCTGAAACCGCTCCCCTCACTCTTTAATACCGTGGGGTGATCCCCTGTTTGATCCCACCAATTGTATCTTGCTGTTTATTCTCTTTGACTTGGAGGAACTTCATACCTTTCTTGCTAACTACTCCTCTAAGGTAGCCATCCTACGCCATTAGTTCTCCTGGTTCTCTGTACGTTTATGTAGTGGACGTTCCAGGTTGTCGACCATGCCCCCGATTTCGGCAACATCTCCCCTGAGATCATGGAGTCAGGCTTTGAATTCGAATTTGAGGAAGCCGATCTCTGTTTTTATTTCTAGTAGATAATTATTCATAAAGGTATGCGTGAGTGGGCTCGTCTCAGAATCCCCAGGGGTTGATGCCTGTGGAGGGTCCAAGGGGACCGAGGTTGAAGAGCTTGATTTAAGCTGCATGAAGGGAACCGTCGTGTCTCTAGACATAGCAACTGACTCCTCCTTGCCAGCTTTGGTGCGGGCATGGTCTGCAAGGGGCTCTGCCAAGTAAAGTCCTTTAGCAAAGGTCACGTAACAGAGGGTGGGAGTCAGGGCAGTTATTACTTAGAAGTGGGCTGTTCCACTCGTGGCTGAGGCCTAGCAGAGGATGGGGTCCCACCTAGATCTGAGATCGTTTTATCTGGGCCCAGCTGGACATAGGGTTATGAGGCCCCTAAAGTAGGCAGGGGGTGGCCCCATCTTGCTGGTCTGCACATGGATTCATCCCCTCCTGAGTGCAGCTCCCCCAACTCCCTCAACACTTGCAGAGAGCCAAGGAGCGCTGATGAGGCGAAAACCCAGGGAGCGACTGGCAAGGGGCCCTCAACACCGACCAGTGGACCGAGGCAGGGCAGGTGAAGGCCCCAGAGAGGGATTCAGGCCAGGGTAGCCCACTGGGTCGGTGTGTTGCAGGATGTGTCTAGGGTGAAGTCAAGCGGGGTGCAGGAGCAAGCAGGAGATCCTGGAGGGGCCCCACGACAGGCAGGAAAAAGGCCCAAGGAGGCAGAGGCTGCCGCGAAGGTGAAAGCGCCATGCTATTTTCCATCTCAGGTGCAATGCAGACAATCACCCCTACCTTATCGGCAAGGCTCCAGCTCCAATCAGTGTCCGCCAGCTGACAGTAGTGTTCCAGATCGGGCAGCCAGCTCATCAGAAGACCATGGACGCTGCACTTCTATTCGCCCCACAGAGGGGTGGGGGCCACCACAGGTCCCATCGGGAAGGTCCCTGTGTACACCATGGGCTGCAGCAGGGAGCAGGCATCTAAGCGCAGCAGGAGCTGCCACAGCAAGTCCGGGTCAGAAAGGTATGCAGGTCTGACCCCTCATCTCCGCCTTGGCAGGTCCCATGATTGAAGTGGTGCTCCGCCGCAGCAGTCTCCGGGGCCAGAGGGTATGCAGTGCAGGTCCCCCGGGCGTTCCCCCATGGGTCACACCTCACCGCGACGTGGCCATCTCATCTCCACTCCTCCACGCACAAGGAGAATCATGTTGCAGTCCAACCACCCCTGCACGAAGCCCACAGTAGGGGTGCAGGTCCAGGCACTCAGTCACACCTCCTACGAGGCCTGTCACTATGCCGGGCACAGGAAGATGGTGGCGTGGGATTCTTCAGATAGGCTGTCTCCCTAGGCACCGGGGAGGCGGCCACGAGGAGAATGACTCTCAACCCTTTAATCGCGACCAGGTTCCGGTTGTCCCACAGAGGCTAGGGAGTGGGGCACAAGTCAGCCCTGAGCTCCCGGGAGGCGGGAGGCGGTAGGCGGTCACCACTCAGCCTCAAGATGGAGGTCCCGGCCACGTCGTTCCTCAGGTGATGACTAGCCAGTCCGTCATTCTGTCTCAATGCTCCTCGGCACCATCAGACTGCAGCAGGCGGCAACAGGGAGGTTAGGGTGGTCACAATAGGCATCTTCCATAGGATTGGCAATAGCCAGCTGCCAAGGATCAGAGACATCACAAGGAACGTCTTACTCCATTGATAGCCTGGCCACACCCCTGGGCAGCCTGGCCACAACCCCGATAAGGATATTTTAAGCATCAATTCTTTGTAAAGATATTTACTCACACAACCTGTCGATGATGCTTTTAACATTTGTGGTAACCATTTGAGATTACCAAGTAATCATTGATATGTTAATGTGCCCCAGGTGGTACGGCTTTTGTATTTCCAGATATTTTCAAATGAGCACTCAACTCTGAACATCAAGGACTGAATATGGGTAGTATCCTTTATTCAATAGTATATTTTTCTGTTCATACTATTTTTCGAACATGATTAATGATGATCAATAAATAACTAATATTCATAACCTGATGAATGCTCACAAGCCACAGTGGCAATTAAATGCAAAGAAACATGTAGGCTCCTGTTGGACCGGATATCCTTGCTGAGGTATTCCCCCAACTTTTTGCATTCCATCCTCCTGTTTTTGCTGACTTCGTTTTTGCTTGTTTTAGGACTGTGCATTTTACTACTGCTAACCAGTGCTAAAGTGTTTGCGCTCTCTCCTTTAAACATGGTAACATTAGCTAACACACAATTGGCACATTAAATTTACTTATAAGTCCCTCATGAAGTGGTACTACATATACCTAGGCCTGTTAATTAAATGCTACTAGTGAGACTGCAGCACTTATAATGCAACTCACTTAAGCAGCCTTGTAAACATGTCTCAGGCCTGCCATTGCAGCCTGTGTACACAGTTTAAACTGCCATTTAGACCTGGCAAAATAAACCTTTTACCAGCCCCAAACTTTCCTTTTTAATACATATAAGCCACCCCTAGGTTAGGCCATATACAGCCATAGGGAAGGGTCCATTGTATTTAAAAAGTTGAACATGTACTCTCAAGTTTCACATGTCCTGGTAGTGAAAACTGCTTAAATTCATTTTTCATTACAGCAAGGCCTGCCTCTCCCTTGGGATAGCATTGGGTTACCTTACTACTTTTAATAAGTGATAGCTTTCAATTGAGAGCAGAATATTAAGTTTGGCATCTAAAGAATTGTAATTTCAAACATTCTTTAATGGTAAAGTTGGATTTTAAGTCACAATTCTGAAAATGCCACTTTTAGAAAGTTATGAAAAAACAAGGGAGTTGGGCCCAATGGGACAAGGATCAGGTAGGGCCGTAAATTTGAAGAGAAAAAAGTAATTACCTGAACCTTCAAATTACTTTCAGCATAAGCTCCATCTTTTTTTTAATACGGGAGCGATGTTGAGTAATCCTCTGGTTGACTTGTTGATTTGTCTTACCTATGTATCCCTTGTTACATGGGCATACAATAGCATAAACCACGTTCTTGGTTTTGCTAGTTGTAAACACCGTATGTTTCCATTTTATGGAATTATGAACAAATTCAGTGCCTTCTAAAGATGTATTGCAAGCAGCACAATTGCCACATTTCTTGTAGCCCTCGATAGGTTTTAATTGCCACTATGTGCGTAGATCACTTTTGGACTTTTCCACGCCAGGTATTTTTGTAGATTCTAGGCAGTCAAGCTTTGCGCTTACGTTTGAAGGAGTAAATATGGAGCATGAATAACAGCAATATTGTGTTTAATATTGTTCTAGATCAATCAATCAATCAATCAATCAAAGCATTTATAAAGCGCGCTACTCACCCGGAGGGTCTCAAGGCGCTGGGGGAAAGGTGGGGGGGGGGGGTCCGTTACTGCTCGAACAGCCAGGTCTTGAGCTGCTTCCTGAAGGCGAGGTGGTCCTGGATCAGGCGGAGGTGTGTCGGGAGGGAGTTCCAAGTTTTGGCGGCGAGGTAGGAGAAGGACCTTCCCCCTGTGGTGGCTCTTCGGATGCGGGGGACGGCCGCGAGGGCGTGGCCGGTCGATCGAAGCTGGCGTTTGGGAGCGTAGAAGTTGAGGCGGCTGTTGAGGTATCCTGGACCTTGGTTGTGTAGGGCTTTGTGTGCGTGGGTGAGGAGGTGGAAGGTGATTCTCTTGTTGACCGGGAGCCAGTGCAGGTCTCTCAGGTGTCCGGAGATGTGGTTGCGGCGGGGGATGTCCAGGATGAGTCGTGCTGAGGCGTTCTGGATCCGCTGGAGTCTCTTCTGGACTTTGGTGGTGGTTCCGGCGTAGAGGGAGTTGCCGTAGTCCAGACGGCTGATGACGAGGGCCTGGGTGACCGTCTTCCTGGTCTCGGTGGGGATCCACCGGAAGATCTTCCGTAGCATGCGCAGGATGTTGAAGCACAACGAGGAGACGGCGTTGACTTGTCTGGTCATGGAGAGGGAGGAGTCCAGGATGAAGCCCAGGTTGGGTGCGCTGCCTAAGGCTGGGGGCCACCAGGAGTCGTCCCAGGCGGAGGGTGAAGATCCCAGGATGAGGACTTCCGTCTTGTACGAGTTCAGTTTCAGGCGGCTGTTCTTCATCCATTCGGCTACCTCTTTCATCCCTTCGTGTAGGTTGGCTCTGGCGGTGTCGTTGGTGAGGGAGAGGATCAGCTGGGTGTCGTCGGCGTAGGAGATGATGTTGAGGCTGTGCTGGCGTGCGATGGCTGCGAGGGGGCTCATGTAGACGTTGAAGAGGGTAGGGCTGAGCGAGGAGCCTTGAGGAACTCCGCAGATGACTTCGGTGGCTTCTGATCTGAACGGAGGGAGGCGGGCTCTCTGTGTCCTTCCGGCGAGGAAGGAGATGATCCACTCCAGTGCCTTCTCCTGGATTCCGACGTTGCTGAGGCGCTGTACTAGGGTGCGGTGGCAGACAGTGTCGAAGGCCGCGGAGAGTTCCAGGAGGATGAGGGCCGCTGTTTCTCCGTTGTCGACCAGGGCTCGGATGTCATCGGTTGCTGCGATCAGGGCGGTCTCGGTGCTGTGGTTGGCCCGGAAGCCAGACTGCGAGAGGTCTAGGGATCCGTTCGTCTCGAGGAAGGCGGCCAGCTGTTTGTTGACGGTCTTCTCGATGACTTTTGCAGGGAATGGGAGCAGCGAGATGGGGCGGTAGTTCTTGAGGTCGGTGGGGTCGGCTGATGGCTTCTTTAGTAGAGCGCTGAGTTTGGCGTGCTTCCAGCTCTCCGGGAAGGTAGCGGTGTCGAAGGAGGTGTTGATGATGTCCCGCAGGTGGGGTGTGATGACAGCGTCGGCCTTGTTGAAGACGTGGTGAGGGCAGGGGTCGGTCGGAGATCCGGAGTGGATGGAGTTCATCGTGCGGACGGTGTCTTCGGTGCTGATCAGCGTCCAGGCGTGGAGGGTGGTGGTGGGGGGCGGTGGTTCGGTCGTGGCGTGCGTTGGTTGAGTGCTGAAGCTGTTGTGTATGTCCGCGATCTTGTTGTGGAAGTAGGCGGCGAGGGAGTTGCAGAGGTCTTGCGAAGGGGTGATGTCGTTGTTTCCGGCGTTGGGGTTGGAGAGCTCTTTGACGATGTTGAAAAGCTCCTTGCTGTTGTGTGCGTTGTTGTCCAGTCGTTCCTTGAATGCAGTTTTCTTGGTGGCGTGGATCAGTTGGTGGTGTTTTCGGGTGGCGAGCTTGAGGGCCGTCATGTTGTCCGGTGTTGGGTTTCTGCGCCAGTCTTTCTCGAGGGTTCTGCAGTTCTTCTTGGAGCTCTTGAGTTCGTCGGTAAACCATGGGGCTTTCTTGCTGCCGGGTCTGCTGGGCGGGGTCTTCAGAGGGGCGAGGCCGTCTGCGCAGTCGCTGATCCACTTCGTGAGGTTGGTGGCCGCTCGGCTGGGGTTCGTTGCGCTGGTGGGTGGGTTCTTGCTCAGGGAAGTCACGAGCTGGTCGGCTGTGATCTTGTTCCAGCTTCTGCGTGCAACCTGTTGCTGGTGGTGGTGGGTTGTGGTCCTTGTGAAGCTGAAGAGGACGCAGCTGTGGTCCGTCCAGTGGAGTCCGGTGGCGTGGCTGAAGGCGATGTCCTTGCTGGATGAGAAGACGGGGTCGAGTGTGTGTCCGGCGTAGTGGGTGGGGGTGGTCACCAGTTGCTTGAGTCCGAGGTTTGCGAGGTTGTCCAGCAGGGTGGTGGTGTTGCGGTCGTTGTTGTTCTCCAGGTGGAAGTTGAGGTCCCCGAGGAGGATGTAGTCAGCGGAGGGGAGGGCGTGCGGGCTGACGAAGTCGGCGATGTCCTCGCTGAATTGTGTGCGTGGTCCCGGGGGTCTGTAGATGAGGGTGCCTCTGAGGGTGGTCTTGGGGTTGATGTGGATCTGGAAGTGCAGGTGCTCGGCGGGTTTGAGGGTGTCGTCGGTGTTGGTCGTGATGCGGATGGTGTTCCTGTGGATGATGGCGATGCCTCCTCCAGTCTGGTTGATGCGGTCCCTCCGGATGATCTTGTATCCGTCTGGGATGGCGATGGCGATGTCGGGCGCTGAGGAGGCGTTCATCCAGGTTTCCGTGATGAAGGCGACGTCTGGGGCTGTGGTGTCGAGCAGGTTCCAGAGCTCGACGGCGTGTCTGTGGACGGAGCGGGTGTTGAGCAGGATGCACTTCAGGTGGCTGCTGCTGTTGTCCGTCTTGGTCGGTGCCGGTGTGGTGCAGGTCCGGATGCTGGTGAACTTGCAGGAGTGGCAGCAGAAGGGTCCGTGGGTGCGTCTTGGGGTGGCTCGGTAGCAACCCGGGCTTCGGCCGACGTTGAGTGCGATGAGTTCGGTGGCGAGGTAGGTTCGGCGGGTGGGCTGGTGTCTGCGGGGTCCAGGGGTCCTGGCACTGGGCGCGGTCCAGGCGCGGACGGGCGCAGACGGGCTTACCTTTGGCGCACCTTCGGCGCTCAGTCGGTGCTTCCGCTGCGCGCTTCCGCTGCGCAGTCGCTCTGGGGGCGTCATAAGAGAGGAGCCTGGAGGGCGGGTCAGCTGGGTGGTGGGAGCGGGGCGTCCAATGGGCAGGGGGGGCGGGGTCGGCGGAGGTCTGTGGCGGGAAGGGGCTCACAGGGCGGCTCTGCGGCGGCTGGTTCATCCGGCGGGGGAGACCCAAGGAAGGGGGATGGCAGCAGAGGGGGGTTCAGGCAAGCAGGAAGGGAGAAAGAAAAAGCGGGGTGTCAGCAGAGGGGAAGAGCGAGGAGGGCAGCAGCGGAGCTTCAGGGGGTTCAGGCAAGCAGGAAGGGAGAAAGGAAAAACGGGGTGTCAGCAGAGGGGAAGAGCGAGGTAGGCAGCAGCGGAGCAGCAGGAGGGGCGAAAGTGCCGAAGGCAGCAGCGAGGCGGCGGAGCGAGGCTCAGGCAGGCAGGCAGGCAGCAGTCAGCAGCAAGGCTCTGGCAGGTGGCAGGCAGGAGCAGCGGAGTGGGGGCGACCTCGCCTTGGAGAAGGCTCAGCTGTCGCTCCCTGACCCTGCACACGGACCCCTTAAGAGAGGAGCCTGGAGGGCGGGTCAGCTGGGTGGTGGGAGCGGGGCGTCCAATGGGCAGGGGGGGGCGGGGTCGGCGGAGGTCTGTGGCGGGAAGGGGCTCACAGGGCGGCTCTGCGGCGGCTGGTTCGTCCGGCGGGGGAGACCCAAGGAAGGGGGAGGGCAGCAGAGGGGGGTTCAGGCAAGCAGGAAGGGAGAAAGAAAAAGCGGGGTGTCAGCAGAGGGGAAGAGCGAGGTGGGCAGCAGCGGAGCTTCAGGGGGTTCAGGCAAGCAGGAAGGGAGAAAGGAAAAACGGGGTGTCAGCAGAGGGGAAGAGCGAGGTAGGCAGCAGCGGAGCAGCAGGAGGGGGGAAAGTGCCGAAGGCAGCAGCGAGGCGGCGGAGCGAGGCTCGGGCAGGCAGGCAGCAGTCAGCAGCAAGGCTCTGGCAGGTGGCAGGCAGGAGCAGCGGAGTGGGGGCGACCTCGCCTTGGAGAAGGCTCAGCGGTCGCTCCCTGACCCTGCACACGGACCCCTTAAGAGAGGAGCCTGGAGGGCGGGTCAGCTGGGTGGTGGGAGCGGGGCGTACAATGGGCAGGGGGGGGGCGGGGTCGGCGGAGGTCTGTGGCGGGAAGGGGCTCACAGGGCGGCTCTGCGGCGGCTGGTTCGTCCGGCGGGGGAGACCCAAGGAAGGGGGAGGGCAGCAGAGGGGGGTTCAGGCAAGCAGGAAGGGAGAAAGAAAAAGCGGGGTGTCAGCAGAGGGGAAGAGCGAGGTGGGCAGCAGCGGAGCTTCAGGGGGTTCAGGCAAGCAGGAAGGGAGAAAGGAAATACAGGGTGTCAGCAGAGGGCAAGAGCGAGGTAGGCAGCAGCGGAGCAGCAGGAGGGGGGAAAGTGCCGAAGGCAGCAGCGAGGCGGCGGAGCGAGGCTCAGGCAGGCAGGCAGCAGTCAGCAGCAAGGCTCTGGCAGGTGGCAGGCAGGAGCAGCGGAGTGGGGGCGACCTCGCCTTGGAGAAGGCTCAGCGGTCCCTCCCTGACCCTGCACATGGACCCCTTAAGAGAGGAGCCTGGAGGGCGGGTCAGCTGGGTGGTGGGAGCGGGGCGTCCAATGGGCAGGGGGTGCGGGGTCGGCAGAGGTCTGTGGCGGGAAGGGGCTCACAGGGCGGCTCTGCGGCGGCTGGTTCGTCCGGCGGGGGAGACCTAAGGAAGGGGGAGGGCAGCAGAGGGGGGTTCAGGCAAGCAGGAAGGGAGAAAGAAAAAGCGGGGTGTCAGCAGAGGGGAAGAGCGAGGTGGGCAGCAGCGGAGCTTCAGGGGGTTCAGGCAAGCAGGAAGGGAGAAAGGAAAAACGGGTGTCAGCAGAGGGGAAGAGCGAGGTAGGCAGCAGCGGAGCAGCAGGAGGGGGGAAAGTGCCGAAGGCAGCAGCGAGGCGGCGGAGCGAGGCGCAGGCAGGCAGCAGTCAGCAGCAAGGCTCTGGCAGGTGGCAGGCAGGAGCAGTGGAGTGGGGGCGACCTCGCCTTGGAGAAGGCTCAGCGGTCGCTCCCTGACCCTGCACACGGACCCCTTAAGAGAGGAGCCTGGAGGGCGGGTCAGCTGGGTGGTGGGAGCGGGGCGTCCAATGGGCAGGGGGGGGCGGGGTCTGCGGAGGTCTGTGGCGGGAAGGGGCTCACAGGGCGACTCTGCGGCGGCTGGTTCGTCCGGCGGGGGAGACCCAAGGAAGGGGGATGGCAGCAGAGGGGGGTTCAGGCAAGCAGGAAGGGAGAAAGAAAAAGTGGGGTGTCAGCAGAGGGGAAGAGCGAGGTGGGCAGCAGCGGAGCTTCAGGGGGTTCAGGCAAGCAGGAAGGGAGAAAGGAAAAACGGGGTGTCAGCAGAGGGGAAGAGCGAGGTAGGCAGCAGCGGAGCAGCAGGAGGGGGGAAAGTGCCGAAGGCAGCAGCGAGGCGGCGGAGCGAGGCTCAGGCAGGCAGGCAGCAGTCAGCAGCAAGGCTCTGGCAGGTGGCAGGCAGGAGCAGTGGAGTGGGGGCGACCTCGCCTTGGAGAAGGCTCAGCGGTCGCTCCCTGACCCTGCACACGGACCCCTTAAGAGAGGAGCCTGGAGGGCGGGTCAGCTGGGTGGTGGGAGCGGGGCGTCCAATGGGCAGGGGGGGGCGGGGTCTGCGGAGGTCTGTGGCGGGAAGGGGCTCACAGGGCGACTCTGCGGCGGCTGGTTCGTCCGGCGGGGGAGACCCAAGGAAGGGGGAGGGCAGCAGAGGGGGGTTCAGGCAAGCAGGAAGGGAGAAAGAAAAAGTGGGGTGTCAGCAGAGGGGAAGAGCGAGGTGGGCAGCAGCGGAGCTTCAGGGGGTTCAGGCAAGCAGGAAGGGAGAAAGGAAAAACGGGGTGTCAGCAGAGGGGAAGAGCGAGGTAGGCAGCAGCGGAGCAGCAGGAGGGGGGAAAGTGCCGAAGGCAGCAGCGAGGCGGCGGAGCGAGGCTCAGGCAGGCAGGCAGCAGTCAGCAGCAAGGCTCTGGCAGGTGGCAGGCAGGAGCAGCGGAGTGGGGGCGACCTCGCCTTGGAGAAGGCTCAGCAGTCGCTGGCAGGAAGATAAATTATCATTGCACGTAGGAATGAAGCATAGTGCAAATCTAGAAAGTCAGAAGCCCTGATGAGAGTCCTTTTACTGTGCGTATCAGGACTCGAAACGTGTTGGCAATTTTTTCACAGAGGAACTTAAATCGAGTATTCGCAGATAGGGAGGGAGTTGAACTGTTTCCGCCACCTGCACAAAATATTGTTCCCTTTGATTATAAAAGACGACTCTGATGTTCTGATGAGTTATACACTGTAAAGATCAATTGTGAAATCTTGTAGAAGAAAAGTTGCTTAATGTGATTAGTGTTGAGATTAGTTGGTTTTCGTTTTTTCATTTTATGTAATGTTTAATGTGTATTGTTAACTATGTGAATTAAGTTGTTGACTGTTTTTTTAATTTTGTATGTAATTTTCTTGATATGACCACATGTCTTTCTCTATGAATTTTCAGAAAACAAATTAATTTTTCATAAAATACCACAGTTAATAAAAACCTGATCAAACAACAGTTTAGGTTGTTTATCAGTTCAGCCAAAAAAAGCATATGTTGAAAGTAATTTGAAGGTTCAGATAATTGACTTTTTTCACTTTTAGAAAGTTGGCATTTTCTTGTCCCAACCATTTGGTGTTTGTATCCTGGGTCACATTACTAGGTGTAGGTGGCAGTTGTTCTTTGTGTATTGCTCTCAGACAGTAACACAAAGCGGGAATAGGTGTTGGCAGGATGGGCCATCTCTGTCTTGATGAGGGGGAGGAGATGTCCCCACCACACTTGCACTTCACAAAGGTTCTGCCTGAGCCCACTGGCAAAGGATTTGACACTAGTCTTTAGTGTCCCCAGACAGGCTGGGGCCAGGGTATGGAGGCGGGAAATTCCAAGAACCTCTGGGGGTGTAATCATCTAGAAGCTTCTACTTCAAAGTGGGCACCAGGTATAACAAATGGACCATCAGAACCAAATCTTCAGTGCACCTCTGGACCAGTGGAAGACTCAGAAGGACTGCTGCGCTGCTGCTCTTCAAGAAGGAATGCTACTCTGCTGCCTGAGTGAGAAGGACTAGATCTGCATCTGGAACCCAGCACCACCAGAGCAACTCCACGGGCTAGATGGCTGGGCTCCTTATCAGATCCGGAGGGACAGAAAAGGCTCCAACTAACTTGAACCCAGACCTGGACTCTGTCTGCTGTGAGTCGTGTTGCCCCTCCCCCCGTGGAGCCTCCCAAGTCCTAGACTCTTTGAAGTAGGCCTGAAGGTGCTCTGCCAGCCCAGCTAGGCAGAACCAATGCATCATTTCACAGCCTTGCATCAATACCTCTGCAGCGAGACGCATCCCGACACACGACCCCACAGCTTCTTGGAACCGCTGCTGCTCGACGCATCCTCAAAGCAGGACTTTAAATTGCAGTCTCACAGCTTGTCAGAACCAGCACTGTGTGCAATGCATCCTTGATGCAGGACTTCATATCGCGGCCCACAGCTCCTCGGAACCACAGCTTTGTGATGCATCCTTGACACAGGGCCCTGCAGCCACAACTGCACGACACATCTTAGGCACGGGACATCACAACGCTCTGAAACACGAATTTAAGGTGCTTTGTGCAGCGGGTCTAACTTGGTCCCTGAATCCGGCCCTTGCTCCATCGCAGTCGGCCTGAACTTGTGACGCACTGTGCCTATAAAGGCACCACCAGACTGCACTGTCAACTTCTTTTTGTGACTTTCCATGCCAGAAGCACAGAGCCACGGAGAGCACTGACCACTGGTGTGTCAAACTAAGGCACTTGAAAGGGGAGAAGAACTTCACTCTCAATCTGTTCGCAGAACAGGGAGGATGGGTGGGCTGGTAAGTAATCTGCTACTAGATAGAGTCTCTATCAAATAAGGCATTACTGAAGGTAAGTAACTTGTTCATCTGATAGAGACTTCTAGCTGCATATTCTTTATATTTGAATAGATACCCAAGAAATAACTCAAATAACTCCCCAGAGTTGGTGAGTGACATTGATTATACTTGAAAGTCTTGCAGTCTCAACAGGCAAATAACCTGTTTCGAAGCACCTGACTGTCATGGCAATAGTGCTTCTTAAACATGCGCAGGGAAGCCCACGTTGCTACCTGGCAGATATCTAGGGTGGGCACTCCGTGAGCTAATGCATTGGTTGTAGCCTTCGCTCTGGTACAATGAGCTTGTAAGCCTTCAGAAGGTTGCTTTTTGGCCAATGCATTGCAGATTTTGATGCAGAGCACTATCTAAAGTGAGATGGTCCATTTCTGCACCGCCTTTCCTTTTTTGGCGTACCCCCCAAAGAATTGATCATTTACCCAGGACTCTTTTGTGTGGTCATGGTAGAATGACAATGCTCTTTTTGGGTCCAGGCGATGGCTGAGCATAAAAGGTAGGCAGGGTCATGGACTGGCCTATTTGGAAGGGAGTTACCACCTGTGGTAGGAAGGATGCTCTAGTCTGAAGAACCAGCTTTATTGAGTAGATGTTCAAGTACAAAGGCTGAGATGACAAAGCCTGTATCTCACTGTCTCTCCAGGCAGATATTATCACCCAAAGGAAGGCCGTTTTTATGTTAAGGAGCCTGATTGGGCAGTTGTGTAATGACTCGAAAGGAGCGCATCAGATATATCAGAAATGTTATAACTAAATTGTGGCCCCACTCAGGTATAATGATGAGTGAAGGTGGGAACGTGTTGGGCCTCTTTCAAAAACCTATGTACAATAGGGGACATAAACAGGGACAGCTGATTTGGCAACAGCAGAAATCTGAGATGGCAGAAAAATAGCCTTTAAAGATACCCAAGGCAGAACCCTAGAGTAAGTATAAACAGAGGAACCTGGGAAAAGGGAGGAGATGGGGGGGTCAACTTGTTTATCTGTATACCATGCCACAGAGTCGCTCCAACCGCAGGTGTATACCGTCTTGGTGGAGGGACTCTTGGCTGCCATAATAACATTGAAGGCTTTGGGCGGAAGGTCGAAAGCTGTTAACTGTCGCCACTCAATCTTCATGCATGAAGGTGAAGCATTTTCAGGTTCGTTTGCAGAACCCTGGCCTGCTGGTGTGACAGAAGATCCTCCTAAAGAGACAACCTAATCAGAGGGGACCGGTGCTCATGCTCAACAGCTCTGGATACTGGACCTGTGCTCCACTGAGATGAATAGCCTCTCCAAGCAAGAGCTGCCTTGAATACTCCAGGATTCAACACCTTTGGCTCCTGCAGGAGCCGCCCAGTGCATGGAATCATACCGCCAACCCTGTTAATGGTGTTGGGGAATGATTCCAACATGTTTGAGAGCAAACATGCCCAGGTACAGAACAGCCACTATTTAGTTAGCCATCGCGTAATGATGCATGGCCACTTTATTTATCAAAATGGCTGACCGCACTTACAAAGCCTGGAGAATCCACTTTGGGGTTTGTAGGCTATGTCCTGCTCATGCAGGGACGCCCTCACATATGCCCTGATATTCCAGCCATGTCCAGAGATGCAGAGCCTCTTGACAAAGGACACTTTACCTCACCCTGCCCTGTTTGTTGCAATACGGTGGTGTTGTCGGTGAACACCTGAACCAGCCTTCCTTTGATTGAAGGAAGAAAGGCCTTCAATGCTAGCCAGATCGTTTGGAGCTCCAGCACGTTGATGTGGAGACCAGATTCCTGTGATCCGAACCTCTCCCAAATGGCCGCCCCAGGCCAGAAATAAGGCATGTGTCACCACAGCCATTTCTGGATGGGGCAGGGAGAGTGGTATGGCACTGACCCAATTGTGGTTCATTAGCCACCACTGCAGGTCTTTTGCAGTTCCCTTCAAGAACTGGACCATGTCGGAGAGGTTCCCCTCATGCTATGCCCACTGGAACTTCAGGTCACATTGCATAGCCCTCATATGCTATCGGGCATTTGTCACAAGAAGGATGCAGGAGGCCATGAGGCCTAAGAGCCTGAGTCAGTCTCACCAAAATCCAGGATGGAGGCTAAAACATCAGTACCATAGCCTGAATATCCTGTACTCACCGCTCGGGAGGATAGGCCCGAAATTGCCCAGAACAGCTCCAATGAAAGTGAGCATCTGGCACATTGAAATTGAACCCCAGTGTGTGCAGAAATGTCATGGTAGTTTGGAGGTGGGAGATGACTGCCTGGGGCGAGCCCGCCTTTAACAGCCAGCAAACTGAAAGTGCTCTTGACTAAGCGTCCTGCAAGTCCAGCAATACCATCCAGTCTCCTGGGTCCAGGGCAGACAGGACTTGTGTGAGCGTGACCATTTTAAATTTCTCCTTTTTCAGGAATGATTGAGAAGACGCAGGTCTACAATAGGACAAAGTTGTTCTTGGGTACCAGAAAGTAGTGGGAAAAGGAACCATGACCTACTTCTGATACAGACACTTTCTGTTGGAGACTAGCTTAGTATATGGTGCACCATTATTTAAGTGAAGCACATTGCAGTAATCCAGACAACCCTTATGCTGATTTTAATGATCTTCGACAACCTTAGAAAGCTCTCTAAGTGGTAGCTGTGGAGAGCAGCTTTTAGGCTCAGTCCAGAAGGAGTGTTAAGCAGCTTGTTTTACCAGGTCTAAATCATGTCGTGTAGGTTAAATGAAAAAGAACCACAGAGTGTATATATAAAAATATGTCTCCTTATCACACAACACTCTCTAACACATTGATATATCTCCTAACCAGAAATATCAACACAAATACACAAGAATACTTATATTGCAAGAGGTAAGTAAGCACAATAAACTGAAGTCTCTAGGGGGAGACCAAACCATATACTAAGAAAGTGGAATGAGAACTTCAGCCGAGTCGGGACTTAGACCAGGAGACACAGTAGAGCTGGGGACACAAGTGACCACACAAGGTAAGTACCCAGGAATCCCATGAAGTGTGCACAGTGGAAACACAGCTGTGTACACAATATAAGTCAATGGGAAAGTCATGGTTGCAGTTTTGAAGAAGATGGACCCTTTCCAGTTAACTCTGAAGAAACCCAGTGGAAGATAGAAGGCTGGAGAGTTACCCCACCTGCGGATACCCCAGGAACCAGGATACCTACACCAGGGAAGCTGGGTGCATACGTGAGAAATGACATTGGAAACCTCCATAGAACACAATGAAGGACTTCAGACAAGATGCCGCTGGCGAAGACTGTGCAAGAGTCCAGTGGAATCCAAGGGTGGATTCTTGCAGAGGAGAACCTGCAAACAGAGGGGACAAAGTCTATGCCACTTGGTGGTGACCAGGAGGCTTGGAAGAACAATGCCCACCGATGACGGAAAATGCAAGAGTGATGACGGTAACTTTGTTGCGGCAAACACTGAGGACCAGGTGACGCCGAGGAGCCTTTCATGAGCTGTCCCACATTGGAAGTTGAGAACCAGGGGGTCGGTGTCCGGCGGGAGCACCAACAAGCCTTGGCAGCAGCAACAGACTTGGAAAACAATAAAGTAGCAACGTTGGGACCAGCAAGGTCCAAGGGACTCACCAAGTTCAGGAGAGTTTGAGCAGGCCCCGACCAGGTAGGGCATCCCACTGAAGTAGGAGAAGACCCTCAAGGGGACCCATAGGCCTAAGGAACAAGAGTCGCAAGAGGACCTCAAGCAGTTCACCAAAGAAGGCCCACGGTGCAGAGGGTGCGGCTAGGATGCTAATCTTGGCAGAAAGAGATGCTGAAGGCTGAAGCTTCTTGTAGCCCAAAGATCGCTAGAATTCAGAGCCGACAAGCCTTGGCAACAGCAAGTCGATGCTGTGCACAGGGGTCTAGTCCCAGCTGTTCCAACGAGGGATACTGGCCTCAAAATTGCAAAGAGGACAGGCCAGGCGTCAAGGGAGTTGGGGAACCACCACCTGTGTTGCTGAGCCTTTTGAAGTGTGTGGGACGTTGGGAAAAGCAGACTGGTCAGATTTAGGCAGTGCCTGTAGATGCAGGGGAGTGACTCTTTCACTCCAAGGGAGATTACTTCAGGTGTCATTGATGCCCACAGGTCTGCTGAAGATCCTGGAAGAAGCACAGATGACCAAAAAGACTTGCATAACAGCGAGACCAGGATCAGCAGGTGTCTATGTGACCAGACGGTCGAAGAGTGACAGAGTGACATGGTTTAGGCTTGAGTCTTGTCCCACAGCGAATCTGTCCAGTTTCACACCAGAGCCGGAGCCAAGGCTCCTAGAACTGGTTCCAACTGGAGTATCTAAGGAGCGCTCCAAATGTGCCCTTCAATGTAGTCTGGTGGTGCTAGCAAGCGCCCCCACCCCAGCTCAATACACTAAGTCATGTCTGGGAGGTGGTTACACCTCCCTGTGACAGGAAACCTATTGTTCTGCCTTCCACTTCTTGATCTCAGCTCGGCAGCAGGAGGGCAGAATCGTGTCTGGGGTCGGCAGCAGCACTAGCTGGCAGACCCTGGATGACTGTTACCGGGAGTACGGGGGGCTTCCTGCAGGAGCCGCCCAGTGCATGGAATCATACCTCCAACACTGTTAATGGTGTTGGGGTATGATTCCAACATGTTTGAGACCAAACATGCCCAGGTACAGCACAGCTACTATATAGTTAGGCATCGCGTAATGGTGCATGGCCACTTTATTTATCAAAATGGCTGACCACACTTACAAAGCCTGGAGAATCAACTTTGGGGTTTGTAGACTATGTCCTGCTCATGCAGGGAAGCCCTCACATATACAACCCAGCACTCGGCCTTCAGAATTGAAAGGCCTGCCTTAGGGGTGACGTGTTTTAAGTGTAGTTACCTCAGATATAAAAAAACTTATATCTGTAGTAAGTGGTGCTAGCACCAGCTTACACAGGCTGCAATGGCAGGCCTGTAGTCTCTAATGGGTGACATAATACATGATGCAGTCCATGGGAGATCCCTGGTGTACCTATTCCCTGGGTACGTTATTACTATATACTAGGGACTTACAGATGTACACCAGTAGCCAATTGGATAGATATGGAAGTACTTACCAAGTCAAATTTAGGGAGGAAGCACAGTGACTAGGGTTCTGATTAGTAAGATCTCAATCAAACTAGTCAAAAAAACATACTGACACCAGCAAAAAAGTAAGGGTAACCATGAAAGCAGATCCTACTTTCTTACACCTTCTCTATAGCTCCCTTGGACAAAAGAGCTAGCATCGCCTGATGAAGCAAGAAGAGGTGGTTCTTGATCAGTTTGTCGTACATAGGTAGCATGGGGGGGGGGGGGAGTAGACTCTTTGGACCAGCTGCTAAAACCAACAATTGGATGTTATTGACCTCTAGTGGTGCAGGTATGGCATAACCTGACCTCAACTGGATGCCGACAATGGTCGGAGGGCATACTAAAGGGGTATGGGTGCTGCTGCTGCCAGGTGGGGGTGGTGGACTGGCTCCATCCCTGGCTGCCTATCCTACTTGGCATGTGGGAACTGAATTCTCGCCACCAAAAGATTGTGAGGATTGCTGGCAGTAAACACGCGATTGAAAGTCCCTCCTGTGGCCACAAAAGGGGTGGAAGGTGGACTGGGGTGGGTGTGGGTCCATTGAAAGGCAATAGACCTGGCAGTAGCTCTGCTATCCTTAAATCACTCGAGCACAGATTCAAAGTGCATGGTAGGGGAAGAGACCTTGCCAGTGTTTGGGGAGGTATCCAGATCCTCATACCAGTTGTTTTTGCACTCCTCTAACTTGTATCCATAAGAGTCTGCAGACCGCTCCCATTCGTCTGCCAGTCCAGGCCTACTTTAGGAATAAAGCGATACCAAAGAGGATGATGGATGGAGCGTTTGAGCAAATCAAACACTCACCACCAGTCAACTGATCTGGGTTTAATCCATCATCATTCTTTAGCTCACTCCGCCACCTCAGATCAGACATGGCTATATACAAATCAGTCTGACCCTGTGCCTCATAGCAACAGTCCAGCCCGAACTGTCAAGTCATGTCTTCCCTGAACCGGAAAGAAGCATCCTGGGACCGGTTTCGGGTTCATAACCCTCATCAGCCAGGCTATCTTGAATCCAGTGGCAGAGTGAACAAGGGACCCACGTCTAGGCATACCCGGCCAACTCAGAGCGAACAAAGCGTTACCACAGGAGATGATGGACGGAGAGTTTGAGCAAAGCAAACATTCACCCCCAGTCAACTGTTCTGGGTTTAATCCATCATCATTCTTTAGCTCACTCCGCCACCCCAGTTCAGACATGGCCATATGCAAATCAGTCTGACCCTGTGCCTCATGGGAACAGTCCAGCCCGAACTGCCAAGCCATATCCTCCCTGGACCAGAAACAAGCATCCTGGGACCGGTTTCGGGATCATAACCCTCATCAGCCAGGATATCTTGAATCCAGTGGCAGAGTGAGCAAGGGAACCACGTCTGGGCATACCCTGCCAACTCAGGGCGAACAAAGCGATACCAAAGGGGATGATGGACGGAGCGTTTGAGCAAATCAAACACTCACCCCCAGTCAACTAATCTGGGATTAATCCATCATCATTCTTTAGCTCACTCCGCCACCCCATCAAAGAATCCCAAGGGAATGGTAGTTCTTTGAAAACTTCATGAGTTCTTTGACAAATCAATATTCAAGCAAGGGGATGTCCCTGACTGCTGAAGCCGAGTTTTCCAAGAAATCGTTGTGGCTTTATGGAACGAGTGGAAGTAGCCATGCCTGTATTTGGACTGCATGGGTTATGTCTAAATATGTTTATGATTTCTATGCCTATATAAAGGCAATGTGAATTGTACATATATAAGGGCATGAATTTGTAAATTTCGCTCGGATCCTAAAACGCCATACAACATCATCAGTTTCATCTACTTTCCGAACGCACGCAGAAATAATATCAATAGGATGTCAAGAACAGTCTGGAAGGAACAGCTCAAAGCCAGCCTGTCTTGGTGATACAGCCAGTCTGGCATGGACAGAAGTGCATGGGTTGAGCTGTACTGCACCTCTCACAATGCAAGAACAGTTAGCTGCTACATATTAATAGTAGATACTCGCTCGGGAAGGGCAATACCAAAAATACTGCCCCTTCTTCATATTTTTTTTATTGCCACAATATTTACTACTGAAGCAGGTTATACCAGCCTTCAAAGGCCTGCTTCAGTGTTGGGCTCGGGCCTATAAAAAGTAGGCGAGACTTTAATGGCCTGTACAGTTTGCTACAAAGGCTATTGGAACACTTTGCACCACGAGGGCAGAAGAATAAGTTATTTACCAGGTCTATCCAAGCACACACTATCCACAGGGGTCAGACTGGATCTACAGATTTTTCTCATCAATGTTCCCACATGCCAATAGGTGGCGTCATGTGACTGTGCAGTGCCACTGTTCTGCAGATGAGGTGACAGAGTGGACTTCATATAAGCACCAACCCTGCATGCTGGTGTATTTTTCTCAATCTTTCTGCTCCCCCAGATGTAGAGCATTCTCAACAAATTGCAGGTAACAGTGTAACAAAATGCAACTGGCAGTTCAGGCTAAACGTTTCCTACTGGAGCAGGACCAGGGCTGATCTGCATTATGCAGGTTCCAGTCTCAGGCAGGTGGCAAAAAATATGTAATCACCAGTGGATCAAGTTAATTCAATCATCCCTCCACTTTTATTTAACAAAATCTAACTTGGAAAACTATTAGGTGCTTAGGAGTCCACTGCACAGGACGACCAGGTGGGAGGTCAGTGAGGCAATTAGATAGAGTATCCAACAGAGAGAGTGTTACTGAAGGTAAGTAACTTGTTCTTCTGATGGATACTTCTAAAAGCACATTCCTCTGCTTATGTATAGAAACGATAACTGGTCCTCCAAGAGGTGGGGGGAGGTGGGAGTGGACTCAGACCACAAAGCCTTGCATTACCAAGCGGGAAAAATGGCCCTCATGTTGGACCTGGCAATCAAAGCAGTACACCTTTGGGAATGTATGCACCAATGCTCGCCTTGCAGCATGGCGAATATGGGCTGTTACCATTAGTGCACGATTTTTACATCGCAGCTGACGTTACTACGCATTTTTCTACTTCGTATTCTTTAAAATAGCATCTGGTATTATGTTCTTTAAAATGCTAATACTGCGCAATAACTTGTTACCATTAGTGCACGATTTTTACATCGCAGCTGACGTTACTACGCATTTTTCTACTTCGTATTCTTTAAAATAGCATCTGGTATTATGTTCTTTAAAATGCTAATACTGCGCAATAACTTACATCGTGGGGGGACCCAGGGAGAGCCAGGCGCGAGCTGGTCTTTCCCTGGGTGCGTTCGCGCGAGCAATCTGGGAAGAGCAGGTGACGTTGATTAGGGGAGTTCATAAGGGGCGGTTAGGCAGGCGGTTGGGAAGTGCGTAGCGGGAGGCAAGGGAAGGGAGGTTCTTTTTGCTGCCTTACTCTTGTTTACTTACTCGGTGGGACATGGAGGAGGCGTCGGAGGTGCGACAGGCTGTCCAGTTGCTTTGCGCTGCCAGGCGCGAGGACCTTCTGAGGTCCGGCGTGCCGGGGGAGGCGTGGGTTGGGTTGGCCCGCCCCCCTCGCAAGGCTGCCGAGGGCGTGTCGCGGGTGGGGACTGCCTGCTTGTCACCCGACCCGGAAGAAGACGAGGACGGGGAGGCTGCAATGCCGGCGGTTTTGTCGCTGCCGTCCCCGGTTCCCTCAGCCTTGGGGCCCCCGCCGGCTGACCCGGGCGCCCACCAGCAGGTATGTTTATTGCCATTGGGGAATGCTGGCTTGCGTGGGGCGCCCGGGGGGAGGCGGGGGCGCTCTGAGGGCCGGCAGGCCCAGCGCTTGGGCGGGCCCCCTCCGGGCAAGGCCAGGAAGTCTTCTGTGTGTCCTGGGGCTAAGCGGGGGCGGAGCCTCGATCCTCCGTGCCTCCCCCGGGCCCCTTTTCCTGCCCCTATGGATGGGGGACACCCCCCTCCTGTGCCAGTATTGCCTGATGGGGCTTCGCCCTATTTATGGGTTAATGGGCAGTGTTACCTGCTGTCTCCTGCCACCCCTGTGTTGGGACACGCCCAGCCCCCTTTTCCCAGTGATGGGGTTCAAGGCTGCCCAGATGGTGGGCCCCCCCCTGTTGCGTTGCCTGTTTTTTCCCCCGCGGGGGCCCCCTCGGCCGCTGATTTTGACCGTTCAGGTGATGTGTCCTCTGCTCCACCCCCCCCTGGCACCCGGGTCCACGGCTCCTGGGAACGTTGGCCTTCCTTCTGCTTCGCAGCAGCCCCAGGTTCTGGTGGGTTGGGTTTGGACCTCAGGGGGGCGCCCCCTGCTTCCGGCCAGGCGCTGTTCCCGGTTCCTCGTGGGATGCCTGGTGTTTCCCAGGGTGGCTTGGCGGAAGGGTCAGGTGGTGACTCTGGGTTTGCGCCTGCTGTTGGATCTTCGGTGGGTGTTTCCCTTGGCTCTGTGGGGGGGGCATTCTTGTTAGTTCTTCACAGCCTGGCTTGAGCGGCCGCAGTTTTCGTGTTGTTCCTCCAGCTGGGCGGCTGTTGCCTGGTTCTACGGGATTGGGAACTGTCCCTACGGCTGTTTCCAGTGGTGGTATCACGGGAGAGTTGTCTGGAGCGGATCTCTCTTCTGCAGCTTTGCGCGCGGCGCTTTAATGACATTGATTGGCAGTTTTATGATGGGGAATTGGCGATGGGGCTCTGCCAAGTGGCAGTGCACAAGTTTCATTTTCTGGAGATGCTTTACATTTGGATATACAAGATGATGATTTGGAAGAAGGGGAATTGAGGGAGAAGGCTGTTGGGCTTTTGGCAGCACGGGCCCAGAGGGGTGGGATGGGGCAACTCCCTGTTTCTAGTATCTTGCAGGAGTCATGTGCGGGCCACGCAGCGGTACGTGAGGCAGCGCGGAGTAGACCACCTCAAGGGGATCATGTGGATTTTCAGCAGAAGTCGGCACAGTTGCCAAGAGGTAAGGATGGATGGTGGGCTGTGTGGAACCCAGGGGAGAGTCTCCCGGCTAAGTGTACCAGATCAATCGGTACGGGTGATGGGGTTATTGGTGAGCGAGTCGCTCTCGCACCGAGGCTTGAGCGGCCGGTGAGTTTGAATGTTTCTAATGTGCAAAATGCAGGGGAAGTTTCTACCATTGGGGCTGGGGTGGCTGCTGCCCAACCTGCTACGGAGGATAGTATCCTGCCTAAAAAATTGCCTTATTCTGGGGTGGGGATGCCTTTGGGGTCCCATTTGTCTGAGAAAACTAAAACTTGCACCTGGACTGGTGAATTTGTGGATGTGTTTCGGCTTCTCCATAGAGATGTCCAAGCCAAGGAAGGGTCCAAGGAGGAGGAATTGGAATTGGCTCGGAGGCCTCGAGTCCCGAAGTCTATCGAGAACTGGACTTCGGCCTTTTTAATTTATGCCAGCGTTTATTGCCAGCGTCATCCGAGTAAGGCGGTTGACATGTTTAAATATGCTGATGTCATCCGTAAGGCTCATAGTTATTTTGGAGGCTTTGCCTAGTTGTCATACGACGAGGAGTTCCGGGCCCGTATGAGTGTTTTTCCAGAGCGTTCCTGGGGTGAGGTTGATGCGGAATTGTGGCTCCAGTGGATGGCATCTGCTCACCCGCCCGCTACGACCCACACGGCTAGCGGACAACCGGTGCATTATCGGCCCTTTCCATTTCGCCCCGCTCTTTCTGGGGCGGGGGTTTGGGGCAGAGGGCAGTCCTCCTCCTCTGGCGCGTGCTGGCATTTTAACAGGGGTTCGTGTAACCGGCCGGCATGCAGATATAAACATGAGTGTGCGCAGTGCGGGGGGCGACATGCTCTCACCAAGTGTTTTCCCGGCCAGCGTTTTGGAGACCAAGGGAGGGGTTCCGGGGGCAGGGGACAACCTTCGCACTTTGTATATAAGGGCTCCTACTCCTATTAAACTGGCCGTCCTTGATTCGTGGTTGGTGGACTATCCGGATTTTGAGGCTGCCAAGTCTTTGTCCTGGGGTTTCAGAGTTGGTTTCAGGATTGGGTATCAGGGCCCCCGAATGGGCAGGTGGTCTGACAATCTAAAGTCTGCGAAGGAGTTCCCCCAGGTTGTGCAGATGAAGTTGGATGCTGAGCTTGCAGCGGGCAGGATTGCTGGTCCTTTTCTTCGCTGTCCTCTCCCTGATTTGATAGTCTCTCGGCTCGGTGTGGTACCAAAAAAGGCGGCTGGGGAGTTTCGCCTCATTCATCATCTGTCTTGGCCTGAGGGTGCCTCCATCAACGATTTCATTGACCCGGCTGATTCTACAGTGACATATGCTTCCGTGGACGACGCCTTGCGGCTCGTTCGGGCAGCAGGTATTGGTGCCTTGCTGGCGAAGAGTGACATTCAGTCGGCTTTCCGGCTTCTGCCCATTCATCCTTGGGATTTTGGTCTCTTGGGTATGCACTTTGGTGGCTATTTTTATGTGGATAAGGTGTTGCCAATGGGCTGCTCGGTGTCATGTTCCCTCTTCGAAACCTTCAGTACATTTCTGCAGTGGCGCTTCACTTTCGTCAGCGGCCACGCCCTGGTCTGTCATTACCTTGATGACTTTCTTTTCATTGGTGAGGGTCAGTCTGGGCAGTGTCAGTTAGCTTTGGAAATCTTTCAGGCTATGTCCAAGGAGCTGGGCGTTCCTTTGGCGCCGGGTAAGACCGAGGGTCCGTGTACATCTCTGACGTTTCTGGGGATTGAAATCGTTACCCTGGCTATGATGGCACGTCTGCCTGCTGATAAAGTGCAGGAGATGTCTGATTTCATCAGGTTGGTATTGGGTGAACGCAAATTGGAACTGCGGAAGGTTCAGAAGCTTTTGGGGTATCTGAATTTTGCGTGTCGGGTTGTTCGGGCGGGTAGGACGTTTTGTAGACGTCTTGGCCTCTCGATGTCCGGCGCCAGCCTTCCTCATCATCGGGTGCGCATTACAACAGCTGTTCGTGCCGATTTGAGTATCTGGTTGCGTTTCCTGCAAGATTTCAACGGCGTGTCCTTGTTTTTTGCGGACGAGGACATTGTGTGGCAGGTGCAGCTTTTCACGGATGCATCAGGTGCTAATGGCTTCGGCATCTTTTGGGAAGGCCGTTGGTGCGCGGCTGGCTGGCCAGTGCATTGGTGGGACCAGGGTCGCAGCATTGCGTTTTTGGAGCTCTTCCCGTTGTTGGTCGCTCTGTACATCTGGGGGGCGGAGTTTCAGAATCGTTCTGTCTTGTTCCACGTGGACAATATGGCTGTAGTTGACCTCGTTAATAAGCAGAGGGCCCGTGATTTGCGTGTATTGAAGCTCTTGCGCGCTTTCATGTTGCGGTGTCTACAACTGAATATTGTCTTTAAAGCACGGCATGTTCCAGGAGCCACTAATTGCATCGCCGATTCTTTATCTCGATTTCAGTGGTCAGAATTCCGCAAATTGGCTCCCGGGGCGGACCTAGAACCGACGGCGATCCCACAGTACGTATGGGCATTGGGGGATTGAGGGTACACCACTTGGTCGAGCATTCAGTGGCTGCCTCCACCCGTCGGAGTTATTTGAAGGCCTGGCATGAGTTTTTGCAGTTTGGTGAGGAGATGGCGGGTCCAGCACGGGCTGTGTTATCTGATGAACAATTCTTATTGCAGTTTATTTTGCATTTGGCGGACAAAGGCCTCTCCCACACGACCATTTCCGGCAAGTTGGCTGGGGTGTCTTTTTACGGGCTGCTTTGGTGGGGGAGGGATCCTGTTGGGGGGGTGTTGGTTCGGAAAGTTTTAAAGGGTTTGGGTAGGCCTCAGGCTGGTGCGCAGAAGCTACGGCAGCCGGTGACCTTTGATTTCCTTCAGCTGCTTTTATCACAATTGGAGGTGTGCTGTTATGATGCATTTGAGTGCCAGAAATTTAGTTTGTGTTTTGTGTGGTTGTTCGTTGAAGCGTTTCGGGCCTCTGAACTGCTGAGTTTGAGGGATAGAGTGGGAATGACCAGCGGTGAGGTAGTGGTGGAGCATGACAGGGTGCGTATGTGGTTGCGTATGTCCAAGACTGATCAGATGGGGAGGGGTAAGTGGGTGTTTTTGGGACGGAGCGGTGTGTCTTCTTGCTGCCCTGTTGGGGAATGGGAGGTTTTTGTGTCATCCCCTCACTTTGCTCCGGGGGCAATTTTTTGTCATGCTGATGGCAGCCCCATTATTGTTTCTCAGTTGTTGGCTGTCCTTCGCAAGGTTTTGTTGGGTCTGGGGCGGGATCCTTCTCAATTTGGTACACATTCCTTCAGGATTGGGGCAGCGACAGAGGCCGCCAGGTTGGGGTGGGATTGGTCTCAAATTCGGCGTATTGGGCGTTGGCGATCGAGACGTTGTGAGAAGTATGTGAGAAAATAGATCGCCTTTGCTTTGCCTAACATTTCTTTTTCTCCTAGGTCCTTGGCATTGGTCGCTGGAGCAAAAAGGAGGGTGTGGATTCTTGGCCACTCTTTTGTTAAACGGGCTGCTGTAGCCGCGGCACGTCAGCTTTGTGGTAGATCCCTTGGTTTAAGCAGTCTGACACATGAAGTCTCCTGGCATGGCACAGGGGGTATGCGTTGGGGCGGACTCTTTCCCGCCTTGGCTTCTCTGGTCTCGGGGGGTTGGGGGGGTCCACCGGATCTCCTGGTGTTGCACCTTGGGGAGAACGACTTAGTTTCTCTATCGGGTTTGACTTTGCTAAAGTTAATGAAACAAGACCTCGAAGTCATCAAGACCACATGGGTGAGCACCATGGTGATATGGACAGAGTTGGTGCCTCGACTGAAATCGAATGGGGCGCGGAGTTATTCAGCCATGGAGAAAGCCAGACGCAAAGTGAATCGAACCATGAGACTTTTTTGTAAACATTTATGTATATACAGTTTGGCTCATCATCATTTGCAAGTTTCAGAGACGCATTTATTCTGTGAGGACGGTGTCCACCTGTCCAAATTGGGCATTTCATTTTACCTTTTAGAGCTCCGGGACTTGATAGCTAAAGTTCTTCAGGTGCAGTTGTGGTGTGCTCCTTCCCTTCCTCCTTGTCTGTGAGTGGGGCAGGAAAACGCTAAAGGTTTTCCTGGGTGGCGGTTTTTGCTAGTGGGGTGGGCAGCCTGGAGCGGGTTGGCCATCCTGAAGGGTAGCTCATTGGGGAATCCAGGGGGTATTCGGCAAGAGTTAGTTTCGGGTTCAGTTAGGTAGGGATGTTTAGGCATACTGTGCAGATTGGAATTTTATGAAATAAATAAATAATTAATGTGTTTAAGAAATGTATTATGCACCTGTCTTAAAATAAAGTGGCCTTTCTTGCTCCTAGAAGAAGTGTGGACAGTGATTTCTTGCGCGAGTATCTCTTCTTTGCGATTTTATTAATTAATTAATTTTTTCTAATCTATGCGTCTTACAAGCTATGGTGGTGGTTAAGTTCGTGGTGGTGCTATCTTGTTGAACATAAATGCCTGCTTCAAATAGAACAATATGAGAAAACAAAGTGACTCTTTTAAAGAGCCCAAGACCGACCCAAGACGTATCCAAGTGTCCTAAATCTTACATCGCGTGCCAACGTCTTTAAGGAGAAGCTGACACAGGTGACATATTTATGCCTTGCCGTTTTGAGCACGTTCACAGCGCACTTGACCCACATGGTTGCACTTCAGACATGAGCCGCACAGTGTGTAACGGGAGCTGCCGCGGAGGACAGCAGCAGAGCTGCCATTGTTTACACTTCCATTAAGGGGCAATGAAAGACAGGGTTCGGCTAGTTGGGAAGATAATCAGGTTTGTAAAGTCACAAGATGACTTTTGTCTGGTCTCTCTCTGATCATTGCGAACAGCCGAAATACTTTATATGCCAAATATCACTGTGGTAAGCGCATTTCCTCGGGCTTGCTTAGATTGTGGAAAAGGTATCTCAGCAGCAACCTCTAGAATCATTAGTCATTAGTCGAAGGTGCTTTGAAGCTGGTTACGGGCCGGTGCGAAAGAGAGCACATCTCTTGTACCTTACAAAGGGGTAAACTACCTTTACTTCGCGGTGATTTCTACGAACCCCCCCCCCCCTCCATTTTTACATAAATGGATTGTTAAGGCATGCTATTTAATGGTTTCTACTTTTTTTTAAATGCGTAGTAACGGTAGTGCGCAGTAATAGCATATGTTCTAAAAGCATGCTAACTAAGTAAAGGTTACTACGAAGTAAAAAATGCGTTGTAACGGTAGTTCTTAGAAATCACCGCGAAGTAAAGGTAGTTTACCCAGCATGGCAGATGTCTAAAACTGGCACCCCCATTGCCAATGCCTTATAGCAGCCTTGGCCATGGTAGAATGAGCCACAGATCTTAAGGAGATTGCAGGAAGCTGGCTCTGTATATAGTACACCAAAGTAAGGTATAGCGTGCATAGAGTCCACTGGGTCCCCAAAGGCACAGAGGATAAAGTAGATAATACTAATGTTCTCTTTTGTGGTAGTGTGGGCAAGAAATTAGGCTTAACAGAGGGCTGTGTCCAGCATTTGTTATACACTCAGGCAAGAAATAATTACATCTTCAATAACAAAAGAGAGAGTGAGGGAAAATTTACACTTATCTATGTGAGTTGGGAACTCCTGGTCCCCGGAGTTAATTACAAAAACAATGGAGGAGTATCCACTCAGAAACAGAGAGAAAAAAGGTTTCTCTGGACATGGGCTTATGTGCTTGATTCAGCACAATGTGCCCCCACCTGTTTAGGGATAATGCATATCCTTGTAGAAGACCCCTCACTCACCAACCTGGTTGGTGACATGCTTCATCATCGGGGTCCCACCCCATAGGCCGAGTGCCTATAGGGTGTGCTGCGACACCGGACTACAGTGGAGCTGGTTATTTTTTCTTTTATGTGTTCAGGGCGATCAAACAAGTGAGTTAAAAAGGGCCAACACTACTCACTGCAAGTATTTATTCTTGAGTGCTTGAACCCTAGTTAAAAAATGTGTAACACCTATGCCTAATTAGGTAGACTTTGGTGTTAAGAATAGTGTTTGATAAAAATAGCTAAGTGTGCTATGTGAGATGTGATAAATGCTATTAATTAAAAAGGTCTACATGTTTCAACCATTGAATTTATTCATTGGTTTTCGTCAGGACCGTGATATTGAACTGGGTGGTCCACACACGCTAAGGTGCGTCCTGCCCTAGTTCAAGTTGGAGTGCACAAATTGTGAACTCGTGTAAAAATAAGTACGTTTTCTTTATTCAAAGAAAAACCTGTAAAGGAACAGGAAAACAAAAAACAGGGAGGGGTCACACACAAGGGTTGACAATACATATGTACTACATTTAACGTATATAGACATTCGTTCCCCTTTTGAGTCAATAGATGGGGTCGTACCCCAGTTGTAAAACAGAGGAATCCATCTAGTTATGCAACAGTGCTACAGTGCTTAAACCAGACTGTGACTGGTAGCTACTCGAACGGTGCCAAAGATGTGGTGTCGACCTAGTTTTGGCATCTGAAAATAGCTAGAGAAAAGTAAGGGCGGCGTACTATGAGTGAGTGATCATACTGGTGTTCGCGAAGTGGACGGCTGCCGAGAATCGTGAGCAGTCGTGACGTCGCTATTGTGAATTGCGACTGATATAATGCTTTTTGCTTACGCTTCCTTGCGGTGTTGCCGCTTCATGGGCACCAGCGCTTCCAAGACGGCAAGAGTCTGTCTCCTGAAAGTCGATAAATAACAAAAAAGAGAGAGAGAGAGATATATGCCCGGTTTTAGTTTTCTGGCTGTATTTCGCATTAAGTATCGCCAGCGGGCTTCTGTTCCGAAATGGGAGGCAAAGATTGTTTCCTCAATCATATCGGCCACACATTACTTACTTGCAGCTTCTGATCATCAGGCGGTAAACCTACTTGGTTCCGGCTGGCGGTGCCCCGAGGAGTGACCGGCGATGTCTATGGCTGCCGGTAAAGTAACGTTTGGAGTGCTTCCTGGTTGGGCGTGGCCTCGTCACGTGGTGTGATGACGTGGGTCGCTATTGCCCAATCGGATTTTCACAGGAGGTGGAGCCACCGGGTGATGTCACAGTTTTTAGGAAACGAATGAGAATGTTTTGTTTACGTTCCTATGGCGACCAATTGCCTTCACACGAAATGTGAACTGTGATGCATTATAAAGAAAACTGGGAATTTAAAAAGGAATATAAAAAGGAATGGGACTTTATTTACAACAGAACAGTGGGCAGAATCAGGGTTCATAATCAGCCGTGTTGGTTGTGCAGGTCCTAGCTGATTTTTACGATGCTCAGGGATACATCTTGGTTTTACTTGTGATTTGAGGACAGGTTTTTATGTCATTACACTGTTCCATGGGATATTATCGTTCAAGCCTGACTTATGGGAGGACAGTCTGTAGACCCATCTTTGCTCTTTTTCAAAAAGCCGTTGGGTCAAGTTCGCTCCTGGCTTAACTTGTTCGATAATCGTCCATTCCAGATCATCTGGTGTATGACCTTTTGAGAGAAAGTGTTCAGTGAGTCTGGTATTGGTCTTTTTGCACCTGATAGTGCTTCTATGCTCCCTTATCCGTAGTTTGATCTTTCGGCTCGTCATCCCTATGTACCGTAGGTCACACGGGCATGTGAGCATGTAGACAACATTCTCACTGTTGCAGTTAGTCTGACCTTGAATCGTCCAGGTTTTGTTAGGTTCTAACTGTAATGTTTTGGTGTTCTTTGTGTAAGGGCAGACACTGCAAGTCCCACATTTATAGTGGCCTGTCACTCTTGGTAAGTCCCATAGAGTTGTTTGTGTTTCTCTTTCCGGGGTTGTCTTTTTTGGTCTAATATTCTAATATGGCGCAGATACATTGACGATGTGCTGACCATATGGAAAGGCACTGAGGAATCTCTAATCTCCTTCTTTAACTGGATCAACACCTGTGATGAACATCTACGCTTTACCTATGAAAAAAACCCTGAGACACTGGTTTTCCTCGATGTAACAATCACGAAAAAGGAAGGAAAACTAACAACTGTCACCCACCACAAGCCAATTGCCAAAAATAATCTGCTACGATTCGAAAGCTTACACCCAAGACCTTTACGTGAGAACTTACCTTATGGTCAATATCTAAGGATCCGCAGGAACTGCAGTGAACTGGCAGATTACAAAAACCAAGCACAGGACCTCACCAAAAAATTGCGTAATCGGGGATATCCGAATAAAATTCTCCAAAAGAGCCAAAAGCGTGCGCGGAATCAACCACGCTCAGGTCTACTGGAACAGACGAATAAAACAGTGGGAGAAATACCCCTGACATGTGTTACCACTTACAACACTATTTCCAATGACGTCTCCCGAATAATAAAAAAACATTGGTGTATTTTGAACACTGGCAATTTGAGGTGGGAAAAACCCTTGTTCTCCTTCAAAAGAGCACAGAGCATAAAAGACAGAGTAGTCAATACAAGACCAAAAAAGACAACCCCGGAAAGAGAAACACAAACAACTCTATGGGACTTACCAAGAGTGACAGGCCACTATAAATGTGGGACTTGCAGTGTCTGCCCTTACACAAAGAACACCAAAACATTACAGTTAGAACCTAACAAAACCTGGACGATTCAAGGTCAGACTAACTGCAACAGTGAGAATGTTGTCTACATGCTCACATGCCTGTGTGACCTACGGTACATAGGGATGACGAGCCGAAAGATCAAACTACGGATAGGGGAGAATAGAAGCACTATCAGGTGCAAAAAGACCAATACCAGACTCACTGAACACTTTCTCTCAAAAGGTCATACACCAGATGATCTGGAATGGACGATTATCGAACAAGTTAAGCCAGGAGCGAACTTGACCCAACGGCTTTTTGAAAAAGAGCAAAGATGGGTCTACAGACTGCCCTCCCATAAGTCAGGCTTGAACGATAATATCCCATGGAACAGTGTAATGACATAAAAACCTGTCCTCAAATCACAAGTAAAACCAAGATGTATCCCTGAGCATCGTAAAAATCAGCTAGGACCTGCACAACCAACACGGCTGATTATGAACCCTGATTCTGCCCACTGTTCTGTTGTAAATAAAGTCCCATTCCTTTTTATATTCCTTTTTAAATTCCCAGTTTTCTTTATAATGCATCACAGTTCACATTTCGTGTGAAGGCAATTGGTCGCCATAGGAACGTAAACAAAACATTCTCATTCGTTTCCTAAAAACTGTGACATCACCCGGTGGCTCCACCTCCTGTGAAAATCCGATTGGGCAATAGCGACCCACGTGATCACACCACGTGACGAGGCCACGCCCAACCAGGAAGCACTCCAAACGTTACTTTACCGGCAGCCATAGACATCGCCGGTCACTCCTCGGGGCACCGCCAGCCGGAACCAAGTAGGTTTACCGCCTGATGATCAGAAGCTACAAGTAAGTAATGTGTGGCTGATATGATTGAGGAAACAATCTTTGCCTCCCATTTCGGAACAGAAGCCCGCTGGCGATACTTAATGCGAAATACAGCCAGAAAACTAAAACCGGGCATATATCTCTCTCTCTCTCTTTTTTGTTATTTATCGACTTTCAGGAGACGGACTCTTGCCGTCTTGGAAGCGCTGGTGCCCATGAAGCGGCAACACCGCAAGGAAGCGTAAGCAAAAAGCATTATATCAGTCGCAATTCACAATAGCGACGTCACGACTGCTCACGATTCTCGGCAGCCGTCCACTTCGCGAACACCAGTATGATCACTCACTCATAGTACGCCGCCCTTACTTTTCTCTAGCTATTCTCAGATGCCAAAACTAGGTCGACACCACTTCTTTGGCACCGTTCGAGTAGCTACCAGTCACAGTCCGGTTTAAGCACTGTAGCACTGTTGCATAACTAGATGGATTCCTCTGTTTTACAACTGGGGTAAGACCCCATCTATTGACTCAAAAGGGGAACGAATGTCTATATACGTTAAATGTAGTACATATGTATTGTCAACCCCTGTGTGTGACCCCTCCCTGTTTTTTGTTTTCCTGTTCCTTTACAGGTTTTTCTTTGAATAAAGAAAACGCACTTATTTTTACACGAGTTCACAATTTGTGCACTCCAACTTGAACTAGGGCAGGACGCACCTTAGCGTGTGTGGACCACCCAGTTCAATATCACGGTCCTGACGGAAACCAATGAATAAATACAATGGTTGAAACATGTAGACCTTTTTAATTAATAGCATTTATCACATCTCACATAGCACACTTAGCTATTTTTATCAAACACTATTCTTAACACCAAAGTCTACCTAATTAGGCATAGGTGTTACACATTTTTTAACTAGGGTTCAAGCACTCAAGAATAAATACTTGCAGTGAGTAGTGTTGGCCCTTTTTAACTCACTTGTTTGATCGCCCTGAACACATAAAAGAAAAAATAACCAGCTCCACTGTAGTCAGGTGTCGCAGCACACCCTATAGGCACTCGGCCTATGGGGTGGGACCCCGATGATGAAGCATGTCACCAACCAGGTTGGTGAGTGAAGGGTCTTCTACAAGGATATGCATTATCCCTAAACAGGTGGGGGCACATTGTGCTGAATCAAGCACATAAGCCCATGTCCAGAGAAACCTTTTTTCTCTCTGTTTCTGAGTGGATACTCCTCCATTGTTTTTGTAAGAAATAATTACACACACTCAATGACTAAATACAGACCAATGGATTGTAGAACTAAACTTTGTTACTTTTCTTACTAGAACCAAAGAAATGTAGTTGCAGGTAAGTACAGTTTTCGAGCTGGCGACGTCGAAGCTGGGGAACCAGGTTCGAGTCACAGCAGGGACGCTCAACATCCTGTGATTCTGGGCAAATCACTTGATCTCCCTTTGTCTAGCAAAAAAAATAATGTGTCCATCTGTAACGCAACTGGTGCTCACTGTGATACATTCGGGTCAAGTTTGCGCTATATAAACCCCCCACCCCCCCCAAAAAAATGAATACTTAGTGAAAGACTTCAGTTGAGCAGTTAGTTGCAGTATGTAGAAATAGCAATACTTTGTAGTTCAAGAAAATACACACAGTGCAATATTTCAAATGAGAAATGTTATCCTATGGGAGGAAAGCAGAAATGCAATTTCACAGATAATTACTTCACTCACAAATCCGGTCTTCAGAGGTTAAGGTCAACACATGGCAAGGTTTCAAGTGAGCACCAAGACTGCACCAGCAGCAGCAGTAGAGCAGCTGAGTGCAGAGGTCAGATTCGGAGTCGGGTGCTCAATGTTAACCAATGGAGCCGGGGGTGCTCTAAATTGTGCCAGTTATAGGTAAGTAAAACAGATTTGGAGGGCAACCTCCGGGGGTTAGGACAAGCACAGCGGGGGCCACAAGGTAGCACTAAACACACACCCTCAGCGGCAGAGAGGCAGCCAGTTGCAGAGTGCCAACACAGCGTCTGGCGGCCAATGCAAATCAATGGAGGACGACGGCCTCAAACAAAGGCTGGAAGGCTTGGACCAAGAAGCTGGACAAAGTAGACCAGTGGCTGGGCAGGTACGGTTGGATGTTGAAGGTCCCCTGCACACTGTTGGTCAGTTTCCCCAAGGCTTAAGGGCTTGCTGATGAAAGGGTGAACTTGGATGTTGAAAAAAAAATCCTTACCAAAGCCGGTCGCAGTCAGTGGTTCTTCATGTTGAGACTGTAGGCGTCCTCGTGGCGTTCAGGAGGGGTCAACTCATGATGGACTCGGGCTCTTGATCGCTGGGGACCCTCGCTGGGATCAGTGGGCCACTTGGACCCCGGCCCGAAGCGTCAGGTGCAGTGGAGGATCGGAAAGGGGGGTTTCACAGTTCCACAGGTCACAGAGGCCTTTTTTTGAGTTTATTCTTTGAACCGGGCCGCTGTTCTCAGGAGCTCTGCTCTTTGTTGAAGCAGCAGTCCTTCCAGAGGGTTTTGGAGGCTGATGGGCTACGGGACGAGTTATCGGTTTTGGAAGATCTCAATGGCTGCAGACAGCCAGTAGGGCTGGGGATAAGTCAGTGGGTGTCTTCAGTCTTCTTCCGCTGCATGACCCTTCTCTGTCCTCTTCCTTCATATGTTGTCAGGAACTGAGGATTAAGGTTCAGGGTTGCCACTAAATACTCAATTTAGGGACATAACAGGTGCTGGAAGGTAGTAGCCAATGGACTACTTACCTTTAGGGTGACTACACCCTTTGTATGTCCACTCCCTTTGGGGAGGGGGCATACCCCTAATCCTATTGGCTGAAATTCTCAAAAACAATATGGAGGTTTTTCAAAGGTGAAGGTCTCTTCAACTCAGGACACTTTAGAGGTGGTCCCGGCTGACAGGGGACACACCTCTCCAGCTTACTAATTTTCCAGCTGACCTTGCAACCAAAAGTGGGGTTTGGTCAGTGGACTGGGCATTTTCACTAGCTGGAGAGACCCTGGGTAGCACAACAAAAGGCTGTAGGCCTTTCAGGCTCACCACCCTTGAATGCGGTTCCTGTTTGGGGGTCGGTGTGGAGCACCTCCACCCAGAGCAAGCTTTGTTTTTGACCCCCAAAAGCAAAAGGCTCCCATCTCGGGGGTCAGAAACATGTTTGGAAGTGGCCGGCTGGTACAGTCCAGTCGGCCACACACTAGTGGTTTGGTAAGTTTTCAGGGGCACCTCTGAGGCGTCCTCTGTGTGCATTTATTAATAAATCCAACACTGGCATCAGTGTGGGCTCATTAATATGATATGTTTGGTACCATACATCTTGTCATTTGGTGAAGCCTTCATGGAGCTGTGGAATTTTTATTGATAAGCTTCCAGCCCATGTACTCGGAATGGCTTCATTATGCACTTATAATTCTAAGAATGGACTTCGACACTATAGGGGCATACCCGCTCATGCAGTTATGCCCTCTCAAGAGGTATAGTGCACCCTGCCTTAGGGCTGCAAGCAGCGTTCACTCTAAGGTGCTTGTGCGCCTCTGTGACATCGAGCGTGTTGTGTCCTGTGTGAAGCGCGCACACAAAGCACATCCTGGGAGAGTTTTTGTGCCGCCGCTTTTAAAACTCGAGCGGTGCGTAAAACAGTAATTTCCTGGTTGCAGGAAGCCTGTGCACGTGATCCATAGCAAGTGTCTCCTGCACTTGCTGCATTTCTTTCTTAATGGAGCACTGCTGTGGGCTTTTTGTGTTTAATCAATAAAGGGTTCTGGCCCTTAATCAGTAAGGCTAGGCCAATCTATAATCAACTCAACCCAAAACACTGACAATACAGATGAGGATTCACTGATTAATTCTCAACAATCACACGTGACACTCATTGGGATTGAGTGGGCTTTTTGTGGGCATTTGTGAAAATATTAGTTAATTGCAGCACCATCATACGCTGCAATTAACATAAATATTTCCACAATGGGTCACAATCAGCCCACAGTCTATTAAGAGAATAAATGCAGCTAGTTCAGAAACACGACGTGTGCTTTACACATCATTCTTTTGGACTTGCTGAATTTCTTCTCTCAATTAAGCACTGCTGGGAGCTGATTTGTGAAAATATTTATGTAAATTGCAGTGCATGACAGGAATAGAAATACTTTCACAAATGCCCACAGTCAACCTGCAGCCACGCTCTATGAAGAAAAGAAATGCAGCAAGTGCAATAGCATGACGTGTAAAACACACGTCATGCTATTGGACTGAATGCATGTCTTTTCCATAGCTGCCATGGTTTATTTATGAATGTAATTGTGACTGACATTCAACGACTATGAGCGACGTTTTCTCAGGATTAAAATCAAGCAGTGAAGACAAGGGAAACATAACAATATCAGAAATCACACCCATGTATTAGAAGGTCTTAAAGCCGCAATAAAGCACATGAAATTGCATGGCGTTCTGATAGTTGGGATGTGTGAGTGAAGGAAAAGAGGATCTGTAAGATGACAGCAAAGACACAAAGTGGAATCCAAAGGGGTGCAGGTATGGGCTGCAAGAGCTTTTAAATCTCACCCTCAGCAGAAGCTAAAACCAAAAACCATTGAAAAGTGCACATTCTCTCATAGCTGCCAATTTTTTAGATTGCTTGTATTTCCCATTTCCATGGTTTCTGCTACTTAGGAGTCACACAAGGGCCAGATGTTTGACAGTTAGTGGAAGATTTACCATAAAGTCCAGCAACACAGTGAAGCACAGCCCCCTGCGAGGCTGCGCATCGTTGCGTGACAGGTAGGGAGCAGTGGAGTGCCATATCTTCAGAGATATGGCTCTCTCCTCCCCTTACCCTTGCGCTGATTACAGCTGCCGTGCGCCATAGCGCTAGCGTGTGTGCATTAGTCTAGCATAGGTTTTGTACAGGAAGGATACCCTTCCTTTACAAAATACGATGGCCAGACACAATGCAAAGTTTACCTAGTTTGTATGCGAAGTCGGAAAAAGGAGAAATGAAAGCATTTCTCCTTCTGAGCGCCTACTTGAAAAGGGTGCAGTTTTCTCACGCTAGACCTAATTTAGTTTATTTCGTGAATTGGGTTTGGCCTGAGAAATCTTGGGTGATTGAATAGGAATGCCCATGCTCCACCCATGGTATGCCCCTATGGCGCTAAGTAATGCAAAGCATTCCATCAAAGACTTCGGATTCAGGGTCCGGCAGTCAGAGCACGACTTAGTGTCATGGTTGTGCTCCAGGCAGAAGAGGCACACGCGGTGCGGCTCCGTCACTGACATCAGTTGGCTTCAGGAACCGCAAGCCTTGAAGCCGGGAATCCCTGACGTGCACCAGAAGTTGTAGATTCAAGAACGATGTCGACAGAAGTCACCAAAAAGTCAGTCAAAAAGTGACTGGAGGTACCGCTCTCTTCGGATATGCACTGGCTGGAGTGGAAAAAGAAAGAACTGACGTCAGCGCGCAAGGGTGGCATCTATGTAGCTACCGCGACATCATCCCGGTGACCACAACGTCAACGCAGAGTCGACCGACGCCACCTTTCAACGCACAGGGGTACTGCCGACAAAAAACTTTCCAGATGCAGTCTGGCGCCTGGGGGTAATTCTAAGGTAAGGAATCTATGACTAACTGCTTCTTTCAGATACTATATTTTTGTGTAGTGAAAAGAAAGCACTGAGAGTAAAGCAAAGAGAAATAGAGCTTATATAGGCGAGAAGCCATTCAAGTAGTTTGAAATTGTGAGAAATTAGGTTAGCGGGTCCTAGAACAGCCAGAATATACTGGCCTTCCAACAGAAACAACTGGGGTCTAATTCCTCTGGTGTCCTGGGTCTCCATACTGCAGACCCCTAAACTGGGAAACAAGTATCACTTTTAGCACTTGACTCTCAGGGTGGCTAGGCAAAACAGTCTAATGCTTACTCAGCTAGGGACTACAGAACGGATTCAGCAAAAGGGTTCTTTCTTCCCAAGACTTTAGAAGGAACCCTGGTGTGATGGCCCGCCTCTCTCCCAGTGAGAAGGGTATGTCTAGGGTTGACAGTTAATGGCCCTATGCAGATTTTTCTCCCACCTCTGCCTCTACCAGGAGAAAGATAATCTCTTTCAAATGGGTTTATTGCTTAGGAGTGGCTTTTAACAGACAGCTTTTCAACAAAGTAGCTAACTTAGCCTAGCATGTTAGTTCAAAATCCTAATCTCATTAGGATGTTTATGGTAAATATTGTAAAACTACCAAAAAGTTGAAGGAGCACAATTATTGCCAAAGGAACATTTCATTTGTGCTCAGTGCATTTTGTCAATTTAGGAAAACGCCATGTAAATTATTTCGCTCTATTGAGACAATCCAAAATTAGTATTTTACCCAGTTTTCACCCAAAATTTAAATACAGTGAATCCCAAGACATAATTTAGAGAAATAAATACTTTTTTTCGATACCCAAACAAATTATAAGATCTGCTCAGGCAGCAACAAATTTATTCAGGGTCACATCTTTGACAGGCTACCTGTACACAGATACAAGGTACAAGAGAAAGTATTCCTCACTCTGCCTACACAGGATACTGTATAAGCAACAGGAACCTATAATATGAGCTGGTCAGCAGAGGGCCTTGTTTTCTTTTTAGCAGAAGCTTACAATAGGAGAGAATCTACGTTGGTGTCTCACTCACTGCCGAAATCCAAAAACCAGAAGCCCAAAATCAAAAAGTCCTGGGGATTAAGCAGGTCCGAATCAATTTCCTAACAGGAATAATGGTCGACAATAATGGGAAGAAAGCTAGCAGAAGGAATGGTGCATTGCTTGTATAAAGAAAATATTCGATGTAAAGAATGTTTTTTTAACAAAGGCTTTGAGATGGATATGTGAGAAGGGTTTGAAGTGAAGACAGAAACAGAAAGGTAGGTCTGTTTGGGCAGTGGTATCGATGGTCCAGTGAAGACCAGTATATAGGTCTGTTCTGGATATAGATGAAAAGTGGCAAGTTGGGCTGCATTGATGAAGCAATAGCAGAATTGTATGAGGGAAAGTTAGCAGCAATATCTATTTTAGATCGGAGAAATATGCAAGATTTGTGGCACACAAGAGAAGAGTAAAGCTCAAATATTGGAGGAGCAGCTACTTAAGAATAGTGAATAAATGACCTGTGTGAAGGAATCATAATGTCATGCTAGTAAAGCTGCTCAGACTGAGACAGAAGGTAGAACTACAAATAAAGCAGAGTGTTCAGTGGGATAACATGTTTTTAACCAGCACGTGTCAGTCTTGTGGATAGAGCTGCAAAAGAGTATGAGAGAAAGTTTTAATCCAGATTGGGGAGTTTTGTGAAAGTTAGTTTAAGAGGTGGAAGGAAAGATAGTGTGTTGTATGAAAATATACTGGCAATGGCTAGTGGTGTGCGAATTATAGCCAAGAGACAGAACTTTGTTAGGAGTAAGCATAATAATATGGAACAAATACAGAAAATGTATGAGAGAACATAGGTCTTGACAGGTGAATAAGGGAAGGATCGAGTGCTGAGGAGATTGGGAGATGAGCTGTAAAGAAAGAATGGCAGAAATGGAAGGGTCAGTGAAACTGCATCATCTGCAAATCCACCATGAACCCCACCGTTGTCTCATTAGGCTAACAAACTCCTTTTGCTGTCTAGAGATTCGAGGAGATGCTTTCTGCCTTTGATGGGATTCCGACATTTTATATGCATTTCCGCATCTTACACTCCCGTGTGTCCTGAAGAAAGTCAGGAGGGACGAAGAGCGGCTAACTCTATTGCCATAGATAGGTCATGGAGGGAGGATCTAGTACTCTGATCTGCTGGCCGTAGGCATCTGCCCTCATCTTCAGCTTCCTCTTTGAGAGAATATGCTGGGGATGAGTATTGCATCTGAACATCTATAATTTACACCTCCATGGGCTGTGATCTTCATTTGAAGGTAGAGGAGTTCCTTCTGGCTGCTTGCTACCTTTCCACTAAGTCGATCTACTTGTGCTGTTGGTCCAAGTTTGTTACCTAATGTGAGGAAAAGCTTGTTGATCCTCTGCAGGCTAGGCTGCCTGATGACCTTTTGTTTGTAATTGCCTGGGACTGGCAAGGCCTTCCTATGAGTCCTATTAAATGTTACATATTGTCCCTTTTGGTCTTTCGTTGACTTGATCAGCCCTCTTTATTATAATCTCCATTGTGATGCATTTGTTTAAAGGGTTTTCACACAGAGAATGACATCCAGCCTTCATTATGCCATGGTGAGACTTGGTCCTCACTTTCCAGATGTGTTCACTTTTAGCCTTGACAGAATTCCACCATGAGGCTCCTAACTCAGAAGGCCATGTTTTTCATTGCAGACACTTCTGTATGTCGCATCAGCAGGCTATGGACATTGTCAGTCCAGCCGCTGCACACCTTCCCTGACAAGCTGATACTTGACACTTGAGCATCATTTCTTTCAAAAGTTCATCATGCTCCCTTTATTGAGCTACACCCCCTGGATTCACGAAAGTGCCTCAGCTTCTAAACTGATACCACTAAGAAGTACTGGGTCAACGATAAGCTCTTCAAACCAACTAATTCAACAAATAAAGCAAAAACTATTAAAAAGCAGGCCTTACCAAGATGGATTGTCTTTTACAACAAACTTGCAGGTATTGATGAAGAAGGATTCATGCGAGGGTCTTAGTGAACATGTTTTTAAAATGTGCTAGGGAGCCACGTGGGTATCCATTCATACTTTCACCAGATACCTCTGTATTAATGTTCAGGTCTGCAGCAAGAATCATTTTGTCCTGTAGGAATTCAGTGTAAAGTACATTCCTCAAATCAACCTCCATGGAGGGAGCACTTCTTTGGCATCTATCCACGAGGTAAGGAATCTGCAGTGAGACGTATCCATCCGCAGAATAAGCTAGATACTTTCGGCAATACTCTTTCTGCTAGATTCTCTGTTTCCATTCAACATCTGCAAAAACAGCTTCTGAAACACTGTTTCCTAAATCACGGTTTAATATAAATTACACAGTTTTTATATGAACATCGTTTTTTAAATTGCGACTACCCAATAACATCTTTTTAATTAATGTCAACTTCAGTCTTTTTACGACAGTTGTTAAACACTGTTCTACTCAGGTTAAACTGCCCTGTGCTGGAGTACACAAACCGAGCCCTTGAGAGTATAGAATGCAGAAGCAATTATGACAGTCCCAGTCGAAAACAAAGCTTATGAAACCATATCATTATCCCTAATTACCCCTAATTTAAAAAATAATAAACCCATTGCAAGCCTGACAACACCTTGCTCCTCTTCTACCCATTTAAAAAGTTGAGGAAGACAGTTAAAAAAAACACTTTTCAATACACTATTGAAAGCAATGAACATTCATGTTGCCACTATATCATCCAAGGCCTGTGATTTGCTATCATTCATGTTGCTTTCCTGCTGATCACTCCTCAAGCTGATAAAAGGAAACAAAAAAATGAAACCCTTTAACAGAATAAACTGGTTTGCTTTAGTTAAGGAAACTTTGGAGTACCACATTTAGATCTAGCGCAACTGATACTTTGCAACGTGCAGACATCAAAGATGCTTAGCAGTAAATGATAAATATCATAATACTTTATTTTCAATTTATGATACCGTTCTGTTATGTTCAAAATGTTATGGCTTTTCACTGATTTCCATGGACATTTAAAGAGAAGTTGTTTAAATTTTGTCTGATTGATTTAATATGGTCCTCATAGGATTCAAACTGTTGCCCCACCTGACAAAAACAAAGTTACTGACCTTCGGTAATGCTTTATATGGTAGTAATTCTATATAGCTACATATTGCTTACCTTTAGAAAATTCCCCAGGCACCAAAATGGATCCGGAAAACCTTGAGCAGTATCCCTCATGCTGGGAGGTGGGGTTGAACGGCTCCGCATTGTGGTCATATTCATTATATTACATGTGCAGTGCTTATATAGGCGCCACCCCAGCATGCTGACATCAGTTTCTTTCTGGGACCATCCAAGCCAGAAGCACGGAGGCACATCAGAAGGCTGATCGACCAGTGTACACATTCTAAGGACCTGCAACTACCTTTTTATGTGGAACAGTTCAGTTCGCGGAGAGTTCATACTAGCTAAGGCATTACCGAAGGTAAGGAACTTGTTTATCAGATAGACTCTTCTAGCTGTAGATTCCTTACCTTAGAATAGATACTAAAGCAATATCTTACCGGAGGGGGGCCAGCAAACTGTATCAGACCAAACAAAAAGTCCTGGAGGACCAAACAGGCAAAGTGCCTGACACAACGGACCCGACGGTCGAAGCAGTAGTGTTTGGTAAACATATGCAAGGATGTCCAGATTCCCAGGACAGGAACTTCACAAGCTAACATAGCTTTGGCTCTGGTGGAACGAGCCTGCAAGCTCTTAGGGGTTTGCTTCTTGGCCAATACGTAGCAGATATTGATGCATATCACAATCCATCTGGAGATGGGCTGTTTCTGCACTGCTTTCCCTTATTTGTTCTAGTGAACCCTACAAACAGCTGGTCATCCACTCTGTGTTTTCTGGTGCGATCGATATAGAATGACAGTGCCATTTTAGGGTCCCGGTGATGGATTCTCTCTTCCTCCTTGGAGCGGTGATGTGGAACAAAAAGTCAGAAGCATGATGTTTTGTCTGACGTAGATGGTGTCACCACCTTTGGCAAAAAAGAGGCATGGGTTTGGAGAACCACTTTGTCTAGGAAGAAACGGGTGTGGAGGGTTAACAGAAAAAGCCCGTAGTTCACTGACCCTCTTGGCTGATGTGATGACCACTAAGACGACTGTCTTGATCATCAGAAGTCATAGAGGGCAACTGTGCATCGGTTCAAAGGTTAACACATCAAATAAGTTCGGGAGAAAACATGTACAGAAGGCCTTTCAGACAGCGTGTCACAATGGGTGGCTTAAACCGGAAGGGTTGGACTGGCAACCGCAGAAAGGCTGAGATGGCCCAAAGATACCCCTTAACTGTATCCAGAGCAAGGCTTTGCCGAGCTAAAGGTAAAAAAAATATTTTGGACAAGGGTGCAGAAAGTGAGTCAATGTTTTTCTCAGCACACCAAGGCACAAATGAGTACCAATGGCAGGAATATACAGTAATTGTTGATAGGACGCCTGGCTGCCAAGATGACCTTACAGACTTTGGAGGAAGATCGAATACCCTCAACTGTCGCATCTCAATCTCCAAGAATGACAGTGGAGAGTGCACAGGTTTGGGTGCAGAACCCTGCCCTGTTGTTGCAACAGGAGATCCTCCAGAAGGGGCAGCATGATCCTCAAAACCATCCTCACCGGAGCAACCAGAATGACTTATGCCTGGCCAGTTTCAGAACTCAGGGGAGAAGAGATATTGGTGGAAGGGCATATAAGAGTCCCATATTCCAGTCCAGTCGGACTGCGTATCCAAGCGAGAGCTGCTTTTGGAACTCCAGTGTGCAGATGAACAAGTTACTTACCTTCGGTAACGCTTTTTCTGGTGGATACAGTATCTGCCTGTGGATTCCTCACCTTGTGAATATCCCCTGCGCCAGCAGCATTCGGAAAATGTTCGTAGCTCTCCACGCCGAGGACGACGTCACCGGAGCCATAAGAGAGCCTCGTCGGCGTGATGACGTCAGTTCCGTCCTTTTTTTCCCAGGCCTGTGAGACACACGGACGGACCGACACAAATATATACAGCATACATAGTACACAGTATTCAAACCAACACACACAGTGTGAAATCAATGCATTAAAGCAAAAAGAATTATACAATTCCATTAAAAGAAACAGATAGAAACTATCACCATTGCAGGTATACAAGGATGGACAACGGGGAGGCGGGTGGGTCAGTGAGGAATCCACAGGCAGATACTGTATCCACCAGAAAAAGCGTTACCGAAGGTAAGAAACTTGTTCTTCTGATGGATACATCTGCCAGTGGATTCCTCATCTTGTGAATAGAGTCCCACAGCAGTCCCCACTCCCGGAGGAGGGTGTCCACCCTTCTATACCAAAAAGTCCTGTAGGACGGAACGCGCAAAGTTACTGTCCCTCCTCACTTCGGAATCTAAGCAGCAATGTGGAGGCCCAAGTTGCCGCTATACAAATGTCCTCCACAGGAACACCTCTAGATAAGGCAGATGTGGAAGACTTTGCCTTGGTAGCGTGAGCTCTTATACCCTCTGGAGATTCCTCACCAGCCAAAGAGTAACAGATCTTGATGCACAAGGTAATTCATCTGGAAAGGGTGCGCTTGTGCACCGCTCTGCCTTTCCTGTAGCCAATGAAGCCCACGAAGAGCTGGTCATCCACTCGAAAGTCTTCAGTCCTATCGAGGTAAAAACTCACCGCCCTTTTAGGGTCCAAACAGTGAAGCCGCTCCTCCTCCTTGGAAGGGTGAGGGAGAGGAAAGAAGGTAGGAAGGGTAATGGACTGCCCCAGATGGAAGGGAGTTACCACCTTAGGCAGAAAAGCAGCCCTGGTCCTGAGTACCATTCTATCAGCATGAATGGTCAAGAACGGGGGTTTCTAACTCAGAGCTTGAAGCTCACTTATCCTCCTTGCCGAGGTAATGGCAATAAGAAATACTGTTTTAAAAGACAATAGTCTCAAGGGACACTTGTGCAAGGGTTCAAAGGGAGAACCCATCAAGTAGGTTAAGACAAGATTTAAGTTCCATTGAGGAACAATAAAAGGAGTGGGCGAAAACTTGTTAGTAAGGCCCTTAATGAACCTTAACACAATGGGTGACTTGAACAAAGATGGCTGATCCGCGAAGCAACTGAACGTCGACAAAGCCGATAAATAGCCCTTCCCAGTAGCCACAGCAAAGCCCTGCTGGGCTAGAGAGAGAGCAAACTGAAGGATGTTGGATAACGAGCCCTCAAACGGTCAATAGAATTCTCGCCACACCAAATGATGAATTTAGACCACCTATAGGAATAGATAGATTTGGTGGAGTGACGCCTGGCAGACAAAATAACGTCCACCATGTAGGGCGGGAGAGAAAAAGAATTCAGGTTGCCCTGTTCAATCTCCAGGCAGGAAGATGGAAGCTCTGGAGTTGGGGGTGTAGAACCTGCCCCTGCAACTGCGAGAGGAGGTCTGCCCTGAGAGGGAGACAGAGCGGAGGGCACAAGGAGAGGTGGAGAGGATCTGTATACCACACCCTTCTTGGCCAATTCGTGGCGGTCAAAATGACTTGGGCCCGGTCTTGGCGAATCTTCCTCAGAACCCGAGGAATCAAGGGTATGGGAGGAAACGCGTAAAGGAGTTGTGAGTCCCATCTGAATTAAAACGCGTCCCTCAAAGCTACCTCCATCGAATACTGGAGACTGCAGAATGACGGGCAGTGAGCATTCTCTTGAGTGGCAAACAGGTCCACCGAGGAGTTCCCCACGCCAGACAAACGTGAGGAACCACCTCCGGATGAAGCTTCCACTCGTGCTTGGCAGAGAACTGCCGACAGACTGTCTGCACCCACGTTCAGAACTCCGGCCAGATGATTTGCCATCAGACAAATAAGATGGTCCTGAACCCAGGACCAGAGACTCAGAGCCTCCCTGCAGAGACACTGCGACCCCACTCCTACCTGCTTGTTGACATACCACATCGCGGTAGTGTTGTCCGTCAGGACTTGAACCGACTGACCGCGAAGGGAAGGGAGGAAGGCCTTAAGTGCCAAATGAATCGCCCGTAACTCCAGAAGGTTGATGTGAAGCAACCTTTCCTCTGGAGACCAAAGACCCTTGATCTCCAGGTCCCCCAGATGAGCATCCCACCCTAAAGTGGATGCATCCGTTATCACTGGCCACCGATGGAGGTAGATGGAAGGGCTTCCCTTGAGACAAATTGCCCTCCACTCTCCACCAAGACAGATCCGCTGCAGCTTCTCTGGAGTTCCTCACAGACTCCCTGAGATCTCCGTTGTGCCGATACCACTGCCTGCGGAGGCACCACTGGAGCACCCTCATGTGCCAGCATGCATGGTTGACCAACAGAATGCAGGAAGCAAACAGACCAAGCAGGCGAAGGACCTTCAGGACTGGAAAGACGGCTCCATTGTAAAACAAGGGAATAGTTTCCTGAATGTCGAGAATCTTTTGTGGAGTTGGGAATGCTCGACACACAGTATTGTCCAGTACCGCCCCTATGAACAGGTGGCGCTGAGAGGGCACCAGGTGAGACTTGGGCACGTTTATCGAGATACCCAATTTGTACAACAACTGAGTTGTAACCTGCAGATGATGAAGCACCTTCTCTGGCGACTCTGCTTTGATCAGCCAGTCATCCAGATAGGGGAAAACTGGAATCCCGACCTCTTGAGATGGGGTGCCACCACTGCCATCACCTTGGTGCAGTAGTAAGTCCAAACGGGAGAACCGCAAACTGATAATGCTGTGACCCTACCGTAAAATGGAGATACTTCCTGTGCGACTTCAGGATTGTGATATAAAAATACGCATCCTGCAAGTCGAATGACACCATCCAGTCTTCCTGTTGCAGCGCGAACCTGTGCTAGGGTGAGCATCTTGAACTTCTCCTGCTTGAGAAAAAGATTCAATATCCTGAGATCCAGGATTGGACGTAACCTGCCATCCTTTTTGGGAATCAGGAAATACCGGGAGTAGCTTCCCTGACCCCTTTCCTGCGCCGGAACCACCTCTATCGCACTTTTTTTTAGTAATGTAAGGACTTCCTCCTGCAGAAGAAGAAGGTGGTCCTGAGAACATGCCCCTTGGCAAGGAGGGTAATTTGGAGGTAATTCCCGAAAGGGAAGAGCATACCCATTTTCCACAAGATTTAGAACCCAAAAGGTCCGCAGTGACCGATTCCCAATCTTGTAGAAAATGGGTAAGCCGACCCCCCACAGGACCTACATGATCCAGAATGTTGGATCTAGGGCTGCTTTGCTGCGGAAAGAGGGGTGGAGGTAGAGGAGGAGGAGGGCTGACTACCTCGTGGACGACTTCTGTTCTTGCCCCTGTAGGTCTTATACAGGGTATTTTGCTGCTGCTGAGGCTGCCTGTAGGTCCGAAAGGACGACCTTCCAAAAACTCTGTACATTCTAGAAGAGGAACCTCTAGACTGTGCCTGTAGGCCCAGAGACTTAGCTGTAGCTTTGCTGTCCTTGAATCTTTCTAAGGCTGCGTCTGCTTTTTTCCCAAACAGCCCAGAACCATCGAAAGGGAGGTCAAAAATTGTTGCCTGCACATCCGGAGAGAACTCAGACGACTTGAGCCAAGCACTTCTCCTTGTGGCAACTGAAGAACCCATAATCCTGGCAACAGAGTCCTCAGTGTCCAAGCCACTCTGAATAACTTGACGTGCAGCTGCATGAGTGTCCGACAAAACCTCATTGAAATTCTGTCTGTCCTCCTCAGACAATTTAGGAGCAAGCTGTTTTGCAGAGTCCATTAGAGCGTGAATGTAACGGCCCAAAAGACAGGTGGCATTTGTGGACTTCAAGGCCATACTTGCTGAGGAGAACACCTTTATAGCTGACTGGTTACGCTTTTTCGAGTCTCTATCACCAGGGACTTGAGAAAAGGACCCAGAAGATTTCTTTGAACATGTAGCTTGAACCACCAGGCTCTCATGAGAAGGATGAGATGTTAGGAAGTCCGGATCTCCTGGAGCTGCCCTGTACCTCCTAGCAGCAGATTTTGATACTGCTGGAGCCAAAAAGGGCTTACGCCAAACCTCCATAACTGGCTCAGTGATGGCATTGTTAAAAGGCAGTAAAGGCTCTATTACAGTGGCGGGAGAATGAAGAACCTCCATTAAAATATTGGACTTGAATTCAGCTGTTGGAAGCTGCAGGTCTAAAAGCTCCGCTGCCTTCCTTATAACTGTGTGGTAAGGAGCCACATCCTTAGAAGGAGCATCTGAAGGAGGAGAAAGCTCCCATTCTGGGGACATATCAAGGCCACTTGCCACCCTCAAATATTCAAATAAGACCTCTGACTCCTGAAGTTCACCATCCTCCATTTCTTCCTCTGCACGATAACGCTGCTCCTCCAATATCCTCTGTGCTTCCCGCCTGGCTCTTATCCTCAGAACCGGCGTCGGTGGAGCCAGACACGACTCCGACTGATCCGGAGCCGGCGTCGAACATGGATCCGGAGGTACAGCCTGAGTCGAACGAGGCCGAGCTGACGGTGCCGGAGATGAAGGGAATGGCGTTGATGTCCTCGGCGCCGAGAAACGCCAGGAAGGCGCCGCTGGAAATAATGGCATAAAGGGAGCCTAAGCATAAGCCTGAGGAACCCCCAGATTAAAGGCCATAGGACCCATGGGACCCGAAGGTGCTCCAGAGGGGTACATAGCTCTTGCAAAGACTCCATACATTGCATTTAAGTAATGTGATGGATCTTGACCCGGGCCAGGGAAAGGTGGGTAAGCGCCCGATATAGGCTCCTGCTGAGGCATTACCGGACTCGGGCCAATCGGCACCGACGGTGGTGCCAATGGAGTCAACGACTCATCAGATACTGGAGCCTCTTTCACCGGAGTCGGAGAATGAGCCAGCGTCGGAAAATGCACCGGAGAAGCTGCAGGCGAAGCCGAACGAACAGGAGAACCCTGATTCGAGCCAGAAAGAGAAGGAGAGATATAGTCCTTATTATGCCGAGGAGCTAGAGAAGTCTATTTCGGAGCCGTGTCCTTATCTGAACGGCGTCGAGAGCCGTGCCTCTTCTTCTTTGATTTTGAAGCATGACCGGACGTCGACTTCGAACCCAACCTCGATCTCGACCTTGATCTTCTTCTACCTCTCTTCTCCTTCCTCATCTTCGCCATGAACAGCTTGGCCTCTCTCTCCTTTAAAGCCTTCGGGTTCATCTTGCGACAGCAAGCGCAACCCTCGACGTTGTGATCCGACGATAGGCACCAGACACAATCTTCGTTGTGATCCGTGATGGACATATGTCCTCCGCACTCCCTACAGGGATTGAACCCTGATTTCCTCGACAACATCTTCAAGAAAGAAACAAGAGAAGGCCAGAAACACAATCCAGAAACACAATGTAACAAGAAAACCACGGAGAGTCCCCAAAAACCGTTAGCGTCGATTGTGTGGAAAAAAGGGAACTGACATCATCACGCCGACGAGGCTCTCTTATGGCTCAGGTGACGTCTGCGGAGCCGCAAGGGGAGCCAAGCTTCTGTGACGTCGTCTTTGTCGACGCGGAGAGCTACGAAAAATTTCCAAACGCTGCTGGCGCAGGGGATATTCACAAGGTGAGGAATCAACTGGCAGATGTATCCATCAGAAATGTTGATATTGCACATTCTCAGTAGTGGTAATTGATCTAGCCATGGTACTCCCTAGTCATGAAAGAGAGCTTGAACCACCTTCGGGTGCAGACACCATTTGTGGTCCTCTAGGTATAGAAAGCTGAGTTTGTCTGTCCTGACGTCTAGAGATCCCTCCAGTTGCTGCACAACCAGGAAAATGTCCTGATATTCCAGCCAATATGAGGGTCCACAACACAACTCCCCCTGCTTGTTGCAGTACCACAAGGCAGTGGTCTTGCCCGTGAATACCTTATCCAGCTTCACTTTGATGGACGGCAGGAAAACATTCAATAACAAGCACATTGCCCTCAGCTCAAGAAGATTGATACTGAGCAGAGTCTCTCTGAGCCAGAGACTCTCTGATCTTAAACTCTCCCAGATGGCCTCCCTATCCCAGAAGCAAAGCATTGGTCACCACTGTCAGCTGTGGGAGGGGTATTCTGCTGACCCAATCGATGTTAGCCACCACTCTAGGTCTTTCATGGTCTCCTTTGAAATCTAGACCTGGTCGGAGGGATTCCCTGTGTTGCGCGTGCACTGGGACATCAGATTCTACTGCGGCACCAGTCTTACCGAAATCGAGGAAAGAGGATGAGACATCAGGATGATAGCCTGAATGTTTTGAACTCTTTGCTTGGAGGATAGGCGCAGAATTGCACAATGTCCAGAATGGCTCCAATAAAAGGGAGCATCTGGTCATCGAGGTAGGGGAAAACTGGGACCCCTGACAGCAGCAGATGTGTTACAACCACTGCCGTCTCTTTCGTGAACACCAGAGAGGCGTTGGTGTGACCAGAAGGGAACACTGCTAACGGAAAATACTCCTGTTCCACCATGAACCACTGGTAAAGCAGACAGGCTTGCAAGACGGGAATATGACAATAGATGTCCTGCAGGGCCAAAGCTACCATCCAGTCTCTAAGGTCTAACACATACACAACCTGAGCAGGTGTTAGCACCTTGAATCTCTCCTTCCTCAGGAAGGCATCGAGAGGGCACAGATTTAAAATAGGACAGAGGTCTCCATTCTTCTTTGGCACCGGGAAATAGCACCACAACCTATTTCTGATTCCGGCAACCTCTCAATGGCTACTTTGGCCAAAACAGCCTGCACTGCCTGGTGCAACAAGGAGAGGTGGTCCACTGACAGCCGATCTGAGAACGTAGGCAGGGGTGGTGGGGTTTCTAGGATTGGAAGGGCATAACCCAGCCACACAGATTGGAGCACTCACTTGTCCGAAGTTATAGCTAGCCATTGGGGAAGATGGCGCCTGATCCTGCCTCCAACAGGGTGCCCTTCATATTGTGCTCAGGAACTGGCATTTGTTTGAGAACCTTGAAGTTCCCCTACAGAAACCAATATTTGCAATGAAAAAAAAACACAAGTATTGGACAACAGATCATTAGAGCAGATGTCTCTATTCCCAAACCAAAAAGTGATTTGATTTCCCATTGGAACTTGAAACCCATACAGGGCCACCGTAAATGTGGCAACTGTGTGGCATGCAGCAACACCATTGAAGGTTCAGAATTTAGCCACAATGGAGTTAAGTGGAAACATGAGCATTTTACCAATTGTAGAACCAAGAATGTGGTGTACGCCATCCGATGCCCCTGTGGTAGAATATATATTGGCAAAACAAGTCAACAAATCAATGTAAGAATAACGCAGCATAGATCGCGTATAAAGAACAGGGTCACTACAGCACCTATGGTGGAACATTTTTTGGAAGAAAAGCATGGAGAGAATTATTTCCAATGGACTATCTTATCAGTTATGAATGCCTCTAATTGCACAACGGATATAGAAACCGCTTTGTTGCGCAGAGAGGCTTATCTGATAATGAAATTTAACAGCACAACTAATGGGTTAAACACAATGAGTGAAATAAACAGAATTTGAACATAAACATGATGCATATGAGGCACAGTTTACAAAAAATCATGTTTACTGTTCACTTGATCACAGAACACTATCCTTGTCTTTAGGCTAAAAAGTTTCATCAAATAGTCCCTTTTCCAGCTAGTTCTAAACATCCTATTAACTAGCAGACACTACGTGTAGGTAAACAGAGTTGTGCGAGTTACCAAATAGTTGGTCTGGCTTAATGAGTAACTACAATTCCTATAATGCATTGTGGCGCATCTTGCTGAGGTGATTGGTCATTGAAACGTCACATGACATTAGAGAGCAGAAAGCACCGAGTGAGGGAGACATGGCGTCTGCTAGATGAGAGAAAGTGTGGGAGACCCATTTATCGAGTTTTGGTGAGTTTAAAGCGCCTGCCATCAGTTCAATCGCAAGCGACGATCTTAGGGAGTGGAAACTAACGGTTCCACTGTTTCATTTTTACAGAACCGAATGACGGATATATTGTGCGTTTAAATCGCACTGTATCAGAAAGCTGGTAGAATTCAACGAGTGACAAACAGTCCATTAAGGTGATTATCTCCCAGCGGTTGACTGTATCTTTAATGCATTGCATGTCGTTTCCCAAGCTAAAAATAATTGTTTGATTTTAGAGAAAAGTTCCCTGAAATTCAGCGATCCCCAGCGCCGGTTCACATAATTTGAAGTGAAGTCTGGCTAGACTAACTTCGCTCTCCCAAGGTACGTTGCCACCTCCACTGTGCTTCTCGCATCTGTTTAGATGACACTTCATTGTTAGAAAAAAATGACGGTGTATATTCCTCTGCAGGCGACGGGTGGCTGGATCCTGCACTTGAAAATACAGCAGAACATTTAAAAAGACAAGTCATGACAACATGGTCATTCAGGTACAAGGAAGGAACAAAATAAAGTGCAGTTACATTATTTTATTAGAAAGAGGGTTCCCTTTTAATAAATTACGCTTTTTTGTCAAAACATTTATTTGTAGATCAGAATAGCAAAGCCCTGAAGAGAGTTCGGTGATTTAATACCTGGACTCGAAACGCGTCGGCACAAGCCTCGCAGTATATCGAGGCGCAGTGATTGATATTCACGTGAAAACCGACAAACTGGTCTTTTGTTTGGAAAAACTTTATTGTTCAAAATGTATTGATATCACAAATTATGTTGTAGATTATTTTTTCACCCAATGTCTTTGGATTAATTTCTGATTAGCGATTATGTGTTTTTTGACAAATATCACTTCACTTTTGTATATGAATTGTTTATTATGATTTATATGAATTGTTTATTATGATTTATGGTCTTTGTTGATATCATTTATTTCAATTGATCACAGAATTATGCTATGTTGGTTAAAATTGAAGTAACAATGTGTAACTTTTCCCACATATGAATATTTAAAAAAAAAGAAAGGAAATAATGAATGGATTGAAAATTACATTTCTATGGTAAACAGAAGGAACGTGTTTATCCATTTTGCTCTGAGTAGTTGCAATAATCAAATACATGAAGGTTAGGCTAATCTTTTGTTTATAAACTTCATATTGCACAGGCATAATAAAGGCGTTTGAAGGCTGTCGGGGGTGGCAGACTGGGCAGATCTCTGCCCTTGGCTCTCACAGGACTTGTGGGAGCTGCGTCCATGAAAGGGCTGGGAAGTCTATTGATCGTGAGGGGCCAACTGGAAAGGACGCTGCTGGTAGCCCCTACTATAGCTACGGAAGAAGCGATAGCAAGAGTGAGGTTGGCGTGTGGCAATGGTGTGCCCCAACAGTCAGGCGGTGACCATATTCTCCTTGGAATGCTGAAGAGCTGAATCAGCTTTGTCACTGAGTAGGCAAGTGCCATCAAAGAGCATGTTCCATGAGGGATGCCTGGACGTTCCCTGAAAAGCCAGATGACCAAAAGTCTTCGTGGTGGCGGAGTTCGACCAATGAAGCAATGGCCACCAAGTCTATTGTGTCCAGCTGACATCTAATGGCAAACTTTGCAGCATCTCTGCCATTAGCGATAGCCTGGTTAAGGATGGCTCGGGCTTCCTCCAAGACCATAGGCAGCTCTTGTGCAATGGAGTTCCATACAGTGGGGCTATATTGGCCCAAGAGACATGCAGTGTTCACCGACTGCAGTGCAAGTTTGGTGGAGGGGAAAATCCTCCTTCCGTATGTATCCAGACTCTTGGATTTCCAATCCAGTGGAGTGGTAGGGAACGCTCCAGGGTTGACTCTGGATGTTGAGGCCTGCACCACCAGGCTCTCAGGTGTGGGATACTGGGTAAGGAAAGCTGGTTCCCTAGGAACAGGGCGGTGGTGGCATGTAATTGTCCTGCGCATGGCTCAGCCCAGACCCCGGGCAGGATATCCGAGAGGGATTAATTGAAGGACAAAAGAGGTTCTGTGTTGGATACCTCAAGCTGAAAAACCGGGACGAGGCCACGACATCACCCCCCCCCTCTCTCCCGCCCGCCCCGCAGTATAGGAACCCCAGCGGTCTGGAGGGCTGAGAGGAGCAGAGGACGCCGGCTTGGAAATCAGTTGCAGACACTGGGGAGGCACATTAGCGTGCAGTGGACACAGTCTGCGATTACAAAAGAAGGTATTTATGTGCATTTTCCTGGTTCTCAACTGTATTGTACTTGTACAAAATGGCGGGGGTCGGAAAAACAAGAATCTAAGGCCATAAATCACCTACTGTGCCCACGAGGTACCATCGGGATGAGTCTCCCTCACAGTGTGAGAAACGAAACTGATCTCACTGCTCACAAGCATGAAAATAAAAAGAGGACTAATGTCTGATCTCACTGCTCACAAAGCATGAAAATAAATAGAGGACTAATGTCTCTTCTCCCCCTACGTGGTGGCCATTTTGATACAGTCTCTCTCTCGGATCACCTTCTTGGCTAGTCATTCTTTTGCACCATATGTACTAAGAACTGGACTCCTTAGACTATCTCTAATCGTATTTGGCACTTTCTCCGTAACTGGTACACATGTCACCTTTCCTTCGCCTGTGATACAACGATCGCTACCTCATATCTAGCTAGGAGCTGGGCTTGCTCAAACGGAACCTGGAACCTCTCCTCCTTGCTCTCAAGCAATAACAACATAAAAGGACTAGCGTCTCCAGACCCCCTATCTGGCGGCCATTTTAGACTGACCTCTCTCTTTACTCAGCGGCCATCATGGACTAGTCATTGCCTTTTACTGCAGTTTCAATTTTATTTCATCTTATTTTATTATTACTGGCTTCCTACATTGTATGCATTGCTATCACATTGCTATCGTATATTCTAGTGTTATATTTATCTTTATCTGTTATCTTTACTCAGTGGCCATCATGGACTAGTCATTGCCTTTTACTGCAGTTTCTAATTTTATTTTATCTTATTTTATTATTACTGGCCTCCTACATTGTATGCATTGCTATCACATTGCTATCGTATACTCTAGTGTTATATTTGTTATTGCTGCAATTTGTATGCACATTTATGGGTTTCAGTAACTCATTAGTAGTCTAGCCCTATTTTAGCCTGTATTTTATATGCGGCAAGCTGCACATATCTCACCTCTATCCCCATCACTCACTGTCCGCTACTGCATTTATTTATTTGTTGGTTTTTCGATGTAAGCTACGTCACGATATTGCACTGATTATTACTACCTCATTCAATTCGCTCTGTCATGTAAGCTGCACCCAGCCACTTTCTAAGCCTAGACTGCACTGCTGTTACCTCGTACATTCTAATATGTAACTTGGCTTCCACCTAACCGGTCCTACCTCGCATAGTTGGTTACACGGTGTAAGCTGACTGCTACCTCGTATATAGGATACATTTGGTTAGATGCACCTACGCACTGGCTGCTCGGGGATCACACTGACTTCTACCTCTTATATCTTTGATCACCCACTAGTGTCTTCCTTGGCCCTGTAACTAGCGGCTGACAGTTTGTACTATCGCCCTATTCCCTACACCTAACACCACAGCCTCTCTAAAATGGAGCTCAACGGCAAGCACACTTTTAGAATTAACTACCCCTCCACTCCTCTCTCCAAAAATGCCACTAAACGTTTTAAACACAACTTCTTGAGGTCGCACCCTGAAACACCCTTTGCCGACACTTACTTCTCATCGGGCAATGGAGCCCTGAATACTGATATCATCTTCCACACCTCACGCAGAGCCCAATGGAGAAAAACTTTCCTATCCCTACTCACAGTCTCCACCACCAGGAAAACAACCCATGGCCTAATTCTCACCATCTCACCTTCCCACCTCTTCCCTGGCAGGTCTACCATTACTATCTACAATAACGGGATTGTCCTAATCCAATCCACGGACAAGAACCTGGAATTACTAGACAACCTGTTCCCCAAGTTCAAAGAGCACCTCTCCAAGCTGCGGACCCCCACCCAGAACTCCGCCAGCACTATCACCCTTGACCTCACAGCCACCACCTACTACACCTCTACCCCCAGAACCCCAGTAAATGGCCCACCTGCTGTTAACGCCCCCCACTCCCCAAGGACAGTCACAAATATCTCCACCGCACATACTAGCAGCCCCTCCAACATGACCCTTCTTATCCCCACCCATACCCCCTCCATCCCTCTCCCCCGGACAGAACATCCCCCACCCACAACACACCACCATCTGAACAAGCCACCGCCCAAATTTTATCCACCCCCCCTCCCATCCCCCCCTCGACAGACACCTCTCCCTCCCCATCTCCCTCTCCACTCCCACCCACGAGTCTCTCACACCTGACACAACAACTCCCACCCACAACACGCCTACATCAGCACACACCTTCACTCGGAGTTTATCCACCCATCCCCCCCACGGCAGACACCTCTCCCTTCCCTGCTCCCTTCCCACTTCCACTCACAACTCTATCTCCCTCCCAACAAAAGATACAGAACATACCTCCTCCCTTACCCTAGCATCCCCCTCTCTCCCACCTCCTATTCTCAGCCCTCACTACCCTCCTGTCTCCCCCACTGTCTTCAGCCTTCACTCACTCTTCTACTCACCAGCACCATCTCCCTCTGAAGTCACTACCTATGCTTCCCACCCACCGCCTGCCTCACCTTCATCACCCTCACCCCTCGCCCACAAAGACGTCCACACTGTGAATACCGTCCCACTCATTAGCACCGCGGAACCCCTCAACAACGCTAGTATACCCCCCCCGATACCCTGCCTGCTCACCAGCTCACTACTCCACCACTCACCAACGGCTCTCTTCACCAACACCTCCCCCAATGACCCTCCTGACCTGACTTTATCCACCCTCCAACAAGTCAAAGAGGAAATCTTACAAATCAAAAAAGACGTCCACGCAATCAAAGACCTGCTCTCCTCACAGCCCAGTCTACCTCCCACCATCCCACTACCCCACAAACGACGCACCCTCCCTACATACCCTCGCCCTCGACGACACCAGCAATGGCCTACTATCCCCGTTCGCAATAATTCCCACCGCCCCCGGCGTGTTCCCAGCCCCTTATCGGACCGCGACCTATGCTCTCTCCTACGCTCTTATGGCCCAGGTCCGGTAAAAGACTTTTCCAACTCACACATCCCCATACCCACAATTCCTACAAACCCTCTGAGGCTCCCAACACTCAACAACAGAGGCTCCGTCCCTAACAACCTCAGAAAAGTTCCCCTCACACTAGAAAGCTCGACCACCCTTCTCTCTCCCAAACTCAAATGCATCCTACTAAACTGCAGATCGGCCCAGAGACATTCCTCCGACATCGCGGATCTCGTCTCAAATAGGGAGCTGGACCTAGCCATTCTAACGGAAACGTGGCTCACTGAAGCCTCTACCCCGATTATGGATATACTAGTCCCCCCCAATTATCATTAGGCTGGACAGGTCTCCTGGCAAGACGGGCGGGGGAATTGCATGCATTTTTAGGAGCAACCTCTCCGTTACTCAAGTCACCTCCCCCTCCCTTTCCTCCTGTGAACTCCTCTGCCTCGACATCACCAGTGAGGGCAAACAAGTCTGTGCTTTACATATCATCTATCACCCGCCTGGTGACAATCTCATATTCACCCAACAATTCATGGACCTGATCACTTCCAATGCCGGTCGGCAGACCACTCAAATCTACCTGGGTGACTTCAATCTCCACTGGAACGATCAGAAAGACACCGTGGTGAATAGTCTCAAAACTTTCCTCAATGCGCTTGACCTCACCCAATTATGCGATAAACCAACACACGACAAAGGCGCGATACTCGATCTCATCATTGCCAAAGAGAACGCTATTCAACTGGAGGCGATTCTACCCTGTGATTGGTCAGATCACCACATTATCACCTTCTTTATCAACGAAAAAGTTAAACCTAACCCTACTCAACCAATCAAATCCAAAACATGGAAAAGGGATCTGAAGAATCTTAACCCCTCCACCCTACCTCCCCACATCGGCAGCCTCCTCCTTCCCCCTTCAGGTGCCTCAGATGTTCAATCACTGACTGACCACTACCTTGACTCTATGAATACAATAGTCAATGAAGTCGCCCCTCTGCAACTGAAGAGAGTCTCCACCAAAATTTCTAACCCCTGGTATGATGACAGACTCAATGACGAAAGGCGTAATATGCGAATGGCAGAGTGCACCTGGAGATCGGACCCCTCAGCACTGCATCTCAAAAAGCTTAAGAACAAGAGAAATGCCTACTTTAGGAAAATAAAACGCACAAAGTCGGACTTCTTCAGCCGTAAGTTGGACCAAGCGAAGAACAGGCCAAGAAAGCTGTTCGAGCTAATCAAGACCCAAACAAAGGCACAACCCACACAATCAAACAGCACAACAAATGACACCCCACACTGTGAAGCCTTCTCTGCTTTCTTTAAACTAAAGACTGACAACATAAGAAATGACCTCATCATGGATGTAAGCCGATACCCCAACCACACCAGAATGGCAGACACTCAACCTAAAAACAAGGCATCCTGGCAGTACTTCGATACCTATTCGGAAGAAGCTATACACAAACTGCTCTGCACCTTGAAGCCCTCTAATCACCACACAGACCCTCTACCTGCTAATGCTGTAAAAGACTTTATCCCCTTGCTCCTCCCTCTCTGGACCAAGATCATCAACAGCTCTTTGCAACAAGGACACATTCCAGACTCCCTTAAGGTGGGGCAAGTCACGCCTATACTCAAGAAACCTACAGCTGATCCGTCTGACCTAAACAACTATCGGCCCATCACCAATATCCCCACCCTGGCCAAACTGCTGGAGAAATGTGTCCAACTCCAACTAACAAAACACATTGATCAATTTGACCTCCTCAACCCTCATCAATCAGGCTTCAGAGCGAAACATAGCACGGAAACAGCTATGACACACATAATTGATGACGCCCTCCAAATTCTGGATCGCAATGAGTCCTGCCTCCTCATCCTTCTTGACCTCTCGTCAGCATTTGACACGGTCAAACATGAGAACTTGCTGGAGCTGCTAAGTTCTAGAATGGGGCTATCGGGAACTGTTCTCAAGTGGTTTTCGTCCTTCCTTCACAACCGGTCTCAGAGGTTCAAGATCGACAATGTGCTATCTACACCTGTGCCTGCAGATCTAGGGGTTCCACAAGGATCCACCCTCTCCCCTACTCTGTTCAACCTCGTTATGGAACCGCTCGCCACCTTGCTTCATGCATCCAATGTTCAATTCCATATGTACGCCGATGACACACAACTCTACCTAAAGCTACAATCCCCGGAAGATATCAAACATCTGAATTCCACGCTTATCAACACCCAATCTTGGCTGGCCGATAATCACCTCAAACTAAATGCTCTGAAAACTGAGTTCCTACTCATCTCACCCCCGGCGAAAATCTCCACCACCCAAACCTGGCTCAACAACCTAACAGCACTCAATGTCCAACCTACCATCGTGGACTCGGCGAAATCCCTAGGCATCACACTCGACGCCAAGCTCAACATGCAGCAGCACGTCAGCAAAGCCACAAAAGCAGCTAATTTCCAAATTAACACGCTGAGGAAAATTAAACCTTTCCTCCCGGCCAAAGACTTCCAAACTGCTGTACAAGCTTTAGTCATCCCTCGAATAGACTACGGAATTGCGACCCTCAGCGGTCTCCCGCTATCCACAACAGCACCCTTAAGAGCCTCCCTGAACGCTGCCGCGAGACTCATTACTGGCTCTAGAAAGCATTCGCACATATCCCCAGACTTAAAGTCTCTAAAATGGCTGCCTCTTGAAGCCAGAATACAGCTAAAAATTGCAATTATGACACACACGGCCGTGCACCACAAGGCACCCAGCTACCTCGCTCAAAAGCTGTCTATATCAGGAGGTTCGAGATCCAATAGGAGCACAAAAAATCTACTCCTGAAACCTCGTAGAGTCCGGAAAGTGAAAACTTACAAGCGCTCCTTCTCAGGAATGGCACCCAGGATCTGGAATGCGCTCCCTCCTGAAACCAGGCTGATCTTCTCCACTGCACTCTTCAAGAAAGAGGTGAAAACCATCCTTCTGGCCAAGATCTCCTGATCGTTATAGATGTTGGTTCAGAGACTCTGCATTGCTTTGTATCACTGCTCACCCTATCCCCTGGCACTATACTCTACTTGTTGGGGGCACTACTACGCTACTCTCTTACTACCGACCAAGATATGATACACGTTGGTTTACTGATCCACCTGTACAACTCTGTAGTGGGATCAATGACTTGTGCTGTCCCATCTTACTTCCTTACCTGATTGTATATGGATTGGTTTTATGTATGTTTTTATTATCCATGTTATTACCATGTTATTGACTATTATACTGTTCCCATTATCTCTGTTGACTCCTACTGCCCCTTCCCTGTCTTTGTGAAGCGCTCTGATATCTGTAAGGATCCTGTTCGCGCTATATAAAACTTTGAATAAATAAATAAATACATTGATCTTAACTTCCATGGAGGGCAACTGGAGGTAGAGGACCTCAGTCACCCTCCTAACCACCACAACAAAGGAAGCCCTTTCCTACGTAGCCACACTAGGAGAGACCAGGCCAGTATCTGTTGAAGAGTCTAGGTCGCTGACATTCGCTAGCTCCTCATAGCAGTTATCCAATTGGACAAAAGGTTATCCATGGGGATCAAGGTAATCTTAAGGATCCTCAGATCCACCCCAGCCTTCTGGACCACAGGGCCTGTCAAAGTAAGGAGGCCCTGTCTCTGACTTGGGCAATCGTTGAAGTTCTGGCGCCACTGGCTTTGACATCGAACAATGCTCTGTGTCAAGTCAGGAAGGACTATGGGTTCGGCGCTAGGAATGGTCTCACGGAACTGAACCCTGGCAAAAGATGTGGGTTTGTGAATGCAGTCTGCCAGCAGAAGTCCAGTCGGGGCACCTAACAGACTTGCGAGGCCCAAAGTTGCTCCACAGGGGACTGCACATCCAAATATGAGGTGCATAGCCAGGGCTGGACTGGCCATAGCGGGCACCAGGCATTTCCCTGGAGGGCTGCCAGGGTGGGGGCCAGTCCCCGCAAACAGCTTAGCTGCCCCGACCTCCTGGGGGGGTGGCAGAGCACTTTGCCAGGGCGGGTTTTGGTTCCCAGTCCGGCCCTGTGCATAGCCTCATAAAACTCAGAGTTGGGCGGGCATTGCTCTGGTGCCAGGAAATTCAGGGAGGTGCAGAGTTGACAAAGGCTCAGGCACGGATGAAGGAGTGCAGGAGCAGGGCCTTGACTTGTGGAGTTGTCCCCATACCTCACCTGATGACATTGACCGGTCTGGAGTGGTCAAAGAGCCCTTGAACTTCTTCTTAGATTTGTTTGTGCTTGTGAGATTTACATGACAATTACTTCGAGCGTGACGATGACTGGTGGGAACATTTCCGAGCGGGCCTGGAACCTTCTAGGGGACCAGGACCTAGAGTGGTGTGGAGGGTTTCCGATGTCAGGCCGCCAGGAGTGTCATTTCCCGCTCTCAAATCGGCTTTCGTTTCATTGTGCAGCAGTCAGGACAGTTCCTGGAGTCGTGATCTGGCTCCAGGCACCAAAGACAAATCAGGTGGGAATCGTCACACACATTTGCCTGCGACTGGCCCCACAAGGTAAAATCCACTGGCTTCTTAGAGGATATCCATAGCACACTTGGAGAAAAGCGTTCAAAAAGTACCAGCAAAAATGTTGAAAAACAGGTCAAAAAAGTGACCAAAGTAGCTCTTTGGGTCTGCGCTGTTGGCACAGAAAGAAAGGAACTGTTTGAAGCACGCTGGGGGGGCGCCTATATATGTACCGCATACATCACATCTGGTGGAGACATTAAGGTGTACAATGCCACCTAGCGACAAGCATGGGTCCTTTTCAAGATTTTTCGAATCCAGTCTGATTCCTGGGGGATATTGTAAGGTAATGAATCTGAGGCTAGAAATCACTATCCAATCGAAAACATACTAAACGCGCACTATTTAAATGTATCTACTGAACATGAATTAAATAAGTATTCAAAGCTCAATTTTCTGAGACATTGTTTTCAATTTCTAAATCAATGAAATGGAAACTTCAATTTTCTACTATATTTTGTACGTATATTGAATGCCTCATGCTTGTGTAGTCGAAATCTGAACAAAACTATGTATCTGAAACAAGATTTTAGTATTGAGAATTTTTTTAAACATTATTTTACATGCAACCGGATGTTCTAACCGCAGATTCTTCTCACCAGCCCTTCTGCCTGGTCTGTGGAGTGGACTTTATAGGTTTAACAAGGTTCTCATCTGAGGGCACAGAAAAGGGTAATAAATAACTGACGTTGGGGTGGCCCCTATATGTGGCTCTGTGTCGTCCTACTCAGATGTGAGAGTTGAGGTGGAGGCCAATGGCACCACCAGCCAGTGCACAGGAGTTGTTGTATGTTTCTGGATCCAGCCTGATTCCTGGAGAGCATCACAAGATAAATGTCTGGTTAGAAAGAGTATACACCAGAAAAAGAGCTGCAGGAAATAAGTATGGATTCCTTAACTATGCAGAGGAAATGTAGATGTTACGGTTTATACGATGTTTAGAAATGCTGCAAGGTTATTATGTAGCTCAAAGGGCATATATTTCAACGATGAAAAGAGTAATATTGCTAAAATAACACTAGAATATTGGAGCAAGATATGAAGTATGAGACACAGGAACATGAATGATGCAGCAAGGATTATGACAAGAAGAAAAAGTATAAACGTCATGATGAGGTTTGATGTGGTTTCCAACAACCTAACACACCTCTTTTGCCTACTTATAAAAGGCAATCTATAAAGGGTTCAGATTCTTTCTTCCTGTTGAAAAGCAGCAGCTCATAAGCTTATTCCTGTCCCCAGTTAATTCAAAACAAAGGTGTATGCTTAGTCGTACATGCCTTGGGAAAAGTTATAGTAAAGAATCATAGATCACAGGAACAAAAATAATTCAAGACGTTTTTGTATTCAAATTTTTTACTTTCCAATTTGGTTACATTCTAACTTGAGATATCTTCTACAAGTTGCTTCTATACATTTACTAAATAAATTAAAACAGAAGGATTTAATATTTGTTAAAAAACATTCAGCAAATTTCCCGTCCTCTTAAAAGTCAAATGCTGTATGGTGGCCTTTGAAATGTAAGGTTAGAACAATGAACAGGAACTCAACATGGCAATCAGATTTAATCAAACTAAGAACAATTAAATAAACACCCGATAAAGCAGCAAAAGTTTTAAATAATATTTAGCTTGGGTAGATATGACCTGAAATTTAAGGTCAAAATACAGTTGTGCAATTCTAGCCATTCTGGCGTATTTCTCCTTGTATGGTTATGTGGACCTCTGAACTGGTAAGATTCTGGCAAGTGTGGCAGAGCTGCAAATACTGAGCCAACCATGGGCCAAATGGTGGGAAACTTTAAAGAATGCATTTAGAAAACAATGGAAATGTACTGATTTCTCATTAACTCAATATACAGTACTTTTGAAAGCACAACTCAACTATGGAGATTAGAAAATTGAGCAGGAGTGCCAGGACACTTAATAAACGACTATTCAGAAAAGCTTTGCCCCAGTCAATGCATTTTCAATGGTCAACTGGAAAAAGACTACATACAGCAGGTTGCAATGGAGTGACTGTTGAAGTGGTTTATCCTCGTTGACTGGACTTCTTCACCAAAAAGCACAATACCTCAGAAAAAGCCAACTATAGTTCTTTTTTGCCCTGTTAGTTAAGTTCTATGATGGACACTTGTAAATAAATATGATCAGTTTCTCAGCAAAAATATTATTTAATGGTTTCAAGTTGGGTTGTCATTTTGTGCGCAGTTATCCACAACGCAAATGAAAAAAATTGGTAGAAGTAGGCCAATGGCTTCCATTGTTTCTTTAGCTTTTCTTTGCATGGGTGAGCACGCACTGATGTTAGTCAATCCAACTAGTTTCTTCAAGGGCTACAAAATTTCCAAGTCTACATGCCGCACATCGGGATTTCGTTGCTGAAACAGATGTGAAAATATTTTTAATGACAGAACTTGAAATAGGGCTACAGATTTGATGTTAGCGGAAGAAGGCAAGCACTTACACATGCAGAGTGTATACTACGAATAAACAAATGGATAACATAATTAGAGACATCAATCTCCCAGATCAGATCAATAATTTGAACGACCATCTTTATAATTTATATTGTCTTCTGTCAACACTTCCACCAAACTAAACAAAAGCTCTACCAGAAACAGGCTTCACCATTACCAAACAGTGATCAAAGTATTACAATGAAATATAGTTTCCTAGGAGGGTTAGCATACCATCAAACTATACACTAAATATTTGCTATGTGTGTACTCAAACGTGCTTCAAGAGAAATGTTTTTTTTCTCATACTATTTGGATAAAAAAGGTTTACGTAAACTTTTAACACGCTATGTTTACCTACCAGTCATTTATCATTACTTAATAATAGCATGCAACCTGTACTCTTCAGTGATATTAACAACGTGGAGTAAAAACCCTCGCAGCCACTATTAACCTCAAGAGAAGAGACACATAACAAAAGTAATTATAACTTATTGGCCACTTTGCAGGCAGCACATGTGTGAATTTAGAAAACAAAAAGTGTGCGATGGAAATATATTGTACACAGACCCATTTGATGTATGCCATCTCAAACTCGCCGTTATTTCACAACACTCCTATTGCTTCTCATGTTATATAACTATTAATGCAAAATAATCGATCAGGAGTACCTGGCCATACCATAAGGACTTGAGAAAGCCATATGGTTCACATGTGTTTTCTGAAGGTGCCCCAGAAACGAAGGGGTAGAGAACAAGTCATGCATATATAGGTAAAATATGATGACAGTCCAGCGAAAACCTTAAAATCAGTTCATAGATGCCACCGTATCTGGAAACAAATCATGTTGGACTTTTACAACAGTTAAGAAAAACTGCATTCATGAGAGTAAACGTGTATGGTTCCAATTACCATGAGAATTTGGTTGCGGATTACTATCTATTGCTGTTCATTTCATTGCCACAGAGCTAGTAAACTACTTTCCCATGAAAACAAATGCGTAAAATTTAAAATGTTGTGTTAGGGCTGCTGAAATTCAGGTTTACTTGCTCACTAACAATTATAATATTAAGTATTGGCTAAAAAAACTAAATGATATTAAAGTGAAGAACAAGTTACTTACGTTTGATAACCCCTTATCTGATACAGACTCTATTTCTATGTCAGGACCGGGGGCAAGGATTACGCTTATCTTTCTTTACTTTTATGACAGCAGCCATTTTAAAGTCACCAAAACAAACAACTATTCCCATGAAACACCGGGAATAACAAGAAAACCATAAGAGTGTCCATGGCTAGAGTGTCCCTTGTCCTCTGCACCAATCACAGGGCTCCGAAGTGAATATAGTCCTCTTCCACTTCCCATTTTTCCTCTTTCTCTGCTGCTTGCAGCCAGATAAGTCATATTCACTTTACTCTTGTAGTTTTATTTGTATAACATTGCAGTCTGATTATTTTCGCTTGTGATTTTATTAATACAGTATTGTTTGTGGCATTTCTGCAAAGTACTCATCTGAGACCTCTCATATTGAGAACAGTATATTTGGATACCTGTTGGTTCTAGAAATAAAGTAACTATATCTTTGATATAAAATCACTTGGCCTGGAGTTCAGTCTTTGAGTGTGTGAAACCCGTTGCTGACTGAGTGTGTACAACAAATGCTTTACACTGTCCTCTGGTACTGTCTTACTATTCGACCAAGCTACCACTTTAGAGAGTAAGGTCACACCTGGATTTAACCTCTGTTATACCTCTAGGGTTTGTGGACTCTATACGCATGGTACCTTATTCTGGTCCAGTATATATAGAGCCACTTTCTCACAAGGGTGCAGTAGTACTAGTGGTCAGAGTGGGCCCAGTATATATTACAGAGGTATTTTACTCGTCCACTGAACTAGAAGCTACAGATACAGCAGGGTTATCCACAAAATGTGTCAAGACTGACTTATCTCACTATGATCTAATTAAGTATATTGTAGTGCCTTTGCCAAAAACGTAACACTGTTGCAGGAAAAACTCCCACTGCATTGCAAAGGGATGATTAGGGTGACATACAATTTTAGGATAAACTCTGTCACTGCTAGCAACATACACATCATACAGAGAAAGAAATCACCTCTCTATCGCAGACACCAGAGTAATGCTCACTAAATTTAGAAATATGTCTAGACCATTATGAACTACAAAACAGAGGTTCAAATATGGTAGATGCTGTAAAAAAAACGACAACAAAACAAGGTATGGCTATAACACACAGACAATAAATGATATAATGGGGCAGTGCCCAACCAAAGAGAAAGAAATGCTGCTTTGGTTAGAAGGACCCACAAGTTACAAGCAGTGTTTCCTGATTCTTCTTTACAGTATAAATATTCTAAACATCTGCTTACTAGTGGGAATGGTACCAAATAAACAACGATGTCATTTCTCCCCCAAGATCTGACAAAAAAACAACTTATCAGCAGGGAAGTGGAGATGGATGAGGATCAGGACCATCGACAACACCATATCAGAAGAAAAGATTAGCAAAGAAACAAGACACCTCATAGAAAGACAGTTTTATTGTGTGTGGAACGTGGTGGCTATACTAGATATTGTGATGGAAATATACAGCTCATCAGAAACTCAAACCCAACCTAACTGAGGAGGAGACTAGTGATTATGTACAAATAGAAAACACGTAGCAGACATCCAAATGAATGAGATTTAATCCACAAAGTTAAAAAACAAATTAAAGAGGAGTTCAAACACACTTGCCTGCCACTTTGTGCATGTGCCACTGGAGAGCAGGACCTCCACACCAGGAAGGGAGCCCTGATTTCACTGCTTTTCACCACTTCATCGCATAGCCGCAGTTTGCCTCAGCTGTCATCTCGGTGCCGCAAGGGGAGGGCACAACATCCCCCAGCAGCCCTTGCGGCGTGCACGCCTCTTGCATCATCATCAGGTGTGCCGGGGTAGCTCAAAAGGAGGTCAGGGCTCTCATCTGCGCCCGTCCGCAACTGGAAGAGGCTGGGCTGGGCTATCCCTCTTGGTTGTATCCCTCTGCTGGTTTCCAGTGTCTACTGCCTATGGCCACCCAGTCAATCAGGACCACCTGTGGTCATTGAGGGAGGTAGGATTGACTCTTGCTTTTCTTTTGTTGTTCAGCTTACTACTTTGGCCAGAACAATCCTCATAACCCACATATAGACTCTTGGTGGGGACTGTGGTGGAAATGCCAGACTAATACCACGAGTATCTATTAGTACTCTTACACTTAGCGTTACACATCTGTTTATTTTCCTCATATTTATTTATGATACTGTATCTGCACCACATTCTCAAAAAACAAAGGAAAAAAAGGTTATGGGGAGACGGAAGTTACAAATGGCCTCTGCAGGGGCAAAGGTTAACTCCAATGCTACCGTTACAACGATGGACTCTTTCCTGCTGAGGGCTGCAGCTTTAATCGATAAGGAGATCGAGTTAGTGAACAGACGCCTTTCTAGGTCCCCATCCAACAGCTTGTACCCAACACCTGTCGGCCCAAAGTGTACCCCTGGTGGAGGCTATCACTGAACCTCTGAGTTCATCCATCTGTTCTGGGTCGTGTGACGGCTCTCAGGCCAATGATGGGTTACTTACTCTCCCGAAAGCCCCTCTTAAGGCTACGCATAGGCCTCTTTCTCCCAATATCATAATAGAAATCAGGGAGAGCAGTGTTCCTCACTCTTTACAAGGGAAAGATGGTAACCTTATAAAACATGTGGACACACATATAGCTCCTTGTAGTGAGAGCTCTCAACTGCCTGCAAAGGGGACTCCTAGGCAGAGTGTGGGCACCAAAAGGACACTTCACACTATTGGGGGCAAAGCCAGAAATCTTAATCTAACCCCGTCACCAATTCCACGGCATCTGTGCAGGTAAATACGAATGTAGATCCTTTGTTAGTAACAGAAGCCTTCAAAACTATGACTAGTATGTTGAACACCAAGCTGGGCCCCATCCTTGAGAGGCTAACTATGATCGAGAAATGCTTAGCAATGCGTAATCAGTCTGATCAACTTGCAACCTCAGGCATACTTAGTGATAACTTAGGTCCCAGTACTGTATCTGATTGAGGTTTATCTACACACCCACAGATTACCACCAGGGAACAGCCACGTACCCAATGTCCATTGAATCATGCAGTTCAGGGGGAGGCAGCTATACCAAGTGAAAGTCTGGTGACCAGTAGAGCTCTGCCTGTACATCAGCACGGGCTAGACCCACAATTTACTGGTGGTCAGCAAGCGAACCAGGGGCACCCAGGTGAGGAACCACAGCGCATACCAGTTATCCATCTTCCACCCGAATCAACGCCCTACGTAGTGATCCTGGGGAACGTGCCGCCGCTCCCAGCGGGTATTAATGAGGATTTTAGCCATCTTAAAAACAAAGTACTTCACTGGTTATCTAATAATACCAGTGTGGGCTTAAGGGCGGAACGAAATATCATTATGGTGTGCTGAGTTAGCTGGATAGGCAGCTTGCGGAAACCCGGAGGTGGCAACTCTGTTATTGTGAATTTTAATAGATCATATCTAGCTGAAAGAATTCTGTCCAGGTACTTTCATTCTGGCCCCTGAATCACGGATACACAAAGGTACATTTTAGGGACTAGCAATATGGATGCTCCCCAGGATAGGCAGATTCAAAAATCTTCTGTGGTAAAAAAAATCAATGGTTTCCATAAGCAGCATGTACTCTAAACCAGTCAGTTGGGCACTACCCTGCCCCTTCTCTAGAGCTATCTAATAGATATTATACATTATCAAGGCTGGAGGAGTGCGACTGACTGTATAACCCTGTAGAGTCTGCTGTAGCGCCAAAGCCCCAGCAAAAGGTTCCAATCTTGCAAAGTACGGTGGCCCTCTGCGTATTTAACAACAATGTTTTGTCGTGGAACATTGTCTGGCAGACAAGTTTCAGCATCCCACTTGGCAGCAGTTTGTCAAACAATTCTCCGTGATTTGTTTCCAGGACACCTGGTTGGTGAACTGCAATTTATTTATGGAGGGATTTAAGGCCATCTTTGTCCCAGCTTCCCCGTCTGCATGTGGTAGAGCTAAGGGTGGTATGGTTATTTACAAATCTTTGGCAGTGGACTGTCGGATTCAGATCCTTCCATCTTCAAGTTTAGGTCTTCAAGCTATAGTATTGAAGATGGGGAAAACCAGTCTGGGCCTTTTATAATGCGACGACACGTACCCAGGGGGAATGTAACATCACCCAGCTGTGTTGTTACATAAGGCAGTCCTGCGGTTTTATATCACACAATATAATGGTGCTGGGTAATTGTAACCTCCATCCTTGTGGAGACCCAAGATACATTAGTATGGCTGATCTGGGCTGCCCACGAATGCGGGGTTTCACTTCGAGCACTCCACTCAGGGGGAATTACTGAATATCTTATCCAATGAATTTTATTTAATGTCACTAATGTCTCTTTTGGCCCCACACAGTAAAAGCCCTTGTTCCCTCTTTTAAAGGGAGAGGCAGGTGATCTTTTATGGATTACATTTTAATTTCGTCTACCCTACAGACTTTATTTTGAGGGTTACTATTATGGAAAGTGTTTATAGCGACCACAATCCACTCTGTGTGCAATTGAATGGCCCACTTTTAGCAAAACAATCTAGGGTGGTGTTACCGCGCGCGCTAAGACCAACGGATGGTAGGCGCAGTCTTAAATGGTCACAGGTTTCTACTGATACCTTTTATGGTGTGGTAAGAGATTCTTGTGCCGTGGAACTAGCACTTTGTATCTCGCCGGGTACTTCGTCGAGGGACGTCCTCTGCGCTTTTAATGTCATCACCATTAAGGTAGGGGAACTTTACCCGAGAGGGTTCCCCCGCGACCCCCAGGATATCCAAACGGTATCGTCCACATGCTGGGCCTGGGAGAAAATCCGGAGGTTACTTAAACTTGATATACTATACTCCCCACTCCTCCCCCTCCCTAATGCACACTGGCTTCCGATCACTGGTGAGGCGGTGGTGCGTACTACACTCTCTAAGTTCGGCCTACACACGGTGGGGGACCTATTCCCAGACGGACATGCCTTTAGTTTGACGGAGGACCCCCGGTTCCAGGACCGTACTTTTATGGACTCCTTTGTACTGTCCCGACTGCGTTCCTTACTGCGAGCCACATTTCCCACCTTCCCACTGGCTCCAGAGGAGGCGCAACCCCTGACCGCAGTTATTCAACATCCATCGGGGACACACATGGTTACTAAGATATACAGACTTAGCTTAGCGGCTGCTCCTGCAGCAGACGAGAAGGTCCGCCTGGCTTGGGAAAGAGATTTGGGGAAACAGATCACGGATGAGGAATGGGCTCGGTGCTGTGCTGTAACAAAAACAGTATCGTCGAACACCCGGCACAAGCTCATTCATTTCAAATTCCTGAGGCGTATGTACCACACCCCTGCTCTGGCCCACAGAATAGACCCCTCCCGATCCCCTATGTGCCCGAAATGTAAAACTACAGAGGCTGATTTTGCTCACCTATCATGGACCTGCCCCCGACTGCAAGACTACTGGCTACAGGTACACAGCACATTTGGTAAAATACTAGGCGTCCCCCTAACTCCGACCCCTGAAATTGCTTTGTTAGGCTTCGTGACGAACTTCCCACCAGCGGTTCGCAGGCTTGCGACGCTGGGCTTCTTGCTAGCTAAGCGCGAGGTGGCCTTACTTTGGTGCTCCGCAAGAAGCCCGACGGTGAAATATTGGTTGAAGAGCTTGGCCTCCTGCAATGTCAACTGCGTAGAGTACTCCTCCACCATCCCTACATCGTCTAGACCCTTAGACATATGGGGGCCGTACCGCGCATACATTGCTAAACTCGCAGCTGACCACCAGGCGCAGCTAGACAACCAACTGTACCCGGAGGGAGTGGGTTAGCCTGTGCTGTTGGTACAACTTATGCGCTGCTGCTGAACACTATCTGTGGGGGCCGGTTGGGCTTGTTATTGCATCCGGGGCTATTTACTGGCTGTGATAAACTGTTGTGGATATCCCCAATCCCTTTGGACTTTGCACTTGTTCCTACGCCGAAAGCTGTCATTCAGGGTGTTTTTGTACTGCAAGATGGGGTGTATTGTTTCCATTGCTAATGGTTTGTGTATGATGCTTCTGAAAATGACAAATAAAGTTTAAAAAAAAAAAAAGTAGGGGAACTTTTAAGTGCACCTGCTCGTAAGGTAGCCACTCCAACTCCCAGATGGTTTGACTCATCTTGTTCCCAGGCAGCAAGGAAGCTGAGGGAGGCTTTGAATGTTACCCCTAGAAACCATCTCCTGACACATGCCTGTCGTAAGGAATATAAACAAGCACTGGCAAAACGCAAGGGTGTCTTGAAAGAGGAGGCATGAAGGGAGTTGTTAGGCGAACACCGTTGGGAACAGCTCAAGGTTCTGGGGTATTATCAACAGACTGCTTTTTGAGAAAGATATAGGGGGTGTCTTAGGCTCCCACATCACTGAGGAAGAATGGGTGTCTCATTTTCAATCTATGTTTAAAGGTCCCACAGATCAATGTCTTCAGGCAGACAGGGTTATTAATATCGCTGCTGTGGTTTTCGAGCAAAAAGAGGTTGAGGTTGGGATTGCCGGCCTGTCAAGTAACAAGGCACCAGGCCCAGATGGCATCCCACCGGATCCCTTCAAATCGGATCCACTCTTTTGGGCACCGGTGGCTGTGCTTATCGCTGCAGCTAGGGACGGCTGCCCTGACTCTTGGGCTATGTCAACTATTGTGCCAGTGTTTAAAAAGGGGGATCGCAATAGCACATTTTGCCATAGGCCGATCTCCCTTCTTGACTTAGTGGTAAAGGTGGTGGGCGGGGTGTTATTAGAAAGATTATCTTCATGGGCAGGGGGAGCACAAGATAATCTCTGATATCCAATACGGGTTTCGCCCAAGGCGGTAAACTGTGGCCCAATGCCTCAATCTTTACATGATCCCTGGTAAGTACACGATCGCTCGCCCAGGTACGATCTACATGGCCTTCATGGACCTTTCATCTGCGTTTGATTGTGTCAACCGGGTCAAACTGTGGCAGTCCATGAGGGCCATGGGAGTGGAGGATAATATCGTTAACTTCCGAGAGGATCTGCACAGGGCCACCAAGGCCAATGTTAGATACGCCCAGGATCTTCGTTTTAACATCGGGAGAGGGGTACGGCAGGGCTGTATTTTGGCCCCTTTTTTGTTTAACCTCTATATAAACGATCTGGATAGAGTGTTGGCTGATACAGGGGCAGATTTTTCATATGAAGGGCGACGGGGTCTCCCTGTCCTACTATACGCGGACAATGCAGTCCTTATGACCAGAACTGCTAGGGGCCTCCAATCCTTGCTTGATATCTTTCTATATTTCATGAGGGCCCGAGACTTAGCAATAAACAATGCTAAATCCTATATACTGCAGGTAGGGATGTGGCCTAAGAAAAAGTTCCTCTTTACAGTAGGTCCCGAGAAGATTCCTCCGACGACTGTCTTTTTATATTTGGGGGTTTTATTGGACGATTGTTTGAAGTGGGGCCTCTTATCCAAAAGAAAAAGGGGGAGCTTATAAGTGTAAATGCAGCTATTTTTTACTTTGCTGCAAAGTTGGGCAAGCACCCAACTGCAGCCATGTTAAAAGTCTATCAGGCCAAAAGTGTAGCTACAGCTTGCTATGGTAGTGAAATTTGGGGGCACACTGCTACAGACGCGTTGCAGGTGGTTGAGAACACTTTTTTAAAGCTCTTGTTGGGCATGCTAAGGGGTTTATCGAACATGGTGGCTCATGAGGAATTGGGGGTGCCTTTTTTATGTGACATCTTGGCTCGGTGCACCCTAGTGTTCTGGCTCAAGTGTTGGCTGAATAAGGATTCAGCCCTCCGCCAGCAGATTATATCTGAATGTATGAGCCTTGGCCACATGTCCCGTTTACCATGGCTGAAATATATTAATAGTTGCTTTGAAGAGTTGGGGTGTCCTGAACTTTTCTCAAAGCCTGATTCTATTGTACAAAAGGATGTGGAGTTTGTCAAGAAAGCATTTAGCAGTCTAAGGAAACTAGAAAGAGACAAGCTAGAAGTACGAAAACCTAGTGTTCGCAAATTCATAATGCTAAATACAAATCCATCTCCACTGGATCTGCTACACTTTATGTTCTTTTGTAAATTTTATGAAGTATCCCGGAGATATTTTTTATTCCCCTTTTTAAAGAAGTTGAATTTTAACCAGGTTCGCCCAGCGCTTCTGTATTTGCACTGTTGAAGGCTGACTATCTTTTTTATTGTAGGTTACTTACAATCTTCGGTGAGAACCAGGGCCTGTGTGGACAACTAGCAACCCTCTTGGTAGAAGGCACTCTCTATTTTAATGTTCAATATAGGAGTCATACTAATGGGGCCTTTCCCCCCCCCTTTTTATCGATATGAACTGTGTTTTGCAAGTAATTTTATTGTAGCATGTTTTAAATGAAATTTGGATGTTGTGAAACTTTTATGGTTTTCTGTACGCAAAACCGAATAAAGTTGATTTTGATTTGATTTGAAATTAAAAGGGTATTGAAAGAAAAATTTTAATGATTTTTTGGACTAATTTAATTAACTTCTACTACATAATAATAGCGGAAGAGGATTATAATTGAGTCACTATTAGGAGCGGAAGGTATAGCAAAAGCAATTTGATCACCAGAAAGAACCTAAATGAATCGCACGTGAAATACATTATCAGGGAACAGTAGATCCATAACCAACACTGATTTACTGATGTTGAAGCTCGGGTGTCTTGGAGAATTGCATTACTATCACTCCAAATTATAATACAGCTACAGTACTGTAGAATATGAGCAATACTTGCTGTTAGCAATAGCTCTTAGTGCAGTATGAATTGCCAAATTCCTTGAAAGCCACAATTAAGGACTTTCGCAGCCATCATCATGGTAACATTTTCAATGCCATAATGAATTCTGTAGCTGTATTATAATTTGGATTGATAGTAATGCTATGAAGAGTTTAAACTATATTATAAAATGGCACTCGCATTTGTATCCTGGGGCAAAGCATTTTCTATGCTCCTGTTGCTTCATTTTATGTATTTGAGGCAAACACAATACGGCGGCCGGCGTTGTGATTAAGGCTGCGAAGCCGAGATGCATTGATGCGGTTATGCATCTCTGGGCTATTGCAAAATACATTTTAAAAAAATATAGCAAGCTTTGGAGTGCTGTGCTCTGACTGGACGGAGTACGAGAGTTGAGAGAGGTTTGAACATTATGGCAGCAGCGGTAGTCACTGTGCACCACTGTCATTGTGGTTCCCACCCACTGTTTAGAAATATATACATTTCCACTGGGGGGAAAAACGAAACATTAATGTGATGTTAAAATTAGGTGAAAATATCAGTTTATACGTATCATTAAAAAGAAATAAAAAAATGAAATTCACCAGTCTGAAGCTTCAATGGATTGAAATGGAGCTGGCTCACTGCTGGAGAACAGAGGCCTCTGATTTCCACTTCCCCAGGGTGCCCTGCCTAAATGGCAGCAGCGTTGCGTTTGTTCCCAACATTAACGCTGGGTGGTGTATGGAAAAAGGCATGTCACAGGTCAGGTTGTGGTCTGACAGCCACCACTGCAGATCCTGAGCAATCCCCTTTGAAATCTGAATGGAGTCTGGGAGGCAGTTTCGTTGCTGGCCCACTTAGACCCGAGGGTCCATTTTCAGGGCTAGCATGTGCTACCTGGAGTTCAGGACTAGAAGCATTCCAAAACATCGAGATCATTTCCTGGATGTCCTGGACTCGCTTCAGCAGAGGAAAGGCTTTGGACGCTTCAGTAAAAGGAAGCTCAGAGAGGATTTAGGCTTGTCTCTGGTCAACCACAATGTTGTTAGGAGTTTGGATGTTGTTCAGAGGTGGGCTACGACTGTGGCAAGCCAGCCTTCAGCAGCCAGTGATCGAAGTATAGCAACACCTGTACTCCACACATTGAAAGAGATGACCGCTATCAATTTTGTGAACAAATGAGGAGCCGAAGGAACGCTGAAGGGGAGCACCACTAACTAAAAATGGTCTTGGCCCTCCTGTTGGACTACAAGACAGGAATATGGTAAAACAGGTTCTGTAAGTCAAAGAACTCCACCACATCTTATCCAGAATAGGTTCCCCTATCCTTCGTTGAAATATGGAAATGATGTGTATAGCACCCACTTCCTCTCTCCGAGTCTGATACCGCATAGATGGTACCCTTGGAGAGCAAAATACTGACATTAAACCTCAGGATTACAGAGTTCCACTCTGAAAGACACTCTGGTATGGGCGGAAGATTGGTGGAGAGGAAATGAAAGGGCGGGCATAAAGCTTTTGAACAATCTGTAAAACCTATCTATCGGACACGAGTCATGTGGCAGATCTTCAGCCTGAAGGAAATCTGGGATCCTGCCTCCTAGTGATCTGGCATGGGCTGCTAAGAGCTAATTAAAGCAGAATAATAGACGCTGAAGCAGGAGGGGAGGAATTGGAAGACTTCAGTCTTTGCTGTCCTAACGATCTTACAGTAGAGTTAATGTCTCTGGACAGTTCTAGCACTGATTCAGCCTTATCTCCAAAGAAATTGGATCCATTAGTGCCAGAATACCGTCATAGGTGATAGTGTGCTTTACAAATACACAACATAACATTAAAGACTTACCCATTAGGGATGCTTGCATCTCACCAGAACACTGGGCCTATCCCTGCAGTCATGAATCGTCTGGGCCAGTCAAGGCCAAAGGTTTACAGGGACTGCCAGCAAGATCTCACTGGCCAGGTCACCTAATGCGTGCAGTTAAGTTGCATTGGTGGATCTGAGGGAAGGTTAGCTGATGAAAACGAAATGGTTATTTACATGTAGGAGTAATTTTGTAGCTTGAGGAATTTTCTGGATTCACATGCCGACCCTTGCACCTTCCCAGCGGAGGCGAATTTGCAAAGAGGGAAACTAAGTAAAGCATAAAAAGAGGAAACCATACAAGGAGGTCTGTAAAATCTGAACATGGCGCCTACTTTGAGGGATTTCTGGGGAATATATCTATGCCATTCAAGGAGGGACAAGTGACCAAATAGTCGATGACTTGACAATACCCACTAAACATCTTTAAAAAGGACTAAAAGAAGCAATTTTGGAGCCAACCGCGGGATGACGTAATAATGCATAGCATGTGAATTCGTGACGCAAATCTTTTTCTCAATTCATATGCTGTGCATTGATTTTTGTAGATGAATTCTTGTCCCTTGGACAGTTTGGATTGCCAGCGTGTATATTTGCAGACAAGTGTTTCAGAGCCCTTTGCTTCACCTGACTTTCCTTATTGGCTTGAATGTCTACACAGTAATGTTTTGTGATGGTTTGCACAGAAGACCACATGGCTTCCCTTCAGAAGTCGTATAATGATACGTTAGCTAGGTAGGCTAGAGTTGCTCCCTTCTTTATCGAGTGTGCCTTGGCTCTCCTCCCAAAAGGCACGCCTGCTATTTTGTAATATGTATGGATTGCCTGAACTATCCAACTTACGGTCTGGTGACTGAGGGATCCTTTGCATGCTTATGGAAAGGAGGAAAAAAAATTATCCCACCCCTGACCGTTTTTTGTTTTTGCAAGAAGTACACAATTGCTTTCTCTGTTTGTGTTTGAAGCTACTGGAAGAACAAAGATAAATGTATGACTTGGGAAACCTAACTGTGGGAAAAACTGCAATTTGTTCTCATCACTACTCTCTGTATTTGCAGGTGAGGCTCATATATTGTAGGGGCCTGGTGCTCAACAAATGTACTTTAATATGTAATAGCAATCAGAAAGGATGTTATTACAGTTAGGTGTGGACTTCCAGATTATGTATGGGTTCAAAAGGTGCCTTCATGAACAGCTTCTGCACCAGAATGAGATACTACTTAGACGCTGCCGCTGACATTGGGGTGTTATTCTATTTGCTTTCTCCAGGAATCTTTTGATAACTGGTGTGGTGAAAAAACTTCTCCATATCTAAATGAGTGAGCTCTAGGTCATCTGGAACCATGCTGCTAGGCTCATTTGCTGGTTCCAGATAGTAGACCTGCCCCCCTAGCAATGTCAAAAAATTCTGGTGGGGTGGAAACCTCAAGAACGTGTCCTGTACCATTTCCACTAGGTCTGAAAACATTTGCCTGACCTGCTGCATTGCTATTAGAACTAGTGCCATTCTCGGTTGCTTGCTTTTCTGTATCACTAGTGGTATCAACAGAACTGGTAGAAAAGTGTAGGCAAATTTCCCTGACCATTCTATTGACAGAAGGTATTCTCTATTGACTAGCAGTGTGGATACCTGGATGTAAAGCAGACTTTTGTATTTTCTTCAGTTGCAAACAGAACTATGTGTGGTGTGCCCCATTTCCAAAAGATGCTTTCCACCAGCTTTTGCTTCGGTTCCGACTCCAGTGAAGTGCTTATAATGTAAGGTGGATTTGTAGAGCGCTGCTTGTCACCCCTGAGGGTATCCAGGAGCGGAGTAGGTGAGTGTAGGTATGTGGAGAGGCTTGCCTGAATACAGGCTGTCTCAATGGTCCCACAAGAAGACTAATTGAATAGCCAGGTCTCTTATGGAATTCAGTAAGTGAGGAGGAGGCCATGATGTGTTGATGAACCCTGCTGATTCTTCCTCCTACGAGTGTTTTGTGTAGAAGGAGTTTTGTTGTTAAATCACTTAGTGGAGAGTCCCAACACGCTCGGAACAGTTTCTTTTACTTCAGCCCTTCTGTGAAAAGTATGCTGCAATGGTGACCCATACTGCCCTGCAATGATGCACTTGGTGGCGTGAAGGTGGACTGCAAGGTTGTGGGCTGCAAACCTCCCCTTGTGGGTGTTCTTTTTCTAAGAGCAAATCCTTCCAGAAATGGCCCTTTGTATTGCAAAATCCTATTGCTTTGGCAATCTCATTACCTTTTCCCCTGCGCTGCAACACACTGTCCACCTTGCTGACAAAGAGGCTTTCCCTGGTGAAGGGCATGCTGATCACAGAGGCTTCTACCTCCTGCTTAAAACTTGACACCGCTAGCCAGGTGTATCTCAACAGCACTGTGGCTGCACATAGTTGTCCGCTGGTGGTGTCAGCCACATCAAGTGATCAATGCAAACAGGGGTTGGCAATATACTTGCCCTCTTGAATTACTGTTCTTGACCTCTTCTTATATTCCTCTGGCAGATGTTGCATGAAGTCTTCAATGTCGTCCCATTGGAAGCGGGTATATTGTTTTAGCAGTGTGGTGGAGTTTGCAATATGCCACCACTGTCCTCTCCATCTTCGGTCACAGCATGCCCACTCACTTGCTTTCCTTGTCAGGTGTGGGACCGGTGGTGATCAGTATGGTTGCCTTCTTGCATGCAGCTGGGACGATGAAGGAGTCTGCAATCACAGTGCCTTGATGTAAGGTGGGTCTCGGTTAAAGGGCTTATACTTGTTATCTACCCATCAATTAATCAATCAGGGGTTTGTTAAAGCGCGACTACTCACCCGTGAGGGTCTCAAGGCGCTAGGGGTGGGGGGGGGGTGCAGGTTCCATTCCATCAAGGAGGGGGTCTGTCGAAGAGCCAGGTTTTGAGGTTTCTTGCGAAGATGGGGAGCGATGTTGTCTGTCTGAGGTGGAGCGGAAGGGCGTTCCATGCTTTGGCAGCGAGGAAGGAGAAGGAGCGGCCTCCCGATCTGGTCTTTCTGGTGCGGGGTACCACGGCGTAGGAGAGCTGGGCTGATCGTAGGGTCCTTTGGGGTGCGTGGAATTTGAGTCTACTGTTCAGGTATGCTGGTCCGGTGCCGTGGAGGGCCTTGTGTGCGTGGGTGAGCATCTTAAAGGTGATTCTCGCCTCGACGGGGAGCCAGTGGAGTGTGCGCAGGTGCTGGGAGATGTGGCAGTGTTTTGGCAGGTTGAGGACCAGTCTTGCGGCGGCGTTCTGGATGTTCTGTAGCTTTTTGTTTATTCCGGCGTAGAGTGCGTTGCCGTAGTCGAGTCTGCTGGTGACCAGGGTGTGAGTGACTGTCTTTCGGTGTTCGAGGGGGATCCATTTGAAGGTCTTACGAAGGAGGCGGAGGGTGTGGAAGCAGGAAGATGAGACAGAGTTGATCTGGCGGTCCATTTTAGCTCGGAGTCCAGGATGATTCCCAGGTTGCGTGCGTGGTCTGTGGGGGTTGGCGGGTTTCCGAGGGCGGTGGGCCACCAGGTGTCGCTCCAGGCGTCGGGGTTTGGGCCCATGATGAATACTTCTGTTTTGTTGGTGTTTATTTGTAGGCAGCTGTTTTTCATCCATTTGGCGACGGCTTCCATGCCTTCTCGAAAGTTGCGTCTGGCGGTGTTGGGCTCGTTGGATAGGGAGAGGATGAGCTGGGTGCCGTCTGCGTATGACACGATGTTGAGTCCGTAGGTTCTGTCGATGGGGGCAAGTGGAGCCATGTAGACGTTGAAGAGCGTCGGGCTGAGGGAGGAGCCCTGGGGGACTCCGCAGGTGGTAGGGGTGGGGTCCGAGAGGAATGGGGGGAGTCTGACCCGCTGCGTCCTGCCGGAGAGGAAGGAGCAGATCCAGTCGAGGGCCTTGTCCTGGATTCCTGCGTCATAGAGTCTGCGTATTAGGGTGCGGTGGGAGACTGTGTCGAACGCCGCTGATAGGTCGAGGAGGATGAGGGCTACTGTTTCTCCTTTGTCCAGTAGGGTGCGGATGTCGTCTGTTGCGGCGAGGAGGGCGGTTTCCGTACTGTGTTTTTTTCTGAAGCCGGATTGGGAGGAGTCGAGGATGTTGTGTTCTTCAATGAATGTGGCGAGTTGGCTGTTGATGGCTTTCTCGATGACTTTCGCTGGGAACGGGAGCAGGGAGATGGGTCTGTAGTTTTTGAGGTCGGTGGGGTTCGCTGAGGGTTTCTTTAGGAGGGGGTTCACCTCGGCGTGTTTCCAGTCGTCGGGGAACGAGGCACCCATGGAGTGACAGCCTTTGCTGCAGCTGGTTCCCTGAAGGCCTCCTGACCCTGGCCCAAGAAGCTAAACAGCCCAGGTCGGAATTGATTCCTCTTTTGGGCTGGGGAGAGGATTTTCAGCAGGAAACATGACTGTGTCTGCTCTTACTGTTTTTGAACACCGAATGTGCCTGCTGGCCTCTTTATTGGGGCATAGTAGACTGCAATACTGTCAGAAGTAAGGGTCTGGATGGGTAGGAGTCAAAGCTCTCTTTGGAAGAGTTGACATAGAGATCCTACCAGTCTTCTGTACCTTCCCTTTCCCCAGAGGGTTTCTCCTTAACTAGGCCTTCCTCTTCTTTGTACTCATAGTATTTCCCCTCAACCTCTTCCAGTGCAAAGCACCTCATGCAGGTCCGAGACTGAAGTCTGCTTCCGTCAGCCTCGGCATGACTTGAAACCTGTTCTTTTCAGTGGGGACATAGTTTCCTAGCACACTGTTGTCAACATTTTTAAACCGTTCGAAGGCCAACAAAGTTGAGAGTGGTGCTCCGGATTCAAACTGGAATGGAACTAATGTCAGTGCACAGGGGTGGTGTTTATTATATGTGGCTCCGATCCATCACTTTTGTTGCAGCGGCACCTTAAAGCTTCACAATGTTACCTATCGGCATGCAGAAGCTCTGCTGGAGAAAACCTCCAAATTCAGTCTTGAGGCTTGGTTTAGCCTAAAGGTGAGGAATGCAGTTCGAGCATTGTTGGACTTGGCCCTTCTGGAAGATTCACCCCTGAACTTTTTGCTTTTTTAATTGTAACCTGGTGTTAGTGATTTTTGGTTTCTGCGCACTTTACCACTGTGTTCCAGTGTTTGGTGCGTACGCTCTCTGAGTGCGTGTGTGAGATTGGCCTGCCCTCCCATAGGAATGCATGGGGAATGTATGTGTCCATGTTAGTTCCTGATGTGTGGGGAGTGCAGGCTCGAGTTTGGTATGTGCGGACTCGTGTGATTAAATGCTGCGCGATGATGTGTGCGGCGTGAATGTGACTAGTGTGGAAGAGCCACTTCTAGAAGTTGGCCTGTCTGTGTAATAAAGTTGAAATGACTGGCTGGCTTGTGATTGGCTGGAGCTGGCTGGTGTGCCAGGCTCCAGGAGTCAGGATGGGTCTGCCACGGTGGTGAATGGGAGATCTGCATGTTGATGGCTGGGGAGGAGTGCACCTAGAGACAAAGGGATTTTGTGTATAAAAAGAGGTTGTGACCTCATGCTAAATATTCTGGTTTGCTGACTTGAATCTACCAGGGGCGTGCTGCTGCTAGGGCCCAGGGGAAGGCCTGCCTCCCTGGGCCCTGCCCAGCCCCTGGATGGCCTGGATGCTGGAGGACTTCTTGGGGACCCCTCTGCCTGGTCTGGAATGACTAGGAGATTTTTCCTTGCCCCAGGATCCTTTCTTTAACTTTAGGGACCTTTTGCTTGCCCTGGAGACCTTTTCCTGCTTATTGCTGGCACCTTTTCTTTGGGGGTCCTTCCTTGGGGGCTTGGTGGTTGCTGTGCCCCTCCCCAGCGCCTCGTGGGCGCTTTATTGTTAATTGTGGGCAGAGCACTGTTGTTTTCCCTCAAAGGGAGTGCTCCTGCCTGGTTGTTCGCAGAACTGGTGCCACCCTGCTGATTTTAATGCCCTTTTTTATAGGCCCCTTTCACAGGCGCCCACCCCGTTTCTCCTTTTATTTTGCACTTCGAGGGTGCCCATCCCTCGTGTTCTGACCCCGAGAGAATCGCAGTCGCGGCCCGAGCCGCGTTAAAAAACATTGCCGGCCGCTTCCGCGGCCCGCCTGGTTGTGGGCGGGGCCGCCAGACGGAAGTCCAGAGTGTGCCCGGAAGAAGAGAGAGGAGGTCGGGAGCCCACCCCGCCTCCTCGAGCCCCCGGAAGAGAGGAACGTCCTCCCGGGGCTCCCGTGAAGTAGGGAGAGCCCCAGGGCCGCCAACAGAAAGGAGACCAAGTTCGGGGGGCTCCCGTGTCCTGGAGGGAGAGCCCCGCGGTAGCGGCCGGAGGAGAGAAGCCCCGGGTCCCAGGAGGGGGCCCGGGTGAAGTTGGGTGTGCCGCCTGGCTGCCCAGGGTTCCCTTGAAGAGGAGGGAAGCCCCGCCGGCCGGCATCCAGCGCCTGAGAAGAGCCCCCGCCCGAGGTGGGCCGCCCGGTGAGTGAGCAAGTGCTGGGGATGGGGGGCTCTCTGTGGCCGAGGGTTGGTGCCTGACTTAGGCCCCGTGTGATTGTACCTTTAGGGCAGCCCCAGATGGCAGTGGGCCGCCCCACCATTTTTACCAAGCCGGATGGCTCACATGCCCCACAGATGTTTTTGTCTCGGAGCCCCGTGTGGCTCCAACAATAGGCACGTGTTTTCTTCCCTGAACCCAGAGGGCTCCAAATATGCCCCAAGTTGTCCTAGAGCCAGAGGGCTCCACCGTTGGGGGCATTTATTTCTAAGGAGCCAGCTTGCTCCCATGTGCACAGTTGCTTTCAGAGCCAGATGGCTCCAGTGGGCGCAGTTTACCTCGGAGGGCTAGTGAGAGCCCATGCCACAGTTTGTCATTCACAGCTACCCAGCAAGTAGTGGGCAGCTGCACCGTTTAGATTCTTTCCTTTCTAGGGACTTGTTCCTTTGGACTCAGGAGTGAGTCGCACTCCTTCATCCCTACCTTGGCCTTCCCCAGCTGCACAGCACTTAGTGCCAGCTGCAGCGTTTAGGCCCTAGTCTTGTCCCCAGCTGCCCAGCAAGTAGTGGGCACCTGCTATGTTTAGGTTTTGACGCAGTGGCGCAACCTGGACCCTAATGTGATTTTTGTGCTAAATGTGATTTATGCGCTAATGTTTTGGGTGTTAGGAAATGTACTGTGTGTAGTATCTTTTGCGCACCCTGTGTTCTGACACCTCTGAATGTGTTTTTACGCATCATGTGTAAAGCTTCTGGCCTTTACCCATAAATGTATTTTTATGCTTAGGTGGTTGTTTTTCCTAGTATAGTTATGCTAGTGAGTTTATCGTTCCCTGCGTGAAATTTTCCTAAGGTGGTTAGGGTTGCGTAGGAGGTACTTATCTTTTACCAGTGGTTACTGGTTGTGTGCTACATTTGCTATTTGGTGCTACAATTATTATATGTTCTAAAAGTGCTTATTCCTGACAGTGGTCCACGTGGCCCTGTCCCTTGTATATAATCCCTTGTAAATTCTGCCCAGTGCCAGTTGGCACAGTGTACCTGAGTGATTATTATCTAATGTGTTTATGGTAATACAATTTTTTTTTATATATAACCTTGTGTGGAGTTCCTTCTGTGGGGGGCCTGGGATGTTGTTGTTGGTGGGTGCCCAATACTTAACTTACATTGCCTCCGGGGTAAGCCTTACTGCTCGTGTCACGCTACCAAGGGGGTGAGCAGAGTTTATCTTGGCGTGTAACTCCCTTGCCCTGACTAGAGTGGTGGTTTCTGCCTGGCTTTGGCGCAAGCCTCAGCCAACCAACCAGAAACCACCACTCTAGAATAGCAAGCAGTAAAACCATATCTGTTGTTTGCGGAAGGTGGGAGACAAAGCGTAATTCTACATATCCCCCGCACAACCAGAAGGTTATAGAGCACTAAAATGTAAATATACATATTTGCAGAAAACCTTCTGAGAGGAATAGTTATATTCAGATAATATAGTTCATAGTAAAGACAGCATTTGACAAGCAAAACATTACAGTATATCATACATAGTCTTATGACAGCAATATAAAGTGAGAGACCTTTTAAAAGTCCAACCTTAATGAAGAAGATGCTGCGGCACCGCTTCTCCAACTGCTGTAATATCCTGTGATGCAGACTGCAAGCAGTAATGCTTTGTAAAAGTATGGACACTCTTCCATGTAGCAGCTCGGCAAATGTTGTCCAGCGTGACCCCAGCAAATAAGGCTGTTGACATCGACATCATTCTGGTGCAATCTGCTTTTACCTTTCTGACTAAAGGTCTGCTAGCCTTTTCGTGACAGAATTGTATTACTGAGGATAACCATCTACCTATAGTTGCTTTCGTCAAGGCTTGTCCTAGCGTGACCTGTCCATAAGCAATAAATAGCTGGTTAGATTTTCTTATGTCATTAGTTTTTGAAGATAGAAATTTAGACATCGTTTCACATCAAGAGAGTGCAGGGCCTTTTCTGCCAGTGTGACAGGGTCCGGGAAAAAAGTCTTTAATTTTACCGGCTGCTTTATATGAAATTGAGATGGTACCTTAGGAATGAACTTTGAATTGGTTCTCCGGGTTACATAGCCCTTAGAGAAATGTAGGAAAGGCTCTGCAATCGTGAAAGCTTGTATCTCGCTAACTCTCCGGGCTGAAGTGAGAGCTAGTAAAATAGCGACTTTTCAAGTTAGAAACTTTAGTTCCGCTCTGTGAATAGGTTCGAAGGGCCTCCTGATTAATTGGGACAAGACGATATTGAGATCCCATTCAGGAGGTGGAGGTCGAATTGGAGGAAAAGCTCAAAATAATCCTTTGAGAAATTGCTTTATCAATGAGGAAGAGCATAGTGATGGCTTGTTTGAACTTTTTCTGAATCTGGAGATAGCGGCCAGATGTACTTTTATAGAAGAGAACATCAGACCTGCTTTGGCTAACGACAGCAAGTAAGGAAGTATATCCTCAAGTGGTGCCTGGAGCGGATAAATATTATTTGCTTCACACCAACTACAGAATCGTCTCCATTTAAAACGGTACGTTCTGATGGTACTCTGAGCACAGGCTTGAGATAGAATCTCTCTGCAGTCTGCAGAAATATTGAGATCCTTAAACTCTAAGAAGTCAGGAGCCAGGCGTGCAAGTGAAGCGATTGAGGATCCGGGTGTAGAATCTGACCTCATTCCCTTGTCAACATTGAAATTGTCGGTTTGAGACAAATTGGAGGCTGTTGAGATAGCAGGAGCAGTTATTGGAACCAGTACTGTCTCGGCCAGCGAGGAGCAATGAGGAGAAGAGTGCAATGTTCCCTCTTCATCTTTTGCAGTATCCTCGGTATTAAAGGAATCGGGGGAAAGGCGTATGCATAGATTCCGGACCATCTCATCGACAGGGCATTTCCTCTTGACCTCCTTTGAGGAAACCTGCTGGCATAGTACAGGCATTTGCTGTTCTGTCGTGTCGCAAACAGATCCAGAGTTGGCGTGCCCCATGTCCGAAAGATCCTGGTCACCTGATCCTGCTCTAGTTCCCATTCGGGCAACCTGTGAGAGATCTGCTGAGGTTGTCGGCTAGAGAGTTTGAACACCCCTCACATGCTCCGTTCTGAGGGTTATGCCGTGTTGTATAACCCACTCCCACATCTCTTGAGCTTCCTGTGAGAGGGAGAGAGATCTCGTTCCCCCTTGTTTGTTGATGTAAAACATGTCGGTGGTATTGTCCATACGCACCAGCACTGAGGAATTTGCAATTCTTGGTAGGAACTCCTGCAGAGACAGGAAAATGGCTCTTAACTCCAGACTGTTGATGTGCTTCTGCCGATATTGGTGAGACCATCGCCCTTGAATCTGAAGGTCCTGGAGATGACCTCCTCAACCTTCCATAGAAGCGTCCGTGGTCAGGATAAACTCCAGAATGGTTTGGAGAAACGTGAGGCCCGGTGACCGATTGTTTTCTTTTGACCACCACAGAAGAGCTTGTCTCATTCTGGATGTCACCTTTATGCGATCGTCGAAAGAACCTCCTATTTGTTGCCATTGTCGGTGCAATTCTTCTTGCAGCGGCCTCATCCCAGATCTTGCCAATGGGACTAGACTGATCGCTGACGAGCACATCCCCAGAAGAGAAGCATATATTCGGACAGAAAGTGACTTTTTTGTTGAGATTAGTTTTGCCAGCTTTTGAAGTTTGTTCTGCCGTTCCTGAGACAAGAACGCCTTGCACTGTTCGGTGTCCAGTGACACTCCCAGAAAGGTTAACACTTGACGGGGCTGCAGTTGAGATTTCTTTGCATTGAGAGTGAGCCCTAGGTTTGAGAATAGACGGAAGGAACTGTTGACCGCTTGCTTTGCAGCCTGTCTTGATGGTCTCTTGAGCAGCCAGTCATCGAGGTATGGGAAGACTAGTATTCCCTGCGACCTCAGTGCTGCAGAAACTGGGGCTGAACATTTTGTAAATATTCTTGGTGCCGATTTCAGACCAAATGTGAGCACCTTGAATTGAAAGTGGACGCCAGCCACTGTGAATCGCAGGTATTTGCGGTGTTTGGGGTGTATAGGGATGTGGAAGTAAGCATCTTCCAAGTCCAGAGAAGCCATAAAATCTCCTTTGTTGAGACAATTGAGCACATCTGCCAACGTCACCATGCGAAAACCCTGTTTCTTCAGGAATTTGTTAAGTTTGCGCAGATCCAAAATCGGGCGCCACTCTCCCGACTTCTTTTTTATGAGGAATAAGCAAGAGTAGAATTCTTTTCCTTTTTGCGAGATGGGAACCTTCTCTATCGCATTCTTGCGAAACATGTTTAAGGCTTCTTTGAACAGTAAGTGAAGACGAGGGGAGAGGACCACTGGGCGGGGTTGTAGGTGATTTCTTTAAGAACTCTAGAGTGTGTCCTTTTTTGACTAGGTCGAGGACCCACTGATCCGAAGTAATGTTCCGCCATTGCTGGTAAAAGGCTGAGATCTTCGTGCCCACAGGAAGGGGAGGATGTTGGACTGGCGTCCGGCAGTGCTCATTGACGTTTGTTGGAATCTCGTCCCTGATTATTTGTTCTTCGTTTTCCTCCCTGACGAGAGAAATTACTGGAGGTAGATTGTCTTTATGAAGATTGGTAATATGGCTGTTTGTACTGAGATTGTTACTGCCTGTTCTGTTGATTGTGGTAATTTCCCCTGGAAGAAAAACCACGACCCCTTGCCCCTCTAAAATAGCCTCTCTTATATTGCAGGGTACCAAGTGATTTGGCGGTGTCGGTATCCGTCTTGATTGCAAGTAGGCGTCGTCTATGTGCTTACAGAAGAGTGAATCCCCGCCGTAAGCCATATCCAGGATCTTAGTTTGCACTTCCGGTCTAAAGGAGGTAGCTCTGAGCCAGCCCTGTCGTCTGAGGACTGCCGCGCCTGCTAACTGTCTAAAGTTAGTGTTTGCGATGTCTAGGGCGCAGTCTATTATTTCTGATGCCGCCCTCTCTCCTTCCAGCACTATTTTACGTGCTTCCTGTTGACGATCTTCTGGTATTAAATCTATGAATTCCGATAGATCCGACCACATCTGTCGGTCATAGCGGGCAAGGATTGCCAAGGAATTCGCTGCTTTAACGGAAGCTGCAGCATTGGTGGAGAACTTTTTTCCTATAAGATCCAATCTCCTGTCCTCCTTGTCCGGTAGTGTTGAGATTGGAGTGGATGGATTTTTGGACCTCTGTTGAGCAGCTTGAGATATAACAGAGTCTGGACGTGGATGGCCCAGCAGACAAGATGGAGTGTCTGGCGGTGCTCTATATTTTTTCTCAATACGAGGAAGAACTGCAAGAATAGAAGCGGAGGTCTTCATAATGTTAAGACCTTCCTTCCAAATAAAATCTATAATGGGAATAGCCCTGGTGATCTTCCTATACCCCTCTTTGAAGTCATGTAAAAAACAGTCGGACTGCTCAATAGTAACTGGCAGTTGAAATCTTGTAGCAGCCCTTTGCATAATAATATGAAAGCCGCCAATGTCCTCTGGTGGGGAATCCGAGGGTTGCGGCAAAGGAGGTAAAGGCATGGGGATTATGTATTCATCCCAAGGATCTGCAGGTGTGTTGTCATTAGGCAACTCGCCTTCCTCTCTTCCATCTTCATCCGAAGAGGAAGTATCCTTCCTGATCGTCTTGTGGTGTAGGGTCCACAGTGTGTCTTGGTGACACTGGAGCCTGTGGTGATGGAGGCCTGGGTACTTCTACTGGTACCAGAGGCACAACTGGCGTGGACGGTGTAGGCGGGAACCTTTGGCGATAGTCTGCCAACATGGCCTGTAAGTCCTGGATCAAAGAAGGAGGGAGATGACTTGTCTCCTCCGAACGTGAAGGTCTGTATGATTGTCTATAGCAAGGTGTAGACAAATCTTCCTGATAGAAATGCTCTTGCATATCTTCTTCTTCATCTTCTTCCTGACATTTGATCCGCAATTCTGACGGATAACGTGCAATCCCAAAGGGACCTTCTTCATCTTCATCAATCTCATCCGAATCCTCCTCTACATACGTTTCCAAAATGTGCGAAGGCAGAAGCGGGGAAATATTAGAGTAGTCCTGCCTCTGATAGGTCTTCCACTGAAAATGAGTGTATTACACTCTTGCAGGTGGCGTCTTGTTGAGAAGATGCGCTGAAAGCGGCTGGCTCATTGATGGGATTGCCGTAGACGAGCTCGTCGTCGACGGACTCGTCATCGAGGGTGACGTCGTCGACGGTTTCATAGTTGACGGGTCCGCCTTCGACTGTGACGTCGTCGATGGGGCTGGCATCGATGGAATCTTCGTCGACGTGACTGTCGTCGAAGGGACTGTCGTTGACGGGCTCTTCGTCGACGAGATCTTCATTGTTGACGGGCTCTTCGTCGTCGACGGACTCTTCGTCATCGATGACTTAGACGTCGATGGGGCTTTTGTCAACGATGACATCGACGTCAATGGGGCTTTCGTCGACGATGGCGTCGTCGTCGTTGGAACAGTCGTCGACGATGTTTTAGAGGAAATAGAAGAAATGTCCTTAGCCCCAGAAGATTTCTTTGAGGAAACCTTCGCTGACACAATAGGTGAGGTGATAGAAGAAGTAGACACCGTAGCAGAAGAGCTTGAGGTGGTAGAAGTCCCAGATACCGTGTGAGAAGACACCAGAGCAACAGTTTTTGTCTGGGCTGTACTCACAGTTTTTGTTGAAGATCCTGAGGTTGGAGTTGATGGAGATCTAAGGGGAAGAGACGATGACCTCCTTGCGGGTTCTGTAGCTCTATGAGAGGATTTGTGATGTTTTTTCCACTCAGGACAAGAGCTATCTTTGGATCTGGCTCTTTTGCTTGAAGTAGAAGCTCTGTCATCATCTGTAGAAGATGATTTTAGCCATAAAAGAACCCTTGCCTCCCTGTCCCTGATAGTTTTGGCAGGGAAGGTGCGGCAAATCCTGCAATCCTTCACAATGTGAGAGGGATGTAGACAGTAGATGCAGTCAGAGTGCTGATCATCCACATGGACCCTCTTTTTATTACAGGTCCTGCAGGCCTTAAAAAGGGCTTTCTTTTCAGACATTATGAAGGAACAGGTAGAAAACTGAGTAGGCACTCTGGGAGACTCCCTTCCACACGACGTGCAGTGAAAATCTGAGGAGAACTGCCTCTGCTGGGAAGGTTCTAGAGGGTGCTGACAGCTGATTGGTTGGAACTTCTTTTTCAGTTCTTTTTATATAATGAGGTAGATAGGCTGCTAAGTTTTGGGCCTTGTTGGGCCTATAGTCTTTCAGCCTACTACAAATAATTTTCTAAGGCACTGCTATTGTATATTTTATTACGGTGGGACTCCCGCCTCGGCGACGGGGAATGATTCAGGCATGTGAATCTATGAAAGATACCCCAATACTGGATAAAATAACTACTCTCTTATCAGGTATGCAACTCCTCCATTTCGCCCTCCTGAAATCTCTGTCAAGACCAGTCTCAGTTCTTCCGCTCTAAAATCAAAATGATCCATGCTAACTTCCCTTCGCAATCAGATTTGGTTCTTGCAACTGCTGATGCAGAGCCCCCAGGCAGTCCTTCCCCAATTCAAAAGCATTATACCATACAGAGGTTCACACCATTCTTAAATCCATTAGGTCAGGTTCACAATTTAACCCTTCTAACCCTACCATCCACCCCCATTCAAGCCTCAGCCCCAGAGATTATGTTTTTCCAGCATCACAACTGTAATCTCTCTATGGGTGAGGCTACAGCTCAGAAACACGCCCACATCACGCCCTTACTTGGAGAAATCCTGAGCTGACCACGAAGTTCTAGAAAATTATCACTCCATTCCCCTTTCTCCAAATCCAAGCAACAGAAAATCAATATTCAGTTCTCTATTTAAAGGAGAACAAATAACTTGATTTTTCACAATCTGGCTTCCACAGTACTGAAACTGTGGTCACCGTTGTAGTAGATAACCTCAGATGTATGCTAGCTCAAGAGCACTCTGCAGCCCTTACAGTCTTAAACCTCTTACTGGCCTTTGACACAATCTCTTATTCCATTCTTCAGAGACTAACTGAAATTACCAACCGCAACCTTGCACTGAAGTGGTTCCTTCCTCTCACAGCCAACTTACGAGTGGCAGAAGCTCAATCTTAACCATTCTTCTCATTCCCTTCACTTTGCCTATTCCAAGAGACTGGCTGTTCCTCCCATTGCGAAGTCTCAGATGGAGGGCCGGTCTGTTTCTTACTTGGCTGCTAAACTACAGAACGATTTTCTCCTCCCACTGAAATCTGTAATTTGTCCCTCCAAGCTCAGGGAAAACCTTAATACTGATCTTAGAAGTTAACCTCTGTCTGTAAATATTTATTGCAGGCTCCTGCTGCTCCTTTCTATTCCCTCTCCGCTCATTGCACCAGGACTCCCTGGAGTATTTTCTGTGCCTTACAAAATCACTAACATAAGATAACGTAACATAACATCACATAGTATAATATAACATAATCTGTCTTATTAGTGGTGATTGCTATTTCGTTAATCGTTCTGCTAAAGGATTGAAGAAACCTGCTCACCTAGTGTAGCAGAGTGGTGTCAGATGATGCAGGGTCGCTAGACAGGACTGAGTTGAGGACACCTGCGTGGTGCACTTTACACTAACATGTCTCTTGCCACTGCGCTGCTGACATTGCACAGTAAGGCTGTGCTTGCCTGATAATCTAATCAGGTGGTATTGATGAAACACAATGGTTTGTCATTAACTATGATTGGTCTTTATCCTGAGTCTAATCTATAAGATTTAAAAGTTGTGAGCAGAGAAGTTCTTCTGAACTTCATGTGCTCTACGGGGTGCTTGTTGGCCATTGTTCTGGGTGCGGCAACAAACACCAAGTGAGCTACTCAAGTATTTCGGATAAGTTACTTTCGTGCTTGCATATTTCTGCTAGCTATGGTCACCATTTCCTGTGGTGGCAATGGACCCTTCACCCACATGTCTGCAGCAGTGTACATCTATAGACTACCAATGTTGGCCGTGGTCCTCTCCAAGCCAGTCTGTCTGCTGCGATGAAACATCAAGGGGCTTAATTGTGTTTTAGTGCTGAACCAGGTGCCAAGATACTGCAGAGTTGGCCATGATTTTTCAAATGCTAAAAAGCTTCAGAGGCCACAGCCGATTCAAGTCAACAGAAGAAACAGAAATGCCTTCCTTTAGCATGATCTTACCAATTGGCCACAGTTATTCCAATAGATGACACTAGCCATGGCACTAACGAACAAGTTACTTACCTTCGGTAACGGTATATCTGTAAGAAACAGTAGTTAGTATTAGATTCCTTACCTTAGAATATCCCCAGGCGTCAGTCTGGATCCGGAAACTTTTGCGTAGCAGTACCCCTGCGCGTCGGTAGGCGTCGTCTGCAGGCGTACCCTGCGGCTCCGCGTCGTCGGCGTCGTGCGCCGTGATGACGTCGCTGGAGTATATAGACGCCGCCTCCGCGCGCTGACGTCAGTTCTTTGCACACAGCTTTTCCGCGCCAGAACACGCAGAGCCATGTGAGAACCAACACTGGTGCCATTGAAAACTAGGGCCCTGAAAGGGATGTCCTTAACCCTAGGTATCAGTTCGCAGAACGGGGAGGATGGGAGGGGCGGTAAGGAATCTAATACTAACTACTGTTTCTTACAGATATACCGTTACCGAAGGTAAGTAACTTGTTCATCTGAAAGAAACAGGTTAGTATTAGATTCCTTACCTTAGAATAGATACCCCAGCAATACCAACCCCGGTGGTGGGTCTGCGAACCAATACAACCTACACCAGAAAGTCCTGGAGGACCGAACGGCCAAAGAAGCCATCCCTCCGGACTTGACTGTCCAGGCAGTAGTGCCTCGCAAAGGTGTGCAGCGAGGCCCACGTGGCCGCCTGGCAAATGTCCTGCAAAGGGACTCCCCGGCCCAGGGCAGTAGTAGCCGCCGTGGCCCGAGTGGAATGGGCCCTCAGCCCAACAGGAGGCTCCTTCCGAGCCAAAGAGTAGCATGCTTTGATGCACAGGACGACCCACCGAGAGATGGTCCGTTTCTGTACCGCCCTTCCCTTCTTCTCACCCACGTAGCCAACAAACAGTTGGTCATCCACCCGGAACTGGCGTGTGCGATCCATATAGAATGAAAGCGCACGTTTTGGGTCCAGACGATGGAGCCGCTCTTCATCCTTTGAAGGATGCGGAGGCGGGAAGAAGGAGGGCAAGGTGATGGACTGCCCAATGTGAAAAGCAGAGACTACCTTGGGCAGGAAAGAAGGTCTAGTCCGAAGAACCACCTTATCAGGATGAACAGACAAGAAAGGAGGTTGAATAGAAAGAGCCTGGAGCTCACTCACTCTCCTGGCAGAGGTGATGGCTACCAGGAAGGCCGTCTTTAAGGTGAGAAGACGGAGAGGACAGGAATGAAGGGGCTCAAAGGGAGCGCACATCAGGAAAGTCAAAACCAAGTTCAAGTCCCACTGAGGCATCACGAACGGAGTTGGAGGATACATGTGCGTGATGCCCTTCAAGAATCTTAACACAATAGGGGACTTGAACAAAGATGGCTGATCAGGTAGCCTCAAGAAGGCGGAAAGGGCAGAAAGATAGCCCTTGATAGTGCCCAGAGCAGAGCCCTGCTGGGCAAGGGAAAGGAGGAAGAGGAGAACCTCAGACAGAGGGGCAGAAAGGGGATCCACAGCCTTTGCTGTGCACCATGCCACAAATCTGTTCCACCGGCAGGCGTATACCGACTTTGTGGAGGGACGCCTGGCTGCCAGAATGACATCACAGACTTCAGGAGGCAAGTCAAATGGCCTCAACTGTCGCCGCTCAATCTCCACGCATGGAGGTGGAGACTGGACAGGTTCGGGTGGAGGACCGTCCCCTGCTGCTGCGACAGAAGGTCCTCCTGAAGGGGCAGGCGGATCGAGGGACCGACTGTCATGCTGAGTAGCTCGGGATACCAGTACCTTCGAGCCCAGTCCGGAGCCACAAGGATAACTTGGGCCCGGTCGCGCCTGATCTTCTTCAGCACTCTGGGCAGAAGTGGTATAGGCGGAAAGGCGTACAACAGACCGCAACTCCACTCGCGCCGAAAGGCGTCGCCGAGCGAGTGCCGTCTTGGAAACTCCAACGCGCAGAACTGATGACATTGCGCGTTCTCTTCTGTGGCGAATAGATCTAACCAAGGCTCTCCCCATTGCTGAAAGAGGCCTCTCGCCACATCCGAGTTCAGACGCCATTCGTGATCCACCGAGCACCGACGGCTGAGTTCGTCCGCCCTGGCGTTCAGAGAACCTGCCAGGTGTTGAACCGTCAGAGTCACGCCCTGACGTTCCAGCCATTGCCAGAGGCGCAGAGCCTCCTGGCAAAGGGTCCACGACCCCACACCGCCCTGTTTGTTGCAGTACCACATGGCGGTGGTGTTGTCCGTGAACACCTGCACCACACTCCCGTTGACAAAGGGGAGGAATGCCTTCAGTGCTAGGCGAATCGCCCGCAGCTCCAACATGTTGATATGGAGCCGGGATTCCGCCGGAGACCAGAGGCCTCTGATCTCCGCCTCTCCCAAGTGGCCACCCCAGCCTTGGAGGGACGCGTCCGTCACAACCACGTGCTCCGGTTGGGGAAGGGAGAGGGATCTGCCCCTGACCCAATCGCGGTCCGTAAGCCACCACTGCAACTGTCTCGCAGTGCCCTCCGAGATCAGGACATGGTCGGATAGGTTGCCCTGATGCTGGGCCCACTGAAACTTCAGGTCCCACTGCAGAGCCCGCATCCGCCACCTGGCGTGATGCACCAGAAGGATGCAGGAGGCCATCAGCCCCAGAAGCCGCAGCGTCAACCTGACCGAAACCCGGGATAACGGCTGAAAGATGGGAATCAGAGCCTGAATATCCCGGACTCGCCGTTCCGGAGGATAAACCCGAAACTGCGCCGAGTCGAGAACCGCTCCGATGAAAAGGAGCTTTTGAGAGGGACACAGGTGTGATTTCGGCACATTGATGGAAAACCCCAGCTCGTGCAGGAGGTCTGCCGTCATCTGAAGGTGGTGGACGACTGTCTGGGGCGAGCCCGCCTTCAACAGCCAGTCGTCGAGGTAGGGGAAGACTGAAACCCCTAACCGGCGCAGATGAGCTGCGACCACCGCCATCACTTTCGTGAACACCCGTGGGGCGCTGGTAAGGCCGAATGGGAGCACGATAAACTGAAAGTGCTCGTGGCCTACCGTGAACCGCAGGTAACGCCGGTGGGCCGGCAGGACGGGGATGTGAAAATACGCATCCTGCAAGTCCAACGCTACCATCCAGTCTTGTGGGTCTAGAGCAGCCAAGACCTGAGCCAAAGTCAACATCTTGAACTTCTCCTTCCGGAGGAAGCCGTTGACGTTCCGTAGATCCAAGATAGGACGCAGGCCTCCCTTGTCCTTCTTGGGTACCAGAAAGTAGTGGGAGTAGCAACCACACCCTACTTCTGGCCCAGGAACGCGCTCGATGGCCCCCTTGGCCAAGAGGGCCGTAACTTCCTCCTGCAGAAGTGTCAAGTGGTCCCCCGACACACGGTGGTTCTGCGGTGGCATGGCTGGAGGAGTGGACTCGAAGGGGAGGGCATAGCCCCTTCGGACAAGCTGCAGCACCCACCTGTCCGATGTTATCGCGCGCCAGCGGGAGTGGTGATGGCGAACCCTGCCACCCACTGGCGTCACGTGAGCCCGAAAGCTCGGACTAGGAAGGCTTGGATGCAGCAGCGGAGGGAGGCGTGGACTGACCACGCCGCTGGCCTCTACCGCCACCACGGCGGAAACCACGGCCGCCACCGCGCTGGGGAGCGTTCTGCGTCGCGTGGCTGGCAGCACGTGTGGGACCTCCCCTCCCTTGGCCACGAAAGGGCCGAAACGAACCCGTCTGCTGGCGCTGGGTCGAAAGACCCAAGGACTTGGCCGTGACCCTGGAGTCCTTGAAGCGCTCCAGCGCGTGGTCCGCTTTGTCACCAAACAGGCGACTGCCATCAAATGGCATGTCCATGAGTGAATTTTGGACGTCTGGCGAGAAGTTGGCAGATCTCAGCCAAGCATGGCGACGAATCGCCACCGTTGTGGACATCGCCCGTCCCAACGAGTCGGTCGTGTCGAGACCACAACGGATCGAGTACCGCGCCGCATCCCGGCCTTCAACTAAGGCCCGTGTGAGCTTGTCCCGCACCTCCTGGGGACATTGCGGCAGACACTCCTCGACCGTATCCCACAGGGAGTGGGTGTAGCGGCCCAAGAGGCACGCGGTATTACAAGACCGCAGTCCAGCGCTCAAAGAGGAAAAGACCTTTTTACCAAATTGGTCATACCGCTTTGATTCCCTATCGGGCGGAGCCGACGGAAATGCGGACTGCGAAGTGGAGGCCTGGATCACCAGACTCTCCGGGGAGGGATGGGTGGATAAAAAGGCAGGGTCGTCCGAGCATGGACGGTGACGCCTCGCGACATTCCGGTCAACCGGCGCACCAGAAGCGGGCCTGGACCAGGTGCCCAAAAGGACATCCGACAGGGCCTCATTAAACGGCAGCAGAGGCTCCTGGGGGCATGACTGCGGTTTAAACACTTCGGTCAGAATGTTCGGCTTGACCTTCGCGACGGGGAGCTCAAGGTGCAAGGCCTTGGCAGCCCTCATCAGGACCACCGAATAGGCAGCACCTGCCTCAGACGCCACAGGGGACGGAGAGACAAACCCAGGGTTGGGCGACTCGTCCAGGCCACTGGCATCACCCAGATCACCTACCCAGTCCACATCATACTGGCAGGCACGGGATAGAGGGTCCTCAGACCCCTCCCAACCCTCTCCATACTCATCGTCATCATACCCATATTCCGGGTCGACGATATAGACGTCGGGGTCAACGGGCCCCATCGGCGTCAGATCCGGCGTCGGCCGACGCCGGTCCGACTCCGCGTCCGGAGTCGGGGAGGAAAGGGGGGTGGCGCCGCGCGGCGTCGGTGCCGGGGACCCGACGCCGGCCGGAGCCGACGGCGGAGTCGCTGCACCACGCGGGGGCGGTACCACGGGTTGGCCCACAGGAACCGACGCCGGAGAGGCCGGGAGACCAGCCGGCGACGAACCAGAGGGAACCAGCGGCGCCGGGGCCGGAGCCGCCGGCGGCGCCGGGGCAGGAGCACCCGAACCGCTTGGGCCCCCAGACGGGACCGACGGGCCCGCAGGCGCCGAAGGCCCCGCCGGAGAAGACCTCGCCCTCATAGCAATGAGGAAGGCCTCGATCTCCTCACGCGACGCGCCTTCCCCAGGGACCGACGGGTATGGGGTAGACGGCGTCGGCGACCCACGCGGGGCCGCGGGGGTGGGGTCACCCGAGCCCCCGGCCGCATTACGCGGGCGTCGGGGGGAGTCGGGGGTGCGATGGCGACGCCCCGACTTCTTGTGCTTACCTGACGAGCCGGAGGAATGGTGGCGACTCCCGGAGCGCCCATGGCGGCTCCGCGATCGTTCCCTCGACCGCTCCCTCGACCTCCGACCGGACCGGGACCGCTCTCGACGCGGGGCCGACACCCGGAGCTCGAGAAGCTTGCGGGACCGCTCCCGCCTAGCTTTTCCAGTCAAGGCCCGACAGTCGACGCAGGACTCCACGTCGTGGTCCGCGCCCAGACACCGGAGGCAGAGTCGATGGTGGTCGGTGACCGACATCATGCGGTCGCACTCGTCGCAGCTCTTAAACCCAGGCATCCTACCGGCACCGTAGAAAGATTAAATTTTTACAAACACTTGGTCAAAAGACCGGAGTACTGCTCTTCGGATCTGCGCTAACTGGCGCGGAAAAAAGAAGAACTGACGTCAGCGCGCGGAGGCGGCGTCTATATACTCCAGCGACGTCATCACGGCGCACGACGCCGACGACGCGGAGCCGCAGGGGACGCCTGCAGACGACGCCTACCGACGCGCAGGGGTACTGCTACACAAAAGTTTCCGGATCCAGACTGACGCCTGGGGATATTCTAAGGTAAGGAATCTAATACTAACCTGTTTCTTTCAGATCAGTTTTTATTGAAGCAGCAATATTTCATTTCAATAAAACTCCTCTTCAGTGGCATACATAAAAAAACTTGCCAGGACATGATTTGACTCAGTCAACTTACACAGATAAAGGTGGCCAGAATTCATCATAAGGAAAGCAAGGAACATTACCAACAAAGTTCGACCTTTGTGGGTGTGCATAAAACATTAGCATGGACATACTGTCTTAAACCTCGGACCCCTGCCCAGGCTTATTTAAACTGAAATGTTCGTCCTCTAAGCAGACCGTTCTACCTAAGTCAGACTTTGCTTGACAATCTAAATTCCGGGAATCAGGCTATCCAATTTAAAAGTAAAAATACCAGTTTTACTTTTTCAGGGGACATCTAGGACTATAAAACCAGCTGTAAATATGTTAATATGAACTTCTATTTTGTGAAAATTCATGTTTATCATAGTCCTTTGCTCTCTCAAAGGAAGAACTAAGGGGCTGATTACGATGGCGGGCGGATCGCCCACGCCGGGCCAGCGGTCGTGGTCACCAACGGCCCGGCGGGGGCTATCCGCCCGCCATCGTCACTGCAAAGATCCCCAGCCACATTATGATGGCGGGGGGGTCCGCAGCTGACGGAAAGACCGTAAGTGTGCAGGTTTTGTCAGTTTTATTCTTGGTGCCCCAAATGTGACATAGAAAGGTGATTCTAAATCTATTGTTGCTTTGCAATATAGCTAGCATATACAAAGTGTCACATGATCTAAAATTAAGTTAGGGGAATGTTTCAGAAAGGAAGTATATGCAGGGGAAATACCAGCTTTTACTAATGGTGTGGGACATAACATTTTTATTGACATACTTCTCTCTTGTTATGTCTTACCTTCAATTCCTTTTCAAGACGATCCACTTCAGCTCCTAAAGTGTCAATAATATTTTCTCCATGTTTTAGCATAAACGCTTCTAAATCCTCAGGATTCTTAACTTGCAGAATTTCCTGGAAAAAATAGGCTTTTAAATGCTTGAAAACACCATCAAAGTTTACATGTTCATTTTATTGCAACACTTACTTAATGATGATTTTCAAGATAACAAAACATGTCATGGTAACAGTAAAAGACAAAAGAGGAGGCATTGGCCCCATTATAGGCATTTACATAAGCACTACTCAACACAAAACATTAATTAAAAAGTTGTTTGGCCTAAGAGAATGAAGGTGCAAAAAGTATCCGACTTCTAATATCTAATGCATACTTACAAGACAAAACAGAGAATGACTTGGGGTAGTGCATTTGTAAGAATTCAAAAAGAGCCAGAACCAGGAAAGTTAAGGGAGGGGAGTAGGTGAAAGGAGAGACAGTATTGTATTTCAATGCAGCAAGATGGAAGGAGTAGTTGGGATATAAAGGTAAAACCCTCATGCGTCCGGGTATTCGGGGAAGGTGAGACCTCCAGTGAGGAAGGTATTAAGCTTGCTATGCCACCAGGGAGTAAGCATGGAGCCATGGTATGTCCCTTTTGCCTTTCGGGGTGTGTGTTGGAGAGGGCCGAGCTTCTGGAGAATTTGGATGATTCCTGGGGATTGTCTAGTACATCTGTGTCTTTCAAGAAGGGTCCCTAAGAAGAGTCAAACAACAGATCATTTGTAAGTAATCATGCCTACTAGGTCTTCAGACTTACGGAGCAGGAATCTCTGATGCAATCCCCTCTGGATAGGGAACAGGAATAAGAATCCTCAGCAGTTCTCCTGGGCCAGTGTGACCGGGTATGGCCACTTGACTGTTGAAATGAAGTTGTGTGGGAAGCCATCTAAGTGTCTCGGGAAGATGCCAGTGCATCTTCTGAGTGTTCCTGTGTTTGCCTTAAAACATGGGCTATAGTCCTCAGGTAGTTCATGAAGGGTTGGACTTTTGGACAGGCGATATCGAAAGACTGTTTTTCTGTTTCCCTGAAAGCAACACATAACTTGGGAACACAGTATTATTTGCAGGTTATATACAATTCAGATTAAATGTGTCCTCTCTTCGGATTTGAACTTGGAGAAGACAGCAATCACTACTGATTGCCTCTAGAAGTGGTTATGCTCAGGGAAAGAGAATGGGCATTGTTGTGTCTTGTGTAAGTAAAGTACATAGGGATTCATAGTACATAGTGCAGGTCACTGTAACTCTTTGAAGTGCTCACCCTAACATATTGAATTTTTAACATCTTATCCATATTGAAGCGCACCTTCCCTTCCTAGTGGAAAATCCTCAGCTCCATAACCATTCTCTGGTAGTGAAAATTGCCACCCAAAGAGCTTGTGCTGTACCGGGTTGTGTCTACTTATCCCACTTGTTGTCCTTGCCCCAATTAATATGTTCTGGGTATTAGGCAACATGAATTCCACATCCCTCACACCACATCATCTTGGATATTGAGGTTCCCAAAACCTCCAAGGCAAATAAATGTTTAGATATAGGTGTATTCAAGCTTCATGTTTGAGCAATGGAGCCAGTTTTCTTTATTGTTTCATTTCTTGTGGTTACTGAACATCTGTATGTGCTGTGGGGGTTAATTTATGTTGTGGCAACTGTTAGTTGAGGTAGGTATCTTCTCATCTCATCCCCTCCCTCTCCTTCATTTCTAGCGTTTGGCCACTTGCTGATCACGTAGCTATCAGAATTATTTTGGTGTCTTTTATTGCATCTTTACCATTAAAGTACTATATGTTGGGGGAGGAGCCTAGCTCGCGAGCGTAATGGTCACCCTTTAGCTCGGCTCCGCAGCCCTCCGTCCTGATTGCCTATCCTGTCTTCTATCCTGTCCGGGGACGACACATTTTTATGGAATTGGAAACAGAACGACTTGTTTGTACTTACCATCTGACCCAGGGATCTCGATGTGCAGCGGCTCCGGAGTTGTGGCCTCTGCGAGATCGGGGCCTCCGCGAGACTTAGACCGGGACCTAGCCGGTGGGATCCGTCGGCTCTCGGCCCCGGCCGAGAGCGAGAACCAGTGATGGGAGCTGTTGTGCGAAGATCCCGGCGATCCTGATCTGGGCCTGACCTGGTGGCCGCGCGGCCGATGTGGGTGAGAAGTCCCAGGACCTGATTCTGTGAAGGGGTCTCCCCCCGCCGCTGCTTTGTCCGGCGGCCCTGGTCCTCGGTGCCCGGACTCCGCTTATTTGGGGCGCCGGTGCCGGTGCTGGCGGAGACCCGTATTGGGCGAAAACATCCTTTTGGCATCTGGCCGCCCTTGCTGGGACCCCCGGAGCTTGTAAAGTCCTACATTTTCGAACTGTTTTTCCGGGGGTCTTGGTGGGCGGCGACTGGGCTGATTCACGAAATGGCGGCCGGCCCTCTTGAACAAGAATCACCCGGTGGCAGCGGGCTCGTGTTGCCGAATTGTGCGGGGATTGGATCCGGTGGGCGTGAGCCTACGGTCAGAGATACCCTGGTAGCCCTGAGATCCCTGCACGCATCCTTGGCCCCGGGCGTCTCGGTGGGTCCGCCACGATCTGCCGCCATCTTGGGAGGCCGTTTCTTCTTATCGCCCTCCTGTTTCACTGACTCCATTGCCTCACCCCCCTCGATTGCCTTGAGTGTTTCCACCACTGATCGAAGATCGTGTAGTGTGCCGGTGACTTTGGGGCGCCCTGTTTTTCGGGGTTCGGGCCCCGGGGACTTGGACGCTGTGCCGCGGCCCTGTTCGACATTACTGCCTGGAACTACTGGTGGACTGCATCCTGTGCCTGCTCCGATGACTTTGCCTGTGTCGTTACTAGAAACCACCCCGCCCGCTCCAGTGGTGAAATTGAACTCCTGTTTTTCATTACTCGTACTGCGATTGTTGATGCATCTACACTTTCTGTTTGGACTTCTGCTCCCTTTCGGACCTATCTACCCCCCATGTAGTTATGCTAGTTACCAGTCTACTCGATTACATGCTGATCTCGTATTTAGTACTTGGTTTTACATTGACATGTGGTGGGTGGGGTTTGTCGCTCGAAAGGGTTGGGGGTAATATGTACGACTCCTGTTGGATTTCTGGTATATGACTTGGTAGCACGATTGTTTCTAACCATGTAAAGGTGGAAGGTCCCCTTCTCGTTATGTTTTGTGATGCAGGATGGGGTGTCGTCCTGGTCTGTTATTGGCTGTGCTTGTCTGGTTGGGCGGAGGGCGGCGGCTGACCACTCTGATTATTGTTATCCTGCTCCTCCCTCCTGTATTCTTCTTTCCGCTTCTGTTCCCTTTTTCTTTTTTTCTGGTTCTTCCTTCTTTCTTTCTTCTTGCTATATTTCGGGTTCTGGTTTAGGGCGACAGGCACGCTGTTTGAAGGGTAGGCCATAGCCTTCTACAGGGGTGCAGGGTGGGACGGGTGGGTTGGGTGCTACTTTTTGTTTGTTTTCTAGTTCTATGGCCCTTTTGTATCTCTTTTTCGTGAGGCCACGTCTGTCCTGACCTCCTGTGGGGTGTTTTGGGTGGGGTGTGTGGCGTCGTTAATTCTCCTGCTGTGTCTAGGCTGCCTTTCTCCTCGATCGCCATACCCTCACTTGTGCTACTACTCCTGTTGTCTCCTATTTTCCCGCCACGGGGGGCCTGTGTCGGCGTGTCATCTTCCTTTAGTTTTTCTATTTCCTTCCCTCCCCCTTTTTTCATCGTTTTTCTTGTCCTCCCTCCCCTTTCCTTTCCCTTCCTTTTCCCCCTCCCCTTTTCGTCCCCTTCCCTTTTCCTCCCTGTTTCCTAGAGGTTATCATGACGGGCTGGTTTTGATGCACTGTTTTTCCGATCCCTCTGTTTTGGCTTGGTTGTGTTTTGGGTGGCGGGCATGTTACGAGGATAATGCTCTGGGGCCGAGTATGTCTCACATATCCTGATTTTCTCGAATGCATTGTTTTGTACCCCCTTTACTGCGTCTCCATGCCCCCTTATAACTGTTGAGGTTGGTTACGAGATATCGGATGTCTCCACATTGAAAGTGAGCCTGTCATGCGCCTTTTTCCCCATATTATAAAATTAAGCCTATTTACTCCTGTGTCCTAGCCCTTTGATTCTTACGTTTCTTCTCCCCTTCTACGATTGTACGGCCTCTGCTCTGTGCTGACTGATTCTGTAATGTTTGTCTTGAGACCTTTGCTTGCTTTGCACATTGCGGCCGGCCGGCTTGGTTGTAGGCCTCGACTTGTCTCTTCTTTTGATGTTAATAAAGGTTTAAAAAAAAAAAAAAGAAAAAAAGTACTATATGTTGTAAATTTAGAAATGGCTTAATAGCTGTACTATACCTGGATGTATTTATGAACTGCCTTTTGACTTCAAGTGTTTTGTTTGAAGCGTGGACTGTGTGATGGTCTGGTGATGGAAATGCAAACATTTGTAGTGTGGTGAAAGATTCCATTTGTAAAAGTTGGTTAAAAAAATCCTGACCTTGGAGCAATACAAATCTTCCAAGTAGCTCATTGGTTTCAGAGGCGGTAAAGGACCTAGTGATATAGGAAGTAAGACAATCCGAGTGTAAAGGAGCCCTCCCTTCCATCAGAAAGGCTTTATGAGCAATATATTTAACATCCAAGAAAAGAACAAAGGGTTACTACTACTTAAATCTGAACGAGATCAACAATGGGCTCAATTACTGACACTTCCACTTGACTACAATAAGGCCTTTCGTTAGCATATCAGGATGGAGGGACTTTATCTGCAAAAAGTGCTGCAAGGAGGAGAATAGCTTGTAACGATAAAGCTCAAGGATGTGTACTTGATGGTTCCCATTTTAGAGCCTTATTGGTCTTATTGCTGTTTCCTGCAGTTCGATTGGGAAGAGAAGTTGTGCAAATTGCCTTGTTCCTTTCATTCGCCTCCTAGTGTTTCATCATAATTCTGGGACCAGTGGAAACTGTGTTTAAAATTAAAGGGATCAGAATGATCATTCATCTACACAGCATGATCTACACAATGATGATCATTTATCTACACAACATGATCTTTATATCTCAGGACAAGTCCACCCTGAGGGATTAGCGGTTATTATAAATTCTGTGCTACCTCCCCTAGAGTCCAGCAAAAATGCAGTTTTAATACTCTTGATAGATACAATGGAGGCAACGTTATTTTTTCTGGGGTCAAGGCATCCACAAAGAAATAAGAGAAGGAATACTGAGGGAAAGTATCTCTCAGGTGACTAATCAGCAGTATAAGCCTGCTAGTTTCATCAGTTGAGGCAATATTACGAGTCCTCTTCATGACAAGGCACTGCAAGTCAGGAAAATTTCATGCGTTTGCAAAGAGCTGTAGTATTCAGTGAGTGCCCAAATTCCTTATGGGGCGAGAGAAATACTTTAGTGGAGAATGGCTCGCATGGAAGCTTGGAGTGTAATAAAATGAAATTAAATAAACGTATAAAGCGCAAACAATTGTCCAAAGGCGTCAAGGCGCTGGAGGCAATTAGTCTTTGGTAGGAAGAGAAAAAAGATACAGGCCTGAGCTCTCCGTTAAAGAGTAAAAAGCCAAGCTTTTAAAGCCTTACAAAAAGCAAAAAGGAACTTGATCTTGAAGACTGGTAATGGAATAAGGAAGATAATTCCAAAGCTTCGATGCGGCCACCGAAAAGGCTCAGCCTCCCGTCTCGATTTTCTGTATTTAGGAAGAGTTAAAACATTTCTGCCTGAGGATGGCAGCTGTCTGGGGGAAGCATATCATTGGAACATGCTTTTAAGCCCTCTAGGCCTGAAATTATGGAGAGCCTTGTGAACGATACACAAAGCCTAGAAAATGATTCCTTTGTTAACAGGCAGCCAGTAAAGCTTCTGAATCCCCGCCGATACGGACTAGAATTTGGGAAATATCCAGGTACAAAACATTGTAATAGTCTAACCTGGAAATAATAAGTGCTAATTCCACTTGTTTATGTGCTGCTGTCCTGCAGGTCAAACAATACATTTTTATCGCCCAATACTCCGAGGTTCTTAGCAGAGGCAGTTGGAGTTGGTAGAGCACCCACCCTGTCTGGCCACTACAAATGGGTCCATATGGATAGTTGGCTGCCAAAGATCAAGACCTCTTACTTGTCTCCATCAAGTCTTAGGTCGTTTTTTTCCATCAATGTGGCAACCATATGCAAGCAATTGTTTTAATTGGTAGCGATTGCCTCTGTGTCCTTAGAGATAACTTCTGTGTCATCAGCCTAAGACAGCGCTTGGAGCCCAAAGAATCTTATGAGTTTTACCAGCGGGGACACAAATAAGTTGAGTAATGTCAGGTACAGAGAGGAGCTCTGAGGAACCCCACATGGCAAAGTTATGGACTCCAAACTAAACTGGTCCACCATAACTATCTGAGACATATCAGTCAAAAATGATGCCAGGACCTTCAGTGCTAGGTCTGTGTCCCCAAGTTCTTGCAGCCGCTCAACAAGCAAGGTCGGGGAGATGGTGTCAACGGCTGTGGATAAGTCCATAAGGATTAAAGCAGCGGCCTGCCCAGTCTACACAATGCAACAGATGTTGATGACTGCTGATACTACTGCAGTCTCCATCCCATGGTTACTCCTGAAACCAAACTTGGAGACATCCAGCAGTTAATGTTGTTCCAGGTAGAAAACAGCTGGGCCTTCAGGTGGTTCTCCACAATGTTTGTGGGTACAGGCTGCAAGGAAATAGGCTGATAGTTTTTTTTAGATCTGCAGATAGGCTTTTTGAGAAGAGGATTAACAGCATTTTTCCAGACGTGATCGCTTTATTCAAAATTCCAGTGAGATGGGGAACAATGATATTAGCTCCCAGTTGCAAGACATTGGATGAGCAGGGTTCCAATGGGAACCCTGATTTAAAACTGTGTAAATAGAGATCCGTCAGTTCTTGTGCAGAGGGAGTGAAGCAAAATAAAAGAGCACTAGGGTTTTCCGTAGTGGTTGAGGTCTTTTGTAGACCTGGGTCAGCTGGCCAATCCATTTGAGAGAGGACAGTAGACTTAGATTTGAGGCAATCAAGTTCTGTATAGATTTTGAGATTGAGAATATTGGTGTTAAATAATGGCACAACAGTTTGTGAGAGTGCTCCAGATCTGGTTATTGAATCAGACAGATCCCACAGATTCAGATGGGGGAGTGTAACAAGGAGAAGTCCAGGTGGCAAATGGTCCCATGTGGCAGGATCAGCTGTAAGCTTGGCGACCTGACGTTTTAAACTCTGGCTTTAATGAAGCGGTACGATTTGCCATGGTGACTTCTTGCACCAACGTTTTGAAAGGTATCTTGATCCCAGTTCAGTCAAAGAAATTTTTGATTCTCAAATTCTAAATAGCTTGCAGCAACATAGCCTATATGTCTGTGAATGCTTTTAAGTTGGTGATTTTATCTGGACATGAACTGTTGGAAGACAAGTCAGCAGGGGAAGCCCCCATTGTGGTATGACTTTGAAAAATATTCTGCAAATCAGGCAGTCCAAGGGGAAATATTCTCGGATTGAGCATTTTAAAGTTCATTCTGAAGTTGTTCATAAGTTGGCCTAATAATAGAATTTTTTCTAAAAAGGCCTTGCAAGCAAATCTAATTATGTCTGATTTCCTTGCAAACAGGTGTTGATATCAGCGCTCAAAATGTGGGGGGGGGGGGGGAGGGGGGGGGGAAGGGGAGGTCATTCAATCAGATTTCTAGAAGAGCCAAGATGGATATTAACCAATTTTTTTTCCTAGTCTGCTTAGATCACCGAAAGCCTTGCATGGTTTGTATTCTTCAACAGCATGAGGCATCCAAGAGGAAGAACAGAGAGCATTGCAAAGGACCATTTTTATTTCTTTCAGAAAACTTTAGTAAGATGAGTCAGTTGGGTGAACCTGGAGTATATTATAGAAATGTTTCTCAAAGTGTTGCACTATATCAGGTATTCATAACCTGTAACACTTTTTTAGAACAGGGATAGATTGAAACAAATTCAAAGAACGGTCGAATGATTGATTCCGTTTTTAATATGTTTTACTAGATATTTTTTTTAACTGCTCAACCAGAATATGGATGTTTTGTTTTAGAAGTTGATGGGAAGCATATCTGATTTAAGAGAATTTGTCAGCAAGGAGAAAGGTTCAGCCATCGACGTAAAAGAAAAAAGTGTTGTTGTGATGCCCAGAGAATTACAACTGCGTGCTTTTACTTATCTCAGTTTCCACCTGGATAAAGTTATATAGTGTTTTAATGTGGGGGTATAGAGAGAACAACAAAAAACTCTTGACAATCTACCAAGATTTCTCTAGAAGTGGGATAGTGCAGGCAGTGGGTTAAAGCAGGAGTAACTCTTTGGAGGTTTCACATAAAGGTAATCCAAATGTCACCTATTACTACTATATCAATATTTCGGCCACTTTATCAAACAATTATGAACATATGTAAGTTAGCAGTGTTGCACAATACATTGAAAATGCCTTTTCATAACATAGAGGTGACATTTTACCATACTGACTAAAACTGTAACAATTTAGTTGTGTGTTATTTAAGTTTACGCATTTAAAATACTAATTCTACAAAGAAGACTGGCATTGTTAATGTTACTATTCAAATTTAGAATGGAGAGTGATGAAAGGATAAAATATATATGTCTGTATATATATATGTCTGTGTATATATATATGTCTGTGTGTGTATATAGATATATATATATATATATGCTGCAAGACTCGTCTACTCCACAACTTCTCCAAAAGACTTGCAATGAGACGAGGTAGACCCTGTTTGGTGCTTCTTTTAATTTATTTTCCAATAAGCGACCATATCATCACTTTTGACGCGTTTCGGCAGATCCCTGCCTTGATCACATGACAACAGTGTTGTGAGACACACCTCCTTGTAAAGTGACAGTGCTTAAATAGACATAGAAGAAATATTTGACTATTATAAGTATTTCTTTTTCTATTCACATTCATAAACATTTCAATTTCAAGAAAATGTGTTTAAAATACATGAAATGTCAATACCATGCTTTGAATGCATTGATGAAAGGGTCTAGTTATGAATGTAAAATACATTATTCTAATAGTAAATACTAGATACCATATAATTCCATAGGAACATTTTATCAATATCCTGACCCTGAAGTAAATCAATTATAAATATTATTCTCCTAAATGTCTAATAAACAAAATACAATTGTGCATCCCCTGAACCCTAAACAAACTAATATCTCACTGTGTTAATAAATAATAATAACATCTTAACCTAAATTTAAATATCTAGTGCCCGACAAGTGACACCTTTAGTGATTGTTTGATACTATAACATAAATCTAAGGCATTACTGCAACCAATAGCCCAATATACACTGCGGAATATTTTTCATAGAGACAGCATTTCAAACGGCTTAAACGTTTGATAGCTTCTTTTCAACATCTATAGGCTGATTCCCACAATCTAAAAAGCCAATATTCTATTGAAATGCTAGTCAATTCATACATTTGATTGTTAAAATTCGATAAATAGTTGTTGTATAAAAAGCCCATTTGTATAAAACAATATATATAATACATCTCTACAAATAATTCCTATAATATGTACAAAGGTATTTAAGATATTTACATAAACGCATTTCATAAACAATTGATCATTTGCCTGGGACAATAAGAACATTCTTGGGGAACAAATTGATGTAATTCAATAGTTATATTTTGCCAAGTATGTGTGTGCATACATATACATCTGCACATGCCAAAGCATGTACACCTGCACATGCATCCACCTTTAACCACACTATTTTGCAAATTACTGTGTGCAGTCCACCCAAGAACTAATAAGATTTTACTGAAGGCTGTTATTCCAAATATGTGTATAAATCCTCACTCATATTTAAACCTTTAGTCTGTTTAGTATTTAGTGTTAATATGTAGTGAGTCTCTAATCGGCGTAACATTCCCTCCCTGTCCCCACCTCTTCTCTGTATTGGGACAGTATCAATTAGGTAATATTTTAAGTCCTTAAGGTTTCCTCCATGAGTTTCTTGAAAATGCCTCGCTACGGGATAGTTAGGGTCTTTGTTGTTAATCGACCTAATCTGCTGCAAAATCCTTTTGTGGCCTGGTAGCTTTGTGCTACCTACGTATTTCAGATTGCAACTACATTCTAATACGTAGACCACATATTCACTTTTACATGTTGTGATATTTAATATTTTGGGGTTTTGCACTGAAGGCAGTCATATAAGATGTTTTATTGATACCATATGAATATGCCTTACAGCTGGGGCATTTAAAAAATCCCTTACGAGCCAGAGACCATCCTGCATTCTCCTTGTATTCAGGGCTACTTTTTACCAGGATGTCTGCCATAGAAGTCGCCTTTCTGTAGGTGATTGCAGGATATTCTGGGAGACATTCACCAATAACAGGATCATCTTTGACTATGTGCCAATTACGCTGTACTATCTTGCGCAATTCCCTGTGTTGACGACTGTATGTCATGATAAGTCTAGGTACATCATCCGATGTTTGTACCATTCCCTTATTCTCATCTACCATGGTATCTACTGTACCCAGAAGGTCTTCCCTAAGCTTTAATCTCGACTTGTTAATTGCTGTGTCTATTGTTTTTGCACCATAGCCTCTATCCAAGAATCTGATCTTACTCTCCTGTTGGTGTCTCTGTAGTTCTTCCTCATTGCTGCATATTCTACGCAGCCTCAGCATCTCCCCATAGGGGATGCTGTGGATAAGATGTGTGGGGTGTGCACTTGTTGCATGCAGCAGGGTATTCCCTGCTGTTTCCTTTCTGAATAGTGTGGTGTTAATTTGGTTGTTCTCTATGTTTACTAGTACATCCAAAAAGGAGACCTGACAATCGCTGATGTGAGATGTAAATTTTAAATTTACCCGATTGTTGTTGATACCATCAATGAATAACTCCGCTTCCTCTGAGGTGCCCTTCCAAACTATTATCAGGTCATCAACGTACCTTAACCAGGATACAATCTTATCCTTGTATATATCACTATATTGCCCTTTGAGGACCAGCTCCTCCCACCAGGTGGGAGAAAAGCTGGCCCCCATGGCAACCCCCTGAACCTGACGGTACATTTGCTTGTTCAAGAGAAAAAGGTTATGCTCCAAACAGAATTTTAACATGTCCATGAGCATTTTGTTGTGCATTGTAAATTCGATTGGTCTTTTTGCAAGAAAGTATTCCACTGCTCGCAATCCATCAACATTTCTAATACACGTGTACAAAGATGACACATCTAAAGTAATTAGATAATAACCATTTTGCCATCTTACTTTGCCAATTTTTGATAAAAAATCTCCAGTATCTTTTACATAGGATTCCAACTTACGCACGTGTTCTTGCAGGAAGAAGTCAATGTACCTAGATAGATTTTCAAATGGGCCGTCACATGCTGCAATGATCGGCCGACCTGGTGGTCTTTCTTTGTCTTTATGAATCTTTGGTATGAAATAAATTACCGGCTTTCTCGGATGTTCTTTCTTTAAATATTTAAATTCTTCCATGTTTAAAAGTCCAAGACTTTTCCATGCCAGCAACTTACTACATAGATCATCCTGCATATGTTTGTAGTTGATGGGAGAGCTGTGGTGGTAGCATTGTGTGTCGCTGAGCTGATTGTTGGCTTCAGTTAAATATTGCGAAAAGGGCCATAATACTATATTTCCTCCCTTGTCGAAATTTCTTATTACCACAATGTTCTCTTTCTTCAGTTTGTCTAGCAGTAGACCATATTGAATTTTTTCTTTTGATCTTTTTCTCTTAGTCATTTGGATTTTTGTATTTAATTTCTTTACTTGGGCCACCACCACATCATTAAATACATCAATAGTCTCTTTTGTCATTATCGGCACAAATTTGGATTTTTTCTTAAAAGGGTTTTCTGGTTTTCTGTTTGCAAGACTCCTCACTTGTTGAGTATTTAGAATTGGAAATGCTGATGAAGGTACATCTCCCTGCTGTGACTCCACGTTACTCTGTGAATCGGTTGATACATTTATTATACTTTGTACTGCTGTTATCAGTTCAAAATCACTGGCTACCAAATTCATTGTTTGTCCTGTTTCTTCCACGTTTGATTTCGTTTTTGATTTATTTGTTGACTGCTGTTTGTGGAATTTCTGCAACTTAAGTTTCCTTATAAATTGGAAGACGTCAGCCCTTGTTCTTGTATACTGAAAGTTACTCTCGGGGCAATATGATAGCCCTAAAGACAATAGCTGTTTCTCTGCCATCGTGAAAGCTACATCTGCCAGATTAATGATGGTATTGGCGTTTAAATTTTCATTTAGGCTTCTTTCATTTACTGTTGTTGTTTGTTTTTCCAAGCCCCCCGGCCCCATCCTCCTCGTTTCGTTGCATTTCCTCTGGGCGGCCCTCCTCTCCCGCCTGCTCCTTGTACGTTGTTTTTTGCCAGCTGCTTAGTTCCCGCTGAGCGTAGGGTTTCCCGCCGACTACGGCGTATGTATTCCAACTCTTCTCCCATAGTTGGTTTCACCGAATTGGCGGCATCTTCTCCTCCATCTGACCCACTTTCCTTGTATACACTGGATTCCGATAAAGATGATGTCTCAGGCTCTGGTTCCTGTGGGGGTTGCCAGACTTGGCGGGTATTTTGATTACTTGGTTTGCCATTTTTTTTTCGCATGGTGTCATATTTTCTGGAAAACGTGAATATTCTACCGTTTTCATAGTCCTCCTTATCTCTCCTAAATTTGTATGTTTTGCGGATTTTTATCTTGTCTTCCTCCTTTTGCAGCCTTTGTTCCATTTCCTCATTGAATTTATGTTTCGATGTTTGCGGGTCACTCAATGCCTGTATCTCCTTACGTAGGACATCAATGGTAGGGAGGATCTCTTCCCGGTCTTTTTCAGCGTGTTTCACTAGTAACTCCACCATCTTCCTGGACGAATCAAGGTTCAATTCCGCCCATTCTGCCATTAATATGGAATTCGGTGTATCATAAGACGGAGCGATCATTATTCTTAAGCCCCTGGGTATGCGGTTGACTTCTAGATACCGACAAAGTGATTTCGCCTCCCACCATTTTACCATTTCCATATGCATGAGTTTTTCAAGAGTCTTGAATTTATCCTTTAGTCCTGTCCCTCCGGCTGCGCTGTTATTGCCGGTATTCACTTCCTTCGCCTTTGGTTGCGTTGCCTCATTAGAGAACATTTCTTCAGCTGCGCTCTCTCGGTTCCTCACTGTTGCCGCTGACATGGTCGCTTGGATATTTGATTTATATTATTGCTGTTTTCACCCACTGCCTTCGACTTGTTTAGCCAAACTTTATCGGCACTTTAGGGTTACTTTTGTGCACACCTCCCACCTTCCGACCTATCTCGGACTTGCTCGGTACCTGTTCGAATTTGCCGTTCACTCCTGCCGCCTTACACTCGCTTCTTCAAGCTGCGCTCGGCTGCCGTAAGTGAATGTCTCTTCGCCGGACCGTAGCAATACTTCCACTGCGGAAGGGGGCTGTGTGGGTTTCCGTCTCCGGGGCGTTTTGAAAATGGCGCCTTACTCCGCGAAATTGTTCGCAGAGAATCAGCACCCGTAACTTTCCTTCTTTCCACATGAGCCACTTGCAAGGAGGGGGTCTACGTCGCTGGGGAAAGTTATCCAACGAAAATATGCTGCAAGACTCGTCTACTCCACAACTTCTCCAAAAGACTTGCAATGAGACGAGGTAGACCCTGTTTGGTGCTTCTTTTAATTTATTTTCCAATATGCGACCATATCATGCGACTATTCAAATTTAGAATGGAGAGTGATGAAAGGATAAAATATATATGTCTGTGTATATATATGTCTGTGTGTGGATATAGATATATATATATATATATATATATATGTATATATATATATATATGTATATATATATATTCACTGAAAAAAACATTGTTTTCAGACATGTTATAGTTAGGAACTTACCAGTATCACAATTCATTAGGATCAGACGCATATGCTCAAATGAACAGACTTGTTCCAATACATTGGAACAACAGGCAGAAAAATACCAGGATCGAGGATATGTACCTGAAATACTATCTGAACAAATAAACCGGGTAAAACAAATGGATAGATTGGACTTGTTGAAACCACGTACAAAAATCTCAACCAACAGGATGGTATTTGTTACCAAATACACAACTTTGTCCACAAAAATTAAAAAAATAGTAAATAAGAGATGGGAACTTTTGTCTACGGAACCTGACTTTCAAGGACTCTTCAGAGAACTACCGATACATGCATATACGCGTGGATCTAATTTGAGGGAAAGACTCAAGCGTAAACAACAATCCACAGAAATGATCAACTACAGTGGAACTACCAGATGTTTGAACTGCACGAACTGCAATAACGTAGTAGTCGGCAACACTTGCACACACCCAACGACAGGCAAAATCATTAACCTTAGGCACTCGAGTAATTGTAACACCATGAACGTAGTGTACGCCATTAAATGTCCATGCGGAAGGTTGTACATAGGAAAGACGGAACGCAAGATCAAAATACGGATCACGGAACATAAAAGTCGTATTCGGAATGAAAATATGACTTCACCATTGGTGGCACATTGGAAAGAAGCACGTCATACCATCTCCCAATTGCGATACTTCATTATCGAACAAGTCAAGACTAAACAAGGCATAGACAACAACCAAAGGTTGTTACAACGGGAACTATTCTGGATTAAATACCTCAAGACTCAGTCCCCTATTGGTCTGAATGATAAATATGATCTGTCATGTTACTTATAATGTTTATTAAGTGACACCACAATTTCTCCAGACTACACAAAACATACGAAAGGTTTTCACAACTTACATACAGTGAGAAACTAGTTCAGGCATGAGAGTTATCACCACAGACGCACTCAACGCATTGAGTTCAGAACAAGGTTGATACAGACAAACACTAGTGATTCAAAATGTATTATGGTGAAAATAACATTCCAATGATCATGTTTTGTATATCCAGTTTGCATTTTATTTTGATTATGGTCGGAATGTCACTTTTGGTTTTCATGTATATACGTGGAGGCTAATGTGAATATTTGATTCTGAGAGCATTTAGTCACTTTGTAAATTGATCAAAAATATGTTGGAACACGACTCCCTGTATATGGTTTCTAATCATGTAACAAACCCAACATAGAACAGTAATTATTGTGAACAGGCGAAAGTCATCATTTAGGTTCCTTGTAGAGTATGCACTGAATCTACATATGTCATATTTAATATGATTTACAATCTACTTCGGTATAGCATGGGGACAAATGATCGGACGCATTAACACCCGGTGATTAGTTGTTAACATGCACATCGTGCTCCCCGAACATCACCTCGCACCATAAGTTCAAAACTGAATAGCCAAACCAGCTGGCACACCGATGACGATCACGACAGGTAAAAACTTGCGTTACTTTAGAACCGATCAGCCATGTAATAATTTTTTAGTATTGAGGACAACGGACATTAATACGGGTTTCAACACCAGTCTAAGATGGCGTAAATAGCAAGAACTAAACAGCTAGACTTGAAACATTCATAGTCCGCTTTCTATGACTTCACATCACTCAGACGCGACGCGCAACCCGAGACTTAATGGTGGCAGCGGCCGGGACGCGGTTGAAATTGACTTCTATCGATGCGGCTTTATTATTGAAGAACGCGATTTATACTTTACAGGTATTTACTGACCGTGAATTAAGCGCGGGATAAACCAGACATAGATAGTCTGATGATAATAATATCGTGATGTGCCTCTAATCTTTCAGATACATCACCACAGTCACGAAGATAAGGTAGGGTCAGTCCACGCGTTAAAAACGTATGCTCCGAGGTTTGTCCAGGATTTTTAATAATTACGTTATGTATGCTTGTCATTACAGTTGCTTTGGATACAGACAAGCAGGTATGTGGACAATACCGATATAGGTATGGTTATACAGAACCATATGTTACACCTAGTTCTAATTGTCACATTTGTTTACTTCTCGCAGAATCTAAGATACACAGGTCACCATATTGATTCCTGTAATTCAATTGAGAGCAGGTATGCCACTTAATACATACCTCCATCTACCCCCGCGAATCCATGCACTTAACATTGCTTTCACTTACACTTGGAATTTTTTATTTTTTTCAGAATTGCCCCTGATGAAGGCACCACTACGAGTGCCGAAATGCATTGGGCCTGTTTAATAATGCTTGTATAAAAACAATGTATATAATGACTGTGATGCAAATGAAAATGTCATGATAAATGTACTTAGAAATGTGTATGGACATTGTTATGAATACTATTAATAACAAAAGTTGTGAATTTGCTAAGGGAAAGTGAAAAATAAATGCATACACAAGAGTAAACACGAGTTCACAAGATTGTGGTAAATTCTTTATTTCCTAAGGTGCGGAGCACCAAGTGAACAGTGCATGATTAGGTGAGCTAATACCCACCATAACCAGTTGTTTAGTATCCAGGAATGACTATCCTGATTAATCATAGCACCATTTGAGGATTTCTTTTTAAAAAAACTGAGTATTTCCGGAGTGCTCTTCACTACCCCAATCACCAAGGAAAGTTAGGATTTAGCATTTAAAAAACTGCAACGCAGCTCCCTGGTGCATACTTTAGATACCTGTTGGGCTATTTGACCCTCAGTATTGAAAGAGAATTAGTTCCCCAACTTAAAAGTCACCACGGGGTTCGTTTGCACAGTGGTGAAGGAAGGGGGAATGGCCTGAGGTGACATGTCTACAAACACGCCCAGTGGCGCGTTTTAAGTTAGAGAATTAATTCCTCCTCAATCCTGTGGGTCCCTGGGGGCCAACTAGCCCACCAGGTACCTCCAGTATGCGCCAGGGGGCTGCGTTGCAGAGAGGTGTTGAGGCCACGCCCCTTTTTACAACACTCTGCAACGCAGCTCCGTTGTGCTTACCGGAGGTACCTGGTGGGCTAGTTGGCCCCCAGGGACCCTCAAGATTGAGCCATAGATATATATGTGATTTTCATTTTCTCAGGAACTACTGAACGGATTTACACAATTTAACCAAAAGTCACGACTCTGAACCAAGGTCTACCTTTCTGTCAAATTTGGAGTAATTCCGTTCAGCAGTTCGGGCTGTAGCTGCGATTCCCTAAGGAAAACTGCATGGGGAAAACACGTTTTGGGACCCCCATTTTTTCTCGGCCCCCGCTTGATGAATCACACCGAGACTTTCAGGATAGGAGCGGACCGGAGCACCCCACTAGTTTTGAAAGTTTCACGAAGATTCGTCAACCAGCGCCAAAGTTATTCCAAATAGAATGTTGCGGATTTCCTATGGAAAATAGGTCCTAACTATAACTACCTACTGGGGAGGGAGGGAGGGAGGGAAGGAAGGAAGGAGGGTGTGGCTGGGTGAAAGGGTGGGTGGATGGATGGATGGATGGAGATTATATATATATAACAAAATAAAATATAATATGCCAATCTTCGACCTGTAACCAGACTAACCCCAAATAACTGAACTAAAAAATAGGAAAAAAGGAAAGGAAAAACATTCTGAGAATTTAAAAATAATAGCACTATTGGATAAACGTATTACGAAAACGAAGAAAAGCAAAACAATCGATTCACGCTACTCTTGTGGTGAGGTTTGGTCAGATATGGAAACCGTGATACGAAGAGCAGCTGAGGGGACACATTGAACATGAATAAAATGGTGAATGAAAAATCAGGATTGGGAGATTGTTTTTGTTGTGCTTCATAAAAAACAAACACCAAGCAACACTTAGTGAATCAGTTCCTCTTCAGACTCTCAACACCTGATAGGACCTACTAACAAAATCCTATGATGAATGCAAAAGTATTTAACTAAGTCAGAAGGGAGGTATGCACTGAACTAAAGAGTAAAATAGTTTAAAGAAAGTTAGATACTTACAGTAAAAGTGAAGGTAAACGAATGAGATGCATTCTGTACCTCAGACTGGATAAGTATATTCATTGATATGAAGGAAAGCTTTATTTGAAGGAAGAAGACTGGAGAAAAGCCACTAGATTGCTCAAAATTGCTGAACTAAGATTGACCATTTCCAAAGACTAATCTCTAAAATTCTAAGAAAGAGTAAGCTCTCTATAAGCACACTTCTTAAACAGCTAGAGGGGATTTCTTAAAAAACAGGATGGCAGTCTACAAGCTGACCAAATTCCAGTGCCCCAGGCAGTAGAAGCGAGCAAGCAAGCAACATTTTCTACGGACATCCGGGAACATTGTTTGCACAGATCATACAATTCCAGAGCAGTGTAGCAAGAGGTATATGAGCAGCAAACCAGAAACCTCTTAAAAACGTAAAATGGAGAAAAACAAAGTGTAGGCACCAACATAAAAAAAAACCATTTACAAAACATGTTGGAGTCATGTTTCTACGATGATGGAAAGGAAAAAAGGAATGAAGAAGAAGAGAAATTTCAAAGTAAAGAGGGATAAAAGGGAAATAATAGAAAAGAGAAAGAAATGATAAGAGGGGAAAGAAGGAAAAGAGAGGACGGAACGAGATAAAGGAGAGGTTGAATAATAGGGAAAAATGTTTTGCATCTGTGTGTGCACATATGCCTATAGTCCGTAACCATACGAGTGCCTCCAAGTCACATATTCCTACTGTTTGTGTACATGGATCCCGGTCTGCATACTGTTTGCAATAGTTTGTCTATTGGTCTGTGTAGATGGGTTTGTGTATTTATGTATCTGTGTGCGTGGTGTCTGTCAGTCAAACATTTTTATTTTTAAGAAATACATTCTTACAGAAATAGAACACATTTTACAATTCATAAAGAACAAGTAACTTACCTTCAGTAACAATATATCTGTAGGAGACATATATTAGTCATACATTTCTAACCTTGGAATTACCGCCTGCGCGTCGGTAGGTGGCTTTATTCGACTCAGAGTTAGTCGTCGGCGTCGTGATCGACGGGCCGACGTTGCAATATCTACTTAGATGCTGCCCCTGCGCGCTGATGTCAGTTCTTTACGAGACATTCCATGGCAGACGCGCAGAGCCATGCAAGACACTGACCACTGGTGCACAAAACTAGGGCCCTGAATGGGAGTCCCTTACTCTAGAAGTCAGTTCACAGAATGGGGAGGATGGGTCAGGGGGTAAGGAACCTATAACTAATATATGTCTCTTACAGATGGAAAATGCTACTTACCAGTAACCGGATGTTTGCAGTTTGTTATTGTCTTAGAACAAGTCTTTAGACAATAGTGTGCATGGGCATCGACTCCATCTTCAGATTGTTTTTTCGCCAAGAAGGGAAATTATTGAGTTTTGTGAGAAACAGAAAGGAATGTCCATGTACGTTGTATCTAATTAAGATAATACTGGAACAGATAAAGGTAGCCGGGAAGGTGGGTGGGCGTGTGTGAATCTGCAGCTCTACATGCCAAGAACAGATGTATACTTGTAAGTAGCATTTTCCGTTCGAGGCATATGAGCTGCGGATCACACACTATGCATAGATTGAATAGCAGTACTGTCCCTTTAGCGGCGACCACCAGTATCTATTGCAGTAGTTTGAAATATTGTTTGAGTACAGTCTGGCCCATACTAGCTTGTTGTTTTGCTTGCACATCTACACAGTAGTGTTTTATGAATGTGTGCGGTGTAGACTATGGAAGCCTCTATTTTGCAAGTGGAATGGGCTTTAGGGGGAATAGAAAGTGTACATTTCACTTTGTGATAGTAAATTTGTATACATTTGACGATCCACCTTGCAATTCCAGAATTTGATATAGGATTGCCTTTATGTGGTGGTGAGAAGGAAACAAAAAGCTGTTTTGTTATGCAAAAAGGTTTTGTTCGATCAATGTAGTAAAGAAGTGTTCTTTTTACGACTAGGGTATGAAGAGCTCTTTCTGCAACTGTTTGTGGTTGCGAGAAGAATACTGGCAACTCTACAGATTGTATGAGATTCAAGGGAGTAATAACTTTTGGAAGAAATTTGGGATTTGTTCTGAGAACCACTTTGTTATGATGGAGTTGTAAAAATGGTTCTTGAATAGTTTGTGACTGTAGCTCACTGACTCTTCTGAGAGATGTGAAAGCTACAAGGAAAGTGACTTTCCATGTAAGAAATTGTAGCTCACATTTATGCAGAGGTTCAAATGGAGGACCCATTAACCTAGTGAGGATGATGTTTAGATTCCACACTGGAGAGGGTGGTACTCTGGGAGGATTTATTCTTTTGAGGCCTTCCATAAATGCTTCATGGCAGGTACCCTGAATAATGATCAATGTTGTCTATTTTGCTGGTAGGCTGCTACGGCAGCGAGATGTAATCTGATTGATGTGTATACTAGTTGCATTAGATAACATATGATATGTTGATTAGACGCATCTAGAGGATTGATTGTGTTATTGGTACATTATATTTTCCACTTGGCTGCATAGCAGGCTCTAGTGGTGGGACGCCTAGCTTCTTGGATGACATTCATACAATCAGGTGGAAGATTGAGGTAACCAAATTCTAGGACTTCAGGAGCCAGATCGCTAGGTTGAGCTGTGCTGGATCTGGGTGTCTGATCTCTCCATGGTTCTGTGTTAAGAGTTGTGGGGAGAGATGTAGTTTTTGGTGCGGGACTACTGATAGTTCCAGCAAAGTTGTGTACCATGGCTGTCTGGCCCAAGTTGGAGCAACTCGGAATAGTGTTAGTAACTGTTGTTGCAGCCGGTGTAACACTAGTGGAATGAGTGGGAGAGGCGGAAAAGCGTAGGCAAATCTGCCTAACCAATTCATCCATATCGCATTGCCTTTGGACAATGGGTGTGGATATCTGGCGGTGAAGCTTGGGCATTTTGTGTTTGAATGAGTGGCGAAGAGATCCATCTCTGGATGCCCCCACGTTTGGAAAAACGGTTGAAGGACTTGTGGATGAAGTTCCCATTCGTGAATCTGTTGTGTGTGACGACTTAACAGATTTGCCATCAAATTGTGTATTCCTGGAAGATGTTGGGCTAAAAGGAATATGTTTTGAGGAATTGCCCGTCTCCATATGCTCTGAGCTAGTTGAGAGAGCTGTAGAGTGTGTGTCCCCTTGTTTTTGTAGATAATACATTGCTGTTATATTGTCTGTCCGGATTAAAACAGCTTTGTTTGATATGTGTTTCTAGAATGCTTTTAATGCCAGAAATATTGCTAGTAGCTCCAAATGATTGATGTGGAGTAGCTTCTCCTGCGATGTCCATCTGCCCAGTATGGTGTGATTTAGTAGATAAGCTCCCCAGCCGGTGAGCGATGCATTTGCTGTTAACACGATTTGTGGAACCGGCTCTAGGAACGGTCGCCCTTTGGAAAGGTTTTGGGTGTTCCACCACTGCAGAGAGCGATGTGTGCAGCCATCCACCAACACCAGATCCGTTAACTGACCTTGAGCTTGATTCCACTGACATGCTAAGCATTCCTGTAAGGGGCACATCTGGAGTCTTGCGTGAGGTACTATGAATATGCAAGAGGCCATCATCCCTATTAGTTGCATAAAAACTCGAGCTGGCAATGAGTGTTGCAGTTGGAATTTTGTTATAAGGGTCTGCATACTAGATATTGTTGGATGCGGGATAGTTGGAGGTGGGACTTTGGGAGATTTATTGTAAACCCCAAGTTCTGAAGTAGCTGGAATTGTGGTGTGTGTGTGGGAGATTTACACACTGGGTATGTGACTTGGCTTTTATGAGCCAGCCGTCCAAGTATGGGAAGACGTGAATTTGCTGCTACCACTGCTAGACATTTTGTGAATGCTCTGGGTGCTGTGGTAACTCCGAATGGGAGAACCTTGAATTGGTAATGCTGACCATCCACTACAAATCAAAGACATTTCCTGTGAGCAGGGTGAATGGGAATGTGGAAGTAGGCGTCCTTGATATCTAAAGTGGCAAGGAAATCGCCTTGTTTGAGTAGGGGAAGGACATTTTAGACCTCAAACCATTAAACCTATACATTGTATGTATAGGTTTAATGGTTTGAGGTCTAAAATGGGCCTCAGAGTGCCATCCTTCTTTGGGATCAGAAAATCAAGGGAGTAAAGGGACTGGCATGGAGTGTGGTGCCAGAGGAGTTATCGTCACTAGAGCTGGAGGAGGTCCAGTGATGGAATCGGAGAGTCCAACTGGCGCCGAGGGTTTACCACTGGCGGTACCCCAGATGGAGGTTCTCTCAGCTAATTAGGGACTAAAGGTATTCCAGAGGAAGTTGGTATGGGTATGAAGAGTCAGAGCATGGCCTAGTGGAGGCCTTCTGCCTCAATGTTGGACACAGCCCAAAAAAACTGTGTGTGACGGTACAAGCTGCAAGATAGGCTCAGATGGTAATCGACGTCAGGAGAGAGATCGGAAGGCATGGTGATGCCTTTGCGACCTCTCAGGAGAATGTGAGTGACGGTAAGGGCCCAAGACCCATGTTTCTTCTTCGACTTACCAAAAAACATGGAGCGTGAAAACTATGACCAACTTCGGAAACTACTTCTGTGACGTCTGGACAAGAACCAACCTTTTGACTTGGATGGGTATCGTCACTGATTCTTCCAGTGCTTGGTGACAGAGTTTTTGTCTCAAAGTCAGCAGCGGTTCGTGCAAGTAAGCGCGGTGGGGCGGTATGTCAACAGACGACGGAATAGGATTTATTTATTTGTCGACTTCACCCCCTGCCACCTCGCCGCCCCACTGCGTTTACCTGCATGGACTGTCGCTGCTCAAAGTCTGTATGGTCTTCAGGTTCATCTACAAGGAGGCCTTAGAGTCATGGCTCGACCCCAGGCACCACAAGCAACCCTGATGAGGATCTGTAACAGTCATTTGTTTGCGACAGTCCTTACAGGTTTGAATCTTGTCGTCTTGGGAGGTGACATTTCCCTGGCACATTGTAAATCTTTTCGGTTGCAAAAGAACAAGTTACTTACCTTCGGTAAAGCTTTTTCTGGTAGATACTATATCTGCCTGTGGATTCCTCACCTTGTGAATATCCCCCTTGCGTCAGCAACGTTCGGAAATTTTCTTCGTAGTACGCCGACGTGGGCGACGTCACAGGAGCACGGCATCGCGCGCGACTCCGTCTGACGTCACCGACCCCATATCAGGCCCACGCCGGCGTGATGACGTCAGTTCCGCCCTTTTTTCCGTGCCTTCGAGGCACACGGACGGACCAACGATAGCAAATATGCAAATATACAATGTACACAGTACATATGGAACAAAATCAATGCAATAGTATAAACCATATATACAAAAAGACCAGGTATAGCAGAGTGGACAACGGGGAGGCGGGTGGGTCAGTGAGGAATCCACAGGCAGATATAGTATCTACCAGAAAAAGCGTTACCGAAGGTAAGTAACTTGTTCTTCTGATAGATACATCTGCCGTGTGGATTCCTCACCTTGTGAATAGATTCCCACAGCAGTCCCCACTCCCGGAGGAGGGTGTCCACCCTGCTACACCAGGAAATCTTGGAGGACAGAGCGCGCGAAGTGGCCATCCCTCCTCACCTCGGTATCCAAGCAGTAATGCTTCGCGAAAGTGTGGAGGGAGGCCCAAGTCGCGGCCCTGCAAATATCCTCAACAGGTACACCCCTAGACAAAGCAGATGTTGCAGACTTTGCCCTAGTTGAATGAGCTCTAATACCCTCAGGAGGGTCCTTACCCGCAAGTGAGTTTGCAGATTTTGATGCACAGGATTATCCACCTGGAAAGAGTGCGCTTGTGCACCGCTCTGCCCTTCTTGCAGCCAGCAAAGCCAACAAACAACTGGTCGTCCATCCGGAAGTCCTTAGTCCTGTCCAGATAGAAAGACACCGCCCTCTTAGGGTCCAGGCGATGCTCCTTAGACGGGTGAGGGGGAGGATAGAAGGTAGGAAGGGTAATGGACTGCCCAAGATGGAAAGGAGTCACCACCTTAGGCAGAAAAGCAGCCCTGGTCCTAAGAACCATCCTTTCAGCATGAATGGTCAGGAATGGGGGTTTGGAACTTAGAGCTTGAAGCTCACTTACCCTCCTTGCCGAGGTGATTGCAACGAGGAAGATAGTTTTAAAAGAGAGAAGCCTCAATGGACACTTGTGCAAGGGTTCGAAGGGAGAACCCATTAAGAAGGTCAGCACAAGATTCAAATCCCAATGAGGAACAACAAAAGGAGTAGGAGGGAACATATTTATGAGACCCCTCAAGAATCTCAAAACCACCGGAGATTTAAAGAGAGATGGCTGATCCGGCAAACATAGAAACGCCGATAAGGCTGAAAGATACCCCTTGACCGTGGCCACAGCCAAACCTTGCTGCGCCAGATAAAGGGCAAATTGTAAAATATTAGACAAATGAGCCTTCAAAGGGTCAACATCTCTCTCCCTGCACCAAGAAACAAATTTTGACCATCTATAGGAATAAATGGACTTAGTGGTGTCACGCCTGGCAGAGAGAATGACATCCACTACCTCGTGAGGGAGAGAAAAAGAACTCAAGTTGCCCCGTTCAATCTCCAGGCATGAAGGTGTAATGTCTGGAGGTGGGGGTGTAAAACCTGCCCCTCCATCTGAGAGAGGAGGTCTGCCCTGAGAGGGAGACGGAGCGGCGGGTGAGAGGAGAGGTGGAGTAGGTCCGAATACCACACCTTTCTTGGCCAATCCGGAGCAACCAATATGACTTGGGCCCGGTCTTGACGAATCTTCCTCAGAAACCGAGGAATCAAAGGTATGGGAGGAAACGCGTAAAGGAGTTGATCTTCCCAACTCAACTGAAACGCGTCCCCCAATGCTCCTTGCATCGGATACTGGAGACTGCAGAATGACAGGCAGTGCGCATTCTCGCGAGTTGCGAATAGATCCACCCGAGGAGTCCCCCACATCTGAAAGATGTCGTGAACAACCTCCGGGTGAAGCCTCCACTCGTGGTCGGCAGAGAACTGCCGACTGAGACTGTCTGCACGAACGTTCAGAACTCCGGCCAGATGATTTGCCACCAGACAAATCTGATGGTCCTGAACCCAGGACCAGAGACGCAGAGCCTCTCTGCAGAGACGCTGCGACCCTACTCCTCCCTGCTTGTTGATGTACCACATCGCAGTCGTGTTGTCCGTCAGGACTTGGACTGACCGACCGCGAAGGGAAGGGAGGAAGGCCTTGAGCGCCAAACGTATCGCCCTCAATTCCAGAAGGTTGATGTGAATCCTCTGAGGTGGAGGGAATGCACGACATACAGTAGTGTCCAGTACCGCACCTATGAACAGGTTGCGCTGGGAGGGCACCAGGTGAGATTTGGGTACATTTATCGAAAAACCCAACCTGTGTAACAACTGAGTTGTCTCTTGTAGATGATGGAGCACCTTCTCCGGCGACTCTGCTTTGATCAGCCAGTCGTCTAGATAAGGGAATACAGGAATACCTGACCTTCTGAGATGTGCTGCCACCACTGCCATCACCTTGGTGAAGACTCGAGGCGCAGTAGTAAGTCCAAAGGGAAGGACCGCAAACTGGTAGTGCTGCGATCCCACCGTAAAACGGAGATACTTCCTGTGCGACTTCAGAATTGGGATGTGAAAATACGCATCCTGCAAGTCGATCGACACCATCCAGTCTTCTTCTATCAGCGCCAGAAGAACCTGAGCAAGGGTGAGCATTTTGAACTTCTCCTGTTTGAGATAGAAGTTCAAAATCCTGAGATCCAGGATCGGCCGAAGCCTGCCATCCTTCTTGGGAATCAAGAAATACCGGGAGTAGCACCCTTGACCCCTCTCCTGCTCTGGAACCACCTCTATCGCACCCTTTCGAAACAGAGCCAGGACTTCCTCCTGCAGGAGAAGCATGTGGTCGTCCGAACAATAACCTTGGCAAGGAGGGTAATTGGGAGGGAACTCCTGAAAAGGAAGTGCATACCCATTCTCTACGAGATTGAGAACCCAAAGATCTGATGTAACCGATTCCCAATCTCGTAGAAAATGAGTAAGCCGACCCCCTACTGGCCTTACATGATCCAGAATGGTGGATCTAGGGCTGCTTTGCTGATGCGGGTGGGGGTTGGGTATTATTGGAGGAAGTGGAGGAAGAGGAGACTTGACGTCCACGTCCACGACCCTTCTGTCTACCTCTATAGGACCTATACAGAGGGTTCTGCTGCTGTTGCTGTTGGCCCTGCTTGAAGGGACGAAAAGAAGATCTACCGAATCCTCTGAATTTTCTAGTCGTAGACCCTCTCATCTGAAGACCCAAAGATCTTGCGGTGGCACGACTGTCTTTAAACCTTTCCAAGGCCACATCAGCCTTTTTACCAAAAAGGCCAGTTCCTTCAAAAGGTAAGTCCAGCAATGTAGACTGCACATCCGCAGAGAAATCCGAAGACTTTAACCATGCAGCTCTCCTGGTCGCAATGGATGAACCCATAATTCTAGCAACAGAATCCACAGTGTCCATGCCGCTCTGAATGACCATGCGGGCAGCAGCCTGAGTGTCAGAGACCACTTCATTAAAGTTCTTCCTATCCTCCTCAGGAAGTTTTGATGACAATTGCTTCACTGAGTCCATTAATGCATGCACATATCTACCTAAAAGGCAAGTAGCATTTGATGATTTAAGAGCCATGCTCCCAGAAGAGAAAGTCTTCTTCGCCGACTGATCTAATTTCTTAGACTCTTTGTCAGCTGGCACTTGAGGGAAAGAGCCTGCAGCTCTATTAGAGCAAGCTGCCTGTACCACAAGACTTTCTGGTGATGGATGCGTAGAAAGAAAAGCAGGGTCATCAGGAGCCACCCTATATCGCCTCGCAATAACTCTTGAAACAGCAGGAGCAGATAATGGCCTCTTCCAAATCTCCTTTATTGGATCCGCCAAGGCATCAGTAAATGGCAGTGTAGGCTCAACAATTGAAGAGGGAGAATGCAAGACTTCAGTGAGGATGTTGGGCTTGTACTCCACTGTGGGCAGCTTTAAGTTAAGAAGATCAGCAGCCTTCCTAATAACCACGTGATAGGGTGCCACATCCCTAGACGGAGCATCAGAAGTCGAAGGTAGACCCCACTCAGGAGAGAGTTCCAGACCACTAGCCTCCCGAAGTTCATCGAAATCATCATCATGATCAGGAAGCTCGCCTTCTTCCACATCAGAACTTTCATCATCTCTTTGCTCGAGAAGACGCTGAGCTCTTCGCCTCGACCACTCCAATCGAACCGAAGTCGACGGATCCGGTAACGACTCCGACGGAGCCGGTTCCGACGTCGATCGAGGAACCGGAGCAGTAGGACGAGAAACATGAACAGGTGTGGTACCTCGATCTCGACTACGAGGTCGATCCGGAGTCGGCGAAGCCGCATGCGGAGTCGAAGACCTCGGTGGAGCCGTACCGAGCCAAGGTGGAAGAGGCGTCGGCATGAAAGGCATAAATGGAGCTGGGGCGTACGACTGAGGAATACCCAGATTGTACGATAATGGACCCATGGGACCAACAGGCGCTCCAGCGGGGTACATCGCCCTGGAATACACTCCAAACATCGCATTGAGAAAATGCGAGGGGTCCTGACCGGGACCAGGAAAGGGAGGGTATGGACCTACCGGATGTTCCAATGGAGGCCGTTCCGACACATTCTCACTCTGACCTTCTGGGTCCACAGGAGTCTCCATTGGAGTCGGATCTTGAGGAATCACCTCTTCTTCCTCCTCATGCTCCGAAGGATGCGAGGATATCGGATCCGGATCCTGCTCCGGCTCTGGAGTCGGAGAACCTTCTTTTGACAAGGCAGGCGAAGGAGAGACAAAGTCTTTACGATGTTTGTGAGACTTTTTCTTCGAGTCAGAGGATTCCTTCTCCGAATGATGTTTTGAACTGTGCTTCCTCCTCTTATGCTTTCTCCTCGAGGAGCTCGAAGCGTGACCGGAAGCCGACTTAGATCTAGACCTAGATCTTTCTCTGGATCTTGACTTCGCTTTAGATCTCGACTCCTCTTCAGATCTCGAACCCGCTCTGGATCTCGACGCCGATCTCGACTTCGATCGAGACCTTTGCTTCGACTTCGATCTTCGTGACGTCGATCTCGAATATCTTCCAGTATCCTGTTTTACTTTCGCCAAAAGTAGTTTAGCTTCACGCTCCCGAAGCGCCTTTGGATTCATTTTAAAACAGGAACTGCAGTTTTTGACGTCGTGACTCGAACCAAGACACCACAAACAATCCTTATGTGGGTCAGTGATAGACATCATGCGGGCACAAGACCTACATTGTTTAAAGCCTGTTTTCCTCGACGACATCTTCGGTGAAGAATCAAGTCGTAGAAGAGAAACAGTGACAAATAATTAACAGCTAGATACTAAGTATCGCCGAAGATCCCGAAAACCGTTAGCGGCGAAGACGCGGAAAAAAGGGAACTGACGTCATCACGCCGGCGTGGGCCTGATATGGGGTCGGTGACGTCAGACGGAGTCGCGCGCGATGCCGTGCTCCTGTGACGTCGCCCACGTCGGCGTACTACGAAGAAAATTTCCGAACGTTGCTGACGCAAGGGGGATATTCACAAGGTGAGGAATCCACACGGCAGATGTATCTATCAGAACTATCTCACAGAGATGAGAGGTAGCTCTAGACCCGTGTCTGGTGGTGCGGAAAGAAAGAAAATGATGTCAGGGAGCAGGAGTGGTACCTATGTGGGCCCCACACGCTATTTCCACAATAGAACATCATTAAAGTGGAGCCGCACAGTGCCACCTACCGGCATGCAGAGGTACTGTTAAAAAGTTTGTGGATCCAGTTTGACTACTGGGGGAATATTCAAAAGGTGAGGAATCTGCCGTTATAAGTCTCTACCAGAAAGTGGCATACTTAGAGATGGTAGATCCAGGTCTCAGTGATATCAGTTAAGTCTAAATGCAGGCTCTGAGAATACAAATAATGTGTGAGAAAGGATATTGTATTAGAGACAGGGTGTGTATGCCATGAGCAGAAGAATGCAGCGAGTTCCTAGGGGTTAATCGTTGAAGTATTGATAGGTATGTTTGGTGGTGAGTGAATCAATAGTATAATTTCAAGGGGTTCTTATTAAGTTGAATGTAATGTGATGCAGAATTTCATATAGCACTGAATGCTGAAGGTGCTGAAACAGTACTTTACAGTGGAGAATATATCACAATTTGAATCAAAACAGTATGGAACAAATTAAGGCATGACAGAAATCACAGCTAAATGTCAACTAAGAATATTGGCTTTTGTATATGAGGATGGTGGAAGGTATGTTGTACCGTCTGCATATATACATGTATGTAATTGTTTTTGAATGTTTCTCCTTAAATGCGTTTGCAGTTATTTTTTGCCTTCAGCATCCCAAACTGAAATTCTACTTTCCTGGACATCTTTTGTGTAAACTAAGCAACTAATGTGTAAAACTAGTTTTGGGCAGATTGCTTTCTGACAAATATATTTATAAATCACATAATTAATTGTGTTACTATATTTATGCACCGATGCATTTGTTCACCACAATGATGAACATGATCTCAGACTGACCTCTTGAACTTCCAATCAGGAAAAGATTTCTTGTCAGAGGCTCCAACCCACTCCATTGCCATTAAACCCACACCCTTGTCATTAAAGAGAAAGTTATTTTCCTTTGGTAACGCATTTTCTGATAAAGACAATCTTGTTATATGGTTTCCACTAGAAAATGTAGGAATGTGTTATAGGACAACAGGACATCAGCATGCAGATACGGTGTCCAGCTACATCACCAGAAACTGTTGGCCCAATTCCTACCTAGCTCACAGTGCCTCACCTGAACCCCTAAACCAACCAGGGTAACAGATGATTTCGGCAACCTCGAACATGGCCCTCTGATCCCCCTGGGAATCGTGGAAACAGATCTGATCCCTTTAGTTGTTTACTCATGCATGCTCTTGGTAAAATACAGGAAAGATACAAGGTACGTTTTCAATACATTTATTGCAACAATCATAGTCTTGCATAGAAAGAATGAGCTGTGATTATTAGGCCGATAAAACAAAGCAAGGTAATTAGAATTATGAATATGGTGAAAAGAATGAGTAGTCCAACCATGGCAGTTAGATTTCTATATCCCTACCTAGCTCTACCCCTATTCTGAGAGCATAATGGGTGTACCCTCTGCCCGATATCTTAGGATAGCCTGAGACCCCATATCTGGATGACTCAGTCTCAAGTTGAATTGGCAATCCCTCTCTGCTGAATACGCACTGGCTGAGTTACATGTCAAACATAATAGTTGTCCCAGGGCAGGGTGGCTGGAGTGTCCCCTTAAACCCAGTAAGGGACAGTGTACTGTTTACATAATAAAACCAATGTGTTAGAGGTACAGCTCTGATGCAATGATGTGTCTAGATGTTAGAAGCTGTCTCCAAGTAGCAACATATGTACTAGGATGTCTCGTTCTATGTTCCCAGCCTTGAACTAAGTGTACTTCTTATGTCGCAGGAAAGGCTGTCTAAAAAAAAGTAGCGTGTGCAGCGTTATTTAGAATCATATCGTGGAAAATAAAATATGTAAAAGTTAACAGAGCTAAAATGAAGTCTGCTATAATGTGTAAAATATCAAACTAAGAGGGGAACCAAAGTGGGTCCACGAGGGCTACACCACAATTTGCTGCAGGTTCCCTACTTTGTGAATTTCCCAGGTGTTAGTTTGGATCCGGAAACTTTTCAGCAATTCCCTCATGTGTCAACAGGTGCTGTTATGTGGCTACAGGTTGGAGCTGTCCATTACAGAAATTAAGTTGGGACCACCGTATATACACCTTTTCGGTGCACTGAAATAAGTTTCTTTCTGGATCTCTGCCACCACTGCTGTACGCGGAGTTGGTGAGCAACCTGCAGTTGAGTCTCCACCAAAAAAGTCTTACCGGATGACAGAAGCTTTTTTTCTGATACGCTTCAAAACGCAGGTTCCTCACCTTGTGAATAAATACCAAAGCAGTATACCTTCTGGTGGTGGGTCTGTAGAATGGCGCAGACCAGGAAACCCTGCAGGTCAGATCGTGAAAAGTACCCATCCCGCCAGACCTGGCTATCCAGGCAGTAATGGTTTGTGAAAGTTTGAAGGGACATCCATGTTGCAGCCAGGCAAATGTCCAGAACTGGCACATGGCATGTCAGCGCAGTTGTAGCAGCCTTCACTCTGGTGGAGTGAGCATGCAAGCCTTCTAGGAGCTGTTTCTTTGCCAACTCATTGCGGTGAGAACCAAATTAAGGTCCCACTGCAGCATCACAAAAATTGTTGGAGAGAACATATGGGTCAGCCTCTTCTAAAAATAAATCATAACAGGTGATTGGATAAAGGATGGCTAATCCAGGAAACATAGGAAAGTCGAAAGGTAACTCTTAACCGTTGTCACAACAAGGCATTGCTGGGCTAGGGATAAACAAAGCAGGAGAATATCTGGTAACTGTGCATTTAGAGGTTGGACATGTCGGAAGGAACGCCAAGCAACAAACATCTCCCAGTGTCCTGTATAGATGGATACCAAGATGACACCAGCCACCCCAGGAGAAAGACTGAAAGCCATCAGATGCTACTGCTCAGTCGCATTGCATACAGGTTGCACAGGCTTAGATGCAAAAGTCACCCCTGCTGCTGCAAAAGGAGATCCTTCCAAAGGGGCAGGCAGATTGGAGGATGTGGAGGTGTGAAGGTGTAATGCATCTCGAGGAAGGACTGCCTTGGAAAGAACAAGTTACTTACCTTGGGTAACGCTTTTTCTGGTAGATACAATATCTGCCTGTGGATTCCTCCTTGTGAATATCCCCTGCGTCAGCAACATTAGGAAATTCTTTTTGTAGCTTCGCGCCGACGTGGACCCGGACGTCACAGAGGCACGGCATCGCTCGCGACTCCGCTGACGTCACCGACGCCTATAATAGGCCCACGCCAGCGTGATGACATCAGTTCCGCCCTTTTTTCCGTGCCTTCGAGGCACACGGACGGACCAATGACAGTAGACATATACATAGTATACACAGTGCAAATATCAAGGTAACACACACAGTGTGAAGCAAATGCAATAAAACATTTGAAATAAACAACTCCTTGACAATAAATACATTACAGAAACTCTGATATAGAAGAGTGGACAACGGGGAGGCGGGTGGGTCAGTGAGGAATCCACAGGCAGATATTGTATCTACCATAAAAAGCGTTACCGAAGGTAAGTAACTTGTTCTTCTGATAGATACATCTGCCGTGTGGATTCCTCACCTTGTGAATAGAGTCCCACAGCAGTACCCACTCCCGGAGGAGGGTGTCCACTCTTCTAAACCAGGAAATCCTGGAGGACAGAGCGCGCAAAATGGCCGTCCCTCCTCACCTCGGAATCCAAGCAGTAATGCTTTGCGAAAGTGTGGAGGGAAGACCAAGTTGCCGCCCTACAAATATCCTCTACAGGAACACCTCTAGCCAAAGCTGAGGTTGAGGACTTAGCTCTTGTAGAATGAGCCCTTATACCCTCTGGTGGTTCCTTACCGGCCAAAGAGTAACAGATCTTTATACAGAGGACGATCCATCTTGATAAAGGTCTTTTATGAACCGCTCTTCCTCTCTTGCAGCCAGCAAAGCCAATGAAGAGCTGGTCATCCAACCGACAGTCTTTAGATCTGTCAAGATAAAAAGACACCGCCCTCTTGGGGTCCAGACGGTGTAACCTCTCCTCCTCCTTGGAAGGGTGTGGGGGAGGATAAAAGGTAGGAAGGGTAATGGATTGACCAAGGTGGAAAGGAGTCACCACCTTAGGCAGAAAAGCAGCCCTGGTCCTAAGAACCATTCGATCAGCATGAATGGACAAGAAAGGGGACTTGGAACTAAGAGCTTGAAGCTCACTTACCCTCCTTGCCGAGGTTATTGCAACGAGGAAAACTGTCTTAAGAGTCAAAAGCCTCATAGGACATTTGTGAAGAGGCTCAAAAGGAGCACCCATCAGAAAAGTCAAAACAAGATTTAAGTCCCACTGAGGCACAATAAAAGGAGAAGGAGGGAACCTATTCGCGAGGCCCTTCAAAAACCTTAAAACCACAGGAGATTTAAAAAGAGATGGCTGGTCAGGCAAACAGAGAAATGCCGACAGCGCTGAAAGATAGCCCTTCACTGTGGCAACGGCAAGGCCCTGTTGCGCCAGAGAAAGGGCAAACTGGAGAACATCAGACAAATGGGCTCTGAGAGGGTCTATAGATTTCTCCCCACACCAAGTGACAAATTTTGACCACCTATAAGAATAGATGGACTTAGTGGAGTCACGCCTGGCTGACAAGATGACATCCACCACGTCAGGCGGGAGATAAAAAGAACTCAGGTTGCCCCGTTCAATCTCCAGGCATGAAGGTGTAAGGTCTGGAGGTGGGGGTGTAGAACCTGCCCCTCCATCTGGGAGAGGAGATCTGCCCTGTGAGGGAGACGGAGCGGCGGGTGAGAGGAGAGGTGGAGAAGGTCTGAGTACCACACCCTTCTTGGCCAATCCGGGGCGATCAATATAGCTTGGGCCCGGTCTTGGCGAATTTTCCTCAGAACCCGAGGAATCAAAGGTATGGGAGGAAACGCGTAAAGGAGTTGCGAGTTCCAACTCAACTGAAACGCGTCCCCCAAGGCTCCTTGCATCGGATACTGGAGACTGCAGAATGACAGGCAGTGAGCATTCTCGCGAGTGGCGAACAGGTCCACCCGAGGAGTCCCCCACATCTGAAAGATGTCGTGAACAACCTCCGGGTGAAGCCTCCACTCGTGGTCGGCAGAGAACTGCCGACTGAGACTGTCTGCACGAACGTTCTGAACTCCGGCCAGATGATTTGCCATCAGACAAATCTGATGGTCCTGAACCCAGGACCAGAGACGCAGAGCCTCTCTGCAGAGACACTGCGACCCCACTCCTCCCTGCTTGTTGATGTACCACATCGCGGTCGTGTTGTCCGTCAGGACCTGAACCGACTGACCGCGAAGGGAAGGGAGGAAGGCCTTGAGCGCCAGACATATTGCCCGCAATTCCAGAAGGTTGATGTGAAGCAACCTTTCCTCTGGAGACCAAAGACCCTTGATCTCCAGGTCCCCCAGATGAGCACCCCACCCGAGAGTGGATGCATCCGTTATCACCGTGGCCACTGATGGAGGAAGTTGAAAAGGTTTTCCTTGCGACAGATTGCCTTCCACGCTCCACCAAGACTGATCCGCTGCAGCTTCTCTGGAGATCTTCACTGACTCCTTGAGATCTCCGTTGTGCTGATACCACTGCCTGCGGAGGCACCACTGGAGTGCCCTCATGTGCCAGCGTGCATGGTTGACCAATAGAATGCAAGAAGCCATCAGACCGCTCCATTGTAGAACAAAGGAATCATTTCCTGAATGTCGCGAATCCTTTGAGGTGGAGGGAATGCACGACAAACAGTAGTGTCCAGTACCGCACCTATGAACAGGTTGCGCTGGGAGGGCACTAGGTGAGATTTGGGTACATTTATCGAAAAACCCAACTTGTGTAACAACTGAGTTGTCTCTTGCAGATGATGGAGCACCTTCTCCGGCGACTCCGCTTTAATCAACCAGTCGTCCAGATACGGGAATACATGTATCCCCGACCTCTTGAGATGTGCTGCCACCACTGCCATCACCTTGGTGAAGACTCGAGGCGCAGTAGTAAGACCAAACGGAAGGACCGCAAACTGGTAGTGTTGCGACCCAACCGTAAAACGGAGATACTTTCTGTGCGACTTCAAGATGGGAATATGAAAATACGCATCCTGCAAGTCGATCGACACCATCCAGTCTTCTTCCAGCAGCGCTTGAAGAACCTGTGCAAGAGTGAGCATCTTGAACTTTTCCTGTTTCAGGTAAAGGTTCAAGATGCTGAGATCCAGAATTGGCCGAAGCCTGCCATCCTTTTTGGGGATCAGGAAATACCGGGAGTAGCATCCCTGACCCCTCTCCTGCTCTGGAACCACATCTATCGCACCTTTTCGAAACAGTGCCAGGACTTCTTCCTGCAGGAGACGCAGGTGGTCCTCCGAACAATAACCCTGGCAAGGAGGATAATTTGGGGGAAACTCCCGAAAGGGAAGAGCATACCCATTCTCTACAAGATTGAGAACCAAAAGATCCGATGTTATCAATTCCCAATCTTGTAGAAAATGGGTAAGCCGGCCCCCCACTGGGCCCACATGATCCGGAATGGTGGATCTAGGGCTGCTTTGCTGCGGTGGCTGGGTGCTGGGATGGGGAAGAGGAGGAAGAGGAGGAAACGTTACGGCCCGAGCTCGGGCCCTTTGTTTGCCTCTATAAGCTCTATATAATGTGTTTTGCTGCTGCTGTGGCTGCTGCTGGGTTGACTTATAGGTTCGAAAAGAAGATCTGCCAAATCCTCTTGAACGTCTTCCAAAAGTGCCCCTGGTCTGAAGGCCCAACGACTTTGCTGTTGCTCTGCTATCTTTAAATCGTTCCAAAGCAGTGTCTGCTTTTTTTCCAAACAATCCAGACCCGTCAAATGGAAGATCCATCAATGCAGCCTGGACATCTGTGGAAAACTCACTAGACTTCAGCCATGCAGCTCTTCTTGTCGCTACTGAAGAACCCATGACCCTCGCCACAGAGTCAGCCGTGTCCAACCCACTTTGAATAACCTGCCTTGCTGCAGCTTGAGTATCAGAGATTACCTCCTGGAAGTCTTTTCTATCCTCCTCAGGTATTTTGGGCACCAACTGTTTCACAGTGTCCATAAGAGCGTGGATATAACGCCCCATCAAGCAGGTTGCGTTTGTAGACTTCAAAGCCATACTGGCAGAGGAAAAGACCTTTTTAGCAGCCTGATCCTGCTTTATCGACTCCTTTTCTGCTGGGACCTGTGGAAATGCGCCCGTAGATCTTTTGGAACAGGCAGCCTGCACCACCAAACTCTCCGGCAGAGGATGAGAGGTTAAAAATTCCGGGTCTTCAGGAGCTGCTCTATACCTCCTAGCTACAGCCCTAGATACAGCAGGAGCTGATACAGGATTTCACCAAATCTCTAAAATCGGATCCTTTAAGGCATCATTAAAAGGTAGCAAAGGTTCAGTCACTGAAGAAGGAGAGTGAAGGACCTCTGTGAGCAGATTAGATTTAAATTCTGCAGTTGGTAGAGCAATGTTCAATAAATTTGCAGCCTTCTTTATCACCACATGATAAGGTGTCACATCCTTTGAGGGTTCATTAGAAACTGAAACAAGGTCCCATTCAGGTGACAGTTCTAGGCCACTAGCTACAGACGGGTCCTCAAAAGGGTCCTGTTCGCCCTCCTCCAGATTTTCCCCTCTATATCTGTCTTCCTCCATCAACCTTTGGGCTTCACGCCACGGCGTCGAACTCGATGTCGGACGAGGGAGAGATTCACGACGTCGCTCAGGGTTCGGCATCAAAGTTGATGGAACTGGTGTCGATGGAATCGGAGTCATCGATCTCGGCGTCGATGGCTTCGGAGTCGAAGGCCTCGCCGGAGTCGGATAATGCCAATGCGGCGTTGGAGCATAAAGGGCGCAGGTGCATAGGATTGAGGAACACCCAGACCATATGCCAACGGGCCCATGGGACCAGTAGGAGCCCCAGAGGGATACATAGCCCTTGAATAGATTCCGAACATCGCATTCAGGAAATGCGTAGGGTCCTGACCTGGAGCCGGGAAGGCTGGATACGAACCCCCAGGTTGCTCATGAGGGCGTGGAGTCGAAACGACGTCGACCTCTTCTTCGGGCCGGTGCACCGGAGTCGTACGACCTTCGGGCAGCTGAGCACCTCCCTCACCAACCTCTTCCTCCTCACCTTCATCCTCCCGACCTGAAGGATGGGATGGGACCGGAGATGGAACAGCCTTCTGCTTCGACGAACTCGGCGAGTTCGCATGCGACACCTCAACCTCGGCATCATGTTCCTCCGAAGCCGAAGAAACAACCTTCTAGACCAGTTTCACCTGCGACTTCGGCTTGGAACCCGACTCCTTCCTCGATCGATGTCGGGATTCATGGGTTCTCTTTTTATGCTTCTTTCTAGAAGATCTCGAAGCATGGGCTGAGGACGAATCCGATCGCGACCTCGATCGAGACCTTGACTTCGAGCGTTGAGTTCGCGATCTTGATTTCTTCTTCTCTTTTCCTTCTTTAAACTTGGCAACAAGAAGTTTTGCTTCTCTTTCCCGGAGGGCCTTTGGTGTCATCTTCCTGCAGGATTGGCAGTCCTCGACATCGTGGTCGGAGCTCAGACACCACAAACAGCATTCATGTGGATCTGTAATGGACATTATTTTGTTACATTCTCCGCAGGCTTTAAATCCGGTCTTCTTCGAGGTCATATTGAAAGAGAGAAGACAAAGAGACTAGAAAATATAGCAAGAAACAAAGTTACAGTAAAGGCTACAGACGATCCCAGAAAACCGTTAGCGTCGACGATGCGGAAAAAAGGGAACTGATGTCATCACGCCGGCGTGGGCCTATTATAGGCGTCGGTAACGTCAGCGGAGTCGCGAGCGATGCCGTGCCTCTGTGACGTCCGGGTCCACGTCGGCGCGAAGCTACAAAAAGAATTTCCGAATGTTGCTGACGCAGGGGATATTCACAAGGTGAGGAATCCACACGGCAGATGTATCTATCAGAACTCAGGCGTACAAAAGTTTGGACACTGCACATTCTCTGCGGAAGTGAATAGATTGAGCCAGGGTTTTCCCTATTGCTGAAAGATCCAATGTGCCATCTCCGAGTGTTACTGCCGTTTGTGCACACTACTATTTGTGAACATTGTCTAAGTTTGTCAGTCCTGGTGTTTAAAGATCCTGACAGGTGTCGTGCAGTCAGGTTGATGCCCAGAGCAGTCAGTCATTTCCAGAGACGCAGAGCTTCCTGGTTCAAAATCCATGCTGCCCTGCTTTCTGCAATACCACATCCCAGTCATATTGTCGGTGAGAATCTGCACCCGCACCCCATTGATTGTTGGGAGGAATGCCTTTAGGTGACCAGTGAATCACTTGCAACTCCAACAAGTTGATATGGAGGCAACTTTCCGCCATGGACCAGAGTGCTCTGAACTCTACCTCTCCCAGATGACCTCACCAACCTAGCAACCATGCATCTGTCAAAACCATGAGCTCTTAGGGTGAGGGGTCTGTTTCTGGTCCAATCACGGTCAAGCTTCCACCAATGCAGGTCTTTCGCAGCTGACTCCAACACCAAGATGAAGTGATATTTTGCCTTTGTTCTGAGCTCATTGAGACTTCCAACCCCACAGCAGAGCCAGCTTATGCCACCTTTTGTGGTCCGCAAGCAGGATGTAGGAGTCCCAGAAGCCTCAAGCCACTCTCACTGAGACCCAGGTCAAAGCTTGAAACATCAGGATCATAGCTCCAATGTCCTGGACTTGATGAGGCGGAGGGATGGCTTGAAAAAGCTCCACATCCATGAGGGCTCTGATTAAAGGAAGCCATTGTGAAGGAGTCAAGTGGGACTTTGGAATGTTGATGGGGAGTCAAACGATGCCAATAAGCTGGCCATCATCTAGATGTGTCCTACTACTTCTTGAGGCGAGCCTGCCTTTAGTAGCCAGTTGTCCAGGTATGCGAAGACTGGTGTTCTCAACCTCCACAGATGGGCTGCGACCACCACCATCACCTTGGTGAACACCAAGGTGGACTGGTACGGTCAAAGGTGAGCACAGAGAACTGAAAGTGCTTGAGGCCTACCCGAAACAATAGGCAATGCCTGTAGAACGGGGATGTGTGCTGCAAGTTCAGGGCTACCATCCAGTCTCCTAGACCCAGGGCTGGCAAGACTTAAGCCAGGGCGGCTATTTTAAATCTGCTAAAGGAATATTCGGAGGGCGATTGACCAGGATAGGACGAAGGCCAACATACTTTTTCAGCAGCAGAAAATAATAGGAGTAGCAACCTCCCCAGATCTGACACCTCACCCTCTCTATGGCTCCCTTGGTCAAGAGAGTCCAAGCTTCTCCATGGAGTATGGGCAAGTGGCCCTCCAGGAGGTATTGTGGTGTGGGTGGCATGTACTGGGATAGGATAGAAAAGGCAGGGAGTATACGATCTGGAGCCCCCATTGGTGTGACGTGATGCTCCGCCATCCGGGGAGGAAAAGGTGACCCAACCTCACACTGGCAGATCGTGGTCGCAAAGAAATGAAAAATTGCACTTGTATAGCGCATAACTACCCGGAGGCCTCGCATCGCTTTAGACTGATTGCTTGTGGCGGGCTCAGGGTGAATTAACACGCTTTTGCGAACAGGTGCGTTTTTAAAGCCTTTCTGAAAGACATAAGGTTATTGTTCTCTCGAAGGGAGAGGGGGAGAGAGTTCCACAGCTTGGCCGCAGTATGGGAAAAGGAGCGACCGCCCCAGCGGGCTTTGTTCACTTTAGTAGTAGTCGCAAGCTGTAAAGAACTAGAGCGCAGAGCTCTAGCCGGGGCATAAGGCATAGATATAGGGTGCAGAATTGCCGGGCCAGTGCGATGAAAAGACTTGAACACAATGCACATGGCCTTGAACTGCACTCTGGCCGCTACTGGAAGCCAGTGAAGTTCTTTCAAAGCTTTCTTGGCTGACTGCCATCGAGGAATGTTATACAATAGTCGGGCGGCACAGTTTTGTGTAACTTGAAGCCTGTGGGTCACTGCTGCCGGGCTCCTATATATAGGGCGTTCCCGTAGTCCAGGCGGGAGAGTATCAGGGCCTGTACCATGATCCTCCTAGCCTGGAATGGGAGCAAAGGGAGCACCTTGCGAAGCATTTTCATCTGCCCGATGCATGTAGAGGCAGTTTTGGTAGCTTGGACTGAAAAGTCAAGCGCTTTGTCCAACCAAATTCCGAGGCTCTTTATCTGGGATTTGGGAGGGGGAGGCATGCCAAGACAAGAGGGCCAGATGGATACTAGGGCGGACGGAGGAGGGTTACCCAACAACATGATGTCAGTTTTCTCCCCGTTAAGTTTAAGATGGGAGGATTGCATCCACTTGGCCACAGCCTCTAGACAGGGGCCTAAGGTGAAAGACTATCCCTCAGAGTGGTCAAGAGAGACCACCAGTTGGGTGTCGTCGGCGTAGGTAACAATACGCACACCAAAGGGCTGGACTATCCCTTCTAGAGGTTCCATGTAGGCGTTAAAAAGAGTGGGGCTAAGGGAGGAGCCCTGGGGCACCCCACAGCTAAGTGGATGCTTGGGGGAACTGACTCACCCTCAAATACCTGGAAGAATCGTTCATCGAGGAAGGAGGCTAGCCATTCCAGGGCCGCGCCCGACACGCCCAAACCACTCAATCGTTGTAATAATGTGGCATGGTTAACCGTGTCGAACGCGGCACTGAGATCGAGTAATATGATGGCGACCTTTCCTCCTCGGTCCAGCACAGCTCTAGCTTCTTCTGTCACTGCCAAAAGGGCAGTTTCAGTTCCGTGCTGAGGGCGGAACCCTGTCTGAGGCAAAGGTAAAATTAAAGTGGTTTTGAGGTAGCTACAGGGATGCGGTTGGGTAGTGTGTTTCCCCTGGGGGCCTGGACACTATGAGCCTGCCCCGGCCTCAACCTCGAAGATACTAGGAGGCTTGTTGCTGCTGAGGCCATACACCATTGTCTCTGAAGGAAACTCCTACTGAAGCCTTTAAAGGGGCACTGAGGCGGGGGGAAACCATTGAGCAGGCTGAGCTAGGCCTAAGGAGAGGGTGGTGGCCTTGCTCTCTTTAAATCTCTCCATGATCGAGTCACCCTTCACTGCAAACAGCCTATTGCTATCAAAGTGTAAGTGTATTAAGGACTACGCGACGTCACAGGGAATCCTGTTGGAACAAATCCATGTGTAGTGCCATAGCACAATGCTAGTTCCAACTAGCCTACCCAGGTAGACGTAGTGTCCAGACCTGAAGCTACTGTGAACTCTACTGAGTCTTGTCCATCAGAGATAAGACACTGTAGGTCTGATGTCTTCTGAGACAGCTGGCAACATGTCCCACACCTCGTCACAATGTGCGTTAGTACCGACCCAGGAGGCATGAGGTGCTGACAGACCTAATTACAAGACAGGCACTTGAAAACATGCATTTAACAAGTGTTTCAATTTATTTGGATTCTCATTCATGCTTGGTCGTAGGGAGGGAATTGGGGTCTTGGCAGCTGGGGGACACCTGTACCACTAAGCAGTCTGGGGTGAGGTGCTGGAGGCGAAAATTCAGTTACCAAAGAGCAAGCCTTTGCTGTCTTGCCACTTGCCTCATCAAGAGGGACAGATCCTAGTTTTGCCAAGAAGCCCAACAGGACATCAATAAGGGCCTTGTTAAAAGGCAACAGCTTGGTTGGTCCGGGCCAGGTTCAGAACTTCAGTTAGGGCATTTGTATTTTGTACCTGCAGAGGGAGATTGGTGTCTAGGAAACTTTGTCGTCCTCCCGTTCACCATGGAGAAGGAGGAGTCTTCTGTAGACAAGGCCCGGTATGGGAAGATAATCCAATATCTGGTGAGGTGTCCAAACTATTAGCATTCAGAAGGTCCTTGTATAGGGTTCTCTCCTCATATGTGCTATCTCCATAGTCACCATCATCGTCATCATATTTGGGAGATAAGCTAGAGTTTGAAATGGCATACGCTCGTGGTCCAGAGGGTAGGGACTAAGCTTTGGTATCCGACGACATAATCGGATCTGTGTCCGACTTCGGTACCGACATTTAAGCTAGGGTGGGTGAAGTTGGTTACTGTGCAGAGTGCGACAGCAGATGGTGCGCCATGGCTGGAGCCACTGGTGCCATCCTCAAGGAAGGGGCTGACCTCGGACAGAGGTTGAGTGGCATAGTCAGTGTCAGGGACTTATCTGCTGACGTGATCGACCAGCAGCCACCTCGGATTCTTCGGGTCCGGAGGTGCTCCTGCAGGACCTGGCGGTGTACAAGATACTATCTTCACAGCCTCTCTGTGCTGGCAGCATTTAACCGCTGTTGCAGATTGCTCAAGAAGAAGTGGAAGCAAGAACACTGCTGGAGTCTGTTCAATGGAAAGGCTCCATGGCCAGGAGGTACCCGGGCCATGGCGTGACTTTGAATGGTATGAGTGGCAGGGCGACGGAGACCCGTGTTTCGGCTTCTTATGGTATCTGTTCGAATTAACTGAGCTCTGCGACTCTGATTTGGAATGCACATGCAAGAAGCCTTGGGAACGAAAGCGTGTTCTCACCCTCGACCGGGATCGCTTCTTTTTCAGAGTTCAGCAATGGTTAATTTGGCTTTGTTGTTGCAGATGGCTTTGTGATTTATCTCGCCACAGCAAGGACACTACTCTGAGTCCTGAGAAGTGCCAAGGCAGCAGAAGCAAACTTTGTGGGTGTCCATCCCTATCAGGCCCATTGTACAAGGTGAAGGGGTCTGTCAGAAGGCAGCACCACTTAGCTCCAGATCCACATCAGAAGGCGCAGAAAGAAAGGAACGGTCGTCATCGCGCAGAGATCGAGTATATATGGGAGCCCTGACATCACATCTGGAGCGGACAGATCCAACATGGAGCCGCACAATACCACCTGTCGATGTGCAAGGGAATTGCTGAAAAGTTTCCGGATCCAGTCTGGCACCTGGAGAAATTCAGAAGTCGAGGAACCTGGAACATTCACTTTGTGTGAACTGCAATGTTTGTAGATACACAAAAGGACGAAGTAACTCGCCCTAGTGATGCACACTTCATGTGTCCAGAAGCACTTTATAAACTTCAATACCGCCAATGGTCTATATGATCAAATGCTCGTGTGGACTTAGATACATAGGGATGACAACACAAAAGGTGAAGATCAGAATTAATGAGCACAGGAGCACCATCAGATGCAAGAAGACCACTGCCAAACTGATGCAACATTTTTTGTAGAAGGACCATTCAGAGAGTAATTTCGAGTGGATGGTCATGGAACAAGTTGAATCGAATACTGGAAATATTGAGAAAGCTCCTTTATACAGAATAAACGTGAATTTATATATTTTTTGGAAGTAGTTCGCTCTTATTAATGATCAATTCCCATCCCCATATTTCAGGCTTGGTCGCTTGAATTATTGAAACAAATCACATTTTCCAGTATCTTGTATATTGCAATGTTGCATGCATGCATTTCCAGCCCTATAACTCTATATGCTGTGGATGCAAGTTGCTTTATTTTTTGAAGAAGTTTGCTTTTATTTTTTACAAGGACTATATTTCCCAGCATAAGGATCACTGCGCCGTTTGGACGTGGGTAGAGAACACGCATGCACACATTTCCTTCCTGCGTTGCAGGGGATAAGCTGGGTAAATAGAACTCCATTACCAAACAGTCCTAGCCAAGGCAGGCTCAGATACCATTCCCCATGGGAAACCTCTGAAAAGTCAGCATTCAGTAGCTCCGGCTAGTCACATTACAGCAGACGGGGGCTTAAATGGTGCAAATAGTAAAGTTTACCCCTTGACGAAGTAAGCCTTTTCTATCTTCTTCACTAATGGTAATGGCTTAAACGAGCGATCCTCCTTCAATCGCTCAACTTGCACTTCTGTATAATACTTTGTGACCGGCCAAGATGAGCTCAGACAATATCCTATGACATTAAGCAGAAATAAATCTTTGTTGTCCTAGTCTGTTTCCATGATTTTCGTATGTTAGTTGGTGTCACAAGTATACCCTCTACTATTTGTTAGTTGTAGATCCGTTTTTTAATAAGATGCCATTTTATTTTTCATTTAATCAACCTAAAACGGCAGCAACTGAGTTCTTCGGGATAATAGATCTCAACTGATATTTCTTTATGGGTCAGATCATTGTCGTTTTCATTGGATTGAAGACTCAATTCTGTGGACCTTTTAAATTTGGAGGCCCACTTGGACACCCATGTGTTTGGGCATGATTATTATTACTGTGAGTGTCTTGTTATATATCTACTGTGCAACTATAGAAAAGATGTCCCTCTGGTTCAACCATAAAGATCTAGTATGTCCCCAAAATAGTTAAGTCTCCCACTTGCTTACTTGATAGTATTAGGTACACTTGCATGTGAATACACAGTTTTTGTCTAACAGTTCATGTGCACACACAAGAACCACACTCCCTTTTTAGAGTTTTGCAGTGCACATGAGCATACTGAGAATTGGTACATCGGGATACACGTTGCATTGAATGGATAATCGATATGGTCAATATGAATTCCTTAGAAAATTGATTTCTTATATATTGTTCCAACCTACAGGTTTATTATCGAAGCCCAGTAAACCAGTATGAGTCTCCTATTCCTCATATACACACTTTTTGCATGTCAAGTATGAAAGATTTTGGTAGCGAATTCTTCAGCCCTGAAGAAGACAGTAAAATAGAATAAGATATATAAAATTCGGACATATTGGTAATCAGAAGTGGATAGGCAAACCACCAATTTTTACCCTCAGACCACGCATTTTGGTTTTATCACATACACTGGGTGACTGATAATAAAGAAAATGTATTGTAGTATACCCTTAGATAATTCTTATCTATTATCTGGACTTCTGCGACTGCCCAGTAAGAAAAAATATTGAAGAACTCCTAAGGTTTGTTGAGTCTTTTGGAGTAGTACTATCTTACACGCTGGAGGTTGCAGAAGATGAAGCATGCCATGAGAAGGTGTGGGTGAGGTGTCCTCTCAAAAATCTATTTTTGATCCTGTAGGTCCGGATGTCACCTAGGAAACAATTTCCTCTTTAAGCCTTTTGAACATTCAAGCAGTTCGTTGTGAATTTGTGATTACATTTGAAGGACGTGCTAGTAGTTTTACCCTCTATCTCTCTGTGTAATCACAACACAATATACTTGCAAGGAATGGTATAAGCTTTGGTACATTTCAAATCTAAACATAATGGTTGTAGCAATTTTTATTACCTAGCAATGAAAATAGCAATTAAACAATGAAAGGTGTAGGAGCATCATGGCAGAGACCGAGACTTTGAGAGCTTATGCACACCTTACTGCATCTCAAGCAGACTAGCAGTTTCTTATACCATGTATTGCACATTATTTCCAAACGTCATAAAAGGTTGCCAGGCAGAAGGTTTGAGTTTTCAAATAGTTTGTGATTAGTGACTTACATTTAACATCTGTTCAATGTCTTGCTTTTCCAAATAGGAACGTGTAACAACTCGTCCATCAAAATCCACTTCTGCCTTGAATCGTACTTTGTTCAGTCCTATGTCCGTAGCTTTCACATCATGAATAGCCCTAAAAGTGACAGGCGGACAATAAGAATTAGGTGTACAATATCTGTGGTATTAATAACTGTATTGTTTCAAAGTTACTTACCTTCGGTAACAATGTATCTGTAAGAAACATGTATTAGTTATAGATTCCTTACCTTAGAATTACCCATAGGCATCAGACTGTATACAGAGACATTATTTCTTAGCAGTACCCTGGCGCGTCGGTAGGTGTTGTCTTTCGACTCTGCGTCCGTCGTCGTGGTCGCTGGTATGGTGTTGCGGTGTCTACTTAGATGCCGCCCCTGCGCGCTGACGTCAGTTCTGACGCGACTTTCAATGCCAGAAGCGCAGAGCCATGCAAGACACTGACCACTGGTGCACAAAACTAGGGCCCTGCAGGGGAGTCCCTATCCATAGAAGTCAGTTCGCACAACGGGGAGGATGGATGGGGAGGTAAGGAATCTATAACTAAAATAAGTCTCTTACATATACATCGTTATCGAAGGTAAGTAACTTGTTTATCTGAAAGAGATTAGTTATAGATTCCTTACCTTAGAATAGATACCCCAGCAATACAAACCCCAGAGGTGGGTCTGCGAACTAAGTTCACACCAGGAAGTCCTGGAGAACGGAAAGGCCGAAAAAGCTGTCTCTCCGGACTTGGCTGTCCAGGCAGTAATGCCGAGTAAACGTTTGCAAGGATGCTCACGTGGCTGCCTGGCAAATGTCAAGTAAGGGAACTCAACGACCCAGAGCAGTAGTGACAGCCGTTGCCCTGGTAGAGTGGGCACGTAGTCCTACTGGAGGTTTCTTTTCAGCCAAAGAATAGTAGATCTTAATGCATAGGACAACCCATCGAGAGATAGCACTTTGGGAACTGCCCAACCTTTCTTGACGCCCACATAACCCACAAAGAGTTGATCGTCTACCAGGAAATCTTTAGTGCGGCCAAGGCAGAAAGACAGCGCACCTTTTGGGTCTAGACCGTGGTGTTTCTCCTCATCTGTCTTTGAAAGGGTGTGGAGGCGGGAAGAGGGTAGGCAATGTGATGGTCTGACCTATGTGGAAAGAGGTAACGACTTTGAGCAGAAAAGAGGGCTAAGTATGGAGGACTACTTTGTCCTGTTGAACAGCAAGAACAGGTTTGGATGATAAGGTCTGAAGCTCACTCACCCTGCGAGCAGAGGTGAGGGCAAGCAAGAAAGCAGTCTTCAAAGTAAGGAGATGTAGAGGACCATTATGTAGTGGCTCATAGTGAGCACACATAAAATAAGTGAGGACAAGATTCATGACCCACTGGGGCATTACGAAAGGGAAAGGAGGAAAAAGAGGAGTAATGCCCTTCAGATATCTGTTAACAATAGGGGACTTGGAAAAGAGAAGGCTGATCAGGAAGGCGAAGTATGGCCGAAATGGGCGAAAGATAGCCTTTCAGAGTGCCTAGAGCAGAGACCTGCTGGGCCAAAGAAAGAATAAAGAGGAAAACCTCTGAAAGAGGGGCAGAAAGGGGATCAACAGCCTTTGCTGTGCACCATGTCACAAGTTTGTTCCATCTACAGGCGAATAACGTTTTAGTGGAGGGATGCCTGGCTGGCAAGATGACATTACAGACTTCAGGGGGAAGGTCAAAAGCTGTCGACTGTAGCTGCTCAATCTCAACACAAGGAGGTGGAGGCTGGATAGGTTTGGGTGGAGGACCGTCCCCTGCTGCTGGACAGTCTGATCGGAATATCGATGGCCATGCTCAAAAGCTCGGGGTACCATATTCTTTGTGCCCAGTCCGGGGCCACAAGAATTGCTTGGGTCCTGTCACGCTTGATCTTTTCATCACTCCGGGTAGAAGTGGTACAGGCGGAAATGCGTACAGGAGGCAGCAGTTTCAATCGCAACGAAAAGTGTCGCCGAGTGAGTGCCGCCTTGGAAACTCCAACGCACAGAACTGCTGACATTGCGCGTTCTCTTCGGTGGCGAATAGATCTAACCAAGGCGCTCCCCATTGCTGAAAGAGACTTTGCGCCACCTCCGAGTGAAGATGCCATTCGTGATCCATCATGCACCAGAGGCTGAGTTTGTTTGCCCTGGTGTTCAGGAAACGTACCGGGTGTTGACCCACCAGGGAAATGCCCTGATGTTCCAGCCATGTCCAAATGCGAAGAGTCTCTTGACATAGGGCCCACGACCCCACCCCGTCAGGTTTGTTGAAGTACCACATGGTGGTGGTGTTGTCCGTGAACACATGCACTGCTCTTCCTTTGACAGAAGGAAGGAATGCCTTCAGTGCAAGACGAATTGCTCGGAGCTCGAGAAGGTTGATGTGGAGCCCGGACTCCGCTGGAGACCAGAGGCCTCTGATCTCTGCCCCCCTTATTAGAAATGGGGGTCTCTAATTGGCAGTGGCTGGCCACAGTCCAAGTAGGGACCCTTCTTCCTAAGTCAGATAAGGGGGCTACACCCTTTGATTACCCCTGCTCAACCCTGTGGTAACGTAGCACAAGCAGCTAGGCTAATCTCAGAGGCAGTGTGTAAAGCATTTATGATCATACACAGTGAAGGACACTACAAAGGGACACCACACAAGTAGTTATAAAAAACAAGTATCTTTATATATAGACTTAACACAAGACCAATAACTGTAAAAAGCCACAATACTGAAAAGGGGGTACCCTTGAAAAGCTGGAAAAAGAGTTCAAGGTGTTCAAATAGGGGTTCAGTTCAAAGCAAAACAAGCAAAATGTCACAAACGAGCTGTAACGATGATTTTCCCCACGCTAGGCCGGCGATGCGTTGAATCGTTGCCGCAAGGGAGGATGATGTGCCGGTCTGCGGGTGCGTGCGGGACAAATCGACAGACTTCTTCACGCTAGGCCAGTGATGCGTTGAATCCTTGCCGCAAGGGTGGATGATGCGCTGATCCCGTTGTGAGATCCTGTTCTGATGCAAGAAAACGGCGCCCCGCGAAGGAGCGACGATCCGGGTGCAATGCAAGGAAAATGGCGGACGCAGGGCGCCCGCTCTGCGATGTCGTGATGCGATGATCCGCGGTTAGCGAGCCTTCGACAAGCCCGCAAACGTGCGATGTAATGATCTCGGGGGTTAGCGAGCACTTTGTGGCCCGCAAGCATGCGATGCGATGATCTTTGGTTTGCGAGCGCTCTGCGGCAGCAGCGCAATGATTTTTCTTACGCTCTACAGCTGCTGCGGCTCGCAAACGGGCGTTAGCGACAATTTCTGCACTTTCTTCTCTGTAGTAGAACTAGGGGCCTCACCTGCAGATAAAAATCCTCGCCGGGAGGTATCAGGAGGCTGGTGGGGGAGTCAGATGTGCCTGTGACTCCAGCAGGAGGCTAGCTCTCCTCTAGCCCTTGGGTGATTGCTGAGCAAAATAAAAGTCTCTCAAAAGTCCTTTTCTTCCAAGTCCAAGGGGAATTACTGCAGGCCAATCCAAGAAACAGCACACAAGCACAAGGACAGTCTTCTCCTGCAGATTCCTTCAGTTACACGGACAGAGGTTTCTCTTGACATATAGGAGCAATACAAATTATAGGGGTTTGGGCACAGATATTTATACACCAAAAGTCTTTGTTCTCAAAAGTCACTAGTCACTGAACCCAGCCAAAACCAGTTCTGCTCAGGCCTGGAGCACTTTGTTTACCAGGCTGCATCCTTCCTTTAAAAAAGATGGAGTCTGCCAGACGCACAGTAGGAGGTGGAGCCAGCATTCAACTTGCCAGGCACAGCCCTATTCAGGTCAAGGAGCTACCCCTCCCCAGTACTCAATGCAGAGCTCTCTATTCAACCCAGGTCTGACTCAGCCTGCCTTGCTTCTCTAAACCCAGACAGTCAATACACATAACAGCAGAGCACACTGGAAGGCTTAGGCAAGAAAATACCTACTTTCTAAAAGTGGTATTTTCAAACACAGAATGTTAAACCCAACTTTACTGAAAGATGTATTTTATCATTCTGAGTTCAGGCATACTAAACTCGAATTTCTACCATGTTCCCTGAGTCAGATAGGACTATAAGATGTAATAGCCAGTCTGCCCATTCTAGCCTATGGAGAACAGGTAGCCTTGCAGCAGTGAAAAACAAAATGGAGAGTGATTCACTACCAGGACATGCTAGACATATCAAGCCATGTCCTACCTTACACAAACAATGCACCTACCATAGGGGTGACTGACGTGATGCTAAGAAAGGTTCAGGGGCGGGGAAGTGTGGGCACTTCACAGCCAAGATGGCAGTTCTAGACTGCACGCAGACACTGCAGTGGCAGGTCTCAGCAAAACATTACAAGCTGCTTCTGTGGGTGGCGCAAACCAGCGCTACAGGCCCACCAGCAGCATTTGGGTTACTAGCCCTGGGCACACACGGGCCACACTACTAGGGACTAACAGGTAAACTAAATAAGCCAATCAGAGATGTACCAATTCACAGTCATATTTACACAGGGAGAGCATATGCACTTTAGCACTGATTAGCAGTGGTAAAGTGCCTAGTGTCATAAAGCCAACAAAAATAGGTCAGGAAAAATCCAGGAGGAAGGCAAAAGGTTTAGGGATTACCCTGCAAAAAGGGCCATTTCCAACACGCCCCATGTGGCCGCCCCAACTCAGGAGCGACACATCCATCACTACTGTGAATTCTGGTTGGAGGCGGGAGAGGTATCTGCCGTCAACTCAATCCTGGTTTGTGAGCCACCACTGCAACTGACTTGCAGTTTCCTGCAAAATCTGGTGACATCGGAAAGATTCCCCTGATGCTGGGCCGACTGGAACTTCAGGCTCCACTGCAGAGCCCGCATATGCCATCTGGCATGATCAACCAGCAGGATGGAGGAGGCCATGAGGCCCAGCAGCCTCAGGGTTATTCTCACCAAAATCCGGGATAGAGGCTGAAACATCGATATCATAGCCCAAATATTCCAGACTCGCTGCTCGGGAGGATAAGCCAGAAACTACGCTGTATCCAGAATTGCTCCGATGAAAAGGAGCTTCTGAGAGGGAATCAGGTGCGACTTTGGCAAGTTGATAGTGAAACCTAGCGAGTGCAGGAGGTCCGCCATAGTCTGGAGGTGGGAGACAAGAGCCTAGAGCGAGCCCGCCTTCAACAGCCAGTTGTCAAGATAGGGGAAGATTGGAACCCGTGATCTGTGCAGATGAGCTGCGACCACCGCCATCACTTCGTGATCAACCAAGGGGCGCTGGTAAGGCCAAAGGGGAGCAGGGTAAACTAAAAATGCTTGTGGTCTACCATGAACTGTAGGTTACGCAGGTGGGCAGGCAAGACAGGGATATGAAAATAAGCATCCTGCAAGTCCAAAGCTACCATCCAGTCTCCAGGTTTGAGGGCAGACAAGACCGGTGCCAAGGTTAACATTTTGAACTTCTCCTTCCAGAGGAAGCGGTTGAAGTCCCTGAGGTCTAAGATAGGACGCAGGCCTCTATCCTTCTTGGGTACCAGGAAGTAGTGGGAGCAGCAATCATGACCTACTTCTGGCACAGGAACTCGTTCGATAGCTCCCTTGGCCAAGAGAGAAGCAACTTCCTCGCGGAGAAGGGTCAATGATCGTCCTACATGTGATGGAGTGTTGGTGGCATGTAGGGTGGGGTAGTCTCGAAGGGGAGGGAGTAGCCCCTTCAGACTACCTGCAAAACCCACATGTCAGACGTGATGTTGTGCCAGTGGGGGAGGTGATGGAGGAACCTACTGCCCACTGGCAACTGGCGGCCTGGCTGCAAAGGGGGCATTGGTGGACTGGCTCGACTGCTGGCCCCCAGATCCGCGCCGCTAGGTTCCACGGCCACGGATAGGCTGAGTAGCTTGTGCGGCCCTGTGGCTCTGGGTGGAACGTGTTGGGGCACCCCTTCCGTAGCCGCGAAAGGCAGACTCAGTGGGCGCGAAATTGCTGCAAAGCCCAAGGATGTGGCCGTAGCCCTAGAGTCCTTGAAACGCTCGAGCGCTTTGTGAGCCTTGTCACCAAACAGGCGACGGCCATCAAAGGGCATGTCCAAAAGGGTAGATTGAACATCCCCAGAGAAGCCAAACATTCTCAGCCAGGTGTAGCGTCTCAGGGCTACCAACGTGGATACTGTTCTACCCAGCGAGTCGGCGGTACCCAGCCCACACCGAATGGTGAACTTTGCTGCGTCTCGACCCTCAGCAACAGCACGGGTGCCTCACCCAACCTAGAAGAATATCGGTCTCACATTATTTTGACAGGATGACCTACACGGCTTAACTCTTTGGTCTGTATGGATCACTCTATTGAATTGCATCTGTATCCTTTATCTCTTTCCACCATCCTTCTCCTTCACATTTGCAGCTCTTTTTAAATTCCCACTCCACCCATTCTCATGCCCCTATTCGGCCACCCCGCATGCTACCTTTATCACCCCTGTCACTCGCCTGTGTTTATGGGCAGCTTTTTAAACTCCCTCACCCAGAGCAAGATGGCGTCAGTGTAGGACCCGGACCGGGTGGCTCCTTCCAGAAAAGGCCCCGTGGAGGTCAATTAGGGAAAGAAAAGGAATCTTTTGTCCTGCAATGATATCCAGACCTTACCTGCTCTCGCGGATTGGACATATTGTACCAGGAACTGTTCTTCGCTCGAAGCTAGGATTGAGGACGTCGGCTGATTGCTCTGTCTACAGTGTGTGCCTCCAGATGCTACTCGCACGGCTCCGCCGCTCCCTGCTACAGTGTTGCAGGGGAGGCGCCGGTAAACCCAAAACAGTCAGGATGCAGGGCCAAGGAGTGAAGAAACCCGGCCCGAACGCGGGATCATCAGGGGGGCTTCTTTCCTCCTCCTCCCAGGATACCGGTAAGGGGGTTAGGGGGGTGGAGGAACAAAATTAAGAGGGGCTGTGGACGAAGCAGGGTGTAAGGCTGTTAGCACTGAGAGTGGCACAAAGACTCCATCAGGAAAGACTGGGATACCTGGTCAATCTTTGATCTACTCTGTTTTCGGGGAGTAGCAGGACAACAGCAGCGATTCCCAAGCTGAGTAAGGGGCAAGGGGGTGCCATAACCAGCGGACAGATCAAGGTAAGAGTGGAGGGGAAGCAGATGCTCCCTCCTCAGGAGACTTATTGGATATGGGGATTACAGATTGTTCTTGCCCTTCGCAGATGGAGGCAGCGAACCCCAATGATGGCTCTAAAATTAACTCTATTAATGGCGTTGAGGGTTCGATAGAGATAGGCAATTGAGGAGCCACCTCAGGATCCCTAGTGACATTTGAGTTGCGGAGCTGTGGGGCCGCGGCGGACGCGGCCAAGAAGGAGCCGGCGAGGCGACGCTCGTGTGAGCCTTCCCTGCTGCCACATAACCACCAAACCGGTAACGCCTTGGAGCAGCCTCGTTGGGCCAAGCAGAGCAGCAAAGAGGGTGACACACCTAAAGACTAACCCGGATCGGGTCTGCACAGACTCTGCGGCCCTGACGACCAGATGACTGGGAGATTCTCGACGGCCCCCCCGAGGGGACATACGACCTGCGAGGGAATCGTGCCTCGCCACCACCGCACCCCCGAGGCACATGCTGGTATCCTGTAAATGGGACTGACTCGCCTGGATGCGGCCGCTAAATAAATGCGGTAAGACCGTTCGCCTGGCTGAAAGTTGTACTGATGCAGTGGGGCAGACCATGGGCCGCAAATTAGCCCAAAAAAAGGTACACTGGTCCTAGCGGAAGCCAGATTGGACTGTTATGACCCCCCCCCCCCAACCCCCGGGGTAATACTTGATAGACTTGGAGGGGCCCAAATTGATGCGGGGACATATTAAACGTTGCGGCTCAACCCTAAGATGGCGGCCGTTTGAGGGACTTTTGGCAAGCGTCTCATCCTTTGCCTACGGAACCGTGCTGTAATACTTTGACATTTGATCACTTGTTATTATTTTAGCGACCTCTGGGGGCACGGAGCATCCTTATGCACAACTGTTAATTTCCCCATGCATCCTTTCACTACATGTGGCCTGACCCCAAGATGGGGCCCAAGTCAAATTAGAACTTTAGAGCTTTTTGCATTGCTCTGGCACCCACTACACTCTAAAGGCACCCAAGTCATTCTCCAGCCTTCAGCAACAGTAACTAAGCACCAGGCGGCCAGCAATTGCCTGAGAATCTCATTCTGAAACGTTTTAGTTGCATAAAACTGTATGTGGGGTAGGGGAGGTCTGCCGTGGGGAAAGAAGCACGACTGACCGCCCCATCAGCTTCAAATGACCTGGATGATACTGGGGGCTATTAAGTGAAGCCTCCCGCAAGGCGGTGTAGGCTGACGCGAGGGATCACTCCCGAGTTGCCTGACTGTACGATGGCGGCCTATCCTGAGGAGACTTGGTTATCTCTGGGACATGTTGGTGCCTACGGGGAGAAATTCGAAAGACCGGAGTCCGCATGCTCTTAGTGCCGAGTGAGCTTTGACCAGCTGAAGAGAGACGAGTGCCAGAGAGATGGAGGTTTGAGGCAGACGGTGCCTCCCAGTAACACCAGGACTGGTGCGGCCGATGGATCTAGGACGATGCCCTCTAGGTGAAAACCTTTTATGTTGTGCTGACCGCTGTGCCCGAGCAACATGGCTGATGCCCGGTGGAGCTGTTTAGTCAGCTATAAGGGAGATGGACTTTGGTTTTACCCCCTTGGCCGTCACCTACCCAGCCGGACATTGGACATTGTTTTTCCTCGTCTCTCTGCTGTGTCTCCTTTCCCTCCCCTACCTCCTCCCTCCGTGATTCTATGGCTGTCTCCTCCCCGTTCCAGCCCTGCCTGACTATCTGTTTTGCCTTGTTTCCCCTACACCCTTGTTTCATTCCTCCCCCCACCCATCCTCATGCTCCTGTTGACTCATATCTGTTTCTATTGTATGCTATTGTAACTGACATAACTGTATACAATTTGTTCTCATGTAAAGCGCTCTGATACCTCTGGGTCTAGCCAGCGCTATTTAAAACTCTTCAAATAAATACAAAATAAAATAGCCCCTACCATGGCTTTAGGTGAAACCACTAGTGGAGATGGCTCCAACAAGGCCCTAGTTAGAAATGGGGATCTCTAGTTGGCAGCGGCTGGCACCCAAGTCCAAATGGGGATCCTTCTTCCTAAGTCAGAGTAAGGGTGCTACACCCTTTGATAACCCCTGCTCAACCTTGTGGTAACGTAGCACGAGCAGACAGGCCTATCTCAGAGGCAGTGTGTGAAGCATTTATGACCATACACACTGACGCAGAAAAGACGCTACAAACTGACACCACAGGTAGGTATAGAAAAGGAGCCACAATGCATGTAATTACAGATTCACTTCAAAAGCAATAAAGGCACTAAAAAAGGGTGGGGAACAAACTTAGTTCGAGGCCGGGGTCCACACGACCCGGTGATGCACAATGTACCCGAGATTGAAAGGGGCATGGCATGCACCCTCACAAGGAAGCTGCAGTGATGACAGGCGGACTCACAGCGGCCACAGCTTCCAGCTGTAGTGGTCCGCGACGTGCACTCACGATAATCCTGGGATGGGGCTTAAAGGTGGCACCCAGCGGCACACGCTGGTGATAACAAGATCCTCGAAGTGGTGACAAATGCGGGCACTCAGCGGCACAGCTCGTCAGCTGCAGCGGCCCACAATAGCGATAGCGAGGATTCTTGTAGGACAGCAAATGCGGTCTCTCAGCGGCAACAGCTCCTCAGCTGTGGCGGCCCACAATAGCGATAGCGATGACTTTCAGCCCGCGTTCCCCGCAGAAGAACTAGAGGCTCTGGAAATCTCAACAGAGGCCTCACCTGGAATCCGGACGGCTGATGGTTGAAGTCTAATCTCCCTGAGACTTCAGCAGGAGGCAAGCTCAAATCAGGTCCTTGGGTAGTTGCTTCAGCAAGATGGATGAAAGTTTCAAAGTCCTTTCCCTCTCGTTACACGGACAGAGGTTCGTCTTGACATCCAGAAGTAACACACCGTGTAGGGGTTTTAGCACAGAACTTTATACCCCAAAAGTCTTTGTTCTCAAAAAGTCACAAATCACTGAACCCAGCCAGAACCAGTTTTGTGTCCTCCTGGAGCACTTTGTTTACAAGGCTGCATTCTGCCTTTCAGGAAGAGGGGGTCTGCAATCAGACGCTCAGTGGGAGGTGGAGCCATCATTCACCTTGCCAGGCACAGCCCTGCTCAGATCAAAGGGTCACTCCTCCCCATACTCCAACTGCAGATCTCTCTATTCAATCCAGGTCGGGCTCAGCCTGCCCTGTCCCTCCAAAACCAGACAGCCAATACACATAACAGCAGAGCACACTGGAAGGCTTAGGCAAGAAAATACCCACTTCCTAAAAGTGGTATTTTCAGCCACAGAATATAAAAATAAGCTTGACTACCAGATGCAGTTTAATATTGTGAGCTCAGGGATACTAAATTTGACTTTCCTATCATGTTCCTTGGGTCACTTAGGATTATAGAATGTAATACAGTCAATTTACAATAGGGAGCATTCGCGCTGTGGCACTGAATGGCAGTGTCACAGCGCCCAGAGCATCTAACACCAGCAAACACAGATGAGAAAAGCGAAAAATGGAAGGGAGACCCACACCAATGGTGCCAGGTCTAACAGCGCTCTATAATGAAGATCAGGATCGAGATGACCGAGAACAGGTGCAAGTACCCAAGGGGCATAAAGAAGGGCGATGCCCGATCCAAACTGCAGTTATAGGTCAACAAAGGGCCTCTAACGGAAATGTGGCAGGACTTCCTCTGGAGAGAGTGCAAAAGCGGGGAAAGGTGGCAAAAGAGCTATCACCATGCATAGCTAAGTCTCCTGATGCTGGGGATACTTTTTTTAAATTAACAAATAAGTCAGACATGTCGAATATTGGAGAGTCGTCATCCTCCCTAACCGATAATTCAGTCTCAGATATGTCCTTTAGTGACATACCGGAAGAATCTACCTTTGCAACACAGCGTAAATGGTCGGAGAGAAGATCTCGGAAAAAAAAGAAGGACAAGAAAGGGGGAGCAAGTGGAGAAACATTTAAAGGCAGTAGTGAGGACAGACCCTCGGGCAATCTTCACTAGGACTATTCCGCTTCACAGCTGGTGTTCTCCGGGGGGAGCTTGTAAGATCTGCCAAAGAAACCACGTAGGGAACATCTGATACTCAACCGCAAACCACCTCGTGTGAGGGATCTCTAGCAACAATTCTGCAACCCATAAGGCAAGTTCAAGATGAAACCAGGAGCTCAAGTAGTCGAGCGTGGCTTGCTACCAAGATGCTGCACGGGACTGTGTAGAAAATTAATAAAACCTGCTCTGACATTGGCGGCAGATTGACCATGGTGGAGGAATGCACCAAGCTTTTGGAGTCCGATGTCAAGACATTAAAAGCACAAGAAGCTTCCCAGGCTGCAACGATGGTTGATGTCTTATGGAAATTGGAAGAGTATGAGAACAGGCACAGATGCAATAATTTGACAGTCCTAGGGATACCTGCGGGGGTGGAGGGCTCTGATATACGTGCTTATATCACCACCCTCTTCAAAGGCACCTTCCTGGAGAAAACTAATTTGGATTGGATTCAACGTGCCCACAGGTTCCCCTTAATGATGAAAAAGTCTCGATCCAATGATGCTGAAATACCCAGGGCGATCCTGGAATATTTTGGAAACTCTCTGTTGCAGCAAGAAATTTACAAGCCTGTCCCAACTCAAGGAAGATTTTCAGGGATGTGTCATTCTTTGTAAGACCTGACTTCGCCCATGCCAGAGTAGAGAGGTGATGGCGGATGAGACAATTGTTCAATCCTTTCCAGCAACAGGAAGCGGAAGTCTTTCTGCTACATACTGCCCATCTAAAAGTGACTTACAAAGGACAAACACAAAGCTTTACTTCGGATGTTCGTGCCCAGGAGTATCTGAAAGAGATAGGGGGAGGAAGTACTGATAAAATATAGCTTAGTAAGATCAGTTTGGGATTCCTGCTCCTTATCTCCCGGATACGGATGGCATAATTATTTTTTTTTGTCTAGGGATAATTTAGCTAGATAGTTAATTTAAGAGCTTTTTCTTCATGCTTATTTTCTGATTTTCTCTTCGTTTTCCTAAGGGGGGCATGGTTAGGAGGGCACAGGTTAGGAGCAACTTGAGATGCATTCTTGCGTAGGCGCCATCCTTCAGGCTCTTGGCCTGATAGCTTTGGTGGTGGGGGGGGCTGTGGGAGGAGGAGGTTAGGTGGAGGAAGTGAGGGGTGCTACACGGGAGAACATTTGGGTATATAAGAAATAATAAGAAAAGCACAGAAAGATGGGAATGGGAAGATTACTATTTTTTGTTGGCTAGGGGCAAAATACATAGTATGAGATATGCAAGAAGGGCCATAGGAAACTGGATTCATAAATAAACTAAGAATCGTTACAGTGAACATCTGCGGCCTTAATGATAAAAAGAAAAGAACCAGGGTAACCTTGGAATTGCAAGTTTTGATGCGGATATACTTTGTCTCCAAGAGACCCACATTGAGGGAGCGCAGCTGTCTTTATTGGATATGCTAGGTTTTAAACTAATTGCGGGCACACAGCAAAGCACACAAACTTGTGGGGTGGCAGTTCTCGCCAAAAGAGATTTGGCTCTTCTTTTTTCACATATTAGTTAGGGGTGGGCGGATTTCGCGTAGTCGCGCTGCGCAAAGCTTTGCGAAACGGTAAAAAATCTCCGCGAGCATGCAAAAGTTCAGCGAACATGCGGAATTGCTTGTTCTGCCCATTCGCTATGCTTTTTTCCTGTTCGTGAACGCGGTTTGCATGCTTGGGGAAAAATATCTTGCGAACACACATTTTGAAAGCGCAAACAAGCAAAAAATTTAGCGAAGCAGCGGTATTTGTCAATTCCGTGTTCTCCGCAGAATGCAAAATTACCCAAATTCCGCGAGCAGAACGGAATTTACAGACCAGGCCCAATATTAGTATGGATAGCCGGGGGAGATGGGTGATTTTGGAATTTCAGTCTAAAGTGCACCTTTACCCAGTGTTCTTTATATGGGCCAATTCTTGATGATGCTGGGCTTTACGACTGGTTAAACAATGAACTGGTGTCTTGGCCAGCTCCCATAATTTTTTGGGGAGATCTTCACATCAATCTGGCCATCAATTGATCAAGCGAGGAACACTATAAATATTATGGTAGGAAACCTAGGGTATATCGTGCGCTTAAAAATATGTGTAAAGTCTATACCCTGATGAATGTTTGGCAATGTAGGAAGCCAACTGAACATGGCTTTACCTTTTCTTCATCACCCCATCAATCATATGCACGTCTCAATTTATTTTTTGTTTCACATGCTATAGTTTAAGATTGCGATATAGAACTCTTCCCCTGGGTCATGTCTGACCACAATCCGTTAGCCTTGATAGTTGAGGAGGGGTGTCCCTCAAAAGTGGTAGTCAATGGAGTTTTGAGCGGGCACTACTGGTAAATGATAAATATGTGACTCTTATGAAAAGCTGAATACCGAGGTTTCTTAGTGAAAATCTGGGTAGCACTTTCCTGGAAATAGTGCGGGATACATTAAAAGCGAGGATCAGGGGGGAAAACTCTGCAATTCTCGCGAACTAGGGTACGGAAAGAGAAACAAAAGCTGCGAGAATCATATGCCCTACTAGCCCTGGAAGAAAGAAAAAGAATAATGGATACCATACGGGGTGGGGGATGGGGAATTGTCAGAAAGCATAGATTTAATTCATGTTGGCCAAAGCAACCTTAAATGATATTGCAATAAAAAAAAGAGCAGCAAAATCTTTAGTTTGCTGTGAGCAAGCGTACAAATAAGGTTAACAAATGGGATGCACGCTAGCTATAAGGACTCAGCAAAAGAATGGCCAGAATGAAGTTAGGGAAATGAGGGACCCTGATCAGGGCATTGTTTTTGATCCTGCCAGGATAAGATGGATGTCCTGTAACTCCAGTTCTGTAGTAGGGGTATCTCTGTAATAGTCATAATCTAGTGAATAGTCCCGCCCATGTGCGTGGACCCCGGAGCAATCAAAAATAATCTCTTAAGTCGTCAAAAAATGCAGACCTGCACAGACACTTAAGAGAGAATTTAAAGACAGATAGTGCAGCCTATATCCACAGGCTACACTGTCCAGTACTTCAACTAGAAATTCCACCAAAAACCCACAAACAGCACAGCCTGTCCAGTTTTCTCCACAGAGAAAAAACTTTCCTTTACCAGCAAAAGCCTCTGGAATGATAGAGAGGAAGGAGTGGACAGACAAGCCCCATAGGCTGCCATTATGTGGCTCAGAACAGGATACTGTGCCTTTAAGAGAACTTTCCAGAACTCTCTCAGTATCCCAGAATGCACAGCGGGTCCCTTTTACTTTCAGTTCTTTTTTCCGGCTCCTGCAAGCAGGACCCTGAAGCATTGAGCCCTCCCTTTCAAGGGTTTATTTAGAGATTTTTCACTTTTCAAGTGTTTGAGTGCTTTCATTTGAAGTACTTTGGTGCTCTCTTCCTAGTGTGTGTCTTTGAGCACTCTTTTATTTGTCAAAATGCCTGCTTTGTTTGACAAATGCCCAGAGTGTTCGAGGAAGAAGGCCAAGTCGGACCCACACGAGGTGTGCATCGTCTGCCATCCCTCATCTCATGTCCCGGAGGAGTGTGACATTTGCCAGACCTTTTCCACCAGGACCCTGAGAGAGAGGATGAAGATCAGGCTCCAAGGCCTGGAAGATAGAAGACTGAAGGCACAAGGTGGGTCTGGGCATACTCCATCTGCCCATGTTGAGGCCTCTGGGGGGGGCTCCCCAGGGGCAGGAAGAACAGCAAACATCCCCATCCTCCGCCGGTGTTGATAGCATCGACGACGGCGTCGAGAGGGATGACAGCAGTCTGTTCCCCGTCTCGCCAGGGCTCTGGGTCGAAGCGGCGTCGACGTCGAGGGGACTGACTAGGCCGCCGTCGAGATCGCCGTCGACGGAGTCATGGCCGTCATCGGCGTCGTCGACTCATCGACGTCGAGACGTCAAAAAATGAAGACCTGCACAGGCACTTAAGAGAGAATTTAAAGACAGATAATGCAGCCTATATCCACAGGCTACACTGTCCAGTACTTCAACTAGAAATTCCACCAAAAACCCACAAACAGCACAGCCTGTCCAGTTTTCTCCACAGAGAAAAAACTTTCCTTTACCAGCAAAAGCCTCTGGAATGATAGAGAGGAAGGAGTGCACAGACAAGCCCCATAGCTGCTATTATGTGGCTCAGAACAGGATACTGTGCCTTTAAGAGAACTTTCCAGAACTCTCTCAGTATCCCAGAATGCACAGCAGGTCCCTTTTACTTTCAGTTCTTTTTGAAGGCGTAACACGCCAGACCTGTAGCATTCCTTACATGAATATCTTTCTCCATCGGGGAGGAGGGCGGGCGCTTATGACTATAACAGAGATACCCCTACTACAGAACTGGAGTTACAGGACAGAAACTACTCCTTCTGTAGTAGGGGATCTCTGTGTAGAGTCATAATCTAGTGAATAGAATGGCAAGCCCATCCCCACACCAAAGCGGCGGTGGAGAGAAGAGAAATAACACCACTACTGTGCGAACAGATTTCGCAGCGCCTGCCCAACCTGAGCGTCTGTCCTGGCATCAGTGTCAAGACAGTAATGCTTAGCAAAGGTATGGACCGACTTCCAAGTGGCCGCCTTGCAGGTTTCTGCAATTGGAACATTACGTAGCAAAGCAGTCGTGGCAGCTTTGCCCCTGGTGGAATGAGCCTTAGGTTTACCCCCTAAGGTCTTATTAGCCTTCTGGTAACACAATTGTATGCAGGACACAATCCACCTCGAGATGGACTGTTTTGAGGTAGCAAGACCGGTCCTGACTGATCCATAATTGATAAACAATTGGTCTGACCTACGAATATCTTTGGTTTTATCCAGATAAAATTTCAACACCCTCCTAACATCCAGGGAATGCAGAGACCTTTCCGCTGGAGATGAAGGATTCTGAAAAAACGTAGGTAATATTATGGTCTGGTTAACATGGAAATCAGAGATAACCTTTGGAAGAAATTTAGGGTGAGTACTGTGAGAAGTTGGCCTGATATATGATGCTCACTAGTTCTACTGATCACCTTGTATCAGTCCAAACAACCCTTATGGTGATTGGTTGTATGTCAACCTTATAGACCAGCTATCCTAATGGTAGCATGGACAAAGCAGTCTTAGGCTAAACTCTTTTGGCATGTGAAGCCAGCTGTTTTACCACAATATAAACCCTTGAATACCAGATGAAAGGACACCACACAGGTTGTTATGAAAATAAACAGTATATTCAATAATAACAAACACCTCTGAACTCTTTATGAGGTCAGAGGGCTAAGCACATGACAATCTCTTAGGAAAAATACGATAAGTTGCACAAAATTACAATGGTGCCCTAGGGGCACGACAAACCATATACTAAGTAAGTGGAATGTGAAAGTCGATAGAAAGAATGGAGCTGTCCAGAGGCTGTAGGATCGATGGGACCACGCTACACTAACTCTAGGTAAGTAATAGGAGGCCCACGGAACGCGTGTGCAGAGTGTGAACTCACACGCGAGATGCGCAACAACGTCTATGGACAGTACAGGTCAAGTTAAAGGTGAGTACGGACAATCCTGACTAGGTAGGACAAAAACGACTGTGGAACTGGACACTAGGACAGTTAAACTACCCTTGAGCACCAAAATGCTCTCGTTACCTCACCCACGGGCCGCGGGTGCATAAGTGCCAAAGTGTGTCGGGTTCTCGCGTTGAAGTCAATGGAACCTGAAAGAAAAGATGCTGCAGGCGACCAGGAGGAAGATGTCCTGTGCGATCCAAGGGTGGATCGGTGAAGAAGAGGACCTGAAAGCAGAGGGGACAATGTTCAAAGTCACTAGCCAGTGACTGGAGTGGAACCAGGAAGGAACCAGATGTCGTCGTCGCGATCAGGTGAAGAGTGGAAGCTTGACTCTGCAGCCACGTGGACCAGGAGGTGTTTTCGACGACCAGGATGGAGGCACGAGCTGTCCCACGCAGGCTCTCGCTGTCGGCAGTGTTGGATCCGGAATCGGCGTCAACAGGCCTTGGCAAAGGCAACCCACGCGGTGAGTGGAGAAAGCGTCTGGTGCGGACTAGGAGAGTCCGGGGTGCCCCTCTTTTGGAAGGGAGCAAGGGCCAGTCTGGAGCAACCAGACCAGCAGCAAAGATTCAAAGGTTCGTCGTCTAGGAGGCCACTAGCCAGCCGGGAAGTGACCAGACAACGCGTCGAGCAGCAAACAAGCAGAAGGGCCCCACGCAGATCTCGTGGATGCTGGAGGGCTGTTCTTCGGTGCAGGGGCTGCCCGGGGCTGGGGCTTCTCAGTCCCCAAAGCACTTGGTCGAGTTTACCTCGGGAGTCGTGCTGGAAGCGAAGTGCAGTTTCTTTCAAGATGGCCGGTCCTACGTGTCTCGTCGCACCCACGGGTCTCAGCTTTGCTGCAGATGTGAGTTGAGGTCGGAGAGGTCTGGGAAACCGGGTCTCTGAAGTCTGGATCCTCGAGGGAAGACGACAAAGGGAAGCCGCTGGACGCTTGATGGTGCCTGCTTGTGCAGGGTGGACACTCCTTGCCCACAAGGGAGATTTCTTCAGTCTTCTGTGGAGCAGAACGTCAAAGTCCAGAGTTTCTTCTTGTAGAGTAGTTCAGGATTAATCTAATTTGGAATGGGACCAGCTCCTACCTTTATTCTGCTAAAGGGGGCTGCACTACTGACTAGGTCCCTCCCCTGGGTGGGACCAGGAAGGGGGGTGGCTACACCCCCTCTCCTTTGTCCGGTTTCCCGCCAGAGCTGGGGCAGGGATGCCCCAGCAACTGGTTTGAACCGGTGTATGCACAGGACACCTTGTGTGCCCCGGGCATGTCTCATTCCTTTCAGGCCTATCCTACCCAATACACAAAATCCTGTCTGGGGTGGTGCTAGCACCTCCCAAGACAGGAAACCCTTTGTCCAAGCCTCCCTCGCTGGAAGGACTCCCAGCAGCAGGAGGTCAGACTTGTGTCTGTGGTGGTGGCATCCATTTTGTGATGCCAAGGCTCGAGTTAACTTTAACCGGGGTTCACAGTTACATACATGTCGGGTCCCTCTAGAAGGGTGGAATGCTACCCCCGTCGCCAGAATTGGCGAGGGGGTAGTATTTCAATTCGTATGACACCTTACTCGACATGTTTTGATAATGCTATACCAAAGTTAGCATTTAACCACGAGGATTAGAATGCACTTAAGAGTATATGGTATAGCGTTATCATGGAACAGCTATTAGGACTTGGTTCCGCAAGCTGCAAACGGGCTCAGCTCATGCCAGAGCACCATCTCACATAATTCCAAGAACTCTGCCTTCAGGATTGAGAAGGCCTTCCATAGGAGTGACTGATAGGAATATATGTGTCCATTTTAGGGTTAGATATAGGTATACTATATCTACAGCAAAGGGTGTTTACACCACCTTGCCCCAGCTGTCGTGCAGCCAGTTGTGTCTGTTTAAACGGCCAGCCAGGGGTGGCATAATACATGCTGCAGCCCCTGGTAGGCCCTGGGTACACCTGTGCCCTGGATACCTAAGGTACTCTGTACAGGGACTGATAAGGGGGGCCAGTATCCAATTAGATATGTGCCTAAGGTACATCGAGTCCATTTTAACAGAGAGAGCAGGAAGCCTGGGGTCCTGAATAGCAGGATCCCAGGCCAACTAAGTCGAAAACCAGCAAAACACTAGGCAAAAAGTTGGGGGTAACCATAGTCAGATATCCACCTTCCTACAAGTACGCATAACAACCTTAGCAGCATGAAATACAGTATAAGGTTCTTGGCAACACAACGCCTGAATTTCACTCACCCTGCGGGCCGATGTAATGGCCACGAGGAACGCCGCCTTCCAGGACAGGCGCTGCAACGAAGCCTTATGAATAGGTTCAAAAGGCTCCTTCATCAATCTGGACAGCACCACATTCACTTCCCATGAAGGCGAAGGAAGCCGGACAGGAGGGAACACTTTCTTCAAGCCTTCCAAAAAATCCTTGATCACAGGGATCTGGAAGAAGGAAGTCTGTGAAGGGCATTTCCTGTAGGCAGTCAGCGCAGCAGATAAACCTTAATGGAATGGAAATTAAGGCCAGACTGCGCCAAATGTAGAAGATACGGAAGGATGACATCTTCCTTACATGTCGTTGAATCATAGTTCTTGGACTTGCACCAGATGCAGAATCTGTTCCACTTGTAAGCATAGGAAGTCCTAGTGGAAGGTCACTTAGCCTCCTTCAGTATGTCCATACAATCTTCTGGTAGATTCAAATGGCGATATTGCATTATCTCAGGAGCCATGCCGCCAAACTCAAAGACGAGAGGTTGGGGTGCACCATCTGCCCCCCGAACTTCGTGAGAAGGTCCGGCTGGCACGGCAGCCGTACGTGAGGAAGGAGAGACCGGTGAAGCAGGTCCGTGAACCACCACTGCCTGGGCCATTCCGGGGCAATTAGGATCATCCGCGCCCTGGAGTGGGACAGCTTGATGAGCACCGCGGGAATCAGAGGAATGGGTGGAAAAGCGTACAGAAAGCTGTTCGACCAGTCGATCCATAGCGCATTCCTCAGCGTCCCCTGACGGTAGTACCTGGAGGCAAAGTCTCTGCATTTGCTGTTTTCGGCGGTGGCGAACAGATCTACGTCTGGAGTCCCCCACCTTGCGAAGACTTCTCCTAGTACTTCGTCGTTTATGACCCATTCGTGGTTTTCCTGAATCAGTCTGCTCATTGCGTCCGCCTGAACATTCTGCACACCTGGTAGATGGGTAGCCGTTATCGTCAGTCCTCTGGTTAGAAGCCAACGCCAGATCGCCTGCGCCTCCTGCGACAGAGTGCGTGATCTCGAGCCCCCCTGCTTGTTGAGGTAATACATCGTGGTCGTATTGTCCGTCTGTACAAGCAGAGAGCTGGTCTGGAAGGACAGATGAAAGGCCTTCAGTGCCAAGTGAACATCTCTGAGTTCCAGGAAATTGATGTGATACGTGGACTCCATCGGGGACCATGTTCCTTGTATCTGTAAGTCTCCGGAGTGCGCCCCCCAACCGTGGAGAGACGCATCCGTCATGATAGTCTGTGTGGGAATGTCCTTGTGGAAGGGAACCCCTCTGAGGAGATTCTCCGCTGAACACCACCACTTCAGAGACTGAAGAGCATGCAGAGACAGTCGTAACTTGTCGTCCCAAGACCCTTTCCTCTGATCCCACTGATCCTCCAAGCACTCCTGCAATGATCTCATGTGCAGCCGTGCGTGTGGCATGAGGAAGATACAAGAGGCCATCGACCCCAGTAGAGAAGACACCGTCCTCACTGTTGTAGATGGAGCGGTCATAAGAGCCTGAGCCTTCCGAAGGAGTGATAATCGTCTCTCCTCCGTAGAAGACACGCTTGCTGACAGCGTATTGATGGAGGCTCCCAAGTACTGTATGTGTCACGATCGCGCTGCGGAAAGGACTACGTTTCCCTGCAAGACGCGGTGGGAGAACTACCGCTCCCATGCTCCTTTGCGGTTCTCGCGAGACTTGTTCGCGGAAGCATAAGGAGGAAGACTTCCAGAGCTCAGTGTCGGAAATTCCTCCGGTCCGAGCTGGCGTTTGCTGTTGCTGTTCGTTGTTGGGTGCGGTAAGGGTGCTTGCATCTAGATACAGTTACCGCTGTATTTTGGAATTGATTTTGGTTCGTGTTAGCTGCCTAGCTAGACACGCTTGTTATAGATTTCCTCTGGGGACTAAACCTTCAGAGTTGAAAGGATTTGACCCGGTCGGTATTGTCGACTGACGGAGAGGTGGATGATTGTCAATCCACGGATCCCTTTGCATACCTTTACTTTGTCTTTTATTTCACTGTGATCTTCATGAGGCGGGAGCGAAGAGCTCTTGACTCCCATACAAGCATTTGATCAAGGAGCTTCCCTATAACTCTTAGAGTCCCAGTGTGATGTGAACACCGGGACAACGTCTTTTGATTTATCTTTCCATTAGATGGATGTAGTATGATATGCATGGTGTTTAACCCAACTGTCTTTGACATCCTTTATTAACAGGGATTGATTAGGAGTGGTAGTCTCTACTCTCGATCCTTGTGAGGCATTCAAGGAGTAAGATAGGGGTATGTTATTACTTCCTCAGATACTTGTCGCTATACTGTTGTGTATGCATTGATGTCAGGAGGTTACATGTCCCTGTTGATTTTGTATTACTGCAGCAACACCTTTATCCCATCCTATACCATCACCTACCTATCCAATGAACGATTATTTTTCTTTACAGGTATTTAGAAAGGCTAAGGTATTACTTGGAATTACTGTATGTCGAATGCCTGAAAAGGAAAGGTATTCATGAGTTTTGTTCTCTTGTGTCTTCCAGATCTCCCTCCCTGCTGTCCCCTTCCTTTCCTTCCCTTTTTCCCAAACCCCCCAAACATCCCTCACTTAATCCGTTCAATGTGCTGTGCCATTACGGCAGTTCAGACATTGGATAGATTGAGAGGTGGAACATAATCTTCAAACCGATCCAGAGGACGTTCGACATAACAGTATGCACTCGGGACAGACTTGGACATGTTGATGTGCAACCCCAGCTTGTTCAAGAGAACGCATGCCTTCTGGAAGTGCGCTTGAGCTTCCGAGAAGGAGGAGGCCTTGATCAACCAATCGTCCAGGTACGGGTAGACAAACACCTTGTTCTTCCTCAGGTGTGCAGCTACCACTGCCATGCACTTCGAGAATGTTCTGGGTGCAGACTTCAGCCCGAATGGCAGTACTGTGTACTGATAATGATTGGCGCCGACTTGGAATCACAGGAACTTCCTGTGTTTGTGTGCATGGGCACATGGAAGTACGCATCCTGTAGGTCTATAGCACACAGCCAGTCTCCCTGTTGCAGCTGAGGATAAATCTGATGCAACAACAGCATGCAAAATTTCTCTCAGCAAATCCACTTGCTTGTCGCAAATCCAGAATGGGCCTGAACTCTTTCTTGTCCTTCTTGCGAACCAGAAAGAACCGCGAGTACAGACCTCTTCCCCTTTGAGACAGAGTTACGTCTTCTATCGCCCTTTTCCTTAACAGGATATCGGCCTCCGCCTGGAGCTCGCGCAGCTGAAATTGCGAGCTGACCGGTGGAATTTCTGGAGGCGGGCTGGTGAACCGAAGACTGTATCCATTGCAAACAACATTCAGCACCCACTTGTCCTGAGTAATTTTTCTCCACTCTGCCAGAAAAAATTGAACGCTTCCCCCCACCGGAGTGGGTAACGGATGCAGGGGAAGTAACCGCTCAGGGCCTAGACCCAGCCGGGCCTTTGTTCGCCGCTGCGGACTGCTGGCCGCCTCTGCCCTTCTGGAAGGGCCTTCGGAACTGCTGCTGCTGTTGTTGCTGCTGTCCCGAAGCATGCCCTCGCCCCCTGCCTTACGCCCCGAACCGTCTCTGGAACGGGCGGTAGGTCTTCTTCTCCTTGGGCTTCTCCAACCAGACAGCTGTCAGGGTCTCGGCCTCCGCTTTCATGCGGGCCATCTCGACGTCCGCGTGCTTGCCAAACAGGGTTGGCCACCCGTTGTTGAGCCTCTGGCTTGAGGGATGTAAGGTGAAGCCAAGCGTGGCGCCGTTGGTTGACACCATGGCAGTACCCATGCGCCGCCAGAAGAGACACATCAGCAGCCACGCTGACGAGTTGGTTAGACACCAACATCCCCTCATTCACAATCTCCTGAAAGTCCTCTTTGTTCTCTCGAGGAAGGAGCTCAGCGAATTGCTGGAGGGACTCCCATAGGGCTCGACCGTATCGCCCTAGCAAAGCCGCGGCACTTGCAGCCTTCATTGCAGTAGACGCCGTCCCACAGACCTTCCTGCCTGCCGAGTCTAACCAGCGGCTCTCCTTATCAGGAGGTACTGTAGACGACGGGGTATTGGCATGCTGCTTCCTAGCCACCGTCACTATGACCGAGTCCGGTGTCTGATCCATCCTGAGAAACGCCGGGTCAGAATCCGGCGCCTGGTACTTCTTGAGGAGACTGGAGGGAGCCGCCTTCGTCACCGCCGGAGTGAGAAAAAACTCCATGGCGGGCTCTACCAATCCTGGTACTAGAGGCAGCAACGGTCGAGACAGGTGCTTTTTATGTAACGTCTCGAAAATCACGGACGTCGTGGGCGTAGGCACCGTCACCGTGATGCCCAACTTAGCCGCACCCCTCAGCAGAACACCCTGGAATGAGACTATGTCGTCCACTGGCGACACCCTCGTCCCAGGGGATTCCGACAGTCGGCGAGTATTCCGTGGTCCTAGAAGAGTCCGTGTGGGATCTGGATCTGCGCCTACTGTGGCGTCGTCTTGATCTCGTCGACGACTGGTGACAACTCCGCGATCTCTCCCTCCGGCCGGAGCAAGAGCGTGATCTCCTCGGCTTCGGATGCTCCACAGGTCTCAAAGGAGCAGGTGACTGCGGCCTGACCGGGCGCCTCGGCTGAGGAGTCCCCTTAGGCGGCGTCGGGTACCGTGGTAGTGAAGCCGTCCTCGGCGGAACCGCAGGCGGTCCAGAAGGGGGACGCAGAGGATGAGAATGAGGAGGAGGCGGTGGTGGAGGCGGAGTGGGAGTCCGCGGCGGGGGTTCATTGGGCAAGTGAAGGCGACCTCGGCTTAGGAGGTGTATATACCTTGGAGTACACCGAGCCCTGTGACTCCCTCTTCTTCCTAGGCGGAGGCGATAGAGAGGCAGTGTCTCCTATCGGCGAACGTCGCTGGCGCGCCCCAGCCGACCCAGAGGAACTCCTGGCGCCAGAACCCCTTCTGCGCTTCTTTGGCGTCGAAGAACGTCGTCTCGACGTCATCGACGCCATCGTCTCGTCGTTGAGCCTGGCCTTGACGCCGAACGTCTCCTCCTCGACTGCGACCGTCGTCCTCTCGACGTCGAACGTCTCCTCCTTGACGTCGAACGCCTTATCCTTGACTGCGAACGTCTGGATGCCGAACGTCTCCTCGACGTCGAATGCATGCGAGTCTTCGACGTCCTCCTCGACGTCGAGGATCCCCTAGACGGCGCCTTGCCGGCGAGCGCCGATGCCAGGTCGAACCCTCTCGAAGTCGATGACTCGCGCCGCCGATGACGGCGATGACTCCGTCGACGGCGATCTCGGCGGCGGCCTAGTCAATCCCCTCGACGTCGAACGTCGACGCCGCTTCGACCCAGAGCCCTGGGGAGACGGGGAACAGACTGCTGTTATCCATCTCGTCGGCGTTGTCGATGCTATCGACACCGGCGGAGGATGGGGACGTTTGCTGGTCTTCCTGCCCCTGGGGAGCCACCCAGAGGCCTCAGCATGGGCAGATGGAGTATGCCCAGACCCACCTTGTGCCTTCAGTCTTCTATCTTCCAGGCCTTGGAGCCTGATCTTCATCCTCTCTCTCAGGGTCCTGGTGGAAAAGGTCTGGCAAATGTCACACTCCTCCGGGACATGAGATGAGGGAAGGCAGACGATGCACACCTCGTGTGGGTCCGACTTGGCCTTCTTCCTCGAACACTCTGGGCATTTGTCAAACAAAGCAGGCATTTTGACAAATAAAAGAGTGCTCAAAGACACACACAAGGAAGAAAACACCAAAGTACTTCAAATGTAAGCACTCAAACACTTGAAAAGTGAAAAATCTCTGAAAAAAACCTTGAAAGGGAGAGCTCAATGCTCCAGGGTCCTGCTTGCAGGAGCCGGAAAAAACAACTGAAAGTAAAAGGGACCTGCTGTGCATTCTGGGATACTGAGAGAGTTCTGGAAAGTTCTCTTAAAGGCACAGTATCCTGTTCTGAGCCACATAATGGAAGCCTATGGGGCTTGTCTGTCCGCTCCTTCCTCTCTATCATTCCAGAGGCTTTTGCTGGTAAAGGAAAGTTTTTCTCTGTGGAGAAAACTGGACAGGCTGTGCTGTTTGTGGGTTTTGGTGGAATATCTAGTTGAAGTACTGGACAGTGTAGCCTGTGGATATAGGCTGCATTATCTGTCTTTAAATCCTCTCTTAAGTGTCTGTGCAGGTCTGCATTTTTTGACGACTTAAGAGAATATTTTTGATTGCTCCGGGGTCCACGCACATGCGCTGGACTATTCACTAGATTATGACTATATACAGAGATCCCCTACTACAGAACTGCATTTAAAAGACTCTACCAGAGTTTGTACTTGGAGGCTTTGGTGGGGGATCTGAAGGATATTTCTAATTATTTAGATTCAAGAACAATCATTAAACTTGATGATGATGATGAGGCAGGGTTGGAGGGGATTCCCCCGTGGGAAGAGATCCTGACAGCTATCCTCTCATTGGCGATTGGGAAGCCCGCTGGGGAAGATGGGATTCCAACGGAATTCTAGAAGACATTTGCATCATAGCTTAGGGATTGCCTTGTGGGTCTGCTCAAACATAAATTTGAAGGCAATGAACCTTCCCCTTCTTGAGCGAAAGCAAAGATTGTAGTGTTCCCTGAAAAAAACAAATCTTTTAGAGAGCTTGGTTCATATAGTCCGATTACGCTTATTAATGGGGACACTAACATTTATTGTAAAATTCGAGCTTCTCATTTGTCCCCTGTCATCAGCAAAGTAGTGAGTGGACGGCAACATGGATTCATACCCGGGAAAAGTACCAAATGTCACATCAGGCGGGTAGCCGTGCGCTCAACAAATGTCAATAATAAATAATAATAATAATAATACGGTTATTCTATGCTGCTCAGATAGCAGGAGCCCCTATTGCCTTAATTTTATTAGACGGCAAGAAGGCTTTTGATGGGGTCTCCTTGAGCTACTTCTAGAAAATGCTTGAACGAACCAACACAAGGCCTGAATTTAGGCAAGCACTCAAGGTGCTTTATTATAAACCTGAAGGCAGGGACATCGCAGTGGTTACACCTGAGCCCGAGACTGCAATGTTCGAAATGGAGAAAGAAGCTGGGGAATTTGGACATATTTCAGGTTATTTGTTAAATAAGGACAAAACTGTAATCTTGGTTAATAGTATGCTGTCTTGTAGGACCCACGAGTGGCAGTAAAGAAGATCTATCTGGCAGTCACTATCACACCAAACGTGGATTCTATTATCGGGATAACTTTGAGCCTTGAATCGAAAAATCCAAGAAATATCTGCAGAGACTCAATACCTACACCTTTCCCTAGCAGGATGATGTAATGTCATTAAAATTATTTTTTTCCGCTAAGATTATTTATTTTTTTGAGCGATCCCACTAGGAATAAATAATTTATGGTTTAAGAAGCTAAATTACATAATTTCACGATTCGAATGGGCCTCTTCTGAACCCTGGCGAGGCATGAAATTCCTGACGCTCCCTAACTTAAAACTGTATACTGTATACTGCTACAAAATCGTGGCCCTTTATTACAAGAGAAAAGTCCATTGCATGCAGGTACTGTTTATTTCCCTTCCCCATTTGAATTGCTGATAGGTGAAGGGGCGTGGGGGAATTTATGGAGGCAAATCGATGTGAGCTATTTCAAACGCGTTTGTTTTAAGACCTTGCGGAACGCATTAGGTTTTCAGTCCGCAAACTGCTGGGTTTAGGTCGACTTAACTTCTACACCCCTCTGAGGGATAATCTAAATCTTCCAAGAATTTTTTTAAGACATATATACAACAAGGTGGTTTAATAATGGTTTAAACAAGGTGGGTCTATTTTTCTCTAATAGAGGGATAAAATAATTTCAAGAAATCAGAGAAGAATTTTGGCTTACACATAAGGATTTTTTAAACACTTTTACAAGTAAGGGATTTCCTCGTCCGTAAAACTGGTGGGGCTTTAGGGTTCAACAGTGTAAATTGGTTGATGCTTTGGTAGCGGAGCAGAAGCCATCAATAGGATTTATATACTCCTTTCTTAATAACTACATGAGGGATGATTTAGATAACCACTCACAGAGACGGCAAGAACAACTGAACATGTCAGACACCTCTTTCCGGGAATCCTTTGCTCTTGCTCAGACATCATTTATTTCAGCTAAGCTACATGTTCAAAATTACAAAACATGTTTCAATTTATATTACACTCCTAGTAAGATTATTAAATTTGGGGATGGCAAAGGCACCCGCTGCCCTAGATGTCATCTTAGGGGTGCTGATACTGTGCATATTTTTGCTACCTGTCCGACCCTATCAACTCTCAGATTACTGATTTCCTGTAAAAAAAAAACTAAATATTCAGGTAAATGTATCACCTACTGTGATTCTCTTAGGACTTTCTGAATTCGAGAGACCATCAAGAGGCAGAGAGACGATGTTGATTGTTATGCCTTTTTTGCGACTATGTATTGCTTCTGCCTGGCTAGATAGCAACCCACCTTCGTTTCCACAGTGGCTAGCAAGGGTGCTAGCTGTCTGTAATTTGGAAAGGGCAATTTTCCTAAGGAAGGGGATTCACAATAAAAGAAAGGGATTGAGGAGGTGGGGTAAGTTATTAGAATGGGTGGATATTAGGAGTTGCTGACGCACTATAAGCTTGTGTTTACATAAGCACTTTGGCACTTTACTGGCAGCTTACAGAGTTTGTTATATTTGCTTGTCTTTTCTCTTTCTTTTCTCCTGTGGGTCTTTTAGCATATTTAAGGTATGGCAACTGTGATTACATTTCCTGGTATCTCCCTGTGTAGCGGGGGTAGGGGATGGCTGGGTGGGTGTTTTTACTGGGGGTGAAAATGGTGGTCTTATCCTGCTTGTTTGTTTCTGTATTATGCATTCATTGCTGGGAAATGACAATAAAAATATATATTTTTTTTAAATAAGAAAAAAATAAACTCCCTCACCCAAATGCGGGCTCATCCCCCTTTCCTATTCTGTGTGGATTTATGGATTTATTTTTAACCATGGTCCAGCAGCTGGAAATCTCTGCCGAGACGCCTACCTGCATTTCCATTTTTATTTTCTCTCTTCTTTTTAAATTTTAAATCATTGCCCAACATGGCCTGTCAACATGTTAGATAGGTAAATGAAAAAAGTCCATCTGCTTAATGAAACACATCCATCATGTGTGTAAGTGTCATGCCGCGCAGGACCTGCACAACTAGGTTTGAGCAACTGCTGCCATCTTGGAATGGGTTTTGTCAGCCAACCACAGGGAAAGTCAATAGCTCGGAATTGTCAGGCCTAGGGCCAGAGATGCTTCCCATTTTTCCATTCACCAGCACCCACGCTACCCCATCCACAACCAGATCAAAACACACACAAACACAGCAAATGTACTCTGCTCATTTACTAGAAACACATACTTCAATGTCTCAGCACCCACAACAGAACCCCACAAACCACCCCTTTACACCCTTCTGCTCCACCTACCACACAGTGGCACCTTCACTCGCACACAGAACACCATTCTTTCGGGGGGGGGGGGGGGGGGGGTGCGTGGCCGACTGAGAAGCGAAATGGCCGCTTGAAAGGCGAGCTCCGCCGGCTGTACCCGTTATCCTGAATTAATCCTATCTAATTTGCAAGGCAAATAGCTGCATCCTGAGCGAAAGGGTAGTGGACGATCGGAGGCACTAGCGGCTCAAATCTTGAAGCCTCTGCGTGTGTGGAGAGGGAGATATGCGCACAACTTAGATCACCGAGGGGCGGCCGCTAAGAAACCTGCTGACTGCGGAGGCCCGCCCGGGCGACTCGTCCTACTTGAGACCGGTGATCGGAGGGCCGAGCCCGGGTGTGATACGGAGCCCCATATTGAGACCAGCAGCCCCGAGGAAGGCGAGGTGAGGCGCGGAGGTCGTGTCGGATCCCGACCGCTATCACATCACACCATATGCGTTCCGAGTGGAGACATTTACACGTGCAATAGTGCAAAGCTTGGAAATAGGCAATTTCGGCGAACCGCCATTTTGGATTGGGTTGCAGCGCGGATCCTGGAGCTGAGCACATAGCTGCAGTTGAAATACTCGACCCTGCGCTAGTGTTGCCATTGACCAGTTATTATTCCCTATCACAGATGCCAAATTTACACGCATAACTGGAGTTGTGGACTCCTTGACTGTTTTCATAAGTATTCGCTACGCAGCTGTTTCGCGCCACGTGATGCCCCGGATTGAGTGAAATAAAATGGCGTCCCATAAGTAAATCCGGAGGGGAAGAACTCTCTGCCTTACTCTGATGTGTGTGCTCTCCTCGGAGCATAAGGGGACACGAAGACTTTGCTCTTGAGGGGAGAGCTCATCTTTTTCTCTGCGTGCGCGCCCGGTCTGGCCTGAAGCCTCATAGACATCATGGATCACCGCTGGCGCCAAAGTACCGGACTGTCTTTGTTGTCCCGAGTGGTGACTCACACCTACCTATTTTCACCCAACCTCTCTCAGGCACCACAACCTCACAGGTGGGAGCGCTGCAGGGTCTATAGCTAAAGCCGTATCCTATTCTACTATCCGACTCTGCATCATATCATTCTGCTGACAAGGCGAGGGGTTGCATACTGCTGTCCGACCCGCCAGGCTAGAACTGCCACTAACTCCAAGCCATTGGCAGTCAGGAGGCAACAATCAAATCATATCCGGGGGCCATGGGGAACGCAGAGGTAGCGCCCCCACTGATTTGGCAACGATGGGTAAGGGAGACCCTCGCCAACCGAAGATCGCATTCGACCAGAGACGCCAAGCTAAGCAAACTGATCCAGATCTGGACACCGCGGGCACGGTACTGCAAAGTGACAATCAAGATATAGATGTCAAGGCGCTGATGTTGGAGGTACGCTCGGGTCTGAGAAGCATAGACACGAAACTAGATGCCATGTCAACCCAACTAGAGTCAGTCAGATCACAGGTAATAACGCATGAAACAAGGCTGGATTGTCTGGAAAATCGTCACACGGAATGCTGCGAGTTTCGGCACGAGGCGAAGGAGCACATAACCAACGTGGATCAAAAACTCGAAATGCTGTGCGCTAAAGCAGATGATTTGGAAGCGCGATCTCGAAGATGCAATGTTCGCATTAAAGGAATTCCAGAAACTACGGCCATTGGGAAAATGGAAGCCTTCGTTACTGACCTGCTGCATGTACTGTTTGACCCGAACCTGTCACCAGTATTCACTGTCGAACGTGCCCACAGGGCGCTGGGTAAAAAGCCGCCGGTGGGTGCAACACCGAGACCTATCCTTGCGAAGCTACTCAATTACCAGGACAGCGACTTAATACTAAGACTTGCGAGGGAAAAAGGGAGGATAACGCACAAAGGGAACACTATATCATTCTACCCAGACTTCACGCCATTGGTGCAGGTGGCACGGAAAGAATTCTTACCAGCCAAACGCCTACTGCTTCAGGCGGAAGTTCCATACTCCCTCTTGTACCCAGAAAAATTGAAAGTCACACATGATGGCAACACACAGTATTTTGCTGACGCCAAATCAGCACTCAAGTTTGCGAAGCATATTTGTGCCTCCAAGTCAAAGAAGAAGACCGTGCCTGGGGGGTATTCGGAGGATCGAAAGAGTGACAATGACTGATACCTGAAGGTTCTTCTATGTTGTGTTTCTTGTGTTCTATTCCCTACTTAATAATGCTGAAATGTCTCTGTTGCAGGTCTCTTGAGGCGCTACCATGTGATCGGTATCTAGCCAACACTGTAATGACTAATGTACACTTCTCATTGGCCAGATATGTACTGCACCGTACCCTTGCCTATGCTCTTACTACTTTGTTTAACCTGCGTTTTCATGTGCCAAGCGACTTAGATTGTGACAACACAGCCACCCTGTGTAAGCAGGGGTGTACGCTCGAGATACAACGCCTCCGAGGGGTATCTCCCAATGTCAACATGTTCTAGTTGTTTTTGCGCTATGCGTATTTCGGGAGGGGATTTGACACAACCTAGTTGGGGGGTTGCTGCGGGTGGGGGGTGGTCTGGGAAACTTGGATGTTTGGCGAACTGTCAGTACTACAGGAACGAGGTCTGTCTTTTAATTGCACATAGACATATTGTGGGCCACTTGGATTACCACTGCCAACCACTATACGACGGTCGATGGGTGTGACAAAGGTATTAACATGGAACATTCGGGGACTGAATGATCACAGGAAGGCGAGACTAATGCATGGCTACTTGCAGAGGCAGAACATTGACGTATGCTTTTTACAGGAAACGCATATAAACTCCACACCATCGCCTAAACTTAAGCATTCCAGGTGGGGTTCCATATATTCAGCTATATACTCGAACTATGCCCGAGGGGTGGCGATTCTTATACGGAAGGAACTAAACTAGAGAAAACATAGGGTCACTAGTGATGCAGACGGAAGATATGTTGTGTTGCATGGGACCCTTATGGGGAAACCACTTGTGCTTGCGGCTGTATATGGCCCCAATGTAGATGATCCGGAATTTTTCAGGGGAGTCTGGGCACAGATAATGATGATAAACTCCAACGATTATTTGGGGGGGAGACTTCAATGTGGTGCTAAACGATTCTTTAGATCGTAAGGGCGCGTCTAGACCACTACACGCACACGCAGACCAGGCCTTACAAGATATCATCAAGGAGGGCTCGCTGTTAGATATATGGAGAACAAGGAACCCAATAGCAGAGAAGGCACATGCATATCCAGTCACCATGCAGCCTGGTCTAGGTTAGACTTTTGGCTGGTGTCCCCAGCTGTGGCTGCATGGACAGTTAATGTGGTTGCACTGGCCCGCTCGCTGTCCGATCACGCCCCCTGCCTTCTGGAACTGGTGATTCCAGGCGCCCCCACTCGCGCCTTCACCTGGCGACTACCGCCGAACGCACTGCTAGATGCAGCGTTTACTGAAGACATTAGGAGAGATATAACAGACTATTTTGAAAAAAATACAGGATCTGTGTCTACAGACTCGGTCCTATGGGATGCATTTAAAGTAGTTATCAGAGGACAGTGTATATCACGCCAGGCAGGAGTTCTTAAGGCGCTTAGGGGTACCATGGACAGGATGGAGAGGGAGCTCAAAGACCTGGAGAAGTTATTTTATGATAACCCCACACCCGATCTGGCAACACACATTAAAGCAAAATTGTTAGATTTTACAGAGGAAGCACAACGCGAACTAAAATTCCTGGGTAAACAGGCAGAGGCTCGGAGATACGGAGAAGGGGATAGGCCCAGTCGGACTTTAGCTAGACTTATTAATGCTACAGCACCTACCACGCACATCCACACTATAGTCAATCCTGCAGGGGACGCGATTATAGGTCAAGATGAGGTCCTAAAGACATTTGCAGTATTCTACTCTAACCTACATAAGTCCACAAATGTACAAACACAAGACTCTCTTAAAGCGTATTTAGATTCCATCGCCCTGGTGTGGTTTAATAACATGCATCGCAGGTACATGGACCTTCCAGTCACGGTCCAACATATCGCTAAGGTTATTAAAGGTCTGCCATCTAATAAGGCTCCAGGACCTGATGGGCTAACTGCGGCATTCTATAAAGCATACGTAGAAGAACTTGCACTGAAGCTACACGCTGTATACGTAAAAATATACGCTAAAATGATAGCCAATCGCCTACAGCCACTACTCCCAATGGTGGCCCTTCCGGATCAATCAGGGTTCATACCAGGGCGTGCCACTTCGCATAACCTAAGAACCATATTCTCAGTGCTACATTACCTCCACCCAGATGTCCAGGCTGCAGTGGTGTTTTTGGATGCCACAAAGGCATTTGATTCACTTGAATGGCCTTATCTATTTCAAATATTGGAACGTATGGGATTTAGCCCATTATTCATCGGACAGATACGCTTACTCTACACCGCGCCCAAAGCTAGAGTAAGAGTGAATTGCCAATTATCTGAACCCTTTGTGATATCCCGGGGTACTAGGCAGGGCTGCCCATTGTCCCCGCTGTTATTCACGATTGCAATGGAGCCGCTGGCGGCAAGAGTTAGGCAACACCACACAGCAAGAGGTATAGGTTTCAGCACCCGTAGTTTATTAATTTCATTATATGCCGATGATGTCACTCTGTATGTTTTAAAACCAGCCGAAAACTTGAACCCATTGCTACGCGAATTTGTAAAGTTTGGAGGATTGTCGGGTATTTCAATTAACTGGGCCAAGTCAGTGATATTTCCCTTAACTGACAACACTCCTGAAGTACATTCTGAGTTTCCTCTGCGCTGGGAGGCAAACAAAGTGAAGTATCTGTGTGTCTGGATAAGTCGCAATCTTCAAGATGTCAGGGCTTTGAATTTTGGGAGGGCAGTAAATTGGCTCGAAAGCAAGGTGGCCATATTGGCGAAACTACCTTTGTCCATGGCTGGCAGAATTGCAATTGCTAAAATGATAGTACTACCAAAGTTCCTGTACCTGTTTGTAAATATCCCAATCCCACTAACGAAGCACTTCTTCACATATGTGCGCTCTCATCTACTATCACTGGTCTGGGCTGGTAGTCAGGCTAGACTATCTTGGGCACTACTGACACTACCGCTGAGACAGGGAGGGCTTGGGGCTCCGGATATGCACCTATATGCGTTATGCGCGCAAGCTCAATTCGTGCATTTTTGGGCCTACCCCACACCTTATCAGCCACATGTGGCAGTGGAACTTGACTTGGTGGCTCCGCTACCGCTTGGGGTTGCCCTATATCAAAAGGCCCAGAGGCCAAGCAAGATATTGACTCAGCTAATATGCTACGCTGGACATGGCGCGAATTACAAAAAAGAGCTAAGCTTCCCCTTTTATACGCGCCAGCGATTCCTCTAAAACAAAACCCTATGCTCCCCCGTTTGGAGGAAAGTAGAGGTGACATAACGCTGGCTGGGGCACACCTGTGCACATTTGCTGATTTATATCCAGATGGTAGGTTCCGAGATCCACAATTCGAGGACGTTGAACCAGGCCCCTCTTTCAATGAACAGTTCACATACCATAAATTAAAAGCATCCTGTAGAGCATTCTGGGACAAGTTTCCTGATGAACCTCCGCAATTACACTCACTCCAAAACGTTCTAGCACGTGCCTCACCGAAAAAATTAGTGTCTCGCTTATACAACACTATGCAAGAACAAGCTCCCATCATAGTACCCAACTCTATGCAATTATGGAACGCAGAGCTAGACACACCTTTAACTGGCGAACAGTGGTCTTTCTGTTGTAGACAATTATTGGAACTCTCCCCCAATTATAAACTTCGACTGATACACTTAAAATTTCTGCATCGATTCTATCGCACCCGTCGCTCTCCACCGCATGGGCATAAGGGAAGATGATAGGTGTTGGAGGTGTGGTGTGGTGGGCGCCTCATTAGGTCTCGCTGGTGTTAGCGCGAAGCGCTGCGTCCATCAAAAGACCTATTGTTGTTGGCTTGCCGGGAATCTGAGACAGGGGATGTGCACGCGCAAGCCCTCGGAGATTTCACCTCGTGGGCGCGCACGCCCATGCCCGGCGCTGTGCACATCTCCTGTCTTACATTTACAGTAAGTCAGCGCACGCGCACACACACGCAGCCACACTCATGTATGTGCACACACACACTTACATACACACACACGCACGCAGGCAAACACACTGCATACACACACACGCGCACCCCCCCTCACGGCTCACACGTACACACACAGCCCCCCCCACCCCACTCACCGGGTCTCTTGGGCTCCTCTCGTCCCGCGGTGGTGGCGGTGGCTGCACGGGTTGGTAGGCTAATGTCCGCGCTATATAAAAATTCACAGAATAAAATAAAATAAATACAAATGTATCCCATGACCGTTCTCCGATCATCACCCTGCCCCTATCCGGAGCCTTACTCTAAACTGTCACGATGTCGCCGAAGGATAGATCCCCAGCAAATGAGAATGTCGGAAATCTGGGCATGCAGCCTCTCCAGCCAATGAAAACGGAAGAATTCCGTGCAGCGCTCTACTATTAGCTGAGCTGCCCCTCAACCCGCCTATCGTAGCTTACTTTACATATTCCGAATTCAACCTAGTCGCGTTCGAATACAATCATATATTCAGCACTGGAATTGGTTGGTATGCTACCCGGACGTACTGAAATGACGGACGAATGGTCTCAATTTGTCCGAACTTAAGACTGCTTTTATGGACGGTTAGTGTAAGTAGCCGGCAGGTGGTTTCCTTAGGTTTATTTGTATTTTTTCACAACTGTACTGCTAAAACAGAGCTGGTAAGCAGTACTATCTCGAGTACAGCTGAAGGACATTAATAAGGCTTATTGGTACACATGCACATTACATTCCCTCTTTAGTTTGCGTGGATAACCGGGGTATACAGTGGGACCAGAGGGTTTAACGCATAGTCAGGGGTATTGAGCGCTATATAAATGCAATTTCAATAAAATAAATAAAACGTCAGTCAGGAAAACCCACCACTGCCATAAGCAGTAAAATCAATGGGAAAATGGAAAAAAAGCAGACCAGAACCTGGGCACAGAGAGATGAGCAAATATATTTTGTATGTTTATTTTCTAGTCCTATTCATTCAGGATGCAAATGTTGATATGTTACAGATTGACCACCCCTCTATAATGTGCCAATCTCAGGGTAAGTTACACATGAGCTACACTGCTGAACGTGAGTTCTGGTGATCATGTTCTTCCTCTTTTTCTGTTTTTGGGGATACGGTTTTGGGGTTCAGCTTCTCTATGAATCATTATGTTTTTGCCAGTGCTGTTTTTAGGCCGAGCATGCTAGACAGTGGAGGCTCTAAATGCGATTATTATGGACTTACCTAGAGCTTCCAGGAGCTTATTATACCCGCCCATGTATTGAATTTGGCACTCTCATTTGCTTGCTTCTTATTGTCCCATCAGATGTTTTTTCCTCCCTGCAACATAGTCTCGTTGTCATCTCTTTCGCTGGCTGCTACCCTTTCACTGTTCACTTTTAGGGAACTACTTTGTAGTTCAAAACCTATCAGACCGCTGCTGTCTGGTTGCTTAAGTACTTCTTGGTGACTTTCTGAACATCCCTCCCTCGCCCCACACTCCATCCCTCGCCCCACACTCCATCCCTCGCCCCACACTCCATCCCTCGCCCCACACTCCTTCTCGACCTCCCTCTATCTCGCGCCATCCCTCTATCTCTCGCCATCCCTCTATCTCTCGCCATCCCTCTATCTCTCGCCCCCCTCTATCTATCTCTCGACCTCCCTCTATATATATTTCACCCTCCCTCTATATATCTTTCACCCTCCCTCTATCTCTCTTTTGCCCTCCCTCAATCTATCTATCGCCCTCACTATCTATCGCATCAACATAGCATCACTCGGTTCCACCACAGCATCACTCAGGGGCACCACAACATCACTATGCGCTACCACAGCATCACTGAATGCCACAGCATCACTCGTCGCCGCCACAACATCATTCAGAGCCACCACAGCATCAATCTGTGCAACCATTCTACAACAACTGATTCGAATATGTTCTCTCAATGTTTCAAGCTTTATTACAAATGTCACAAAATGATGTTGATATTTCACTTCTGTTCTTGGATTTTGTCACAATAAAATACACTGAACATAATCTTCACAAAAGTTATTTACAAAAGTTTAAGCTATTAAGCTATTGCCATTATAAATTACAATACCTTTTATTTAAGTATTAATTATTTTTAAAAAAATTAAAAGCCATTGTTATTTGCAATATCAATACATCTAAGTCACTTAAATACAACACATATTGCATTACAAATGCTATAGGTGTCACTTTTGCGAACGTTAAAACTATTGGCATTGTAAATGACAAAGCTATTAATTTCGCTAATTTCAAAACCAACACATAAGTAAAAAATTTGTCATTTACAATACCAATAGCTCAAACTTTCCTAATGCGAGACCTATTGCATTGCAAATGCTTGCTTTTACATGTTGCCTTGAGCTGCCCGTCTCTTACTGGCTACTGGGCTGACACATTCACTGCACTAAATCAAATTCTTAGAAGAACAGATGATCCCTCCCCATTACTGGGTATCCTTGGGTGGGTTGCCGGCACGGAACCTAAAAGTCGCAAATTGCATGCCATATTATTATTATATGCTAAACGTCAAGTGGCTATGAAATGGGGTCGCAGAACTCTGCTTAAATTTACGGACTGGCTATCGGATGCAACTTATGGTCATACACAACTTGGCACATACTGGGACCTAATGCCGTCCGCCTACCGGCCGCATGATATCTGGAAGCCGTTCCTGCAGTGGATGCGTGCTAGAGAGTCCCCGGCTCATGAGTCAGATGAGCCTGGGCAGTAGACCACAAAAAATATATGGAAGTGAGCTTTCCTGCCTTTGATAGACAATATGTACCGCCTCAAGCACTGTTTATGACCCTATCTATTGGTGATGTGATTGGATGCGGGTTGGGCCCGATCTTGACGCACCTCGCTAAATGTATGATGTATGCCTTTGCGTGTATCTACGCTTGTATATATGCAATATGTCTGCCCTATGCCGACCTGACCTAACACATCTTTTTGTATTTAAGGCTGAATTTCATTATTGCTTATCCATATAGGAAAGAACAGATATGTTTATCAATTGTACTGACCATCGCCTTGTTTGATGTTAGTTAACAAAATATCATATCCTTTCGAAATGTAATGCAGTTGATCGTACTATGATTATCTTGTTGTCAACATGTACTGAATAACATGAAGGCTGCTGTCTATTTCCCCTGCAAATTTCAATAAACAAGTTTTTAAAAAAAGTTGAGGGAAAACACCATTCTTTCCTATACCACTAACCGATCCACTCACCATACACACAACCTCAATCCACGCCATACTTAATTATTTCCCATCCAGAGACACACTCCCTGCTCTAATTATACCTTAAGAGCCTTTCATATCAACCACAAACCTATACTCAGTCTTCCATCTTTTCATCGAACAACTCCCTCCTCTTCTTGCCAAAATACAGTCAGACAACCCTTACATTCTACCCCTCATATTACCTCTTATAGCAATCAAATCTACTACACAACTCTTTTTAATCCTCTCACGCACCACATACACTTTTTCCAAAACCTATCACCACCCCCTTTACCTTGCAGCTTCTACTCAACAACAATGCTTTATATACAAATACCTCTCAGAAAATAAATACTTCACCTCGTCTCACTACTCAAAAACAAATCATACCACACACCAGCACAACAAAATCTCACACCTACAACACCTCATAATACCTTTAGTCACAAACTAGAAACATACACCCACTCCCACCTTCCCGAGTACACAAATAATACACACCCAAAACCAATTCCACTGCCAAGCTTTCTTTCTTCCACCACATCTAACACATATACAGCAACACTGCAACTCTTTTCACCGCCTCTCATCCACTGGACAATTTAAAACCTTACAACATGAGCCACATGCTGCACCACCACCCCTAACTCATACACCTTCCAACCTAAACAGACACAAACAAAATAACCAACATGCCACTCTTCACAACTTTGCATCTCCATGTCTACTGGATAACAAGGTTACTCTATAAACACAACACAGCTCACCAACTCATTCTCAACAACCATCTCCACCACCTACACCACCACAAAAATGTTTCTGAGCTTGTTGGACGAGGAACACGATACAGAACAGCTACACTATTGCTATCCTCCTACAGCTAATACCAGCACTGATGACAAACAGTCTACAAACCCAAAAAACACTGCTAGCTCTTGTACAAAACAAAGTCACACCATCACCAAAGCACATTCTCTACCCTGCTTCCTAATAAATGTTGCATATCTCTCAAAAAACAAGCATCAAATCTATGACCTTCTCACTGCTGCACAACCGGATTTACTCTAAACAAAAATCTTTAAAACACACTTTATTGATTTTATTTTCTTTAGCCTAGTACATTCCAGTATACAGTTATTACATAGTTAAAGTATAGATGTAGTTTGTCATTTACGTTGCCTGTCATCAGGTTACAGCTAGTATACGGTTGCCAATTAAACAAGCTTCTTTGTCATTCTGCTAGTGCCGGCTTATTATATCTGAATGTAATTGCAAAGTGATAACTTAATAAACCAACCCCTACCTCTCCCCACTCTCTGAGCTGGCTCGACCCCGCTGTTTATATTGCTGTGCGTTCCTGCCGTTACTACCTCGCTGACTCATGTAATGGCCCGTGCTTTGTATGGCAGCTTGCTGTGCATTTGGTCTAGACCCTGGTAGGTACGCTCCTTAGGGCATATAGACTTCCCTTATATGTTGTGTACTGTTGAGAAGGGAGTAGGTTCAACAGCTTTAAATGCCTTGAGCAAGAGGTACCAGTCCATCGAGATCAGGTTCTTCCGTAGCCCGCGTCTCTCTTCTCGCCTTATGAATGCACTCTCTGCTCCCCACCCCATCTGATCACCTCCCCATGCCAAATGTGCACTGCTGGAGGGCAGGCCGACTTCCATCTCATTGGTATGGAACACTTAGCTATAGGAAAGGCTAGGTCGGTGAAGCAGAGCTGAACTTTCTGTGTTTTTGGGCGCCCATGCAGTCCTAGTTCACAGCCTTTGGCTGTCCCTCCTACAGCTAGGCCCATGCCTGTACCTACGGTGTGGATGACCTTCGACCTGGACCTACTGAGACGCGGGCAGGACCATAGCATGTGCAAAATATCTGCATCTTTTGTCTGGTATCTAGGACAACAATGCTGTGTATTTGGATACATGCGCTGCAAGCAGTGCGGGGTAAGGTAGGCCCTATGGAGGATCATGTTCTGGATCAGTTTTAATTTTGCATTGTGTGATACCTTTTTTGGGTATTCTAAGAGGGTAGCCCACTCCTTATCCGTCAATTCCTTTTCCAGGTCTCTAGACTATTTGTACCGGATTTACATTGAGTGACATTCCGGTATGCGCCCGGGTTCCCTTGTATAGTAATTTTATTAAATGGCGTCATTCGCCCATGAGGTACACAGCATGTACCAGTTCATGTGGCTGGGGTTCCTCCCTGTCTGGGGCCCAGTGCTTCCTTACATATAGGAGTATGGCGGCATGTATGATGAACAGGTTATTTGGAACCCCGTTTTCACGGGTAAAGTTCTCATGATCCATTAAGACTCCAGTATTAAACAGAGCCCCTACAGTGGTGACCCGCTCTTCAGTCCAGCTAAGTATGCGTCGTTTAATAATCAAGCCAGTGGGTGTGGGGATTCCTATTAAGGGAATGTTATTAGCGTGTAGAGGACAGCTGATGCGTATATTGTAGCGCATTTTTCCAGTACGTTAGCGCTATGCATAGAAGCATCAAGACTCTTTTGGGGATCGTGCTCTGAGGCAGGGTATGTAGGGCTCCCCAGTGGATTTCCTGCATAGTATAACTCAGTTCCTGTAAGTTGCGCCCAGTGAGCCAGTATGATAGCTATTGAAGTTGGCTTACGTAGCAGTAGGCTCGGTAATCCAGCATCCCCAACCCACCTTTGTCTGTCTCTAGTTGTAGTTTGGTGAGTCCCACCCTTCTACGGCAATTCTCACCTATTAGATCCGATAGTAATGCATCAAGTGTTTTAAACAGGGAGGCAGGGATCACTGTAAGGAAATAAAGCAGATGTGGGAGAACCACCATCATGGAGATGGCTATTTGGCCCATAACAGAGAGCGATAGTGAGGTCCAAAAGGTTGTCTGGTATCGTAACGCCCTCACTGCTCAGGTTGCCCTCCAGTAGGTCCTGTGGGGTCCTGTAAATTTGGATGCCTAGATATTTAAACGTATGCTTGGCAAATGACAGCGAGAGATGCTCAAACCGGATTGCATCTGGGCTCTCACCTGGATGAAAGAAGAACTCTTGGGATTTTGCTTCGTTTATGGCGAGGCCTGAGATATGTTCAAAGTGCTGAAAGGTACTTGAGATCGGCTACAAGTCGCCAGTCAGGTAATGAGAGTATACTATCAGGTCATCTGCATATGCTGACCGCACATGTACATTGTTGTCCATTCTAATTCCTACGTGTCCTACATCCCTCGTAGCTTAGTGACAAGGAGCATCCTTGGCGGGTACCCCTGCCTACCGGATAAGGGTGTAAAATGTGGTTTCCGGTGCGTACTTGCACTGTAGGGGACGAGTACAGGAGCTTTACCCATTGCAGGTATGCAGCTGGTATGCCGAACTTTCCCATGGCCTTTGCTATGCATTGCAAAAACAACAATTGATGGACGGAATGTTTGCTATGTATTCCTATTTAAGGGTATCAAAAGCTTGTCTGGGGTCCAAGGAGATGCATTCTGCACTTGGGCGTTCTATTGGTGTGGCCTTTATTACGCAGTACAGGAGTCTGATATTTAGGGATGTACTGCGTGCTGGGACAAACCTGCATTGGTCCGTATATGTAAGAGTTGATAGGTAGGGGAGTAATCTACGTGCCAATATTTTGCTTAATATTTTATATTCTGTGGTGAGGAGCGACAGCGGGCGGTATCCTGCTATATTCTTGGGGGGTCGTCCCGGCTTCGGAATGGACACCACTAGTGCTTGCATGGTGGAGAGTGGGATGTGTCCCACGTCCAGGGCAGTTTGATAGTCGTTCCAGATAGGGAACCAACTGATCTGAAAATGTATCGAAAAATTCTATTGGCAGGCCATCTAGCCCTGGGGCCTTGTTTCGTGTTATCTCCTGTATGGTCTCTTTAATTTCTGCTCTGGTGATCAGGCCCAACAGGTGGTACTGGGCTGTTCGTGTAAGTTAGGGATAGATTAGGTCGTCTAGGAAGGCGTCTGTGGGCTCACACACTGTTTCCGTTGGGGCTTGATATAGAGTCTCGTAATATACCCTGAATGCCTTGTTTATCTCTTGCAGTGTTTTCACTGTGTCTCTCCCTGTTGTGATTATTTCAAGTATTGGGGTGGAAGGGGGGGTGCGCTTTGCAGTAACCTTGCTAGGAGCGCAGCCCGATTTATCTGCCTCTGCATGTTTCATCTAGGTACAGGATCTGTATTCCATGACCCTCTTGTCTTCTAGATCAGCATACTTTATGCCGCCCTCCTGTAATGGATCCGCTTTAAATGGGTCACTTGCTGCTTCCTGCTCTAGGTTATTCATGTTGTTTTCCACAGATTTCAAATTTGCGTGCATTTCCTGTTTCGCCCCTACTGTGGCGCTGATATCAGTGCCTCGTATAATTGTTTTAAACACGTCTCACTCTATGAGACGCGAGGAAGCCGGATCAGTGTTCTCTGTGAAATAATTGGTGATGGCTGTTGCCAAAGTGCCCCGAAAAACAGTGTTGTCTAGTGTTGGGGGCCATAATTTCCATGTTGAGACGGGTGTAGGGGTCCTGCCCCATGTTAGAGTGATCTCTAAAGGGTTAGGATATGATGGAGTCTTCCCTAAGTATGTGGTATGAGTCACTTGTGTAGTTAGGGAGAGGGAACAAAATATTTTGTCTATTCGTGTGTGGAGTTGGTAGTTCGGGGTGTAAAAGGGATATTCTCTATTTGTCAGGTTCTTTAGACGTCATATCTCCCAGTGCCCATCCGACAGACCATCTTGTAGCGCCTCTGATTGTTTAATGTGCCCTACGCCTGTTTAGTGGCGCATGTATCATGTGGCGCTTGTGTATTGTGCCCAGTCCCCTTACATTCCAAGCAAGTATATTATACGTGCCCATCTTGTGATTGTGTTCTCGTGTATCTTAGACCTGACTTAGTCAGCAAGGTTGGCATCTCATGTTGAGTAGCGGGGGTGAGCCAGAGTAACCAGAACCCCCCCTAAAAAACCTGTAACATTCAATACTAGGTCCAGCTCTGGAACGGTGCTGGTCCAAACAAAAAAAAAACACAACTGTGCTAACTTTTACTATGATATGGTTTGCGTTTGCACTGGTGCCTAGCATAATGGAATAGGCGGCCCACGTCAGGCCCTGCGCTGCAGAGGCAGACACGTCAGGCCAGGGGTGGCGCGGGGTCTCAGCCCGAGGCCCCTGCATAGAGGACCAGACCACAACTCTGCCCCCTCCCAGTCCAGAGCAATACCAAAGGGGATGATGGACTGATTGTTGAACAATGCAAGCACTCATCCCCAGCCAACTGATCTGGGTTTAATCCACCATCGTTCTTTAGCTCACTCCGCCACCCTAGTTCAGACATGGCCATATGCCTGCATTGTTCAACACTCCGTCCATCATCCCCTTTGGTGTTGCTTTGTTCGCTCTAAGTTGGCAGGGTAAGCCCAGACGTGGGTCCCTTGCTCACTTTGCCACTGGATTTAAGCTAGCCTGGGTGATGACAGCTGATTAGCCAGAAATCGGTCCTAGGATGCTTGTTTCCGGTCCAGGGAGGACCTGGCTTGGCAGTTCAGGCTGGACTGTTCCCATGAGGTACAGGGTCAAGACTGATTTGTATATGGCTAGGTCTAAACTGGGGTGGCATGGTGAGCAAAAGAATGATGGATTTAACCCAGATCTTTTGACTGGGGGAGAATATTTTGATTTGTTCTGCATTCCGTCTATCAATTGTGTGTCTTTTGCTTTCTCGCCCTAAGTGCGCTGGGTATGCCCAGACGTAGGTCCCGGGCTCACTGTGCCACTGGATTCAAGCTATCCTGGCTGAAGAGGGGTGAAACCCCAAAACCGGTCCTAGGATGCTGGTTTCCGGTCCAGGGAGGACCTGGCTTGGCAGTTCGGGCTGGACTGTTCCCAGAGTCATAGGCAGGGTCTCTCTCTATTTAATTGATGACTCAATTAAATAGAGGAGACCCTGCCTATGATTCATCCGTACCGGCATCGGGAGATTCACTACCCCGGATGCAAGTTTGTCAACCAAGTTTTAAGGAGCCATGGAATGCCCCACTAGGACCGTCCATTGACCGTTCCTCCTATCCCAAGTGCTCGCTATACTACCTTGTCCTGATGAAGACCCCATATTGAGGAACCAATCACCCTCCGTCTAACAGGGGTCAAAACGTAGACTTTCTACCTCATACCAACGAACTCATAGTAACGAATTAAGCTAAATCAATATATGCCTATGAGTTATGGATAAATGGGAACTGTAGTCCTTTACCAGTCAGGAAAGGTTTTTATTGTACATAATAGTTACTGTGTCTATGTCACTATACCTTTACCCTGTCCCTCACTCACCAATTCACCCCCATTACCTGAATACCTTCCTTTCTTGCTATCACACTGAGAACACTGTAAATACTACATGTACTATATATTGAAGCTGATACATGCCAAACCATTAATGCTTTGAGTTACAATTGCATATAATGAATGTATTACTCATGTAGAGTAAGGAAAATGCTACTTACCAGTATGCATCTGTTCTTGGCATGTAGAGCTGCAGAGTTACACACTATGCATAGATGGCCACCTAGTGTTGGTCCCGGATGTTTGCAGTTTGTTTTGTTGTAGAAAAGTCTTTTGGAGTCACGGGATAGGTGACTCCTCCTTAGGATGATACTGTGCATGGGCATCGGCTTCATCCCCAGATTGTTTTAAGCGATGGAGCTGTACAAGAAGTAGTGATGTCCATGTGATTTGTATCTAATTAAGATAATACTGGAACTGATAAAGGTAGCCGGTGAGGCAGGTGGGCGTGTGTAACTCTGCAGCTCTACATTCCAAGAACAGATGCATACTGGTAAGTAGCATTTTCCGTTCTAGGCATATGAGTTGCAGATTACACAGTATGCATAGATTGTATAGCAGTACCCACACCTAGCGGCGACCACCCTTATCTGTTGCAGTTGTTTGAAACAGTGTTTTTAATACAGCCTGGCCCACAGTGGCTTGTTGTTTAGTTTCACATCTACACAATAATGCTTTGTGAATGTGTGCGGTGTAAGCCATATAACTGCTGTGCATATGTCAACTAAGGGGATGTTCCCTAAGAATGCCATTGATGCCCCTATCTTTCTTGTTGAGTGGGCTTTTGGAGGAATTGTTAAAGTGCGTTTTGCTTTTTGGTAACACATTTGTATGCATTCAACTATCCATCTGGCGATCCCTGATTTTGATATAGGGTTGCCTTTATGTGGCGGCGAAAAAGACACAAAAAGTTGTTTAGTTTTACGAAACGATTGTGTTCTTTTGATATGTACAGCAGTGCTCTTTTAAAGTCTAAGGTGTGTAGAGCCCTTTCTGCGCCTGTTTGAGGCTGCGAGAAGAATACGGCCTGCTCAACCGATTGATTTAGATGGAATGGTGAAATGACTTTATGCAGGAATTTAAGATTAGTACGAAGAACCACTTTGTTATGATGCATTTGCAAAAAGGGTTCTTGAATGGTAAATGCTTGTAGTTCACTAACCCTTCTAAAAGAAGTAATTGCTACCAGGAAAGCTACTTTCCAAGCTAGGAATTGCAATTCACATTTATGTAATGGTTCAAAGGGAGGACCCATTAACCTTGTAAGAACAATGTTCAGGTACCACACTGGTGCTGGTGGCGTTCTCGGCGGAATTATTCTGAGTCCTTCCGTTAAAGCTTTAATAGCTGGTACTCTAAAAAGAGAAAGATGTTGTCTGTTTTGTAAGTATGCTGCAATGGCAGCAAGGTGTAGTCTGATAGACGTATAGGCTAAGTTACACTTTTGAAGGTGTAATAGATATCGTATGATGTGTTGGATAGCCACGTCTAAGGGATCTATTTGGTTGTTTTGGCAGTATATGACAAAGCGTTTCCACTTAGCAGCATAACATGCTCTGGTAGTGGGACGTCTAGCTTCTTTAATGATGTTCATGCATTCTGGAGGAAGGAGGAGGTAACCAAACTCTATTACCTCAGGAGCCAGATCGCTAGGTTGAGCGGAGCTGGGTCCGGGTGTCTGATCTCTCCATGGTTCTGCGTTAATAGGCGTGGAGATAGATTTAGTTTTTGATGTGGCACCACAGACATTTGCAGCAGCGTGGTGTACCACGGTTGTCTGGCCCAAGTTGGAGCGACTAGATAAGTGTCAGCGAATGTTGTAGTTTGCGCACCACTAACGGAAGTAGTGGGATAGGAGGAAAAGCGTACGCAAATAGTCTTGATCAGTTCATCCATATCGCATTGCCCTTGGACAATGGGTGTGGGTATCTGGCGGCAAAGTTTGGGCATTTTGCGCTTTCGTGGGTGGCAAAGAAGTCTATCTGAGGTTGTCCCCACATTTGGAAGAACGGACGAAGAACTTGTGGGTGAAGTTCCCACTCGTGGATCTGCTGTGTTTGTAGACTTAGCAGATCTGTGATAGTGTTTTGTACTCCAGGGACGTGTTGGGCTGAGAGGAATGTTTTTAGCGGTATAGCCCATCTCCATATCTGCTGTGCTAACCGAGAGAGCTGCAGAGAGTGTGTCCCCCCATGTTTGTTTATGTAGTACATAGCTGTCATATTGTGTGTGCGGACTAAGACAGCCTTGCCTGACACTTAGTTTGAAATGCTTTCAGAGCTATAAACACGGCTAGCAACTTCAAATGATTCATATGGAGTAACTTTTGTTGCGGCGTCCACCTGCCCTGCATGGTGTGATGCAGTAGATGGGCTCCCCAGCCGGAGAGCCATGCGTCCGCTGTCATGACTATTTGGGGAACTGGCTCTAGAAACAGTCGTCCCTTGGAAAGGTTTTTGGTGTTCCACCATTGCAGAGAACGATTAGTCCGACCGTCTACCAACACTAGGTCTGTTAAGTGACCTTGAGCCTGGTTCCATTGGCGTGCTAGGCACTCTTGAAGTGGACGCATTTGCAATCTTGCATGAGGTACTACAGATATGCAAGATGCCATCATTCCTATGAGTTGCATGAACACTCGAGCTGGTAGCGAGTGTTGTGGTTTGAATTTTGTTAGGAGAGTTTGTACACTTGTTATCCTGGCTGGAGAGGTATAAGCTAGTGTTAATTCGGTGTTTATTGTAGCGCCGAGATATTGTTGTACGGACCACAGCTGCGTCCACTTCACCTTCAAAAGAACGACGACCCACCACCACCAGCAACAGGTTGTCCGAAGAAGCTGGAACAAGATCACAGCTGACCAGCTCACCGCCTCCCTGAGCCAGCACCCTCCGGCCGGCTCAGCGAACCCAAGCCAGGCCGCCGACAACCTCACGAAGTGGATCAGCAACTGCGCGGACGAACTCGCCCCTCTGAGGACCCCGCCCAGCAGACCCGGCAGCAGAAAAGCCCCATGGTTCACCGACGAACTCAAGAGCTCCAAGAAGAACTGCCGAGCCCTCGAGAAAGTATGGAGAAGGGAACCAACTCTGGACAACATGACCACCCTCAAGCTCGCCACCCGGGAACACCACCAACTGATCCGCGCCACCAAGAAAAATGCCTACAAGGACCGGCTGGACAACAACGCACACAACTGCAAGGAACTCTTCAACATCGTGAAAGAGCTCTCCAACCCCAACGCTGGAAACAACGACATCACCCCATCACAAGACCTCTGCAACTCCCTCGCCTCCTACTTCCACAACAAGATCGCGGACATACACAACAGCTTCAGCATCCAACCGACGCACGCCACAGCCGCAGCAACGCCACCCACCGCCACCCTCCGCGCCTGGACTCCAATCAGCACCGAAGACACCGTCCGCACAATGAACTCCGTACACTCCGGATCGCCGACCGACCCCTGCCCTCACCACGTCTTCAACAAGGCCGACATTGTCATCGCACCCCACCTGCGGGACATTATCAACACCTCCTTCGACACCGCCACCTTCCCTGAGAGCTGGAAGCACGCCGAACTCAGCACTCTACTCAAGAAACCCACAGCGGACCCCACCGAACTCAAGAATTACCGTCCCATCTCACTCCTCCCGTTCCCGGCCAAAGTCATCGAAAAGACCGTCAACAAACAGCTGGCCGCCTTCCTCGAGACGAATGGATCCCTCGACCCCTCACAGTCTGGCTTCCGAGCCAACCACAGCACCGAGACCGCCCTCATCGCCGCCACCGATGACATCCGAACCCTGATGGACAACGGAGAAACAGCGGCCCTCATCCTCCTCGACCTCTCTGCGGCATTCGACACTGTCTGCCACCGCACCCTAGTGCAACGCCTCGGCAACATCGGAATCCAGTAGAAGGCACTGGAATGGATCACCTCCTTCCTCAACGGAAGAACACAGAGAGTCCGCCTACCACCGTACAAGTCAGAGGCCACCGAAGTCATCTGCGGCGTCCCTCAAGGATCCTCGTTGAGTCCCACCCTCTTCAACGTCTACATGAGCCCCCTCGCGGCCATCGCACGCCAACACAACCTCAACATAATCTCCTACGCCAACGACACCCAGCTGATCCTCTCCCTGACCAACGACCCCGCCGCCGCCAGAGCCAACCTGCACGAAGGCATGAGAGATGTAGCCGAGTGGATGACGACCAGCCGCCTGAAACTGAACTCAGACAAGACGGAGGTCCTCATCCTGGGCTCCTCGCCCTCCGCCTGGGACGACTCCTGGTGGCCCCCCGCCCTGGGCACCGCACCCAAACCGACGGACCACGCACGCAACCTGGGCTTCATCCTGGACTCCTCCCTCTCCATGACCAGACAAGTCAACGCCGTCTCCTCGTCGTGCTTCAACATCCTGCGCATGCTACGGAAGATCTTCTGGTGGATCCCCACCGAGACCAGGAAGACTGTCACCCAGGCCCTCGTCACCAGCCGACTGGACTACGGCAACGCCCTCTACGCCGGGACCACCGCCAAGCTCCAGAAGAGACTCCAGCGGATCCAGAACGCCTCAGCCAGACTCATCCTCGACATCCCACGAAACAGCCACATCTCCGGACATCTGAGAGACCTGCACTGGCTCCCCGTCAACAAAAGAATCACCTTCCGTCTCCTCACCCACGCACACAAAGCCCTACACGACCAAGGCCCGATCTACCTCAACAACCGAATCAACTTCTACGCTCCCAAGCGCAACCTCAGATCAACCAGCCACGCCCTCGCCGCCGTCCCCCGCATCCGAAGAGCGACAACAGGAGGAAGGTCCTTCTCCTACCTGGCCGCCAAGACCTGGAACTCCCTCCCGACCGACCTGCGCCTGACCCAAGACCACCTCTCCTTCAGGAAGAAGCTCAAGACCTGGCTGTTCGAGCAGTAACGGCACCCCCCCCCCCTCCTAGCGCCTTGAGACCCTACGGGTGAGTAGTGCGCTCTATAAATGTCTTGATTGATTGATTGATTGTTGTATGTGCGAGGGGTGCAGGTGCGATTTGACGTGATTTACCGTGAATCCCAAGTTGTGAAGCAGTTGAATAGTAGCTTGAGTGTTTTGCACACACTGTTTGTATGAGCTGGCTTTTATGAGCCAGTCGTCCAGATATGGGAAGACGTGAATGTGCTGTCTTCTTAGGTGTGCTGCTACTACTGCTAGGCATTTGGTAAACACCCTTGGTGCTGTTGTGACTCCAAATGGGAGCACATTGAACTGGTTGTGTTGTCCGTCTAGCACAAATATGAGATATTTTCTGTGTGCTGCGTGGATGGGAATATGGAAGTAGGCGTCCTTGAGATCTAGAGTGACGTGACAAGGAAGTCGTTTAATACCAGTAATGGGAGGACCTGTTGTAGTGTGACCATATGAAAATTATCCAACTGTATGTAAATGTTTAGAGGTCTGAGGTCTAGGATGGGTCTTAGAGATCCGTCCTTCTTTGGTATTAGGAAATATAGGGACTATACTCGTTTGTTTTTCTGATGCTCTGGAACTATTTCTATTGCATTTTTCTGCATGAGGGATATTACCTCCTGTCTGAGAAATGTTAAATATTCCTGTGACATTGGTGGTTGCTTGGGTGGTATGTTTGGGGGGTAGATGTTAGTTCAAGACAATAACCTGATTGAATTATTTGGAGCACTCACCTGTCTGATGTGATGTTTTCCCAGGCTGGCAGGTACTGTTGAAGTCTTCCCCCGACAGGAGTGGAATGAGCCTGGGGAAGGGGAATGGAGTCATTGGGCAGGGGTAGAGGCAGAGCGTGAGTTGTTATTTTTGCCTCTGCCTTTGTTATTGTTACCCCTGTACCCACCCCTTTGGTAGCCTTTACTGTAGGTAGACTGTGTAGGGGCTTTGTACGAGGTAGAAGTTGTGTCTGAAGTAATTCCCCTGGTGGCACCTCGATAGTTTGAGCGACTAAATGAACGTCTGGGAGCCTGCGACTGCAGGGCTCTCATAGATTTGGCGGTGTCGGTACCTTTTTTCATTTTCTCTAATGATACATGTACCTCGGGTCCAAATAGGTGTTGTTCGTCAGAGGGTTGGTTAAGAATGGAGCTTTGTACCTCGGGTTTGAACCCTGATATGCGCAGCCAGGCGTGTCTGCGTAACAAGACGCTGGTGTTAACTGCCCTAGAGGCCGTGTCTGCTGCATCTAGGGCACACCTATTAGAGGTGTTTGTGATGTTTTTCCCCTCCTGGATGAGCTCATTTGCTCTATCCTTGTACTTGTCAGGGAGGTTCCTCATTAGTCACTCTAGCTCATCGTAATGTGCCCGGTCATATCTGGCTAGCAATACCTGTGTATTGGCGATACGCCACATGTTTGCTGCTTGAGACGCTGTTCTTTTGCCTGATGCGTCAAGTAGTTTAGACTCTTTATCTGGTGGTGCAGCCTCACCCGATGTTTGTGAGCTTGCTCTCTTGCGTGCGTTGGAAACTACAAGTGAGTCTAGTGGTACTGGGCTTTTAAAATATGCTGGGTCTGATGGGGCAGCCTTATATTTTTTCTCTATCCGAGGGTTAATGACCCGAGTTCTGACTGGGTCTTTGAAGTCTTCAGGAGCATGCTTGATCACTCAAACGCTCCGTCCATCATCCCCTTTTGTATCGCTGTGTTCGCCCTAAGTGTGGCAGGGTATGCTCAGACGTGAGTCCCTTGCTCACTTGGCCATTGGATTCAAGATAGCCTGGCTGATGAGGATTATGAATCCCAAACGGGTCCCTGGATGCTTGTTTCCGGTCCATGGAAGACATGGCTTGGCAGTTCGGGCTTGACTGTTCCCATGTGGCACAGGGTCAGACTGATTTGCATATAGCCATGTCTGAAATGGGGTGGCTGAGTGGGTTAAAGAATGGTGATGGATTAAACCCAGATCAGTTGACTTGGGGTGAGTGTTTGATTTGCTCAAACGCTCCGTCCATCTTCCCCTTTTGTATCGTTGTGTTCGCCCTAAGTGTGGCAGGGTATGCTCAGACGTGAGTCCCTTGCTCATTTGGCCACTGGATTCAAGACAGCCTGGCTGATGAGGATTATGAATCCGAAACCGGTCCCAGGATGCTTGTTTCCGGTCCATGGAAGACATGGCTTGGCAGTTCGGGCTGGACTGTTCCCATGAGGCACAGGGTCAGACTGATTTGCATATAGGCATGTCTGAAATGGGGTGGATGAGTGGGTTAAAGAATGGTGATGTATTAAACCCAGATCAGTTGACTGGCGGTGAGTGTTTGATTTGCTCAAACGCTCCGTCCATCATCCCCTTTTGTATCGCTGTGTTCGTCCTAAGTGTGGTAGGGTATGCTCAGACGTGAGTCCCTTGCTCACTTGGCCACTGGATTCAAGATAGCCTGGCTGATGAGGATTATGAATCCGAAACCGGTCCCAGGATGCTTGTTTCCGGTCCATGGAAGACATGGCTTGGCAGTTCGGGCTGGACTGTTCCCATGAGGCACAGGTATTGTGTTTTTATCTAGGAACCTATATCGATATTTCTATTTTATGCCCTTGTTCGGTTATAATCAATAATATCCCTATAAAGGCATAGTAATTTGAATTTGAATTTAAAAGTATTTATACAGCGCGCGTACACCAAGCGGTTTCATGGCGCTAAACAATGCTACAGATCCAGAGGGCAAAAAGACGCGGGGGAAATGGGAGGGTTAAGCTGGGAAGGCCTGAGTGAATAAGAGGGTTTTAAGGGCTTTGCGAAAATGGGAATACTGGGGGCAGGATCGCAAGTGGATCGGAAGAGAGTTCCAGAAGGTGGGACCCAAGGTCGAGAACTTGGAACCACCCCATTTTTTACGTTTAAAACGGGGGATCACAAGAAGTTGGTGAGTGGAGGAGCGCAGTTCTCGGGATGGAGTGTATTCTTGAATGGCTGAGCTAATAAAGGCCGGGGCCAGCCCTGAACGAACCTTAAACATGATACAGCCCAGCTTAAACAATGCGCGTTGTTGTACAGGTAGCCAGTGTAAAGATTTAAGAAGGGGAGTGACGTGGAGGAATTTGGGTAGATTGAAGACAAGTCGGGCCGCCTGGTTCTGAACCATCTGTAGGCGCCTCACGAGGTAGTGCGGCATGCCACAATAGATGGCATTCCCGTAGTCCAAGCGGGACGTCACCATCGCCAGGAGGATAAGTTTAAGGGCGGAAGGGGAAAAGAACCGGGAAACTTTCCGAATGGTGCGGAGGGAAAGAAAGGCTGAAGAGACCACCGCGCTGACTTGGGAATGAAGGGAAAGTTGGTCGTTGATTTTGAAACCAAGAGTTTTAACGGAGGAAGAGGGAGTGGGCGGGGAACCTAGAGAGGGCGGCCAAAAGAGCGAAGACCATGGACTGGAGGAACCACCTGTCAACACCAGTTCCGTTTTATCGGGATTTAATTTCAGGTGGTTGTGGTTCATCCAGTCCTGAATGAAGGTCATTACTGAATGAAAATTAGATATGGAAGCAGGGGAAGAGGATAATGAAAAAATGAGTTGGAGGTCGTCCGCATAATTAAACACAGAGACCTCCCGCTGCTGTAAGGCAAAAATAAGAGGGGCAATGTATAAATTAAATAACAAAGGCGAAAGGGAGGATCCCTGAGGGACCCCATGCTGTACTGGCCGAAAATCGGCAGAATAGTCACCCAAGCGAACTGCTTGTGAGCGGCCGCTCAGGAAGGAGGACAGCCAGACCAAGGCCGCACCTCCGATGCCCGCCGCTCCGACACGGGAAAGTAAGATGGTATGATCCACCGTGTCGAAGGCGGTGGATAGATCCAAGAGGACCAGGGCCTGGGGCTGACTAGTGTCCATTCCCTCTCTGAGGTTGTCCAAGACTGACAGAACCACGGACTCCGTGGAATGGGCGGGTCGGAAACCGGCCTGCCTGGGGGCCAAGACACAGTTCGCTTCCACAAAGGAGGTCAAGGTTCTTACAACGTGACGTTCCAGTATCTTGGCCAGCAAAGGGAGGAGTGAGATGGGACGATAATTTGCTGAGACCGAGGGGTCAGCGCCGTTTTTTTTTAAGATGGGTAAAATCACCGCTGTTTTAAGTGAGGGGGTCACAATACCCTGAGACAATGAGCTATTTAGAAACGTGAGGGGAGGTGAGGGACAAGAGGAGTAGATCTGTTTGAGGATGTGAGCAGGACAGGGATCCAAAGGGGAACCGGATTTAACCAAAGAGAGAAGGGAGAGAAAAGTGTCCCTAGTAAGAGGCGGAATACTATCCAAATGCGATGTGGCTGGGGGGCAGTGAGGATTGATGAAAGAGGGAGACGGGCTAGGAATATTGGTTCTAATAATATTAATTTTGTCTAGAAAAAAAGAATTAAGGGCATCACAGAGGGGCTGTGAGGGAGAGGGTTTGAGCGTGGACCTGTCCGAGTATGCAAGCTCCTGAACGATGGAAAAAATTTCCCTAGGCTGATTTTCAGCAGACTGAATTTTAGAAGAGAAATAGGCCTTCTTAGTTTCCAGAATGGAATTCTTATATCGGGCTGCAAGAGTGATATAGTGAGATCTCGAATTTGGGCAATAGTCCCTCCGCCAAACGCGCTCTGCACGGCGAAGATTACGTTTTTGCAGCTTCAAGTCGTCATTAAACCACCATCATATCCATATTCAGTCGTAGCCCATGCAGTCACATTAAGCAGGGCTACTTCCCCGGACCCCTAGAAAGCAAAACGAGTTCTCTAAACAAACCAAACCTCCAGCAACCTGGGAAATCCCTATTGCTTTTGTTTTGATTTCGTCCTAGAACTCCTGTGAAGCACTGTAAGAACGGCCAGTTCTTAGTGACATCTTTATTGACGTCTTATGTCCAACCTTACGTCAAACCCGGCACCTTTCAGGTATAAATATACCAACGTTGCCTTAAGCAAACACACGGTGGTGGTTTTGGAGCAGAGCAGCTACCTACTTGCCCGAGAGCCCAGCTGATGCGAGAGCCCACGGACACTGCCCCTCCCTTTTGACGCACTGAGAGAGACGCTGTCTTTCCTCCTGCTGAGAAATCCAGCTCCGGTGTTTCCAGATACCTTCGCGGGTTACTGGGATATCGAGTCCTGAGAGAGAGATACAAGACCTCCTGCTTTCTATTACCCAGGTACGGAGCTGACTAAACCCTTAAAGAGAATTCTTGAGTCTGATTCTTGGCAAAACCAACTTAACTTAAACTGCTACTTACTTACTCCTTCCCACGTATTAGGCTTAGGTCAGGTACACCGGGGTAGGCGTATTTAGAAGCACCAGTTGAGTACGTTAGTCAATGTATATTTGTATGTTTATATTTTATCTATTTTAAAGTATCATATGGCTAAGAAAACATATCAATGCTTTTACAGTATTATTTTATAATCCTCCTTATACTGTACGCACTTTACTGTACTATGAGTATTGCAATTGTGGCAATTCATTTCTCTTGCATGAGAAAGAAGACTGCTCAATAAATTACACCTTTTATTGAAAACGCCCGTCTCTCTATTCTCTGCAATCTGGTGTAACTAAGTGTGCACACTTGACGGAGTGAAATAGCTGTCTATTGTTTTCACACGACTCTAGAGATACACTCTTATTCTGAGGGAGCAAAGTTGTCATGTTTTATGGTTGTCAGAAGCTAATCCCTTCTTGTCTATCCAGGGAGGTAAAACTCCTCCTCGTTTATTCGAGAAAGTTTCTAGTGACCTCTGAGCTAGCTGGCAAACCTTAAGTCTAATATAGTCAGTAGAGACCTAGATGACCTCAGTCCTACGTCTACACTGCTGTTTATATTATTCCAATGCGCAGAGCCTATTGGGAATATAGGAACTACACTACATGGCGCCCAACGTTTGGTAAGGCGATAAATCTAACGCAAGACGTTAGAGTAACTCAGTCGTGCTTTTTCACACAGACCCTTTTTCCCGTAAATACTCCAAAAGACGTTTGGAGTGGGTAAAAGGTTAAAATCCGCCGGAACTTAGTAGGAAGAGATGCCTATGTATAGTTTTTGGTTTAGTCAACTTTGAAGGATACAGTGTTCCAAAATATTGTGCACCTAATCTTTGTTTCCTTGAAACTTGATCTGCATACTAAAAAAGACTTTCTGTCAGTAAAATGCCTGACGGAGACGAAGAAAGAGATGCTACAGCGTCTCAACTGTTGTTGGAAGACACAACCCTCCAACAGAATGACCCGAATGCTATACTCATTCCGGTCAACATAAGAAGAACTATAACTATTAAACTTATAGAAAACGGACTGACATCACGAGGTGGTACAGTCATATTCGTGGTAGAGGCCCATGAATATCGGCAGACAGAGGTATTCTATTCATGGATAAACTTTCCAGCAGCAAACGCTGTCACACACGACTTCCACTATTACAAAATAGAGGAACCACCGGAGGAATACACCCCTTTCGAGGAGGTGGAAATCCCATTAAATTACCAAGAGCACCTGCTCTGGTTTAAAGGCGCCCTAAAACATAATAATCACATCACCAGGCTCGGTCCACTAGGTAGACCAGGAGCGACGTGGCCGGTTCTAGCCAGCTACACACCACATCCAGACATAGAAAAAATGTCAGACCGGGAACTATTAGCACAGCTAAAACAACTGATTAAAATACATAGACAATTAGTCCAATATGTAATGCGGACTTCAACAGTCCAACCAGCTATTAACATTCCACAGCTGACCCCTCATCAGGGGAACACAAACAAAATTACACCACAGAACATACAATCATGTCTGGGTAAAGTACCCGCAAAATGGGAACAAATTCCATTCTGGTTAGCACAAAAAATCACTTAAATAGAGGCAGTATTTCCGGATACTACCCCTACTGAGAAACACAGAATTCTGACTATCTGTCTTCCAATGGGGATCGCACCACATGTGGAGGACTGTGACACTTGGGGCACAGTCTTTGCTTCCATTTACACAAAAACACATGGTGTTCCGTCCATGGCGGTAATACCCGATGTGCTAAGACAGATTCAAAATGAATACGGTCCAGAACCTGCTTTAACTCTGGGTATGAAATTACTGAAAGACTTCAAGCAGGTCTCGGCTATATTATTAGCCAACATAAAAGGAGAAGCAGCATCTGTGGCGATCCGCCAGAAATTGAAAGAAACAGATATAGCAGAACAACCATTTGAACTAGCCAGAATCATAGAAAAATCCTATGAATAACTAGGAAGAGATAGTTTGTGTGGGAAACCAGTAAAACCCCAACTAACTGAAAATCCTGAAAAGATATTAATTAAAAATAATCTAAACACTCCAAAAAAGAGCTGGGATGGAAATAAACAATCCACTCCCAAAGAAAAAAGATTCCAGTCCAGAGGAAGGTCTCCTCGGCGGAGAGAAAGATTTCCGGACCAAGGACACAAGTCTCCCCAGAGGGAGCCCTCTGAGAAAAGATACAACCTTAGAAATAGGGATAATCTAAATCTAAAGAAACCTGATAGATATCAAGATATCAAGATATTGATACACGTCCCTCTCGATCTTTTCAGACTTCCTCGCAGAAATCGGAAAGAAGAGGACGGTCAGAACACAGGGAAGAGCACGTCAAGTCCAAAGACAAGGAACCTGCTCATCAAAGTAAAAAATTTACAATTTCCAAAAAAGAAGGTAGCCAGTATTAAGATAATCAAACATGCCGAGGATACTGAGGACACAACTGAAAAACGGAGAGTGGGCCCAGACAATGCTAGACAGCGCAGCAGAAGTGACCATAGCTCGCAAGATCCTGATGAATCATCTGGAGACAGTGGACACGAATGAATACATTCAGGTGGAAACTGCAGATACCAGAGTTAGCAAACCTCATAAAATATACGAAATAACATTACGTATAGAGGGAGATAAGACTAGGAAAGTAAGGGGTCTATTTTGGGATAACCTTTCCAAAGGCTATGACATCCTTTTAGCTGAGAAAGACTGGCCACCAGAGTTTGTCAGGGAGTGCACTCATGGCGAAGAAATGATTATGCCTGCCTTCTTAAATCATATTCAAATTCATAAAAAATATACATATGCAAGAAAATGGGCAGTAGCTCAAGCTCCTGCATTATATAAATATCATGTAGAATGGGATGAGGACTCTCCTCCTCACAAAATCCAGTTAGAATGTCAACCTACTGCACAAAGGCAGTACCCAATTAAGCAAGAAGCTAAAAAACAAGTCAGGGAGATCTCAGATCAACTTGAATACCATGGGGTGATTGAAACATGCACCTCACAAATGAACAATCCTTTGTTTCCTGTCTCCAAGCCAGACAATTCATATCGTCTAGTTTTGGACTACAGACACCTTAACTCATGTTGCAAGACTTTTGCAGTACAAAACTCACACAGTGCAGCACTAATGAATAATATCGTGCACAAAAAATACAAAACGACATTAGATATCTCTAATGGATTCTATTGCACCTGAAAGCAGGTATTTGACCGCTTTCTCAATAATGGGGTCGCAGAAAAAATTTCTGTCGACTCCCACAGGGATTCAAGAATAGCCCAGGATTATTCTCAGCAAGGGTAACAGAGTTACTTCAAATATATGATGATGAAGCTTTATCATATGTCGATGACATCTATCTTACAGATGATGACTTGGATACTCACTTGAAAAGAGTGAACACCATAATACTTGGGTTTGCTGCAGAGGGTTACAAATTCAACTTTAAAAAGTCACGAATTGCCCATCTAACAGTCCTGTTTTTAGGATATGAATTATCAAGTGAAGGCAAAAGCCTAGCAGACAATTTCTTAGAGAAATGCGCTGTACTCCAAGCACCAAAAACGCTGAAAAACTTACAATCAATACTAGGTTTCCTGAATTTCTGAAGAACTTACATTCTAAATTATGCAGAGAGGGTTAAACCTCTCTATGAACTAATAAAACCTGATTTTAAACCAATCAATTGGACTCAAAAACACACAGAAATTTTGAGATCATTGCAAACTTGACTTGACTTGTTAGCTAAAACAAAATTGCAAACTCGCGATAACACACGCAACCTTGTAATCCGAGTCATCCCAGGAAGATGCGGATTCACGTACCTGACCTCTAATGAGGGAGAAACGGTACCAATAGCTTACAAATCACATTTGTACACACAAGCTGAAAAATCATTCAGTCTTGCGGAAAACATTGTAAATGCGGTTCAAACAGCTGTAGCAAAAGAAAGAGCCCAAGGCAAAAGGATAACTGTTTTAACAGCAGAATCAGCCTTTGAGGCATTAACAAGTCCACGCAATCTGACTACCCTGGTATTAGATCCAAAATGGATACAATGGGAAAATTCTCTTGCTACAGAAAAAGTGAAATACTATTTTGACCCGAACATGAAAAAACTGAAAGATCTAACATATGAAACAGAATATCCTCTGCCAATCGAAATTCTGCCCCTACAACTTTACGCCTGTGTAATATATACAGACGGATCAGCACAACCCTCAATTTGGGGTAAGCAAGCTTACAGTGCTACGTGCGCGGTTGTTAAATGCCGGTGGCAAGGAGGTAAATTGAGACCACTGGTAACTATGTCTCAATCTATAAAAGACAGTTCAGATCAACGAACTGAATTATTGGCTTCAAAAATGGCGCTCGATATTGCCGATCGTGAATTCCCGACACTAATAGTGTGCGATTCGCATTACTGCGTCAAATCCTACAATAATGACTTGCAGAACTGGGTTCAAAACGGTTACAAAGATGACACAGGTGCCACAATCAAGCATAAAACGCTTTGGGAACAAATAGTTCTTTTACAAAAAGAACTACAAAAGACTCACGTGATACATACACTGAGTCATCAGCGTGATGGCGTTCACGTTGCAGGGAATTCATTGGCTGACACAGCCACAGCGGAAGCAACTAAACAGGCTTCCGTAGCCACAAAAAAGCGTTCAGAAAAATACATAGACGGGGAAACCATGCTGGCGGTAAAAACGTCTTCAAAAGGCGACTGTGCAGCACTACCCGTGAACTATCCACTCAATTATACATACATAATTGATGCAAACTCCGTTCCTTTTGCTCGAATCCCTGGAGTGGGGGATAGAGTAATTCCAAACACGAACAGGAGAGTCTTGTTAATAGCAGACGCACACATGGGTGAGGGTCTAAGACACCAGAAGATCAAGGAATCTCTGAAAGAATTGCAATCAGAATACTGGTGGCCGGGAATGAGCCTGCGACATCACAAATTTGCAATAAGCTGTCCAGACTGCAACAGAGATCGCAGTGGCGAACCGGCCGGAGTATTGCCATGGCTCTTCGTTTAGATAGGATAAGGCTATCTATACGCAAAACCCAGCAGAAAAATGCGTCACATTAACATTTAAAGACTAGAATCACTTTAAAATGCAGACACCAGCGCTCGGCTGACGCCAGAACTGTTATAAAAGATTTGCGAGTCTATATCGGCACATACGCAATTGGCATGCTACATTCTGACCAGGGTCCTGCTTTTAGCTCTCGAGCTTATAAGGAGGCCATGACCAGCATGGGCATTGCATTGCGGTACTCTTATCCCTTCCATCCTGAGGGAAATGGGATTGTGGAAAGAAAAAAACGGAACATAAAGCAATCTATAACGGCGAGGGTATTAGGTTTGGGTGATGGGTGGGTCCAACATTTAACAAGTGTCCAACGTAGTCTTAATAATCTGCCAAGAAATTCTCTAAAAGGTTTCAGTCCGTACGAACTATTGTTCGGTACTAGAATGCATATTCAGGACTTAGATAGTCAGACTTCAGTGGTAGAAGAAAAATGCTTTGATATCAAAGATCGTTTGGCTATTTTACAGGACTTAAATGAAACAAGAAAAGGCCTGAGCAACGTAAAGTTAAAACAGCAGCCAACAGCCACTGAAGATAAACCACCTGTCCCAGCAAGTCCTGTCTGGATTCCAAAGATTGGGGATCTGGTCAGAGAGAAGATCGCGGTGAAGAAGGATTTTGGGCCTTCTTACAGAAAAGCAGTACCTGTCTTAGCTGTCAGCGGAACAAGATCAGTTGTACTACCGCCCCTTGCTGGTAAAAAGGAGAACAGAGTTGTATCCATCGACCTGGTAAAACCACAATCATGTGGCCAATAATAAGTAGTAGGCCTAGTGGACTCCCAAGAAATAGCAGAATACCAAAATTTGCTACAATACAAGAGGTTCAAACTGAAAGACTAATCACATTTGATAAACCTACAGTGAATCAAAAAGGACTATGCAACAAAGCCATGGAAGTTATGCCTCTTAAAACCCACATTGCAACAGTTCGTCAAGAAACACCGGTCTACAACGATGTAACCTCAGACTATGCTAATGAAACAAAGAAAATTCCAAAAGCAAATGAAAATCCGGAAGTGATTCCAACAATTGACAGAACTGCATCTGGCTACTTCATCAATTTCGATGACTTTTCTGAGGATCCAAGCGAGCCTGAAGCAACGCCAACAACAATAAGTTTTAAAGACAAAGTAACTGAACTCTTTCATCAACTCAAAGCAACCTATCGGATTTCTCCATGGATTGAATTTTGGATTGTGTTAGGTGTACTTTTCCTCCTGCTTTGGCTCATCATGGTTCTTTGTTTGGGAAAATTCATTGAGGGAAAATACAGTACAATGGACACAGCAAGTCAGAACATCAACTTGGTCTTAAAGCCACACAAGCCATCTCACATCGAGAAAAGAGAACTATCATCAGTAAATGTCACAGCCAATCCAATACCCGGTGGGGTAGCTTGGGACAAAACGGATTACGAAATCTATGGCCCGGTCGAGCTCTTGAAATATCCACACCAGTTTAAGGTTTCATTAAGTGACTTTGTAAAACCGAGCACATTTTCTGATGATTGGGACTTTGAAAGTATTAATGATATGATGTCAGATTTAGTTATGTCAGCAAAATTTACAGAACATGATTACTTATAGGGTTCATCTAATTATGAAGAAATGTACTGCTACAATCACTTTGCACACCATTATTTGCATAAATCTGCTCAACCTAGAAATTCCCATATTTCTCAGGGTTTAACACAAGTGAAGCAGAAACGTTTTATTTCAAACTGTTAAATAAGACCGGGATGAAAACAATGCTGACAAATCCTAAATTGATCTATTCGGAAACATTTTATGAAAAAATGACTACATTTGGTTTTGATTTTTGGAAAAACAACATTGAAACAAAAACCATCTGGGGTACCAAAGATTGGCAGGTCCAAGGTTTAGAAGCATTATTTAGAGCCTGCATGATCCCAGAACAAATTATATTCTTGAATGACACCATTCAACAGACAACCTGTCTTGGCCTAGCCAAAATTAAAGACTTGAACAAACCGTCTATTCCAAAGCCAACGCCTGACAGTAATAGCACTACAGATGTTGAGATAGACGTATCCCATATTTTTAACCAAAACAGAACACATCCTGATTGGAAAAAATGGTTGATCTGGCCCACAGACACAAATAACTGTCAAGATAGATTCCTGAACAAAATACAGGGGTTCAAATTGACCAGGCCAGACCCTAGATACTCCCAGAGACAACATCGAGGGATAGTTCAATCAATCAATCAATCAATCAGGCCATTTGTATAGCGCACTACTCACCCGGGAGGATCTCAAGGCGCTTGGGGTGAGGGGGTATGCTACTGCTCGAACAGCCAGGTCTTGAGTTGTTTCCTGAAGGCGAGATGGTCCTGGGTCAGCCGAAGGTGGATGGGGAGGGAGTTCCAAGTCTTGGCAGCCAGGTAAGAGAAGGATCTTCCTCCGGCGGTGGCTCTTCGGATGCGTGGTACGGCTGCGAGGGCGAGGCTGGTGGACCGTAGCTGGCGGGTGGGCGTGTAGAAGGTCAGGCGGTCGTTGAGGTATTTGGGGCCCAGGTCGTGGAGAGACTTGTGTGAGTGGGTGAGCAGCCGGAACGTGATCCTCTTGTCGACGGGGAGCCAGTGCAGGTTCCTCAGGTGGCTGGAGATGTGGCTGCGTCGGGGGACATCCAGGATGAGTCGGGCGGAGGCGTTCTGGATGCGCTGGAGTCTTTTCTGTAGCTTGGCTGTGGTTCCGGCGTAGAGGGCGTTTCCGTAGTCCAGTCGGCTGGTGACGAGTGCATGGGTGACGGTCTTCCTGGTCTCAGTCGGGATCCAGCGGAAGATCTTGCGAAGCATGCGCAGGGTGTTGAAGCACGATGAGGAGACGGCGTTGACTTGTCTGGTCATCGAGAGGGAGGAGTCCAGGATGAAGCCCAGGTTGCGTGCGTGGTCGGTTGGCTTGGGTGTGGTGTAGGGAAACTCTGCCTTGAATGGCTACAGAAATCCACACTGGCTGAAATTAAGCAACACTTGACTTTACTTGAAGACGGTGCTGACTTGCGTGATTTCATAATGGGACCACGCAAACAGCGTCAAAAACGTTTCATAGCGGCCGGTATATACGCTGCGTACAACGAAGCTTGGAAAGAAACACAAATTGAAACAGCAGAAAAAATACGAGAAATTGATCGTATTAATTTGGAAAAATCACTTTCTGTTGTGGACAATGGGTTAATGACTCTGTCCTCCAGAATATATTCACTGGACAGTATTGTATCATCTGCTATAGATATAATAGAGCAGGACTTACTAATGTTACAACACGGTCAGTCCCAATTACGTTCTATTGTACAGCTTGGCTGGACGTTGCAAAATCTGCGTTCAGGCTACGTACCATGGCGTTTAATCAACACAACTTCATTATTCTGTATCTTTAACCTTACTGATAAACAAATCAGTTTGGCACAAAAAGGAGAAGACTATACGATTCTGAGCATTGAAAAACTTGAGAGATTACCATTGACAATGTCAGAAAGACCTGTCTTTGAATGGATAATACACGGGATAATTACAATTCCGATAACATCTTTCCAATTTAAATACTGTCAAGAGTATATACCAGCGGGCCAGTATGAAAGGTTGGGTAAAGGGTACATTAAGTCATCATGGAAATTGCCTTACACACACACATGTTACAGTGAAAAGAAACAGAATGTATTTCTTACTGGTAACAATTGTAAACCATCACTAAGCGGTATACTTCTGTGTCAAGGTATTAACCTGCATGGGGCCTGTGAGGGGACTTCAAATAACCTTTCATGTCACCCGCACGGCACACCTGCAACACAAATAGAGCCATTCTTTAGACGGCTTTCTAACGGGAGTTACATTCGAATAGTGGACCACAGCTGTTGTGGCATGGTGCCAGGGAAAGCCTATCTCGTGAGCGTTAGTTCCATGGTCACTTGCTGTATGCAAGTATTGTATCCAAACAGCACTCCTTATACGGAGGCAAAAATTTGGCCTTCTTTGAATATCTCTTCTATTCGAATTGATACTTTAAGCAGAATGAAATCTGTTCTTTTACAGACAACTGTGCCCTTGAAAAGAAACATATGAACTGCAAGTTGCAAGGACAACGGCAGAGATACATAGCCTTTTATCAACAAATTGCCCGGTGCATTTCGCAGAAATGCTAAGCCAAATCCTAAATATGTCTGATACCAGTGGTATCCCACATGTATTTAAGACAATTTTTTCGGGACTGTTAACACCCTTCAAAACAGTTCTGGGCATTTTTCCTAATTTTGTCCATTCTGTCTTTGGCGGCCTAAAACTCCTTTTGGGACTCGTAGCAGGAATTTTATTTTTGATCGTTCTGCTCCGATATGGCAAGGCAAGTCGCAGACAAGACTCCAGCAACGATGGAAGAAACGATCCTAGCTATACGCTATCGGGACCGCATAACTAAAGTCCTTGGATTAGCCCGGCTAAGAGATCTGAATATGACCTGGTTTCTTTCATTCAGACCCATCTGGCAGAATTGCATCTTACCTGTGCTTCGATGTATGCTATGCGGAGAAGAATGCGTGTTGGACGTCTGTCTTACACTACCATCAGCAGTACCAATGGATACAGATACTTTGCTAAGTCCTGTAACGGCTCATGCATGGTGTTGTCCCCAGCGGTTACCCATTATGATGACGGCATTCGTTGAAACTTCGCCACTACGATTAGGTGGTAGTGAAGTACGAGATGAGAGCAACATCACCCAGGTACGACCTTCTGTGAGCATTGCTGATCCTGACATCGACGATAGCAATCATGCTCGAGACTGCTCAGTTGCGGCATTTTCGAACTTGGTCGAACTTTCACCTGAAGCCGTAGACCAATTTTTTGAGGGTCTGTCTGAAATGATGTTCTCCCCTGAACAAAAAGAATAACTTTTAAGCAACAAGCACACAGCGTTCCCTGAACTCTGAATTCGGCCTTCAGCTTTGATAAACAAAAGCTACTGAAAATATTTGGAACTATTTTTTCCCCTGAAAGAAAAATTGTTTTTTTTTCCAATTTCAAAATATTTACCTTTTTCTGGCACTTGTACTCTGCTTAAAGTAGAACTATTCTTAGAGAACAGAGCTTCTATTTTTAGGAAACGCTAGAGACAATATATTACCTCAGCCTCTAGCACATTTACAATAACTATATTTATATGTGATGGAATGGTCTCGACCTTCTTTTCTGTATTAAGAGCCATTTCATGTGTAAATTTCGCAAATCATTCAGCTGATATATATATATATGCATCCTTTTAACTAAATTATTACACTGCTTGAATAGCGTACAGTACCAATAATAATTTTCGTGTATTTCGCATACACCATTTCAAATGCAAAGAATGTATTTTGGGGTGGGTTGGAATACACATGCACCTTTAAATGTTTACTATTGCTTAGTTTAGTAATGACGGACATTAGATCGTGGAGTGGGTATTGTGTTTTTATCTAGGAACCTATATCGATATTTCTATTTTATGCCCTTGTTCGGTTACTATCAATAATATCCCTATAAAGGCATAGTAATCATATCCATATTCAGTCATAGCCCATGCAGTCACATTAAGCAAGGCTACTTCCCCGGACCCCTAGAAAGCACAACGAGTTCTCTAAACAAACCAAACCTCCAGCAACCTGGGAAATCCCCATTGCTTTTGTTTTGATTTCGTCCTAGAACTCCTGTGAAGCACTATAAGAACGGCCAGTTCTTAGTGACATCTTTATTGACGTCTTATGTCCAACCTTACGTCAAACCCGGCACCTTTCAGGTATAAATATACCAACGTTGCCTTAAGCAAACACACGGTGGTGGTTTTGGAGCAGAGCAGCTACCTACTTGCCCGAGAGCCCAGCTGATGCGAGAGCCCACGGACGCTGCCCCTCCCTTTTGACGCACTGAGAGAGACGCTGTCTTTTCTCCTGCCGAGAAATCCAGCTCCGGTGTTTCCAGATACCTTCGCGGGTTACTGGGATATCAAGTCCTGAGAGAGAGATACAAGACCTCCTGCTTTCTATTACCCAGGTAATGAGACGACTAAACCCTTAAAGAGAATTCTTGAGTCAGATTCTTGGCAAAACCAACTTAACTTAAACTGCTACTTACTTACTCCTTCCCACGTATTAGGCTTAGGTCAGGTACACCGGGGTAGGCGTATTTAGAAGCACCAGTTGAGTACGTTAGTCAATGTATATTTGTATATATATATTTTATCTATTTTAAAGTATCATATGGCTAAGAAACCATATCAATGCTTTTACAGTATTATTTTATAATCCTCCTTTTACTGTACGCACTTTACTTTACTATGAGTATTGCAATTGTGGCAATTCATTTCTCTTGCATGAGAAAGAAGACTGCTCAATAAATTACACCTTTTATTGAAAACGCCCGTCTCTATTCTCTGCAATCTGGTGAAACTAAGTATGCACACTTGACTGAGTGAAAAAGCTGTCTATTGTTTACACACGACTTTAGAGATACACTCTTATTCTGAGGGAGCAAAGTTGTCATGTTTTATGGTTGTCAGAAGCTAATCCCTTCTTGTTTATCCAGGGAGGTTAAACTCCTCCTCGTTTATTCGAGAAAGTTTCTAGTGACCTCAGAGCTAGCTGGCAAACCTTAAGTCTAATATAGTCAGTAGAGACCTAGATGACCTCAGTCCTACGTCTACACTGCTGTTTATATTATTCCAATGCGCAGAGCCTATTGGGAATATAGGAACTACACTACACAGGGTCAGACTGATTTGCATATAGCCATGTCTGAAATGCGGTGGCTGAGTGGGCTAAAGAATGGTGATGGATTAAACCCAGATCAGTTGACTGGGGGTGAGTGTTTGATTTGCTCAAACGCTCCGTCCATCATCCCCTTTTGTATCGCTGTGATCACTCCTTTAAGCATGGGCAAGACGGATGAAGTCCTTTGTGCATTATCGAATGTATCCATAAGGAAGTCTTTCTCAACAGGGTCAGTATAAATGTCTACACCATGAGAATGTGCAGCCCTGTGAATTAATTCATTAACCCCTATAGTGTCTTCTGGTGGGGAAGGCCTTGAGGGGTATATGTCATCCTGAGGGGCATTTGGGACATCTGGGGTGGTATAATTGTCCCACGGGTCTGGGGATCCCATGGGCGTGGTTGGATCAGGTGTGTTACCCCCGCATATCGTCAGAGCTATCATCCCTGTGTGGTGTGATAGGGGATGCTGGAGAATGCTGTGGTGGTGATGGTACAGGTGAGAGAGAAGGTGAAGGCAGTCTTAAGGGAGAGGTAGCCATGTCCTTCTTCTTTGAATGCGGAGCTGGAGTGTCCAGTGGTCGCTTTTTTGGAGCCAAAACTAGGTGTCCAGTGATTGGGTCCTTTGCCAGAGTCTTTTGAGCAGGGTCTGGGTAGGATAAATCCACTGCAGGGGATTGATCTTTTGGTGCGGAGGAAGTCTTGTGCACCGAGATGGCTTGTTTTGGTTTCTTGGCAATATCTTTCACTGGGGAGGCAGCCGTTTTTTTCGCCTCCAAAGCTTTTTTCGGTTCCGAGTGTTTTTTCGGTTCCGGTATGGTTTTTGGATCCGATGACCTTTTTGGATCAGATGATTCTTTCGGTTCCGGTGGTGTCTTGGAATCCGAAGCGGGCTTACTTGGTTCCGGCCTGGGTTTCGGTGCCGAAGGAGTAGTGTTGTGCTTCGGTGCCGATGGCTTGAATGGCGGGGACGATGTCTTTTTCGGTGCCGGTATGTGTGCGCCGGCACCGTGTGAAGGTCGACTCGAGCTCGAGTCGCCTGAAGGCTTGGTTAGCTTCTTAGCCGGGCCCGAAGGTGGGGCAGTAGAAGCAGTTTGACGGTGTGCACCCGAGCTGGAGGTTGAGGGTGTGAACGGGGCCTTCTGTGTCGAGGAGGGGTCGGGGGGGTCTTACTTACGACCCGCTGCGCTGGAGTGATGTCCTCGACTTTGGAATCGTCTGCTTCGGAGTTGCTGTCGACGCCGTGCTGTTCAGGGACGTTGACGCCCTCCTCAAAGATGTCGTCCGGAATCGGAGCTGAAGATCTTTGAGCCATTGTTCTCCTCGCTCTTCTGTCCCGGATAGTCTTTTTGGAGCGGAAAGAGGCACAAGCTGAACAGTCTTTCGCCTCGTGCTCCGGAGAGAGACAGAAGTTACACACCTCATGCAGGTCAGTGTGGGGAAACTTCGACCCACATTGAGGACACTTCTTAAATGGCGTCCTTTCCATGAGCTGGAGTTGAGGCCTAGGCAGGCCGAAGGCCATCGACGACGACTGGAATCGAGATCCTCGATGTTTGAAGATTAGCGTCGACTGGAAAGCGTTCGAAACTAAGTTTTGTAGTTTGGTGAGGATTGCGCGCCGAAGGAAATCAGTTCCAACACGGAGTGCTGGAAACTCATCCGAGCCCGGTGGCGGAAAAAAACAATCTGGGGATGGAGCTGATGTCCATGCGCAGTATCATCCTAAGGAGTGTGGTAAATAAATAAATAATACCCTATTTTTGAATGCATAAATGAATAACAGATAGCTCAATAAATAAGAGTCAAGATTCGAGGTAGTAGGAGTTATGCAGGTTTAATACAGCATAAAGACAGGGACGGGACAACCTGCACGGGAATAGGATGGCAGCTGCCGGGGGCAGGATCAGGACAAGGGAGCGGATGACTTTTTAATAACAGTACATGAGCATATATACATAGCGCAAACACATAGCATTACATTGCAATAGGCGTAGCAGTGGGTGGAGCAATAGGCGTGACGCGTAGCAGTCGCGAAAGATAAGGGTGAAAGTAGGTGTAACAGGGCGTATACATAGACATGTGATGCAAACGTAACAGAATATGTCATGAATGGGGTGGAAACCATGGAGGGGGCTACCTAAGGAGCCGGGACCTCTAACCTGATGGTGCGCGCAAACTGGCAATGACGTGTTACTAGGAGAAGCTGGGGGCTATGAACTCTGTGCTAGGAGCAGAGACTGAAGTCTGGAGAGTCAGGGCGACATGTACCTAAGCAGTATCTAGTATCTGATGTTTAGAGAACATGTTGATGGAATCCAAAAGTTATCGGGGTAAAGGCGAACAGACTCTAGACTGGAGCATGCATTATTCTACATGTAGTGCGTGATGAAGAATATTAAATGACCATTAAATGCAGTATTTCTCTTACATGGAGACGTAAAAGCTAGACTATGACGGAAACTATTGATGCGATTCAGTAGCTTAGGAATGCAGAGAAGGAGGGCTGTACTGATAACTCGAATCATAACATACTCTTGGCAGACTCAGAGGCAGAGCCAGGCTGAACCGGGCACTGCGAGGCAGGAAGTAAGTGAAGGGTCGAGGATACAGGTGGGGGCTGTATCGCTCCTCAGCGAGGCTTCAGGAGACAGGAGCTGAAATCTGGTGTCCCGGCCCTTTTGAGGCCTAGAAACGGGGACTTTACAATGCATTAACGTGCACACTGAGAAACGTGGCAACGTAGCTTTACATAGGCCTGATATTCGTAGTATTCACGAGAACTGGAAACTGACATACTAAAGGTGGACACAACTATAATTGCGTCTTTAATCGAACATGGGGAATAACATATGCATATTAATCATGCACATATAACATATGATGGATGACGCGTAGGGACACAGAACATGGCAAAATTTACTTTTCCACATTCCCTCCTTGTCACTACGTTTCCATCAGGAAACATCAATATTCATGATACCATCTATCATTTCATACAGTATCATTTGCTCGTCTCGAATTTTCTTGGAACGGGATTTAGAACGGGGCTTGGGACTAGGAATACAAGAGGTAGCACAAATGCCGCAAATCGCAGGGCCACATTGTATACAGAGGCAGCAGCTAAATATGATCGCTACTGCAATACCTAGAAAGGACAAGACTTTCCATCCCCAGGCGGAAATTATATTCCAGAACCAACCGGACCATGTCCAGGTGCCTGGATTTTGGTGTAACAGATGGGCAATTTTATGGAGTCGGGTTATAGCTGAATAAACAGACGGCGCGTTATTTGGAATGAAAATGCAGCAACTAGATCCGATGACTCTACAGGCCCCGCCCCTATCAGCCAATATGACGTCAAGGACGAGACGATTCTGGAGCACGACAATTCTCATAAAGGATTGTTCTTCGGTTAAATTACTTAGAGCAGAAGTAGTCTCAATTACTACTGCTTCAAGGGTTCTGGTTAACCTACGTATCAGTTTACTATTCACAACTGTACCTAAATAAGGGAAGACACCTTTATTGATATCTATATATTGTTCTAGAGCAGTTTCAGTATAATCGACAATCGGGAGGTTTCTCTTGTGTCTAGTATGTACTAGGTGGGAATTCCTATGGTAGTCGGGTGGGGCTAGAAAAACAGGTGGCAGTAGGAAGGCAATGTAACAGGTTCCCTCCCAATCGAGGGGCAGACGAACATATGCGGTTTGACCACAAATAAAATAAGAATGACGTGAAGCTTTGAAAATAGATTTCCCACTGTCACTATACTTGACAATAGTAGTACAATCACTATGTCCTACATGTACGGAACCATTATTTCGGACACATAATTCGCCTTTGACTGGTAGTACTGAAATTGCAGGTAAGTCTGGAGTAGTATCAGACTGAACATTCAGGACCATGAAATTGGAAGAATAATTACCTAAATTATACACTTCATTTTCTAGATCTAACCCGGTTCTGTGGGGGAGACCTTGCTTGTCTGGAAAACATGTACTGTTAAGAAAAGACATATCTGTTGAGGATGACGTTAACGTGGACCATGCCCCACACGAACCATTATGTGAAAACGGATAAGGAAAAAGTGGCAGAACTCCCTTCGGTGTCTGGAAAGGGGGGAGTCGACCACACACCCAACAATTAGTGGCATTGCTGGTCTGGTGTGAATAATGTAACATGCGGATGAAAGAATTATTTCGCATAGCGAGGCGGTAAGAGAGTTCATGAGGAGGCAGATCACTAAACGTGTGCTCTACTGTAACATTAGAAGACGTATTTACATGAGGAACTGGAAGATACAGGTAAAATGCATAACTGGTGCAGGAAATCATAATGCTGAGAAATAAAACGAAACTTAGAAAAACGATACATCGGATTGAGTTTTGACTAACTCTCTCACTATGGGGGTCTATTTTATACATGTCAGAAACAGTCTAACCGTTTCACCTAGGGGAGGACTTAGACAATCAAACTGGCTGACTTATTTTACTAGACCGGAGTCCTGCTGCGGAGTTTTCTCTAACGGGGAGGGTGCAGTATCATTGTTCTTTGCGGGACAGTCCTTGAGAATAGTACTTTGGTAATCCTTCGAATCCTGGGAAATGTTCTTTGAGACCGGTTTCAGTCCATAAAACCTCTTTACGTGCGAAAGGTGCACCCAGCCTTTGCGTCCCTCCAACTTCACGGCTGTACGGGTGGCGAGGAGGACCTGTCGGGGCTCCTTCCAGCGAGGCTCCAGCGGACTTGAGCGGTCAAAATTACGAACCAAGACCATGGATCCTGGAACGATTTCATGCGGTGCCACCTCGGTATTGTCTGGAAATGCGGCGGCAACCTGTGAACGACAAGAGTTGAGGGCAGACATCAAGGAAGCTAGGTAATCTGTCAGCATATTACTTGAAACATCGGTAATACTTCGGGGTCTGGGTGTACCCCACATGTTAGGGGGGCGGCCGAAAACGACCTCATACGGGGACAGACCTGATCTGGAATGTGCGACCATGCGCATATAGAACAAAGCGACTGGCAGAGCTACTAGCCAGTCCACACCTTTCTCTTTACATACTTTGGCGATGCGAATTTTCAAAGTCTGGTTATGTCTCTCTACGAGACCTGCTGCTTCAGGATGGCGTACACAATGGAACTTCCACTGGTACCCTAACAAAAGGGAAACATGCTTCATTAACTCTGAGGAGAATGGCTGGCCGTTATCAGAATATACGACCCTAGGGAGTCCATAACGGGGGAAGAACTCACGAACCAACTGCTTGGCAGTGGTCGCGGCTGTGTAATCTGGGACTGGATATGCTTCTGTCCACCTGGACAAAGCGCATACAACTACAAGGACATACTTGAAACCTCGACATCGCTCCATCTGAATATAATCCATCTGGAGGACTTCAAAAGGGTGGTCAGGAGGTTGGAATCCACCTTGTTCCACCGGGACACTTTTACCTGGATTAAACTGACAACATATCATACAGGTACGGACTTTCTGCTTGGCTGCAGCTCGTAAATGCTTGTTGAACCAAATGTTCTGGATACTGTCTAACATAGCTTTTTCTCCTAAATGTGCTGGACTATGTGCGGTATTGATAATGACTTGAACCATAGAGTCGGGGAGAAACCATGTGGTTTTTCCTTTCGTTAACCATCCTTGATCTGTCTGGACCCCTCCTTGTTCGGACCATTTCTTGATTTCTTCGGGAGTAGCATGTAACTGGATATCTATGACATCTTGAGTAGGGTCCTTAACTGTCATACATGTAGTCGGATCTGGAGTGTGTGTCATGTTAACTGGAATGTCTGGAGTCTGTGCTGTAAGCTTGGCTGTGCGATCTGCTAGATCGTTACCCTGGGAAATAATGTCAGTAACTTTCGTGTGTGCTTTGCATTTCATGATAGCAATGGATGTCGGTAAATGTATTGCATCTAACAGAGCTTGAATAAGGAGACCATGCTGAATCTTGGTTCCATGAGAAGTCATGAAACCTCTCTCCTGCCAGAGCACTCCGAAGTCGTGTACGACTCCAAATGCGTAGCGTGAATCTGTGTAAACATTAACTTTCCGGTTCTTAGCGTGTATGCAGGCTTGTGTCAGAGCAACTAGCTCTGCTGCTTGAGCGGACAGGGTGTCAATACGGTGTGTTTCAATAACTTCGGTGTCGGTAGTCACTGCATACGCGGCGACTAGTTCTCCTGTACTTGTTCTCATACATGAACCATCCACATAGAGTGTCAGGTCGGGATCTGGTAATGGAATATCTGTCAGATCTTGTCTTGGCTTTGTCATGATGTTGACTACTTCCACACAGTCGTGTGTGTCCGGACTTAAAGTAACTGATGGTAACAGTGTAGCAGGGTTCAGGATGTTGCAGCGTCTGATTTCTATGTGTGGCTGAAACAGTGTCAATTCATAACCTGTTAAACGTGCAATTGTCAAGTGCTGAGTCTGTGTTCGGTTTAAAAGAACTTCCACGGAGTGTGGAACTTGTACTGTCAGGGAGTGTCCTAATACTATGGTATCACTTTGTCTGATAGCTAGTGCTGTGGCTGCAACTGACTTGAGGCACGCAGGGAGAGCCTGGGCTACAGGATCTAATGTGCTCGAAAAATAAGCACAAGGCTTGTATTGTCCTGCTTGATCTTGTGTGAGAACAGATAATGCTGTACCTTCACGTTCTGTGACGAAAAGTGTAAAAGGCTTACTGTAGCTTGGGGTGGCTAGAACTGGAGCTTGACATAGGGCTTTCTTTAACTCATTGAAACTAAGTGTATGTTCAGATGTCCAAGGGAGGACAGTCGATACGGCTGCCTCCTGTGTCGTTAACTGTATCAGTGGCTTGGCTAGAAATGCATACTGAGGAATCCATTGTCGGCAGTAAGAAGTGAGGCCGATAAAAGCACGTACCTCCTTCTGGGTCTTGGGCTGAGGAAGACTCGCTATTAACTGGATACGGTCAGGTGTCAACTGCCTACCCCTCTTGGACAGTAAGTGTCCTAAGTATACCACTTGCTGGACACAGAATTGAAGCTTCGAAGGGGACACCTTGTGCCCCATCTCGGCTAGGAAATACAGAACTGTGAGGGATGCTCGCTCGCAAGCACGTTCAGAACGGGCTGTGACCAGTAGATCATCGACATACTGGAGCAGGGCAGTGTCAGTTGGCATGTGAATGTTGTCTAGTTGTCTCTTAAGTGCTTGACTGTAAATACTAGGACTTTCTGTGAAACCTTGAGGAGCTCGTGTGAACATATAGCTCCTTCCATTTAAACAAAATCCGAAAAGGAACTGGCTGTCTGGATGAATGGGAACACTAAAAAATGCATTCTTGAGGTCTATGACTGTAAAAAATGAGGCTTCTGAATCAATGGCTGTCAATAGGGAAGAGATATCTGGGACAACTGGGTATTGGGGAATAATACATTTATTAAGCTCTCGTAGGTCAATCACTAATCGATATACTGGGGGTGCATTTGGATCAGTACGTTTCATGACTGGAATGATCGGAGAATTGCATACATTGGAGTCAGTTTCTACAACCACTCCTTGAGCGATGAGCTCGTCAATAATTTTGGATAAGGCTGCTACAGCCTCCGGTGGCAATCTATACTGTCTGATTCGTGGTAACACTACACCTGGCTTGAGAGTCACACGATAGGGTGTGATTTGCATATAACCAACATCAGTTGGACCTTGCGCCCATAGATGCTGCGGAACATTGGACAATCTGGGATCAAAATCTCGTAATACATAGTGACCCTTAAAGTCACGCAGGAACAATCGTATTCCCTCTGGGGAACAGCATATAACTGCACCTAACTCTTTCAGTGTTTTAATGCCTAATAGATTCTCTGGACATGACTTAGTAAGTAACAGATCAGTAGTACGGGACAATGGACCTACTTCTAGAGTAACTGGCTTTGATATTTCATTTACAATGGGTTTTCCTGAAAATCCAAGGGAAACATTTCTTGAGCCTGAGAGCGGAGCCCCTGGAACTTCGGCGTGGCTAATTGTGGTCCTACTTGCCCCTGTATCAATCAAAAACTTTCTGTCTTTCCCTAATACTTGACTGTGAACATAGGGACCTTCTTGATCTACAGGTATCTCGATGAGAGGCAAGCCTACCTCCCTCTCTAGGCTGTTTCATGAATATGGCTGATACTCTGGATACTCAGACTGTGCATACTGGTACATCTGCTGTGTAACGTGCTGTGTTGCAGCGATGGGCTGCGGTGCTGTAACTGTCTGTGGTGCATTCTGTGGCTGAGGAATCTGTAAAACTTGTTCTTGTCTAGGCGGACGTGGTCTTTCTTTAGTCTTACCAGTAGCTATGTTGTGTTTCAGAACTGCACACTCGTTTATAAAATGACCTGGCTGTTTACAATAATTGCAGTTCCCTTTAACGGGAGCTGCAGGATGACTGGCTTGATTCGGACCCCTCTTCTGACTGTCTTGAGGAACAGATTGTGCAACTAGTACTTTCATTTTCGTGTCTTTCATACGTTTTCTCTCGTGTTCTTGCTCTTCCCTGATTCTATTCTGGTGGTATTGGAGCATCTGTAACATCTGGGACGGGGTATTAGCTTGCCAGGTACTTTCGACTTTCAAAACTCGATTCTTAATTTGTGGACTTGAATTCTCGACTAATTTAGTAACAAAAAGGTGAGGGTATGACTCACTACTTGTCTTGAGGCCACTGTTGATGCTAAAACATTTCTCAAATCTAGAATAAAAATCACTAATGTCTTCGTCTTGTTTCTGTTTACAGGCTGAGATTGCATCCCAGTCTTCCTTTTTCGTTGTTAACAATCTGGGTAAAACTTGAATCAATAATTCAGGTAATTCTTTACATTTCGCTCCAAGACCGGTACCTGGTACTCGTGCCTTATCTTCAGCTTCTAGAACTGCCCAATCGATCTTTTTCTCTCCCACCTCCCATTCTTTTTCCTTGAGCTTTTCATACACCCCTGCGGGTAACAGAACCTTTAACATTTTAATTATATCTGGATACGTGTATTCTCCCATACGGAGCATGTCTTTTAATTCTCGATGGAACCCTGCTGGATCTTTATCGTGACAGGGGATTAATTTTTTCATCTCTAAGAGTTCCATCTTTGTGATCGGGGTGTAAACAAACACTCGTTCTAGTTCGCCACCCGTTCCTCTAACTGGGTGGACTTCTCGTAACGGATTCTGTCTCTCCATGTAAAATGGTTTACTTTCTGGGGGTGAGACATGAACAAAATGCGGGTTCAAAAACGTTCTATATTTGTGACGCTGTTCTAGAATGACACTAATTAAATCGGTACCTAAACCTTTCCATCTATACTGGAGTAACTCGTTCAGGATATCATGTAACGGGCCTGGATCAGAGTGCTGACCCTCATACAATGTAATGAGGTGCTGAATCATATACATACCCGCCAGTCGTTGCTCGGCTGGGGGCATTTTCAGAAACATTTGTGCCACTATTTCGTCTGGAAAAGTGGTAGAATCAGTAGTCCATCGGACTGCTGATCGGGCTAGTTCTTGTTCATGCATAGTACCTAACTCACTGTAACCGATTCGTGATTTCAGAATGTGATCGGTAGCTTGAAACACTTGTTCTAGAGAACCTTGTTCTGGTGCTGGATGATGGAAGGTTGACTTGTGTTCTAGGCGTAAATGGCGATCTGGAAATCTAGATTTTCCTACATACGCTATTCTGGCGGAATTCTCGTCGTCTAACTCTTCAGTATCAGAGTTACTTTCTTTCTCGCTTACTTGTGCTGCTTTACGCTGTTCGTGTAACTTTATTATTTCTTTACGGATTTTCTTGTACATACTCTCCATAGCACCGACGGTCTTGTGCTTACCCTCGGCTATATTATCACTCCACCTTGTCAGGATTTTCATTTCGGCCGGATCTTTAGACGGGTAATCTTGTTCTCTTATTAGACAGTTAATCAGAAACTTTAATATCATGAGCTGGATCTCGGCTTTCCTTTGAGACATGGCCTCGCTAATGCTTTCTGGATCATCCCCTGTACGGATGAAATGATATATTCTGTCTAGGTCTTCTTTCATATTCGGTAGGGTGACTAGATACTCGGCCACCTTTCTTACGCGGAATGAATATAAAACCATATTATCCTCGCCTGGAACTGGATCATAGCCGCATTCATTAAGGGCTTTTCTTATTTCTGCTACAGTCTGATGTCTGGGCGTACGCTGTGACGCTTGTGCATGTAATTCGGCTGATGTTAAACGCTTATGTGGCGGCGGGGTCTGAGGAGGACCTCCTCCTGCGGCCCCTAAACTAGAATCGTCAACTGATCCTCTTCGTACTAGTGTGGCAGGAAATTGAAATGCGGGCTGAACTGGTATGGCGGGCTGGACCGGGGGGGCCATAGCAGGTACTGCAAGGGGTACCCCGGTGTCTGGAGGAACGGGAAGTGCCTGATTTACAGGGACTGGCGGAGCGCGAACAGGATTTGCATATTCTGGGACTGTGTCGTCCAAATAGGACGAAATGAAAATATCAGCTGCGGTCTGTTTGTGACGTAGCTTGGTCGGAACTAATGGTGGCGGAAAGTTACTGGATGCCTCCGGGGTCGCTTTTGGCAGGCCCTCGGCAAGAAGAGGATACATACCCTTAATAAGAGCATGCCTCTGTCTGTCTGACTGTTCGGTTTTAACTCGTTCACCAATCTCGATTAATTCCCTTTCTTGGGCTCGTTCCAAGGATTCTCTACTTAATTCTGACTTTCTGATTTCTTTTTCGGTTCTTTTATGAGATTCTTTGCGCCATAACTCGATGGCATCTTTCTGTGACTGTCTGGCTTTCTTTTTCCATAATGCTTCTTCTACTCTCATGATGCACTCGGCATCCCATGTGCCTGTCACAGGCCATCTATACTTTTCCTCTAACTGTTTGGTATACTCGACCCATAAATCTAGATACAATATGGCGCTTATGCCATGCTTCTGATACATAAAATGACCTGGACTGTCCCTAGGCGGAACTGGAACTGCTGCTTCCAGCAGACCCTTTCTAGTTTTTAACTGACGTAACTTAGAAAACAAGGGCATGACTGAACTGTAATCTAGACACAATACAATACACAATGAACACGATACTTATTCCCCATTCATACCACGACATCAAGATACATGAAGAACATTCAGAATAACAGTTCGAACAGAATACTACCTGGAATACGGAAAACAGAATACATGAATTTTCTCGAGAACAGAACTGACTAGAACAGAAACTAGATGCACTGCTGAAACAGTACGAAACTTACCGGTCTCATACAGAGACACGTCAGGACCCGTATCCACCGGAGTGGACACTTCGTTTGTGGGCTTGTGTACCACCAACCCACGGACCAGAGTCAATTAAATTGACCCTGTCTAGATACTACCCCAGTAATGGTACTCACCGGGCAGCAAGAACGGAAGGCCTCAGACTGGACGGGACTGCTTGGACGCCGGACGGACGAACTTCGGACTTCTGTTACGGGTGGGCCTCCGGATACCTCGGACCTTGGACTCTCGGCTTGGGCTCTGGTCGGGACTCGCCGCGTTCCTCTACCGTCTCGTCTGGATGCTGGACCGCCTCCTCCGTCTCCTCCGTGGGCCTGAGGGATACTTGAAGCAGAAATATCTGCCGGTGCGCAGAAGAGTTCCGTCACGACTGCAGAGGGTCAGGGGGTCGGCGTGGCTTCACCGACGCGTGGGGAAAGGGCAAGTCCCTGTTCGGGCGCCATTATGTGGTAAATAAATAAATAATACCCTATTTTTGAATGCATAAATGAATAACAGATAGCTCAATAAATAAGAGTCAAGATTCGAGGTAGTAGGAGTTATGCAGGTTTAATACAGCATAAAGACAGGGACGGGACAACCTGCACGGGAATAGGATGGCAGCTGCCGGGGGCAGGATCAGGACAAGGGAGCGGATGACTTTTTAATAACAGTACATGAGCATATATACATAGCGCAAACACATAGCATTACATTGCAATAGGCGTAGCAGTGGGTGGAGCAATAGGCGTGACGCGTAGCAGTCGCGAAAGATAAGGGTGAAAGTAGGTGTAACAGGGCGTATACATAGACATGTGATGCAAACGTAACAGAATATGTCATGAATGGGGTGGAAACCATGGAGGGGGCTACCTAAGGAGCCGGGACCTCTAACCTGATGGTGCGCGCAAACTGGCAATGACGTGTTACTAGGAGAAGCTGGGGGCTATGAACTCTGTGCTAGGAGCAGAGACTGAAGTCTGGAGAGTCAGGGCGACATGTACCTAAGCAGTATCTAGTATCTGATGTTTAGAGAACATGTTGATGGAATCCAAAAGTTATCGGGGTAAAGGCGAACAGACTCTAGACTGGAGCATGCATTATTCTACATGTAGTGCGTGATGAAGAATATTAAATGACCATTAAATGCAGTATTTCTCTTACATGGAGACGTAAAAGCTAGACTATGACGGAAACTATTGATGCGATTCAGTAGCTTAGGAATGCAGAGAAGGAGGGCTGTACTGATAACTCGAATCATAACATACTCTTGGCAGACTCAGAGGCAGAGCCAGGCTGAACCGGGCACTGCGAGGCAGGAAGTAAGTGAAGGGTCGAGGATACAGGTGGGGGCTGTATCGCTCCTCAGCGAGGCTTCAGGAGACAGGAGCTGAAATCTGGTGTCCGGGCCCTTTTGAGGCCTAGAAACGGGGACTTTACAATGCATTAACGTGCACACTGAGAAACGTGGCAACGTAGCTTTACATAGGCCTGATATTCGTAGTATTCACGAGAACTGGAAACTGACATACTAAAGGTGGACACAACTATAATTGCGTCTTTAATCGAACATGGGGAATAACATATGCATATTAATCATGCACATATAACATATGATGGATGACGCGTAGGGACACAGAACATGGCAAAATTTACTTTTCCACAGGAGGAGTCACCTATCCCGTGACTCTGAAAGACTTTTCTACAACAAAACAAACTGCAAACATCCGGGCCCAACACTAGGTGGCCATCTATGCATAGTGTGTAATCTGCAGCTCATATGCCTCGAACATTTCCTTTTGAATAGAACCATATGGTGTGTGTGATGAATTATGTGTCTCTAATTTATAGTAGTAAGAAACTGCCACAACCATACCTTAAACGTACTGCACTATTGACCCAGGCCGGGCGTTTTTATGTGGTCACCCCGGTGAAACTTAATACAACTAACAGCACAAGCAGTATTTGCAATTGGGACAGATACCTGTGCTGCAAATGCTATCAACATGGCTGTGTCTATTGCCTGCAGCAGATATTCGATTCATTAAGTAGCTATAATCCTGTGTCGTTTAGTTCCCACTAATCCATAGGATCTGCACGTTTGTGGATGACATAACTGTTGGGTGAGGTGCCTAGACTGATTCCATTCAAAAAGGGGGGTGGTGATGGACAGAGTATCTGAATTAAGCAGAACACTCCTACCCAGTCAAAAGATCAGGGCTTGATCCATCACTGTTTTTTAGCTCACTGCACCATCCCAGTTCAGAACCTGGCTACATGCAAATTAGTCTGACCCTGGCCCAGTGCATCATGGGAACAGGGCAGACCAAACTACCAAGCCAATTATTTACTGGAAAGGAAACAAGCTGCCCCGGAAGCATCCCACAGTATAAGTTTGCCTAGAGACCAGCTAGCTTACAGTGCCACCATAAGCCCCCCTAACCCAACCAGAGAGCGAATGGTTTCTGGCAGCCACTGAGCATGACAACCCTGACCCCCTCATGGATCAAGGTAACAGATCTACAACCCATTCGCACAGACACTTGTGCTCTTTATTCTATGAGAAATATACAGAGAATACACACTGGGAAGTTTTCAGTAAATGTATTAAACCAAAGTTATTCTTGTATGTAATATGTGCTGCAGTAATCAATAGACCGGAACAGATCAAAGTGATTACAAGTACCAAAAGAGTATATGTTATGTTATGTTATGTTATGAGGATTTGTATAGCGCGCGGCTGCCCCAGCCAAGGGGCGTCCCGGCGCTGCAAGCTGACCAGAGTGCAGAATGAAGGTGCACAAAGAAAACGGATTATTAGAAAAGATGGGTTTTGATGGCTTTTCTAAAGGCTAAAAGATCATGCATCCCCCGTATGGTTACAGGCAGGCTGTTCCATAACTTGGCAGCGAGGAGGCTGAAAGAGCGTCCCCCCACTCTAGCAAGTCTAGTGCGGGGGATGGTCACTAGATGTTGTCCCTCTGAGCGGAGGGATCTACTGGGAGTATACTCAGACAGGAGGGGACTTAGCAGTGGGGGAGAGGCGGTTTTGAGGATCTTGAAGGCTAGACATAGAGCCTTGAACTGGATCCTTCTTCCCACCGGGAGCCAATGCAGTTTTCTTAACGTTCCAGAGACAGAAGAGTGGCGAGGGAGGCCGACCAGAGCCCTGGCAGCCGCATTCTGGACTCTCTGCAGTCTGGTGGTTTCAGCCAAGTTTGCTCCCAAAAGGAGAGAGCTGGCATAGTCCAGTCTAGAAAGGATCGTCGCCTGGACGATAAGTTGGCGAGTGCGGCAGTCAAAGAACTTCAGGATGGGCCTGATGTTGCGTAGAATGCCGAAGCACGTGGCGGCCACTTTCTTGGTGTGGATGGTGAATTTTAGAGCCGAATCGACCCAGACACCTAGATTTTTTACACAGTCTTTTGGCTTGGGGGGTGGGCCCAGAATGTCAGGCCACCAATTATCTCCCCAGGAAGCTGTATTTTTTCCCAAGAGGAGAATCTCGGTTTTACCGGCGTTTAGTTGGAGAAAGTTCGCCGTCATCCAGTTGGTGATGTCGATGAGTGTCTGTTTAAAGTGAAGGGCTTCCAGACCACTGTTGTTATTCAGTGCCACCACCAACTGGGTATCATCGGCATATGATACCAAAGCCATACCATTCCTTCTAGCCACCTCCGCTAACGGGCGGACATAGACATTGAACAAGGTAGGGCTAAGGGACGAGCCCTGCGGCACTCCCTGCCCAATGCTATGCTCCTTCGAGATGTAAGGGGGGGTGGAGACTCTAAAAGACCTGTTAGAAAGGAAGTCTCTAAACCACCCCAGGGCTGCCCCTGTGACTCCAATTTCCTCCAGTCTCATCAAGAGGACCTCATGTGACACCGTATCGAAGGCAGCACTGAGGTCCAATAGGACCAGTGCTGCAGTACCGCCGGCGTCAAGAATGGTACGGAGGTCCTCAGAAACACTGAGCAAGGCTGTCTCGGTGCTATGACCAGCTCTAAACCCGTGTTGGGAGTCGTCCAGGATGTTATTGGTAAGGAGGAAGTTGGACAAGATGTTATTGACGTGTGCCTCGGCCACTTTAGCAGGCCAAGGGAGCAAGGAGATCGGCCTAAAATTCTCCGGAAGTGAGGGATCCAAAGTGGGTTTTTTTAGAATGGGGGACACCCATGCCTGTTTCCATTTGATAGGGACACTGGCAGTGGAGAGTGACCGATTGATGATGTCACGAACGTGATCTGTGATGAGTATATGAGCATCACAGAAAAGGTCGGGCTTTAAGGGATCTGCCGGAGACCCAGATTTGATCTTTCTACAAAGTTTAGAGAAAGTCTCACGGTCAAGTGTGGGAAGGGAAGTGAGGGAAGGCCTGGTAGAATCAAAGGTGACCGGTGACAATGGGTCTTTGGGGAAGGTGTCGTATATCTTCCTGATTTTCTCAGTGAAGAAGTTGGCCATGTTGTTACAAAGGTCGGGCGAGGTAGTAATGACGTTGACAGTTTTTTTTGCCGTGAGGTCTTTCAGAATTTTAAAAACCGATTTTGAGGTATTAGAGCTGCTGTTGATTTCACTGGCATAGTATGCCGCTCTTATTCTGCAGACTTTACGGTGGTAGGATTTTTGGAGCAGGACATATTCTTGTTTAAGACCGGTATCATAACTTTTCCTCCAACGTCTCTCTGCCTTCTTACATTCCTTTTTCAAGGTGGCAAGTTCTGAGTTGTACCAAGGACTCGCCGTGTGAGTGCGGGTCTTGGTCCATCTAACAGGGATAAGGGTGTCGAGAGCCTGGGTAATCCAAAGGCAGAACTGATCGTATCCTGCATCCAGATCATCACTCGGAGGTAGGGGATGTAATGCCAGGATATCATGGAGTTCTTCAAGATGGAGTTTTCTCCATGGCCGTTTCTGAACTGAAGGGGTGGATGCTACAACCGAACTTGAGTTGCAGGGGATGGTTAACATCACTAAGTAGTGGTCAGTCCAGGTCATGGGAATAGGTAATTCAGAGGACCCGCCAGTGATGTTGGTGAAAATGGGGTCAAGAAGGTGTCCTGCTCTGTGGGTAGGGCCGTGGACAAGTTGCTCGAGTTCGAAAGCCGCAAGATCCGCTAAAAAAGTTGCCGCTTTAGACTCGGTATTCTTGTCAAGATGCAGATTAAGGTCGCCAATAATCGTGAAGTTGGCGGATTTAATGACATTGGTATTTAGATATTGTAGAAGGGAGTTAGTGAAGGGAACGTCAGCGCCAGGAGGTCTATAGACCAGAAGGCCAGTAGCGCAGAACTGGGGGTTGACTTTAATCGAGAAGCGAGCACTTTCACTGCCTTTGATGTCTACTTTGTCAAGTTGACACTGAAAATGGGATTTGAGTATGAGCGCTAGGCCGCCCCCTCTCGTGCCCCTGTTCACCGTATAAATAGAGTAGCCTGTAGGTGTTGCCAGGTTGCAGACCGAGTCCATCTCATCAAGGAGCCAAGTTTCAGTTATGAACAGGGCATCTAGAGAATGGTCAGTTAAAAGGTCATGTATTTCTGAATGATGTTTATACATGGATCTAACATTGAGGTGTCCTAGCCTGAAGGTGTGGACAGGGAGGGGTTTGGGTTTACGTTTGGAAGTGGAACACAGTTGGGAGGGAGTAACGAGCGGATGGTGTATATGAGCAGGATTGCGTCTGGTGCAAGAACAGGAGGAATGCTGAAGACTCAGTAGTTCGGATTTGGAGTAACACATCCTGCCGCCTTAATGCCAGAATGACAAGCAGAGTGCCCGGCGCCCGGCGCTGCCTTGGCGCGGACGGGCGCAGACGGGCAGCTCTTTGGTGGGTCTTCGGTGGGGCTGCGCGCGACCGCTGCGCGCCCGAGATAGTGCGAGGGCTAAGAAGCCACAGGAAGTTGGACACTAGAGCGCTAACCGCTCTGCAAGCAGGCCAACCGGAAGTGTCCCAACGAAGAAATGCCGGGAGACGGCTCAAGCAATCAATCAGTTATGGCGTGTGGTGCAGGGGGAAGTGTATTTTAAGTAAAGCACAATTTAAGAAGCACACAATATAATTCCAGCAAGATTAAAAGTACAATTTTTAAAAACGAAGTTTTTCTAAAAACGAAGCGCTAACTTGCTTACACTACCCAGATCAGCTCGCACAGCGGGTCGGGGACACTGCCACTGTCTCCTTCCCGCAATGCGCTGCAGCCCCTGCTCCGCCTAAGAAGCCACAGGAAGTTGGACACTAGAGCGCTAACCGCTCTGCAAGCAGGCCAACCGGAAGTGTCCCAACGAAGAAATGCCAGGGAGACGGCTCAAGCAATCAATCAGTTATGGCGTGTGGTGCAGGGGGAAGTGTATTTTAAGTAAAGCACAATTTAAGAAGCACACAATATAATTCCAGCAAGATTAAAAGTACAATTTTTAAAAACGAAGTTTTTCTAAAACGAAGCGCTAACTTGCTTACACTACCCAGATCAGCTCGCACAGCGGGTCGGGGACACTGCCACTGTCTCCTTCCCGCAATGCGCTGCAGCCCCTGCTCCGCCTAAGAAGCCACAGGAAGTTGGACACTAGAGCGCTAACCGCTCTGCAAGCAGGCCAACCGGAAGTGTCCCAACGAAGAAATGCCGGGAGACGGCTCAAGCAATCAATCAGTTATGGCGTGTGGTGCAGGGGGAAGTGTATTTTAAGTAAAGCACAATTTAAGAAGCACACAATATAATTCCAGCAAGATTAAAAGTACAATTTTTAAAAACGAAGTTTTTCTAAAAACGAAGCGCTAACTTGCTTACACTACCCAGATCAGCTCGCACAGCGGGTCGGGGACACTGCCACTGTCTCCTTCCCGCAATGCGCTGCAGCCCCTGCTCCGCCTAAGAAGCCACAGGAAGTTGGACACTAGAGCGCTAACCGCTCTGCAAGCAGGCCAACCGGAAGTGTCCCAACGAAGAAATGCCGGGAGACGGCTCAAGCAATCAATCAGTTATGGCGTGTGGTGCAGGGGGAAGTGTATTTTAAGTAAAGCACAATTTAAGAAGCACACAATATAATTCCAGCAAGATTAAAAGTACAATTTTTAAAAACGAAGTTTTTCTAAAAACGAAGCGCTGTAGCAGATACAGTTCCACCATGGTGCTAAGACAGTGTATATATGCATTCATATAACTCAAGGTAGTAATCAGGCGTACTCCTACTATGCAATCCATATGCTGTGCATGTCTAGAGTGTGTGTAGGTGTAGAGCCAAAAATCCCCATATGCGATGATTCAACCCCATTACCTGGCAGGAGAGAATGTAGGACCCCGTCTTGGTCACACATTGGACACAACTCACGGAGATATCGGGCAGCGTTCTGTGAAGCCACAGCATACAGGGATCCTCAGTGTCAGCTGGTGTCTCCTCTGCTAACCCCTGGAAATGCTTCTTTATTTATAATAAAAGCACCATTGCGATGTACACACAGATTGGCATTGTTGTAGAACTGTGGAAAGCCCTGTCGCCCCGGGATGAAGATAGAACTACATTTGTACATCATACATACATGCCTTCAACTCAACGTTCGAGGCATCGTGATAATGTTGCCCGAAGTTAGATGTATAAGCAAAAGCAGTTTCAGAGAAACTAATCCCACATTGTCGTACATGCGAATATGTGCGAAAGGTCACAGCAGGGGAGGTGACAAACCATAACGGCTGGGTGGATGCAATCCACTGAGGCTCCACGCGGTTGCGTTTTTACCACATGCAGGCATTTAGATTATTCCGGACGGCGTGGAGTCGAGAGGATCCACTACCGCGACCCTGAAGGGCAACTGGGAACGCCCATGGCGCCTGTGAAACCCTTTGGGGCATCGAGTTGTTAAGTCCGGGCCTGGCGTCACAAATGCGTCATGGCGTCCAAGACGCCGCAGCGACCACGGCGGCACTGATAGGGAGGTCGAACGGAGGCCCCTGACCAACTGTTTCTCCTCTAGTAGAGGTGGCCAAACAACAAATTGCAACTGGCCGATGCGTATGCAGAACTCAGTAAAGACAGCAAAGAGACTGCAATTACCTTTGTGCCGGACTTAAACACCGCGCTGTACTGGAGGCGGTTTTGAAGGTGCCTGAGGAACGGCGCATGTAGAAGTAGCATGAGGTGAGAGCGGCTCAGGGTATAGAGGTGTCTGCTCCAACTCCAAGCCTTTGTGAGAGCAGTAACACAGCAACTGAGGTGGAGTGAGCTAAAGAATGATGATGGATTAAACCCAGATCAGTTGACTGGAGGGGAGTGTTTGATTTGCTCAAACGCTCTGTCCATAATCCCCTCTGGTATCGCTTTGTTTGCCCTAAGTTGGCAGGGTATGCCCAGACGTGGGTCCCTTGCTCACTTTGCCACTGGATTCAAGATAGCCTGGCTGATGAGGGTTATGAACCCGAAGCCGGTTCCAGATGCTTGTTTCCAGTCCAGGGAAGACATGACTTGGCAGTTCAGGCTGGACTGTTCCCATGAGGCACAGGTTCAGACTGATTTGCATATGGCCACGTCTGAACTGGGGTGGTGGAGTGAGCTAAAGAATGATGATGGATTAAACCCAGATCAGTTGACTGGGGGTGAGTGTTTGATTTGCTCAACCGCTCCGTCCATCATCCCCTTTGGTATCGCCCTCCTTGAGTGGCCAGGTGTTCGTTCCCCTGGCGCCAGTGTCACTTGGAGAGCTTTCCTATTGTTTTTGAGCAACAAGGAGGGGGCCATCGGTGGAGTCCAAAGTCTTTCAGGCTGCCGTAAGAGAGATAGAGGCCTGCTCCCCCGGGGGCCTGGTGATGTGCATAGCTTCTCATCTGCAGTGACTCCAACTCGGTAGCTGGAGGTCCGGGGGCAGATTAGTTGTCCTACAGTGGGGGTGCTTTAGCTCCTCCCAGTGGATTTTCGGGAGGCGCTGAGGGAGCAGATTAGTTGTCCTACAGTGGGGGTGCTTTCGCTCCTCCCAGTGGATTTTCGGGAGGCGCTGAGGGACCACCCTGACGAAGTCTCTGTGGATTGGACATTGGTGACTCCTGCTCCTTTGGGCCCCTAGGCAATCTGAACCTATGGATTTTGCGCTTTGGGGAAGTCGTAACCAGCTCCCTGGTCCAGCTTGCTAAACAGGTGGACACTTTGCACCCCTGATGGGGGAGGGGGACTCGGCGATTAGAACACCCAGTTTCTATGCCACCAAAGAAAGCCCAGTCGAATAGAGTCACTAGCTATTTTTCTGAACTAGTCCGGGCCTCGCAGTCAAACACAGGAGGTGACATGGCACTCACAAACGAGGACCTCTTGACATCTCTAAGGGATTGAAAAAAATAACTTTTAGAAGAGTTTAAGGCTGACCTCAACACATCATTGAGAAGTGACATAAATGCTTGCCTGTCCTCTCTTCAAGCTGACGGGGACTCAATAGGAGCAAGAACATTACACCTGGAGACAAAAAAACCTCGAAATGGAGATCAGGATGATCACACTGGAGACAGAAGTGGTTAATCTTTGTTCCCAGCTACACAACGCAATACTCCAGTGCAAAAATTTAGAAAACCTCTCCAGATGGGATAATATCCGCATAAGAGGCTTGGCAGAGGGGGCAAAAAGGCCCGACCAGGAGGCATTCATGGTTGACATGTTCTTGAACACCCAGGGAGATAACCACCCAAAGCTACAGCTGGAAAGGGTCCATAAAGTGGTATCACAGAGACCCGGAGACAACGACAGAGCTAGGGATGTTTTGCCTAAGGTGCACTCATTCAAGGTAAAGGAGAGGATCCTTCCTGAAGCCCGTAAACAAGAGCCTATATAATTTCAGGGGGCTACCTGTGCCCTTTATCAGGATATGGCCCCTGCTACTTTGGCGAGGAGAATGTATCTTAGACCAATTACTAAATACCTGTGGAAAAACCAGGTCAGATATAGATAGGAGTGAGATGCATTCCTTCACCCCATTCCCTCACAGCTGCGTAGCACTTAGTGCCAGCTGCAACGCTTAGGTTGGCGCAAGTGCGCCTCCTTTGACCTTCACTGCTTTGGCAGCAGCCCTGACATTCTGGATACAGGACATTTGAGCCCCCCTCTTACACAGCCAGTTGGCCAGGGATACTGGGAGGTTTGTTGGGCGCCAGGCCCTATTACGATTATGTGGTGCTAGGAAATGTCTTGCATGTATTATGATTTAAGCACCCTGTTCTGAGTACCTCTAAAGGTGGTCTTTTGATGATGAGGTTGTCTTGCATGTTTTGGTTATGCTAGTGAGATTTTGTTTTATCCTGTGCCTTATGCCCCTAATGTTAATGATTCTCAGGAGGTTTGGGTCCAATAATAGTCTGTTGAGATTATGGGCTTTCAATTGTTTTAGGCTGATGCTAAGTACAGTGATCACCAGTGGTTATTAGGTGCTCGTTTATGATTATTTTACTTTTACTAAATTTGCTTTGTGATGGCTCTGACAGTGGTCCAGTTGGCCCTGTCATATGTAAATGATTCCCTTGCAAACATTATCCAGTGCCACGTGGCATCATGTATACCTAGATGAAGGGCCCAACAAATACCAGCGGAATCTTTGAGACTCCCAAGCCCCCCCATCTTCTTCTGCTCTGAAGTAAAAACCTGTTCCAAATCACCTCACTTCCCGGATGGCACATTAGTTCAGATATCTTCACCCGACATCTGGAATATGTGCCCCCTTTATGTCCTTATACTTCTCCTCACCACCGCTTTCCTAGTAACACCCTTCTCATATCCCCTCCTCCTCCTCCTGCTCATTGCCAACATGGCCACCTCTCGAGTGAAGGCTGGAATCAATTGCTCCAAAATCATTTATACTCCCAACCAGACAAAAGCTTCAAAAAAACGACTGAAGCATAACACTATTGAATGTTTCCCCGATTCCCTTTTTGTTGATCAATTTACAATGGACGTTTTGGGAGGCTTAAAAACGATTTCATCTTTTTCACTCACGACACCCCCTCTTGGTCCACCAGTTTATATAATTCCCTTAATGTCACCTCCTCCTCCTCTATCCCTCACAGGAAACAACTAAAACGTTCCCCCTCTGCGTATTTCAATGGCTCTCTCACTATCTCACTCTATAACAACGGTACTGTCATGATCCAAGGCAAAGACACCTGTCTCTCTCTCTTTGACCACCTCTTCCCCTCCCTACGCCTCTCCTCTGCGGCCGGGTTATCCCCTGATTCTTCATCTAGCTCCACCCTTTAATCCCTTTCTCCTCCCCTGACCCCCCTACACTCCAATAGGCTGCACAGGTCTGCCCTCTTCCCTCCCCCGTGCCCTCCTCCCTCATTCTTCCCCCTCACAGTATGCCCCCCTTCATCACTTCAGCCGTACCTCTACCTAATACGCTCCTCGTCCAATCTGCACCGTCCCAGCACTCCAATTTCATCTCCTCCCCCCTATTCCTACCTACAACCCCCCTTTTTAGTCCACCTCTCCTCCAACCTTCTCCCCCAGTTAACCTTCCTTACGATCCCCTTATTCCTCCCTCTCCCCCTCTTCTCTACCCCCTCCTCCCCTCGCTATTTACCCCGATTTCTTCACATACCCATTACATCTCTCTCCTTCTCCCCACTCCTCCAGCAATGCTGTGCTACCCCCTTTCGCCCATTGGTAACCCTGCCCATTTCTCTCCCTCGGGCCCAGCAGAGCCATTTCCTTTCTTCAACTTCCCTATCTCCCTACCCCCCTCACGCTGCCGGATGCCCGTTCCCTCACAGCCACCTCTCCTAGCGGTCAGGACCTCTCCAACCACCTCCCCTCTTTTCCTCCCAACCCACCTACATTCATATGACTCCCCACAGTCCTCCCCTCTCCTTCTACCCCACAGCCTTGACCCGCACCCATCTCCCCTAAATATGTCCTTAATTCCGTTCCTTCTTGCAACGCCAACAAAGACAACTCTCCCTTCACCTCTGATACACCAACTCCCGCTCTCAACCTCCACCTTTACCCACCTATGAACCCTATACCCCAACTCTCCTCCTGTCGCCCACCTCGCCCTCCCTTCCACCACCAATTTCACCCCCTCCTGCTTCCATCAAACCACCCAACCGTCCGTGCTCTGCCCTACTCTCTCTGGAAAATAAGCTAGGCTCACTTATCACCTCCATCTCCCAGCTTGTAGGTACCATTTCACTTTTAAGCTCCAAGATTTCCACTTTTCCATACACCTCAACTCCTTTGGATAACTCTCACCTTCCCATGAGATGCACCTTGCCCCCTCACCCCATTATAGCCAAGCATAACCTGTCGTCTGCAAACATCATCAACTCACACAAGTCCTTGAACGGCATCCTCCTAGTAACCCTACTATCTACACTATTCCAACCATCTCCCCTGTCAGAACCAAGCATCCACCCAAACCTTCCCTAGCACCCCCGTATAAGAACAATATCCCTATCACCCTTCATAGCCCAAGTGCCCCGTCACCAAAACAGTTTTGACAGAGCTGCGCTGTCTACTCCACAACTGCAGATCTGCAATAAAACACAAACTTGAAATCTCAGATTTCATCACCCTTCACAATATTGACATGCTCTTCCTCACAGAGACCTGGTTCAACGACACCTCTCACTATGTTTGATCTCCTATTACCCACAGGTTATTCTATATTTAGGAATGACAGAATTGGGGGAGGTGTTGTAGTCATCTTTAGAAACTCCCTTCAACTTAAGGCTTTTCCTATCAGCTCCTTCCGCACTTTTGAATGCCTCTTGAGCTTCAATTACACCACCGCTCACCCCTCAGATTCCATGCCATTTACCGCCCGCCTTTCAGCGGCCCTCAGTTTCTGGAAGAGCTCACTGACTTCATCAGCGACCAATACTCGCAAAGTGACAATCAGACCTTCGTGGGTGACTTCAATCTCCACTGGGACTTACCGCAAGACGCTTCTGCGAATTCGCTGGCCACCTTCCTCTCTGCAAACGATCTTATCCAACACTGCACAGAATCAACACACTCCAAGGACTCAATCCTGGACCTTGTTATCTCTAAAGCAGGCATGCTTTCTATCGCTACCCCTATTCATGTAGACTGGTCTGACCACCTCCTCATCCCATTCTCTCTTCACCTATCACATTCTATAACTCTTGGCCAACCTAAGAGGGCTACCTCCTGGTTCTGTGACACTAAAAATATTGACGTCGGTTCCCTCTGTGAATCAGCTCTGCTATCACTTCCAAGGCTAGACCCGAACCTAGATGTTGACGAGCTCACCTCCGAATGCCTCACACTCTTTGCAGTCAAAATCACTAACATCGCTCCTCTCCAAAGCAAAAAGAAAAGGTCCACTCCCTCAGCACCTTAGTTCAACAAATCCCTCTATGAAGAAAGGAAGCAGCTAAAATACCTGGAGAAACAATGGAGGCATGCGCCCTCCACCGATAATTTGGCCACACTTCTGTCAGGATCGGACTACCTTGCGCCTGCCTACAGGGTAAAACTACAACTCCCATGATCCTCCTGGCTAGGAGGAGTATAATGCTGACATGCGCAATTGGTCATTGCGCTTAATTCTACTTCCTGTTTGGTGTTCACGCGCCGATGCCGAGTGAGGAACGCCTTTGTCTTCTGTTGCTCCGTTTTTGGGATTCCTGGCGCGGAACTCCAAGTGTCCCCTGATTGCCGGTAAGAGAGATACCGGGGAAGTCTTTAGCGAGAGACGCTCGCCGGATGTTTTGTATCTCGAGTGATACTTTATGGAAGCGGAGTGTCTTGAACTTCGCGTGTGCTTCTTGGTGGTTGGGCGGAACTCAGAGGTACCTGCCTCGAGTTACCGTGCTGTAACTATCAATTGGATTCTTCCATTTAACTGCGGAGCGTGGTGGTAGGCAGCCGTACGCTGCCGTAGGTACTCTATTTAAGTTTGCTCTGTAGAAGCCCGGAACGGTAGTGGTGGTCTCAACTACTCGTTTCTGGCAAGGGCTAACAGTGACATTTTGTTCTAAGGATTGCTCAGAGCGGAACACGGTGGTGATAGCAACCACGTGTTGCCGTTTCTGTCTGCATCTATATAAAACTGTTCCTTTATTCTTCTGGCGGAACGGTAGTGGTGGTCGCAACTACCCGTTTCAGTTTTCAAGCTTTTGTTGGTTCTTTACGTGCCTTCCACACATCGGATGGAACTATAGGAAGCCGTTGATTGGAGAAGTCTCTCCTTATGTTCTCCATATGTTTTTTCTTCATATTCATCAAAGGGAAGGGATGCTCTAAACCACAGTTCAACAGGGTAAAGAGGGGTCTGATTTATTCCTGAATGGTGCTTTCACAGTATATGACACATGCCCTGGCCAGTCATAAGTATAATCTCTGTTTTCTTAAATGTGATTTGTTCTTAGGAACCCCCGTATACATACAGAAGCTTTGTGTACTCAGTGGGGATTATCACAAGGCTCTATCAGGTATTAAGGGTTTAGTGAGAGTGTATGAGAGTAGTCACCTTGTGCTTGTTTAATTTATACATTGTGTTGTTTTGTCATTTCAGATCCTTTTTCCCTGCTGACCCTGTCCCTTCCCTTTGTCCCTCGCTTGACAGTGCGAACACCCTGTGTTCTTGCATTCAGGGTGTTGGTAACGTCAGGAGGTGGACCCTTATCTCAACAACCGGATCCCACTGAGCGTATTCTGACAACTTCGTTGAGCAAGATCCAAGTACCACAAGCACATCTTCCTTGGGAAAGCATAGCACTTCAGAACCCTCCTTGACTCAGCCAAAAATAGACCCAAAAAACGATTTGATCTGATCAAGAATCCCAACTGCTCTACCCCAACCTCCAAGTTGAAGGATTCTACAAAGAAAGCAGCGGATTTCGCTATATTCTTTGACGAAAAGTGAAATCACTCGTGGATCAGGTCGTTCATCCTACCCCTCCAGAGGAGCGCAAATCCTTAGTCATTTGGCAGAACTTCGACCCCATCGCTGAAGATGCCCTCCTCAATTGCATCCTCGAAACAAAGCCCTCCAACCATTCTCTTGACCCCATCCCTAGTGCCATTGCCATGGACTTCTATACCCATTCTCTTTCCTATTGGACCACTCTGGCCAACCTCTCCCTCTGTCAAGGCTCCCTGCCGGTCTCCTTCAAAACTGGGCAGGTCACCCCTCTGCTTAAAAAACCCACTGCTGATGCGAAGATCACAGAAAGATATGCAGCGAAACAACTCTCTCGTCATATCAAGGACAATGATCTTCTTGACAATTTTCAGTCCGGTTTCATCCAAAACTGCACCACTGAAACAGCCTTGTTGCAAGTGATTGATGACGCGCTGTGGATACTCGATTCGGGGGGGTCTTGTCTTCTAATCCTCCTTGACCTTTCTGCAGCCTTTGACACTTTCAATCACAACATTCTCCTCAACACTCTTCAACAGAGAATGGGTATGGAGGGCACTGTGCTTAAATGGTTTGCTTCCTTCCTCTCTGATAGATCCCAAATGATCAAAAGAGCGAACAGTCTTTTATCTCCTTTGGCGGTAGGTCAAGGTGTTCCTCAAGGCTCCAGACTTGCACCCACACTGTTCAATCTCTACTTAGAACCACTGGGAAATCTAAGTAAATCCGGGATCCACTATCATCTCCATGCAGACGACACTCAAATCTACCTCAAGGTACTGAACTGAATTTTTCCTCCTCTCCTCCTCATGGATGGATCAGATGAATCTACTTAACAATAAGCCCATCATTGTCAACAGCGCAAAATCCCTTGGTGTCATACTTGACAAAAAACTCAATCTAAGCTCCCACATCAATTCCGTTGCAAAGTCTGCTCAATACCAACGGCGCCTTCTTTGGGGAATTTGTTGCTTCTTCCCGGAGAAAGACCTTAAAACCCTGGTCCAATCGCTGGTCCTCTCCAGACAGGACTACTGTAATTCCCTTCTTACTGGCCTCCCCAAATCCCACCTGTCCCCCCATAAATCTGTTCTCCATTCAGCAGCTCGTTTCATTTATGGGGCCAAAAGAAGCGACCACATTGCACCCATGTTATCCACCCTCCGCAGGCTTCCCATCGAGGCAAGTTCTATCTACAAGACTGCCTGCATCACCCACAAAGCCTTACACTCCTCCTCTCCTAGCTACCTGGTGAATAAACGAACTCTCTGGAGGCTCTAGACCATCACGTAATGCGGAAAATGTACTGCTTGAACCTCCCATTTTCAAGAAGGAAAGATCGATGGCCCAATGCTTTTCAGGCAACGCAGTGAGAATCTGATACTCACTTCCGCCTCAGCTCCGGACCACCACCTTCAAGGCCTTCAAAACTGACCTCAAAGTTCTCCTCCTTCAAAGACACTTCCAAATATAATTCTCGCCCTCTATATTATCTGAAGGAAGACCTTCCATTATAGGAAATTCTATTCTCCAGGACTATGGAAGTGCCTTCCCAGTGTGTTCCTGGGGTTTGAGTGGTCTGGCATTTATTGACGTTTTTTCCTTCTACCTGTGTCTGGTACTCTTTTGTAACATGCACACGTCACTTTTCTCTTGTAACACACTGTTTGCTACCTCTTACATTTTGTTTGCTTTAGATACTTGCACAGGTGCCACCGTTGCCTACGTAACGTTTGTTCTTGTGTTCGAGTGTCTGCCATTTATTTCAGTATTATACCTCTACTTGTACTTTGTACGCCTTTATAACTTGCACACATGTCACTTTTTTCCTCCTGTAATGCACCGCTTGCTACCGCTTTTATTTTGTTTGCTCACAATTGTCACTTTTACCTCATGTAACTTAACATTTTCTTTTGTAATTTGTTCACTTGTAATTTTCTCCTCATGTATCCTTAACGTTCCTGTTGTGAAGCGCTCTGACACCTTCGGGTAAAGTCTGCGCTATATAAAAACGCATAAAATAAATAAATAAAAATGGACATACCTTTTTGGAATATCTTTTGAGTATAAAAATAAACCACATCACTTCAGAGCTGCAATTAGCAGCTGAAATGGTTGGGATAGATATTTCTACCTCGCAAGATGAGATATGTAAACGGAAAGAAACAACAGCGGATTCTACATGCACTGGGTCAGGGGAGCAATGGCAGCATCAACGCAAGGGTCGCCAAACTGGGAAATGAGGTACAACTTGCAATAATGTTATAACCCTTTGACAGTGAGGAGCTCTCTGAAGAACGGACAAACAACAGATACTACCAGACCTGGTTTGAAAGTCTTTGATAACTTGATCTGATCATCTAATGTGAAATAAGGGCCCACAGTGGTTTAAGGAGAGAGGTGTGCCGCTTTCGCCGGGAAGGGGTGAATGGGTGCCCCCTTGAACGCTGTTCCTGCGCTCAATAGTTTTTCAAAATATGTAACGCAGTGAAACAGCGCATTGGGCCACATTACCCAGACTTCTATTGCTACAGATTTTGTAATATTTAATGACTGTATATATGGCAATAATGTGTGTAATGTTTTTAAATTGTTGTATATATGTACACTTTTATGGTTTGAAATATAACCGAAATAAAGTCTCTTTTGATTTGATTATTGCTACAGATAAGTGTTTTTGAACTTAGGGGTCTTGGGCTCCTAAGTTTAAAAGTTTTTAATCTATGGTTAATGTTTTACTTGCAATGCAGAACTGGAGCTGATGTAAGAGATGTGGGGAGTGGCAGGAAGATGTGGCAGTGGAGGGGGGGACCTGGGATGTGGGGACTCCAGAGAGATAGGAGCCCGATGTTTACCATCAGTGATAGTCACATATTTTCCTGGCAGTTACTCTAGGTACTTGGAATCTTAAAGGCCTCGACTTGCCCCACAAAAGAGGTACATTTTAGAAGTACATCTGGGATCATTGGGTTGGGATAGTTGCCTTATGGGAAACTCATTTTAAATGCACTGATGAGTATAGACTACGGCATAGGTCCTATCGATTGCTTTACAAGTCATCTACAACCTCTAAATACAATGGGGTAGCATTACTCTTTCATTCTTCTCTTAGATTTCAAACAGTGGAGGTTAAATCTGCCAAGGAGGGTAGGATGCGAACGGTCATCTCCATGGACGGCAATCCACTTTTGCCACATCTATGCCTGAACTCGAATCAGAAGGTGTTTCTCCTCTCCTTTCTTAACCATCTGTTGGGATTTACAGAAGGAGAGATAGTCATCTTGAGAGACTTTAATCTCATTTGGTTTCCAGCTCTGGATAGCACGCACCTGCAGCAAATAAATACCAAGGTATTTTCCAAGTAGGTGAAACAAGCAATAACACGGCTGGTGGATGCATGGGGTTCGTTCAATCCCACTACTAAAGATTATACCTTCTTTTCCCACACACATAAAACATACTCCTGAATAGACCACATGTTTCTGAGCCAAGCACTACAGCCAACCACTGTTAACACTAAAATACAGCCAAGATCCATTCGGACCATGCCATGCTGGAAACTGCGCTGGGTATGCCAGGCCCAAAGTCACCTTTTCGTAGATGGTTTTTCCCAGGTCCTCTGACCCACGATCGTACATTTCAAGACAAACTAAGGCCAATAATTAGAGAGTATTTTCATACAAACCACACCCAGGATACCAACTATGCTACACATTAGGACGTCTTTAAGGCAGTAGTGCGAGGGAAATGCATATCACTGATGACCACAGGCCTAGACAGGCTCACAGCTCAGTTATATAAAACATTTAGTTCAGACTGGACTCCTCACATGACCACTCCTTTTAATTCCTTTGCAGATACTCATACTGTCACTCCCTCCATGGGTGAAGTACTCATCACAGTAATTCTAAACCTTCGGAAAGATCCTTGCTTATGCTCCTTGTATCGTCCGATTGCTTAGCTAAATTTAGATGCAAAGTTATACACCAAGGGTTCAGCAAATAGAATAGAAGAGGTGATGCCATATTTGATACACCCTGATCAATCAGGATTTATTAAGGGAGGAAGACCCATGATAATCTATGATGGGTGGTCGACCTGATTGAGAAAGTGGAGAAGAGAAAACGTGCAGTGCTGATGGCGCTAGATGCCGAAAAGGAATTTGACAGGGTAGATTTATCTTTTCTCTTCTGCACTCTATGATACTTCGGCGACAAATTTATTACAATGATACAAGCTAATTATGCCAATCCATACTCAAGAGTTATGGAATATCGAACAGCCTCAGATGTATTCTCATTGGAGAGGGGGACACAACAGTAGTGTCCCTTTCCCCTCTTCTTTTTGCGCTAAGTATAGAACACTTGGCAGCAAGAATACAAGCCTCCCTGCTTAGACAAGGTATTCGCTTTGGATCAGTCGATCATAAGATCTCATTATTTGCAGATGACGTGCCTCTGATGCTCACCTCCCCACAGACTTGACTACTAGCTTTACAAAATGAACTGCAGGAGTTTGAACCACTGGCAGGGTTCAAGGTGAATTTAGACAAATTATTTCTTCTCAATTTGACAATCCCAGTAGAGGAAATGGGTATTACACCTTCCAATATACCCTTACGAATAGCACATAAGGGGATTACATAACTAGGCATAAAGATCACGCCTTGGGTCACAGACCTTTACAAGTCCAACTACCCACTCCTACTGCACCAATTACAACAAGATCTGAAGAGATGGACCCCACTGTATCTGACCTGGTTGGAAAGAATTAATGATATTAAGATGTCAGTGCTGCCACAAGTGCTTTATCTCTTTCAGGGCCTTCCTGTAGAAGTGAACAAACAATTGTCTCTCTCTGTGTTCCCACCTCACGTCTTTCATTTAGCAGAGAAGCAGACTCCCTGCCTTTCTAATAAAATCTTAACTCTGCCGAGGAGTGAGGGAGGGCTTGCGCTTCCGAACTTCTTGTCATATTATAAAGCATCACAACTTAAGAGTGGTCATGGAATGATCCATGAGTGAGCCAGATAAACACTGGCTCCATATGGATAGGGCAATCACTGGAAGGATAATTTGGGATGTTAAAGGGAAACCCAGGAATGCTAGGCCCCCTAATGCCTATCTGAGTCCACCTAACACAACAATATTAAAGGTGTGGGATGAGGTGATTCGCAGGAATGAACTGACGACCATACACCCCCATTCATGGCAATAAGGCTTTCCCACCTGCCCTCACACGGGGGGGGGGCATTGATCCTTTGGGGGGGTGTTCACTATCTCTGACTTGTATCACAATTGGAATATAGGTATATTTGACAACTATTGTTGAGATTTTAATCTTCCCATCACAGAGAGGTTTCATTACACACAACTGGTATACTGGGTGATGCACATGAAAACAGACAAGCAGGCACCAGAGACTTGTTCCCTGTCAAGAAATATGTCCATCATTTGGGGGGACCCTGTAGGAGAATATTTCTTTTTTTATACAATCTCCTTAACGAAGTTTCCGCTATGCATATCCCGAGACATAGGGGCCTAAGGGATCACATTTTGGGGAGTGCAAGCACTACAAAACAACAGAGCAGACTGCTGAGTGACTTCCCTAGATAAAATAGCTCAATGGGTCTACGTGAGGCTCATTACGAAGGTTTTATATGATTGGTATCTCTATTTCTCAAAACTTCACAAGATATTTCCGAATACAAGCAATCAATGTTGGAGAGGCTTTGGCTTCCTGGGTCTATATGTCTAAATATATGGTGGGACTGCCCCACGATTAGACATTTGGGTTATCCTGGGCCAGGCACATGATTTTGTTCTGGTGGGACTACGGGACCCCTCTCTAAAACACCAAAACTTTGGGAGATAGATACATTACGTGACTCTGTTTGGGGGCAGCCAAGATCACACTGGCTGCTGCATGGAAGAAGCCGCCAGCCACATCGCTATCCCAATGGCGCGCTCGCCTCTGGCAATATCTCAATATGGAACGTTTGATCAACAAACTCATAGAATCTTAAAAAGGGTTTGATTACATATGGGGGTCCTCTGGTGAGATATCTGTTGGTGGCCTAGCAGTTGTTCTCTTGCCACCCACATATAAGGGCCCAACATCCATGTTAAAGATACAGTGGACCAGCCCCCCAAAATGCAGTGGGAAGTTAGCATGAATTAGCGTCTGTATCTCAGATGAGGACCTCGCAACCTGGAGGCCAAATGTCTCTCTGGCGGATGTTAAGGCCACATCTTTTTGAAAAAGCATGACTTTTAGTTTTCTTAGAGAATGAAAGCACATGTTGGAAACATTTATCAAAGGCCACAGCGTTGTCGCCCTAACTTTGCGGGGCGGTGGAAACAATACTTGTGTGAAACAAGTAACTATGGAATTAATCGTTAAAAGGTAAATGATGCCTGGTTCCAATTCCCCAGTATGGCAACAATGGGGCGACCATGTGTCCCTCAGAACCTGTGCCTGTGTATAATAGGCTACAATGGTTCTGTCGGGGAGAACCCAATTGCTTTAAAGTAACAGCGTTACTGGACACCTTTTAAATAAGTTAGACATTGGTTAATTCATTGGTTAATTCATAAAACGTATTTCAAAAACGTTGTAACGCATATCAAATGACAGTGTTTGAGTGTAATTATAAACAGCAGGTGGGATACATGCTTTATGCAGAAAATGGTGATCCTAATGTTGATAACAGAACATATCACCGTCATTACATGTACCATCATACAATTCATCAGAAGAAAACAGTTTACTTCTTTCTAGCATGTTATGTATTGTATCAATGTCCCAATCATCTGAGAAAGTAAAAACAGTGATTATATAATTTAAAGAAATCTTAAATATAGGATTTGTAAAAGTTCAGTTGGACCATACACATCATATGATACCCTGTCCCTACTACTCCTTCAGGTCCCTTTGTTCACAGTGCGATGATAAATGTGGTTTCAATACAAAGTTCATAAGCTGTACAGCAGAGCGTTCTAGGAGAGAATGTCCTTTCGAAAACAGGAAAAAGATAGTCACCAAACCGATCCAGAGGACCCAGAAAAGTAACCCTATTGTAATCCAAAGGTGTAACCAGAGTAACAAGGTATGTCTTTTTCAGCCAAAGATGGAGAGCACGCATTCATAGCTTGAAAGGGATAGGTGGTGGTGTACGAGTTACTTACCTTCGGTAACGATGTATCTGGTAGAGACCATTCTAGCCGCAGACTCTTTAGAGTAGAATTATCCCGAGGTGTGAGACTGGATCCGGAATATATATATTTTTTTGCCAAAGCATCTCTGCACGCCTGGAGGCAACACCACGTGACTCTGCCCTGACGTTGTCCGCGGACATGACGTCAGCGAGGCCACATAAGTCTCACCCCGGCACGCCAACGCCAGTTTTCTTCGGAGAACTTTTCCACGCCACAACGCGGAACCATCACAAACAAAACTGTGAGAATATGGGAACAGTGTGTGAAAAAAGCAGGTAAACAGAAAGGGAAAAAGCAAATGGTGAGGAACAGCTCCATTTGGGAAAGTGCCAGGAACTGTGGTACTGAAAGTCATTAAAGGGAAAGAGCAGAACACCGCTCCGAGAAGCAACCTTACAAAGCGAAGGTGATATTCTCCCTGGAGGCAGAAAAACATGTGAAAAATGTCATAACAGACGACAAAGTCTGCAACCACAATCTATAACAGTGAAGGGCAACAAGTCCGGAACCGATGAGTAACGACAAGTCACCCCAAGACAACACCCTCAAGGAGGGTCGTATCCCCTGTAAAGACCTAAGGGCCGAGGCACAGCCAAGAGACACCAACCCAGAGGACTGCCGAGCAGTCAGAAACCCCAAGCAATGAAAAAGGGAAGATTATGAGTAGGCCCCACACTGGAATAACCAGGGTTAAGGGATGCAGAAGTACACATGAACCTACTGTTCAATTACCAGAAAGGAAGGAGTTGAACAAATAAAAAGAATGAAGCATCCTGCCAGAGAGGAAGCGAAAGAGGGCGCTCGCAGAAGACAAAGCCAACCGGAGGGAGGCGAGTGCAGAAGACCAAGCTGAAGGTCCTCGCAGAACGAGGAGGAAGGGCTGGCCGAGAAGGAATCTGCGGCTAGAATCGTCTCTACCAGATACATCGTTACTGAAGGTAAGTAACTTGTACATCTGATAGAGACTACTAGCCGCAGATTCCTTAACGTAGAATAGATACCCTAGCCATACCCGGAGGGGAGGAGGGTCTGCGAGAGAACCTCACCAACTTGGAAGAACACAGGGCCCCAACAGGGGAGGTGTCATCGGGACAGGAAGGGCGGTCCAGCCCTCACCAAGCAGAAGTAAGCAAGAACAAGGAGAAGGGAAGGCCAGGATACCACAAGCCTACACGAGGGGCAAAGGGCATCCGCCACAAAACCAGAATGGTCAGACGGCAGCAAGAGAGTACCAAAGGAAGAAAATAACCACCCGCAAAATCCAAGGAGAAGAGGAGGAACCGGAGGCAGAGCCCGCCTCAGGAGAACACACCCAGCGAAGGGGACAGCTGAAGGGGCATCAGCCCCTAGGCAGGGGACAAGGAAGGAACGGCCCCACGCCGAGAAGCACATACGTGAGGAGGAAAACACAGTCGCGCAAAGCTCCAGCAGAGCAAGGGACAGGAGCACACGGGTAAACGCCAAGGCCCACGGAGGTGGACCATAACGACCAGGCGTGCTTAGGAGGCAGCTGGTAAATACTACAAGTTAGTGTGCCCAGAACAGCAACCCCGGGGCAGCGAGAATATGTAGTACAGATCTAAATCCTTCAACCGGAGCACAGGAGAACACCAGAAAGATCCTAGTCCCTCTGGAACACAAGGCAGAGGACCAGGCCGAAACATCGGATAATAAGGTGGAAACACCACGACACGACGCCCGAGACAGCATGACAAAAGTCGGTCTGGCGATCCAAAGGCTGAAGAGGGAAGGCAAAACGCACAGAAGCAGATATCCCGCAGGAACAAAGGGGAAAATGTACGACAGGCAAGCCCTGTAGAAGAAAGATAGAAACACCATTGGATACTGAGAAGGACAGAACCTGGATCAGCGCAAGCTGCACTAAGGCGGAAGAAAAAGGACCGCACCAAGCGGTATACAGTGACGCCAGGAAACGCGAGGAACCCAAGAAGGTATCCATCCCCGCCCAGCTGAGGACAGAGCTACACAATAGCTAACTAGTACCCCACCTAGGATATGACACGTCCCAAAACAAAACAGGGGAACACCTTTTAAGGAAACCCACAGCAGATGTCAACATACATAAAAGGAACATAAAAGAAATATGGGTATCATCCGCAGGCGGATTACCAATCAGTAAAAAAATACACAGATGGTCCAACCTGAGGACCTATACGGCGTCACTAACAGCCAAAAAACACCCACAACAAAAGCTTAAAGGCTGTACCAGCAGCCAAAAGTACAAAAGGGCCAACTGAAGGCTTTTCGAGCCACACACACAGCCCACAGACGGTCCAACCGAAACACTAGGCCCAGAGAGAAGGGTGGGATAATGTCTCCCATAATACACCTGAGGACCGACAAGCCGAAGCTTACAGAAGGTGAGGAGGACAGAGCCCCCAAGGAGTTGCTGAATAGCGGAGTCCGCATGGGTGTTAAATAAAAGAACCCCATCAAAAGGCAGGTCAACAAGACGCTCCCAAGTATTCTCCAGAAAAACGCTATACCCACAGCCACAGAACTCGCCATAGTGCGGCCGAGAAAGTCAGAGACGTCCAAGGCCGAACGGAGAATAAAGGCATCTAACTGCCGACCATCGAGCACAGATCAGCGCGGACACCTTCGTGGGAGGGGCGAGACAGAAGGGACTCCGCGGAATCCTATAGGCCGGAGGTAGCCCTGGCCAACACACAAAGTGTGTTGAGAGCGCACAGGGCAGCACTAGTGGATGTGAAAATGTTACACCCCCAGGAGTCCAACCACGGGGCCCCCCCCGTGACGGAGGGAGCAACACCGAAGGCAAGGAAGGAAAAGCAGTCTGCAGGACAGGGCCCTAGGCAGATGGGTGGGAAAAAAGACAAACTGGATCGTGCGGGGCAGGGCGGTGGAGGAGCGGCTGAGGCACCGGATGCCCCGTAGCAGTACGCCCCCAGAAGAGAGTTGTGGAGCGAAGCTTCAAATGGAAGAAGCGGCTCCCCTCCACCAGAGCCCTGGTGGAGAATCTCCAACAAGTGGTCCATTGGGAGTGGAGCGACTGGGTTGCCCATTTGCAAAATGCCGGTGCCTGTGGAAATGGCCCGGACAAAGGCTACACTTGCCTCCCTAAGGCGTCGTGGGGGAGAGAGCAACTCTTCCGTGGCCGAAGGCTGCAAACTAAGCCACCCGTCCCCTGCTGGAGGAAGAAACAGCCAGCCCCTGTAGGATGGAAGACCCATGGATGAGTGAGAGGCCTGCGGGGCAACAAACTGCGAGGTGCGGAAGAGCGGGTCCGGGGGCTGTGGACGCGGAGACGGCGTAGAACCCGTTACAATATTGAAATACAGGTAGTGGTGGTCTAGACAGATGCGCATCTAATTATATGGTGTATCCAAGTTTATGCTGTTTATTTCTGAACAGATTTCTATAGGTATGGAATTGGTGCTCCTCAAGGTAACTGACATCCCACTACCTCAGATGTCGGCTTCAACAAAAAAGGTTATACCTCGGCACTCCAGTATTTACTGTCATAAGGGTATATGCTTGTAAGGATGTTTATTCCCAGTCATGACCAGTTTAAAGTGTCCTGACTATTAATCTTACGCACGGACAATACTAATGCATATGTGTAAGAAGAGAACATCAAAAATGTAACATTCCTTGAGTACTTTAATATCTTGTTTGGTAAAGTATTTTTTCAATTCGATACTTAGAAACAGTACATAATCCAAAATTATTGTTCTGAGTTTATCTGTACTGTTGATCACGGTGAAAAGATGCAGGCAGCCGACACGTGTTTCGTTACTAAAAGTAACTTCCTCAGGGCTTATATGTGTCGTGGCTGGGAGACGTCAAGAACTGGTTGTGAATTCTTCACGTGGTCAAAAAAATATATAGATTCTTATGTAAATAAGAACTCCTGATCCTCTAAAATGACTGGTGATAGCCCCAAACTTCAGATGAATATAATTCTCTTCTGAAATTTTACTTGTCTATGTAGGATTTTGTTTATTCAGGAATTAGTTGCGAATAGTAGAGAAGCTCATGTGGTAATCCTGAAAGAACGACGGTGTGGGTAACAATTCCTTTCACGTATGGTACTTCTAATGGGTCCCATGTATTTTGCTGCGTGATTGCATGTAACCACTTGCTTCCTCCAAGTGCAGCAGCTTGCTATACCGTGCAGTGTCACTGTTGATAGAAGTTCAATAAGACTCGTAAATAGCCCATGGCAGTGAAACGGTAAGAGGCAGTTATCCGTATTTACGTCCTAGAATGGTACAAGGGAAACTATGATAAGCACTTGAGATGCTGCCGCACAACACGACGATCTCCGATGTTCGGAGAAGGTTTGTTCAAACAACGGCCCTGGAAGCCGCCGGGGAAAAGGCAACGACGTGGAGTCCAGTCTCCGGTGAAGAGGAGACAAGGAGACGACAATCCTCCGGAGAGGAAGGAACATCCGGAGAAGAGTCAACGATCCGACATCGGGACGGTGCCGGGAGTCCGCCATGGGCACGTGTGTTTCCTCGATCGGCGCCTAAGTGTTTACCAGGGGTGCTGAGTCGGCCCCCACCACCAAGTGCCTCATAGGAGAAAGGGGCGGAATCGGCTCCGAAGCGGCCAATTGAACGGTGCCGAAAAGGCGCTGACGCCGAGGCAGCCGTCTGCGCAGAGGACCGAGAGGGACCTGGGGAGGTGCCCCAGGCCTCTACCCGCGGAGCCGCCAGGGACGGGGAGGAAAGCCGTCGGCTCCGGAAACGCGTCGGCTCCACCTCCGGTAAGACAGCCGTCTGTCCAGAGGACCGAGGGGGGACTCGAGAACGAGCTGTGAGTCCCGGGGACCTCCTGCAACACCACAGGGAACCCTGCGGGGTTTTACGGCGAGGCAGGGGCGCGGTGGGTCTCCGCACCTCGTGGACACCACCCCTCCAAAACCTGAAGCCAAACTCGAGTCCGCGGAAGGGCCGCGCATGGCTAGGGATCCGCGGATGTCTCAGGAAGAGGAGGGGGGCCCAAAGAAGCCTGCAGATTCGTAGCATAGGCCTGCATTTGGGCCCTCGTCGCCACAAGGCCAGGAAACGGCGCATAGGGTGGCGACGGGCGAGGGCGCACGTCCCGAGAGGAACCCGCGCCCTCTGCAGAACGAGGACAGGGCCTCGGTGACAAGCTGCAGGACTTACCGGTGGGGAAGCGACGCCCTTGAGGCCTCGGTGAAGGAGGATGCCACAGCCGGAATCGGCGGCCTCTGGACCCTTCCGAGGTAGGGGACGGACGCTCTGACGAGACCGATCTGGACAAGCCGGCGAAAGCAATTTCTTTCATGTCCACCATTTTTTCCCTGACAAGATCCCCAATCTCCGGGACCTAGCCAGGTCTTGTCGGTACTAACTTAACTTCACCAGTGGTGGTTCGTTTTACTTGGACGTTGCTTTGTGTCTCCCGGAATTCATTCAGTTCTTGTAAAATAGGCAAACGTTCATTGATGTCATATGGTGCTTTTGCCGCCACTGTGCTGACACTGTCAAGGTCTGGGACCCACATTCTCACCCCAAACAGTATTTTATATGGAGTACGACCACCTAGGGATTTTCTTAGGATGTTATTGAGTGCCCTCTGGACTCCATACAGGTGATGGTCCCAACTGCAACCTGAATCTAGTTTCGACTGCTTTAAGTCCCGGTTTTCCTCTCAACTACCGAATTTCCCTCAGGATGACAGAGGGAGGAGTACTGCAAGATCAAACTCAAACTTCCCATGGCTTCTTTGTGAGCATGAAAGCTAAATGTCGGACCATGATTGGAAGGTAGTGTGCCAACTGCGTATGTTTCGATAAAGACTCGCAAATCCTTGATAACAGTTCGGGCATCAGTCGACCCCTGTGGCCATACCCACAGGAATGTATTTATTTCTTAAGAAGTTGTATATAGTGGAGAAGTGTGGCTCAGTGGTTAGAGGCGGCAGACCCGGAAGCTGAGATCAGCTGTGGACCAGGGTTCGGTTCCCCGCCTCGGCGGGTCTCTGGCTCAAAAAAAATTCCACGGACTCGATAATTCTCGTTCCGGTGCCTACTCAACTCACGGGGTCACACTCTGCGACTCTGGGCAATAGCTTGCTTAATCTCCACTAGGGCCCTTCGCGGCGGGATGCCTGGCTTTCACCTTGTGGACACCCTGCCGGGGTATCTCACAGGGGAATACCAGGACGGGTTCCCTAAGCAAGCGCCGAGATGCCTACGGGTAGTCGTGCGCTATACAAGAGCGTAATCATTTCATCATCATTTCATAGCGCTGGCCAGACCCGAGGGTATCGGAGCGCTTTACAACAGTCGCATTGCAAAGACCAAAAATACAAATAACAAAACACAATGAAAGTATCAAACATGAACAATGAGTTTCAGCAGGTTAAATAACTAAGGGGCAGTGACGACATGAGGTGCCTTCGCTGAGTGACAGTCTTGGGTTGCGCTCCCTCCAGGGAGTAGCCATCAGCACCTCTGCGGCTCTAGTCTCTTCGCTAGGGAACGTTCTAGGAAAAAGTTTTTTGAGCTGTCCTTTGAATTTTGCGAAGGTGGGGATAGTTCTGATGTGGGGGGGATAGCGTTCCAGATTTTGGGCGTGCTGCTGCCGGCGGACAGGGCCGCGGTTTTTTGTTTTGCGTGCTTTCAGCGGTATGAGTAGAAGAGTGTTCAAGCTCAGGATGGTTGTGGTCTGACCAGCTTTTTTGAGTTTGGAGGCCAGATATTCAGGTTTGCCTGTGTGAAGGGCTTTGTGGGTAAGGCAAGCTGTTCCGAAACTGAACCGCAGTTCAAATGGGAGCCATTTTAGTTCTCTAAGTGCAGGTGAGATATGGTCGAATTTCTTCACTCCTGTGACCATTCTAGCTGCTGCATTTAGCGTTGTTTTGAGGGGAGCAAGGTGTGCCTTTGACGTGACTGAGAGGGCTGCGATCCCGTAGTCTAGTCTAGATAAAACCAGTGATTGGGTCGCTAGTTTAAGATCCTTGGGGGGGATGAAAAGTTTTATTTTGTTTAGTAGCTACAGGTTGAGGAAGGCGCTCTTGGTGGAGTTCTTAATTTGTTTGGTCATGTTCAGTTTCGGGTCTAGAGTAAAGCCAAGTGATTTTACAGAGTCTGCCAAGGTTATGTTTCCGTTGAGTGCATTGATTACATTTAGCCATTCCACAATTTGGCAATTCTCATCTTTGTTTGAGATCAGGAGTTTTTCAGTCTTGTCTTAATTAAGTTTTAGGTGGTTACTCGACAGCCAATGTTGGATTTCTCAAAGCGTATCATTAAGTCTCTGAATGTCATCACTGGAGGTGGTTTCCAGGTAGATCTGTGTGTTGTCCGCATACAAGTGGAAGGGGATATTGGCTTTTCTGAGTAGGGTTGTGAGTGGTTCCATGTAAATGTTGGAAAGTTGCGGGGAGAGCACAGAACCTTAGGGAACTCCTCTGCTGACAGGGTGTATGTCGGACGCAACATTTTTTAAAAAAATTCTTTGGGTGCAATTGTGGAGGAAGGAGGAGAACCATTGAAGGGCCACCTCTTCTAGGCCTGCCCTTTCTTGACGTGCCTTAATGAGGAGTTTGTGGTCGACCATATCGAAGGCTGCGGATAGGTCTAGGAGAATGAGCAGGCAGGATGTCGTCAATGATGTTGAGGGTCGCGGTTTCCGTGCTGCAGCCCTTCCTGAAACCAGATTGGTGAGCGTCTAGGAGGTTGATGCTCTTCAGGGGATGTATGACGTTACAACGCATACTTTCACAACGCATGCTTTTACAAGGAGTGGTGTGGCTCACTGGTTAGAGGCGGCAGACCCGTAAGCGGCAGACCCGTAAGCAGAAAACGTCCCGGGACCAGGGTTCAATTCCCGACGCGGCAGGGTCGTGGACCAGTGTCAAAACGGACTCGATAATTCTCGCCTCGGTGCCTACTCTAACCAGGGAACACACTCGGCAACTCTGGGCATTAAGCTTGCCTCATCTCTACAACGGCCCCCCACATACGCCGGGGATGCCTGGTTTCACCTTGGAGACCTCCAGAAAGGGACCATCTCACAGGGAAAATCAGGACGGGTTCCCCAGCGGTCTTCAGCGCCTAGATACTCCTTGGAGTCGTAGTGCGCTTTACAAGTACACCCACATTTACATTTACAACGAAAGTACCATTACAACGCATGTTTTTACAACGAATACCATTACAACGCAATATAATAATAGTAATGGAAAAGTGCTATTACAACGAAAACAAATACAACGCATACCATTACAACGCATATATTACGAATTCCCTATATATTATAAAAAATAAGTAAAATAACTCCGGGCACGGGATGCAGGGAAAATAGGGGTTTTGGGTGGGGAAGTGTATTAAAAATGTAGAAAGAAACTAAACGTAAATTTAAAGATTTAGCATGTTATTTATCTAAATTAATACTCGAGTATTAAAATAAGTACTCGGGTATTAGAATAGGTACTCGCATAATAAATACATGTGCAAAAAAGTAACAGAAAATGCAATTCAAAGGATTTTAAACAAAATGATGAAAAATGAAATGATAATAAACGCGGTAACGTAAGTATTATACATGAAACTGCGAAACAAGCACAGAGACGCCATTTTAGAAACAAAGGCAAAACTGAGTCCTACAACTCTTTCAATGAAACAAACACCAAGGAACACAAAACAAAATGGAGGGCGAAACGCAAAGTCCCGAAAAACACACACATTTAAAGACGTAATTTAAATTAGACGTTTTCACAGCAAATAAATCCTTATAAAACCACATTCAAACGATAGTTTTACAAAAAATTAAGGTGACATTCATAAAATACTATAAATACCAGTAAGACACCATTTTGAACTCAGTAGTTATTCTACTACGAGAGAGAGCAGTCGCTACCGATTAACCCTCTGACCTCTTGTGTTTCTTGAGTACTGATGCCAAACAGAGACAAGTCCTAACATACAAACAAGTAAGTTTAAGTTAAAGGAAATGTTAATATAGCTTTTAAATGAACAAATAATTCATTTAGTAAGTTTTGACAAACATTATTATATTTCAGATTTGAACATAAATTTCCATCACTTATGAAAAACGTTTCAAGTATTTTAAGAGTGGGAAAAATATGTAAGTAAGATTTTAAGACCCACATTAAAAAAAAAAAATCATGTTTAACATGTAATTTTAATAACGTGTTTTCTCAAAGTTTTAAAATGAAAATTGAAAGTCTATCTTTAAAAAAGAGGGTGTAATGAATAATGATAAAATAAATGAAAGCAGTAAGGTAAACATATTTTCAATATCATTTTTACAGCTAACTAAATATTTGAAAAAATCCAAACATCATAGCATTGAAACATTTCGAAAGAACGACCAGCAGAGTAAATAACCAAATAAAATAAGGTGAATAAAACAAAGTACAATAACTTTGATTTTTTTTAAAAAGTGATACTCTTGCTTAACTTTCAAAAGTGCAAAGCCATCTTTATAATTCAATAACATTGGAATACATTTTTTTCTTTTTTAGAAACACAGGGTAAAATACGAGAAAGTTTTGAAATTAACAGCAATTTTATTCCTTAAATAACTAATAGGGTTTTCTGAAATAGTAAATAACATGTAAATTATCTTTCGAACACTCTACAGATAAAAATTGTATCACAAATAAAGAACCAAGCAACAAGACCATCAGAAATCAAGCGTCAAATAACTGAAGAAAGCGAAGACCAAACAAGTGATACAGAAAAGGTCATTAAAATTTTAAATGGAGAATTAACCTTATGTCAAGGAACCGCTTTTAAACCCACAAAAAATATCAAAACCTACAAAAAGAAATGAAGAAAATCATTTCCAAAGGTAAATCACAAGAAGTATTTGTAAAAAGCAAGAAAACCTTACACATCTGTAACAAAACAAATGCAAATATTCCTAAGAAATGCAAAATAAACTTAAAAAGAAAACAATGAAAGTATGTTAAGCAAACCGAAAAGTCAAATAATGAAGAACATCGAGTAAATTTCAGAAAAAGTTTTATAAAGACACCAATTAAAAAATGTTTTTAAAAAAAGCAGAAGAATGGATTTTTTTCTTTTCATCCCATACAGACCAACATTTGAAAAGCCAAAGACAGCAAAGAACATCAAACGAAAAACATCTTGTACAACAGAACAAACCGAAAGAAAAAACGAAGGTAAAAATGTAACATGTAAAGTAATATGTGAAAATGAAAGTAATAAAAATGCAGTCAAATACAACAGCAGTGTAAGTGAAAGATATTCCAACTCCAGGAAGGTGCAGCAGTAGGGAAAATGATGGATAGTGTAAGGGTATAATTTACTTTTTCAATTCCAGGAAGGTGCAGCCTTATGGAAAGTGATGGATAGTGTAAGGATGTAATTTACTATTCCAACTCCAGGAAGGTGCAGCAGTAGTCCTTGTTAATGATGGAGAATCCTGGGGGCATCAACATATCTAGGCTTGATGCCGAGAACTCGTTTAGCCATGTCTCGGTGATGAACGCGATGTCTATGTCATGGGAGAGGGTGGTTTCTGCTTATTCTGTTGCATGTTTGGAGGCTGATCTGCAGTTTAGTATGCAGTTGGTAGTGTACACCTCATTGGTGAGTGTCTCTATGGGGGAGGCTCTGGGTATGGCAGTGAGGAGGGCAGGGGGTCAGGGGGTCTTTGTGAATTCGGGATGCGGTGGTCCCTTCCAAAACCGGTGATCACTTGGATCTTTGCTTTGGGGGAGGCTTTATGGGGAGAGTATTATTATTATTATTATTCTGAGTTTTGTATAGCGCCTGGTTACCAAATAGGCATCCCAGCGCTCGCCAGATAATAACGCTACCTAAGAATAATGCAGGGTTAAACAGAAAACAAAAACGTCTTTAAAAGTTTGCGGAACCGGAGAAGACTAGCTTCCGAGCGAAGTTGTAGGGGCAGTGGATTCCACAAAGTGGCCACATTTATCGAAAACCTTCTGCCACCGGTTCTAGCCCTCTTCACCCTCCCGACCTGAAGGAGATGTTGATGGTCGGAGCGAAGGGAGCGAGAAGCCTTGTAAGGCTGAACCATCTCCCCCAGAATAGGTGGGCCTACCCCATGCAGAACTTTATGGGCTATACAGAGTGATTTGAATTTCACCCTGTCCCTAACAGGGAGCCAATGCAAAGCCCTCAGCGCCGGGCGAGCAGACTGGCGCCTGGGGAGACCCGTCAAGAGCCTGGCGGCCGCATTCTGCACTTGCTGCAGTTTGTTCAGGGTAGATTCAGGTGCACCCAGGAATAACGCGTTGCTGAAATCCAGCCGCGAGATGATCAATCCCTGGATGAGGAGCCTCCTAGTGGACGCAGGGAGCAGAGGTAGGATCTTCCGGGCTGAGCGGAGCAGGCCAAAACACACGCCAGCAGTCTTTTTAGCATGAGTTTTAAACGAGAGGCCCTGCTCCAGCCACACACCCAAGCTCTTGATCTCCTGCTTGGGGGTGGGTACCGGGCCCAGACAGTCAGGCCAGCTGCTGGGGGACAGAGATGGAGAGGAGTTCCCCAGCAGCATAAGTTCCGTCTTGGAGCCATTTAACTTTAGCGCTGAGCTGCACATCCACGTGTAGATCTTCTGCAGACGCGAGTGCAGCTGGTCGGGATGATGCGCCGACTGGGAGAGGCCAACCACCAGAGTCGTAGGATAACGATAGCTCCGCCGCCTCCTTTGAGGATATTGCTGTTATGGTTCTTCTAGGTCTCTGGGTTCGGTACTTTGTATTGGTTTCCCTGGGTCCATGTGTTAGGATGTAAATGTAAATGTAAATGTCAAGGTATTTGTAGAGCGCACTGCCACCAAGCGGTTTCCTGGCTTTCCCTGTGAAGTGTCCACTCCGGGGCACCCCCAGGGTGAAGCCAGGCATCCTAGCGCTGTTGGGGCCGGTGTGGAGGTTAAGCAAGCTATTGCCAAGAGTTGCAGCGCGGGCCCATGATTAGAATAGGCACCGAGGCGAGAATTGTCAGGTCCGAGGAAATTGAGCCCAAGACCCGCCGAGGCGGGAATTGAACCCTGGTCCCGGGCCAGAACTCTGCATCAGGGTCTGCCGCTCTAACCATTGAGCCACACTCCTCCACGGGGGTGGTTGGGAGCTCATTCAAGTGAGGCACGTTGTCCGGATTTAGATGGGTGGAGCTGGTCAGAGTGGGAGTCCGTTGCGGAGTGAGCCTAGTCTTTCGGGCCAGATCGAGTTTGTTTAAGATTTCGCTCAGGCCCAGGGTTATCAGTTCTAGCTGCCTTTCTAGGAGGGCTTGACGCTGTTCCATGTTTCCCAAGGCAGGGGTCGGGCAGCTTGGGCAGGGGCGACTCCGGAGGAGGTGAGGATGTCAGTGGTGGAGGGCCTGTTGGTGTAGGAGCTGCCCGTATTCGGGACCGTGGGTAGGGAGCACAGTTGGTCGTGATGCGCTATCGCCGACCCGATGTCCGCGGCAGGGGTGAGGTGTCTAGGAGACTGAGATTGAGATTGCAGGAGTGGATCGATCCTAGCTTGAGGGTTGGATTGATCAGCGGGAGGAGGATGAGGGTGGCAATGGGCTGGAGGTTGTAGCTCTTGGTTCGTAGGGGCAAGGATGCAGGAGGTGAGTTGTGTAGGCAGGATGGTTGTTCTGGTATCGGGCGTGGGGGTGGTTGATCGTCTCTCCTGGCAGGGAGGACGGGCCAGGGGTACAGAATAGGGCAAGGAGGGAAGGGGCTTGTGCAAGGGGTGATTCGCATTGCGGGGAAGAGAATCAAAGGCCTCTAGATTCTCATTGTTGGATTGAATCAGAACTGTGGCATTCCTGTAAATGGTCACAGAAGTGTTGCCGTTCCTTGACGAATGGTTAGTGAGTGAGGTCGTCAGTTTGCAGCTATGTGAGGTGGTCGTGGTTTTGGAGATGGGTAGCTGTGATCTGATCCAGTCATCAGGTCTATTAGTGTGGAAGATTAGATCCATTTTTATTTTCCCTCTGGAGGAGCAATGATAGATGTCTGCGAAAAGTGTTTCAGGATACTGTCTGATCAGTCTGTGTTTAAGGCTTCTTTTCGCTTTGAGTGAGAGGTTGGGGGGGAAGCTGATCGCGAAGGAGTTTCGGCCTGTGAGGTATCAAGTGGGTAGGTACGGGAGGGCTCGCGAGAGTTGACGTGTTGGGTGCCATTGTCTCTCTGTTTCTTGGGTTGATGAGAGGTGAGGGGGACCTAGATCAGCTAGTGGACTAATAGATGGGGGGATGCGGACCAATCGGGATCAGCTCTAGTTAGCCGGTCAGGCTAGATCAATTAGTGCATTTGTCTGCTTCCAGATTGATTGTAGTGGGATAAGGCAGCTCTTTAGAGGTCAGAGCTTGAAGGTGGATCAGCTTGGTCTATTATGGGCAGTGCTTCAATGGCTGATGCAGCTTTGGGGAGCCTCGGCCGGGGGAGGTCTAGTTAGGCCAATCTCATTGGAGCCATTGTCTCTCTGTTTCTTGAGTTGATAAGAGGTGAGGGGGACCTAGATCAGCTAGTGGATTAGTCGATGGGGGGATGCGGACCACTCTGAAGGGATCAGCTCTAGTTAGCAGGTCAAGCTGAATCAATTAGAGCATTAGTCTGCTTCCAGATTGATTGTAGTATGTTAAGGACAGCTCTTTAGAGGTCAGAGCTTGAATGAGGATCAGCTTGGTCAGAGCTTAAATGAGGATCAGCTTGGTCAAGTATGAGCAGTGCTTCAATGGCTGAAGCGGCTTTGGGGAGCCTCGGCCGGGGGTGGTCTAGTTAGGCCAATCTCATTGGGGCGGGAGGTAGGGGACTTCTGCCCTACTAAGCATTTCCTCACCTTCCATTTCCATTGATGACTTCTAGTTCAGGCTGTTGTTGCTTGATGCTGGGGCAGCCGAGGCAGTCAGTAGAGGGAAAGATGCTTGGAAACTTTGTGCAGTGCCGATATCTGTGGGTGAGGTGTGAGAGCCGTAATCTGCTGGCTATCACGACCTAGTAATCATCAAAGTGGGAGCTAAGGGTGCATCCATCTTGGGGTCAGGCAGTCTCAACTTGCGCTCTGCATGAGTCCGGTGGCAGCTCCGTCTTGGAACATGGTTGGGGGGAGGAAGCTGAGCCACGCTGCAAAGGCTGGTGATGAGCGGTCCAATTTTCAGCAGTCCCTAGTGCTCGTACGGGAGAGATTCATGTGATTGCCATGCACGGCCATCATGGAGTCAGGCAGTCTCCCTTAAAGGGATGAGCTCTGTGCTGTATTAGAAAGAGTGATTGCAGCAACAACAGTAGTGCAAACTTTTGCCTTAGCAGCTTCAGCAGCCATTGAATTTCCTGCAACATGAACGGCAACACGTTGATGACCCAATGTGCATATTACATGTGCAAGTGGCAAGCACTCGTTACGTTTTGCCACCTGTCCCCTAAGCATCTTATGCTTTATTGTGCAACCCTTGGAATCTCGAAATCCATTCTGGCCCCAGAAATGACGATATTCATTGTATGACTGGACACAGTGATACGAATCGCACATGGTCTGTATTTTGCAGAGCCAATACTAGGGGGTTGAGTTCTGCAAGCTGCGCTGTACAGTTCGCTAGGTACGGAGTGTGTTTTTTCTGAATGGGACTTGCCATCATGTATGCTCCCCTTTACGATTGCGCACGCAGCAGAATCTTGGTGTTTTGTCCCTATGGCAAGCTTGGCAGACCTATACGTATAGATGACAATCATATCAATCTACAGGAATTATTTCAATCGGCAGAGGATATTCCTGTTCATAGTGCAAAAACGCTTGTGTTTGTTGTGTAGAATCACATCTGTAGTCTACATCTGTTGCAGTGAGAGAGTTAGCCCATTGTATCCATCGTAGATGTAAAGCTTAGGCATTTGGAACGCTTGATTTGGTGATGGCCTCCAAGGTCGGCATCGGGGTTACGACAAATATGCGCTTACCCCAAGCTAGTGCTCTCTCTTTCTCTCACTACAGCAGTCTGCACATCTGGGAGAATTTTCTAGGTGGTGCAAAACACATTTCAGCGTTTCTGTATAAATGTGATTTGTATGCAATAGGTACTACATCACCTTTGTTGAACGTGATGTATGTACACCCGGTAGGTCCAGCAAATAAGTGGATCATCAGGTTTGTCATGTTTAAACGTATGTGTAATAGTTTAGAAGCTAGCAGTTCAGCTACTACGGAATTTAAAACGTTTTTATGCTCCTGTGTCCAATGTGATATTGAAAAATCAGGTCTGATCAAATCGTAGAAAGGTTTTACCCATTTTGTGTAATCCAAAATATATGCTCTGGGAAAATATAAAAATTCCTTAAATGGATTGCAGTCTTTTCAGAGTCGTAGGAGGTTGGAGCGGTGCACATTTTTCCCCAAAAATGTGCCGCCAGGCTTTTGCCTTCACTTGACAGCTCGTACCCTTAAAAGAGGACATTGAGATGGGCAATTTTTGATTTGTTTTAAATTAAATTTGTAGCTCAGGTGAGCAAACCCGAGAATTATGCGGTCTACTCTGTCCAAGTGTTCTATCAATTCCCTCGAGAAGGCTAAAAAATGATGGCAAAATAGCATTTTACAAGAAAGAGTACCCTCTCTGTACCTTTCAAGCATGCACAAGTACGTGATCAGCATGGATGCGATTTGATGTGGACTACCATATATAGAGAAGCTTATATATTTTTCTTTCTTACTGGCATGTGAAGTGAAATTATTAGATCTCTCCAGCACTTCCAGCCACTGTCTCCCGATGCCCTCTGTAGTTTGTTCATGACTGCCATCTGTAATTTTATCTTATCTTTTTTGTCAAAATAGCCAACCTGAAGTTGCCATGCTCTCCCCTCTTCAAATCATACACCGTCACCCTTTTGTTGGCTCAAATGTAGACCAAAAGTGGCCCAAGAGCAAAGGCAAACAACTGTGGTGAGAGGGCGCAGCCCTGCCTGGTCCCTCTACAAATGTTAAAACACTTGAACAAGCCAGCAGTTATTATTACACGATCTCTAGGCTTGTCATAAGTGGCCATGCATCAGCCCAGAAAGAGTTTCTAGCCCTTTCTCAAACAGAACATTCCACATGTAGTCCAAGTTCACTGTGTCAAATGTCTTTTCAGTATCAAAGGGTAGAGTACCATCCTATGTCCATCCATGCATCCTACATCTGTAAGGCGCAGAGTATTGTCCCCACCTGCTTAGCAGCAATGAAACCCACCTGAAGGGGAGGTTAACATTGATGTTCAACATTTAACAGAAAAATAGGCTTAGAATTGACAGACTCAGTGGAAAGTTTACCAGGTTTGATTATAAGCCTACCTCACTCAAAAGCTGACAATGTCTGGTGGCTCTAGAACTACTAGAAGCACAAACAATCTTCTGCTGAAGCCTCGAAGATTTCGGAAGGAAAAAACCTATAAACGCTCCTTTTCAGGAATGGCACCCAGGATCTGGAACTCACTCCCTAGTGAAACCAGGCTCATCTCCTCCAACAAACTTTTTAAGAAAGAAGTAAAAGCGATCCTCATGGCTAAATCAACATGATCTATTATTCTGTATTTCGCATGAATCCGCTCTGTACCACCTGCCTAACCCCTCGGTCTATTTGTATTACTTGTATTATCGACTTATTTGATTGTATACGTTCCCACTTTGTATATTTTATATTGTTGACGCACCTGTTTGACTTTGCACACTCTACCTACACCACCTTAACCCTACTCTCGTACTACTGATGCACCTGTGTGACTATACACCCTGCACACACCTACCTCAACTATGCCTTTATGCTATCTCCAAAAGCATTTTAAGCACGCTTAAACAAGTATATGCTCCTTATTTTTGTACTGTTATACTATTGGCGCAACTGTTTGACTATGCTCCTTGGACCAACACTACCTCACCTGTGACCTACCTCTTGTATTTTGACCTACCTATGTAACCATGCACCTTGTACCTAATTACCTCAATTACTACTCTATCACCCCCTTGTACTTGTAAAGCGCTCTGATATCTGCAAAGATCTTGTTCGCGCTATATAAAACTTTCAAAATAAATAAAATAAGAGCATAGGTACCGTTGTCACTGCAAGAGTGGTCATCTAATCTGTGTTATCTCATTGAAGGCTTTCACTATAATTTGAAACAATCATGGGACAAACACACTGTAAAACCCAGCAGAGAAGCATTCCGGGCCTGAGATTTTCACTAATATGAGACCCTGAATGGCCCTCAAAATCTCATTTTTAGTTACTGGTGCTTCTAAATTTGCTTAGTCAGCAGCAATTAGCTGTGGGACAACCACCCCCAGGGCATAAGCATGCCAGAAAACAGCCTTCTGTATTCTCAAAACCTAAACACATAGCAGGAGCATTTGGGCCTTTAGCAATATATGAGGCGACTGAGGTCTGTAGTTTTCTAGATCTGGGCAAGTCTCCCCTTATAGGGAACTAAGGCTCGAGCATTCCATAATGAACCAGCACTGAATCTTTCCTTCGGCCAGCATTGGCCTACACTACCCTTCCCTCCAACAATCCCCCACCTGATTTTACTCCCTTTCTCCATCTCTTTCCAACACTGAGCTACAAAATACATTCATGATATTGACAGCTCCAGCCAAGCAAAAGCAAACACTCCGCTTCCAGTTGGTGAGTGCTGTCAAAGTGCTCCCGCTTGTTGGAAGTGGAGGTTTCATCCTCTTACCCTGCCTGCCGAGTTGCAAGTAGGGAAAGAGACAAAAGATTGCTCTTGCACGCAGGGAGCTGCATTTCAAGCAGATCCCTTAGTGTGAGAGCAATGCCAGCTCCCGCAGGAGGCAGGGAGCCGGTGGGACCACAGGGGGCCTTAAGGCTTCCCCAGCGGTCAGGGGGGAACCAGGAGAAAAAGGCAAAATAAAGGTGAGAAACTAGCAGAAAGAGGTAAGATAAAGGTGAGAAATGAGCAGCATGAAGCAAAATAGAGGCCAGCAGAAAGAGGTAAAATACTATTAAGAAACGATCATAAGAGGCTAAATAGAGGTCAGAAACAAGCAGCAAGAGGCTGAAAAAACAAGCAGAAAGAGGGAAGCAAAAGGATAGAAACAAGCAGAAAGAGGGAAAATAAAGGACAGAAACGAGCAGAAAGACGGAAAATAAAGGTCAGAAATAAGCAAAAATAGAGACCAGCAACAAACTGAAAGAGGTAAAATACTAGTCAGAAACGATAAGAAAGAGGCTAAATAGAGGTCAGAAACGAGCAGAAAAACTAAATAAATGTCAGAACCAAGCAGAAATGGGTCAAATAAATCAGAAATAAGCTGAAAGAGGTAAAGTAGAGGTCAGAAACTAGCAGAAAGAGGTGAAATAGAGGTCTGAAACAGAAGAAGGCAAAATAAAGGTAAAAAACGAGCATAACTAGGTAAAATAAAGGCCAGCAACGAGCAGCAAGAGCCAAAATAGAGGTACAAAATGAGCAGAAAGAGGCCAAATAAAAGGTCAGAAGTGGGGAGAAAAGTAGGAAAGAGAGCAGAACCCACTTAGGCACTCATGCACCCAGTCACAGAACAACTCAGACACACTCACAGCGCCATTCAGACACTCATGCACCCACTTACAGACAAACTCAGATACGAACACCCACTCACAGACCCAGTCAGACACTCATGCACCCACTTACAGCATCAAGCATACTCTCTCACCCACTCATAGACCTACTCAGTGACTCACGCACCACCTCACTGACCCACTCACTCACAGACTGACTGACACACTCATAGAGGCACTCACAAACCCACGCAGACACTCTCATACCCACTCACAGACCCAGTCAGACACTCGTGTACTCACTCACACACCCTCTCTCAGACCCATTCAGACATTCATGCACTTACTCACACACTTAGTATCAAAGGTTACAGGTTACAGTTAGGAAATAAAATATAAAAGCCTTAGAAATTCACTAAAAACAAAGGTGACAGTGATGTTATATTTACGAAATAGAATTCAATAAACTATAAATTCACAGAATAAAAACAAAGGTTTCAGGGATGGTACAGTTAGGCTCAGATTTCACTTATAAAAAACACAGTGAAATTCAGCAGTTATAGTTACCTAAGCTAACTATAACTCACACCCCTGCAATGCACTGCTTATGACCTCACATATTACACCACTCATGACATGGTCAGTGGCATCAAGACATCTCAAATAACAGGTCTGATGACATCATACACAGAACCACTCACACACAGACACAACCTATCATACACCCATTCACACAACCACTCATATACCCATATGCAGACCCATACAAGTACTCACACCACCACTCACACATCCATAGAGCCACTCCCACTCATTCAAAGCCGCTCACACACTCACCCATACAGCTACTCACACACCTACCTATTGACCCACCATAGAGATAGAACATGGTTGTGGTGTTGTCCGTCCTAACTAGGATAGATGAATAGCAAATGCTGGGAAGAAAGGCTTGCAGGCCTAAGAAAACCGCCTTCAACTCTAGAAGATTGATGTGCATTTTTTATACTTGAAGTGACCATTTTCCCTATATTCCTAGGTCCTGCAGGTGAGCTCTATCCAGCCCATCAGAGAAGCATTCATTGTCATCATAAACGGAGGGTGGGATGGTACGAAAGAGAGATCCAGAGTAATGTTTTCCTTCTTTCTACACTGCAATTGTTGCTTTCATAGTTGGGGTGCTGTTGATGGTGTTCTTGACCAAACCCAGAGTTTGCAGCCATTGAGCATCTAACTGCTCTTGTAGAGGTCTCATGTGTAGAAGACCATTTCAAATCAATGGAAAGCAAGAAGACATCATCCCCAACATTGACTTGTACGTCCAAACAGAAGTGGACTCTGCTTGGAAGAGAACTTGTTATGTCCATTATCCGTTGGATTATTTCCACAGTAGGAAACCCTTTGGAAACTTCTGTATCCAGAACTCCTCCCAGGAACACTGACGATTGAGACGGTATCAGGGCAGACTTACCCGTTTTATTTTAGACTTAAAGTGTTGAACAGCCGTAAACAAGCCAAGGTGGATTGTCTTGCTGAGCAGTATGTATGAGCCAGTTGTCAATTTCTTTTTATGAAAGCCGCAACTGGAATCTTGTATACACCCTGGGAGCCAAGCGTAATCCAAAGGGGAGGACTGTGAATTGGTAATGGCACCCTGCCACCTTGAATCAGAGAAACCTGTGATGTTTTGCTTGTATGGGGATGTGGAAATAGCAGTCCAAGAGGTCTAGAGATGTCATGTAATCCCTCTTTATCAGGGGTAAGATCTCTTGCAGAGACAGCATTTGGAAAGGTTGTCTCCATGTATTTGTTCAGCAACCTTAGATCCATTACTTGCAGCCATTTCCCGGACTTCTTCTTGATTAGGAAGAAGCTGGACAAAAATCCCTTGTTTTCAGGCTGAAAAGGAACCTCTTAGATAGACCCCTTGGAAATAAGTGAGTGAATTTTCTGCTTCAGCAGTGCGAGATGTTGATAATTCCTCCTGCGAAGGAGGGAGATTTAGAGGCATTTGAGTAAAATCTAAGGTGTGACTATGATGAATTACGTATATCACTCACTTCTCTGAAGAAATTATTTTCCAATGTTCATAAAAGTTTGAAAGGTGCGAGATCCCAAAATGATGGGCAGAATTTGAGGTGACTGGTGCCTTGAACTGACGCCTTGCAGCGTCCTATCCCTTTCCACCTGCAGAGAGGAGTCTGTGAGTTGGCTGGCGTGAGTACGTGAAACTTGAAGAGGCTCTCTTTTGATGTTGAGGAGGGTGCTAAGACATATATCCCTGTTGGGAGTATGCTTGATATCTATAAGTCCGGTAAGATGCTCTTGCTAAAAACTGGACTCTCCCTCTACGAAAGGGCTGAAAAGTCTTTGCTGCAACATCCCCAGCGAGCCTGCAGTATAGGCATTTGCTTTGACAGACTGCAGAACATCATCGACATGCTTGCTGAATAAATTCCCCCGTCGTAGGGCATGTCAAGAATTTTGGCTTGAACCTCTGGGCCGAAAAATGTCAACTTTAACCAGCCAGGTCAGCGCAGCATAGCCACACCCACCATTTGTCTAAAGGCTGTGGATGATATGTCCATGGCCATAACGATAATCTCATTAGACGTTTGTGCCCCTTCCCGAAGTATTTTGATTTGATTTGTAGAGCGTGACAATCACCCTAAGGCATCATGGCGCTAGAGACCGACTGTCTAGAAGTGGGTTCAAGAGGAAAGTAGCCCAGACAGATGCTAGGCCGAGAAAAGCCAGGTCTTAAGAGCCTTTCTAAATGGTAATAGAAGTGGAATAGACCTAAAAGCGAGAGGAAGGGAGTTTCAAAGTTTGCTAGCTGCCACAGAGAATGCCCTGTCCCCCCATTTCCTGTTTTTGGTTCTTGGTACCACCAGTCGCATTTGAAGTGAAGATCAAAGGGGTCTACTGGGGGAGTACCAGCTGAACATTGTTTTTAATCTGGATCCTTTTTTTTTCGTCTTCAGGCAAATATTCAAGAAATGGCGGTAAATCAGACCACATCTGTCTATTATAGTGCCCTAAAATCGCCAGAGCATTAGATGTCCTAAAGGACGTGGCTGCCATAGCTGAAAAACACTTCCCAATATTATCCAGTCTTCTGCCCTCCTTGTCCAGTGGTGCTGAACATGGTACAGACGAGTTCCTGCAAGTCTTTGGGCAGCTTGCATGACTATCCAATCAGGGCGAGGTTGTCCTATTAAGCAGGCAGGTGAATTCTCAGACACCCTGTATTTATTGCCCTGTGGCGGATAACTGCTGCTACTGAAGCTGGGGTCTTCATCAACTTTAAGCCCTCTTCTCAGATATCATCCACAATGGGAATGGATCTCAGACTTTCTTGCTGCATCCTTCAAATCGTAAGGGGAACCTCCATTTACTTTACTGGCAGTGATAACTCAAAAAGCTTAGAATCCTTTTCCAGTAGTTCATGGAATCCCCTTCATATCCTCCAGAGGCGAGCTAGCCGGTGGTGGTGACAGAATGGGGATGAAGGAGTGATGTAGTCGTCCCAGTCTTGCCCTGATTCATCTGTATCTTGAGGAAGTTCCCCTGCACTATCAATGTAGCGCAGGGGATAGTGATTGAGGCTAAAACTGGTCTTTCCTACTGAGATTGAAAAACCACTGGGCTTCACGCAGCAATGTCACACTAGATGCCTCCACACACCCCGGAGTAGAAGGTTCACCTCCGGAAATATTTTGTAGCAGTTGTCAAGCATACAATGTAGGTCTGTCACCAACGAGACAGGACTAGGATAGTGTTGTCCCTTGGAGCATGCTGGTCAGAATAGGGGTCTTTATAAGGATAAGGCTCCTGAAAGGAATCATAGCGTTCAGGTGCTGGCTAATGCCCATCTTTGAATGAGTATTCACCTTCCATATGTGTGGAAGTCTAACCACCCGATTCCTCTTCGTCCATGTCCTGACACTTCGGATTGAGCTGTGTGGGACTGTTAGCTGGGCCACAAAGACTTTCATCCCCAGACTCCTCTATATCAAGTAGATGCACAGGAAGCAGAGACAAAACCCGGCACGGAGAAGTTTGATCCAGGCGCAGAACAACAGGAATTCCCTCCATGGAAATAAAATAGGCTGTTTTTGGGCCGTCGATAGGCACATCGAGGATGACGAAAGTGTCTGTTTGCCACGAGCTGGGCTTGAGAGTGAAGACTGCCTTGCCACTGGATATTTAAAAGTTCCAGTCTATGGGATCACCGTCAACAACGAGGTGGGGGTCCTTGCGGACTTCATCGACGAAGACATCATTGCCGTAGTCTTTGTCATCATCATTAGTGATACCACTGTCGTCACTGGCAAGGAAGGTGACTACGTCGGCATTAGTTATGCCACCGTCGTCACTGGCAAGGATTCAGCAAAGCAGGAGGGGAAAAGGCAAAAAAGTTGACTGTAAGAATTACCCTCTTGATCTGCGAGCGACAAACAGCAGGAAACAAATCTTCAGTGATTATCTATCCTGTTAGTAACCAAGTGAAAAATTATTTCTGGTCATAAAATACAACAAAGATGGTGACACAGAACTATGAGCCCGATAAACATACATTTCCAACTTGAAGCTGGTGCCCTTTTTCAGTCGCCAGAGGTGGTTGGAGGGATCGGAACAAGCAACAAAGACGCGGGAAGGGATGGAAGGGACAGGAGGAAGCAACAAGGACGGGCGAGAGGGTGGGAGGGGCGAAGAAGGGTTGAGAGGGCCTGCAAACACATGCACTCTTTTGGAGTGCTAGTTAGAAGTAAAAGAAAATGTTCCTCTGCAATTGGGCAGCCAGTGGAAGTATACTGGTCTCAGAAAGAAAACTGTACTTGGTCCATGATCCATTGAAGACAAAGACACAAAGAGAAAGTAGAAGCAGGAGGCGCGCTGACCAATGAGAAGCAACTAAATGTGAGTAACGTTGAAGACAACCAATTGTAACTCATGGTAAGTAAAGGGCAGACTTCCATTAACCTCCATTTATATAATGTGGAATTGCAGGTTAGAAAAGCTGCTTGATAAAAATCTTTAACAATATACATTATGGTATGTTTAAGGTTTTGTACAGTAGCCACTTTTAAACCCCCTTAAACGTAATTACATACATGCATGTCGTACAAAATTGGGTTGAGGAGGATTCAACCCCACTCAGACAACGACCACAATCCTGATCAGGGTGAGCCACAAAAAGTCACTAAATTAACCTGTGCTTAACCCTCTGCTAGTTTGGCACAAAAACAGTCAGGCGTAACATAGAGGCAATCTGTAAAAGTATTTATGCAGCACAGAAACAGCAATTAAGTGAAAACGAAGTGGGGGGGAGAGGTTGGGTTTAAGACTCACTCCAGCAGAAGCTAGGTGGAGTCTTCAAAGTCTCTAAAGCTTGTTATGTCCCAATAGCTAACAAAGGAAGCCAGCCAACTAGCCCTTGCAGTCACTCTAGTTGCCCTCGGTGCAGGCAGCTAGGTAGGTCTCTAGCAACAGGGCAGTCCTCCGGGGAGCAAGGACACATCAAGGGGTGTAGTGAAGAGGGTCTACCTTGTGCAAGCTTTTGAAGTGAGGAGCTTCCCGATACTACTCCCACACCTGGTTCTGGAAAGGTCTTCCCTTGTCAACGCTCCAAGAAGTCTGGAGTAAAACTAGTCAGGGAGGCAATCCTCTTTGAAGTGTAAGTGGGGAACTGAACAGTTCCACTCCCAGCCATCCTGGCAGAGTGTCACACCCTGTCCACACTTAATCCCTTTTATGTCACTGGGAGAATACAAAATCCTATAGCAGAGCAAGTCACAGTCATGTGATCCAGGGCACTGGCAGAAGGCACAAATAGGACAAGAAAATGTCAACTTTCTAAAAGGGGCATTTTAAATTACAATTCATTTGAGTCTAAACATGATATTTCTACCTGCTTTCAATCAAAAGATAGCATTTGTTAAGTGTAATAAGGGAACCCAATGTTATCCAATGTCAGAGTAGCGAAAAACGAGTTTAGGAGTTTTTTACTACCACCCTACTTTAGGGGTGACATATGTATAAAAAGAAGAAGGTTTAGGCCTGGAAAAAGTTTTTTTTTATCTTAGGTCAAATTTGCAGTTTAAAAATGCAGTATAGTCTGCAGTGGCAGGCCAGAGACACGTTTTAAAGTGCATCTTTAGTGGGTGTCACAATGAGTTGTGCAGGCTTACTAGCAGCATTTAATTTACAGGGCCTGGATATCACATAGTACCATATACTGGAGACTTATGAGTATATTGAATGTGTCAATCACATGTAGGCAAATTTGACCATGTTTTACGGATAGAGAACACAAGCACTTTAGCATTGGCTAACAGTGGTAACGTGCACAGAGCCCTAAAACCAAACAAACGAAATCAGCAAAGCAGGAGGGGTGAAGGCAAAAATGTTTAGGGGTGACCATGCAGAGAGGGTCAAGTCTAACACATTTAAGCAGAACAAAGGCCCAGTGTTATATGCTCAAACACTTTTATGAAAAAAAGCTACTACTCCAGGGCTACATCGTGCAACAGTAATTTGTTCTAAATTGCTAATTTATACCAAGTTAATTTTGAGGTACTTATTAGCTTTAACTTCACTTAGAGTTTGATACTTCCTTAATGGTTCGGGTTAACTTAAGTGTGCAGAATTATAGACAACCATATGTCTTAGCACAACAACATTAAAAACTATCATTATAGAGATGGAAGCCTTAAAAAATTCTTCATATCAGACAAAACGTTTTAGAGCATTTAAAATATATATTATGTTCCCTCTATTTACCTGACTGCAGGATCACTTTCCAGTAGCTCAGTCAATCTCTGTAGTTGTTCAGGTTGGATGGACCTTCCTATCAGTGCTTCAGTGTTAGTGTAAATGAGGAATGCTGATACTGCTCCTAACAGTGTTCCAACGCCTAATGAACCCAAGCAGTCATAATATGGATTACCTGTAGAATGCAATCACAGAGTGGGTTACCAATGCCTGTTGAACATGATCTGTGAGCCTTTTTGTCTAAACAATTTTATACAGTACATTTTGTCCATGCAAATTGATTCACTGAGATAATTACATGTAATTTCAACTTCAAGAAAACTTTAATTTCCTGGGTTATATCACTATAACCTACAACAAAACGTAGATCTTATCAATATCAACTCATAACCTCAATTTTCACATTTGACTTGCTGGAGAATATATAATTCTGGCTTTCCGATTTTTTATAATAAATACATCGGCTACCCCCACTCAAATTGATATTTCGAACATGTGATCTGTAACTTCTCTCTCTGCAGATTCAAACAGCCAGAAAATCTCTAGGAGATTATGTCAAATCTCTACTGCATTGCACTGTGCCCTACGAATCATCACTCCTTTTGACACTACGTCTAACAGACAGCTGCCAAAAATACAAGATTTTATGTTATTTTAGGGAAATCTAAACTGGTGGTATGACATTTGGTACATAAAAGCTGATTGAGAGAATGCATTACAGAAGTTATCTAGTATTTTCTTGGTAATAAGGACTCACAGAATGTATTATAAGAAAGATTTAAAAAGAAAAAAAACAGAACGCCAAAGAAATGAGTGCGTTAAGGGAAAGGAATATTGTGTTGCACATGGTTTTGAAATTATCTGCCAGTAGTACAAGCAAAACAAAATTGTTTTACAAAAACACGTTGACAGTTCAACCTGACAAACCTGTCTGCAGGAGTACACCTGATGGGAGCTAATTTATAACAAACCCAAATCTTCATGGACCCCTAATATAGGCCAAATAAACAAAAACATAGAAGCCTTTGAGATAGTAGTGGAGAAGGGTATTTCTGATCTCCTAGATCAAAAGAATTGGACCAATTTAAATTTACAAAAAGAAGAAAAACAGGCGCTACAAAAACTGCAGAATTGCCATACACTGACGATTAAACCCGCGGATAAAGGCGGTAGCATAGTGATTATGTCCACGCAACAATACACTGATAAAATGCGTTTGTTATTAGACAATCAGGATCACTATAAACAGGTCAAAAGAGAAGACTGGTTACAATTAAAAACCACAGTCAAAAGAACATTAGACCTAGCATTAGAAGATGAGGTGATTTGTAACGAAGAATATAAATACCTCTTCAACGAAAATCCAGTGATCCCGGCCCTTTACGGGTTACCTAAAGTACATAAAGACATCTTGAATCCACCAATGAGACCTATCGTGTCCAGCATCGGTTCCCTTACAGAGCCTCTAAGCCAATATGCAGACATTTTTCTCCAACCGTATGTCATTAACCAAAAAGCTTACGTGAAAGACACAGGAGACATTATCCAGAAACTTGAGGGAATTCCTTTTAACACTGACACCCAATTTTTAGTAACCCTCGACATAGAGGCTTTGTATACAAACATACCCCAAGACAATACCATCGAAATGATAGAAAGCCTTTTTGCAAGCCAAGAGAGGGACCTCAATGCCCAAGAAACCTTCATAGTCGACTGTGTGACATTAGTCTTGAAAAATAATATTTTTATGTTCCAAAATGATTTTTTTAAACAAACCAAAGGGACCAGTATGGGAGCCACATGTGCGCCGAGCCTGGCATGTCTTTACGTGGCCAGGTTCGAAGATAACCACATTTTTAATACCATGGCACCATTCTATGAGAACATTTCCAACTGGTCTAGGTATATAGACGATGTCTTCTTTATATGGACAGGCCCATTAGAAACATTGGAAGAATTCATCATATGGCTAAATTTAGGTGATAGTAATTTAAAATTCACTTCTAATTATGACAGCCAGCAATGTGAATTCTTAGACATTTTGATCAAGACTGACGAGAATAAACTATCAGTTGAGTTGTTCACTAAAAAAACTGATCGCAACACCATGTTGCATTATGATAGCTTCCACCCACCGTGCCAGAAAGATAATATACCATTCGGCCAATTTCTCAGGCTGAGACGAAACTGCACCAAGATGCCAGATTTCGACAAACATGCTAAAATCCTCACCGAGAAATTTATCAACCGTGGCTATCCAAAACGTATGATCAGACACGCTTATAAAAGAGCAAAATATTATAATAGGGACAACCTCCTACAGAACAAACAAAAGAAAACTGAAGCAAACAAACCTCTTATTTTTGTGACCAACTACAGTTCCGTTAGTAACAAAATAAAGAATATCATTAACCGCAATTGGCACCTTGTTACCAATAAGAACAAAGAAAAATTACCTAAACCCATGTTTGCGTTCAGACGCAACAAAACTATAAGAAATAGTTTAGTTCATACGTATAGGGAAATAAAACCTGATCTACAACAAAGCATGAACAATGCTCCATTGCCCACAGGCACTTTTCCGTGTGGTAATTGTGGCAACTGCAAGTCAATAATTAAAGGCGACTGTATAAATGTAAACAATAACACTCACAAAATTCAATCAATGATGAACTGTAGGTCAAAAAATCTAATATACCTAATTAAGTGCCCCTGTAATTTGCCATATATAGGCGAAACATCTAGAGAGGTCCGTCTAAGACTAAATGAACACAGGTCTGCCATAAGAACTAAAAAGAAAGGAGCACCTCTCACTGAACATTGGCAAGAGGCCAAACACACACTGGAAGACCTATCCTGGTGCGTGTTGGAACAAATTCACATGAGTGCCCGAGGAGGCGACACTGAAACAAAGCGAAGGAAAAGAGAGCAATTTTTCATGTCAAAATTCAAAACAGTAAAGAAGGGACTTAATAATAAAGAAGATTGGGAGCGTATTTTAATTTAATATGGCCCCGCAACAAATATAGGTACCCCCGTAGACCTGCAAAGCTTGAAACAGTGGTTGTATATATATCTATAGAACCTGACAATATATGCACCGAAGGCACAAAATTGTACATCAGTGGCATAAATCTAATAGAAATTACCTGTGTGCACCCTGATAAATAGGAACAGTTGTCATCTAATATGTAGTGATAACGACATAGATGCACAAAAATCCCATAGACTAAAGATAAAGAAGAATTGATATTGCCAGGAAGCGCTAACAATGTACTGCCACTTAGGCCAACCAATCGGTAGTCAATGTGATGTTTACAAACATACATCATCGCTTGCGGACCAACTCCCGACTTCTAACAGGTCGCAGCGAGGAGCCTCCATTTGAAATCTCAATAACAAACTACTCCAGTAGTTCCATCAGAACCACAGGAGTGATCAGAGGCGCAGTAGAAAACTCGCGGTACTCCGACAGCATACACGTCCCAAGGCACGCCTGCCTGACAGGAAGTGATGCTACAAGTCAGAGAGGAAAACTACACGAGTAGTTCTTTCATTTGAACTACACGAGTAGTCCAATGTACGTCAAAAAAGGCGCGTGAATCAATTACCCTTAATTAACACCGGCTGTTTTAAGTGCCGATCCGCTACATAAAAAGAGGGTTACCGCCGTCCTCCTGCATTCGGAAACGGAGAGACGCGAGGTAGCAGGGAGACCGAAACGCATCCTCAAGGTAAGGCTTATCAGAGGGCAGGGTGAAACTATGATAGATACACAAAGCAGTAACGACCTGCTTTTACCATAGTTGTTTTAACAACATCAAGGTAATTTGGGGCAGCTAACCAGAATGGATAATAATACTGAGCGCAGCGTTTAGCAGCAAGCTCTTAATATAGACAATGCGGAGCAGTTAATCTCAAGTAAATAACCCAACGAAGCACGAGGCGGAGTAATAGGCTCTGGCTAAAGTGCAGACACGAAGTAAATAAATATGTCTGCCCTAACTAATTTTTTCCATCTAATAATCACCTTTTCAAGTAACTGCAATATTAAATAGGGTGGTTTAACATGCTGAAGTAGTATTTTCAGTACTACTGAGTCAAGTAGTATACTGTAAACTTTTGTATTTAAAAAAACAGCATATATTAATACCATGCACGTCTTTCTCCAGCCTGGTGATATTATTTACCCAGCGCAGAGAGACATATCATTTCCTCGCAGCAAGTTACTTCCTGCGACGCAACATCAGTTCCTGGACCACTATATATTTATTTACCAAAATATCTTTCAAAGTGATACATACTTGGGTAAGTTTTGAACAACTCTGACCCTACCTATTAGCGAATACAAACAAAGTTCAAATCATTAACTGAGTGTTCGTCACCTTCCCTCCAGAAATGACCAGAGATTAATGAATTATCGGTGGCTACCTGCTCTCTCCCACTTCATTCCATAAAGATACAAGGTAATGATTATAAAAGTTCAGGACTACAGACATGTTAAATTAATCTAAATCACAATAGTGAAACAGTGTATATATGGCTTCTCCCAATAGAGTGGACCCTTTTGGACTCCGACAGAGCATTGCTAATTGAAGAAAGTAACCTCTAAAGAGATCCTTTTAATCAACCAGAGTAACGATATATATCAACACATATACCAGGAATACTGAATTCTTTTAAGGTAACCTTACATACCGTTCCTATCAGAAAGTCTCGAGATACTACTTGAAAGAACACACAGTGTATTTATCTGTCCTTTGCCACAACACAGGGCCCCGACAGAGACTATCTAATTGAAGAAGATAGCCACTACAGAGTTCGCACATGAACCATCCCATTGGTGTATAGAACTAAAGAATACACCAATAAGACTAACAGCTAAGGTAATTATTTCAGGTTGTCTTAATAACGTAGCAGTAAACCCTATGATGACTTGAGATGATAAATAAAAAATATCTTTTTTAGAACTACCACATCACTCAAGGGAACGTGCCTTCAAACGTTTGGTTGTAACAACACGCATACAGAACCCAATAGAGAGGATCCTGTCTTCTCTTTCCAAAGGTACGGGTACAACTCCAGCATTAAGGGTTTTTAGAACACCAGTAAACCTGTAAACCACTACTTGCCCCAGTAATTTTTAAAAAAACTGGCCACAATACAAGACCTTACTAGTCATGTGCTACCCCTACCCTAATCACTGGGTCTGTGCAATATTTTACAAACCCTACTCTTCGAAGGGTGTTTCCCCCCCCTTTTTTCCCCCCCCAAGACCATACCACATGTTTAATAAAAGAGGCGGAAATGCGCCCACCTATATAAAAGGAATATTATGACACTGTACTTGTCAAGCAAACATACCAGAGAATATGGGTTTTTTAATGTTAACAATGTATGAACAAACTGATGATTAAAATGTAACAGATCTCTTTCTAAATAAGATGTTTCTTCTTCTAGAAACCCTGTCCTGATGAAGGTCAAAATCATAGAAACCGAAACGCTGCGTCGACAACTTGTGTTCTTGTGTTTTTAAATTATTTCTTTGCACCCATGTACACCTACAAGTACATTTTTATGTTTTTTAAACTGGTATTGTATATTAACTTTTGTTTATTGTAAATTAAAAATTTGTACAAGTACATATATTTTGTGATTTGAATTTTGTTTAGATAATTTTCCCTCAATATCTGTGATTTATTTTTCATGTGGTTATGGCTTCTGCTGGCTAATTAGCCTCTCCCTCCCTCCCCTCCACCCCTTGCCATTTGCATTGAGGAATCTCCCTCTCAGCCTGATCCATAGGCCAACTAGGGACTTTGTGTCATTCGTTACGTTTGTCTTTCTCCTCGTCCCCTACGGATTGTGAGGAGACCTCCCTTTTCATTTTTTGACTTTATACGGTTCGTTAACCGGGGAGGTGGTTCTTTACATACCTCAGAGCAAATTCAGCTCCCTAGGCCATTATGGAAGGCCTAAAAACACTCAGCTATAGTGAGGATCAATTTAATAAGATCATAAACAGCACTATCAAAAATGTTACAACTATCAACACTAGTAACAGCGATGAGGAAGAATGGCGCATTCTGTGGAACAACAAAAAGAGAATAATAAGAACAGAACTGCATTCAGATTTCCTAATAGACTACTGCAGACATGGGACTATCCCTAAAGGCCTCCAGGTGACTAACGAGCCCGGTATCTTCATAAATAATCAAAAATTTATCAAAAATTGGACCCTTATAGCAAACAGGTGCAGCAGAGACTGGATGCTATTAATAATAGAAACGGCAACCGATATCTTGATTATAGAAAGAGAGGAACTAAAAGACCTAGAGAAAAAACTAGAAGAATGTACTGGTCTGGAAGAAGCCCGGAAAAAACTAGAAGACATCCAAAATGATGTTAATGGGTATAGGGATTACTTGATAAACAAAAAGAGTAATAAACTGAAGAAAGATATAGAAAAATATAATCCGGAACACGTTTATCCCTATCTGCAGAAAGATTATTATGAGCGACCACGTGAATATCCCCAGTCTCGCAGACCAGGACCACAAAATCAAAGACAAAACTTCCAACGTAAAAAGGTGAGGTTCTTCGACACCTCATATACGAGTTCTGACTCAGAAACCGAGGTTACTGAGAACGGACAACATTCCTCCCTAAAAGACAAAGATATGAGTGGAGCTCAATCGAGAGATACCCTCTCTTTTTTAGAGCAACGACAAAACTTTTCCCACAACCGAGGGAGAGCGAGGGGCAAGAACAACTATACCCCTCGACCTCAATACAACCACCGATATCAGACAAGGAGCCAGAAAACCTGGGAAACGTAAAAAAAGCACCTGTTATTAATCTATCAGAAATGAATCTAACAGAGACAGAAATAAAACTTTTAGAAAAGGGCTTAGGCTTTGCTATTGCATCCCCAGTAGATAGGTTCAACTTGGAGAGAGATCTTCAGGCTTTCTTCAGGAAAGTTAGATTGCTAACTTTTTTTGAAGACAAAGAAAAAATACCCTCTTCCAATAAATCCGGGCTAAAACCCAAATCTTCATGGACCCCTAATATAGGCCAAATAAACAAAAACATAGAAGCCTTTGAGATAGTAGTGGAGAAGGGTATTTCTGATCTCCTAGATCAAAAGAATTGGACCAATTTAAATTTACAAAAAGAAGAAAAACAGGCGCTACAAAAACTGCAGAATTGCCATACACTGACGATTAAACCCGCGGATAAAGGCGGTAGCATAGTGATTATGTCCACGCAACAATACACTGATAAAATGCGTTTGTTATTAGACAATCAGGATCACTATAAACAGGTCAAAAGAGAAGACTGGTTACAATTAAAAACCACAGTCAAAAGAACATTAGACCTAGCATTAGAAGATGAGGTGATTTGTAACGAAGAATATAAATACCTCTTCAACGAAAATCCAGTGATCCCGGCCCTTTACGGGTTACCTAAAGTACATAAAGACATCTTGAATCCACCAATGAGACCTATCGTGTCCAGCATCGGTTCCCTTACAGAGCCTCTAAGCCAATATGCAGACATTTTTCTCCAACCGTATGTCATTAACCAAAAAGCTTACGTGAAAGACACAGGAGACATTATCCAGAAACTTGAGGGAATTCCTTTTAACACTGACACCCAATTTTTAGTAACCCTCGACATAGAGGCTTTGTATACAAACATACCCCAAGACAATACCATCGAAATGATAGAAAGCCTTTTTGCAAGCCAAGAGAGGGACCTCAATGCCCAAGAAACCTTCATAGTCGACTGTGTGACATTAGTCTTGAAAAATAATATTTTTATGTTCCAAAATGATTTTTTTAAACAAACCAAAGGGACCAGTATGGGAGCCACATGTGCGCCGAGCCTGGCATGTCTTTACGTGGCCAGGTTCGAAGATAACCACATTTTTAATACCATGGCACCATTCTATGAGAACATTTCCAACTGGTCTAGGTATATAGACGATGTCTTCTTTATATGGACAGGCCCATTAGAAACATTGGAAGAATTCATCATATGGCTAAATTTAGGTGATAGTAATTTAAAATTCACTTCTAATTATGACAGCCAGCAATGTGAATTCTTAGACATTTTGATCAAGACTGACGAGAATAAACTATCAGTTGAGTTGTTCACTAAAAAAACTGATCGCAACACCATGTTGCATTATGATAGCTTCCACCCACCGTGCCAGAAAGATAATATACCATTCGGCCAATTTCTCAGGCTGAGACGAAACTGCACCAAGATGCCAGATTTCGACAAACATGCTAAAATCCTCACCGAGAAATTTATCAACCGTGGCTATCCAAAACGTATGATCAGACACGCTTATAAAAGAGCAAAATATTATAATAGGGACAACCTCCTACAGAACAAACAAAAGAAAACTGAAGCAAACAAACCTCTTATTTTTGTGACCAACTACAGTTCCGTTAGTAACAAAATAAAGAATATCATTAACCGCAATTGGCACCTTGTTACCAATAAGAACAAAGAAAAATTACCTAAACCCATGTTTGCGTTCAGACGCAACAAAACTATAAGAAATAGTTTAGTTCATACGTATAGGGAAATAAAACCTGATCTACAACAAAGCATGAACAATGCTCCATTGCCCACAGGCACTTTTCCGTGTGGTAATTGTGGCAACTGCAAGTCAATAATTAAAGGCGACTGTATAAATGTAAACAATAACACTCACAAAATTCAATCAATGATGAACTGTAGGTCAAAAAATCTAATATACCTAATTAAGTGCCCCTGTAATTTGCCATATATAGGCGAAACATCTAGAGAGGTCCGTCTAAGACTAAATGAACACAGGTCTGCCATAAGAACTAAAAAGAAAGGAGCACCTCTCACTGAACATTGGCAAGAGGCCAAACACACACTGGAAGACCTATCCTGGTGCGTGTTGGAACAAATTCACATGAGTGCCCGAGGAGGCGACACTGAAACAAAGCGAAGGAAAAGAGAGCAATTTTTCATGTCAAAATTCAAAACAGTAAAGAAGGGACTTAATAATAAAGAAGATTGGGAGCGTATTTTAATTTAATATGGCCCCGCAACAAATATAGGTACCCCCGTAGACCTGCAAAGCTTGAAACAGTGGTTGTATATATATCTATAGAACCTGACAATATATGCACCGAAGGCACAAAATTGTACATCAGTGGCATAAATCTAATAGAAATTACCTGTGTGCACCCTGATAAATAGGAACAGTTGTCATCTAATATGTAGTGATAACGACATAGATGCACAAAAATCCCATAGACTAAAGATAAAGAAGAATTGATATTGCCAGGAAGCGCTAACAATGTACTGCCACTTAGGCCAACCAATCGGTAGTCAATGTGATGTTTACAAACATACATCATCGCTTGCGGACCAACTCCCGACTTCTAACAGGTCGCAGCGAGGAGCCTCCATTTGAAATCTCAATAACAAACTACTCCAGTAGTTCCATCAGAACCACAGGAGTGATCAGAGGCGCAGTAGAAAACTCGCGGTACTCCGACAGCATACACGTCCCAAGGCACGCCTGCCTGACAGGAAGTGATGCTACAAGTCAGAGAGGAAAACTACACGAGTAGTTCTTTCATTTGAACTACACGAGTAGTCCAATGTACGTCAAAAAAGGCGCGTGAATCAATTACCCTTAATTAACACCGGCTGTTTTAAGTGCCGATCCGCTACATAAAAAGAGGGTTACCGCCGTCCTCCTGCATTCGGAAACGGAGAGACGCGAGGTAGCAGGGAGACCGAAACGCATCCTCAAGGTAAGGCTTATCAGAGGGCAGGGTGAAACTATGATAGATACACAAAGCAGTAACGACCTGCTTTTACCATAGTTGTTTTAACAACATCAAGGTAATTTGGGGCAGCTAACCAGAATGGATAATAATACTGAGCGCAGCGTTTAGCAGCAAGCTCTTAATATAGACAATGCGGAGCAGTTAATCTCAAGTAAATAACCCAACGAAGCACGAGGCGGAGTAATAGGCTCTGGCTAAAGTGCAGACACGAAGTAAATAAATATGTCTGCCCTAACTAATTTTTTCCATCTAATAATCACCTTTTCAAGTAACTGCAATATTAAATAGGGTGGTTTAACATGCTGAAGTAGTATTTTCAGTACTACTGAGTCAAGTAGTATACTGTAAACTTTTGTATTTAAAAAAACAGCATATATTAATACCATGCACGTCTTTCTCCAGCCTGGTGATATTATTTACCCAGCGCAGAGAGACATATCATTTCCTCGCAGCAAGTTACTTCCTGCGACGCAACATCAGTTCCTGGACCACTATATATTTATTTACCAAAATATCTTTCAAAGTGATACATACTTGGGTAAGTTTTGAACAACTCTGACCCTACCTATTAGCGAATACAAACAAAGTTCAAATCATTAACTGAGTGTTCGTCACCTTCCCTCCAGAAATGACCAGAGATTAATGAATTATCGGTGGCTACCTGCTCTCTCCCACTTCATTCCATAAAGATACAAGGTAATGATTATAAAAGTTCAGGACTACAGACATGTTAAATTAATCTAAATCACAATAGTGAAACAGTGTATATATGGCTTCTCCCAATAGAGTGGACCCTTTTGGACTCCGACAGAGCATTGCTAATTGAAGAAAGTAACCTCTAAAGAGATCCTTTTAATCAACCAGAGTAACGATATATATCAACACATATACCAGGAATACTGAATTCTTTTAAGGTAACCTTACATACCGTTCCTATCAGAAAGTCTCGAGATACTACTTGAAAGAACACACAGTGTATTTATCTGTCCTTTGCCACAACACAGGGCCCCGACAGAGACTATCTAATTGAAGAAGATAGCCACTACAGAGTTCGCACATGAACCATCCCATTGGTGTATAGAACTAAAGAATACACCAATAAGACTAACAGCTAAGGTAATTATTTCAGGTTGTCTTAATAACGTAGCAGTAAACCCTATGATGACTTGAGATGATAAATAAAAAATATCTTTTTTAGAACTACCACATCACTCAAGGGAACGTGCCTTCAAACGTTTGGTTGTAACAACACGCATACAGAACCCAATAGAGAGGATCCTGTCTTCTCTTTCCAAAGGTACGGGTACAACTCCAGCATTAAGGGTTTTTAGAACACCAGTAAACCTGTAAACCACTACTTGCCCCAGTAATTTTTAAAAAAACTGGCCACAATACAAGACCTTACTAGTCATGTGCTACCCCTACCCTAATCACTGGGTCTGTGCAATATTTTACAAACCCTACTCTTCGAAGGGTGTTTCCCCCCCCTTTTTTCCCCCCCCAAGACCATACCACATGTTTAATAAAAGAGGCGGAAATGCGCCCACCTATATAAAAGGAATATTATGACACTGTACTTGTCAAGCAAACATACCAGAGAATATGGGTTTTTTAATGTTAACAATGTATGAACAAACTGATGATTAAAATGTAACAGATCTCTTTCTAAATAAGATGTTTCTTCTTCTAGAAACCCTGTCCTGATGAAGGTCAAAATCATAGAAACCGAAACGCTGCGTCGACAACTTGTGTTCTTGTGTTTTTAAATTATTTCTTTGCACCCATGTACACCTACAAGTACATTTTTATGTTTTTTAAACTGGTATTGTATATTAACTTTTGTTTATTGTAAATTAAAAATTTGTACAAGTACATATATTTTGTGATTTGAATTTTGTTTAGATAATTTTCCCTCAATATCTGTGATTTATTTTTCATGTGGTTATGGCTTCTGCTGGCTAATTAGCCTCTCCCTCCCTCCCCTCCACCCCTTGCCATTTGCATTGAGGAATCTCCCTCTCAGCCTGATCCATAGGCCAACTAGGGACTTTGTGTCATTCGTTACGCTAATTTATAACAAGCATGCTTATTCAGTGGAGTTCAGAAATTATGAACATCTTAATTTTAAGATCCTAGCCAAAAGAGTGGTAGTTTGAGATATCCGTAACAGTAATAACTCTCGTCTGTAACAAAAAAGGAAAACTGTGTCAATGCAGAAGACAACTAGGAGGCTAGAGGAATAAGTTCTCAGTCTCCCACCCTCCTCCTAACTCCGATAGGCATACAGTAGTACAAAATTGGGAAGCCACGGTCTGTATTTGCCAAAAGTCTTTGGCAGATATAGAGTGCTTAGTGAAGGATAGGTTTGCATAGTGGAGTCAAGGACAAGAGTAGAGATGCTGGAAATGGGTTATCTGTGCAGCAGACTAAGAACTCAATAAACTGACATTTTCCAGCAAACTTGCATGAGATATTGTGAAAGACCAAGAACTCATTACAGTACCAAAGTAAAGCGACAAGTTAAACAATTTCAGGGGGTAATTAACAACCAGTCATGCCTCAATTATTACAGCAAAACCTATGTAAAAATATTTTTAAACCGCCAAGATACATCCAATTAACGTAATCCAGTCTTGAAGATATACATGCCTACGTGATTGTTTTGCACCACAATTAATAAAGATCTTTCAAACCCTTAAAACATAAACACAAAATGGTGTTATCACAGCCCATCAGCACAAGTGACGGTCAAAGATAATTTCTAAATTACATGTCAGATCTCCAGTTAATGATGGCCTCCAAGATTTGGGTCAGAACAGACAAAATAATGGTCTAAGTTTTATTGGAGTTAGAATTTTTAACATTCAACTGGCAAAGCCTTTCAAACTGTTCTGAAAGATCAGTAAAGCTCAGTGATCGTAAAAGTGTTTTGAATTCGTAAGACAAAAGGGGTGGGTCTGCATGGCACGCAAACATTTTCTTATGATATGTGAGAACTATGTTGTATGTAAGTGAAAAGACCAAAGTTGATTGCAGAACACTGAGGAACCCACAATGAACTTGACAGAAGACAGGGCAACAAGATACATGCACTACAGCTTGACCTCGATCTGTAAGAAATGAGGGTATCCATAGCAAACCATTACCTCTGACCTCAGCCTCTGAAAGATGAGTTACGAAAATGGGTTGAAAGAAAGTGTCATATGCAGCTGAATGGTCAAAAAGGACCAATACGGCTAATCCTGGTAAAACAAGAACTAGATTTTTGCAGTCAATAACTCCATTTGAAATTAGTTGGCAAATTAACTGCAGATTTTATGGTTTGGAAGTCAAGAGGAGACGAAAGAGGGGCTGATAGTTTGAAAGCGCGTTCAGCATTTGATTTCTTAACTAAGCGAGGCAATAGAAAAGATTAGTTACCTTCAGTAATGACCTTTCTGGTGGATACTCGATGTATTTCCAAATACCTCATCTTTGAATATCTCAGGCACAAGACTGGATCCAGAAAGCTTCTGAAATGGCTTTCTGGCACGCAGCTCTGACACAGCTTTAACGTCAGTCGTGATGATGTCAGTGAGAACCATATAGACACAGGCCTGGCTCACTGATGTTAGTTCTCCTCTGTTTTTGCTGCCTCTTTCCCAGTATATTTAAAAAGACTGATACTTGAATAATAGTGCAGGGCATTGGGGCGTGGCCAAGCCGCGGACCAAGATGGCCGCGCGGCACTGAAGCTCTGCCCAACGGCCCAGCCACTATACGTCTATCTTGCCAAAAAGCTCCCGTTGCCCTACCAAAATGCAAGGATTCTGTTCCCTGAGACCAGAGGGGGAGAAGCCACCTGCGGCCTAGCGCTCAGCTGAAACGGGGGTCGCTCTGCAATCCATAATCGTCGCTCTGCCCGCCCCGCATTGTTACGGAATTGCAGTGAGTGAATTTTCACTGCTCCCCCGCACGTCTCCGCCGCCTATCCCGCCGTGGTGTGTCCACCCCTGCACAGAGCGCATCTGGGGTACTGCACGCTTCGGCGCTCCCACAGCCCCCCGGGGCGACAGGGGTCCGGGGGCTGGGTAGGGGGGCAGCCGCTCGGCTGTGCGTGGCGGCGGGGTGTGGGAGTGAAGTTTGGGCAGCCTTCGTGCATGGACATCTGGGAGGCCTGTGAACCGTGTGGTTTCCCTTGTACGCTACTCTTTGAACTCAGCCTCCTGCAGCGTCTCCATATGGCAACACGACCTAGCGGGCCGTCTCTGCTCTAAATAAATCATCAGCCCTCTACATTCCAGGCTCCGGATCCCTACGGGGTCCTCGGTGGGCCTCCCTCGTTTTGGCCTCCAACGGCACTGGTCGTTACAACTGCCATACAGTCCTCCCACTCCTGCGTGCATCGGGCCGCTTTGACTAACCCAAATGCCCCCTGCCCTCTGGCCCTAACTGCGGCACACAGACCCTGCAAAAACTGTGCTGGTGACTCACTCCGTCCTCAATACCCGCATCTACACCTAGGGTCATTGCGTCACTAGGAACTGAGTGTACCGAAATGGGCAAGAAAGACCCTAAGCAGCGGCTACTCGCCTTCACAGCTGCTGCAGACGGGACACACAAGCAGCGCCCCAACATGGCTAAGAGGGGGCAGGCATCCTCAGTTGCTCCAGACATGGGCCATTCAAATCCTGACTCTCACCAAACTCAGGGTTCATTTCAAATCGCTCGACCACAGGTTCGACGCACTGGAGAAAAGCCTGGACGCATATGGGACCAGACTGGATGTTCACGATCGTCGACTGGACAAAGCGGAGGGCCACATATCCGACTTGGAGGACGGGGCTGCGCAATCAACTAAGAGGCTGGAGCGCGTACAGAAGATTCTGAAGGACGTCGCAATAAAAAACGAGGACATGGAAGCCCGCAGCTGCCTCAACAATCTCCGCATTATTGGGATTCCGGAATGCACCAACACTGGCAGAATGGACACCTTTGTTGAGGCCTTACTGACTGACATTTTTGGCAAGGATGCATTTACCACCGGATTTGTAGTGGAAAGAGCGCATTGGTCGCTGGGCCCACGTCCAAATCCTATCTGCCCTCCTAGGCCAATCATAGCACGCATCATGAACTTCAGGGATAGAGGCACTGCACTAAGACTTGCCAGGGAGTGTGGCAAATTGGCATGGCAGGGCAACACCGTGTCACTCTATCCGGATTTCACTTTAATGGTCCAGGAGGCCCGTCGCAAACTCAGGGGTGTGAAGGCAACGCCTCGAAACCTGGGCCTCCGCTACGGGATGCTGTATCTGGCCTGCCTTAGAATGGACATCAATGGGAGCCCTCTCTTTTTTGAGACTTCAAGTGAGGCGCAAGCTTTCTGCGCCTTATAGAAGACCACTAATTCCCAGCAGAGCGAGGACCGTGGTGCACCTCCCCGATCCATAGCGGCTCTGCGGCTAGCATAGACATATTCTCAAATGGCTAACCCTATGTTTGTATTGCCTTCTTCCATCCACCTGCTCATTTCACAGGCTATAGTTGTTGATGCTTGTATAAGTAATCTCTAAGATAGTATGTATATCATTCTTCTATACAATTTTGATAATGCTGGGATTCGACGGAGCGTTGCCTCCCCCCCAGGTGTGTAGCACACTATTTGGTATTGATGACATTAATGCATCAGGAAATTATCACATCCTTTCGAGAAAGAAGTTCACATGATGCATTTGAATCTTGGTTAACAGGTTCTTCACCTTGCATGTGGGTTTGCGAGGTTGGATGGTGGGATGGGAAGGGGTTCACTTCATTTGTTCTCATTGTATTACCAGCTCCCTATATGGCTTTCATGGCAATTTGTCCTCGTTTTTGGTTAATCTACAAAATGGCACAACAGAACACGGCTCCTGACTTAGTTGATCACGCAAACCCCGTCCTCATGTCCTGGAACGTTCAGGGTTTAAATAACCCTAAGAAACGATAACATGTCCTACACTATATGAAACAACACAAAGTCGACATTGCCTTCTTACAGGAAACGCATTTACCGAAATCTGACACCACTCACTACGCCTCCAGTTGGGGGTCACACCGTTATTTCTCCAACTATAGCACATATGCAAGGGGTACTGCAATTCTAATTCATAAACGTCTCCAATTCTCACTGACTCACTCCCAGATAGATCAGGAAGGACGGCACATTATAGAAGTGGGCAATCTGATGGGCCATCTGGTTATGCTAATATGCATCTACGCCCCGAATGTTGATAGACCGGACTTTTTCCAAGATAGACGCTAATCTCACATGATGGGGCACAGGCCATTTGCTATTGGGTGGGATTTCAACCTACTTATGGACTGCACAGTTGACGGCTCCTCTGGAACTGCTGACTCTAAGCCTAGGGCCAGATGGGTATTGTTGAAATCCTGTGACACATTTCAACTCACTGATATATGGAGACTGCGATCCCCGAAAAACCCGGGATATACTCACTACTCAGCCCCGTACAATACATGGACCAGATTAGACTTTTGGCTGCTCTCCCCTGGCCTCGTTCCTTGGCACACTAGAACCAAGACTCTGCCCAGGTCTTACACAGATCACTCACCTGTTTTACCCAAGCTTCTTGTCCCCAGGCCTGAGGGACAGGAGCTCAGGTGGAGATTCCATAGCATGGCCCTAAACGACGAATTGTTTGATTCAGAACTTAGGGAAGCCACTGAAGACTACTTTGAGCTCAATACGGGCTCGGTAGACACTTGGGCGACACTGTGGGAGGCTTTTAAAGCATACATAAGAGGTGTTGTGATCTCCAAACATGGGGGAGTCTTGAGAGATTTACAGAAAACTCCCGCCAACACTGAACAGCAGTTGACGGCCCTAGACGCATCTATGCAAAGCTGTTGGGACATATCTGAAGAGGAACGGTGGCGACTATCGTTACTGCTTGAATTGCGCGATGTGTCCGATAGGGAAACACATTATCTTAGAAAATACATTACAGCACACCACTATGGTGAGGGCGAGCGGTCTGGGCACACGCTGGCGCAGCTGCTTAGACCCCAGTACTGAGGTTCCCTGGTTTTTGGAACCGGACTCCATTTTGTTTTACGTTGTTTGCAACGCCATTTTGTGTTGCCCTCACGTAGGCCATAGGGATAAACGAACGAACGAAGTTGCATGGGCCTCGTTGTCCATGTAAAGTTTAACGTGGGCCTTTTCGACTTACGAGTGAACTGTAAGATACTGACCCCTTCACCTGAAACTGACCCTTTCTACGAAACCAGTTTCTTTAGCTTAGCTTGTCTATAATTGCGATCATTGTTCAGGATATAGTTAGCCCTTTACTTTTTTTGCATATATCTTATCCTATACTACATCTGAATTACTCTTTTCTTTATGTCTTTTCATTACATGGGTAGTGCTTTCAATTATGGGTTTGTCCGGCTTTTGGTAATCGCATTTGGGACAGTCCTAATAATTAACTTGTGGGGTTGGTGCAATGTAAAGTGATCTTTTTGGAATGTGATAATGTATAGTAATGTGTTTCTATTGGTCAGAATTTGCCGCAATGGGTGTGCATTCGTAATGAATTAGAAACTGGGCATAAAAGTAGTGTCTTGCTCTACGAAAGTTGAGCAGTTTCCTGAGTTGTACACCGTGTTGTATTGCTTGGTTCACTGTTACTAGCTGCAGCTAATAAATTTGATCTCTGACGCCACCCAGAAGTATTCCGTGTCTCTGTTGGCCAGGACAGGGGGATCCGAAGACATCGGGCGTGTACCTGACGCCACCGGTTCTGATTGACGCGGTTCTTCAGTTGGCGCCCACGTGGGGCGATTTCAGCGGTACCGGTCCAAGCCCGAGGATCGTAAGGAGCCACGTGAGGAAATTCTGGAGGAAGGCCGCCACTGCATCGACCCCTGCATGTCAACGTGGACCGAAGGTGTTTTCTGCGAGGCTTTCCGTTTTCCCGACGGCTACAAAGGACTGCTGCCCTGACTGTCGCCCTGTCTTGGACCCTCGATAGATGATTTGTAGAGCGAGACGATAGACGGTCTTCTGGTGGCGTGACAGATATTTTGGTTAAGTATAAGTGGGTCGCTCCCACGAATTTGTTTGGTTCTTGGTTTGGTTCTTGGCTTGGTTTGATTCGGCTGCTGCAGCAATCGAAGCCGAGGGGCTCGTATATTTGCGAGTGTATCGATAGTCGATAACCCCTTGAAGTTTGAAGCTAGATTAGTGAGCTATAAGATGCCTGGTCTTAGCAAAATTAGGAAATGGTTTAGTTGTGGTTGCAACAGGGATTCCCGATTGGAGGACTCGTGTCCGATACCTCCGGTTGGAACTCCAACTTATGAGCTCTATTCTAAACACGGAGTGGGTCCTATTACTTATAACGAAGTATGGATCCGCTATACTAGGAAGGATGGTGTTTTATGATGGCCCCAATATGGTAGTTTCGAATCAAATATTTTAGATAATCTGGAAGTAGCACTGTTCAAGAAGATAGCCCGGCCGGCAATGTTTGACTCTTTCCGCCTTTGGCGAAAGGAAGCCAAACAGAGAGAAATTAAACAAGCTAAAAAAGATAAGAAAGATAAGAATATGTCAGTACTACAAGCTGCTAGGCAGTATAGGGATGATGGAGAGGAGCGAGCGAATGAAGTTTTAGATAGGCAGCGTTGCATGGCCATAGATAAATGTTATCCGGCCTTGCCGTCTTCTCCTCCGAAAGCGATTGAAGATCTTGAAAAAGATCCTTTGATCTCTCATCTGTTGAGATTGCCACCTCCTTATGTGCAGGATGCTACTGCGCCTCCGTTACCACTGGTTGTTCCACCCTTTGTTGTTCAACCTCCTGCTGTTGTTCAGCCACCCGGTGCTCCGCAGATGGTTTTGCCTCCTCCTGCGCAACCCGTTCTATGGTCGCCATCTTTGCTACCAGCTTTGCCTCAAACTCCTTTGCCTTCTACTTCTGCATCTTCGACTCTGACTGTTTTTATGCCTACACCTTCTTTGCCTCAAAATACTTATTCTCCTGTTCTTATGTCTTCTTCTTCTCCTTCTGTTCGAAAACGAATGGCAGAAACTGTTTCTCATTTATTGACTCCATTGCTTGGGTCGTTAAATATGACCCCTGTTTCGGAACGTAAGCAGAGTCGTAGTCAGCTTCCCAGTCCCGAGGAACAGGCTGTGTTGGATTTATTGGCTCGTAGATGGATTTCAAATGCCTCTAGGTATAATTTGCAATCGATTATGGATGTTTTCTTTCAATGGGAACCGCCTAAGCAAAGGTATGTTTTTGATGTAATGTGTATGTTTCTGCATCAAGAATGGGAAAATAATGACTTGGGTTTGATTCCGCAGGACGTACTTGATATTCAGTCCGAATTCGCTAAAGGGACAATAGTGGAAGCTGATATTATAGATGCAGTAGAAACGATACTTGTTTTTAGGTCTAGACTTTCGCCTCAGACATTGTACGAACCTGATTCCTTTGTTAGGAGGAAAGTTAAACAGTTTCCTATGAGAGAAGTTCCTCCTGTATGGAAGGAAGCAGTTCCGGCCGATGCTGGTCTTAATATTGCTGCCGTACCGGCTCATTTACAGCGAGTATGGGTACATGTCCCTTGGAAGAGAGCAGAGGTCTTGGCTCTTAAGCAGACCTTACCTGACCCTCGTAAGAATCCTGCCGGTTATTACAAAGAGTTGTCCCAGACAGTTGAAGCGTGTGTTATGAATTTAGCTGATATCGATATGTTAATGGGTAATGTAGTTCCGCAACCTTTGTGGGCGAAGATTCGTCATGAGAATCATGCAGCAGAATTAGGTGATACTTGGGCGAATATTGTTGCTGCAGATGGTAGACAAGAGGGAGGTTCTAAACCTGAACCTTTAGTTACAGAACTGCCAGGTAGAATTATTAATCTGATGAAAACAATGATGCCTGCTTTACGAGTGAATTGGGATAAGTAAGCAGCATGCAAGCAGAAGAAAGACGAGAATGTGTCTGATTTCTTCACTAGGTTTGAAGAGACGTTTATCGATCACAGTGGTCAGGATATGAGTACGGAAGGTGGCCAAAGGTTGTTCGTGGATAAATTTGTCTTTAATTTGCTTCCCGAACTTTCTAATAAGTTGAAGGATTCTGAGAGTTCATGGGCCGTTTCTTCGTCAGCCCAGATATTGGCTACTGCCCAATATTACGAGAATAGGGATAAAGATGAGAAGGATAAAGCAGAAAAGAAAACAAAAGATTTAAAGACGAAAGTTCTTTTGCAGCAAGCTTATCCGCCTCGTCAGAATCAGCCTCAGTTTCAGCAACCTCCACAATTTCAGAGATTGTAACAGAAGCCTGAGCCTTATGTTCAGCGATTCTTTCCTGGCCCTAATCAGTGTGCTTATTGTAGAGAGGAAGGTCATTTCAAGAATAGTTGTCCGACTTTGCTACAGCGCGCGAATGGTGCATCTGGTCAAAGAGGTCGTGGTTGTTTTCAGCAATCTCCTAGGGGTAGGGGACGTGGTGTGATCCCCCAGAATGAGCGTTCCTCTTCCCTACAGAATTCTGCAAATTATTTTGACAGACAGAATGTTCCGAGTGGTCAGTCTGCTCAGTATTATGTTGAGGATTACTATGTCAAAGGTGAAAGTTCTGGTTATAATGATAACTAGGACAGCCAAGGACAAAGTAAGGGAGTAGTGTCAGTTCCAGTAGATCAGAGTGGACCTTATGTTGAAGTGGTTACATCAGGTGTGGTAGAACCTTTTCTTTTGGATACTGGTGCGACAAAGAGTTCTATTATGCACTCTAAACTCCCTGGCGCACCTTTGTCTGGCTTGACCAATGTTTCCGTAGGATTTTCAGGTGCCCCAGTTCGTAATCCGGTTTCTAGTCCTTTGTCCCTTTCCATTGGCCCTTGTGAATTGGAAGCTCCACTTATTCTAACGACTGGTTGTGGTGAGAATCTGTTGGGTTTGGACTTGCTGAAAAGATTGTATGCGACATTGCATTGCTCTCCTTCGGGAGTACAAATTATTCTTGGTAAGAAAGTGATTTCTCCAATGTATTTGTCTAAAGATTGTTTGCCACTGGAATTGCGTTCGCTTCCTGAAACGCTTTGGGCTACAGGTCCAAATGATGTTGGTCTTTTGCAGATTCCACCGTATGTTGTCACGCTCAAATCGAATGCTAAATTGCCTCGTATTGAATATGCTACTTACCAGTATGCATCTGTTCTTGGCATGTAGGGCTGCTAACATTCATATCTATTGCATAGATCGCCGCCTAGTGTTGGGTCCGGATGATTGAACATTGTTGTCCTGGAAGAGTCTTCGAAGTATCACGAGATAGGTGGCTCCTCCCCTGGACTACAGTGCGCATGGGCATCGACTCCATCCCCAGATTGTTTTTAGCCATTGTGGCAAAGATGGAGTGCGATAGAGTAAATGATGTCCATGCTAGTGATGAAATGCATGAAGTAATCTGCAGCTGCTACAGGCGCCGGGGAGGAGGGTGGGCGATATGAATGTTAGCAGCCCTACATGCCAAGAACAGATGCATACTGGTAAGTAGCATATTCAGTTCGAGGCATGTGGGCTGCTAAATTCATATCTATTGCATAGAATATATAGCAGTCCCTCCATTAACGGCGGCCGCCCGTGCCAGCTGCAGAAGTCTGAAATAGTGTTTTGAGAACAGCTTGTCCTACAGCTGCCTGCTGTTTGGAATGTACGTCTACGCAGTAATGCTTGGTAAACGTGTGTGGTGTGGCCCACGTAGCTGCTCTGCAAATGTCTTCCAAAGGAATGTTTCCCAGGAATGCCATGGAGGCTCCTAACTTGCGCGTGGAGTGTGCTCTGGGTGGGATTGTTAAAGTGCGTTTAGCTTTTTGATAGCAAATCTGAATACATTTAACGATCCACCTGGCTATTCCTGCTTTGGAAATGGGGTTGCCCTTGTGCTGAGCTGAAAAGGCAACGAATAGTTGTTGTGTTTTCCTAAATGGTTGTGTTCTGTCAATATAGTACACGAATGCCCTCTTAACGTCCAAGGTATGGAGCATTCTTTCCGCCACAGTTTCAGGGTTAGGAAAGAATGCGGGCAGTTCAATTGTCTGATTGACGTGAAATTGTGACACCACCTTTGGAAGGAACTTGGGGTTAGTGCGGAGCACCACCCTGTTGGAATGAACCTGAATAAATGGCTCTTGTATTGTGAGCGCCTGTAGCTCACTAACACGCCTGAGAGACGTGATGGCAATGAGGAAAGCCACCTTCCATGTCAAGAATTGAATCTCACACGAATGTAGAGGCTCAAAGGGTGGACCCATCAACCTAGTGAGGACCACATTGAGATTCCATACTGGAGCGGGCGGTGTTCTGGGAGGAATGACCCGCTTTAGTCCTTCTAGAAAAGCTTTAATTGCAGGCACCCTGAAAACAGAGAGGTGCTGCCTGTTCTGAAGATAAGCTGCTATGGCTGACAAGTGTATCCGAATGGAAGCGTACGCTAGATTGCATTTGTAAAGATGTAACAAGTATCAAATGATGTTTGGAATGGATGCATCTTGCGGATTAATGTTATGCTCTGTACAGTAGATGACAAAACGCTTCCATTTTGCTGCATAGCAAGCTCTGGTAGTGGGCTTTCGTGCCTCTCTGATGATGTCCATGCATTCAGGAGGCAGATTAAGGTAGCCAAACTCTAGGACTTCAGGAGCCAGATCGCCAGATTGAGCTGTTGCGGGTCTGGATGCTGAATGTCGCCATGGTTCTGCGTCAAGAGCCTGGGCGAGAGGCGCAGCCTTTGATGCGGTACCACGGAAAGTTCTAGAAACGTGGTGTACCATGGTTGGCGTGCCCACGTTGGAGCAACCAGGATGAGCGTCATCGAGTGTTGCTTTAGCTTTCTTGCCACCAGCGGGATGAGAGGTGCTGGGGGAAAAGCGTACGCAAATTTGCCTCACCAGTTCATCCATATCGCATTGCCTTGCGATTGTGGGTGAGGGAACCTGGCGGCAAAGCTTTGGCATTTTGCGTTTTCCCTTGTGGCAAACAGGTCTATCTCTGGATGACCCCACTGCTGGAAGTACGGGCGGAGTACTGATGGATGTATCTCCCACTCATGCATTTGATGGCTGTACCTGCTGAGCAGATCTGCCATCTGATTGTCCTTGCCCGGGAGGTGTTCCGCCATGAGGAAAATGTTCCTCTGAATGGCCCACTTCCACATGCTCTGAGCCAGATGAGACAGCTGTGGAGAGTGCGTACCCCCCTGCTTCTGGATATAGTACATGGCAGTCATGTTGTCCGTCCGGATCAACACGACTTTGTTGCACAGATGTACCTTGAAGGACTTGAGTGCCATGAAGATTGCCATCAACTCTAGATAGTTGATGTGCATCTTCTTTTGCTGTGTCGTCCATAGTCCCTGCACCGTGTAGTGGAGCACATGAGCTCCCCATCCCTGGAGAGAAGCGTCCGTCGTCATGATGATCTGCGGCACAGGCTCCTGGAACGGTCGGCCCTTGCAAAGGTTGTGTGGATTCCACCAATGCAGAGAGCTGTATGCCCGACCAGTCACCAACACTAGGTCTTTCAATTGTCCTTGAGCCTGTGTCCACTGATACGCCAAGCATTCTTGGAGCGGACGCATATGCAACCTCGCGTGCGGGACTATGAAGATGCAGGAGGCCATCATGCCTATCAACTGCATAAACACTCTCGCTGGGAGTGATTGTTGCGGTCTGAACCTTTGGATGAGCGACTGGATGTTGTCGATCCTCACCTGGTTCGGCTGAGCCGTAGCAGTCAACGTATTTATTGTCGCGCCTAGATACTGCCGCACATGGGCTGGCTGAAGGTGCGACTTGGGATAGTTCAGTGAGAACCCCAGACTGTGAAGGAGGTGAATTGTGTGGGACATGTCTGCGGCGCACTGCTGTTCCGACTTTGCTTGAACGAGCCAGTCGTCTAGGTAAGGGTAGACATGTATGTTCTGTCTCCTGAGGTGCGCCGCCACAGTCGCCAGACACTTTGTGAACACCCTGGGGGCAGTGGTCACTCCGAAGGGTAGGACCTTGAACTGGTAATGCTTGTTTTGTATGGTGAACCTGAGGCACTTTCTGTGGGATGGGTGGAGTGGTATGTGAAAGTAAGCATCCTTGAGGTCCAAGGTTGCGAGGAAGTCTCCCTGGCTTAACAATGGAAGAACCTGCTGCAGTGTTAACATGTGGAAGTGTTCTGAGAGTATGTACAGGTTGAGGGGGCGTAGGTCCAGAATGGGTCTGAGCGAGCCGTCCTTCTTTGGGATTAAGAAGTACAGGGAATAAACCCCTGTGCCTTCTTCCTCCACCAAACAAAAAAGGGGATTTACCTATGCCTCTTGTGAGCACAATTGTGCCAACGTTAACCACATGGATGCTCAGCATATTCCCCTGCTGTGCTGAGAAATCGGAAATCCCACACAACATGACGAGCTGGGCTCGTCATGAGCGTGCGAGGAGGCTACTTCATGACGAGCCCAGCTCGTCATGAGCGTGGAAGGGGTTAATGTACAGCAAAGAGAAAACCACATCAATTAGTTAACTCAGACATTTAATTTATGTCATTTGCTTTTAAGCTTTGTCTATTTTGGTTATTTTTAAAACAAGGAAAGATACATAGTCAACTTCACATTGAGCAAACATAATTTTTGCCAGGGAAAAGCAAGGAAACAATGTGTACAATCAATGAATTGAAACAAGTGAAAATGTGCAAACAAATTATATCAATGATAAACAGTTATTACCAAAACAGTGAGGGAAAAACAGTATCATCAAGTCATGTGAAACAATATAAATGAAGAGGTTAAGTCTTATTCATTAACAGCCCAACTTCCTGTCACTATGTCATTACAAGAGAACATTTTATGTGAGCACAGGAATGGGAACCCAAAACTCAATTTGGACAAACACAATGACTTATTGCCGACGCGTTTCGAATCCCAATGTAAAAATCATCGGATTCTCATCAGGGCGTGGAAATATATCCGCAGATACTGTTTAGAGAAAAGAAAGGGGATTGAATTTAGAAGGGTAAACCTTACATAAATAGTGCAAATAGCTTTGTCCCAATGAATGCACCCGAGGGTGCAACATACCTCATGCGACCAATGGTTTTTGGTCACTAAGTCATTTTATAGAATAGTCATCATGCACCGTGGATGTCAACCTGCAAGGGAGCAACGTTGCTATAATCAGTAGTTGTACTGTAGCTGTGGGCTTGCACAACTATAAGATAGTGGTTTGTATTTGAGCGGAGGAAATTACCTTCGAATCTGATGCGTCCGCTCAGAACTCGAGGTGAAAGGAGAATGATTTCGATCCAAATGTTCTGTCCCTTTCAATGATCTACAAACAGAAATTAATGTATATTCTTAGCCAAAAATTATTTATGTACCGCCTTTCCTGCTTCATTGTTGGAAGACACCGCGGCAAATTGAGCACTCACGGTGAGACTCGCTTCCTCGTTTGCGCACACACACGCGCTGCCCTGCACGAGGGATTTTCTAGTAATTCTGTACCCGTCGGTTTTTTTCAGGATTCATTCCGGCATACTGCAATAGTTCTGCCCTCAAATTAGACGTTTAATACAATGCACCGAGGGTCCAAAACAATGGTAAGACACCCAATGGCAGCGGCCCTTTTGTTCTTAATTTTTTCTTGACTGTGAGCATTTTCAAGCAGATGCCAACAATGGGTTTCCGTTTGTTCCTTTCACAGGACTCTTGACGGAAACAACTCCTTCTCATATTTAAATCACGAACAAAGTAAGCAATCCAATTTTTTACCTTGGGCTTCCCATATCGACATACATTGTCTTGGGGGTATGTTGGGTGGAGTGGACGTTAACTCCAAACAATAACCACCTGTCTGTGGTGATGGACGTCCAGACTGGCAGGAACTGTTGGAGTCTCCCCCCGACAGGTGTTGGATGGTCGGGGGCAGTGACAGGGAGTCACTGTTTGTTAGCAGCAGAGGAACGGGAACTATTGTTGCCTCTGCCTCTGCCCTTGGCGCTGTTTCCTCTGTAGCCACCTCTATTCTGTTTGGGGTAAGAGGCCTGGGCGCCTCCTCTATTGAAACCTGTCTGCTGTGCCAAGTGACCTCTGGGAACACCTCTTGCGCTTGAGCGACGAAAAGTGTTTCCCCTGTATTGCTGAGACTGAAGAGCACCCATGGACTTAGCTGTCTCAGTGTCTTTTTTAATCTTCTCAAGGGTGGTGTCAACTTCTGGGCCAAACAGTCTGTCTGGATTGACGGGTTGGTTGAGGATAGTTGTTTGGATCTCGGGCTTGAAGCCTGAGATGCGGAGCCACGCCCGACGCCTTAGCATAACACTAGTGTTCACTGCTCTTGCCGCTGTATCTGCAACATCAAGCGCACATTTAATCGCAGCATTAGAAATGAGCTTGCCCTCCTGGACCAACATTTCAGCTCCTTCTTTGAACTGGTCTGGAAGGTGCTGCAAAAATGTTTCCAAGGTGTCATATTGCGCCCTATCATATCTAGCCAGCAGAGCTTGTGTATTGGATATGCGCCATATGTTTGCGGCCTGCGCTGCCACCCTTTTGCCCCCTGCCTCCAGCACTTTTGACTCTTTATCCGGGGGAGGAGCTTCACCCGTTGTCTGTGAATTCGCCCTCTTGCGGGCATTGGAGACGACCAAAGAGTCTAGAGGCAACTGGCCACAAATATAAGCAGGGTCCCCAGGTGCCGGTCTGTATTTTTTTTCTATACGTGGGTTGACCACCCTCGCCCTGGTGGGTTCTTTGAAAATGTCAGTGGCATGTTTGAGAACCCCTTTAAGCATTGGCAGTGTTTTAACAGTTTTCTCCGATGCAGAGAACGTATCGAACAAAAAGTCAACCTCCACAGGGTCGGCATGCATCTCCACCTTGTGATTTGCAGCTGCCCGTTCAATCAAGGCATTAAATGCCGCCGAGTCTTCAGTAGGAGAAGTCTTTATCCCATAAAGCTGTGGGTCACCAATCACCTGTTGGTCACCCTGGTCACCAGTGTCCACCCAGGAGTCCTGCTGCTCATCAGGGTCATTATTGGCAGGGAAGTTATACTCCTCATTTTGGTTATTTCCATCCCCATCTGAGTAAGTGGGTGAAGGTGTTGGACTCCTCCTAGGCTGTTGAGGAATGGGTTCCACAAGGTCTGGAGTATCAGGTGCAGGCCTCTTCTTCTTTAGAGGGATTACATAGGAGTCCACTGGCTGGGATGTAATTTTCCTTTTGTAGAGCATTAATGTGCCAGTGTCGGAGTCGATAAAATGCTCCGATTCATCCTCCTGCCAAAGTGGTCGAGCAGAGCTTCCACTACGCTGATTCTGCCGCAGCCCCTCTGAGTCATCGGGCACCGTACGAGGTGCGAAAGCCTTCGGCGCCACCTTCGGCAGCAGAGTATAGAGGATCGGCATCGAAGTCTTCTTCTGTGGAACAGTTGCCTTCGGGACCGAGGGCGTTGGCGGCTCCGACGCTTTGTCCCGTATCCTCTTCAGGGAGTCCGCGACCTGCTTAGTAAAAGAAGCGGACGGCTTCGTCGATCCGACCTTGGGCTTCGATCCGCCACCAGGGGATGATCCGAGCGTCGACGACTTCTGGGCGTGCGCGGACGCACCCTCGACAGTCTTGGCCTTAGGCGTCGACGCAGCCGGCTTTGGATCCGTTGGTGTACCAGACTTTGGCTCGGGGACCGTCTCCGACGGCCTTTCGACCGGCCGTGTGCCCGTTGGCGCGGTAGCCTTGGGTGAAGGGGTCTCGACAGACTTCTTCGACGTCGACCCCACCACCTTACTCGATACAGTGTCGACGACCTTCTTCGAGCTGGCCTCTTTGGCCCCTTTGGGTGCCTTGTCGTGTTCGACAGCCTTTTTCGGCTTCGAAGCCACCGAAGACGACGGTTTCGAAGGTGTCTCTGCCGTCTTCGGTTTCGATGGTGTGTCGGCCATCTTAGAGGACGTCGAAGCCGATGGTTTCGGTTTCGGCTTCTGTAACGGAGGCTCCGCTGAAATGTCTGTAGCCGGGCCAGAAGGCGGGGCCGAGGACTTAGGGTGAGGGTCGTGGGTAAGGCCGAGTGGCGATCCCGTGACCTGAGCCTTAGTTAGTGTACGGACGGGGCATAGCTCTTCCTCCGAGCTATCTTCCACGGCCCCATAAACTTCCTCGTCGTCCCCTACCTCCTCGACGTATTCTTGTAGGTGCAGGCCCTCAACGGCTTCTCCGTAGTCGGCCTCGACCTCCGCCGATGGAGGCGAGATCTGAAGTTGCAGCTCTAGCTCATCAGCTTCGGGGTCGTTGAAGATGTCTACAGGTTCTGGTGCCGATCGCTGGGCCTCGAGGCGCGCCACGCGCCGAATCTTGAGCGTCTTTTTCGACCTGAACTTCGAACAGGCCATACAGTTGGCCTCGTTGTGGTCCGGCGACAGGCACTTGTTGCATACAGGATGCACGTCGATGTGTGGGTACTTCGAACCGCACACGGGACACTTTTTGAACGGACTTCGTTCCATTGTAGTTTCGTCGGGGTCTTGCTGCGTCGAAGGGCCTCGATGCCGAAGAGTCACGCGACTCCCCAGAAAACCGACTCGAAGAGTTGGAGTATACACGAGAACCGAACGCCAACAATACCGACGAGGTTAGAAAGCCTTTTGGCCTTTAGAGAACTGTTTTTACCGATTCCGACAAGAGACGTCGAAATCACATCCGAACCCAATGGCGGAAAAAACAATCTGGGGATGGAGTCGATGCCCATGCGCACTGTAGTCCAGGGGAGGAGCCACCTATCTCGTGATACTTCGAAGACTCTTCCAGGACAACAATGTGCAATCATCCGGACCCAACACTAGGCGGCGATCTATGCAATAGATATGAATTTAGCAGCCCACATGCCTCGAACACCACGATACAAGATCTCGAGTGATGGTGAGAGAGCTCTTCTAGCGATTGTCTATGGTCTGGTTGAGAAGGGTGTAGTTGAGGAAACGAGAGGTAACGTGTGTAATAGCCCGGTTTTGCCTGTTCTTAAACGTACAGATGCTTCTCAGCCACCTGTGTATCGGTTTGTGATCGACCTTTGGGAGGTCAACAAAATTGTCTTGCCACAGTTTCCTGTGGTCCCTGATATCACTGCTTTGTTGACTCTGATTCCTGCTGCGGCAGCTTGGTTTTCTGTTATCGACTTGAAGAATGCTTTCTTCAGTATTCCTATTGCTGAGGAGAGTAGGGATATTTTTGGCTTCTCGTTAGGAGGCCGAAGCTTCCGGTTTAAGAGAGCTCCCCAAGGTTATTGTGAAAGTCCCTCCATCTATAGCCAAGCGTTGAAAACTCAGCTTGATGGTTTTGTGTTACCTGTTGGTTCTACTCTTATTCAGTATGTCGATGATTTGTTGATTACTGCTGATGATGAAAAGATTTGTAAGGAGGCTACTCTTTCTTTGTTGCGATATTTGTCTGACCTTCATCATAAAGTGTCACCTTCGTAGTTACAATATTGTCGCCAAGAGGTAACCTACTTAGGTCATCTCTTGTCGAAGGAGGGACGGAGATTGACCCCAGAAAGAATTCAATTGATTGCGCAAATGAGTGTGCCATCGACACAAAGAGAAGTGCGTGCTTTTTTGGGTATTACATCGTATTGTAGACAGTGGATCCCTAACTTTTCACTGTTGGCGAAACCTTTGTTAGCATTGACTCTGAAAGATACTCCGCATCCTCTTCCTTGGTCTGATGAATGCCAGAAAAGTTTTTCTGAATTACGCAATGCATTATGTTCAGCTCCGGTGTTGGGTACTCCAGACTATAGTAAGCCTTTCATGTTGTACGTGCACGAGAGAGAAGGATGTGCGTTGTCAGTGTTGACACAACCTTTTGGGGACAAGCAGCGTCCATGTGCGTATTTTTCTGCTACGTTAGACCCAGTTGCTAAAGCATTGCCGAGTTGTTTGAGAGCTACAGCGGCAGCTGCTGTTTCTATTCGACAGTCTGCTGGTTTGGTATTGGATAATACGCTGATTGTGATGGTCCCACATGCAGTGGATACCTTATTAAACAGGACCAAGACTCAGCACCTTACTAGTGCACGTCTTTCAGGTTACGAGTTGACACTGTTGGCTAGCCATGTTCACATTAAAAGATGTAATGTGTTGAATCCAGCTACGTTGTTGCCGATCTCTACAGAGACGTATGCTCAAGAACAGCATGATTGTTTTCTTCGTACAGAGGAAGAAACGAAAGCTAGAGTGGATCTGAGGGATACTCCCTTTACGGATGCTGATGGTACGCTGTGGGTTGATGGTTCGTGTTTTAAGCTTCCGAATGGTGAGACGACTGCAGCGTATGCTATCACAACTTTACATACAGTTGTTGAGACAGCACGTATACCACAGAATTCTACGCATGCAGCAGAATTGAGTGCACTGACTAGAGCGGGTGTATTGTCGGAAGGAAAGCGAGTGAATGTTTACACTGATAGTCAGTATGCGTTTGGTGTTGCCCATAGTTTTGGGCGTTTGTGGAAAGAGCATGGGTTCCTTACCTCGCATTGCACGAAAATCCAGCATGGACAGTTGGTGAATGAACTTTTGGAATCTCTCACTCTCCCAAAGCAGATTGCAATTGTGAAGTGTAGTGCGCATAAGAAAGTTGTGGACGATGTTGGTCGAGGGAATGCGTTTGCGAATGAAGTCGCGAAGGAAACGGCGAAAGACATGATGAGCCGTATGTATGTTGCAGGCCCAGCAAGATGGGTTATGGCTGGTGGAATGTGTGAAGACACAATAGAAAGTGTGAAAATGATTCAGGCTGAAGCTACAGAGAAGGAAGTGAGAACGTGGAGAGAGAGTACGGGTATGTTGGATTCTACAGGTTGTTGGGTTGAGTTGTCAGAGCATCAGCGATGGTTATTGCCAGATGTGTATGTGCTCCCAGTGGTTACAATGGCTCATGGATTGGCTCATATTAGTTCGAAGGGAATATGCAAGTTGTTGGCCCCAGTTTGGCAGAATGCTGGAATTCCGAAATGTGCAGAGAACGTGGTGAAGCATTGTATGATTTGTTTGCAATATAATCCTGGTAAGGGAACTCCAACTCCAGCTGGTCATTTTGCTCCTCCGACCTATCCGTTTGAGGTGATACAGCTAGATTACATTCACATGGAGAGATGCAACAATTTGAAGTATGTTCTTGTGGTTGTTTGCGCCTTTTCCAGATGGATAGAGGCTTACCCCCTAAAGGATAATACTGCCATGTCTACAGCCAAGGTTTTGCTGAAAGAGTATTTCCCTAGGTATGGTTTGCCGAGAATTGTGTGGTTGGACAATGGGAGTGAATTTGTGGGTCAGATTATGAAGAAAGTGTGTGCTGGTTTGGGAATAAATCAGAAGTTTCACGCAGCGAATCACCCCCAGTCTGCTGGACTTGTTGAATGCTACAATGGTACCCTTAAGCTGAAATTAGCTAAGGTACAAGCGAGCACTGGTCTTACATGGCCGGATGCCTTGCCGTTGGCTCTTTTGTCAACTAGGACGACAGTGCATTCTTGAGTGGGACTTAGTCCGTATGAAATAGTTTTTGGTCGTTCAGCGAATGTTTGGAGTGTGCCTCGTCCGAGAGAATACAGCAGTATTGAGTACCCTATGTTGGTGGATTACTTACATGACTTGACTGCTAAATTACGTGTTCTCCACCAACAGGTCTATGACAGTTTGCCAATAGCTACTACAGATCCAGGCCTCGTACTTGAACCTGGACAGTATATTCTCATCAAGAACTTCCAGCGTACTAAGAACTTGGAACCGAGATGGACCGGTCCTTATTTGATTTTGCTGGTTACTAGAACCATTGTTAGAGTAGCAGGCAAAAAGAACTGGGTGCATGCCACCCACTGTAAAAAAGTTCCTTTGCCTTTACCATATGATCAGTGGGTAAGGGATGGTATAGCCGACTTTGAATCTGAAAAAGTCCCTAGATTCGTGCCCTTTAGTGATGCTCATTTGACATGGACATGGTCAGAACGCGAGGATGATGATGTTCTGCAAGCTGCTGTGCCACCTCATCTGAAGATTGACACCACCAATCCGGATCTTCTGTTCAAGGATCAGACTGTGCCTGATAAAGAAGGCTACGATTTGAGACCGAGAAAGACTGTACATATGGACAAATAAACGTGAAGCTGAAATATTTTTTTTATAGAGTGAATTTACACCTTGTCAGATCAGAAAACTTTTTTGCTTTTTCCTTTTTTGAGTCACCATCCGGACTCCGATGCAGGGTCACGGTATAAGTTCTTAAGGGGTGAGCCACGTTGTGACACAAGGTCTGTGGTTCAGGGTCGTTAGTGCGATCTTGGTGCACACTTAAGTGAAGAGGGAAAATTGCAGTGAGCAGCACGTTAGAGGATGGAGTTTTCTGATCCGGATAAGAATGTTAGGAAAGTCGATTTTAAATAAGAATGTGTATTTTGGTCCGTAGCAAATGTTTTTTAATAATGTGTTTTCTAATGCTTTTGAATATCACGTTAGCTTGTGTGGGTTGGGTTTTCTATGCCACACAATTGCCGCTTACATCCACCTCCCAACCTACTCTTTCTTTTTCTACTGTTTCTCCACATGAGTTTCATACTTTGCCTGAACATGAACAGACACGAAGATCAGAATTTGTGAACAACTCGTTTATACAGATGTTGCATCAGCATCAGCTACTCATAAATACCACAAATTGTTGGGTGTGTGGTCTTATGCCACATACGACAGATAAGGGAATGCCATATTTGGTTTTGCCTTTTTCGCCTAATGGGTCAGTGTGGGCACTCCAATCAATGTTTATCTATGCAAATGAAGCCTCTCCAGTACGTTCTGTTAAAGACAATGCGAGTAATAATGCCTTGATACGGGGAATAGTTGATATGATTAGAGATATTGACGCGTATAACGCTATCCCCAAAGATGAGGTACGAGCATATGTCGGTTGGACTAAGACAACATATAGTGTTAGTCTGACGGAGAATGAGAGACAGCGAAGATCTCCTCCCATTTGGATTGTACCCCACAAAGGTCATCTTTGTCTGCAAGGTAATGGTCAGAATCCGAGAGCTCAGCTTGGTAAGAGTGTGTGCGTTCACACATACGTTTATACGTCCCACAAATCTCCTCCGTTCGTGCCAGCCAAAGGCACGTATTTTGTTTGTTACGACAGAGCATATACATGGTTGCCGTCTGATTTTTCGGGCACATGTTATGTAGCGTTTTTGCTTCCCCCTACGTACACTGCTGCTTTCAACTACCATAAGACAAGATTTGGTAGAGGTATTATCGATGCAAAAGATACTGTCGCACAAGAAGTTGGAGACTTCTTTAAGGGTTTCCTGCCCTTTTGGGGTCCTATGGCTAATAGTAGGAATATTCGTCAGCTTACGAGAGTGGTTGAGGCCACTATAAATGAGACTGCAGGTGCACTTAGCAATATTACGGCTGAGCTTCAAGCGGATCGCCTTATGACATTACAGAACCGCTTTGTTTTGGATATTATACTAGCAGATAGAGGTGGGGTATGTAAATTGATCGGATCTAGTTGCTGTGTTTTCATACCAGATAATGCCCAGACGGTGTACCAAGCTATCCAGAAGTTGCATAAGTCTGCTGAATCTATACATGTAGACGAAGGTAACTGGTCGTTAATGGGATGGTTTTGGGAATTGCTGTCCAAATGGGGATGGAAGATTCTGATGTTTCTTGGTATGGTTTTAGCGATCCTTTTCTCGTGTTGCTTATGCATCCAGTGTGGTCCCGCCATTTGTGGCCTTTGTGCTACGATCTGTGTGAGACGACCCGTCTCGAGAGAAGCGAAGGATAATAAGATGATGTTACAGCAACACCTTGATGATCTGATGAGAATAGATATAGACCTGGATTCAGATTGACGTGAGTTTAGGTCATTGCCTACGTAATGGCAAAAGGAGGGTCTGAGGTTCCGTGGTTTTTGGAACCGGACTCCATTTTGTTTTACGTTGTTTGCGACGCCATTTTGTGTTGCCCTCACGTAGGCCATAGGGATAAACGAACGAACGAAGTTGCATGGGCCTCGTTGTCCATGTAAAGTTTAACGTGGGCCTTTTCGACTTACGAGTGAACTGTAAGATACTGACCCCTTCACCTGAAACTGACCCTTTCTACGAAACCAGTTTCTTTAGCTTAGCTTGTCTATAATTGCGATCATTGTTCAGGATATAGTTAGCCCTTTACTTTTTTGCATATATCTTATCCTACACTACATCTGAATTGCTCTTTTCTTTATGTCTTTTCATTACATGGGTAGTGCTTTCAATTATGGGTTTGTCCGGCTTTTGGTAATCGCATTTGGGACAGTCCTAATAATTAACTTGTGGGGTTGGTGCAATGTAAAGTGAGCTTTTTGGAATGTGATAATGTATAGTAATGTGTTTCTATTGGTCAGAATTTGCCGCAATGGGTGTGCATTCGTAATGAATTAGAACCACCTAGAAGTATTCCGTGTCTCTGTTGGCCAGAACAGGGGAATCCGAAGACATTGGGCTTGTCCCTGGCGCCGCCGGTTCTGATTGACCCGGTTCTTCAGTACTCTGCAGCACACATCACTGAGCTCTGCACAGCCACAGGGGCCAAGTTGACAGACACCGCTGATATATGGGACGAATTCCTGTCCTATTATGAGCAATTATACACTTCCAAACATGATGGCTCACCCGCAGAGCGCGAGGGGTACTTTGAGGAAATCGCATTAGTGTATTTAGACAAATATATGCAGGAGTTCCTTGCTGAACCTTTGTCCAAGGATGAAATACTTGACGCAATAGACACACTTAATGGCTCTACTGCCCTTGGTCTGGACCGGTTTACAGACGACTTCTACAAACGATATAAGGACATCTTAGCTCCTAGAATCATTGAGGTCTAGCATGAAGCTTTGGAATGGAACCAATTGCCTCCCACCCTGAGGGAAGCGGCTATCATATTATTACCAAATCCCGGCAAAGACCCTTGGCAATGTGGATCGTATAGACCAATATCGCTGTTGAATTTCGATTATAAGATATTGGCGAAATCGATCGCGATCCGTCTTGCATTATTGTTGGACAAAATTATCTCCCCCTGCTCAATCGGGTTTTGTGCCCCACCGTTCCACGTCTCTCAATCTATGCACTCTTTTTGCTGTCCTCCATAGACTCAACCCTGATGTCCCCGCTGCAGCGGTCCTGCTGGACGCAGAGAAAGCATTTGACTCCTTGGAGTGGCCTTTCTTCTGGACGGTAATGAGAAGGTTGGGTATGCCCTTTGGGTTTATCAAGCTTACGGCGCTGCTATATTCTGGCCACACCGCCAGGCTGTGCTTAACCAGTACTCTTTCTCGCTCCTTCACATTGTCCCAAGGCACAAGACAGGGCAGCCCTCTGTCTCCGTTTTTATCCTGCCCATGGACCCCCTAGTCTGGCATTTTCAAGAACCCCACCTACACAGGGGAATCCAATTTAATACAGGACCACTATTGGTATCTCTTTAGGCGGATTATATTATTTTATATGTCCAAGACCCTCGACATAACTTAGACCCGCTTATCTGTGAAGTCATTCGATTTGGGGGGTCCACGGGCCTTGGTATAAAATGGCACAAGTCTGTAATTTTTCCTCTCACACCGGGTACGGCCCAGTGGGAAACGGAGTTCCCCTTGACTGGGGGCATAGAGTCAGTCAAGTATCTGGGCATCAACATCCACTTAGACACCGCTGAGATCATTCTCTCCAATTATGGAACGGCGATACACTTGGTGGAACAGCAGGTAGAACGCTGGCTCAGACTCCCACTTGTGCTAGCTGGATGAGTCGCACTGATTAAAATGATGGTGCTCCCAAAATTTCTCAATAATATACCAATTCCACTCCCTAATGATTTTTCACGCACCATTAACATACTCCTCATCCGGCTCGCCTGGGGGGGGGGGGGGGCAAATGCCCCAGAGTTAGATGGGAGGTTATGACGCTGCCTTATCATAGAGGCGGCATGGGGGTACCTAATCTCCAGCTGTACTATTTGGTAGCCCAGTGCAGTTCTGCATACGCTTGGTTTCACTGTGATGCCAGGATCCCGTATCTGCGACCTGAGGCTGACCTACTCTTACCGGATACCATGAACACAGTCCTGCCCCTGTGTTTGCCCCGGGACCCATGGGATATCCAGACAGTCTTCACCACCAGCTGGGAATGGCTTAAATTGGTTCGGCGGATGGGATCCCCGACTTTTCAGTCTCCGAGCCTGCCGCTTCCCAACCAACGCTGGTTCCCTCTTACCGGGGAAAGAATGGTTCAGCGTACCCTGACCATATTTGGCATTTACACCGTGGGCGCTCTTTACATCAAAAGGTCAGGCCTTGTCTACCTCCGATACAACTGCATTCCCTGGCGCATCGTTCATGGACAAGTTCGTACTCGCCCGCATCCACTCCGCTGTGCTCGCCAAGATCCCTGGATTCCCCGTGGAACCCAGTCCGTTTCTGCCATTATTGATAGTTCTCGACAATGACACGGGCACGCGCCTAATCTCTAAATTGTACAGGTCATGCGCAGCAGAGATCCCAATCAAGAACTCCGCAATCCGCAATGCTTGGGAGACGGACTTAGGGCATCCCATCACAGACGACCAGTGGGAAGCCTGTTGCCAACAGATTAGGACAATCCCCTTAAACAGCCGCCATAAACTCCTTCACTATAAATTCCTTAGGAGAATATACATTACAGCTGAAAAATCACATAGAATAGACCCAGGCAGGCCACACCACTGCCTGAAATGCAAGTCCCCGCATGCTGATTCCGTACACCTCACCTGGACATGCAGTGCGGTCAGCAATTACTGGACTGCCATACACCGCACACTAGGGGAAATGGTGGGTCTTGAACTGATCCCAACCTCAGAGGTGGCTCTGATGGGCTCTGTCACAAATATCCCAAAACCAGTCCGGAAGTTCACAGCAATAAGTCTCTTATTGGCTAAACAGGAAATTGCTTTAAAATGGGGGAGCAAAGCTGCACCACGACACAGGGATTGGCTCACGAGCCTCGCCTTCTGTAACCTCAACTATGACTTATTTGCCTCCACCCTCCCTGGACGTCTCGTCCACGTGACATTTGGGGCCCCCTTAAACAGTATAACATGACAGCACACTCACAACGTTCTGCACACTTGAGTGGCAGCTTGGTCCCGTCTGGAAAAGGCTGATGACCTGTTCCGTGAAGCTTCTTGGATCAATGAATCCACCACATGGCACTTTAACAACTATACCCACCAGGAGCAATCAAAACACATGTTACAATGCGGTTTATTGGGAACCATGGTGTTGTATGCCTTAGGAATGTTTGACTGCACCCTTTGTCGCGATTTGCACACTGTGGGGGAAGGTTTGGGTATATTGATAGTCAATTATCTTTTTTTTATTTGTTCCTTTTCTCGATAAGTGCATTCTTTATCATGTCATTATATCGGAATCTGTAGATTACTGTGTATTATATACTGAACATGGTAAATAAAGTTTTTAAAAAAATAGTGCAGGGCGTAACTAAATTGACATTTTATTATAAAGGATATTAGCACTTTTTCCAGAAGAAGGGATGGTGACAGGGTCAGTGAGGAATCTGCAGGCAGAAAGAGTTTCCACCAGAAAGATAGTTACTGAGGTAAGTAACTTTTTCTATCTGGAGATTCCTCACTGGTGAATACATTCCCAAGCAATAACCGGAAGGAAGAACGATAAGACTAAGAAATCTTTGAAATCTTGGAGCACAAAACAGGTAAAGAGACCTTCTTGTAAAGGTATTGACAGATGATCACGTATCTGCCTGCATTTGTCTGCCACAGGCACACCTTCAGCTAAGGCTGCAGTGGAAGATTTGGTTCTGGGGTGATAAGGGTTGATTACCTTATGTGATTCTTTATTAGCCAATGCCTAACTAATTATATTACAAAGGATAATCCATCTAGAGATTGTCTGTTTCGTAAACACTTTACCCATTTTACAGCCAGTATACCCAATGAAGAGCTGGTCCTCCTATCTAATGTCTTTCATGCGTTTGATGTAGAAACTGGTGACTCCTCTAGGGTCCAGCCAGTGCAGTTGTTCTTTCTTAGAAAGATGTGTAGGTGCATTGCATGTTGATGGATTGCTCAAGATAGAATGAGGACACCACTATTGGCAGGAAAGCAGTCTTAGTTCTCAGCACCAGCTGGCCTAGGAAGAAACACATGAATGGGGGGATTAACAGAAAGGGTTTAAAGCTTGTGCACACGATGAGGTGAAATAATGGCCACTAAGTACACTGTCTTGAACCACAATGAATTCTTTAGTCTCCTCTTGAGTAATTATTTCAATCAAATCCATCTGGACTTGCCAAAAATTCTGACAGGCAGACCTTAGTTGATCCAAAATGCAACAAAGCACCTTGCTAAAAGTGAATGTAGAGCGAATCAAATTCTAAGGCTTACGCTTGGCGCATATGGCAATATACTAACCCCAGCCAGCCGTCCTGGAATGCACATTCATGTACTAAATTCAGTTGGAACTTATACTCAGTAATAGGTATGAGTCTTATGGTCCCTAAGACCAAAAGAAGTGATTACGTTTTGGGATGCTCTTTAAAAACATCTTCACAGTAATTTAAAACCATCATACATTATGTTGAGTGATGAAAAACTGGTTACGCCCTCAATAGTCCGCATTACGATTCACTTTTACACTGTAAAAACGCCATGGGGCTATAGTGCGCGACAAAACATTACAAATACAATAATGATACCAGAAATAATTATTACCAAAGAGAAGAATTGAAGTGGAGTAATAAAATAGGGACCACTGTTTATGAAACAGCCATGCGCACATCTACAATGCAAGGTTTGGGTCTCCGACTAGCAGATAGTCTCCAACAAGCTAATAATAGGAAAGCAGCTGAATGAAACCGAAATGTAAGGATAATGGTACAGGCTTTTAAAGGTATTTTGTGCAGGTTTACCTGTGAGTGATGTCAATCCCATGCAAGATGCAGCTATGATCACTCCAATAACAGCTGCGGCATCCTCTAGCAATACAACATTTGTACTGGGATCACAGGATAGCATCACTGAAGAAAGATTAAAGCAGTTAAATCCAGTCCCAAAAGTGATGGCTATTTATTTTATTTGTTCAAGTTTTTATTATAAAGCATAAACTGAGTACTGAGACATGAATAGTGTACTGTAAATAAAATTCAATAGTGCAACGCGATTCACAGTAAAACAGGGCAACACTAATACAATCAGTGAAACATCAAACCCCAAGAGATTCATAAGACAAAGCATTTTATCAGTTCGACTGTCCATTTATGGGAGGAATGCCATAAATCTGGGATTCTATGAGTATTGGAGCATGATGCTAAGTCAGAGGTTAACCATTCTTAAGACAGTTGCGCTCCCAAGTAGGCCTGGTTCAAAGAGGACTAATAGGCAACCTACCATAATGGAGTTACTGTCTAAACAATAGAAGACCACATATGGGAAAAACGTGAGGTGGTGTGAATAGTTAGATAAATCTCACAGGATGAAGTTAATGCGCTTACAACTGTCATTTCATATTTCTCAAAGTCAAAGAAGACTGCTTGAATACAGAGCCTAGCGACATAGGTGAGGCAATGATAGTAACCTCCTCAAAATTCAAAGGTGTAAACCACGACTGAACCCACTGGTTTGTCAATATTTGCTGAAAAAAATATATTTCGGTAGTGCTTAGGTAGTAATTCAAACATACTATTCAACAATCAAGACTCATTGACAGAAAGTAATCCCACAGGTGGAGGGAGGTGATCAGGGAAGGCACATCAAGATAAAGTTGGAAATCATCAGTCACGAAAATAGACAAACCAGGAAATGCCACAATGTCTTTGCCTACTTCAAAAATGGGAAATGTCCCATACGTTCTACTCTATCAAAAGCCAGGATGAGGTCTGAAATCACAAAGAGACATATGGCTGCACCATCCATTCAAGACAGTTACCACAAAGAGCAACACCTGTGTATGGCTGTGTCAGTACTACACCAAGGCTAAAAGCCACATTTATAGTCCTATAAAAGATGACTGAGCGGCAAAGTCGCAGTTTTTTCAATAGTTGTCTTAACAAAAAGAAGCCAACCAGGAATTCACTATTGGTGAATTGATACTAAGTTTTCATTTAAAACCTAATCAGTTTTAGGCACTTACCTGACAAGCCATTTAACAATGATTAATTCGTTCAGAGTATTTTTTGTGAAATGTGGCAATAGTGTATCATTTCACTATCTATAATTGACAGAGCTAGTAAAAAGAAATAACTACATTAAATGCCATAAATAAAAGAACAAACTTTAAATAGGAGCGTGGTGACATGTAAGGTAATTACTTCTTGATCACAGGTAAATCAGCCTCCGTCTTAATATGTGCTGTTTTCTTGCACTCAGAAGTTTTCTTTTGGCAACACATCTCAAAGTAAACAAGCATTGGCAAAGCTAAACGGTCTCGCCTATGCAATGTGCTTTAGCCAGGCTGCACACCAGTGTGGCTGCTGTTCAAAATGGCGAAAAGTTAGTGACAGAGAGGAGAGTGGTGGGGATTTTCGTAGAGTGAAATGGTGAAGAGTGAAATGGTGAAGAGTGGAATGGTGAAGAGTGGAATGGCGAAGAGTGGAATGGCAGAGAGTGTTGGATTCTGGAGTTCCTAAGAATGGCATAAATTGAAGTGGAGTACAGTGGACTGGTGTAGAGTGCATTGGTGTAGAGTGTTGCAGAGTATAGTGGCATAGATTGCAGTGGCAGTGAGTACAGTGGAACTGAATTTAGTGGCATACAATGCAGCATCCTAGAATGCAGTGGCGTTGATTAGAGTGGTGCATAGTGGAGTGGAGTGGTGCATAGTGGAGCAGGGTGGAGTAGAGTGGCGCACAGAGCAGAGTGGCATAGAGTGTAGTGGTGCACTGTGGAGTGGCGTAGAGCTGAGTGATGCAGAGAGCAGTGGCACAGAATACAGTCGAGTGGTATAGTGTGCAGTGGCGTAAAATGCAGAGTAGAGTCGAATAGCATAGAGTGCAGTGGGATGGAGTGGTGCATAGCCGTGTAGCATAGATTGGTGTAGAGTATAGTGCTGTCGAGTGGAGTAGTGCAGAGCAGCGGAGAGTGCAGTGTTCCAGAGAACAGTGTCAGAGTAGAGTGGTGTAGAGTGGAGTAGAGAGCAGTGGCGCAGGGTACAGTGATGCAGAGCAGAGGGCAGTTATGTAGTGTGCACTGATACAGAGTGCAAAGGTTAAGAGTAGAATAGCATAGAGTGCAGTGACATAGAATGGAGTGGCGCAGAGTGGCATAGAGTGCAGTGGCGTTGAGTAGGTTGTTTCAGAGTAGATTGAAGTGGTGTAGAGTGGAGTGATGCAGGGTAGAGTGTAGTTGCGTAGAGTTGCATAGAGTATAAAGGCGTAGAGTAAAGTAGCCTAGAGTGCAGTGGCATAGAGTGCCATGGCGCTGAGTAGATCACAGTGCCATACAGGGAATTGGCATCTTGTGCAGGGGCACAGAATTGAGTGTTACAGAGTACAGTGCATTGACGTGGAGTGTATTGGCATAGAGTGCAGTGGCAAAGAGTGCAATGTTGCAGAGTGGCGCAGAGTACAAATAGGTATAGTTAAATTGTGCAGAGTAGATTGGTGTGGCCTAGACTGTAGTGGTGTAGAGAGCATAGGAGAAGAGTGCAGAGGTTTAGAGTAGAGTGACAAAGAGTGCATTGGCATAGAGCACAGTGGTACAGGCTAGCATAGAGAGGCGTAGAGCGAAGTGATGCAGAGTGGTGTAAAGTGGAGTGGTGCAGAGTAGAGTGCAGAGGTGTGGAGTATTGCAGAGTAGAGTGAAGTGGCATACAGTGGATTATTCATGGTTTGGTAGCATACTGCCATTACAGGCAACACATTTCCAATTGAAATTACCATTACATTTGCACAGACATACAGTTTTTCTAATAAAACTACACGGTGCACAGATGAAAATATGTGGAAATGGAATCACCTAGTGTAATTTTGATATATTCTGATATACTTAAGAGTTCATTTAAATGTACTCATGTGATATAAAAAAATATCTTTCTTACCCCCAGAGTCCTGCAAAATTGTCTCCTAAATACTCTCGCTTTAAAGTCAGAAAAAAAAGTAAACAAGAGCCTTTGGAAACAGCGCCTCGGTCTTTGAATGCTCAGCAAATGTGACGAGAGGCGAAAGATTTACTGCCCTGTTTACAGAAAATGAGTTCATGGAAGAAGACAGTAAACACAATAAAGGCAACGGGAGGGACGAACTGAACCCGGACAGCCTAAAGCAACTAAAGCCAGAACTAGAAAGCTAGAAAACGTTCATTCCAAACCAAAAACTCCAAAACCACCAACGGGTGGAATGCATTTGTAAGTAAACTTTCTGAAGGTTCCCAAGATGTCTATATCAAACCAGACAGCTGTGCTGTCTGGCAGGCTGCGACCAAAAACGAAACTGTAAGAAACTGCAATATTAGTTTGGGGGAGGAGGATAAAAGCCTACCTCAAATAATAGTCACAATCCTTTTTTAGGGTGAACTACTAAAGTCACTAAATTAAACCTGTGCTTATCTCTCTGGTAGCTTGGCACCCGGGCTTAACTTAATGGCAATGTGTAAAGTATTTATGTAGCAATCATACAGTAATAAAGTGAATACACAGCAAAAAAAAATCCAAAACCAATTTAGAAAAATCGAGATTATTATAATCAATAAAGTGAAACCAAGATGACAAAAATCTAAAAGGTAGAAACGGAGATATACATTTTTAAAGTCTAAATTACAAATAGATCCAAAAAAACGCAAAGTGCCAACCAGGAGAATCTGGTCATGCTAGACCGGGCCAAAGTTAAATGTTCAGGCCAGCTGCAATGAAGTGCGGGCAGGATACAGGGACCAGGTTAGTTTTGGTGGAAAGTTTACCTTCTGGCTTAGAAATATTTATGGAAGTTAAGTGGTTGTGGATAAGTTGTTGGAAGGACACGCTGCAAGCTGGATCCGAAGTGGGGCCTAAAGACGGCGGATTGATGAAGAGCAGGTTTCCGGGTGAAGTTGACAAACTGGAAAGTTTCAAGCGGGCAACGTCTGTGCCCAGGGAGGCCTTGACATCTGCCTGCTTCGGTCTCTTTCAAGCCCTCTACGTTCGCATTTAGAAACTTTTCGGGAAGTTGGATTTTCTTCATCAGGGCAAACCACAAAGTTGAGGGTAACCAGCAGTTTAACGGCTTCAGCATTGGTAGTGATCCCAGTCTCCAGGCAGAAAGTTGGCAAAAATGTTCTATGTCTCACTTATTGCAGCCTGGAGACATGAGAAAACTAACACAAGCCCAAAGGGACACTACTTGGGGGTTAGGACGGACTTTAACAGAGGGCATCAGGTAGATCCAAGGCAGGTCCAGATGGAACTGGTTAACTGGGCAGTTGTAGGGAGAGAGGCCTCTGAAAGCTTAGGTCCCAGTAGCTTAAGATATGAGTCAAATGACCCTTGGAATCACTTCAGATGTCCGGGGTTCAAGGCAAGCAGGTCCAGCCTTCCTTCACTTTCTTCAGACAGCAGATTTCTGATTCTTCACATGCCCAGGAGTGTTCTAAACAGATGCCTGTGGAAGCAACTTTTATGGGTGGAGGGCAATCCTTTATTCATCCCCTTAACCAGTTTTGGTCAGACCCTCGCCTCCTGCTGGATGTATGACCGAACCCTGCATGCATTTACCACCAATGCCTTTACAGTGCAGTCGCTACTCCAAATGTGATGTTACCATGTGCTCCTTTACGCTGCAAGTCATTACAATGACTTGCTTCAGGGGGCACTGGACTTTGGAGCAGTATAATTTACTATTTCAACTACAGTCTACGCAAAAGTAGGTAAGGGTTTGGACTTAAAATCCAACACCAGTCCAACAGCTTGTGCCATAAACTACTTGTCGTAATGACTTGTGGGGTAAAGGAACGTGTTGTAACATCACAGTCTGGGTAGTAACTGTGTTGAGAAGGCACGTTGTGGTTTTGACTATACAGTAAAGGATGTTTCCCCTCTTACTGGATTTGGAGCCAGCGTGACTAGAGATACAAGGGAGGCAAGTCCTGGGTGTGAGTTTTATCTGCCATTGACAAAGAAGACAATTTAGGTTACAGGCAAGCTGGACTACAGAACCCCCCCTAGCACTGGACCAACAAAAAACTCACCAGAAGGCTGCAAACCATTTAGTATCCGGCAGCCAGTCTCACTCTCAACTTCCCACACCACACCTGAAGGAGCTACACTGGCTACTCACACAAAATGAATGAATGAAATGAAAAGACCATATGTTAAGCGCAATAGCTACCCTCAGGCGTCGTAGCGCTACAGACAATGCGTCCAAGCGAACAGTAGGATTTTTATTCAGGGTTTATTAAAAAGCAGGGTTTTTAACTGTTTACGGAAGGAGAGTAAATTGGGCTTTGAGCGCAGATGTAAGGGAAGGGAGTTCCAGACTTTGGCAGAGTTGTAAGAAAACGAACGTCCCCCACATCTGGCTCTTCTAATCCTGGGCACAGTGGCGAGGTGAGAGAATGCTGACCTAAGCTGTCTGTTCGGGTTGTAGAGGATGACCAATGAGTGATTGATGACTGCGCCTGTTTTCCAAAAGGCTCGGTGGGTGATGCACAGGGCCTTAAATTCAATTCTTTTTCGGACTGAGAGTCAGTGGAGGCTCCTTAGTCCGGTTTTAACTGGGAGTCGGCGGGGGATATGGAGGAGTGTTCGGGCTGCACAATTTTGGATAATCTGGAGCTAACGCAGGGTGGTTTGGGGGCCCCTAGGTAGGGCATTCCCAAAAAGGGGAACAGACATACTCTTGTTGCAAGAAACGCACTTGCTTGGTACTAAAGTGCTATGCCTCCAGCTAAATGGATTCACACATGCATACCACTCGGGGTTCACAAGGGGATCATGAGGGGTGGCAGTCCTCATACATCGTAGGGTTCCTTTTGCTCATAAACGCACGTGGACTGATGCGCAGGGTAGATTTATATTTGTGCAGGGAGAGATTGGGGGAGACACTGTACTCTTTGGCAGCGTATACGCCCCACCACCTTTGCAGTGGCCCCTGGTAGAGAGGCTGCTGTACCTTTGGGTGGACATGCCCACTGCCCTGTCCATTGTGGGAGGAGATTGGAATGATGTCATGGACGTCTCGTGTGATCGATGGCGAAGTGCTGCTGGCGTTCAGGAAGCGGTGGGGAAGGAAGGTTCGGCTACTAGATTGCGGGCCTTGGTTACGGGTCTAGATTGGGTGGACACTTGGAGGTACAAGCATGGGTCACGTAGGGACTTTACATATTTCTCCACAGCGCGGGACTCCTTCTCTAGATTGGACTACGTGTTTGCTCCGAGAGTGATGGCTAATAGAGTATTGTCCGCGGAGATCCTGCCACAGGTGCTGTCCGACCACTCGCCGGTTTATGTTATACTTGACACTGGTCGTAGGTACGGTAGACTCCCCGGCGACACTTTGGGAAGCGATGAAGCCACATTACGAGGTGTAGATATCTCATGGTGCGCAGCGGTGCGTAGGGAGAAGCGTAGAGACCTAGTGCGGCGCGAGGTGGACCTGGAGGATTTGGAGCGCAGGGGGCGAGAGGAGGATGGTAGACCAGCCAGGCGGCCGCTGGTATTGGCGCAACAACAATATACTGCGGTGCTGCTAGACCAAGCCCGACAGGCTTGCCTGGCTACATGCAGTCGTATATACCAATGGGGTGACAAGCCCTGCAAGATGCTACATCGCCTGTGTCAGGGCATTATGCATGCCCAGCCATTGCCCCGGATAGTGAGCCCAGATGGGGAGCCAATCTTAGAACCTGCTGCGATTGCCGGAAGCTTTGCTACCTACTATGAGTCATTGTACGCGCCCCGGGAGTGCTTAGAGGCAGAGGTCGTACAACGGTTTATTGATGACCTCCCACCGAGGGCTGTCTCAGACGAGGCCCGCGAGGAATTAGACCGCCCCCTGACGGATGATGAGTTGGCCACGGCACTGGGCGAATTGAACCCGGGTAAGGCGCCGGGACCTAACTGGTTCCCTGGCGAGTTCTTTCGGCGCATCGCGACGCAGCTGAGTCCTCATTTTCGCCCAGTCATAGAAGAAGCGCGCGCGAGTGGTACGCTGCCCCCGGACTGGCGGCATGCGGATGTGGTGGTGTTCCTGAAGCCGGGGTGGCTTCCGGAGAGTCACGCGTCCTACCGCCCAATCTCTTTGCTAAACACTGAGGCCAAGATAATGGCTAAGGCCCTCGCCAATAGACTTAAACCACACATTACGGAACTAGTTCATCGGGACCAGGCGGGCTTTATGCCACAGTGTTTCACTCGCCATAATATTAGACGGGCCCATATCAGTGTGGCGAAGATTGGGTGAGCAGGCGGCGCTGTTTTTGGCGGAAATGGATAGGGCGTTTGACTCCCTTAGCTGGACGTACTTGTTTGCTCTACTGGGACGCCTGAACCTGGGCCCTCGCTTCCTGGCATATGTACGGCTCCTATACACGGATCTCACTGCCGCGGTGCGGGTGGGGGAGGGGGGGTATCCCGCTCCTTCCAGATCAGGCGTGGGACGAGGCAGGGCTGCCCCCTCTCTCCATATCTTTTTGCACTCGCTATGGTACCCCTCGCGGCGTGGGTGCTAATTGACGCTCAGCTTGAGGGATTTCGGTGGTCGGCTGACCTAACTGATAGAATAGCCCTATACGCCGACGATGTGTTGTTTTTCCTCACTGACCTGGGGCGATCGGGCCCCGTCTCTTGCAAATCCTACAAATCTTTGGCAAAACCTTAGGTCTATATATGAATCCAGGGAAATCTACACTCTGGATACTGGGAGGCCCGCAGCCGGTGGGGGATTGGGCGCGGGGGCTCCAGCTGGCGTGAAGTGCCTGGGAGTATTTTTATCTGAGGACGCGACCATAGCCCGAGAGCGTAACATTACCCCGGTCTGGGAGCGCACTCGTGAAGACCTGAAGGTGTGGTCTAGGATGCCGCTCTCTATACTTGGTAGATCGGCCATCTTTAAGATGGTGGCGCTCCCGCGCCTGATATACCAACTGCAAAATCATCCAGTGTTGGTTTCACTCGGCTGGTTCCGGCGCCTCAACTCGGCACTGAGTGGGTTCTTGTGGGAGGGGGCGCCGTACGTGTTGCCCTGCGAACTTGCTTCCGGTCGACGTACACTGGGGGCTTGGCCACATCAGATGTCCTATCGTATTACCAGGCGTCCCACCTTTTGGTATTAAATGACTGGTGGTATGCAGACAGGAGCGACCCCGCATATGCAGTTGAGAGGGCCTTGATGGGCACTGCGTCCGTCCACACACTGCTATACTCAGCACCTCTCAGGAAGTCACTGCCGTCCATCACGCAGGTGGTCTTTCAGATATGGAGGCAGGCTTTTCATAGGATGGGCTGGTGGAATGTTCTTACTCAAGAAACCCCGCTGTGGCGCAATGGTCGGTTGCCCTAGATGGATACCCCGATAGGCTTCCGGGGATGGGATGCGATTGGCATCTCTGCCCTAGGGGACGTTATGTCCGGGTGCGTGCTCAAGTCCTTGGATGATCTACGGGATGAATTCGGGATGCCACGTACCCAATTTTATAAATATCTCCAATTTCGTCATGCCCTAACACCATATATTGCGGGGTTGGAGAGTCTCCCTGAGTTCAGCCCGCTGGAAGCTAAAGTTTTCATGGGGGAGCTGCCCGACAAGAAACTGTCCCGTATCTACCAAACCCTTGTACGACACCACCGACCTGCAACGACTTAAAACTACATGGGAACAGGATATTGGGGAATTGGATGAGGAGGATTGGGTGGAGGCTCTGGAGGGTCCCAGGGGAGCTGCGATTTCAACGCGCCTGCGACTCGTCCAATTCAGGTACCTACATCGTACATACTATACCAGACAGCGCTTGTGGACGGCGGGCTTGGTTGCATCTCCCGATTGTCTTAGGTGTGGATCGGAGGTGGGAGCGTTGATGCATACAGTCTGGGACTGCAGGGTGTTACGGAGATTCTGGAATGGGGTGTTCCAGTGCCTCGATGAGGTTCTGGCCTGGGTGCTTCAGAGGGATCCTAAGCTGGCTCTGCTACACGTCATGGCTGGGGTAGGGGGCAATAGGTATAAGCGCCATTTACTTTTACTGGGACTAACACTAGCAAAGAGAGACATTGCACGATCATGGGGGGCGCCCCGGGCTCCGTCGCTCGTGGCCTGGAAAAATGGGATAGACTTTTGTATGGGGCTGGAGCCACCCATATATGTGGCTAGGGGCTGCCCTCGAAAGCACTTCAAAATCTGGAAGAGGTGGGCGGACTATCGTGGTCTGGAGCTGGATCCGCCACCTGAGGACAATGCCATCCAGCCTCCCTGACAGTTCGACATTCATGATTATACTGCTGGCACATTGGTGCACATGGCACGCGTTATATTTGATGTACATGATACAGGTGGAGCAGGCAGCGGCGCGCGGGGGGGTGCGACTTGCGGGTGAGTGGAAGGGGTTGGAAGGGAGGTTTCATAGTTACACCTTTTGCTTCTTTATAGGAACTGACTGCATTTGTGATTGGTACATTGATAATGGTGATTGTCTCTGGATGTCAGAGCATTGCGTAATATGTGCTTACTATGCAATCAATAAAATCTGTTTAAAAAAAAATAAAAATGGATGTTAAAATCCCCTAGTAGTGTAAAATTAGATGGGCTGCATGCTAGGTTGACTGTAATGGAGGAAAGGGTTTCAAGGAATTGTCCAAAGGTTACGGGTGGCCAATATACAAGTATCCCAGAAAAAGTGCTAGTGGGGGAGAAGTCTATGGCGAAAGAGAGACTTTCGCAGTCTGGTATCAGGTTAGGGGAGCTGCGACACCCATAACAATCTTTATGGATGACTGCTAGACCACCTCCTCTTCCCACTATGCAGTCTCACGTATTATTTGATATCCTTGGGGGAGGGACTGGATGAGATCAGGTTCTGACTCCGTGTTGAGCCAAGTCTCTGCCTGAAACAAAACATCTGGGTTGAGCTCCTCTAAAAGCATGGAGATTTCCATGGTGTGTTTAGGGAGTGACCTGCACTTCAAGAAGTACATGCTTCGCTGATTCTTTTTGGTTGGTGGGGCAGAAAGGAGCTCAAATCCACAGTGCGAGCATGTGGGTTGTTGATCTAATAAGTTGCACGAGAAGCGGCAAGAAGCAGGGGTTTTTCCTCTTAGTTTGTGTAGTGAGTTGGGGCTGTAGCTCCGGACATGGGTGATGAGACAAGCAGGGGTTGTGGCCCCTGGCCTCGGCCGGCCACAGACGGGCTTGCCTTTGGCGTGCCCGCTGCGCGCGTCCTCTGCGCGAGGTGTAGGGTATCTGGTTTTTATGTTGCAGGTTAGGGAAGTGAGCAGCCAATGACGTTGCGCCCTCATCCCCTCTAGCTCGGAAGTGTTTCTAATGAGCCGCGCCTCCCTCCACATCAATCGGGAAAATTCCTGTGGTGTCAGAGGGTGCAAGAGAGCAGGTAAGTGTGATTACTAAAGGGTTCCCTGGGAAAAGCGGCGGTTTTAAAAATAGTAACAGAGTGAGTTTAAAACAATTACCGAATGGGCAGAGTAGCTGTTCTGCTAAGCGAGCGTCCGCATGGCATCAGGTTTTTATGCGGCAGGTTAGGGAAGTGAGCAGCCAATGACGTTGCGCCATCCTCCCCTCTAGTCCGGAAGTGTTTCTAATGAGCCGCTTCTCCCTCCGCATCTATTGGCAAAATTCCTGTGATGGACCGGGGAGTGAACGGGTGCCGGGTGTCGGAGGGTGCAAGAGAGCAGGTAAGTCTGATTACTAAAGGGTTCCCTGTAGCGCAGCTGGGAAAAGCGGCGATTTTAAAAATAGTAACAGAGTGAGTTTAAAGCAATTACCGGATGGGCAGAGTAGCTGTTCTGCTAAGCGTGCGTCCGCTCAACCAGCACAATTAAAATTGCTCTCTCACATTTTTATGGCACTATATAACAGTGGCCCAGTATACTTCAACAATCACATCTGCTTTTAAAAACCTTCCAGACAACTCTGTTTGTCCAGACTCCAACTTGGACACAACCCACGCATACGGAAAACCAGATCTAGCAGTCAAGCCTTCTCCTACATCACTCCTGAAGCACGGAATGACCTACCACTACACATAAGAGTTTCCGTCTTACTTTTGGAATTTTAGAAGAAGCTGAATACCTGGCGTTTTGAGTTATTGCACTCAGCTCAATGTTTGGCAAGATTCACACCTGCTCAGTGCCATGACACCCTTCTGGGTGCTAGTGGGCTCTACGTATCAACATATAACATTAGACAACATCCTCTGCAGCTCAGGAAGGCCATCCTGTCAAGGAAGGAGACGCCCTTCACCACACCCACAGCCTTTGTCCACTGCATGAGAACAATACACATCTCAACACAAGGGAGGCACCAGGGATTAAGTGACAGTTGGACGCAGGGAGGAAAGCCGTTTGGTTTAGGCAGGAAAAGGACAACTTTCTAAAACTGTAATTTCCTAAATACGAATATAACGTCACTAGACCTTTAAGTTAGAGTTTAAAAAACGTTTAAAATGAGTCCTTGAAACATTTTTCTAGCTACTCCGAAACTGAATATAGCACTTATTAAATGTAATAGTCTAAACCAGTGTTAACCTATGGGAGAGCCAGACTTGCCACAGTGAACAAACAACTTTTTTTGGTGGGGAATGTTCATTGTCTGGACACGAAGAACATTAAATATATAAGTTCTACTTATTAAATACCATGCACCCAACCCCAGTGGCCCCAACAGAGTTTGCAGCATCTGTGGGTGTTGCTCAGATGGATTCCATGCATATGCCATCTTGTGTTGGGCATGAAATGGTACAACCATTATTTCTTTTTTGAAGAACCTATTTCGGTTTGGGTGTGTGAATTCTAATACCTCTCCCTGAAAACAACAATGCACAACAAACAACACCGACTCTCTCTTAAATGTTCGTTTTCCTGTTTTGTCTCCATTCTGCTGCACACTGAAGTTCTATCGTTTGCAGTCTCAGTGAGCCAAGGTAGAACTGGCTAATAACACCGACTGTCAGGCAGCTGATCGCGCTAAGCGCTTAAAAGCCCATTTCAATTAACTATCGGCTGCCTCTCACTGTCTCACTGACATGTGACTTACTTGCCACTCAGCAGAGCTAAGGCAACTCAGTTACGGCCCATCCGGCAGCCTCCTCAGTGTCCTGCCTGGCTGCACCACTCGCTCTGCAAATGTGCGGAATACCATTCCAAGCCCAACACGAGATGGCAAATATATGGAATCCATCTGAGCAACACCCACTCATGCTGCAAATTCTGTTTTTATCTCAGTTTTGAGTGTCTGTAGCTGAAGGCTCTGGTGGCTTTCTCACTCAGGAAGAGCGCAGCAGTGCTTTAAATGGGCCGGTACTGCCCGGTACTGAGTACTGGCACTGTTATTTTGAGAGTACCTGCCCTTTTCAAAAGTGGCATAATACTTTTAATTGGTGAGGACCAGCACTTTTCATAAACAAGTAGGTACTCTGGTACAGAGTACTTGCACTTCTGTTTTTCCATTTCAATCGCTGAAGCACAGTCAGTACAAGTAGTCCAAGGACAAATGTGGTAGCTACACCAGGAAGAGGAGAGTCTCAATGTGCTCAGACTGTCACTCAGTTGTTGAAATGTCACTCATTATTACACTGAAATTAGGAAAATGTCACACACTGCAATCTCAAATCTTGGCAGCTATGATGCCATTATACAGCAAGTACAAAACGTCAATTCTTATTCAAGGTCTAACCTCTAATCCTAAACAAGGGGCGACACCTGAAAAGCACGCAAGAACAAATGGCGCCTCGAAAATAGCGGTTACATTTTAAACGAATATTCACCGACAGTGGTGAAAAGGTTTCCTTGACCAAGAGAAGAAAAGCGGTGAGAATTCTTGTTATCAAACCGCAGGCCAAAAGAAGCAAGAGAGACAGCTCACAAGAAAACAATAACAGCTGCAAATTAAGATTGGCAAAGTGCCTCTTTGGATACAGGATTACTGACAGCAGCTACTTTCCCCTCCTGAGGCGGAAGCCGGGAGGTCTCTCCTCTGTACTTTGCGCTATTTAGCGTTTTTATGCTCTTTTAAACTTCGTTTTTTGACGCTTGATTTAATAAGCGTGCAGAGACTCCCTCTGTGCTCCCCTGCGCACCTTTTCCCCCCTCCCTCTGCCCCCGGACCGCTCTTGGCCGAGTACAGACGCCAAGGGCGGGTTTTCCGGTTTTGGCGGCCATATTGGGTGTGGGCTGGTGGGTGACGCGCTCTAGCAGCGCTCAAAAAGGACGGCTATGACTCCGCGCAGCGGACGCGTACAGCGGACGCGCCGGACCTGCGCCGGAGTCGTGCCAGAGTCCTGCCCGTCTGCGCCCGTCCGCGTCACGGAGGCGGAGGGCGGGACGGGGGCTGTTGGATCTAGGCTCTCCTATTCGGCGTCTGATCTTCTGACACTTAGAAAAGGTATGACCTCGTGTCAGGTGGTCTTCCCGGGGCGGTGCAGAGGTAAACGTAGATGTCCTGGGTGTGGATGGCTCCCTGGCAATTCCTCGGCGAGCGGGGCTTTTAGCCCCAAGTCCATTGCTAATTATAAGTGTCTTTTGCTCAATACACGCTCCTTGGGCAGACATGCTCCTGATATTTTTGAGCTGTTAACTAATGAAAAACCTGTCTGTTTAATGCTCACTGAAACATTGTTGGGAGAGTCCTCCAACCCTGATATTGCGACTGCTATCCCTCCTGATTATGTTATTTTCAGACATGATAGACACATCGGGAGGGGTGGCGATTGTTGTCCAGAGATCTGCCACATGTGTGGTCACTCCCATGGCGCCCATCTCCGGTTGTGAGTCCTTGGCTTTTTCTATTGCCCTATCTTCTCATCAATCTTTCTCTGGGCTCCTGGTCTATAGACCTCCAGGTCAGCAAGGGCCCTTCTATGAGGAGTTGCAGGCATTAATTACGGCACTTTGCTTAAAGACAGAACATTGTATTGTTCTCGGGGATTTTAACATACACATGGAGGATGAGTCGGATGGTGAAACGATCAAAATCAAAGATATCACCGCCCCCCCGGGCCTCATTCCCTACTTGTCAGTTCCGACCCATAATAGGGGCCACACGCTAGACCAGGTGTTTTCTACCATCCCTCTGGTTATGGCCAGCCCCATCCCTGTTCTCTGGTCGGACCATTTCCTGATTAGCTTCCAGATTCAGGGTTTTAGCAAACTCCTAGGTGCCATTCCTTATCATTGTAGGCAAACTAGTAGGGCTTACCATCGGGTGACCCCTGAGAGTCTGGCACAGGTCTGTTTGGAGCATCCTTGCCATCTTTCGGGTGATCTTGAGAGGGATCTCGACCTACTACAGAAGTGGCTAGTGGAGCGGCTAGATGATCTCGCTCCTCCTATTGCGCCCCGGACGACTGCTAGGCGGACCTCTGCGCCTTGGTTTACTGAATCTCTTGCATTGTCCAGGCGTAATTGCAAGGTAGCAGAGAGGCTCTGGCGCCAGCAGTATGATCCCGGGGCCAAGGCCGCTTATAGGGCTACTATTAAGATCTATCATGCGGATATTTTGGCCAAAAAAAAGAACTATTATGCAGCAAGAATCGAGACTGCCTCTAGTTCCTGTAGGGAAATTTTTACTATTGTCAAGGAGTTTGTATCTCCGAAGGCCAGTGCTTCACATCATGAGTTTTCTGAGCCTTGGGTGATCTCGATAGCTAGTTTTTTCTCTACTAAAATTAAGCAGATTCAAGAGTCCTTCTCCTCCCTGGACCCCAGCGTTGTTACCATCCCGAGGGACCAGTTGAATTTGATAACTGGACCCTTTCTTTCTGAGTTTCCATCTATTTCTATGTCTGTCTCCCGGGACCTGCTTTCTAAACTTAAATCAGGCTCACCCTCTGACCCCTGCCCTGCTAGTTTTCTAGCTAGGGCTGGTGAGGCTCTGAATCCGGTAATTAACCCCATTCTTAACCTGTCTTTGTCAAGTGGTGTGGTTCCTTTGGTTTGGAAACAGGCGATGGTGGTTCCACTCCTTAAAAAGTCGGGTCTTGACCCCGAGAGCCTTGCCAACTATAGGCCGATTTCCCTCCTGCCTGCTCTCGCAAAGACAGTGGAAAACCATGTCCATACTGTGCTCTCCACTTATCTTGAGACCCATAGCCTGCTGCACTCCACCCAGTCGGGCTTTCGCTCCAATCTAAGCACCGAGACAGCACTTTTGGAGATTAATGAGGCCATCAAGGAAGTGTTGGATGAGGGAGGAAGAGCCATGTTGGTAATGTTAGACCTGTCGGCGGCGTTCGACACCGTCCCTCATGAGGGTCTCCTCAACAGACTCCATGAGATCAGTCTCAGAGGGACGGTGTTGAACTGGTTTAGATCTTATTTAGCTGGTCGCCGACAGGTGGTCTGGGCCCCCCCATACTCAGCCGAAGTGCCGCCTTTGGAGGTCGGAGTTCCTCAGGGGTCGGGGCTTAGCCCAACTCTTTTTAACATCTTTATGACCCCTTTGGCGGTGCTGGCTGAGTCATTTGGGGCTCAGATCGTATCATACGCCGATGATACTCAGCTCCTTTTCACTTGCGGGAAGGGGGCTGAGGTCAACGGAGAGAGCATCCGTGGGTGTCTTGAGGCTGTTTTCGAATGGTTTCAGCGAAACAGCCTCAAATGTAACCCTGGAAAATCTGAGGTGCTTTTCTTCGGGTGTCAGGCTGACCAAAAGTGGCAGGATTGGTGGCCTGTGAACATGTCCCCGCCCACGTCCACCTCTCTGGCTGCTAAGAATCTGGGGGTCAAAATTGATAACTACCTGTCACTTAAGTCCCAGATCCTTGGTCTGACGGGCACTTGCTATGGTCTCCTTAAAATGTTGCGCAAGGTTCTTCCCCTGCTCCCGCTTGCACATAGGAAGACTACTGTCCAGGCTCTCATCTGTTCTAGGCTGGACTACTCAAATGTTTTGTATTTGGGTCTTCCAGACTATCTATTACAGAAACTTCAGGTGGTCCAGAACTCGGCGGCTCGGGCAGTCTTTGGTCTGCCTCGTCGCGCGAGAGCCTCGGACCTTTTACATTCCCTACACTGGCTCCCTATTCGTAAGCGGAATGTTTTTAAAACACTTACGCTGGCGCATAAGGCACTCCATGCTGTGGGAGCTGAATATATTCAGAAACGCCTTGCTTTCTATAAGCCGGCTAGATCCCTAAGATCGGAATCTCTTGGTCTGGCCACTGTTCCTTCTGTTAGGAAAGCGAGGGTGGGGGGGCGTTCTTTTAAACACCTGGCTCCCAAGCTGTGGAATACCCTCCCTTTGTCGCTCCGCGGTACCTCGAACCTGCTGGCCTTTAGAAAAGGTCTGAAGACTTGGCTCTATGGACAATGATCTGCTGTTTCTTTTCTTTCTTCTTTCTGCCTTCTGTTAGTCTGCTGTGGGTTTGAAAGCGCCGGGACACTCCTCAGAGTAGCCGAGCGCTATATAAGACACCCATAACATTAACATTAACAGATGCTGAAAAAAAATTGTTCTGCACACCACTGGCTTTAATCAGTAACATTTTATATGCAAGTGCATTCTTTTAAAAACATAGTTTTGTAATAACATCTAAACTCTTGGAGTTACAACGTGAGACAGCAGTTATATTCCATTTGAAATGTCACCCATTTATTGTTAATAAGGTTTCACATGTGTGTAGCCTTAATACTTTAAAGCATGTTTAATCTCCACAGATGTTCGGGAGAGTTACTCAATTGAATTTTTTTCTCAGTATTGATTTATTTTCTGTTTATTTTATTTTTTATTTATTTTATTTTGAAAGTTTTATATAGCGCGAACAAGATCTTTGCAGATATCAGAGCGCTTTACAAGTACAAGGAGGTGATAGAGTAGTAATTGAGGTAATTAGGTACAAGGTGCATGGTTACATAGGTAGGTCAAAATACAAGAGGTAGGTCACAGGTGAGGTAGTGTCGGTCCAAGGAGCATAGTCAAACAGTTGCGCCAATAGTATAACAGTACAAAAATAAGGAGCATATACTTGTTTAAGCGTGCTTAAAATGCTTTTGGAGATAGCATAAAGGCATAGTTGAGGTAGGTGTGTGCAGGGTGTATAGTCACACAGGTGCATCAGTAGTACGAGAGTAGGGTTAAGGTGGTGTAGGTAGAGTGTGCAAAGTCAAACAGGTGCGTCAACAATATAAAATATACAAAGTGGGAACGTATACAATCAAATAAGTCGATAATGCAAGTAATACAAATAGACCGAGGGGTTAGGCAGGTGGTACAGAGCGGATTCATGCGAAATACAGAATAATAGATCATGTGTATTTAGCCATGAGGATCGCTTTTACTTCTTTCTTAAAAAGTTTGTTGGAGGAGATGAGCCTGGTTTCACTAGGGAGTGAGTTCCAGATCCTGGGTGCCATTCCTGAAAAGGAGCGTTTATAGGTTTTTTCCTTCCGAAATCTTTGAGGCTTCAGCAGAAGATTGTTTGTGCTTCTAGTAGTTCTAGAGCCACCAGACATTGTCAGCTTTTGAGTGAGGTAGGCGGGTGATTTCATGTGTACAGCCTTGTGCGTCAAGCAGGCGATGTTCAGATGTATTCTGGCTTCAAAAGGTAGCCAGTTCAGGGATTTAAAGTCAGGGGAAATATGCGAGTGTTTTTTTGAGCCAGTGATGAGTCTCGCTGCAGCGTTAAGAGTCGCTCTTAGGGGTGCCGTTGTAGTTAGGGGGAGCCCGCAGAGGGCGGTGCTACCGTATTCTATGTGCGGGATGACTATAGATTGTACTGCAGTTTGAAAGTCTTTGGCAGGAAGGAAGGGTTTAAGTTTTCTCACGGTATTGATTTGGAAGTTTGCTCCTTTGGTTGCCTTGCTGATGTGCTGCTGCATGTTGAGATTGGCGTCAAGTGTTATGCCTAAAGATTTTGCTGAGTCTACTATGGTCGGTTGTACATTTAGAGCTGTTAAGTGCTTAAGCCATGTTTGAGCCGTAGAGATTTTTCCGGGAGGTGAGATCAGGAGGAACTCAGTTTTCAGCGCATTGAGTTTGAGGTGATTCTCGGCAAGCCAGGATTGGGTGTTTCTGATCGTGGTGTTCAGAAGCATGATGTCCATGGGAGATTGTATTTTGAGATAAAGTTGGGTGTCGTCGGCATACATGTGAAAGTGAACATTGGATGTTTGTAGCAAAGTAGTGAGAGGTTCCATGACTAGGTTGAACAGTGTTGGGGAGAGGGAGGATCCTTGAGGGACGCCTAGCGATACAGGTACCGGAGAGGACATCAGGTTGTTGCTTTTGAATCTTTGTGAGCGGTTGTGTAGAAAGGAGGTGAACCACTTGAGAACAGTCCCAGATATGCCCATTCTTGTGTTTAATAGATCGAGTAGGTTCTCATGTTTAACTGTGTCGAATGCTGAGGAAAGATCAAGAAGGATGAGGAGGCAGGTATTGTTTTGGTCTAGGATTTGGAGGGCGTCGTCAACTATGTGAGTCATGGCCGTTTCGGTACTGTGCCCTGCTCGGAAGCCTGATTGATGCGTATTGAGGAGATCAAACTTATCTATGTGTTTAGTCAGTTGTAGCTGTACGCATTTTTCCAACAGTTTAGCAAGAGTGGGAATATTTGTAATAGGGCGGTAATTGTTTAGATCAGAGGCGTCTGCTGTTGGTTTTTTCAGTAGCGGTGTGACTTGTCCGACTTTGAGGGCGTTAGGGATGGATCCTTGTTGAAGAGAGCTATTGATAATCTTAGTGGGAGGAGAAAAGGGGTAAAGTCCTTAATAGCGTTAGCAGGAAGGGGGTCAGTGAGGTGATTGGATGGTTTCAGAGTGCTGAGCAATCTGCCAATTTCTTCTTCGGAATAGGTGCCAAAGGAAGACCATGTAGCATTGTTCTTTGGTTCAGGTGCTGCTGTGTGTTGGGGGTTGGAGTAAAGGATTGCGTCATTGAGGAGATCGCTTCTTATGTTGTCGGTTTTTTGGTTAAAGAAAGCAGAGAAGTCTTCACATGAAGGTGTAACGCCCAAGGTGCTGAGTGTCTGGGGTTGTTCTTTGGATTGTGTTCTGATTAGCTCAAACAATTTTCTTGGGCGGTTTTTTGCTTGGGCGAACTGGAGGCTGAAGAAATCTCTTTTTGAGCGTTTTATTTTCCTGAAGTAGGCATTTCTCTGTTTCTTCAGGGTTTTTAGGTGCAGTGCAGAGGGGGCAGACCTCCAGGTGCGCTCTGCCATTCGCATGGCCCGTCTATCATCATTGAGGCTCCCGTCATACCATGGGTTGGAGATCTTGGACGAAACTCTTTTCAGTTGCAAGGGTGCAGCCTCATTGATTATTGTGGACATAGCATTGAGATAGTGGTCAGTCAGGAGATGAACGTCCGTGGCGCCGGAAGGGGGAAGTAGGAGATTGCAGCTGTTAGGTGGTAAGGAGTTTGGGTTGAGTTTCTTCATGTCTCTTTTCCAAACTTTGGGCTTGGAGGCTTGAATTGGGTTAAGTTTAATTTTTTTCATTGATAAGGAAGGAGACAATATGATGATCTGACCAGTCGCAAGGTTGGATTGCCTCAAGTTGAATAGCGTCCTCTTTGGAGATGATAAGGTCAAGGATAGAACCTTTCTCATGGGTCGGGCTATTGCATATTTGGGTGAGATCAAGGGCGTTGAGGAAGCTTTTGAGACTATTTACCACTGTGTCGCTGCTGTCATTCCAATGGAGATTGTAGTCGCCAAGGAAAATGTGGGTGTTTTGCCGTCCTGAGTTGGTTGAAATTATGTCCATGAGTTGTTGGAAGAAGGAAAGCTTGTCCCCAGGTGGGTGGTATATGATGTGTAGTGAACATACCGGTTTGCTTTCGCTGATGATATCAAGGCAGAGGTATTCACAGGAAGTAAGAGAGGGGGCGGATGCTTTAATAACTGAGAGGTTGCTTCTGTAGATACAGGCAATTCCACCGCCTGTCTTTTTGATCCTGTCAAGTCTAATGATACAGTAGTTGGGTGGGACTAGGATATCCATGTTAGGTGTAGACGAATCAGATAACCATGTTTCAGTCAGAATGGTTAGATCCGGTTCCAGAGAAGTGATGAGATCGGCGACCTCCGCGGAATGTCTTTGGGCCGATCTGCAATTGAGTAGTATGCATTTGAGGCTAGGGGTGCAGAGGGTGGAGGAAGGTTCTATAGTAAGGGGTACATTTGTGAGGTTGTTGGGGACGGCGCCTCTGTTGTTATCCTTTTGGTGTCTGATGGGGTTAGAGATAATCGTTGGGATGGGCAGATGGTTGGTAGCTAGGCGATTATGGGGAGCCAGGACGTAGGAGTGGAGAAGAGTGTGTATGTCATGGTCTGAGAACGTATTGGTAGTGCGTCTGGGGCGATTGGAGGTATTGCGAGAGGGGATAGAAGTCCAGTGTGGGGAGTGTTGTGTGCTAAGGGGGGTAGGAGGTGGGGAGGAGGTGTTAGGTGTATTGTTAGGTGTAAAGGGAGTATTACTATTGGTGGTAATGCGATTGCGATTGGTATTGCGATTGGTGGTATTGCGAGAGGGGATAGGGGTCCAGTGTGGGGGGTGTTATGTTGTAAGGCGAGTAGGAGGTGAGCGGGAAGTGTTATTAGGTGTAAAGGTGGTGGTGGGAAGGGGGCGTCTGGGGTGTGTGATGAGCAACTCTTTGATGGAGTGTAGTTCTTCTTTCACTTGGAGGAGGGTGGACATAATCATGTCCAGCGTGGTGTTGGGCGCGGAGTTGGGGAGGGGTGCTGGCGGTGAACAGGCGTGTAGGTTGCTGGAGAGGGATGGGAATCGGGGTGGAGAGGTGGAGCTGGCGAAGGTGTTGGAAGTGTTAGAGAGAGGATTGGTGTTAGGGTTGGTGTTGGCGTTATTGGGAAGGGCATCAGAGCTAGGAGGGGAAGGGTAAATGGGGGCGGTGTGGAGGCTGGCTGTTGCGGGGGTGGAGGTGGGATAGTGGGGAGTGAGAGTGGGGGGTGAGAGGTTGAAGGGGGGGCGCAGGCTAGGCGTGACGGGAGTGCTAAGTGTGGGGGGGAGATAGGCGGACAGAGAGTCATGTTGTGTGGGGTGCAGTTGGGGGGGGAGGGGTGTTCTGAGGAGATTGGTGTGAAGGACGGGACGGGAGTGCAGCGTATGGGGGGGGATATGGGAAGATGTTGAACACATATAAGGATCAAGTCAATCCAACATGCTTCACTAGAAACTCTAACTTCATCAGGATGTGAACAAATATATCAAGGTACACTATTGTAAGTCAATATGTTTATTTAGTACATACATTAACATTGAGCACTCAACAAAAGGAACTGAAACCAGATATTTGCTCTGTAAAATGGCCCTATCTCCAAATTCCCCTGCAAACAAGCACACAGAGGGAGAGTGAGTACCCCCCGTTTCCTAATACAGAACAAAACTGAGGTAATGCCAAATAATTATCATCTTCACCAAAAGCACAGTGAGAAGACCTTTCCAGAACAGCCATCTCAAGAATGTGAACTTCAGGGAACAGGTGCAAAATACTCAATACTTTAGGTTCACACTTAGGGGTCAACCGAAACATATATTGAATTAATTGTATCAATTTATTATATTCAATGTCTGTGCTTGTCTATCTAAAAATCATACATACCATATTGATAAAATGACAGCCCTTTAACCCGGGCACTCTTGCGAATTTCATTTATTGCAACCAGCAGCGTAGCTGAAAAACAAACAATAGTTTGGAAATTTGTGAAATTGAAATATTCCAAACACCAGCTATTACTTTTAATGGAATGGAAAGGAATAAAAGTATTGCCTAAATCTTAGTGACTGCAGAGTCAGAAACTCAATACTTTAATCATAAAGAAAAAACAAAGAGAAAATTTAAATAAAAAACATATCAGGTAGATACGTCGCACTGGATTAACTGAGCATTACATGGGATACATTAAAATTGCCAATTTTATATTACATGTATATATGCCATGAAAATTAAGGAAAAAAACATGCCACCTGAACGTGATGGACATATGCACGCAGTGGAATTGTAAATAAAAAAATGTAACTTCTTAGAAGGGGGGCTTACTTAGAGCAAGTACAGAAACCCTTTTTAGTTAGAACGTCAAAGGAAAGGAAAATGCTACTTACCCAGTATGCATCTGTTCTTTGCATATAGAGCTGTAGAGTCATATGCTTTAGCATAGATCTCCATCTGGTATTGTGTATGGATGTTTGCACTTTGTTTTTGTTCGAAGAAGTCTTGTAGTCACGAGGTAGGTGACTCCTCCATTTGGTGATAGTGCGCATGGGCATCAACTCCATCCTTAGATTGTTTTGCCATAAAAGGTGATGGGGGAGTTAGTAAAGTAGTAAAGATAGATGTCCATGTAAATTGTATCTAAGTAAGATATCACTGCGGGGGCGTGGTCTTACCAGCGATGCGGTGAGACGTGTCTCTGGGGAGCTCCGGTCATCCGCCACCATTATAAGCCATTAGAGCGGAGCTGGGGGGCTAAAACTGCTGCCCTGGGAGTGGATGCTGACCACAGCGGTCAGGGGCGCCTGCGGTGAAGCGGACTCACGGCCTGCAGCGACACCACGGATAGACGGCGGAGGGTGAACGGAGGCCCCGAGGCGGGAGCCGCCATCTTGCAGACACTGTGCTGAAGCCCGTCCTGCAGCTTGCCGGCCCCTGGGAGTCCCCGGGTCCCTGAGACGGGGTGCGATTTCACCTCTGAGGCGGTGGATACAGCAGGGATCGGGCTGGTGCTCACCGGGGGCAAGTGACTGAGCCGCCGCCATCGACCCTCCGGTTGTGGCAGAGCTCTTGGGACCTACGGAGGAGTGGTGACCCGCCTGGGTGGCGGAGGCCCCGGGCGGAGTTGGTAGACTCCCTTCCCGCCCAGACGAGTCCAGGACGGAGCGGAGCAGTGGCGGCGGGGACCTCGTCCATCGGCAACTGGAGGAGCCTGTGGTTGGCGCACCGGCTGGTGACCTGTGGGAGGCTCCGGTGACCCGAATCTGGGCCGCTGGTGGAGACGGTGAGGCGGTTGGACAGAACCGACCCTGCGGAGCTTTCAGGGGAGATCCCGGCGGTGGGGCTCCTGATTGCGGAGCAGGCGGACTCTGCCCCCTGAGACTGCTGAGACCCGAGGCGGAACGTGCGGAACCTGAAGATGAGCGGCGCGTCTAGGCGCGCACTCCCCTGCCATCTTGACTTCTCGCACTGGGCTGCCTGGTGATTCCGGCCTTTGTGCGTTTCCGCCCCTTGAAGCTTCGTCCGACCTGAGACCCCCGCCCTCCTGTGTGCTGCTGCCTGGGGGACTTGAGTGTCTTCTTGGGGCTGATGCGGACAGGCTGCTGTGTAGCGACGGGGGGAGTGCTGCGCGGCGGTGCCCTCAGCCGCCATTTTGCGGCTGCAGTCCAGAGCGGCCTGGAGTTACTGGTCACGCTTTACCAGCGCAGCGAAGGACCGCACCCTGCTCCTGCATTGCTGCTCGGAGTGTAGGCGGACTTTGCCCTCGGGGACTTGTTTGCAGGGTGTGATACAGCCGCCACGGAGGAGCGCAGTGAGGCAGGTGCACCCCCTACATTTCGGCTCTCGTCCCCCCCCCGTGTGGCCCTAGAACACTGACTCTCCGGCACTGCTGCGGTGTGGGCCCCCCCGGGTGGAGGTCCTCCTTGCCAACCGGAGAATCCCCGGGGCCCCGACAAATAGGGGCCTGCACTGAACACCAGAGGTAGGCGCGGTGACGCGGACGCCTTGCAGCTACCCGGAGGCAGCTTGAGTGGGCTGATAGGTAAAGCACGGAAGGGGTCTGCGCCGGGGCTGTCTAAAGGTATGGTGAAGCGGCCTAGTAGAGCAGTGGCCTGACAGTCCTCATCTGGAGATTTTCGCCGAGTGGATCCTTGAGGTGCAGGTCCAGGCGAAGCGAACTACGACTGCAGCATCACAGGGTGACTCCTCACAGGTACTGCGCAGGGGAGGGCTGAGGGCCGCAGCGGATCGCAGCGGAGGGGCGGCCTCCTGCCCGCCGTCTTGTGCCCCTGCACCAGGCGGCCTAGAGACACTGACACCAGCGGGCACTGACGCATGGGGAGCCTGACCCCTGTTTCAACCACTGCGCCCCGTGCCTTTTCCTGGGGGGATATTGAGGGGCCTAAGAAACAGCAGACACCTGGCACAGGTAGCAAGGGCTATCATTCCACGGCCACTGAGCGGGGCAGCACGGAGGCACTGGTCGGCTCGCACTGGCATGGCAGAGGCCTGCAGCGTGCGCCGCGTTAGCTGGTGAACTGGAGCAGAAGATCGGACTACTCACACCTTGGTGAGTGAACGCCTGAGGGCACAACTGCGAGGCACGGTCTGCTGGCAGGCGTTGGAGCGACACGGGCTCTGTCGGGTAGGGAGTGACCTAGCTACGGAACGAGGTGTATGGACTGGCGTAGGGCATTTGGAAAGAACAATCGGTCGCCTTCGTCTGGGCTGGAGAGCCTCTCTGTGCTCACAAGGTCGCGCTGTTAGGCACTGTTGTGGAGAAAGCAGGAAGGGGATGGGACAACACTAGCAGTGTCCTACGTCTTAGAGGTCGAAAACATGAGCGGAGGCCTCACCTGCTACAGTTTCGGAAGCCGCACACTGAAGCCGCGAGTGGAATTGGCTGGGTGGTAATTCTCTCCGCCTACATCGGAGCAACCATGCATGGATCACGCGGCCTGGTGGCCAACGGGACATTCCCAGTCTGGCGATGACACGTTCCAAAGGGGGCAAGACGGATCCGGCTGCGGCCTCCAGAGACAACACCGTGGTGGCAATGTGGGACAAGGCGGGAACATCGGTGGCGCCACAGGCTGAAGGAGGTTCGACACCAGTGACCCAGGCATTTATGACATCCTTTTTGTTTGATCTCAAGTCGGAGATTGGCGCTTTGCGCACAGAGGTACACTCGTGTGTGCGAGAGCTTCGAAGGGACGTGACTTACTTGGGAGACCGAGTGGACGGGCTGGAAAAAACAGTGGATGCCCGCACGGAGGATCAGGAGCAATTGTGGCAACGTCTTGCAACTCTAGAGGAACAACACATAGAGCTTCAAGTAAAGCAGGAGGATTTGGAAAACCGGAGTCGACGGAACAACCTTCGTATCCCGGGGGTTCCTCTTGGTGCGGAGGGGAAAGACATCATGACCTACATGGCACGACTCCTTCATGAGGTATGGGGGGACGAGGATGTCTCTCTGCTGACTTTGGATCAAGCCCACAGGGTCTCTGGGCCCGCGGGGAGGCCGGGTCTCCTCCCGGACATCTTAACTAGAGTCCATTTTTTCACTGAAAATGAGGCTATCCTCAAGGGGGCCCACGCTAAGCCGGATCTCTGTCACGATGGACACAAGATTCAAATCTTCAAGGACTTGGCGCCCAACACCCTGAAGCGACGCCGTGCCTTCAAGACTGTGACGGAGAATCTAATAGTCGGATGGTGCGAACCTACACGGAGGCGGACCAATTGCTTCGTATCCAGACATCTCCGCCGAACAGCCCTTCTCGCCCTTGCCATCAGGAGCACGTGCCTGCCAAACCATCTTGGACTACTGTGCCTTGCCATCGACGTTCGCCACGCATAGATGAGCAATCTGCCTCCCAGGCCTAACAGGATATCATCGCGCACATACGATCCCTCGAGGGGGACAAGGAAGATCTCAGCTCACATCCCTCAACCCCATGACAGACTGAGTGCACGCCTGCACTGGACTAAGAAGAATACCCCCATTGAAATGCATCCTTACTCTCAGGATTGCTGATCGATATACCACCCGATCTACACCCAGGCTCCCTCCTTTTAGGGTGGGGGGCGACGAGGTTCCGCTGCGCGACGGACTTGAGGTCGACTGCAACCCTACCCCCACTGGTTCCTGAGGGAGTGACATCCCTGGGCCTATCCGAACCCTAGGGTGTAGGATGCTCGGTGACGGGAACAGATTGATTTGGCCCGGTTGGCCATTGTTGGTTTACTGCCTTTCTCTCCTGTACCTTTCTTCTTTTCTTTCCCTCTCTTTCCTCTTTATCTACTCTCTTGCGTGTGGCGGGCGGGTAACACAGTGGTGCTGGTATTTATCCTCCCGCAAGTCAGAAGCGCTCCTGCGCGTCCCTTCCCTAGGCATGCGCGGCTCCCTGCGGTGGCTCAAAGGACTAGCTAGGGAAAGGACCTGTCAATGAACTCCCCTCGCCCTCTAAAGGTGCTTTCCCTTAACGTCAAGGGATTTAACTCTCCGAACAAGCGGCACCAGGTATGGCGATACCTCCTACAACATGACCCGGACATCATACTCCTCCAAGAAACTCATCTTTTGAAAGGAGATGTCAGCGCATGGCGCATCCCAAATACCCGCTTCATATCTGGGCTGTGGCGGCCACCAAAACGGCTGGGGTGGCCATCTTATGCAGGAGTGGCATCAGGCAGAGGGAGGCCAAGGCTCTATGTAGTCCGGACGGGCGCTTTATTAAGGTGGGTGTTGACGTTGGGAGGCGCAAATTTACGCTGTGTAACGTATATGTGCTGAATCAGATGCAGGACTTCTATCTCCGTACGCTGCTGAGGGATCACATTCCTCAGGGAGATGCATCCTTGATTCTGGGCAGGGATTTTAATCTGGTATGGCACTCTGGGGCAGATCGTAGTGGAACGTCTTTGACAGGGATGGGGCCATGTTCTCTGCCCTCCGTACGCAAATATCGGACTTGGGCTTGATAGATGCCTGGCTCGCCCAAGGCACAGGATTTTTCGTTCTATTCACACGCGCATTGCTCGTACTCGCGCATTGATTACCTCTTCGTCTCTCACGCTATGGTGCGAGACGTACTGGCGGTGACTATGTCGGATATATCTCTCTCCGACCATGCACATGTCGAGCTACTCCTATAGGACCCGGCCACTGCCCCCCCACCCCCCCGCCCCCCATGCTTCTAGATGGTGCCTACCGCCGAGTATCCTGCGGGACCCGGCTGATGTCGAAAGCATACGCGCTGCCATTGACTCTTATTTTGCAAGCAATGATATCCCTGAGACGCCCTTCCCAGTGGTGTGGGACGCCTTCAAGGCCACAATTAGAGGTCACATCACCTCACTCTCAATTGCGCGAGCGCGTGAGGCCCGGCGTTTGGAAGATAGACTGTCTGCTGATATCAAGGGGGCAGAAAAGCAGGTTCAGACACGTACTTCGATCGCATCTCGGCGGCAGCTCGGAACCTTAGGAGGCAACTGCGCGCTTTGCGGACTAATAAGGCGGAGAGGTCGCTTATCGTCTTGAAACAGCGTTATTACGAAGGAGGGGACAAAGTAGGCACGATATTGGCAAGGCGCTTGCGAGCATGGGCAGCGAAGGCTCACATAGCCAATCTTAAACTCTCGGACGGCTCGCGAGTCACTTCGGAACGGGCCAAATGTGAAGCTTTCAGGGCCTACTAGGAACCACCGCTCCCAGCTCTTATCGACGATGCATTGAGCCAGTGCACTTGGACCCCACTACATCCTCACCACGCGCAGACTCTCGAGGAGCTTATAACTGCGGAGCAGCGGTCGGCGACCCTAAAAGACCTTCCCCTCGGAAGGACTCCAGGTCCAGATGGCTTGCCATTGTCTTTCTACGGCATGTTTCAGGCGCAGCTTGTACCCCTCCTTCTGTGGTTGTATAATTCCTTCTCGGACTCGGACGGCCCGTCGTCATCTATGGTCATGACGAAAATAGCGCTCATACCCAACCTGGGAAGGACCCCGCCGGCTAATGCGCCTCGTACTGCCCTATAGAGCTCTTGAATACCGATCTCAAAATATACACCAAGACCCTCGCTAAGCGGCTGGACCCGTTTATGCCTGGTTGGGTGGAACCAGACCAGGTTGGCTTCATACGCAATCACCAAGGAGCTGACAATGTGCGCAGGATTGCCCACTTGGTGGGGAAGGCACACGCCTGGGACGTGCCGGCTTGCCTTTTATCGCTGGATGCAGAAAAGGCGTTCGACCAGGTGGATTGGGCCTTCACGCGGGAAGTACTGCAGGAGATCGGTTTAGGCCAGAATATGATTTCCCGGATCATGGCGCCATATAGGTCTGTACAGGCCAGAGTCAGAGTTAATGGACAACTCACCGAGCCATTCCAAATCCATAGGGGCACCCAGCAGGGATGTCCTCTGTCCCCTCTGCTTTATGCCCTCGTGGTGGAACCCCTGGCAGAGATGATTAGGCAGCGGACGGACATACATGGCGTCATCATGGGGGGTCAGCAGAACAAGGTGGCGCTATTTGAGGACGACCTCATCCTCACGCTTTCACGTCCGCACGTATATCTACCGGCCCTACACTCCCTCTTGCAAACCTTTGAAAGGGCGTCAGGGCTCAGGATTAACCATGCCAAATCTTGGGCACTCAACCTTACCATTCCTAAAGAGGAGATCCCCGCCTTGGAGAGACTCGCGCCATACCGGTGGGCCCCTGACCACATCCAATATTTAGGTCTTAAGTTGACTCCTTCCCTAGACACATGGACCCAAATCAACTGGTGTGACAGTAGAAGGGCAGGTTTGGAGGACTTACGTTAATGGAAACCTCTGATGATGTCCTGGCTAGGTAGGCTCAACTCCATCAAAAGTTCAATCCTCCCCAATATATTATACTTATTCCAGTGCCTGCCCGCACCATCAGATTCAGGGCTTACAGCGTGATCTTACCGCCTTCATATGGCGAGGGCGCATGCCGAGATTCTCTCATAAGATCCTTATGATGCCGTGGGATAGAGGGGGATTGGCCTGTCCTAACCTCTTAGATTACTACTAGGCCTCTCACCTCCGCTTTGCGTCAGAGTGGATGACTACAGAAAGCGAAAAAATCTGGCTCCACATGGACAGGATGGTCACTGGGAGTACCATCTGGGACCTCACATGGCTTCACCGGGTCAGCGCGCTCCAGGAGTGCCTATCTGGCGGTACCCATCAAAATGGTGTTAGACATCTGGGATAAAATAGCAGTGCGCAAGGGCCTCACGACTTTCCCCTCTCCCCACACGCCCATAGCGAGTAATTCCCTATTCCCCCCGGCATACCGCTCTCAGACTTTTGAGAGATGGACTCAGGGAGGATGTACAGTGGTCTGCGACCTCTTTGTGGGGGGCGTACTCAAATCCTTTGAGCAGTGTAGAAAGGACTTCAGTCTTCCGCAGGGAACGGAGTTGCAGTATGCGCAATTACGGCATTGGGTCACCTCGGTGGAGATGCAGGAGGCAGCAACCCACCCATTTACCCCCTTCGAGCGACTGGTCCACTTATTTGATGACTCCAAGGGCCTCATCTCTCGTACCGATCAGATACTTCAGCATCCCCCCTTGACCCCTGTCCACCCGTATCAGCGCAAGTGGCAACAGGCATCTGACGAGGGAATTTCACCCGCACAGTGGGGCCGCTTATGGCGCGACATACCTAGGGTTTTTCGTAGTATCCCGCAAAGGGAAAATGCATATAAAATCATGACACAATGGTACTATACACGGGACCGCTTGCATAAGATGTTCCATACTACCTCCCCCAAGTGTTGGAGGTGTTTGTCTGCGAAAGGCGATTTCATTTACATTTGGTGGTCCTGCCCGCTCCGGACTATAATCTGGAAAGAGGTCCTAAGTCACATCAGACGAGTTCTTGGATTCCCTCTGCCTGAATCTATAAACACGATCCTGCTGGGCATCAAACTGATCATTTTAAAGGCTGTCACGTTGAAGGATTGGACTCTCGCAATGCACATGTTTGGGGCAGCCAACCAACTCATTGCGCAGTTTTGGAAGAAATCGGAGCCGCCCCCTATCGCCGCTAGGTATGTGCGCCTATGGCATGTCATCATCATGGAGCTTTTTACAGTGTGAATGCAAGCCTGTGACACTCGCTTCACCGCAGTATGGCAACCCTTAGTCAAGTATCTCTGTCAGGTGGAACATACTTGCTATCTGCCGACCAAGCTTAGAGCGCTGCACCTCTTCGAGGATGCTGTCCTTTCGCCTGACCCAGACAGGTTGCTCCCACAACTGATTTAGCCCAGTGCGTAGCCCCCCTCTATATGACTCTTAATGCCCTACAGCGGGCTTGGCTAGCTGGCCACGCATCCCTCTTTTCGCTCCCCCCACCCCCCCCCCCGCTCGCCCACGGAATATCTTACTTTACCACTGTCTCCTACTTACCTCCTTTCTTCTTCTTCTTCTTTTCTTGTTTTCTCTCTCTTGGGCCTTGTGCCCCTGTCACAGTGTTAACCTTTTCCATGCTCATGACAAGCTGAGCTCATCATGAGGCACGGTGCTCCGGTGCTCATGACGAGCTCAGCTCGTCATTAGCCGTGGAACGCTCAGGTGCGGGGAGAATTCCCCTGCTGTGTTGAGCGTTCCACGGGAGCCGGTGCACCTGTGACGAGCTCAGCTCGGCATGAGCACAGGAGCGCCGTGCCTCATGACGAGCTGAGCTCGTCATGAGCATGCGGGCGCTGTGCGCGCCCCCTTCCCCCCAGCACAGCGGGGGAATTACCCCCGCAGCAAAGGGGTTAATAGTTATTGAAGGGCCTTCTGAAGCATCACAACAAGTCAGTCTTTCTTTTCAAGATTTGCCACGCGGCCGGCCCGTTACGGGTTGTAGGCGACATGCTGTGTTTAACATCCTGCACCATTGCCATTCTTTTATCATATATTGCGCGGCCGGCCCTGAATAGGGTTGTGGGCATCACGCTGTGTATTTCAGACCCGGTGTTTTATTTTTGTCTTATAAAATAAAAAAGATTTGAAGTAAAAAAAAAAGATATCACTGCAACAGATAAAGGGGTTCCCGGGGAGGTGGGTAGGAGCAAATGACTGCAGCTCCATGTGCCAAGAACAGATGCATACTGGGTAAGTAGCATTTTCCGTTAGAGCCATATGAGCTGTAGATCATATACTTTAGCATAGACTATAAAGCGGTTATTTCTGAAGCTGTGGCTAACCTGTAGCTGTTGCAGTGGTTTTAAATAGTGTTTGTAAAACTGCCTGGCCCACACTAGCTTGTTGTTTCACTAACACATCCACACAATAATGTTTTGTGAAAGTGTGTGGTGTAGACCATGCTGCAGCTTTGCAGATGTCATCTATGGGTATGTTTCCTAAGAATGCCATAGAAGCCCCTAGTTTGCGTGTAGAGTGCGCTCTAGGGGGAATTGTTAATGTACGTTTCGCTTTAATGTAGCATATTTGAATGCACTTAACTATCCACCTAGCAATGCCTGATTTTGATATGGGTTTGCCTTTATGTGGTGGAGCAAAAGCAACAAAAAAAGTTTGGTTTTCCTAAAAGTTTTTGTTCTTTCTATGTAGTATAGTAATGCTAACTTAACATCTAATGTGTGAAAGGCACATTCTGCCACTGATTCTGGTTGAGGGAAGAACACAGGCAGCTCAACAGATTAGTTTATATGAAAAGCAGAGGTGACTTTAGGTAAAAAAATTGGGCTAGTCCTAAGAACCACCTGGTTTTGGTGTATTTGCAAAAATGGTTCCTCAATGGTTAGTACATGAAGCTCACGGACTCTTCTTAGAGAAGTGATGGCTATAAGGAAGGCTACCTTCCAGGTGAGAAATTGTATATCACATTTTTACAATGGCTCAAAGGGTGGACCCATGAGTCTTGTAAGGACTATGTATTATCGGTAAGAAGGGAAGAGATCCGTGGAAAAGATCAAAACTGAAAACAGGAAACCCAAAACAAGGGCAGAGAAATAGGAAAATGAACAAACTTAATACCTCATTACAAACTCGGAGAATAATCAAAGAGCTTCAATCACAAATGGGCAGTATTCTATGCACGGTCCAAGAGATGAAAGAGATGCTTGAAATCACAGTTAGCACCCACTAAAAAGTCGAACACATCCAAGAAGCATTACTTAATTTCCAAAAAGAGGGAAATAAGATGGCATTGGCTCTATCAAACAGGCAAAATCGACCTGACAGGAACCTCAATCAGCTAACGGAAGACGAAACGCTATCCTTACTTCGGGAATACGAAGACACCGACACAGCTAAAGGGGAAAAAATCAAAACAGTCCGGATCGATGCGAACAGAACCGCAAGACTCAATGAAAGGAAAACCAATCTTAACAACCTACAACAAATACAACTAATCGAGAACTCACAGAACGGGATCACACAGAGCACGGGGAAACCTCTAAAATGCCTACTCCTTAACTGTAGGTCGGCAGCAAAACACGCATCAGATATAGCTGATCTCTTCATGAACAAAGAAATTGATGTGACAATTCTGACGGAAACGTGGCTATCAGAATCCTCGTCTCCATATATGGACCTACTAGTTCCCCCACAGTATAGTATTGCGAGACTCGAAAGGCCAAAAAAGTCAGGAGGGGGGGGGTCGCCTGCATTTACCTATCTGAAATAGAAGTCAAACTAATTCCATCAGAACCGCTTGAATCCTGTGAACACCTAAATCTCAAGATAAGATCAGAAGATAATCAAAAATGCAATCTACATGCACTCTACCACCCTCCAGGTAATAACACTACCTTCATAGACAAGTTAATGGAAATCATCACCACCGAAGCCAACTCAGAAACTAATAAAATTGTCCTGGGGGACTTTAACTTACACTGGAATGACAAAGACGACAAACAGGTCAACGCTCTGAAAGAACTTCTAACAGAGTTAAATCTTAACCAAGCATGCACAGAGCCAACACACGAAAAAGGAGGCACGATAGACTGGATAATATCAAAAACTAACAATACCTCAATTATATCAATTGAGCCGTGCGACTGGTCAGATCACCACGTCATAACCTTCCTGATAAACAATCTGAAACGGAACAAGACCTTCCAACCCACCAGACATAAGAAATGGATGCAAGACATGAACGATCCGAATATTGCATTACTAGTGGAAAGCTGTGAGAAGAAATTGATCCCACCAAACAACCTGCAGAGCGTAGAGGAACTTACTGATCATTACACTAAAACAGTAACGAATATAGTCAACACTACGATGCCACTAAAAATGAAAAGAGTCACAGAGAAGACAAAAAACCCATGGTTCAATGAAACACTGAATGAAGAAAGGAGGAAACTAAGACTAGCGGAAAGAAAATGGAGACAACGCCCATCATCGCCCGAGCTGAGAGCACTCAGAAGAATAAGAAGCGAATACAACAAAAAGATACTAAACTCCAAAAAAGAATTGATCAGATCTGAAGTAGATAACGCCAAAAACAGACCTCGGAAATTATTCGAGATTCTAAAACAACAATCCAATAAATTAGCTAAAACCAGTCAAGAAACCACAAAAACGCAAATAAGCTGTGAAGAATTCTCAACATTCTTCACAGAGAAGGCAAACAAATTGGAAAGAGAGCTCAGGAAAGAGGCGGACAACATTGGCAATACGGACAGACAGAATCCCAATAACACCGTAGAAAATACCCTTGATAGGACTAAAAACAAGGCACAATGGGTTAACTTCAAACTACTGGATCAAAATACCATAGCCAGAACACTATCTGACATCAAACCTAACAACCACTATAATGATCCACTACCATCAAAATGCGTCGGAGAAATAAACCACATAGTGATTCCCATCTGGACGAAAATAATAAACGCATCTCTATCACAAGGGATCCTCCCAGACTGCCTAAAAACAGGTCAAGTCGTCCCCATCATCAAGAAACCGACAGCGGACCCAGCAGATCCAAATAACTTTCGCCCAGTGACCAACATCCCTATACTTGCCAAACTCATAGAGAAATGCGTACAAAAGCAACTAAGTCAACACATAGCTAATTTCTCGCTACTAGACGACTGCCAATCAGGATTCAGGACAGGACATAGCACAGAAACAGCGATCCTGCATATTGTCGATGATGCACTACAGGCACTGGACAGTAATCAAACATGTCAACTTATCCTTCTGGACCTATCATCAGCATTCGACACGGTAAATCATGAAAAACTACTGAAACGACTCCAAGACAGGATGGGAATGGCTGGAAATGTGCTTAAATGGTTTGAAGCATTCCTGCAGAATAGAACGCAAAGATGCCTGGTCAACCAATCACTATCACCTGCATGCCCTAATTCAATTGGAGTTCCGCAAGGCTCTACATTATCGCCATCACTGTTCAACCTTTACATCGAACCACTCACTGAAATCCTCCGAAAGTCGAAAATCTCCTACCACATGTACGCGGATGATACCCAGATATACATCAAGATCACATCCAGGGAAGACATCATGAGAATGAATGAGACATTAAAATTGGCATTACGATGGCTAGTTGACAACCATCTAAAACTAAACACACAAAAAACTGAATTCTTACTAATATCCCCACCGAAGATACACACAGAAGTGAAGGAATGGACCAATATGATCACAGCATTAAATTGCACCCCTACCCTAATGGCCTCAGCGAAATCACTAGGAATCACACTAGATGAGAAATTAAACATGAAATCCCATATCAACACAATGGCAAAAAGCGCCCGCTACCATCTGAACTACATCAGAAAAGTGAAACCATTCATATCCAAAGCAGACCTCAAACTGGCAGTTCAGTCTCTAGTTATCGCGAGGATTGAATATGGATGTACGACGCTAGCGGGGCTACCAAAAATGTCAATAGCACCCCTGAAGGCATGTCTCAATGCAGCGGCAAGACTAATCACTGGATAAAGGAAATTTGACCACATTTCGCCACACTTGAAGGCATTAAATTGGTTACCATACGAAGCCAGAATCCAGCTAAAAATGGCATGCATAACACATAAGGCACTCCACCACAATACACCCAACTACCTTGCTCAGAAAATTAAACTATCTGGAGGGAACAGACCAGCCAGGAGCACAAAGGAGCTAATGTTGAGAACAGCCATCGTCCGGAAGAAGAAAACTTACTACAGAGCTTTCTCAGGAGCAGCTCCTAGAATCTGGAATTCACTTCTTTCTAACTTTAGAAAGATTGAAAGCACTATATCCTTTAAGAGGGAAACTAAGATCTTCCTAATGAGTAAATTCCTTCCATAGTCATAACATGGGAAGACAGAAGGCATGCTCATTGGCAGGAATTGAAACAGAATCAGAAAATAAACATTCAGGATCGCTGGATTCAGTTACACTTTATATTGTGCCATATATTAAGCCGTGGCTCTTACTATGTTGATATACTTAATATTCTTGTAGAAATTTGTTCTTATATTTTCATTTTATGTGCCATATATGTACCTACCTCTAAATGTTGTGAAAGTTGCTACAACTATACAGACTATAACTACCTCATGTAATGTGAAGTGCTCTGATACCCAAGGGTCTTGTTCGCGCTATACAAAACTCTAAATAAATAAATATAAATAAATAAATACTATGTTGAGATCCTACACTGGAGAAGGTGGAAGTCTGGGGGGAAGGAGTCGTTTAAATCCTTCCACAAAAACTTTAATAGCGAGCACTCTAAAAAGACAAGTGCTGTCTATTTTGCAGATATGCAGCTATTGCAGCGAGATGTAAGCGTATGGATGTGTACGCTAAATTGGAACGTTACAGTAAATGACAAACCTCTTCCACTTTGCTGCGTAGCACGTTCTTGTGGTAGGTTGTCTAGCCTCTTTGATAACATTCATATAGTCTGGTGGGAGATTAAGGTAGCCAAACTCTAGTATTTCAGGTGCCAGATCGCAAGGCTGAGTTGATTGGGATCTGGATGACTTATCTCTCCATGGCTCTGAGTAAGAAACCTGGGGAAAGGTGTCGTTTTTGGTGGGGAACTGCTGGTAGCTCCAAGAGAGTTGTGAACCAGGGTTGTCGGGCCGATGTGGGAGCAACTAGGATAAGCGTCAAGGAGTGCTGTTTGAGTTTCCGAACCACTAAAGAAATGAGTGGGAGAGGTGGAAAAGCGTAAGCAAATATCCCAGACCAATCCATCCATTATGCATTACCTTTGGACAATGGGTGTGGATGCCTGGAAGCAAAGTTTGGGCACTTTGCGTTTAGGTGGGTGGCGAACAGATCGATCTTTGGGAAGCTCCACATTTGGAAGAATGGGAGGAGAAATTGAGGGTGGAGTTTTCATTTGTGGATATGCTGTTGTGGACGACTGAGCAGATCTGCAATTAGGTCGTTTACTCCTGGAAGATGTTCTGCAAGGAGATATATCTTTCGAGGCATGGCCCATCTCCAGATGCTCTGTGCTAGCTGAGGGAGCTGGAGAGGGTGCGTTCCCCCTTGCTTTTGTATGTAGGACATTGCTGTCATGTTGTCTGTGCAAACCAGGACAGCTTTGCCTACTAGATGAAGTTGAAAGGCTTTCAATGTTAAAGAAAATTGCTCGCAATTCTAGATGGTTTATATGGAGTTGTTTTTGTTGCAGAGTCCACATGCCCTGAATGGTATGCTTTTCCAGATGAGCTCCCCAACCAGTGAGGGATGCGTCTGCTGTTAGCACTATCTGTGGAACCAGATCGACAAATGGCAGTGCGTTGGAAAGGTTTGGTATGTGCCACCACTGCAGAGAGCGATGAGTACGGCCATCGTTCAACACCAGATCTGATAACTAACCTTGAGCCTGGTTCCACTGACGTGCTAAGCATTCCTATAGAGGATACATTCGGTGTCTTGCATAGGGAACAATTAAAATGTAAGAAGCCATCATTCCCATCAATTCTATGAATACTTGGGTTTGTAATGTGTTGAGGCTGAAACTGTGATATTAGAGCTTGCATGTTACGAATCCTGACTGGGTTGGGGTGCGTTAGAGCTTTGCGAGTGTCTATTGTGGCTCCTAGATACACTTATGTATTGGATGGTTGGAGGTGAGACTTGGTGAGGTTTACAGTGAACCCCAAGTGGTGAAGCAGCTGGGCTGTCTTTTGAGTGCGGTGTAGGCAGCTTTGTTGTGATCTGGCTTCATCAGCAAGTCGTCTAGGTAAGGGGAGATATAATGTGCAGCCTTCTTAGATGATCTGCGACTACTGCCAGGCACTTGGTGAAAAACATGAGTGCTGTAGTTACTCCGAATGGGAGAACTTTGAACTAATAACGGTGTCTGTCTACCACAAACCTGAGATATTTTCTGTTAGCAGGGTGAATGGGAATTTGGAAATAGACAGGTAGTAATTGGGAGAGACGTCCCCCGACAGGAGTGGAAGGATCGGGGCAGCAGAAGGAAGTCACTGTTTGTTTGCGGGGGAAGTGCGTGTGGAATTACCTCTACCACTTTCCCTGCCATTGTTTCCTCTAAAACCTCCTCTAGAATAACCTCTGGACAAGCGAGATTGGTTGTTGCCGTTGTAAGAGGAGTAGGGATTCTCATTGGACACTATTTTTGAACTACCCCTGTAAAAGGAGCGGCGAAAAGAATCCCTACTGGCAGGTAACTGCAAAGCCCCCAAGGACTTTGCGACCTTAGTGTCTTTTTTCATCTTTTCCAGCAAGGTATCAACAGCTGGGCCAAAAAGATGTTCTTTGTTAAATGGCTGGTTAAGTATGGAGGTTTGCACCTCCGGCTTAAATCCAGAAATTCTGAGCCAAGCGTGCCTGCGTAATAGTACACTGGTGTTAATTGCACAAGCTGCTGTGTCTGCTGCGTCTAGTGAACATCTAATGGAGATATTGGTAATGAGTTTACCTGCCTGAAAAAGGACATTAGCGTTAGATTTATATCCGTCAGGCAAATGTTGCATGAGTTTTTCTAGCTCATCGTAATGAGCACGATCATAACGAGCAAGCAACGCCTGGGCTTTGGCAATGCGCCAGTTTTTTGCTGCCTGTGAAGCCACTCTTTTGCCTGAGGCATCTATAAGCTTGGACTCCTTGTCAGAAGGAGGGGCTCTCCCGTGGCTTCTAAGTCATCCCTCTTGCGTGCGTTGGAGACTACAAGAGAGTCTAAAGGCAGCTGACCTTTAAATTAAATAGAATCGGTAGGAGCTGATTTGTATTTTTTATCCACTCTAGGTGTGATTATTCTTGCCCTTACAGGATAATTAAATACCCCATCTGTGTGTTTCAACATGCCTTTTACATTGGCAAGGTATGAGTAGTTCTTTGTGAGGAAGCAAGTGTCTCAAATAGGAAATGCTCCTCTAAAGGCTCTATATGAAGTTTTATTCCATGATAATGAGCAGCCCTGTTAAGGAGCTTGATATAGCCAATGTTGTCATCAGGTGGGGAGGGTCTGGAAGGATATAAATCTGGGTCATTATCTGTATTTGGATCTGGTATGGTAATCCTCCCAGGGGTCAGTGTCTTGTGGTGGATCCTGATCCTCATCCCCATCCCCTTCATATTGTGGGTCAGGTGTGATAGGTGTTGGTGGTGAATTTAATGGTGTAGTAAGCAAGTTAGGATTAGGAGGAGAAGGAACAATATCTTTAATTAAAATATTGGTTACCCGGGCCCCCCTGGTTTTGCCAACTCACTGATAACACTAGAGTGACTGTGGAGGTGGCACAGATGCTCAGTCTCTGTGATGGAATACCTTCTTTACCTCGCTGCCTTTGAGCATCTGCACCCGGCAGTTCTTCCTGCATCCCTGGACACCGTGGACTGATGCTCTGCAGCCGTTGTGTTTTATTCAGGTCCTGCTGAATCGTGCCTTCCTCCCTGGCAGGCAGCCAATTTTTGCAATTTTGACAATTTATTAATGAACTGCATGATTACTTAAAATCTTTACAGTATAAGATAAATAACTTGATGAACGTCCCGTCCCCACCCACGTGTCCCATACACTCATAAAAGTAAATATCACTTTAAGTTAAAATACTAACATATTAGTACTGTTTAGTTGTCCAAAACAGAGTTCTTTTAAAAGTAGTAGAGTATAGGTTGCACCAATGTTTCCCAACTGATAAGGGGAGGCACATGAAAGTTCGGTAAAGTCAATTCGTGCACCAAGGGCGGTTGGCGATAGTTGGATTCCTCGTGGAGCTTTAAACCAGCCCAGGTTAGATGACTGGGGCCGAAGGATTCCAGTTACTTTGCAGGCACAGCCGTTAGGTGTGAGTCGAGTGCCATTTTTACCTGGTGTATGAATTTCCCAACTCTGGCTATCAAACAGGTCGTGGAGGCAGAGAGGCACCAGTCCGAAGCCTCTCTGCAAGTTCTATAGTCCGTGTTCCGTAAAATCGGAAGCAACAAACAATGGCGGTCATTGACCAACTTTGTGCAGCAACACAACAAGTGTAGTCAGGATTCTCTGCGGTCGTTGCAGAGACGAGAGGCTATGGTGCCATCCGTACGGGCCCATTTGGGGTTAAAGTCCGCGATCCTGCGGGCCAGAAGGCGAAAGTACAACATTTTCTTTCTCGCGTAACTGGATACTGGGTCTTGCAGGTAAGGTTGGGGTTTACCTGGAATATATGATTTGTCCAGGGCCAGAGTTAGTGGGTTTTGCCGAAGAGATGCAAGGTCAAGCCCAAAGGAAATGATCTGGACTTGGCGCTTAACAGCTTGGGCCCAGGCTGAGAATGGAATTTCGTGCAGGGGCAAACTCCTTCTCTCGATTTTCAATGCTTCAATTGCGTGTTCTACCTTTAAGTGCCAGGGAGAGCCCACCTCATCAAAGATTGATTTTAGGGAGCGCTTTAGGGTATGTTCTGGCGCCTTCAACACTCTAATATAAAATTTTAACAGGTCCCCCAGTAATGCCAGCTCTGGTCGCTTAAGGCCTATTTCTAGCCTTAATCTGTTGTTCCTTGCGTATCTGGGGGCCTGTAACACCATTTTATAGGCTTTCGCCTGGGCCGCGTTGACCACTTTATCAAAAGCACCTGGGTAGGCTATATGCCCATACGAGATGGCAGGGATCAGTTTTGCTCTGAGCACTGTCAGTATTGGTTCTGCTGAGGGACTGTCCAAGCGATGACTTAGGCGTCTTAGCGACAGAATGGTTTTATCAGTTTTTGGTTTAAGCTCCTTCAGGTGTTTAACTGCAGTGGCACTCTCAGAGACCCAGGTGCCCAGATAGTTGTAGGATGGGGCAGTGACGATACGGTGCTCCCCCAGATTCCATGAAGCTTCTTTTTTATGGGGGTATTTGCCAAAAATCACGATTTTAGTTTTGCACACGTTGATCCGTAAGTCATTTGCCTTATTATATGAGGCCAAGCTACTTAAGGCTCTTTGGAGCCCCACCCTAGTGTGGTCCATGATCACCGTGTCGTCTGCATACTGGAGCGTTCCCAAGACGAGCTTCCCCAATTTTGGGGGTACTAAGTTGGCATCTTTCAGAGCTGTCCCCATGTCCGCAGTATACAAATTAAAAAGCATGGGGGCCAAGACGCAACCCTGCTTAAGGCCAGAGTTGGTGTCAATTCTAGAAGTTGTTATTGTAGGACTTAGCTTCACCTTGACCCAGGTACCCTCATAGAGCGCTTTTATGGGTTTTAGCAGCGCCTGTGGTAGCCCCCAGGAATCAAGTTTTGCCCAGAGCCGGCCTCTGTTCACTCGGTCAAAGGCTGTGGAGTAGTCTATGAAACAGCAGAACAAGGGCGGCTTGTTCCTCGTATTGACCTTCTTCGCAAGGTAGGAAAGGGCTAAGATGTTGTCGAGGGTGGAGCTATGAGCCCTAAAGCCGGTCTGTGTGGGCGGAAGAATGCGTTCATGTCCACCCAGTCCTCCAAATCCCTGAGAAGAAGGCGGGCATATATCTTTGCTTCTATGTCGAGGAGAGCTATAAGTCTGTAATTGGCCAGGTTCATGTGGTCCCCCTTTTTATGGATAGCGAATAGAATAGAACCTTTCCAAGAGGATGGCAAAATTGCAGTGGCAAAAGAATGGTTGAATAAAGGGGTGAGTCTAGATGCAAAAAAAGGCTGAGGCAGTTTTCAAAACCTGGGCCGGAATCCCATTTGGGCCTGGAGCGCCATCAGTTCTAATGGCCTTGATGGACTTTAGTACCTCCACCTCTGTGAACGTTCCGGGGCAGGTCGAATTTAGGCCTTCTGTCGTGGAACTTTCGGGTTCGATAATTTCCGCCGCCACCTTGGACCACGCAAGGCTTCCTGCAGTGGGCCGATTTGACTCACTGGTGTACAGCCCCTTGGCATACTGTTCCCACACTGTCCCTGCAACACTGTTTTCCTTTTGCGCTCCTCTGGGGGTCAGACTGTTAATAAAGCGCCAAAGCTTGCTGTTGTCATCTCCTTTAATTAGGAGGAGAAGGAGGTGGAATATAAGGAGAAGGGTTAGTACCCACAATCTTCTTAAAGAGGGATATGATAGTCCTCTGGTAGGTCAACTTTTTTAGAAGGATTGCCTGAATATGTTCTTGTTTTAGGGTTTATTACCAGGTTTTTCTGTTTCAGGTCCAAAGTTGGCTCATTGGACGGAGGCTCTTTGGGTAGAGTATCTTTCTCTTTACGAGATGATTTCGACGCCAAAGATTTCGGCTCTGAGCCCTTGGGAGTCAAAGGTTAATGTTAATGTTAATAATAATTCATATAGCGCACGTACACCGGGCGGTTTAGGCTCCGAGTGTTTGGGCTTGGTGGGTTTCAGCTCCAAGTATTTGGCCTTGGCGGTATGTTGACCGACACATAGTTGGTCTTATGTCTTGGTGCCGAAGGTGTCGGTGTGGCATCAGAGTTGGGCTGGTTCGAGCCCGAGGGCTTCTCTTTTTGTTTCAGAACCAGGCCGAAGGGCGGGGCATCGGAAAGTTTTTGTCAGTGCCGACCTGATCCTGAGGGTGAAGGAGGGACCGGAGCCTTTGTCTCATGTTGAATGGGCACAGGGGGATCTGTACTCAGGGTATGCTGACCCGCAGTGATGTCATCTTCTTCTTCCATGTCGGAGTTGACCTCGGACACCGAGATCTGCTCTTGAGTGGTTGTCGGATATCGGAATCTTCTCCGAAGATGTCATGGAACAGAGTTGCTCTGATATTGCATCTCGTGGCGTGAAGCCCGACGATCACAAAGTGTCTTTTTCGATCGGAATGATCGACTTGCGTTGCAGTCTTTCTCGTCGTGTTCTGGGGACACGCAGAGGTTACACACTTTATGCAAGTCAGTACGTGGAAATTTAGCACGGCACCGGGACATAGCTTGAATGGAGTCCGTTCAATCGACTGCTAGCGGAGTCGACATGGGTAGGCCCAATGGCCAGCAATGATTTTTCCGATAAAAAGTTTTTCGAAGTAAGACGATGCGCGTCAAATAAGGAACTACGATCAATAACAATATAGTAGAGGGTGGTGGATTGCCCGTCGAAGAGGTCCGAAAACGGTACCGAACCGGAGAGCAGCAATACATATCCAAACCCGATGGCGGAAAACACCAATCTAAGGATGGAGTCGATGCCCATGCGCACTATCACCGAAAGGAGGAGTCACCAACCTCCTGACTAAAAGACTTCTTCGAACAAAAACAAAGTGCAAACATCCGGCCCCAACACCACATGGCGATCTATGCTAAAGCATATGATCTACAGCTCATATGCCTCGAATATATTATTCTTATTGACAGAGGGTACTATAGGCTTAAGGTATAGTTCCAACATAGAAAGATGACAACAATTATAAAAAGATAGGTAAAGAGGTAAGCAGTGGCAACCAGCCCTTTCACTGAAGTGCACTTCAATTTATGTGGAAAGTGCAAGTGTGATCAGGCAAAATGCCATCACTCACAGTGCAATAGAGCCAATGGCTGAAGTTGAATGCACTTATCCCATGCTGTATGCTGTAAGAAAGGAAGCATATTATGAATGACAGTTAAACAGAAGATGAAGAGGGGCCGCCAAAATCCCAGCTATATCTAAAGCTAAACCGGTCTACAGATCAGACCCACAGAGGAAGAAAAAAACACTAAGTGCATTCAGATAAAAGATCGGACACAACGAACTTACCATGCTGTAATATGTGTAAGGAACAGGCTACAGGAGAGGTTTTAATATTTGTTACATGGATCTTGCTCCTTTTGCATAGTTAAGTTTAAAAACCGCAACAACCTTATTGCAATTTGGAAGCAGGGTGCCAATTTTAATAGAAATATTTACAAATGTGAAACTTGGATTACATTTATATTTAGGGAAGGCAGTGAGCACCAACAGTCATAACTGAGTTAATATTCATGATTAACCCTGCCCAATAGCTTTACATTTCACACCCAATTAGTGCACTTACACTAAGGTACAAAATAAAGCTGTCCTAAGTGAGAAAACGGGGTGTGAAATACAATTTGAAAGGTTTATGAATACACAAAAAAAGATCTTCTAGGAGTTCACTGCTTTCCAAACGTCAACCCCTTCTCTAACAGCTGAGGAAATTGTGATTCTTCAATCTGTTGTAATACGAGCATCTGTTTTTTATTGAAGACATGGAGGCGGGGGCATGGCCAAGATGGCGCCCAGGTAGGAGCAGCCCTATGGAGCTCTGTCATGCCGAGTTTTTAACTAGTGGATCCAGTGGGTGTGGCTCCCTCTGGGAACCCGTGCAGCGGGGTGGATGCCGGGAGCACTCTTGCAGCCTGGAGGAGACACGTGGGCACATGTGCATGGCCTGCCAGGCATGCAGCTCCGGTTCCAAGATGGCGAACAAAGGTGCAGGAGAAGTGCAATTCGGCTACTGAGGTGTCCAAGACACAACAGAGAAGTGCCCGCATACCAGTGAGCCAAGTGGGTGTGCAGCAGAATGGCAGTCTAGGAGCGGCATCTTCGTGGACGGTGAAATCAAGAGCAGCAGGGCAGCCTGCAGATTGACGCCCCCTCATCATGAAGCAGTTGGCAGCCTGCCAGAGAGGAAATTAACCTGCTCTCTTCACCCCCAGCAGGCCGAGTTAGCGAAGCGGGGGATCCGGTAGATGGACGAGAATTCATAGCAGCAGAGTGGCCGAGACCCTCGAGCAGAGTGCGATACGTTGGTGGGGGCGAATGCGGCAGGCTGGTGACGTCCGCCCAGAGCAGTGGGAACATGAAGCTTCTCCGGCAGAGCAGGCCGAGTGGAGCGTGGAGCAGAAGAGAAGGTGCCATCACAGTAAGAGACCCCGGTGGTGGTGATGAGAGCTAGTGTTGCCCCAGACCACTAGCACCTGGAATTTATTGGGGAGTGTGGCGCGGCTCCTCACTACGCTCAAGGAGGAGGCGACCTGCGGGAGACACTATGAGACCCTTGGCAGCCCATATTAGAGGAGGCCCTTCCCCTGAGCACACAGGCCACCGAGGAACCACTGAACTCCTGGTCCTCGCAAAGGCCACTACACCCCCTCCCCACCCTTCATCCTAGCTGCTGAAGGCCCCATGCTGGGTGCCTGGAGATTGGGGGGGTTCCTATCGACTGGGACTCCCTGAATGATCTCCTGAAGCCCCAACAGCTTCCCTTTTTTTTTTTTAAACAGATTTTATTTGTTACAGGTCACATATACTGCATAGCTCCGCAACCCGGAGACTACTGCACACATCCATGGATCAACAATAATGCCGTTGACTTTTTATAACAAAAGCAAACCCCACCAGCCCACCCCCGATTGCGTGTATGCCACCACAGCCAAAGGATTACATTTCCGAAGCAGCACACTGAGTCCATCCAACACCCTGCAGATCCCAGACTCCATCCCCCAATCAGACAGGCATGAGAGCGACCTCCACTGGCGGCGGGTCAAGCTCCAGCACCCAGTAGTCCGCCCATCTTTTCCAAATCTTAAAATGTTTACAGGGGCATCCCCTGGCAAAAAAGATCGGTAGCTCGAGCCCCATACAAAAGTCCATCCCAGACCTCCATGCAGCCAGTGGCGGAACAGCTTCCCTTTTGACCTGATCTTCCGCAGCCTCTGTGGGGAGGTTAGATAGTCCGCTGGCCGAGTGGGCATAGGACTCACAACCCGGAACACACCCGGCTGGCACCGTTGAGGGTGGATACAATGACAACTACATGAAAGACCTGCTTGCAAAAAGCTCCTCCAAACAGGTGAGGCCGGCCCCAGATCCAGCCTCGCCAGACCGATCATCGTCATGGCATGTGCAGGGTCAGGAAACAGGGGAGGCTTTATGGAGTTCCTCTTCGGCACCCTGAGGGACGACATTGCGACCTTGAAAATGGAGATGACCAAAGACGTTAAGTACCTATGTCACGAAATGGGCGAACTGTAGTAGCGTGTGGAGTTCGTAGAAAAGTCTGGCGACGCCAGAGAAGAATAATTTGAGGCGTGCCGCAGCTAAATTCTGGAAATGAAGGTGCGCAATACTGACCTCAACTACTATCTGAAGGATCTCTGGAACAGGTCCCAGAGATCTAATATCAGAATTAAGGGAATTCCACTGCAGGCGGATACAGGTCGCTTGGAGGACTATGTTCTACGACTCTTTCGCAGAAAAAAAGTTATCTGGGAGCTACCCTTTCTATCAGGAAAAGGATTGGGTCAACAATATAAAAAAAACAGAGTACCTTCTCCTGGGTTCAATATGAATCAGATCTCTTACTATTCATAGAGGCATTAAATAACGGCGCAAGGGGTTGCAGTGTTACGTCAGTTACCAAATTTACACTTTGGTGCAAATGGTGCCTAAAAGTATCAACAATGACATGAAACAGTGGTGTTGTATATAAAAATATTGATCAATCATTTATTATAAAACAGAATAAAAACAAATTAAAAATAAATAGCGACATGTACAGGGTGGATGCCCAATTTATCATAAGATTTTCAAACACAAACAAAAACATACATCATGTTTAAAAGATTGCTATTACATCATTATACCATAATTTTTACAATAAATTTTATAAAAAGAGATTTGTCATGGGAACGAAAAAGTGTCGACGCAGCGTTTCGGTGCCTCTTTATTCTGCACCTTCTTCAAGGACTCGTTCACGATTCAGTTATAATACTCTTGTACAAGCACCTTTGGTGGGGCGTCACTTGTTTTAGGAAAGATTCGGGACACGCTTCAGTCCGGTCCAATTCACTCTTGATCTTTTGAGAGTTAAGGAGGACGCCTCTGGGAGCTACCTTCTGTTGATTTCGCCAACCAATTTATTCTGTATGGTCAAAACGAAAATAGCTTGAGTTTATTTTCTTCTCCTTATAGATTCATCTTAGTGGGGCTTTTTTAGCACATTAGCGGTCCACTCTTTAAAAGATAGCTGAACTGCACGGCGTCCTCCTCCTTCCTGGGACTCTTTCGCCACATTGTCCTGGAGTTGGAGGGGAAGGAGCTGCCCCTCAACCACAAATACAGAGCAGGATGCCCATCCTAGACACAGGGTACCCCACAGGCCATTCTCACATGCCTCCACAACTACCGCCAGAAGGAACTCATAATGAACACAATGTGAGACCAACTCCACGTCTCCTTTGAGGGGATTAAAGTCTGCTTGTTTAAGAACTCCCCTCCATAACCCTGCAATCCTGCCGCAAAATGAAATCAATAACCGACTTCTTGAGGGACAAAAGGGTGACATACAGGTGAGGACATCCCTTATGCCTCGTATTTGCCTGGAATGGAGAAACACTCTCAGTCCGCACACCCACAGAGGCAGCAGCGATTCTGGGATTGGGCCTACATCAATGTGTTTTGGCATGGCCCCATAGTTCTAAGACATCCTCCTGGGGATCTGACCGCCAGAGGTGCTACAAAGCACGATCCCGCAAGAAGTTGAGGAAGCGGACCATGACAGAGAGCCTCAGGGAGAGACCGGCCCTTCTGTAGCATCTCACTGGACGGGACCAATCCCCAGAATGAGCAGGTGAGTGACCCCTTCGGGGATGGGTGCCTGAACGCGGGGTCCTGCACTCCCCGTCGTCGAATATCCCCTGCGCAGCAGTGCTGGGTCCTCGGTCAGCCTCACTGCGCTGGGGCTGCGCACGGTTTCCCTGGGTCTGAATCGCTTTCTGTTTAGTATTCGAAGGTAGAGGCGGAGGACTCCAACACCCTCCCACATCCCGGAAGAACTACACAGATGACCGATTACATGGACCTCTAATACGTAATTAATGGTTCCTCACAGATCGGTGACTTCGCTATCCACACTTTAATGTTTTCTTCATTTAACATATGCTGCATGTGCCATCCATATGCAACACTGTTGCACCCCACCACCTCCACAGAGCAGGAGGACACCTTACGGTCCTAGACCCAACACAGCTACCAGGGCCTATAACACCCTAGAGTGCGGATAGTTAGCCTCCATGTTAGAGGCCTGAACTCCCCAGCAAAGAGAATAGCACTGCTGTCCCAGCTGAAGGCAACCCAGTGCAACATATGCCTCCTACAAGAGACTCACCTGTTGACAAAGGACTGGAACTGCATGCGGTCGAAGTGGTTTGACAATCACTTCTAGTCCACTGGGCCGGGCAAGAAAGCGGGTTTAGCAATCCTAGTATCCACACACTTCCAGGGTCAGGCCTTTCAAACACACTCTAAAATCACAGGCTGCGCAAAACTAACTTTATCTATACACTTCCACTGTTGCATGCCTCTATGCACCCAATGACCACCAGGAACCCTTTATCCGGTGGTTGGAACTATTCTCACCACACCAGATATAAAAGTTTTGATAGGGGGCTGGGTGGGGGGATTTTAACATAGGATCCAATGCCTCCCTAGATCAGACTCCTACAGAGGGTCGGCCCAACGGGAGCTCTCTCCCCGCAAACACTCCGTTGGCTTGAGGATGCAGGTTTGGTTGAAGCTTGGAGGTCACTACACCCTCCCAATAGATCCGACTCCGTTTCTTCAGCCGCGCATCAGTCCTATGCCAGAATCGACTATTTTGTAGTCTCTGCCTCCCTACTCCCGGCAATGACACAGGCAGACATTGAGGTAGCTTCCATCTCTGACCATTCTCCTATCCAGCCTACACTGTGCTTTCCTTCCCAATAGCAGTAAGGGTTCCAGGATGTGGCGCCTTAATCTTCAGTTACTATCCTATAACCCTGCCATTAAATAAGTTGCTATCCTATAACCTAGCCATTAAAGAAGTTAAGGGAGTAACCATGAACTATCTCGCAATCAACGACACACCACATACATCAATAACAACATTGTGGGATGCTCATGAAGCTGTAGTGAGGGGAAGCTACATAGCTATAGCGGCGAGGCTCAACTGAGAATGCAGGGCTAAACGCACGAAGGTAGAGGCACAAGTGAGGAACATGGATTTGTCACATACACAGACAGGCTCACACAAGGCATGCCGACAACTGACCATTGCTAGAAAACTGCTCCGGGCCCTTGACATGGACGCAGCAGAATATGCCCTTCTCCGTACGAAGCAGAAATACTATGCCAGGGGTAACAATTCAGGAAGGCCTCTAGCCCACAGCCTACAGACTACACAAACAAACGTATGCGCATACATGCTTTAGTAGACCAAGGCCAGCATCTCTTGACACGAGATAAGGAAACTGCGGGGGAATACGGCCGGTTCTACGCCCAACTATACAGCGTGGAACCCCTGCTTTCCACACACTGCACCACCAACATGGAACAGACCCCTCCTAACGAAACTATCAGAGCCCACAGCAGTGCCCCTAGAGGCAGACATAACCATGCAGGAGGTCCTTGAGACAATAGAGAGGCTTAAAGTGGAAAAGGCCCCTTTACAAGACAGGTTCAGTCACCTTATATAAAATATTTGCAGAGCAGTTGTCCCCCGTGCTGGGCCGGTAATATAATTCCTTTAGTTCCTCAGGTGCACTTCCAGAGACCATGAAGAAGGCCATCATAATGGTCCTACCAAAATCAGGGAAGGATCCTAAGTAATGCGCTTCCTACCGCCCCATATCATTGCTTGATGTGGATGCAAAGATATTCATGGGGATTCTCGCCAACGGATTGGGACACTCTGGCTTCATTCCTGGACGCACTTGTGGGGACAACAAAAAGCATCTCTTCCATCTAATAGATAAAACTAACTGCTCACAGATACCCACACTGTTCTCATCAATAGATGCCGATAAAGCGTCTGACCAGGTGAACTGGCCCTTCCTGCGGTTGGTGCCTGAGGCTATTGGCCTGGGCCACCGCTTTCGTCAATGGATCTGGGCCAGCTACGCAGAACCAGAGGCACTAGTGCTCATTAATAGCTCACTATCTCCCGCATTCCCTATTTGAAGGGGAACAAGGCATGGGTGCCCCCTTTCCCCACTCCTGTTCGCTTTATAAATGGAGTCACTATAGGAAAGCATTCGGGGGCGTCCTCTCATCGAAGGGATCTGGATGGGTGGTCAATCCCATTGCGTTATACGTGGAGAACGTGCTGCTAGCTATCACCAAACCTCACCAGTCACTGCCTCCCATATTGGAGGGACTCGCATCATTCAGGGAAGCATCAGGGTTCAAAGTGAATGCCACCAAATCCCAAGCCCTTAATCTTACCATCCCACGGGACAAGCAAAGACATTCCTCTTCACATGGGCCACACAGGGAATCTCTTACATGGGCGTTCAACTATTTTCCACTATTGACAAATCCCTAACACACAATTATTCCACACTGCTGCCACTGTGCGTTCTCTTATTCCATCCTACAATGGGGGCCCCATCTGGTGTTTGGGACGAATAGCAGCCGTTAAAATGTCCCTCTTACCCAAGATCCTATTCTTCATGCAGGTGATGCCGCTACAACCGCCCTTCCATGATGAAGAGACTTCAACCTTCATTAGAATTTTTTATCTGGGGCGTTAGGCGAGGTAGAATGGTCAGGGAGCGCACATATCTTCCGGTGGCTAAGGGGGGCTTGGGCACTACCAGTCTGCCCAACTGCGATTTCTAGTGGAATGGCAACATCCACTCACGGAAAAGCACTGGTGTTTTCTGGATCAGGCAGTAGCCGGAATCTATGGAAGATACCATGGCTCCGGGTAGGAGTCGCCCACCAGGTGTGTACATTTTTCCAGTCGGGGTCTGGGACACACTTTGCATTTCTAAGCACCTCTCCACTCCAGTCTCCCTCCTTACCCCAATTATGGAGAATGAAGACTTCCTGTAAGCACTACATGAAACAACATACTCCTGGTGGCAGAAGGCCAATTGCAAACACATTGGAGATCTCTTTGACTTACCGGCCCTCTTAGATTTCCCAAGGGTCCAGCAGGACTTTGGGCTCCCATACTCTGAACGTTGACATTATGCAGCAGTTCGCCATTAGGGGACCCACCCATCAACACGACCCCACACAAGCAGGCCACTTGCCCGTTTGAACGCTGGCTCTTGTCTAGGCAGGATGACCAACGCTTGCTTTCGGACATCTACACCTTTCTGAATACCTCTGCTAATCCCCTGCTCTCACCAGCCAGAACACGGTGGGAGACAAGAGTGTGAATGCAGATTCACAGACAAGGAACGGACAGACATTCTGCATCAGGCTCGCACGTCAGCTTGCAGCACTTTGGGGAGCAAAACATACCTTAAAATCGTACGTTACTGGTACTACACACCTGCCCGTTTAGCTAGGTGGTAGAGGGGAAACAACGGTGGGTGCTGACGTCATTGCTGTCACTCTGGTACATTTGCTGTGGCACTGCCCTAAGCTGCATCGTTATTGGTTAGAAGTACCCACAGATGTCGACCAAATGTTCAAAATCAAACTACCCCATTTCCCCAGCTATATTTTATTGAGGCTGCCTAACGCCTTAACATAGCCACTACGTTCCCCTAGGGGGAGGGCCATCACCATGGCGCTGTGCGCAGCAAAGCAAGTTTTGTTACCAAGATGGAGAACAGACACCATACCCACACACACAGAATGGACACACAAACTCGGGGACTTGTGAAGTATGTAAAAATATTTATCCAACACCTTTCGTGAACTCTCTTGTCCAATATACTTGCGGGTCCTGTGCCTCACATCTGTTATGAAGACTGACAACTAAATTGTTGTATGATGGGGGTTGGGACAGAAACTGACACCCCATTACTAGGTACGAGCATGGCATGTTTTGTTCATTGAGTCTTTTTGAATGGCCCTTGTTAGTAACTCATAACCGTTCCATCCCCACACTGCTCCCCCCCCCCCTCTTCGCCGGCCATTGGATGTAAGCAAATAATTTTGTATACTTCCCTTTAAAAATAAAAATTCATACAATGCTAAAGACAACGATGCTAGCATTATGCATGTTTTCCTTTATTCAACACTCTGCAGCACTTTAAAGAACCATCTGCTTAAGAACACTGCAGAAACACAATCACAAATAGAATACTGAAATCCTACGAAAGGATCCTCTTGTTCTCACGCTTCCTCTTTCAGTTGAAATCTTCATTTCATATTTCCATAATAACCTTTCATTAAACAAACTCCTCTGTCCACTTCTAGCTCCAATTTCTAACTTGCTACGATAAAGAAAAACATATTTGAACATTCAGCAAATATTGCCCCATTATGACACATATGTATATTATATACTAATTCTTATAACAAATAGCTCTAACCTATTTCTCAAATTCAACAAACATCCCAAAGGGGGTGGCAAAGAGGGATAATGCTAATCTCCTTATCTTTAATAAAACCTGGATTTCCTAATTACAATAGCTTGGGGAATCGTGATTTTATGTCAAGTCAGGAGGCTAGCACTATTCATGTTGAAAGCCCTTAAAAGCAAGACTTGCCGCAACTTCAACAGGTTTTAACTAAAACCTGCTAAACATTCCTGCATTTGACAATCTGCCACCTTAAGAATATCTTCCAACATTCAACCTGCAAAAGCCAGATTATTTGACATTGCACCTCTCACAGAATGAGGTCTGAATATGTTCATATTCACACCAACTGCTTACATTACAGCTTTGACCGATCTACCATTAATAACTGCCTTAAAATAGTTTAGCATAAGAAATCAACAACTGGCTTCTCGTGCACTCAGCTCATATTCCTTCAAATATCTAACCACATACAATTGTGGTCACTCATCTAAGCTTGTATAAAAACAGATTGAGTCATACTCCTCGTTCTGTTCCATTTCTCAAAATATACTCCATTAGGGTGGAAATAGCCATCTATTAAATCCAAAGCCTTAACATCAGAAACCCTTTCAAAAGAAATGAAACAAAGCAAACATGCTAATTTACAGGACAGAACAAGAATAGACAAACATCTATTGTTGGGCCAAATTTTAAATATCTCAAAAACTACATCTCACAAAGAATCATACGTAGGTTGTGGTGGTCTCTTCAAATGAATCCCTTTCATAGACTTGCTGATTACCTGATTCTTTCTAATAGGCCTACCTTCTACAAGAAAATGCCTTGCAGCAATCTCTGTCCTAAAGCAATTAATAGCCCTATAACTCAGGCCTTTCTTAAACAAGTAACATAAGAAATTGTCTACCATAATCTCATCCATTTCAATGGGATCCAATCCCTTTCCATGCACCAATAAATCCAGATTTTCCAAGCATTCTTGTCTTTGTCCCAAATTCCCAGGACTCATCGAGTTCAGCAGCCTCTCCTGAAAGTGTTTTGAATCTCTCATATTTCTGGAAATCTATCAACCAACAAGGATGAGCATACCTGATTCGACCAAAGTATGTTTCTCTAATTCCACCTTTAATAATAAACCTTTCTATACTTGGAAGAGGAATCGTCATTCTACTGTTAACTCCAAAAGTAACAGGTACCAAGCCTGACTTGTCCAAAAAGGAGTCAGTAAGATTGATCACTTGACAATACGGTCTCCTCACCAAAAGTAATGCCCGCTGAATCACTGAAAAGTATGCAAATGCATAACCTCTTACATACTTCCAAACCTGATTGAATGCGTCTACCATAATAGCACCTTGATCTGGATGCTAACTGAAATATTTCTCCAACTGGAAAGTTAACCAAGAAGCAAAAAGGTCCACCTTTACAAAGCCCTACTTCCTCTTGATCTTTAGAAAAAGTTCTCTTCTCATTACTGTACTCTACTAAGTGCAGTGAGCTTCAATCAGCTATCCCATTTTCTATACCTGGTAGATGGTGAGGCTTTAGATCCACGTTGTGTTCCAGACAAAAATGCTATATTTACATTGCCACCATTGGAAAGTTTATTTGATTTGCTGTCCCTAACTTTATGATATATGTGACTGCTGTCATATTGTCCATAATCAATAGAACTGAACAAATATAAATCTAGTTCATGAAATTCTGAATTGCACAATATCCTGTTGTCATCTCGAATACATTTATGTGTTCTACCCTGCCCATCTGAGACAATTTCCTTCATGTTTCCTATTGAATGAAGCTTGTTCACCATCCTTCCTTGCTCGCATCGTAATATAACACAAAAGATGGGAAGAGCTGAAAATGGTGCTTTCATTCTAAGCTTCTTAATTCTTTAACCACCATCTAATTTCCGCTTTTTCTTTCTCTGATAAAAGCATCCTGTCTCCATAACAAACACTTTATCAAGCTTTTTATTTTCAAATGTTGCATAGGAATGCAATGAAGAGGATTTGGTAGAACTGCTGGGATCGAAGATGATAGAAATTCTATCACCCTTGCCAGATCCGAAAGATTCACTTTCTCCAAATTCAATAAACATTGGAACTCCTGTTTTATCATGTTCATCTTACTTTCTGGTAATAGCAACTGTGCCTTTAGTGTATCTATCTAGAACCCCTGATAATCAAATTTGTGAAAAGGGACCAAAACAGACTTGTTCAAATTTATTATAAAACCCAGGTTTTCCAAAATCACCCATGTCAAATGCAAATGTGTCTCCAGTCCCAACCAACCTACTCGCATGTATAATGTGATTATCGCTCAAATAAATATTGAGTCACATTTCCCGAAACCTCAGATACCACTTCCAAAGGCCTTAATACCTCGGTAAAACAACAAGGAGCAAAAGTCAGTTCAAAAGGAAGGCACAAAAAATGATATAACTGGCCTTTGCACCTAAACTGGAAAAATATGAGCCTTTTATGTTCTATAGGAATAGTAGAATAGATATCCTTGAAATCAATAACCAGTCTACTTCCTTTAACAGATCTCTCAGAAAGTGAACACTGTTCATCATGAACCATCCATAACCTACAGAATTCTTCAGTTCCTTAAAAGTTATAACTGGTTGCCAACCTTTGTCCTGTTTACCAGAAGCAGCACTCATACAAACTCTGCACTGCTGTTTCCTTTTCATTATTGTTCCTTTAAAGATAATTTGACAAACCATTCCATCCATTCACCCGTTGTCTGACTTTCTCCTGAAATTGCATCTCTCTTGGCTCCTTTACCTGCATCGGTTCACTCTCAAAGTCTATCTTGCAATCCTGCAGAATAGAAGTATTGTATTTTTAGACCTTGGTAAGTCTCTGCCTACTCTATAATCAAGACTAGAGCCTGTACCCATGTGTCTCTTTCTGTTGATTTGTTAGTTTTGAGAACTCTCAATGAATTGGATACAACATTACAACTTTGGGATTATGAGTTTTTTGGTAAATTAGCACAATAAACTAAGTGTTTAGAAATTACATTTGTTTGATTAGATTTTTATGAACAATATTGATTCAAATGTGTATGTTTGTTTATGTCCTGTTTATGAAAAAAGAAGTGTGTATTATCTATCTTTAAAAAAATAAAAATATTAACGTTTTGATAGTATTTTTTGCCATAAAAGTTTTTAAGCTTTTAGGAATGCTTAATATATTATTTGGGTTTGTTTCACTATAGTTATGTTTTATGTGCACATTCTTTTGACAGCCCTGAAGAAGCCCCGTGAGGTTGGGACGAAACGCGTAAGCTGTGGCTGTATCTTGTTATTCATATGCATTGTAAAGAAAAATTATGAACAAAAGAAAATAATAAGAAAAAGGTTTTCAAAAGAAGAAGGTTGTCGTGTTGTCCTTGGTATGAAAAAGATACTTCTACTCTTTTTTTTTTTTTTTAAAAGACCTTTATTACACACTTGTAGAAAACACAGCAAAAGGTCTACAACCCCAGGGGGCCGGCCGCGACATCTGTAGTTGCTTGTCAAGACTTGTATATTAAAAACAGCCCTTTAGCCGACAACCCTGGGGCCCGGCGGCGCAACAATATGAAGCGTGTTAGTTAGCGATCGGTTCATGTTTCAGGAGAAGTAATAGGCCTAACATTTTTATTTTTTTATTGTTATAAGAACTTATAATTACGTGCAAGATAACAAACATTCAGGTTGGTGGTCGCCATGGCCTTGGCGACAGACAATTTAGATATGTACATGTATAGACGGATAAAAGGAGAAAACTCTAAAAACACTAAGAGGTCTGCAGGGCAGCCACTATTCAATACCTTGTGTACACCGAATTGAGCGGAAAAAAAAAAGGAGAAAACTTGATAAACTGGGGATCGGAATCGAATAAACAAAACCCAAACGGGTAGAAAGGAGCGCAGATAAGGGGGGGGCGTGCATGTGTGATGCGGTGTTGGTGTCGGAAATCATCTGGTACGGTACGGGGCGACGTGAGGGTGGGGGGGGGAGGGGCGGCAGCACAGCAGTGGTTCGTGGCCGGGAGAGGCACAGTGGGGGAGGAGGGGGCAAAATTCCCAAATGACGCGAGTGTTGTTAATTCATAAGGAGCAGCTAAATCGTATTTTATATACCAATCCGTTTCTAAACAAGAATCGGTGCTGTGATCTACCTATGGTCATCGTTCTCTTCGTTGATAAAACAGACGAGTGCTACTAAAGAAAACCCATATTGGACAAATAACTTCTCCAAACTAGTGATAATCCTCGCAAACTTTGTGGCAAATATATTAAGGGCTTTACAAATATTTATTGATCAGTCCTGAAGATGGTCTCAATGAAACATCCATAGGAGACCGAAACGTCGACCCTCACCCTTATACTACGAGAATCAATAATAGTTTTAAATAGGATAGGTGTGTCCAGGTTTTGCAGTGGAGGAAATTGTGAACATATTGCCCTTCCTGTATCCCATCCTGTATATTTGTATTTGTAATGCCTTTTGATTTACATTTTGATAAAATTCAACATTTGCATATGCACCTATTGTCATTGTTGTCTTTGTTTACTGTTTATTGCTAAATGTGTTTATGTATCAAACATTTATTGATTATCAAAATACATATGATTATTTAAATTAATTTTCACTAGGACTATTGAATTGTCCGAATCATAAACTATACTTAAATACTAAAATACGTTTGAAATAAACTCCTTTGGAGGTATCCTTTACCCCTTGTTTACTTTTACCCAAGCCCCCAAGGGTATATCGGGTTTCTCACTGTCTGTACCCTACACCTGGTGAAAAGCATTCAGAGTATTGTCCCACTCCTGGGCAATGGGATACACGCGGAGCTCCGCAGTTTCCTCCCTGTGTAAGGCTACACTTTCCGCACGCGCCCGGTTGTCAAAGGAAGCGCGCCAGTGTGGGGCTTGGGGAGGTCCGCTGTTTTTCCAGCGCTTGGTGATGAGCCGTTTCGCCGTTATGAGACCTAGATCCCGAAACCTAGCCAGGACTTTCGTTTGCTTCGTGCGCTTGTAGAGGCCCAGTAAGCAGGCCTCCCATGTGTGCGGCAGGCTGCCCCCCGTTCTCGCCGCCAAGTTGGTCGACACTGCCCGCCAATAGTCATGGAGAAAGGGGCACGACCATAGCATATGTAAAGATACTTCTACTCTTGTTTGTTTGAAAAATGTATTTTTCTTGTGATAGGTATTGATATCTTGATATCCAGTATAGAAACTGTGCTCCTCTACTCTTGTTTTGCAGATTGTCTAGAGTATGCGAAAAGAATGAGGGGAACTGTTAATGTATGACTTGTGTATATGTGCACTCGCAAACTCCAAATAAGTCAGAAACCTTCTAAAAACATAAAAGAAAGCTACAATGAGCAAATTCCGGACTTTGAGAAATGGTATAGATGACCCCGAAGCAACTATGAAACATCCTACCACGTTAAACAGAATACCGCAAATCTACAGTTTTAGGTTTACATGTTAATACCACACCTGCAAAAAAATACCCCAATGTGAGGCAAATGTGGTACATTATAAACAAATTATTACAACTTCATCTGCAAAAGAAAGACAAAATAGGGTGCTGAATTCTTAAACACGGTAATCGTTTCTAACGACTTTGAGTCTGATTTGTTAGCAGCACAAAATATTGCATTTTCAGCCAGAAGTTCCAGATCTTGGCCTGCCATATTAAACTTATGGGTAAACCCCACCCGCATGAAAGCTTTTCAACATTCCTACGGGTAAAGGTGAACATGGGAGAAGGCAGAGATAAGGGAAGTGGTGAGTAAGTTTCCATGGAAAAGGTTTGAAATTTCCACAAACTCAGAAATTTGCTGGTGTTCACAAACACTTTGCTCAGCTATTTTCTTTTGGGGAATACCTGTAAATAAAAGAGTTAAGTGTGTTTTCAGAGCGTTAAAGATGAAAGGATTTCTCGGCATGAAGAAATATTTTCCAAAACCGTCCCCACCCCTTTCTCCGTCAAGAAGTGTAGGGCTTTTATCTGCATGCCCATTCATGATCTTGATGGATTTCTGTGTGTAGGCCAAAGGACTTTTGTATATCCTAGAAAAGATTAACTTGGGTGAAACTTGCCCCTCATGAACAGGCCCCTTTGAGAAGAGTTTGTGAAACCTAAAAATATCTTAGGCTGCACAAGCTGTTGCTGTTTAAAGGCTTACATTTATTAAGATCTTAATAACTACTGAACAACTTGCACCAGTACCGCTCTATCTTAAAAGAGGAACATGCAAGCTTGGGAGTGCCTTGGTTTTTCTTTTGTGAAACGATCTACCATCAACATATAGTCATAAAAACATATAACCTTCCATACCTCCTTCAGACACCAAGGAACCTGCCAATATACAGTAAGCCTAAAAACAAAAACAAAAATATTAGCATTATGAGTAATGTATTATTAAGATGCTTAACTTATTGTTGTGGAAATCGAGAAGCAGAACCTACCCAAAGGAAGGATTCAATAGGCTGAGGGTGCATCAACCCTATGATTCCATGATACCATGAAAGTCCAGCTCCCATCATGAAGATGCCAACCCCACTAATGAGTGAAGCGATGTACCGCATGTTGGTGAAACCATATCTACAAAAGTGAAGAGAAAGGCAAATGATGCATTTGTTTCAAATACTTAGGTGTTCCCAATCTTCTCATGATTGGGAAAGGTACAAGAGACTTAAATTAGACACAATGATATGAGCAAAACATGAAATGACTTGCCCCAATTTCAACAATGTTCCAGGGCCTTTGGGCAGAATGCTACTAATTGTGCTCTACCGTCTGACAATATACGAGGTCATGTGACTCAAAGCTGGTATAAAACGCCATTCTACTAGACACAGAGCTATGAATCTTCTTTATTTAAGGATACATTGCGCGAGGTGTCAAACAAAGGCAGCAACAACACCAGTTTTAAACCCGCAGTCTGAGCAGATGAACAGGAACCCAACTGAAAACCAAGGTCACAGAAGCAAGACAACTTGTAAATCTTACAACAAAAATCACGTAAAATATGATAAGTCACATTACAGCAGAGCACTGAGAAGTAATTATTAAAAGTGATCGTCTTTAAACATGGTTAGAACCATTGTGGCCCGGCACTCATCCTGATGACAGGAACATTAGTAGACCACCAGTCAAAACAGCTGTTACTTGAACCCTGTAGGTGACCCAGATTCTTAACCATATAGCAACATTATAGTCTAATAAATTAAAGAGAAGGGGGTTGTGCAGCTTGTATTCTGAACTTATTTGAAAGTGCTTTCTATGCAATAGTGAAGAAAAAAAGAGGACTGGTAATATAGTTGTCGGAGATCACAAAAATTGGTTAAGCTGGGAAGCTGAATAATGCAGTTTTTTTGGTTACACGTAGTACTAATCAGCCACTAAATGGACATCTATTTGTATGTCCTTGTACCTCAGGCGCAAATGTTTTATTTTGACTTCTTTGTGCATTTGGGTAGCGGGTGGGTGGCAGGCAGATGCCACATGAAAGATCGGTTTGTTTTGGGCTCGAGGCTTCAATCGGACCTCGAGTTGAGCTAGAGCCAGGTTCAGGCTTGAGCTGTCAGAGGATCACCCACCTCTAGTGAATAATGAACAAGTTACGTACCTTTGGAGATGCTCTTCCTGGTGGATATTCTATTTCAGTGGCTCGGTGGCCCTGAACCTTTTGACTTCTGTGTACATCCACTTAATGATTAATGTTATCCAAGGTACGCTCCACTGAATAAATTGTTAAAATCGGGAGACAACCACTAAATCATTATTAGAATGTGGGAACCTTGGCCTAAGCAATTTCAATGATCTAAACTGCAAACTGCAAACAATACACACAAATATGGAAATAAGTATTAAGTAACTAAGTCTTTTATTTAACTCACAAATATGTTTTTAAAAAATCTAAATTTTAATGGGAATGTTGGAGCTTTTCTAAGTTCAATTGAAGCCCCCCATCATCCATACGATATTTAGTTTACTGCACTTCCACTACTACGATGAATCAATGTGAGGATACCAACTTAATTTTTAGTTTCCAATTTCAAATTCCTTCACATTTTACATAACATTTCAAAATTTTCAATTTGCACCTTTTGTGTCTACTTATATTCACAGTTTTAATCTAATCTCTTAAGATTATTACATTTTCTAAGCATTCACAGATCCCCTGAATATGCGCTGTGGACATTCAGGGGCCTGCAGACTACAGGGTAAGGACCACTGCTTTATGGAACAGCAGATTCCTTACCTTTAGAATGTTGCCATGGCATTAGACCGGATCCAGAAACTTTTCAACAATGGTCGCGCAAGCCATATATAAGTGCCAACCTTGCTCGCTGACGTCAGTTGCTTGCTTAACTCTTTTTGTGGCCTGAGACATGGCGTGTGACATAATGATCAGTACCAGTGTGCAAATTCCTAACTTGGGACCTTTTCAAAATTAAGAAAGGGCTACTTCAGTAAACCGAGAGGTAGGAAGGCGGAGAAGAAGGAATGGTTTCTTACCTGTCATCCCAATTATCTCTCAGGGGAATCTCCACTGAAGTCATGAGCACAGAATAGCCCCGCCCACGTGCCGGGATCCCTGAGCAATTATTATAATATATCTTCTTAAATTTAGATGTTCTCCTTACTTCAGAAAGGCTTGGAGAAACCCTTAAGACTTGAATATTTTGCTACCTATAAAAAGGCTAAAATGGCCACATGTTTTCAGATTGCCCTTAAAAAAGGTAATATATGTATATATAGATTTCAGGCAAATTAACTGGAAAAGAATGATTTGGCTGTTTAAATCTTTTCACAAAACCTTTATTAAAAAGAGAAAGATGAAGGCAGAGAGGACAGTGCAGTCCTATAGGCTGCCAATATGTAAATGTGAAATGAGCATCTGTCCCTTTAAGAGCCAAGAGACTACCATTATCCCATGATGCCTACCAGATGGCAGTTGCCTCAGTTCTTTTTGCAGAGAAGTGGCAGTAGTACAAAGGAAAACTGTCCAATAATTGTCTCCGTCACTTCCACCGGGGATGGGGGAGGGCTTGTTGTGACTTCAAAGAAGATTCCCCTGACAAAGAACTGGGATTAAAGGTAAGAAACTATTCAGTCTCTCTCAGGGGATCTCCATTGGTAGTCATAAGCATTGAATAGAGTAGCAAGCCTATCCCCACATAATTGCAGGGGAAGGGAAACGGAGACAATCAACAGACAAAATTAAGCAAATACATTTCTCATGGAGGCCAGTTCTACTTGAGTATTTGTTCTAGCATCTGAGACCAAACAATAGTGTTTGGTAAATGTGTGAAAACAGCTCCATGTAGCCGCTTTACATATCTCAGCTATTGATATGTTTCTCATTAAAGCAGCAGTAGTAGTTGTTTTCCCTCTAGTGGAAAGAGCTTCAGGTCTACCAGACAGAAACGTATTTGCCTTCTGAGAGCTTAAGAGAATGCAATGAACTATCAACTGGGATATAGACTGTTTGGACGTGGCTACGGACCGGCCCATCGTTTACAAACAATTGGTCCGATCTGAGGATATCGTTTGTTTTGTCCAGTAAAACATTTTTAAGACTCACCTGACATCTAGAGACTGGAGGGTCTTTTCAGCTGGTTTAGAAGGGTGATGAAAAAATACCAAAAGAAATTATTTTATTAATGTGAAAATCAGACATAACTCTTAGTAGGAATTTTGGATGAGTCCTTGTGACCACCTTAATAGCATGGAACACCGTGTACGATTTGGGAGAACATAACGCCTGAATTTCACTAACTCCTTATGCTGCCGTAATAGCTACTAGGAAATCAGCTTTCCAAGAGAGATGTTGCAACAAGAATTTATGAAATGGCTCAAAGGGACCTGCATGAGGTGTGCAAGGACAATGTTCAACTTCCAGGGAGGGGATGGAGGCCAAATGGGAGGGGAAAACCCTTTTGAAACACTCTACGAAGTTCTTGACAACAGGAATTTTGAAAAAAGAGGTTTGTGAAGGACATTTTCTGTAGGTCGTAATTGCAGCCAAATGACCTTATACACAAGAGAACTGTAAGCCTGATTTGACCAGATGAAGCAAATAAGGAAGAATCGCTTCATCTTGACAGCTCATTGGATCAAAGTTCTTGTCAGAACATCAAACACAGAATCTCTTCCATTTAAATGCATAAGCCAAACGTGCTGACCATCGTTCAGCCTCCTTGAGAATGTTCATACCATCTTGTAGAAGATTCAAATGCCCATATTGCAGTAGCTCAGTAACAATGCTGCCAAACTCAAAGAGGAGAGGGTGGGATGTACCATCTGACCTCCGTACATTGTGAGAAGATCCGATCTGCAAGCCAGCTTCACATCTGGAGCTATCAAGATCATTTCGGCCCTCGAGAAAGACACTTTGAAAGAACTGATGGAATCAGGGGGATCGGAGGAAAAGTATGGAGAAATTTGCTGGACCAGTCAATCCATAGGGCATTCTCCATTGCCCCTGGTTGGTAGTACGAGGCAAAGCCTAGGCGTTTTTTGTTTTCTGCGGTGGCAAATACATCTGTGGGCTGGTAAACCTGAGACAATACCCATTATGTATAATATTCAGAACTCAGGTGTCTTTGTCAGGAAAAGGGATATACTTCTCCCTACCGGAGTGAGTAAAGAAAGAGGGGGAAGCAGAGATTCATTGCTTGGAGCCTGCTGGATCTTTCCTGCTTGAGCAGCCTGGTGGCTAACTCTTCCCCTGGGTTCACAACATTGATGCTGCTGAAAAGGTCTTTGTTGATGCTGCTGGTGGTGACCTTGATAGCATTGAGGGGTTTGACTGCTCTGCATGTAGAAACATCGTTCATAAGGCTGTTGGTGTGTTTAAGTTGTTCCTTTAATTTCTCTCGATCTACAGCTTTCAAGGTTTCCATCATGGACTTCATCATTGGTATGACTGCTGAATAAGGTGACACGAGAGAAGGGAAGATTGAGAATACATTGTTGGGATTGTTGGTGTAGGGCTGTAAGACAAGGCCAAGAGGGCCTTCTTAGGGCTAAGCAATAACAGTACCCTTGGTCTGCCAATAAACAAGAGTCTGCAGCAGGGCTAATAACTTAGCTGAAGACCATCATGCCTTTATTTACCACCTTAACAAAGTCTTCTCGTCGTTCTCTCAGGAGGTCTTCGGCAAACGTTTTCAAGGAGTCCCAAAAGACTCGTCATATCTGCACAGCAGGGCACACGCACTTGCTGCTTTCATGGTGGTGGCAGCTGTACCACAAAACTTGTGCCCAACTGAATCTAACTTCTTACTCTCTTTGTCTGATGAGACTGTAGCATAAGGAGTAGAAGAATCCAGTCTCTTTGCCACAAGGTTACATACACTCAAACACCTGAGGTACATGGCACAAAAACTGGAGCGGTCTGGTGGCTCTAGACATCAAAAAGCACCACATATTTACTGTTGAAACCGCAAAAATGCAATAAGAAAAACAAAAACATCGAGCCTTCTCTGGCATTGCCCGAGCATCTGGAGTTCCTTGCCATCTGAAATCAGAGTTAACCCTTCACCTGCATCTTTAAAAAAACAAGTGAAAGTGGTATTGATGAACAAATTCTTGCTCTAGCGCCCATGAGCTCTACTCTCTGGCACCGATTATGCACACTGTCCGCACTTGTGGTCTATCTCCCAACACTTTGACCTGCTCTGTTGATCTCTCTGTTGGACTAGAGGACGTTCTTCAGCCTGCCTGAGTACTACTACGTCCTGTACTGTTACTGCGATAATTTTTTTTTTTTTTTAAACAGAAGTGCAACACTCAGATAATCTCATGGAGTACATTATAAATGCACAACTCCGCATACAGTTGTGGCCACATCATTACACATCCTCGCATCCCAATGGATCATCTAGGCCGGCCTTTCCTTCTTCACGAGGAGAGCAGTCCATCAAATGTCGGGGTCATATCCCACCCGGCGGTTGTCATAGCCCTGAATCGCGGCACTCCAAGATGATGCAAGCACTGTCTACACCCATTCACCATACCAGTTAACCAAGAACGTAACACCCCCCCAACTCACTCCTCCCACCCCGGTCCCTTCCCATTAGCCCCGCCACCCTCCTCCCCTCAGACATGTCGCTCTCCCTAACAGCGCACTTGCTGCACAATAGTTATTCCGCATGTTCCGTTGGATTCCCTATGGCAGTGATCCATGTCTCACTTAGGAGGATGCACCTACATTAGCCATCTCCTCATCTACCCTCTCACCCTGCGGCCTATGTTTGTGTTCTCATGTAGCAAAGGGTGACCCTAATATCCGACAAGGTCAGTCATCCTCATCAATCGGGTGTTTAAGAAAATCCACCATCGCCACCCAGGCTCTAGCTGTGTCCCATAGCTTGTCATTGTCAGTTCTCTGAGCCAGCTGGGGCCGGAGGGTCCCCACGCAGTCCGCCCATTTTGTGAGTTCCCTCAGCCAGCGCACCGCATTGGGGCCTGTGACCGCTTTCCAATGGCTAGTAATTTCTCGTTTGGCTAGGACTAACCCCAGATCCAGGAATTTACTAGTGGTTGTGTTGCGGGGAGTGTGGGGAAACCAGTGTAACAGGCACACCCCTGGAGTAAGTTGCAGTTTCCTTTCCGTTACCTCTGTCAGTTTGGCCATGACCTCTCCCCAATACCCCTAAAGCAATGGACAATCCCAGAACAATGCGTCTTCCAGTCTGCATCGTGGCAAGGCAGTGAGGGAGCCAAAAAATTCATTGATTTTGCAAGGAGTGAGATATGCCCGATGAAACACATAGAATTGTATGAGTTGGAATCTCGCATTCTGGGAGCATTTCCACGCTCGTTCCAGTAGCATTTCCTAGGTTTTTGCCTCTATAAGAGCCCTTTAACCCCGAGTCAGTTTCCGGTACAAACACGTAAGCGCCTTAATTTTACCCTTGGATGTGACCACGTTTTGGCAAGGGAGGAAGACCTGTGGTTCCTCCATCTCTTTTTTCTAATGTTTGCACACAGCAGCCGTCACTGCCGCATGTAGAAGAAAGTCCTAAGCAGGCAGCTCGTGCCTTTCCATGAGGCCTTGAAATGGTAAGAGGGTACCATCCTCATATAGATCCCCAACGGAGGAAATCCCCAGCTCCTCCCATTCCTGCAGCTGCTGCCAATTCCCTCCATGGGACAGTTCCCCGCACAATCACACCGGAATCTCAGGTGCATACACAGGACTCACTTCAGTGCGTCGTAGAGCCCTGTTCCAGCATTGCCGTACTACCCATAAATCTCTGGGCAGTTCTCTTTCGCGCACCGGAAGCTGTAACAGAATCCGAATCAGGTGGCGAAGCCACAGGTCCCTACCCCTCTGACCTATCTCAACTCCCAGTTTCTCCACCATCTGCTGTGTGAACTACTGGAACTGAGCCGCGTGGTAGTTAGCCTCGAAGTCCAGGACCTCGAAGCCCCCTTCTTGTCTGGGACGCATCATAGTAGTAAACGCCACTCTACGCCTCCCTGATCACCAGAGAAAGCTCGAAACCATTGAGTTTAGTGGGCCAAGCACTTCCCAGGCACCCAGAGCGGTAGCATAACAAAATAGTAAAGCAAACGGGGCAGGGTGATCATTTTTAGCAATGCCACTCGTCCCGCGACCGATAGAGGCAAGGACACCCAGAATTCAAGATTACTCTTGGTGGTTCGCAGGGCCCGCCATATATTACCCTCAAATAAGTCAGGAGCCTCATGATAAATTTGGACCCCCAAATAGGGCAAGCAACTGCCCGCCCATCTGACATCAAGCCCCTCAGGTGGGTCGCCTCGCCCCCACGCACCGGAAAAACACAGGTCTTGGCCCAATTAACTTTGAGTCCTACCACTCGCCCCAGCCTCTCAAGCAATTCCCGGGCTCCCCGTAACTCAGCAGCTGCGTTGGCAAGGAACATTAACAAATCATCAGCATACAGGGCAATATAGTGCATCTGACCTATCCCCTCGAGGCCCCTGTAGTGTCTTCCTGTCCGTGCGCGAGCCGCCAGCAGCTACATTGCCAGGGCAAACAGTAGGGGAGACAGTGGGCAACCCCGTCTCGTCTCCCTGCCGACTTCACAAGCTGCAGAAATTGCCCCTCCCGTCCGTACCCTGGCCGTTGAGCGAGTGTAGAGAATCTTTTTCCAGGCCACAAATCCCTCACCTAAGTCAAAGGCCCTCAAAACCCGAACCAGATATGGCCACTCTAAACTATCGAAGGCCTTTTCAATGTCTATTGATAGTACACAAGCCTCATCGCCCCTCACCGCCGCCTCGTGCAGCAATTGACACAACCTCAGAGTATTCATGGCCGTGCTCCGAGTAGGAATGAACCCAGCCTGGTCCAACTCTGGTGCACCAGAGTTGTCATGTGCCCCATCAGGCGATTGGCCAAAATACCGCTCAGGATCTTATAATCAATATTTAACATCGCCAGAGGGCGATACGCTGTACGGTTCCACTCTGGCTTACCCGGTTTAAGGAGTGGTACTATCACTGCCTCCCTTGTCGAGCTAGGCAAGTAGCCAGTCTGTTTTGACCGATTATAAAGGGTCATCAGCTGCGGACCAGCACGTTGATATATGTGACGTAGAACTCTGAAGGTAGCCCATCAGTGCCTTGCGTTTTGTTCCTGGCCATACGCTGGATAGCTTCCCGGACCTTGCCCAATTCTACTGGACGGCCCATGCTCTCCGCCTCTTCCGCATCAATCTGAGGTAACTATGTCAAGAAAATCCCCTTCCTCTAACTCTCTAGGGTCCAGCTTGCTGCAATAAAGGGTGGAATAGTATTCCAGGAACTGCGAGTTAATGGCTTGCTGTCCGTAGTGGACTGCCCCCCCCCCCGCCCCTTCCCGTAATTCAAGAATTGGTGTAGCCCTGCGCGCTGGATTTGCCAACCAAGCTAGGAGCGCCCCAGACTTATCCCGTTACGCATGCGCCCGTACCATGTATGCCTTGTAGTCAAAGCCCCTCAGCCTTTCCACTTGTGTTGCCAACTCTCCCTTCGCCTTCAGTAGCCCTTCTTGTATGTCCTCCCGTTCTGTTCTCTCCCTTTCTCTCTCCCTGAGCCATCGCTCTGCCTGTTGCACCTCACTCAATAGAGTTCTACGAACTCCCACAGCTTCCCCAATGCACTGCCCGCCTATTACTACCTTGAATGCGTCCCACTCATTATGCAGACTGGAAGAAGTGCCCACGTTGCGCTGGAAATAGTCCTCTATGGTGGTTCGGAAGACCTGGTCCTCCAGGACCTCTGTTCGGAGACGCCAATTAGGGATCGCCATCCTAAGTCGTACCCAGTTCAGGGCCACCAAGAGGGGGTTATGATCTGAGGTTGTCCTAGCTAGATACTCACTGATCGTGATTATCGTGTGGACATCAGGGGAACACAACACAGCGTCCAGCCTGACGTGCAACTGATGGACCGCTGAAAAGTAAGAGTAGTCTCGGTCCCTAGAGTGATGGGCCCTCCAAGTGTCCGTAAGCCCCCAGCGTTGCTGCCAGTTGCGGCTGATGTCTGCGAGCCTGCGTGCAGGGACATCCTGGAGTGGTGGGTGGGATCGGTCCAGATCTACGTCGGTCACACAATTGAAGTCCCCCCAGAAGAACAGGGCCCGTTAGTTCCCCCGCCATTTTCTGTGAAAGTTGTGCAAAAAAGGAGGACTGGTCGATATTGGGGGCATATATGCTTCCTAAAGTAATGTCTCGCCCATCGTGGCGTCCCGTGACCACTGAAAACCTGCCCTCTGGATCAATCACCTGTCTCACACATTAGAATGGCACCCCTGCCCACACCCAAATCAATGTCCCCCTGGCATAGGCCGAGTAAGTAGTGTGGAACACCTGCCCTCTCCAGCGGCGCTTTAAAGCCGTCCCGTCCCCTCTGCCTTTGTCAAGTGGGTTTCTTGAAGCAGTGAGATTTGCACTCCCCGCCGCACCAGGTAGGCGTGTATTTTGTGTAGCCGACACATAGTGTGCATCCCCCGTACATTCCAAGACATAACTTTAAGTCCTATGGAGGTGCCCATCGATCCAACACATGCGCTCGCTCTTCTAAAAAAACCCTAGCGAAGCAAACTTCACCCAACTCCCACACCCCAGGACAGGCACACAAGAACAGGTTTCCATCCAAACCAAACTGTTCATAGCAAGAACCGTAACTAGGAGGTAATGTGTGGCTCGGAACATTGTCCCCAGAACCCCCCCCCCCCCCCGCAACCCCCCTCCATTTTAGAAACCTGCATAGCCAGTTGGGTCCCCAGCAGTCCTGGGAAGTCATCTTCTGCCGTGCTGTCCTGCATCAGGGCTGGCCCCTGAAACCAGCAAGCGCAACTGACCTTGCAACATGTGTCCCGCATACCCTTTGCAGTCCCATCACCCAAAGATCCCATCAGCTGTCTGCGGGGTGACATACGGCATCTCCATGTCTGAAAGTCCTTGGATGCTACCAGATCTTGGGCTCTCTGTTCCGCTCTTCTCAATGTCGGTATCATTGCCCCCCGGACTAACCACTCCTCGACTGATGGGCGCCACCGCCTGCACCGCACTGTCTCGCTCCTGACGCTGAACCATCGGAGAAGTAGGCCTCCCCTCGGCGGGGTCCTCACCTGCTGTTCTCGGGCGAGGCCGCCGCGACCCTCCAGCCAGTCCCACGTTGCCAGCGGTGTAAGAAAGAAGTGGGTCTCCTCATCTGCGGTCACCCGCAGGCGTTCCGGAAACAGCATGGCATAGGGGTGACTGAGCTGACGCAGCTTTCTCCTAACAGCCAGGAAAAATGATCGTTGACGTTGGACCTCTCAGGTGTAGTCCAGAAATATCAGCACCTTACTGTTTCCTATTTGCAAATTCTGTTGTTCTTGAGCCACCCTCAGGACAAAATGTCCCCGTCGCGGTAATGTAACAGTCTCGCCACCATTGGCGGCGGTGGAGCTCCAGGTTTAGGCGGGCGAGCCGGAACCCTATGCACCCGTTCCAGCGCGTAGAATGGGATAGGCCCTCTGGTGCTACCTCTTTTCTCAGCCAGTTTTCCAAGAACTGGACCGCGTCCGCTCCCTCCTCGCGCTCCGGGATACCCACTATGCGGAGATTGTTGCGCCGTGAGTGCCCCTCACTGTCCTCTTGTCGTACCTCCAGCACTTTGACTCTGCGTGTCAGCTCATTCAACAATTGGCGCAGGGCAACCACTGTATCCGAGTAAGAAAGAAGTGGGTCGCCACTCTCTCCTTAAGTTTCCGATGGTCATCCTTCAGGAGGGTGATATCCGATCCAATGGCGTCCATTCTCTTTTTGAGTGCCTCCCGTGTAGCCACAATGGCTTGCATTATTTCCGCTAATGTAGGGTCTCCATTCCTTCCCGGCCTCCGTCTCCCAACTTCGCCATCCTCATCCTCTGTATGCTGCTCCACTTCGTCTAAGAGTAGCACCTCAAACCCCCTTTTCTTTTACCCCCTGCCCATCGTGTTCACCACGCACAGCTGACACCAGTAGGGCCGAGGAAACCCGAGAACTCACCCCGCACTAGCAAGGCACTGCCGACCCCCGACTCTTGCTCCGGAATGCTCAGCCCCCGACTCCACTCCGAACTTGTCAGGACCAACCCGTCCGCCGCCAGTCCGCCGCAACCAGGTCACTTTGTCCTTCACAGAGTTGCGCCTCGCCCCCTTCCACCAATGCAAGGCTCCCAGAGCAAGAGTGTCGCCCCTGCAGTAGCTCTCCAGCCAGCGTCGATCCCCACCGCCGGTGCAACCAACAGGACCCCGCAAGACGGTGATCGACGTCTATCCACCCTCCGTCGTCCTTGTGGTAGCGCCCCTCAGAGGAGGTTCACGGTGCCGGGCAGCCAGGCGGCAAGCAGGAATTCTCTAAGCAGAGCCTCTGGTGCACCACCTGCCAGGGAGTGGGTCAGTTCGCCCCCCCGTCCTTTCTCACCCCAAATCCGCCACCGGCGCAGCGATACCGAGATGCACCACCCGCACGGTGACAGTCCCACTGTGTCACAGGCCACAGTCATCACCCGAAGTCGTCCTGTAGGGCCACCTACCAGTGTGCCCCCCGGTCTGGCGCGCCACCCTCTCCTTCACCACCATGATCTGCCCGCCGGGTAGTTCGCAGGGCAGTCCCACCTCGCTCTCCCCCTCCGCAGATCAGGTCAGATAGTCCGTGGGAGCTCACCCACTGCAATGGCAGCTGTCTCCGCCTCCTCTCTTGGTCGCTCTTTTGATCCCCCTCCACCGCAAGCAGGTACAGGGGCAAGAAGCAGCACCCCCAAAGTCACTCAGTGTCCATCTGGCAGCAAGGACAGCGTGGGGCCGGAGCAAGACGAAGGCCAAGGGCACACCCCACCTCACCGCTCCGGGGAGATCTACAGTGAGGGCCCAGGCAGCCGCGACAGCACAGGCGGCAAAGATGCAGGTCGGGGCCCTGAGCTCCGCCCCCCTTCCTTAATTCTGGGCTGTTCCTTAGACCACTCCAGGTCGCCCCAGCCCAGTAGTCATCAGGTGCCAACCGCCGATCGTTGGGCCGGTCCCAGGGTTTCTCGCAATCCCAGGCGACTGTTTTTAGGGCAGGTGGCAGCTGCAGAGTCCAGGCCGAGCCCCAAATGGCGCCTATCATGTGCCGGGCGCCGCCATCTTAGGATCAGGCAGCTGCCGCTGGTCAGCCGGGATAAGATCTCTCACCCCTGCCGAACCGTGATGCCCCCTCACCGCTCAGGTCCAGAGAAGCCCCAATCTCCCCTCCGGTGGCGTCAGGAAGGTCGCAAACCCCCCCCGGGTCTCCTCCGATCCCGCCAGGCGCCGTCGGAGTTAGGCGCCAAATTCACTGAACGGGGCCGACATTTTGAGTCCCGAGTCGGTGGTCTGCAGCATGGGGGGAATTAGCTCTCCCTCTTCCCCCAGCGGGCTCGCGACGTCAGAATCTGAGCTCAAGGCAGGCACCGGTTATTCCGCCACTGAATGCGGTGCCGGGGCCCCAAATTACATGCCAGGATCGTCTATTTTGGAAGGCAGCCGCGGAGGAGCTCCGGAGTCCGCTACTGCCTACATCGGTGCGTAAGCCACGCCCCCATTACTGTGATAGTTATTTTAGTTTATTATTGCCTGCCTTACCCGTTTCTCTCACCCTGATAACTTATAAAATGCCACGTTGGACTAGTGGAAGTTCTTGACCCGTGCCTGGGAACGGCTACTTCCTGTACGGTTAGTGATTATTGTTTATTATTGTCAGCCTGACCTGTTTCTCTCACCATGATCATTTATAAAGCACTCTGATACTCTCTTGTGTCATGTTCGCGCAATATAAAACTCTAAATAAATAAATAAGGATGAATCAGGGAAAGAGTCTGAGGGGACACATCGGGTCCTACTCTGGAGGTCAATACTTTTTCTGTAGCCTCGACAGAGCTGATTTAGTTGAAGCCAGTGTAAGGAACAGCCCCATTGCTAGTTCCAATAGACCCCAAACCACTGGTAGGAGGGTTCTGGACGCTGCCAGTTGGTGAAGCATTAAACAAATCACAGATGTTGGAGTGGGAGCCGGCATTGGAATGTTCAATTTTAATGCGCCTCACATCAGCACCTCTTGAAAGGTGTTGATGTCATCTACTGGAGAGACCCTTGGTAGGAGAGAATCAGACAATGATGGTGAATATCTCCGAGCACGGGAGGAAGAAGACTAAGAATAGGTAGAAGGGCGTCCTAAACATGTGCTAGACCTGGATGCATGATGGCGATGTGTTTATCAAGAAGAAGGTTGTGACGAGGAACGTCGGGACCTATGGCAATGTCTGGAATGTCTTGAACAAGGACAAGATCTGGAACATGATCTTTGAGGAGAAGGTAAAGGCCTCAGCAGTGGGGTTTCCACATGTTGTGGAAGCAGCACTGGCAGAGTAGGTGGAAGAGGAGTCGGAGGAGGTCTAGGAGAGTTTGGAAGTAGTATAGGAGACAATGGAGAATATGCCCTGGAATATTCAGTCCGAAGTGGATGGTAGACGTCTTGGTCTTGATTTTCTAACTTTTTCCACAGGCCTGGATTGTCTTGATGTCAATAGACTGCTCGACGTCGATTTTCTCCTATGTATCGAAAGACTCCTCAACGTCAAACTTCTCTTAACCCAGTCGTCAATGGCAAACATGTAGGGATTGTACCTTGTCGATGCCCTCGACACAGACCTGGAACAACGTTTTTTTTGATGAAGGCATGTCTCTTTGGAGCTCAAACGCCTGGAGTCCTCAGAGGTGGGTAGAGGAGTCCTGGTAGAGAACTGACCCTCTCCTCTCTTCCTTGATGTCTCACCTTTTGATTGTGCAAGCTGCCTGCATTGCTCCTCTGTACCATGGGGACAATTATTTTCCTTTTCCCTCAGATCTCACCTAAAAAACTTCCTGCAGTGTGGACACCTGTCAGGAATGTGACTCTCAGGATGGCAGACGATACAGACATCATGAGGGTCTCACTTGGCCTTCTTTCTTCCACAGGCAGGACACTTGTCAAATTAAGATAGAATTTTCTTTACCTTGGTCAAATAAAAAGCAGTCAGAAAAAGGCAGAAAATCACTTGAACTGATTAAATCTGTTGAGTGAAACAGTTGTAAAAAATGTCCTAGTGAAAGTTTTGAGGAACAAAAGCCAAAAATGTCAGAGCTCAGCGCTCCAAGATCCTGTCATCAAGAGCGGGAAAAAAGAACTGCCACCTGCTGGGCATGAGGGGATACTGGTAGGCTCTTAAAGGCGCAGATGCTCTTTTCACATTTATATAATGGCAGCCTATAGGACTACAACTGTCCTTGCTACCTTCATCTTTGTATTTTTTTTAAATGTTTGTGAACGAGATTTAAACTGCTAAATAATTATTTTCTAGTTAATTTGCCTTACATTTATATATACATATATATTGAAATTTTTTTTAATGCAATCTGAAAAAATTGGCCATTGCAGCCTTTCTCATAGGCTGCAAAATATTCATGTCTTATCTGTTTTTCCAGTCCTTCTGAAATAAAGGCAAACATCAACACTTAAGTAGATATATTATAAGGAGTGCTTCGGGATCACTGCACGAGGGCGGGAGTATTCAGTGCTTATGACTAATAATGGAGATTCCCTAGAGAGCACCTACGTTTAGATAGAAAGATCATTACCAATGGTAAATAACTTGTTCTTCTGATGAATACTTCTAACTACAGATTCGTCACTCTCAGAATACACACCAAAAGCAGTATCTCCCAAAGGTGGAAGGTCTGTGGAGTGGACTAAAACCAAAATGTTCTTCAGGACCAAAATAGGCAAAATATCATTCTTGTTGGATCTGGCTGTCAAGGCAGTAATGCTTCTTGAACACGTGCACCAATGTCCATGTCACAGTCTGACAACGGTCAAGAACAGGCAGTGAAAACGCAAAGGCAATAATAGCAGCCATAGCTCTGGTGGAATGGGCTTGCAGTCCTTCTGGGGGCTACTTTTACAAAGTGCGTAGCAGATCTTAATGCAGAGGGCTATCAATCTTGAGAGAATGCTCTTCTACACAGCCTTCTCTTACTTCGCCACTGAGAACTCCACAAAAAGATGAATGTTCATGCCATGGGTACTCAAGAATATTTACCAAGGGGTCACAAATAGTGAGTGGTCTGTGGTGTGAACTAGGGCCACATTTATGGCAGCAGGGTGGCGGTCAGGGGCTTGGGAGGGGAAGGTTGGCAGTAAGGTGGTAGTAGGGGGTAGCAAAGCATATACATCTAGTGGCTTAAATGCACAATATGAAACCAAAAAACCTGGGATTAAACCTTGCTTGAAACCTGAACCAAATGATTATAGGCAACTGTTATTTTCCACTTTCTCCATTTTCTTCATTACCACATATAACAGGACTCAAAGGAGCACACTGTCCTCAACACAAGGGAGGTTTGTGTGCTGGGTGTATTTCCTAGGGTCAAGAAACAGAAGATAACCTCTAGATTTCTCTATCTGGGATACCTAACCACTAAAGTCACCAGAACGCCCCCAATCTAGGCTTGGTTACGGTCATTTCTTGTGTGGGCACAGGCCCATAGTGCAATTTTGCACAAAGAAGATACCCTGGGACTGTGCAAATATATCCAGAGGCCACTATTTGGGATGCAATACTAACAGACTTCCGGGTATCTATGCGGGATAATGAGGAGAGGGAGGTCTAACCAGTAAGCGGGCTGGAGTCGGCGAAATAGATGATTGTCATCTCCCTGAGATGATACTTTCTTGTACTGCACCACCTCTCAATTAACTGAGACCCCATTGGGCTGTATCTCAGTCTCCAGATTCACAGCTGTGACTGATCGCAGGCCGGGCGTGCGTGGGTGGGTGGGGGGAGTAAGGGCTGTAAACACGGTCTTCAGTTGTTACATTAGTTTTAGTTTTTTATATGATGGACTCTTTTCATTACTATGCAATGGTGAACCCTATTGTGGAAACTTTTGCAGACTCCTATAAGGAGGCCTGACTAAATCTGCTGAATGTAGCAACATTGCTCTCCTGATACCAGTTACTTGTTGAAAGCATTAATTGTAGACTGTGCAATACCATTTGCATGTACTGTATGGACAGCATATGAGCCTGAATCTTCTACATGGTCTTTATAAATTATGTTGACGGAGTGTATTAGTGTCTAAATGTAATAAAAAATGTAATAAAGAGATTCAAACAAAAAAAATAAGAGGACCTCGAAATACAAGACTTCTGGATGTGCGCTGTACAAAACCTTCTACCATATTTGATTTAATAAACTATATTGTTATCCAAGTACAATAGGAACCCAGGCTATCCAAAGGGTGCAGATAACAACTGACTTGCCTCTTGGTCCACTATTGGCATTGTTGTCAGGCTGGGGCAGAGAATAAATGCTTCTAAATTCACATTTGAAAACAATCACTTTACAAACAAGCACTGGCGTTGCCAATAGGTCTCGCAGTAGGAAAGTTGGAGCTATTACAATTGCAAATAACAATGCCTTTTATTTTTGTTTTCATTTTAAAAACATAAAGGGCTTTGTCATTTACAAAACCAATAGCTCCAACTTTCCTACTGCGAGACCTATTGGCAACGCCAGTGCTTGTTTTATTTATGTGTTGGTTTTGAAAATAGCAAAATTAATAGCTTTGTCAGTTACAATGTCAATAGTTTTCACTTTCGCAAATGTGACACCTATAGCATTTGTAATGCAATGTGTGTTGTATTTACGTGACTTAGATGTATTGATATTACAAATAACAATGGCTTTTAATTTTGTAAATAATTAATACTTAAATAAAAAGTTATTATAATGGCAATAGCTTAAACGTTTGTAAATAACTTTTGTGAAGATTATGTTCAGTGTATTTATTGTGACGAAAATCCAAGAACATTGCATTTGCACCTACACACACACAGAGCCACACACACACACACACACACACACACACACATATAGATGTGGTGGCGGTGGATCTGGGGGATATGGTGGTGGGGGATATGGTGGTGGGGGATATGGTGGTGGTGGATGTGGTGGTGGATGTGGTGGTGGTGGATGTGGTGGTGATGGTGGTGGATGTGGTAGTTGTGGAGGTGGTGGATGTGGTGGTGGTGGATGTGGTGGTGGTGGATGTGGTGGTGGTGGATGTGGTGGTGGATGTGGTGGATGTGGTGGTGGATGTGGTGTTGGATGTGGTGTTGGATGTGGTGGTGCATGTGGAGGTGGATTTGTAGGTGATGGTGGATGGATGCACACATGGATGGATGCAAATGTGAATGGGTGGGTGAATGGATGCATGGATACGTTTATAGTTGATAGGTGTATACTTGGATGAATATATGGTTGGATGGGCGTGCCTCCATGCGAGGGTGGATGGGTAGAAGTGGCAGCACACGGAGATGGATGAAAGTGTGAATGGGTGGATTTATAGAAACTGGATAATTTCAGATACAATTTATAATAAGAGACGCTTTGCAGGCAGAGAAGGTAGCATTTTCTATTGCCTCAGAAGACATGGTTGATAAGTAGGTCCATCGCACTAGTGTTAAGATAATTTTGAGCCTTAATATTTTTTAATAGATCGGTTGGGAAAATCATCCATCTATAATACCATGGAACGGTGTAATCATTCTAAAATGGACAGTTCTTTTTCTAAGCTAACAAATCAGCCACTCATTAAAATGCAATTCCTGTACATTTTACATGTCTCCGCAATTCGAAATAGAAAGAAAGCCGGGTGGCAGAAAAAAATGACGTTTTCTAGCCCAGAGTCTGTCTGTAAAGGTGTTAATTCTATAGCCAAAACGCCCGACTACAGTTGCGAATTGCATTAGAAACCTGGTATGAAGAAGCCATGGGAGCAGTTCTCAAACGACCCTCCCAGAAAAAAATATATATACTTTTGAATAAATTGGTAAACACAACAAGCGTACACATGGCGGAAACAAAGTTATCGAGGTAAAGCTTTGTAAATAAAGGGTGCAGTCATTTCCTTGCAGTCATTATATGTAGGAAAAAAAGGCTACATTCCTTCCTTATCGTACATATTTGTACAAGAGAAATTTTTTGGGGCTTCTGTGATGTCATAGGTGATGCTGTAGGGCAAGTCATTGAGCTGAACAGTGCATTTCGATGTTTCTTTCTTGTGTAGGTGTGGGTAAAACAGCAGGGAGGAGGATGAGGTGGGTTAAAAGCAGTGGGGGATTTTGTTAAAAACAGCGGCAGGCGATGGGTGGTGGGTTAACACAAATAATGCGTGTGTGGTATTTGTAATAGTTAAAACAATACCAGACAAGAGCTAGGAGACTGAAACAAACAACAGAAGGCATGCGGGCAGGGAAGGAATAGTAACAGGGGAGGGATATAGCAAGAAGATGTAGGGAAAGCGCCGGGGAGGAGAGATGACTGTCTGCAGATGCAGTTAAATTGAGTGCTCGGTAGCAAAGCTGGCTCTCGGCATTGCGTGGGCGGGGGTCGCATTCCTGAGAGTGTGGTTCAGTAAAAACAGACTCACTCAGACACCGTGGGAGAAAGGTAGGAAAGAAGAGACAATGAAGGACAAAGAAACAATTTATCGTTTCCCTCTTGCCAAAAAAGAAAGAGCTACTTGCTTATTAACACTTCAGTGGCGGTTAATGGCATGTTATGCTATACTAGATTGCTACGTGGCGTTATGTTATGCGGCATTCCTGAAGACCTGGCTTCTTGGCGCTGCTAGGTATTTAAATGGAGCTAAAACAAGTAAAAGTGCAAGATAAAACAGAGGTGGGGGCCAAAGGAAGAGATGGGCAAAGACTGCGGGGCAAACAGGGATGAAAACAAGTACTAAACAAGCACTGGGGGGAAGCGACGCAAACTGGGGGGATGTGATCAGCCCAGTGATTCACATGCATGGAGGCTTCACGCTGAATGCAGCCTGTAGTGTTACACCAGCGCACTGCAGAAGCAAAGATCTTTCACCTTCTGCAGATATTACTTCAGAAGGGAAAAATGTGAGTGAAGGTGTGGCGTAACGGCCAGAGCAGTTGATTTTTGAACGGTGGAAACAGATCCGAGTCTCGGCATGGGGTCCAACATCCTGTGATTCTGGGTAAATCACTTAATCTCCCCTTATCTACCAAAATGAATGTGTCCTTGCATAATGTAAGTGGCGCTTATGTAAAGCGCTACAGTACCTTCGGGATGAGTTCCTGCCATTAACAAGGAACCAGTCTTAACCCCCAGTGTGGGTCACCGGATTCCAATCATTTTTCTTTGGGGGTCCCCAGATTCCAGTTATGGTTAAGTGAGGAGCACAGAAGTCAACAGCGTTTTTTTTAAACCGATGTCATAGAATTAATTCTCAAACTATTGTTGAATGAGGTATTTTTTCCTTACAGTAGAGTAAACTCTTTAAAGTGAGTTGGAATGTTTCTTTGAATGATTACACTGCAAAGTAACCGGTAAATGGCATGTATACACCTCCATAAATAGTGCAGGGAAGCGTCATGAACAGCATGGGTGGAATCCCAGTGCAGTCAGGAGCTCTGCAGGTCTCTGCGTTGCATTCAAAGAGTCGAGTGCTTCGTAAAGAAGAGAAAACTTTCAAAGTCCTGCTCAACAGACTCAAGTCTCACAGCCCCTTAAAAGCACAGATTCGTTTTGAGGTGGGGCGGGTAGTGGGAGAGGGGACATGAGCCAGAGGTGACTAAGTGATCTGCTCCGCTGGGCCATTTGACAGGGGAGTACCAGGCGGTGTCACCCCGCCGGGGAGGGCGCACGCCCCCTGTGAAGAAGTGAAATCAGCCAGAGATTACAGAACGGATTAACAGAGGTGGAGCAGAGGGTCAGTGCTGGGGATGGAGCGAGGAGGGCGATGGCTCACCCGAAACAAGCACTAGTAACATTACACAGTAACATGTTCGTATTTTTTGTAGACACAGGGAAATTAATTGGCATCTCTGTTAAACACATTAAGTAATGCTGTGAGCTGCCGATTAATCTTCCTGTGTCTACAAAAAATATCAAACTGCAAATTGTATAATGTTACTGGTGCTCGTAGAAAGTGCTTCTATTGTGAAACAAAAAGCCTGAGAGTGAGCTCATGCTAATGCGAGCACAGCCTGCAGCGGAGAGGAAGTGGCTTAACAGCGGGATCTGCAGCCTTCGGCACTCGAGCCCCAATTTCTCGTGCCTAAACACAACGTTTAGGCACAAGCGGACACCGTGCTTCCAATCAAAGTAGAAATAAGTAAATCAAGATGCCAGAGAATGCTGGGGGGAAACTCTGCGAGGCACGGCCTGCGGCCGTGCTTCCAATCACAGTAGAAATAAGTAGTGAGCTCATGCTAATGCGAGCACAGCCTGCAGCGGAGAGGAAGTGGCTTAACAGCGGCATCTGCAGCCTTCGGCACTCGAGCCTCAGCGTGGGTTGAACGTCTTGGGAATGATTGTGGGAAATGTTCGCTCTAATATACACTGTAAAATAGAAACCATTCATCGATATTGGAGGAGCGGTGGGGGCCCACACAATCACTATTGTAAGAGGGGTGGGTTGGAGATCGCCATAGGTGAAGATACTGTTGGGCATGCCTGCGCAAAAAAAAACAGTGGCAGCTCCGCTTAACAAGAGCCCAAGTGAAAGCGGAATGGTGCAGAGAGAGCCCGGGCAGTGTCGGAAAATCACTTAATTCCTCGTGCCACAACGTTTAGGCACAAGCGGACACCGTGCTTCCAATCAAAGTAGAAATAAGTAAATCAAGACGCCAGAGAATGCTGGGGGAAACTCTGCGAGGCACGGCCTGCGGCCGTGAATAACTGACGGCGGGTGGGGGGGGGGGGCGGAGCAGAGCCTTTGAAGAGGTAGAGTCACGGCCTGCGGCCGTGAATAGAATAAGGGGAGGAGAACTGGCTGATAGCCATGATTAATTAGGGGAGGAGAAGCCTTAGAGGAGGAGAAGCCGCAGAGCGCACGCTGGGCGAAGCCCTTTGATGTGCTGTGCGGCCGTGAATGCGCGTGCTTGTTTGCTCACGTGATTCACATGAACTTCAAGGAAACTGCAGGAACAAAGCCCATGGTTTCACGAGGATTTTGGCTACTTGAATTCTCGCTCCGCTCGATGCGCTTGCGCGCATCGATAGGTCGCGAGACCTAAAAAAATACTTCTCAATGCACTGATATCTGATGTACTAAGGTGAAACAGTTCTGCATATTAATTAAATACACTTTTTTAAAGAGACTTAATCATATTTAACTTTTACTCCAAGATGTTTTAACAAGCATTGGCATGGCCAATAGGTCTCGCTTTTGGGACCTTATAAATATTTAGTTATGCAGCACAATATCCTTGGTGCAACAACATCAACCGTTGCATGGCTAAACACTTATAAGGTCCTAAAGGCGAGACCTATTGGCTATGCCAAGGACAACACTGACAATGGAAGTTGGGAGGGAGTTGCAGGGGACATAAATGGACAGTAGAGGGTGGGTGAGACGGGTTGGGAAGGTAACCAGACAGCGGGCGGTGGGCATAAGGCTTTAGGGGAAGAAAGAAGACAATGGAGGGTGGGCGCAACTGGACAGTCCTGGGGCAGCAAGCTGAGAATGGAAGGTAGGCTGGAGAAGCAAGCTAAAAACGGAAGTTGGGCGAGCAGATCTCGGGAAGCAAGCGGACAGTGCAGGCAGGAGGAGATGCACATGGACAATGAAGGTCGGGTGGAAGTGGATATGGAAACACGGACAAAAAAGGGCAGGAGGGGCTTGGGAATCAAACAGACTTTAGAGGTCAGGCGGGTGGGGCTAGGGAAGCAAACGGACAATGGAGGGTTAGTGGGCAGGGTTGAGGACAAAGGGGGTGTTGGAAAAACAAGAATGGCAAGGGAAGGTGGGAGGGAAGGAGAGAAGGAAGCAAGAATGGCACCTGGGACAGAGGAAGAAAGAGTAACATGGAAGGAGGTGGAATATGGAAAACAAATGCACTATTGTATAAAAAAAAAATAGCACCATAGCACCTGCGAAATGACCAATGGATGAACTCAAGTAATGTGTCCATGTTCCGGGAAGGAACAAACACAAAAAGAAAGAAAGCCTACGGAAGCTAACAATTAAGAAACAAGAAAATGAGTGTGACAATGAGGCAAGCCAAAGTTAAGCAATGGACAGGAGCTCTAAGCCCACTGTAAAATGACAATCTGTCTTGCAATTAAACAGAGCCTGTGCTGTTTTATGGGAGACATACAAAGGGACTTGTCGGATAATGTGCTATTAACTAACAAAACACCGTTCTGAAGGACAAGATTTCTTCTCAATATTCAAGGACTAAATTCTAGAGTGGGGGAAAGATACTCAAAAAGCTCTGTTGTAGAATAAAACATTTTTAAAATGTTTTGCCATTTGATAACTCAGCTGCAGTATAACCGGGCCTCAGGGTCCAGTTTCCCAAGTTGTGGAAAGAAGAGTCCATATCAGAACCACTCATTTTGGATTTGATGACAAATGTGAAATCAGAATTTTACTGGCGAGCACGGAAATGACCGTCACTCTTTGGCGTTGCAGCAAAGAATATCTGATCTGTGAATTTGCTCACTAGACTAACACCGCAATACTATTTTTGTACTTCACCTGGACAAACATTAGTGCTTCGAAGCAACCTCAGTGCTATAAACAACACTTTACAAAGCTCCCTGATAAACAGAACATTTGCTTTGAACATACCGATTAGAGGCAAAGCTGTTCCTGTTTCTTGGTGCTTAGCTAAGTACAGAAGAATATCCTACAGAGCGACACAGCAAGGAATGCTATGAGACCTCTCCTCTCTAAAGAGTAACGAAATAGCAGTCTCGAAAGAGCAGTTTCTTCAGCGGTATTGGTAGTCTTATTAAACATAGATGAAAATCACTTTTAATGCTGCTATCCTGGTTTGTTAACTTAATTATAATATAAGAAATGTACTTTGTGGGTTATGCTCTAGACAGAATACATCATTTAGATGTATTCAAACTTAATCTGGATCTTCTCTATCTCCTTCTGTTGCACCTAACCTCAAGCGTTGCATTTAATTTTTCAGCATTCTTTTAGAATTGAGGAGTACAAAGACATTTCCGAACACTGTAGATAAGCTAAACTTGATTAACAAATTAACCGAACTCAGCTCTCATTTTCTAGTTAGGCAATTAGGTAAACACCATTAACAAAATATGTTTTCATATTTTGGAGCCAATCCAAAAGATGCCCATCATGAGCTGTGCACGGTAAGCGACTGGGATTCCCTTCAGTAGCCATCCTTTAAACAACCTTTGAAGTTCTGCCTCCTTTGCTTCAAGCTTGTTCTTCAAATGAAAGGTTCGGCTGTGTAAAACATTCACAAAGTTAATCTTAGCCAAAAGTCTACTTTTACGACCGTTGGTATTCAGAGAGGTCATTTACGAGTCATATCTGTACGTTTGCAGACGGGCCAGAATCTCCCCAGTCGGGCCGGAATCTCCACACCCGGGCCGTACTCTTCGCACCGGAGCCGGAGAGTACGGCTCCTGTGTGGAGAGTACAGCCCAGGTGCGCAGAGTACGGCCTGACTGCAGATGTAAAGATACAACTAGTTAAATGTCCTCTGTGAATACCAAAAGTCGTAAAGTTAGACTTTTGGTACAGATTAACTTTGTGAATCGGCCCTATAGTGTTTTAAAAAAATAAAAAGATAGAAAGAGAGAGAAAATAGGGAAAATGATTATAGGAATTGTCTTAAATAGTATGAGTATTAATGGTTTTGTCCTGAACAATGAATTTAATAAATAGGCACGAATTAATATGTTAAACTAGGTTGTTTTTCACTGTGGTTATAAGAATAGTTTTAATATGAAAATTGTATTTTATCAAAGGCACGTAGCACTTATTCTATTCTGCACAAATCGCCATTCAGTGTCACAACATTGCTAGTAGGCACATTTTAGATGTAATTATATTGTTAGTGTTAGAATGTCCATGAATTGTAAGATGTAGATCTGAGCCTTCCTCATTAGCTTCGAATTAGGGAAAGTATTTAAATTATATTCATAGTTGGTGCTTTATAGCTGTGGATCATTATTACAGAACATTTGATTTAGGTTAACAATTTCTTAATCTGACATTAACCTTGGGGGTTTTAATTGGACTGAAGATGGCTTTTATGATAATATGTATTGAAGATGCTCTATTTGATTACTATATTGTGTTATATAGTACGTTTTAGGTAACTAAACAATAAAGTTTACTTACTTAAGTAAACAAGCATATTAAGCACATTTTGCATACTGCTTGTCAAAATCAGGCATGTTCTATGTTACGATAAACATGAAACAGTCCTAAAACCAAGCAACATTGTTCTTATGAGCAAAACTGTTCTTATTTGAAAGGCCCTGACACTAACTGACCATGTCAGCATTATATAAAACATCTAATAAATAAAGTCACACACTCGCAATACACTAACAATACTGTACAATACAATACAATATTTTATTTTATTCAGACCTCTACTGAGAACAACAAATACATACACATGAACTCATCCTTGCTAAAATACAATCATAAAACTTTTAAAATGCATTATAAAAATAGAACAATAAAAATGCTTTAAAATCCACCTGTGGAACATTCTATTGAATAAAAATGTTACCATTATGTGCTCTATTTTAGAACAATTTTCCAAAAACGTTTAAAGAATTTAAACAAGTTATGACAAACTAACTCATTGACTGGAGAGTTACACAGCATAATTAGGTCATGAGCTAGAGTCGCTTTATGCTTTAATTGGATAGGTTTTTATAAATCGTCAGAGCCTCTACCATTCTTGGGTTAGGATAAATTAGTAAAACATGAAATAAATCTTGCCGTCCTCCTTTACACAATTGACATATACCTTTATTGTTATTCATACCGTCCCAACTGGCTAGATATGTTGCTAATGGGAGTACTCCCATACGTAAAAGAAGACTACAACTTCTTACCCCATGTTCTAATTGAAATTGTAAATAGGGATCATGGATTTTAAAATCTACACCTTCAGCGAACGCTTTATACTGCTTTAGCTGAATGCAATATTCTCATTTTCGTAACTGATTCTAGGAGTTAGATGTTTTAAAAAGAGCTTCAAATGTGCTGGGGACCACTCCTGTGAAAGTGCTACAGTGCATTGAGAAACCTCAACAGCCTTTGACAAATTCCTATTAAAAGTATACCAAGATGCTTTCTCTCTGAAAGTCTCCAATTTTAAGGGATACCTTAAAGTATCTGGTGCTGCGTGTATTAGATTATATGCCCATCTTATGATGTTAGAAATTATTCGAGCAAAGATTCCCGTTAGAGATAATTCTAGACAAAGCTTGAACTGGTACCGACTGAGATACCTTTACTAATTTTCGAAGTATGATTCCCTCCTTTGCCTTTATAGATTGTAATGTTTTAATTTGTGAGAATTCCATAGCATATGATAGAATCGGTGGGATTTTCATACTATAAATCTCCAGCACAGCTTTCAAGTATCTATTACCCGTAGTGCGATACAGTCTCTGTAAAGCCCCTACATGAGATTCTGCCTTATGACTTAAATGTTGAAGGTGGGCTGTATCTTGTAGATTATTCGTGAAAATACGGCTCAGATACACATACTCTTTTACTGTCTCAATTGGTTTACCTCCTAGTGACCATATAAAAGATAAAGGTTTCCTTCTACCACTGAAAGGAAGAGCTTTTGTTTTCGTAATATTTGGCAGTAGAAAATTTTCAGTGGCATATTGGTTTAGTTTGTTCAGGTTTCTTTGCAGTCCTATTGGGGTACGATCAAATATACCTATATCATCGGCATACATTAAACAATGTAAGTCAACTTATGCCAATTTCGGAGGGTAGTTTTTGATTCGGGAGAAACGCCCTGGTAGATCACTAATGTAGATAGAGAATAATAAGAGAGCTAGTAAGCATCCCCGTTTCAACCCATTCTTCGTGGGGAAGGATTCAGTTAGGCCCTTTTCACTCCCCATTTGGACTCTACACCATGTTGCCATTTGAAGGGAGATTATAATTGTTAAAAGATCTGCAGGAATCCCCAAATTCTCCAATTTTCTCCATAAAATCAGTCTATCTACACTGTCAAAAGTAGTTGAAAAATCGATAAAAGCACAAGATAAAATGTGAGCATTTGGCGTAACATATTTGTCAAGGACTGTTTGAAACACAGCAGTGTTATCCAGTGTAGAGTGCTTTGATCGAAACCCAGCCTGGAAAATAGGAATCACTTTATTCGAAAAAGCCCAGTCTTTAAAATGTTCCAAGACACACGCTGCGAAAATTTTGCCAGTGTTATCAAGAAGGGCTATTTGTCGATAGTTGGCTGGATTCATTCTTGAGTCTTTTTTCAGGAGAGGAACCATTACAGGTCCTTGCCATGATCCTCGTATTTACCCACTTTGCAGACAGTGGGGATAAAAATGTACTCCAATCATCTGTGTTTTTTTGTATGACTTTAATTGGAAGTCTATCCGGGCCCATCGCTGCTGATGCTCTGGCTGAGGATATAAAAGCTAATATTTGTGCCGCTGAAATTTTCATTGATTCCTGCTCGCATTCGCTGTTCTGCCCATAGTACTGTCTAGGAAGGATCTGATTTTGATGATTCGGTTTATAGAGCTCCAGGGCATGTTTTTCCCAGGCAATACAATAACAAACTGCAGCCTAACTTTAAAAATACAATAACACGCACGCCTTTTAATCAGGGTCACATATGTCACAACCCATGCAGTTTAACCTAGTCTTACAGCACAAATAAGACTCCATATGCAGCTAGTGCCCTCACCTTGCTCAGCTTACTGTGTAATTTATTTGCGGGTGTTACCCTTGTGGTCCTGTGAAAAGTCACAGGGAGGTAGTGTTTGTACAAGGTCAGTCTCTAGAAGTTGCAAGGAAGAAGATTCTTTTTTATTAACTCATAGGAGCTCATGTTCAATAAGGCCAAAAGACTCAATACTTCCATAAGACACTGCAAACACACAGCAAGCTTACATTCTAAAGATGCAATCATAGAACTGAGTTACTGACATCAAGACAGAGGGACATGCATATAAGATATAGGAGATGTTATTAAATTCAAATAATGATCTTCCTTTGGTCCATATTTATGCCGCGAAAAAGAAACCACTTACGGGTGGCCAGGGTCCGGAGTCCTTATGGATTGACTGATTCCTAATGCTAGCAAAGCCTAGAGAGAACAAAAGGTAAAGTACATCAGTCAGATTCAGATATCAATAAATGCACTAATCTACTAATGGAAAACGTCTTGCAGAACTGAGTTTGAATGCACAATCAATGAACAACATATTTTTTGTATTAAGGGCCCTCCCACCCCCACTGATTCAATGAAGAGGGCTTTCTGTAAAACATGGTTGTGAAAATACCTTAATACACATCTGTTAATGTTACACCAGTTTATTTAAAATTGTCTGTAGTTATCGTGCGGTATCGTCCCAGTATCTACATACCTGAAATATTCTTACTCACAACAGAGTGTTTTTGAGAAGAAAAGTATTAGAAAGCACCGAAATGACATAATTAACAGACATTCACATGGTGCAGCACTTTTTCTCAAACTAAGAAATAGCCACAACAAGCTGTATTAAACCGTTGCATAAAAAAACCCGAAATATTATGTTTTAAACAAAACTAATCGTTAATTCCGATTTTTAGAGTTTCCTTTAGTGAGTCCCAGGCCCAAAGTGGGCATCGGAGCATTATAAAGCCTGAATTTCTAGCCACGTTCCATCTGTACTCGGAATGTTATAAATAGTTTTTGTTCAAAGGAGTAGTTTCGGTTTCGAGGTATTCACAATACCTCTTCCAGAAACCCACAATGCACACGGACACAAATTCCACCTTATCTTGTGTTTCTCCCTATGTGTAAATGTACGAGTGAAGATGTGAAACAGTGAAAGGTCTGTGAACTGTGGCTAGATGTTGTTACAGACAATATGATTTTGATCATTCGCATTACTTGAGCTCATATCCAGGGAGGCAGAAGGGTGAATGTGAATCTACAGCACTCCAGGCTACAAACCCATAGTTACAGGTAAGTAAAGTTTTTGGTTTGCATCGTGTCCAATACTAGATCGCAAGGGTTGCGCATTGACTATGAGGCACTGCCTTCCTCCTGAAGCAGTGGCCAGTTAGCAGGAACGGAGACTTATGAAATACTTATTTTAAAGATAGTTTGTCAAACTTGAGCCTCTTGTCACACAAGAATATCCACACAATATTGTTTTCTAAATGTGTGAATGCTTTACTAAGTAGCAGCTTTACATGTAACAATTAATGAGGTGTTGCATTGGAAGGCAATGGTGGCTCCTTTTTAGGTTTCGTCTGCACAGTGCTTGCGCTGTGCTTGTGAAATCTATTGTATTTAATATACTTAAAATGGGCTTACATGCCGCCCTTTCTTTTCATTCGTTCCTGTGCTTGCTGCTTACTTTTCCTCTGTTTATATCGGTTGTGGCATACCATTTCCTGTTCTTTGTGTGTTCTTCTTATCAGCTTCACAACAACCAAATACTCCGTCCTTTTCATCTGCATTGGTCGAGCTTCTTTCTTATTTGTGAGCATGTGTGTCAGTACCCCTGCTTGCTTACTTTTCGGCATGCATTTCCTCTCCTTCACCCCTGCCCTCCCCCCCCCTCTCCGTGGTGTTATCACCCTTTCTCCACACTACAGAGTCACCCTCCCACCTCGCCGTTTCACCCAAACACCTGCACTGCCTTCCTCCCGATCAGAAATACAATTTGCTTGTGATTTATCCAATCAGCACTATTTCCGCCAGCTCTACCTATGTTGTCTTGATATATGCATACAATTCTCCGAAAAGGTTATGTAATGTTCATACATCTGTAACAAGGCACTGTGTGCATGCTATCGAAGACATCTGCGAGTAATTACAGCCCCTCACCTGTGTGTTGCCTCTGTTCACGCAGACACTCGTCACGCTGTTCCTAGCTCGGTGTAATCAAGCCTCTGTAGTGCAAAGTGAGCCCGGAGCATGGCGGAATGGCCGCCGTTGTTTCATCCAAACCCCCATCCCACCTTCCTCCTGATCAGGATTACAATTTGCTTATGATTTATTCAATCATCACTATTTCCTCTTGTTCTAACAATGCTACCTCGATAAAATGCTTACAATTATTCTCCAAAAAGGGTATGTAGCGCTCAGATATCTGTAACAAGGCACAATGTGTTTGCTATGGAAGACGTCTGCGGGTTACTGCAGCTCCTCACCCGTGAGCTGCCTCTGTTCACACAAATGCTCTTCACGCTGTTCCTAGCTTGGCGCAATCAAGCCTCTGTAATGAAAAGTGAGACTGGCGCACACCGGAATGCAGAGATCAACACGTGGTTCTCCTAAAGTAAACACCACATGAGCAATTGTATGTGCTCTAATCTCGAGGCTGGTGTTGTGCTTGCTTCCAAGCTAAACATCAGTGATTCTCTCCACTTATGGCTAAACCAGTAGAAAAGTATTAGAGCAAAGTGAAACTTTAATATTGACTATTGCTCTGGAAAATGCTTCTCATATAGTCCTTAAACGCTTGTCCCCAATTAAAAAAAAAAACAACCGAAATAAGTAAACAGTGAAAATACCTTTCCAAAATCAATGAACCTTTTTATTTTTGTTTACAGACTTGCAATGTCATTTTCTGTTGTTTTAATGTGAAGCCCCACAAATTTGTTTTCTTTGTTCCATCTTTTTGAAGTGTGCATGTCGTGCATCTCTACATTTCTGCAAGTGTGTCAAACAGAGTGCAATAAACAATTTATAAAAAGATTGAAGAAAATAATCGTTAAATATATGTAAAAGTGAAACTACATCATTGTGCTCCTTAACATCTTTTATAAACAAAAATAAATACGAGAGCTCAGAAGATATAACAAATTATTATTAAATGATGATAATTTTATATGCGTCATCTTCCAGTGGACATTGAATGGCGGGTACTTTTTCTGCCAGCATATTACACACTCGCACTTCATTCATCTACATTTCATGATATAGAAATGCCAAAAGATTGTGCACCGTGAATCACGCACTAATGTCAGCAGCAATAACAGTCTATGAAACTGGTGGTGACAACAAGGGCGACTCAGAAAATTAACAGCAGGAAAAGAAATACATGATAATAACATAGGTAATGATGGGGGCCCAGGGCCAGCTGCTGCCACCTTAGTGTTGGCATAATTATTGGGTGTTCTACATTTTGGTGTGGAACCAGCCACAAGAAAGAGCCCAAAGGGTGCCTTCATGTCAATACCCCCAGAGTCCTTATGACAGGGTCTTGGGGTGAAAGCAACGGCACCACGTTATTCCCACGGGTAGTTGTAAGCCTGAGCAACTGGGGACTTGCCTAGTAATGCTCCACATCTGCATGTGACTTAATATTACTGGATCAGGGGTTCAGATGTGAGCGAATACCAAAGATCCAGCACCAGATGTTGTGTATACCTGGTGCCTGATGACTAACCAGGCGGGCAGTCACCTAAGGTCATATCATTGCTGGCTGATCTTGTATTGCCCTTGAGTTAACAGATTAGTTTACCTAATAAACCTGCAATAATTTTCTGAAACAAAACGGATGTAATCTTAGTTATCTTATTGTGGTATTTCTTTGCATGCATTGGTCTGGCGTATTAGGGGTTTAGGCACCTGGATTCAGGAAATCTGCGTTAAGTGCCGTAGACATCTGAGGCAAAATGTGTTTAGTCCTGGCATACTCTCTCTGTATTCCTTTAATACTCCATCAGGCAATACCTACCTTTGAAATATTGTTGATTGGATGTGGCTGTGTAAAAGCAACAAACAGCTGTTTGGGTTTACAAGTGTATTTGGTCCAGTCAACATAATATATTTCCACTACATATTGCAGGTGTGAGAAAAAAGAAGGTAAGGCAATAGTTAACATAGCAAACATGGAAAGGCAAGATAACTTTAGGCAAAAAATGAGGTTTAATTCTCAGGACAATCCTATTGTAGTGTACTTGAATACATGGTTCCTCAACTGATAAAGCTTGTAATTCACTGATCCTTCGAAGGGAGGTGACTGCCACAAGAAAAGACACTTTACATGATAGGAACTGCAGCGACTCAAAAGGAAGTCCAATTGATCTGTTAAGGTTCCTTGAAGGAATATGTATTACCTAGGGCTAATAACCCTTTTTAATCTCTTCCATGAAGGTTTTAATGATTAGAATATTGAAAATAGACTAGGATCTACAGTTTAGGGGTAAATGGCAACTTAGTCTACATGTTCTCTATCTTACGTTTAGACAAGCTCCGACTTTTGCATGGGTAAACCGGTAGCAAACAGGGTCATTCAGTGCTAGGGCAGTACTGAACAAAGAAATTTCATTAGGCAGCATAAAATGCTCGAGTTATTGATTTTCTGCTTTCTTATAGTATTTGCAAGCATTGCTTAGGAAGCTTTAACTGTCCAAATTGTACACCTTTGGGTGCCAAATGGATAGATTTAGTGTGGGGGCAATTAAAATGGCCATCATAGCTGGTTGATGCATTTTTTTTAATCACATAAGGAATCAACTTTAGTGAGGGTAAAGGAATATGCAAATTTACATGACCAGTTCACCCATACGTCCTTGCCTAGGGACTGCAGGAGGGGATACCCAGACAAAGTTTTAGCACTTTGTTTTCTCGTATGTGGTGAATAGGTAGATTGATTGCGTACCCAAATGGCGGGAGTAGTGCCGCAGCTCTTGTGGCCTTATATCCATTTGTTTGTTTGCTAATGACTCCTGTTTAGAAGATATACAAAGCTGTTTGTTAACTTGATGGCGAATGCCTAATGCCAAATCTGTTGTGCAAGTTGTGATACCTGCAGTGAGTGAGTTTCCTCCATTCCTGAATGCAATTCAATGCAGTCATACTGTCTGTGTGAATTAGCATTGTTTTGTGACAAATGCGCATCAAGAAAGCCATGAGAGATAACTGGGTCTCTAAAAGTTCCAGGATACAGATGTAAAGGAGACCTTGACACTTGGGCTACCAACCATGGACATAGAAGCATAACATGTGAGCTCCCCAACCCTAAATGCAGACATCCCCTGTTGATGTTGTTTTATGTAGGCCAAGAATCAATCTATTCAGTAACAAGGTCTTTGCATTCCACCACTGCAGTCTGTGCTGAACACTGGGCTACAACAACGAGATATCCTCCTATTCTCCAGCCAGTTCTGACCAGTGTAGTGGGCACATTTGCATCCTGGCATATGGCGTTTTATTATCTTTCTCCATTCTACAAAAGAAATTATATATATTACCTACTGGCGGTTGCCAGCAGGTAGTTATAGTTAGGATCTATTATCCATAGGAAAATCGTAACATTCTTTTCCCAATAACTTTGGCGCCGGTTGATGAATATTCACAAAATTAACAAAACTCGTAGGGCGCTCCAGTCAGCTCCTATCTTAAAAGTTTTGGGGTGATTCGGCAAGCGGGAGCCGAGAAAAAAAGGGGGGGTCCCAAAATGTGTTTTCTCCATGTTAATTCCCATAGGAAACATTAGACACAACTATAGCCCAAACTGCTGAACGGAATTACACCAAATTTGGCAAAAAAGGTAGCCCTTGGTCCAGAAAGAACTCTTTGTTAAATGGTGTAAATCCGTTCAGTAGTTCCTGAGAAATTTGAAAAAATAAAAAAATATCGATATCTGGGCAGAGCCTAACCGCACGTGAGAGCTGATTGGCTGTCAGCACTTCATCCTGGAATTGCTGGCATCCATCTTGGGACCAATATACATGATAGTACCCCATTGAAATGCATTGTAGTGAATCGAAGATTTTGAGGTTTACCAAAAGGAGAACTATAAAGGGTGATAACAGACTTTAATTACATTAGAATTCATTTGTTGACGGTACCATACTAATTTCAGGAATTCTGGTGTGTTCTAAGGTGATTTTATCCTGTGAAAAACCTTCTGCTGGGATATAATGTATCATGTTTGAAAGAAAACTATTTTCACATGCTTGTTCCATAGAGTTTTGGAAGGTGCTCCAGAAGCTAAAATGAGAGCATATTTTCTGTAAATTCACATTATCTTTCTCAGTCATGTGAGAATGAAGTCTGACATTCTCAGTAAAACATGTACATCCGACAAGGGCAGAGACGGTCAGTTGATTCCTTTGTGTTCTACTGCAGCTTCCCAGAGTGTTCTAAAGAACAACTAGAGTGCTAACAGTCTTACTTATGACATTATGGCACACCTGAAGCCATCTTGATTGGAATAAACTGGTAACTCTTAAAACATTTAATTTAAAAAGGAACAAAATGAGGGGGTTCATTTTGTCATAGAAATTATGGTTAGTGCTGTAGAAAGAAAAATTAGGACATGTTTTAAATGAGATCTCAAATATCTTCCTGTTATATTTCAACAGGAGCAGCCTGTCAGTTGATGCCTTTGTATTCTACTGCAGCTTCCCAGAATGTTCTAAAGAACAACTAGAGGGCTAACAGTCTTACTTATGACAAAAGTATGGCACACCTGAAGCCATTTTGATTGGAATAAACTGGCAACACTTAAAACATTTAATTTAAAAAGGAACAACATGAGGTGGTCCATTTTGCCATAGAAATTATGGTTAGTGCTGCAGAAAGTTTTAAGTGAGATCTCAAATCCTCTTCTACTTCATTAGAAAATTCTGACATGCAGACTAAAACAATCACTTTCAATACCAGCAGTAGACTTCCAGTTAACTCCCTGGTGAGCAGTAGCTTTACTACAGTGATCTAATGAACAACTAGAGTGCTAACATTCTGAATTTATGGCAAATGTGTGACACATCTGAATGCCTTCTTGATGGAATCAAAGTAAAAAACTGAAAGTGGGGGGAGGAGCCAAGATGGCGTCCGGGACGGGCGCCTAGTACCTCGGCTCCGAAGACCGTCTCCTCCTGTGCGCATATCCTGCCGGCGATCCTGCACAGAAACGGCATATTGAGGAAAATGCCAACTTCCGACGACCCGCGGAGAAATCCTGAGGCTCGAGCCCACTCGCAAACGGGAGAAACACTCAGCTAGAGTTTGCGGCCCGTAGCAGCCCTGTGACCGGGGCCTCGAGTAGATATCGGGGCTGGCCACCAAGTGAACAACAACGGGCGTCTGCGACTGAGAGGTGCCGGTCGGATCATTTCTGGCGAGAAACGGCGACTTTCGAAACGCATATCCTGCTGGACTGCAGGCACGACTCCTAGGCGTGCCTGACGATTTGTTTGGGGTGATTCGCACGATCGCAGGTACTTTGATCATCTGCTGCCGAGAAAACTGCTGGTGCATTGTCCCGCTATCGGCGGGAGGCTCCCGAATTTCTGCTTACTTAGCATCGAGCGGGGCTGCCCCCCCCTTTTATAGATAGTGGCTTATCGCACCATATTGGTTTTGTCGGTCACTATTGCGCTACGCAGATATCTGGTGCCCCTTTGTGTGTTGCCTGACCCGAATCAGTGGGTCTCTGCCAATGAACGCAACGTGCACTATGGAGTGCAGCCTCGAGGAGACTGAGTCACGAGGGGGATGTGGACGTATGGAGCAGAGAGACATGATGGAGAGGGGGCACGGAAGAGACGGGTACTATGGCGGTCTTATGGCAGCTATTGTTGCCCTTCGCCACGACCTGATGCATTATGTCCGAACCCTGACCAGCAAGGTGGATGATATCGTGTGTGCACTGGGGCGATCGAGAATGGCTGCTCAACGGGTACATAGCGACATGCCTCCCTCTATGCCCGTCTACAACAAGATGGCGGCACTATGCGGCACTGACAGATTTGAGACCCCTAGCCCCGAAACGTCCCTTGCTGAAAATATTGCTTGCCCAGGACGACATGTGGTCTTCGGATTGGAACCGCGACGTGAGTGCTCGCCCCAAGTCGTTTTCCCGGTCACCCGGGGGCCACTCCAGCTTTTGTTTGACACTGAGACTTTCCTCCCTGGCCCAGCTCCGCTGCGTATCATGTGGAAGGTGTACTTTTGGCCCTGGCCGGGATCACTGGATCAGCGTGAGAAGGGTATGGCCGTGGTGTGGTTGAATCAAATTGACGCTTTTGGGCTGCTGTTCACGCTCGCTTGGGACACTTTGGTAAGCAGTGGCAGAAAAGATAAGACGGGACAGGGATGAACACTGCCCACTACAATCCTACAGTTTCTTCGTTGCTGACCGTGATAGCTGTGCGACGTGCTGATTTCCCTGATTGCGCCATATGCCGAACTTGTGCTATGAAACTTGTTTGCTAGGGATGGTTCTTGTTACCGGACTTTACACTCTGTGCTGTTATTGACTTACGGGAGGGAGATGCCGAGGGACTGGTGGAAGGCTCCTCCCCGCTTCCCACTACTCTTATTGTAGTTATAGGTTAGGACCTTTTTCTTACTTTCTATACTTCGGGACTCCTTTTTTGGGGCGACAGGCACACTGCTAGGGGGGGTAGGCCGTAGCCAACTGCAGGGGTGCGGGGTGGGGGGTGGGACGGAGGGTTTTTCGTTTATTTCTTTTTGTTCTATGGGCCTTCTATTCCTTTTTCTTTTTTCTTCTGAGCTATATAGTGGACTGCCGTCCTGATTATTGAAGTTTAATTGGTGTGTACTACTGATCATTCATATGCTTCCTCCTATGAGGAAAGTTGCAGTATTTGTATAACAAACGAAACGTGTACTTATTTCTCCTGATCTTAGCGGCTGAAATCAATGTTCTGATTTAAATTGTCCTGATACTACTTCTCCTTACGAACTGAAATTTGAAATTTGACTTCTGTAAATCTGTAACTAATCCTCTATACACTGACGTATTGCTGTGTACTGTACTACTAAGCCTTCGGGCTTTATGTTGGGCTTTGTGTACCACCGTTATAAATAAAGGTCTTCAAAAAAAAAAAAAATGAAAGTGTTTCATACTGAGTAGACTGCAGTAAATGAGGGAATTAGGAAACTCCATAACAAATAAGTCTCCCAAGATGACCACCAGAGAAAAAAAGAGCACAAATGTAGCACAAATATCACCTACATGTAGCCCACAAATAGCCCAATGACAGAAGTGTGCAAAACACTTTTTATTTTTAGTTTTTCTACAGTTTTATATAGTGCAGACTGGTCAGGTACTGGAGTGTTACATCTTACTTGGACCCCTTATTGCGTAATTTGCACGAACTACATGAGATTGATCTTGCGAAACATTGAACTTTATGATTTTGTTAACCTGAAGTTGCTCTGAACCGGGCTTTGTAACACCCGTTTTTACCTACTGGTTTTATATAACTCTCATTGTATTGTATTAGGAAAGAGTATCTACTGTTTTTATGTACACTTTTATGATCTATGTTTCTAAATTATATCAAATAAAGTTTAATGAATTCTATGGCAGGACAGAGGCGACGATTATGGATATCTTTCCTCACCTTATTTGCATAGCAGTTCAAAGAAAACGTAACACAACAATCATTAAACAAAAAACTACACAACCCATAAACCATTAGGGGGGGTAGTCTCCAAGGCAACTATAGTCCAATCATATCACAGTCCATCGTATATAATATTGTGACGTCCCTTCCACTTCCTCTTTCTTCACTACTCATCAGTTAAGTGCATTCCTTACATCCTTGGCTTAATCTGACATTGTTGCTGTTTGTATAGCGGTTTCTTATGTATGTTATTATTAGCATTATTGCCTTAGTATTGTTTTGTATTCCCTGCGCAGCAGGCTCTTGCTCGAGCGTGTTCTCCCCCTCGCAGTTTGTCCCACTGGTCCGAGTGAGGCAGCTCCGTCGAGCATGTTTGGGAATCCGGTCACTCCTTTAGTGTCTGCTTTATTCCTGACCAACCCTCGCCTGATTTTGACACCGCTACGCGGTGATTGCCTCACAGGGCCACGTTAGTGACCAGGGCCACCTGGTGGTGGTAATTGCTATTGCGCCTCAGTCTATTCTTATAACAGCTTCGGGGAAAGCCCAGCTGTTGGAGTACCGGCGAGGGGGTTGCATTAAGGGGATTTGTTCTGTGCTCACACCCTCTGCTATCATGTCTTCTCCAGAAGACCATTTTTACTCCTCCTATCAGGAAGTGGAGGAGGAATGGCCCCCCAACTCCTCCCTCCAGCAGTGGACCAAGCCCTCTCTCTGGCTATTTCTAGGGTGCTGGCTCCTCTTAAGGATCAGTTTGATAAGCTGGCGAAAAGCATCCCTGGTGTTCAGTGACTCAGATCTGGTGGTGGCGGGTCACAGTAGCTCCCAGATGGGGAATAAAAGGGCCGTTAAGCATAACGCGGGGCACTTGGAAGGAGTTGATAAACTTACGGAGACCTTCCTCAATAGTGTGCGAACGCTGTCACCACTATTGTAGATCCCAATAGAGGGTTTCCTTTAGAGGGTGTATCGGAGGACGATTTCTCCTCTGATGAGGATAAGGACTCGGGGCGTCCAGAGCCCCGCTCCTCTCAGTCCCCGGTTGGGGACGGGGTACACTCGGACATGTTCGAGACTACCCAAATTTACCATGCTAGGTCGGTGGAGTGGACCCGGACGCCAGAGTGGAAGAGTATGTGGTGGGGAAAATCCATCAACCCCTTGAAAGGGAGGTCAGGAATAGGATGAGAGGAGAATGCCCCAGGCCCTCACTGAAGGGGAAGGTGGCACACACGCCTGAAATTGATGAGAAACTAGGTGCCTTTTTCTCCAAGTATATGAGGGATCACAAGAAAGGAATTGATAGGTCTTGGACGTGGTAGGGCCCTTGACCCAAATTATTCAATTGGCGGAAAATTCAAAAGAGTCAGGATCCCCTTTGTTCAAGGATATTGTGGATGGTTGGGCGCACTACCCTAAACCCTAAAACACTACAACCTCTACTACCCAAACACCACTGCACTACCCTAAAACACTACCACCAGCACGACTCTCTACACTACTCAAACACCACTGCACTACCCTAAACCCTAAATCTACCCCCAGCACAACCTCCTACACTACAAACACCACTGCACTACCCTAAACCCTAAATCTACCTCCAGCTTGACCCCCTACACTACACAAACACCGCTGCACTACCCTAAACCCTAATACAATACCCCCAGCATGACCCCTTCACTACCCAAACACCACTGCACTACCCTAAACCCTAAAACACTACCCCCAGCACAACCCCCTACTCTACACAAACACCACTACACTACCCTAAACCCTAAAACACTACCCCCAGCACGACTCCCTACACTACCCAAACACCACTGCAGTACCCTAAACCCTAAATCTACCCAAGCACTACCCCCTACACTACCCAAACACCACTGCACTACCCTAAACCATAAAACACTACCCCTAGCACGACCCCGTACGCTACATAAATGCCACTGCACTACCCCAAAACACTACCACCAGTATGACCCCCTACACTACTCAAACATCACTGCACTACCCTAAACCCTAAAACACTACCCCAGCACGACCCCCTGCACTACGCATACACCACTGCACTACCCTAAACCCTAAAATACTACCCCCAGCATGACCCCCTACACAACCCAAAGACAACTGCACTACCCTAAACCCTAAACACTACCCCCAGCACGACCCCCTACACTACCCAAACACCACTGCACTACCCTAAACCCTAGAAAAGAAACCTCCACCCCATGCCCAATCCCCCTTACCTCTCACTCCTCGTGGTTCCTCTCTCCTCGTTGTTCCTGCTTCACGTCATCTCTGAGGTGCGGTGCACGTCGTTGTGAGGAAATGGAACAGCCTCTGTTTCCTTACGACATGGATCGCCTACATGTTTTTTAGAACGCATGGTCATTTACCATACTTACCTTTAAAACAAAATTAGCTGTAAAGGTATGCGTGGTAAATGACCATGCGTTCTAAAAAAATGCGTAGTAATGACTTCGCAATGCGTGGTAATGCATGCGTTGTAATGGTATCGCGGAAAAAAAAAATTGTAACGGCGTCTACTGATTGAAGCTGGCCCCTGTTCTTCAGTGAGACGTTTACTTGATTAATTAGGAGGTAGGAATGTGGTTTGTTTACCGAAAAGTGCATTCCCAGCTGTTGTATTGTGAAAGTGTCCGCGTGGCCTGGTTTCACTTCCGGTGAGAAAGTGGAAGAGTCTATTTGGAGCTAAAGGAGTTCTGTTGTTGGACGGGGCCGGAGGGACACGTCATCAGAAAACATAGCTAAAGGAAAGCGTCCTCCCTGAAGTGTGGAGCAGTGCCATGAGAGGTGAACGAGTGTGCGTCTCACCGCAGTATGACCGTACCGCGTGACCCCTGTGCCGCCTCCAGGGTACCGGAGACAGAAGCGGCATCACAGGTCCTCTTGAAGACCGTTATAGCACTAATTCTACATTTTGGTACTAGGGTATTTTAACTCCGTTGCTCTTGCCAGATACAGAGAGAAGATACTGTGTTATTCAGTGCCCTCGTTACCTTTTTTGTGGGTTGTGGTGCTTGTCACTTCGCTGCCATGCCGGTGCACACGACTAGGCACCCCACCTCGTGTGCCATCGGCAGGGCCTCTGCCCTCCGATCACTGGTTTCGGTTTCTGGAGTGGCAACATAAACAGTTGCTTCCAAAGGACTAGCCTGAACACCTAGGTGAATATCCTCTGCACCAGCATTCCACGGAAATTCTTTCCTAGCTCTCCCACGTCGACGAGGACGTCATAATAGCACGGATCCGCTCGCAACACTGTATGACGTCATCAAATTCATAAGAGGACCTCGTCCGCGTGCTGTCGTTCGTCAGTTCCACCCATTTTTTCAGTGCCTACGAGGCAAACAGGCAGACCGAGACAATTTCACATGTATACATAGTATAATAAATATATATATTTCACTCATACAAAACCATAGAAATTCCCCAGTTATAGTTAGTTCAGCTAACTATAACTTGCGCGCCTGCAATGCACTGCTGATGACATCACATATTACATCACTCATGACATGTTCAGTGACATCACTGATGACATCTCAAATGACATCACTCATGACATCATACAGTGAATGTGTATAAATACATGGGGTTCTTGGAAGCTCCAACTTGTATTCCAAAATTCCTTTATTTCATTCTCTTAAAACCTCTTTAGACAGTGAATGTGTGTTTTTCTGAACATTTTATATGTTTTATATATGTATATCTCAAGGTTGATGGAAGAATAAATGGGTATATAAGTGTCTAAATGGACGATTTTTTTTTTGTAAAATTGATTTTATAACTGACTGATTAAGTGTATCTTAGTGAAAACATGGGTTAGTGAGTAATGTTTAAATATGTAATTATCTGTATCAGTCTCTCACTGTGTATAAGTGGCTGCATGGATTGGTGAGTAGCTACATGTGTCTATATGGGTTATTAGTTGTTTTTTTGAGTATCTGTCTGAGTGTCTGTATGGTTCGGTGGGGGGTATTACTTAGTGCATGAATGGGTGACTCACTGTTTGCATGTGTTGAAGACAGCCTGTGTGCGGGACTGTATAGGTGGATGAGTATGTATGGGTGTGTTAGTGAGTGAATGACTGTCTCAATAGTGTCTTTATGAGTAACTATATATGTTTTAAACTTGTATATCTGAGTATTGGTGTATATAAGGGTGTATATAAGTGAGTATATGTGAGAGTGAGAGATTGGAAGAGTTCCTGTACAAATACGTAGGTGTTTCTATAAGTGATTGTTTATGAAAGTATGTGTACGTTTCTGTAGAAGTAAGCGAGGTAATGTGTGCATAACTGTATATGTAAGTAAATGGATGTTTGATACTTTGTTTGCATGTGTGACTATGTTTGTGAGTAACTATGGATGAGTGGTGGTGTGTAACAGGATGTATAGGTGTATGAGTACATATGATGAGTAAGTACATGTATGAGTGACTGTATAGGGACTGTTGGTGAATGAGTGGATGTGTGTTGATCTTGGAATTACTGAATAGGTGTGTTGTTAACTGGTATTGGTATGTCCATTGTTTTGAAAATGTTAGTTTGTATTTTTGAGTGTGTGTATATCAAAGGTTATATTAGGGTGAGAGGAGGTCTGCCACTATCACAAGGATGATGTCATCAGTGATGTCATCTGAGATGTCATCAGTGATGTCAGTGACCATGTCAGGCGTGATGTAATATGTGACGTCATCAGCAGTGCATTGCGGGCGCGTGAGTTATAGTTACCTGAACTAACTACAACGGCCAAATTTCTATGGTTTTGTAAGAGTGAAATGTCCAGCTAATTAGAACATCCCTGAAACATATGTTTTTTCCAGTGAATATATATCACCAAATAAATCACGAGTCTCTCTGCCACTTTGAACGGTGGCTCAAGTGAGGTCGCGAACCTGAAATAATTCTCTCCAAAACACTCTCTCTGCAGGTGCACAATTTTCTTTACAATATTACAGATATCGGTTCTGACAAAAAAGATCCAGTACATTTATTATACAAAACATGCTAAATGTAAAATTCGGAAGTTATATACTATCCTGATAGAACAGACTAAAGAAGACATAGATGGTACCTCACAAAAAGTGTGACATATGCTTGGTCAGGATATTTGCAATGGGATTATACATTCAAATCCAAGTGTTTGACTACAACAGTTCAAGATGATAAATAGGACATAATATACACCACTGAAATTGGTCCAATGGAAGTGTCACAAAGATTCTAGATGCCCTCGATGTAATATTGAAAAGCTAATGACTGCATATGTTTATACAATGTAGGTGCCTATCAGAATGTTGCACTAAAATAGCAGGAGCTATTTCTGATTTACTGAGTTAAGACTTAAATTGAACTGCTAAAATGATTATATCTGGCTTCGATAATGAATTCTTTGAAGTTTCTATTTTTAATGCAGTTGCTGTGGCAAGACTATGTATGGCCCATAAATGAAACAGCCCCACTGCCCCAAATATTGATAAATGGTGGATGTTAATTCACCATACATACAAAATGTCAGCTGCCTTGCAATCTGTGGAAGGTAAACCAGAAAAGAGCCTTTATGAAGAAATGGGGAGCACTGATTAATGACTGTGTGGGACCTTTTTGAATGTGAATGTATAAGTATGCTCCATGCAACTGCAAATTTTCAGGTTTTCTTTTTTTTAGGTCGGTTTTTAAGACAGCGCATGCGCGGTTACTGCAAGACAATTATTCTAAAAAAAATTAAATAAAAATCTCAAAAGGGCTTAGAGCCAGCCGGTTACATACCATTGGCTGGCTTCAACATCATTCTCATTGCCTTTTATTCTCATTTGTCAGTGGTCCTGGGTGCCCTTTCTCTACGTGTGCTGTCCCTTCCATGTGGAGCATGGATCAAGCACTTATTCACTTCTTTATAGGTGTCCTTACTCTCGGATTGGGATACTTTTTTATCAGTTTCTTCCTGTCATTTTTGCTCACTGCTTCCACACGCCTCCCCCTTACCATAGTTTTTGATTGTCCTCCCATCCTTATAGTTTGCCACTTGCCCAAAAAAAAGCACCATGACAAGACAAGCACTAGCCGCGTCATAGCGCTTCCCAACCTCGCCCACCCCCTAATTTTTAACCAGGCTACAGAATGTCATTTAAAATACAGGATTTTGGAGCAAAGGTGTACATCATAATAACAGCCTTTAAAATAAATCGATGGAAAAGTTCACACTCGAGGCTTTACTTTTCCCGATGTACTTGGCTGCCGCCATAGTTAATGAGACGCAGAGGAAGTTTCAATGTGTAGCTGGGGGGCCATCAGCGGTAAATGAGTATAAAGGAAGATTAGGGATCAAGGGAAGCCCACACAAACATTGATGTTATATGTGCAAGCTGAGATTGTAAAATTCAGCTGCTGGAGTTAAGGGCCAGGTTTATCCTGGAACAATTTCCTAGTTTCGATTTTACTCAAAATATCGACCCAATAGATTTTCCATATGGACAGCTCGGCTCCCAGAGATAAAGGCGATAGGGGTGGGGCCCTGGAGCCAGCCATATCAGACTGGACACGCTGGGGCGTATACAGCTAGGAGATAACAGCCCAGGACCATCTCCAGCCTGTCCGTCTCAAGTTTGCCTTCAGGGAGGATGCCTGTAAGGCGTCTAGACACCCGGCGTCTAGCCGCTTCCAAGCACACGCGCCGCTCTAAACAGGTTAATTGTCAGCACGTCTTGGGTACCACATGTCCCAGGTTTCCGTGGATCAGGAGGTGGCCCCATCTGATCCTCTGTGACTGCCCAGGCGCCATTTGGTGCATTTGTTCCTCCCTCAGACCGGGTCTTTAGGAGCACATCTTGGAGACTGCATGTCCCGGGTTTCCTTGGGCCAGGAGGTGGACCGTCTGATTCTCTACACCGGTGACTGCCTGGCGCTATATAGCGCATTTGTTCCTGGCTGTTTTTGTCATCGCAGTAAAATCTCAAATCCATTCAGGCTTTTCCTACTTTGGCCACCTGCACCTTTCTTGGCATGCCCGCTGCTCATGTGAGGAAGGCTTGTCGGGGTCATGGGGAAGCACGCGTGTGGCTCAGCCTTTTATTGACTGTGGCCCTCCTTGCCCTATCCTCAATTTCCTGTAGTTTCTTTCCCTGCCTAACAGAACCAAGTGGAGGAACTGTCAAGTCTACCTCCCTCTCCCCTCCTCCCGTTCAATCCTGGAAGGATCAGCTGAATTTACTCAACAATAAACCCATCATTGTTGACCGCGCTAAATCCCTAGGTGTCTTACTTGACAAAAGACTCAACCTAATCTCCAACATCAACTTCATTGCTAAGAACGCACGTTACCAGCTGCGCCTTCTGTGGGGGATTTGTCGGTTTTTCCCGGAGAAAGACCCCAAAACCTTGGTCCAAGCGCTGGTTCTCTCTAGACTGGATTATTGCAATTCTCTTCTGACTGGCCTACGCAAATTCCACCTCTCCTCTCTCTAAGAAGGTCCCTAGTACGGGTGTTGTTCCTAAGGAACTATATAAATCTGAGCCAGATTTATTGCCTCCCTCCTGTTTAACTGTTCTAACACCATCAATAAGACAGGCCTTCCACACTCTTCTAGCCCTGCAGCTTATAATTCTTTGACACTGCTGTATGGCGTTTTAGGATCTGAGTGAAATTTACCGATTCATGCCCTTATATAGGTATAATTCACATTGCCCTTATATAGACATAGAAATCATACCCATATTTAGACATAACCAAACCAGTCCAAATACAGGCATGGCTACTTCCACTAGTTCCAAAAAGCCACAACAATTTCTTGGAAAACTCTGCTCCAGCAGTCAGGGACATCCCCTTACTTGAATATTGATTAGTCCTAGAAATCATGGCGTTTTCAAAGAACTACCATTCCCTTGGGGTTCTTTGATGACGTTATTGTGTCCGACTTTACGTCAAACTAGGCAGCTGATTAGACCCTAAGAGAAATCTTGGTTAGATTCTTGGCAAAGAAAAACGAAACCTATGCTACACCTCATTTACTTCTTCCCTCGTACTAGACTTAGGTTAGGTACATCGGGGTAGGCGTATTTTAGAAGCACCAGTTGAGTACTTTTTAGCTTTGTTATTTATGTATGTATTTATCTATGGTCTAGGAACCGTACAATGCTTTAAGAGTATTATTTTATAATACTCTTCTTACTGTATGCATTATACTTTTCAACCAGTCTTACAATTGTAGCAGTTCACTTTACTTGCATGAGAAAGAAGACTGTTCAATAAACCCTTTTATTGAAAACGCCCGTCTCTCTATTTTTCTCTGCACCTCTGATGAAAACGAAGCAAGCACGATTGACTGAGTAAAATATCTATCTATTGTTTCCACGACTCTGAATATCAGTTTTATTCTTGGGGAAACAAAGTTGTCATGTTTATACGGTTGTCAGAAACGAATCCCTTCTTGTTTATTCGAGAAAGTTTCAAGTGACCTCTGAGCTAGCTGGTACTCACAATTAAGTCCAATATATTCGAAAGAGACATAGTAGACATAAGTCCTACGTCACATCTATAGGATATGTTATTCCAATGCGCAGAGCCTATTGGGAATATAGGAACTACACTACAACACATTGATCTCTGTCCGCAGCGCCTTGATGCCCCTGGGCTTAGTCCGCACTTTAAATTTTTTTATATTCATTCATTCATGGCGCACAGCAGTTATTATCCCAATATTAAAAAGGGGCAACCCCCAAACTCCAGAGTGCTACCAGCCGATATCCTTGTTGGACTCTGTGATTAAGCTGGTGGAGAGAGAGGTGCTGGATCGCCTTTTAAATTAGGTCAGGGAGGTCGATATTCTGTCAGAGGCGCAGTACAGTTTTCGTGTGGGTCTAGGCAAGCTGGAGCAATGCCTTAATTTGGACCTGCTGATTAGTAAATACAACATTGCTAAGCAGGGCTACATGTACCTGGCCTTCATGGACCTCTCCTGCACCTTTGAAAGAGTGGTGATGTCAACTATCGGAGCTTCTGTCTAATATGGGGGTCGAGAAGGATTTGGTCTAGTTCTTTATAGCAGTGCATTATGAACTCTCTGTCTGTTAGCTTTGATCCCGCAGGAGAGTGGACAGTGTTTCAAGATAGGGAGAGGGTACACTAGGGGTGCATCCTAGCTCCATTGCTATTTCATTTGTACATCAATCGCCTTTGTTCTGCCCTAACTGCTAAAGTTTCTGACGTCTCCTGCATTGGTAGACAAAAGATCCTGTCCTACAATATGCGGAAGACGTAGTCATTGGGTTCCTAGTCCGGCCCTGCGAGGTGCCTAATCGTACTAAAACCTTTATATTGGCATGCAACCACAAACCGAGTTGCAGGTTGTTTTGCTTCAAGGTCACCCCATGACCCTTAAACAGAATTTCCCTTATGTGGGTGTTATCTTTGATGCAAAGGATAACTAGCGCCCTTGTACTGCTAAAGTTCACCAGAAATATGTTAATTTGGTTGGATATATCTTGCCAGTTGCATTGGCAAAACTTCAGTTCCCCCTCTGCTGCAGATTTATAGAAAAAAGTGCCTCCACATTTTAATGTACAGGTCAGGTATTTGGGCTCATATTAACCCATACCCTTTGCAGGGAGAACAAAATAAGAGTGCTGAGGAGAATATTGGGTGTTCCACCAGAGCGTTCAACCTTTATTGTGCACCAGGAGTTTGGGGTTGAATATGTGGAACACTATTAGCTTGCCCCCCTACTCCTGTGTTGCTCGATATGGTCTAACCTGCATGCTTCCCTTAATAAGGAAATCCTCAAAGATTGTCTGTCTTGTGAAAGAGGTTTAAACATTCCCTGGTTTCATCACATTAAGGTTGTCTTGGCAGACTTGGGTTCGTTGCATTTTTTCTTTGAATACAAGTCCATGACCAAACAAGACCTGGTACGGGTAAAACCTTTTATCACAGACATCAGCGCAGAGATGCTCTTGAACGTAACAAATCTTCTGTCATGAAATATGCCTCTCTATGCTGTACACTGGTCTGGAACCGTATCTGGAGTGGACTGACTGCTCCTTGGACAGAATGCTGAATCACCCGTTTCAGATTGGGCTAATGAGGTGGCACTTGGGGTTTCCTCTAGGCCAATTCGACCCCACTAAAATGATGCTGTGTCCTTGCAATGAAAGCTCACCACAGAGTCTGCTGCATTGCACCTTTTATTTGCAACTTCAATTGTGATTTTTATTAAATTATTTCTGCTCCCAATTATAAGGAAAAGGGGCAATAGAAGGTCGGAGGAGGCACTGGAATTTCTGCAACTGCTGGACTCTTCATCTTTAAAAAAATGTGCTGGCAACAGAAGGACGGTAATGCTGTATTTTCTTTGTGTTTGGATCACTCGTATTCCACAAATGCTTATTTCTTCTCATAATCTGGCACTCACACTTGACTAGAAGCACAGTGGGGTAAAGGTTCCCCACAGTGCGGACTAATATACTTGCCAGGTGATATGCTGGTGATTGACGCCTTGATTTGGGGGGGTTTATTTGGGACATGTGTCGTCAATGCTTTTATTTACTGTACTTTAATGATCTGGAATGTTTTATCATTGTGTTTTTATGTTTGTATTGTACTTTCATGGTTACCTTGGTAAAGTTTGACTTGGCCCAGTAGATAGCATTGTTTTCAGTCACCATGATGTTTCCGAATAAGATATCACAGTGAGATGACCAATCATATGAAGGTAAATAAGAAAATTATGCCCACATAACCGTCCGTGACGAAAAAGTGTTTATTTTTAAGTTAAGTGCAGGTCGTGCAATATATTTAAGTTATATTTCAAGCGCCACAAAACAGCGGCTCCAATGGCACATATTTTAGAATGCTTTTTATAAAGCATCACATCTAACTTAAAGTGTTGCTGTGCTTGCAGTGAAGGCGAGCATCCGGCGTTTGCCAGGGAATCTGGAAGGGTGAGAGACAGTTTTCGTACTGGGGGCCGGTTTTGCAGCAATGCTCAGTAATAAGAGCATCAGTGCTTAAGGGCCGGTTTGTTAAGCAGCAGTGCTTCATGCTCACCGGTGGATAGGGTGGCCAGTTTGACAAAACTGCCAGGGCTGCTTTGGGTTCCCAGTCCGGCCCTGCGTGGTGTGTAACCGCAGCCTGCCTACAAACGTTCACTTTTAATTTCTCTGCATTCCAGGCCATTTTGTTTCCTCACAAGGAACCATCTGAGAGACATTTTAGACTTGTTGACCTAAATCCTGGCAGCCCTGTCGCCCCACCTAGACACGTTCTCCTCTGAGAGACTCACCCTGACCAAGGTTGAGCTCCTAATCAAGCAGCTACCGCCTGCACTTTGTCGTGCTGTTGTGGGAGTCGCGAAAGGCTACCGCTTTCCTGTTGAGTGGACCTTGGGAGCAGGGATAACATGAGGGTTTTTAGGTCGAGGGACCTATAAGCTGCGCAAAGCGCAGCTTCCGGTCCGGAGAATTAATGTTTATTAGTAGGGCTTCAGAACCCGCCTCCCTGCACTGTCTCTCCTCCATTGGCTGGCTTCCTAAACAGAGGCCAGCCATTGGAGGAGAGAGCCGTCCCTCCAAAGAAGCTCTGTCTTTTTCGGATTTGGGGGCGTAAGTTTTGCTGTTCTTTAGACAGTGACGTTGTCCGCCACTCAGGACAGCAAAACACACCCCCGAATCCGAAAAATTTCAGAAGCTTGAGGCCGCCATTTCTGCCCGACCGCCAGACGCGACAGACCCTCCGTTGTCCCGATGCTGTATTTTCCGACCATTAGTATGTCATCCTGCCTCGGTTTCCTTCCTTCCGCCTTTCCTCTCTCAGCCTCCCCCTCTCCCTGCGCTCTTTCCTCCGCCGGACCCAGATCCCTTCCTCCGCTTATGCCCACCCAGACCAGTCCCGCAGCTCTGCGCCTCTCCAGGCACGAGAGACCCTTTAGCACAGCCCGTGACCCGTGTGGGTCAAGGCGCTACTTGTGCAGTGGCTCCGTGAACCGGCTCTTCAGCCGTGTCTTTTTCCTGCCCCCCGCTGGAAGTGGAGTCCGGGGAGCAAGCACTGTTCAGTGACAGTCCGGTCACTTGCATGCAGCGGTCTAACTGGGGTTCCGAAAACACATTCCAGGTAAGGGGACTGGGGCTGTGATTTGAGACACCGCGCCCAAAGGAAAGATCCGCTAGTATGAGACACCAGACTGCCTTGTGAGGGAGCGCCCCCCCCCCCTTTCCTCTGCCCGCAGCTCTCCTTAGTCACGCCTCGCCCCCCCCTTCCCTCTGCCCGCAGCCCTCCTTCGTCCCGCTCTCGTTTAGGACTTAATATTTCTGCCTCACAATGTCATCGTTGCTGTTTCGCCACTTGCTTTGCCATCCCCTCGCTCTTCTCCTGTGTTGTTGCTCGCCTGTTATTGCCCCGTCCCCCACGTCGTCGCTCAGCAGTTGTTGTTCGTTCCCTGTCCTCCTCCCACATAATTGCTTGCTTGTTTTAATTGCCCCGTCCCTACTGTAGCAAAGCTTGACCTTCCTGGCTGGATTAACTGAGCATGATTTTATTTAAGGCAGTCCGTGAAAGATTCAAACAAGAACAACCAGATGTACTTTTGAGTTTTTTCCACTAATCGCTTTACTGCTGCCCTTAGTTATCGACATTAGCTTACTATTCAAGTCAGTATAAGGTGCTGTTTAGGATTCTCTGCATTTTTAAAAGAGCTGTGTGGAAAGTAAAAACGATATCTCTCTTTGGCACATCTCAAACATAACACGAAGATCAATCCCATCCCTGTATAAAGCCTGCTAGCTGGTAACACACATGCACTGCCTCCATGCACTAAAAGAAACCAACAACATTGCTACCTCATAAATTTCACAAGTACCTTAAGAAGAAGAGATAGAAGGGCCATATTCAACTGAAGGAAGATTAGTTGTGCAGATGGCAACAGCACACATGGAAACTTCATATACATGTTTTGCCCCCATACAGCATAGTGTGAGGTTCCCACCACAACCAGTTACATTTACAGGCAGAAAACGGACTAAAGCAGGGCCACTTCATCCAATGACATCCTAAATGATGAGACGTTCAGAGCGAGCGTTGCGAGGGCTTGAACAACATTTTAAACAAGGGGTTCATTTCCAGCTTTTCAAGCCCCTGGCTACAAAGGGTTAGAACGATTTTATTTCTGGGCAAAATTGAAGGTTGGGTCCACATAATCGAGCGTAATTTCTAGGATAAAGAAGAACCTGGATTATGTTTTCACTCAATTTTACAACTCTAATTTTTTTCATGTATGCATGTTTTTACTTCTTTGGTTGTTAGTTAGGGATTTGTCATGCTCAAACGTTTTGCGAGCACAAAAATCTACTAAACCTTCGAGTTTTGCAGCAATGGTATGACTGAAAAGCCAGAAGCTGGCAGCAGTGACTGGGGATTGGAAAACACTAAAACTGTGGTAAAGCCAATAGGTCTCAACTAAGCGAGAGTTATTGACTTTGTCAAAGTTTTGTTTAGCCATGTTGTACAGCGGTGCACCTGCTGTGCACCATGACTGAAGGTAAAGGAAAAGAAAGTGCTGTGGTGCAACCAGCGCTAACTGCCTCATACTAATTGTTTTACTGATGTAAGAAGGCTATCACCCCTTCACTAAGCGAAGCTAGATTTTTTTTTTAAATTCATGTACTATTGACTGTAAAATTATGCAAAGTATTACCTAATGCCTACATAACTTTACAATTCTGGGTTCAAAACATTAAACGCCTCTTAGATTCCAGATTATTACTTCAGTAGGCATATAATGAGCTATTAGTCACTTTGTAATTTGCTTGTGAATAGTTTTCAAAATGTGCTGACGGGTCACCTTCGCATTCGACTTTTATACAGCTGCACCAAGCAACCTAGAAGTCAAGCATATATGGACTGGAATTATTTGGAAAATACAATTGCTTGTCAGAGGTAACCATCTATGTCAGAGAAAATACTTCTTGTAAAACATAATAAATCGATGTTTGCTTCATTTTATATTGCTCTTCTGGTCTTTACAAGTTTTGTAAATAATTGGTGTTCGTATCACCAAATATGATGGTACCAATTTAGTAAACTGGGAAGGAGTTGGCCCTGCGGAAATTGAACTCCTGATTTACAGATCACAGAATATAACAGCGATGAGCATTTAATTCAGAGACCAACAAAATAATATGTAAACTACATCATAGCATATTCCTGTGTAAACAGCAGAGTAGTACAAAATGATTGAGCCACAATCTTCGAAATTTAGTGAGGGGCCACCAAAATTTCATTTAGCGTGGTTGCTTCACCTGTACACAAGTCTTGAGCCAAGTGGGGGCCTCTGATTGGTGGGCACTGCTTGTGTTATTGTGGGCACTGCTTGTGTTATGCTCATGTTTGTAAGGTTAAGTAGGTCCAGTTCGAAGTATTTTAATTTTTTGAGAAGCATTACCTGAAACTTGAGGACATGTTAACTCCTCATGGACATTAATTCTACAAATAGTGTAATCTTTCAGCAAGATTATTTTAGTTTCTCACAAATACTGCATCATTTAAATGCTGTATGGGCCAAAATCATAGAATCGATGATTGCAGCATAGCCTTCAAGGTTTGTTTCCAACCCCAAACTGAACGTCGAACAATTTTAGTAGCATCTTGATCTGGCATGGCATTTTCAGCTCTACATAGCACTCAATCCTATGCAAATTTAAGTCCTTGATTTACATGGTACAAGATCCAGTGTAAACCCTAGGGATCTGGCATCGGTGGTAGTTTTTATCCTTTAAGCTCCTTAGTCACAAGTCAGTCTCGGGACTAGGGCTACTGTTAGGGCTGTTTGCTAAAGTTAAAAGTTTGGATACAGGTTTGTTATAAGAATACACACTTTGAAATGCCATGTCCCTTTACATACTAGATACAGCTAGGCATAATTTATATATTTGGTCACAATTATATACACGTTCCTCTATACACAAAATGAAACCGTCATTGTAACAGTCCGGCACCCTGTAGAACTTCCAAAGCGGATTGCCGCATTTAAACCACAGAAAAACTACTTTTCTATGAACACCAGTTTTAGAAGATAATATTTATTACCTATGGTCGCTGCACCCCGGCTCAGCCAGCGCTGTATTATGGTTCTACACAGGGACCTCTAGTAACATACAGCGATTCTGCACCCTATTCACATCGCGCAGGAGCCTGGCTCTGTATATGCGAAAGCTGGGAATGATCAGCAGCTGAGCACACAAGTGGCTATTGTGTCTCTTATTATCTATCGAGGCTTAGGTTTGATTAAGCGTTGTTACGAGTGCTTCTTCGAAAACACAGGGAGTCTCTTTCACACGATTTAAAGCCAGCAATTAAGCCACGATATAACGTGCCGTATGCCAAAGTCGTTTTAAAGCGTTACAAATGTGCAAGCACTATGCATACAACTAGGCTACGGGTGCATCAGGCAACGACAACATAACATCGCATGCTTTAAAAGTAGCAAACTAAAGTGCACTTAACCTACGCCCAATGTTACGTATTTAGAAATGATTATGCGGGATACTACTACTACAAAGCACTGCAATAGTCTGCGATATTTTGCCTAATGGAACTGACTGCTACACTGCACATTTGTCAACGCAGCGCTAGAGCACGGCTCTACAGGGACCTCTAGTCACAAACTGTGACACTGCACCCCGGTTCAGCCAGCGCTAGAGAACGGCTCTAGAGGGTCTTCTAGTAAGACTGCGATTGTGTGGTTGTCTGTGTGGCTCTGTGTGGATAGCTTTTTTTTGTAGGTGGCTCTATGTGTGGGTGGCTCTGTCTGTGTGAGGCTGGATCTGTGTAGGTGGCTCTGTGTGTGTGGGTGGCTCTATGTGAATGACTGTGTGGGTGGCTCTGTATGTGTGTGTGTGAGGCTCTGTGTGGGTGTAAATGCAATAGGTCATGCATATGCGAGCGATTAAGCTATTGGCGTTGTAAATAACAATGCCATTTATTTAACGATTAAGCTATTGGCAATGTAAATAACAATGCTATTTATTTATGATTTTTAAAAAAAATGTCATGAGCAATGCCAATAGCTCTACCTTTAATAATGCCGAGACCATTGCATTGTAAATGCTTGTTTAAACTTCCTCCAGGTCTCGAGTTTCCTGTGGCCCCCCACCTTTGAACTCCACTATGCAAGGAATACAGAAAAAAGGACACTAATTTGACACTGATTTGCAGCCTCGTGCCCTCCAGGAAACTTAAAACTGCCAGCATGCTTGAAGTACTGCATACACTAGTATCAATTTCTGGTTTCCACTGCATAGTTTTGGGAAAATGCGAGAAACTGCCAAACGCAGTTTAATCTAACCACTTCTTTTCCAACTTTTTAAATTCATTTCATCACACTTGTAGCATTTTCCGATTTCACAAATATGCACTCAAAATGTCCAGTGTAAGTAGTAGGTCACATAGTTATGTTTTCCTCTAAATCATTTTATCTACAATTGAGTTCCCAGTTACTAAAAAAAAAAAAAAAAAAGACTACATGTACCAGAATACAACGCAAGTTCAAAATGATTGGTGCAAATGGCACCTTGCATACTTATTTTTTCAAAAAAATTCTGGTATCTGTAGATTTGAGTTATTTAAACGAAGACTGTGTGAACCAGAAAACGTCTGAATGAACGCGTGGCATCTAATATGATGAGGCAGCTCAAGACATGCTTTCCCGCCACACTCTCACTCGCGCTAACTCAAAGAGATGTGTTGTGTTTTATCTCTGGGCTTACAGGCCACCCATCTCCCACCATTGGTGAACTTCAGAGTCACTTCTATTTTCTTTGATGCCATTTGTCATGGCATGCAGTCACCATGCCCTTTTCTTGTGTTGGGCCCTTCCATAGAGTATGGACCAAGTACATGTCTCTTTACACTGCTCCCGGTTTGTGGAGCAATTTTTTCTTTGTTTTCAAACACTCAATAAAAGTACTTGTGTTTTCAGGCGGTCTCCCTTGTACACATACTTGCATATCATTAAAATGCATGCATGTGTACATAAATAAATACATTTCTTAAAAAGTTGTTAAAACACAAACAGCACTCGTTTTTGCACGATCTGATGGTATTGGAGCACTCGCTCTGTAGTCCCTCTTGCCATTGCGCAACACAAGCCAGCGTTATTGGAGCGCTTTAAGTGCTCACCAGTTACATTACACAATGACGTTCATTTTTGTCACTGATCCTGCTTCAATTCAGGTTTTTTACCCCGTCGTTGCTTGCCCATCTCCCCATCCCCCCAGCTTCACTCCTTGACCTATTCCTAAAATACCTCCCTCATCGCTGCTTCTTTTTTTTGTTATTGCACAATTTGATGGTATTGGGGCGCTTGCTCTGTCCTCAATCTTGCCATAGTGCTATCAGCCAATGGTACTGGAGCGCTTTCAGTGCTCACCAGTTACATTACACAATGACATATTTATTGTCATAGGCAGGGCAAAGGTTAAGTGACTTGTCCAGAAGCACAAATTGTTCAGCTGATCCCCGAGATTCGAATCTGGTTCCCCAGTTCCCCTGCTGGCAGCTCAGGCTGTTACACAGCATCCTCGCTTCACTTCAAAGCTCCTCAACAGTTTCTCACTATCACTTCCACATTTGTTCGGCAAGACCCCGTCAACACCGAACAAGCATTGGCGAAGCCAATAAATCCCAGCAATGCTCGAGCTATTGGCTTTGTCAATGTAAATGTCTTCTAGCTATGTTGTCTAGAAGCACATTGCATATTATTAGGTTATTCACCTTATAATGAGGGAGCATTTGGTATGATTTACGCCAAAAGGGTGCTCTACTTTGAAACCTCTTTTGGCATTGAAAAAAGTCTCAACACCCTCTCTGCCACGAAGTCTGTACTGTTGGATCCGAGGTGTTTTCAGCATCAAAGATACCTTTTGGTGCGTTCTTTTTGTTCTTTTCATTAAAATCCAAATATAAAGAAATAAAAAGAAACCTTTTGGTGCTGAACGGTCTCAATAGTTGAGGGGTGTCCCAACTGTAGATGCTTTTGAGGTTTTTTTTCTTGCTGTTGAACCCCCGAGTAAGAATCCTTGAAGGTTTTGGGTCAACTTCCACCAGAGGATGTTGGTGTGGCCTGGCCCGTGTCTATAATGGAAACCTTTGTTTTGAGTGTGGATTTCATTGAGGGGCCAGGAGATTCAGCTCTGAAGTCGGAGTCTTGCAGGGAGACAAAATAGGTACACCTCTCCTCTGTGGCTTTAGGGCTAGCTGATGGGCTGGCTTCCTATGTCATTGTAATCTACTTCTTCAGGTCTTGTTGATGAAAGGGACTCAGTAGAGTCTTACCTCTATATTTCAGCATAATGCCCTTGCCTTCAGTCACACCGGTGTCCGTCTTTTTTTAATCGAAAAGCATTTCAGGCTGATCCTCTGTGTAGAGTAACGATGTTGAAAAGGCCAGAAAGATCTATGGTGCTCCTTAGGCTTCTCCAGGCTTCCAGCTTTGAAGGTCTCCATTTCAGCTTTCATCCTGGCCATCTCCTTGTCTGTTTGAGTGCCGAAAAGAGTCATACCTGAAAAAGGGAGATTCAGGATGCGTTGATGTGATTCAGGCTTGAGTGATGTAAGACGTAGCCATGAATGCTGTGGTAGTGTCACGCCGTGACAATACTCGTGCGCAGCAAGAAAGGATGTGTCTGCTGCTGCACTTAAAATTTGTTTAGAGACCATCAGACCTTCTGCCAGTATTTCATTAAAATCCTCTAGGAAGGTAGTCTGCAAACTGTCGGAGCACTTCCCACAGTGCTCTTGTCATACCTTCCTAACAAGGCTGTGGCACCAGCAGCTTTCATGACAGTCGCTGCTCTGTTGCAAATTTTCCTCCCCGCCGAATCCATTTTGCGGCTCTCCTTCTCTGGTGGCACGGTCTTAGTCGGAGCAGTAGCATGTTGCTTCTTCGCAGCCACCACAATAATCGAATCTGGAGTTGGATCCATCCTTAGGAAAGCAGGGTCCTGCTCCGGAGGCCGGTATTTTTTCTGCTGCCTGGAAGGAGCGGACTTAACAGTCGAGGGTGTCAAAAAGAGCTCGATCGCTGGTTCTAAAAGACCCGACATAAGAGGAAGCAAGGGACGTGACACTTGCTTTTGTTGCAGTCTCAAATGTGACAGAAGTTGTAGGTGTAGGAGTGGAAACTGGAATGTTCCATTTTGAAGCACCCCTCACTAAAACCTCTTGAAACACTGAAATGTCATCAACTGGTGAGATCCGCGGGGGAGGTAAATCCGTCAGTGTAGGGGAATATCTGCCTGTGCTGGAAGATGATGTGTCTCTGATATGTATGGAATGAGACCTTCTTCTATGATGGTGATGACATGAATGAGTAGAGGAGCATCTATGACTACGAGACGATGCTTTCTTGGTGAAGATGGTGGAGGAGGTGGAGGAGGAGGAGAGCCTGGTTCCACATTTGGAAGGGGGGTGGAGACTGCTGATTAGATGGAGAATAGGTTCGGGAATAATCCAAATCAGATGTGTATATATACACGTCTTCTCTTCCTACGCACCACCTGAAGTTTTGAAGATGGTGACAAAGTTCCTGGCTCCCTCTTGACGTCGATCTACTAGTTGACGGCGACCTTCGACGTCACCTAAATGAGGATCTAGTCTCGATGTTGAACACCGACCGGCGGTGGGAGTGTGTCGGTGATCAACTGTGCTGACTTAACGCCGATCGAAGGTGATGACTCAATGTCAATCGACAGTGCTGCTTCGACGTAGAGCGACTTTGTTGGTGTGATAATGCTCTCCAAGGCGAGCTACGAGGTGTCACCATCAGCGGTGGACTTCCTGACACCAAACAAGGTGGTATCGTCGTCTGCTTCAGAATCGACGTCGGGGGTCTTGTTCCGACATGGAACGTGAACGTTGTTTGGATCCAGAGCCCTGAGTCTACAGCGAACAGGTCGGCGCTATACCTCCTCTTGACGTCATCGTCCAGGACCAGCACAGTTTTTCAGGCCTTCTTCTGCTGGGGAGCCCTCCAGAGGCTGGAGACAGGGCCCTGGTGGAGGGGTGACCCTCTCCTCGCCCTGAAGTCCCATCTGAAGCATTGCCTTGCTATTTTTTTCGCTCTTCTGCTCCCTGCAGTCTGATCTTTTCTCAGTCAGGCAGAGTACGCTTAGAGAAGGTTTTACAGATGGAACAGGAATCAGGAACATGAGAAGCAGGAAGACAAATTATGCACACTCTGTGAGGATCAGTATTGGCCTTCTTCCTACCACAGTCTGGACACAAACGTGAAAAACTGCAAACTTTCTGAAAACAAAGAGGAAGACCAAAGATGTCGAGTGAAGTAGTTATTAGCTAAATTGAATTCTGAAGAAAAAAAAAAGAAATTGGTAGAGCTCAGAACTCAATGCTCCAGGTTCCTGAAAGCAGAAGCTAGAAAAAAGAAGTGAAGTAACTGCCACTGGCTGTGCACGATGGGATACTGGTGGTCTCAGGATTAATAAAGGCACCGCTTTTATTTTCTAAGACATGTAACGGCAGCCTATGGGGCTACTCTGTCCTTTCCTTTCAGCTCTACCATGAAAAAAGGGATTTTGTGAAGGAGATTATTCTACACAAAATTAGTTTACTGGCTTCCTTTTTTTCAATTCTGTATGAAGATGTGGGCAATGTAGCTTATGTATTTAGGCTGCATTATTGTCTTTCTATCTCTTAGTTGTCTTTGCAGGCCTTCCTGAAGAAAGGCGAAAAATATCCACTTAAAAAGATATCTAAAGCAGTGCTCCAGGGTCCCCGCAAGTGGGCAGGACTATTCAAATGCTTATGACTATAAATGGAAATTCCCAAAGACATAACCATACGTAACCGCAAAATCACTTTTCCTACATTTCCTTTTTTCCCCAGTCTGGAAAAGGTTTTACTCCAGCCCTGTTAGGACAACATTTCCAACCCCTTCCAGTGAGGGGAAGAGAGTGGAAAGGATTTGCTGAGAACCCTTAAACATGCAGGTTTGTGTATGTGCACATAATTAAAGGCATTCCGACCCGCAAACACTGCTTCCTGCCTATATGCACCCCAAGTATGTAGATTTGTGAAGAGGTAGCAAAATCATTGTCTTCCTAGGATCCAAAACCTAATGTAATATGATCCCTTGCATAATTATAGAGGCTAATATCAAAGCTAACATACAATGAGAGCATTGCCATAATCTGTCCCCTATTGCATGGCACCAAAAAGAAAAACTGGATTTTTATCAGCAAAATGAGATTTCTGAAGAATCCCGTCTTTTGAACGATGAGATATTTTATAAAATTTCAGACCACTCGATATTTCATTCTAGCTACTACGTATCAAAGAGCATTTTGTCTCTATATAATGCTTAAAGACAACTGTTCATTGTCATTTCATGGCCATTTCATGTGTACAGAACCATCTTCTAACTACCAGTGTTACTGAAGCCTTTCTATCCAAGTTATCTTTGAACCAACATTGGTTTTGGATTGCATGGTTTTAAGTCTATACAATATCTCCGGTGTGAATGGCATTACTTGTCACAACATATCTGATGTCACCTGTGGTATAATCAATGATGTAATTTGTTGTACCCTCTATTAAGGGAATACATAAAATTTGGTAGGCACTCTGGTGTGGCCATAAAATGGTCTAAATCATCAATCATCCCCCTGACAAACACGACCACGCCACATGAAACTGAATTCCCGTTAGACTGGCAGACTGACCCTATAAGATACCTGGGGGTGTGGTACCATAGAAACCCGGAAGTGGTAATACGCTCAAATTATGGATGTACTATCTCAAAGCTTGAGGACAAAATTAAACGTTGGTTGCACCTACCACTATCGTTAGCAGATCGCATTGCGATTGTAAAGATGAATATCCTGCCTAAATTCCTCTACCTTTTTAATAACATTCCCATCCCGCCCCCAGGAGCTGTTTTTAAACACATAAAATCACTAGAGTTACAGCTGATATGGGCGGGCAAACAGGCACGCATAGACCTCAGAACGCTAATACTGCCCTATGACAGGGGAGGATTTGGGGTGCCGGACTTATTATTGTATTATTTATGCGCCCAAGCACAGTATGCTGCCTACTGGCACCATAGGGTGCCATATCTTACACACACAGCTGTGGAAGAGGGGGACGCGGCGCCGATACCACTGACGGCAATTCTGACCCATAGACGACCGCCTTTACACGCAGAAGACATAAATACTATTGACACCACGGCGAAAGCATGGCAAAAAGTAGGGCACCTGGCGCATAAGGTCCCACTATATGCGCCGGCATTGCCATTAGACCATCATCCGGAATTATGAGTCACTGGTGAAACGGTGGGTATGGATCTACTGCGCCAGGTAGGCATAGACAAAATGGGAGATCTCTTTCATGAAGGGGAGTTTAGAGGGGCAGAGGAGCTGACGTACATCCAAAACAAGACGCTACTGTTCCGCTTTACATATTACAGACTGCAAAGAGCAATGCAGAAGTTATACCCAACCTTCCCTTGCGAACCGGAGATCCTAAATACACTCCAGCTCATAGTAACGACCTCGGATACATCACACCTGGTATCAAGATTATACTCAACAGCACAGGCAGAAATGCCATATAATACTGATAAGGCTAAATCGAGATGGGACTCATGGCTAGTAGACCCTCTAACGGAGAAAGAATGGCAACAAACATGTGCCTTAGTACAAATACTCACTCCCAATGGCAATTTGCGCATCATACACTACAAATATATCCACCAGGCATATTACACACCAGTCAAACTACAAAGATATGGCTTACAAGAAGAGGCAACATGCAAAAGGTGTGGGGGGAAGGAGCTGATTTTGTACATCTAGCTTGGGGCTGTACGAAAATGCAAGAATTTTGGAAGGAAATCACAGCCAAACTCACTGTTAGGGTAGGGGCGGAAATAGAATGCTCGGTAAAAACCTGCTTTTTGGGTCTACTAACACAAGTACAAGCAGAAAAACGCAAATTTTGTGCCGTATCATTGCTGTTAGCTAAACGTCAAATTGCGCAATGTTGGAACAGTAAAAATGCGCCTACAAAGTCCCAATGGCTACGAGATATGACTAGATGCAGAGATAGGCTTTTGACATATGAGGAGGAGATACATACCCGATCCAGGCCGAAGGATTACTGGAGATTCTTCACGGATTATATAAGAACATTAGAAACATATGAGGGATTGTAAGTTTAAACACTGCATAAAAATACACGTTTACTAATACATTGACACATGTTGCCCTTTAGGAACCGGCTGTAAAGAAGGGAAATGTACTATGTAAGAACTGACGATGTTTGTGAGGATGTAATGGTCTCCGTTAATGGTTGTCAATTGATGTTTCTTTTTTTTGTAATTTTTGAAGAAAATCAATAAACCGATTTAAAGAAAGAAAAAAAAAAGATGTAATTTGTATTATGTGAGATGTCATAGCTGAAGTCATAAGCAACTCACTATGGATCAAAATCATAACGTGCCATTAATGGAAAACTAGATTTTTTTTGTTTTATGTAAACAATGTTGAGAAACTTCTTAGTACTCAACGTTTTTTACAGTATTTTTTAAATTATGTTTTTGGAATGATATTTACTTATGAAGCCTATCACCATGTGGGCATAACCATGAGCCAGGACCAAGAGGTATTACGCATAGGAAGAGACTTTCAGCCACATATGTCTTGAAATACACCATCATGAATTTAGGCTGTACCCAGCTTGTACGTAGACTCTGAGCATACTTTGTGTGCAGTCTACTCAGACCAAACACTCATCTGGGACAAGGCTCTGCCTTCTAGCACTCCATCTTGCCTACTCATTTACCCCAAGAGGATACTGCTACGTTTAGGAATTGCCCTTCGACTATACCTTTAACCAGTCTTACCACTATATACTTGCTGGGTATGACCTTTGGCCATGCTCACCCGATAATGCTCACAAAGTGTGGTTTTCAGTCAAGCTCTTTGGCCAGTCAATAATTGCCAATATTTACTAGTGCGGCCCAGCTATTCTATGATTGAAAATCTATATATTTTTTTTAATGTCTTTAGAAACTCACTGTAAAATGCACACCATGGCATAGGCATTCCAATTTTTGACAGAAACTCGACAGTTTGGGTTGCTTGCTTATTACAAACTGGGTGGGACTTTTGAGTTACCGAATGGGGTGGAGAAGACTTTGGAGCAGATGCACAATGTGGATGGAAGGTATGTTACTGGAAACAAATATTTTATTAAAAAAACTCTTTAAAATAAGAAGGAACTTTAACATGTGCCTATCCCAGCCCCACTCTTTCTTGGACCAGTCCTCCAACCAGCCAAGACCATTTCTGACCAGGCTCCATCAACTCGAGGCTCTCGCCTCGTTACTTCAGCTTTCTCTGCTTTTCACCATCGTCTCTCTGTACCTCTGCTCTCACCCCTCGTTTATGTGCGCTTATGGGCTCCTCTGTACCCTGATAAGCTGTTTTTTGCTCTCTATGCTAGTGGTTGCTCATTTGCGCTCCTTTGAGCTATTCTTTCCTCTTCTGTGCTATTTTATGGTATTCTTTGCTAATTTGTGCAATTCTTTGCTCTTTTTTGCTACTTTTTGTGCCACTTTGTGATATTCTTCGCCCTTTTGTGCTCCTTTGTGCCAGTTTCTGCTTTTTTAGGCTTGTTTGTGCTTTGCGCATTCTCTCTCACATTTGGGCCTTCTGCCCCCCTCTGTTGCACTTCTTGCAGTCTCTGGTGCTCCTTCCTACCTCACCCACTCCTTAAATGAACCTCCTATTGCATCATCATTCCTGCCTCTTCTTCTAGTGCTGTGGTAGCCCCGTCCACCACCCTCCATGCTCCTCTCCCATCTGAGGAGGACCTACTTAATGGCAGCCAGTGTGCAACTGCATAGTGGGTGCACCAAAGGCAAGCCTATCCGCGCCCGTCCGCGTTGAACCGCGTTCATCGCCAGGAACTCTGGTCTGATCAGCCCCAACTCATACTCCGCTGCACACCATAGTTTGCTTGACCTGGGACACCCCTCGTGCTGTGGCTGCTGCACAGTGCCACACACCATGGTAGGAGCTTTCACATGCACTCACTGTAGGTTCTCCTGCAGCAACATTTCCACACACACCCCACTAGCACCAACACCCCCACCTACGCTTGCTGCTCAAAACACAATCCCTCAGCAAACAAGCCACTGAGATTAGGGATCTCCTCAGCAACAAGACAATAAGTAACTTACCTGTAACTATGGTTATCCAGTATTGGTATCTTTCATAGATCCATATGCCTGAATCATTCCCCGTCGTCGAGATGGGAGTCCCACAGTAAAATATTCAAGCAGTGCTTCAAAACCCTACATAGGCTATAATCGTCCAAGGCCATCTAAACAGTAGCCCATCTATGTCCTTTTTTAAAAAAAGACTAAAAGTTGGCAACCAGCCAATCTGCTGTTAGCACCCTCTAGAACACTCCTAGCATAGGCAAGTTCTCCTCAGATTTTCTAAGCTCAAGTGGGAAGTAAGGATCCCAAAACAAAAGAGAACTGCCTCCCCGGGGAAGAGGGTGGGTTGCATGTGAATCTATGAAAGATACCAATACTGGATAACTGAAGTTACAGGTAAGTAACTTATTTTCTTATCCAGTATTGGGTTATCATTCATAGATTCACATGCCTGAATCAGAATAGCAAGCCATACCCTAAACTGTACTGTCATTAGAGGAAGGTGGGAGACACGTAACTTTTAACTTCCAAAGTTATAGACATATAACAGTAACATTTTCAATAATGACATCTTATACTATTTAAGATGCATGTATTGAGACGCTCTTGCAGAATAAAATAGTAAAACAACTACAGCTGTGCTAAACCTTCAAAGTTATACAACGATTCGCATTTGTAATAATCTAAGTACAATTACATATCTATTTGTCTATAAATATATATATCTAGATATGCATATACCTTGAGTAAGATAAAAGATGAGTTCCTCGTATCTCAAACAAAGAGGCTGACCTTAATTGAAGAGATGACGCAGTACCGTTTGGCCAACAGCTGCATCCTCACGCGGTGTAGATTGTAGACAGTAATGTCTCATAAAAGTGTGGACATTCTTCCATGTCGCAGCACGATATATCTTGTGCAATGCCACTCCAGCAAACAAAGCTGATGTAGAAACTGTTCTGGTGGAGTGTGCTGTAGCCCTTGTTGTCAGAGGTTTGTTAGCCTTTTCTTGAGAGAACTGGATCGCAGAAGATACTCACCAGGCAACCGTGGTCTTAGTTACTGCTGTTCCTTCTTTTCCTTGTCCGTAAGCAACCAGTAACTGATCTGTTTTCCTTATGTCCTTTGTCTTGTGTACGTAGAACCTTTAAACATCTCTTAATATCCAACGTATGCAAAGCCCATTCTGCTGGTCTAGATGGGATTGGAAAGAAAGATTGTAATATCGCTGGCTCGTTGAGGTTGTACTGTATATGGACTTTTGGAATAAACATAGGGTTAGTTCGCAGAGCTACCTAGTTCTCTGTAAAATGTAGAAAAGGTTACTTGATTGTAAAAGCTTGTATTTCGCTAACTCTCCTTGAAGATGTAAGAGCCAGAAGGAGGGCCACCTTCCAGATGAGAAACTTGAGCTCTGCTTTGTGAATTGGATCAAGCGGCTGTCTCATCAACTGTGCCAGAACTAAATTAAGCTTCTATTCCGGAGGAGGGCACTCACCTGGGAAAATGCGAGGAAGAGACCTCATGAACTGCTTAATAAGACTAGATGCACAGAGAGAAGGTACTTGAGGAAATTTCCAATAGCGGGAAATTGCAGCCAGGTGAACCTTCACTGAAGAGAAAGTGAGAACTGATTTAGCCAAAGAGAGGAGATACAGCAATATCTGATTTGCAGACGCTTGGAGCAGGTGAAGGTTGTTTTGTTCGTACCAGAATCGCTTCCATTTTAAATGATATGTCTTGATAGTGCTATCCACTTGGGATTCGGCAATAACTTCCCTACACTCCTGCGGGAGATCCAGATCCCTGAATTCTAGAGCCATGCGTGCAAATGAGAGTGTGGGGCTGGATAATTCACTTGGCCCTTGTCCCTCGATAACAGAGATGGAGGTGGCTGCAGGCGAATGGACTCAGACTACGACAGTATGAGTAACTCTGGGAACCAGTACTGTCTGGGCCATTTTGGCGCTATTAGGATCAGACAAGAGACTTCCGATTTCATCTTGGTTACTACCCTGGGAATAAACTGGATAAATCAATCAATCAATCATTACATTTGTAAAGCGCGCTACATACCTGTGAGGGTCTCAAGGTGCTGGGGGGAAAGGGGGCTGCTACTATTCGAAAAGCCAGGTCTTGAGAAGTCTTCTGAAGGCCAGCAGGTCCTGGGTCTGTCGTAGGCTGGTAGGGAGAGTGTTCCAGGTCTTGGCGGCGAAGTAGGAGAAGGATCTGCCGCCGGCGGTGGTTTTCCGGATGCGTGGAACCGTGGCGAGGGAGAGGTTGGCAGAGCGGAGGCTGCGGGTGGGGGTGTAGAAGAGTCGGTCGTTGAGGTATGCTGGTCCGGCGTTGTGTAGGGCTTTGTGTGCGTGGATGAGGAGTTTGAAGGTGATCCTGTTGTTGACGGGGAGCCAATGCAGGCCTCTCAGGTGGGGTGTGATATGGCTGTGTCGGGGGACGTCGAGGATCAGTCATGCCGAGGCCTTCTGGATGCGTTGCAGCCGTCTCAGGAGCTTGGTTGTTGTTCCTGCGTAGAGGGCGTTCGCGTAGTCCAGCCTGCTGGTGACGAGGGCCTGGGTGACGGTTTTTCTTGTGTCGGAGGGGATCCATTTGAATATCCTGCGGAGCATTCAAAGGGTGTTGTAGCAGGAAGTGGAGATGGCGTTGACCTGCTCGGTCATGGAGAGGGCGGAGTCGAGGATGACCCCCAGGTTGCGAGCGTGGTCGGTGGGTTCTGGGGCTGTTCCTAGCGATGTTGGCCACCAGGAGTCGTCCCAGGCTGAGGGGGTGGGTCCGAGGATGAGGACCTCCGTTTTGTCTGAATTCAGCTTCAGCTTGCTGTCCTTCATCTATTCGGCGACGGCCTTCATTCCTCTGTGGAGGTTGGCTTTGGCGATGTTGGGGTCTTCGGTGAGGGATATGATCAGCTGGGTGTTGTCGGCATAGGATATGATGTTGAGGTTGTATTGTCGTGCGACGTGGGCGAATGGTGTCATGTAGATATTGAACAGCGTCAGGATGAGGGATGATCCCTGTGGAACGCCGCAGATGATCTTGGTGGTCGTGTAGCGGAAGGGTGGGAGGCGGACACTCTGGGTTCTGCCGGAGAGGAAGGATGTGGTCCAGGCCAGGGCCTTCTCTTGGATTCCGGTGTCATGGAAGCGTGCTGTTAGGGTGCGTGGCAGACCGTGTCGAAGGCTGCTGATAGGTCCAGTAGGATGAGGGCGGCTGTTTCTCCTTTGTCCATAAGGATCCTGATGTCGTCGGTGGCGGCGATGAGGGCGGTCTCGGTGCTGTGGTTGCTGCGGAAGCCAGACTGGGATGGGTCTAGCATGTTGTCTTCGAGGTAGCGGGTCAGCTGTCTGTTGACTATCTTCTCCGTGACATTCACCGGGAAAGGGAGCAGGGAGATGGGCTGGAAGTTCTTGAGGTCGTTGGGATCCGCTTTGGGTTTTTTCAGTAGGGCGCTGATCTCGGCGTGTTTCCAGCTCTCTGGGAAGGTGTCTGTCTCGAAGGAGATGTGGATTGTTTTCCGGAGATGGTGTGCGATGGCTGGGCTGGCTTTGTTGAAAACGTGGTGAGGGCATGGGTCAGATGGGGATCCGGAGTGGATGGAGTTCATGGTCTTGATGGTGTCTTCATCGCTAACGTTGGACCAGGCGGTCAGGCAACTGGTGCGGGTGGTGGTGGCGGTATTGAAGCTGTCGTCGAGGTCGGTGATCTTGCGGTGAAAGAAGGTGGCCAGTGAGTTGCACAGTTCTTGTGATGGTGGAATGTCGTTGGTGATGGAGCTGGGGTTGGAGAGTTCTTTCACGATGTTGAAGAGCTGTTGTGTGCGTTGTTGTCTAGGCGGTCCTTGAAGGCGGTCCTCTTGACGGTCCTGATGAATTGGTGGCGATCTTGTGGGCTGTGTAGCTGTCTGGTGTTCAGTCGCGGAGCCAGCTCTTCTCCAGCTTCCGACAGGTGCGCTTGGAGGTCCGGAGGTCTTCAGTGAACCATGCGGCTTTCTTGTTGGTGTGATTGGTGGCGGAGGTCTTGAGTGGGGCGAGGGTGTCGGCGCAGTCGTTGATACAGGCGCCGCGGCCAGGGCGACTGACGCTGGAATCTGGGGACCACGGTTCGATCCCCGGCTCCGGCGGCAGGTTAGCCCAGCACCATGTGACTCTGGGCAATAGCTCGCTTAATCTTCCCGACGGCCCCCAGCGCCTAGAGACCCTTACGGGTGATTGTGCGCTTTACAAATGTGGACTTTACTTTTTATACACTGTTTGAGGTTGATGGCGGCGGTGTCGGGGTCGGCGGGTGGTCCCAGGGCGAGGGTGGTGGTCAGTTGGTCCTCTGTGACCTTGCCCCAGCAGCGGTGTGGCGTCTGTTGGGTGCGGTGGTGTGTGGTGGGTTTCCTGAAGGTGAAGTGGACGCATCTGTGGTCTGTCCAGTGGGGTTCGGTAGTGTGGTTGAAGGAGACGTGGGTACTTGCGGAGAAAATGGGGTCCAGTGTTTGTCCGGCGGCATGGGTGGGTGTCGTCACGAGCTGTTTGAGTCTGAGGTTGGCGAGGTTGTCAATCAGGGCGGTGTAGTTGGCGTCGTTGTTGTTCTTGAGGTGGAAGTTCAGGTCCCCGAGGAGGATGTAGTCCATGGAGGCGAGGGCGTGGGTGCTGATGAGGTCAGCGATGGCGTCGCTGAACTGCGGTCGGGGTCCCGGTGGTCTGTAGACGAGTGTTCCTCTGAGGGTGGTGTTGGGGTTGGTGTGGATCTGGATGTGCATGTGCTCAGCGGTGGTGAGGGTGTCGTCAGTGTTGGTCGAGACTCTGAGGGTGTCCTTGTGGATGATGGCAATTCCTCCTCCCACTCCGTTGGTGCGGTCTCTGCAGGAGATCTTGTAGCCTTCTGGGATGGCTATGGCGATGTCTGGTGCTGAGGTGGCGTTCAGCCAGGTTTCCGCCAGGAAGGCGATGTCGGGGAGGTTGAGTCTAGGAGGTCCCAGAGTTCGATGGCGTGCTTGCGAGCGGAGCGGGTGTTGAGGAGGATGCAGCGGAGGTGGTTGGGTTCTCTGGTTGATGGTTTGGCGGGCCGTATGCTGGTGAAGCTGCAGTTTCGGCAGGTGAAGGGCCCTTGGGTGCGCTTTGGGGTGGCCCGGTAGCAGGGGTGATCTCGTCTGGGGTTGAGTGCGTGGAGGGTGCTGGAGTTGTAATGCAGTCTGGTGTTGTGGCGGCTACGGGGCCCAGGGGTTCCGGCGCTGGGCGCGGTCCGGGCACGGACGGGCGCAGACGGGCTTGTTTTTGGCACGCCCGCTGTCCAGCCTCCATATGCGGGGTTATGGGAGGGGGGAGCAGCTGGGAGGCGGGAGCAGGGTGGCGAATGGGGCACCAGGGGGCGGGGCGGCCGCAGGGAGGCAGCGGCAGGAAGCGCGATAGGAGGGGAAGGGGAGGGAAGGGGGGAGGGCACAGGCGACAGGAAAGAAGTGCAGTAGTGGGCAGAATCAGTGGCAGTGGCAAAAAGAAAGAATACTTGGCACAAAAAGGAAGGAGAAAGCAGTCAGAGGCCGAGGAGAGAACGGATGGCAGCAATCAGGGGCAGCCAGGCGAGGGCACAGAAAGAAAAATAGATGGCACAAAAAGGAAGGAGAAAGCAGTCAGAGGCCGAGGAGAGGAGGATGGCAGCAGTCAGGGGCAGCCAGGCGAGGACACAGCGGGCAGCGGGACAGTGGCACAGGGGGTCCGTGTGGCGGCTGAGGGAGGCGACCTACCTGGTGACAGGGTCGAAGGTCGCTCAAAATGAACGCATATATCCTTGACCATCGTATTTAGAGGGTATTCCCCCTTGACCCTGGTAGAGGGAATCTGCTGGCAGAATACTGGCATTTGGCGTTCTCCTCTGTTGTAAAGAGGTCCAACGCTGGTTTGCCCCACCTCCGAAATACCTGGTCTAGTTGGGACTGTGCGAGCTTCCATTCATGACAATTGGTCTGAAATCTGCTTAACATGTCTGCCAGACTATTGTGCAGACCTCTGACATGCTCGTCCTTTAAAGAGATCCCATGCTGTGTCGTCCAATGCCATAATTCCTGTGCTTCCTGAGATAGCGTAATGGATCTAGTTGTTCCCTGTTTGTTGATGTAGTACATGCTAGTCGTATTGTCCTTATGAACCAGAACAGAGGAGCCTGCTATTCTTGGCAAGGAAGCTTGAAGAGATAGTAATATGGCTTTGAGTTCCAAGCTGTTGATGTTCTGATTTTTCTGCGCAGAAGACCATCTGCCCTGGATTTGCAAGTCTTGCAGGTGACCTCCCCAGCCCTCCATGGAGACGTCCATTGTTAGTATGAAATCTTGGGTAATCTGGAGAAAAGTAAAGCTGTGTACAAGATTTGCTGCATGAAACAACCACTGCAGTGCTTTTACCAACTGTGCTGTGATTCAAATTGGGTCCTCAAAGAATCCCAAAGCATGCTGCCACTGCTTTTGCAGATCTTCTTGAAGAGGCCTCATCTTCAGTCTGGCTAGAGGCACCAGATTTATTGCTGAATAACACATCTCCAGGAGCGGCTTGCACATTCGGACAGAAACAGGCCCTCTTTTTCATATGGTTTTTGCAAGCATTTGCAGACATATCTGTCTTTCGTGAGATAGGAACGCTTTGCATTGAATAGTGTCTATGGAGGCTCCCGGAAAGGATATTACTTGAGTTGGATGCAACAGACATTTCTTCTTCTTTATAGTGAGCCCCAACGTCCTGAACATGTGAAGGTAGATTCTCGTTTTGCTGGACAGGTCTCCTGTGCTATTGCTGCTTTGAGCAGCCAGTTGTCGAGATACAAGAATACTTGAATACCCTGAGATTGTAGGGCCGCAACGACTGGCGCTAGGCACTTGGTGAAGATCCATGGTGCCGATTTGAGGCCAAACCAAAGTACTTTGAATTGGTAGTGGGTACCAGCCACGGAGAATCTTAAGAATTTCCGATGCTTCGGATGGATTGGGATATGAAAATATGCGTCTTCCATGTCGAGCGAGGTCATGAAATCTCCTTTGTTTAAAGAACCGAGGATGTCGGAAAGCGTTACCATTCTGAACGTTTGTTTCTTGAAAAACTTGTTGAGATTCCTTAGTTCCAGAATCGGTCACCATTCTCCTGATTTCTTCCTTATTAGGAAAAAACAAGAATAAAAACCTTTTCCCTTTTGTGAGTTTGGCACCTCCTCTATCGCTTCTTTGACAAGCATGTCCAAGACTTATTTTCGTGGTAAGTGAAGACGAAGAGGAGGGGGACCCCTGGGTGGAGTAGTTGGGCGCTGAAGGAATTCTAGAATATGACCATTGGTGACAAGGCCCAACACCCAGCGATCTGATGTTACTTCGAGCCACTGATTGACATAACTGGAAGTTTTCACACACACCGGCTGGGAGGGGAGGAGGCGTGTACCCTAACATGATCATTATTTTCTGCCTGAATCACGGCCTTGTTGAGGTGTTCGCTTGTGGCCTGGCTGGCAAGAGAAACCAGCTGTAGATGATTGGTAAGATGGAGGATTATAAGATTGTTGATACGGAGACTAGTATGGCTGATACTTTGAGCCCTCTGGTAACCTCCCTTCTAAGTGGCGATTCCTCGCCCTCTAGCACCTCTGAAAGGTACCCTTCTGAATTGTAGTGCGCCCAACGACTTTGCGGTGTCCGTATCGTTCTTAATTGCCAATAGCGCCTCATACATGTGCTTTCCGAAGAGGGATTCACCATCGAAAGGCATATCCAAAACCTTTGTCTGCACCTCCGGTCTAAAGGTGGCTGCTTTGAGCCATCCTTGACGTCGGAGCACAGCAGCTCTGCCAGTTGTCTAAAGCCAGTTTTTGCCATGTCAAGGGCACAGTCAATGGTCTCTGAAGCTGCGCGAAAACACCCTCCAGTAGTATCATATGCGCTTCCTGCCTTTTATCTTAAACGATGAGATCTATTAGCACTCCATGTCAGGCCACATCTGGCGGTCATAGCGGACGATAATGGCTAGAGCATTCGTTGTCCCAATTGTCACAGCTGCCATTGAAAAAAATCGTCTTCCTAGGATGTCCATTCTATGACCTTCCTCACCTGGGGGAGTAGTAATCGGAGAAGCAGGGTTTTTAGATCGTCTTTTTGCAGCCTGTGAAATGACCAAATCCGGCTTTGGATGCTCAATGAGGCAAGATGGAGTCTCATCCGGAGCTCTATACTTCTTCTCGACATGAGGCAGCGCCGGTGGTATGGACACTGGTGTTTTTATTATCTTGATGCCCTCCTGCCATATATGATATACAATAGGTATGGAGCGCACCAATTTCCTTGCGTCCTCCTTGAAGTCGTATAGGAAACATTCAGTCTGTTTTACTGCAATAAGCAGATGAAGCCCGTTGGCTGCTGTCTGCATTAGGTTATGAAATCCCCCAATATCTTCCGGAGGAGAGTCCGATAGAAGGTGTAAAGGAGGGGAGGGAGTTGGAATAACAGACATCCCAAGGGTCAGGAGAAGATACTTGATCCGGCAACTCACCTTCCTCTCTCCCTTCTCCCGGGGAGGAAGTGTCTTGTGCTCCAGGGTCGGCTGTTCCTGTGTTCGGCAAATTCACAGGTGTGCTAGGCGGTTGAGGAGCTGGTGTACCTGTAAGATCCACTTGAGGTACCAGCCTGTCTGGTATATTTTGTTGCGGTGGAAATCGCGGTCTATAATCCGCCAACATGGCCTGTAGATCTTCTATCAACGATTGTGGCATATGGTCCATGTCTCTAGGGGGTGTTCCTGGTTAAAAGCTATAATGGTAACTGTGACGCTGACAGGGAGGGTTTGGGAGAAGGAGGGAAGGAGTGAAGGGGAAAGACCGGTCTTTCTTCGTGCTGCCCTCACACATCCCGAGAGGTGTCATGCTTCATCATAGGGCAGGTGCCACTCGTCAGGACAGCGCTGCAATGCCTTACGGACTCCTGAAACCGGGGCTCTTTGTCGGGAATCTTTTGATTATGAAGCCGGTAGGTGCATGAGGGTGTGGGGGCTGGGCAGTGCACAGTGAGGTAAGATAAAGTAAGTCTAGGGCAGTCCCTTGAAGTAAATGTTATTGGAAAAGATAGCTCTAGCCTAGATAAAACAATAGTGTGCCCCTGTGGAGATTAGTAAAGTTCCTAAGGAGTAGTCTAAGTGTGTGAGGTCGACATGTTTCATGCCGAAACTTGCCCCTAACGGGGCAATTGCCACTTCTTCAGGACCGTAGTAAAGTGAAGTGAATGGGTGCACTACCGCCTAGTATTTGAGAGTTGGATGCAAATTTCCAGGGGTGGTTGTACCCTAGTTGACGTTTAACTAGGGAATAGGTAGACCTGTAAGTGGAACAAAAAAAAGGAGGGGGTTGTTGGGAGGAAGGGGGTTAAAAACGTATGAAAAAGTGCTAAACATTGCAGTTATACATATGCCAACACATTTTCCAATATTGCTCCTGGAGAAGTTCCAGAAGCCTTTGAAAAGGACATCTCGCCATGGAAAAACATGTTCCACTTACAGGTCTACCTACTCCCTAGTTAAACGTCAACTAGGGTACAACCACCCCTGGTAAATTGCATCCAATTCTCAAATACCAGGCGGTAGTGCACCCATTCACTTCACTTTACTACGGTCCTAAAGAAGTGCAAATTGACCCGTTAGTGGCAAGCTCAGGCATGAAAAATTTCGACTTCACATACTTAGACTGCCCTTTAGGAACTTTACTAATCCCCACAAGGGCACACTATTGTTTTTATCTAGGCTAGAGCTACCTTTTCCAATAAAATGTACTGCAAGGGACTGCCCTAGACTCATTTTATCTTACCTCACTGTGCACTGCCCAGCCCCCACACCCTCATGCACCTAATGGCTTCATAATCAAAAGATCCCCGACAAAGAGCCCCGGTTTCGGGAGCCCGACAGGCATTGCAGCGCCGGCCAGACGAGGGGCACCCGCCCTATGATGAAGCATGACACCTCTCGGGATGTGAGAGGGTAGCATAAAGAAAGGCCTGTCCTTCCCATTCACTCCTTCCCTCCTTCTCCCAAACCCTCCCTGTCACATAGGAACTGCACATCTTCTTTAACTACTTGTCTCATTTGGGAGCTTATGTGCATCACCTCATAACCCAGCTCTCAGTCCCCCCCTTTCTTGGTTAAAAAACTGTGACGCTGAGCCATACACCCTTGTAGGCATTATAGTGTCTCATCATGATCATCCTCATCTGTCTTGACACTTCACATGAACCTCAGATGGGCTGTAAGCCACCGCATAAATGCCATTATCATCATCATCCTCCTCCTCCTCTTCTACATAACCTTCCAACAGATGGGACGGAAGCAAAAGTGAAACCATGCTATACTCTAGCATGGATGCCCATAGGAATATCTTGGTTACTCTGGTAACTTGAGTAATCCTTGTCGACGGTGGAGTCAAGGGTGCAGAAATTACAGAAGAAGGAAATTCTACAGTCAACAGTGTTGTCATCGTTGCTATCATCGTTGACGGTGACTTCCCCAACGGTTTTGTTGACGAATCATTGTCGTCTGGATCTTCGCCCGACGGCATTCTAGGCGATAAGGGGGCCTCGACGGTGACGATGGGGTTCTCATTGTCGATATGGAGACTACAGTAGATAGTATAGGAGCCTGGATCACCGTCGTCATCACAGCTGCCATCGACTATGGCGTCTATGTCACACAGAATGTTGACGATCAGAGAGGAAGTGTCATCGACTATGACTCTCTAAAGGTTTTCTTACCCACTGGATCTGATGAGGAGACTCTTGGACGATCTCCTTCTTTCCAGATAGGTGTAGAGGGCACAGATAAAGCCGGCTCAGCGGCGTCCTTAGTAACCTTCTCTTTTCTTGAAGCCTTTGAGTCCTGGGAAGGCTTGTGATGTTTTCTTTCCTCACCATGGATCTGGCCCTTTTATGGGATGTAGAAGCTCTGTCCTCTTCCTCTTCAGAAGAATGTGACTGTTGTTTAGTGGTTTGAAGCAACAATAACAACCTTCCCTCTCTGTCCTTGAGGGTCTTATTTGAGAAGGTGCGGCAGATTTTACACTCTCTCACCTCATGCCTTGGATAAAGGCAATAAATACATTCCTTGTGTGGATCATCCACATGGACTCTTTTCTTGCCACAGGTTTTACATAAGCAGAAAAGGCCTTTCTTATCTGACATGATCTCAAGATATGTTTAAGAGAAAACCGAGTAGCACTCATGAAGACTCCTTTCCACACAACGTGCGGTGAATATCTGCGGAGAATTTGCCTCTGCTGGGAGTATTCTAGAGGGTGCTAACAGCTGATTGGCAGGTTGCCAACATTTAGTCCTTTTTTAAAAAGCACATAGAAAGGCTACTGTTTAGATGGCCTCGCGCCATTATAGCCCATGAAGTGTTTGAAGCACTGCTTGAATATTTTACAGTGGGACTTCCATCACGACGACGGGGATTGATTCAGGCATGTGAAACTATCAAAGTTTCACATAATCCTGGATAACTTGCCGGACCTCCTGTTCCTCATGGAAACCTGGCTCAACCCACACATATCCATCATCGCTGTGGCTATACCAACGGGCAAGAAGATCGTACAACAAGACTCCTTTCACAAGCCAGGAGGAGGGCTAGCCACCTTACATAAGGAAACCATCAAATGCTCTACATCCACAGAGACCCCCCCCCCCTTCAAGGAACACATGTACTTCAAACAGCAAATCTGTGACAGTTTCTCCCTAAAAGGAACAAGGACCATGAGGACTACAGACAAATTTCAGGAGTCCTATCACAAACATCAATGATCCCTTCACCATAAACTCCAGGGACTTCATATTACTCTGCAATCTAAATTTCCATCTGGAAGACAAATTGGACTCCGGCTCCACAGCCCTCTCCGAAAGCCTGGACATCGGGACTCACCCAGCTCATCACAGACCCAACTCGCATTGCAGGACACACACTGGACCAAGAACCTCATCAACAACGTTACCAATTTCAATAAGTGGATCAAGAACTGTGCAGACTCCCTCACACCAATCAAAACCAACAGACAAAAAAAGCCAACAAACACGCCAGCTGGTAAACAGACAGCCTTCGAGAATCCAAACATCACTGCAAACAGCTAGAAAGGAAATAGAGTATCAACCTCAAGACCACCACCAGAACCACATACAAGGCTGCGCTCAGACCCGGTCGTGGACCGTCTACATGGTTGCTGCTGTGTCTTCTCTGGCATGTGTTTTCCATTCGGTCATTGGCTCATTGAAATTGTTGAGGTTGTTGGTCCAGTGTGTGTCCTTCTATGCAAGTTGGGTCTGTGATGAGTGGGGCGAGTCCGATGTTGTCCAGGCTTTCGAGGAGGGCTGTGGGGTCAAAGCCCTCCTCAAACAACCATTGGCCGACCCAAACGAGCTGAGCAACGTACATCCTATCTCACTGATACTCTACCCTGCTAAAGTGATGAAGAAAGCCATCAACAACAACTCACCAACCACCTCGAAATACACCACCTCAGGACAACTCCCAATCAGGATTAAGAAGTAATTATAGCACAGAAACTGCACTAATCGTGGACACAAACAACATATGAACCATATAAGACCACAGAGAGAGTGCAGCCCTCATAGTGCTCGACCACTCTGCAGCCTTCAACACGGTCTCTCACCACCACACACTTACTTGTCAGAAGACTCCACGCCATAGGCATCCAAGGACTGGCCGTCGACTGGATAGGTGCCTTCCTCACAGGAAGAACACAGAGTGTCAGGCTACCACCCAACGCATCGCAATCCAAGAATCTGATCTGCACAGTTCTTCAGGGTTAACCGCTCAGTCCCAACCTGTTCAACATCTACATGTCGCCACTTGCTAACATCATCTGATTCCTAAGAATAACCATCATATCCTACGCTGACGACACCCAACACATTCTATCTCTCACCGACAAGACAACCACCACCAGAACCAACTTCACCAATTCCATGATCGAGGTAGAAGCACCTACTGCCTGAAGCTCAACTCAGACAAGACGGAAGGGTCTTCGGAAACAAGAACACCCCATGGGACTCTACCAGGTGGCCGTCAGAGCTAGTACCCATACCACAATCTACCAACCAGGCCAGAAACCTGGCAATGATCCTGGATGATAAAATCAACATAACAGCGCAAATAAACGCAGTTTGTTCCTCCTGGTTCCAAATACTACACATGCTACGCAAGATTTTCAAATGGCTGCCCCAGTACCTCAGATGTACCGTCAGACAAGCACTCATCACAAACAGACTTCGGCAACGCACTCTAGGAAGGGATCTCCAAACAGCACTCTTCGCCAGGATCTTTAAACAGCTCCTTCACAGACACCAGACCACCCAGAACACCTGAGCAAGACACATCCTCAACCTCCCCAGAGGCACCCACATCTCACCACACCTCAGAGAGCTCTACTAACTCCCCATGCACAATGGCAGCTAATTCAAACTCCTCATGCACGCACACAGAGCATTGTACAACATCGGACCAGCATAATGGAACAACCACATACACTTTCACCAGTCGACCAGACACCTATGCTCAGCTTTACTCTTACTCGTACACATATCCTCAAAAGTAGAAAGGGAGGTCGCTCATTTCCAAAATATGGAACAATCACCCCCAACATCTCAGAGCCTGCCTCCTTGCTTCACGAATCCTGCAAAGATCTCAAGTCCTGGCACTTTGATTAACACTGGAGCCCACGCACCTTGCTCCAGCACCTGAATACCGTAGCTGGCGATTAGAGCGCTCCATAAATCACTTAACTTAATATGGTATTTGCATGAGAGCTATTCATTTTAACTTGCAGTATGCAGTGCTGAAACGTTTACTGTAAGCCTCTGATTTTCCACTAGACAGTTGAAATGAATGAACAATGCATCATTAAGATTAAAACAAATTTAAAATACTCAAAAAAAGAAAGTTTCTTACCTGGTTGCAAGTATCAGCCAAAGAATGTATTGCTTCTGAGAACATGCTGGCAGACCCCGTGTAAACCCAGGCAAGGAGTTTAAAGAAGAAGTTCAGTCCATTTCTTGTAGGCAAGCAGAGAAGATGCACGTTAGTTGACAATGCAATCTCAAAGTATACAGAGTAAAGTTGGATTCAAGCAAAATTTTGTAGTCTGTCTAGGTTGGTAGATGCTCTTAAATAGAGAACTCTGCCAGTGATTAAGGATAGACAAATGCAAGTGAATATTATTTTAGTGGCACTTCAATATACCAACTGCTTACAGGTTTTTTTGGCAATAATTCTTTATTAGCATTTTACATTGAGGGAAATAAAGCACAAGTTACTACTTGTGTAACGATATATCTGTAAGAGACATTAGTTAGTGATAGATTCCTTACCTTAGAATATTCCCCAGGCGTCAGAAAGTTTTGCTTAGTAGAACTCCTGCGCGTCAGTAGGTGGCATCGTGCGACTCCGCATCAGTCACTGGCGTCGTAAGCGCCGAGATGACGTCACGGAGACTACTTAGGCACCACCCATGCGTGCTGACGTCAGTTCTGTACACGACTTTCCGCGCCGAAATGCAGAGCCATGCAAGATACTGATCATTGGTGGATGAAACTAGGACCCTAAGAGGGGATGACCTTAACCCTAGTAATCAGTTCGCAGAACGGGGAGGATCGGTGGGGCGGTAAGGAATCTATCACTAACTAATGTCTCCTACAGAGATATCGTTACACAAGTAGTAACTTGTGCATCTGAAAGAGACACGTTAGTGATAGACTCCTTACCTTAGAACAGACACCCCAGCAATACCAACCCTGCGAACAAGATAACTCCAAAAAGTCACGGAGCACAGACCGCCCAAAGAAGCCGTCTCTGCGGACCAGACTGTCAAGGCAGTAGTGTTTGGTAAACGCGTGCAGAGAGGCCCACGTAGCTGCCTGACAAATGTCCTGCAAGGGAACGCCGCATCCCAAGGCAGTAGTGGCTGCAGTTGTCCTGGTCGAATGGGCACGCAGCCCCACAGGAGGCTCCTTCTTGGCCAAGGAATAACATGCTTGTTGCACAGAACGGCCCACTGGGAGATGGTCAGTTTGTGCACAGCCCGACCTTTTTTGGCACCCAGGTAACCAACAAAAAGCTGATCATCCACCTGGAACTGCTGTGTACGTTGCAGATAGAATGCGAGCGCATGTTTTGTTGTACAGACGGTGGAGCCTCTCCTCTTCCCTTGAAGGATGCGGAGGCGGAAAGAAGGTGGGCAAAGTCATGGTCTGACCGATGTGGAAGGGCGTGACAACCTTTGGGAGAAAAGAAAGACGGGTCCTTTAAACCACCTTGTCCGGATGAACAGAAAGGAAAGGAGGTTTGGAAGAGAGGGTCTGGAGCTCACTCACTCTTCAGGCAGAGGTGATAGCAACCAGGAAGGAAGTCTTTAGAGTGAGAAGACGTAAGAGACAGTTATGAAGGGGCTCAAAGGGAGGGCACATCAGAAAAGTCTAGACAAGATTTAAGTCCCACTGAGGCATTATGAAGAGTAAGAATCGTATGCGTAATGCCCGTAAGAAAAGAGTTAACAACCGGGGACTTAAAAAGAGAAGGCTGATTTGGAAGCCATAGAAAGGCGGAGATGGCCGAAAGAGAACCTTTGATAGTGCCCAGAGCAGAGCCCTGCTGGGCCAAAGAGAAAAGGAAGTGAAAAACCTCAGAAAGAGGGGCAGAAAGGGCACCATGCCACAAATCTGTTCCACCTGCAGGCGAATACCGTTTTGGTGGAGAAGCCAGAATGACATCACAGACTTCGGGAGGACGATCGAAAGGTGACAACTGTCGCCGCTCAATCTCCTCGCCTGGAGGTGGAGGCTGGACAGGCTTGGGTGGAGGACCGTCCCCTGCTGCTGCGACAGAGGATCCTCCCGAAGAGGCAGACGGATGGGGGATCAATGCTCATACCGAGTAGCTCGAGATACCATACCCTTCGAGCCCAGTCCGGAGCCACAAGAATGACTTGGGCCCAGTCGCGCCTGATCTTCTTCAGCACTCTGGGCAGAAGTGGTATAGGCGGAAAGGCGTACAACAGACCGCAGCTCCACTCGCAACGAAAAGCATCTCTGAGCGAGTGCTGCCTTTGAAATTCCAATGCACAGAATTGATGACATTGCGCGTTCTCTTCGGTGGCAAATAGATCTAACCAAGGCTCTCCCCTCTGCAGAAAGAGACCTTGTGCCACGTCAGAGTTCAGACGCCATTCGTGATCCACCATGCACCGGTGGCTGAGTTTGTCAGCCCTGGCGTTCAGAGAACCTGCCAGGTGTTGAACAACCAAGGTAATGCTTTGATGTTCCAGCCATATCCAGAGGCACCAAGCCTCTTGACATAGGGTCCACGACCCCACCCCAGCCTTTTTCTTGCAAAACCACATGGTGGTGGTGGTGTCTGTGAACACCTGCACTACAGTTCCCCAGTCAGAGGGAAGGAATGCCTTGAGTGCAAGTCGGATCGCCCGCAGCTCCAGAAGGTTGATATGGAGCCGGGACTCCGCCGGAGACCAGAGACTCTGATCTCCGCCTCTCCCATGTAGCCTCGACATTCCCAGGAGGGACGCATCCGTCACCACTGTGTGCTCCGGTTGGGGAAGGGAGAGGGATCTGCCACTGACCAAATCGAGATTCGTGAGCCACCACTGCAACTGTCGTGCAGCGCCCTCCGAGATCTGGACGTGATCGAACAGGTTGCCCTGATGCTGTGCCCACTGGAACTTCACGTCCCACTGTAGAGCCCACATATGCCATCTGGCATGTGTCACCAGCAGGATACAAGAGGCCATGAGGCCCAGAAGCCGCATGGTCAGCTGACAGAAGCCCAGGATAGAAGCGGAAAGATCGGAATCATAGACTGAATATCCCGGACTCGCTGCTTGGGAGGATAAAGCCAAAACAGCGTTGAATCTAGAACCGCTCCGATGAAGGGTAGCTTCTGAGAGGGACTCAGGTGCGATTTCGGGACATTGATGGAGAACACCAGCAAATGCAAGAGGTCGGCCGTAGTCTGGACGTGGGTGACGACTGCCTGAGGCGAGCCCGCCTTCAACAGCCAGTCGTCGAGGGAGGGGAAGACTGACACCCCTGACCTGCGACCACCGCCATCACCTTAGTGAACACCCGAGGGGCACTGGTAAGGCCGAAGGGGAGCACTGCAAAGTGAAATTGTTCCTGGCCTACCATGCACCACAGGTAGCGCCGGTTGGCGGGCAGGACGGGGATGTGAAAATATGTGCCACCATCTAGTCTCCAGGGTCCAGGGCAGCCAGAGTCAGCATCTTGAACTTCTCCTTCCGGAGGAGGCGATTGACGTCCCCGAGTTCCAAGATGGGGTGCAGGCACCCCTTGTCCTTCTTGGGGACCAGAACGTAGTGGGAATAACCACTCCCTACTGACCAGGAACGCACTCAATGGCCCCCTTGGCCATGAGGGCCGAGACTTACTGACAGAGAAGAGTCAAATGATCCCCCGACATGCGGTGGTACCGAGGTGGCATGGCCGGAGGGGAGGACAGAAAGGGGAGTGCCTAACCTTGGCTGATGATCTGCAGCACCCACTTGTCTGATGTAATGTCGCACCAGTGGTGGAGGTGGTGGCGGATCCTGCCACCCACCGGCGTGGGGTGCTCCCTGAAGCTCAGATTAGGAAGGCTTAGAGGCGGAACCAGCGGGGTGGAAGTGGACTGTCCGGCGCGCTGGTTACCAGACCCGCCCCTGCGGAATCCACGGCTGCGGCCACGCTGAGGCTGCTTGTGTACAGGCTTGATGGAAGAGCTTGCCTGGGTGCCCCTGTCCCGGCCACGAAAGGAACGAAACCCAGGAGTGGCAGGGTTCTTTGTGGAAAGACTTGCCTGTGGCCCGAGAGTCTTTAAAGCACTCCGGGGCATAGTCGGCCTTATCGCCAAAGAGATGGGAGCCATCAAAGGGCATGTCCATGAGCGAGCTCTGGACATCGGGTGAGAACCCAGTGGAACGCACCCAGGCGTGGGGCCGCAACGCCACAGTCGTAGTAATCGGCCTGTCCAACGAATCAGCAGTGTCCAAAACACACCTGATGGCAAACTTCGCCGCATCCTTACCCGCCACAATTGCTTGGGAAAGGACAGCCTGGACCTACTCAGAACACTGAGGCAAGACATGAGTTACAGAATCCCACACTGCGTGGGAGTAACGGCCCAACAAGCAGGCAGTGTTAACCCACCGCAACCCCAAGCTGGCTGAGGTGAACAACCTCTTGCCAAATTGGTGTAGCCTTTCAGAATCCTTATCAGGCAGAGCCGTGGGAAAGACATTCTGCGACGTCAAGGACTGAATGACCAGGCTCTCAGGTGCGGGGTGAGTGGTCAAGAAGGAGGGATCACCAGGCGCCGGGCGATGACGCATAGCAACGTTTTTATCCACCAGCGCCCCCGTGGCCGGACACAACCAAGTGCCAAAGAGGACTTCGGTGAGGGCATCATTGAAAGGGAGCAGTGGCTCCGACAAAACAGACGCCGTCTGGAGATCCTCCGTAAGGAGGTTGGTTTTAAGGGCCACCGTAGGGAGGTCGAGATTGAGAGCCTTTGCAGCCAGACGCAGCACCACAGTGTAGGAAGCACCCTCCTCCATAGTAGGTGGAGGAGAGGCAAACCCCGGGTCAGAAGACACATCAAGTTTTCCCGCATCTTCAAGTTCGTCCACCCAATCTTGCTCGGAGTCACACTGTCGGGCAAGGGGGTCCTCTGATCCGTCCCAGTCCTCGTTCGGCTCCGGTGTAGAGGGAGCCGGCCACGGCGGCAGGGCAGGAGCCAGAGAAAGGACCAGAGCCGGAGCCCAATTCGGATCGCAGGCAGGAACAAAATGGTCCGGGGCAGGGGTGGGATAAAGAGCACCCAGTGCGGCGCCTGGGACGGTGCCTGGGGTGGTACCAAGGGCGGCGCCTGGGGCGGAGCCAAGGGCAGCGCTGGGGCCGGCGGTGCTGCACCTTGTGGCGCCGAAGCCAGCGGCGCAGGTGGCGGAGCCGCCGGGCCAACAGGATCTGGACACGGGACCGCGGGGCCCCAAGGCGCGCCGGCGGGAGCCCGGGGCCTAAAAAGGCGGTCCATGGCAGCAAGAAACTCTTGCATTTGTTCGGGAGTCGCCAACGGACCCTGGTATAGCGGGTAGGCCGCGGGACTCCCCATCTCCAGAAGAACCGCAGGGTCAGGCAGGCCCTTGTTCCCCTTGTCCGCCTCTGGAGAGAGACGGGGGGACGTCGGAGAGCGAACACACTTCTTCGACTTCTTTTTATGGCGTCGCTTACCGGAATCTGAAGGAGAAGACTTAGAGCCCAAAGAGCAACGGCTCCGGTCCCATGAACGGCCCCTAGACCCGGAGCTGCAGTGAGAGGAACGCCAGTCCACCAGCAACTTCCGGCACCACTCTCACAAGGCCTTCGGGGCCATGGCTCGAAAGTCTCGATAGTCCCGGGAGTCATGGTCGGTCTCCAGGCAGTAGAGGCACTCATCGCGGGGGTCTGCCACCGACATGTTAAGGCGGCACGACCCACAAGACTTAAATCCGGGCATCCCTACGGCACCAGGAGACAAGAGAAGGAGACAAAAAGTCCCAAAAGAGTAGTCAAAAAAATGACTGAGGTACGTGCTCAATTCGGATCTGCGCTTTCGGCGCGGAAAAAGAAAGAACTGCTGTCAGCGTGCATGGGTGGCGCCTAAGTAGTCTCCGTGACGTCATCTCTGTACTTACAACGCCAGTGACTGACGCGGAGCCGCACGACGCCACCTACTGCTAAGCAAAACTGTCCGGATCCAGTCTGACGCCTGGAGAATATTTTAAGGTAAGGAATCTATCACTAACGTGTCTCTTTTAGATACAAGGCTGAGCTATACAATCCTATAGCAACCACAACGATTCCCATCCATTTCATGGTTTAGATTCCTTATCTACAGTCTCGAAATATAGGCCTCACCTTTTCCTGAGAATTTATGAAAGAATCCAATTAATGTAATTTTAATAGGTTTAGAACAATAACAGGTATACCTATACATGTGACGCATTCCCAACCTCCCATAGTAACATTATTATGTTAATGGTTGTATCTGTGGGAAATAAACATTTTGATCGACTGTGCTCTCTGAAAGGCATAACTGCAATTGCGATCATCTCCTAAAATATGTGGACACTTCAGTCATCACCAGTGTAAGGCTGTCTCAAATCATACCCACTAGTCCTTTTTTTCAATAGTACTCAGAATTATCAATGGGTCTCTTGTACCCATTAGATATCAAACTCATCTGCACTTGTGCTCGTGGTAACCTGACATGCTGGCAATGCCTTGCATTTCCACCTGTTCACATTGTACCATGAAAATGTGGATAACGTATAACATTAATGACATCAAGGCAGGAAAGGAAGCATAAGGGTCAGTTACAGCCCTGAGGAGATAACACCCGCATATAAGAAGGTTTTGTTGGGGCCAGCACATGCAGTAATCCCCTTCGTCGCTGCAGATGCCCAGAGCACTATTAAAAAGGATTCAAGCCCTATCAAAAATAATAATGGCAGTAAGGGCACCTGTGCCTCATACTCCATTCCATCTCTACTGTGCACAATAGGAAACCTCCACAGTTTATGTGTGTGGTAGGCCATTGATAGTCATTGAACTTTTGAAATAAATCCAATTTTAAACTGAATCTCCCTATTGCATGCAAGAGTCTTTAAAAACAATTAAGAGTACTTCTTCTGGACAAACCTTGCGGTCACATGAAAGATTGGAAAGCATTCCCAAAGAAACACCTTGGAAAAACCCCCACTTGTGGTTGCTGTATTATGGATAGAATAACATTATGCAGTCACGTCACTAGTATTTTGGACAGAAGCAAGGGCATTCTTTTCTGTCTTAGGCAACAATGTTATAATTGTATTATTGGATATAGGGCCCATGGAGCCAGCAATTTCTGCTTCCCTAAAAGCCCCATAAGCAAGGGCCTAGCTGGTTCTCTAGGTTGCTTAATAGATGCAGAGACAGTGGAGAAGCATGCTCTCCTTTAGTAACATAAATGTGGGAAATCAGTATGAGGTTTACTTCTGGGAGCCTCTACTGCAGAATGGAGGCAAAGAGGCATGTCCTAGCTGAAAACTCAGTTGTACTGCAGAATGGTCAGATAAAGTGCCTTGTATACTCGCTCTACTTTGCAGTGGAAAGAAGGGAGACTCCTAACAAAAAGTAACTCATCCTGGGAACAGCCACAGGCATTTGTGGCATAATGGTGTAATCCTTTCCTTGAGGATGAACTTATCTCAAATCATCTACTAGATTAGAACGGTGAGGAAACAGGATATTTAATATGTAGTGGTTGTGCGATCTCAAGTGTAATACGTCTTACCAACCCATTTATAACCAGTAGGTTTCATCTGTCAACCTTCAGCTCTACCCTGGGTAGCTGTGGCTCTGAGCAGCAAGGCTTACACAAAGGAACACATGTAAAGCATTTAAATAGCACCAAAACATTTGAAAAGGAAATGGACAAAACACCAAATAATCCAACACCATTTGTAAAAATAGGCTATTTTTGTGTATTTTTAGACACCAAAACAAAAAAGATCCATTGGAGCCTGGAGCACCAGCATCTGCCTGTTTGCCAAGACCAGTGTGCTCTGTGAGGAACAGCACAGCATTAGAGGGAGCACGGTTCAGTGCGGAGCCCTGTTGAGAGGATTCCCGGTGTGAGCAGATGGCTGCTGCACCGAACGGATCATTGCCTGTGTGCAGAATCAAGTCAACAACTCCTGAATGCCAACTGTATGCAATGCAGGGAGAGTGCAATCTGGACTGCATTGTTGTGGCAACTCTGCATGCCAGGAGGAGCCGCCGCGCTGTTTAGAATGCCATGTAGTGGAGACCAGCACCTTGTTTGCAGGTACAGTGGAAACCTTGTATACTAGAAGGGACGGTACAGAGTGAGCTGTTAAGTTTGTGCCGCCACTAACAGAATTGAAAGCTGCGACCTGAGGGTCAAATAGAGCATCAAGGACTACCCATTCCTGTATGTGGACTGAGGAGGACGCCAAGAGTGCATCGCCCCATCACTGGGACCATATTAGGAGCACCAGAATGAATCCCCCTAACCTCTTGGGAAGCGCTGAACTTACCGAGTTGACAGATGCACAACAGCTCCCATGATGACTTAAAAATAAAATACTTGTTTTTACATTAAAAAAATGTATTAAAAGGAGTCTGACAACAAATACTATCATTCAGAAGCAACCACAAATTTTGAACAGCGTAAGTGCATTACACTATTGCAGAGCACACTTACAGGCTTATTCCGCAGGACTTACAAAGTATTGCTGTAAAGCCAACTGCACTGCGCACAAGTTGAAGGGTCTTCAGCGGCTGGGGCATGTACAATATTGCAGACCTTCCAACGCCGTCCTTATCACCGCCACCCCCTGGTACAGTTTCTCCTACTTGTCTCCTGCAGTAGGCAGTCAGTCAGCTAGTTACACACTGCAGCCTTACTCCAGCCTGAATGTTCAGTGTGACTTCCATTGTCGAGTACACCAAAAGAGGTCTGAAGTACAGGCTGACCACTTTTGCAAGGCCCTCCCACTGCAGGTAGAGGTTGCCAGGAGTTTATTTGCAGGTGTCCCTGCTTCCTGTATGTTAGCCTACCATGCTTGTGCCTCCTCATGGCTACAGATCGCATGCAAGTTTTCTCCCTTAAGTAAATGCCACCTAATTTCTGCTGTTTCATTGTCACACTGTTTGAGGTCAATTAGTCTCATGCAGCGTATGCACCCCATCTACTATGATTCCACCCCTCTGGACAATAACAGAAATGCCCTTCAGCCTCCCACTCAACAAGAGTCGATGTAGGGAGCAGCCATCTCACTCCCTGGCTAGTCTTGCCCTGTTTAATTGCTCCCAGGTATTTCTGGAAATGTCAATGATGTGCCTGAGAAAAGTGCATTACTCTAGGGATTTAAAATAGGCTTTAATACAATACCCTGACATGTCTAATGAGAGGATACTGGACCTTCTCGACCTATATAAGTATTTGATGTGAGGTGCAGGGGGCGTCTGATATTTTTGCATACTACACAGTTGGAGGGGACACAAATGAGTACAAGGACGGGGTTTAAGACTGGGTGTTAGGTGCAGGATTAACAAGGGAGTGGGTTAGATTGTTCTCAGGTGGGTATGCCTGACTTATGTTGTATGTTCTAATGAAAAGAAACAATACAAAAAAAAAACCAATAAAAACTAAATGAAGCTACAACCATTGGGATCCTTCAAAATATTAACCAACCTAGAAAGGCTGAAAACTGACCAAGATGAATACAAATGATCGCATACACAGAGGATGGGAGTCTGAGCATAAGGTCTATTGAACAAGGAGGGGTTTTAGTTGTTTTCCTGATCGAAAAAAAGACCTTCCAGCTTACTGATATTCAGGAGAGGGTTCTGGATAGTATTTGCATGGAAAGCAAATTCAGACTAAATGTAGCTTTTTTTCTGAGGACATTAGTTTGGTTTTAGTGATGTATATGGGATTCCTTTGTAAATGTTGCTTCAGATATAATTTGGACCCATGCTCCGTACCCTTTTGTGAGTGATACACAGGGTCTTGAACAAACTCCTGCATCCTAGCCCAGGCAGCGAACTCTCCACTACGACTCCCATCAAGGATGCCAACTGTGGTGGCAGTTTTGTGGAAGCGTTCCTCAGGAGCACTACATATGTAGTATGTGGAGTCCCCTGGGATTAAGACTAAACTGAAATGGCAGGAAACAGAGTAGTAACAGTGAGCTGGGATTTTCATCCTTGGGAACACAAGTATTATGATATGTTTACCTTGAGTATATTGTGAATGACTTGTATTGCTAGCAGTAACTTGTTTACAATATTTAGTTACTTCATGGAAATGCAAGATTTCTCTAGTTTAATTGTATTTTTGTTGTACATATTGATATACCGTTTCGGTGTTGTTAAATTCTACTTAAAAAAAATAAATCAGTTTGAACTGTTCAACTAAGCTATTCAGTAAAACCAAGGTGGCTTGGAAGGCCAGCTTTCCATGGAAGACCTACAGTCATGGTTTGGAAGGAATACTTGTAAACTCCTGCTTAATAACACTGCATGATGCCTGCACCTTGAAGCAGCAGGAAAAACCTAACAGCTGAATCAGATGTATTCTTCAAAGTTTCACAAACCATGAGCTAATGTGAGATAGGTGAGCAGATTATCGCTCCCTTTTTATTTGATGTGACAATATGGTTAATGTGTCTCAATGAGGACAGATTTTCATTATAGCCCAGTGAAGGAGATCAGCACCATCCTAAGTGCTGTGAGTTCCATTTGGTTGGTGTAAAGGTATTTCTTTTGAGGCTAAAAAATGTAATCTGATGGCGACAAACTTCTTAGCAAAGGAGCAACACATTGCATACTAGTATATTTTTTAAGAAGCCTCTGCAATGCATTGCCCCCCCTTCTATCATCGTCGCAGGCTTGGCATTAAGATGGACAGATTTTGTTGGACAGTATCCTTCTTTGCTGGGGCTACTTCGTTTCATTGTACTGTTCAAGATGGCGACCGTGCGGCTGGACTACATCGCTACCCCCGTTCGGAGGGGCCAGGGTTGAGGCCGCTCCCTTATCATTGACTGTGGTGGCTGGTACTGCTGGGGCAGCGGGAGATGGACGGTGGAGTTGAATATCGTTGCTTTGTGTCGGGGGCCGGGGATGGGCGGCCGAGGATGTCCATGCTAACTGGTTTGGACTTACGTATATGACCCTCCTCCACACTTTCGTGATAACTTTTCTCCCCCCTTTTTTTTTTCTCTCCCCTTTTTCTTTTCCCCTTTCGGGTTTTCTAGGGCGACAGGCATGCCTATGGGGGGGGGGGGGCGTGGCCTTCCGCTGCATGCTGGATGGGGGGTGGGGGTGGGGGGTGTTTTTCGTTTCTCTTTGTCTCTATGGCCCGCTTTTTCTTTCCTTTTCTTTCTTTTTTATGTCTTAATATTTCTTCCTTTCTAACTTTATAGTTGGAGTCCGGGGTTTAGGTTCCTCGAGTGGATGGTTATTTGTGTCTTTTTGCTACATGATCCTGTTCATATTACTCGCTTAGTGGGTGGGTACCTGTGCCTTGATAGACTGCTTTCGGACTTATATCCTCTTGTTATGTTCTCATTGTTGCGCTGAATTGAAGGCTATTGTCCATATATGTGCATTGTATAGCGAATGATGTCGTACTGCTGCATTTAATCTGATTCCTCAATTTTATTTGAACTGGACGCCTCTCACATCCTGTACAACTGCGGCCGATTCTGATCGTCTAGCCTGATTTATTGTTGCTGGCATCGCTGGAGTTTCTAATGTCACGATCCTGTGATGCACGATGACTTGACCTTTGGAGGTTATTTCATGGCCTTCTGATCTTTATTTGATTTAAATGTGATTTTATCCTGATAACGTATTTTTTTTAGCTAATCCTCCGGTTGCAACTTTTGGCATTGCTGATAACTTGTTGGGTTCATTGCCCCCTCTTTGTGGACTGCGGATCGTATGGCGATATATTTTTCAACTATAAACTTAAAACTTAACCTGATTTATCCTGTGCTCGACGGTCACCTTTTCATATGTGTCATTTTGACCACTGGTTGGTCTTTCTCTGGAGACTGTTGAGCCGTTCTATGGTTACATTTGTGCTGCATATTGCTTTTGAGGCCGGCCACGATGGTTGTAGGCCCGTGTCTGTATGCTTTTGTGATTCAATAAAGGTTTTTAAAAAAAAAAAAAAAAAAAAAGAAGCCTCACCCTAAACCTAGAAAATAGAACCAAGATCTTACATTTAGACACCTGTCCTTGTAGATTTGGACTCTGACCGATATCACCTAGGAAGTAAGTTGGTGTGACAATTCTCTCAAAAAAAATGTTTTCTTTCACAGAGAAAAGGCAACTTCTGTTGATATTCAACACTGCTGTAATCCACTGGGCCACAGTCAGTGAGTTAGGAGGCCGATAACCCTTGAACAGCTAGAATGCTTTCAGCCATTGAAACCAAAATTTAATCCATGGATTGGGAAACGTAGATGCCTCCGCAATGAAGTTACATAGTCTTTCGAAAACTGACTGCAATGACTACAGAGGCCAGCTTGAGGCCAAATGGAAGAACCAGATAATGTGATGCTGGTGAATTAACACAAAATAGAGGAGCATACCGTGCTCCCCAACTTTGGACTACGTGGAGAATAAAGATGGGTTGGTGGAAAATGTTGAATGCTGCTTAGAAGTCAAAAGAATTAAAGTAACTGTCCCATGCAAAAGCTGTCCGGTACAAAAATAGGATGAATCAGTAAAGTGGGACTTGGGCGTGGCAATACAAGAGGGAAGGTAGAGTACGCCTGAAGATTGCAAGGATAGATATTCCAGTAGATGTTTGTTGTAGCTCAAACTACGTCACCTTCAATGAGCCATGGAGTGGTTGGGGGCAGAGAGATAATTGAGGTTTTGGATCGTAATGCTCCTGTAAAGAGCATATCAGCAGATAAAGTGACATGAATGTGCTCCTTGCAGTGTCACGCCAAACTTTCTGCCTTCACCCCTCCTGTTTTCTTAACCTGTTTTTGTTGGTTTTCAGGACTCTGTTCACTTTACCACTGTTAACCACTGCTAAATTGCTTGTGCTCTCTCTTCCAAACATGGTAACCCAATTGGCATATTTAATTTACTTGTAAGTCCCTAATAAAGTGGTACTATAAGTACCCAAGGCTTGTGAATTAACTACTATTACTGAGCCTGCAGCAATGATTGCGTCACCCATGTAAGTAACCCTTTAAAACATGTCTCAGGCCTGTCACTGAAGCCTGTATGCAGTTTTAAACTGCCATTTCGACCTGGAACAAAATACACTTTGCCAGGCCTAAACCCTCCTTTTTAATGCATACAAGTCACATCTAGGGTGGGCTCTAAACAGCCCCTACAGCAGGGTGCATTGTATTCACAAAGTTGGACATGTACTATTAAGTTTTACATGTCCTGGCAGTGAAAAACTCTCAAATTCATTTTTCACCATTACAAGGCCTACCACCCACATGGGATAGCATTGGGTTACCCTATTACATTTAATAAATGATAAAGTTTGATTGGGAAAAGGAAGAAATGTCATGTTTACACTCAAATGATTTCCAATGTGAACCCCTCTTTTATTGTAATGTCGGATTTTAAGTCACAATTCTGAGAATGCCACTTAAAGAAAGTTGCCATATTCTTGTCCTAGCCATTTTGGTGCCTGCAACCGGTTTCCTAGGTCACATGACTAGGTATTGTTGGCCTTTGTGTATTTCTCCCAGACAGTATCACAGAAGAAGGCCTGGGAGTTGGCAGGATGGGCCATCCTGACTTATTGAGGGGGGGCGGAGCTATCACCTGTCACGCTTGCATTTCAAAGACACTGCCTCAGCTCACACTCAAAGAACCTCACACTAGCCTATTTTGACTACAGACAGACAGGGGCCAGACTAGGGAGGCAAGACAATTCAATCACCTTTGTGGGGGAAAAGCTCCAGAAGCTTCTCCCATTTTAAAGCTAGCACTAGGTAAAACAGCTGTAGCCTCAGATCCACTTTTCATTTAGCTTCTGGTCATGTGGAAAATTCAGAAGAATGATTGCTTTGGTGCCCTGCTGCTGAAAGGATTGCCCGGCTGCTTCAGGAAGGAAGGATGGACTAGCTCCTTAAACCCAGAACCACTAAAGTGACTCCAAGACTGGCTGACTGGCCTCCTGATCTGAGCTACAGGGACATAAAAAGCTCTAGAGACCTGTCCTGCATCAGCCCAGACTGAACTAGATCTGCATGCACCCCACTGCTAACCTCTGCTCGAGAGAGTCCTGATCCCAAAGAGATGCTCCCCAGGTGCTGAACTCTTGGCTGGCATTAGAGTGTGGCTTCCCTCTGAACCAACGCAGCATGATGCAGGGCCTCCCATCGCAGGCCTGATAGCTCCTCTTTGGAATCAACGCAGCCAGATGCAACATCCTACATCAAGGACTTATGGTACAATTCTCAGTGGAACTAAGCTGGTGCCTGATTCCAACTTGTGCTTGGTCTGAACACGTAACTTTGTCCCGGTCCGGTGTGACCAGAAAAACACAGTTGGTGCTTTCTACTTTTAGGTACTATACTTAGCTTAATAAAACTTTGAAATTGCATACATTCAGTTCTACTACTCAATTTTTCCAAATTGTTGTGGCATTTTTCTTTTGTTGTGGGCTTACTTTTATTGTTTGTGTGCAGTATACATCCTTTACACATTCCCTTTAAGCTAAGCCTTTAAGCTAAGCCGGACTCCTTTTGTGCCAAGCTACCTGAGGATTAAGCACAGGTTAATTAAGTGACAGTTTGCGTTTCACCCTGACAAGGCTTGTAGCTGTTGCTTGAGAAGAGTTCACACACCAACAAACCCAATTTCTCACATCTCCTTAAAGCCCAGGGCAAGAGGGGCATGACCTGACCGCCGAACATGGCGGATGCGTAGTTCAGGAGCGACGATCCAAGTCCATCTGCTGAAGCCGGAGGCATCCATTTAGTGGCAGATTGCTCCAACTCCCTAGGGTGGTGCCTGAACTGCAGTTCAGTGTCTGGCCCGATGAGCTCAGAGAGGAGCAGTGTGACCTTGCAGTGCTACGTCTCTGCTCAGCTCTGGACCGGCTCTCAGCATCTGCTGCTTCCCCGCATGCTGCATTCCACTGCTCGCCGGAGGAGCGGAGGACCCGTGGAGTGAGAGTGCTTCTCGTCAATTACCACGGGCCTTAGCTGGGATTGGGCCCTATTTTCCAGCTGCAGGCACAGGACTTTGCAGCCTATCAGGCCTGGGGTGTGTACTGCCTCTGTGTGTGCGACTGGCCAGCCCCGGGGACCACTGCAGGTGTTGTCGGGATGCCCCTGTGGAGCAGATGTGGTTCCTGCTGTTGAAAGGCACCCCGTGATTGGAGGCCGAGCAGCACTGAGCTCCTTGAAGAGCCGGCACATGGTTGGGGCATGAGGCTGCCCCCTGCCGTAGGGTACTGACAGCTGGCTGCTATGAATGCTCTTTCCCTGGCAGGCCCTGCTCTGGAGTTGGACTCACTGTTTGGCTGGGCCTCGCTTTGGGTGTGTTGCAATCCTGTTCCTTTCAATTCTCTGCTTTCTTCAGAGGTTGCCCCCGGACTGGGCTTTGCTGTGCATCAAGACTGCTTGTACTCCACTTAGATTGCTATCTGCAGGCTATAGGTGAGATGGGTCTGTGGTGCCGAGTGGTAACGAGTTGAACTGGGGGCCTTAAGGGGCCTATGGAAGGGCAGAAAGGCCTGCATAAGCATCGTGCAGGACCTCCCAGGGGACCCCTGGCCAAGGACTCACATCTCTTGCACTGTGGAGGAAAGAAACCTCCCACCCCGAAGTGTTCTGATCCAGTGTCCCCCTAGGGGATGGTCCCGGTTGTGTCGACGTCAGCCTCTGATGAATTGGACAAACCTTTGCCTGTTGTTACTAAATAGCGTTTGAGGCCAAAGTTGACTAGTTTTACAATGACCTTGTAATCCTTTCTGAAAACCAACACAAGATGTCTGAAAGGATCACCGCGACTACGCAGGCCCTTGGGGAGCAACGGCCGGCTGCCACGGTATTTGCCAACCAGACTCAGGACAACATCGTGGAAAATCTGCAAATTGCTGAAAGTAAACTTCATGATGCAGAAGGCAGCTCATCCCGCAACAACATTCATCTTATTGGTCAACAGGAGCCTGCGTAAGGTGCGGACCTGTACGTTTTTCAAAACGTTGAATAAAGCAGGACTGTCCGGTGCAAGAATGCCAACGTCCTTTTTTTTCTGGACTACATGCTGGCATGCCTTCGATGGTCTGGAGTCAGAGGACCACGAAGAATATCTGTGGCTTCGTCTTCTAGGAGAGCGTTGGCGAGATCTGGGTGCCTGACTCCTAGGAGAACGTGATGTGCGCCTTGTCAGAGTCGGTGACCTCTGCAGAGTGGGACGTCGCTCACGTCTCTCAGAGGAGTGAACTGACTGTATTATCAGAGATCTGGATCTGATAGGAGTATGCGAAGGTCTTGTTATCCTTCGGATTTTCCAATCCCTTATGTTCCCCACCCATCTCGGGGAGAGGTTAGTTGCAGGGGCGGGAGCCGGAACTGGTGAGGTTTCAGAAGTGACTTGCACTATTCGGAGTTCCGGAGAGGAAGAGACGCTCCTGGAGGTCACAACCTGGACGTCCTTCGGGGTCGAGCGGTCCCTCGACATCGCCCTAGGTCTTTTGGCAGGAGGAGACCTGTAACTGGACTGAGATCTCCTCGAAGTCGATCTCCTTGACGTCGACCTTCTCACCCTCAATCTGGACCGCAATCTAGCTGAACCTGTAGGCCCAGAGGGTGATATGGGAGGTCTCGACGTCGACCTTCTCGGTGATGGATGCGTCGATGCCATGCGTCTCGACGGCGAATGTTTCGACAGCGACTTCCTTGATGGTGATCGCCTGTGCTGACGTGTAGTTGGAGAACGACTGCGTCTTACCAGCGGCGAGTCCCTTGGTGTTCGGCTCGACGTCGATGCATGTGGCACTCTCGACGTTGGTGGTGTTCCCGACGTCGCCAAGGACACTTTCGGCGGCAGGCTTCGACGCTGATGTGTCGACGTTGAGCGACTACCGCCTGCCGTCGCAGGCGAGCCAGACCTGGGTCACCTACGCGGAGATGTCGACTTCGGCCTGTGATGGGACTTCTCACCTGAAGTCGTTTGCTTCAAAGGCGAAGGAGGCGTCGACTTCGACGCTGACTCGGAGCACAAAGGTATTTTGGACGTCGATCTGTCCTTCGATGGAGTGTGAGACTGGTATTTTCTTTTCTCACCTTTTTCTCTGCGCTCCAGCCTTTGAGTGGAGGGCTTCTTTGAGGAATGTTCTTCTCATCCATTTGCCGCTTCCTTTCCTCTCTCCTGCATAGAGGGCAGCTTAATCTTCTCCCTTTCTCAAAGGGTTCTTTTTGAATACTTGCTGCAGTAGTAGCACTGGTCAGGCTTGTGAGATGAAGGTAGACAAGCAATACAGACCGAGTACGGGTCTGACTTAGCCATCTTTTTTCCACAGGCCGGGCACTTATTAAAAAAGGCCGGTATTTTAATAGTATACATTACACTATTTTTAGACCTCTTTCAAAAAGACTCGACGGAGGAGAATTTCCCTTCCGTTTTTATCGAGTGACTTAATAGCCTCCTTATAGAAATATTCTCATTAGGTATGTGATAGAACATCTATTTTCCTCTTTTACATTTCTGGATCAACTGTTGTGTAATTTATACTATTATTGTCGCAGTGGTACTTGATCAGTGCAATGACTGTTAGTAGACTAGATGCTTGATGTATAAAATTGATGATGAATTTTTTTAATATATAGATATTTGAGTTGTTGTCAATAACATGTTTTTCTGTTATTTAGAATATATTTAGAAAACTCAATCCTGAAGTAGGTGAAAGGATTACATCTCACCGAAAGGCTGCATTGACAGTTGTTAGTTTTCTTGTCAAGTACACTAATATGATTGTACTTTGAATATGAGATGTTTTTAAGCCTATATGTAATTGTTTTGCTACGTACACCAACATTTTTGTACTTTTAATGTATGTTTTTAAACCGATATGTAATTACTTTGTCTAAATTGAATAAATTTGTCCATTACCATATCAGCTTAATATTGTTTTCATGTTGACGCTTGTTTTGTTGTATCTAATTGATACTCACTGTATTTTGTAGTCATTGCAAATGCTTCGGCTTATTGTATTGCATAGCCTGTTGTCCAACACATGATCCACATATTGAAGCTTTTCAGCTTAGGGACTTTTCTTGGTTTGTGCTTTATTACCCCGTCCCTATTCAAATATTAGGGTACCTCCCTCTTTTTTAAATTATTGATACGAGGACTGCCTCCTCGCTGTTGGTTCGAGTGGCACGCAAAGTGGTTACCAGAGGGTTTTGTATTAAAACTACGATTGTGGTATGCAGTGTTCTGGTGCAGGATGTTCAGAAAGCGGAGACTGCCCGGGAGGGGGACGTAACAGGCGGTGGTGGCTGACATGGGGGCGCTGGATGCCATTAAGGAGGCGCCTGCTGATTTCTGTGTCAAACTCGAATTACTTTGCTGTCATGACCATGCCCGTGTATGTTGCGCAAACGCACAAAGAAGGAAACAAAAATCCAGTTGCTTACTGGCATGGCTGATCTTGCCCCGTAGCTGTGAAGCTACTCCGCTACTTATCCGTCTTAGGTTCAGGGAAGTTGCTCACACTCAACATTCTATCAATGCTGCTTTCCATGATTACTACCAATTGCTGTATGCACTCCCACCTCTGGTTCCCCCTGCAACCCTTCAGGCCTTCTTCTCGAAGATCCCCTTTGTCCATCTTTCACCCGAGCCCCGGATGGCCTTTGATGAGTCATCTGTAGGCCAGGAGATTGGGTCTTGCTTGAAGGATTTACCCCGTGGCAAGGTGCTGTGCTCAGATGGCTTGCTGCTGAATTTGATATTCACTTTGCCCAGACACTGGTGCCCAGGTTGCAAACATAGTTTCAGGCCTGTTATGATGCTGGCTCTCTTCCTCCATCTCTCAACATCACCCTCATTATCACCTTGTTGAAACCTCATGAGGACTCAACAGAACTTGGCTCGCTTTGTTCACTTTCTATCCTCAACACTGATTATAAGATACTTTCGAAGACCCTTGCCTTGGTTGCTTCCGCTATTACCTTTTCTCGTACATGAGGACCAGGTCGGCTTTGTTCAGAGTTGCAACACCTCGCATAATCTTTGTAATTTGTGGCATGCTAAGGGCGAGTCGGGCTCTTACTTCACTAACGCAGCGTGTAAGGCTCTAGACTCGAAGGCTTTTGACTCTCTTCATTGGGACTATTTACACATGTTGCAAAGATGTGGGATAGGACCTCAGTGGTGTAAGTAGATATGCATCCTATACGTGGTTCTGACTGCCAGAGTTATAACGAGACAATAAAGCTCCACAGCATGGCCAGTCTTCAGAGGCAACAAGCAGGGCTTCGCATTGTCTCCTTTGTTATTTGCCCTGGCTATAGAACTTTTGGAGGCTTGTATGCACCGGCGAAGAGCAGGGTGGGGTGGCCGGACACATAAAATTGTGTTGTACGCCATTAAAAACATTGTTTTAAAGCCCAGGGAAACAAGTTTAAATAATGTGCAGACAATTTAGCAGGAATCATGACAAATGAGTACCTCTTGGAAGCTTAAAAACTGCTAAGAGTTGCCAATCTTGTGCAGAAGGGAGAATGAGTAATGTGGCATGCCAAATAGGAGACTTAAAATTAACGATACTCATCAGTACTCAGAGAGTCGACCAGCGATTTGACAGATTAAAAGGAAAGTGCAAGTGAATCTGTCATGCTATGCCGGATGTATGATTAAACAACAACTGCTCAAAGCCCGAATGCCTAAACCACGAAGGCAAAACCACGAACAAAGACAAACCACTACATTCTTAGCAACGACTTCCTTAGTGCACCCCAGTGGCCAGTATAAAAGGGCACCCAAGCAAGGCATTTAATCATTGTATGTTTGGACCCCTCCTGAGGCGGATAGCCGGGAGGTAGCTGTGTTTTTATCGTTTTAACTTGTTTTAACTTGCTTTTACCTGTGATACGTTGTTTGATCTACTAAACGCTGTGTCTCCTCCTCTAGCAACCTCTAAGCGCTGTACCGCTGTACCGCTCGCTCGCATCCCCACCCTTCCTGCACTTTGCACTTTGTAGCTAGAGTACTCTTCTAGCACTTTGCACTTGTAGGCAGAGCATTCACCACTCAGCTTGAAGCGATAAGCTGCTGGCGCACTACGGGCCGCCTGGTGTATGACAGCCTGATTTAAAAATCCCCCAGTGGAGGGAGGAGCCTAGCTCGCGGCCGTGATGGTCGCCCATTAGCTCGGCTCCCGCAGCCCTCCGTCCTGATTGACGATCCTGTCTTCTATCCTGTCCGAGGACGACACATCTTTTGGGGCATTGAAACATAACGGCTTGTTTGTACTTACCATCCGACCCCGGGGTCTCGGTGTGCAGTGGCTCCGGAGTTGTGGCCTCCGAGGGATCGGGGCCTCTGCGAGACTTGGACCGGGACCTGGCTGGCGGGATCCGACGGCTCTCGGCCCCGGCCGAGAGCGAGAACCAGTGTTGGGAGCCGATGTGCGAAGATCCCGGCGATCCTGACCCGGGCCTGCCCTGGTGGCCGCGCGGCCGACGTGGGTGAGAGGCCCCGGGACCTGATTCTGTGAAGGGGTCTCCCTCCGCCGCTGCTTGGTCCGGCGGCCCTGGTCCTCGGGGCCCGTACTCCGCTTGTTTGGGGCACCGGAGCTGGTGCTGGCGGAGACCCGTTTTGGGCGGATATCCTTTTGGCATCGAGGCCGCCCTTGCTGGGACCCCCGGAGCTTGTAAAGTCCTACATTTGCGAACTGTTATTTCCGGGGGTCTTGGTGGGCGGCGATTGGGCTGATTCACGAAATGGCGGCCGACCCTCTGGAACGAGAATCACCCTGTGGCGGCGGGCCCGTGTTGCCTAATCGTGTGGGGAGCGGATCTGGTGGACGTGAGCCGACGGTCAGAGATATCCTGGAAGCACTGAGATCCCTACACGCTTCCCTGGCCCTGGGAGTCTCGGTGGGTCCGCCACGATCTGCCGCCATTTTGGGCGGCCATTTCTTCTTGTCGCCCTCTTATTTCGATGACTTCATTGCCTCGCCCCCCTGGATTGACTTGAGTGTCTCCGCCGCTGATCGAAGATCGTGTAGTGTGCCGGTGACTTTGGGGCGCCCTGCTTTTCATGGTTCGGACCCCGGGGACTTGGATGCTGTATTGCGACCATGTTCGACATTGTTGCCTGAAACTATTGATGGACTGCCTCCTGTGCTTACTTCGATGACATTGCCTGTGTCTATAATTGGGACCACCTCGCCCGATCCAGTGGCGCAACTGAACTCCTGTTTTCCACTGATCGTGCTGCGATTGTTGATGCATCTACACTTTCGGTTCGGACTATTGCTCCCTTGTGGATCTATCTACCCCCCACGTAGCTATGTTAGTCACCATTCCACTCGACTATATGCTGATTTCGTATTTAGTATGTGGTTTTACATTGCCATGTGGTGGGTGGGATATGTCGCTCGAAAGGGTTGGGGGTGAAATGTACGACTTCTGTTGGATTCCCGGTATACGATTTAGTAGTATCATTGTCTTTAATCGTAGAAAGGTGGGCGGTCCCCTTCTCTTAATGTTTTATAGCATGTGATGGGGTGTCGTCCTGGACTGTTTTTGACTGTATTTTTCTGGTTGGGCGGAGGGCTGCGGCCGCCCGTTCGGATTATAGTTACTCTGCTCCTCCCTCCTGTCCTTTTTTCTTCGCTTTGGTTGTTCTTTTTTGTCTCGTTCTTCTTTCTTACTTCTCGCTATATTTCGGGTTCTGGTTTAGGGCGACAGGCACGCTGTCTGAAGGGTAGGCCATAGCCTTCTACAGGGGTGCAGGGTGAGTCGGGTACTATTTTTTTTTTTGTTTGTCCTCTGGTTCTATGGCCCTTTTCTATCTCTTTTTCGTGAGGCCGCGTCTGTCCTGACCTCCTCTGGTGTGTTTCGGGTGGGGGGTGTGGCGTCGTTAATCCTCCTGATAGGTTTTGGCTGTCTTTCTCCCCGATTGCCATCCCCCACTTGGGCCGCTACTCCTTTTGTCTCCTGTCTTCCTGCCACGGGGGGCCTGGGTCGGCGTGTCTTCTTCCTTTGGTTTTTCTTATTTCTTTATTTTCCTTTTTATTGTCTTATTTTGTCTTCCCTCCGTTTTCCCTTCCCTTCCCCCTCCCCTTCCCTACCTCGTCCCCCCCCCCTTTTCCTCTCGGTGTCCTAGAAGTTCTTATGACGAGTTGGTTTTGTTTTATTGTCTTTCCGATCCCTCTGTTCTGGCTTGGTAGTGTCCTGGGTGGCGGGCATGTTACGAGAAGAATGCTCAGGGGCTGATTGTGTCTCACATATCCTGATTTCTTGAATGCATTGTATTATACCCCCGATCTTCTGGCCCCATGCCCCCTTATTAATGTTGCAGTTGATTACGGGATATCGGATGCCTCCGTATTGAAAGTGCGCCTGTCATACGTCTTCTCCCCATATTATAATATTAAGCCTTATTTACTCCTGTGTTTTAGCCCTTTGGTTCCCGAATTTTTTCTCCCCCCTTTTATATTGTACGGCCTCTGCTTTGTATTGATTGATTATGTGATATTTGCCTGGTGACCCCTGATTGTATTGTACATTGCGGCCGGCCGGATGGGTTGTAGGCCTTGACTTGTCTCTCCTTTTTGATGTCAATAAAGGTTTTAAAAAAAATTTTTTTTTTTTTAAAATCCCCCAGTGACGTTCGGCTTGATATACTACGCCGCACTTGTTCCCTCCCTGCCCCGCCTGTCCCTCCCTGTGCGGCATCAACTTGGTCCCCCTCCGTACTCCCGCACTTACCGGGGCTGTCCCAGCTGATTAGGAGCTGAGGGCACCTCGTCACAGCAGAAACGCGGCAGCCATCTTATGTGGGGAATAGCCTCAGTGCACCCCAGTGGCCAGTATAAAAGGGAAGGGGCATGGCTCTGCGTAGCGGACGCCTATTGCGGACGCGCCGGGTGCGCGCCGGAGTCGAGCCAGAGTCCAGCTGTCTGCGCCCGTCAGCGCTAAGGAAGCGCTTGAGGCCAGGAACCCTATTAGATTCAGGACCGGTAAGATAACCTACTCAAGACAGGAATTACTAACCCTAAAGTGTCCTGATGGTAAATGCGTCAAACATAACCTCTCACGCATGACTGACCCTCTCGCATGCTCGTGCGGCTTCGCACTACCGACCCTTGCCCTGCCATTACCCCCCATCAAAACCAACCCTTTTACTATCAGAGTAGGCCAGCTCAATGTGAGATCGATGCAAAAACACTATTCGGAAATCCACGACCTACTGTCCAACCACTCCCTCGATATCCTTTTTCTTACAGAAACATGGCTCCAGGAAGACATGGACGCTGTGATAAACCTGGCCACCCCCACAGGGTTCACCACTTACACCCTGAATAGAAACTCCAGGGGCGGTGGGATTGCGATCATGGCCAAATCTTACTTCACCTGTCAGCTAACAAAACTGGAAATTAAAGACTGCGAATGTACACGCTTCAATATTAAAATCAACCCTCAGTTCAACCTCGTGGGCCTTCTGATTTATAGACCCCCGGGAGCAGTCGCAAGCTTCACAACCTTGCTCTTGGAGAACTTATGCTCGCTGATCACCGAAACCGCAAACTTTACCATCATCGGTGATCTCAACATCCACTTTGATCTTAATGCAGACATTAAGATCAATACCTTGTTAGCCGACCTTGCTGCCTTTCAGCTAGGCCAACTGGTGAGCGGCCCCACCCACAGTGGTGGTCATCTTTTAGACCCCATCCTTTCGAATTTGACCAATGTACTCGTAGAAACACCTATCCCTATGACCTGGACCGATCACTACTTAGTGGTTATGGCAGTACCCTGTAAGGAAGTCCCTATCACAAAACCCGTTCAGCAGGTCCGGAAAAGACCCTGGAGGAAGCTCCGCCTGGAAGATTTCCACGCACTCCTTACAACCAATCCTCCCCACCCCAGCAATGACCCCGACCTAGTGTATGACCAATTCTGTGATTGGATCAACCTAGCCCTTGACACCCTGATTCCAGCTAAATGGATCAAGGCGCGTTCCCACGAATCTAGCCCCTGGTACAATAAATAACTCTGCGCGCAAAAAAAGGATTGTGAATAGCCGAAAGAAGAAGGAGGAAAGATTACGATCCTGCTCTCAAAATTCGTTATGTCCAGTCACAAAAAAAATACCATCGTAACATATGTAGAACTAGAGCAGCACACTACGCAGCTGAGATATAAAACAGCCAGAATGCTTCCAAAACTATCTTTAGAGTTCTCAAAGAACTCAGCGCCAAAAAAACAGTGGATAACCGTAACACCTCATCTACTCTGTGTGACAGCATGGCATCATTCTTCATGGAGAAAATCCAGAAAATCTATAGTGCCTTCCCCGCCTCCCCCCACCTCTACCGACCCAAATAGACCCAATCTACCCAACATCCCGGCACCCAGTCAAGAAGACTTCCTCAATATCTGCAATAAAATCAAATCTGGATCACCTGCAGATCCCCTTAAACCTGAAACTTTTAGAGAGGCAGATTGGACAGTCCTCGGCCCCCTCAGAGACATTATAAACCTCGACAGCCATCATCCCCACTAGATGGAAGCAAGCCTGGGTCTCACCCACAATAATAAAGCCCAGTCTGGACCCGACCCTGCCTGAAAATTTCAGACAGATATCTCTCCTCCCGTGGCCAGCCAAAGTAGCAGAATCCCATGTAAATACCATCTTGACCAAGTTTCTGACGTCCAATTCCATCTTGGACAGGTCGCAACATGGATTCCGGGCTGGCCATAGCACCGAGACAGCACTCCTCAGTGTGACAGAACGCCTTCGGACCATCTTAGACGCTGGTGGAACAGCAGCACTGATTCTTTTAGATCTCAGTGCTGCCTTCGATACGGTGTCACACGAGGTGCTGTTGTTCAGGCTCAAGGAGGCAGGAATATCAGGGTCTGCCTTGGACTGGTTCAAGAACTTCCTATCAGGCAGATCGTTCCGAGTTTCCACCCCCCCTTTTCTCTCAAAAGAATGGCCCATTGAGCAGGGAGTGCCCCAGGGGTCGGCCCTCAGCCCCACCCTGTGCAATGTGTACGTTCAACCTCTGGCAGAAGTAGGCAGGAGACATGGAATGTCACTCGTGTTCTATGCTGACGACACCCAGCTAGTGGTGGCACTGAATGACGAAAATGGTCTTGGTGCTCATAACTTCAAACAGACTCTCGTCGACATCACTAGCTGGATGACGGCGAACTACCTCCAGCTTAATGCAGGAAAAACTGAAGTTCTGTTGGTGGGAAAAAAGACAGCTGCCTGGGGAAACAGCTGGTGGCCAGAAATCCTCGGCCAACCCCCAGAGCCGAAAGACTGTGTAAAAAATCTGGGAGTCTGGATAGACTCTGCCCTGAACTTCGCCCACCATACCAAAAAAGTGGCGGCCACTTGCTTTGGCATTTTACGAAATCTTAGGCCAGTATTAAAGTTCTTTGACCATCAAACCCGCCAGCTGATAGTTCAGTCTGCCATCCTCTCGCGGCTGGACTATGCCAGCTCCCTTCTGCTAGGGGCTAACGTAGCAGAGAAAACCAGACTCCAGCGAGTCCAGAATGCCGCCGCTAGGGCCCTGACCGGACTTCCCCCGCCGTACGTCAGTGGCAAGCGTCATCACAAAACTCCACTGGCTCCCAATGGAGAAAAGGATCCATTTTAAAACGCTTTGCCTAGCATTCAAAATTTTAAAAACTGCCTCCCCCCATGCTATGCCCACTCCTTTCAACTTACGTTCCCAGACGCGCATTGCGATCTGAAGGACAGAACTTAGCGGTCATTCCTCGCATCAAACTAGCTAGGATGGGCGGCCGTTCATTCAGATATCTGGCCGCAAAACTCTGGAACGGCCTCCCGGACCAGATACGAGGTCTGAATGATCTGCTATCCTTCAGAAGAGCCATTAAACCACATCTCTTCGGTTAAATCGGTATTTCCTCAGCACGCTTCCCCCACCTCTGTCATTTTTTTAGCTCTCATACAGAAAGCGCCGGGACGCCCCTTGGCTGGGGCAGCCATGCGCTATACAAGCACATATAACATTAACATTAACCACGAAAAAATAATTTATTGCCACATTACCCAAATATACAACTGTGTTCTTTAAACAACGCATGTCTTTTTTATTAAACAATTTTAAAGTAGAGACTGTTTAAATTAACAAATTATCAATTTAATAATCTTTTTTTTATAAATACGGATGAACTTACAAAAACACGGTAATAAACACTTGAAAAAAATAAAATATAAGTGCTTCATATTTTTTTACATACTAGATTTTTTATGATTACAAAATACATTTGGATGGCCTTCCTGAGAACCTTCAGCTTCTGCCTCATTGGCCAGGGCCGTCAGGGGATATTTGACACTAGCTCTCCCTTAAACGGAATATTCTTGATAAGTATTTCAGGATGATTTCCATCTACTTTACTGTCTACTTTGGTATTGCCACTGACAGGCAGACAAGTAATTGCATCTGGAATGATGTTCGACTCCTTAACCTCTCCTCTCCCTTTAGAAAACTCTCAATATCCTGTATTTTTAAGTTTCTCAGTGGGGAATCTTTACTTCTTGCCACTTGGTTCCTGTGCTGCTGCTCGCCTGTCCATGCCACTTCCCTCCAAACCACAATTCAGCTAAACGAAGATGTATACCTTGACGGCATACAAAACTGGTAGGTACCTTACTTGTGCCCTTCCTAAATCGTGGATTGCAGTGCCATCTGTTGGCCAGTTTCATGAGCACATGAGGAGGTCGTTGTTGGTGTACATCGGGGTTTAGGAAGTCGTTGTTCATGGAAAGGTCGTTGTTTAAGACTCGTTGTGTACTACAGTCGTTCTTAAAGATTCGTTATTAAGGCTGTTTCCCGCTATGCCGTTACATTTTACGTGCACTAGGCTCCTTAGTGCAAATGAACAAGTTACTTACCTTCGGTAATGCTTTTTCTGGTGGATACAGTATCTGCCTGTGGATTCCTCACCTTGTGAAAATCCCCCTTGCCATCAGCATTCGGAAATTTTTTGTAGCTCTCCACGCAGACGAGGACGACTTCACAGAACCAGGGCTCCGCTCGCGACTCCGCTGACGTCACTGGAGCCATAAGAGAACCTCGTCGGCGTGATGACGTCAGTTTCGCCCTTTTTTCCCATGCCTACGAGGCCCACGGACGGATCGACACAAATATACACAGTATACACAGTACACAGTATTCAAACCAACACACAAAGTGTGAAAACAATGCAGTAATGCAAAAAGAATTAAACATTTCCATTGACAATAACAGTCATAAAATAACATCATTGTCGTTATACAAGGGTGGACAACGGGGAGGCGGGTGGGTCAGTGAGGAATCCACAGGCAGATACTGTATCCACCAGAAAAAGCTTTACCGAAGGTAAGTAACTTTTTCTTCTGATGGATACATCTGCCGGTGGATTCCACACCTTGTGAATAGAGTCCCACAGGAGTCCCCACTCCCGGAGCAGGGTGTCCACCTTTTTATACCAAAAAGTCCTGAAGGCCGGAACGCGCAAAGTGTCCGTCCCTCCTCACTTCGGAATCTAAGCAGTAATGCTTCGCGAAAGTGTGGAGGGAGGCCCAAGTTGCCGCTCTACAAATGTCCTCAACAGGAACACCTCTAGATAAGGCTCCTCCTTCTTGGAAGGGTGAGGATAGAAGGAAGGAAGGAAGGGTAATGGACTGCCCCAGATGGAAGGGAGTTACCACCTTAGGCAGAAAAGCAGCCCTGGTCCTGAGAACCATTCTATCAGCATGAATAGTCAAGAATGGGGGTTTTGAACTCAAAGCTTGAAGCTCACTTACCCTCCTTGCCGAGGTAATGGCAACAAGAAATACAGTTTTAAAAGACAATAGTCTCAAGGGACACGTGTGTAAGGGCTCGAAGGGAGAACCCATCAAGTAGGTAAAGACAAGATTTAAGTTCCATTGAGCCACAATAAATGGAGCAGGCGGATATTTGTTGGTAAGGCCCTTAATGAATCGTAACACAATGGACGATTTAAATAAAGACGGCTGGTCCGGCAAGCAAAGGAACGCTGACAAAGCCGATAAATAGCTCTTCACAGTAGCCACAGCAAATTCCTGCTGGGCTAGAGAAAGAGCAAATTGAAGGATTTTGAGCGAGCCCTCAAAGGGTCAATAGACTTTTCCCCACACCAATGAACAAATTTGGACCACCTATATGAATATATAGACTTGGTGGAGAGACTTCTGGCGGACAAAATAACGTCCACCACGTCAGACGGAAGAGAAAAAGAATTCCGGTTGCCCAGTTCAATCTCCAGGCATGACGGTGTAAGCTCTGGAGGTGGGGGTGTAGAACCTGCCCCTGCGACTGCGAGAGGAGGTCTGCCCTGAGAGGGAGACGGAGCGGAGGGCACGAGGAGAGGTGGAGAAGATCTGTATACAACACCCTTCTTGGCCAATCCGGGGCGATCAATATGACTTGGGCTCGGTCTTGGCGAATCTTCCTCAGAACCAGAGGAATCAAGGGTATGGGAGGAAACGCGTAAAGGAGATGTGAGTCCCAGCCCAACTAAAACGCATCCCCCAACGCTCCCTGTAACGGATAAAGGAGACTGCAGAATGACGGGCAGTGAGCATTCTTATGAGTGGCAAACAGCTCTACCCGAGGAGTTCCCCACGTCCGAAAGACGTGAAGAACCACCTCCGGATGAAGCCCTCACTTGTGGTCTGCAGAGAACTGCCGACTGATACTGTCTGCACGCACGTTCAGAACTCCGGCCAGATGATTTGCCATAAGACAAATCTGATGGTCCTGAACCCAGGACCAGAGATGCAGAGCCTCTCTGCATAGACATGGCGACCCCATTCCTCCCTGCTTGTTGACATACCACATTGCGGTAGTGTTGTCCGTCAGGACTTGGACCGACTGACCGCGAAGGGAAGGGAGGAAGGCCTTGCGCGGTAAACGTATCGCCCGCAACTCTAGAAGGTTGATGTGAAGCAACCTTTCCTCTGGAGACCAAAGACCCCTGATCTCCAGATTCCCCAGATGAGCACCCCACCCTAGAGTAGAGGCATCCGTAATCACTGTGGCCACCGATGGAGGTAGATGGAAGGGTTTTCCTTGAGACAGATTGCCCTCCACGCTCCACCAAAACAAATCCGCCGCAGCTTCTCTGGAGATCCTCACAGACTCCCTGAGATCTCGGTTGTGTTTATACCACTGCCTGCGGAGGCACCACTGGAGCGCCCTCATGTGCCAGCGTGCATGGTCGACCAACAGAATGCAGGAAGCAAACAGACCGAGCAGGCGAAGGATCTTCAGGACTGGAACAACCACTCCGCTGTGAAACAAAGGAATAATTTCATGAATGTCGAGAATCCTTTGTGGTGGAGGGAATGCTCGACACAGAGTAGTGTCCAGTACAGCCTCTATAAACAGGTTGTGCTGAGAGGGCACCAGGTGAGACTTGGACACGTTTATCGAGAAACCCAACTTGTACAACACCTGCAGATGGTGAAGCACCTTCTCCGGCGACTCTGCTTTGATCAGCCAGTCGTCCAAATAGGGGGAAAACCGGAATCCTCGATCTCCTGAGATGGGCTGCCACCACCACCATCACCTTGGTGAAGACTCGAGGTGCAGTAGTAAGTCCAAACGGGAGGACCGCAAACTGATAATGTTGCGACCCTACTGTGAAATGGAGATAATTCCTGTGCGACTTCAGGATCGGGATATGAAAATACGCGTCCTGTAAGTCGATCAACACCATCCAAGCTTCCTGTTGCAACGCTTTAAGAACCTGCGCAAGGGTGAGCATCTTGAACTTCTCCTGCTTCAGAAAAAGGTTCAAGATCCTGAGATCCAGGATTGGACGTAACCTGCCATCCTTCTTGGGTATCAGGAAATACCGGGAGTAACATCCCTGACCCCTTTCCTGCTCTGGAACCATCTCTATTGCACCTTTTTTCAATAATGTTAGGACTTCCTCCTGCAGGAGAAGAAGGTGGTCCTCCGAGCAAGCCCCTTGGCAAGGAGGATAATTTGGAGGGAATTCCCGAAAGGGAACAGCATACCCATTCTCTACAAGATTTAGAACCCAAAGGTCTGTAGTGACCGATTCCCAATCTTGAAGAAAATGAGTAAGCCGACCCCCCACAGGACCAGCATGATCCAGAATGGTGGATCTAGGGCTGCTTTGCTGTGGTAAGAGGAGGGGATGTAGAGGAAGAGGAGGAGGGGGGCTGACGGCCTCATGGGCGACCTCTGTTCTTGCCCCTGTAGGATTTGTATAAGGTGTTTTGCTGCTGCTGTTGCTGCTGCTGAGGTTGTCTATAGGTCCGAAAGGACGACCTCCCAAATCCTCTGTACCTCCTGAACGATGACCCTCTAGATTGAGCCCGAAGACCCAGAGATTTGGCTGTTGCTTTACTGTCTTTAAATCTCTCTAGAGCTGCACCCGCTTTTTTGCGAAAAAGCCCAGAACCATCAAAGGGAGGTCCAAAAACATAGCCTGAACATCTGAGGAGAACTCTGAAGATTTAAGCCATGCACTCCTTCTAGTAGCCACAGATGATCCCATGATTCTGGCGACAGAGTCAGCAGTGTCTAAACCATTTTGTATGACCTGACGTGCAGCCGCTTGAGTATCTTGCAAGACCTCATTATTATTTTGTCTGTCTTCTTCGGACAACTTAGGTGCAAGCTGTTTCGCCGAATCCATTAAAGCATGGATCTAGAGACCCAAAATACAGGTAGCATTAGTGAACTTTAGGCTGAAGAAAGGAATTATTCCCTTGAGATCAGTATAACAAAAAGCTGAAACATAGCATCTAAATTAACAAAAACAGTCAAAAATTGTTGCAATCACACTAGTAAAAGATTATAACATATTTATTATACATCAAGGATTAAAAACAGAAAATTACATGTTTAAACATAAGGTAATCCCTGCGTCAATTAATAAAAAGAACAAACTAATAATAACATAGTCAATTATGACCTGCACAATTGAACGGACAGACAAAAATGGTAAAACATCAAAATTGTAAAATACAGTTAGTACATCTGGGGCTCCCGGGTCTCGTCACCTATGTATTACCACTGTAAATTTTGTATATAAACATAGGTGAAGGAGACAAAATTGTACTGTGGAAAAGGCGTCGACGCGTTTCGGTGGTTCTATATGAATGGGGTCCACCTTTATCAAGACTTGTCTTTGTAGTCTGTCGCAAATGGAGGGTCTGTACACTTTCCCTACAATAAATATACATGCAATTATACATTTGTACATGTTATTGTTTATAAATCGGAAATGTTAGTCTTGTAACGATCCTTGGATAACATCATAAGAGTTGTACATTTAAGAGTATACTCAGTAACTATACTAACAGAGTTCAAAATCTTCTGTAAACGTATGTATGAAGTCCACATCTCCTATATTAAATAGGGTAACATCTTACTAGGTTAAGACACACTAGATGTGGCTATGTATCTATCTATACAGAATATAGCAATCTCTATGTGATTGTCTACCATGCAATTCTCTAATTCTTATACAAACACAATATGATTCTATCCTTAATCCTAAGGCAAACCTTGAAACAATATTGCCACTTCATTCTGGTACCCAGCTGAAAGGACACTCTATTAATTTTCTTACCCTTAGGGTATTGTCTTGAGGGATTGCGCCTCTCCGCTGTTACTGTGCACGCGCACTTGTAGTTGCGTTAATCACGAAGCTCGGGGAATCCCAGAAAGGATCCTGTGGATCTTGAGGGATTGCATGGTAGACAATCACATAGAGATTGCTATATTCTGTATAGATAGATACATAGCCACATCTAGTGTGTCTTAACCTAGTAAGATGTTACCCTATTTAATATAGGAGATGTGGACTTCATACATACGTTTACAGAAGATTTTGAACTCTGTTAGTATAGTTACTGAGTATACTCTTAAATGTACAACTCTTATGATGTTATCCAAGGATCGTTACAAGACTAACATTTCCGATTTATAAACAATAACATGTACAAATGTATAATTGCATGTATATTTATTGTAGGGAAAGTGTACAGACCCTCCATTTGCGACAGACTACAAAGACAAGTCTTGATAAAGGTGGACCCCATTCATATAGAACCACCGAAACGCGTCGACGCCTTTTCCACAGTACAATTTTGTCTCCTTCACCTATGTTTATATACAAAATTTACAGTGGTAATACATAGGTGACAAGACCCGGGAGCCCCAGATGTACTAACTGTATTTTACAATTTTGATGTTTTACCATTTTTGTCTGTCCGTTCAATTGTGCAGGTCATAATTGACTATGTTATTATTAGTTTGTTCTTTTTATTAATTGACGCAGGGATTACCTTATGTTTAAACATGTAATTTTCTGTTTTTAATCCTTGATGTATAATAAATATGTTATAATCTTTTACTAGTGTGATTGCAACAATTTTTGACTGTTTTTGTTAATTTAGATGCTATGTTTCAGTTTTTGTTATACTGATCTCAAGGGAATAATTCCTTTCTTCAGATTAGTTAAACCTCATTTCCCTCGACTGTTTTAAGGGGTTCCTCTCTCTTTCCTTACTTAGTGAACTTTAGGGCCATGCTTGCTGAAGAAAACACTTTTTTAGCAGACTGGTCGAGTTTCTTCGATTCCTTGTCAGCCGGAACTTGTGGAAGGCAGCTAGGACCACCAGACTCTCAAGAGAAGGATGGGATGTTAAAAAGTCCGGATCCCCTGGAGCCGCCCTGTATCTCCTGGCAATAGATTTAGAAACTGCGGAGCCAAAAAGGGCTTACGCCAGACCTCCATTACAGGCTCATTGATTGCCTCATTGAATGGCAGTAGAGGCTCTATAACAGAAGAAGGCGAATGAAGAACGTCTGTCAAAATGTTTGATTTAAATTCAGTAGTGGGAAGGTAAAGATCTAAAAGTTCAGCTGCCTTTTTTATCACTGTTTGGTAGAGAACCACATCCTTTGAAGGAGGATCAGATGTAGGCGAAAGTTCCCACTCTGGAGACACATCAAGGCCACTTGCTTCCCTTAACTCTCCAAAATAATCATCTGAATCTTGAACCTCACCTTCCTCCATTTCTTCCAAACGAAACCTCTGCTCCTCTATAACCCTCTGAGCTTCTCTCCTAGACCTCATTCTAGGTACCGGCGTCAGTGGAGCCAAGAACGATTCTGATGGATCTGGAGCCGGCGTCGTACACGGATCCGGCGGCATAGTCTGCGCCGATCGAGGTCGGGGTGACGGCGCCGGAGATGATGGAAACGGCATGTCCCGATGTAAACTTCGAGCCCGACCTCCACCTTCTTTTACCTCTTTTCTCCTTTCTCATCTTCGCCATGAAGAGTTTTGCTTCTCTTTCCTTCAATGCATTCGGATTCATTTTCCTACAGCAGGCACATCCCTCGATGTCGTGATCCAACGACAGGCACCAGACACAATCTTCATGCGGATCTGTAATGGACATATGTCCTCCGCACTCCCTGCAGGGCTTGAACCCGGACTTCCTCGACGACATCCTTGAAAGGAAACATGAAGAAGCACAGGAATACAACCAGCAACACAAAGTAGCAAGTGAAACTACGGAGAGTCCTAGAAAAATCGTTAGCGTCGACGGCGCGGAAAAAAGGGAACTGACGTCATCACGCTGACCATGTTCTCTTAAGGATCCAGTGACGTTGTAGTGTAGTTCCTATCTTCCCAATAGGCTCTGCGCATTGGAATAATACCTACAGCAGTAAAGGCCTAGGCCAGACGTTAACTAGGTCTACTACTGTCGATACTAGACTTAAGTTTTGGTTTTGCCAGCGTAGCTCAGAGTTCGCTAGAAACTTTCTCGAATGTTCAGGAAAGAATTAACTCCCCTGATTAGACAAGAAGGGATTTAGTTTCTGACAACCATAGAACATGACAACTTTGCTCTCCCCTAATCAAGAGTGTATCTCCAGAGTCGTGTGAGCACAAGGCAATTATTTTACTCAGTCAGTACGTGCATTCTTAGTCTCATCAGATTGTAGAGAAAAGGAAGAGACGGGCGTGTTCAATAAAAGGTGTTATTTATTGATCAGTCTCTTTTCTCGTACAAGAGAAATGGATCGATATTATTGCAATACTTATAGTTAAGTAAAGTGCATACATTAAAAGCAATAGTATAAAATAATACTGTAAAAACATTGATATGGTTTCTGAGCCATATGATGTTTAAAATGATTAAAATATATTACATACACATATACATTTGACTAAACGTACTCAACTGGTGTTTCTAAATACGCCTACCCCGTGTACCTGACCTAAGTCTAATGCGTGGGCGGGAATAGAAAGTTACAGTTTAAGTTAAGTTTGTTTTTGCCAAGTGAATAACTAAAGAATTCTCTGTGAGGGGTTATTCAGTTCTGTACCTGGAAGTTAGGATGAAATGAGGAATGGTATCTCTTTCTCTGCTCTCGATATTCCAGGCCGCCTGCGAGGGCTGCCCGAAAGCGCCGGTGCTGGGTCTCTCGGCAGGAGATAGCAGCGCGTCTCTCAGCGCGTCAGGAAGGCGGGGCTGCTGCCAGCGGGGTCTGCTCTGCTCTTGGCTTCGGCAAGTATGGCTGCTCCGTCTCGTCACCACGCGTGTGTTTTCATAGGGCAAGATCGGCAATATTTATACCTTAAAGGTGCCGAGATTGACGTAAGGATGGACATAGATACGTCAATAAAGATGTCATACGACTTGCTCGTTAGCACATTCTTTTACTGAAGTTCTATGTGAAATCAAAACAATGGCCGCACGGATTTTCCAGGTTGTCATAGGTTTGATTTGTTATGAGAACGTCGTATGCCTTATCAGGGGCTGGAGGAATGTCGCTTGTCTAATTAGATCTCAAGCGTTATGACCTAATCAGATAACACGTTCCTGTGCCGTAGTGTGACTGCGTCAGATAACGGTATCTGCATCATGGGGGCTTTTCTTGCCTCATGGGCTGACTGTTAGTTAACTTGATAGTTAGTTTAACCAGAATAGGGCCAGGAATAGGGGGATCGATTCAGAACCTATAGGAATACATGACACCCACTCCACGCTAACTATGGTCATATTTACTAATCTATGCATAGTATAACATAGTACAACATACTATAGAGTATAGTGTATACCTTACCAACCCAAAATACATAAATGCATTTTGAAACGTTCAAATATACTGAAAAATTGCAGTCATATGTATCGTATGCACTCAAGCTATGAATTAAATGCCAAAGTAAACACGCATTTGTATACATTATTGCTTATATGGTATATGGTATATGAGAAATACACATGAAATGGCTCTTAATACGGCTATACAGAAAGAAAGTTCGAGACCATTTCATCACATAATAAAATATTTGTGAACATACCAGCGGGCAACTAAAGTTTATAAAGTATCTAAAAATAGAAATCTTAGTTCTCTAGGAATAGTTTCTTACTTTAAGCAGAAGATAAGTGTCCCAAAATTTTTTGTAAAAATTAATTTGGGGCTGCTAAAAAAAATTGCTGTCCGTGAACTGGTGGGAAAAATTGTTCATGTGACTTTATTTTCAAAGTTGAAGGCCGAATTCAGGGAACGCCGTGTGCGAGCTTGCTCAAAAGTCTCTATTTCTGTTCTGGAGAGAACATCATATCATTAAGGCTTTCGAAAAAACTGTCAACAGCTTCATGGGAAAGTTCCACTAAGTCGGAAATAGGTGTAACCATGCATTCGTGCGCATGATTGCCTCCATTGACATTCTGATTCGCATTGCTGACAGAAGGTCGTACCTGATCGATGCTGCTTTCATCTTGAACTTCACTACTCTTCAATCGTAGTGGTGAAGATTCCACGAATGCCGTCATCAGGATTGGCAGCCTTTGAGGGCAGCACAAAGCGTGAACCTTGGTAGGAACCAACAATGTATCTGCATCCACTGGCGCATCCGATTGTAGCGTCAGACAGGTGTCTAACACGCATTCTTCTCCGCATAGCAGACACCTTAATACAGGTAAAACACACCTTTGCCACATTGGTCGAAATGATAGAAACCAAGTCATGTTCAGGTCTCTAAGCCGGGAGAGTCCCAGGATTTTTGATATCCGGTCCCGGTATCCAATGGCTAGGATTGTATCTTCCATTGTCGCGAGAGTTTGATCTGTGACATGGGTTGCCATAACGAAAAATAAGGAATAAAAACAGGATTCCTGCAATTAGTCCCAGGATCAGGGGAAGTCCGCCAAAAATCGAATGGACGAAATCTGGAAAAATACCCAGTATGGCTTTGAATGGTGTTAATGCCATCGAAAATACTGTCTTAAATACCTTTGAGACCCCAGTGGTATCAGAAATATTTAAGATTTCGCTCAGGATTTCCGTGAAATGTACGGGTGAATTAGTTGATAATAATGTATGTATCTCTGCAGTCGTCCTTGCGACTTGTAGATCATACGTTTCTTTTGATGACGTGAGCCTTGTAGGCGTCTGAAGAAGCACTGTTTTCATTCTGCTTAAAGTATCTATTCGAATAGAAGTAATTTTCAAATTGGGCCATGCCCTTGCCTCCCTGTCTGGAAAGGAGCTGGGGAACAAAGAACGTCCACAGCACTTGACCTTCGCAGTCGTAGTTACTAGATAAGGAGTCCCGGGCGTAAGACTACAACATCTGCGGTCTACAATAAGAATGTAACTCCCATTATAGAGTCTTTGAAAGAATGGTTCTATTTCAGTTGCAGGTGCGCCTTGCTGGTGACATGAAAGGTTGTATGAATTCCCTTCACAGGCTCCATGCAAACTAATTCCGTTACACAGAAGCGTGCCGCTTAGTGACATAGCACAATTGTTGCCACTAAGAAACCCTTTCTGTCCTTTATTACTGACACATGCATGTGAATAGGGCAGGTTCCAAGTTGTTTTAAGGTACCCCTTTCCCAATCTCTCGTACATGCCAGCCTGTATATATTTTTGGCAGTATTGAAACCTGAAGGTTGAGATTGGAATATTTATGATTCCGTGTATTATCCATTCACTGACAGGTCGTTCTGACATTGTCATTGGTAATCTTTCTAGTTTTTCAATGCTCAAGATTGTATAATCAGCACCCTTTTGCGCCATACCGATTTGTCTATCAGTAAGGTTAAAGATTTGGAATAGTGACGTTGTGTTGATTAAACGCCAAGGCACATAGCCTGAACGAAGATTTTGTAACGTCCAGCCAAGCTGTACAATAGAACGCAATTGTGACTGACCATGTTGTAATAACAGTAAGTCTTGCGATAATATATCGATTGCTGAAGACACAATGCTGTCCAATGAAAAAATTCTGGAGGACAGAGTCATTAACCCATTGTCCACTACAGAAAGTGATTTTTCCAAATTAATACGGTCAATTTCCAGTATTCTCTCTGCTGTTTCAATTTGATTAACCTTCCAGGCCTCATTGTATGCTGCATATACAGAGGCTGCTATGAAACGCTTCTGACGCTGTTTGCGTGGTCCCAAAATGAAATCACGCAAGTCAGCACCATCAGTAAGTAAAGTTAGGTGTTGCTTAATTTCAGGCAGTGTGGAAGTTTGAAGCCATTGAAGGCATAATTTGCCCACACTGTAGGTTGTTATTATCCCTGGGTGATGTCTTTGGGGATATCTAGGGTCTGGCCTGGTCATTTTGAACCCCTGTGTTTTATTCAGGAATCTGTCTTGACAGTTATTTGTATCTGTGGGCCAGATCAACCATTGTTTCCAATCAGGATGTGTTCTGTTTTGGTTTAATATATGGTTTACGTCTATCTCTTCATCCGTATCAGAGCTATTGCTAAACATTGTTGGCTTTGGAATAGACGGTTTATTTAAATCTTTGATTTTGGCTAGGCCAAGACAGGTGGTTTGTTGAACAGTGTCATTTAAAAATATCATTTGTTCTGGGATCATGCAAGCTCTAAACAAAGCTTCTAAACCCTGTACTTGCCATTCTTTTGTACCCCAAACACTTTTCAAATCAACATTTTTGTCCCAATAATCAAATCCAAAAGTATTCATTTGTTCAAAAAATGAGTCTGAATATAACAATTTTGTGTTGGTTATCATGGTTTTCATCCCTGTCTTGTTTGATAATTTAAAATAAAATGTGTCAGCATTACTTGTGTTAAAACCTGAAAAATATGAATATTTGTCGTAAACGGTTCTTGAGCTCCCTTTTGGAGGTGTTGCACAATGTTCCCATTGATTATAATTTAACACATTTCTAGGTTGTGCAGATCTATGTAAAAAGTGATTACCATAGTGGTTATAGCAATACATACTGTCATAATTTGTAGAACCCTGCAAATAATCATGTTTGGTAAATTTAGCAGACATTACTAAATCAGACATCATGTTATTAATGCTTTCGAAGTCCCAATCATCAGCAAATGAGTTTGGTTTTACAAAGTCACTCAAGGAGATCTTAATTTGGTGTGGATATTTCAGGATTTCGACCGGACCATAAATTTCATAGTCAGTGTTGTCCCAGGCTACCCCACCAGGTATCGGATTGGCTGTGAAGTTGGCTGAAGAAAGTTCTCTTTTCTCGACGTGTGAAGATGTGTGTGGTTTGAGGATCAAGTTGATGTTCTGACTTGCTGTGTCCATTTTAGCATATTTTCCCCCAATGAAGCGTCCCAAAGTTAATACCATGATGAGCCAAAGTATGAGGATAAATGCACCAAAACCCACCCAAAATCCAATCCATGGAGAAATCAGATATGTTTCTTTCAGTTGGTTCAAAAGTTCATTAGCTTTTTCTTTAAAGGTTTTTGATGATGGCTGTGTCTTTGATTCACTGAGGCTTTCAGAGGAATCATCGAAGTTTATGAAGTAGCCGGATGCAGTTCTGTCAATTGTTCCAATTGCTTCAGGATTTTTGTTTCTTGCATTTTCACTTGGTACTTCATTATAGATTGGTGTGTCTCTGCTAAATGTTTTTATTTGGGTTTTCAGAGGTCTTAGTTCTATTGCATTCTTGCATAGTCCTTGTTGTTCTTCTGTAGGCGTTTCGAATGTGATGAGCCTCTTCGTTAGGACCTCTGTACTGGTAGCAAACCTTGGTGTTCTGCTACTTATTGGGAGTCCACTTGGCCTACTGTTTGTTATCGGCCACATGTTGTGGTTTTACCAGGTCGATGGATACAACTCGGTTCTCCTTTTTACCAGCAAGTGGCGGTAGTACAACTGATCTTGTCCCGTTGACAGACAAGACAGGAACTGCTTTTCTGTAAGAAGGCCCAAATTCCTTCTTTACCGCGATCTTCTCCCTGACTAGATCCCCGACTTTTGGAATCCAGACAGGTCTTGCTGGGACAGGTGGTGATTCTTCAGTGGTTGTTGGCTGTTGTTTCAACTATATGTTGCTCAGGTCTTTTCTTGTTTTGTTTAAGTCCTGCAAAATAGCCAAACGGTCTTTGACATCAAAGCTTTTTTCTTTAACCACTGAAGTCTGACTGTCGAGGTCAGAGATAATCATTCTAGTTCCAAATAATAATTCGTACGGACTGAATCCCTTCAGAGAATTTCTTGGCAAGTTATTTAGACTACGTTGGACACTTATTAGATGTTTGACCCACCCAGCTCCCGAACCTAATATCCTTTCCATTATAGATTGCTTTCTGCCTTGGTTTTTTCTTTACACCATCCCGTACCCTCAGGAAGGAAGTGAGAAGATTCCCGCTGGGCTGTGCTCATTTGGCCATGTTTCCCCCCCGGCCGGAGGGCTAGAGTGAAGACAATGGTCAAACGTAACATGCTCTTAGCGTATATGCCATTTAGACTTGCAAATCTTTGTATAACAGTCCGGACGTCAGCCGAGTGCTGAGGATCGACATTATAAGTGGAAACTAGCCAGTATATGTTAATCGCAAGCCCTGCTTTTTACTGGTGATATTATCTGCCTTGATACGACGAGGTATTAAACTGTTTCTCTCCCCACTGCGATCTCTGTTGCAGTTTGGGCAGTTTTTTACAAACATGGTGTGATGCAGGCTCATGCCTGGCCACCAGTACCGTGATTGTAATTCTTCCAGAGAATCTTTTAATTTAAGGTGTCTAAGACCCTCGCCCATATGTGCGTCTGCGATTAACAAGTTTCTCCTGTCCATGTTTGGAATCACTCTATCCCCCACTCCAGGGATTCGAGCAAAAGGGATGGAGTTTGCATCGATTATGTATGTATAATTGAGTGGATAGTTGATCGGTAATGCTGAGCAGTCGCCTTTTGATGACGTTTTCACCGCCAGCACTGTTTCACCGTCAATGTATTTTAATGTATGCTTTTTTCGAACTACGGGAGCCGATTTAGTGGCTGCCGCTGCGGCTGCTTCAGCCAATGAATTCCCTACAACGTGAACGCCATCACGTTGATGACTCAGTGAGTGAGTCACGTGAGTCTTTGGTAGTTCTTTTTGTAAAAGAGCTACTTGTTCCCAGAGCAGTTTCTGCTTTATTGGTGCATCTGTGTCATCTTTGTAACCGTTTTGAATCCATGCCTGCAAATCGCTATTATATGATTTGACGCAGTAATATGAATCTGACACTATAAGTGTCGGGAATTCGCGATCCGCATTATCTAGCGCCATTTTCAATGCTATTATTTCAGTTTGTTGTTCTGAATTAGTTTCTACTGAGTGTGATTTTGTTAATAGAGGTTTTAGTTTACCTCCGCGCCACACTTCTTTTGTAATCTCACATGTGGGGTTGTATGCTTGTTCTCCCCAAACGGGGGGTTGAGCATGTCCGTCTGTATAGATTACACAGGCGTAATGTCGTAGAGGCAGAATGTCGATTGGCAGAGGATACGTCTTCATATTCTAGATTTTTTAATTCTTCTAGTTCTTAAAAAATTGTCAACCAGGCTATACTTGATAATTCATATCCTAAGAACAGGACTGTCAGATGGGCAATTCTGGATTTTTTAAAGTTGAATTTGTAACCCTCTGCTGCGAACCCAAGTATTATGGTGTTCACTCTTTTCAAGTGAGTCTCCAAGTCATCATCTGTTAAGTAAATGTCATCGACATAAGATAATGCTTCATCATCATATAGTTGTAGTAATTCTGTTACTCTCGCTGAGAATACCCCCGGGCTGTTCTTGTACCCCTGGGCTAACCGACAGAATTGTTTTTGAGTGCCATTTACTGAGAATGCAGTTAAATATCTGCTCTCTGGTGCTATGTTTTGACAAAAGAATCCATTGGAGATGTCCAAGGTTGTTTTGTATTTTTTGCGCACTATGTTATTCATTAGTGCAGCACTGTGTGAGTTTTGCACTGCAAAGGTTTTGCAACATGTGTTAAGGTGTCGGTAATCCAAAACTAGACGATATGTATTGTCTGGTTTGGAGACCGGAAACAAAGGATTGTTCATTTGTGAGGTGCAAGTTTCAATCACCCCCTGGTATTCTAGCTGATCTAGTATTTCATTTACCTGTTTTTTAGCTTCTTGCTTAATTGGGTACTGCCTTTGTGCAGTAGGTTGTGATTTTAACTGGATTTTGTGAGGAGGGGAGTCCTCATCCCATCCTACATGATTTTTATATAAAGCAGGTGCTAGAGCCACTGCCCACTTTCTGGCAAGTGTATATTTTTTATGAATCGGGATTTGATTCGAGAAGGCAGGCATAATTATTTCTTCGCCATGAGGGCACTCCCTAACAAACTCTGGTGGCCAGTCTTTTTCAGCTAGAAGGATATCATAGCCCTTAGAGAGATTATCCCAAAATAGTCCCCTTATTTTCCTAGTCTTATCTCCCTCTATACGTAATGTTATCTCGTATATCTTGTGGGGTTTGCTAACTCTGGTGTCTGCAGTTTCCACTTGAAGATATTCATTCGTGTCCACTGTCTCCAGATGATTCATAAGGACTTTGCGAGCTATGCTCACTTCTGCTGCGCTGTCTAGCATTGTCTGAGCCCACTCTCCGTTTTTCAGTTGTGTCCTCAGTATTCTCGGCATTGTTAACTACCTTGATACTGGCTACCTTCTTTTTTGGAAATTGTAATTTCTTTTTTAGCTGAGCAGGTTCCTTGTCTTTGGACTTGGCGTGCTCTTCTCTTTGTTCTGATCGTCCTCTTCTTTCCGATTTCTGCGAGGAATTCTGAAAAGATTGAGAGGGACGTGTATCAATGTCTTGATATCTATCAGGTTTTTTAATATTATCCCTATTTCTAAGGTTATATCTTTTCCCAGAGGGGTCACTCTGGGGTGACCTGTGTCTCTGGTTCGGAGATTTCTCCCTTCGCCTAGGAGACCTTCCTCGGGACTGGAATTTCTTTTCTTTTGTATTGGATTGTTTGTTTCCATCCCAGTTCTTTTTTGGTGAATTATTAAAAAATATTTTTTCTGGACTTTCAGTCAGTTGCGGTTTTACTGGTATTCCACCTAAACTATCTCTACCTAGTTCCTCATAGGATTTTTCTATGATTCTAGCAATTTCAGCTGGTTGGTCTGCTATATCTGTCTCTTTTAACCTTTGGCGGATCGCCACGTTTGCTGCTTCACCTTTTATATTGGCTAATAATATAGCCGAGACCTGCTTGAAGTCTTTCAGTAATTTCATACCAAGAGTTAAAGCTGGTTCTGGACCGTATTCATCTTGAATTTGTTTTAGCACATCTGGTATTACCGAAATGGATGGAACACCGTGCGTTTTTGTGTAGATTGAAGCAAAGACTGTACCCCAAGTGTCACAGTCCTCTATGTGTGGTGCGATTCCCATTGGGAGACATATAGTCAGAATCCTGTGTTTTTCTAGCGGGGTGGTGTCAGGAAACACCGCCTCTATTTGGGTGATTTTCTGTGCCAACCAGAATGGTATCTGTTCCCGTTTAGCCAGAACTTTACCTAGGCAGGATTGGATGTTCTGTGGTGTAATTTTATTTGTGTTCCCCTGGTGAGGGGTCAGCTGTGGAAGTTTAATCGCTGGCTGAATTGTTGAAGTCCGCCTTACATACTGGACTAATTGTCTATGAATTTTTAGTAATTGTTTTAGCTGTATTAACAGCTCTCCAGTAGACATCCCTTCGATGTCTGGGTGTGGTGTGTATCCGGCTAAGACCGGCCACGTTGCTCCTGGTCTACCTAAAGGACCGAGCCTTGTAATGTGATTGTTATGTATTAGGGCGCCATCAAATAAGAGCAAATGCTCTTGGAATTTGAGTGGTACTTCCACCTCCTCGAAAGGAGTGTAAATGTCAGGTGGTACCTCTATTTTGTAATAGTGGAAGTACTTTGTTACAGCATTTGCTGCTGGAAAATGTATCCATGTATAGTATACCTCTGTCTGCCGATATTCGTGTGCCTCAATTACGAATATGACTGTGCCACCTCGAGGTGTCAGTCCATTTTCTATAAGTTTTAAGGTTATAGATTTCCTTTTGCTGACCGGAATGAGTATTATATCCGCGTCTGCATCCTTTAGTGCAGTATCTGCTGCTGCTATTTCAGCTGCTAATCTAACTGCCTCTCTTTCTTCATCACTGTCTCCCATTTTACCGACAGGATGGTATTATGTTTGTTTGCAGATCAGGTTTCTAATGGAACAAAGATTAGATGCACAATATTTCGGAACAGTGTATCCTTCAACGTTGACTGTACCAAGAACCATACATAGGAGTTCCCTCCTGCGAGGTCTGGCGGATATAACCTTTCACCCACTCCAGACGTCTTTGGAGAATTTGGGAAAAAGGGGTCTGAGTGAGAAAGCACGACTGAGTTACTCTAAATGTCTTACGTTAGTTTTATCGCCCTTTCCAAACGCGTTGGGCGCCATGTAGTGTAGTTCCTATCTTCCCAATAGGCTCTGCGCATTGGAATAATACCTACAGCAGTAAAGGCCTAGGCCAGACGTTAACTAGGTCTACTACTGTCGATACTAGACTTAAGTTTTGGGTTTGCCAGCGTAGCTCAGAGTTCGCTAGAAACTTTCTCGAATGTTCAGGAAAGAATTAACTCCCCTGATTAGACAAGAAGGGATTTAGTTTCTGACAACCATAGAACATGACAACTTTGCTCTCCCCTAATCAAGAGTGTATCTCCAGAGTCGTGTGAGCACAAGGCAATTATTTTACTCAGTCAGTACGTGCATTCTTAGTCTCATCAGATTGTAGAGAAAAGGAAGAGACGGGCGTGTTCAATAAAAGGTGTTATTTATTGATCAGTCTCTTTTCTCGTACAAGAGAAATGGATCGATATTATTGCAATACTTATAGTTAAGTAAAGTGCATACATTAAAAGCAATAGTATAAAATAATACTGTAAAAACATTGATATGGTTTCTGAGCCATATGATGTTTAAAATGATTAAAATATATTACATACACATATACATTTGACTAAACGTACTCAACTGGTGTTTCTAAATACGCCTACCCCGTGTACCTGACCTAAGTCTAATGCGTGGGCGGGAATAGAAAGTTACAGTTTAAGTTAAGTTTGTTTTTGCCAAGTGAATAACTAAAGAATTCTCTGTGAGGGGTTATTCAGTTCTGTACCTGGAAGTTAGGATGAAATGAGGAATGGTTATCTCTTTCTCTGCTCTCGATATTCCAGGCCGCCTGCGAGGGCTGCCGAAAGCGCCGGTGCTGGGTCTCTCGGCAGGAGATAGCAGCGCGTCTCTCAGCGCGTCAGGAAGGCGGGGCTGCTGCCAGCGGGGTCTGCTCTGCTCTTGGCTTCGGCAAGTATGGCTGCTCCGTCTCGTCACCACGCGTGTGTTTTCATAGGGCAAGATCGGCAATATTTATACCTTAAAGGTGCCGAGATTGACGTAAGGATGGACATAGATACGTCAATAAAGATGTCATACGACTTGCTCGTTAGCACATTCTTTTACTGAAGTTCTCTGTGAAATCAAAACAATGGCCGCACGGATTTTCCAGGTTGTCATAGGTTTGATTTGTTATGAGAACGTCGTATGCTTTATCAGGGGCTGGAGGAATGTCGCTTGTCTAATTAGATCTCAAGCGTTATGACCTAATCAGATAACACGTTCCTGTGCCGTAGTGTGACTGCGTCAGATAACGGTATCTGCATCATGGGGGCTTTTCTTGCCTCATGGGCTGACTGTTAGTTAACTTGATAGTTAGTTTAACCAGAATAGGGCCAGGAATAGGGGGATCGATTCAGAACCTATAGGAATACATGACAACGTCACCGGAGTCGCGAGCGGAGCCATGGTTCTGTGACGTCGTCCTCATCGGCGTGGAGAGCTACAAAAAAATTCCGAATGCTGCTGGCGCAGGGGGATATTTTCAAGATGACTAATCCACTGGCAGATGTATCCATCAGAAAGCAGAAGTAGTTTGGATCTGGCAGCGTGGAGGTGATTAAGGATGCCAACCTTGTGAATGAGTAGGGAAATGCATGAAGGAGAACAAAGAAGTGGGGTTCATGGGTGGTAGATATAAGAAGTTAAAACAATCTTTCAGTTAGAAAGAAAACTAGTTCCCTGTATGGAAGTATACAGTATTTTTAAAGCACAAACCAAGCTGAAAAGCAGGAAAGAGACCAAATAAAACCCACTTACATTTCCTCCCAGAGCTACAGTGGTTTACTATATATCTTTGCATTGCAGTGATGGATTGCAAAGACAATTGTGAATGCTCACCTAATTTTCAAAAAAAGTATTAAAATATACAAATGGGCAGCAGTAAGAAGAGCAACAAAATGGTTCGATGAACTGGAATCAACAATTACTGCAGCATTAGTTTTATAAATACAATCATTCCGGAAGCATGTTAAACATGAATGAAGTGTATGACCTGTAGGCAGTTGTCCCTGTAATACATTATTGCAATGAACATAAGCTTTGTGAATATCTGTAATTTAAAATAAGGACCAAACATTCAACATCAAACCTGTTTAGATTACTAATTAGTAGAGAGCTGCAACATCACAGTAATCGGGAGCAGGTATACGTAGCAAACTCAGGTTATAACACAATTGGTTCGATTTAGAGTTTGAATTTCTCGAGCCCATCATTGTTGAAGTTGATTATATAGGGGAGAAGGACGAGCTCTTTGATCCTCGCTCGATCTATTTTTTTAAATCTATTTAATGATCAACATAACTCACTGTAGCACTCTCATCTTGTCTAAAAAAAGATGTTTCACTCACTCGGCTACTTACCTCCTCATTCCTCGTACCATTTCACTTAACCAGCTAAAAATAGAATGTTACAAACACACATCTGTTTCATACTTACATGCATATAGCAACCATCACAACCTTGCCTGGGCCCTTCATAAATGTTGAAGCTGTGCTTGAACGTGGCTGAATGAAAAAAGAAGAGCCTTTTACAAAAAGGAAAGTTACGCACAAGTATATACGAGTAAGGAAATACGTCCATTTTCTATGAAATAACCTTCACCACTAGTATCAAGCAGCCTTTGTGCCTTGTATTCATGCAATGACCCATTACATTGTCTTTGCTCCATGTCTATGTAAAGCTCTCTCGCAGCAAAGTAAGAGAGATGGTTCTCTCAGCAGAGTTTATGCGCTTTCACGGTCACATCTCTTGGATGAAGTTTGTCACTTTGTGCTGCATTTTTCACCTTTTAACAGCTGAAAGGTGTAAGTTATGGGCATCTCAGAGGCGATAAAAGCTGCATTAGGTGTTGCTGTTATGATCAGGATGATCACACTATAAAAACTTTAATAGCATAGCTTTGGAATGGTTTAATTATACCACCTCGCCAGTTTTTACCCCACTTCTGAGTTTTCATAAATAATATTGCCTTCAAAACTGCTTTGTAATAGAAAATAACATTTGATATGCAACTTAGTCATGTGAAATGACGGGGAAAAAAAGAGGTGAAGAGTGATTTATTTGTTCAGAAGCTGGATATGGGGCCCCAATCAAAATTCTGATTTAGACTGATCTCTGAAATGGGTACAATTCAACCAATATTAAACTTGATTCGCCTGGGTTACCAAATGTATTCTTTAATATTATTAGCAATCAGTGACTCTGCTGAGGACTCACAGTTGTTTAAACAAGCATTTGCAATGCAATAAGTCTCGCATTACTAAAAGTTTGAGCTATCGGCATTACTAATAATAATGCAACGCCAATAGCTCAAACTTTTAGTAATGCGAGGCCTGTTGTATTACAAATGGTTGTTTTTCTATTTCTTTACTTTTGAAGCAAGCACGGCACCAGCACTTAAAAGCTAGAGCGCGGGTGCCACGATTGTTACAAAAGTGAAGAAAAAGAAAACAAGCATTGGCATAGCCAATAGGACTCGCCTTTGGGACCTTATGTGTTTAGCCAGAACTTTTGGCTATGTTGTAGAGCATTGTGGCTGATGTGCATTATGTTGAAAACTTATAATAAAAAGTGTTAAGCATTTTTGTTACCTTTATACAAAGACAACATTATATACAACTGAAAAACCTGATTAAAAAAAGATTTTCACATAAAAATTGTCTTCTACTTTCTTTGTGCTTGCACTGCTGGCAACTACTTCCTGCCTGTTCTCATGCTTGTTTGTTATAATTTTTTTGTTATGGGGGAGCAGGACATAAATAACGGGGAAGTGGATGTTTGAAAACAGTAATTTAATTAGAACACGGACAGACACTAGGGGAGAATCAACAGATGCCAGATTCCAAGGGCAGACTGACGTGATGCTTAGGTGGTGCGCTGATGCAAAATGGTGGTGGTGAATGATGTTTGGTGCTCAGGTGGTGACACTATATAGTGTGGATTGGAGGTACGTTGTGGAATGTGGAGTTTTGGAGTTGAAATATGTTGTTTGGTGTGTAATTATGCGGTGTGTATTGGAAATGTGTGGAGTTGAATTGTGTGGCCTGGAACTGAGGCATTAACAGGAAGTACAGCAATACAGAAAGGGTTAATAAGAGTGAACAGTTATTCACGCATGACTACATAGTAACACATTCCCAGCCAGTGCAGCAATGTAATTTTAGTATTTGAGAAATCCAGTATCCATATGAATAAGTTTATTATCTCAATCGAGCGGTCAAGACGGGGAGGAAATATGGCCTAGCCACCAGAGCTGCCGACTTTACAACTGGGGAGCCTGTTTGGAGTCCCAACTTCATCTCAACATCCTGTGATTCTGGGCAAATCAGTTGGGGCTTGATTTAGGGTTTGGCGGATTGAATGGATACTTCGTCAGTAACGGATGGTATTACAGAGTCATAATTTGACACTTGTAATAGGGCAGACAGGACGTCTGTCACTATGGGACGGAGTATCTATCTCATCGGACAAAGATGGGATCAGGCCCTCAATCCCCACTTGTTAAAAAAATAATCTGACCGTGTTTTATGTAATCTGGTGCCAATGTAAAGCGCTCACATTCACGCCCTTTGGACCTAGTTCGCACTAAATAAACTATGAAAATAATGAAAACATATGCATTACCGGAAATGCTCAGAAGGTGGCATAGTTTCACAACGAACACCATTTGAAGAGCTACATTCGTGATAGGCGTGGGCAAAGAGATAACAAGAAAATCAGGATTTCTGACTCTCTAAAGAACTATATATTAGTGAAGTAATAAAAAGAGTGTTTGGTGCTGTACCCGAGTATGGTTGTATTCTAAGTGCTGCCACAAGCATTCAGGTGTTTTAAAAGTGGTATAAACGTTTTCCATCTTAGCCTGCATCTTTCTAAGATTGTCTCGGGAGCGCTGATATAGTAGGCAGTTACCGTCTAATATGCATACAATTGTTGCTGCTTAGTGGATTAGCTGATATCTGCCTTTCATGTGGGTTAAGGTAGTATATCCTGCTTTATCACAGCTCCAGTAATCCTTAAATTAATATTTTTTTTTCACAACACTTTTTATTAGTCTGCACAAATATAAATGCAAAGCCCCGGTCACCGGGTTCTGTTGCATACATCAAGGAAGCAATCTCGGTAGTGTCAGACAGTTTCAAGTAACACAAACACCCCCCCACCCCTACCACCCCCTACCCCCCGGTTGCGCTGCTACCAAGTCCCAGTCTACTGAGATCAATAAAGGAAACAATGATCATATGCCAAAACCGTCAGAGCACTTCCATCGTGCTCCAACCCTCCTTAGTGATTAAAATGTCAGAGTGGTGTCATTTTCCAGGGGGGGGGATCAAGGTCCAGCCCCCTGTATTCCGCCCATCTGTTCCAAATCCGAAAGTGCTTACGGGGGCCCCCCCTGGCTAGAAAGACAGGCTGCTCCAGCCCCATACAGAAGTCCATGCCGTTCTTCCAGGCGGTCAGAGGCGGGGCCAGAGGTGCCTTCCAAGCTCTTGCTATATCCCGTTTGGCCAAGGTCAAACCCAGCAATAACAAGTGACGTTTACATCAATTGGCTCCAACCCCCTCCATAACATGCAACAAAGCCAATTTTGGTTCCCTGGACAGTTCCCACGCCAATACTTCTGACAAACATCAAAAGACCCCGGTCCAGAACCTATGCAGCCCCGGGCAATCCCATGTTGTATGTAAGAGTGTGCCTACCTCAGAGCCACATCGCAGTCACTCAGGGGACCCTATCATACCCGCTTCCACAGGCGCTCCCTAGTGAAATATGTGCGGTGAAGGTATTTGAATTGTACAAGTCTCAGACGTGTGGAAATAGCCGCCCCCTCTGGGGCTCGCCAGGGCCTCCATCCAGTCTTCCTCCTCTAATTCCCCAACATCCCCCACCCACGCCTCCCGCAGCCTCTGCAGATCCGGGGAACAATGCCGCACCAGGGACTGGTATATCCGGGACAGTTTTTTATCAGGCAGCTCCCCCATAAACAATTGTGCTTCAAGTGGGCTAAAGTCTGGGAGGGTGTCTATGTCCGTCAGGTATGGTGTCAGTGCATGTCGGAGTTGGAGAAAGCGAAAGAATTGAGAGCGAGGCATCCCAAAGTCAGTCTGCAGATCCTGGAACGACTTCAAGGTGTCATCCGACATCACATCCACCAAGGTGGAGATTCCTATGGCATCCCACCCGCCAAAACCCTGTAGGGTCAGCAATTGGGGCAAGCGACCATTGTGCCATAGTGGGGTCTCCCGAGTAAGGACGCCCCACCATCCATCCGGCACAACGCCTGTCGCCAGAAGGAGAAGACCACCTGCGTGGCGGATGGAAGATTCCGCCGAAGCGGTGCCGAATATAGAAGGACATGAATGGACGAAGAATCCATCAGATGGCGCTCGACAGCATATGCTGGATACCCCCTGTCTCCATACCACCAGTCACTGAGGACCAGGAGGTGTGCGGCTTGATAGTAAGAGAGTAGATCAGATGTGGCGAGCTTAAATGAATATTTAATGAATGTTCAGCAAGCTGTAACACAACATCAGAAAAGCTTTCAACAGTGTATGTGAGAACAAGTAACAAACAAGCAATGGCTACCCGCGAGGTGGGGAGGGGGAGAAGCGGGAGTTGTGTGCGCGTTCGGCCAATGCTTACAAAAACAAGCATTGTGCGCAGGCGCAAGCGAGGATGGGCGGGGGCTGGGTGCGGCCGAGAGCAGGCAGCGTTTCCCTTGTGGGAGCGTGCGACCAAATGGCCTGCGTGCTCCCGCAAGGAAATCATCAAAACGTGCACGCGCTGCATTGAAAGCAATGCAACACGTGCACGTTTTTGCCTGGAGAGCTGCATCCACCCCAAGAGGTCTCTTTCCTATGCAGCGCATGCGCGCTACATAGGTCGAAACCTAAAAAAGGAGTGCAGCCGCATTTATTTTTCTATTTATTGACTTTGGAAGCAATCGAAGTACCCGCGCTTTAGCATAAGATGTTTAAAGCTAAAGCGCGGGTGTCGCTATTGCCACAAAAGTAAACAAATGGAAAAGAAATGGCAGCTGCATTTTTTTTTTTTATTTATTTACTTTTGCTACAATTGCGGCACCTGCACTTTAGCTTTAAACATTTTAAGCTAAAGGTTGGGTGCTGTGATTGTAACAAAAGTAAAGAAATAGAAAAAAAAGATCTGCAGCTGCATTTTCTTTCTACTTATTTATTTTGAAAGCTATCGTAGCGCCCGAAGTTTAGCTGAAGATGTTTAAAACGAAAGCGCGGGTGCCGCGATTGTAAAAAAATACCAAAAAAAACATAAATAGGAAAAAAAGGCATGAAAAAAGGATGCCATCAATCGCTCAAGACCGCATCTCCACTTCATGCTTTAAAGTTCTTGTTTGATTTTATCAACATGTAGGTAAAGCTTGGCTCCTCCAAAGCAGCAAATGTATGGTGTATAGCTGTCATTACTCGGCATTGCAAAGGTTGGACAACGGTGTGCTTTAAGGGAGCATTGTAGTGGCTGGACAAGTATTATTTCATAAATGTGGAGACTGGAAACATTTATAGATATTTTATCAACCATAAAAGTACACATAGTACAAATTACACATAGACATATACATAGAAAAGAAATAATTTAAAAATCCAGTATAAAAGACATAACATTTTTAACTACCATCCCATTCTACATTACAAGTTCAGCTCCACAGAACAGATATATGATACTATATACTAAAATAGCTAAACTCAAGGTTGAGCAAAAAAAAGGGCCAAATCTACAGACATAAGTGAGCCCATGCATACAGTATCACAAAGAGCAGACTAACCCTGAGTTGGGAGGGAGAGAGGACACTCCTGTAAAAAACAAACTTGGTAAAGATAAAGGACTTTTTGAGCTCCATTAGGGGTTAGGGCTCAGGCTGAGCAGATTTTAAATAAGATGACTCAGGCCATCGCTTCGGCCGAATACACCAGCTCCGATAAAGGTAATTAGACACAGCACAGACAATGGACTGTTTGGATTCCAAACGCAGAAGCCATAATGCATCCTGCTGCTGTCTGCACCCTAGTTGCTTACATATCGGGATACTTCAAGATTTTGTAGGACGTGTGTAAGAAGAACAAAATAAAAGAAAATGAGCCAAGGATTCCTCGGCCTGCTGACAGGTCTGACACATGATACTCATGTAGTGGCCAGGATTCCATTTTGCTAAAAGAGGTAGCAAAGTGCCATTTTGGAATTGCATACATACTCCTAGCAGGTGTTTGAAAAATATAATCTAATAATGGCTCAAAACTTATAGCAATCTTGAAATCTGAAAAATTATCAACAAGAGAACCACCCATTCTTGATTTCATCAGCGTGCATATACTCCCAAAAAGCTTTCTTAAGAGAGGCCCTAGATAGATGTTTCATTGACGGGCAAGAAGACCAAAATTCGACCAGACCAAGTCTGGATGTGAGATTTTTAATATTAGATAGCCATATAATTTTTCCAAAGGTGTCATAAGAGATTGGATCTGGAAGGAGCTGTAATAAACCTCCAGGGCAGGTGCATATTTAACCCTTGACCCGCTTAAGACTGGTCTGAGCTGAGCTTTGTGACTCATGTTGTCAGTTTCTACTGGTTGTCATCAGCGCGGAGATACACCTACGGGAGTTTATTCACAGCGCTTTACAAACATGCAAATAAATAAATAAATAAATAAATGGGCTCAAGGCCCAGATCAAGTCTAAGTCGAATTAATGGTGTATGTTTTAGTAAATTGGTTATGGCTCTAATGAATGTATTCTCAGCCATCCCAAATGGGCGTAATCGGAATTGCCCCAAAATGTGGTCACATCAATGCACTACCCCCAGCCTTGGCTCTGTACACCTTCAAAGCGCAAGATATCATCCTGGCTATGGCGGCCCAATATAATCTTAAAATAGCCGCAGAGTGCTGGGTGAGATTCAGACTGCTTCTCTCAACCTGGGCCTTCCAAAACATTGATTTGGTTAACATGATCCCCAAGTAAATAAACTCACACACTCTTTCTAGTGGTCTACCTTCCGGAGTTGCCGCGCCCCTAAAAGACTTACGCAGGTTAATAACCATAAATTCTGTCTTGGGAGTTATTGATAGCCTACCCTTGCTCATGGCAAATGGCCGCAAACTTGTCCACTAGGCACTGAAGATCACTCAGAGTTTTAGATATTAAAAGAGTATAATCGGCGAATAGTAGAAGGGGAATCTTAGGGCCAGCTAGGCTGGGGGATCATTTTGGACATCCTCTAAGAAATGCACCACGTCATTTAAATATAAAGAAAATAGGGTTGGAGCAAGGACACATCCCTGATGCACTCTATTTGGAAGAGGTATGCGTTCGGGAAGTTCCCCACCCCTTCCCCATCTAACTTTGGCAAATGTGTTTTCATGTAGAAGCATCAGCACATCCAAAAGGTCATGTGGTACCCCTTTAGTTCTAAGGACCTCCCACAACTTGCCTCGTGGAAAAAGGTTGAATGGAAAGACCAGGTATAGGTGCTCTTTTTGGAGAAAAACTGTATTGCAATATATCAGTAGGAACCTAAAATCCTGGTCTATGGTGCGGATTCCTTTTCAGAAACCCACCTGAAAAGGGATAAGGCCAGGTGATCCTTCATCCATCCTTCAGATTGCCAAGAATTTGCCTTGCGAAGACATTCTGGGCGACATCAGTCAAACTGATCAGCTGGTAGTTTAAGGGGTGAGTCCTGCGATCCCTTTTTATGGATTGGGAAAATTTCAGCTGCCTTCCAGCTTAAGAAAATAGAAGCCCCTTTGAGGACAGAATTGAATAGTATGTTAAAGTAAGTTGTCCAGCCATTAATATCTGTTAGAAAGAGGTCACTTGGGATGCCACCTGGCCAAGGGGCGTCACCCCTTGCTATAGCTTTTATTGTGGTGTAAAGGTCTCAGCGAGTTCCAACTTAGGACTATTTTGCTGATCAGAAGGTGTGCTGCGCTGCTAAAAAAATACTGAAAAAATAGAGGCGAGAGACCATCATTGGTTAAGTTTAAGGGTGTGCCACGCTTCTTAAAATATATATATATTAAAAAAATAGAGTTTGGGGAGCCAAACACAAGAAAAGAAATGCATGCAGCTATTGTTAAAGATGATGGGTTGTAAACAACATTACTGTGCAGTTAAACCGCAGGCTGGGCTGCAGAAGCGGGAGAGCGTGTCCTGCCTGCAACGGGCAGCTAGGAGAAAGTCATTACTAAAATAGTGCTCAGAAACTGTAAATACAACATACTGAGCAACAACTTATTTAACGGGGCAGTCCTCATGGAAGGTTACAACAAAAGAAAAGGCGGTACTAAGGAGGGCCTACTAAGCCTATTGACCAATGAAAAGCCATCATTTACAAAGAACAGTAACAGCAGCCAATTAAAAAGATGGGCAGAAAGTGGGCAGAGCTTAATGCTCATATCCGGAATACAGCACGTCTCACAATCAGCAAAACCTTTCTACCGTTTCTAAAACTTGGAAGTTTGCTGCTTCCCTCTGTGGCATGGAGGAGGCTAGGAGAGGGTTGATCAAATTCATGAGGTGGAGAGGCCTGCAAAATCATAAGTGCACGCACAAACTGTAAGAAACTTTTTTGTGCTAGGAAAGGGAAAATAGAAATCCGAAGAGATGCCTTCAGAAACAGATTACAGAACATATGACATTAATTTTCGTGTCAGCGTCAGGCGCAGTCTCTATGCTGCTCCTAAGCTGCAGCCAGGCTCCCGGAGTTTGCCGTCCACCGCCCAGCAGTTCCTTGCCTGCAGGCCACCTGGACAAATAATCAATAAGCACCAAGGCAAATTTTGGTGTGCTGCCTAACAGCAAACGGTTCAGAAATATCCAAACCAATTTACTCCAAAGCATGGATGGTGGTTCCACAAATACAACAGGATAGGGAACAGTAACCTGTGATTTGACACAAGCATCACAATCATTGACAAACTGCCATTTTAACGACATGCAAAACAACATCAGTCCCACATCACCTATGTAAATATATATGCCTTAAACACAGGTCAGGATCAATATTTGAAAACACTATTTCAAGATCAATGAAGGGGCACCTGCAGAAGATGAGTAGCTAGAGAATTAAACAGGAGCTAGCTCTTAGAAAATGTCGCAAACTTGAGAGGTCAATTAAATGTATTTGCCTGAGCTCCAAATATGAAAGCGCATCTTTTAGTGACAATTAGTTTTATATTCTGTGATCGAAAATACCACTTTTAGAAAGTAGGTATTTTCTTGCCTACATCTTCCAGTGTGCTCCGCTGTTATGTGTATTGGCTGTCTGGTTTTGGAGGGTCAGGACAGGCTGAGCTAGACCTAGATTGAATAGAGAGATCGGCAGTGGAGTATGGGGAGGGGTGACCCTTTGATCTGAGCAGGGCTGTGCCTGGCAAGGGGAATTATGGCTCCACCTCCCACTGTGCGTCTGATGGTAGACCCCCTCTTCCTCAAAAGGCAGGATGCAGCCTTGTAAACACAGTGCTCCAGGATGACACCAAACTGGTTCTGGCTGGGTTCAGTGATTTGTGACTTTTTGAGAACCAAGACTTTTGGGGTATAAAGAGCTGTGCTAAGACCCCTAGACGGTATGTTACTTCTGGATGTCAAGACAAACCTCTGTTCGTGTAACTACAGGGAAAAGACTCTGAAACTTTTATCATCTTGCTGAAGCAACTGCCCAAGGGCCTAATTTGAGCTGGCCTCCTGCTAAAGTCTCAGGGACATTAGACTTCACCCATCAGCTGCCCGGATTCCTATTTGAGGGGGATTCTACTTGCAGGTGAGGCCTCTGTTGAGAATTCCAGAGCCTCTGGTTCTACTGCAAGGAACGCGGGCTGAAAGTCATTGCTATCACTATTGTGGGCCGCCGCAGCTGAGGAGCAGTTGCCGCTGAGAGCCTGCATTTGCCCGTGTTACCAAAGTCATCGTTATAGCTATTGTAGGCCGCTGCAGCTGAGGAACTTTGCCTCTGAGTGCCCGAATTTGCCATCCTACGAGAATCATCGCTATCGCGGGCCGCTGCAGCGGAGGAGCTGTGCCGCTGAGTGCCCGCATTTGCCATCCTACGAGATTCATCGCTATCGCTATTGTGGACCGCTGCAGCTGAGGAGCTGTGTCGCTGAGTGCCCGCATTTGCCATCCTATGAAAATCATCGCTATCGCTATTGTGGGCCGCTGCAGTTGAGAAGCTGTGCCGCTGAGTGCCCGCATTTGTCACCACTTTGAGGATCTTGTTATCACCTGCGTGTGCCGCTGGGTGCCCGCCTTTAAGCCCGGTCCCAGGATTATCGTGAGTTCATGCAGCGGACTACTACAGCCGGGAGCTGTGGCCGCTGCGAGTCCGCCTGTCATCACCGCGGCTTCCTTGGGAGGCTGCGTGCCGCGCCCCTTTAAATCTCAGGTACATTGTGCATCAACGGGTCGCGTGGACCCCGTCCTCGAAGTGAGTCCGTTCCACCCCCTTTTCGAGTGCCTTTATTGCTTTTGAAGTGAATCTGTTTTATGTGCATTGTGGTTCCTTGAGTGCTTTTAGCCTCGTGTTCATTCTATATAAAGATAACTATTTTTCTATAACTACTTGTGGTGTCTGCTTGTAGCGTCTCTCCTGCTTTATTGTGTATGGTCATAAATGCTTCACACACTGTCTCTGAGATAGACCTGTCTGCTCGTGCTACATTACCACAGGGTTGAGCAGGGGTTATCAAAGAGTGTAGCCCCCTGTTATGTTGTGTAATACAAGTATGTTCCTTTAACCATGTTCATTCCACATTCTACTTAGAGTGTTCCTATAGGTTGTATTCTAATGTATTCAGTTACTCCTGACTGCTAACCTGTCTGGCTGTGTACCTGCTCTGCTAATGTATTAAATCTACTATCTACTTAATTGATGTGTCCTTCATCAATTCAACAACTGGCGACGATCGGGATGAATTTTTGAAGCCTGTGTACCGCTTTCATTTGAAATTCAGACTTTCTTAATGGTCGAGACGACAAACAGAGCAGAGACGACGTTACAACATTAATTCAACGCACTGAAGACACTAATCGCTTTTGCGCAACGAGCCTGGTGAGCGACGCTTAATTATTACTAAGACTCAACAATTATTCGTACTTTGGATAATTTCTATGCGCCTTGTCATCTGCGCTCGAGCACTCACCGTTGCTCTTCAAAACGCGCATCGAATGCGCGTGTCATCCAGCTTAAAGATTCTCTCTACGACTCGCGTTGCTTGCCTGTAACGTCATACGTTCGCTAAGAACGTGACGCATCACACGGTGCGTGGCAGCCATCTTGGATTGGGCAGGCCTACTCGTTACAAAAAAAAAAAACGGAAGACGTTTTTTTTTAAATTTTATTGCCAATTTCGACACCCACAAGTCGGATTTTCATCGCGGTCACAGGTAATCCTTGTTTAACGCTTCAAGCTGCTGCTTATCTCTGTTTTGACATTTTCAAGAATTTCAAGAATTTCCTATTGGTGGTGAAGTTTGGACAGTGTAAAGAAGGAACGTGTGTTTTCACTCACTGAACAATTCCACCATAAACAACCTTATACCTTACAAATAATTCACTTCAACTATCATCAATTATTTTATAAACTCATTTTATTTCACTTCAACATGAGTCAACAAACATTTTCTTTGAGTAACCCTCAGGAATTCTGGTGCAAAGGTTCTGAACCAACGTTAAAATGGCTGGAGTGGAAAGACTATTTCCTCAATTATATTGACACTGTGGATTCCGATGGTAAAATGTCTGCTGATCAAAAGAAACGTATTCTTTTACACTCATTAGGTCCAAAAGGACTGAAATGTTATAATCAAATGAACAAGCCCATAGTAGGGGGAGGGGATAGTAACGTTTTCACAGTAGCTTTATCGAATTTAGACAAATATTTCTCCCCGAAGGTATGTATGGGCATTACGCGTTACAAATTTTACCAAAGAAAACAATCTAAAAATGAATCTGTAGATGACTATGTTGGTGAGTTGAGAAAAATGGGCGATGATTGCGCTTTTGGTGGTTTACTGGAAGACTTAATTCGCGACCAGGTTGTAATGCACGCTAATAATCCTGCAATTCAAGAACGTCTTTGGATGAATGGTGATGCTTGTTTAGAAGACATCTTAGCTTTAGTTCGTAAAGCCGAATCATCTAGTAGATGTGCGAGTGCTCTAAAATCTGAAACTGTCAGCAAAGATGTTGTGGCTAAAATAGATGCAAATTCAAAAAGAAGCGGTAATTTTAAACAAAAAAGTGAAACATGGGCAAAGCCTAAGTACAGTAATGAACCTCCCAAATGTTATAGGTGTGGTAGTTTAGAACATTTGGCGTTTGCCAAATCTTGTCCTGCAAAAAAGAGTAAATGCGGTGCTTGTGGACTCTATGGTCACTACACCAAAGCATGTAGAAGAAGGACAAAGACTGTCAAGTGTATTCAGGAGGACCCTGTTTCTGATGAAAACACTTCCAGTGATGAGGAACAAGCTTCAGACTGTGCAGTAGTCTTAAAAAAGAAATTACTCCTCAACATTAGAGATGGCTGTTTGCTTGTAGATAACAAACCTGAATGTTGGATACATATAGGAGGGGTGCGCATTAAGGTCTATGCTGATTCTGGTTCGCCTTATACAATCATAAACGAAGATATATGGCGTAACACATTTGTCGACAGAGTTGGTTCGAAATTGTCTCCTCCTGACATTGACCCTGAAGGTTATGATGGTGGCAAGATTGATATTGTTGGTTTTCGTTGGCTAAAATTTGAGTTCAAGAACCATAGATCATATGGCAAGTTATATATATCAAAAAAAGGTCCATCTGTATTAGGGTGGAAAGACCAAGGGGATCTACACATTATTCTTGACCCCAACTCTGTGGAAAAAGTTTTAGTTATGGATGAGGGCACCAAAACCGGTGAAGATCTGTTAAAAAGATTTCCTGCAGTCTTTTCAAAGACAATTGGCAAGTTGAAAGACTTTGAACACAAAATTATTTTGAAGGATTCTGCCATACCTAAGATCCATAAGGTTAGAAATGTGCCAATTGCCTTGAGAAAAGACGTAGCTACGGAACTTGAAAGATTAGTCTCATCAAACATAATTGAACCAATTGAAGCGTCTGCTTGGATTTCCCCTTTAGTGGTCGTTAAACGATCCAATGGTAAATTAAGATTATGTGTGGACCTTCGCCACTTAAACGATAATATTGTAGTTGACCAATTCCCTCTACCAAAGATCAATGAGATGTTAGCCTTGCTTGATGGGGCTAAATGGTTCACTACAATCGACTTATCATCTGCGTACCATCAGATCCCTCTGTTTAGAGACAGCAGAAAATACACTGCTTTCATAACCCCACAGGGTTGTTATCAATTTAAAAGGATGCCTTTTGGTTTGGCTTCGGCCGCAGCTGTTTTCCAGCGTTTAATGCACAGATTATTTTCCACAGTTAAGAACACAAAGTTTTTTCAAGATGACATTCTCATCTTTGGAAAGAAAAAGGCAGATCATGACAACACTTTAAATGAAGTTTTAAGCATCCTTAATGACAAAGGTTTAACTGTCGAATACACCAAATGCATTTTTGCCAGCGATCATGTTACTTACCTAGGACATGTTATAGATAGTGATGGGATTAAACCAAAACCCAACTTAGTTGATGCTATCAGAAGTGCTCCTTCCCCGAAGGGAAAAGATGATGTCAGATCATTTATTGGCTTAGCCGAATTTTGTTCAAAATACATTCCAAACTTTGCGACCAGAACATATAATATAAGACAGCTGTTAAAGAACAAGACAAAGTTTGCCTGGTCAGTTGAATGTGAACGAGATTTTGAAGACATCAAAAGTTGTATAACCAATATTGCTTCTTTAAAAAGTTTTAATCCTGATGCCCAATCTATTATCACCACAGATGCCAGCATAAAAGGTTTGGGTTCGGTTTTATCCCAGGTAGGTGTGAATGGTAACGAACAAATAGTTGCTTATGCTTCCAGGTCACTCTCACCTACGGAGGAAAAATACTCCACTATCGAAAAAGAAACCTTGGCATGTGTATGGGCTGTTAATCACTTTAGAGCTTTTGTTTGGGGCACTAAGTTTATATTGCGCTGTGATCACAAGCCATTACTCAGAGTCCTGACTACTGAAGGTACCGTTAACACTTCAGCGAGAGTGGCCAGACTTGCTATTAAATTACAAGATTATTGTTATAATGTGGAATTTGTACCTGGCAAAGAAAATTGTATAGCCGATTTTCTTTCTAGAATGCCTAAGCAACTCGACGAATGTGAGGATGAATTGTGGAATTCCTTTCAGATAGCTTATGTACAGGATATGGAAGGTGCTGGCATTTTAAAGCAACAGTGGCTTGATGAATATATGAAAGATGAAGAGTTATCTTTAGTTAAATCCCATCTAGCTGGGTCCTGGCCGAGGAAAGTTGAAAGTAAGCATCCTTTGAAGCCCTTTTGGGAAATAAGATCAGATTTAAGTGTTCAAGATGGCAGCATCTGGTTTGGTGAGAGAGTCATACCTCCAAAGACTTTACGGTCGTCCATCATGGCCTTATGCCATGAGGGGCATTTTGGCATAGTTCGTTCTAAACGCACTGTTAAAACCTCTTTTTGGTGGCCAGGTATGGACACAGAAATCGACAAGTTTGTAAGGAACTGTAAGTTGTGTCAAACAGCTGACAAATCACTTGTTGTCTGTAAGCCTCCCATGGGCAACATGACAGCCCCTAGTTCTCCTTGGGAACATTTAGCCATTGATATCATGGGTCCAGTGGGTAGTGAGCAAAAATACATTTTGGTCTTAATGGACTTATTTTCCAGGTGGCCTTTTGTAAAAGTTGTGAGCAAAGCTGATACCGCAACTGTTTTAAAATTCTTAGATACATCCTTTACGTTGGAAGGTATTCCCTCAGTTTTACTTAGTGACAATGGTGTCCAATTTACCTCTAATAAGGCAAAAGAGTACTTTGACACTTTAGGTATCAAGCACAAAACCACTGCTCTATACAATCCAAACAGTAATGGAATGGTTGAGCGCTTTAACCGTGTCATTAAAAATACAATTCAAATGTCTAGTAAGAGTAAGGACTGGGAAGTCCAAGTTTCAAAGATGGTTTGGTCTTACAGAACCTCAATTTGTGAAGCTACAGGTTTTCCTCCTTTTGTACTTATGCGTGGCAGGAATCCACGTACCAAGTTTACTCCAGGATGGTTGTTTAAGTCTAATATAGTCAATTGGTCTGAAGATGTTGTTAAGGAAAGAAATCAAGCTTCACATCTTAAAAGCAAAAAGTTGTATGACACAAAGCATAAGGTGAAAGATGTTAGCTTAGTTGTTGGCCAATGGGTAAGGGTCAAGAAACCTGGCAAGCCTTCCAAGGAGGAAAGTAGTTTTTATGAACCTTTGCAAATTGTTGAAGTTTTAAACAATTCAGTTCGTCTTTCTGATAGAAGGGTTTGGAACCTTAAAAGAATTGCCAGATGTCCTCCTCCTCAAGTTATTCCTTCTGATCAAGTTAATTCTCAGGGGTCTTCTGATTTGTTTGACCTAGAAGACTTGTTTTGTCCCAAGTCTTCTGATGCTTTCCAGACATCTCACACCCCAGGCTGTCCTGTTTCAGACATTCCTAACCAAATTTCGTCTGATTTGGGTGCTTCTTCTACCTCCACTTCTGCATGTGATAGTGAGATACACGTTTTCAAAAACCCTAGGCGAGAGAAAAAACCTCCTGTGTGGTTAGCAGATTACATTTCTGAAAATTTTCCTTTGTAATTTTATAATTCTCAGTTATCTGTTATTAAATCTACTATCTACTTAATTGATGTGTCCTTCATCAATTCAACACCCCCTTACTCTGACTTAGGAAGAAGGATCCCTATTTGGACCTCGGCGCCAGCCGCTGCCAACTAGAGACCCCCATTTCTAACATGGCTTTATACATATGGGCCATTGCAGAGAGTGGAATAACAAATTCCATACCTTAAAACACCAATACACACAAATCCAGGCTTCGCATACAACTATTCAAACAACGCAAAAAGGATTATGCCATCCAAGGAAACGACAAAATGCAGTCCTTTCAAATAGGACATTGGGCAATGCACCTAGTCATTGGAGAGGCAGCAACCAGGGACCTAACCCCGATGGAAAAGGTCACGAGTACACTCTTCTCAGGCTTATACAGGGTTTTGCAAGAGGCGTTGGATGGGGGCATGTGGGAATTTAAACTATAGGGGACAAGAAACCTTAATAGGGAAATTCTAACAGGGAGACTGAATCCAGGTATGGTTGACTAACAATAGAGCTTACTGAAGTGTTCCTCGCATGGAGAATACAAAGTACTGTACTAGGGGTTCTTAACCCCAACCCAATTGCAATGCCTGTATCTTAATATTTCAGAGAAATCCTGGAGCTGGGAAAGTGAAAAGTGAACCAACCACGTTGCAAGGTTGGTGGGGCTGTCCAGGAATCGCTAGTTTTGGAAGGAGTTCTTCAGCCATTGTAAAGAAGTTTTGTGCAGGAAGCCATTGGACGAACCTGGATTGACCATCGTAGGCCTTAAGAGGGGAACTGTTAGAATCATATACTCAGAATGAAAATCCTGCTTTGGCACATGCGGGGGGAAGTGAGGACTTTGATAGCCACATACTGGAAAAGGAAAATGCTACTTACCAGTATGCATCTGTTCTCGGCATGTAGGGCTGCTGGCATTCATATCTTAGCATAGATCGTTCGAGGCATGCGGGCTGCTGAATTCATATCTTAGCATAGACTGTATAGCAGTTTCTCCTCTAGCAGTGGTTGCCTGTATCAGCTGCAGTGGTTTGAAATAGAGTTTTAAGGACAGCCTGGCCTACAGCAGCTTGTTGCTTAGCTTGCACATCAACACAGTAGTGTTTAGTGAAAGTGTGTATGGTAGACCATGTAGCTGCCCTACATATGTCTTCTAAGGGAATATTTCCTAGGAAAGCCATGGATGCCCCCATTTTGCGCGTTGAATGGGCTCTTGGGGGAATTGTTAAAGTGCGCTTTGCCTTTTGATAGCATATCTGAATGCATTTAACTATCCATCTGGTTATTCCTGTTTTGGAAATGGGATTGCCCTTATGTTGTGGTGAAAAAGCAAAAAATAGTTGCTTTGTCTTTCTAAATGATTTTGTTCTGTCAATGTAATATAGCAGAGCTCTTTTAACGTCTAGTGTGTGTAGAGCTCTTTCAGCCACGGACTGCGGGTTTTGAAAGAAAACTGGTAATTCTATGGACTGATTGATGTGGAAAGTGGAGATAACTTTTGGCATTAATTTAGGGTTTGTACGATGCACTACCTTATTGTGGTGTATTTGCATGAAAGGTTCCTGAATGGTTAGTGCCTGTAGCTCACTCACCCGCCTGAGGGAGGTAATGGCAATTAAAAATGCCACCTTCCATGTTAAGAACTGTAGTTCACATGAATGAAGTGGTTCGAATGGGGGTCCCATGAGTCTGGTAAGTACTACGTTTAAGTTCCAGACTGGAGAAGGTGGATGCCTTGGAGGGATAATTCTTTTAAGTCCTTCCATAAAAGCTTTGATAGGTGGTATTCTGAATAGGGACACATGTTATCTGCTTTGAAGATATGCTGCTATAGCAGCAAAGTGTAGCCTTATGGATGAGTATGCTAGGTTACATCTTTGAAGATGTAGCAGGTAACAGATTAAGTTTTGGATGGAGGCATCTAATGGATTGATTTGGTTATTATTACAATAAATAACATATCTTTTCCATTTAGCTGCGTAGCATGCTCTGGTAGTGGGACGTCTTGCTTCCTTGTTACTGTTCATGCAGTCTGGAGGCAAGTTAAGATATCCGAACTCTAAGACCTCAGGAGCCAGATCGCTAGGTACATCTGATTGGGATCTGGGTGCCTGATTTCTCCATAGTTCTGTGTTAGCAATTGTGGTGAAAGATGCAGTCTTTGGTGAGGAACTACTGAGAGTTCTAGGAGCGTCGTGTACCATGGCTGTCTTGCCCATGTGGGAGCAACCAGGATCATTGTGAGTGACTGTTGCCTTAGTTTGCGTGCCACTAATGGAATCAGTGGGGTTGGTGGAAAAGCGCACGCAAATCTGCCTGACCAGTTCATCCAGATCGCATTCCCTTGTGTAGGAACCTGGCAGCAAAGCACGGGCATTTTGAGTTTTCGTTTGTGGCAAACAGATCTATCTCTGGATGTCCCCACTTTTGGAAGAATGGTAGGAGAACTTGAGGGTGAATCTCCCATTCGTGTATTGGTTGACTGTGTCGACTTAGTAGATCTGCTATCTGATTGTCTATTCCTGGGAGGTGCTCTGCCAAGAGGTAAATGTTTTGCCGAATTGCCCACTTCCATATGCTCTGTGCTAGGTGAGATAGCTGCACAGAGTGTGTCCCTCCTTGTTTTTGGATGTAGTACATGGCTGTCATGTTGTCCGTCCGGATTAACACAGCCTTGTTGCACAAGTATTTCTGAAAGGCTTTAATTGCTAGAAATACTGCTAGCGACTCTAAGTGGTTTATATGTAGTGTCTTTTGTTTGACTGTCTAGAGACCTTGGACTGTGTATTGAAGGAGATGGGCTCCCCAACCTGTCAGTGATGCGTCCGCTGTTAATACTACTTGTGGAACTGACTCTTGGAACAGTCGCCCCTTGGAAAGGTTTTGTGGGTTCCACCACTGCAGAGAGTTGCAAGTGCGACTGTTTACCAACACTAGGTCTTTTAGTTGTCCTTGAGCTTGGATCCACTGCGGTGCTAGGCATTCCTGTAAGGGACGAATTTGAAGCCGAGCATGAGGGACGATGAATATGCAGGAGGCCATCATGCCTATAAGCTGCATGAACACTCGAGCTGGCAGGGAGTGTTGTGGCAGAAATCTTTGAGTGAGAGACTGTATGTTGGCTATCCTGGCTGGATTTGGGTATGCCTTCGCCACTGAGGTATCTATAGTTGCTCCCAGATATTGTTGTATGTGGGAGGGATGCAGATGTGATTTTGGGTAATTTATGGAAAATCCTAGGCTGTGTAGTAGCTGGATTGTCTGCGAGGTATGGCTGGCACACTGTGCGTATGAGTTGGCTTTTATGAGCCAATCGTCGAGGTAGGGGAACACATGGATGTGTTGTCTTCTGAGGTGTGCTGCTACTACTGCGAGGCATTTTGTAAAAACCCTTGGTGCTGTAGTTACCCCGAAGGGGAGAACTTTGAATTGATAGTGGCGACCTTCTATTGTGAACCTGAGGTATCTCCTGTGAGCTGGATGTATAGGGATGTGAAAGTATGCATCTTTGAGGTCTAATGTAGCAAGGAAGTCCCCTTGCTGGAGTAGTGGGAGTACTTGTTGTAGAGTGATCATATGGAAATGCTCTGAGAGTATGTATTGGTTCAGAGGTCTGAGGTCTAATATTGGTCTGAGGGACCCATCTTTTTTGGGAATGAGGAAGTATATAGAGTATACTCCTGTCCCTTGATGTTGAAATGGGACTGGCTCTATGGCACCCTTTTCCAGCATGGATAGCACCTCTTGTAACAGCGTGATGTGTTCTTTGGACATTGGACGGTATTTGGGTGGTATGTTGGGTGGAGTAGAATGAGTTCCAGGCAGTAACCATACTGGATAATTTGTCTCACCCACCTGTCTGTTGTAATGGTGTTCCAGACTGGTAGGAATTGTGTTATTTTGCCTCCGACTGGTGTTAGGTGGTCTGGAGGGAGCGTGAACAAGTCACTGTTTGGTGGCGGTGGAGGCTTTGGTGTTATTACCACCACGCCCTCTGCCCTTGTTATTGTGTCCTCTATAGCCTCCTCTATTGGAACCTTTATTAAATATGCCTTGTATGTGAAGGGTGAAGAGTATAATGACCCTCGAGTCCATTTTTGCTTAAATGCATGTCAGTAGAGGCGTAGGTGGGTGTTGTTCCCTTGTGTGTTGTCTCTTGCCTGTAATCTCATGATCAATCCTGGTAAGGAGAAGAGAAAAAGAAAAATGTGCCGGTCTCAGAACTGCAGGCTGGAAACTATGGGGAGGTCATGGATTTGTGGGGGAAACGTCTCCTAGTGTATCGTGCAGCGTTGGATGCATGTGACTCAATGGTCCGGGTCAGCGAGCGCAGCGCACGGGGGCCGCCCAGTGGGAGGGGGCATCAGCCATCGGGGTCGAAACAAACTAGTCATGGTGGAGGCACATAGCCGCTCCTCAGGCGGAGGGTCCAAGGGTCTGGTAGCTGCAAAGGATGCCTCGGGGAGGCCTGGGTGTGGGGGGGAGATGGGTCTGGTATGACCTCCAGGGTTGTTTCGTGTTTAAATTGGAAGAGCAGTTGGGCCCATTCTAGAGAGATGGGGTTCTTCCGCATTCCTTTCACTTCCTCTTCTCGTAGGAGCTCCTCTTCCGCCACCCCCCATTTACATACCTCTCCTATCCAGGCTGTTTCTAGGGGGCCGGAGGGGGCCCTCCAGGGCATGGAGATTGCTCTTTTTGCCAACAGGAGTGCAAAGGAGGCGAACCTCCATTGCAGCTTCTCAGACTTTTTCCTGTTGTAGATCCCCAACGCGCTGACCTCCCAGGATTCTATTTGTGGTAGACTAACGTGCGAAGAGTCTGGTGTATTCTGGTCCAGTATTGGCCCAGGGTGGGGCAATCCCAGAATATGTGTTTGAAAGGTGCTGCCGGCAGGCCGAACTGCGGGCATAGAAATTGGGTGTCCGGGTAGTAGCGTTGTAGTTTATCTGGCGTGAGGTATTCTCGGTGAAGGATGTTCAATTGTATGTTTTTAAATCTCGCGTTTCTGGATACTTTTTTGGTGTATTCCATGGCGCGCTTCCATTCTGCGTCGTGGAATACTCTACCCACGTCGTCCTCCCAGGTCTGCCGTAGGGTGTCTAGGGAGACGTTCGTTAGTTCCCTGATGGCTTTGTAGTGCCACGTTATGAGGTGTCTGCCGGAGCCCATTCTGAGTATCGTGTGGAGCACTGTGTGCGTGGGTGGTTCCCCGCCGCGTAAGTCCCAGAGTGGTCGTGTGTGCTCTAGGAGTTGTATATGCGTGAGGAATTGGCCACGTGGGAGGTCATACCACTCCATCATCTGGTCGTATGTGCGTAGTTGCCCATCCTGGATCAACTCTGCAACCTCAGTCACTCCATGATCGGTCCAGATTTGTAAGCTCCTGGTAGTGAAATGATGTTCCCCTCGGGGGAGACCCACTAGCGGCAATAATAGGGAGTAGAGCGGTGCACCCTTGGAAAGTCGATGGACGCGCAACATGCATTTGCGTGCTATAGACACCTGAAGTGGGTGTGTGCAGGATGGTTTGTTGCCTGGCAGAAGCATGCGTCTGATGACCGGGAGAGGTATCCTACCCGCTTCTGTAGTAGTTTCCGCCACGTGGCGCTCTGCCGTCCAGTGGGATAGCCATTGCAATTGTGCCGCTAAAAAATACGATTCGAAGGATGGGGCTCCTAGGCTGCACTCCGTGGTGCGCAACTGCAGTTTACTGAGCGCTACTCTATGCCGGCCGTCGCCCCATATGAGCGTTGTTAGCAGAGTATCTAGCTCCCGGAAAAAAGATTTAGCTGGGATCACCGGCAAGTTGGCGAAGTGATAAAGAAGTCTGGGCACCATAATCATCTTCGCCAGTGCTACCCGGCCGATGGGCGTTAGGGGCAGTGTTTTCCAGAAGGCCACCGCCGATCGTAGTCCAGGTAGCGCCTTGTGGTGGTTGCCTTCATACAAGTCCACCGGGAATTGGTACAGTTGCACCCCCAGGTATCGGGGGGGCGCTCCGTTCCAATGTAGCAGTTTTGGGCCTAGCGTCACCGCATGCGGAGCTAGATGGGAGCTGAGCGGGTAGACGGTCCACTTCTCCCAATTGACTGAGTCCTGAGATGGCGCCGAAGGCTTGCAGGGTGTCCCAGATTGGGGTGAGATCTCCCGTTACATCGCGGATGTAGATGAGTAGGTCATCCGCGTATAAGGAGACACAGTGCGTTGTCCCCGCTATCGGTATCCCCCATTCAGCCCCCTCGCCCCGCAGTCGGATGGCCATGGGTTCGACCGATAGTGCGAACAGGAGGGGCGAGAGTGTGCACCCCTGCCTTGTGCCCCTTTCAATCAGGAAGGGGGCTGAGATCATTTTACCGAGTCGCACCCTAGAGGTGAGTCCCTTGTATAGGAGTCGCGTGTAGGCTAGCAGAGTCTGGCCGTAATTTTGGGACTGGAGGACCTCGAACAGGTGTGACCACATTAGTGTATCAAACGCCTTTTCAAGGTCAAATATTAAGCACGCCGCTCTGGGGTGCCTCTCACGTACGCTGTCTTGGATGTGGAAGAGCCTCCTCAGGTTGTGCGAAGTGTTACGCCCGGGCACGAATCCGCATTGGTCAGAGTGGATTAATGTGGGTATGAGTGGACTGTAGCGGTCTGCTAATATTTTTTCCAGGATTTTACAGTCCGCGTTCAGGAGGGTAATGGGCCTGTATGAGGAAGGATGTGTGGGGTCCCTATGCGGTTTTAGAAATGTTACCATAACGGATTCCCGAAACGAAGCGGGTAGGATTCCTTTTGATCTGGCCTCCTTGTACATGAGTGCGAGATGGGGCACTATTTGGGCTTTGAATTTGCTATAGTACTCTAGCGGGAGTCCATCCATCCCTGGCGATTTATTTCAGGCGAGGGACCCTATGGCGCGCTTGATCTCTGCTGCTGTGATTTTACTGTCTAAGTCTCTTTGGTCTTCTGGGGATATAGCGGGGAGTCTGTGGACACCTAGGAAGTGTTGTAGTGCGTCGTGTGGCGCCGGCAGGGGGTTGCGGTATATTTCTGTGTAGTAGGTGCAAAAGAAGTCAAAGATATCACCTTGAGTGTAGTGGAGGCTGCCTGTGTAATCCAGCAGTTCCGTGATGGGTTGTGGGTGTGTATCCTGTTTAATCATCCATGCTAGGAGGGCCCCCGCCCTGTTACCCTCCCTGTGCATGCGGGTCGCGTATTTACGAAAATTATATTTCCGCAGGTCCCGAAGCATTTCCGTGTATGTCAGCTCCGCCGCCCCATCTGGTCCGGGGTAGCCCTGCCCTGGTCCAAATCACGAGACAATCCTGCCAGGGTCAGTTCCGCTTCACTCAGTGCCCTTTCTAGTGTTCGTTGTACCCCCACTATCTGTTGGATGGAGTGTACGCGCGCGGTGACCATGTACGCATCCCATTCTAAGCCTCTAGAGGAAGCAGTGCCCGCATTGCGTTGGAGGTGCGTCCTAATGAATTCCTCGTGTGTGTTGCAAAAGGCTTGGTCACCCGCCCCAGCCCCCTCCCCCATACCCCGAGCCCCCCGCCGGCCCAACAACCCTCGCCCAGAGTCCACACCATCGTGTCCACTGCCCGCTTTGTGACTAGGAGGATAGTAACATGCAGGGAAAAGAAATTGTAACTCCGGGAAACATTCCCAACTAGGGGGACCTATCGCACAGGGCAATGCGTCCAAACTGTAAAACATATACGTTCGTTAATCCGTTTCTGAGGGGTGGCGGCCTGGTTTCCTCTTCGGCGCCGCCGGCTCCACTCCCAAGGAAAAGTTGCGTGATCATGGAAGTGACCCCTGAGTATCGTGTTGGCCACCAGGTATGCCCGGGGTAGGGTGACGGCCATCCAGTTGCGTTCGAAAGAGCATTCCCTGTGTTCTGGGTTTCTCGGGATCCAGGAGACAGGGTGGAATGGGCTCTACTTTCACGCCGGTTGTACTCCGCGTTAATGTCCACTCTCACATTAGCAAATCTGATGTCTGGGGGGTCACTCTCGGGGGCGTTTGGGACCCTTCTCGGGAGGCCCGAGCGTCACTAGCGTCCTCTTCTGAGCTGAACAGGTGCGGTCCATTGTCTAGGTCCGATGCTTCCTCAAGCGGACCGAAAGCGGCAGCGGCTCAGAGTGCCCTTCTACGTTCCGCTATGATCTGGGAGAGGTCTGGGGAGCCCTTCTCTGGCGGGGTGGAACGGGTGCTGAGTTGAGTCAGGGTGATTTTACGGTTGTGGCTACGCGGTCGTAGTCTAGTCGGATTGTTTTGTGAGCCCGCTGGCGCCGGAGGGCGTGGGGTGTGTTGTTCTGCCCAGGTGTCTGCGTCTTTCAGGTCAGTAAAGAAGTGCGTGGCGCCCTCGTGGATCACCTTGAGCTTGGCTGGGAACAAAAGGGCATATTGAATGTTCTTTTGTCGGAGTGTCCACTTTACCGCTTGAAAGGTGGCTCTTTGCTGCTGTACCGCCCGGGAGTAGTCGGGGAAGAGCATGACTTGCTTGTCTTCCACTTGTAGTCGCCCGTGTGCTCTGGCCGCTCGAAGGATTGCGTCCCTGTCTCTGAAGTGGAGGGGGTTAGATCTGTGGACGGTGTGAAGGACGTGATCCAGTCGCTGATGTACTGTACGGGGTCCGCCCCCTCCGCTCCCTCCGGCAGGTTCATAACGCGGATGTTGCTCCTCCGGGAGCGCCCCTCCAAGTCGTCCGCCTTGTACTCCAGGGTTTTGAGCCTAGATTGGAGGTTGGCGATGTTGCGATGGTGTTGTTGCACTTGCGGTTGGAGCGTCTGTAATTCCTGTTCTCCCTGAGACACTTTGTCCGATAATTTTTTATGGTCATCACAGAGAAGATTAAGGTCCGTCGCCAAGGAGTCGAACTTTTGTTCCATCGTTACTCTTGAGTGTTCTATCGCCGCCAACACTTGGTCCAGTTTTCTGGACGTGGGGTCCATCTTGTCCTGGACGTTCTGTTGTGTTGTTTGTGACTGTGTTTGATTTTGCGGCCTCTGGGAGTCTGCGCCTTGTATGGTTGGTGCTGTCCGGTGGCCCATCGCGTGAGGTGTGGGGGTCCCTGTAGCCTTGGCATTCCTGGGGCGGTGGGCGCGGCCGCCGCCCAATTTGTAGAGTATTTGGGTCCAATTGGGCTTCACCAGTGGTGGGGACTGCTCCCAAATGCAGCCCGTTCGGGTCTCACGGGTGTTGGATGGGGAGGTCCTCCCAGTGGTTGGGGTGTCCCGTGGATCGCGAGGCGGAGATGTAGCCAGTTTGCACTGGCGTCTCAACTGGCGGTCCTATGGCGGCACCAATGGAGTGCTACAATATCTCTCATGATAAACTTTAAACTAGTTTGCGAGCCCTGAAACTATCCTGGTCAGGAATGTTTGTGAGAGACTGTTCATAACTGCTTAGGAGATGGAGGGGAAGGGTACTAGTAAGAATGTACTTCTTGACAATATTGAGAGCTCAGATGTAGTAATTGTATGATGGCTTGGGGGAGGTCTCCATACAGTTAAAAACATAGCTACATGTTTGAGGACATCTGTCCTGTGGTTATTTACTATGTTTGAAACTTCAATAGAAAGAAACAAGGAAAAAAAAGAATTCAGTAGAAGCCGCCCACACTCAAACCTCCTAGTACTCTTTAAGCGAGGGACTAACTTGTGGGCTGGTGAAGTTTATAGAATGGAGTGGAGATGGAGTTTGTGTGTTTTGAACAACAATATACATTTTTGTAGAAACTGTACGTGGTGGGGCAGAGGGTTCTCTGCCTCGGTGCATTTGATTTATAAAAATTGCCGTCTGTATACCCATATCAACACGGAGAAATGCAAGGAATAATTGCATGGAGAAAAAAAGACTATTGACTTACTAACATACCTTAGTTTCTCCAAGAAAATCTTTATATTCTTTCAGCAGCTTTTGGTTTTTGAATAAATCTGTAACGACACAGAATTTTATTACACGCTATGTGTCTGAAAGAACAAGGCAAACTTTAGAAAATTTTTTCACTATACCGCCCAATTAATTTTGTATGCAATTATCTCAAACAGAATTTGAATGTCCGTTCCTGACAGCTGTTATTTCTGTACATAAACAAATCAAACATGTTCCCATATAGTGCAAACACGGACAGTATTGACATTCTTTCATATGTGTTGATATGAAAATTCTGAAGGCGATACCAGACTATGTTCACATTAGAAACTGATTGCGCCATTTTGTTGTTGTCTTGTTGATTGCCACGAAGTTATAATGATAATTATTGTCATTCCTGACTTCGGCCCTGTTCACCATAGAGAACTCCATGACACTTTGCAAACCTTGTTCCATATTTTATCCCAGTCCTAGCTTTCATACCCTCACCCAAAACAATCATATCCTAGAGCTAGTGTCCTATTAGTCTTGTCGGTTTCAGACCCAACAGATTCATTAACACATACTTACAAGCTTTTCAGACTTTCCTTTGTCCCTGCTCCGATCCACATTACATTACTGGTATCACAATTTCGATTGTTTTGCCTTCTACCTTCTGTAATCTTGAGCTACAGCCACTTCTGTCACCGAATTACGTTCTAATGCTACAGCTCCTACTGTTCATGAACCCAATTCAGTTTCTGCAGCTTCTTCTGTTTCAGAGTCTTGTCTTAGTGCTTGAGCTTCTCCTGCTTCTAAATTCCTGCGCATTGGTCTAGTTCATGATCTTTTGCTCTTGTGCCCATTTGTATACACATTCATTGTCTTGCTTTCCAGATTTCTTTAAGCATGCTTCCAATCATTGCCCCATGTGCTTGTCTGCCTTTCCTAGTTTCCTACATCCATTCTGTTTTCCCGATTGGATTCAATGTTTCTGTATTCTATTACTCTCCCTCCATTCCATGTTCACATCATCCAGCCCGGCCTTTCTTGGGCCTGGTTTCAGTTTTATTTTTGGGGAATCTTTTGCTTATAAGAAATGAGTCCAGTCTTTGCTGAAAACTGTTCCTCTTAATGAGTTTCCTTTGTCCCCTCGTGTTTGTGTTAAAAACCTAGCTTAGACGAAGCTTCGGCGCAGACCAAGCTTCTCAGGTGTGCTCTGCCACCAGGACCCGCATATGCTGCTACTCTACGTAACCTGCAGGGCTTAAGCTTGAGGCCCTTGGGGGATGCTAGCTAGAGAACTACCCAGCTTCCGCCCGGTGCTGCGCTGGGTGAGAAGATACAGAAATATCTGCGCATAATGGCCCATTTCGCCCTTCTCGGTGCGGAGTACTGTTACGACGGTGCAGGCCAAGTGGTCCAGCGACAACTCGCACTGCTGTGACTAAACCCAGAGGGAACCACTGGGTGAGGCTTCTGCTTAGGGGGGTAGCTTAAGCCCATTAGCCACCCCCATGCTGATGGCGCTCATTGACACTTTGGAGCGATAAAGGGATGTACAGAGGACACGCTGTGGGACGTTTGCTGTACGTGGCCCGTGGGTCATCTTCCTCGGTGTGCAGGGCCAAGACTAGACCCCGAGTGACGATGGGAAACTGTTGAAGATGAATACAAAAAGTTAATGCGCCATATGATGATGATGGTAAATTTAGTTTGCTCTCCAACACAGACAGTGGCTCCTAGCCTGCTTAATCCATCAACCATCTTCGACATTGTCCGGCTTCCCTGGAATGCCAAGCTGCATTCCACGGATACCACAACAACGCTCACGAGACGCGATGGTTATATAGTATGAATCGAAATACACGTAGTACATATAAAAAGTACACATTATCAATCACAACATATCCCCTTACTCTACAAACGAAAGAACAAAATATATTATAATTGAAACAAAGACAAAAACAACCCCGACTAACAATAAAGCTACACTTCAACTTTACCCCATGATAAAGTCATTAAATTTAAAGGGAATACGACGCAAACGAGGTTGTTTAACACACCCATCACGCTTCCCCATTGGAACAACACCTTGGTACAATTTGCTCCTAGTGTTACATAGTTTGAATCGAAGTACATATTAAAAATACACATTACCAATCACAACAGAAACGTTATCGGGAAGCGTCTGTGGAATCTCCGGTCAGAATCAACTTTACGACATTCACATCTCTGAGAGACATTGAAAGAGTCAAGACAACCGATGAGGAACATTTCCACACATACAAAATGTGCGTTAGCACAGCGACCAGACAAACAACTGAGGCAATGTAATACCTTCGGGGAGACATTATTCCAGGTCTCATGCCCCATCCTGGGCCAAATACATTCCCATAGCACAGACACCCATAGGAAAATTCCCCGCTCCGATCCACAATAAAACGACCTTAAATAATGGGGTAATGGCTTACGGCGGAGGGAGATCGGCCTAGCGGTGAGCACTAAAGCATCCCTACAGCTGGCTGGATACTTCAGGAATCTCTGGTCCAGTGCATAAGTCTGCATGGGCCATTTTAAGAACAGGATTTGCAAAACAGATAGCGGACCGCAATTTTTCTTGAAGCAATAACTGATATGCACCAGCCTAACAACACTTTTCAACAGTGTCAAATACATAACGACTAAGGTGGGAGAAGTCTTACACTAGCTGGCATACCGATGAATGACTCTTGATAAATATTGTTCACTGGGGCACTGCCATTTTGAAGGCAGATATCGTATTTAGTTGACAACGACTACCACTGAACACACTGCTCCTGCTTCCACCTTTGGGCCTCACTGGACACAAAGCTCTATGTATGCCTCCCAAAAAACACATTTAAAGAAATTTGGGCATTCTTCCAAGCTGTAAAGACAAATACTAAATCGAACACACTGATGATGGACTGCTGCCACGATGCTAAAGATAGTAGAACCTTCAAATCTAAGTTCTGTGAGGAACTTGAAGTGGATATATCCAAAGAACTGCTCACCCTCAAATCGGATCTCGAAGGAAAGATTATGACTGGGGAGTAGATGTGGACTCAGCTGGATCCAGATTTGCAGAAGTGGAAGGCCACATAGATGCCCTAAAAGTAAAATACTAAATCCTAATGGATAATGCCCAAAATTACATCCAACAGAAAGATAGAAGAACTTGGAATTGCTCTACAAAGTCAGCATAGGTATTCGAGGCCTTGGAGAAGCCACAGAGTCAAAATATTCATCACAAGCCTACCCCGTGCAAATCATACTGGCCAAGATGCATTTAGTGGGGCAACGTACAACAGAGGATTTAATTAGACCATACAATATACTGCCAAAGTGTCATAGCTACCGTTGTAAGGAAAAGATCCTAAGAGTGGCCCATCTGAAAGGCCAACTACAACATGATTGATATACATGTTTTTTGTTCCAAGACACTGCTCTGGGACGCTTCGAAGAAGACAACAATTTCGTCAATCGTCAATTAATGTCTCACTAATTTCCTGGAAGCAAACAGTTCCCTGGACTCCTCACAGACTGGGTTCCGCCCCATGCACGGAACTGAAACTGCACTATTAGCAGTAACAGAAGGTGCTAGAAAGATTGTAGATGAGGGTGGCACTGCGGCCATTATTTTATTGGACCTCAGTGCCGCCTTAGACACTGTGAATCATGACATCCTACGCCACAGAATGTCAGAGCTTGGAATAACATCCACGGCAGCAGCCTGGCTCCACTCCTTTCTTTCAGATCGCTCCTTCAGAGTCTGCGAGGGCAATACCATCTCACCCAGCAAACCTCTCAGTTGTGGGGTTCCTCAGGGCTCGTCCCTGAGCCCCACACTGTTTAATATTTACATGCTCCACCTCGCAGAAATAATCCGCCCGTTCGGCATTCAAGTCGTGTCCTACGCCGACGACACGCAACTGGTCGTCACTCTAATTCATCCCTCCTCTCACCCCAGTGAACTCAGAAGCTGTATGGAAGCAGTCTGCACCTGGATGAGCCAGTCCTACCTAAAACTCAACGGAGATAAAACTGAGCTAATGGTGTTGGACAACTCCCCCCAAAAATCCAGCGACTCTCTGTGGCCCCCTGCACTTGGCCCAGCCCCCCGCCCAGGGATTCCATCAAGTGCCTGGGCATCTGGCTGGATACTGCAATCACCTTCGGCGCCAGGCAACAAAACTTGCAGCCACCTGCATGGGTATTATCAGACTCATACGAAAGATTTTACCTCTCCTTCCTTTCAAGGCCAGACAGATCATGGTCCAGGGTCTCATCCTCTCCCGACTTGACTTCGGCAATGCCCTATACCTTGGATCCCCTGAATCCACCCTGAAAAAACTTCAGGTTATTCAAAACTGCGTGGCGCGTACCCTCCTGCGCATTCCCCGCCGGCAATCAGTGAAAACTGAACTAAGAGCACTTCACTGGCTACCAGTAAAAGATAGGGTCAACTTTAAAAGCATGTGCATCGCCCACCGTGCCTACTGGAGGAAAGGGGCAGTCCTTAACCACACCCTGATCACTCCATACAACCCTAACAGGCAGTTAAGATCGTCCCTTGTCTTCCAAGTTATCATTCCCAGATACAAAAGAGAAAGAAGTGGAGGGAGAAAGTTCTCTACTAATGCGGCAAGGCTTTGGAACTCCCTTCCACTATCCATCCGCTCAGAACCGAACATCCTGCTATTCCGTAAAAAATTAAAAACTTTTTTCTTCAGGAAATAATCCCGACCTGCCTCATCCCACCGTATTCAGTTATAGAGCTAGGACGCCTGCGGGTAGCTATCGCGCTTTATAAAAACTTATTCCATTCCATTCCTGTCACCGAACACCTGCAGCTCGCTATACCCCGTTGGACTTATGTGGTGGCTAAGTTATATGCTCTATTTGTTACAGACTTTATATAGAATGTTCTCACTTCCCTAAAGCTTGTATTCTGTGTATTGTGGGGTTTGGAATGTATGGGCTAAGGATTAGAACATATCAGTGTCAGTTGGTGCTGATCCTGTGAGCCCTCATTACATGTATACCTGTTTATCCTTATTTTAACAATACAACTTATAAAAGCCTCATGGATATTGTTAAAATACTTTAAATTGCCTTTGAATATAATGATGAAATATCAGGTCTCGGATTTGATGGCTGCAACTCAGATCTTGTGACTCACTGTAGAAGTGCCTGTAACAAACCCAAAAGACTTGCTGTCCTCACAAAAAAGGGCGGAACGCTTGCAAGCAACTAAACCGTGGCTCAATCCTCGAGTTCAACAACTTCAAAGAGTCAAAAAGAGAGACACAACAGTGACAAAACCCAGCACCCAGGGAACTAATGGGTGAAATGTAGTATCAACAGACAACATGCCTTGCAGTGACCACACTTATGCTAGCCACATCCTTGAACAACATCAGGTCAAAATGTCACCTCATTGTGTTTGCCATCATCCTAGACGAGATAATCGATTATTATCCACCCCACAATGTGGGTGCACACACAACCCTCTGAGATAGAAGAGATAGAAGAGGGGAACCTGTCGCTCAGACGAGAACCCTTTTTGCACCATGAGAAAACTATTGAACAGGAAAATTTCTCTGCCAATTCGATTTGACGGGGAACTAGACAATGCTGCACCTATCTTCCCAGCTATTTGCTTTAAGCACTGAACCCTTCGCAACACACCTCAACGAAAATAAGGCGGTGACAGGACGGTGGTTTGGGAGCAAGGAACACACAGTCATGCTATTTGTGGAGGATATCTTGCTGGCCCTAACAAAACCAGAGACAGCTCTCCCAAAATTACAATTACACGGAGGCACTTTCCAGTAAATATCAGGGTTCAAGATACATGTAAACAAATCTGAAATTCTAAACCTGGCACTTTCACTCGAGGAGGAACAAGTCTTCCAGCAACCACAATTTAAATGGACGATTAAACACATCACATATATGGTAATTAAACTTTCAGCCCAGATTTCCGATTGCTATAAAATTAATTTCCCACCCTCACTCTGAAATTCAACAAGACCTCAGGGCGACCTTCTGGTATCCAGGAAGGTGGTGAATTCACACACTCCAAATTAATATTTTATAGAGACTTCTTAAATGTTCCAGGCCTTGCCATATTATCACCCTAAGGCCTGTTCCACACACCTAAAAGTTTCTTTTTGCAATAAATTTGGGGATAAGGAAAACCATGGGTGGCCTACAGGGTCCAGTACAGGTCGAGGGACAAGGAAGACCTTGCCTCCCAATTAAAGAGACTGGAGCCCTTGGAAATCAAAGAAAGTTTGGGTCCATATGGATAGAGCTGTGTCTGCCCAGGAGCTATGGGACTTGGTGTGGAAGTCGAAGGGTGATAGATCTCCAATGTCTACTTGAGCAACTCGACAAATACTGAATTGGCAGTGTGGGATGAGGTTAAAAAGATTTTGAATTTGAAACAAACTCTTCAGCTTACACGCCTATTTGCCTGATGATACGCGAATTGAATACTGGGAAAGTGGTCAAAACCTTTAATCAATGTAAGACTTAATTTCTCTTAAATGTGATCAAGAGACTAAACTATGCACAACTCCAGCACTAGGTCACATCCACACTATTTAGGCTACTCCTTAAGGAGACAATACTCAACACACACTCATACAGCGACACGTGGAATTCCCTTCCTTAACAGGCCACATCAGAGCAACTATGGATATGTGTACATAGAGACCTAAATAGAAGCTTCCTTAGTGTCCTGTTTAAAGTAGCTCACTATAACCTACTATACAATCGGTACATGCATCCTGCTAAATTGAAGAAATACTATCCTAAAGTCAGCCTTCTGTTGTAGGGAGGGAGAGAGGCAAAGGAAGAAAAAGAGAGAGAGACAAAGAGAGAGAGAAAAAGATGTAGAGAGAGAGACAGAGCGAGCGAGCGAGCGTGCATGCGTGTGTGTGTGTGTGTGTGTGTGTGATGGGTGACCTACCACATATCTGGTAGTAGTGCATTAAGACGGAATCTTTTTGGAGGGAGGTGCTGGCGGGAATACGCATGACCTTGGCGTACACCCTTCCGTGTGCGCTCTTTGGGATGGGTGCACTGGATTTCCAATTTCAAACTAAAAGTAATATAGCTAAGGACCCGAAATGCTTGGGAGCCGCCAAGACAGACCTTGTGTCCTACTGGAAGAAGGGTCCCCATCCTAGATACTACTCAATGGCATTCTCCATTGTAGCATCGCCTAGCGTTGGAAAATTTGACATGTACTGTGACTGATACCTCCATAGACTGTACAATTCTCTGAAAGCCCCATGTAAATGATCTATTAGGGGGGGAATCCCCAAGGGCTTATCCACCCAGATTCAAGGCCCTACACCAGTTCTGATCTATATTATCCTCAGGAAAGAGCTGGTGATAAGCTAATGATTTTAACTATTTACAAGGGTTATGATCTAACCACCACATAGGGATATGCACATATGGATTATCAACCATAAGGCAATATGATTAGGATCTCTTTCACTTTGAGGAGTGGGGTTTGGGAGGCATAGGGAGGGGTTGAGAATGTTTTTCAAACGGCTCCTGTTTCAGATTTTAATACTTCGCGAAACATTTTAGAATGTTCTTCACTTGAGTGGCATAATACAAGATGCAATGTTACATTAATACACACTTGTATTACAAATGGCGATTGTAACTCAATAAAAATTGTTTGTTACAAAAAAACGAGTTATATCTTCAGATGCGAGTGATTTCTGAGCCCTGATGCCTCATGCACAGATGCGCTTTAGTATTCTTCTTCACTAAGGGCTGGCTACCAGTTATCATCTAAATATTACTTGCCCTATTGCAACTTATATTACTTGCAGGCAGACTGTTTTCTACAGAGCATACAATATATCATTTATTGAATGTAGTATAATGTTCTTCTCCTTTATGTATTCAATGTATTCATTAAATAAATAACGTTGTTGGTTCTTGAACTGTGTATGCATCGTCTCCCTAGCTTTGTCTTTTGCAGGCAATACCCAGTTCCGGTCTAATAATCATAGTTCATTAGGCTCCAGACTACTCAAGTCTTGAGCTTCTTTCTAGTACTCTTCATTCCATTCTACAGGTACAAGTATTTGCTAAACTCATCATCCTAAATTCACTTGTAGCTGAAGCGCAAGATCTCTCTATTAGCCCTTTCACTCCATAGCCTCAGGTACTCTGGTAGTAACGTCTAATTCACAGTGGTCTACCGCATGAATATTTGGTTTAATTTATTAAACACCCTTTTTCTGTATAAAAGACTAGACTCTTGTCTGAAATCTGGATCCGAGGGTCACAGGGCAATCATAAGTTAATGGGCATGAATTGTAATAACCAGGGTCTTTCACTTGTGATGTTCTAAAGCTCCTGTACTGCAGACCCCCAAAACTAGAACTAGAAAACAAGTACCCCTTTTAGCACCTGACTCAGAGGGCAGCAAGACTGAACAAGACTCCAAGATGTTCTCGACTAGATACACTGGACTGGAGACTCATACCTCAGCAACACCATATGAACGAACAAATTAATTTATAGAATAGCTTTGTTTTTTAAAAAAAATAAAAAGTAAACTTATTTTAATACAAAGACTAAACACTACACACAAAGATACACAAGATGACAGGTGTGTTGTTTGAACATAAAATACCTTGAAAAAGCAAGAGGCGACCAGTTTGTTTAACCCCTTTGCTGCGGCAGCTATTCCGCCGCAGCGCTAAGGGGGAGGAGGGGCCGCACGGCTTTCCCGTGCTCGTGACGGAACCGCTCCGTCACGGCCCTAAGGTGAGCTGTGCTTGTGACGAAACGGTTCCGTCACGGACCCGCCCGCCCATTAGAACGTCAGCGCAGGTGCGGAATTCGTGCCGCGCAGGCGCGGCGAGCGGGCCGTGACGGAACCGTTCCGTCACCAGCACAGCCCACCCGAGGCTCGTGACGGAACGGTTCCGTCACGAGCATGGGAGGGGTTATTTAAACAATGAGGCAAGGGAGCACATTCCCATGCACAAGGTCTGAGGACTGTCTCAATTTACAATCGGTCTAACATAGACTTGTAAACAGTTCATTGAATGCAATAAAATGCTTCTGGTGGTCCTTTTTTTAGTAAGGAATGTGTACCTCTGTCTTTGGTTCCATAAATTAAGGTATTGGGTGAGAAATCCAGTTGGGCCTCGGCCTCGCTTGGACAAAATGTGGCCAGTGGGTAACATGCCTAAATGTCCAGCTTGGTGAGCGCGTGATCACTACATGTACTGTGTCCTGATTGGTTAAGTGTTCCTAACTTCATGTGGCATCGGACTTGATGGTGTTTTGGGAACACGCGCATCCCTCCAGCTGTGTGCGCTTTATTGGGGCCAATCTCCCTGGACCATTGTGGTGTCGCTGTGGCAATTTGTGGGATTTCCTGTTAGTGCGTTTGTCTGCTGCCTATGTGCCTCCCCACCTGTGATCTGTTGAACAATGACCTCTGGCCTGGGTCTCAGGCCTGCCTACGTATTTCTGAGTCGGGGTTGAAGTGGAGTTCACAACGAGCAAATTCCTCACTAAAGGTGCGATTTCATTTTTATACATGACTGCGTGGTTATTCATATTGACATTGACATTTTCAATGTTAACAGGTGAAAATACCATCGCGCACGTACACCAAAAGGGCTCTGGACACCCTATAAAGCGCCTCGCAGACTACAGGTGTGCACAAAAGAAATGGTATTAAAGATTATATAACTAATATATATGCCAACTAGACCTCATGGCTGGAAGCACCTTTAAAGATTTGTTCCTGCAGACCTTAATCTCTAAAATTACAACACACTCATATAGGTCTTTAACAAACATCTGAGAGGCACACCTTATAATAGCTCCTTGGTTCCCCCCCTCTCTCTTTTGTATAGTATGCACTCATACACTACCAGGGCTCCTGTCTTTGTCAAAGGTTTCACCATGCATTCAAAGAAAAAAAGATATATCATTGTAACAAACAGTGCAAACTAACTACCAGCATGCATGTATTTGGAAATGAACTTTATGAAGCCTATACCTTGAGGCTTTAACTCAAGACACAGCAAAAAGTACAAAGCAGTGAACCTTTATTCAAAAGCCTTATTTCCACCATTTACCAAGATTGCAACCTCAGAGAACACCGTAATTCAAAGGGTGCATGCATCTCCGAGGCAAAACGATGAAAACATCTCCAGGGGCAACTCACTCCCGGTTCATAGAGACATACAATGATAATGTTTAGGTCGAGACTGGCATAGGCTGCGCACATGCGCAGTCTCGCCAGCGAGACTTAAAGTCTCAGAGTAGCGAGGGTAAACTCTGCCCCTCTTCTCCATTGGCTGACTTAAAAGGGAGAGAGATCAAGTGCTGTGAATGCGCAGTGAGACACTACAGTGTTGACTTGTGATTTGGCTGCATTGACTGTAAATGTTGGTCAGGGTCCCTGACTCTTGTCACAGAAACTTCTGAACTGGTGCCAAGCACCTGACTCTCCTTGTGGGGTCTGTCTCCTGTTATACTACTAGCTTGAGGTGCCCCTGCTGCCTGACTCTCCTTGTGGGGTCTGTCTCCTGATATACTACTAGCTTCAGGAACCCCTGCCGGTTTTTGAGGGTGCCCGGACCAGCTCTGCATAGGGTTGCTGTTCTGGCCCTCACCTACCTCCGCTGCTTCCGGCTTGAGGAACACCAGACTGAGGTTGGAGCATCAAAGGATTGCAGCTTGCACCTATTTGACGTAGTGGTGTGGGGCTTGGTAAGCGTACTTGATTGACCTGGAATTACCGGAGTCCTTGCTTTGCCTGAAGAGGGTTATGGATAAAGCACCAAATGGAGTGCTGCAGAAGAAGATGGACCAATACACGGCAGTGGGCACAGGGAGCAGCAGAGCGGCTATCAGTGATATAAGAGATATTTGAGGGGGGTCACCTTCTCGTGGCATGTTTCATCATCAGCTGGACAAATACAGGGGTCCAAATATAGTAATTAAAAATACCTACGAGCGCATCGAGGAGATCTTTTATTGACATGGGCTCATCGCATGATTAAAATTAAAAAATATATATGGTTCACTGGTGATATCAATGGATCACCTAACTACATAAGGCTCTCATATGCCTCATAAATTTGCACGAATTGAATGTAGATTGTCAGAAGAGAGTTCATGAGCCCTGAAGAAGATAGCAGACCAGTATAGGCATTAAAATCAGTCGTAACATGTTAGAATTTACAAGTGGTTTGGTTGGGTCCTTGAATATCCACTGATTTATCTATTGAACCACGTATATTTTTATTCAAATAAAACCAAGGGCACCTGTCAATAAAAGAAGATCTCTTAGGTGCGCGCTTAGGTATTTTTAATTACTAGTTCTGGACCCCTGTATCGGTTTGGGGACACATTGATGATGAAGCATTAAGTTGTGGGTGAAACATCCCCTCAAATATCTCTTTGATCCCTTGATATTGTGTTAGTGACCTGAATGTATTCTTCCCTAAGGTCATTAAAGAGCCATGCTCTTTTTCATGATTTAGTAGTCTAATTAGGAGGACGTGACCAGGATTTTCGTTCTCATTCTCTCTCTCTCTCTCTCTCTCTGATGACACTATTTATTGAGAATAACAGTTTCAACTAATTCATATCGGCATTTACTATCTAATGGGAAGTTAAAAGGCACCTAGGGCAGTATATACAACATTTAGCAATAAAAAGATTTGCGTTCAACACCAGAGTTTTCTACAATAATTTGCGTTTACGGCAAATAAAGCACATGGTCATGTTGTTTTAACAATATATCATCAAATAGATTTTAGTAATTCCTAGAACTGGCAAATGACAAACTACAAACAGTAAATGACTGAAGTCAATGGAGGCAAATTTAAACAGGGTGGACTTACTCTCTTTGTATGCTATTTCTTCATCCTTGCGTAGCCTCCTCTCCCTCAAAATTGCCTCGGGGCTGCCCCAAACTTCCAATGCTCTGTTTACAAAAACAGTGTCAATAGTCAATATCATGTGCACTTGCACATTTAATAATGAATATAAAAAACAGCTCGGCTTGGATAAACTAATCAGAAAACATTCTACTTCCAGATAACAGTTAAATTTGCCTTGTACGATTTAATATAGCACAATGGAAACAGAATTGCCTCTGTCCACAGTGGCAATGAAATTAATGTAATTGGAACAACATGGCTGCCAAAACATTTACTATGTTAAAGGTGTTGTGCTTTCTTCTAAATTGTAGGTGAATGAATGTATGAGGGATCTGAGGTGTGCACAATGCAACATTAATCAATATATAAAACCAATGTGATACCCAAAGTAAGCAGCAGAAAGTATAATTGCACTAACACTGTTTAGTACAAAGTATAACAAATTAAGCAGGAGTAGGCAAGACATTTGTAAAACCGAAAACCAGATTGTGGCAGTGCATATAAATACTGCTGTTGGGGTGAGGGATACTCCTATGGTTCTTGAAAACACACCCTTGGGTTTCTTAGTCTGTTAGTGGGGCATTCAATATAATAGTTGAGATAATATTCAGACACATCTCTTGCGCACCTATCTACTTCTGTTGTCTAAATCTTAACCTAAACTGGTACAATAATCTTGGAGACAGACTAATTTAAAAAGTATTATAAAAAGGCAATTAAAAAAATCTAATATTAGTTTGTTATTTCTGCAGATTGTCCTAACACAGATGCCAGACACTGCATAGCAAAATTTAAATAAAAACAAAATCAAAATCTGTTAATACAATAAAAAGTAAAACATTGACCATTCAGCCCTTCCTTTAAAGAATTCCAAACTACTTGTGTGTTTCAGACCAAAACTTATAGATTTACAATACAGCACCCTGAGGAAGATCACCTTCCAGGAGAGCAAGTCAAATGGGCAATAATGTAACGGCAATCGAAGCCTGATGAGCGGGTAAAAACAATGTTGAGGTCCCATGAAGGGATTGGTTGTGTTTTTGGAGGGATAGCTCTAAGGCTCTCCATAAATGCTCAAAAAAGTATCTTGAATATGGACGGTTCTCTATTTTGAATATTAGCTGCCACAGCAGTTAAATGCACCCTTATGAAAGAATATGTTCAGCCTGCTTTTTAGGTCTCGTATAGAGCAGCGCATGCGCTGCCTCTGCGAGGAATCAAGTAATCAGTATTACTACTGAAACTCCATCCATTGCATTTGTCTTTGTTTTGTCACTCACCATTGGTGGAATCTGGCATTGCTGTTCTTATCTTGCTGATTGTTGGCCCATACATCACTTCCTTTTTCTTCCCTTTCAGGGGGAAGCAGCATGGACCAACTACAATTAACCTCCGAGATCTCTGTTTATTTATAATTAAGTGATACAGCCCACGTCCAGGCTCGAACCCTGTTCTCCAGCTGCAAATTCGGCAGCGTTACATGGCAGACTCACCAAGGAAATAGCTATAAATGCTACCACCTGATACTTAATCTAATCTTGTAAAATCGTGGAGCGCATATCAGTAACTGCTTGTTTTTTTATACCGTCTAGCTTTTATCATTGGTTTCTCATACTTTTAATCTGGGAGGCGACCCGTCCCAGCCTTCGCCTTTGCGGTATCTTCCCATCAGCCACATCAAAGTTACGCTCCTTGTTAACATCATGTGGTTGACTGCATGCTCTGCAGGAAAGAAATCACTGGGCTACACGTTTTAAGGTTGTTTGCAAACTGCTGACCCAGCTTTGGCGCTCTGTGTGCACAGACTATCCCAGCTTCCCAAACCCCGTGCAGCACACAGCAATACACATTTTTTGGAGGGTCATTCTGATAAGGCACCGGCATTCTGCGTGCAAAAAAAGTTTATGACAATGCCTGGAGCAGAAGTTTCAGTCAAGCTGCCTGCGTGTTCCAAGGGCATTCTCGAATGGAAACATCTGCTTCCAAGGTGTCTCTCTTGCTTTGTTAGGCATGGGGACATTAAGTGATTTGCCCAGAATCACAGGATGTTGAGCCCCATTGCCGAGACTCGAGCCCCGTTCCGCAGATTTGAGCTGACCGCCCCAACCGTTAGGCCACAGCCTCTCCTCAAATGATGCTAGACTTAACTGTATGTGGGGTTAGTTCTGCATTTTTAAAGGTGCGCCAATGACCAGCAATTATCATGCATGGTCGTTTTAGTTTCACATTTCTTAATTAAATGTGTTATTCTCAAAAGTAAAAAAACATCAACTATCATATATCCGATCAGACCAAAAAGAACATGTTATTGACCGTGCATGTTTTAAATTAAACTGTGACAGTGTATGTGTTTTGTTTTTAAAATGCCTTGCAGGTGGTAGTCCCATTTTGACCCAGCAGCAAATGGGAGACAAATCATAGGTTTGCATATATCTTTTATGCAAATACCATACTGCAGTCAGCAAGGATTGATAAATATTTAGTGATAGTGCTGCTTTCTAAACACATCAGGCGCACAGCTTTCACCCAAATTATGTGGACGCTATCTGGTCGCAGTGTTCTTGGATGGCAACGTTGACTAGCTTTCCATAGCTTTCCTCTGATAGCAACACGAGTTACGGTTGCAGCCGCTGTATAGGGCGATAGATTGTTATATTCTGAGTGCAACGTACCAAACATACTCGTTAGGAAAAGGGTGGAAGTGATGTTCATGCCTGCAGCTTATATCACTGATGGTCCAGCCTTGTTCGGAAAAATACCATGGTGGGGTATAATTGACAGTCTTAGTCTGAAAATAGTGCGCTTTGGGGTGATTCGGGCAAATGTTCCCTCAGGGTTCAAGACATGCGAGTCAGCCCACAGCTCCGTGGTTAAGTGACCTGCAAATAAGTTGCTGAGTAACAGAGCGCTATACAGTAGCAAGCGGTGCAAGTGCCATCCGTTGATCATGCCAGTGACCTGCTGAAACCCTTGAGATGCTTAGGGATTCTCAAGGTGCAAGGATGTCTTCAACATAGTGGTTCCAGGAAAGTGGCTGCATGTGTGGAGCAGTGCATCTGGAAGAACTATCTTTTGGCAGGTAGTTGAATCTTTGAGTTGAAATTCCTTTTTGACTGGTGAGTGATGGAGGGCCTATAGTATGGATTTGTTTCTGGCCAAGTAACCTAAGAATTTGTAGATTGAGTGAAATTGAAGCAGTCTGCTCCACACTATAGCTTGGATTCTTTGAATTAATTTGGGTTTGTTGTGCGCCGGGTTTGTTGTGTGCTATAGTTACCTTGTACCCGCCTTTATGAATCTCATTGGTTAGCCTCAGTATGGATTTTGTTACATGGCGTGGTCATTCACTGTAAGAGAAAATTGGTGGTGAGCTGTTTGAAAACAGTCAAATTGCGACAACGACGAACCCCTTGGGAGTAGTCCTCTGGCCAGTTTCTTCGGCCTAGCAGGGTTTCTGGCCTTCCGTTATGCATAGGGTGAGCTTTATGGCTCACAGTCTATACTATGGGATTTATTTGCAGACTTACTGTACTCTCAAGTAGCACCATTTTTGTATGTTCCTTGCAGCATAAGGGGGACTGCTGGGAGTAGGCACAGCATGAATTTTTTTCTTATCTACTGTAGGTGTTATTGAACCTGGTCTAGGTTCGCTGTTCAGATATTTCTGCTGATTTTTATAAGCTCCATGTGACTGATGTTGGTCTGTGTGCATGCTCCTTTTGTGCCTGTACGTTGTGTGTGCTTCTCTACTTGCACTATACAAATGCCAAGCCTGTTGGTTTTCTCATAGTGGTTTTTGCCTGTCGGGGGGGGGGGGGGTGGGGGGGGGGGGAGAATATGACTACCAGGGCTAGTTCCCTGTGGCTCTTGCAGGGCCTAGAGCTTTCTCCTCGGTGGTTAGTGAGGTGGTTTCCTCTTGAGTGTAGGGGGTTATATTCCGTCTCCTTTTGATCACTGTGTTTGAAATGTTTCCTGGCTGGCAATGACACTGTAATGCTTCAAATGCTCATATTTGTCTTTCTAATTCACAAACGAATCCTGATTGCTCTGTCTCTTTACGGGATCACTGGGGTGAAAGCCTCCCCTCCCAGACCCTTCCCCTCGGTGCAGAAACGTCACTCTGCTACGCTTTAGTATTCCTGCACGCATCCAGTGTCTGAGTGGCTGTCAGTGGTGTGTAAGTACTGTGTGTAAGGCCTACATGGAGAGAAGGGTGCTCACTGCTCTGTAACACTGCCGGGCAGTTGCGTCTTGTGGCTGGAGAGAGCTAATACAAGCTGCACCAGTACATAAAGGAACTGTAGGTGGTGAGTTCATGATTGAGAAGGAGACAGTGTGCTACTCTCCCTGACAGCATACCATTGTGGCTCCTCCTTAAGCCCCAGTACGCAGCCCTCCAGTTCGGACGGAATACCAGATCATGTGGTCTGGGATGGCAGCTTCTGTCGAAGTGGAGCTCTTTAGCCTGCAGTGATCACTTGCTGATTGTTCCTCTGTGATGTGTGAATCTCCGGGCACTGATCCGCACACTCACGGTATCACCCTTAAACCAGAGGATTGCGCTATATGTAAGCTACAGCTTCTCATGATGAGGATGCTTCCGCTAGTGCGCGCGCACCATTTGTCAGCCTGCAGCCTTTGGGAGCACTTTCGCGGCCACTTTTATGTTCTCATGAGCCGCGCGGCCACTGAACATCAGAGCTGCTGTGAAAGTGATCACCATTTGCCTCTCATCATAATTTCATGCACAACTGCCATAAATTCAGGGTTTGTGGTGTCAATCGGTCTTTGAAACCCCAGACCTTCTACCAGGTCTGGGGTTGCCCCAGTAGTATGTCAATCTCGTACTCATCCTATCGTACTCATCTTATCACTCAAGAGGTTAGTAGGCACAAAGACAACTTCTTTAGCGGTTCGATATCTTTAATTGCTCGTTTTGTCTGATTTGTAAAACTGAGCAGGCTACCTTCCCTGTCCTCTTGTTTACTTGTTCCAGACTGACGTTTTTTAGGTCTCGGACCGACGGCTGGCTTGCCAGCCGGAAGTTGGAGAATTATTGTCTTTCAGTGAGGGGGCTTAAACCCGCCTCTCTCCTCGTCTCTCCTCCATTGGCTGGCTTCCTAAACTGAGGCCAGCCATTGGAGGAGAGAGGCGTCCCTCGAAAGAAGCTCCGTCTCTTTCGGATTCGGGGGCGTACATTTTGCTGTTCTTTCGCCAGTGACGTCATCCGTCGCTCAAAACAACAAATACACGCCCCCGAATCCGAAAATGGTCGGAAGCTTGCGGCCACCATTTTACTAGTCGAGCAGCGTCAACCAGGACGTTAGGTAAGCCTCTGCTCCCCTGTTTGTGCCGTTCTTCGTGCCCCTGCCCCCGTTTGTGCAGTTTTTCCTGTCCCCCCTGTTTGTGCTGTTGTTTCTTGCCTCTGACTCCCTGTTTGGCAACCCCTTCCCTCCGCCCGCACCTCTCCTTTGTCCCGCATTTGTTAAGATGACATGGCACAGATTTCCCGATTACTGCTGCAAAGCATAGCTGAAAAGCATGGTGGAATCCATCGGAGTCCTGCCCAGTGCACTTATTCTTCCTTGGCTTAATTTATGCCACGCGATTCTGTGCCGGTGAAATCAAGCGGAAAGCTCCTTTTTTTGTGTCCTCCTCCCCCTTTTGCCTTTACCGCCCCCACCCCCTCGCCCCTTTCTCTCCGTTTATTCCAGGCTTAAGGTTGTTTCAAGAGCCCCCCTCTCATAGGAACTGTCGCGGCTGCTGGAGGTGTCTATTGCGAAGCCTTAGCCCAGGGAAACCCAGCGGAATGGTCTTGTTTTTGTTTCTGCCCCGCTACGAGCCCTCTGACAGGGACTGGCTAATGTGGGCGCTCTCTCGGCAGACGCCTAGTAGTGAAACTCCTCGCACACACCTCCTGCCGCAGGAACGCGTGTTGGGCAGTAGAGAGGTGTTGGGGCGAGCCTTTGGTGTGGTAGGGTCAGACTAGGGCTTATGGGGTCATTGGGGCTTGTGTGTGTGTGCCCGCCCGAGAGCCCTGCCCGCCCCCTGTGCTCGGCACACACTGGCTTCAGAGCGGGGGCCGCCCGCCCATTGTGCTGCTCCAAGCCGTATTAAGGTCAGCGCTCCCCCCCCCCCGCCGAGCGCTCCGAACTGGGGCCGTCAAGGACCAGCGCACACCAGCGCCAGGAAGTGGAGTCCCGGGGCGGTGGGGGTGCTGTGTGAAGTGAGGGGGTGCTGTGTGAGGTGAGGGGGTGCTGTGTGGGGTGAGCTGAGGAGGTGCTGTGTGGGAAGAACAAACGTAGGCAATGGTGGCACTTGTGCAAGTATCAAAAGCAAACAAAATGCAAGAGGTAGCAAACAATACGTTACAAAAGAAAAGTGACGTTTTCCAAAAACTTGTGTTCACTGTGATTTTCATAATTTGAATTCTGTGCACTTGAATAAAAAAATGTGAGAATAAACTGGACAAGGGACTCCAACAACCAAAAGACGTATAAGCTGAGAGCGCGCACACCTATTGTGCGATCTTTTCATTTACCCGAGGACCGTGTGTGTGGTTGTCGTTTTGATCAGTGCGGGGCTTTGCCATGACAAAGAATAAATATTTACAGGTGTTGTGTCTTCCACTCCGTGGAGAAGGGTCAGCTTTTGTGATGGGCGAGCTGGAGCCTGACCCAGGGCGCCACAATTCAGAAGGGCGTACTTAACTGTCTGCATTAGTCAGCACCCCTCTGACTTGACTCCCATTATTCAGTCTAAACTGTTTTGAGTCTTTTATTTTTTTTAATTGCTGCAGGTGCCGTTTTACACCCCCCATTCTTCCTCTCCCATCTCCCTCTCACCCCCCCTACACACACCATCACTTCCATTCACACCATCAACTCAGCATTAGCATACTCCGGCTATGCAAGAGTGAATCAGTATATTTGGGGGAGGTACCGATTAATTTGTGTTGAGGGGGTGGTTGAATTACTGCTTTGATGTGTGAATGACCAGTATACACAAAAGGGACCCCCTGCTACCCTATTTTATTCACCAGCTGCAGGAAGGGCACCAAATGTATTTCTGCCCAGGGCGCTATCCCAGCAAGGGACGACTAAATTGTCTTGCACCCGTTTCTTCCTCTTCCGCCTCTAAATCTTAGTGAAGAACGCCGGGTTGGCCAACAAAGTACAGAGCGCGTACAACAATTTTGAGAACTACTTTCTACTCCCACCACGTCTGTGTATTGTTTTGTAGAACTAAAAGCTTGTCTCAAATTTCTCGTGCCGCTTTTTAAGCCCCAGAGCTAACATGACTCAGCAGTTGATGGTTCCTTTAGTCCTTCGTTGTTGCTTAATAACCTACTGTAGTAAGGCGGAGGCCATCTTGGAATGGTAGAGTTTAAGAAAGATCAGAACCAAATAAATACGGAAGTTATGCTGTGAATTAGATTGTCCCTGTTTCAATCACTCAGACCACATGCAGCTTTGAACGGATGGGGATTGACTGATTTCGAAGAACTGCACGTTGTTTCCTCCACAGCCCCTGCAGATTACTCAAACTGTTGGGAGACAGACGCATAGCTTCTAAGCTGTACGGAGAGCACGTTCAAGAAAGACCTTTTGTTTAGAATGACAAACCATGTAGATACAGGCAGCTCACCCCTTTCGTACTTTAAAAAAATCTATAGCGCTTTACCCTGACCTATCGATGACCACCAGTGAGGTCCAGAGTTTGTCGTCTCAGGTCATGCTTGCGATTCAGAGTCGCAGTCTGCGAATGCCACATTGATTATCTTAGCAGGTCGTCATTTGCATCAACCAGATGGCAGCGCTGCAGTACTGGGAACTGCGTGATGTTCCGCAGCAGCCTTTGCAGCACACTTATTTAGTCTTGTAACCTCAACCCTAAAGGTTAAAGTCCATTGACAGCACTAACCTCTAGCAAGTGAGCGCTAGCAAACTGGTGACACGCACTGCGTCTGACGTCCAACGCTATATAAAGGACGTCACTTCCGGCACCGCAGAGCAGTCTGAGAAGTGTAAGAGATGGCGGCGGAGGGAGCTGTTGAGCCCGGCTGGGAGGTAGCCGCGCATCCCCTACTTTCTGCCTCGTACGCCGCGTTTGATTTGAAGGAACTGGCTCCGCTGCTTAGCTCAGTCATTGAGAGGTGAGAGACGTTTCAACACGCGTCTTAAGCTATCTAGTGACTCCCATGACACAGTGGACCACCTCTCCCATAGTGCTTCAGACCGGAAAGTCTGTCTCAGCTGTCAGTGAGAGGCAGCAGATATCGTGATGTCAGAAGAGATGCCAATAGCTTCAAATTCATTACTAAAGATTACAACAATGTAAATGATTATCACTTTTTACTAGGTTATACAAACTTTCATGATCCTGATTCAGCCATTGGCTAAATAAGTAGAGCCCGCGTACCACTCACATAATATGTCAAAACAGCACTTAAAAGAAGAGAGAACGCACCACGGGACATACCCAACGTGTTCCAATTGTCTTTTGTGTATTTTGGCCACTGTTTGTGTAGTTTTTTTTTTACCATTAGTGTTGAACCAACTTGCTTTCGTAATCTGAACACCGTCTTCCCATAGTTCTGGAATTTCCATTGCATATGTCTGGTTTTCATTCTCTACAGTTAATGCAGATTTTCCACAGTTTAATGGGTAGAAAATCATGGTTTTATTAAAGGCACGGAGGCTAATATTGCTGTGTTTGAGGAGCAATAAAGGTATACTGCATAATATTGGCCTCCGGGCCTTTCCATAAAATAGAGATTTTAAAGTGCTTAGTAATTGTGTGTGTAATTTTTTTTTTTTTTTTACTAAAGAGCACTTTGGGGGTGGTATTCGTTGTATAGATGTGTGCAGCAGAACTTTACTTTTTATCGTACAGCATGGTTATTGGTCGTTGTGATCTTGCCTGCCTACATTCTTTTATAGAGAGCATTGCCGAAACTGTGATGCAGTGTGGTGCCTGTGAATGTGTCAACATTAACACCAAATTCACAGGTTGCAGCAAACTCCTTAATATTTATAAGTATTTTAAACACTCTTCAGCATGTTGAGAGCGTTTCTGTTTCTCCAACAAAAAAATTGGTTCATCAGAGTACTGTTTGCGTAATCTTTCAAGTTTCCTTGTATTCATCCCAAGTGTTATTTATCACCAGAGTCTTTTCGTGGTGCAGGTGCAACCGGTAAAATGTCAAAAACATCTTGAACAGCCTAACCAAGACAACCAAATAATAATGCATGCTTGTACTCGGGTGAATATTTTGTTGAATCTATGCCAACCAAATAATTTTCAAACAGTCTCAACCATTGCCTCCATTATATTTGTGGTTCACCCAGATGTTGGAGGAAAGGAAGTAGTTGTGCAAACTTATGTGAAGTTGCCATAGTAAAACACAAGTTCACTTAAAATACATTCTACGAAAGATATCATACCATTGCAATTCTCTCAAGTGTCAAACAGATGAATACTCCAATAAATAATAAATGACACCCAAAATAAAAATACCTGAATGCCACTATGTAGAAAATAGGTTAAAATGTAGTTGTTGTATGATCAGCAAGAATCTCATCCAAGCATCTCCTGCCGTAATGAGCAACACTTGTGCATAAAAACAACCACATTTTTGTAAAACAAATGGATAACTACGTGCCCTACATACGAAGACGGTATAGATGTAATACTGTTGTCTTGCCACTACGGTGTGCTCAAAATGGCCGCCAATGCGTTGCCAGAGTGACATGACCCTGGACCAGGAAGAGTACGACAGCCATAAGACACAGTGCATGCTGATGCCTACGTTAAACACGCCGAGCAAGAGATTGCGCTGTAGAATACAGATCACTTCTGCCCCACACGCTGATAAAAGAACAAGATGCACGCAAAGGCAGCTTGTGAGTAGTGAAACCAAAACTCATGCAGCAGGATATCATTGGATTGCTTTTTAGGCTGCTTGTGGCGAGAATAATGAAACAAAGAGGTTCACTAAACCGCATATGGAGCTGGAGCCAGCCAAAATATAGCTCTGCCACACAGCTACTGTTGTGAAATTAGGTATCCGAAACAAACTCCAGGTCGGTGTGCGGAGGCACGACGTAGGCTCCCTTGTCGCCAATATATGATGACACGAAACAATGGTCTTGAAGAAGATTTATTACATACAGCTTGTGTCCAAGACAAGGAACGACTAGCAAGCTCAAAAGGCAAGCAGCAAATAAAAACCTATTGCTGCCTGAACATGAGCACACCGTTCTATTACAGAACATGACAATACACTAAAAAAAACAAGCATTTGCAATGCAATAGGTCTCCCATTACTGAAAGTTTGAG